>NC_088916.1:27555000-30055000 GCF_963576675.1 Euphorbia lathyris | reverse complement strand
AATATTCCGCAATCTATTCTCCACATCTGCGGGTAACACGGGCAGATTGTGCCAATTATTACCATCCAAATAATCCTCCACCAAATCAAGACAACGATGCTGTTGTCTAGCAGATAGGCCAACCTGTGCAGCGAGCAAAGAACACATCCAAGCCCCATTCCAAAAATTAAGTTCAGAGTGCTGACCAATCCACCAAAAACAGTGATGCTCAATTTCAGAATAAATGGATTTTATCGAGCCCCAAATAGAAGAATTCATGATATAATGTCGTGACTGTCCCGCTTTATTGAGAAAACGAGTTCTAAGTAAGTTAAAGCAGAGAGACTTTTCCCGAAGAAGACCCCACGCCATCTTTCCATTCAGCGCCTTATTTAGAATGGATAGATTCTTGATTCCAAGACCTCCATCCTTGAAGTTTTGACAACAAATTTTCCAAGGGACAGTGGCAAGCTTCTTGCAATTAATGGACCCATACCAAATAAAATTCCTCATATGCCTAGTCATACGTGTAAGCAGCACAGAGGGCCACTTATAAATGATAAAAGAGTGAATGAAGCTACCAGTAATTACAGAATTTACTAGAGCCACTCTCCCAGTGATAGACAAACAATGCCCTTTCCATTTAGCAAAGTGAGCAAGCACCCTGTCCATCAAACTAGTCAGATGTCGTGTCTTTGGTAAACCAAAAAACAAAGGGACTCCAAGATAGCGAAATGGAACAAACCCTTGACGAATACCAATAATATCAGCAAGACGATTGCCACGCCCAGAAGAAACAAATGAGCCTAGAAATAATTCAGATTTGTTCCAACTAACACACTGACCCGAGATAGATCCATACAGCTCAAATACAACCTTAATAACAGCTAGATTACTCGAAGAGGCCCTACAGAAGAGAAGAATGTCATCAGCATAAAATAAATGAGTCGGAAACACCTTTACAGAAGTATATTGCATTGGAGCAAGTCGCCCAGTGTCCACGAGGTGAAGCAACCAACGGCTAAGAAAGTCCTTGGAAATACCAAACAATATAGGAGACAATGGATCGCCTTGTCGAACCCCTCTTAAACATCTGAAATATCCACTAATGGCTCCATTGTTCAAAATTGAAATCCGAGATGCAGATAAAACATTCAGAATCCAGTCTTTGAATTGAATAGAGAAACCAAAAGCGTCCATCACAGCAAGTAAAAAATTCCAATTTAAAGTGTCAAAAGCTTTCCTGATGTCAACCTTCAAGGCTAAGTTCCCTCCAAAACACTTTTTACGAAGCATATTAGTCCCTTCAGAAGCAAGTGAAATGCATTGGTGAATACTTCGTCCAGGAATAAATCCAAATTGATTCTGAGAAACAATGCGAGATGCAATAGAAGCGAGTCTATCAACCAAAATTTTTGTAATTATTTTATAACTAAAGTTGCTCATTGCAATAGGCCTATACTAATCAAGAGATATCACACCCTCCACCTTCGGGATAAGGACCGTAATACTGGAGCACAGGCCAGGATGTATCATGCCACTCATAAAGAAGCTTTTGACAATAACAAACACATCAGCACCAATAATATCCCAGAAAGACTGAAAAAAGACCCCAGAAAACCCATCAAGTCCAGGAGAACTATTGTTATCCATTGCAAAGACTTCTGTAGACACCGAGTCGGAGGACCTGTTGTCACGTCCGGGTCTAGATTTCTAGAATTTATACATTGGTATTAATATACATTATAATTATTGGGTGTGTGAAGTTAATTTGGTGCTATGGGCAAAGTTTGGAGTTAATTTGATGGGTTTATGTGTAAATTAAAAGTTTAGAGTAATTTTTAAAAGATTATATAAAGATGGAGGACCAAACTGGATATTCGCCAATATGGATATATATATGCGAAGAGGTGGGGAGAGATAGGATCATTATCTGATTTTGTTTCTTTTCTTTTTCTTCTTCTTTTCGTTTCTTCTGCATAGTTATCGTTCCTGTACCGTTTCTCCACCGTTTCTTTAATTTACGGAGATTCGACCGTCCGAATCACTCGAAATTGGAAACATAGCATCCTCATGTATAGATCTAAGTCCTAATCGAAGAGTTTTTGAGTTTCGGCAGTATTTGGCGGGGAAACGTCTTAGACAGAGTTTAGAGGCGAATCGATCGGTTGTATTTTCTTCACTTAGTAGCCAAGGTAAGTAACTATCAACTATATTTTGAGTTTTATATATATAGATATATATAATCAAAGAATTTTCAAAAATTGATATTTCAGGGTTTATACGGATATTTTGTAAAATTGGGATTTTTCACGATCTTGCTTTTATTGTGAAATTATGGTTTCAAATGAAGCTATTGACTATGCTTCTATGTGAATTTCAGATTTTACTTGATTATGTTGATTTAAGGCTTAATTTGGTTGATTTACATATATACATATATGTTTTTGGTTTCAATGTATATATATTGAATAAAATGAATTTGATGATTTCTTACGAATTGTTTTTGGATTGAGAAATCTGTTGCGGTGATTGTTGTTATTATTTTGGATTGAAGTCCAAATATGATTTTTATGAGTTGTGATATTTCGAAAGATTAAATGGTTTTGTCCATCTAGGATTGCCCGAGGTAGGAGTTGTATTTTTAAGACCATACCTAATGGCGGTATGGCCAGAGTGCACGGCTGGTAGTCCTAACTGTTAGGCAAGGAACGAGATATAAATGAGATATCTCGATATTGTTATGATTGATGTTATGATCTACACGGGTGGAATTCGAGGATGGATACACATACACAGATTTTATTTTATGAACTTAAGTTTTGAGAATGTTTTATAAGGTTTTGATGATTATATTATAAACTTAAGTTTTGAGTATATTTTATAAGGTTTTGATTAAATCCCTTTATAAATGTATATATGTAGCTATGTTAAGTAAAGTTGGTTTTTATAGTTGATAATTCCTTACTGAGATTTTTGTCTCACGTTTTTAAATGTTTTAATGTTTTTAGGCGAGAAAGAGCAAGGTATAGGAGAAGTCACTGATTGATAAACAAGGTTTAAGTCATTGGGTTTGTCTTTAGTCAGGACATTTGCATTTGTAATCATTTGGAGATTTGGTTATGTTGGGTAGGATTTGACACTTAAATGTAATAGAACTATGGATATAGTCTAAAGGTATTTGAAAGGAATTCTTGAAAAGTATGCTAGTTATGATATGTGGATAATTTGGAGACTCCGAAGTATTGATTATGATCTTTCTATTTCACGCCCGATGCCGATTGAGGTCGTCTAGGGTCGGGTGTGACAGTTTGGTATCAAAGCTCTAGGTTAAATTCTTCGGACCTAAGGTTGATAGTAATTGAGGAATATCAATATTTGATGATAGCTAAGAAATAATCGATAGTAATTGAGGACTATAGATATTTGGTGATAGCTAAGAAATAATTTGGAATTTTTCGAGGATTGAGTAATTAGCTAATGAGGTGTAAAAATGAGTTTTGATGGTTAGCAATATCTAGGTGTATGAAAAATAGTAAATTATTTGATATTTGGTGATATGGGTTATGAGAAAGTCATAACTTTGAGCTAGAGATATAGAGAATTGTCTATATAGGTGTTGCTGAAAAATCAGATTCGTACCTGAATCTTGTGATGCATTATTAGACCAGATATAGGCCGAATCTATCATGGAGTCCTAAATGAAAGTTCTTTATTTTTGTCTTACGTTTCCAGGGGTTTTTGAATCGCCTTAATCGGACTCCATGTGAAGAAGTTAAGCTGGAAACGATATATGTTGGTCATTTTAGCGTTACACCAGAATTTGGTTTTTGCTTTGATTTTTCTCCTTATTTGAAAGACAGTGCTACTGGTTTACATGATAACCTGGTCTTCTTAGGAATATAGGAAATTGAGGAAATGATAAAGTGATCAATTAAAGATGATAGATATGGGATTGAGAAAGATAAACTATGGAGGTTTCATTTAAGGAGTTTGGAAGTTGATTTAAGATTGAGAGATTATAACATTAATTTAGTGTATTATAGAATCTTAAGTTGAATTGGTGAACTTCATTGGGTTGAGGTTTAGAATTATTTAAAGTTATATAAATGATGTTAGAGAGATACCGATGTTAGTGATCAATGAGAAGGAAAGTGGGAGAATAGATTAGAGTTCATGATTTGATGATTAAATATGAAAATTTGGTAAGCTTAAAGAGTGTTTGAGGAAATAATTAAGATATGAATTTTGAGGACAAATTTTGCTGATCTTAAGCACAGTTCGAGGTAGGAAATTAAGAGATAAATATGATATAAGAGGATATATATGTTGATAATTAAAATTTTGTAGTACATTTGTGTGATTATGGTTTAAGTTTACATAAGGATCAAATTGAGTGTTTATAGGTCAAATAAGAAAATCGAATGATATTATAGATTTATTGACTTTTATGGGTATAAAGGTATTATTTAGAGTTTGGAAAAAAAAAACATATTAGTTTGAGTGATTTTGGGGAGTTAAATGGAGAATTATAAAAGTGATGTTGATATTAAGAGTTTATGAAATGACTCTTATTGATAAGAAATTATATCATCATAATGAGGTTTATATTTGAATGATGATAAGGATTGACGATTATAACACGAATCATGATTGGAGTGAAAAATTATAGATATAAGTATTGTTATTATGATGAAATAAGATTAGATATTGATGCAAATCATTATTCGAATTATTTGAAGTTTAAGAAAAATATAATGTCGTAAATATTAAGTGATATTTTTGAAGTCTGTAGAACTTGGAGATAGGTGAAATATATTTGATATATATGCAATTGATGGAATCAATTGTGATTTAAATTTATTAAAGTGAGATTTTGTGTATGTTAGGAAAATACGAATATAAAGTGTATCATATTATATAAAAGTGAATATATGATATTTGAAGTTTTATTGTGGATTTATTGGTGATGGAATTGACTAGGTTGAAGTTTAGAGTTATTAAGAGGTATGTATAAATAATTGTTACAGTGATGTGGAGATGGATAAATTATGGAGTTAATGGAGGAAAACATTAGAATTTGTGGTCTTATGATGATTATGAGGAATCTTGATAATTTGAAATAATTTTGTGATTTTGGAGATTATTTGAGGAAGAAAATTTAGATTAGAGAACGTGAATTTCGAGGACGAAATTTCTTAAGGTGGGGAGAATTGTCACGTCCGGGTCTAGATTTCTAGAATTTATACCTTGGTATTAATATATATTATAATTATTGGGTGTGTAAAGTTAATTTGGTGCTATGGGCAAAGTTTGGAGTTAATTTGATGGGTTTATGTGTAAATTAAAAGTTTAAAGTAATTTTTAAAAGATTATATAAAGATGGAGTACCAAACTGTATATTCGCCAATATGGATATATATATGCGAAGAGGTGGGGAGAGATAGGATCATTATCTCATTTTGTTTCTTTTCTTTTCTTTTTCTTCTTCTTTTCGTTTCTTCTGCATAGTTATCGTTCCTGTACCGTTTCTCCACCGTTTCTTTAATTTACAGAGATTCGACCGTCCGAATCACTCGAAATTGGAAACATAGCATCCTCATGTATAGATCTAAGTCCTAATCGAAGAGTTTTTGAGTTTCGGCAGTATTTGGAGGGGAAACGTCTTAGACAGAGTTTAGAGGCGAATCGATCGGTTGTATTTTCTTCACTTAGTAGCCAAGGTAAGTAACTATCAACTATATTTTGAGTTTTATATATATAGATATATATAATCAAAGAATTTTCAGAAATTGATATTTCAGGGTTTATACGGATATTTTGTAAAATTGGGATTTTTCACGATCTTGCTTTTATTGTGAAATTATGGTTTCAAATGAAGCTATTGACTATGCTTCTATGTGAATTTCAGATTTTACTTGATTATGTTGATTTAAGGCTTAATTTGGTTGATTTACATATATACATATATGTTTTTGGTTTCAATGTGTATATATTGAATAAAATGAATTTGATGATTTCTTACGAATTGTTTTTGGATTGAGAAATCTGTTGCGGTGATTGTTGTTATTATTTTGGATTGAAGTCCAAATATGATTTTTATGAGTTGTGATATTTCGAAAGATTAAATGGTTTTGTCCATCTAGGATTGCCCGGGGTAGGAGTTGTATTTTTAAGACCATACCTAATGGCGGTATGGCCAGAGTGCACGGCTGGTAGTCCTAACTGTTAGGCAAGGAACGAGATATAAATGAGATATCTCGATATTGTTATGATTGATGTTATGATCTACACGGGTGGAATTCGAGGATGGATACACATACACAGATTTTATTTTATGAACTTAAGTTTTGAGAATGTTTTATAAGGTTTTGATGATTATATTATAAACTTAAGTTTTGAGTATATTTTATAAGGTTTTGATTAAATCCCTTTATAAATGTATATATGTAGCTATGTTAAGTAAAGTTGGTTTTTATAGTTGATAATTCCTTACTGGGATTTTTGTCTCACATTTTTAAATGTTTTAATGTTTTTAGGCGAGAAAGAGCAAGGTATAGGAGAAGTCACTGGTTGATAAACAAGGTTCAAGTCATTGGGTTTGTCTTTAGTCAGGACATTTGCATTTGTAATCATTTGGAGATTTGGTTATGTTGGGTAGGATTTGACACTTAAATGTAATAGAACTATGGATATAGTCTAAAGGTATTTGAAAGGAATTCTTGAAAAGTATGCTAGTTATGATATGTGGATAATTTGGAGACTCTGAAGTATTGATTATGATCTTTCTATTTCACGCCCGATGCCGATTGAGGTCGTATAGGGTCGGGTGTGACACCTGTGACGAAAACCCATGGCAGGCGGTTAGAGCGGTTGATTCCAATAATAAAAAAAATAAATAAAAAAAAAACACGAGACGACCCCGAAGAAATGCGTACCGGCAAATGGACGGCTCGCGAGCACCCGACGGCGTGGGGAGAGCGCCCAGCGGCGTTGGGCGAGTGCCCAGCCGCGTCAGGCACACGCCCGACGGCAGTTGAGCGCACGCCCAACGGCAGTTAGGCGCGCGCCCAACTTGCGCTGGGCGTCCGCCCAGTGCCTGTTGGGCGTCGCCCAACTCAAGGTTGGGCGTCCGCCCAACGCCTGTTGGGCGTCGCCCAACTGTGCGTTGGGCGTCCGCCCAACCCCCCGTTGGGCGCACGCCCAACTTTGGGATACGTGCCTATAAAAGGCACGGATCCCCATGCATTTGGGGAGAGGAGGATTTTTGGAGCTTCTCACTTTAAAACATTTTTTAGAGAGAGAAAGTAATTTTTGTTGGGAAAAAACATTTTTTTTTCCTAAAAAATCTGAAAATTCCTAAAAGTTAAATATTTTACCAAACACGAAAAAATACCGAAAAATCATAACTCGTGGATTTGACCGACATCAAGCCGTCAATACCGATCTTGAGGTATTATCCGAGGACTAGACTCGTTTTATTTGTTTCGTCTATTTATTTTATTTATAGTTTTGTTTCTTTATTTATTTATTTAGTTCATTTATTTTATCACGTTTATTTATTTTCTCGTATTTATTTAATTCTCGTCTCATCTTAAATAAACGTTTTAGTTTTAAATAAAAACCTCGTTTTAAAGTCCCAACACGAACCGTGACCCGATTTAAGGGGAGTTCGGGATTAAAACGTTGTAAATATAGAATTTAGAAAAGCTTTTTAAATTAACGTTTTGGAAATAAAACATCGCTTTGGGATACTCCGTTATAGACTATGACCCAATTTGGGTAGTTCGGGGACCAAAATGATAGAATAGATTAGAGCTAAAGTATTTTAAATAAATCTGGAAAATATAGGGACTGTTTCTATAACTTTGCTGTTTCTGTCACTAAAGGCAGTTTATCGACGGATTTCCGTCGGTAAAGCTGCTGGAATTTTAAAAATCCCCTTTGAAGCCTTTTTCTTAACTCTTTTGACATTTGGCCTTATATATATGTATGTAATTATTTAATTTATTTATTAAAAGTGTTTTGGGGTTCTATAACTAATAATTAGATATTTTACACTTATCTATTCTATATTCAAACTCAATTTATATCAATTTAGTTTTTTGGGATAATTAATTGATCGATGATGTTTGAGGTTATTAAATATTGGTTTAGTGTTTATTATGTAAAAACTATTTTCAACTAAACGTTATTTTCTACCTTTATGAACTTTGTTCATTGTTTTACATATTTTTAATTAGAATAAAAGTGTATTATATTTAGTATTTTTCGTTATCACTATTATACATATACTTAGTTATATTATATAGTATCTTTTACTTGTTTTTCTAACCTATAGATATATCCTTATTTTTAGATAAAAATGTATATATATATATATATATGGGTACATTCGCTCTACTTTTGAACATTTATCTGTATGTATTTCAAATTCGTTTTATTTTGTTAGTTTGGGATTTAAATTGATCATTCTTGTGAATATGTTCAAGTAAAGTTAATTGAGTGAAAAAGGGAAAATAAACCACAAAAAAAAGAGTTTAACTTGCTTATTTAAAGTAAAGTTTTTCTAGATATGTATAAAGTGTAAATAAAAGGCTTTTTACCATTTCAAACTATTTCCTAAACGTCACGTTTTAAAACCTTAATTCGTTCCAACGACGGATTAAGCGAACGTTGTAATAAAAATCGTTTTCTTTGTAAATAATAGAGTTTTGAATCGTTTTCTTAACTAAACGGTTTTGTACAAAAATAAATGGACTTGTATGCTTAATCACGTTTTTGGTTAAAACTTTTTGTTCAACGTTTTCACACGCTCGAGTCATTCCAACGACGATTCGAGTGAACATCATGTAAATTAACGGGGTTTTGAAACGTACCTAAATCGTTCCAACGGCAATTAAGATACGAACCATGTAAAATAAACTCGTTTTTTGCGAGTGAGATTAGTGTAGATTTAATGTATAATACAAAGCATAACTCACGTGGTGAATAAACTAATTCTTCCTTCTACTTCCCTCTTTCTTCCATATACTCTAAATTCATGTAAATGGGTGATTCTTTACTAATATGGCTTTCAATAATATATGCTCAAAACGGTTTCCAAAACGAGAAAGAAAAGGTTTCAAATGAATTTTAAACTTAAAGAAATATGCGATTAGTCCGTTAGCGCCTAACATGCTAAGTAGGAGGCTGGTGGTTCATAACCGGGCGATGTTGGGGTGCCTAGTAGCCTTTCTCTGGAAAGTAGCTAGCCTTCTCGGCTCGTACCTAAGTTTCTCTAACCCTCACCGATCTCCCGCAAGGGATCGGTGTTCATTTCCCATTCGTGGGTGGCGACTCTTCCATACTCCGAGCTCCGGCCCTGCCGAGCAGCTTGATTTCGCGATTGGTTGCTTTCGGCGCCAATCACAGCATCTGTCGTCAACGGTGTCCACCCCCCGGTCCGCCCGGGCGAGGCCGCGGCACCTACAACTGCCATATGAACTTCATTCATATCCGGGCAACGAGTAAGCAAATCATTATCCAAGTTAGAGACAAGATGTGGAACAACCTCATAAACTAGATCATAATTCTGCGGCAAGACCTTATCATTTTTAAAAAGACTTGAATAAAATTTAGCAATATGTGTCCCAATTTGATTCGGATTAAAGACCAGCTCATCCTCAATTTGAAGCACTGAAATCCCAGAGGCAACAGCTCGAATAGATGCCATATGATGGAAGAAGATGGTATTTCGATCTCCCTCTTTAAGCCATCTAACTCTGCTCTTGTCACGCAAAAAAGCCTCATTTCTATGCAAAATATTATCCAAGTGTGCATGAGCATTCATCTCCTCATGATGTAGTTCAGGAGTAAACCCATTCTCAGAGATTTCCGCCTACACACGGGCCAGATCCATCTCAGCATCAGTGAGACACATATCAATGTTACCAAAAACCACTTTATTCCAGTGACGGAGCACCGACCGAAGTCGCCTGAGTTTATCACATAAAGCTTGCATAGGAGGTAAGCTAGGATGCATTCCATTCCAAAAATCAGCAATCACCTCCCTAATCCCCGGATGCAAAATCCACATAGACTGAAATCTGAATCTAGAGATAGGGTGATTCCCATTGGAGTAGCTAAACATCAAAGGGCAATGGTCAGAGTGATGCCGCGGCAAAGCCAAACTGCAAACTGGTTCCCAGAAGTCCGAGAATAAAGCAGATAATAAGACTCTATCCAGACGACATTCAACCCGCGCAAAGCCAGGCCTGCATTAGACCAAGTAAAGAGGCCCCATGAGTAGGACCATCAATAAAAGAACCAGAATCAATAAAATCACGAAACTCCTTATAAGGACGCAAAGCAAGAGCCCGTCCCGATTTCTCGTGAGATCCAAGGACAGAATTAAAATCTCCCAGAAGAACCCAATGCCCATTCAACCTATTTTGATAAGCCAAAATATCATCAAACATAGTGACACGTCTATTTGCCCAAACGCTCCCGTAAATAAAGCAGACAAAAGTATTTAAATTAGACAAACTCAGAATAACAAACTGTTCATGTCCGAAACAAATATTGGTAAGCATGGAAGAATTAATCTTTGCAAAAACCCATAGAGTTGGAAGCTCCTTATTGTTCATAGCAATTAAAGACAAAACCAAGCCTTCTCCAGAAGGCCTCATTAACAGAACTGAACTCCACCATAGGCTCAACTAAACAAAGAAAATCCGGTTTATGAAGCGAACACAAACAATGCAAGTAACCCTGAGTATCCCTATTAAGAATACCCCTACAATTCCAGTAAAGAAAGATCATTTAAAATAGACCGAAGGTTTACTGGCTCGTTTGTTTTGAGCTGGAAAATTCTCTGTTGTTGTCATAATTTTTTCCCTCTGCCTTACTTTCTTAGTGCTAACTATGTTCCAGCTATTGTCATCCTCCTCCCGCGCTAGCAATTGATTCTTGATCTCCTAGGATCCCAAAACCACATGAAAATTACAAATAAATAATAATGATGAATTATATATAAATAATATTAAATGATAAATTATAATAAATTATAATAAATTATGATAAATTATAATAAATAAATTATAAATTATATTTAAATAATTATAATTATAATAAATAATGATGAATTATATATATATATATATTACTAAATTATAAATTATAATAAATTATATCTAAATAATTATAATTATAATAAAAAATGATAAATTATAATAATAAATTATAATGGTGAATTATATAAATAATATTAAATTATAAATTATATTTAAATAATAATTATAATAAATAATGAAAAATTATATAAAAATTATAATAAATAAATTAAAAATTATATATAAATAATGATGAATTATATGTATAATACTAAATTATAAATTATATATAAATTAGGGTAATTAATTTATTAGTCCCTATATTTTGATAAAACACACTGTTTAGTCCCTGTATTTTCAAAAATACATAGTAAGGTCCCTAACCTTTTTCTCAGTGAACTGTTTAGTCCTTCCGTCTGTTTGTTAGATTTTTTTTACCGTTTATGACTTTGAAAATGACTAAATTACCTTTTACTATTTACTTTCAAACTTCAAAAGAGGAAATCCAATTTAGAACAA
Organism: Euphorbia lathyris; assembly: GCF_963576675.1. Lineage (NCBI taxonomy): Eukaryota > Viridiplantae > Streptophyta > Magnoliopsida > Malpighiales > Euphorbiaceae > Euphorbia > Euphorbia lathyris. The sequence goes on along the minus strand of NC_088916.1, from coordinate 30,043,409 downwards.
GAAGCTATTTATATGGAGAACAAGAAAAAGAACAGACCCAATGCTTACGAATTTGAACGATTAAGAAGAAAATAAAGAAGAAGAACACTCAAAGTTGATTTCAGATGCATTAGAGTTTAAAGGAAAGGAAAATAAAGGAAAAAAAAGAACGCAAATCCAAATTGACTAACAGAATCTTCATGAGAGTCTAACGGCAGGGACTAAATAGTTCACCGAGAAAAACGTTAGGGACTAAACAGTTTACCTAGAAAAATGTTAGGGACTTTACTGTGTGTTTTTGAAAATACAGGGACTAAACAGTGTGTTTTGTCAAAATATATGGACTAATAAATTAATTACCCTATAAATTATAATAAATAATAAATGACATATAAATAATTATAATTATAATAAATAAAATGAATAATAAATTACAAACATTTATAATTATAATAAATAATAATGAATTATATATAAATAACACTAAATTATAAATTATAATAAATTATAATAAATTATATATAAATAATTATAATTATAATAAATAGTGATAAATTAATGAATTAAACTGAACTGAACTTACTTATTGATGCACGTTTTACGTATACGTGCATGTGAAGGCAAGTGTACCTTAGTCGTGTACCAAGTAATAAAGTGTAAGTAGAGTATCGTTCCCACGAGGATGGTGATTATAAGTATTAATCTCTTTGCTTACTGTCTATTATTTAAACAATCGAAATGTAGAGTTTGTTGGACAACCAAGTTAAGACTTAATTAAAAAGTGAGATGAAAATTGTACAAAATTAGATGAGAGAATACTTATATTGAAAGAAACTAAGGTTTCTAGCTTCACTTAACCTCTTTGCTTGGTAATAACACTTAACTCCTTTTAAGTTGTTTTATCCTTTTTAAGACGACGATTTTCCTTATTAACTAATAGTTCTTGAGATTGGTTCTAAATTCTCGACTAATTACTTTCCCTTGGTCCGGCTCAAGTAATTAATCAAGAGAAGCATTAAGTTTTCTTAATTCCAAACCTTCGATTTATTACTTTCCCTTGGTCCGGCTCAAGTAATAAATCTAAGATTTGTAATAAGATTCATGAAAAACCTTGGAAAACTAATAAGCCACACTAAATGGTCATTAGGTCCAACTTATGAATTTCGATTAATCAATTTAATCGCGGTCAATATAAACGATCAATTATATTCAAGTAGAGAGTTGGCCCATCTCCTACAAGCATTAAGAATCATAAGTTAGTTCTAAAAAAGGATAAAGATAACTTAAATAGGTTAAACGTAATTACCACATAATTAAGGTTAAGATCCGCTTTTAGCCTTAGTTAAGGGGGTTTTAGCCCATGATTAGATTAAAACACACCTTAGAAAGATAGATAATAGAGTTCATATTAATAAAAAAGATTAAAGTTTAGAAGAAACCGTAATGACGATTGCCGAACGAACTTCTTCGGTAACTTGAAACTTACTTTTATTTGATGAACTTGTGCATAAACAACACTTTGAGAATAACAACAACAATTACAAAAACAAAAACAAATGATTCTTAAAAAGAAGAATCAACAAAATAACATTATAGAGGGAAGAATTAAGCCTAAGCTTGGTGTGTCTTCAAATGGCACCCAATGTCTCCTTTTATAGTAAAATGACACACATAATTTCAAAGACCAAGTCTCCTTATGGCCTCCCACTTTCTAATCTTCTGAAATTTGCATTTAAGAGAGGATGGTGGAAGACTTTGATAAATTAGGAGTTGAAATGTGTAAAGGTGGGAAAGGAATCATAGGCTTCAACATGTTCATCAACTTTGGGAATTTTCTGGGCTTGATACACTTCGAATTTGGAGAAATTATTAGTCACTTATTCATCTTTATCTTAGCTTTCCAACGCATTTTGAATCGCCTCAATCCGAGTCCATATGAGGGAGATACGTTGAAAATACGAAAATGTATCAAATCTGTCCTAGTGTGAACAATTGGACTTTTATCTTGCAGCACACATCCGAGACAAAGTGTATGCTGATGTCACTAAAACTCCTTTTTTTGTCCCTTTTACTCCGGAGTTGTCGCCTTAAGTCCCTGTTGGTCCCTTATAATGTTACAAGTATAGTTCCAAGGGGGGGTTAGGAACTATTTAAAATTTTTTGATTAGAGCAGACTTCTTTTTCGTGAGAAAAAGGTTTTAACAGCGGCGCTGTGTGAATAGCAAGATACTGGCTTAGTCAACTGGTGACTAGGTCAGTTTTTTTACTTGAGTCAAGAGATAGCACTTAGAGTCTATTCCTGAGCTCAGATATTCAATGCGCACAACTCAGTTTGACCTCTTTACTTGGTCAGTTTTTGTTTAAGCAAGCAATAAATAAATAAAGGAGTTTAAGGTTAGAAAGATATTACTCAGCAGATTTATCCAGGTTCGGCCTCCAAGCCTACGTCATGTCCCCGGAACACATTCCGAGATTTCGAATTCTCTACTGAGCTCTTTAACGGTAGAGCATCAAACCTTTTACAATCTTAGAAACTGAGTATAACAAGAGTACCTTCCTCTATACCTCTACTCAATCCTAATCTCTCGCTGAGTACTATAACCGAGTACTCAGCCTCTCCTTTCTAATCTCTAGAAATGATAAGTGTTTGTCCTAAACAATGATTGCTAAGACACCTTAAATGATTGAATAATCACTCTAGACTTTTACACAAAGATATGAAATTTAGTGTAAGATTGCTTTGCTTTTTCTTGCAGAACTTTGCGTAGGATTTTGGTCAGCGTAATGGCTTGATCAAGTTCTGTGTTAAATGAAGCAACTGAAGGGCTCTATTTATAGAGACGTCTGAGGCATCGGTCATTTCGAATTTCGAAATAACCGTTGGAGGGAAACGGCTTCCTGTCGTTGTCATCCTGTCTTGCTCAGAGCTCTCGGCCAATCAGATTTGAGTATCTTCTGTCCTCGGTCAGCTTTTGGTCAGCTCGGCAGAATGTCTCTCCATTTATGGTAAGGTCAACTAGACAGCATTCTGTGTCTTCTGAACTTTACCTAAAGTGGAAACACTTTGTCTGGAAGTTGTTCTTGGCCAGCTGCTGTCTTGTACTCTTTGTCGAATCAACTCAGCAGCTTCGTCCCGAAGTTGTTCCACGAAGGTCTTCTAGATCATTCTTCCGTTGAGCTGCGTTTTGTACATAACGACAGCGTTTTGACATACGCGAGCCGAGTTGCCTTAAACTGTTTGACTTGGGCTTTGACTTTCGTATTGGGCTTTGGGCCTTTTAATCTTTGTGTCTTATAAACAATTTAACTCAACATTGAACCAACACATTAGTAGAATAAATCAAAGCATTTAAACTTAGTGTGTTTAGAATATTTTTTAATTACACTTAAACAATTTTGTCAAATCAAAATTATGTGGAAAGGTGTTTCAACAAACTCCCCCATAGTTAGCGTCAGTGTATCCAACGACTGTAAATCCATGAGTGTTGGGATACCATAAACCTGCGTTCACTGAGCTTTGCAAATATCTAAGGATTCTTTTTACAGCTATGTAATGAGATTCCTTAGGGTTAGATTGATATCTAGCACAGTAGTATACTGAGAACTGAATGTCCGGTCTACTTGCTGTTAAGTAAAGTAGAGAGCCTATCATACCTCGATATAATTTGTTGTCTACCGACTTACCATTCTCGTCAGCGCAGAGGACAGTGTCAGTGCCCATAGGAGTGGATATTGGCTTGCAATTTTCAAGATCATATTTCTTCAATATCTCCTTGGCATATTTAGCTTGACTGATGAAGATGCCATTTTTTCCTTGTTTGATTTGAAGTCCAAGGAAGAAGTTGAGTTCTCCCATCATCGACATTTCAAACTCAGTCTGCATTTGCTTGCTAAATTCCTTGCACATTGATTCATTAGTAGCACCGAAAATAATATCATCAACATATATTTGAGCCAGCAGGGTATCTTTACCCTTTCTCTTAATGAATAAGGTTGTATCAGCTTTGCCCCTGACATAGTTTTTAGTCAGCAGGAAACTGGTCAGCCTCTCATACCAAGCACGTGGTGCTTGCTTGAGGCCGTACAGAGCCTTTTTGAGTTTATAAACGTGGTTTGGGAATTTAGGATCCTCAAACCCTGGAGGTTGATTAACATAAACTTCCTCGTTTATAACTCCATTAAGGAATGCACTCTTAACATCCATTTGAAACAGTTTAAAGTTCATATAGCTTGCATAAGCGCATAAAATCCTAATAGCCTCTAGCCTTACCACTGGGGCAAAGGTCTCACCGTAGTCGATACCTTCTTGCTGACTGTAGCCCTGAGCTACAAGCCTTGCTTTGTTCCTGACTACATTTCTTTGCTCATCCAGCTTGTTGCGGAAGACCCATCTTGTTCCAATGGTCTTCTGACTCCTTGGATGTGGCACTAGCTCCCATACATCGTTTCTTCTGAATTGGTTAAGTTCCTCTTGCATTGCGCTCATCCAGAATTCATCTTCCTCAGCATCAGCGAAGTTCTTGAGTTGATTTTTTGTCATCAGGGTATTCTCAGCGGCATCAAGGATTGCACTCTCTGAGTGCCCTCTTGGAATCCTTATCTCCTTAGGTAGATTGATGTCTTGTGCTGTCTGTGTTATCAACAATCTCTGCAGGTGAAGACTGGTCAGTGAAAACAATATTTGGTTCACTTTTACCTTTGGTCAGCCCTTGAGGGAACGACTCAGCGGCTGTATTTTGATCAGCGGGTGCTGAGTGTGGATCATCCTCGGTCAGCGGCAGATATCTTCCTACAGGGTTAGTTTCGTCGAACTCAACATGTACTGACTCTTCTAAAACTTGAGTTCGTTTATTGAAAACTCTGTATGCTTTGCTGTTTGTTGAGTAGCCTAAAAAGATAGCTTCATCAGCTTTTGAGTCAAATTTAGCTAGGCTATCTTTGGTGTTTAAAATAAAACATTTATAGCCAAAGGCACGAAAGTATCCAATGTTGGGCTTTCGTCCTTTCCAAAGCTCGTAGGGGGTTTTCTTTAGTATAGGTCTAACAAGAGCCCTATTAAGAATATAGCACGTTGTGTTAACAGCTTCTCCCCAAAAGTACTTTGGAAGCCTATGCTCACTCAGCATTGTCCTGGCTATTTCAACCAAGGTTCTGTTCTTCCTTTCAATAACCCCATTTTGTTGAGGCATCCTAGGAGCAGAGAAATTATGGTCAATGCCGCTGGCTTCACAGAATTCAACAAACTGTTGGTTTTTGAATTCTCCACCATTATCACTTCGGATGTGAGCCAACTTTAGGTCTTTGTCATTTTCAAGTTTTCTAACCAAATTTGAAAATGTCTTAAAGGTCTCATCCTTGCTACTCAGCAAGATGACCCAAGTGTACCGAGAGAAGTCATCTACAATGACCAAGGAAAATCTTCTTCCACCCAGACTCAGCGGCTGGACTGGACCGAAGAGATCCAAGTGTAGTAATCCTAACGGACGCTTAGTTGAGACAATGTTTTTGCTATGAAAAGATTGTTTGGTTTGTTTTCCAGCTTGGCAAGCGTGGCATAATTGATCTTTTTCAAATCTAAGTTCAGGCAGTCCCTCAACCAATTGCTTTCTTGCTAATTTGGCCAGGAGGTCCATGCTTACATGACCAAGTCTCCTGTGCCATAGCCAGGAATTTTCTTCCTTTGAAACTAAGCATACAGTTTTTGAAAACTTTTTCTCTAAGTCTAGCATAAAGACATTATCAATCCGAGGGGCAGTTAAAATTAACTCATTTGTTTTTCCCTCGTATATTTTACATCCAGTAGCATCAAATATAACTTTTCTCCCATTGCCACATAGCTGAGCTACGCTGAGTAAGTTATATTTGAGTCCGCTGACTAGGGAGACTGACTCAATAGTAGGATTACCTCCGATGGTTCCTGACCCTACTATCTTACCCTTTTTGTTGTCTCCAAAACTTACGCTTCCTCCTCGTTTACGCTCAAACGTGATGAACTGAGTTTTATCACCAGTCATGTGCCTCGAGCATGCGCTGTCAATATACCACATCTTTGACTTCTCAGCACACCTCAGGCTTACCTGCATTGTAACTAGTTACTTTTAGGTACCCAATTCTTTTTGGGTCCTTGCTTGTTAGGTTCAACAGGTAAAGCATCATATTTTATTTTATGGCGACATACTTGGACAGTATGGCCATTCTTTCCACAGAAGTCACAGCTGACTTTCCATTTAGGATTTTTCACTGACTGGTCAGCACCCCAGTGCTGAGCATGCCAGCACACCTTTGTGGTGTGTCCTTTCTTCCCACAGAAGTCACACTGGACATTCCGCTGGGGATTCCATCTCTACTGACCAGTACTTCGGTACTGAGCGTTCAGAGGAATATTTCTTTTGTTTTGAACCTTTAGTTGGTTCTGGATATTTGTGACGTCATTTCTCAGTTTCTTTGAATCTGATTGGACTTCAGAGACAGACTTATGTATGATTTCCATGTTATCATGCAAAGTTGAGTTGTCCTGAAGAAGGAATCCGAGGTCACTTAGCTTGACCTCTTCAACCTCGTCACAGCGCCTGCTGAGTGCTCTAATTTTCTTATTACACTTTTTGACAAGTGTATAGAGGTCACTCAGGGCATTACCCATTTCGTTTCTGAGCTGGGGAAGTGATATTACCTCATTTGATTGCTCCTCATCGTCAGATGCAATGGAGGGGTCAGCATGCTCAGAGACGCACGGTTCAGCAAGTTCGTCAGCCATGAAGCATATCTTTGCTGACTCGGTGGCCTCAGCTTCTGTTGATGAAGACTCATCACTGTCGCTCCATGTTGCCACCATTGCCTTTTTGTCGTTCTTCTTTTCTTTCCTCAGCGTGGGGCAGCTTGACTTGATATGGCCAGTTTGATGACATTCAAAGTATGTAATGGGCTTTGAGTTGTCTTTCTTGTATTTGCTGTCGCTGGACTCAGCTTTATACTTATCAAACTTTCTGTAAGGCTTCTTAGAATATTTGTCATTCTTTCTGAATAGCCTTTTCATCTTCCTTGTGAACATAGCCATCTCTTCATCATCTGTTGAGCTCCCATCAGTGGAGTCAGCTTTCATGACAAGAGACTTCTGCTTCTTGTCTTCAGACTTTTCCTTCACCTTGAAGTTTTTCATTGATATCTCATGGGTCAGCAGCGAGCTGATGAGCTCATCATATTTGTAGGTGGTTAAGTCCTGAGCTTCCTCAACAGCGGTCTTCTTTGCTTGCCAGTCTTTAGGAAGACTCCTGAGAATCTTCTTGACTTGTTCTTCCTCAGTGAAGATCTTCCCAAGTCTCTTGAGCTCATTTATGATGTTTGTAAACCTTGCATTCATGTCAGATATTCCCTCATCATTGTTCATTTCGAACAGCTCGTACAGTCTCATCTGCTGGTTCACCTTGGACTCCTTTACTTTATTGGTTCCTTCGTAGGTGACCTCCAGCTTCTTCCAGATCTCTTACGCCGACTCACAACCTGAAATTTTATTATATTCTGCAGCATCGAGCGCACAGTGAAGCATGTTTATAACCGAAGCATGATTTTGCAGCTTCTTGAGATCATCCTCTGTCCATTTGGCCTCAGCTTTAACAACTGTTTGGCCAGCAACAACTTCGACAGGTACAAATGGACCTTGGTCTATGGATAGCCAGGCACTCATATTTGTAGCCTGAATGAAATTTTTCATCCTATTCTTCCAGAAGGTATAGTTAGACCTGAAGAATAGGGGAGGCCGAGTAATGGACAGCCCCTCAGGTAAGATCTGAGTTGTTTGGTTTCCTGGGAGAAACCGAGTGCTATTTTCGCCCATAGTGGGGATCAGCTCAAGGTGGTTAAGCCTTTTACAGTGAGCTTTTAGGCTCTGATACCACTTGTTGGTCCCTTATAATGTTACAAGTATAGTTCCAAGGGGGGGTTAGGAACTATTTAAAATTTTTTGATTAGGGCAGACTTCTTTTTCGTGAGAAAAAGGTTTTAACAGCGGCGCTGAGTGAATAGCAAGATAATGGCTTAGTCAACTAGCGACTAGGTCAGTTTCTTTACTTGAGTCAGGAGATAGCACTTAGAGTCTATTTCTGAGCTCAGATATTCAATGCGCACAACTCAGCTTGACCTCTTTACTTGGTCAGTTTTTGTTTAAGCAAGCAATAAATAAATAAAGGAGTTTAAGGTTAGAAAGATATTACTCAGCAGATTTATCCAGGTTCGGCCTCCAAGCCTACGTCCTGTCCCCAGAACACGTTCCGAGATTTCGAATTCTCTACTGAGCTCTTTAACGGTAGAGCATCAAACCTTTTACAATCTTAGAAACTGAGTATAACAAGAGTACCTTCCTCTATACCTCTACTCAATCCTAATCTCTCGCTGAGTACTATAACCGAGTACTCAGCCTCTCCTTTCTAATCTCTAGAAATGATAAGTGTTTGTCCTAAACAATGATTGCTAAGACACCTTAGATGATTGAATAATCACTCTAGACTTTTACACAAAAGATATGAAATTTAGTGTAAGATTGCTTTGCTTTTTCTTGCAGAACTTTGCGTAGGATTTTGGTCAGCGTAATGGCTTGATCAAGTTCTGTTTTAAATGAAGCAACTGAAGGGCTCTATTTATAGAGACGTCTGAGGCATCGGTCATTTCGAATTTCGAAATAACCGTTGGAGGGAAACGGCTTCCTGTCGTTGTCATCCTGTCTTGCTCAGAGCTCTCGGCCAATCAGATTTGAGTATCTTCTGTCCTCGGTCAGCTTTTGGTCAGCTCGGCAGAATGTCTCTCCATTTATGGTAAGGTCAACTAGACAGCATTTTGTGTCTTCTGAACTTTACCCAAAGTGGAAACACTTTGTCTAGAAGTTGTTCTTGGCCAGCTGTTGTCTTGTACTCTTTGTCGAATCAACTCAGCAGCTTCGTCCCGAAGTTGTTCCACGAAGGTCTTCTAGATCCTTCTTCCGATGAGCTGCGTTTTGTACATAACGACAGCGTTTTGACATACGCGGACCGAGTTGCCTTAAACTGTTTGACTTGGGCTTTGACTTCCGTATTGGGCTTTGGGCCTTTTAATCTTTGTGTTTTATAAACAATTTAACTCAACATTGAACCAACACATTAGTAGAATAAATCAAAGCATTTAAACTTAGTGTGTTTAGAATATTTTTTAATTACACTTAAATAATTTTGTCAAATCAAAATTATGTGGAAAGGTGTTTCAACAGTCCCGACTTGGTTATTTGTGCCGAAAACCTTACGAAAGTGCCTAAAAACACACAAAGTGGCTTAGATACATAAAATGAAGAAAATATACAAAACTCATTATTAAAATTTATTAAAATGGTACAAAATAACTAGTAATTAAATACTAAAAATGCTATAAATTACGACGATAACACTTATACATGTACCTATATGCATATCTTTATACTTGTGCATATTTGGGCACTTGAGTTGTCAATTTTGAAAGGTTGATGAAATTGTGTTATGCAAAATTTTGGTTTGAAATGTTCAATTATAGTGTTAATATGTGAGTTTGGGAAGATTAAAAGTTAACATGTTAAATTGGACGTAATTTTCTATGTTTCAAACTTGTTTTAGTAGAAAGCAAAAGAAAAGGATTCGTAACTGGAAATTGTAATAATTTTTTGACTTATTCTAAATGTAAAGTAAGTTTTAAAATGTTTCTTAAGTTTCAAACAAAATTATAATTTCTTAAAATTTAAACGTGAGATGTTACTTCCGACTCGTAGACGTCTGTGGTAATGTCTCACTATCATATCTGATTCTATTTTAGGTTGGGTCTGACAAGATCCATCCATCCTGTTATCTAAAGCCGAGTCCCAATCTTAATGAACTCTTTCATTGGATCCACGTAACTGCCTAAATATCCTTATATATAAAGCCCGTGAGATCAACTTTCAGGAAGAGAATACATTGTTACATGCAAGTCTCTACGGTATTATGTTAATCCCAGAACATAATACTTAACATGGACTTATTTAAGTTTATCAATTAATTAGATTTAGTTAGAATCATAAACTCCATCATGTATGAACACTTTATGATTACTTCTATAAACTAAAGATTACTTCAACTTATGAACACTTTATGATTACTTTTGTATGAACACTTTATGTTTAGTTGTGATAAAAGATAATATGTTTTTATATAGTTAAACTTACTATATCAAATAAATCCAATAACTCAATAATGATCAATTCATTTATTAATAAATTATGTCCTAAAACAAGTGTATATATGACACTAAACAAACACAAACCTCTTACAATCATCCAACATATGTCCAATGGTTCCACAAAAATAACAAAACTTATGGAGCTTTTCATATCGGAAGTACACCAACACTAATTTGAAATTGTCTGTTTTAATCTCCACCCCTCGAACCGAGGCTTATGTAATATTAACCCTAACCCTAACTCAAATAAAATTTGACCAACTATTAATTGCCTAATCCTCTATCTCCGCCACCCCACCACATTTGCTTACGATCTTGTTTAGATTTTGTTGGGTTCCATAATTAAAAGGAAGATCATATATTCGAATCTAGAAATCACAATAATTCAAAGGAAAACCTAAAACTTGTTCATCATTGGAGAGAACATAAAAAAATCACTGAACATCTATCATAATACCAAGGTCTGTCCCTCGTGATCTTGTCTCTATCCCTTTCTATTTGCAACTCCACCACAAATCTTCTAGTTTTGTATTCAAATAGACAAAACCCTCTAAAAAGGTTCCAAATTCCCACAAACACAGTGGACATAACTTTTAGGTTTATTTATGATTTCGATAATAACAATCTCCTAATAAAAGAAAAGGTTTATACTTCGTGATCATCGTTTCATTACCCTTCTTCCCCTAAATCCACCTCCTCCTTACCAATCAATGTAAAATGTTTTCACACCAACTCCGTACCAGTACCCATTACAGTTAGGGTTGTAAATGAGGTGAACCGTTCATGAGCGGCTCGATAGTCAGCTCGATAAAGGCTCGACTCAGCTTGATTTAAACGAGCCGCTTGCGAACATGATTTAAAGGCTCGATTCGTAAACGAGCCGAGTTTGAACATGACAAAAATCGGTTTGAAAGCTCGCGAATAGATGGTTATAGGCTCGTAAACAAGTTCATGAACAAACTTGATTATAATGTTCACAAACAACCTCGATAGAAGCTCATAAATAATATCGAATATTATTTATATTTAATAATTATAATTTGATATATGATCCATTCCAAAATTCTTTTATTTGATATTATAGTAAAATATAAATTAGATTAGGAGGATGAGGAAGAGATTTAGAGTTTTTTTTTTTTTTTCTAAATCATCATCAAATCACTTTATATATTCATCACATATCAATCACTCCCTTCCTCTCATTCCTCTTTTCATTCTTGCCTCCATCTCCTCATATTTTTTGTTTAATGACTAAAAGGAGGTTTTTAATGTTTATGCATGTAAAATTGTATTATTTCATTTGCTAAACATATTTAACGAGTTGCTCACGAAGCTCATAAACAAAAGAAACAAGTTGCTCTCAAGCAAGCTCATGAATAAAATAAACAAACAGCTCGGGAGCTATGCTCGTGAACAAGATAAACGAATTGGCTTGTGTAGCTCGAGAGCAAATGATCCGAGTTCAAACACAAATTTGAACTCGAACCTAATTCGAAACTCGGCTCGAGCTTGTTAACATTACACCGAATAGAGCTGGAATATGCCAAAACTCGACTCAATTAAAACCCTAATTACGGCTAATACCACACTCCAAACAATCTAACAATGGTTGAAAACCCATAACTCACGAGTACAACCGAAACCAAAACTAACGGTAATATCCTTGACAAAGTTACTTACGAATTAAGGTTTTACATTTTTTTTGGATAAACGTTGTAATATCCTGTTTCAAATGCAGAAAAAATAGCCATCAGCAACCATACACTAAAACTAAATAAATAAAATAATAAAATAATTTTCTGTTCGTGGAGTATTACATCAGGAAACAACAAATGCAGTATTGTCATCTAAATATTATATTTAGGATTTTATTATATTCTATGTACTGAGTGGAATAAAATATCTAATATTACTTGCACCTTTCGTGCTTATCATTCCAATAAATTCATTCGCAATATGCTTTGAGTGGATAATCTATTGCTTAATTAATTTCATGTAAGATGCTCAAATAATTACTATCATTTATCATCTTTAATCTACTTTTTATTCTACTCTTAAATCATTCAAGGAATAATTGGGAATCTTAAACAAACTCACCCTCTCCTCCTTTTTTTATGGATACAATATTAATATACCAAATTAAAAAAAAAACACATCAAAATTACATTTCATTTGAATTTACTATACCTTATATAATGAGATTTTACAGTTACTAATATGAACACATACAGAAAAATGATATTAATTTAATTTTTATTGTAATATGATTTTGTTTCTTGAGACAATGTTTATCATTATTTATCTATTATTTAAATTCCAATTTTTTTTTAAATATGGAGTTTTTGAATTTATATTTAAACATAAAAAATTAAGAGAGTGGCCACTTAAATAAGATATTTGCTCAATTAATTGAAATCTTATATCAAAATAAAATAAAAAATTATTTTTTATAAAATTATCTTATAATATGAGAAAATAACTATTTTTTTTTTGTAGCTGCATGATTTTTGTAGCACTAACAAAATAACAGCAAAACAATTATTTGGTGATTATGATCATATCTAAAAAAGAATATGAGATTGGATTTAATTCTCCTAATACTCAAATTTATCAAAATTCTACAATTTATATAAAAAAATATATATAATTAAAATTTTGTACTAAATTTTGGCTGAAATTCTATAACTAAAATTGTGACATTTTAATCTTGAAATTTCTGAAAAGCCAAGTCAAACTTTGTGCATCTTTCTAGCTTTATCAAAAGCTATAATTATAACGCCGTTTACTCCAAGTCACGCCGCATGCTATGCTGCACTTCAACCGAAGAGGAGAAAACTCGTGAAGAAAAAAAAGGGGAGCCAATTGCAAATAAAAAAAACCCACCGTTCGTCAATCAGGTAACGGAGGTTACATAATTTTTAAAATAAAAAAAAAAATCAAATAAAATTTCAGGTCAACCGTCCCAGGGGTAAATTAGTAAATTCAGAAAATCCTTAGTCCACCAAAAAGATAATAATTAAAAGGGAAAATTACAAAACTAGGTCAAATGGGAGGCCCATTTACATATTTAACCCATTTACTCAACTTATTACATATCTAGACTGTTTTTATGTGACTTTCCCGTAATACCCCTACCCTTCCCACTTCCCCTCACTCTATCGGTTTCTCTCCCCTGTTCTCCTTGGTGCGCGAAAACGGTTTGGCTCATCCATTAATGATTTGAAGACTTTTGATCTTCCTATTTGCCTTTAAATTGCATGAAATCTGCACCATGTTTCCAAATCACAATGAAGTTCTCTTTTCATATCTTGATTCTGCAACTTCCTAACCCTAGAAAACGAAGCCATGGTTCTTCATCTTCATGTTCGTTAATTGGTTTCTTTCTTCTTGTTACCATTCCAAAAATGGTTATTCTACGTTATTTCCGTCGTTTTTCCCAGTTTATCATATTGTTAGGAGCGAAAAATGTAAGTATCTGCTGTTTTTCCTGCGTTTTCCATGAATTCACTTCGCGTAGTCGATGAATTCGCGGAGATCTGCGAAGAGAACGAGCCTGAAACTTGATGATCTACTTCGCGAATCGATGAATTCGCGACGTTCTGCGAAGAGAAAGAGTCTGAAACGTATGGATCTACCTCGCGAATCTATTAGTTCGCGAAGTCTGCGAATAGATCCTTACGTTTCAGACCTCGCAGACTTCGCGAAAGCATCGATATGCGACGTAGATAGTCACATTTCAGACCTCGCAGACTTCGCGAAAAAATCATTATGCGAAGTAAAATCACCTCTTCCCATGCACATTTACATTCGCATGCTTCGCTAATTTTCATTTCGCGAATCCAAAATCGTCCTTTTTCATAACTAACACGGTTAATTATTTCTGTAGATGGTTGAATACGTAACATCCCTTTCTGGAAGGCGGCGTACTGGGCTGCAGGGAAGATGATTTTCCTTCCTGTATAGGGATGAACTTCCCCAAGATTGACACATTGACTCCTGAAATGATTCGTTAGGAGAGGTTGTGTCAATCTCGGGGTGCACCATGGGACACGTCCATCCCATGGTGCCAATTTTGAAGCGGATGCGTAATCTTGGTACCGGATTAGTTAGTTTCACTTTGAAATGATTAGTTAATAGAGTTCATTGTGGCAATCTTATTGTAAATTTTGATAATGTTATGATTTGAATGTCGTTATTGTGACAATCTTGTTGTAAATTTTGATAATGTTATGATTTGAATGTTAGAATCCGTTGTTGTTTGCCCTTTTTTGTTATATACCACTTCGCGAATTAGCTTCAAAACACATCCAGGCTTCGCATATGCGAACTAAATTCATCAAGCAAACCCAAACATTTACTTCGCAGACTTCGCATAGTATGGAATATGCGAAGTCAGACGGGATGGGGCGAGCCGCGCGTAAATATTGGGGGTATTTTTAGAAAGTCACATAAAATGAGTCTAGATATGTAATAGGTTGAGTAAATGGGTTAAATATGTAAATAGGCCTCCCATTTGACCTAGTTTTATAATTTTTCCTAATTAAAAATGATTCTATGTTCTCCTACTAAGCAAATGAATTAATTAAGTAAAAATGAAAATAAAGAAAGTAGTAGTAGTATTTAATTTAACAGATTATAAAATTAAAGCACGTCTACCTTTTATGCTAGTTCGTGAACTGGATTTAATGGAGTTTCAAGTCCGTGTGTAGCCCTCCTCTAGAGAGAGAAAATAAGGAAATCTAGAGAGAGAAGAAGAAGTCAGAAAAAGAAACCGTGTGGTAAAGCTAAGGATCTCACACAGAGAAACATGGTGAGCTTATGCTTACACTTCCTTCTGTTAATTTTGTTCCTTTCCTGCCTTTAGATCTATGTCTTTAGATTTGGCGATTTTATATTTGCTTTTTTTTTTTGAAATTTTCCGCTTCAAAATTCCTTCAATTCGTGCCTCTGGTAAGTGATTTTACCACTGGTCAAAGTGTCTCCCCTTCTCTCTTTTCCTTTTGCGTAGTGAGATCATGAATTCGGTTTCTGTTGGATGTTTGGGCAGGTTTTTTTCTTTTTCTTTTTTGGTTGGTGAAGGGAAGACTTGAGGTTTTTTTTGTGCATTTTCCGTCTAAACTGTTCGTTTTTATACAGGTTTTGTTGCTGAAGAAGTGATGTTTGTTTCCATTTCCCTGATCAACGTAGATCAATGATTGGAGAAGCTGATTTTTCAGTTGTGTTTGTGGCATAAAGGTAATTTTTCCCCATATCATATTTTCCCCCTCTGATAGATTCTTTGTTATTTTCACTGGTGGGTGCTTCTTGGAGCTGGGTTAAGTCCACATTTGACAAAAAAAAAGGGCCAAAACGTTAATCAGGGATTTTAGAAGGAGAAAGTCAAGATATTTTCTTGGACATGGTAAACTAGGCCATCTTCGGTTATAACAATTGTTTGCAAATGGTTTTTTTGTAGCTAAGTTTGACCCGATCGAAGTTTTTGGTTCTGCCTACGGGTTGAGATATATTTCTTATATTTTGTACTTTGTTGTAAAATTATTCGTTTGGAATACATCTGTATAGTATGCGAAATTAGATAATTAAGGAAATTGGTTTTGCCCTTTTTCCATCTTCCCCTTTAGTATTTTGCTAAGTTTTTCCACTAGTTTCATTTCATTTCCATTTTTTTACTTAATTCCTAATTTGAATAACTGTTCAGTAAAGAGGAAGGTGGTTTTGAAAAAATAGCAACTTGGGTTTATAGATCAGGTTTAAAACCCGCCAAAAGGTGTTTCTGATAAAAGTCTGGTAATATGGTGCTTTTGGTCCATGTTAGTCTTTTCTTTCTTTTGAGAATCTTCTTTACTTGCTTTTTGCTTTTCCTTATCTGTCTTTGCTTTCTTTTCTTTCTTAGTTACTTAGCTCTGCAGCTAAAATTAATCATGTTTATGTTATTTGCAGTTGTGCACACTTGTTATGAACTTATGATTTGTGGTTGTCCATCCATTCAAGTGTAAATAGTTTCAGTTTTGCAACAATACTGAAAAGATTTATTCAGTTAGACTGCGAGAATGTCCTTCCGTAGTATAGTTCGTGACATGAGGGATGGGTTTGGTAGTTTATCAAGGCGGAGTTTTGAGGTGAGGCTGCCTGGTCATCATAGAGGGAAATCTCATAGTTCAGTTTCCGAGTTACATGATCAGCCAGAGGTGATCCAGAATAGCCGATGGGCTAGTCTCCCTCCCGAGTTACTGCGAGATGTTATCAAGAGATTGGAGGCAAGTGAGGGTAACTGGCCAGCTCGGAAGCATGTGGTTGCCTGTGCTGCAGTATGCAGGACATGGAGGGAAATGTGTAAAGAAATTGTCGCAAGTCCCGAGTTCTGTGGGAAGATTACCTTTCCTGTTTCTTTGAAACAGGTAAGAATAAAGTGTCTCCTTAATCTTTAATATCAGTATATAAAATAATCACTTCTTTTAGCAAGCAAGTTTCGAGGCATTTACAGTTTCCTTTTATGCAAGGTTATCCATTTAAACATCTCATGGACATTGTTTTTATTATTATGATTACTTTATTAAAGAAGGGATTTATGCAATACTTGATGATAATTGCATTCCATTGTTTTGCTTATTGCCTGCAGCCAGGGCCCAGGGATGGAACCATTCAATGCTTTATAAAAAGAGACAAATCAAACTTAACATACCATCTTTTCCTTTGCCTTAGCCCTGGTAAGCTTCTTTTTGCATTCGACTTATTTTCTGTGGCTTTCATGATCTTTTGTCTTTGTTGAGTCATATTGTGGCAAAATATTAACTTCTTGCGCTCGTACATAGTTTGCATTACAGATTTTATAGATTTTTAACCTGCAACGTTTAATAGCTTAGTGCCTTCTATTTTGTAGATAACCATAGAAAACTTTAAATGACATATTCTATAGCTCATGATATTGGTCTTCCTATTAGGTCACTGGTACAACAACATTTCAATATCATGATTAATGGTATTTCTAGGTTTCTAGCCAAAGTTGGCTTTTGATCTGTTACAACCAACATTTGGTAATCCAAATATGACGATCATTTGCACAACAGAGTGTCTTCCTATTTAGCTGAAGTATTTTGAATTTGTAGTATTGAAGCATCTTTGCTTTGCATTACCTGGGTTAATGCCTAATGGAATATTATGTCTCCTTGCCTTTTATGTTTATCATGGAGAGGAATTCCCTTAAAGTGGAGCTTGCTTGGTGTGTGAGCTGAAATATACTATTGTTAGAATTGGGTTTTGGTATATCAGAAAGTGGTGACTCACAATGTCTTCGAAACTGTTTCCTAACAAAATCTTCTTGCTTGCTTGGAATTGGAAAATCTGCTTTGCTGTGATTGCTATTTAGATATTGGCATACTTTCTGCTTGTTAACAAGATGTCAGATCAGTCATTTCTGTGGGATTTCCAATCTAAACGCATAATATGTCTTGTCTTGCTCATATGTAATTTAGGTTTTTATCCTGCTGGCAGAGATGTCACTGTCAGTCATATCTGCTGGCATTTCCAAAGTTCACTCATAATGTCTGTTTTGCTCATGTAATTTAGGTTGTTACCCTGCTGGTAGCGGCAGTTTTCAACTAATTCAGCTCAATCCTCCCTTTTTTTCAAACCTTTACTTCTTGAATGTTTGACATCATTTCTTCCCCTTCATTTTGCTTTTGTTGCTGCCCTTATGATTTGTTGACATGGAATTTGTTATTTTTGCAGCTTTGCTGGTTGAAAATGGGAAATTTTTGCTGTCTGCCAAACGAACCCGAAGAACTACCTGCACTGAGTATGTAATCTCCATGGACGCAGATAATATATCAAGATCTAGCAGCACTTACATTGGAAAACTGAGGTATAGGATCACCTTATTTCCCATTCAGCTTGCTGGTGTGCTCGACTTTGGCATTTGTTGTCAGAAATTGTGATTATTTCATGCGTTTCTGACATTAAGTTGGCATCTATGTGAAAGCAAGTATTCTGTGCTGTTTCTGTAATGGCTTTGGTTTATGCATGGCTGTTCGCTTGAGTGCTAATGTCAGTATCAGTGACATGTGCCTTGTCATATACACGACATTTTTGGGGATACTAATGTAGTTTTACATGATTTTTTTTTTTTTTTACTACTATCACTTGTGGTAATTATGGAACTCAGTATCAGTTCATATGCTTAATATTAATGTTTAATTTCTAACAACAAAGTATATATATATATATATATATACACTTTTTTTTCTTTTACAAACTTTGTACAACTGAATGCCTGTAGAATATAATTAATTATGAAATGCATTATCATGTATTTGTTGTAAGTTAAATTCTGGTATGGTATGAATGTGCAATGGTGTGATAAATAGAAACACCTGTTATATACATGGGAATTGAAGTGACACATTCATAATATGGGAGAAAGAATGGAACTTAACGAATTAGTTACACAAAGATGAAATGATTTATGTGTGTGTTTTGTAGCGTTGTTTGCACAAGTATTTTCTCTGATAGTTTGTGTTAAGCTTATTTCATTTTGTTCATATATGTCATTTAAGTTCTCTAGGACTGCATATATTATTACATCTTTGCAGGGAATCATAAGAAGTAGCAAGTTGCTATGATATTGACCTTCATATCTATCAAATTGACTTGTTAGACTTAATGGTTTCATATATTTCATCATATTTCTTCTCATTTCTGCATATTTGCGCCCTTGTTTCAGATCCAATTTCTTCATAATGGTTTCATAAATTTCTTCATATTTGTTCTCATTTGTGCATATTTGCGCCCTTGTTTCAGATCCAATTTTCTAGGCACCAAGTTTGTAATTTATGATACACAGCCTCCTTACAACAATTCTCAGCTTTCGCCACCTGGTCGAAGTCGAAGGTTCAATTCGAAAAAAGTTTCTCCAAAGGTCCCTACAGGAAGCTATAACATTGCTCTGGTTACTTATGAGCTGAATGTGCTGGGTACGAGGGGTCCACGAAGGATGCACTGCACAATGCATTCAATCCCTGCTTCCTCCCTTGAGCCAGGTGGTTTTGTGCCTGGCCAGCCTGAGCTTGTACATCGCACTCTTGGAGACTCATTTAGGAGCATTTCCTTCTCAAAATCAATCGATAATTCAACAGACTTCAGCAGCTCCAGGTTTTCAGACATTGTGGGGCACCGAGATGAGGAAGAAGGAAAGGAGAGACCACTTGTTCTCAGAAACAAGGCACCAAGATGGCATGAACAGTTGCAATGTTGGTGCCTTAACTTTCGTGGAAGAGTGACTGTTGCCTCTGTGAAGAATTTTCAACTGATTGCTGCCACTCAGCCTGCGGCTGGTGCACCAACACCGTCACAGCCAGCCCAATCTGATCACGACAAAATAATACTTCAGTTTGGTAAGGTTGGAAAAGATATGTTCACCATGGATTACCGGTATCCGTTGTCTGCATTTCAAGCATTTGCTATCTGCTTAAGCAGCTTTGACACGAAATTGGCATGTGAATAGAAGGGCGAGAAAGTTTTTCATTTTCTAGGGTTTATATAGAATGGTGCAGTCAAGTGTACAACTAGAAAGTGCAAGAACAATTTGAGGGAACTGTTTTTTTCTTTTTTTCTCACGCATTTATATTTCATTTTTCTTTTTTTAGCTTGATTAGAAAGGTTTATTGGGTTCTTACGGAATGCTGTTAACTTTTATTCCTTTCTCAAGAAATGGGGAAAAACAAAATGAAACTCAGAATTTCATAAGTTAAGTGTAATTTGAGTCAAATTGAACCAGTTGAGTTGGGAGGAGAACGATTTGTATCTTTAACTTTTAATGATTGAGTTTATTTTTGCTGTAATAACATTGGGCGAAATGGGATTTAAAATCTTTTGATTAGTGCAGAATGGAAATTTGGAGTTAGATACAGGATATCTCAATCAACTGGACTGGATTACATAGACAAAAAGTACTCTGATGCTTGATCTGCAGAGATTTTAAATAGAAAAAATAAACATGAAGGGACTCCATTGTTTATAGAATTTTTTTTAATAAGGATTTAAGACTTTAGTTTCTGTGTTTATATGTATAGAAGTTATTGAATTTTTTTTTTCTTGATATGTTCATTAGTGAACAAAATTGATAGAAAAATTCAGTACAATTTTAATAATTAATTTAATATCTAAATTAATCTTTAATAAAATTAAATATCCAAAACAGAAATTACTCAATAATTTTTTTTTGAATAATTAACCTAGCACTTAAATGATAAGTTAAACAAAAAAAACTCTAAATTTATGGAAGGAATTAGGATTTTTTTTATTTTATGGTATATTTTTGGTAATTTTTCTGTGTCTAGAATATTTTTTATTTATTTATTTTGTATTATAAAATTATTTATAAATTACAGAAAATAATTTTTATAAAAATACTACAAGTTTGAAATAAATTTTTTGGAAGCACTTTTGGTTCAATCAAAATGCATTTTGGATTGGAACTGTGCTTTAAATTGTTTTAATGTTTTCATTGCTTTTTGGCAGTAATGGTTTCACCAAAACAACATTAGTGGTTCCTCGGACTCTTGCTCAATTTGCTAAGTCACGAAGATTGCAAAAGAAGATAAGAAAATGCAAGATGACACACTACGTCCAGTGGAACAATGTCGATGCAATTGTGTGCCATGTGGTCAAGATGCAGAACCTAATACAAAAAGTGCAATTTTGCTTGTGGTCTAGGAAAAGCTCAGATGCCCATCCTTCTTTTCAAAATGTTGAAGAGATCGTTTATAGCTCCACATCTTAGGCGTTTGTAAGCCTCAAGCTGGATTAAAGCCAAGATGAATTACCATAAGTTGGTAACTATCTTGATGAATTGGTTAGATAATATGTTTGTCACAACTACTGCCGAACATTCTGGTATGAAGTTGAGATCGGGTAAACTCATTTATACGCCTTGGTACAAGAGGGAGTTTAGTAGGATATCACCATACTTGTATTTTGAAGTGATTAGGACGGTCCCAATCAAAATCCGTGGTGATTATAATTTGATCTATGAGTGGTTTTTTTAGAGTAATTTTTTTTGTTTATCTCTTTTAAAAACTTTTGGTTAGTTTTTTTTTTTTTTTGCCAATTATGGTTGGATTTTTGTATGGAAAGTAATTTTATGTTGATTAATATTTGCGAGCACTTATTAAGGTTTATTATTTAGTAATTTATTTTGTGAGATAAATAGTTGATTTATCTTAATAGCTATTTATGAACAGAGGCTTATTAAGATTGAATAATAAGCTTAAAGTCAACGCTTTCCATTAGTAACCACTTTGTAACAAGTTACAAAACTTTAGTTATATATGACAACTAAGATTCTCTATGTATAAATATCTAGTTAATTAAATCCAATGCTAGAGTGTAAAGGATAATTTAGCCATCTTCTTTTGGTGAATTGATATCTAATGTGACAACTTCATTAAGTAGATATAGGTTTTTAGTGTATTGAAACTTTTACTTCTTAGTAAGTCATGCAATTTCATTGTAGATCAAGTTTAACAATGACATGATCTAGAAAATCAATTGTAGCTGAATTGAACAAAGACCTGAAATTAAATAGGAACAACTATAAAATATGAAGTATAAAAATAAAATATATGCTAGAAGAACAAGAGGTTCTTAAAGTTCTAGAAATAGTCCTAGTTGAACCTGAAGAGGGTACTACTGGTTGGCATAGGAGGGATACAAATGCTTACGGTTGAAACACAATTTTCAAGTGTTTTTTATTCTGACAAAAATAAATTAATAAGGAAATTATATCTCAAAAAATATTTGAATTTAAGAATTAAATTAAGTTTAATTTATGCTAACATGTTTGTTGAGTGATTATATACTTATGCATTAAATCAAGCAAAATATAAAGACCCAAAAGAAGACAAAGGCCCAAAAGCTTAAATTCTGGAATCAAGACTAGAAGCCCAAACGAACCAGAAGCCCAGAAAGCACAAAAGCCAAAAGAGATGGATAAAGCTGGCGTTGACCCTGTCATATCACACCCCTTCCCCATTTTGGCAACAAGTATGTTAGGCGAATTCCGCGAGTGCACAGTTTTGCTTATAGTAATAAAAATATCGATCCACGGTGAACGCAATTAACATTTACTGGATATTGTTTCCTTATTCATTTTCTCTTGTTTTATAGAAAATCATTAATTTGGTAATTGAATTTATCTAACTTATATTTTCTAATCTAAACTAATTCTATGATTCGTTTCTATGCATAACTCAAGATACTAGTTAATATTAACTTAACAAAATATGCCATTATTAATACTTTCAACCTAATACAATTATATTGGATAAATATTCTCAATACAATCTTTTGATCTAGGATTAAGAAACTTAAGACAATTAGATTAATAATTCTAACTCCTCGAGTTATCATAGTGAATTAGGACTATAAACCAAAACGAACAAGTTGAAGTTGCAATATGATTATCTTTTCATAAACTAAATTTCTTTAAGTTTTATGAAATGATAATTATTTCTATGTTTTGCTTTAATGAATTTCGCTAGAAAAATCATAAAGAAGACGTGAATGGACATAAAATAACTTGCATTTGATTGATTAATATTTGATAGATAATGTACTAACAGTGCTAAACATAAGTTAAAGAGTGAAGAATATAAGAAAAAGACTAAAACAAAGAACAGTATAGGGGTTGTGAATCCTTTTACTGTCTTTGTAAGGTTTGTCAAGTCTTAGAGTCGTTTTCTTCAATGTATCTTCTTCTTGTATCTCGAGGAAGTTTATCTCTCGACCTCACTTCCTTCAATGCTTGGAGAAAAATCTCTATATATCAAACTACTTCAATATCTTAGTATCTCAAATTGTATCTTCGATTCTGATATATCTTTATGTGTATGTAGAATGATGGAGGAATTCCTTTATAAAGATGAAGAATAGTTGTGTCCTTTGGAGGACATCTCTCCATAAAGATGTGATGAACTGATATGGATGGTGGCGAAGAGTAGTGATGATTCGGGAGAAAGGATGTGCTGCTTTGATGAACATGCACAATTCTTACTGAAATAGGGCATGTCACGTCCGTGAATGGTGAGTCGTGGTCGTGATAGGGGAAATTCTTCTTTGGGGCGTGAAATCCTCTGTCGCAACCAAGAGTGTAGTGCCACGGTAGTGACAGAGATTTTTCCTCGAATGATCTTCCTTTGTCCTTTGCTATTTTTGCCTATTTGTGCTCGTTTTAAGCCGAGAGTCCTCAAATGTAAGCTTTCATGCGCATTTAATTCGTTCCTACTCAAATCATAAACAAACAAGTGAAATCTTTCCAAAATATTTATAAAAGTAAGCTAAAATGCATAAGTATGAACGTGAGAATGCATGCGAATATAAGTAAATTTTGGACTTATCAAAGTACAAGCTACAGAAGCCTCATCCCCTTAACGTCTCTTTGCACATACCTAAGATGAAAAGTTGGCAAACTGCATGTCAACTTTATCAGAAGCGTGGCTCAAGAAAGAAGAGGCCATCCTTCTGCAATGACAAACTTTTGGACTATATGGACACATAAGTCAGAACCTGATGTTGACAGGAGTCGTTTCCCTCCAATGGTAAGTTTGAATTTTAAATGGATCTTTTGTCTCATCCTCTATTATAAATACTAAGTGACATGCTCATTGTGAAGTTGACGAAATTATAAGCTGCAAAAAGAGATCAAAACTTCCAAGTGATATTAAAGCAATATTTGTAATACAAAATCATTTCAATATTTGTGTTCGTCCATTCGAGATTTAGATATTCATTGTGTTCTACATTAGAACCCATTTTTTGTTCATAATATTTAGAAGCTCTGTTGTTTGCTTCGGTTTTAGGCAAATAGTTGAGAGATAGATAACTAAGTGAAATTGTAAAGGAAGGTAATTTACAAAGGCTCTGTTTATTCTATAAATGTTTGTTCTCTACCCGTGAAAGAGTGCTTTAGTGGATTAAAGCTCAAAAGAAGATATTCTAAGGACTAGATGTAGGCTAGATGCTGAACCAGTATAAATCTGCTGAGTAATGATTTTCTAACTTTGCCTTTTACTGCTTGTGATTATATAATTTGCTTTAACACATTTATCTCCTATAATAAGCTCTGACTGATTAACACGCAAATCTTAATCATTGCATAGTCAAAAGATCTGTCCAAATAACAATATGTTGAGCGCATCCCTCCAAATCAGAGTCAAGCTCAGTAGACTGTATTAGTTGTTGATCTGAACTTGCTTGTGACTCTAAATACTGCCTCTATGCTAAGCGAATAGAAAACATCAAATGAGTAAATTCTAAAAGGGTTAAAATTAACTAACAGTTCCATTCACCCCCTTAGAACTAATCCTACCTCACAAGGGACCAACACTTACTTGACGTGGAAGAAAAAGAATTCTACAGTCAGCATCCTCCTCCCGAGTGTTATGCATGATGACTTCATTAGAAAATTTTATAAGTATAAAGATGCTTAATATATGTCACAAAATGACCAGTGAACGACTTAACCATCTGGTTGAAGCTTCAAATGGATTTAGGGAGGAGCTACTTAAACTAGAAGGTTGCTAAATATTTGAGAGTATTTGGGAAGAGGCTTTATAGAATGACATCATTGGTTGTTGTTGCTTTCATCATTCACCTGAAGTTCTTTACATGGTTTATTGGGCCTCTCATACCACCATATTCTTTGAAGGAAGGGATGCAGAATCCCCTAGGCATCAGTTGACACTTAATCTCTACAAATAGCGGGGTGCATGTGTCAATTAACTTTATAGGTCTAACCTTCACCTCTGCTGCCTCTTTGGCCTCATGTAGCTCCCTTGTACTATCTCATATATGTTGGGTGAATTTTGCAAATGCACGGTTTCGCTTGTAGTAATAAAAGATATCGATCCCACAGAGAACGTTTTGATAAAAATTACTGTTCTGATTAAATTTTTTTTGTCGAGGTTTAAACATTTAAAGATTTTATATAAACCTCGAGAAAACGAATTTAATTAGAACAATAGTTTTTATCAAAACATTCTCTGTGGGATCGATATCTTTTATTACTACAAGCGAAACCGTGCACTTGCGCAACAGTTTTTAGGTATGGTTTTAAGTAAACTTGTTGGGCGAATTCCGCAAGTGCATGGTTTCGCTTGTAGTAATAAAAGATATCAATCCCACAGAGAACGTTTTGATAAAAAATTACTGTTTTGATTAAATTTGTTTTCTCAAGGTTTATATAAAATCGTTAAATGTTTAAAAAATTGTTTATAATTCCAATATACATAAATTAAATTTAGATTAAAGTTTATTCCAAGGTTAATTTATACTAAGCAAAAACACAACTTATAACTTTGATTTGTTTAGAAAAGATATAATAAATTACCAATTGATTCAATTTAAAGGAATTGAACTGTTATCAATCTTTCCTCTCGGCCTAAGACTGAAAACCTTAATCAAATTCAGAATCTAAATCTGATTATTCGACCTATCGCAATGACCAAATATAAATCCAAATTTACTTAGTGTTCAACAAAATTTGCATGAGAAAATACAAAAATCTCTTTATAAATACTTTTGCATGAAAACACCCGTTATAATTACTTAAAGAATATCACTAAATCAAACCTTAAATAAAACAATAGTGAAAAATGGAATTGAATTAAAAGATATTTATTAGTTTGAGTTATAAACATCTCAAGTTAACAGAGAAGAAGAAGTTTGAATGACATTGAACGAAGCATGAATTCCAGATTGTCAATCCTTTACTCAACTTCATAGGTTCGTCACACCGTGGGTCGTCCTAATCCAGGATCTTCTCACCGAGTCTTCGAAATAGTAACCTCTCGGTTGCCTACAAAACATAACCTTGACTCGGGTAAAGAGTTGTCTCTATTCGGATGAAAGGATGCGTCGTTTGGTTAAATAAACATGGAAAATGTGCATAACAGCTTCGCTGTCCCTGTAGAGATTCAAGAATCTCGGTAGTGATAGGGGGAAGAAGGAAGGAGAGAGGCGCGCATAGCTGCTCCCAGCGCGTCCGTGTCGAGATTTTTGAATCTCGGCAGTGACAGAGACTCTTCTTTCCTTCTTTTGCAATGTGTTTCAATTCTCAGATGTGACTCTCGATTCTCGTATGTGATTTTCATTGAAAGCTTGATTTCTCACTCATTTCTAATCCATTTCTGCTCCTATTTAGCTTTTTCCAAATAATTAACACCTTACACACAAACAACAAATACCAACGTGAAATCTTTCCAAAATAGAATAATTAATATATATTTTACATGAAATTTAACATATTTATGCATGCTAATTTATGTATATTTTGGGCTTATCAATATGTCTCAGAATTGGTGACATGTCTATCATCCTCTTTGTCCTATGGTGTGTGTCTGTCCCCCAACTGCTATTTGATTGGTCGACATCTTCGAGTCTCTTTCGCATCCTTTATGCACCTCCGAGCGGTCGCTCTAGAGACTCACTAAGGGATAAGTGTACCCCATCATTATCAAGTAATAATCTGGACAAGTCCAGGTATCGAATCCACAGGATTTATACCGCAAGTACCAAACTATTAGGCTTCTGATGTTACCTAAGCTATTGAGGGTTTGAGATTGATGGTTTTAAGTTAAACTACTCCTAATTAGATTAAAGCTACTCTTAATTAAGTTAAATATACTCCTAATTGATCTTTAGCAAGGTAAATTAACCTGGAATGATATGGGGGGTGATACGATAATATCAATTCCAATCCTATTTTAACATTCAATTGTAAACCGAGTCACTTGTGCCTAAGGCGATTAACCCTACTTATCCTTTTATAGTTCCTAGCGCGTGATTCCCTTGTAAGGCTGAAACTAGCTCTCGGGCTCAGAAATTTAGGCTTAATCTTCCATAAAGTTGTCAATCTTATAGGCTCTGACTTAGTCAGATTCATCTCGTAATATGTGCCTAGACGATATTTGGACTTATGAATGAGTTAACCCGGAAAGGCAAAGCGTAAGACTTAGAAAAGCAATAACAATCAATTGAACAAAACAAAACTCAGATTAATATTAAAGATGGAAAATTGTTTGTCATGATGATACAATTAGCCTAGGATTCATAGAATGGATTAGAGGCAAGCAGATATAAAAAAGAAAGAAATCCCTTTCAGGGAACCTGTCGACCAGTACAGACGTTTTCCTAGGACTTGAAGGATGGAAGCCTTGAATAATCCTCTTGGAGCACGAAGGTTGGTGTTCTTCAATGGCAAATGGAGGAAGGATGAGGATTCTTCAAGGTTGGGGGCTAGGGTTTCTTTACAAAACTAAAGATATCTAATACAATGTTACAAAGTCCTATTTATAGTTGTAGTTTCGTGTCTAAACCTAGTCTAACTTGTTTCCCAATGCATGTGGAAGAGTGGAAGCGAAATCATGGAGTCGTGGGGCCGGGAATCATCATTTTAACTGATTCCTGTAGGCCAGCTCATCGAGCTGGCTCCTGGTAGCTAGCTCATCGAGCTGGCTTGTAGAGGTCAGTTCGACGGGCCGGTGATGCCCAGTTCGTTGAGCGACTCCCGGGGGTCCTCGAGATGCAATTTCAGCCCAAATTTGATCCCGTTCAACTTGCACACGCACATAAACTCCAAAAAACATTAGTCCAAAGGCTAAATTGACCCACTAGCCATTAGATTTGAGTAAAAACTCCATTTGGTGTGACATTTCGTGGATCAATTAGCCGAAATAAATAAGGTGAAGTTCACGTGTGTGCTATTTTGGCAATATTTTGCCTGAAAAGTGCGAGAAATGCTCGCTTATTGAACGAAAACTAATCAAAACTATCCTAAAAACCGTACCTAAAGATATGGGTTTTCGACCCATATCAATCCTCCATAGCTCTTTCTCAATAATGATGTCTGGGCTCCTACCTTCGCACTTTCTTGGGCTTTTCTCTTTGCATAGACACCTCTGGCGATAGGACTATGTAATGGTCACCTTGAAGCTTGAGTATAAGCATGTTACACGTGCCATTACCTGCATGTCGCACTGATGGACTACACGTCCTAGACCACTACATCTACGGTGATGGACTTTTCTCATATTGCACTATCGATCTGAGAGAATGTTGAACTATGGCACATCTATTTTCACGATTCGCACAATGTATAGCCTTCTTTGCAACTCTAAACTTTTCTCTCATCTCTGCCATCTCTATCGCATGTTCAGCTCTAACATCATCCATCTCACAATGAACTTGGTTAAGGTTTTGTCTTAATTGTCGGCTAATTTTGTTGAGGAGCCGTTGGTGCTGAGGATCCATAGGCTCCTCATAGTGTTGGTTATGGGGGACCATTCGAGAATCTGGCTGGGATTCTACCATACCCACCTCTTCAATGATTGGCCCAAGAGGTCTACTAGATGACACTCCCTAAGCTAGGTTTGTGAGGGGAAACATTACTTTTGAAGGGGACAAATAAGTCCACGCTTACCACACCAATGATATTATTGTATTCGAGCAGTCTTTTAGACACTTCTTTCTTTGGCATGAGATAAGAATAATAATAGGTTAGATAGCGACTGACATTCGACGAACCCTTTCTGATGCTTAAGTTAGAAAGGGTGGAAGGAGGATTAAAGATGATCAGAGTATTGATAATATACGTGTTTACGTATTTTATGTGGCTCATATACCTTTCCTATTTATAGTGTCTATAAAGGGTAATGTTGGTCATTCTGGGAATGTTCCTAATGGGTCATCAGACACATACTGGCCTTCAACTGGCTCTGTGCAGTTCAGACTGTGACATCGTCAGGTGGTGCATCCTGTCATGTAGCAAGCATGATGCCAAGTGTTGAGGTTTCATTGGGCCTACAGTCTTCAGATATCTAAAGTGTCAAGCAACACGCTTTGTCCTTTGTCCCATGTCCTTTGCACAACCGTTTATAGTGATCCAACAGTTGCTCATTCCTAACATACGGTTGTTGGGATAGATGGTGGTGATTCTTCTACGTGGATGAAGGGTATTGTTCATATCTTCAGAGAATATTTATTTCTTCAAATCAGATGATTCTTGTGAATCATCCAGATCCGAAAAAGTGACATTATCCTATATATAAAAGATTATTCCATGAAATAATCTTTAGGGGTATCATATATGAATAATTTTATAACACTAATTAAATAAAAAAAAAGTAAAAGATAATACCTCCTCGAAATAAGACTCAATGACATTTGTAATTTATCAAAAATCAATTTTACTAGTGATGATGTTTTTAGAACAAATTTTGGACGTTTTACATGAATATCATAATTATATATACTTATAAAAGTGAACGGCATGAACAGTGCCAATTCTAATTTTTTTTTCAATTTGTTCCTATAGTACCATTCAATTCACTTTCCAATTTTGCCCATTTTTTTTTTAATTTATTCTCATCTCACCCTTCCACTTAATGTGACATGCATCTTTCCAATTTTGTCCCCAATTACATCCACCCACCTACAAGAAAACGCCGGCGTTTTTTTTTTTTTTGCTTTGCAAGAGGGTTAATTACATACATGGCCACTGAACTTTATCATTTTGATATTGTGACCACTGAACTTCAATTCTTAACAGTATGACCACCGAACTTTACACTTTTTAACACTGGTGGCCACTCAACACCTCAAAATGACTATTGACGGTCTCAAAATAAATAATTCGAAGAGTTAATGATATTCAAATGAACTTTAGC
Organism: Euphorbia lathyris; assembly: GCF_963576675.1. NCBI lineage: Eukaryota > Viridiplantae > Streptophyta > Magnoliopsida > Malpighiales > Euphorbiaceae > Euphorbia > Euphorbia lathyris. The sequence continues at coordinate 30,013,506 of NC_088916.1, read as the reverse complement.
TCTTAAAAAATTTCGTTTTGAGGTCATTTATGTGTTGTTTGGTTAGAAGATGAAGTAAATTTTTAGAAAGAGAAAGCTCCAAAAAATGTGATTTGGGAAAATAAAAAATGTGATTTTATGGTAAATTTCGTTTTGAACAACTTTAATTCTTGGATATTTTCATTTTGAGGTCGTTAACGGCCATTTTGAGGAGTTAGTTAAAATTGAGTGACTACCGATGTTGAAAAGTGTAAAGTTCAGTAATCATACCGTTATACATTCTAAGCCTTTATCTTATTTTTGAATATTCACTATTGGATCCAAACTTACTAAAATTTTAAGGTAAAAATTTTAAGCATTCTAAGACTTAGATTTAATAAATCAGAGTATAAAGATGAATAACCAAATTCATTTATTTGGTTATGCAATATCCAATGAACACTATTACTAATATTAATAATTTACTTTTACATAAATGCGCTCCTTAATTTTATCATAATTTTATAACTCCAATTGGAATTTTTTATTATTATTACTACTTCGAGTTTTTTGATCTTATTAAAAATTTCTACTTTAAAAGTTTTCTTAACTCAGCCCAATCCTTCAACCAAAAACAAAATTATTTACATAATTTAATTTTTGAGCTAACTGTTTTTAATTTTTGGACTATCAGGTTTTTAAGTTCAGATATTGATTTGGTTAAGTAGGCGTTCAGTGTAGAAAACCTTTGTATTTTTAGTTATTATGTATCTATTGTAACTAGAAACATGACTATACTACTACTAATCACGTGGTTCAAGTGGTTAAAATAAAAATCAATTTAATAAAAATTAATATGTTATTGCTTTCTCGAAGCGAAGCAAGGGTATCTTTCTAGTTAACTATAAAATTACAACTAAATTAGATTATCAAACTCAATTCTGAATGTATTATTATTATTATCTATATAATTTAAAATAATAAATTGACATAATTACTAGATAGTTTTTCAAAAGTACATTTACATAAATTTCTCATAAATTATTCCATGAAATAATCTCTAGAAGTATCATATACGAATAACTTTATCATATATTACTTTAATTTTTAAAATATATTAATTAATTTGATATAATTTAAAATAATAAATTGACATAATTATTAGATAGTTTTTCAAAAGTACATTTACATAAATTTCTCATAAATTATTCCATGAAATAATCTCTAGAAGTATCATATACGAATATCTTTATAACACTAATTAAATAAAAAAAGAGAGTAAAAGATAATACCTCCTCGAAATAAGACTCAATGACATTTGTAATTTATAAAAAATGGATTTATTAGTGATGATGTTTTTGGAACAAATTTTAGACGTTTTACATGAATATCATAATTAGCTATAAAATTACAACTAAATTAGATTATCAAACTTAATTATGAATGTATTATTATTATCTATATATAACTCTAATTTATTTATTTTTAACTCCAATTAATAAATATAAAATTTAAAATATATTTTTAGATTATAATTTATAACTTTAATTTTTAAAATATATTAATTAATTTGATATAATTTAAAATAATAAATTGACATAATTATTAGATAATTTTTAAGATCTAGGGCGAGAGAAATTATAAGGTGAAAAATGAAAATGACGAAAGGGGCGAGAGAACGTGAGAGAGGGCGATCTAGGGCGGGGTCGGCGCTGGTGGATGGGGACAGCGGATCGGGGCAAGGGACGGCCGATCGGGGTGATGGAAGGTTGCTGGCCGCGGATCTGGGGGCGGGTGAGGTGTTGGCGATAAGTATGGGGAGATCGGATGGTGCGGAGCCTGATCGGCGGGTGAGCGGAGTTAGGGTTCGGGACCGTTCAATGGATCGTGATCGGCCGGCTTGGAAGGGTGGCGTGGAGTCGGATTCGGCAGGGGCTAAGGCGGTTGTCGGGGAGGTTGTGTTGGATCCATCTATGGAGCGTAGGGTTAGGGAGGGGAGTATAGAGGTTGATGGGGCGGGATTGAGATAGGGAGCCGCGGTGGGTCCAGTGCCATGGATCTGCCTGCTCGTGTGCAGGGGCCGGTGCCTGTGCATGAGCCTGCCGCATCGGTGTCGCAGGCAGCGCTTGCGGGCCTTGGCAAGCAAGCAGCTCCTGCCCCGCTGGCCGCGCGCGTTGTGCAGTCCGAAAAGGATTTTGAGGTTATGTTTGAGGAGGATGGAAGAGGAGGAGGGAATCCGGTTGCTTCGATGGTTCCCGAGATTATTCCTACTGATAGGGTTAGTCCTGGGAAGTCATCATGGAGAGACAAAGTTTTAGGAGTAATTGAGGAGGACCCTATGGTGGAAGACGTCAGTAATGAGGAGGCTTCTGAGGCTGAGTTGTCTGACTCGGATACCGAAGAAGAAGGGATGAGAGATGACCCCCTTTGTCCGATGATCCGTCTGTCTTCGGAGGACAAACGTGTCCTAAGGGCAAAATGGAAGCTGTCCTTAATTGTTACCGTTCTAGGTAAAAGAATAAGTTTTAAATATTTTGCTCAGAGGATTCAAGCCCAATGGGCAGGGAAAGGGAAGGTCACCATTACTGACCTGGAGAATGACTATTATGTAGTCAAGTTCACTAAGGCTGAGGATTATAATAGAATTGTCAATGGTGGCCCGTATATTATATCCAATCATGTGTTGGCCTTGAGACCTTGTGTCCCAAACTTTGACCCTTATGACTGTTCTCTGAATAGAATTCTTACCTGGGTTAGATTTCCAGGTCTGCCCTTAGAATATTATAATGAAAGATTTCTAAACAAAATTGGTGGTCTTGTCGGTAAAGTCCACCATGTTGATAAAACCACTGTTGGGGCAGAGAGAGGCAAGTTTGCCAGGGTCTGTATTGATATTGATTTGGCTAAGCCTCTTCTGTCTAAGTTTATGATCCGGAATAAAGTCTTTCATATTGAATATGAAGGGATTCACAATATTTGTTTTGAATGTGGTATGTTTGGTCATACCTTTGAAGGATGCCCTAGAAGATGGAAGGCGGTCGATGAGTTGGTGGAACCTGTTAGAGGTAGAGCTGAGCCTCAGATGGAAGAGAAGAATTTTGGTCCTTGGATGCTGGCCAAAAGGACGGTGAGACGGAAGCCTCAGGTTGCTTCTATTCGTAACCAGAGCTCCGATATTAGTAAGAAGTTAAACGCTTTACAGATTAACCCTGAAGTCAAGGTTAGGCCCCCTGATTTAAGGATTGGTGCTGAGGTTGTTTCTACTTCTGGTTCTGGGTCGAGATTTGGGGTCTTGGCCCTTGATGTAAGTCAGGATAATGCTTTATCTAATGAGAATTTGGAGTTGCCTAGCCTGGTTTCTGCTGAGCAGGATTCCGCCTTGGGGGACTCTTTCAACCCTCTTTTTGATCCCAGCTCTTCTAAGAGTGATTCCCTTGTTATGGGCCCTAGAGGTGGAGCAACAACCTGTAAAGTCAGTAATTCTAAATCCCCTGTGGAGTGCCCTCCTGTGGAAGCTATGGGTGTTAACAAGGTGAGTTTGAAGAAGCCTAAAGTTAACCCCAAAAAGAGCCAGAATTCTTTGGGTTCTTGGGATAAGAGGGGACCTGCGGGCTCTTCCTCTAGGCTCTCAGGAGCCCCTAATAAATACCTTGCTTAAGGTTTGGGTCTGGGCCAATTTCCTCTTTTCTGATGGACTTTTGCATTTGGAATGTTAGGGGTGCGGCTAGTAAGGCTACCTGCATTCATGTAAACGACCTTATCAAGCAGTTTAATCCCTCTTGTTTTGCCCTTCTCGAAACTAAGATTAGTGGAGTCAAGGCTGATGAGGTGGTGAGTAAATTTAAGTCTTGGAGTTGTATCAGATCTGAGGCTACTGGTAGGGCTGGGGGGATTTGGCTGTTTTGGAAGCCTAATCGAATTAGGATTGATATTATTAATCTTGATAGACAGTGTATCCATAGCAAGGTTTGTTATCCTGGCAGTAACCCCTTCTATGTGACTTTTGTTTATGCTGATCCGGTTCTTTCTAACCGTAAACGCCTTTGGGAGCTGTTGTATTCCATTAGCACTAGCATGGTGGATGCGTGGATTGTTGCTGGGGACTTTAACGATATTGCCCTCTTGAGTGATCAAAGAGGGGGGGGGCAATCATTATGTTAACCGATGCCTTAATCATAAGCAGGATATGGACCGTTGTGGGCTGTCTGATTTGGGGGCCGCTGGTCATAAATTCACTTGGAAAAGGAATAGTGTGTTTGTAAGACTGGATAAAGCTTATGTGAATATGGCTGCTCTTTACAGATTTCCTGATTTATATGTGCTGAATCTTCCTTTCCGGCACTCTGACCATTGTCCTATTCTGGTTAAATTGGTTAAGAGTAATGAGCTGAAAGGGAATGGGCCTTTAGGTACCTTGTTGCTTGGGATGCCCATCCTGGTTTTGGTGACTTTGTTAAGGATAATTGGCAACCGCATTCTGATGTTCTCCTGGCAGCAGAGGAGTTCAAAAGGGAGGTGGTTGGATGGAATAAAAACATCTTTGGACATATTGTCCGAAGGAAGAATAAGTTGTTGAACAGGATGGAAGGGCTTCAGCGTTGTTTGGAGGCTCGTTTCGACCACAGTTTGAGTTGCCAGCTTAGAGCACTCCAGAATGAATTGGAAGCGGTTCTTAGACAGGAGGAGCTCCTCTGGTTCCAGAAGTCTAGAAAAGCTTGGATTAAGGATGGTGACCGGAATACTAGATTCTTTCATCTTTCAACTATTATCAGGAGGAAGAGGAATCGAATCGACGCTATTAAAGACTCCAATGGTGATTGGATTTATGAGGAGGAAATCATTCGCCGCCTTGCTCTCGATTTCTATAAGAACCTCTTTGAAGCTGAAGAGGTGGATCTGAGCAGAGCTCATTCCAGGATTTCCTTTCCTAGGTTACAGGAGGATGTTAGGGTCGAAGCTTTTCGCCCTATTAGCATTAAAGATATTGAGATCGCCTTCTCTAGCATTGGGGCTACTAAAGCTCCTGGGATCGATGGTATTCCTGCGTGTTTTTACCATAAACACTGGGATACGGTCAAGGATGGTGTGTTCAACTTTATCCTTGGGGTGTTTGGGGGTTCCATTGACATCAGTCTGGTTAATAAAACTCTCCTCGTCCTGATCCCTAAAGTTGAGAAACCCTCTTCTTTTTTGCAAATGCGGCCTATCAGTCTTTGTAATGTTATTTATAAAGCGGTCACAAAGATTATAGCCAATCGTCTTCGGATTATCCTTCCTGGGGTTATTAGTCAGAACTAGGGGAGCTTCGTCCCTGGTAGGCAAATGATGGATAATGTGGTTGTCGCCCAGGAGATGATTCATTCTATGAAAGTTAAGAAAGGCAAGAAAGGGATTGTGGCCCTTAAGCTCGATTTGGAGAAAGCATATGATCGCTTAAATTGGAGCTTTCTTATAGATAGCTTATATAGAGTGGGAATCCCTGAGAACTGGAGGAAGCTAATTGAAGATTGTATCTCTTCTCCTGTCTTCCAAGTCCTGATTAATGGGGATATGTCTGAGGAATTCTCTCCGTCTAGGGGTATTAGGCAAGGGGATCCGATGAGCCCTTTTCTCTTCGTGATAGCTATGGAGCGGCTGGCCCTCCTTATTCAAGAAGCGGTGGATAACGGCTCCCTTCATCCTGTGTCTATTAATAGGTTTTGCCCTCCTATTTCCCATTTGTTTTTTGCAGATGATGTGATGCTGTTTGTGGATGGGAATGAGGAGCAAATTGGTGTTATCATGAATATTCTGGATAATTTCTGTGCTGCCTCTGGTCAAAAGATTAACATCCATAAGTCTCGAATGCTTTGTTCTAAAAATATGGATAGAAGTGTTTGTAAGAGGCTTAGCGATTTGTCGGGTATTCCTCTTACCCAATCCTTGGGGAAGTATTTGGGGGTTCAGCTCCATTGTGAAAGAGTGACCAAAGCCTCTTTTAAGGAGATTCTGGATAGGACAAATGGGTTATGTGCTAGCTGGAAAGCTAATTCTCTCTCCTTTGCTGGGCGCCTTACCTTAATTCAGTCTGTCAATTGTGCAGCTCCGAATCATATCATGCAGGCCTGTAATCTGCCCGTGCCGGTTCTTAATGACCTTGACAAGATTAATCGGCGCTTTCTTTGGGGGGAGTCTAGAGAAGGGAAGAAAATCCACCTGGTTCCCTAGAAGGAGGTTTGCCAGCCTAAATCTATGGGAGGGCTCGGTATAAGACAGGCTAAGGATAATAATAAAGTCCTTTTGATGAAGCTCCTTTGGCGTATGTGGCAGTCTCCCTCTTCTCTTTGGGTTCGGCTGCTTCGTGGTAAATACAGAAAGGATAAGATCTTTGGTGGTCCGAAAGATAGGGTTGCTAATTGCTCTTTTACTTGGAAAGGTCTTAGTGCTGTCTTTGCTGAGTTCTGTTCAGGCGTTGGTCTGGATGTGGGGAATGGCAAATCTATCAGTTTTTGGTATGACTCCTGGATTGGGGATAGACCTCTTATAGATATCTGTTGCGTTCCCCCGCCTTCCAGTATCCACCATTGGAGGATTGCGGATGTGGTTGACTCTGAGGGTGATTGGAAGTGGCCTATGTTTGAGTCCTTCTTTGGTCTGGATATTCTCCTTAAGATCAGGGGAGTCAAGGTTAGTACTCAGGAGGAAGATATGGACAAGCACTGTTGGGCGCTTTCCAATAATGGTATGTATTCTTGTAAGTCTGCTTTTGAAGCCTTCTCTTGTAATGGGTCCGATCAGCCCTCCTTTTCTTGGAAGTCCATTTGGGCTTTGAAGATCCCTTACAGAATCAGGAGCTTCATTTGGCTGGGAATGAAAGACAGATTGCTGACCAATGTCGATAGGCACAGAAGGCATCTTGCTATCTCTGGTGCTTGTAGTAGGTGTTCTGGCCATGTTGAGTCCCTTTGCCATGCTCTGAGGGATTGTTCTAAAAGTATGAAGGTTTGGAAGGAAGTCCTTCCTCCTCACATTCTTCCGTCCTTCCTTGCCTATCCTGAGGCTGATTGGTTCCAATCTGGGGTGAGTGGGAAGCTTCTGGCTAAGGTTGAGCATGGGGAGGTTATCTTTGCTATCATTTGTCACCAAATATGGAAGTGGAGAAATGAAGAAATCTTTGGTGGTAAGGAGATGTATGTTCATAACTTACCTGAGTTTTTCTCGAGGAAGCTCTCTTCAGTTATTGAAAGTTTTAAAGGGGATTCTTTGGTTAGAGCTTCTCAGAATAAGGAGGAGCGTCTTGTCGGTTGGTGTAGGCCCAAAGAAGGGGTGGTGAAGCTCAATACATATGGTTCTTGTCTGGCTAGTGGGAGAATTGCGGCCGGAGGGGTTTTAAGGGATGGAGGGGGTGCCTGGATGTCTGGTTTCTCTCATAACATTGGTATGGGTTCATCCTTCTCGGCGGAGCTGTGGGGTATCCTCTCTGGGATTAAGCTTGCCAAGAGTCTGGGTGTCAAGAGGCTCTCAGTGGAGTCTGATAATAAGGAGGCCATTGATATGATCTCCGACAATCATGTTATCTGTTTTATTAGCCAAAACCTTATTAAAGCCATTAGGTGGCTTGTCTCCGATTTTGAATCTGTTGAGTTCAGACATATTTACAGAGAGCAAAACCGCATGGCGGACCGCCTGGCTGCTGCTGGCCATGAGAGGATGCTGGGTGTCTCCATTCTTTCTAGTCCTCCTTCCTTTCTCTTACCCCTTCTGCTTGAAGACAGGATCGTGGTCAGCTTTCCTAGGCTGATCCCAGGCTAAGTTGTGCTTGTTTCGTTTTGTTTTTCCTTTCCTTGTTTACCAAAAAAAAAAATTAGATAATTTTTAAAATATATGTAAATTTCCCATAAATTTTTGGGCTTAACTTTATAATGTCAATTGTAATCACCCTAAGCCCACGGCATCACATGGATTATAACGGATCACATCGTACCCTAATTTGTATCCAGATATTCACAAGGGTATATCTGCCATTTCAGATCTCTATATATGTATCCACCATTTCTCTTCCACTAAACCCTACTATCGCTTCCACTACCCATGGATTTCTCTTTTTCTCTTTCTGCCTTTCCTGTGATTTGGATGAGATCATTTTTCTTTGTAAATTGCGTTCTCGGATATTAGGGTTTCGGATTTTAGGTTTTATGCTTCAAATTATTTTCGTTTTTTTTATATTAAATTTGATGATGCACAATATCGCTTTGAACGGTCGCAGATGGGTGTTTCCTTCAACGTTTGCCTTCACTTACCACCACATTCGCCTAACCTCCGCCTCCAGCACCACTTCCACTTCCTCTCTGTTTCATCTTTATTCATATAAATATACATATACATATTCATACTATGTGCAGTGTGGTGTTTCATGAAGGCATATTGGTGGACTCCATTTGCTCTAATACCGTGAATGATTGGTTTAAGCTATGAGATCTGAGGGCTTTTTTAACTTCTTTTCTTAATCTTTTTTTGCTCTTAGCTCTACTTGTTCTTGCATGTTTGTTTCTTGAGTTTTTGGTCTCTGGGTTTTATGTGATGGATGGAAGCTCGAAGATTTCACCTAAATTGAAATTGTTTTTTTTTTTATCATTTTTTGAACAAATTTCATAACTATTTTATTTTCTGCAGTACCTTTTTTCTCACTGAAGTTGTTTTATTCCGATCCTATTTGCAATGGTGTTTGCACTGGCACATTTGTCTTGCATGGTATCTTTACGAATGTTTATTCTTGCATGTGCAGCAAATTTCTTACTTTGATGGAAATGCTACCCTAGAAAGCGTTGTTTTGACACTGGTTTTGCTTCATTTTTGAGTTATTTTTTGAATCTTAAGTTAGTAATCTGGGCTCTTTCATGGGAAATTCTATATAATCCTTGATGGATTTATCTGTGCGAGTGCTGACATAATGTTGCTATTGTTTATTTTATTTTGAGTTTATGTTGTTTTTGAAACATTTGTTATGGAGTGGCATTTATTAGTCTAATTGTTGTATGCATATTTAAGCTGTGAAGTTTTATAGTGAACTAATCTATTTTTTTGAAAATTATGCGATACTTTAAAGTTTCTGGACTGCCATGGCGGTTCTGATTTAGTGATAAAGCTAAGCAAGCAATGTAAGCTTACTCTTACGAACCTCATGTAGCTATTACGTTTTAAGATTTGTTTGTGTTAATGGGCCAAAGATTTATTTTTACTTTTTCTAATCTCTGTTCACCTAGTAACCAGTTTTCTGTTAAATTTTTTTGTATACCTCCCATTCATCATTTTTTAGTATACATGTTTCTGAATCCAGATGGCTGTGTCTGAATGAGCAATAACTTCTCGAAGTACATAGGTATAGTTTGTATCATATTGTGTTGGCATAAGGTATTTTGTTTGCCCAATGATGATATCTATCTTATAGAGTGGTGACTCTGGTTTTCTGTGTGTGCCTCTTTAATCTATTGCTGCCCCCTTATCACCAGTGCAACATCTTCTTCTTCTTCTTCTTCTACTACTACTACTTCATCATCATCATCAGCAATTTCTTGTTATTATTATTATTATTATTATTATTATTGTTTACACTGGTGGTGGTGGTTTGGTAGCATTTCCATGTGGAAGGTTCTTGAGGCTGTCCATGGAAAACAATCTTCACCAACTATGAATTCTTTTGTCTAAGATATCTGAGGGCTTAATTAGTTAATTAATCATTTCTTCATGTGATGAAATGAATTTCTCAACTTGGTTTTCACCTTATTGGTGAAAATGTTTATGAACAGTTTCATTGTTTTTTCTTCAAGATCTCTCCTTTTGCTTGGGAAGTATTTTGATCATGCATCTGTTTCTGGAGAATGACAAACTTCATCATAATTAGTGAGATACTATCAAATAGTTGATGAAAGCAATGGTCTTCTATCAGTATCTTGATTTGAACTGATTAGTATATTATATTCGAAGTTAGTAAAATCGTCCTCTATCTCAGTAGTTATGCAAAATTGTATGCATAAGAGGGGCCCAATGATGGATACATATACACTTTTGAGTGGTTGAATGGTCTTTCATCAACAGCCTTCGATTGCATCTTTCTTTCTTTCTCTCTCTCTTTCTACATATCTATCTATCTATCTATCTATCCTTGTGTGTGTGTGTGTGTTCATTTCGTGGCAAGAGAAGGCTTTTGATGAAATCCATTTGCATTAATACCACAGATGATCTTTTAAAAGCTATGAGATCTGAGGGCCTATCTCTGAATGTAACCTGAAATAGTGTTTTTTGTAAGTCATAGTAGCTTTATTTTAATGTGTGCCAATATATGTCACTGTTAGTTATAGTTGTCATCTGGAGAAAGTCTGGTTTATTTATTCTGTAGGGTTGGGCGATTATGTGGCTGTTACACAAGCTATGCTTCCACGTTAATGGAGAAATCATCTACCAGGAAATTTTATTTTTATGAAATGGCAGATATAAGATTGTTGTTGACAGGCTATTCCTTTGTCTGAATCTCGACCTCAAGGAGCATTTGAATTGACACTTGGGACTTTGTGGACTGTATCATGCTCAAGCTTACAAATATTCTTGGTCAGAATTAGCCTTGTTTCTCATCTGAAGTATTTATTTGTTAATTGTTATTTGTAAACCCTTTCCAGAAATATGTATTCAGTAATGTATACTTGTTTTTAAAGGCAGATGAATATCATTCCACATTAATTTTAAGACAAAATGTGATGCCAGTAAAGGAAAATTATAGTGAGGAGTTGAAATCGAACCAGGATGAATAATGTCTGTGAGATACTAGGCTCATTTATGGAAAGTTTATTAGAATTCTTTAGTGGGATTTGACTGATATTCACTAACAGACGATGGGTTATTGGGATATGAGAATTTGAATTTCCACCTGAAACTCCATGGTCCTCGCTTTCTACCATTCATCCCACTTCCGCTTTCAAGAAAAAGCTTTTCATGGAAATATTTTGGTGTGCCGAGTCTGTTCATATTTAAAGTTAATGTTCGACCATTAATCTTCACTCTAATCTGGATGAACCAGTATTGTTGTTGGGATCAAATTCACATGAATTACTTAATCAAGTTTTCAATTGGATCCACATTGCTGTGAAATTCAAGACTGTAGATTCTGGAGTTATAGTCAATAATTACTAACACTGTAGATTCACAGAGTTAAATAACTAAATTGAATTCTACTGAACTAAATACTACTGAAATAATTTCCTTAAGAAAAAACATACTACTGAAATAATAAATTATATATAATAATTATAATTATAATAAAGAATGATAAATTATAAATAATATATATACATAATAATAAATAATGATGAAATATATATAAAGAATGATAAATTATGTATAAAATAATTATAATTATAATAAATAACGATGAATTATATATAAATAATACTTACTGATGCTGAAATTAAGTAACAAAGAATATAGACTTACAGTCAATAAATACTAGCATATGATTATTTAAAGTAACAAAGAATATAGACCTACAGTTAATAAATACTAGCATATGATTATTTAAAGGCCTGTCATTTCCTAGAATGTCCCTAATCAAAATTAATATTGCTATGTTATCGAAATTTTGACTGTTATTTCAATGACATTTTAAACATCAATCATATATATTTAATGTTATATCACAATTTTTTCTTTTTTGTTAAAGTGTCTAAAATATTTTATATGGTAAATATAACACGTGTCCAATCCAACGGCGCATCGCAAACGAATATGAACTGTAATACTGAATCCCTCATTGGCCATTGGGGAACGAGTGGTAAGGCCATGATCCGCAGGGGAATGGATCTCTCATTCTTCCATTGGGACAGGTGTGCGAACGACAATTCCAAATGGCACACATCCGCCGCCTACCTACCGGTGGCATCAGCGAGATCTAGCTAAGGTAAGGAACTTTGTGTCGCGACTACTCCATTCTGTCGCGGTCTGATGAACCTAACTTCCTTGCCTTCCCGCGTGCGAAGCGAATGGGCCCTATGATGTACGTCACTTTCGGGGCGGGGGGCGAAGAGTAGAAGTAGAAGTGCAAGGTTTGAAGCTGCTCGACTGGGAACATTAGCTCCCTCTCTCTCTCTCCCAAACTAAAGTGGGTGGAAAACGCTTGATTGGGTTGAAAATCCCCTGTTTTGGTCAACTTTTGAAAAACAACTTTTGATAGCACGACTTAAAGGCCATGCTTAATATAATAAGTCTAAAAAGGGAAGTTCTATTTCACTTTTTTAAGCGTGATCAATATGTTCATACGCTAGACCTTAGTGTAAGCCTGGCGTTACATTTTGTTCTGTAACAAATAGATGTGTGTCTATTTTTACTTCAGACTAACTAAGCTTTCTTGATTCATTACTATACAATATTGATTTAGAGTTATAGGTTATTCCGAGAAGTTAGTTACGAGTTTGTTCCCATCCAATGCCTAGACTAGTAGGTTTGGTTCCCACCACAGGGCATTGTGAAAACAAATAATGTACGAAATTGTTTTAATTTATCAATAACTTTATTTGCAAAATCCAATATGATAGTCAAATAACTGTCAAACCATTTCGTTTAAATTTCTATTAAATAAAGATAAAATCGATTTTGTTTGAAAATTTTAAGGATAAATTTATACTATTTCGCATATTAGTATCCAATTTACACTTTCTCGAAAACATTAGATCGAATTTAACCTTTATCCCAATTAACCGTGGGTTGGACAAATCAAATTATTGATAATCCTGTAATAAACGGGTCAATCGGTTTACGAACCGAACCGACTTCATATCATACTCGGTTTGATTTGCTAATTTCAGTTATCGGTAAGGTTTTGCTCCCCCCCTACTTGAGTGTTGCCTGTTGGGCGCTGAAAAATGTAGGCATTGAGATTGAGTAGCAAAGCAAGCGAAGCTCTTCTCTCTAATTTTCCGGCCACGGCAGAAACCAACCACTGAAGATAAAGAAATATTGAAACTTTAAGATGTTGGAGGCAAGAAGCCTGAGAAAGGCAATAGTTCCGTCATCTTTGATTGAGAATCCTTCCCCTGGTAATATCCAGCCTACGCGCCTTTCCCTCCATGTACCTCCTTCTCTTCTCTCAATCCTTCTCTTCTCCTGCTACTTCTACCTCTATTCTTCTATTCAATGCATGCTTTATTGATTCTTCATTCAGGTTAATGAGGATTCTTCTTCTTGTTGGCTCTACATGGCTTCTGGTTCACACGTCTATAAGCTCCAGGTTTCCCATTTAACTCTATACTTATTCAATTTTTGTTGCTTTTGTTTTTTTTTTTTATATATATAGAAATTGAGTATAATAAGAGCTTAAGACCCTGGACTTAGTTATCTTTTTCTAGTTTTAAACCCAATTAAAGGTTGGAATTCCTTGCTAGCAAGCATTAGGCAGATTTAGTTGTACTCTCATAGTTGTTATGCTCAATCTGATAGGGCAAGTTTTGAAAATTTACTAGTCAAGTGCCTCTGGAACGACTATTAGAAGTGTGAACTTTGGTTTTTTTTTTTTAACCTGAACTTCGTTTTCTCTTTCCTTATAATTTTCTTTTTATATTTCCACCTTCATAATGCTATGAGAAGTCCAAGTTTTCTTGCTGTGAGTGTCTGTTTCTGCCACTGGTTTTAGACTATTATTTTTCTGTCATGAATCAGATCTTCAGCATGTAACTGTTAAAATTAGCTAGCTGAGCTAATTATCTTCTTCTTTAAATAGATTTCGATGGAAGATTTTTCTGTTAGTAAAGGGAAAGAAAGCCTCCTTATCCCTGTACAAACAGAGGTATTTTTCTCGTTACCTAAGTACTTAACTATGCTAATGCAGTTTGGTTTTCTCAGCTTGGATGATTGCTCTCGTTTTTTGATGTGGTTTTGGTTTTATCATTTTTTTTGTCTATCTTAAAGGTCATGGACTCTTCAGTAGTTAATCGTTGCCCACATCGTTCAGAGATACAAAGTATAGTGCTCTGTGAAACTGAAAGTAAGTAATTGAAAGATCATAACCTATTCTGTCCTTGCAGACATTATGCTTTGAACTACGGTTTTGTAGCTGTAGAAGGCGTGCAATTGTAACGAAGCCTCTGGTTTTACCAAATTATGTGCAGGCCCTGGATACTTGGTGTTGGGAAGTGTAGATTGTTATGGTCATCTTATTGTCTCAAAATTAGATAGCAATGGTAAAGGTAATGACCTATTTATTTTTGCTTTGTTTGTGGTGCCTTAAATACTTTCCCTATGCGTAATCATGTGACGAGAATATCTAAGAAGGGGACATGCGGGTAATTTCTATATTTTTATGTCTAAGGTTATATTTTATGACTTGGAAACTTTGGTTACTGCATACTTCACCCAGATAGAATTGAAGTTAGGAACTTGGGATCGCACACGGTCAACATCAGCTCTTTTGTTTATTTGCAAGGTGGATGCTAACACAGAATTCAAGAAAATTCTATATTTGCTCTTGCCAGCTTAAGTTCTTATATCAATTGTGGTGATTGTAGTCTAGTAAGTAACCATGTTCTAGTGGCACACATTGCTTTCATGCTAAAAGTAGTCAAATGGACAATCATAAGCTTATGCATCCATTGATAGAGGGCTCAAACATAGAGATGGGAATATAAAGGAGAAATATTGGTATACTGATAGAGCTTACTAGTCACAGCTTACAATACTATTGAAATGGAAAAGGAAATAAAGATGAACAAGGATAAAATGGATTGAGCTAACCCTCTAATCCACAGGAGAAATGTCCCTCTCTACTAAGTAGAGCCTCTGCAAAAGGCAGCCAAGCAATAACCCAAACAATAATCCTTTCCTTCTCTTTAACAATAACTAACCCAATGACATTTGGAGGGGATTGAACTCCTAACTTTTGATTTTTAAGCCTTGGAAAGTTTTAAAATTTTTTTGTCTATTAATTTTATGTATGAGATAAGGTTTCTGGTTTGGAGTACCTATAAATGTGTGCCTATTGAAAATACTGTATACTTTATAAGACCATGTCATGTCTATAGTACTTGTCTTCCTTTTGGTTCTCTTTAACACTTGCACTTTCCATTAATTGAGCTGCATTTATAATGTGTCTTCTGAAATTTTCAGATATTGATAGGCTCACATATTCAGTATTACCAAGGGACTCAGGTGTAGGAGAAGGTAGCTGGGCAGGGCTCTGTTTCAGTCCAAGACAATGGTCAATGGTACTTGGCTTTTCTAGTAAAATTTATTAAACTGGTAGATATTCCGTTTAGCCATTTCAAATATCTTTTGGATCTGTATCATTAAATCAACAGGATACTACCACTGAAGCTATGTGACTGAATGTGTAAAATATTGTGCTGGTATTGTCTCCCAGATGATAGATAAACTTGAGGGTGAGATATTTGGGTAATAAAATTGCTCGTATTGCAATTGCTCACAATTTTCTTCATTGGGTTGCATTATTCTTTTAATTCCACTTTAAAAGTATATTTCAAGCAATGATAGTAGCAATTTGTAAAGGGTTACTTAGACACTTTTTTTATCATTACATTGGTAAGGATAGATGTTGAAATTTCTGCAAGTTTGTAACTGCTTTTAGTGGATTATTTTAATATTAAATTTTTTAGTTTTTACCATGGGTTCATGTACAGTTACCTTTCTGTACAAATTTTTACTAGATGTGATTTTCTATCTCAAGGTTTGGCCTTATGCATGTAGTTGAAGTTTTTTCCTCTTTCTGATTTTTGCTTTCTTCCTTGATATCTTCTGCGTACAGGCAGCAGTAGCTCGTAACTTCTGCAAAACCATTGATGTCTATGATCAAGATATTCACTTACGAACTTTAAACACGTAATCTTACTTCTCTCTTCTCCTTTTTATTTCAAATAAAGTCAATGATCAGCCAGGCTGATGGAAACAAACCATGTAAAGCACTAAGAACACTCAATAAGCAATGGAACAATAGCTGAAGGATATATTGTATTGATTGAACCAAAAATGGAAGGAAGAACAAGGTAGAAAAACCCCACAGGAAACTTATACTTCCCTCTCTACTCTAGAGCAGACCCCTGCTAACAGCAGAAAAATACACAAAACAACCTGCCCCAGGCTTCCCTCCCTTACTAACTTATAACCGAAATCTCCCCTAGACTGCCAGCTCACCCCCTAGAATAGCTCGTTCTCTATCACATTCCACAGGCATACATGGAGACAAATACTGGATTAAGCTTGTAGGAAGGTGCTCTTATTATGATCAAGGTGCCATATTTTTGTCCATCTGCATATTCTTCATGGTGGTTTCCGTATTTCTATAAGCTTGCATGCAAGGTAGAGTATTTGATCATCCATTCTGTGATTGGGACTTGTGTGTTTTGACTAATTAAAAGCCTATGATAGGAACTCTTTCATTTCAATTTTACCTAATTTGGTTCCATATTTATTGTATGGTTGGATATTAAGTCTACATAATTTATCTTTGGAGTTGGACTGAAATTTAGCCAGCCCTTAAACTGTGTTGATTGAAATATCTATATGGAGATACCTGTAATACAGGAAAAAAAATTATAGACTGGATTTTCTCATTACACATCTCTAATTTGACTATTTTGCAGACTCTGGTATCCGTCCTCGTTGAGCTTTTTGCAGAATTCATGCCATGGGGATGAAAGTTCAATTTTAGCCATAGCTGAGGGGTGCCAGGTACTGTTTGTTTAGTATCTTATATCCCAAGTTTCTCATTTCTTGGATATATAATATATCCCATGTTAACTCATGGAATACTGCAGTTAACAATATGGGACTTGAGAATGAAAGAAAATGGGGGTTGTCTACAACGAATTTGTGGTTCTCTCGGTGATAATTTCTATGCTGTCTGCAGTTCCTCTACTGGTAATATCGCAGTGGGTGGTGCTGATCGTTCCGTGACCATATATGATCCTCGCAGGTTGGTCACTATTTATTTATTGAAATTATCTGATAATGTCACAGTTTATTCCTTGTGTTGATATTCGGTTACTTTGCAATATACATACAACAACAACAACAACAACAAAGCCTTAGTCCCGAAATGATTCAGGGTCGGCTAACATGAACCATCATATAAAACCCGTGAAATCAAGTCGTGTCAGCGACACAAATTCTCTCCCTCCACTCTGTCCTATCCACTACCATATTTTCCTCAATCCCCAATAAACTCATATCACTCTCGATCACCCTTCTCCAAGTTTGCTTAGGTCTTCCCCTACCCCTCACCACTACATCCCTTTGCCACTCTTCAGTCCTCCTAACCGGCGCATCAAGCGCTCTTCGTCTTACATGGCCAAACCACCTTAGTCGGTTTTCCCTCATTTTATTCTCAATAGATGTAGCCCCTACTTTTGTCCTAATTATTTCATTACTCACCCGATCCTTTCTCGTATGACCACACATCCATCTCAACATACGCATAAGTGACAGTGTTTCACTGCGCAACACTCCGTACCATATAACAATGCTGGTCTGATTGCCGTGCAGTAGAATTTTTCCTTCAATCTATTAGGCATGTCGGGGTCACAAAGAAAACCCATAGCACTCTTCCACTTCGCCCACCCAGATTTAATCCTGTGAGCAACATCTCCATCTACTTCTCCATCCGTTTGGATAATAGATCCTAAATACCGGAAGCAATCTGATGCCTGAACAACTCTCCCATCTAGCGTGATTGTCTCTGCCTCCCTACTCCTATCGCCGCTAAACTTACACTCCAAATATTCCGTCTTACTTCGGCTCAACTTAAAGCCTCTAGATTCTAAAGTTTGTCTCCATAGTTCCAACTTCCTCTCCACGCCTTCTTTCGTCTCATCAACCAACACAATATCATCTGCAAACAACATGCACCATGGTATACCATCTTGAAGTGAACTTGTTAGTTCATCCCTAACGACGGAAAAAAGAAATGGGCTTAGTGCAGAACCATGGTATACCATCTTGCAATATACATATTTCTGAAAAATTTGTCATTATCTATTGTCATTGTGTTTTTTTTAGCTTTGAAAGAGGTAATTTTGAGTGAATAGATAAATTTTTCTATGGTTAAACTTTTAGACTAATATAAGTAATTATTTATTGTTAATAATATCAAACCAAAGTATATGGCACTTTAATATAAGTTGAGCACAAGGGGTGTATTTGGTTTGGTGTTGTTGATTAATTACTATAAGTGAGAATAGAAATAATGCTAAATTTATTAGATATTCTTATATAACTTGCGAGTTATTAGAATGAAATATGTACTTATATTAAGCTAGAAAGCGGGCGAGCCTTGGCGCAACGGTAAAAACGTTGTTGCCGTGTGACCAGAGGTCACGGGTTCGAGTCTTAGGAGCGGCCTCTTGCCAATTAAATTGGCAAGGGAAGGCTTGCCCCCAATACACCCTTGTGGTGGGACCCCTCCCCGGACCCTCGCTCAGCGGGGACGCGTAATGCGACCGGGCCGCCCTTTTTTTTTTTATTAAGCTAGAAAGCTTAATGAGAATAGAAATAATGCTAAATTTATTGAAGGACGTACAAGCACTAAAGTTTTCTTCCAAACGTCAAGGGCTAAAAGTAAAAACTTTTTAAAAAACACAATGGTGCAAGTGTTTTAAGGATCAAACCTCAAGGGATGTGGTTATAAGAGGAGATTTTCCATTTTACTTATATTTTTATATTCAATGGCAGAACTAATGGACATTCGCTTGAGGGACTAAAAGAGATACTTTTAAAGGCCAAGTGTTTTTAGGGTTAAGGTTCAGGGTTGGTAATGATGATTTATGTTTAGGATAATTTGCATGTTAAGCAAAAGGTACCTATTCCACTGCTTAGTGGGTTGTGTTAATCTCCTATAGTGTTGTTTTTTCCTAGTGAAAATGGACGGACATAAAGAACATGGGATGATCTTATTATGTATTCCACATTGAACAGAATGAGATCTAATTAGTACTTATGTATCGACTGTAGATGGGCAGCACTTTCGAGATGGATTAACTGTTCGAAGTATGAGGTCAGTTCATATTTTAACTCCCTCTCTTGAATTCTTAGTTGTAGTTTTCTTTCTTGATATATATATATATATATATATATATATATATATAAAACAATTTTGAACATTCAAAGACATATTAGTTCTGAGCGAATTTGCATAAATGTGAAGACTGATCAGATACTGAATATCAAAGGCATAATTTGTGTAACCATCTTCACTAGAGAAACTCATAATACGTGCTCGAAGTGCATAAATGGAAGTCATACTGCTTCCTTAAGTTAGTTTAGAACACTTCTGTTTAAATATTTTATGAAGTTAGCATTGACCTATTTTTGTAGGCTGTAGGGTTATATGGACATGTTTGTTCATTGCTATGATGAAAACTGAAGTTGTATGTATCCTTTTTGTTCTTTTGAATTAGCTGCTCATATACTCCTATTTATTGAACCCTACTAATTAAGGTTGCATTGAGTAACAAGGGCCTCTAGTCAGTTAAGCTAGGTCTCGAGTTTGATTCTTAGTGTACCCTACAAACCTCATGAGTCAGATGTCATGTGAGAACTATTGTTGATTGATGGCCAATAGAGATTATGAGCTCAATATCAGAATGCAATATAACTGGATAAGAAAAGCAGCATATGATGATTTCTTATTAATTGGAAATTCTTTATTAGACCTGACCTGGTTCTTTTGAATTGGTTTATAATTTACTCCATAGTTACTAATATCTACAATTATACATCTGTCTTACATTATAGCAAGAGTTTTCCTGGTTGGGCACAAAACAAATTACTGAAAATGTGTCTATCCTCTTTAGTTTTCTTGCATCGTTAAAACATATCATTCTGGTTCATATTTATGTGATTAGCCTTTGTATTTTTATATGTTATTTTTTTCTCCCCAATATACAAAAGAACCTAATAGAATATCAAGACTAAAAGATGAGATTTTATTTTACTTTAGCTTATCTTACCATATTGTATAAATTAACCAGGGAGAATTTTGAGATTTAGCTCACATACATGGATACTTACTCCTTTTACTGAAGCTCCTGTCTTGACACTTGTCTCTCTTTAGGTTTTCTTATATTGCAGCTTAATTAATTTTTCTCTTTTACTGATATCACAGATAACTGGACTTGCATTTTCATCGTTGGACCCGAAGTACATGTATATTCAAGGGGTCGATTATGAGGTGATTACCTTGCAAGTATATTAAGCTCACCTTATTTTTTGCATGTGTCTTCTGCTTAATACTTTTAATCTCGCATTCGGCACTTATTGTCATAGTTATCAAAGGGGCATAAAAGGCGCTAGGCTTCATGCATATTGCCTGAGAAGCCAAAAGGTAGTTGTTAACTTAGGATTTGGTTGAACTTTATTATTTAGATTAGAATCTATTAGTATGAATTATGATTATGGAAGAGTTAATAGTTTATTTGGAATGTATTTCATGCTACAAGTTATTAAGATTATGGATAATTGGATATGATGTCGTATTTGACTATTTGTTGCATTTTAGAAATGTTAATTGTTGTTATTTTATAATTTTATATATTTCTTTGGTGTGCCTTGTGTCGCTTAGGCGCGTGCCTGTACCCTGCGCCTAGGCTCTAGGACCTCCTACTTGCGCCTTTAGTAACTATGCTTACTGTTCTTCAGTTTCAATTTAGCCTATCTCAGGATTGCGTCTTTTACTCTTAGTACAATTATCAGTTACTTTTGGATAAACCTTTATTGAATTTCAGTTGAAATTTTCATCAAATATTCTTCTTTTACACTAGATGCTTGAACCATTCAAGGAGATCATCAATAAAACTTTGATGTATAGACCTCGGCAAAAAATTAATATTGGGCGTCAAATTGGCCCCCCTATATTTTGCATAATTGGTCATTTAGGCCTGCCCCTCTACTTCAAATTTGGCCCCCTTGTACTTAAGTTTTTGGGGTTACCTTTCATTGACGGTTCTGAAATTCAAAGACAGTTACAAAATTGAAGCAATGGTAAAATTTGAGAAAAATTAAAGTAGAGGAGTTGGATGTGCCAAAATTGAAATATGGGGGTCAAAGTGACAAATCATGGCATAGAATAAGAATATGAAATGGGGTTAGCATTCATGTGATATGCTGGAAAAAGGGGTGATGGGGAGTCATGGGATAATTAATTAGCGTGGGTCAGATATATATATATATGTATATATATATATATGGAGTAACATATGTCATGCTTACATGTGATTGATTTTCTGCAACAATTACTTAATGTGATAGTACTTATACTAGAATAGAATAATTACAGGTGTTCTGTGGAAATTGGGAAAAGACTGAAAAGGTTTTTTCATTTAGAGGAGATTCAAATTGGCTTGGCTTCACTAAGGTATTCATTTCTATCGAACTCGCTTGCGCGCGCACACACACACAAATGGCTACTAACCTATTTGCGTGCTGCAGTGTTCGAACACTGATGTGCTGAGCGGATGGTGTGATTCGGGTAGCATCTTCGTGGCCGATGTTAGCCGCGCAAAAGAGGGAGAATCATGGAAGGTTTAGGGTATGTATTGACTCATAACTGAATGTTGTAAATTAGCAGCCTTTTTGAAGCAGTTATTATACTAACTCCCTCCCAGTCAAGTCAGCCATCACATTAATGAAACATAACCTCCTATTTCAGCTTTGGGTTTGACCCTTGAAGTTTTTGAGTTTATTCCTGACTTGAGAATGTGGAAGGTGGAGTTTCATCTAGAAATTTGTAACTTTTCGAAATCACAGGACAAAGTCAAAAAC
This sequence comes from Euphorbia lathyris, assembly GCF_963576675.1. Classification (NCBI taxonomy): domain Eukaryota; kingdom Viridiplantae; phylum Streptophyta; class Magnoliopsida; order Malpighiales; family Euphorbiaceae; genus Euphorbia; species Euphorbia lathyris. The sequence continues at coordinate 29,991,762 of NC_088916.1, read as the reverse complement.
TTAGCTTCATGTAATTTATTATTTTGATAATCTTGTCACAATTAATAAAGAAGATTTGATTTTGGATATGAAGCAATTGAATAATGGGAATTGGAAGTTTTCATGGTCAAGCATGGTCAAGGGTTGAAGATAGAAAAATCAATTCAAGGATGGACGGCAGGCATTGGGAGAAAGGCCCCATTCCTCACCAACTGCTATTAATCACTATGTTTTCTTCACTATGGATTTTTCATTTCGTTATCCATATTATTGTCATTTGGATGTGGACATCCAAAGCTCTTCGTTGTTTTATTTTGGGATACGCACATTTTTTAATTTTAATATTTTTAATTAAGATCAATTTTAGATATTTTGTTGGTTATTTGTAACTATGTTAGTAACACAATAAACATTTGAGACACTACGATATAAAAAAATTGTGATCAACTTATATGTGGTCAATTTTATCATCCAACATTTTAATAGGTTTTTTTTTTTTTTGTAACTATATTTGTAATACATTAACGGGTTGTTTGTTAGAGGGGATAAAGACATAGGGATAGGGATAAAAAAACTGAGATGAATTATCTCATGTTTGTTTTAGAGATAGGTTGAGGAGATAAGAGAGGGATACGAGTCTTATCCCTAAAATCCTATACCCATGAGGGGGGTGGTATATGGAGGTGGGATAAGCTCCAGTTATTTATTTTTTGGTAGGGAAAAGAGAGTAAGGACAAAACAAACACCACAACAAATTAATCTTGGATTAGTCTAGGAAAGCTAATCCCCACAATATCTTCAGAAAGCAAAGATAACAGGAAATCAGGAGGAGAAGAGAAAATAGAGACGTCCAAAGCCTTCTCATGGCCCTCATCTGCCACTCGATTCTGCTCCCTGAAAATATGGCAAAAGTTGATAGAATCGAAAGAGGAGCAAATCCTTCTAATTGCTTTAACTAAATTCTGGCTCCCTAAACACAGAGCCCTTTTATCAGAAATCATCTTGACTGCTTCGAGATTGTCTGACACCACTAGCAGCCTCCTAATCCCAAGATCCTCTGCCACCCTAAGCCCAGAAAAGATACCCCAGAGCTCAGCAATAAAAGAGGAGCCTAAACCTAGATTCTGAGCAAAACCTGACAACCAAGCACCTCCTACATCTCTCAATATACCGCTGGCAGCAACTCTTCCGTCCTCTTTACGCGACCCATCGGTGTTCAACTTTACCATCCCTTCACCTGGTCTATCCCAGCCTATCAGATGAACAGTCGTCTTTTGGATAGAACCTGCTAAACTATCAATCTTGAAACTCTCAATTATTGAATTAACTTTTCTGAAAAAGAAAGCCAGCAAATTAGGAATGACAATCGCTCCTCCAAATACCTCAACATTCCTCCAATGCCAAATTTGGTGGCAGACCAAAGCAAACAGAATTACTCCATGTTCGAGCTCAGCCAACAACTTCCCTTCAACACCCTCCCCAAACCAGTCTTGTTCTGAATAGGAAAAGAAGGCAGAAAGACACTGCTCAGGCAGAACTTTCCTCCACACGGCCTTACTTCCAACACAATCTCTAAGAACATGGCAACTGGTTTCCGCATGAGCTTTACATCTACTACAAGCATCAGAGTCCACCAAATGTCTTTTCCTTTCAACATTTGTTAGAAGCCTATTCTTAGCATAAAGCCAAAGAAAACTCCTAATACGATAAGGAACCTTTAATGACCAAATACCTTTCCAAAGGTTTGAAGGAGGAACATCCAAATTGTGATTAAAGGCCTCAAAAGCAGATTTATAAGAATAAACACTATTATTAGTAAACGACCAACATCGAGTATCACCATCTTCCTCCATACTGCTAACATTTAAGCTAGCCTTTTTAAATTTTCTATGATATAAGGTTAAAATTGATCCTACTTTAAACATACGTTAGGATCAAATCTTCACTTTACTAAAAATGTTAAAGTCAAATTTATCCCTTTTTATTTTTATTCATATATTGTATTAATTATAAAAAAAAAACATACTGAGTATTTCCATTACATAAATACAAATCTCCTTTTTTGAACTCCATGCAAAAATGTCATCGCCACTTGCTGGTAAAGTTACTCGTGTTTTTAAATGAATGTAATACATATTTTAGCAATTAGGGAATTAATATATATAGTTATAATTGATCGGTATTTTGATGTGTTAAAATTATAATTTTCAAAAATTTAACGTGTATAAATAGAAAAAATATGCCTCTCTTGGTATTTATTTTTCTCCGTATCATTTTAATTGAAAACTTAAACTTATCTATACTATATATAATAGCAGAAGCAGAGAGAAATATTGAGAAGTGTTTTAGAGGCATTTTTAATGAGTTGTCAACGTAGTAAAAAATCAAGATTAAAAATATTTAATTAATTAAAAACAACAGATTTATTTATATTTATAATATAGTAAACAGTTACTAGCTCATTAAAGCCTTTTTGATGAGTTGTCAACGTAGTAAAAAATCAAGATTAAAAAATTTAATTAATTAAAAACAACAGATTTATATTTATAATATATTAAACAATTACTAGACCATTAATTAAAATAATAAAAGAAAGTAAGAGTTACGGGAAGATGAAAAAACACACAGCAAAGAAAATCTAAAAGTCACAAATAAACCTCTATATAAAGCATGATAGATAGTATTCCACCATTATATTCATTGGTCATGATAGATAATGTTATAGGTAATTATTCAATTTTTTCATATGTTGTATTTATTTTGTTCTCAATTGTTGTTGTTTTATTTTTATTAAACAATAGTTGTTATAGTTTCATCTTTTAGATCCATTTCTGCCCTTACCCATGTTCTATACTTCTCGCTACCTTATCCATGTTTTCTTTTTTATTCGTCTTTTTTTTCAATTTGATATCTCCAATTGAAGAAATCCAATAGAAATAGAAGATGCATGGACAACTAAAATCGGGAAAAATTACATGTCAAAAATTACAAGAAATTTTTACGTTTCTGAAGGTAATTATTCAATTTTTTTTCATGTGTTGTAGTTATTTTTGTTCTCAATTGTGTTGTTGTTTTATGTTTATTAAACAATAATTGTTATAGTTTCATCTTTCAGAGATGAAATTCCATTTTTGTCGTTACTCAGGTTCCAAACCTCTCGCTACCTTATCCATGTTTTCTTTTTTATTTGTTTTTTTTTTCAAAATGACTAAAATAAAGATTTTGTATATTTGCACTCTTTTTTAGTATATGTTGCTAGGTGTTATCATTTCGATTATTAACTCTAACTAAAATTTAGATTTTCGGCTTTATATGAACTCAATTTTAACTTTAATTGAAGTTAGATTAATTTTTCTAATTCGGAACCTGTTGAAATCCACTCATTTTTTTTAGTTTGAGTTTATCTAACTGATATGGACTATATTTTTTATTTTTATACATTTTGGTACTTATAAAGTTTCACACAATAGTTGTTCATTGAAGTTTGAGAACTATTGAATAAAATACTAAAGAGGTATTGAAATATTATGCTTACAATAAAGTTTATTTCAATTATAAATTGTGTTATATTATTATTATCACTATTATCAAGAAGTTATTTTTTCTCAGTTCTCTAGACAAAGAGATTGTAAGCGTCTAATACACTTGATAAGATGTTTATTCTTGAAGAATTTGGATTATGCTAGATATGAATTCAAAATGAAGGTAAATAAAGATATATTTTACCTTTATTTTAAAAAAAAAAGACAACTAAAAAAACATGGATAAGGTAGCGAGAGGTATGGAACCTGAGTAATGACATAAATGGAATTTCATCTCTAAAAGATGAAACTATAACAACTATTGTTTAATAAAAATAAAACAATAACACAATTGAGAACAAAAATAACTACAACATATGAAAAAAATTGAATAATTACCTTGAGAAACGTAAGAATCTTGTAATTTTTGACACTTTTGTGTTTCCCGCTTTTATTTGTCAATGCATCTTCTATTTCTATCAGATTTCTTCAATTGGAGATATCAGTTTGAAAAAAAAGACAAATAAAAAAGAAAAACATGGATAAGGTAGCGAGAGGTATAAAACCTGGGTAACAACAGAAATGGATCTGAAAGATGAAACTATAACAACTATTGTTTAATAAAAATAAAACAACAACACAATTGAGAACAAAATAACTACAACTTATGAAAAAATCGAATAATTACCTTCATAAATATAATACTATCTGTCATGACCAATGAATATAATGGCGGAATACTATCTATCATGCTTTATATAGAAGTTTATTTGTGACTTTTGGATTTCCTTTGCTTTGTGTTTTTTCATATTCCTGTAACTCTTACTTTCTTTTATTATTTTAATTAATGGGCCAGTAATTGTTTAATTTATTATAAATATAAATCTGTTATTTTTTATTAATTAAATCTTTTTAATCTTGATTTTTTACTACGTTGACAACTCATCAAAAAGACCTTTAAATTTTTTGGCTTTATATGAACTCAATTTTAACTTTAATTGAAGTTAGATTAATTTTTCTAATTCGGAACCTGTTGAAATCCATTTATTTTTTTTAGTTTGAGTTTATCTAACTGATATGGATTGTATTTTTATTTTTATACATTTTGGTACAAATAGATATAAAGTTTCACACAATAGTTGTTCATTGAAGTTGGAGAACTATTGAATAAAATACTAAAGAGGTATTGAAATATTATACTTACAATAAAGTTTATTTCAATTATAAATTATGTTATATTATTATTATCATTATTATCAAGAACTTATTTTTTCCCGGTTCTCTAGACAAAGAGATTGTAAGCATCTAATACACTTGATAAAATGTTTATTCTTGAAGAATTTGGATTATACTAGATATGAATTCAAAATGAAGGTAAATAAAGATATATTTTGATGCTCAAAATCCTAAAAATATATATTAATTATGAGATATTGAGATAATTGCTTTTGCAACATTGGCTTATATAGTTTTTAACTATTATACTATGGGTTGTACAAAATTGTTAGTATTTCAAGAGTTTTTATTAAATGAAAATGAAACATGATCATAGGACAAGTCGTTGGAAAATATTAATTAAAAAAATATTATTATTTGAATCTTTTCAAATTCTCAAATGTTGAGCATAATGATTTTAATTAATAGAATTAATTTCACATATTAATTATAAAACGTTTTTTATTTGTACTGAATGGACTTAATACTTCATTAAGCAAAAATAAAATTTTTAATTAATAGGCAAAAAATATTTTCACTCTCCTCTTTATATGCTTATATATTGACATTCTCTCTTATTTTCGAAAAAAAACGAGTTCTTATAATTTTTGACACTTGTGTTTCCTGATTTTAGTTGTCCATGTATATTCTATTTCTGTCAGATTTCTTTAATTTGAGATATCGGTTTGATAAAAGAAGAAAAATAGAAAAGAAAACATGGATAAGGTAGCGAGAGGTATAGGACATGGGTAACGATGGAAATTGATCTGAAAGATGAAACTATAACAACTATTGTTTAATAAAAATAAAACAACAACACAATTGAGAACAAAATAAATACAACATTTGAAAAAATTGAATAATTACCTATAATACTATCTATCATGACCAATGAATATAATGGTGGAATACTATCTATCATGCTTTATATAGAGGTTTATTTGTGACTTTTGGATTTTCTTTGCTGTGTGTTTTTTCATCTTCCCGTAACTCTTACTTTCTTTTATTATTTTAATTAATGGGATAGTAATGGTTTAATATAATATAAATATAAATTAGTTATTTTTAATTAATTAAATCTTTTTAATTTTGATTTTTTATTACATTGACAACTCATCAAATAGGCCTCTAAAACACTTCTCCTCATTTCTGTCTGATTCCACTATTTTATATATATATATATATATATATATATATATATATATATATAGAATCCATCACTGGAAATGACAAAGAAATTTAGAATGGTAATCGTGACAAAACATGATTTATAATTGAAATAAATTTTATTGTAAGTATAATGTTTCAATATATTTTTAATTATTTTCTTCAATATGCCTCCAACTTCAATAAACAACTATTGTGAAATTTTATATATGTTCGTACCAAAAATGCATAAAAATAAAAAATTCAATCCATATGAGTTAGATAAACCCAAATTAAAAAAAAAATGAGTGGACTTCGTCAGGTTCTGGATTTTGAAAATTAATCTAAATCCAATTAAACTTAACACACTATACCATAAAACCCCCTAATGCAACCAAATTTGAATTTGTTGCTTGAAAATTGATGCATTAAATGAGTTTATTTTGTTGTATTTTAATAATGTTGCATTTTTGTTGCAATAATCTTCAATTTAGCAAAAGTATAAAAAATTATGCAACAAATATATTAATTGTTGCTTGTCATGTTGCTTTTAAGCAAGTTAATCCAATAATTTGTTTAAATTGTTACAAAAAAATAAGGTAAAACCGAAAAAGCAACAAAATTATAATTGTTGCATTGACATTTAAGTGATCCAATGCAAAAAAAAAAAAAAAAAAACTAACAAATATATAATGTTGCAATTAAAATAATTTATTATTTTATTAATATATATATATATATATATATGATATTAATTTTTGAAAACAATTATATAATATTAAATATTAATTTTTTTATTAATATATAAACTTGTAAAAGAAATTCTTTAATTTTTATACAAAATTTTTCTTTTTACTTTTCTACGGTGCTTTGCATAAATTAGTTTGAATTTATTTATCAAAATATTCTCATTACAAACATAATCTCAACAATTTGAATGATGATGATTTATATATTTTAATATTAAAAACAAATTAATTAATTTATTAAATTTTATATTATTTTTAAGAGTTTATTAAATTTTATTTTCCATTTTTTCTCATTATTTTTGTTACTATAATATTAGTAAGACATTTCATTTTCACTATTTTCTCAAAATAATTAACCAAAAAGTTTTGAGGTTGCCTACAACTCTTCCCTCCCTAAATATTTGAGTTCCCGCCAACTCTACTTATAAAATTTGTCCCAAATTTACCCCCCAAAAGTTGAGTTACTGTTAGGGATGCAACTGGAGCGGGGAATACCCGTACCCGTCGGGGCTCCGCTCCGTTTTTTGGCTGGGACGGGACATGGACCAATATGGTGCCCGTAGGCGGGTATGGGGCGGGGTCGGGAAATGGTATCCCCGTACCCGTAAAGCCCCGACGAGTAATCCCCGTTTATATATAAATAAAATGAAAAACATTTACTTTAATACCCGACGATTAATTCCCGTTTATATATAAATAAAATGAAAAACATTTATTTAAATGTAGACATGGAGGATCGAACCTCTAACCGATTGAGTAATTCCCGATTAATTTTTGTTTATATATAAATAAAATGAAAAACATTTACTTAAATCCGCGATGGGGATCTCTGTACTCGTAAAGCTTTGACGAGTAATCCCCGTTTATATATAAATAAAATAAAAAACATTCACTTAAATTGTAAACATGGAGAATCGAACCCCTAACCAATTGAAAAACCATCAAATGCCTCAACCATCTCCACTCATTTTATTTCTTGTTAACCATTCACTAATTATTTAACAAATATTAGAGTTTTTAAACAATTCATAAAACTTAAAAGTACTAGATGTAGAATCTTTTCTCTTGTTCGTATATCTGCTTTACTTATTTTCTAGGGTTCTAACTTCTATCGCCACTCCACTCCACTCCATCGCCACCTCCACCTCGCACACCGCCACCTCCACCTCCACCTTGCACCGCCACCTCGCACACCGTCGTTCGTATCTCCAGTCGTTCCACTTCTCACGGTGTGGGAAACAGGGAGCGGCTTCTCGTACTCGCTCTTCAGTCCACCGCCGCCTCCACCTCCTTGGTTCATCTCCACCTCTTCTGCATAAAATCTAAACTCGGGTAAGTTTGTATTTGGTTATAGATGATCTGTATTTGGTTATAGATGATTTGTGATGGTTATTGATTTATTTTCTTCAATTTCTCTTGTTCTTCGGTAAGTCTGATCTCTCTTATTCTTCAATATCATGAAATATCCATCTCGATTGATTTCATATGAGAAATCAAATCTAGTGGTGATTTGCTTGAAGTACTTCTGGGTTGAGTTCGTTTTTTCATCTTCGAGTTCTTGGTTCTCCATTTCCTTTTACCTCCTTTAACTCTCTTTTTTCTCTGTTCAGATCTCAAATGTTTAATGGTGGAGGCATCTTAGAGTTTCTAGGTATTGCTGGGATTTCGAACCAGGTGCGTTTTTATTTGGTTTGTGTGTTGCGGTCTGGGATTTTAATATTTTGATTTTGATTTTTTTTTTTATAAATTTAGTGTAAATTAGCCATTGATTGTTCATGTTTTTGTTGCCATCTTGCTGGGATTTTAAGTATGAACCTATTAGGCATAGAGAGGAATCGTGATTCTATATGGCATGCACAGTTCCATTTATTGATGAGTTCGTATTGTACAATAGAGTTTATATAACGCTGAAAGTCCATATTTTAGTTAGAGTTAACAATCGAAACGATTACACCTAACAACTTATACTAAAAAAGAATGAAAATATACAAATATTTATTTAGTCATTTTTGAAAAAAAGACAAATAAAAAAGAAAACATAGATAAGACAGCAAGATAGGTGGAACAACACAACTGAGAACAAAATAACTACTACACATGAAAAAAATCGAATAATTACCTTCGAAAACATAACGGTTTCCTGTAATTTCTGACACATTTGCTTTTCCCGATTTCAGTTGTCTATACCTCTTCTATTTCCATCCGATTTCTTCAATTGGAGATATTAAAGTCTAAATTCTCCCAATTCTTGAAAAAAAATCTATTAATATAGTTTATCAATGGAAACCTCTCTTAAATAAATATGAATCTTTTAATGAAGTAAGAAAAAAAATTATAAAACTATATGATTTGAAGTAAAAACAAAATTATAAGATTAAGAACAAAACTAATACATAATCAAAATTAAAGGATGTCTTTGATTTTCGGTGGCAAATGAATATAATGATGGAATACTATATATCATGCTTTATATATAGGTTTATTTGTGACTTTTGGATTTCCTTCGCTTAGTGTTTTTTCATCTTCTTGTAACTCATATTTTCTTTTATTACTTTAATTAATTGGCTAATAATTGACAATAAATAATGTGTTAACATAGTACTTATGATATAGAGATAATAAAAGTTCATTAACTCATTTATTCATTTTGCTCCTACGATGCCAACTAAGGCAAAAAGGCTCTAAAAGCTTTTTGTAAATTCTTTCTGCTTCCGCTATTATATATAGTATAGATAGATTTCACAAAATGCGACATTATTACATGCATGTCTCAATGACGTTATATCAATCCTATAATATAATGCTTGACTTGGGATGTTTAAGTTTATTATCATTTATTAGAGTTATAAAGTACAATCTCATTTCATCTTGTATGGACATTTTATGTTATGAATATAAACTATGGATTTCTTCTATCTTATTAAATATGGAATAAAAGATAAAAATGTATTTATATAGTCAACTGCTATATCGAATTAATCAAATAATCTCAAATGAACTACTCATTTATTTAACAAAAGTTTACAAAACCACTGTCTTTATGACGCAACACTAACAACTTTCAAATATTGATGGTCAAATCCTATATTTTCCCTATAAATACTGATTTCACAGATTGGATAATGGGAGACTGAACATTTTACTACACAAAAATTTAGGTTGAGAATGATTTTAGAGAATTTCTCTCTCTTCTTCTTCAATTCTTAGTGAGAGAAAGTGAGAAAAAAGGAAGATAAAATAAAGAAATATTACCCTTTTTAGCTTAAATTAGTCCCAGAATCAGTTACAAAATTACTCCAACACCCTCAAAGACTTGATTTGCTTCAATAACATAGGGGTACAATGAATTAATTTTTAGTGTTTGGTTATAATCCAACCCAACCCATTAAATCAAGCAATTCCTACGATGGTTGATAAAACCAACCCAACCTATCAAATATTCAATTGTAATGAGTTGGGTTGGATTAGTTTTTTATTCAAATATTAGTATATTTTCCCCCTCCTTAACCATATAATACATAGGTTGGTCAACGAGTTAGTCAGGTTGACCCTTTTAACTCATTTAACAATTTGTGAAAAAACGACAAAAGCATAAAAATGAGCAAATGTGAAAATAGTATAAAATTTACTCATAACGTATCAATAGTAAAAAAAAATTCTCTTGACGTTTTCAAATAAGATCAAGTTTAGTTGGTTTAACTACTATTTGATTGCTATATTAGACTTTCTAAACCGTTGTATCGATAAATTAAAACAGTTTGCATACATTTTAATAGGTTATTTATAATTGTGTTAATAATACAATGAATTTTACAATTAAATTCTTAAAAATGTAATTAGTGATCTGTGTAGTTGCTTTCAAATAGAATAAAAGTTTGAATTATTCATATTTACTTGAATCTATAATACAACTTCAATAGTTTCTACGTTGAATAAATCAAAGCAACTTTTACATAGTGAGATCAAAATATGAAACAAACTACACCATCAACATCAACATTAACTGTAACTTTTCATATTTAATTAAACTCATAATGTCTCATGAGGATCCTAACCATTTCGATTTTAGTAAATTGTTCTTTACCCTGTTACCATTTTTCTCATTTTTTTTACATTTTTTTTTAATTTTTTTGTGTTTTTTGTTTTTCTATTTTTTCTTTTTACTATTTTTCACGTTTTTTTTTCGTTTTTACCGTTTTCATATTTTTTCCTTCTTTCCATTTGTTGTTTTTCTCGTTTTCTTAGTTTAATATATGAATTGTAATAATTTTTTGTAAGAAAATTGTTTTAAAGTTGAAATGCAAATATTTGAATTAAAAATCAACTCAATCCAATACAATCCAACCTATTCAATAAATCCCTTATATGGATTGGGTTCAATCCAATCCATGAATAAAATCATTAAAATAAAAATATATGGGTTGGGTTGGATTAATTATATTTAGTGGGTTGGTTAATTTTTGTACACCCCTAACAGCTCAAGCGGTGGAATTGTGTTGAAATAAAAAAAAAAAAAACCTTCTTAGTTTGTGCTTTTGTTCAGCTTTAAGGATCTTTTGATAAGAGTTTTGGGGAAGAAATGTCACCTTATCAAACTCATTGGATGCTCTGGAGACACGCTACAAAGGTAATAAATTGAGAGGCCTAAAAACCGTGTCGATTTTTATGTAAATTTTGTTAGCATTTTATGTTTTGGAATAAAATCCACTTCTATGAAAACACTAGCCAATCGACCTTGTCGTACTCACAAATAAGGCCGATCAACCCCTTTTTATGAAAAAGAGGCCCAATATCAACATCTTGAGGCTGATCGGCTGCAACAAGAGGTTTTTCTGGCCGATCGACCCTAAGATGCAAATATTGATGTTTTTCTTCACCTTTGTCATTTTTATGGGTAAAATAAAGTAGATTTATTTAAATCTTGAAATATAAAAGTAGATTAGTGAATTATTTCAGTGGTTTGGTATTATCTATCATATTTTTCCTTAAAAGTGTCACTTTAGTTCATTTACTCGAATAAAATCATTTATTTTTTGCTAAGTATATAAAAAAGGTTGTTTTTGTTACTTTAGTATAAACAAAAGGTTACTTAAAAAAAACGTTTGTGGTTAAACTGATTTGCAGATGATACTTGTGGTCTTTTTTGTTAAAACAAGAATCGTGGTTGTCGCTATTAGCAAATTATGAAAATTTAAAAAACTTCGTCTAAGCTGATGATGTGGGAAAGGTAAAAATCGTCCAAAAAAATGGACCCATATATAAAAAGGCCCAAACGGTCAAAATTAATCCCTACCCTTCTTCCCTAATTTATAAGAATTTTTGGCACCATAAAATCTATCATTGATCCCCAATCCTAATTTGTATGTCCTTCTTCCCCAATTGAAAAGAATTCTTGTTGGAATGAGTTCAAATTCATAATCTCACAATCCCCAACGACCGATCATTTAATGGTATGGAGTTCACTGTTATTGCAACCAGAGAGCTCCAAGAAAAACATGGATGAAGGTGAACATAAGGAGGAGGTTTGTAGGATGTGCTAGATATATAGATTTCAATGCTTATAGATTCTTCAAATGGCTTAGCTCACCAACATGCGCTAGAGGAAGAGAAATATTCTATGATATGAAGTACAAAATGGACGATTACGGGGATGAAATTTGTGAATGTTGGGCTCGTAAAATGTATTATGAAATAAAGGATCTTACAAAAAACAATAAGAAGTTGGAGTTTATAAAGATTTGAAAGAAGGAAGAAATAGCTATCCTAAGGAACGAAATTGAGAATTATAAGAAGAAATTATTTGGGTTTAAAAAATTTGTAAGATTTTGTTGTACTGTGCTTGTTAATGATTGTATGGGCTTTTATAATACTATTGGGGTAAGAATTTGGGCGGAAAACTTAATTTTCCATGAATGAAAATTTGGAGGTGTTTATATTGAAAAGGTTTGGCTATGAAGAAGGTTTGTGAATTAAGTTTAGTTATGTAGTTCTTTTTGTAATTGGCAAGGTTTAGTTATAATTCTTTTTGTAATGTGTACATCTCAAATTGATATAAATTGGATTCAAATTGATATATGTAATGTGTCTCGAATTGGTGGAGATTGGATTCATAACTTGGTAAGAAATTGGATTCATAAGCTACACCAATAAGAGTTGGAAGACCAAGGTTTAGCTGGTGCAATGTCCTTGGTCTTCCAATTCTTTGTTGGTACAATAATGTTCATTCATGAAGAAGCATGCATAATGTTTTGTGATAATGGTTACAATTTTCGAGAACAAATATAATTTTTTACGGGCACAAAAGAAGCGCGTTGTAATTACATTACTAACTTCTGTGAAGCTTAACATTTTTTTGTCAAGATGTAACATGTACAAAATACGGGTGTTACATTACCAATATGTAACGACCATAGAACAAGCGTTTTGTAATTACATTACTAACTTCTAGCGAGTTTAACACTTTTTGTCAAGATGTAATGGATACAACAGAAGCGTGTTACAATAACATTACCAATATATAACAGGAACAATAGAAGCCCATTGCAAAATCTATTTTTTTATATCGCGTACTTTGGCACGCCCGTTAAAAAAACCCAAGTAACTTTAACAAGTTTAGTAACATCTCATAGTTTAACGACCTCGCCCGTTACTTACACCATTTTCTTATAATTATTCCTTTTCTTAATCCTTTATTAAGGAGGTAAGGGCTCAAGAGATAATGAGGGTTTGGGTTAATATGCTACTCTTTAATCCATTTTCAGCCCATTATTAGATTTTTCAATAATAAATGATGTAGTTGAATCCTGGGAGTCCACATGTCAACATGCAGCTACACAAAAGCAAGGTCAAATGGCTACTGCTGTACGACAAACCTGCTCCGATGCCTAAGTTAGTTTATAAAAGAACTAGAGGATGATCACAATCAGTAAACTAAAGCTATAATACAAGTTTAATAGAATGAATGAAGTTGTGTACCTTGAGTTGAACTTACTCTATTTATACTGATGTCGAACTATAAAAGAAGGTTATGGATTATGGAGCAGGGTGGGCTATGTGTATCATATTAATACGAGGAAGTGTGCCTAGATACCGAGGTCTGATATCCCTCAAGACCATTTGACATGTGATTCTTGGGATCAGACGTGATTATGGTAACGACTATATCCTTGACTAGGTATAGTGAGGCTTATCGAATCAAACTCCCTGATACACAGTCGTATTACTTTATTTTGCTGATGAGATGTCACATACGCTTTATCTTTGAGAGTTAGTTCAGGCCTCTACACGCCATGTGGCAAAGTAGAACATTGATTGGAAGAGGTTTTTGACAGCTGTGATTTTTGGCGGGAGATGAAGTTGTACAATAATTTAGAGAGAGAAGTTAAAGTTTTCCGTACAAAAAAAACTCGTTTTGAGACCTAATTTAATTAAGAGTATTATTGTAATTCCAATTGAGCGGAAAGACTTGCGTCAAAATTAATTTACGCAACTTGCGCCAAATATCACTAAAATAAATATGCACATTTATTTTAAACAGTCTTATTTTTAAAGGTCAGATTGTCCTATGAAGTTAACATACATGTTTAGTTTAGTTCAAATTGAAGTTTACGTATCAACCCAATCTTGAAGTTGGCAATATTTGACAAATTAGCCCAAAATATGAGCAACTTGCAATAGAGGAATATGAGCAACCTACAATGGAGATTTTAATACATAACTTGTTTGGAACTTCAAGGTAGTATTACAATGATTGCAATTTTCGAGAATAAATATATTTTGTAACGGGCTAAAATAAAAAGCGGGTTGCAATTTTTCCAAGATGTAACGTGCACAAAAGAAGCACCTTGTAATTACATTACTAACTTTTGTCGAGCTTAACACTTTTTGTCAAGATGCAAAATGTATAAAAGAAGCACGTTGCAATTACATTACTAATATGTAATGGCCATAGAAGAAGCGTGTTGCAATTGCATTACTAACTTCTGGCGAACTTAACACTTTGTGAAGATGTAACGGGTATAAAAGAAGCGCGTTACAATGACATTACTAATGTATAACGGGCACAAAAAAAGCATGTTGCAAAGTCTTTTTTTATCATGTACTTTGGCACATCTGTTACAAAAACAACTTATTTAATGAGCTTAGTAACTAGTCAGTTTGTAACAGCCTTGTCCGTTACTTAAACTGCATATTTTTCCCATTATTCCTCTTTTAGTTCCTTGTTAAGGAGGTAAGGATCAAATAGGTAATGTGGTTTGCGGTTAACATGCTAGTCTTTAATCCATTTTCTGCCAATTATTAATTTTTTCTATAATAGAGAACATTAATTGGAATTAGGGTGGCAACGATACGGGCCGGGACAGAAATGCATTTTCCACTCTGTCCCCAATGTTTGTGGGATGGTTTCGAGGAATCCCCATTAAATGATTGGGGGATTGTTTCATCCCTATCCCCTCCCCATGCGGATCTCCACGGGTAAAAGGGATCCCCCATACCCAATCACTACACCATAAAACCCCTACTGCAACCAAGTGAAATTGTTGGCTTAGACCCCTTTTAGAGTTGCAGTAGGCCAAAAATAGGCCTAATGCAACAAAAATCCAATTGTTGCGGACGCTCCTATAGCATTATTTGCAAATGCAACAATTTGTAAACAATAGCAACAATTAACAATTGTTGGATATTTTTTAATTAGTTGCAACAAAATCTCGAAAGAAGCAACAAATTTACAAAATAATGCAACATGTTATTATTGTTGCATTATATCTAATGCAACTAATTTATTTAATTTTTACAACAATTTTAATAGTTTCTGCAACACGAATGTTGCTTTTAATGCAACATTTACATTACTTCTTTGCAACAATTTTTATGAATTTGCAACAAGTTTAGTTCGAGGTTGCAACAATTTTAACTGACATCTGCAACATATTTATTAGCATTTGCAACAATTTTAACCGGAACCTGCAACATATTTTATAGCATTTTGCAACATTTATAATTGAATTTTGCAACAGTTGCAATCTGCACTTTTTTGTTGCATTTCTTTTAAATAATTTAGACATGTAATAAATGCAAATTTTGACTAATTTCGGAAAGTATAATCTGAAATACAATAAATATACTTCTAACCAATGATCCAAATCATACATACACAATCTCTTACAAAATAAGATAGAGTAATATATGTCCAATACATAGTTTTCAAATTCTAAGAAACCACAATCTTTCATTGATATCACTCGTCATCTTCCACATCATCACCTGTCTTCCCAAATGTATATCCATTTCTGAAAAAACAATACCATAATTATAGAAAGTAATCATTAATGCTAACTTAGAAACATGCTTATAAAAGGCTAATTACCAGTTGCAGTCTCTGAATTTTGTTTGACAATGAGAAACCAAGAATTTCTCTCCTATAGTTCTCAACTAGAGAATTTAATCCGCTTCTATAGTCACCATCACAACTTCAAGCCTCAAGTACATCGTCAAACCAACCACTCAATTACTAGAACAAAAAACCAACAATTATTAAAATAAATTCAGAGTATCAGCTAGGGATGAAAAGTAAAATGAAACCACACATGTTCATTGTTTCAATATGTAGCTACCACATGTGAATTCCAGGTGTCAAAAGAAAACACCTGGCAGATAACCAATGAAATTCCTAACTCATCCTAGTCGTAACTCTCCAAGGCCTCAACCCTGATCAAACACGTAAAACTCCTACGTGCATACATACACACAAAAACACATTGAAAATGAACTTAAATTAAATTAATATGACTGGATATTAGGAAAATAAAAACAAAAATCAATGAAAAAGAGTCTCTGTTTGTGAATAGAAATGCACTAGAGGGAGAAGAGCTGGAAGAAAACGTTCTAAAGTTGGAAAAAATAAAAACAGAAGTTTATCATGTAGCTTTTGTAAAAGAGATTCGTATTCGCCGGCCTCTTCTTTCGCTCTCTCATGCATTTTTACATATATAAATCTCTCTCTGCTCGGAAACATAATTCACTAATGGTAATTCTTCTTCGCTTCTCTACTTCTTTCATTTTATTTAATACTTGTGATTTTTCTTAGCTACTTTCACTATTTTTCTGCTCTTTTCGATCTTAATTTGATTCAATTCCACAAAAAACACACCTTTCTTTAATGGCCAAGAAAACATAATTTCTAAGCAAAGTCATCAGCTAGGGATGAAAAGTAAAATGAAAGATAGAACTTTAAACCAAGCATACATCAACAGAAGAAGAAGATGGTCCTTATTGAAATCACAATTTCAAGGACAATACTTGGCAGTATCACAATTTTGAAGGGCTTTGAGATGTGGCAACGTAGGAGAATACCCATCAACAGTGTCAGAAAGTAAACTCCAATGAATCAGATCCTGCATAACAATAATACCAAACATCAAAATCTAAGAACAAGTTTGATGATGAGCACAGTTCTATCTCGATTTTGACATGCTGTTGAATTGAAATCAATGGATCCAAAGATAACACTAACAGAAAAACTATAAGATTAAGGGGGCAAATAGTAAGGATACCTCTACCCCACCTTCACAGTTTAATAACATTAAAAGCTAAACCAAAAGGCCATCTTCAACTCTTAAGTCTCGATAACGTCCAATCCCCTTTCGTTCAATTTCCTAATAATGACCAGTCACTCCTTAAATTACATAGAAATATTATACGATTCTATAACAAATAAGCTATTCACTAAAGAAGTTTCATACTAACAAACCAATATCTATAGCCTAGGGGTCATAATGCACAAAAAACACCACAGGGTCACACTCTTCCATGATACTACCTAAACGTGCATATATTCAACCAGTAATAGACAGAAAAACTAGTTGCCAGCTCAGTACCATTTCAGCTAGTTTGAAAACCATTACAACAAAACAAGTCAATCCATCTACTAGTTGTCCATATGAATCAAGTGCACCATATGTTATCTGGAATTACCTTTTTCCAATCAACACAATCAATTGTCTTGACAAATGGTAATTTCAAAACTAAAACTAATAACATTAGCATATAATTATGTGCATCATTTAATATTGTTTTTTTCCTGTTGCTAAACATGAGGGGGTTTCTGAGTTTAGTTTTTAGTGCCAGCAGACAGATCTGGAGAGCATGGCCATTATAATAAGATATGTTTGCTGGTATGTGTAACCATGCACTCGAAATGAAAATTTCAAGAAAATGGAAGCAATATGGCATATAGATTAAAGATTCATGCACTACACCATAGATGGTCTATAGCAACACCCACTAAGTGTTGGCTTAGACTATAAAAGTGTTGCATTTGATAAATTGGCAACACTTTATACAAAAAAAATTGTGTTGCATTGTTTCATGTTGCTATAGATGTATATAGCAACACTTGACCGTATCTGAAGCAACACCAATATAAGTGTTACCATACATATCAATAGCAACATTTTTCATACCCTAAGGCAACTATAGTATAAGTGTTGCCATTTCCATAGACGATGCAACACTTTTGTCCTAAAAATTTAAGCAACACTTTCTTACATAATTGCAACACTGTTTTATGCAAACACATTTTTTGAAGCAACTCTTTTGTACACTTTAGCAACACTTTAAAATGTAACATAAATTTTTCGATGCAACTCTTTTATTCACAATTGTAACACTTTTTTATTTAACATTTTTTGTTCGAAGCAACTATTTTCTATCCATTGCAACAATTTCTTATGTAACATATGATACATGAAGCAACACTTTTTCTTTTGTGTTGTAATACTTTTTCATATACCATCTTAATATATGTAACACATTCTTTTAACTCATGCGACATAAAAAAGAAAATTAAAAGCCATTTTTAATTTAAATGTGAACAATATCCTTAATTATATAGTACCGTAATAGGTCAATACATGAACAATAAAATTTAACATTGTCATATGATAAAAAAAACAAACTAAAATCATTATAATGTCAAACAAAGATAATATAGCTTAGCCTGCCATTTCTTCATCTGAAGCACTATTGTTAGAAGAGACTACAACATTGTCATTTTCACTTGATATGTCACTGCAAATTTCTTCCATATCCTGAGATTGGAATTAGCTTCTTCGAATTTGTTCATCATCCACAACATTTTTTAGTTCATTTTCTCATCTATTTTTTTCTTGAAGTTGGTATCTTATCTTTGTTGTCAATTCCTCTACATAGGAGTCAGAAATGTTCCTGATTGACTGTTCCTTCGATTTTCTAGGGACTGCACGCTTGTTAACAAACCAAAAGGATATGTATGCTGGGTCACCATAAATAAATTGCTCAACACGCTCACACTTTAGTCCAGAGGAGTAAATGTTTTATTGACTATAAAAACATGAGTTAAATGCATATTCACATGAGAAAATTAATATAATTTTTTTAAATAATATTTTTATTGAAGTAAACTACTTACAATTATATATTTGAGTACTTCAACTGGCGACTTGTATTTACACCCCTTCTTACGTTTACAGGTTATAACAAAAATTTCAGCTTTTGACTGTTCCTCCTCATTTTGGCTTTTCAATTTGCTAGCACAGAAAAAGGAAAAAAACGTAATGATATAGAAGGAATAATATAATCTGCAAAATATAATATGTTTAGCTTTATATGTGAATACAAATTAATAAATGAATAAATAACGTTAACTGCATCTTATTTGACCTAGTGAACCCATAAAAATCAGCCCAATTTATTTGACCTAGTGAACCCATAACTGCATTTTAAATATATATTTAGCTTTTCCATACCTTAAAATTTAGATTTCCTGATTTTTTATATAGACTTAAAAGTCATCTTGTGCAACTATATGTATGCTAAAGTTGACTTGTTCTGTGACTTTTCTTATATGGACTCTAATGCCTTCAAAATCACTAGACTCATAGCTATGATCAAACCGTTGATCAACACACATTTTGTATAGAAATTTTTTTTCCCTATCTATATGTATCATACACAACAGAAAAGATTCTAATACTCAAAACATTTCGGCTCAATCTGCTTTATATCTTATAAACTTTCAAATACTATTTACCGTTATACTAAACTTGTTGTTGTCCTCCGATGATGTGAGACAAGGAAAATGGTGTTAAATAATTAACCTTTCTCAAAGACTTTAAATTATAAATATATCTTCCTAATAACAATTTCTTAATTTTTGGACTAACATCTTGGGATATTAACTTTCTTATTCTGATCCTAATATAGAGGGTTTATGAAGATTGTTTGTCAATGAAAATCTTAACTGAAAGCAGGAAAAAAATAACTCAGTGCAGAAAATAATTGGCAATAGTGACCCTAGTGTTTCTACATACTGGAGTGAACCTAGGATAAAGTTATAAGAGGGACCAAAATTTTAAAGGGCGATCGGCTGGAAGCCAGCTGAGATTTTATGAAGGCTAAAATCTTTCACCAATCATATTAAAATGTATTTTTAAAATGGCTAGGAGGGGCCAAGGCCCCTCTTAATCATATAGTCGATGGGCCCCTGCCTATGAAAGCTTATGACTTGGACTTAATAACTCCGTCCAAAAAATAATCAGCCTAGTTAAAATGTTGTACATACTCTAGAGCTCATGTTAAAATAGAGCAAGAAGCACATGTTAAACGTTGCTCATACTAAAAATGCATAATTTTACTTTTCAAATTATCACAATAACAAATAATGCATCACTTGAAAACAAAACCAAATTAATTAATTAAGAAACAATTGTCGTGCCAAATAATTCATCCTAGTGCCTAATTATGACAATGAATTGCCTTAGTGGATTGAGAAATTGGAAATCTAAGATATGACATTACCATTTGCATAATTTACCACCACAACTTTTATTTTTTATTATTTATTTCAGGTCCATATTTGAGATAGTTATTAATTGTCCCAGGACAATACAAAACTCAAGGCTTAATAAGATTAGCAAATTTTTCACAAGAGCAATTAATTAACTTAATTGAAAAAAAAAGAATTAATTTCACATGGTCGCCTCTAAAGCATGAGTAGCAGTAATTATGATTTCAAATTAAACTTAATCACAAGAACAACACCTACAGCTTAATAATTTCAAATTATGAGTAGCAGTAAGCATAAAGTAGCAGTAAAATAAACTTAATTACAAGAACTACAACTTAATAATTTGAAATTACAACAGTAATTATGATTTTATCATTTAGGACTACTAAAAATTGTAAATATGTGTACCTTTGGAGAAGTTGTCAGTAAAGGTAGGCTGATCAGCACCAAGTTAATTAATATGGAAGATAAGCTCTTCAGGCAAGTCCTATTTATTTCTCCAATTCTGGATATAAAAATGGTGCTATAAACCCACCACTTTTTGCATCCATATGGATTGGAGTATCCCATCTACACAAATCAATTTCATCTCTAATTAATTCAAAATCTTTATCTCTAGTTTAAACCTACCTCAGCAGAGAGAAAAAAAAGCAGGTACCGAGAGTCTCCTTGTTCTTGTCAACTAAAGATCATCAAATTCACCATTAAGAGTGGAGCCCAGAATAGCTGCTACACAAAGTGTATTTTCTGTAGATACCCATTTTTGTCCGGGACATTTTTATGCTTTAACTGACAATGTTTGAAATTTCAACAAATTTATGTATTATATCAGAAATAAAGCATTTCATTCTTACATATGGTTTATTCGAGAAATGAGGCTTTTGTACACCAATTTGTTATATCTTAATACAATTACCAAGTCACATTCAAGATATAATTCTTTGGAACAAAAGTATCTTCCATCTTGCTATAAATTATATGTGAGATGTAATGTGTTGTTTGTGAATATAATTTTGAAATTGTTATATTTCAAATTGTTAGTTAAACTCAATTTTTGTTTGATAATTAAGTTAATGTCACGAATTTAACTCATTCATTTTATAATTAATGTTCAAGAAATAGATATAGTTTTAGATATGATTTTTTTGTTATTAAAGATAATTCTTTTTACATAAAATCATATTTAGAACATAATTTATTTTTGGAACCAATTAATTAGGAATGAATTAACATTCAGAAAATAAACTCTATCTATTAAAAATAATAAAACAAAAATAGAATAAGGTGCCCTTTTGAAATAAAATTTGTATTAATAAGAACTAATCAATTTACATCTTTTGTTTTGCAGATCAACATAAGATTAACTCTCCAATCTAGCTCCAATCAAGCCTCAAATGAATCCTGAAAATAATCTCAAAGCAATTGACCAGACATGTCCAAAACTGGGAGTTTTCAACCAAGAGAAAAAAGCCAACTCCCAAGACGGAAATCAACAAAAATAATAAAGGACAAATTAATGGGACTATGTGATTTTCGGTCTTCAATGCAAAGAAGCAGGAAAAGATGCCATTATGAGCATCCATTTGGAAAGAAAGAGAGCCCGTGATTTCTGTCAGCAACCTTGAAATGGGGCTGATTTTCAGCCAATGAAGAGCAGGCTCCATCATCTTTAAAAGGGCACAGACCACTCATATCTAGAGGGGGAACAACACGAGAGAAAAAAAGAGAGAAGAAGAGAGATTAGCAACAACATTAGAGCAAAAAAAACAAAAGAGAAGAGAGGAGTCTTTGAAAAAAATCAGCAATGTAGATTCAGAAAGCAGAATCGTGTCTGCTTCAAACAAAATCAAGTGTAACAAGCAAAAATATCAATACAAATTCCTTCGCCTATACATTTGAGTCATTTATTCCATTGTTGTAATTTCTTCATTTTGCATTATTGTTCATATCCTGCAAAGATTAAGATTCTTAATGTTTCAAACACCATTCACATGTAATTTCTACTTTCACTATCATTTAAATTCAAATCCAAACACAAGGAGCACTACAAAAAACCCCAAATCCAAACACAAAAATCACAAGCAGGAAAGTTAGATCTTGAGAAATCAAGAGGAAATGATACGGATATACTCACTTTGATTTATTCTGCTACTTGCGTCGTCAACATCGCCTCTAGCCGTCCGATCTAACGCATCGGAGGTGGTCACCGTCACCGTGAGGAGACCGTGGGTTCCTCATCCTCTATAGAAGGTTGTCGTCGCTGAACAGGGGGTCGCCGGCAGCCATGGGGAGGAGTCACGAAATCGGTTTCTTTGGGAAAGAGAAAGAAGATGGATGCCGTGTGAATGGGATAGTGGCAAAGCAAACGGCAGGTCGTGACGACGGCGGACAGCGGATTCGACTGGAATTAGGGCAGGCAGTGAGCAGTGGCTGGCCGGATGGATGCTCCTCCTTTCTTTTTACGGAAGTAGATTCGCGAGGAGAGAAAATGGCTGAGATAAGGGTATGGCTTCTGCGTTCAAAATAGATCTTAAACCCTAAAATCCAAATTTATCCCCAATTTAGCCGTAATACCTAGTTTATCCCTGTTTATTTTCAATCTAATCCCTATCACTTAAGTTGATTCAATTAAGTCCCTCCATGCCTCAATTGGGCCCATTTCATTTCGTTTCATTTTCTTACTGATAATATATTAATCTTTTGTATGCTAAGTTTAGTTAGCTAATTATTGTTCTTAAGTCTGAACTCAAATGAATTAGATTAGTTAGTCTTTCATTTATTTTTGACAATGATAATCTTTATTCAAATAATTTAATAATTTGTGTTTTAATCTCATTTATCGGATTTAAATTGTTGTATGGCAATTATAATACGATAATAACGTGAGCGGTTTATTTGGGATCACTGGATAGTGGTCGCGATAAACGATTAATAAACCATACACTAATAAAATATGATAATTTTAGTATATATCGGGTTTAATTGCTGGATAGCGGTTATAAATTAACTCGATTATCCAAACCGTTAAATAATGGTCCGGATAAATAATAAGATCATATATTATACAATAATCTTTCTATATTCATTTTTATGAAATATAATGATATATAATTTTATTTCATCGGGTTTAATGGCTGAATAGCAATTATAAAATCCGATTATCTAAATCATTGAATAATGATTTAAACAAATAAACGACAAATAATTGATAAACCATACATTATTATATTTAATATTTGATCATTGTATAGCGATTATATAACAATCATATCATGTTGATCACTAGATGGTGATCCCGATGAACATACGACGAAAACCTTGCAAGCGTTGTCAATGGCTTGAATATATACAATTAATGACCCTTCAAAGAAATAGTGAACACCAACACATAGAGCAAGCACGTGGAAGTACAACAGTACCGATTTATCGGGCGGGGTAGGGTGAGATTATGTCTCTTCCCTACGCATAACTGGAAACCGAACTTAGAATCATCGCAGACCATTACCTTATCCGAACTTACCCGAATGGGTCAATTTGGAATCAAATCGGTGTCCAATCAGACCGTCAAACTGATTGGTGGCGACTCAAAAACCCTTTGAATAGTCTCCCTAGAGGGACTATCCAGCACCGTTGAAAACCAGTAGAGCGGGAGCAGTATATCGAGATATTAAACAGTTCGCGATCCGCGGGCACGGGCGCGACATTTTCATCCACCAGTTCCACGGCCTTTCAGGGCCAATCATATAGTAACCCTCACTTAGCTTCACTTCTTTCAGCTCCACCTCAAAGTACCTGGCAAACTTCTTCCAGCATACCTTGATATAAAATTATATATGTCAATTTAAGGAAGCTTCTAATTCTAGAATATATATTGGAGGAAGGTTAGGTTATAGATACCTGAACATTAGCACCAGTTACAATGTTAGGAGAATCAGTGGATTTCCCTTGAGCTTTTCTTTTTCTACCACTTTCTCTTAAAAATGCTAATCCAGCAAGCATTATAGCCTTTGAGGATCCCATTGTTCCTACCCCAACTGCTGCTTCTGATTCTCTAAGTGGGGCATTGAATAAATGTGCTATCATGTTTACAGACATATTCTCTTTCATTTTAAAATATATAACATATCAGGATTTTACAGATATATGACTGTTAGATCAATTATAATTCCACATGTCCTTAGTTGTACATGTCAAACTCACCTAAAAGAGTATTACTTATTTAATCTGTCTCAAATTACATTTTGTAATGCAATTCAAATGAAACTTTCCTGATAATCAGAGGCTAAATGTGTGTAATTATCATTAATCCATAACTCAATGTATTAAATTGCAAATTCAGAGATATAAACAAAAAAAAACTGGATAAGGATACACACACACACGATGGAAGAGAAAGAATGCCTTCAATTCAGTAGTGGCAGGATACTCATCCATGTCAACATCGTTCTTGTTGATGGAAGACATGATACACTTATCACATCAGGTTCCATCTAAGTGGTTACAAATGAAGCCAAGTTGAGCTTTAGATTTCCATCCAACATAAGATCATCATTTATGATCTCGTATGCTGCAGTCTTTGGTATTGAGTTTACTGGCATCCTCTGCACTGTGAACCAATATTTTCATGGCATCAATTATGCACCAAGTTCATGGAATTTGGTCACTTTAACTTTACAAGAAATTAATCATCTCTAACAGTTGAAATAAAGATATTTAGCCTAATCAAACATCAAACACTAATTAATTTCACACTCAATTCTATACCCAACTCATGCGTATATATCACATTGAATCCCTAAAAATCACCACAACCAAAGTTTTCTTCAAATCAACTAAATAAACAACCTAAATCAAAGTCACCATAACCAAAGTTTATCAAGCGGTTAATAGCAATTTAGGCGGATTATCTCTCTCATTAGGATACAACCTTAAAACTAAGAACCATGTAATGCCAGTTGCCATTAAAACTCTAATGGAGGAACAATCTCTAATAACCATAAATAAATTTAACCCTAAATTTGACATGATTTACCGATCAGATCAATAGAGAAGAGAACAATAAAATAAGGAGAAATTTAAAAAGTCTTACCAGATTGAGCACCAGAGGAGAGCAGATGGAGGCGAGTCAGCACAGACTGAGCGCACGAGACCAATGGCGATGATTTCTTGGAGGAGATCGATAGCAATAACTGTTGAGACGAGAACGATGGCAATGAATCCTTTTTACCAAAGAGATCGATGGTTGTGTTTGGTTAAGTGGGGAACTAATATTGATGTATCTCTGCCCAAAGAGATCCATGGCGATAAGTTCTTTTTCTTTTTTGATAAGTGGGGAAATAATAAAAGAAGGGGGAAATAAATTAGAGTCTCCCTCCAAAACAAAAATTTCCCACCCCAAAAATTTATTCTTTTATATATTTTTTTTCTTAATTCTTAGATGCAAAACGACGTAGTTTTGCATTTGAGAATTAAAACAAGCTTATTAATTACAGAATATTGCAAATTTCTCATATTTACTGCAACACTTTGCACAAGTGTTGCCATTTATGAAAGTTAAATTAGTTTTATGTGTCAATTACAACACTTTACAAATAGTGTTGCAATAGATCAGATTTAATCATATAAATTGCAACACATTTGCGGCAACACATTTATTTTGTGTTGTTATAGACCATTTATGGCGTAGTGATGTATGCTATATAATACTAATTTCTACACAAATAACGCATCACATGGTAGAAATTCGGCACATGGACCTATCTCATTTAACACGAATAAAAGCATTTGGCTAGTTCTTAGAAGCCAAATAAAAAACAATCTGAAAATTAAAGATTTCTCACTCATAGATCACAAGCCCAGAACCATCAGGCTGATAAACACAAATTTCTGTTTCAATTTCATGTTGCTGTCATTTTGCTTTAGCAAACAAACAAGAGCTCAAATTTCCCGAATTGTATACTTTAAAAGGATTAGAAAAGCAACTTTACCAAACTGACAGTAGCATCTAAAATAAGCGAGTCCTCTAGAGAATAGTACCCAACCCACTCAAAATCGCAACCCCAATCCAGCCCTTGGCTCTTTCTTTTCAATTCACGAACCTATCGGCTTCTTCTGGCATTAACAAAAAGAGAGCAAGATTCAAATAAACGAAATCACATGAGATAAAAAAAAGGGAAAATTTACCATGGAAAATCGCTAATAATAAAACTGAGTCTGAAAATATAACAAAATTTGAACAACGTAGCTTGAATCGTTTGTTTTAGGAGAAGAAAAAGAGAAATTAGAAAAGATAAGAAGAATTCAAGAAACAGGAAAGAGATAACTAAGAAGATCCTTACCTAAGTGAACCGCTTTTGTTAAAAATGCACAGGAGAAAAGCATCGGGAAAGAACGGAGAGAAGAGTAGATCGCCGCCGGCGCCACGATAACAGAGAATACGAAAGCCGTCGGATTTCCAGCAACCTAGAGGACATTTTAGGTTCTTCTCAGTTTTCTTAGATAGGAGGAGCTTTCGTTTCTTCGAGGGAAGAGAGGTGACTGCAAGAGTGAGATTTTAGGGTTGAAAATTAGGTTCAGAAGATTAAGGTAAAAATGTTAGGTAGATGGGCTTGGGTTCAAATAAAAGAAGTATACAAATTAAGCCCACCCCGTTGTTTAAGCTTAAATTAAGAAAAATAAATCTTTTTAAATATAGTTGAATTTTTAATAGTTAAATAAAAATTATAAAAATGATAAAGCTAAAAAAATCAAATAAAGGTTTTAAATTGTTTGAATTAATTTATATGTCTATATTACATAAAATAATATATGTCCGTAAAAATCTATCCAATTTCGCTGTATAATCACACTTTAATTTTGATTCGGTAGCAATCACACCTTAATTTATATGTCCATTAAAATCTTTCCAATTTCGATGTCTAATCACACCTTAATTTTGATTGGTAGCGACTCTAAAAAATAGTTTAAACATGGGAAAACTATTAACTAAAATTTTAACGCTCAGCGCCCACGTCCGGGAAAATCCGGTTGCGACAAATATTATAATAAAATAAAATAATAAGAATAAGAATGATAAAAATGAAATAAAATAAGAATAATAAAATAATAAAAATGAAATCTAATAAATTGGTAAACAATAATAAGTATTAGTGAGAATAAAAAATATATATAATAAATAAATTATTTTGTTATTAATATTAAAATATGTAAATTATTCTCACAAAATTTTTGAGAGTATGCTTTCAATAAGAATATTTTATTATTCTCCTTAAATTTTTCTCACTAATACTCCATTTTCTTGTAGTGAAAAACTAATCACATATCAAAATTTGCAACCATAAACAAATACCATATGCAAACCGCAAATGAAGTCTAAAATACATATATTTTATTTCTGGTTGTAAACATTAAGGGTAAATTGCTCTTAGTTATCAATGTTAGGGATAAAATTGTAAAATTTTAAACGTTAGACGTAAAATTGCTCCAAATTATAAACGTTATGGGTATTTTTGCACCTTATCCATTTTATTTTTAGAGAAATTTATTTTGGTGAACAAATTCAAATTTAATTTGGTTAAAAAAAATTATGTACAAAAATTAGAAAATTTCTTTTGAAAGTTTATATATTATTAATAAAAATTAATATTTAATATTATATAATTGTTTTCAAAAATTAATATTTAATATTTATATAGTAATAAAATAATAAGTTATTTTAATTACAATTATTTTCAAAAATTAGTATTTAGTTTTTCTTTATATTTATTGCACTGGATTACTCAAATGTGAATGCAACAATTATAATTTTGTTGCTTTGTCGGTTTTACCTTATTTTTTGTAACAATTTAAACAAATTGTTGGATCATTTTACTTAATTGCAACATCTGAAGCAACAATTAATAATTTTGTTGCATAATTTTTTCTCATATGGCTAAATTGAAACTTATTGCAACAAAAATGCAACATTATTGAACTAAAACAAAACCGATCCATCTAATGCATCAAATTGCAAGCAACAAATATAAATTTGGTTGCAGTAGGGAGTTTTATGGTGTAGTGAATAAAATAACAATATTAATTAAACAAATACACTTAATTTTACAATTAATTTGTAATGTCTGGTGACCACAATAATTATTACTGTCATCTTTCAACCCAAATCGCACCATAATCTTTTTCATATATTCATAATGCAACACACTAATTATCTTATTTTCAACAATAAAGACTTTTAGTATTTGATATAAACATAAAAACATAAAGACATGTCTTAAAATATTGAACTCTGGCAAATAACATTTACAATTTAAGGGTTTTTTTTAAATATATTGAATCAATTAAACTTTGAGGGATATTTAAAATTAAGAAGTTTATTCGGAGATTTTTCGTGGATCGCGATGGGATTTATAAATTAACGGGGTGGATATAGCAATGCCCATCCCCATCCCCATCCCCATCCCCATCCCCATTTAGTTTTGGAAAAAAATTGTCGCCCGTCCCCATCCTCATCCCCACTTTTTATGATTATTCCTCATTCCCGTCGGTTCGGATAATGCCCTCCCCGTTGTCACCGCTAATTGGAAAAAGTTTTTTGGCAACTGTAATTTTTGCCTAGAGATGAAGCTCTGTAAAAATTTAGAGAGAGAATTTAGAGTTTTCTGCATAAAAAAACTCATTTTAAGACCTAATTTAATTAAGAGCGTTATTGTAATTTCAGTCTAGCGGAAAGATTTGCATCAAAATTAATGAAAGCAACTTGCACCAAATACCACTACTCAAATAAATACAAATACTTATTTTAGACTATTTAGTTTTGAATTAAATATCAATTTAACCCATCAAGTCAACATACATGTTCCAGTTTAATTTAAATCGAAGTTTAATATCAATTTAGCCTTGAAGTTAATAATATTTTATACCAAAACTTCGACTTGATTTGAGTTAAATTGAATCTAAGCCTTTGTTTGAGAGTTAGAACGTTAACGGAGGTGAGAGTTAGAGAAGGTAATGGAATGGAAAAGGAAGTTAATGGAATATGAATGAGAGTTAATGAAAGTAAACTATTAAAAAGTTTACATTACTCTTATTAATCCTCATTTTGGATGTTAGAGATATAGAGTTAATAGGAGTAAACTATTAACTCCCGTTAATTTTTATTTACTCTCCACGATAAGCTCTGAAAAAAGTTAATTTAAAAGTTTGCTTTCCATTAAAATAAAAACTTTTGCGCCAAATTCACCATTAATCCCCTACAGTTGTCTGCCTCTCCCTTACTAATCATTCAACCCAAAGTCTGAACTGAACTGAAGTCCCCTGGCCCAAATTCCAATCCACCACCACTCCCCGATTCATTACTTCTCACATAACACGAGTCCTCACGCTCATCAATTCATCGTGCTTCTTATATTTTAGCAGTTTCAATATTTTGACATCGTACCCATTCTTCGATTCCTCAGTAATGTCGACTGCCTATTGCTTATGGTTTGTTTGTAGCTCTGCATTGTGTACCTATTGCTTAAAATATTGAACTCTAGCAAATAACATTTACAATTCAAGGTTTTTGTTAAATACATTGAATCAATTAAACTTTGAGGGATATTTAAGATTAAGAAGTTTATTCGGAGAATTTTCGGGGATCCCCACGGGATTTATACGTTAACGGGGCAGATATAGCAATGCCCATCCCCATCCCCATTTAGTTTTGGGAAAAAAATTATCGTCCGTCCCCATCCTCTCCCCACTTTTTATGATTATTCCCCATTCCCGTCAGTTCGGATACCCGCGGTTTTCGGATAATGTCCTCCTCGTTGTCACCCTTAATTGGAATTTTTTTTGGCAACTATGATTTTTGGCTAGAGATGAAGCTCTGCAAAAATTTAGAGAGAGAATTTAGAGTTTTCCGCATAAAAAACTCATTTTAAGACCTAATTTAATTAAGAGCATCATTGTAATTTCAATCTAGCGGAAAGACTTGCGTCAAAATTAATGAAAGCAACTTGCGCCAAATACCACTACTCAAATAAATACAAATACTTATTTTAGACTATTTAGTTTTAAATTAAAGATCAATTTAACCCATCAAGTCAACATACATGTTCCAGTTTAATTTAAATTTAGCCTTGAAGTTAATAATATTTTATACCAAAACTTCGATTTGATTTGAGTTAAATTGAATCTAAGCCTTTGTTTGAGAGTTAGAACGTTAACGGAGGTGAGAGTTAGAGAATGTAATGGAATGGAAAAAGAAGTTAATGGAATGTGAATGAGAGTTAATGAAAGTAAACTATTAAAAAGTTTACATTACTCTTATTAATCCTCATTTTGGATGTTAGAGATATATAGTTAATAGGAGTAAACTATTAACTCCCGCTAACTTTTATTTACTCTCCATGATAAGCTCCCAAAAAAGTTAAGTTAAAAGTTAACTTTCCATTAAAATAAAAACTTTTGTGCCAAATTCACCCTTAATCCCCTACAGTTGTCTGCCTCTCCCTTAAAATCATTCAGCCCAAAGTTTGAACTGAACTGAAGTCCCCTGGCCCAAATTCCAATCCACCACCATTCCCCGGTTCATTACTTCTCACATAACACCAGTCCTCATGCTCATCAATTCAGTGCTTCTTATAGTTTAGCAGTTTCAATATTTTGACTTTGTACACATTCTTCGATTCCTCAGTACTGTCGCCTGCCTATTGCTTATGGTTTGTTTGTAGCTCAACATTGTGTACCTATTCTTCCTAATTCTAGACACAACAAAAGGATTTCCAATTAGGTGAAAGGCTTTCTTTGCTTATAAATTTAGGTTAAAATTCATCTCCTTGCCTCCCACACGCAGCAGCAAACAACCGAAATGGTGAAGACTGAGAACGGCATCAAATATACAGTCCATCTCGTCACCACTCAGTTTGGCAATCTAGTCGCTGTGAGTTTCTCTTTATACTAGTGCATCATTCATTGATACTAGTATATGACTATATGTTCTAATAATTTTCTATTTAACAGAAAGTCTGTGAATATCTCCTCCGCAAAGGATCTCTTACCCTCCCAAACATTGTTCGTTACACCGAGCTCTCTCAAACGCAAGTTAAAAATAGTCTACTTGTCTTAATCCAGCACAACTGTGTTCAAGCTTTCCGCCTGGAAGAATCAGGTTCCCTTTTTGTTTTCTTTAGTTTGATCAAGAGCTATTGGTCTTTGTTGAATTCCCAAAACATTGCAAACCTAGGGGATTACCCAAATTATTTTTTCTGGTTGCTAAAATTTTAGGGTTGGGATTTGGATTAAATCTCAAGGAGTGATGTTACTTCCATTGTATTGTTTTTCAACTCTTCATTGTTGGATGATTGTACTTAGGTCATATAGCCTATCTTTGAATGATTTTATTTGTAGGCGGTGGTTTTCAAGCTACACCAAAGCAAACTATTCAGTACGTCGCCTTGTTTGATAACATACTTCATCGTCTGAGGTTCCCAAAATTCCTGACGATTATTACTCAAGAATTTGAATCTGATAAATTGGTCAGTTGTTTTAGTATCTGTTTGAAGCATAGTAACTTTTTTTTTTTTGAATCGACTATAGTTGGAATAATCACTTTTGGTTCTTTGGTTTTTGAAGTGTGTACAAATTGTTGAGGGTTTGCTTCAACATGGTAGGCTTTCATTGAAGCAGATAGTTGATAGAGCTAACTCAAATCACAAGGAAGGCAAGTATCTTGTAAAATGTTTCCATGTTTTGTATTATGTATCAGGTGTGTTTGCATAGTCTCTTAACCATGTTTGGTCTGCTTCCAAAGACTATAGTATACATAAAATTGTTGTCCTCTTCATACATATGTAATTTCTTTTGGTGCAATGTCCTTGGTCTTCCAATTCTTTGTTGGTACAATAATGTTCATTCATGATGAAGCATGCATAATGTTTTGTGATAATGGTTACAATTTTCGAGAACAAATATTTTTTTTACGGGCACAAAAGGAGCGCGTTGTAATAAAATTACTAACTTCTGTGAAGCTTAACATTTTTTGTCAAGATGTAACATGTACAAAATACGGGTGTTACATTACCAATATGTAACGACCATAGAACAAGCGTTTTGCAATTACATTACTAACTTCTAGCGAGCTTAACACTTTTTGTCAAGATGTAACAGATACAATAGAAGCGTATTACAATAACATTACCAATATATAACGGGAACAATAGAAGCCCATTGCAAAATCTATTTTTTTATATCGCGTACTTTGGCACACCTGTTACAAAAAAAACCAAGTAACTTTAACAAGTTTAGTAACATCTCATACTTTAACGGCCTCGCCCTTTACTTACACCATTTTCTTATAATTATTCCTTTTCTTAATCCTTTATTAAGGAGGTAAGGGCTCAAAGAGGTAATGAGGGTTTGGGTTAATATGCTACTCTTTAATCCATTTTCAGCCAATTATTAGATTTTTCAATAATAAATGATGTAGCTGAATCCTGGGAGTCCACATGTCAACATGCAGCTACACAAAAGCAAGGTCAAATGGTTACCGTTGTATGACAAACCTGCTCCGATGCCTAAGTTAGTTTATGAAAGAACTTGAGGATGATCACAATCAGTAAACTAAAGCTATAATGCAAGTTTAATAGAATGAATGAACTTGTGTACCTTGAGTTGAGCTTACTCTATTTATACTGATGTCGAACTATAAAAGAAGTTTATGGATTATGGAGCAGGGTGGGTTACGTGTATCATATTAATACGAGGAAGTGTGCCTAGATGCCGAGGTCTGATATCCTTCAAGACCATTTGACATATGATTATTGGGATCAGACTTGATTATGGTAATGACTATATCCTTGACTAGGTATAGTGAGGCCAATCGAATCAAACTCCCTGATATACAGTCGTATTACTTTATTTTGTTGATGAGATGTTGCATAAGCTTTATCTTTGAGAGTTAGTTCAGGCCTCTACACGCCACGTGGCAAATTAGAACATTGATTGGAAGAGGTTTTTGACAGCTGTGATTTTTGGCAGGAGATGAAGTTGTGCAATAATTTAGAGAGAGAAGTTAAAGTTTTCCGTACAAAAAAAAAACCCATTTTGAGACCTAATTTAATTAAGAGTATTATTGTAATTCCAGTTGAGCGGAAAGACTTGCGTGAAAATTAATTGACGCAACTTGCGCCAAATATCACTACTAAAATAAATATACACATTTATTTTAAATAGTCTTATTTTTAAAGGCCAGATTGTCCTATGAATTTAACATACATGTTTAGTTTAGTTCAAATCGAAGTTTACGTATCAACCCAGTCTTAAAGTTGGCAATATTTGACAAATTAGCCCAAAATATGAGCAAGTTGCAATAGAGGAATATGAGTAACCTACAATGGAGATTTTAATACATAACTTGTTTGGAACATCAAGGTAGTATTACAATGATTGCAATTTTCGAGAATAAATATATTTTGTAACAGGCTAAAATAAAAAGCGGATTGCAATTTTTCCAATATGTAACGTGCACAAAAGAAGCACGTTGTAATTACATTACTAACTTTTGTCGAGCTTAATACTTTTTGTCAAGATGCAAAATGTATAAAAGAAGCACGTTGCAATTACATTACTAATATGTAACGGCCACAAAAGAAGCGTGTTGCAATTGCATTACTAACTTCTGGCGAACTTAACAATATGTGAAGATGTAACAAGTATAAAACAAGCGTGTTACAATGACATTACCAATATATAACGGGCACAAAAGAAGCATGTTGCAAAGTCTTTTTTTTATCGCGTACTTTGGCACGTCCGTTACAAAAACAACTTATTTAACGAGTTTAGTAACTAGTTAGTTTGTAACAGCCTTGTCCGTTACTTAAACTGCATATTTTTCCCGTTATTCCTCTTTTAGTTCCTTGTTAAAGAGGTAAGGGATCAAAGAGGTAATGTGGTTTGCGGTTAACATGCTAGTCTTTAATCCATTTCTGCCAATTATTAAATTTTTCGATAATAGAGAACATTAATTGGAATTAGGGTGGCAACGATACGGGCCGGGACGGAAATGCATTTTCCACTCCGTCCCCAATGTTTGTGGGGATGGTTTCGGGGAATCCCCATTAAATGATTGGGGGATTGTTTCATCCCATCCCCTCCCCATGCGAATTTCCACGGGTAAAAGGGATTCCCCTATACCCTATAAAATAACAATATTAATTAAACAAATACACTTAATTTTACACTTAATTTGTTACGTATGGTGACCACAATAATTATTACTATCATCTTTCAACCTAAATCGCACCATAATCTTTTCCATCTGTTCATAAGGCAACACACTACTTATCTTATTTTCAACAATAAAGACTTTTAGTATTTGATACAAACATAAAAACATAAAGACATGTCTTAAAATATTGAACTCTGGCAAATAACATTTACCATTTAAGGGTTTTTTTTTAAAAAAAAAATACATTGAATCAATTAAACTTTGAGGGATATTTAAAATTAAGAAGTTTATTCGGAGATTTTTCGGGGATCCCCACGGGATTTATACGTTAACGGGGCGAATATAGCAATGTCTATCCCCATTTAGTTTTGGGAAAAAATTGTCGCCCATCCCCATCCCCACTTTTTATGATTATTCTCCATTCATGTCGGTTCGGATACCCGCGGTTTTCGGATAATGCCCTCACCGTTGCCACCCCTAATTGGAAAAAGTTTTTTGGCAACTGTGATTTTTGGCTAGAGATGAAGCTCTGCAAAAATTTAGAGAGAATTTAGAGTTTTCCGCATAAAAAATCATTTTAAGACCTAATTTAATTAATAACGTTATTGTAATTTCAGTCTAACGGAAAGACTTGCGTCAAAATTAATGAAAGCAACTTTAGCCAAATACCACTACTCAAATAAATACAAATACTTATTTTAGACTATCTAGTTTTGAATTAAAGATCAATTTAACCTATCAAGTCAACATACATGTTCCAGTTTAATTTAAATCGAAGTTTAAATATCAATTTAGCTTTGAAGTTAATAATATTTTATACCAAAACTTCGATTTGATTTGAGTTAAATTAAATCTAAACTTTTGTTTGAGAGTTAGAAGATTAACGGAGGTAAGAGTTAGAGAAGGTAATGAAATGGAAAAAGGAAGTTAATGGAATGTAAATGAGAATTAATGAAATTAAACTATTAAAAAGTTTACATTACTCTATTAATCCCCACCCCATTTTGGATGTTAGAGATATAGAGTTAATAGGAGTAAATTATTAATTATTAAAAAAATTAATTTAAAAATTAATTTTCCATTAAAATAAAAATTTTTGCTCCAAATTCGTTCTTAATCCCCTACAGTTGTCTGCTTCCCCCTTAGACCATCTCTAGTGGTGGTAATTTAGTAACTAACACATGTGTAGTAATAACCCACCACTAGAGTGGTTATAACTAAATTAAGTTTGTAACTTAGTTCGGTAACAAGCTTTTCTATCTCCCTAAAATCTAAACTTTTACAAATTTCAAGCCATGGAATGTGTCAGAGGCGTCAGATACTGTCTGAAGCTTTTAAAAAATTGTAAAATTATTTTTCGGTCCTTAAATAATTATAGTTTTAATATATATAATTAATTATTATTATTTTTTGACTATAAAAATTTAAAAGTAACAACCTCACTAATGGGTTGTTACTAAACTTTATCACTAACTCTCCAAAAACCACAAGGGTTGTAACCGACCATTGTGATGCTCTTATTAATCATATTGAACTAGACCTCGCCATGTGCCGATGAATCCGCCCGTCCGACCCATTTAGCCGAGCCTAGACACGTAAAATTAATGTCAAGCTTGGCCCAAGCCCGAATAAGTCCGCCTAGAAAATAGACGGGCTTGAGCTATATAGATACCCATCGGGCCCGACCCGGCCCGGCCCATATAAATTTAATTATTTAAATTAAATGTCTTATATATAAACTTAATTATCTAACTCTACGCCTCCCTCCTTCACAACAATCAGGATCACTCTCTCATCTCCTCACACAAATCCCGCCCCTCTCAACTCAATAACCGACCGCCGCCCCTCCTCAACATCCGACCACTGCCCCTCCTCAACAACCGACCGCCGCCCCTCAACCCCCTCTCAACCGACCGGCATATCGCTCCCCTCCCCTCAACCGCCGCGCGAGAAATCTGTGAGTGATTGCTTTCTATTTCGACCTGGACAGTAGTGTTAAAATGATGAATGGTATTTTAGATTCTGGTGTCACAGATTGTATCCCTCTCCTTCTGATATCTGTCAAACATCTTCTTTGCTCTGCAGAAATTAAAATATTAATTAAGTTTGTGGGTTAGGAATAGAATAAATAAAAAAAATGATGGATCCATGTAAAGAATAGTTTGTGAGTTGTGAATAAGTGTTAAAGTGATATGTGATAATTATAAATTGTTGAAAACGTCAAGACAAGAGATTTTAATCTCTTGTTCTTCTACTTGTTCAGATTATTGATATGATAATTATAAAGTGATATGATAATTATAAATTTTGATTAGATTTTTATTTTAATTGATTTTTTTTAATATAAATATGGGCTTGGACGGGCGGGCGGGTTTGGGATTTCTTTTTTAGGTCCGAGCCTGCCCGAGCCCGACTATATTTGTGTGGGCTTGGGCTTGTCAGATTTGATCACAAGCCCCACAGGCCCGGCCCATGCCGAGGTCTATATTGAACTGAAGTCCCCCGCCCCCTGCCCAAATTCCAATCCACCACCATTTCCCTGTTCATTACTTCTCACATAACACCAGTCCTCATTGTGTACCTATTCTTCCTAATTCTAGACACAACAAAAGGATTTCCAATTAGGTGAAAGGCTTTCTTTGCTTATAAATTTAGGTTAAAATTCATCTCCTTGCCTCTCACACGCAGCAGCAAACAACCGAAATGGTGAAGACTGAGAACGGCATCAAATATACAGTCCATCTCGTCACCACTCAGTTTGGCAATCTAGTCGCTGTGAGTTTCTCTTTATACTAGTGCAGCATTCATTGATACTAGTATATGACTATATGTTCTAATAATTTTCTATTTAACAGAAAGTCTGTGAATATCTCCTCCGCAAAGGATCTCTTACCCTCCCAAACATTGTTCGTTACACCGAGCTCTCTCAAACGCAAGTTAAAAACAGTCTACTTGTCTTAATCCAGCACAACTGTGTTCAAGCTTTCCGCCTGGAAGAATCAGGTTCTCTTTTTGTTTTCTTTAGTTTGATCAAGAGCTATTGGTCTTTGTTGAATTCCCAAAACATTGCAAACCTAGGGGATTACCCAAATTATTTTTTCTGGTTGCTAAAATTTTAGGGTTGGGATTTGGATTAAATCTCAAGGAGTGATGTTACTTCCATTGTATTGTTTTTCAACTCTTCATTGTTGGATGATTGTACTTAGGTCATATAGCCTATCTTTGAATGATATTATTTGTAGGCGGTGGTTTTCAAGCTACACCAAAGCAAACTACTCAGTACGTCGCCTTGTTTGATAACATACTTCATCGTCTGAGGTTCCCAAAATTCCTGACGATTATTACTCAAGAATTTGAATCTGATAAATTGGTCAGTTGTTTTAGTATCTGTTTGAAGCATAGTAACTTTTTTTTTTTGAATCGACTATAGTTGGAATAATCACTTTTGGTTCTTTGGTTTTTGAAGTGTGTACAAATTGTTGAGGGTTTGCTTCAACATGGTAGGCTTTCATTGAAGCAGATAGTTGATAGAGCTAACTCAAATCACAAGGAAGGCAAGTATCTTGTAAAATGTTTCCATGTTTTGTATTATGTATCAGGTGTGTTTGCATAGTCTCTTAACCATGTTTGGTCTGCTTCCAAAGACTATAGTATACATAAAATTGTTGTCCTCTTCATACATATGTAATTTCTTTTGCTGTGGCCATTTAATAGAAAGGGGTAAATAATTGTAATGGACTCTTCCCTGCTATTGACCTTTCCAGAATATGTTTATAATTTGCTTGTTTCTTAGTAAGGAATACTTTGTGTCCTAGAATGATTCAAACCAACTGAGATTTCCGGATTGAAAATGAGCTGCATATAATTATAGTGGCTTCTTTGAACTGTGAAGGGTTTGTGTTAATTAAGATATTGATATATATATCAAAGCTTTTGCAGGAAATAGTATTGGTCTCGATACTGTACAAGAAAAACTTGGTAGGCTTTTGAGGGACCATTTTGTTGAACGTTGTCCAGACCCTGAACCTTTTGTTGCTCCGCCAACTGAAGAAGAAACTGCAGCAAAGAAGAGAGGTGCTAAGTCTGCTAAGGTTATTGCTTGTTTGCATAAAATCCTTTTGTAGGTTCTCCCTTAATAAATGACATGATATGTTCCAAATAAATAAATAAATAAATTTCAAGGCTTTATTATATCTGGCAATCCTTGAAAATTAGGAAAATGAGATTGCTTTTAGGTTCTGTTAGGTTTTCTTTCAAGTTGCTAAATCAGAAGAGGCTTGAGTTAGTTAGGAACTACTACACAGCTATTGATATATCAACGTTATCAAATAGGTTATCAAGAACTGTTACTAGCCAAACTTGTGTCATGTACTTTCTGAACTTCGTAGTCTAGAGATATTTATCATTTTCCCTGATTAGCCATCATTGTTTTTCTTTTCCTCTTTTTCAATTGATGCATGCAGATAGTTGTCGAATCACAAACTCTAGAAGACCGTGTGCTGGCAGCTGCAGTGCCCATGGATTCAAAAAGATTTCTGCCTATTGAACAGAGTGGTGGAGAAAATGACCAGGATTCCCTTGAAAAGCACGCTGGAGACAAGGTTGTATATGAATAATTTTCGATTTATGAAATATGCTTATATGCTGATATTTTGTTATCATTATTAAAGCGGAAGCTTGATGCTTCAGAACCTGATATAAATAGTGAGGTTGCAGAAGATCAATGTGTTCTTTGGCGTGCAAATTTTGAAGAATTTATTCGTCGGCTTAGACATAAGGTTGGTTAAGACTTATAATTTTCTCTCTTTTTTACTTGTATATGCAAGCTAATGAAAAAATTAAATTGTGAGCTTAATAAAGAATGTTTGAAAATTAGATTTAGAATTGTAATGGTTCTATTGCTGATATGTCAAAAATAACCAAGGTCCTTAAGTGGAAGATTTGTTGGTTGCTGCCTCTTTTTGGGCTTTCAAATAGGGCTATATCTTTTTATTCATTGTTCAACTCTTTATATAGCTTCTCTTTTGAAGAAGTTTGATTGAATGAGGAAACAGACACAAGATGGCTTTTGGAAGTCAAAGAAGCATCCAAATGATGCACGCAAAACTAGTTTCCTTCTCATTCACTAGGATTACTCATAGAAATTACAATGTATCTTGAAAGTTCGTCTTCTTATTAAAACAAACTCAAGATTGGAACTTTGCCCAAAATTTTGGAGGAAAGGGTTAGTGAGTCTATGAGTGTAATAAAATGCTCTGATTACTTAGTGTATACTTTATATTCTTTTTATTTGAAATATATATATACATACAGGTAGAGGGCGAGCCTTGGCGCAACGGTAAACGTTGTTGTCGTGTGACCAAGAGGTCACGGGTTCGAGTCTTAGGAGCGGCCTCTTGCCAAATAAATTGGCAGGGGAAGGCTTGCCCCCCAGTACACCCTTGTGGTGGGACCCCTCCCCGGACCCTCGCTCAGCGGGGACGCGTAGTGCGACCGGGCCGCCCTTTTTATATATATACATACAGGTTATGTTTATTGTCCTTTTACATGTTAGGCTTGCGTTGAGCATGTGAGAGCACGTCTGGATGATGGAGCTGCCATTGTCATAAGTTCAATGCTAGGAGCATCTAGAACTGAAGAAAAAAAAGTGAAAATAGCAAGTTCAGGTGAACGTTACTTAAATGGTTGTATTAATGCATTATGGATGCTAGATCTATTTTTTTTGTATGATATAGTCAAAAAAATAATATTAATATAAACCAATTGATTCCCAAGTCTAGCTTTGAGAATGAGAAGAATAAAGGTTAGAGCAATTGAGTTTATGTACTGATGCAAAAGAATTATGTCTCTTTCGACTGAATAACTTGTGCCGTGGACGAGGCACAAACTAGAAATTTGTGAGTCCAGTGTTTTCCACTCATATGGCGGTTTGGTCAAAGTACAGCTGAAGCTTAACCAGTATGAGCATTGTAAACGAAGCTTAACTCACCCTGAAAGTTAACTCAAAGGCAGAAGATTGCCTCACATATGTACGGAGTCATATAGTCCCTAATTAAGCAATGCGATATCTAATACACCCCCTCATGCCCAAATCATTTGGAGCATGAAACAAATATCAAAAGGTGGCCCAACATTGTAAACAAAGGCCTAACTCACCCTAAAAGCTACCTCAAAGGGAGAGGATTGCCTTACACATATAAGGAGCGATATAGCTCCCTAATTAAGCAATGTGGGATATCTAACAGGCATGAAATATATACATACCTTTAATTAATAGAGTGGCCTTCAATTAGATATAGTGGATGTGTCTTTTCTAGATAAATATTTGCTTGTTAAGTACAAAGGTAAGTACATGGTGGTGAGTCAAAATGTTTTTCATTATTTACTTCGTTTTTGTCCTATGTATGTCTAAACTCTTTGTTGCTGTTTGAATATTCTTTTTGTTCATATTTACTTGAGATTTTTTATGATCTACACTTTGGTTATTGTTATTCTACAATTATCAAATTTTCATGTCTACCTAGGTTGTTGTTTGGTTAGATACAAAAAGACTAAAATGTAATTGAAATATGAGATTGACATGAACTGCAACTCATTTACTTTTCATGTGCAATTCTCATTTACTCTTAATATTTTTCACCCTTCAAAGCAATTTGTTTTTGACTTGTGAAATATGAGGAAATCTTTTCTGTTGGATATTCTCTCTCTTGTCACAATCTAACTTGAGAAATCCCAACTTTGTAGAGTATCTTCTATGATGACCATCAAACGCACCCAGGCTGTCACCAAAATTTCATGCTCTCTCCTTTTTATGTGTTTTTAATCCTAAAATCATCAATATTTACTCAAAATCCATCCGATATCTTACAATCCTTACTAGCATAAAGAGCCGCAATCTAAGAGTACCAAAGCTTTAAGTAATTGCTTCCCTAGTTGAAGAAGAGGGTGCATGGGCACTTATAATAAGCCTGGCTACTTCAGTCTCATTGCACCAAAAAGCAATCAAGGTTGCTAAATTGGTATTAATGGATGAAAGAGAGAAAAAGAAAGTTTTGAGGGTCAACAATGTTATTTGTGTTGATAGGAATTGGAGTGTGTAGATGTGGCTAACTTTTTCTTTCTATGTACATGTGCATGTATGTTTGTCAATTTGTGTGTCTGAGACAGAGAAGAGAGGAAGAAACTTCCTTTGCAAACCACTTGTGTTGCTTTGGAAGGATGCTCCTTATGTTTTCACTTGACTGAGGGATGCCGTTAGTTGGTTCACCTATTTGCTCTTATTAAAAAAAAAGATTCTAACATGAGTTTTTCACAAATTGTATTGTTACTATGAGATAAATCTGGTAGTAAGACGATAATAATTCAGTTGCACAAAGGGAAATATTAAAAAAGAAACTTAGGAATTCTTGCATCTTAAATATTGCAAAACAAAGGAAAAGATAAATGCGGGCTACTATTGCTATTCCATCTCACAAAATGGGATACCTCAGCGTTTGCCTGAGTTGAAAGCCTTCAAGTCGACAGATGTTTAACAACTGTCTGTCTAGCTGAGGGATGAAGTGTTGCAGCTTTTTGTCAACATTAGTTTGGGAACAAGAGTGCTAACTACGAAAGTCTATGGCATAGATTATGCCATACCTAAGGGGGTTTAATAATTATCTATCTTTTAGTCTAAGGAGCAATTGAAAAAAATGAGAGAAACATAACAGAAACCATTTTGACTTTTCATGCAATTCTGAATTCTTTTTCTTATATTGCTAACAACAATTGGTTTTGCAGTTCCATTGTCGATCAGCTCTATTTATGATGAAGTAATTAAAAGTGAAAAAGGCCGTAACCTGACATTCGATCATATTAGAGCTGCCCTCCTTGAGTTGGGTTCTCCTCCACCATTTGTAATGGTGATTGATGATTCCTATAGCATAGGTACCATTTTTCATTTTAAATTTTCAGTTCTGTTCTGCTTGAAATAAAAACCATAGAACTCCATCTCATTTTTTTTGGCTTATTAATATATTTGGATTTTCTAGTCACAGTATCTTTTCTTGTGCAGATTTTAAACATATTATTGAAGAAGCCCAGAGAAATGAGGTGTGTTTGATTTATTCTTTCAACTTTGAAAATTCGGTGTTCAGGTCACCAGAGTAATATCTTATTACATTTCCTATGCTGCAGGTTGAGTCGCTCGTGTTAAAAAGATATGGGAGAGATGCTTATAGAATGTTCAGGTTGCTGTCAAAGGCTGGTCGCTTACTTGAGACTGATAAGGTAATGAGTTTTTACTTTTGATCTATGAATTTGATTTGGTCTACAGCTTTATTATACTAAAACAAAAATTTAAAATTTCCATTAAATCATAGTTTTTACCATTTTTGTTAGTTTTCTTTAATGAAATCATATATAAGATTTATTTCTATACTGAATCAAATATGAACTTAGTGCAAAAGTTCAATGGATCACTCAATTAGCAGTTCCCAAACTTCTAAATAAAAAATTTATATGTTTTATGTTACTTGAAAAGTAATCCTCTGTCTCATATTTTTACTCAGATTAACTAAAGTTAGTTAACATTGGATGATTTAACACTTTGAATTAAATCCTATTTACCAAAATAGGTTTCAACTAACATTGTAAGGTTTAAAACAATAAATATGGAGTGAAAGTTAATTAATATGCATAAAGAAGATTTACCAAACGAGGTAATAATTGAACATTCAAATTTTTTGATGTCTTGTATATTTCACTTGTACTCAGTATCTTATGATAAGTATTAATTCTAAACTAAGACAGTTGAGAAAAATTCTTTGTAATACGTGATTGTGCACAAAAAGTAAAACTTTGGCGCAGCAAAATCACATTTCATTCTAGGTGCTCTATTTAGTTTGCCTGTTATTGATTTTTCCCCTGGTATTGCGTTTACTTTCTCTGTGTGTCTTCATTTAGGCTAGTTTGCCAGTTGCTTTGACCATATAATTATTCTACTTCTCTTATCTTCTATCCTCAGATTTCAGATACAGTATTTGTTGAGAAGAAGGAAACAACTAAAATTCTTTACAAGTTATGGCAGGACGACTACTTGCAAATGGAGGTAAAAAACTCTTTATGTTTCTGTGCTATGGGATGCTGCGTGTATGTACATGTTGATGGTATTGATTTTGATGATCAGATATTCTTATTTCTTTTTAATTGAACTCAATTATCATTAAATACATTTTTGAATTTTGCCACTGCTTTGTGATTTCGAGCCTGGATATGGTGGCAAATTTGTTTTGGAATCGAAAGACCATGATTGAAGTTCGGAAAATGCCCATTCTGTTAAGAAATAGTGAGGAGGCCGCCTGTTATAGACCCAAGAAATTGAAATAAGGCTGTTATTTATTCAACTTTAATTTGTGCGTGTGTGCCTGGATTTATTTTGGTATGTTTTAGTTTTAAGCCCTGCTGTAAAAAAAAAAATACAGAGATATGAGGTTCTCTCTAATGATCCTCATCTATTAGCAACATAGGTTCCAAAGGAAGAAAACCAAAAAGAATAGACTCAGATTTAGATTGGAGTCTAGTAAATAAGCGACCCATAACTCAATCTCAGACTTCGGGCCATAACAACTTGGTATCAGAGCCTAACATTATGGGTGATCTTCATGGATTACAGCAACAGTTGGAGGCTTTCATGGCTACGTATCGGGAGGATAAGGCTAGGGATCACGCAGAGCAGGAGGCAACAAAGCAAGAATTGACTTGTCAAATGAATGATTTGGCAAGCGAAACTTCCTCTTCTCGCACAGACTGAAATACAGTGGGTCCATGATATTCCTCGGATCGAATTTCCTGAATTTGATGGCAGTTGTGGCCC
Source organism: Euphorbia lathyris (assembly GCF_963576675.1). Classification (NCBI taxonomy): domain Eukaryota; kingdom Viridiplantae; phylum Streptophyta; class Magnoliopsida; order Malpighiales; family Euphorbiaceae; genus Euphorbia; species Euphorbia lathyris. Next base: position 29,947,268 of record NC_088916.1, on the reverse strand, counting down.
TCTTCCTTGGTTAAGTCTATGTGATTATTTTTTTTTCGTCATCAACATATTCCGGAGGAAGAAAAAATACTGATGGTGGCATCTCATCTAGATGGAGATGCGCAACTATGGTTTTTGAAATTGGATAGAGATAAGCCTGATTTGACGTGGGATGAGTTTAGAACCGTTTATCATTCACGGTTTGGGTGGTTTCACATGGCACAAACTTGGGAGAATTATCTATATTACCTCAAACTGGTTCAGTTGAGGCCTATCAACGCATGTTTGAGCACTTATCTGCCTGTTGCATAGAGTTATCGCCAGCCAGGAAATTGAAATCTTTCTTAGTGGGTTACAAGACTATATTGTAGTGGAGGTAGAAATGCATCAACCAAATACCCTTCAGCAATGAATTTTGCTCGATTTTATGAACAGTGGAAACATTGGCAGCCTCAGCTTGAAGTGTCAGGTTCTGATTCTCGGCTGAAGAACAACGTGACTTTTCCTAAACAACAATCCATCAAGAAACTTTCTAGGGCAGAGATGGAGGAGCGTCAGGCTAAGAACTTGTGTTTTAATTGTGATGAACAATTCTCTCTGGGACATAGTTGTAAAAAGCTATATTGGATTGAAGGAATAGAAGAGTCTGATGATTGGATACGACGGTTGAGGACTTTGATCCTAAGGTTTCCATCCATGCGATTACTTAATTATCAAACTATGCAACTTACGGGTTCTAATCCATTGGGAAGGTCTTTCTCCAGCTGATGCTTCTTGGGAAGATTTTGTTCATATGCAGGAACAGTACCCTTCATTTTTGCTTGCAGACAAGCTACATACCTAGGAGGGGAGTAATGTTATAGACCCAAGAAATTGAAAAAGGCGGTTATTTATTTAACTTTAACTTGTGTGTGTGGCGTGGATTTATTTTGGTGTGTTTTAGTTTTAAGCCCTGCTATAACTTTAGTTAGTTATTTGACAGTTTCTTTTGACGTGCAGTTGTACTTTTATCTAATGAAGTTTGAAGGGACAACTGTTAAGTTTCTTTTCACAAAAAAATAAAAATAAAAGTACAGAGATCTGAGGTTGTTTCTAATGATCCTCATCTATTAGTAACATAGGTTCCAAAGAGAGAAAACCAAAGAAGAATAGACCCGATTTAGATTGGAGTCTAGTAAACAATCGACCCATAACTCGATCTCAGACTTCGGGCCATAACACGGCCTTGACCAGACTCCTTCATCTAGCCTGTAAAAAGTGGGGAGTCTCATTCTCTGGGGAGGGACTTTTCCTCTCTTCTGTGGGTCTATTAATCTGAATCATGAGAACTATGAAATATGGAGAGAGTTGCGTGTAGTGTTCTCTCCGAGTGATGAAACATTAAAGCTTAACTGAAATGTTTGTAACATCTAAATATTTTTGACAAATGCCATAAAACTGAAGTGTGAAGCCACATTCTCTAGAGGTTTGAACTTGGTTTTTTAGATGTTGTAATGACATGCAATAGTGTAAGCATATTACTTCTTTGTGCTTGTGATGAATAATGTTAACCAACTATTGTGCTGTGACTTGACTATCATATGTCTATCCATTCTTCAAAAAAAAAAAAGTACTTCAGCACATAACTTCCCAGCGTAAAAAATGTCGGAAATTCATTGTTATGTGCTTGCCTTCCAGTGATTTCTATTTTATACTTTGATTTATGCTAGGAGGTTAATTTTTTTTTTTCTAAATCTTAACACTCCAAATGGGAGTGTTAAGAAGGATTAAACACTTACCCATCAAAACCTTTCCCTTACCTCCATTTAATAACCCTCCCTGCACCTCATCCAAACAAAGCCTAAGTAGCTTCTCAGAGGTCATTGGTTACGATTTTGATTTATTTATTTATTATTATTATTATTTTTTTATCGTTTTGCAGAAGCTAGTTGTGGGGACTGCAACATTCTTGTTGTGGAAGGTAAAACAGCATGTGCTTTGGGAACATGTTCTGGATGAGATGTTTCATGCTGCGTTGAATTTGAGTCTTCGAGTGTCTTATGAGCTGGAACAGCGAAAGGAGGTTCGGACAACTACTTTTCTTTGATGCCATTTCCTTTTGATTTTGCTTCTCAAGTGCCAACTCTGGGCAGTGTATATATATGTTTTGGTCCTTTTTTGTTCTATTCGTGTCTTCCTTGTATTTTGTGAGTGGGGACTTGTAAGTTCTAGTCAATAGAATTAAACTCTAGTCTATTATGCTTTAGAATACTCTGCATCTTAGGAAACTGTAATCAGGATTCAGCTCTATTTTGAGCCGAATCTATCGGGCGAATCTAAATTATAACAGAATCTATTATAACAGAATCTTCGCGATTTGAATTGCACGATTCGATTCAGCTCTATTTCGAGCCGGATCTATAGTACGAATCTAAATTATAAGAAAATCGGATGTGAATCGTTGGAATCGGTGGTGAATCGGCCGAGTCCACCGATTCAGGAAATATACTAAAAAATCATGATAATAACAACTGCAGCAGATTCCAAATTGTAGTTTAGGAAAACTAGAAGTCTCTAACGAAGGGAGGAAATAAATTAGTGGAAAAGAACCAATCAGAAATTAAAAAAAATAAGAAATAAAATTAATTATAATTAATCCTTTAACAAAGTATGCGAGTCTCATCTCATCCCATTCAGAAAGCGCCTATGGCACTTTGCTTTGTAGTGGTGCAACACCAGTTAATCAGAAGTAAATTATCTTCATCACTGTTCATCAAAAACTTCAGCAGTACTAACCGTTAAACTCACTCTCATCTAGTCCAATTGTTATTTATCAAGTTATCAACTCAAGCTAGTTCCGTTCCATTATTATGAAGTTGACGACAAGGCAAGAAACCAGATCAGAAACTCAGACTCTCCATCTCCACTCAATTATTAAATAGAGTTAAGTACTTGGATGATATGATTTCTTTTTTTAAAATTGCATTTCTAGATTAATATTTGATGATATTATAAGTTCAACATGGTCAATATTTTATTTTGTAAAATTATGAATTTGAACCAAATCTTACGATTCGATTCACGAGGCACGATTCACAAAATGAGGATTTTGATTCACGAATCGAATCTCGATTTGACAACTATGAACAGTGAAATGCATTGATATGATATAATTAGATTCTCCGAAGCAAGACAAAATGCGTTTGGGTTGTAGAATTTGAATCTTAAGATGAATGAGGCATGTGCATTGCATTCGATGACTGAAACTTATTGAGGCAATAATTGCCTCTATTGACGGGATAATGTGGTTTGTTTTGGCGAAAATTTTCTTCTCAGTAACTAGAATTTCATCTGAATTGCGGATATTCTTTTTGAATTTTCCAAGCTTGATTTTGAGTTGGAATGATATTATTGTTTTTTTGGGTATCTTAATCTTAATCTTAATGTAAGATATTAATGAAGTTGTATCAACTTGTTTCAGATTCTAAATCTTCCAGCTGATAGACGGGAGGGGACGATGAAAGATAAATATGAGAACCTTAAAAAAATGAGATTTCTGATGGAATCGTCGTTGATGAAACTTGATGATGCCATTATGCTTTTCCATCACTTCTAATCTGCCGTATGTTCGAGCTAATTATTTTATCCATCTTAGTAATTATTTTCTTTTTTTTCTTGATTTGGTGTAAGGTAGGCAGGTTTTTATAAAGGTCTTTTCCACCTCAACTATTGGCTGCTTCTTCTACTAAGTTGTCTTTTCTACTTCATTTTGGTATGACTATAAAATTTCCTTCCAACATGTTAAACTAGTCTAGTGTCCTTAATGTTTGTATACTTTATTTATTTGTTTTTTAGCGAATAAGCTTGCATGTCTAAATGTGAAATTTTAAAATGGGTGATGTTATTGGTTGTAAATTATAAATCAGTTTCCTAATGTTATAGTATGTACGTATATGGCTAGCTGTACTAGAAAATTTATAATAGAAGAGTATAATAGAGAACAATTCGAGGAGTAATGTCATGAATTAGTCATATGTTCCAACATAAATGCATATACTTCTTTTGAATTAATATATGGTTTTTGTAAAAAGTAAAATAAAGTACATTGTTCTTTTTAATTCTTTACTTTATTTTGTTTTCTACTAATAAAGTATTTATAATATTTCTTACCATACTTTTTTATTTGGAAATTTTGGTTATCAAGCTTTATTTATTGAGACTAATTTTGTTAATTAGTTTTGTTCGAATTGTTGGTTACTCTTGCTTGGATGTATTTGGATTTTTAATCAAATGGCAAATGAGTTTGTCAGAACAATTTATTACATCCATACTGAAGAGTAAAATCATGCAAAGTTTAAACTTTTTGGTGTAGGATCCCTATAAAGACCTTCTCGAATCAAATTTGATAGTTGAATGTATACAGAGTTGTTGATGTCATGGCCTCCAATTGTAGAAGCAAAGGCATGTTGAATGGGTTCGTAACCCAATGACCTAAAACGTTCTTAAATCTCATGCGACATGCTAATGATTTTGTTAAATGGGATGGCATCACCTCAATCCTTTGCTGAAAGGCAGGTTGGGTCTCTTCAACACCTTAAAAGGATCTAGAAACGATGGAGGTATGGATTGAAGGAGACCACGAGAGCAAGTGGAGCTTTCGGCTCATAAGAGATGGGGGTGTTCACATTCGTTTGTAATTCTCATCCTGCTCGTAGGATACGGGGAGGAGAGGTGCTGGTTGGTGAGCCTCACCCCCTTTGTCTTAATGTTGAGGATGTCCGTATTTGTGTCATTTTGGCGGATTATGTTATTCGTGGGAGGAGGTAGGGGCAGCATATGTCGCTGTCAGATGTGGATGGGAATGGGCCGTTGTATGTTTGTATCACTTGTAGACTAGTCATAATACGGATGAGTGCCGCGACTGGAGGGATATGTAGCAGTTGATAATTGATTGTGGTGAGATTTCAAACCTCGAACCCCGATGATGCCTAGTGATCTCTGCCTTATGCTTTTATTTGTAGCTCAGGTTTATCCTATGCTTGTAACTTGATGCGTTTTTCTAATGTATCTTGTTTTATCGGTTGGTGCATTATTTTTTTTGTTGGAATTTCCTTTGCCTACACCTTTCTCTGTGCAGACTTCGTATTTTGTATCGACCGTTTATATCGGTGCATCCAATTGGAGTTGGTGCCTCGTGCATGCTTAAAGGCAAGGTTTATACGTTTGTTGGAGTTCCCCTTCGAATGTCATGATTAGACGTGAGGCGTATCATATGCTTTTGGACTAGATGGACGGGGGCCATAAGTTATATTACACAATTAGTATTAATCTCTAGTTTCTTCCGCATGGCCCACATCTTTAATCTTGTCACATTCCTTTTCATTCACATTCTGCTGTTTTTTTTTTTACTTAAGACTCTCTGAAATGACGTCACATTACCGCCTTCTATCACAACATATCAACAACTGTACAACCCCAGATAAAAACACATGCGAGAGAGGGACATATAAGAGAAAACATGAAGAGAGAATGGAGAGATAAATTGAATTGTTTAATATATTTTTTTTTTGACAAAATATGTCAATTCTACTGTTAAGAACGTTTCCGTTTATTTTCGCTACATTGAAATAATCGAGTATGTCTTATATTCTTTGTTCTAATTTTTTTTCTCATCTCTTCAATTCAACAACGTTTTTATGCCTTTTTATTATCCGATGTCACATGGCTCATGTCTTTAATGTTATCTCCTTCCTTTTCATTCATGTCGCTAACGTTTTTTGCATTACCTAAGAGTAGAGCCAAGCCGAGATTGAGCATGGGTAAGCTTGATATTGGCTTATTAATATTTCAAGTGGGTCACCTTAAGTCAAGGTTTGACCAAATTTGACAAAATCGAGCTTTAACCAGATTTATCATATATGTATAGAATAAGTATCGTATGAGATAAAAAGTCATATAACATACTCTATATGAGTTTAAAATGTTTTAAAAAAAACAATCGCATGTCAATGATTGAGATCTAAAAATAGTAGATTCTATTCATGGTAAGAGAACATAAACTCACAAATCGTAGATGACTTTGTTGTCGTTGTGGTTGTGTCACTGTTCGAAACGAAGGTCGCCTGTACCGTCTAGGTTCTGCTTAAGCACTCGAAATTAAGAATCCGTTCCGATTTTCTCCAATTAGTTCCTCTAGGTGTTTTACTGACTCCTATGCGATTTTTAGCCGCTTAACCTCCGCCTAGGCCACCTCGACGCCGCCTAGGTACCAATGAACAAAAGCATTTTTTTTTGTGAATTTATTTTTTTGGTTTATTATAATTCACTTTTAAGTTGTTTCAATGACATTGTTGTTCAAATGTTGATGTTTGCACAATTTCAAAGATATATGTTACGTATATATATGTTTTTCTATATTAAATACTTTTTGTATTATTATTTTTAGATAATGTAATACATATTTTAATTAAATTTATATAACAAATTGTTGATTAACAAATAAAATATACAAAAATATAAATCCGATTGATCCCTGATTAATCCCTAAGACCCTATCCGTCCGATTAGTGCCTAGCGTTTTCTATAACATTGGGTTGCATATAAACGATAACGGCTAGTGCTACTGGTTTGTATGGAACTATCGCTGCAATTATGTTGGAGATTCAGAATGTATTTTGTTCTTTCTCAAAATCTAATTTTCTAGTTAAAAGCCTAAAGGCTAAAGCTTTTTTATTTTTATTTTTATTTTATGACGGTTCAAATTTTGTGTGAATTGTGATGAAAAACTAATAACAATTAATAAAATAAAAATAATAAAATATATTATATATACTTAAAAACTAATAATATACTTATGATAATTAAAAAATAATCGAGTTTATTCACGAGCTTTGAAGTCGAACCTAATGAAACTCACACGCATACTCGTTAGTGCTTGAACCAATGCCAAATTCGCGTAGAACCTTATCGAGCTGAGTTTGAATAGTTTGTGAACTATTCTAGCTCATTGACGCCCACACCTAAGAGTGTTACTGAAATGCGGTCGCATTATATTCTTCTATTACAACTTGTGGAAATTTTAAATGCTTCTTTCATTTTATATGTACTCCCCTTTAGTGTAAAATGATATTACTGTCTACCATCACAACATATGAAATATTTCTACATTATTTCTTGTAAATATTTTTTTTCCGAAGCATATCGAAAGTAGCTAACTAGTTTTTTTATTTGAAAAGAAGTAGCTAGCTAATGATTATCTTTCAAGATGTGAAATTAATGAATTTTTCTTATCATTCAAATTTGATTTTCATGCTATTATTATCTTCATTGAAAAACTATACCACAATCTTATACATGTAGATTATTATCTCTAAATGAATTTCTTTAAGAACACATAAAAAAATCAATAGGTTTCTTTTTTAATATCATATGATATAAAATATTGTGCTAAATTTTGATAAGATGTTATAATATATAGTTTTTTTTTTTTTGTAAAATAATATTTAGATACTAATTATATATAAGTGCCTTATTGCAAATTAAAATGATATAACGCAAAGAACTAGATATATAATGGTCATATGTTAATAATATTTTATAAACATGTTTTAGTAAAATTGTGTTTATGAAAACTTTAATTGTTGGGATCCCAAAAATAAAATTTCAATTTGATTCACTGGATCGATCGAAAATGGAAAATTAATTGAAATGAGAAAAAAAGGCATTTGAAGATGATATCTCCCGCCATTAGGAAAAGATGGATTCAACAACCAAACTTAGAAGAGCTCTCCTCAAAAACACCCAAAACCCAAAACTCGCATGGCACCTTTTCAAGCGCATTATATCTCTACCCATCTCATCAACCACCACCCTTCTCAATCAATACCTATTATTGCCCGTATCCTCATTCGCGCCAAAAATGTTTACTGAACTCGATCATCTTCAACAACTTCTTCTTAATTCACACTTTTTTCAAATTTTGGATCCTTCCCTCGAACACCTTGTTGCCGTTCTAGCTAAATCGGTTTTCTTGATAAGGCTATTTCCCTCTTCGAGTCCGTCTGATACCAATTCCCCGGAAACCCGCCTTCTATATATTTATATAATGCTCTCTTCAAAACTTGCATCAAAGATAATCGTCTAGATTTTGTGTCGTGGTTGTATAAAGATTTGTTTGTTTCTGGGGTATCTCCTGACGCTTACACTTTCAATCTTTTGATTGGTTTGCTATGTGATTCTGGTCATTTGGACGATGCACAGGACTTATTCGACAAAATGCCCGACAAAGGCTGTACACGTAATGAGTTCAGTTTTGGAATTTTGGTTCGTGGGTACTGCAGAGCTGGGCTTACTAGCAAAGGTTTGGAGCTTGTGACTCAAATGAGGACTTTGAGGTTTCTGCCAAATAGGGTTGTGTATAATACCTTGATTTCTAGTTTTTGTGGTGACGATAAGACGCATGATGCTGAAAAATTGGTGGACATGATGAGAGAGGATGGTTTGGTTCCAGATGTGGTGACCTTCAATTGTAGGATATTATCTCTTTGTAAAAATGGTAAGATTCTTGAAGCCTCCAGAATTTGCAGAGATATGCAATTTGATGAGGGATTAGGGCTGCCTCGGCCTAATGTCATAACCTACAAATTGATTCTGTTGGGATTTTTCAAGGAAGGATTGTTAGAGGAAGCCAATACTTTGGTTGATGCTATGAAAAGAAATGGTCACTTGATGGACTTAGAGAGTTACAATATTTGGCTGTTAGGTTTGGTCAGGAGTGGGAAGCTCTTGGAGGCTCAGTTAGTTCTCAAAGAGATTATTGATATTGGCATGATTCCTAATATATATTCTTATAATATTATTATGGATGGGTTATGCAAAAATGGGACGCTCTCTGGTGCAAGAATGCTTATGGGTCTTATGGTACCTAATGGTATATCACCAGACATAGTAACTTACAGCACTTTACTTCACGGCTACTGTAGTAAGGGAATGGTACGAGAAGCTCATAATGTTCTGCATGATATGACAAGAAATCATTGCTTCCCAAATACTTATACCTGTAACATTTTGCTACACAGTTTATGGAAGGAGGGCAGAACATCAGAAGCAGAAGAGTTGCTGCAAAAGATGAATGAGAAGGGCTATGGTGTGGATACTGTGACCTGCAATATTGTAATTGATGGTCTATGCAGTAATGGACAATTGGACAAGGCAATTGAAATTGTAAGTGGGATGTGGATCCATGGAAGTGCAGCTCTGGGAAATTTGGGGAACTCATTTGTTGGCCTAGTTGATAATAGTAATAGCAGAAAGAAATGCTTGCCTGATTTGATCACATATTCAACCATAATTAATGGTTTATGCAAAGCTGGGAGGCTAGATGATGCTAAAAAGAAGTTCATTGAGATGAAAGGGAAGAACTTGCAGCCTGATTCAGCAGTTTATGATACCTTCGTACATAGTTTCTGCAGAGAAGGGAAGATATCATCTGCATTTCGAGTGCTGAAGGACATGGAGAAACAAGGCTGCAACAAGACCCTACAAACATATAATTCATTGATATTGGGTTTAGGAAGTAAAAACCAAATATTTGAAATTTACGGATTGATTGATGAAATGAAGGAAAAGGGGGTTTCTCCTAATGTTTATACATATAACCACATTCTTAACTGTCTTTGTGAAGGAGGGAGAATTAAAGATGCCCCTTCTGTTTTAGATGAGATGCTGAAAAAGGGAATTTCCCCAAACATTTATTCCTTTGAAATATTAATTAAAGCATTCTGTAGGGCTTCCAATTTCAAAGAAGCACATGAGGTATTTGAGATAGCTCTAAATGTGTGTGGCCACAAGGAAGCCCTGTATAGTTTAATGTTCAATGAACTTCTTCTTGGAGGGGTTTGCTGAAGCAAAGGCAATATTTGAAACTGCCTTAGATAGATCCTTCTGTGTGGGGAACTTTCTCTATAAAGATCTCATTGACAGACTTTGCAAGGACAAAAAGTTGGAAGTTGCCAATGGTGTTTTACATAAGTTGATTGACAAAGGATATCAGTTTGATCCTGCATCATTCATGCCAGTGATTGATGGCTTTAGTAAAATAGGAAATAAGCACGAGTCAAATGAACTTGCCGAGAGGATGATGGAAATGGCTTCAGAAACTAAGGTGGAAAATAAGACCTACTATGCAAGAAAGTCCATCTCTAGTAATAAAAATAAGGATGGAGGAAATAATTGGCAGACCATAGTGCACAGGTATTTCAATAAAAGTTATTTTAATTGCATATGATGGATATCATGTACTTTCTTCTTGGTTCTCTTTAATTTCACTTCTTGTGATTTGTTGGTGCTAAACTTCAAATAGGTGAGGTCTATTAACCTCAAATATTTTGCCGCTTACAAGAGCCCATTAAACTGCTTCATTCCTTTTAGTTATATACTCCTAGAGACTGCATACATAGAGAGTTATAGAGTTTGCTAAAATCTATTTCACTACCTCATCTATATCTGCTTATATCTACATGTTCTCTACTCTTGCAACTTCAATATGCTCAATCTTTGATACCCCTTGAATTTTCTGGTATATAATGAATATCCACAACTTCGATGGTGTTATCTCTGTCTTTTTAGGAATGCACTCTTATCTGAGCATTTGTTGTAATTCTGCATATCTTACCATTCTTGCGTTTCTATGCGAGGAACTGGGTTTTCATTGACATAGAATATTTATTAAGTTGCTGATTTTATCACTGTGTATGAGCCCCTTTACATCCAGGTGATCTCAACATAAGAACGAACTTGTTCATAGAATCAGAATAAACTATTTCCTACCGAAGTTTGTTTAGATGGATGTACTGTCAATATGCAATGTGATTTCTCAATGCAACTTGCAAGTAATTTTATAAATGTTATTTATCCATATGATGAGTGCGAAACAAAACAAAAATCTGCTGGGAAATATTTCAATCTATCAAGTACTTATTGTTCCGAGCGTTTGTGCCAGAATACTGTTTTCAAGGCTATTCTCTTTCATTCATATTTTACTTTATTATAGCTGTGGAATATTTCCCAATTGTTTTCTTGCACTATTTAGAGTAAAGTCTTCAAAACGTTAGTTAAAGCAATATTCATTCTACTTTTTGATTTTTTTTATAACGTGTGATACCTACAATTTTGCTTCCTTTTCCTTCTCTTTCACAGAGATGATGACAGTCGAATAGCATTGAAAGCTCTTACACGGGTGTTGAAAAGGCTGGGGTCAGGGAAATATATCATGTTTAAAGCAGCAGAAGGATGAGTTCCTTGATTACTGGGATGGGAGTGGTTAAACATTTTGTTGTTGGAACCTCTGTCGTCTAAAGAATGTATTGTTATCTCTCGAAGGTTTTCTCTGAATGCTAAAACTGAGTCTCTGCTTTAAATTTTGGTGTTGGCGCAGCTACATTTTAATTGGTATCTCTTATCATTTCATGAGCCTCTCAGCATCATGAGACTTTGACTGCTCACTTGAGATTCCACCTAAATGATGGACTGTCTTCGACTTGAGAGAGGACTTGCCAAACGGCGAGAGCAGACTTAGTATAACACCCTGGTCCAATATTATGTAGATATCGCTGGCCCAAATCCAACACCTTGAGCCTCACGGCTTTAAAACACGTCTACATGTATTGGATTCACATCTTACTAATAAGCCCTAATCACTCCCTCTCCATTTCCGATGTGGGATTCAGTTTATTCCTGCCCCCATCGCCATCCCTTAGGGCCGCTCCTTGCTTAGGCCTTCTACCCCGGCGCCACCCACTTCGGACCGGGTCGTTACACATTATGCTTAGAACTATGGTTTTGTAGCTGTAGAAGGCGTGCAATTGTAACGAAGCCTCTGGTTTTACCAAATTATGTGCAGGCCCTGGATACTTGGTGTTGGGAAGTGTAGATTGTTATGGTCATCTTATTATCTCAAAATTAGATAGCAATGGTAAAGGTAATGACCTATTTATTTTTGCTTTGTTTGTGGTGCCTTAAATACTTTCCCTATGCGTAATCATGTGACGAGAATATCTAAGAAGGGGACGTGCGGGTAATTTCTATATTTTTATGTCTAAGGTTATATTTTATGGCTTGGAAACTTCAGTTACTGCATACTTCGCGAAGATAGAATTGAAGTTAGGAACTTGGGATAGCACACAGTCAACATCAGCTCTTTGTTTATTTGTAACATGGATGCTAACACAGAATTCAAGAAAGTTCTATGTTTGCTCTTTCCAGCTTAAGTTCTTATATCAATTGTCGTGATTGTAGTCTAGTAAGGAACCATGTTCTAGTGGCACACATTGCTTTCATGCTAAAAGTAGTCAAATGGACAGTCATAAACTTATGCATCCATTGATAGAAGGCTCAAACATAGAGATGGCAATATAAAGGAGAAATATTGGTATATTGATAGATCTTACTAGTCACAGCTTACAATACTATTGAAATAGAAAAGGAAACAAAGATGAACAAGGATAAAATGGATTGAGCTAACCCTCTAAACCACAGGAGAAATGTTCCCTCTCTACTATGTAGAGCCTCTGCAAAAGGCAGCCAAACAATAACCCAAACAATAATCCTTTTGTTCTTCATAACAATAACTAACACAATGACATTTGAAGGGGATTGAACTCCTAACTTTTGATTTTTAAGCCTTGGAAAGTTTTAAAAAAATTTGTCTACTGATTTTATGTATGAGATAAGGTTTCTGGTTTGGAGTACCTATAAATGTGTGCCTATTGAAAATACTGTCTTCCTTTTGGCTCTCTTTAACACTTGTATTTCCATTAATTGAGCTGCATTAATAATGTGTCTTCTGAAATTTTCAGATATTGATAGGCTCACGTATTCAGTATTACCAAGGGACTCAGGTGTAGGAGAAGGTAGCTGGGCAGGGCTCTGTTTCAGTCCAAGACAATGGTCAATGGTACTTGGCTTTTCTAGTACTCCCTCTGTTCCTTTTTACAAGTCATTCTAGCAATTGAGTTTTTTTCCAAAATATAAGTCTTTCTAGTTTTCTAAGAACTTTTAGTATAGTTTTCCGGTCCAAGCATTAAATTTTTTATCTCGGTCCATGTGTTTTTCAAAATTACAAGACTTATTCACCAATCATTACATGAGAGAGATTTTTTTTTTAGTTAACCAATGTAAATTCATTAATTTCACTCTATATTAATTGTATTTCTTAATTTATGTGAAACAACCTAGAATGACTTATATTTTGGAATGGAGTAACATTTATTGAACTCGTAGATATTCAGTTTAGCCATTTCAAATATCTTTTGGATCTGTATCATTAAATCAAAAGGATACTACCACTGAAGCTATATGACTGAATCTATAAAATATTGTGCTGATATTGTCTCCCAGATGATAGATAAACTTGAGGGTGAGATATTTGGGTAATAAAATTGCTCCTATTGCAATTGCTTGCAATTTTCTTCATTGGGTTGCATGATTCTTTTAATTCCACTTTAAAAGTATATTTCAAGCAATGATAATAGCAATTTGTAAATGGTTACTTGGACATTTTTTATCATTACATTGGTAAGGATAGTTGTTGAAATTTCTGCAAATTTGTAACTGCTTTTAGTGGATTATTTTAATATTAAATTTTTTAGTTTTTACCATGGGTTCATGTCCAGTTACCTTTCTGTACAAATTTTTACTAGCTGTGATATTTCTATCTCAAGGTTTGGCCTTATGCATGTAGTTGAAGTTTTTTCCTCTTTCTGATTTTTGCTTTCTTCCTTGATGTCTTCCGCGTACAGGCAGCAGTAGCTCGTAACTTCTGCAAAACCATTCATGTCTATGATCAAGATATTCACTTACGAACTTTAAACACGTAATCTTACTTTTCTCTTCTCCATGTAAAGCACTAAGAACACTCAATAAGCAATGGAACAATAGATGAAGGATATATTGTATTGATTGAACCAAAAATGGAAGGAAGAACAAGGTAGAAAAACCCCACAGGAAGCTTATACTTCCCTCTCTACTCTAGAGCAGAGCCCTGCTAACAGCAGAAAAATACACAAAACAACCTGCTCCAGGCTTCCCTCCCTTACTAGCTTATAACCGAAATCTCCCCTAGGCTGCCAGCTCACCCCCTAGGATAACAAACTTATTCCTGTAATAGCCCTTTACATAACTAACTGCTCATTTAACTTCTGCTGCATCCCTTTTTGTTTTCTTATGCACATAGACCCTCATAACTTTCGGCCCATTAAGATTCTTCCCATTAGGAGCCTGATCCAGGATTTTAGCTCGTCCTCTATCACATTCTGCAGGCATACATTGAGACAAATTCTGGATTAAGCTTGTAGGAAGGTGCTCTTATTATGATCAAGGTGCCATATTTTTGTCCATCTGCATATTCTTCACGGTGGTTTCCATATTTCTATAAGCTTGCATGCAAGATAGAGTATTTGATCATCCATTCTTTGATTGGGACTTGTGTGTTGACTCATTAAAAACCTATAATACCTACTCTTTCATTTCAATTTTACCTAATTTGGTTCCATATTTATTGTATGGTTGGATATTAAGTCTACATAATTTATCTTTCGAGTTGGACTGAAATTTAGCCAACCCTTAACTGCGTTGATTGAAATATCTATATGGAGATACCTGTAATACAACAACAACAAAGCCTTAGTCCCGAAATGATTCGGGGTCGGCTAACATGAACCATCATATAAAACCGTGAAATCAAGTCGTGTCAGCGACACAAATTCGCGCCCTCCACTCCGTCCTATCCACTACCATATTTTCCTCAATTCCCAGTAAACTCATATCACTCTCGATCACCCTCCTCCAAGTTTGCTTAGGTCTTCCCCTACCCCTCACCACTACATCCCTTTGCCACTCTTCGGTTCTCCTAACCGGCGCATCAAGCGCTCTACGTCTCACATGGCCAAACCACCTTAGTCGGTTTTCTCTCATTTTATTCTCAATAGGTGTGACCCCTACTTTTGTCCTAATTATTTCATTACTCACCCGATCCTTTCTCGTATGACCACACATCCATCTCAACATACGCATCTCCGCCACCGACATCTTATGGATATGGCAGTGTTTCGCTGCCCAATACTCCGTACCATATAACAATGCTGGTCTAATTGCCGTCCGGTAGAATTTTCCCTTCAATGTATTAGGCATGCCGGGGTCATAAAGGAAGCCCGTAGCACTCTTCCGCTTCGACCAACCCGCTTTAATCCTATGAGCAACATCTCCATCTACTTCTCCATCCGTTTGGATAATAGATCCTAAATACCGGAAGCAATCCGAGGCCTGAACAACTCTCCCATCTAGGGTGATTGTCCCTGCCTCCCTACTCCTATGACCGCTAAACTTACACTCCAAATATTCTGTCTTACTTCGGCTCAACTTAAAGCCTCTAGATTCTAGAGTTTGTCTCCATAGTTCCAACTTCCTCTCCACTCCTTCTTTCGTCTCATCAACCAACACAATATCATCTGCAAACCTTGATGCACTCCAATCTTAATAGGAAACTCTTCAGTCTTCCCAACACTAGTACGTACACTCGTGCATGCTCTCTCATACATGTCCTTTATGATGTCCTTCATATTTCCGCGAAATGCCTTTCCTTATCAAGGCCCACCAAAGTACTTTCCTTGGTACCTTATCATATGCTTTCTCCAAGCCAATGAAAACCATATGCAAGTCTTTCTTCTTATTTCGATAGTGCTCCATTAATTGTCTCATTAGATGGATGACTTCCATAGTTGATCTTCCCGGCATAAAGCCAAACTGGTTTTCCGAGATCTTCACCGTCCTCCTTAGCCTTTGTTCGATCACTCGCTCCCAAAGTTTCATAGTGTGACTCATTAATTTGATTCCCCGATAGTTGGCACAATCTTGGACATCGCCTTTGTTCTTATACAAAGGGATTGACATACTTTTCCTCCATTCTGATGGCATCTTATTGTTTCTCCAAATTTTGTTGAAGAACGTCGTCAACCATTCGATTCCTCTTTCTGCCAAACATCTCCAAATCTCAATAGGGATGCCATCAGGTCCTGCTGCTTTCTTCAACTTCATCTTACTTAATGCCATTTTGACTTCACCCTTTTGAATTCTCCGCAGGCATTCATGATTTATCATATCGTGATGGATACTTATATCTCCAACATCTTGTCTGCGATCTCCATTAAATAAGTCATCAAAATAGGACATCCATCGTTCCTTGATATCCTTATCTCCAACTAGGACTTTCTGGTCCACATCCTTCACACATTTAACTTTTCCGAGATCTCGCGTCTTCCTATCTCTCATCCGAGCAATTCTATATATGTCTCTTTCCCCTTCTTTCGTATCCAATCTTGTATACAGATCCCGATTCACCTTTGCTCTAGCATCTCGTATGACCTTCTTTACTTCCCTTTTAGCCTCTTTGTATTTTTCGTAGTTCTTGTCACTCCTACATTTCTCCAATATTTTATAGGATTCTCGCTTACTCTTTACTGCTTGTCGTACTTCTTCTGTCCACCAAGATGTGTCCTTACCCGGTGGCATGCTACCTTTAGATTCCCCTAGAACTTCCTTCGCTACTTCCCTTATACTATGCTCCATCTTAGTCCATATCGAATCTATATCTAAATCCATATTACAAGTCCAAATATCTTTTTTGGTCATCTCATCCACAAATTTTTGTTGATTCTCCCCTTGCAATTTCCACCACTTAATCTTAGTCTCTACTTGTGGTGTTTGTTTTCTTATACATTTCCTACTTCGAAAATCAAGCACCACTACTCTATGTTGGGTTGTCGTACTCTCACCAGGGATCACCTTACAATCGATATAACTCTTTCTCCAAGCACTCCTTACTAAGAAGAAGTCAATTTGGCTCGCATTACCGCCACTCCGATAAGTCACTAAGTGGGATGTTCTCTTCATAAACCATGTGTTCATGATACTCAAGTCATAGGCTGATGCGAATTCCAAAATATCATTTCCTGCTTCATTCTTATCTCCAAAACCATACCCTCCATGAACACTCTCAAACCCATCTCGCCTAGAACCCACGTGTCCATTGAGATCACCCCCCAGTACTCAGATCTCATGTGAGAACTATTGTTGATTGATGGCCGATAGAGATTATGAGCTCAATATCAGTATGCAATATAACTGAATAAGAAGTAGCAGCATATGATGATTTCTTATTAATTGGAAATTCATTATTAGACCTGACCTGGTTCTTTTGAATTGGTTTATAATTTACTTCATAGTTACTAATATCTACAATTGTACATCTGTCTTACATTATAGGCTATAGCAAGAGTTTTCTTGCATCATTAAAATGTGTCTATCATCCTCTTTAGTTTTCTTGCATCATTAAAACATATCATTCTGGTTCATATTTATGTGATTAGCGTTTGTATTTTTTATATGTTATTTTTCTCTCAAATATACAAAAGAACCTAATAGAATATCAAGACTAAAAGATGAGATTTTAGTTTACTTTAGCTTATCTTACCATATTGTATAAATTAACCAGGGAGAATTTTGAGATTTAGCTCAAGTACATGGATACTCACTCCTTTTTATGAAGCTCCTGTCTTGACACTTGTCTCTCTTTAGGTTTTGATATTGCAGCTTAATTAATTTTTTTCTCTGCAATACACCCTTGCGGTGGGACCCCTCCCCGGACCCTCGCTCAGCGGGGACGCGTAATGCGACCGGGCCGCCCTTTTTTTTTTTTTTTTACTGATATTGCAGATAACTGGACTTGCATTTTCATCGTTGGACCCGAACTACATGTATATTCAAGGGGTTGATTATGAGGTGATTACCTTGCAAGTATATTAAGCTGACCTTATTTTTTGCATGT
This sequence comes from Euphorbia lathyris, assembly GCF_963576675.1. NCBI lineage: Eukaryota > Viridiplantae > Streptophyta > Magnoliopsida > Malpighiales > Euphorbiaceae > Euphorbia > Euphorbia lathyris. The sequence continues at coordinate 29,929,432 of NC_088916.1, read as the reverse complement.
GTCTTCTGCTTAATACTTTTAATCTCGCATTGTTTGGCACTTACTGTCATAGTTATCAAAGGGGCATAAAAGTCGCTAGGCTTCAGGCATGTTGCCTGAGAAGCCAAAAGGTAGGCTCTGTTCAAGAGGCGTGCCCCTTTGTGATTTTAGCATCTTGAGTCTTGATGAAAAGTAGTTATTAACTTAGGATTTGGTTGAACTTTATTATTTAGATTTAGAATCTATTAGTATGAATTATGATTATGGAAGAGTTAATAGTTGTATTTCATGCTAGAAGTTATTAATATTATGGATAATCGGATATGATGTCGTATTTGACTATTTGTTGCATTTTAGAAATGTTAATTGTTGTTATTTTATAATTTTATATATTTCTTTGGTGTGCCTTGTGTCGCTTAGGCGCGTGCCTGTACCTTGCGCCTTGGCTCTAGGACCTCCTACTTGCGCCTTTAATAACTATGCTTATTGTTCTTCAGTTTCAATTTAGCCTATCTCAGGATTGTGTCTTTTACTCTTAGTACAATTATCAGTTACTTTTGGACTTTTGATAAACCTTTAATTAATTTCAGTTGAAATTTTCATCAAATATTCTTCTTTTACACTAGATGCTTGAATCATTCAAGGAGATCATCAACAAAACTTTGATGTATAGACAAAAAATTAATATTGGGCGTCAAATTGGCCCCCCTATATTTTGCATAATTGGTCATTTAGGCCTGCCCCTCTACTTCAAATTTGGCCCCCTTGTACTTAAGTTTTTGGGGTTACCTTTCATTGACGGTTCTGAAATTCAAAGACAGTTACAAAATTGAAGCAATGGTAAAATTTGAGAAAAATTAAAGTAGAGGAGTTGGATGTGCCAAAATTGAAATATGGGGGTCAAAGTGACAAATCATGGCATAGAATAAGAATATGAAATGGGGTTAGCATTCATGTGATATGCTGGAAAAAGGGGTGATGGGGAGTCATGGGATAATTAATTAGCGTGGGTCAGATATATATATATATGTATATATATATATATGGAGTAACATATGTCATGCTTACATGTGATTGATTTTCTGCAACAATTACTTAATGTGATAGTACTTATACTAGAATAGAATAATTACAGGTGTTCTGTGGAAATTGGGAAAAGACTGAAAAGGTTTTTTCATTTAGAGGAGATTCAAATTGGCTTGGCTTCACTAAGGTATTCATTTCTATCGAACTCGCTTGCGCGCGCACACACACACAAATGGCTACTAACCTATTTGCGTGCTGCAGTGTTCGAACACTGATGTGCTGAGCGGATGGTGTGATTCGGGTAGCATCTTCGTGGCCGATGTTAGCCGCGCAAAAGAGGGAGAATCATGGAAGGTTTAGGGTATGTATTGACTCATAACTGAATGTTGTAAATTAGCAGCCTTTTTGAAGCAGTTATTATACTAACTCCCTCCCAGTCAAGTCAGCCATCACATTAATGAAACATAACCTCCTATTTCAGCTTTGGGTTTGACCCTTGAAGTTTTTGAGTTTATTCCTGACTTGAGAATGTGGAAGGTGGAGTTTCATCTAGAAATTTGTAACTTTTCGAAATCACAGGACAAAGTCAAAAACTTAGCTTCATGTAATTTATTATTTTGATAATCTTGTCACAATTAATAAAGAAGATTTGATTTTGGATATGAAGCAATTGAATAATGGGAATTGGAAGTTTTCATGGTCAAGCATGGTCAAGGGTTGAAGATAGAAAAATCAATTCAAGGATGGACGGCAAGAGAGAGAAAAAAGGCCCCATTCCTCACCAACTGCTATTAATCACTGTGTTTTCTTCACTAGGGATTTTTCATTTCGTTATCCATATTATTGTCATTTGGATATGGACATCCCAAAGCTCTTCGTTCTTTTATTCCGAGACAAGGATCAAAAAATTTGACTGCACATTTTTTTAATTTTAATATTTTTAATTAAGATCAATTTTAGTCATATATTAAAAAAAAAAAAAAAAACTGATTTGATTGTTATTTAACCTTCACATTATACATTTCAAATAAATTTATCAATAAATTGAAATAATTCTGTAGATATTTTTTGTAACTATATTTGTAATACATTAAGGTTGTTTGTTAGAGGGGATAAAAACACAGGGATAGGGATAAAAAAACTGAGATGAATTATCTCATGTTTGTTTTAGAGATAGGTTGAGAAGATAAGAGAGAGATAAGAGTCTTATCCCTAAAATCCTATATCTAGGAGGGGGTGGTATAAGGAGGTGGGATAAACTCCAACGATTTTAATATGATGGAAAAGTCTATCTTATCCTTCAAATTAATGTTATGTAGTTTAAATAATTTTAAAATAGTAAAATGTGTTATTTTATTTCTATCTCTATCCTACCAACCAAACATGGAATAATAATTCTTAACAATCATATTGTTATCTCAACCATTTATCTTAATCCCTATTCCAACCTTTATCCTTATCCCTATACTAAATATCTTACATATAATGTTAAAAAATTTACATGGGATAACATTTAAACTAGCCTTTTTAAATTTTCTATAATATAAAGTTACAATTGATCCATATTAAAACATATGTTAGGGTCAAATCTTCACTTTACTAAAAATGTTAGAGTCAAATTTATCCCTTTCTATTTTTATTCATTGAATTCAACACATTTATTCATATATATTGTATTAATTATAAAAAAAACATACTGAGTATTTCCATTACATAAATACAAATCTCCTTTATTAACTACATGAAAAAATGTCATCGCCACTTGCTGATGAAGTTACTCGTGTTTTTAAATGAATGTATACATATTTTAGCAATTAGGGAATTAATATATATATATATATAGTTATAATTGATCAGTATTTTAATGTGTTAAAATTATAATTTTCAAAAATTTAACGTGTATAAATAGAAAAAATAGACCTCTCTTGATATTTGTTTTCTCCATATCATTTTAATTGAAAACCTAAACTTATAATCTTATAATTATGATATGCATCATGCATGATGCATGGAAAAGAAGAGTTTAGACCACCATTCATGAAGTTATTTATAAGAGCATATCTACTGGGTGTTACAAGTAGTCACAAGCTTATTACATAAATTAGTAAGTTGCTTACTGAAGCAACAACAGAAGTAAGGGACTGAAAATAAAAAGAAACAGATAAAAGGTAGAAAGTGAAACCCACGAAGGTTTTTTGAGAGCTGAATATGGCGCGTGTAATATGCACTCCATATACAGCACTCAAGAAGCCATCCAAATTTTCAATTAGTGGCAGACAGACCACTGTTCCCATTTTTAAACAATATCCAATTATTTTTATTTTTTAAATCCATCCGTTTACTTCTTATAACAAGGTTTGTTTTCTTTATTAAAAATAAATTATTTTATTTTTTTAAATATCAAATCCTTTATAGTGGAGTGTTTTTTTTTTTGTGGGTGTTACTTGTGCCTACCTGACACCTAATTGTAACAAAGTAAGTTACATCCATAAACTTGCTCTAAGAGCAAGTGTAATGGTTGTGACATGGGTATGTTACAAAGTGATGACAACTCAGCATAGGAAACATCCAAAAAAACATCCCACTATAGCTGATTTTTAGACAAAAGATTAAAAATGTAAGCATAGATGTGTAAAAATGAATGGGACCCTCCACTATCTAATACTTTGGAGTAATTTACAAAGTAAATAAGTCCCTGTGTAATGCACGCGCCATTAAAGGTGCTCTACAAGCCTGCGTGAAACTCACATCTTTCTCTATGCCAATTTGTCTCAAATCCTAATGGGTGTTGCCTCTACAAGTAACTTTTCTAATTTTGTAACAATAAAGTAACTAGGATTCTAATGGTTGGGTGTCACAAATAACAAGCTTGTGACACCCATTAGACTTGCTCTAAGCCACGTCAAAAAAAAAATGGTAATAAATTGAGTTGATTGATGTTACACACACTTGCACACAACAAAAGCCCCACTCCACCAATCAATATATAATACTAATAACAAAATTGAACATTTAGATTTGGATTAGATTAGGAAGATTCTCAAACAATTATTAACTAGATTCTCCTCGTTTAGATAAGATATTTGATTCGTTTTCTAGAAGCACAATCCTTTTGTGGTTAGAGTAACTTAGAGCATCTCCAATATAAATTCTTTACTTTTTTATTTCCAATTTCTATTTTTTTTCCGACCTATTAATATAATTTCTTTCCTATAAGAAACATTACATACTTTATTCCATTTCATCTATAACATTTATTAATATTATAATATATTTTACCTATAAATTTATAAAACTATAATTTTAATAGTTCTCCATTAACTAGGGAACCATCGATTCTTCCCCACTTGTAAGGAAGAATTTCCCTACAATTAGAAAAGACAATAAGGAGGATTGGACTACCAACTCTCCTCAATTCATCATTTCCAACCCTCGATATGTGGAGGGGTGGAGATGTTCTTAGTCATAAGTGGAGTTTTTTTTTTTGACACAATTCTCTCCTAAATAGAAGCAGTTATATTTCTTTAAAGATTATTTCCTAAACAGAATATAGTCAGTTTATTCTTATTCAAATTATGACTCTCCGCATCTATATAAAGGATTTCTCACCCTCTAAATGTACACTTATACTTCTCCAACAATATTACTCTTATTATTTCTATTTTACTCTTTTTTTTTAGATTAGAACTAACTTGAGCGTCAAAGAATCCTTCGTTGGGATCCAACCAATTTTTGTCTTATAAAAACCTTGAAGAATTTTTAAACCGGATCTTCCACGAAGACAGACCCTCAAATGATATTTTTAACATATGTGAACGTGGACCTGAAAAATCTTCATGAGTTCATTAGGTCTTTTTTCAAAATAGAACATTTTTTCAAGGGCAAAGAGTGATCTCTCGACTCTAGACAAGACAAATAATGAGGCAGATAAGAGATGTATGTAGATGGAGCATCCTCCTTAGATGGAGATGTACTAGAAATCTGGATTAAAGGTCCATCGAAAATAAGGATCTCCTAGAGTGTCAAACTAGATTTCCCCATAACAAACAATGCAGTTGAGTATGAGGCTATCATCCGGGGAGCATGAATCCTCGAAGAGATAGGTCAAAAAAAAGTACAAACGCTTAGCGACTCTAGGGTGATTGTGAACCATATAAATAAAAATTACAGAAACCAATGACATTTCCAGGATTTGGTATCTTGAAAGGGTGAGGAAAATACTGTAGAAGTTGGAAGAAATGGGAACCAATTGGCATATTGTTAAGGAAGAAAATGCAAAAACAAACGAATTCGCCAAATTGGTAGCCAGTAAAGATGAATTGAAGCATCTAATTTGTCAGTTCAAAGTTCAAAAGGCACCAATACGGAAAAGAAAGCATCATTACCGGCTGAACATAACAATGAGGATGGGAGAATTACTATTTAGAATATCTAGTCAATATAATCTTACATGAAGATCATGTAGAAGCAAGTCAGATGGTAAGGAAAACATCCAGATATTCATTTTTAAGAGGACAACTTTATAAGAGTCCTTTCAGTCACTTGTGGCTAAAATGTATCATCTTAGAGGAAGGCAATTATGTCTTGTGGGAGTTACATGAGAGAATTAATAGATCTTGTGAAGGATCACAAACATTGGTGTGAAAGTCAAGACTCAATGAATATTTCTAGACAAACATGGAGCAAGACGTTAAATAGCTGATTCAGCAATGTTGCAGCCAGAATAATGCCAGTATATCACGTCTACCAATGTCTAATAAAAATCGAATACTCATATGATGGATTTTCTCCACATGTGGGATAAACCTGGTATAGGCCCTTTCCGAAATCAACGAAACGATGAAAGTTCTTGATTGTGGAAGTGAATCACTTCCTAAGTGGCTTGAAGCTAAAACCTTAGCTAAAATATCATTAGAGAAAACAAGACTTTGTGAGAAACAACATTATAACAAGGTTCAATATGCCTCCACTCTGAGAAATTCAAGAGTTTATGCACCTTTCTCATTGTTAATCGATTCTCCTTAGTGGCCCACCCTAGACGAACGATATGATAGAAGTCACCAATCATATGATAGTCATCAAATTGAAGAAAATATGGAAAGGGAATAACAAGGAACGAGTCAATGAGCCATACAATGTGTTATGGGCTTACCAGATCACTCTTAGAAATGCAACCAGGGATTGGCCTATGGTGCAGAAGCTGTAATACCAATAGAGATCAGGGTACAAAGTGATATATTAGTCTTTTACAATGAGACACACAACGAGATGAGCATGCAGAAACACATTGATATTCTTGAATCCAAAAGTAACTCTCTTGTCGGGCCCTTTTGTTTCTTCTTTGATGTTGTGTCCCCCCATGAGATAGAGCTTCTTCGCGGATCAATTAGCTCTCCCCTTGGTAGCAGGGGTGATTTGGCTCATCCCTTTGAGGTACTTGGTCCCTTTGATGCTGTGACCTATCTAGTTTAAGGGTTGGAACTATGTACCAATAGTTTTTTGCACTAAGAGCATCTCCAATAGAGGATGCCCAAAAGAGTGCCAAAACTTAACACATAATCCAAAAGTATAGTGTTTTATTGTCTCTCTCATCCACATCATTTTTGGCAACTTTTACTTAAAAAATGCTCCATTAGAGGTTGCTTGAAAAGTTGCTATTATGGTCCCACAAATTATTATTTTATTATAAATATTAAACACAAGGCTGCTGATTTTATTATTTCTAGGAGAGGGACCACATATTTTATATTAAAAAATGGTTAAGCAAGGTTGTCAAGAGGTTGCCAAATATTGGCAACTTTCCTTGGCACCCACAATCACTCCAATAGTGGGCACCCTTTAAAAATTGACAAATCTAATACCACATCAGTTGACATTCTTTTGGGTACCCTCTATTGGAGATGCTCTAACGGGAGTAATGCTTGCTTTCATCTGTATTGTGGTTGGTTCGCTTGTGGAACTTGCAAGACTTGTCTTTGCCCTGGGCCACATACGAAGGTTGATCTAATGTGCTCATAGGGTGATACACTACGGTTCGATCAGATTATCATGTCTTATGATCAGGTATAGGTTGTTTAAATAATGGATGCCCCTTCCCGAGATATTGTGTGGTTTTTTGTCATCCCATGTTTCCCTTTGGGTTTCTTCTCTTCAAAGGTGGTAAAAAAATATGGCCATTATCCCTCCGACTATGGGGATTTTTTTCTACTATTGATTTCCCTTTTTCTTCCCTTTTATGCTTTTTTCTGGTTTTTTCCTCCTCGCTTTCTTCAAAATTCGTGAGTTTTGTGATGTCATCATAACAGATGAAGCTCTATCCGATGACCATCAATTCCTAAAATGATAAGGAGGGATTCATGCAACATATTTTCCTAACCAGTTTGCAGGTTGTTTCTTTGGCTAGAGCATCTACGACAACCTCCAAGTTCATCGATTTTACTTGAGAAGACATATGGTGGAAACGGGCAAGATACCCTTATAGTGGTTCGGTTGATCAGTATTTTATATCATTCAAATTAGAGTTGATTCTCTTTTAAGTTTGATGGGCCCCACGAATCGCACGACAACCAAATCTTTCAGTAGGTCGAACAAATCCACGGACTCAGGCTCTAAACCCCATATACCATTTTTGAGCTATACCGACTAAGGTTGTGGGAAAGACCTTACACATAATGAGTCATATTTTTAATAGAGATTGATCATGCTCATAAAGGTAGTATAGTGCATATTTGGATCCTCAATACTCGTGTAGGTCAGTAGCCTAAGGGGTTTCCAGTTCTTAGGGAAGCTGGCCTTAATGATATGCTAGATAAGGGTGGGTCCTATTAGATGCGACTTCCCCCTAGATGGCTCCACCTAACCCTTTCTTATCAATGACTCTCTGGAATCTCGCTTCCTATTCTTTCCTCTGATCGCTTGTGACTCTTTCAGTTATTCTAAACACTCGTTGAGTGTCTAGGCTAGCATGCTCATTTGTCAACTATCCTCCCATTGGGGGGTCTCCTCCCTCCTGTATCTTGCCCATTTCTACAGGGGCGACCTTTGGCGTATGAGGGTTTTTGTGTCTCAATAGATACCATAATCTTCTATTGTCCTCTTGTATGGCCTTTTGTGTTTCCATGTGCCATATTTGTGGAACTTGGAGGCTCTTCATTAGCCTTGTCGAAAAAGAAATGGAATCGTCCTCAGAGTTTGTTTCCATCAGTACATGGTCCTCGAAGTTCAGGTTAACGGTCATTGTGTCTAGCCTTTTTAGCTTAGGTTGCTACCTAGATTCCACTAGTTCTTTAGGGTCGGACCTGTGGGGAGAGGGATTTGTACCATTGTAACATCCGTAGTTTTATATAAGGGTATTTTATTAAACAAAACTTTAGTATTTATTATAATTATACCATTTGGAAATAATTTATTATTATTAAAATTATTATTATTATTGTTTTTATTTTTTTGAACAGATTTTTATTATTGTTATTATTTATAATGGGTCCTATTTCATTATTTATTATTATTATTGTTATTGTTATTATGATTATAATAACAATTAGAATTAGATTAGAATTGGGAGGAGTTGGGCGGAGGAAAGGTGCAGAACAAAAACAAATGCTTTCTTGTGCAGTATTCGATTTCTTTTCCTTTTTACCTTAATTTCATTCATAACTCCATATTTCGGCTATCTCTTGAGACAAAAATTATATCATTAAATTCCTTATTTCGTGAGGAACATTTTGAGACTACTATTAATATTTTTCTGATTGAAAAATATGGTGACCGGAGCGGGTATCTTACACCGTGAAAGTATTAGATCCCGGCCTTTTAGGCGATTTTAATAGTGAATGGAGTGCAATTTTGGACTCCCCTGGTCGTTAGCTATCTCATAATAGTCTCTGCTCGCGATTCCGGCATCTCCGGCGAACTTCCGGCGACTGACCACCGTGCTCCGGTGAAACTCCGGGGAGCCAGTAATGAGTCAGTTAAAACCCGAACAAATTAATTAGCGTTTTGGGACGAGAGGTAAACTTAATTGCTTGTGTTTATATATATTTATCTATTTACGCGATTGTCTATTGATATATTGTCATAGAATAATAAAATAAATGTTGAGTATTTGGTTATCATTTGATTTGTGTTTATGATTTAAGGAGTGAAGTTTTAAATGTTCTCTGTATAGTTGAATTTATTAATATAAGGTATTGTTTCTCTTAAAATCGGGTTGCTCATGTATTTATCTATCAAGATAATTAGTTATGAAATTATACCATGGTAGAAAGGGAACGTATATGAGTTCAGAAGATTATGAATTATGAAATTGTGTTGGATTATGTTTGAGTTAGAACAAAACATAAATAGCTAGCTTAAGTAGATATGTACAATGGTCTGGAGGTTTATTGATACTGTGATCGCATACACCTGTCTTGAAAGAGGAGACGATAGGGTGTTATTAAATTTTGGAGGTACTGTTTCTTGCAAGATTAGACGATAGCAGTATCGTTATAAAAGTACTTATATTATGAAGTCTCAAGGATATGTGTCTTGCAAGAGTAGACGATAACGCATACCTATTTTGATGTTAAACACCATAAGACAATTGAGTATATTTCACTTAGGTCTAGCTGGACCCTTAAAAATAAAGATAATAAATTATAATTTTATTGTTTCAGATAAATCGAGTCACATACGAGATGATACGTTTATATCTTATTCTTGATTGATTGATGGTTGATTGTTTGATTTACTAAATGTTAAGTTAAGAAGCATGAAATTAATTAATTAATTAATTATATATATATATATATATATATATATATATATATATATATAGTTAATTATGTTTATTGAGTAGACAGCTCACCCCTTATCACGTTGAAATTTTCAGGCTAGGTTAAGAGATTCTTCTATTTGCTAGATTTCAGGGTTACCCTGCATTCAGACTGACCAGCACAAGCGTCTCATTCTCATTAGAAATTTTATGGACATTTATTAGGATTTAATGTATTGTTGAAGTGGATTACTTTGTTTAGATTAAGTGAATTTTTATTGATCGATTACATTGTTTTATTGGTTATTGAACCTTTTGAATATTGATTTTTGATAGACATAATAAATAAGGAGGCTTTATTTGATTATGTTGTTGTTTGCATTCAATTATGATAATTCCTTAGATTTCCGTGTGTTTTCAATGTGACCCGGGATGGGGGTTACAACCATTGTCTCTGATTTCTGATGTCGATTCAAGTAAAGTGGGGATTTTTTTTATTATGTTTAATCTACGACGATCGTAATAAATGATGAGAAGTGTGTATAGTTCTACCTGCCTTCATATTGGGTTCGTCGAAATTGTCCGACCTGCCTTCATATATTTTCTACATAAGGTACTAAAATAGGCCTAAGTGTAGAAAATATATATGTAGGCCTCACGTACAAAGCAACACAAATATAGGTTTAACGTTTACAAAATAATACGAATTTAAGTTTAACGTTTACAAAATATATCCAATTAAAACTGTCAAAAAGATATTTTTATTTTTCTAGCATGGTACAAATTAAGGAACTGATATTAGGCACCTTGGATTTTGTATGGCTGTATGGTAATATTTTGGATACATTTTGGAAGAGTTATCAGTTGACAATTGATATTTTGTATGCCAATATGGTCATATATCAATATCATTTTAACTAGTATTCAAAATTTTATGTATATTCAATTACTTTTAATTTGTATATATTACATGAGCCAATGGAATTTAGGAGTCATGAAAGTATTGATGAAAAAAATATAAGGGCTTAATGGACAAGAATAATAATTAATTGTATTATAATAAATAAGAAAATAGAACTAAATAAAAAAGATAACATATAAAGTTAATAGAAAAAGAATATAATATGATTAATTGTGACGTTTAGCTTAAATTGGATATATTTTGTAAACGTTAAGCTTAAATTCGTATTATTTTGTAAACGTTGAACTTATATTGGTGCTATTTTGTACGTGAGTTCTAAATTGATACTTTCTACAAACCTTAGGTCTATTTTGGTACCTTATGTGACGTGGCGCTGAGTTGACAGACTTAACGGATGATGTGTCATGTTTTGTTAGTAATTCCTAAATTGATGCTATGTTGTAAACGTTAAACCGAAATTGATGTTATGTTGTAAACGTTAAGTTTATATTGGTACTATTTTGAACGTAGAGCCTAAGTCAGTACTTTTTCAAAAACAATAGACCTATTTTGTTACCTTATTCCCAAAATAAAATAAAATAACAAGGAAAAAATTACTTCTAATCTGCCAAGAAAATCTAACTCAAGTTCTCTACACTCTTTGACATTGTCATTAACCGGACCAATTTGGTTTGTAAAGTTAATTTATAATCAAATTATATCAATATACTGTATAGTTTATGGTTTTATAACACATATTAGTTTAAAATACTGACACAACTATTTGGACCATTTTAACCATAAATACTAATTAAAATTTAAAATTTATTTTGGATCAAATTGATCCTTAGACAAAATTTAAGGTCAAATTAATCATTTATCTCTATCATCAAAATAACAAATAATAATAATAATAATAATAAAAGCAGTCGCCCTTTTTTTCGTTAATATTAAGTTTTCTTGCTAGATTTTGATGTCAATATTCTGCAGCAGAATAAAATCAAATTGCATATTAATAAGAAAAAGAAAGTAAATGATGGTTTCTTGAAGTAAGGATATTGACATATCCCTATAATCTCTGTTGTTTATCTAATCTCTACTCTGAATGAAGAGACTTTAAATTTCAACATTATGTCAGCCATGTGGTCCACAAATATAGTAACATATTAATCAGAAGGGTTTTTTGGGAAATAATAAATAATAAAATATATTGGGAAAGCTAGAGGTCCATATTATTCTATGCAATTTGCAAATACTACTTTTCATTTTCTAATTTCTTGGAATTTGAGCATATTTGTTGGCTGAGAAATGCAACCAAATCCACTTCAGCAAGAAACGCCATTTTAATTAGGATAAATTACAAAATTGGTGTAATTAAGAGGATCATTTATCTATTTACACATATTACAATATCTCTTGCCAAATTCGATATTTTTAAAGTTAACTTTTCCGAAATACCGTTAGTATATTATCACTTAATATTATCGTTTACAATCCAATTTCAATTTCATACATCAATTCAAGATTCATTCTCTTTATGTAAGTAATTTGTTGATTTTACATACATAAATCCTTTAATATTGGTTAATTTTGTGTATTTTAGAATTAGTTTACATATTAGAGATTGAAATTTGGAGGGTTATTCAACCCGATAGGTAATGGTGGAACTAGAGTCCCGATAACCTGGGCTCAAATATTTAACAATAAAATTTTAATAAAGAAAAAAAAATGCTATATATATGCTACTGATTTACAATTCATTCTACAAATCAATTTGATTTCAGACCTTTCTTTCCATGTAACTGTAAAGACATTAATAGTAACAAATGCAATAAACTAGATAATCGAGTATTAATATCAAGGATCATAGTGCTTTTTTTTTTTTTATGGCTTTGGTGTCTGCTTTAGAATTACAACAAACAAACCTTACCATAAAACTAGATTTTGGCAAAACACTTTAAATTGAAGATTGGACTTAGACAAATAAAGATTCATGCAAAATGGGTTTAGATCTTGATTGACATGGCTTGGTAACAAAGAGAAAAAACTCCAACATCACAATTCCAGTTTAGTTTTAGCGGACTCTTCATTTAAAATTAGGGGAGAAGTAGAGTCTTCAATTGAAATTTCAATTTTAATAGCTAGGTTATAAAACTTAAATTGAAATTACTAACCGGGCTGGAGATCATTCCAATCTCCGACGAAGAACAGAGAAGGTTGTGATGGGAGGAGCAGTAGCGGCAGTCGTGGCTGCCTGGAGAGAAAATGTTTTCCTAAAAGGGAGAAGAAGTGAAGAAAACAAGCTTCAAAAACATGAAGGATTTCAATTGAAATTAGGAAAGTAACATATAATTTATGTTTTTTTGTTGTCCATTCCTTTATATAAAACGGCATCGTTTTACTCATTAAGTGAAACGGCTTCATTTTTGTGAGGAATTGGAAAAAAGACAGGAATTAAATATAAATTGTCTTCTTCAATGGAGCCTTCAGCATAAGAAAGGTTAGGGTATTGAAGTTTCTGTAAATTTCCATGAAAACTAATAATTTTTCTCACGTTCTCAGCAGCTAGGCGGTGCTCCAGCCCCGGCTAGCCCTCCTCATTCTGCCAATGTCGATGGGTTCATAGTTTATGATTTTGCTCCACAGAATCATAAACTACAAAGTAATTGCTTTCGTACAATTGTAAATTGTGATCCGCAATTAGGTATAGGGTTTATGAGAATAGGGTTCATAGTTAACTTAACTGCGAAGAACTACGAAACAAATTGACTTCTCAGTTACAGTAAAATGCGAAGTACTACGAAGCACATAGCTTTCACAGTTTTCTACCCTGTTCCGCAGTTGTTTAAACTGCGAAGCAATTTTCTTTTGACTGTTTTTCTTTAACATTGTTTTGACAATGTGTTTGTTTCTCAAGAGTAACATTATACCAATCAATCATTTTTATGTGTGATCACGTGAAACGGTCAATGGAAAACAGAGCGAAGCCATGACATACATGGATGGTGAATCGAAGTTGCTTCACCTTTCAACTTTCAAATTTTACAAGTGAGAGTCTACACTTATACATATGTTGTTGATTCAACATCATTTGACCTATGTATGGCCATGGAAACAATGTATGGTCCAAACAAAGTTCTTGGAATAGTAGTTCCTATTGTTGATTCCAGTGATGTTGAGTGCTTGATAGAGTATTGCCAAATGAATCCAAGCGATGTGATCTCACTATATGTTACTTTTGAACCACGAGCAATAGATGCACAACTAACACGACTTATGAATGAAGAGAATGTTGTTCAATGAAGAAGGAGAATATTGTACAAAAGTTCAATTCAATTAAAGTATGTTGATACAAATCTAAAATCAATCAAATATATATACAAAACATACCTAGAATGCTTGTGCTAACCCAATTAGTTGATATGGCATACCCAGTATTCGAAACGAAGGCCGCCTAGGCCTCGTCTAGACGCTCGAAATTGAGAATCCGCCCGATTAGCGCCTAGCATTTTTTATAACCTTGGGCACACCGCTATCGATCTTCCCTTGACTGAAATTCTCAAACTTTTATATTATAGACAAACCAATTATAGCCCTTTGCCCAAGCCATTACTCCCCATGGAAATTATCAAACAGCTTAGGAAAGTCAATGAGGTTGATGATATTGTTATCCACCAAATGAGATGGATCGGTAGTGAAAAAGATCTTATGTATAACACACAACATCGCCATGGATACTGCTTCACCGTCTTGTTCGTCGTGCCAATTTATGTTATAAAAAACGTCATATATTTGTTTGTGCGTGAAGCTCCAACTTCCTTGAAAGTACATACCTCTCAATCTTTTCTTCTTCTTTAAATGACTCATCCTTTGCAAAATTGGCTTCATATTGCCAAATCACAACCCGGTGATTAGTTTGAACTCTCAATCTCCAAATTTGAGTTTAACTCCTTTGATGTTGAACCACATCTTTATATGTTTTGGGTTTGGTGGAGTAACCTTTCTAGTTATTACATCATAGCATATAGGAATAGATAATGTGCACGTTTCCATATCCACCAAATGTCGGAAAGAAGTCCTCTTAAATAATGGCATTTGGTCTTTTGACAATTTTCTCTTCAGTTAATTCATTAACTTAGTGTCAGCCCTCACTGTGATTGATGTTTTTGTATTTAAGCTGAAGGGATACTTGAATTTGATGCCTTTAAGACTATCATCAATAGGTACTTCTTTGTTTCTCTTCTTGGATTCCTTTTTAGAAGCATCCTTGGTTGAAACCTTGACATCATTGAAAAAATGGAACTAGGTGTAAGGAAAACAAGAAAACAAAACTACTTCAAAGTTATAAACTCTTTCGCACTGCGAAACAAAATCAGCATAAAATACTTCGCAGTTAAAGCAAACTGCTAAACATATGATAAAACTACAAAGACAATTATCTTTAGAGTTCCTGCAATCCCTTCGCAGTGTGAAACAGCGAGGGTACTCCTCTACTCAAAAATAATTTCAAAGTCATGAAAACCTTCCGCAGTGGAAGTAACTCCAAAGAAAATTGAAATGACTGGTGTGAATTTCCTCCGCATTTGATATTTTTTAACAGAAACAGATAGATTTCTTCCAAAAAAAAAAAATCTTTTGATATTTTTTATTTAAAAGGGCTTCTTTATGCACTTCACATGTTTAGAATCTTTGTGAAATTCTTCTTCTATTTTGTTTAAATAATAATAATAAAAAAAGGAAAAATGAATAGCATGTGTTAAGCCGAACGAAGCAAATTAAAAATGGTTGTAGAGAGAACAAATGTGAAAAGAATACTACGAAAATAGTCGTTACAGACCTTTGTCTCTGCATCTTTACTTCTCTTTTATCATTGTTTTAAAATATATTCCATTTTTATTTTTTTAAAATAAATTACGCTTGTATATTTGTCAAGTTGCAAAAATTCTCATCAAGGCTCAACTAAATTCCTGAGCCAAGTCTGCATTGCAGATTGGCAGGCGCGTCTGCATGTGATTATAATTATTCTTTTTTATTTAATATATATCTTGGAAGTTAATGTAATTTAATATTTTTTAATCTCCAATTAACATGTTATACTAACCTGTTTGGTAAATAGTTTTTTTGGAATAAAATTAGAGATTTGAACCACTTTAAAAGGTTTTGAATAATCAAACCTCTTCTAGTGTTTGATGAAGAGTGGTTTAAAAGAGTTTATTGGATTCAAAAAGTTAATTTTGAAAAAACTAATTTTAAAAGTTTTTTTAATTAGCTTACTACTCTATCTCTTTTGAATGATATTTTTACCCCTAATTACTACTTTTTAACCTCAAATAAATATTTTATCATGTCCTTATTTGTTATTTTACACAAACAGTTATTAGTAATCAGCTAAGTTTTACCAAACAAGTTTATACAATCAGCTAGTTAAATCAGTTAACCAAAAAGGTAATCAACTAACAGCTATTTGCCAAACAGAACCATATTTTTTGTGGAATAAGGTAAGTGGAAAAATAAAACTGAAAATTTAGTGCTGAAAAAATAAATACTGAATTTTAAGTGTTAAATATTATAAATGTTGAAAATATTAAATGATGTTACTGTTCTGAATTTAGTGTTGTTGTTTTGTGTTTTTTTATGCCTTTTATGGTGTCTTCTTGCTCTTTGTAGTCATTTTCATCTCTTTATGGATATTGTATTTGTTTCCTGTAATCATGTAAGGTTTTATTCCTTACATTTTGCTTGTTGTACTTCTTTTCTTATCTAATGAAATTATAAAAAAAAGGTTGACTTGAGTGGTTAAGAGTCTCAAATCTCTTAAACTAGATTTCTAGTACTAATGCATGCAGAAAACTTTAATTGGGAGAGAGAGAATCCACCTAAAATGACGATCCTCAAATCGAGAAAAATCGAATAAACTATAAAAAAAATGAATTTTAAATTTAATTAAAAAATTTAAGTGGTCGACAAATTAAAGTTATCAAACATTTAATATAGAAAATAAGTGCTTAAACTGTTAAATTAAGCGATTTGAGTGGTTATAAACATGTAATATTTTTTATATTTTAATTCTTAATTTTTTTCGTGAGATTTGGGAGAAGAAACCAAAAGAAAAGAAAAGAACATCTATTCAAAAATAAACTAATAAGAGGGGGAAACGATATTTCCGGTCTAGTAGGTTTGCCAAGGATTTTTATATCTTTTAATGTTCATATGAGTATATTCATAAATTTCTTTTTTTTTTCTAAGTTTGAAGCTTTAAAATGGAACAAAGTGTAAAAATACCTCTAATGTTTATAGCTAGAAGTAATTTTACTCCTAACAAATTATCAAAAAAAAAAAAAAAATTTACTCCTAACATATAAAATGATGTAATTTTACTCTTAACTTTGGCAGTAAGGAGACGCCCTAGTGGTCCCCCTGAGCTACCCCCTAGCCGACTAGGGTGAGTTAGAGCCGCCGCCTCCTTCATGGTCTTGTGCTGCCGATCCTGGACACCGAAAACAATCACTGTTCTATACTGGTGATTGAGTACCATTCCGATCTACAAAAAACCTGATTTTTCTAGTTAAAATCTACTGATCATGGATGCAAATTTAGAAGGACTGCTAGAAAAGGTCACGCTAAACGATGGGGAGGAAGACATCATAGAAAACGTGGATGACACGGCACAGAATGAACGATGGTGCATCACAGGGCGAATTCTCTCCCCGAAACCTCTTAATGTTCGCATTCTTACGCCAGCACTAAGAGGACAATGGCGCACAAACAGGTTTATAATCGAAGAAGGGGAAGACGGGAGGTTTGTGTGCGAATTCAAAACTCGAAAGGACAGAGATAGGATTCTGCGAGAAGGTCCATGGACTTTTGAACGTAACTTGATCCTCCTGGCTGGTGTACACGGACATGAGAAGCCTTCAGAAATACCGCTAACCCACGTCTCCATGTGGGTGAGGATTTACGATTTGCCCCTTAACCAACGGAATCAGAAGATGGCTGAAGCAATTGGATCAAGGGTAGGCAATGTTATGCAGGTAATTGATACTGAAACAAAGGCTATTGGGAAGTATGTGCGATTAAGGATACACATCGATATCCACAAACCACTGCTGAGAAAGATCCGAGTTAGAAACAGTAACGGAGAAGCAGTATGGGTGTTCTTCAAGTATGAACGGCTACCGAATTACTGTTATTGGTGCGGTATTCTTGGCCACACACATGACGATTGCGAAACGATGCCAGAGGAGCTGACGGAAGTTGAGGATTGGCCACATGGACCCTCTTTGAGGGCCTCCCCTATGAAAATGCAAAGCTCAAACCCGACAGGTCCCCGGGACAACATCAGGGAGACGAAGTCTAGTGCCTATGAGGGACAGAACTCCGAGCAACGGACAGAAGCAAGCTCAGTTGGGATCCCACGTGTCAGGAAAAAACTGATACTACAGGAGGATGGGACCAAAATAGGAAGTGGAAGCAGGGAGACCCCCAAAGATGACAATACCACGGCTACCAATAATCAGCAGAATATATCATCAGATCAGGTAGAGTCCGGAATCCAGACACCAAAAGCCAAGACCTGCACTGTCCGAATTAATAGGGAGCGCCGCAAACAGATTAGCGGCAATCAGAATTCTGTAAGAGCAGGGATGAGCAAGCGAAGAATATCAGATGATGTGGACATGGCAGAGGTTCAGGAGATGAAAAGGAAGTGTGTAGACACAATGCGTGAGAAAAGGGCGGGGGACTCTGAGGAGCCCTGCCCCCAGCAATGAAAATCATAAGCTGGAACGTCCAAGGTCTGGGTAACCCTTGGACGCTCCGAGCCCTCAAGAAGGTCGTGAGGGAGAATAACCCAGACATCCTGTTCCTAATGGAGACTCGGATAAGGAACAAGGAGAAAAGCTATCTGAGTCACACCTTTCATGATTTTAATTTCTTTACTGTTGATTCAATTGGTAAGAGTGGAGGGCTAATTCTGGGTTAGAGAAAAGAGATGAACCTTGAGATCAGACATTATTCTCAACACTGTATTTACTTCTTCATAGCTCAAGATGATGCGATTTTGTGGAGAGGAATGGCTATTTATGGCTGGCCTGAGAGGCAAAATAAACAGTTGACATGGGACCTTATCCAATATCTTAAAAGCATTGACCAGTATCCTTTACTTGGGTTCGGTGATTTCAACGAGATACTTTGGCCATCGGAGAAACAAGGCGGAAGGGTAAGGGACACCAAAGAAATGAGTGATTTCCAAGAATGTTTGGAGAGCTGTAATTTACAGGACATGGGGTCGGATGACAGTGGTTTCATATGGTTTAACAGACGTAGCGGGAATGACGCGATCTGGGAGCGTTTGGACAGATTTGTTGCGGATGAAGCCTGGAAAGTATTGCATCCAATTACCGTCGTATGCCATCTTCCGCGCATCTCTTCGGATCATAATCCCATATTGCTGGATACCTCAACCAGGCAGCAGTGTATGAGCAAGACACGGAGACGGTTTCAATTCGAACAGGTATGGCAGCAGCAATCGGAAAGTAGGGATATAGTGCAGCAAATCTGGGATAGTACGAACGACGAGGTACATATGATACAGCAGCGTATTGACATAGTTGCGGGGGCTTTGTCGAGCTGGGATAAACAGAAGTTTGGAGCGCTCCCTAAACGCATACAAGCATGCACTAGGAAACTGCATCAGATCCAACAAGCCGCAAATCCAAGCAACAAGGTTCAGGAAGTAGAGTTGAGCAAAAAAATCGCTGAACTTATGCTCTGGGAGGAACAGAAATGGCGACAGCGTGCTCGGGTAGAATGGCTAAAAGCCGGGGATAAAAATACCGCGTATTTTCACGATAAGTGCAATGCCAGAAGAAGGAACAACAGGATTACTGCGATCCAAAACGAAGATGGGATGATTGTTGAGGATACTGATCAGATTGAGCAAGTAACGATCAATTATTTCACAGAACTATTTACATCATCTGAGCCTACGGGAGGAGATGCTTTTGTGCAACAAGTTGACGCCAGGCTCTCGGAGGATCAGATTGGAATGTTACAGTCCAGATTCCACAAGGATGAAGTTCTTCAAGCACTGCAGCAGATGCACCCCAACAATGCGCCTGGGCCTGACGGAATGTCAGCACTGTTTTTCCAATCCTATTAGGATATTATCGGGGAGAGCGTTACGAAACATATCCTTCAAATTCTTGAGACTAGTAGGCAAATTACTGACAATGCTATCATTGCTTTTGAGATATTCCATAGCATGAAGACAAGACTGAAGGGTACAAAGGGGAGCTTTGCACTCAAAATTGATATGAGCAAGGCCTATGACAGAGTGGAATGGGGCTTTTTAAGACAGGTTATGTCAAAGATGGGTTTCCCTGTACATTTTATCAAGCTGACTCTAATGTGTGTTTCCTCAGTCTCGATGTCGGTATTGATTAATGGTCGACCATCTGGGACAATTAAGCCAGCTAGAGGGCTAAGGCAAGGGGATCCTCTCTCCCCATACTTGTTCCTTATTTGTGCAGAGGCCTTATCTGCAAACATACAGCATGCCATTTCTCAGAGACACCTCCACGGAGTCAAAGCCTGCAGATCAAGCCCAGTAATTTCTCATTTATTCTTTGCCAATGACTCTATCCTCTTTGGTAATGCTACTACCTCTGAAATTGGTAAGATTAAAGGCATTCTGGGGGAATATGCTCAGGCGTCGGGGCAGATTATCAATTTTGATAAATCTGAAATCTCATTTAGTGCTGGTGTCCCTCAGATAAGGAAGAATGATATCTGTAATATGCTGCAGGTAAGAGAAACGGGGGCCTTTCCGAAATATTTGGGCCTCCCAACGCTAATTGGGAGATAAAAAAAAGTAGTGTTCGGGAATATTAAAGAAAGAATCAATAGACGTTTGAATGGATGGGAAGAGAGAATATTATCAACTGGAGGCAAGGAGATTCTCATCAAATCAGTAGTACAAGCAATTCCTCAATACACTATGTCGTGTTTTCTACTACCGGATTCACTGTGTAGTGAAATTCAGGGAATGATAAGCAAATTCTGGTGGAATGGTAAGCCAGGGAAACGGGCTATTCATTGGCTTGCCTGGGAGGCCATTTGTCAAGCGAAAGAGAGAGGAGGCTTGGGCTTCCGGTGGCTGAAGTCTTTTAATATGGCATTACTGGCGAAGCAATGTTGGAGGATTATCACCAATCTGGAATCCCTGTGTGCGCGCATACTGAAAGCTAAATACTTTCCGGGATCAGGCATGCTGTCCGCCACCTTAGGAACCAATCCAAGCTATTTTTGGAGAGGTGCATGGAAGGCACGGGAGCTGGTTCAGAAAGGAATGATGTGGCGGGTTGGGGACGGGAAGAGTATCAGAATCATGAAGGATAATTGGGTGCCGGGCTTGAATTGCAGGAGACCGATACTGATGAGAAAATCACCTGCACCTGAATTTGTCCATGAGTTAATTGATACGCACAGCAATAGATGGGATGTCGGGCAGATTGAAGAGAATCTGATACCTTCGGATGCGGAGGAAGTTAAGAAAATCCGGCTGAGCTATAGACGCCCGGAGGATGAACTGTATTGGGGGGCGGATCGCACGGGAAGATTCACAGTTAGAAGTGCATACTATCTGGCAGAAAACGTTCGGATAGCTGACAATGATAAGCCTGAAAACTCCGAAAACACGAACTGCTGGTTCAACAAGCTTTGGAGATTGAAGTTGCCGGCTAAAATCCTACATTTCTATTGGAAGCTAGCCAAAAATTTACTACCATGCGCAACGGAGCTTGAACGAAGGGGAATTCCTATTCAGAACCAATGTCAGGTATGTCGCTGTTCCAAAGAAACTTTAACTCATATTTTTATCAGGTGTCAGGCAGCCAAGATGGTGTGGAAGCGGTTGACAATTTCAACCCGTATGGACAAGCTGAGAGTGGACTCAATAGGAAGCTGGGCGAGGCATGTAATTGACAGATTATCCACCAACGAGACACGATTAGCAGTTATTGTGATGTGGTGGATGTGGTTCCGGCGCAACAAACTTGTGCACGACGGCACTTGGATAGAATCTGAGATGCTAATCAGTAAGGCGACGGACTACCTCCGCGAAATCGATGCAGTTACAACAAACAGTAATTCCCAGCAGCCCACTATTTCCAACCGATCAACCCATGCCTCTACAAGAGTATGGTGTCCTCCTCCGAGCGGTGTCATAAAAATCAATTGTGACGCCAAATTCGAAGAAAATGGCCATGCGTGTAGAGCGGGGCTGATTGCACGGAACTGTCATGGGGAGATTATGGCATCAGCGGGGATTCCGATTGGTGACTGTGCTTCAGTGGAGGAGGCGGAGCTGCTTGCGGTAATGGAGGGTATTCTGTTTGCGCGGGACTGCTGCTTCAATGCAGTAATAATCGAAACAGATGCCCAAACAGTCGTACAAAGCCTTCAGTCAAAAAGCTTCCCCAACTCGCCTCTTAGATTCCTGTATGAAGATGTGTCGTCATGGTTCTCTATTTTTAATAGCATCTCTATTCGTTTCATTTATAGAGAGGGCAATCAGGTAGCCCATTCACTAGCTAGTTGGGCGATGGATTTTGATAGCCCCATGATATTCATGGAGGATTGCCCTGCCCCTGTTTGGCATTTAATTTGCCGTGATGTAGACTCAATTGATCTTCATTAATGATATGTTGTCTTCAAAAAAAAAAAAAACTTTGGCAGTAAGAACAATTTAAACTCTAATATTGATAAATTTGCTCAATTTGAGAAACAATTCATCAAAATGTTTTCTCAATCATGAATCTTATCATCTACGTTTCATATATACGTTTTTTGATCACTAATTAGTAGCAAACCACAAACATATGGTTAGATGTGGAAAAAGAATTCAAAAGAAATTTAATAAATATATTGTATTATGTACGAGTTGGACAAAAAAATTCAAATACTTCACCAAATTTAAAAGTATTAATCTCTAATTCAATTATGAAAAAGTATTAATCTCTAATTCAATTATGAAATCATAAAAAAAGCATGAATTTTCTTTGAAACAATAAATATGCAATTGGTGTAGAATAATGAACAAAATCTGTGTTGTATAATAATGTCTTAAATTGACCCAACTTGCTAATGTTATGGGTAAAATTACACTATTTTAGATGTCAGATGTAAAATTGCTTCTGGATGTAACGTTAGGGGTATTTTTGCACCTTATACCTTTTAAAATTCAAAAATTCTTAAAAAATTGAGAAAAGATTGAGATGGTTGTGGGTAATTATCACACATTTAAGAAATGGGAGCTCAAATCGAGTAGAAATTAGAGATAATTTTTAGGTTGATTTTGAATTTACAGAGTTACTTATCTTTTTTGGTTTCAGTTTAGTCTTTAAATTTGATTGTCGTTTTGGTTTTTCTGTTGGTTATCTTATGCGATATTTTATTTCTTAACTTTTTTTATTGGACTTGCTATTTTTTTATTTATAAAATTATGTATGCATTTTTATATAAAAAAAATATACATAAATACTTTTTGTTGGATTGCATGCATCTGTTTTTTATCTCTATTTATTTACTCTAACTTACCGTATGTTACTATAATTTTTTTTTATATATTACACGTTAACTTATATGTAAATTTATTATATATAGTCCAATTTTTAGAACGATCCTTTAATTCCGTCTAAATTCATTTAAGAACTAACTTTTCTAAATTTTCAAATTAAATTCGGGATTCAATTTTTATTTCTCAAAATTTTCTATGTAGTTGGGAGCGGGATATATTAGATTAAAAATCACTAGAAATTTCAAACTATATATTTATTTAGTTTTTCCAAATATATTCAATTTATTATTTTATAAAAAATTATACATTAAAATAATTGCTATGAAGATGAAACCGATCCTTAATTATAATATCATAAAATCTTGGTTAAATGTTCCAAATGAATGAATAATAATGCATAGCTGTAAAGCTTCATTGGGTTATATTAATTGTATTTAAGATTTTGGTATAAATAAGTATATCTTCATTTGCAGTAACACTTGTTGATATTTTAAGACTTATATAAAATAAATATATTGATATAATAATATATAGCCGGCGAGGGGAAATATTTTGATTATTTTCTTTAAAAAATGGTATAAATTAAATTATTATTTATTTATTATGAAAGACTAAAAGTGAGGATAAAGATGTGATAGCTTGCATGCACGACGGTGGCCAATCTTGCTTATTGTGATAGTTCAACTGTCTTTTTCACTATCCAAACCCTTTTTTTTTTAACTTAATTAAATATTAATTTTAATAATTAATTAATTTGAGGCATTTTTCTTGTTTCAATTATATAGTTTTTTCTTACAAGTAATTTTTTATTAACATGGGTAAATTAAAATTATACAGGTTGATTAGCATTTTGGAGGTTTACAGAAGGATTATCCTAACAAATAATTCTAATACAACTACAAGCTTAAGGTTTACTTCTTTGTAAGATAGGATCAATCAAGATCTCATATCATCAGCCACGAATCACACTGCATCATTTTTCTATTCAGATGATACGATACATGATAGATATTTTTGTAACCAAAATATCCATCATTTTCAGATGACACTTAATAAATTACAATGTTATTGTTGTGAGTAAAAAAAATCTGAAGTTTTTTAAGTTTTACGGAGGGAGTAAAAGTATACAAAATTTTAACGAGGTTAAACTTTTATGCGCGATATAAAGTCAGAGTAAAAGCCTAATTTATTCTGTCATCCCAATTTCTCTTCCTCCCAAAAACAAATCCATATCACCTTCCTCCCTCCATCTCCATCTCTAAAATATGGAATCTGGAATCATGTCCATCTCCAGCATCTCAAGACGTCTTCTTCTCCGACCATTCAGATCCATCTAGTAAGTATTGTTGGGTTTTATCTTTTTTATCTTACTAATTCCTCTTTTCTGTCTCTTTCTCTCCCTCTCTCAAATCTTGTTGAAGACTGTTGTTACTCCATCTCTATCGACAGGTGCCACGAGGAATTGCCTGAGCTATCGGTTATAGATGTCATGTCCGTGTCTTTAATTTTTAGTTATTATACTCCAATATTAGGTTACTTTATAGATGTTTATTGATTGATAAGTTAATTGGAAATTATGAATATAGTTTGGAGGCTAATTTCATGTTTTAAGTGTAAAATTAAAAGTTTAGGGTAAGTGTTAAAAAAGTTAGATTTTAAGGGATCAAAATGGATATTTTTCCATATTAGAAGATAAATCTCACAAATTAAGAATATAATTTTGTGGTTCCATAAGCTTAGAAGCTGATTAATTCCCCCAAAACCATCTTCATTTTCTCATTCTTTCTTCTTCATACATCCTAACTTACCCAGCTGCAATGTTCATATGACATCTGAAGTTTGCATGGTACGATCGAGCTAAATTTTCTTAAAGTAGGTTATAGACATCATAATGCATGTTCTAGATGGTGGGATGTAGATTTGGAGCACTGTAACATAGGTCCAAGCAAGCAGATTATGGGCAAGAAATTAAGTTCTATTTGTGTTTTTTTTTTTTTTTTCAAAAGTAAGTAACTATCAACTGCCTTTTAGAGTTTGAAAGAGATCTCAATGGGGAGTCTCCATCCATAGAGACTATTATATTGTGAATAAATGACCTGCTAGAGCAGGTAACCAAGAGGTTATCAGGTTACTAAAGATATATTTCTCTCTCCATCATAAATTCATTTTCTGTTTTTTAAGAAGGTTTCCCTCTTTTTTTTAATACTTACTCTCTCCATGATAAATCCATCATATAAAAATAATTGGTGCATAAAATTATCAATAAATCTATTTGGATATCCGACCAAAAATATAATGTTGATTTCATTTTTTTTTTTTTTTAAGAAAAACGTTTTGATTGTTGCCTTCTATTAATTTATTTAAATACTTAAATACTTCTATATTGTATAAAGCACAACAGGCTACATCAATAGTACTATTGCTAATGTGTTTGATTATATCACTTTTAATTAATTTTGTTATCTATATTTATAACATCTTTTGCTTCAAAAAAAAAAATATCTATAACATCTTTCATTACAAATGTTTTTCATATTATTGCTATATTCCGATTGAATTTCATACTTTACAAAGTTTTTAAAAATTATGCACATTGATATAAACGGTGCCGATTGAACGTTTTGGTGCGGTCAACTCTCCTCTCGCATTTAATTAAAAAGTGAGATAAAAACCAAATTTGATATTATTTTTTTTAGAAGTGCATATTTGACCTTAACGTATGAAATAGTACAAATTTTGCCATAACTTTTCTAAGTAAGATTCAATTTTACCCATATTTAATAGAAAATTTGAACAAACTGGTTTGACAAATATTTGACTATTATGAACTTTCCAAACAAGTTTATTGATAAGTTAGAGTTATTTCTTACGTTTTTTCTTGGTTATTTGTAGGGTTGTAAATGAGCCAAGCCGCTCATGAGCGACTCAGTGGTCGATCAATAAGAGCTCGACTCGATTTATAAACGGACCACTCGCGAACATGATTTAGAGGCTCGATTCGTAAACGAACCGAGATTGAACATGTCAAAGTTCGTGAGCAGGCTCGGTTAGAGGCTCATTAACAAGCTTGATAGAAGCTCATAAATAAAATCGATATAGGCCCACAAACAAGCTCAATAGAAGCTCGTGAATAAGCTCATGAATATAATTGAATATTATTTATATTTAATAATTATAATTTGATATATAGTCCGTTCCAAAATCCTTTTATTTGATATTATAGTAATATATAAATTAGATTGGGAGGATAGAGAATGGATTTAGAGTTTTTTCCCAATAATCATTGGATCATTGTATATCTTCATCATATTCACTTCTACTCTTCTCGTTCCTCTTTTTATTTCTGTCTCCCTCTCCTCACACTATTTTTATTTACAAATTGAGCTTACAATGCTAAGGATTTATAAATTGAGCTTATATTTATTAATGTCACGTTAAGTTACGTGATGTTAAATTACATTACGTTACGTTATGTTAAGTTACGTTACGTTACATTACGTCATGTCATGTTAAGTTCCGTTACGTAACGTCACATTAAGTTATGTTACATTACGTTAAATTAGGGATTGTAAGCTCAATTACGTTCGGTTAAGTTACGTTACGATAAGTTTCATTAAGTTACGTTACCATAAGTTACACTAAGTTACGATAAGTTACGCTACATTATGTTAAATTATGTTATATTAGGGATCGTTACACTAAGTTGCATTACACTAAGTTAAGTCACGCTATTACACTAACTTATAAATCGAGCTTATACTTAAATTTTGTCTCAAAATGGAAGATTTTCGTAAAATTTGATTTTATTACAAAGTTAATGGTTTTTTTAAAATGCAATTTTACATAAATTATGTATAAAATTAAAGAATTTATGTAAAGTTTAAATGTTTTATGTAAAATTCAAATTTTCATGATGATATGTTACGTTGAGTTAAGTTAAGTTACGTTACATTACACTAAGTTACATTACACTTAGATATGTTACACTAAGTTAGAATAAGTCAAGTTACGTTACGTTACGTTACGTTACGTTACGTTACGTTACGTTACGTTACGTTACGTCACGTTACGTTACGTTACGTTACGTTACGTCACGTTACGTTACGTTACGTCACGTTACGTTACGTCACGTTACATTACGTTACGTTACATCACGTTACGTTACGTTATGTTACGTTACGTTACATCACGTTACATTACGTTACGTCATGTTACGTTACATTGTGCTAAGTTACATTACGTTATATTGTGTTAAGTTACATTACGTTACATTATGTTAAGTTACGCCCATCCCCTCTATTTAATTCGGCCACCTCCCACTTTTCCCTCTTTTATTTTCAGTGATGTTTCAGTTCAGTGGTGTTTTAGTTCAGTAATGTTTCAGTTCGGTAACGTTTCAGTTCAGTGATATTTCAGTTTAGTGATATTTCAGTTGAGTGATGTTTCAATTCAGTAATATTTTAATTCAGTGATGTTTCTGTTGAGTGATGTTTCAGTTCAATAATATTTTAGTTTAGTGATGTTTTAGTTTAGTAATATTTCAGTTTAGTAATGTTTCAGTTTAATAATGTTTCAATTCAGTAAAATTTCAGTTCGGTAATGTGTCAGTTCAATAATGTTTCAGTTGAGTAAGGTTTTGGTTTAGTAATATTTCAGTTCAATGATATTTCAGTTAAGTGATGTTTCGAATCAGTGATGTTCCAGTTCAGTGATGTTCTAGTTCAGTGATGTTTCGGTTCAGTGATATTTTGGTTCATTAATGTTTCAGTTCAGTAGTGTTTTAGTTTAGTAATGTTTCAATTCGGTAATATTTCAGTTCAGTGATGTTTCAGTTCAGTAATGTTTCAATTGAGTAAGGTTTCAGTTTAGTAATATTTCATTTCACTGATGTTTCAGTTCAGTGATGTTTCGGTTCAGTGATTTTTTGGTTTAGTGATATTCAGTTTAGTAACATTTCAGTTTAGTGATATTTCAGTTCAGTAATATTTCAGTTCATTGATATTTCAATTCATTAATGTTTCAGTTAAGTGATGTTTCAGTTTAGTAACGTTTCAGTTTAATAATGTTCAGTTTAGTAATGTTTCAGTTTAGTAATGTTTCAGTTCATTAATGTTTCAGTTCAGTAATGTTTCGGTGTAGTAATGTTTGAGTTCAGTAACGTTTTAGTTCAGTGATGTTTTAGTTCAGTAATGTTTCGGTTTAGTAACCTTTGAGTTCAGTAATATTTCAGTTCAGTTATATTTTAGTTCAGTAATATTTCAGTTCAATGATGTTTTAGTTTAGTGATGTTTTAGTTTAGTTATGTTTCAGTTCAGTAATATTTCAGTTCAGTGATGTTTGAGTTTAGTAATGTTTGAATTTAGTAATGTTTCAGTTTAGTAATGTTTCAATTCGGTAATGTTTCAATTCATTATTGTTTCAGTTCAGTAATATTTTAGTGGAGTACGGTTTCCGTTTAGTAATATTTAAATTCAGTGTTGTTTCAGTTAAGTGATGTTTCAGTTCAGTGATGTTTCAGTTCAGTGATATTTTAGTTCAATGATGTTTTGGTTCACTGATGTTTCATTTCAGTGATATTCAGTTTAGTAATATTTCAGTACAGTGATGTTTCAGTTCAGTAATGCTTCAGTTTAGTAATATTTCAGTTCAATGATGTTTCAGTTCAGTAATATTTCAGTTGAGTGATGTTTTAGTTTAGTAATATTTCAGTTTAGTCATATTTCAGATCAGTAATATTTCAGTTAAGTGATGTTTCAATTCAGTAATGTTTAAGTTAAGCGATGTTTCAGTGCAGTAATGTTTCAGTTTAGTAACGTTTCAGTTTAGTAATATTTGAGTTTAGTAATATTTCAGTTAAGTGCTATTTTAGTTCATTGATTTTTTATTTCAGTAATGTTTCAGTTGAGTGAGGTTTCAGTTCAGTAATCTTTCAGTTCAGTAATATTTCAGTTCAGTAATATTTCAGTTCAGAGATATTTTAGTTAAGTAATGTTTCGGTTCAGTGATTTTATAGTTCAGTAATGTTTCAATTCAGTGATATTTCAGTTTAGTGATGTTTCAGTTTAGTGATGTTTTAATTGAGTGATGTTTCAATTCAGTAATATTTCAGTTCAGTGATATTTCAGTTCAGTGATATTTCAGTTCAGTGATGTTTTAGTTCAGTAATATTTCAGTTCAGTAATATTTTAGTTGAGTGATGTTTTAATTTAGTAATATTTCAGTTTAGTCATATTTCAGATCAATAATGTTTCAGTTAAGTGATGTCTCAGTTCAGTAATGTTTAAGTTAAACGATGTTTCAGTGCAGTAAAGTTTCAGTTTAGTTATATTTGAGTTCAGTAATATTTCAGTTCAGTGATATTTCAGTTCATTGTTGTTTCAGTTCAGTAATATTTCAGTTAAGTGCGGTTTCAGTTCAGTAATCTTTCAGTTCAGTAATGTTTCAGTTTAGTAATATTTCAATTCAGAGATGTTTCAGTTAAGTAATGTTTTATTTTAGTGATTTTATAGTTCAGTAATATTTCAGTTCATTAATGTTTCAATTTAGTGATATTTCAGTTCAGTGATATTTCAGTTCAGTGATGTTTCAGTTCAGTGATGTTTTAATTGAGTGATGTTTCAATTCAGTAATATTTCAGTTCAGTGATGTTTTAGTTTAGTGATGTTTCTGTTGAGTGATGTTTTAGTTCAGCAATATTTTAGTTCAGTACTATTTCAGTTCAGTAATGTTTCATCTTAGTAAAGTTTCAATTTAGTAATGTTTCAATTCAGTAATATTTCAGTTTAGTAATGTTTCAGTTGAGTAAGGTTTCAGTTTAGTAATATTTCAGTTCAGTGATGTTTCAGTTAAGTGATGTTTCAATTCAGTGATGTTTCGGTTCAGTCATGTTTCAGTTTATTGATGTTTCGATTCAGTGATGTTTCGGTTCAATGATATTATGTATAGTAATATTTCAATTCAGTAATGTTTCAGTTTTGTAATGTTTCAGTTCAGTAATGTTTCGGTTTAGTGATGTTTCAGTTCAGTAATGTTTCGGTTTAGTGATGTTTCAGTTTAGTAATGTTTCAATTCGGTAATATTTTAATTCAGTGATGTTTCAGTTCAGTAATGTTTCAGTTCAGTAATGTTTCGGTTTAGTGATGTTTCAGTTTAGTAATATTTCAATTGGGTAATATTTCAATTTAGTGATGTTTCAGTTCAGTAATATTTCAGTTGAGTAAGGTTTCAGTTTAGTAATATTTCATTTCAGTGATGTTTTAGTTCAGTAATGTTTCGGTTCAGTTATTTTTTGGTTCAGTGATATTCAGTTTAGTAATATTTCAGTTTAGTGATGTTTTAGTTCTGTAATATTTCAGTTTAGTAATATTTCAGTTCATTGATGTCTCAGTTCAGTAATGTTTCAGTTCAGTGATGTTTCAGTTTAGTAATGTTCCAGTTTAGTAATGTTTAGTTCAGTAATCTTTGAGTTGAGTGACGTTTCAGTTCAGTAATGTTTCGTTTAGTAATGTTTGTTGTTCAGTAATGTTTGAGTCCAGTAATGTTCTAGTTCAGTGATATTTTAGTTTAGTAATGTTTCAGTTTAGTAATCTTTGAGTTCAGTAATGTTTCAGTTCAGTGATGTTTCAGTTTAGTAATATTTCAGTTCAGTGATGTTTGAGTTTAGTGATGTTTCAGTTCAGTGATGTTTGAGTTCAGTAATGTTTCAGTTCAGTAATATTTCAGTTCAGTGATATTTTAGTTTAGTAATGTTTCAGTTGAGTAAGGTTTCAGTTTAGTAATATTCCAGTTCAGTGATGTTTCAGTTCAGTGATGTTTCGGTTCAGTGATGTTTCAGTTCATTGATGTTTCGATTCAGTGATATTTAGTTTAGTAATATTTCAGTTTAGTGATGTTCCAGTTCAATAATGTTTCAGTTTAGTAATATTTTAGTTCAGTGATGTTTCAGTTCAGTAATATTTCAGTTGAGTGATGTTTCAGTTTAGTAATATTTTAGTTTAGTAATGTTTCAGTTCAGTAATGTTTCAGTAGTGTGATGTTTCAGTTCTATAATGTTTCATTTGAGTGGTGTTTTAGTTCAGTAATGTTTCTGTTTAGCAACGTTCCAGTTTATTAATGTTTGAGTTCAGTAATGTTTCAGTTCAGTGATATTTCAGTTCAGTGATTTTTCAGTTCAGTAATGGTTCAATTGAGTGATGTTTCAGTTTTGTAATGTTTCAGTTGAGTGGTGTTTCAGTTCAGTCATGTTTCAGTTCAATAATGTTTGAGTTCAGTAATGTTTAAGTTTATTAAAATTTTAGTTCAATGATGTTTCAGTTCAGTAATGTTTCAGTTCAATGATGTTTTAGTTCAATAATGTTTCAGTTCAGTGATATTTCAGTTGAATAATGTTTCAGTTGAGTGATGTTTCAATTCAGTAATATTCCAGTTCAGTAATATTTCAGTTCAGTTATGTTTCAGTTCAATAATATTTCAGTTCAGTAATGTTTCAGTTCTGTAATGTTTCTGTTCAGTGATATTTGAGTTCAATAATATTTCTGTTCAGTGATGTTTATATAACGTTATGTTACATTACGTTATGTTTGTGTGAGTATATAAATCAATTGCATGGAGGGAGTAGTATTTAATGTGACATCCAAATGGATGAATTACACATTTATTATTGTCATTAATGTGGCATTAGATTATATGAATTCTAGAGATTATAAGCTTAATGATTGTTTATAAATAAATGAATGCTTAAAGAAATAAAAAAGAACTTAAGGATTTACAAATTCATCTTCGAATCCTAATGATTTACAAATTGAGCCCACTAGTGCTTCGGTCACCATTTTCTCTTTTTCTAGGGGGCTTATTGCTGCCGGGGGCTTTATCTCTCCGAAGCAATGGGTTCGGATTGTGCTCATCCCAGCAGGTGTAATCTCGAGCTCTCTTTATTAGCTCTTGAAAGTCCTTCGATCGAGCAGTGATGATGCTTTGCTAAAGTGCATGACTTCAAAAAATTGCTCATCAGGGCATCTATGGCTCCCCACACATTAAATTCTTTGACCTGAATCGCCATGGCCTAGAATTTTTTAATAACCTGGGCCAGAGTCTCCCCATCATTCTGGACCACTCGATTGAGGTCCAACATGGTCTTCCCCTCCGGAACTGAGGTGATAAAGTGGTCAATGAATGACTCTGCCATTTGGTTGAAGTTATGGATCGACTCGGATAGGAGCTACTTGTACCAAAAGGTTGCTGATTCTTTCATAGTAATGGGGCAAAGTACGGTATAATATAACCTCAGTAGTCATAATTGCTTCCATTATTCATCAAAAGTTCTTGACATGGGTAACAGGGTCCCCTAATTTTCCGTACTGTGTGAAGGTTGGAACCCGAAATCCTTGAGGCAATATATCGTTGAATCTCTTTTGATAGAGGTGTGTTTATCTCTACAAAATCAGAATACCCGTCTTGAGAGCTGTATTTACATAGAGAATTCTTCTCGAGGAGCTCCAATATGTCATCCGTGCTGAGGGGCGCATCGTCTTTGGCCTTCGAACCTCCGGTGGCAGCTACTTGGGGGCTCTAATGGGGAATGACATTTGCTTCGCTCGCTGGATCTGTCTTTTTCCTTGTCCTTAGGGTCTTTTCACCTTGTATGGTGCCAATGAGGGATTCTTAATCTAGAATACCTCCACCTATGGGGGCAGGCTTCGGGAATAGGCCCTAAGGGTCATAGTGGATTCCCTACTAGATTCTCCTATTCGGGTGGGGTTTTCTCATTCGTCGTCTTTTGCTTTCCGCAGCTACCGCCGAAGATCAGCCATCTCCAGCTCATGTGTTGCTTTTGCATCATCCATCTCCTTTTGCATGGCCACTAGATTCTGGGCGAATCTTCGGGATACTTCCTTCGTCAGGAGTTGGTATTGAGGATCTAATTGGGGTTAGGGCCCTGCCTTCTGATTGAATACTTGGTCGTTGTTCCAGTGGATCTCTGAGTGAACGCGACTAGATTGAGCCATCACTGAATATTTTTATATAAGGTGGATAACCGAAATCCACGCTCATCGCACCAATGATAACTTGTTACATGTTATTGATCATATGTCCAAATCGTGATGTTGATCCAACGTCGTGTTGAGCCTACAAAACAGTATGCAAGTCGGACGGGGCCAGAGTCCGGGAAACCTATTTCGATGTCAAGTCAGTTTCTAGTTTAGGGCCGAATGGAAGGATATGGACTAGTTTAGAGATAATAGTTAACGTACTGACCCTTGCGTCTATACCTGTCTATTTATAGTGTTCGATCAGGTTTAAGGTTATCATTTTCTTGGGAATCCTTACAGAGCTAGGATTCCTAATCCCTTAAGGAGTCCGAATCCTGGGAGGAATCTTTTGTCTCATAAGATTCTAGAAAATTCCTTGAAATTCTGAGGTTAAGACCTCGTTAGTTGCAATGGGATGTAGCTCGTCAGGCTTGGGTCGTGGTGGACATATCTGGGCTGTTGAAGGGGCCATAAACTATTTTGGACGTTATTTGACTTTTATTTAGACCTGGGCATGGGCCGAGATGGGCCGGGCTCGGGCCGGGCCTGTCGGGCTTTTAATAAAGCCTGGCGAGCCCAAGCCCAGCCCGTAAGAAATTTAGTCGGGCTCGGGCTCGGGTTGGGCTCGGGCCTAAGATATGAATCCCAAGCCCGCCCGTCCAAGCCCATCTATATAATAAAAAAAAATACAATTATAATTTATTATAATTTATTACAATTATAAATACAATTATGTTGATAATAATAGTTAACTTGGTAAAATAAAAATAAGGTTTATGATGATAATAATAGTTAACTTGGTAATAATCTAATATATAAGAGTTAATTGTTAATTTCTGTTAAAATTAACTTCATCTACATTAATCTAAGCTATAAGGAGAAACAAGCTAGACATAATTATTTGAATCAGCCATTAAAAGCTCCACAGACGAAATTAGGAACAAAATAAAATTCAATGACTAAACCAAAGAAAAAAGAAAGGTAAGCTGATGTTGTATTCTCTCCCACCCAGCAAGTACAAAATAAAGACCAATAATTAAAAAATATATATTGTAATTTATTTTAACTATTTATATTTATAAAAATATATCATAATTTATATTTATATAATATAATTTATAATTTATATAAATATATAATATATACAGTATATCGGGCCGGGCCGGGCCGGGCCGACGTAAAATTCGTAAAGCCCAAACCCGTCCAATTTTTAGCGGGCTTATATGGACTTGGGCCGGACCAAACTTGACATCATTTTCATCTGTCCAAGCCCAGTTAAATGGGCCTGGGCCTGGGTGGGCCGACAGCCTGGGTGGGCCGGCCGGGCTTGTCGGCCCATGCCCAGATCTACTTTTATTACATTTGAAACTGAGCCGCGGTGATCGTCACGCTTGTTATATCACTTAGCTAGCTAACAAAGGATAGGTACATGAATGAAGTTGAAATTAGGATTATATATATATATAATTGTGTATTGGATTTTGAAATAATTGAATACATATGGAGTTGAGTTATGTTTGCGTTAACATAACGTATTCAATACGCATATGGAACAAAAACAATGAATATAACAACAAAATCATGGATTCTCATTCTAGATGACTCCACACCTAATTATTATAATTCATATTTTTATATATTTTTTAAATATTGGGACAACCTTCTAATAAATGGCGTTTTATATTGTAAAGGCCTTATCTCATTTTTAAGGGTTAAGTTGCATGTACACAAATATCTATAATATTAGTAATTTTATCTCTATTTTAGAATATACAATTTTACTTCAATATTGGTAAGTAAAGTAATTTTAAACGTAGTCTGCCAAATTAAGAGTCAGTTTTTCGTTTAGTTTTTAGCTTCTATTTGCTGTTCCATTCCAAACAAGAGATTTTGGAGTATTGCTTTTTTTTATTTTTTGGAAAAACCAGTATTTTGGAACTTTTGACGAAAAATAATTCAATTTATTTTACAAGATCAAATAACCATTGCATGCACAATATAGAAAACTTGAATTGAATAGCACAAAAGAAAGAAAATACCTTTTCACTGTGAAGCCGGTGGATTAAATTAAAATTGACATGAAATTTGCAATTTCTTTTATAGAATGTGATTTTTTTTTATGTTATTCATAAAACTTGAATTTTTATTCTCTTCTATTTTAGAGCATGTAAGAAACAGAAACCAAGTTTTTATAGTTTCAATTTCTGTTAAAAAATAGGATTCCGATATTTACAACTTTAAGGGCTGTAAATAAAAACCTATAAATTCATATTATTTTTTTTTTATAAAATAAATTCATATTATTAGTTCTACTTTAGTTTTTCAATACATAAAGTTTGTTAATATTTAAACTTAAATACTTAAATGCATTTGTCATAATATATTGTTATATTTTCAATACAAATAAATGATATATTTTAGAATTAAAATTCTCTTTTTTTTTTATTGAAAATATAAGAAAAAATATGAATAATTAATGTTTATATATATCATTTGCCTAAAAAATATACCAAAATCTAAATTCAAGAATATTTTAAAACTCCCTTTTTAATGGCCTTGAAAACTTCCTGCCATGAATTCTGTAGGCATAAATTATAACAATCCATGATGCTACATCCTTTTAATTATTTTAATTATTTTTAATTAATTTTAGAATTAAATGTATATATTAGTTTATTGAGTAATTTAAAACATATTTATATTAGTTATTTTATATACTTTACATACTAACCGTACAGTAATAAAGAAACAACAAACAGCTAACCCTAATAATAAATAATAAACAAATAGCCAAATTGAAATATAATTATTCTGTTATCGTATTCTGTACCAATTACATATCTAAAAAAGGATTTTTTGTTTTATATAATTTCATAATATATTTAGAAAATACTTTTAAATTCGCTAAAGTATGATTTTCCCTCCAACATATACAACATACATGACAACTTTTAATCATTTTTACTGGTATAAATATATCTGTAACTAATAAATAATAAAATAACATTCATATACATCTAGAGATAATAAAATTTCATACATATTTAATGGAGATAATAAAATTTATGAAAGAGGAGATAATTTTATTAATAATACTTAAAATTAAAATTGGTTCAATTTGCCACATTATGATATAAAGTTGATTATTAAGAGTATTTTAACTTTTTTAATACTAATATTAGAAATACTTTTATATCTCATCTATCTACTACGGGCCCGTTTGTTTTATCTACGGTTTGTTGTTGCTGTTTGCTGTTTATTGTTACGGTTTGTTGTTTGCTGTTGCTGTTTGCTGGTTCCTATTGGAAAAAGCTGCTTTTCCAAAAAGCAGAGATTCTCTGCTTTTGTAAAAGGCTGCTTTTCAGGTGTAAAAAGCAAACAGAAGGTCACTAACCAAACACTTAATGCTGCTTTTCAACTGTAAAAGGCAAACGGGAGAAGCTTAACCAAACACCTAAAACTCTGCCTTTTAAAATGAAAAGGCAAACAGGATGTGAAAAGTAGGTAAACAAACTGTCACGTCCGTGTCTAAATTTCTAGAATTTATATCTTGATATTAGTATATATTATAATTATTAGGTGGGTGATTTTTATTTGGTGTTATAGGAAAAGTTTGGAGTTAATTTGATGG
This sequence comes from Euphorbia lathyris, assembly GCF_963576675.1. Classification (NCBI taxonomy): domain Eukaryota; kingdom Viridiplantae; phylum Streptophyta; class Magnoliopsida; order Malpighiales; family Euphorbiaceae; genus Euphorbia; species Euphorbia lathyris. Next base: position 29,892,535 of record NC_088916.1, on the reverse strand, counting down.
TTTTATATATAAATTAAAAGTTTAGAGTAATTTTTAAAAAATTATAGAAATATGAAGGATCAAACGTGATATTTACCAAATTTGAGATATATATCTCAAATGAAGCCGCGTGATCATCATCTGTTTCTTTTTTCTTTCTATTTCTTTTCCTTTTTCTTTTATCATCAGTTTTCTCTGAACCGTTTTTCCACCGTTTCTTTGATTTACGGAGATTTGACCGTCCGAATCACTCAAAATTTAAAACATAGCATCCTTATATGTAGTTCTAAGTCCTAACCGAAGAGTTTTTGAATTTCGGAAGTGTTTGGAGGAGAAACGTCTTAGACAGAATTTAGAGACGAATCGATCAGATGTATTTTCCTCAATTAGTAGTTAAGGTAAGTAACTATCAACTATATTTTGAGTTTTATGTATATAGATAAATATATATTTATAAATTTTCAGATATTGATATTTCAGGGTTTAACGAGTATTTTGTAAAATTGAGGTTTTTTACGATTTTGCTTTGTATTGTGAAATTATGGTTCAAATGAAGCTATTGACTATGCTTCTTTATGAATTTCAGATTTTACTTGATTATGTTGATTTAAGGCTTAATTTGATTGATTTTTGGAATTTTTCTTGATTAAGGATTGATATTTTGAATAACTGGTTATGAAATAGTTTGGAATTTGATTGTGAAAGGAAATTTGAATACGTTATGATTTTATGATTTTATATCCATCGAGAGTTATCCGGATCGGTGGTTTTATATTTGAAGACCATGTTCAGTAAGGGACATGGCATGTGTACACAGTCTGAAGACCTATTGGGTATGGCAAAGAAGTGTCGGGTAAGACCATATGGGATAGGCATAGGGGTGAGCAAAATAACCGGTAACCGATTACCAAACCGATAACCGAACCGAAATTTTAGTTTGGTTCGGTTATTTTAACATTCTGGTTCGGTTCGGTTTTCATTTTAGCTCAATTTGGTAATCGGTTATCGGTTCGGTTATTGAAAAAAAAGATCGGTATAACCGATAACCGAACCGAACTTCATATATAAATATAAAAAATATAATTTTATCTTTATATATATATAAATAAAAAGTCCAAACCTAAAAAATACACTTTTATCTTTGTATATATATATTTTGGTTTAGTAGCCTTTAATTTATTCAATTGTAACTTTTGTACAAGGATATTATTTGAAAACTAATTAAATAAAAATGTAGAAAAAATTAAATATTTTATGTTTTTGGTTATTCGGTCGGTAATCGAACCGAACCGAAAATTTTCGGTTAAATGAAATTCGGTTACCAAACTTGTTCGGTTCGGTTCGGTTATGAAAATAGGGCAAATTTCGGTTCGGTTAACCGACAGTTCGGTTCGGTTAGTAACCGAACCGAACCGATGCTCACCCCTGGATAGACAATGTTAAGAGACGTCTCGACTATATATATGGTTATGGATTGATACTTAAGGGGAGAAACTCGAGGATGGATACAATGTTTTAAGTTCATTTGGATTATGTTTTCGGTTATGATTGATTTTGATATAAGGTTTTACATTTGATTAAATACGAGTTGATTTGATAAAACACTTATTTGATTACAATATTTTATAAGGTTTTGAACTCAAGAATGGATACAAGATTATATATTTTTATGGTTTTGGTTTACTACTTTGACTATATTATGAACTTACGTTTTGAGTATATTTTATAAGGTTTGGATTAAATCCCTTTATAAATGTATATATGTAGCTATGTTAAATAAAGTTGGTTTTTATAGCTGATAGTTTCTTACTGAGATTTTTGTCTCACCTTTTTTTTAAATGTTTTAATGTTTTTAGGTGAGAAAGTACAGGATATAGAGAAGATTACCGACCGTTTAGGCGGGGTTTGGAAGTTGGCTGCTTATTGTGAGAATTATGGTTAGAACTTTGGTAGTCCAATTGTAATATAATGACGTTGGATAATTTGGAGACTCTTAAGTATTGATTATGATCTTTCTATTTCACGCCTGATACCGATTGAGGTCGTCTAGGGTCGGGTGTGACACAAACACCCCCTACTTATACTATTTTTTTTTTGACAACCAAATAACATATATTAAGAATCAAGAAGAAGCATATTACAAATAAAATCAGGGGGTACAGAAAACCACTCACCTCGATGTAAAGGTAAAATACTACTTCTAGCTAACAAATGAGCAACAGAGTTTGCAGAACGACAGACAAAACGAATAGAGCAATTAAAAGACTCGTTCAAAGAAAAATGACAATCATTGGCTAAGGCGTTAAAAGGAGATGAAACCTGTAACGACCCCCTACTTATACTATTTAATAAATTATAGAAGGGAGAATATTATAATACGGTAAATAAAGAGAAAGCTTAATATATCATTTGCCCTATAAACTTATTTAAAAGGGTTGATTAGTTTTCTACACTTTCAAAGTGTTCTGATAGCCCATTTAACATGTATAAAATATTTAATTAGTTTTCTAAATTTGTGTAAAATGTAATCAATTGATCGCTCGATTGTAAAAAAAATAAGTTAAATGCGAAAAATTTATTGTAAATGTCTTTTTTTTTCCGAATTATTGCACATGTCTTAAAAAAGTAAAATGACCACATTTAGATATGTTGTTCAAACATTAAAGAAGACAAACTTTATAGTTGAATAAGTAAAATTTTTTTTTAATTTATTCTGTGAATTATGTAGTCAATTTTAAAACACGTGCAATACATTTTTTATATTTAACTTATTTTTTTAACAATTGAGTGAGATTATATTTTTTACAAATTAAAAAAAAAAACTAACGGAATATTTTATATAAATTAAAGAATAAATTAAAGAGTTTATTAATCAAAATTTTTAAACAAATTAAGATTGTATTAAGGCTACAGAGAATTACTTACGTAGTGTCCGGGACTGAGTATTTGTATATATAGTAGGTATAGCTGTACCCAAATACAGAATGCAGATAGCGAAGCACAGAGACCAAGTCTGAGCGCTCTTTTTTAACTTTACGCGCCAACAAAGACCCAGCTGTGCCTTCCACGTGTGATGACATTCTCACAGACACGTAATTTTAAAAGTCAGCCTTGATATTGACACTATATTCCAATCCAATCCAACGGCTCACAGCCACGAGTTCATCCCGTGTGTGCTGCGTGTTTTGTGTTTTCCATATAAGGCTTAGGCTTCCACACTGTTTTCTTTATTTCCAACACCCTCACTTCCCAAAATAAACCATTTCCTCTCATTCTTTTTCTTTTTATCTTAATTTTTCTCTCATCTTATTAAAATATAGTATGTATTATTGTAGATTTTTTTATTGTATTTTACCGTATTCTATTTTTGTTATATATATATTATTAAATTTAAATATAAAGATAATAATTATTTATAAAAATATCTTCAATAATTAAAATTTAATAATTATTATATTGTATTTAAAACACGTTTTGGATTGAAGATCCGCTAAACAAAAAGCTCTAACATAATGTTTAGGCCGGCTCTCTAGAGCCAATTATGCTCTTAAATCACATCGATATATTAATTAAATTATATTCATAAATACATATAATAAGAATTATTATATACTCTTGGATTTAAATAATTGTCATATAGAGAAAAATATTATTGTTTTATAATGTTTGTCATATTAAATTGAGTAAATAATTATACGGTTCTTATGTTTTTAGTTAACACGCTAGTAAGTCCATCATATTATTATAAGGTCCTTAAATATTATCTTAATTAATTCTTTAGTTATTTCATTTGTTTTTGTAAATAAAAATCCAAAATTATCCCTAGTTATATACAAAAAATCTTTTATCTTTTAGTTTCAAATTTAATCTAATTAATTTTAATGAAGTTTTTTAAACTATATATATACACCGGAAATTAATATATTTGAAAAAATGTATTATTATTTTTTCTAAATTATAATTATTTTTTCTTTATTTTTTAATGCAATATCTTTAAACTAATATTAAATATTATTATAAATTTTTTTATAATTTTTTAAAAATCATTTTTTTTTTCTTCATTTGGAAAATTTATTAGAATTGTAAAAACTTTTTACAATGATAGTCTTACTCCTATTTTAATAATTTTTGAAATATTTTTCATTCATTTTTTAGTCAATAAATTTTACGTTATTAAATTAAAATTCTATAATTATATAAAAATTAATAAATAATTACTTTATATTGGAGTTTATACCGGAGAGATTGTGTGATTATGTAGGAAAAAAGAGAAAGAAATATAAAATAGGAAAAATAGATGTTTTATTATTAAAACATAAAGTAAAGAGTAATTTTGGTATTTTAAAGTTTATTTAGTATAGTTTGACCATTGGTCCAATTATAAGGACTAAGGAGTTAACAAAAACAAAAACGCAAGGACTATATAATTATTTCTAAAAACACAGAGAGCTTATAATAATTATTTACCCTATTAAATTTTCAAGATTTTTTTTTATTTTATTTTAACATGGTTAATGAGTGTAAAATTAATTACTTTTTTGTGTCATTTTAAGTTTTCAAGGTATAAAGACTAACCTATTCATGATAGGACTGACTGGACCTAATCGGATATTATACTAAATTACTTTGTCCAACTCAACTCGTACTATATTTATATCAGACTCGTACCGGACATGACCAATGTAAGAAAATTAATTTACAAGCCCATCCCAACTTGTATAACTAATCCATACTTATATTAAAAAATTAATTAAAATTAATATGAAAATATAAATATCAACAATAAAAATACAAAAAATTAAAAATTTAGTTAATTAATTCAATAAAATTCAACAAAAGTAATTTTATATAATAAAAAATATTTAACAAAATAATAAAAATTAAATAAAAATAATATATATATATATATATAATATAGGAGCGACTTGGTTGGGTTTGGTTCGGGTCTTTGAATTAAATCCCAAACTCAATCCATTCTATATATGAGCTTAAAAAGGCTCGACCAGGGACTAATTCTTAAATAGACATGTCCAAATTCTATCTATAAGAAGCGAATTTAGACAGATAGAAAACTCATAAATAGATTTAATAAAAAGTAGTTTATTGATAAATGTAGTAGAAATTAAGGATTATTAACAAAAAAAAATATTTTTTATTTTTTATAAATTTAATACAAATCAATTATTTGTTTAATATATAATTTTATTAAAATGTGATAATTATTTTAAGCTGAACAAGTATTTTATTATTATTTATAAAAATCAATTCAAAGGAAGTATATAACTTTTCAATGGAAGTTGATAACTTTTTTTACTTCCTTATAAATGATCTATTTATTCATTTTTATATATGAGATATACCTATTAATTTTTGTAATTGGTATTAATATAAATAAGAATTATAATAAGAGAAAAATACAAAAAAATGCTTGTGGTTTGTTCAATTTGCAAACAGAGGCATGTGGTTTAAAAGTTTACAAATAGAGGTATGTGGTATGATTTAATTTACAAAATAAGGTATTTCAGATTCTACTATTAAGTTTTGATTACAACCAATGTCATTTTTATCTTGGAAAAAAATTGTTCCTACATATTGATAAAACACGGTCCTTTCCCCAAAACGCAGCTCCCTAAATCGAAACCATATATCATACGGTGAAAATTTTACGTTTTTTTACTAATTTCACGGTTTAGGAACTAAAATTGATATTGAAGTTCATTTTACATCACTACAATTTAATTTTTGGGTATGTGTTTTGTCAATATGTAAATGTAATTTAAAAAATAAAATAAAAATGCTCTTGATTGCATCAGAACATAATAATGTAATCTGAATACCTTATTTTGTAAATTAAATCATACCACATGTCTCTATTTGCAAACTTTTAAACCACATACCTCTATTTGTAAATAAGGCAAATCATAAGTATTATTTTTGTACTTTCCCCTTATAATTAAATCATAATAATTAACAATAAATAAAAAATTTAAAAGAAAAAATAATTATTTTAATGATTTAATTATAATTTATGGATTATAATGCAAAATTTAAATCCATATATAACGTGAGATAGATGAATATATTTGTAATAAAAAATAGATAAGGACATCTATTCGTTTTTCGTTTCGATTTATAGTACCCGTCTGTTTCCATTTTTCGGAGCTACGTTTTACCTTTCAATGCTAAACAAGAGATAGAAAGTATTTGATAAAATTCCGAAACACCTGTATTTTACAAAAAAATACAACTAATATCTTTTGCCTATCAACAACAACAAATAATAAATAAGAACAACTGAAATAAATGAGTCCATAATATTCGCAAAATAAATTTTAGTGTCAGTTTATTTACATTTTTCGAAACTGTTTAAATTTCGAAATCACTGCTTTTATTAGAAAAATCAATTAACATCCACTACCAATCATCAACAACAGCCAAAAAAAAAAAAAAAACACATCTAATATGAACAACACCTAGCAAATAGTAACATAAGAAATAAACGAACCTTTAATTAGGAAATAAGTTACCTAAATGGTACATCAATAACCTTGAGATAGTTAATGAGATTAATTACCAAACAATTTATAAAAGAAATAGATGAATATATATTTATGAATAATTGTTAACATGTTATTGAGAACATAGAATTTATGTTACATGATGCATGTGGGAGATTGAAAATTAAAAAAATGATTTATATTTAATGCAATAGAAGATTAATTAAGAATGGTAATTATTTGTACGTCCAACTTCCGTTTTTAGAGGTTTCTCTTTCCGACCCACCATATTACGCGGTCCAAATATCACCAATAAAATGGCCTTTCCTTCCATTAGGGTTTCTCATCCATTTCTTCTTTCTCACTTCCACTCTCTCCTTCCCTTTCAACTCGTCCTTACCCTTCTGAATTAGCTTCTCTATCTTCAATTTCACACAGATTATTTATTCGTAATTTTATTTTCTGATTAGGGATTTTCTTTTCTTCATGTGATAATGCCAGCGACGGATTACCAAGGATCCTCAGCTTCCTTTAGCCGTTCCATTTTCAGTCTCCGCCGTGACCAGGTTCATTCTATGGAATCTACGCATGAAGCCACCACTCATGACCTCGAGCTCGAAACATTTCAAAGGCAGGTGGCTGACCGGTTCACGGATCTGTCATCAGCCGGCTCCGATGATTTGCTTTCACTCTCATGGATCCGAAAGCTTCTTGATTCTTTTCTCCGTTGTCAAGAGGAGTTTAGGGTCATTCTGTTTAATAACAGATCGCATGTTTATAAATCGCCTTTGGATCGGATGATTCATGATTTCTTTGAACGGAGTGTCAAGGCTTTGGATCTTTGTAATGCGATTAGGGATGGGATTGAACAGGTCAGGGAGTGGAAAAAACTAATTGAGATTGTTCTTTGTGCTTTGGACAATCAGAGAATGCTCGGAGAAGGACAGTTCCGCCGTGCAAAGAAGGCGTTAGTGGATTTGCATATTTCAATGCTTGACGACAGAGAATCTACTGCCGCTTTGGCTAATCGGAACCGCTCCTTTGGACGCCAAAACGCTGCATCCTCTAAAGACCAACATAAGAATCTTGGGCATTTTAGATCGTTGTCGTGGAGCGTTTCACGGTCATGGTCTGCGGCCAGGCAGCTCCAGGCGATTGCCATTAATGTAGCGCCTCCCAAACCTAATGAAATTGTGGCTACTAATGGAATTGCGGTGGCTGTTTATACTATGAGCTCAATTTTGCTGTTTGTTATGTGGGCTATGGTTGCAGCTATACCTTGCCAGGATAGGGGATTGCAAGTGCATTTCTCAATTCCCAGAAATTTGCTATGGTCTGCTTCTATAATGTCATTGCATGAGAGAATAACAGAAGAATCGAGGAAGCGTGATAGGAGGAATGCATGCGGTTTGTTAAGGGAGATTTATCGTATGGATAGGTCTACTAAATTGTTGGCTGAAATGGCTGATTCTGTTCAGTTCCCCTTAACAGAGGAACGTGAAACGGAGGTTAGATTGAGAGTGCAAGAGTTGGGACGGGTTTTTGAGTTAATAAAGACGGAATTGGATCCTTTGGAGAGACAAGTTAGAGAAGTGTTTCACAGGATTGTTCATAGCCGAACTGAAGGGCTTGACTCTCTGGGCAGAATGAACCACAATGACTGATATTGTCATTGCTTGTTTAAGCATTGCTTAAGAAGAGCATAAAGATGAATCCTTTGAAAATAAACTGGCCAGGATGCCAACAAAAAAAAGAAGAAATTTCTTTGTATTTATCAGCAAATATATTGTGTAAAGGAAATGTAGGATATGGAAATTCAGAATCTTGTGGTCCATGGTGCTGATCTCCAGCTTCTTGTTGCGATTGTATAATCAAAATTTCCAGTAAATTACATCTTTTGAATTTGTAGCTGAGTCTGCATTCATGTTTTTTACTCTTTTCTTTTTTGCTTTGTTAATAGTATACATAATTTGTGTAATGCAAGAGGGGAAATCTGCCTTTTTTTTTGTGTGTGTTACATTCAGGTTCTTTGTTCAGTTCCCTGTTAACCAAGAATGTTTTGTTACTATCTGTGTTGAATGTGTAGCTGAAAGATTCTGTAAATGAAGTTTCTGTTATTAATATTATCCAATATTCAACTCTCTCTGTTGTTTGTTAAGCCCGCAGGTGCTGAATATTGTTCTTTGTCTTACTGACGTGTGCAGTTATACTCGCCCTGTCATTGCTCTACATTGAGTAAGCACCTCTATATGTTAATTGTTATTTCCAAGATTGCCTACAGCTGATTTCCAGCTGTCTCCTAAGCCCTCCGAGGATTGTTTGAACTGAGGAATGCTCCTTCCATTTTCTGACCTTGTAAGGCATTTAACTGTTTCTTTGTTTGTTACTCATGTTCTACTTTTATTCGTCCCCACAGAAGAAGACAGTAAGTTCTTGTTTGTTCTCTGTGCATTTGTAAATCCAGTGTTATTCAAATTAGGTCTCTTCTTTGGTTAGAGAACTAGGTGTGAAGAATTCAATTGTAACTCTTCCTTTTACCCTTATAGATAGATTCTTACTTGGATTTTGTTACTGCAGGAATTGGATTATCTTAATGCTGACTGGCTCTTACCCATTGCATTCAAAGCTCCAGCTTTCCATAAATAGAGGGGTTCATTTGACTTTGATATGCTGGCATATGAGGTTTTATCAGGCCCCTTGTGATTTTCTTAATGCAAATATTACAATATCATGGAGCACTTGCATTAGTTTAATTGACTTTGATATGGTCTCGTTTGAGGTCCCTGAAAACTGCATTTATTGAATGGAATTCGTTTTTGTGGTGAATATATTTTTTTATTCGTTTCTGAGCTCCATTTTATTGACAATGGCTTAATATCATTCTTTATGCACTATGGAATTTATGTTCCCCTAGGATAAGACTCCACCACTTGGTTGAGTGAAGTTACCTTTGTGCTACTGAAGCAAACATTCTGCACTTTATTCCCCTCGTTCCAGGAGAAAATTACTTCTTTTAACTAAATGCTTCCCATCCCCATCAACATGACAGTTCTTTTTTTTATTTTTTATTTTTAATAAAAAGAACTTAATTGTGAAATTGTAGTTTTAAAAGAATTTTTGAGATGGAGATGTTTGTACGCTAGATGCCATTTAAATGTATTGTCTTGTTTTGACAATGTCAATGATGAATGATTTTATCTTGTGTACTGTCTTAAATTCTTAATCTGTGATACTTAGCTTTAATGTAGGGTTTCTCTCTGGTTACTTGTGGTCATTAGTCATTCTCAACTTTGCATGATTCTTTTTCATGCTTAGCTATTTTGTCCTTCCCTTTTCAAAATCTAAACATGATGATCTTTCCTACTGAAAGCATCCAAATAAAGGTGTTTGACAAACAGGTTAGGTTGATTTATCATGCATCTATATTAAATTTTTATATATATATAGCTTGATTAAGAGCAATGGAATTTGTTGTGTTCAAATTTGCAGTGTTGTGTGGAGGTCTGATTGATTGTTCCTTAAATATGTGCAATAATAAAATCCTAATAGGCCCTGGACTTGTTAGATCTCAATTTTCTAGTGGTTCTGAAGACTTAGGAGTGTTGCTTGTTCTAGTGGTTCTGAAGACTTAGAGTGTTGCTTTCTAACAAGCTACGAGATGTTTAGTAGTTCATCCTTCTAAATCACTAGTGAGTAGTATTCGATAGACACTATTCCTCCCCGTATATGAAATTCTTCTCTATGGTAAAATGGTGCTTGAAATAATTGAGACTCATCCTTCGAGTAACTGTATAGTTGTTGTTGTAGTTGAGCATGGATTTGTGGATATTAGCATGGTTGTTGAAATATTCAACCTTGGTTGGTCCCTTGCATACCTACCAAAGAAATTGTAAGATTAGTGGCCATTTATGCACTGTACTACTGTATTAGCTGTCTTAACTCATAAGCTTTAATTACCAAAAGTTATACAGTACAAGAAACAGTTGTAAGAATATGGAGATTCCTTCCTTAGTTATGAATAGGATTTGAATGTGAAAGTGAAGGCTCTTCAATTCCCAATTTTTCTCTTGAAATTTAACCATAATTGCATAGAATTTGATAGGGTCAAAACTTGAACAAATATGTGGTCCATGTTCTGGCTTTATGTGCTTCCATCCATGTGTTTTGTCAACAGTACCAGGCTTTTCATACACTCCACTTATCTGTCAAGTAGTTATAAAAAATATTTGGCCCCATTACCTTTCTTTTCATTCATCCTACTTTACTATCCAGGTCCAGCTGCCTTGCCTTACTACAATTTTGTGCAGGTTATTGCCAAAAAATCTCCAATGCTAGTGATCTTTCTTGGGCCTAGTTTCTTTTTCAGTATTTGGTTTTCTGTTCTTTTAACAACATTATATTATTCTCCATCTATAAATATAGAATACACTATACAAGTATTTTTGTAAATACTGGAATTGAAATGCCTGAATAATCATTTATCAAGAACTTTATACATGTAATATGATTTTATCTTGAAGTAATTGAATAAGTATATATATTGATGAATGGTGGGGATTTATTTATGTTATACATGTTAAATTGAAATCATCTTCTTTTAGCTCTAATGAAAGTAATGACAAGAACAACAAGAGAGACAAGGATTGCTGATCCTGCAACAACAAAAGGTGGACATAGCTTAGACCCTCTTGATTTTCTCTGCCTTTCTACTGCTATCAATTCCTCCTCATCAACTTGTTTATCTTCATCATCATTTTGTAATTCTTGTGGCATTTCATCTTTTGCTTGAGATGTTTCTTCATCATTTTCACAAATTCTTTCAAATTCTTTTTCTACAGCTTGTTCAATTTCGTCGGTTTTCGATTCTTGTTCGATTTCTTGAATCTGAAGGCCAAGCATTCCTTTAACTGATTTGGGCATAATGACTGTTAAACTTGATTGTTCATCATTGAACTTAGCCTTGATTTTATCCAAAATAATACCATCAGGAATTTGGAAAACCTTACTGAAGGTTCTCAACTCAATATCTTTTGTGTGCATAATCCATGATCCTGATAACACCATCTCCTGAACAGCCCTCTTCCCGCTAATAGTAATCCGATTCCCATCTTCATTGATATGGATATCAATATTCTCTCTTTTAAAACCTGCATTGAACCACAAGTTTAGCAGAGAAAGAATGAAGATTAATCAGTGTTATATGATTATTACCTTTGAGATATGCAATAAGGAAGAAGATGGTGTCAGTTTCTCTGGATAAGAAGAGAGGACCGGCATGAGTTTTGTTAATCTGGAGGTTGGAATGGGAAATTATATCATCTCTTGTGCGGGTGATCTTCAATCCCAATTCTAGCTCCATTTTTTCTCTTAGAATTATTTCAAAACGGAAATTGATTGAGAATGAAAAGAGTGGGTTATGTTTTGGTGTATGGTATGCAAAAGAGAAAAGGACATATTCGTTGCTTCTTTCTCTTGTATGGTATGCAAAAGAGAAAAGGACATACTGCAAGGTTAAAAACACTTGTCACGTTTTTTTTTATTTTTATATTCATTTTTTCTTTTAAAGTTAACTCCAATCACATAAATCAAGCATAATTAAGTGATTGATTAGGATAAAATCACGCATTCTTCTATTTGCATGTAGGAATGTGACTATATACACCCACTTCAATTTCGAAAACCAAAATTTAAGATAGAGAAAGAATTGAGTTACAAAAAATACCATTATTGTTGTCGGTAAATGATAAAACATCATAAATGATGTAATTGAAGATTCCACCTTGATGAGGAATCTAAATATTCTACATATTTTGCACATTGCATCAGTTAGTTTAGGAAAAAAAGTTTTTTTTTTTTTTTTTTTTTTTTGTGATTATTCAATAATTTTGAAGATGAAATGTCTTTAAACATAATATTTATATTTTTCTATTTTTTTGTTCAATACGTGTAGAACACATTATAAGAATTCAAAGCGTGTCTTTGATATGTTATTTATGAGTAGATTTATTTATGGGATGGGCTGGGCCGAGTTTGATCTAGGTCTAATCAAGTTTTATACTAAATTATTGGGTCAAATACATGAATATCGTAATTAAGTACAAAATTACAATTAAGTCATATTATCAAACTTAATTCTTAATATATCATTATTCTCTATATTTTATAATTTTACACCATAATTTAAAAAATCTAGACTCCAATTCATAAATCATAAACTATAGAAAATATATTCTAGATTTCTAATTTATCAATTCTAGTCATTAAAATATATTAAAAGTACTGATTTTACTAGTTTGACATAATCCAAAATTATATCTTGATATAGTTGTAAATAGTTTTTAAAACATGAATTTCTGTGTAATTTTCCCATTATTTTATTCAAGCTCAATCCATCCCACATAATATTTATATTGGCACGGGACCGGACTGAGCTAAGGAAAAAATATCGATTTTCAAGCCCAGCCTATCCAAATAATATATATTTATATTTAAAATAATAATTAAAATTAAAATTAAACTATAAATATAAACAACAATAAAAATATGCAAAAATAATTTTATAGAAAATACTTTTTTTAAATGATTGAAGTAGGGTGTCCTTCAACCCAGTCAATAGGGTGATACACTAGGCAAACATCCCCTTCCTCCCAACAAATATTTAATAAACTAATAGAAATCAAATAAAGGTTAGAAATACATATAATATAAGGCTAAGGCTTTTGGGACAAATTTCAAATCTAATCCATTCTATGTGCTGATTTGAACTTCACATCAAGTTGGACCAATTTTTAAATATACATGTGCAAGCCCAATCCATAAAATGTGGATTGGGCAGGTCAAAGCTCATGAACATGTTTTTTTTTTTTTTTTGAACCCATGAACATTAAAGTGAATAACACAATTTATAACAGAAGAACACTATGTTTTTTTTTTTAACTGAAACAACACCCTATTTTTTTCTTTTTTTTACTTATAAAAAAATCCCATATCTGAAATTTTTGACACTCAGCAATATAAGTATAAAACTTATTGCTAGATGTTCTTTTTTCCTTTTTAATATGATAAAAAAATATTATTACTCTTTTATACCTATAGTATATGCTTTAAGAGAGTGAGATTTAGGACTCATTGATTGGGTTGAGATGCATTCCAGTACCTCGTATCAGATGAGGAAGATAATTCCACCAACACGCAATTTCAAGAAACACATTCTTGAAATTTTTATAAATATATGTAAAAGGTGTTTTAGTGTTAATGTACAAAGTGATACAATTTTATCTTGACATAAATTTTCAACAAAGTGGTTTACAGTTATTTTAAATGTTATATCAAACATTTTAAATATCATCAAGGGACAGGTATAAGTCTACCATTTCATCGTTTAATTTATTCAAGTGTCTATGGTCCAATGAATTTAAGGGCTAAGCATAAGGCCTATCATTTCATCAGTTACATATATGAGTATACTAGGTATGACCAGATGTATTTTATGCCTCACAAGTTTGAATCTTTATGCTATTTAGAAAGTTTATGAATGTTATTAAGAATCAATTACATAAAAAGATTAAAGCTCTAAGAATTGATCATGGTTTGGAATATCTTTCATTTGAATTTATAGCTTTATGTGATTAAAAAAGGATTGAACATTAGTTGTTGATTCTATACACATCGCAACAAAACAGCGTTGCCGAGAGGAGAAATAGAACCATTCTCGACATGGTTAGGTCAATTATGATTGGAGAAAACTTACCCATTTTCTATTGGGGAGACGTCTTGCTAACAACCACTTATGTTCTAAACCAAATGCCCTTTAAGACAGTCATATCCACTCCATACGAGTTATGGATAGGTTGCACACTCGATTTGAATATGCTTAGATCGTGGGGTTGATCTATTTCACCCATGATACTTCAAGTAAAATTTGGAAACTAGTCCTTAGAGGAAAAGGTGTATCTTTATAAGATACCTAGACGTATCAAATGGATATGTCCTAGTGGGAGAAAGTGATGAAGGACGCGTGATAGAATTTGAATCATGAGACATTGTCTTGCTAGAGAACGAGTTACCTAAGTTCAGGGAAATTGACCAAGATCTCCTTTATATGAGGAATTAGATTCGAACAAATCTTTTCATTCGAGTGGGAAAAATATTGAGAAACAAGAATATGATCTAGCACCTCAAAATGATACGAAGGACTCTAGATCCTATCTTAAATGGGAATGTGATTCTTGACTTATATGAGAATATGGAACTTGGTCTAAGTGGGAGCATTTTGAACTATGACGAATATACGTGACATGTTTATCAAGATTCAGAACCACGCCATATTTGAATATAGAAAGTCGTAAGTCGACAATTCAAAATCGAAGGAATGCCTTTTTTAGTTACTCCACAAGATGACATGGAGCCTAGTAACATTAAAGATGATCTTTCGTGCCTAGACAAAGACAAATGGATTAATGCAATGGAAGAATAAATGGTTTCCATGAGATCAAACCATGTTTGGCAACTGGTTGATCTACCAAAAGGACACGAAGCTATTAGGATCAAATGGTTTCTCAAAGTTAAGCGAAGGGCTAATGGAAGTATCGAAAGATACAAAACTCACCTAGTTGCTAAAGGCTGTACACAACAGGCAGGGATATACTTCGAGAAAACCTTCTCACCCATTGTAAGGTTTACATCGATAAAATTGATTTTAGCTAGACCTGAAGCTACATCAAATGGATGTAAAGACTGCCTTTCTCAATGGAGAACTGGACGAAGAAATCTATATGGAACAATATGTAGGTTTCATCGAATAAGGCTTCGAAAAAAATGGTTTGCAAATTGAACAAATCAATTCATGGCCTTAAAAGGTCTTCTAAACAATGGTATTCATAATGAGATGACAATGAATGACTTCAAGCTAATTGAAGAAGACCATTGTGTCTACACAAAATGCTCCAGAAGAAATTTTTCCATCTTGTCATTATATGTTGATGACATCTTGATAGATGAAAATGACATTGAATGCATGAATTAGATAAAAGCTTCGCTTAACTCAAGTTTTAAAATGAAAGATACGGGAGAAGCAACTTATATTCTTGGAGTTAAGAATTCGAGAGATCGTCCAAAGAAATTGTTGGCATTGTCTCAAAAACCATACATCAACAAAGTGCTCGATCTATTCAATATGTGAAATTGCAAGCCCATTGATAGATCAATATCAAAGGATATAATCCTTGACACTTGCATGTGTCCGAAAACACAATAAGAGATTGAACGTATGGAAAGTGTTCCCTATGCTAGTGTTGTAGACAGTCTCATGTACGCTATGTTGTGTATAAAATCCGATATATGTCAGGTTGTTGGGATTGTAAGTAGATATCAGTACAATCTTGGACAAGCACATTGGAAAACTATGAAAAAGATATTAGGGTATCTTAAGACTACTCCATATTACTCTTTGCGTTCTCCGACCAAGAGGATATACAAATACAGATTAGACGGGAGACTTGGATGGAGAAAATCCACACCAAGCTACGTTTTCTTGCTAGGGAATGGTGCATATTATCATAAAGTAGTAAGAAACAAACTTTTGTAGCTTTATTCACCATGGAAGTAAAGTATGTATCATACTTGTCTACGGTTCAAGAGGTAGTATATGGTTGAATGGATTCATGAGTGACTTGAATGTTACTAGTTCAATGCTCCGGTAGTAATTTACTGTAATAGTCAATTTCTTATTACTTTTGCTGAAGATTAGATATTCCACAACAAATCATAAGCTTATAGCTGGAGATTAAGTATTATTTTGTTAAAAATGTAATTGCACGTAAAAATATTAGTATGAAGTATAATAGATCTCCTTATTAAATTTCTCATGAGAGATGTTTATATAGAACATACAGTGGCGAATACAGGATTACTAGGTTGGGGGACCGATTTTATACGTGCGTGCGGAATTTTTTTTTTTTTGCTAAATCGAACTTGCTTAGTTTTTTTTTGTATATATGCGTGTTATAATTTGAATGGTCAAGAACCAATTTTAAGTATTAATATACAATTTCTCAAAATTAAGCAAGAATTCGTTAATAGTCTTAAATATGTAAAAAAAATGGATTTAGGGAGGGCTAAACATGTAAAAAAAATTAAAAAAAATTGATTTCAGATGATCTACCAGGCAAAAAAAAAAAAAATTTGGATTTAAGGAGTCCTAAGAGGCCAAACAAATCAGAAATTTGGATTTATGGAGGCCTATCAGGTAAAAATTAGAAATTTGGATTTATGGAGGCCTATCTAGAGAGGCCTAACGGGCCTAAAAAATTAGGAATTTGGATTTAGGGAGTACCTAATAGGTCCAAAATATTGAAAATTTGAATTTTGGACAAGCCTAATGGGATATATTTAATTTTTTTTATCAGTTCAATGCTAATTTCTAAAAAATTATAACATTTTTACATTTTTTTTTATTTTTAGCTTTAAAATTTTAAATTTTAATTTAGAAATTAAGTTGTTTGAGTCTCAAAAATAAAAAATTAATTTTTTAATAGAAAAGACATAATAAAAATGAGTTCAAAAGTGTTATGAAAATAAATCAATTAATTAATAATGGTAACATAGTTTTATAATTATTGAAAAAAAAAATTTAGATAAATAAACAATTTCTAAAATAAATTGAGATCGGGAGGAATTGAACCTAGGACATTTAAAAAAAAAAAGTAAGTATTTTTAACCATCTCATCTACCTCTAAACAATGAAATATTACTACATAGAGAGTCGATATAGACTAATATTAGGGAGACCGAAACTATTCATTACCATGGTAGCTTTGGCGGCCGGGCCCTCTGGGCCCGCCCCTGAGAACATGATAGATTTTAAGGATTACGCGGCTGAGAACATGTTAGATTTGAATCGGATCTTATGTTTCATATAATGATGAGCATAATTATTCAATTAAGGTTTGGATTTTTACAATGTATATATGAGTGCAAATGTTTTTGTGTTAAATATTTGTTATTAAACTACACATAAAATAGTAGAAAAGTAGCTCATCCATATGAAAATAGTGGAGAGTTCTGGCAATTAGTTTTTGTTGTAATCTGACATAATCAGTTGGGTTGGGATCATATAAAGTTTACAAAAAATGTAAAAAGATTTGAATTTCTTTTATTTGAACCAGTTGGTTTAACAATCATTATTGACACCATTAAAGGGTGCACACTGGGTCAAAGGATTATTTAGAAAAATATTAAAGAGAATTTTTCTTTACCTAAGAAAAAGATAGAGTAAAAAGAAAAGAAGAGAAGAAAAAGAAAAAGTAGGAATTGAATATATATGAAAAGATGAAATGATTCAAAAAAAAAATATATATATAGCTAGCTAGGGTCCATAATATTAACACCATAATCATAATCATGCTTAAACCCACTTTAATCTTTAATCTCTAATCTCTAATGCATAATATTCTCCCTGCACTACACTAGAACCACCAATATCACACAAAATAAAGTAATCTGACCTCCAAAGTGCCCCACTGCCACCTGCATTTCCACCCAAACATTTTCAAACTAATTAACCACCAATCAATGTGTCTATTGCAAAATATAAATAATATACATATACTTTTTCATAAGGTGGATTTGATAAAAAAAAATAATAATTAAATATATAATACTTATCATACCAAAATCATATTCTGGTACAAGTATATAATGAATCAGTTTCGTTCACATGGACCCTGATGACCACGTAAATTTGGTCATCCATCGTTAGATCTAGACGGATTAAAATCCTAAGGTGGAAATTCAAAACATCCTAAAGTTTATATTTAATCCGCCTAGATCTAACAGTGGATGACCAAATTTACGTGGTCATTAAGTTCCATGTGAACGCAATTGATAATGAATTCTCTGATTATTATCATAGAAAATTAGATAGACGTTATTTTGCACAAATGAAAAGCCCCCAGTATTCATTTTTTTTATTAAAATTATAATTTGGTCAGGAAAATTAATAAATGAGAAAAGAGTACCTTAAATATAATATATTTGACAATACGTATGTACAGTATATAAAAGAAAAGAAAAAAAGTGGGTACCTGTTGATGATGGGCAGAACTAGAAGCGGAGAAAGGGCGAATAGTGGCGGAATCAACTTCATCGGTAGGCAAAGGAACAGCCGGATTACTATTTATAAACGGCATGCTCCCATCCGGCACCACCGTCGGCATTGTGATCGGTGATTTTGCTCCACCACCACCACCACCATTACTGGGTGCTGGAGCTGGAGAAGATGCAGATTCTCGAGGACGTAATGGCCATGGAGAAGATGACACTTCTCCACCCGGAATTGGTGAAGGCAGAGTGACCTTTATGGACAGTTTCTGAGAGAATTTATCATTGCAAGAGTTGAGAGAAGCATTGCTGAATGCGAAGTAGTAGAAACCTGGACGGGATGGGTACCACTGAAACAAAGAAAGAAAGAATCATTAGAAAGAAAGTAGAAAGAATTTATTCAATTGAAGAGAGAGAGAGAGAGCAGACCGTGAATGAGTTGGAATTGGAGTTTGTGAGAAGAGAAGATTGAGTGAAGTTGCAGATATTGAAGGCTCTTTTGTTCTTGAAAATGTAGAGTTTGTACTCTTCATACTTGTGTTTGAAAACTGCATCATAATTCAAAAGTTAGAATTCTGCAGCCAAAAAAAATTAAGCAAAATGAAGAAAAACAAGAAACTTACTGATGGTCTCTCCTACATGAACAGTAGGGTTAGGCCATGGTGATACACCATCTACTAAAATGGTTTCAGTTTCAGAATTAGAAACATGAAAGAGGAAAGTGAGAATAAGGAAGAGAAGCATGAACATGGATAGAGAGGATGTCATTTTCATTTTATGCAGAAAGAAAGAAAGAGAGATTATATAATTATATAAGCAAGCAAGCATCAAAAGAGCCTTCTTTTTTATGTGTGACAGAGAGAGAGAGAGAGAGAAAGACTGTTAAAATGTATTGGATGCTGTGTTCATTTCTTTTATCTTAATTTATACAGTAAAAGCTGGAATCATTTTGTATATATGTCCCATGAAAAATGATGGGGATTATTATTCTTAAATCATTACTTATCTGATTATATAAATCTCTTCTTCTTTGCCTAAAAAGCATACCTTATTATCTTATTCTTTCTTTTTTATATTATCATTTAATTTGCTTTTTTTAAGGGAATTTAAACTCAGTTTGCTCAGTCTATTAAGTGCTGGAAATAAGATACAAAATTGGTCAAAGAGGATTCGGAACCAACGATGTTGCTCCGATGCCTAAACCACTAAAGGAATAGATACGCAGCAATGTGAAAACTTAGGTGAGCAAATATGAGTGAATAAATACATTTGAAGTACTTTGTACCTTGTATTTATAGGAGAACTATGTTTTGTATCCTAAATGTGATTAAAGAGCCACGTGATAATCATTTAGTGGAGAGGTGATTAATAGTTACAACAATTGCACCTGTAATTCCATTAATCACATCATGAGACGTGGGTCATAATGCGCATGAACTTTAAGACCTATTTTGACTGTGCAACTTGGCTCAGATGATTACATTTGAGGGCAAGAGTGTTGTATTGATCCACATGTATTCATAGAGAATGGTGTGATATCAGATGTCCTCCCCTTCCTTCTCAGCTTGTAGTCAGAAGTTCTTTAAGGCTTCATTTCATCATGCGACTAAAGGGAGACTCTCTTTCGGTTTGGATTTTGATCGATGTGTTACTAGAGGTGTTATGTTTGATTCTTTATTTCTTATTTGTTGGGGTTTAACACGTCATTATTGATTTTTATTTTTATTCCTGATGCGAGGGTAGTAGTTGGATATGTGACGTGATGTAATTGTTGCGGTATGCCTTAGTCCTGGGACGTTATATTTAACGATATCGTTAACTGTAAGGCAATAATCTGTTAAGTCAATACTTACTTGTGTAAGATGATTAATAGAGTATTAACTAAAGACTAGTATGCATATGTGCCTTGGTTGTAATGGTGTTTTATCGGTCACAGACATGGAGTGTCAAACCAAGAGCATTAGGATTTATGGAAAGTAAACTCTAGATCGATCCACTATAATAACATCACATGGTTATCGATGTCACAAGTGGTTCTTATTTAACGTTCATATAGATGAATTCTTAGACCCAAAGTCAATATGGGACCTAGATGAGACACTTCATGCTTTTGTTATTGCCTAATGGGCCAGTAATTTGGTACCAAGTATGGGTTAGCCAGGTATGTACTGAATCATGTTGAGGGACCATGAGTGAAGTGCGGGGATTGCTACTCACCTGAGGGAGAGCAGATATCACCGACCACTTGATTAGTGGAACTGAGAAGAGTGTGGCCAAACTAGAATGAAGCAATGGATATTTCTTATTCGAACTTATCAGTTTAGTAAAAGATTAAGGAATGTCTGAACACTATATGATGATGATAGTACCATGCCTTATGTTCAACATGATATTATTTAGTAAGAGATTGTTATGAGGTTGCTATTAGATTCTTAGTCTTCGAACATGAGATTAGTATCTGAGTTGGATATGTTGGTCCCTTGTTTAGTTGCAAGTATAGTTCCAAGGGGGGGGGGGGGGGTTAGGAACTATTTAAACTTTTTTCAATTTAGGCAGACTTCTTTTTTTCTAAAAAAAGAGTTTGAACAGCGGGGCTGAGTAAACAGTAAGGTACTGGCTTAGTCAACAGGTGACTAGGTCAGTTTCTTAGCTTGAGTCAGGAGATAGCACTTAGAGTCTATTCCTGAGCTCAGACGTTCAACGCGCACAACTCAACTTGACCTCTTTACTTGGTCAGTTTTGATTATTTAAAGCAAGCAATATAAATAAGGAGTTAAGGTAAGAAATACTTCACTCAGCAGATTTATCCAGGTTCGGCTTCTTCTAAGCCTACGTCCTGTCCCCGGAACACGTTCCGAGATTTCAAATACTCTACTGAGCTCTTTAAAGGTAGAGCCTCAAACCTTTTACAATATCAGCAATTGAGTATGACAAGAGTACCTTCCTCTATACTTCTACTCAATCCTAATCTCTCCGCTGAGTACTTAAAACCGAGTACTCAGCCTCTCCTTTCTATCTCTAGAAATGATAAGTGTTTTGTCCTAATACAAAGATGTGCTAAGACACTTTAGACGATTTACAATCACTCTAGACTTTTACACAGATATGAGAAATGTAGTGTAAGAATTTTTGCTTTGCTTCTTGCTTGCAGAACTTGTAGAGATTTGGTCAGCGTAATGGCTTGATCAAGTTCTGTGTATTGTGAAGCTTGTGATGGCACTATTTATAGAGATGTCTGGGCATCGGTCATTTTGAATTTCGAAATAACCGTTGGAGAGAAACAGCTATGTGTCGTTGTCATCCTGACTTGCTCAGAGCTGTCGGCCAATCACAATCGTGTATCTTCTGTCATCGGTCAGCTCAGCAGATGGTCTCTCCTTTTATGGTAAAGTCAACTGGACAGTATACTGTGTCGTCTGAACTTTGCCAAAAGAGGAAACACTTTTTCTGGAAGTTTTCCTTTGTCAGCTGCTGTCTTGTACGCTTTGTCGGGACGACTCAGCAGCTTCATTGTGAAGTTGTTCCCGAAGGTCTTCTAGATCCTTCCGTTTGCTGAGTTGTGTTTTTGTTCAAAAACGGCAACGTCTTGACATACGCGGGCCGAGTGTACTGAGTTATTTGATTTGGGCCTTGGCTTCCGTATTGGGCTTGGGCCTTTCGATTCTTATGTCTTATAGTATTTTAACTCAACATTGAACAAACACATTAGTAGAATTAAATCAAAGCATTTAAACTTAGTGTGTTTAGAATATGTATATATATTATACTTAACCAATTTTGTCAAATTAAAATTATGTGGAAAGGTGTTTCAACAAACTCCCCCATTTTGATGTTGGCAAAACTATTCAGCAAGGAACTCAGTATGAGCTCCCCCATGATAGTTGACCTAATATACTTTAGCAAACTCCCCCGTAAGGGTTGAGCTACTGACTTAGTTTTACTTAAAACATTTAAGGATTTAAATGAGTAAGTCTAAGGTCAGTTTTTAGGTATAGGTCAGCTATATCACATATTCTATTTACTCAGTGTTAAGCAGAAGTTTTAGACATATAGAGCGCGCTGAGTAATTTGTTGTTCAATGAGTTCTTATCAGAATGTTTCATAAGTACATAGGTTAATGTCAAACATGTTATCAGCATATCATTTAGTCAATAAATATTATATAAATGAAGATACATAATAACTCAGTACTTAATAGCATATATCATAACTCAGTATTGGAATAAGAAAAATAAGTATGATATATATTGAAAGAAGTCAGCAAGTACATAGTAAAAGAAATAAACTAGACAAATAGATTACACTGATATGGCCTAAGTTATGCTAGCCTATCTATTTCTTCTTCTTGCCCTGTGACTGACTTCGCTCGTACTGACGTCGCTCATGCTGAGCTCAGGCAGCTTGCGCTTTCTCCCCCGTTTTGTCAACTTCAGGGAGCTTGAACGCATCGGTTAAGACAGCACGAGAAAGTTCTTGGGAAAGCTCTTTTAGTTTGTCAGCACTTTCATTTACGCCATAAAGATGGCAACTCCATCAGCTGATACTTCGACTGGTACGCGAAGATCAGCAGCACTGAGCATATTTACACTGAAAGCTTGAGCTTTTGCTTGCCAGAGCTTCAGAGAGTCCAGCAAAGACTTGGTGGAAAGTTTTCAAGAGAGCTGAGTCATAATGATGACGCTGGATATTATTATGACGGATGTGATTGAAGGATTGCTGTGCGAGAGACAGCAACTCATTCTGCTTCAAAGCGTCAGTATCCATCTCTTGCTTGTTGAGGTTAAGTAGCCTGATGGCCTCACCGATTTGCTCGACTGAGCACTGACTATAGGACACCATTTGCTCATTTGTCTTAAGTTGCTCAGTATGAAGCTGAGCAAAAAGCATCTTGAGTTCTGAGGAAGTGGCGTAGTCAGTGTTCACAGCAGACAACTTCTGAACTTGCTGATGGAGAGAGTTCAGATGTTGAATTGTTGACAGCTGTATCTCTGCCAACTTGGCAAGTGAATCCTGCTTAGCTTGCTGGGCTTGGAATGACAAGACGACATTCAGCAGATCCTTGAGTCCTTTGACTTTGTTGAGAAGTAGAGTGACCTGGGAGAGCTGAGTTGTCTCAGGAATTGAAGATCCAGCAGCAGGCGAAGCGGAATGTTGAAGATCGTGGATGAGTGCTTGCACTGAGTCAATGAGCTTTTTGCCGGACTCAGTGGCATCCCGATGTACATCAGTATGACCAGAAGAAAGTGGAGTGAAAGGAGTACCCTGGTCAGTGACTGGATGAGTTGGCTCAATCTGCACTTGAGTTGAAGGAATTGTTGATTGATCAGCAGAGAGGTTGTTGATGGAAGACATAACCCGAACACTGTTTGTGCTGACAGCAAAAACATGGGGAGTCAGCACCATGCTTGAGGAGACAGCATGGACAGTGGTTGGTTCAACGTGACTTGTTGAAGTGGTTGAAGTGGTATGGCCGGCATGTTCCTATTGAGAAGAAACAGAGGCTTGTGTTTCCAACGGCGTTGTAGTAGAGGAAGTTGATGGCCGTTTGAAAAACTTTAGTTGAACAGTAGAAGGGTCCTTTGTTGTCTTAGAGAGGACAAGTTCAGGAATAGATGGTGATTGCACAGGAAGTTCACTGACCATCACTTCACTGGCCTTAACCAGCTTTCGCCTTCTACGTGGTGGAGTGGTATGATGAGCAGGTTCTTCTGAGTGAGTAGGAGTAGGTTCCTTTTCCTCAGTATGGGTCTGGTCAGCTTGATCAACTTGCTCAACTTGCTCAACTCCAGCAGCTAACTCAGTGTCAGTTTGCACATTTCCACCAGCTAACCCAGTGTTAGCATCCTCAGCTTCAATTTTGCTGGCAGTTTCTTCTGAATCCTCAGCGTCATCCTGACCGCTGGTTTCTTCTTCTTCCTCTTCCTCCTCAGAACTATCTCCGTCAAGTTCTTCCTCAACTTGGGAGATGAAGTGGTCATCTAAATGGACCTCAGTTTCCGTAGCATCAGTATCTTGGCATTGAGTGAAATGAGAATCATCCGGTACAATGAAGTCGGTCGGTATAACGTCCAGAGGTGCCAGTGTTGAAGTCTTTTGCTTCTTCTGAGGTAGTTCAGCAGCTTCCTCAGTTCCAGGCTCATCTTGCCTGGTTCTCTTTTCAGCTGACTTTCCAGCTGACCTCTGCCTCTTTGCAGGAGACTCAACATTTGGTGACTCAGTAGATTTTCTCTTGCGAGAAGCTGGAGCCTTAGTTCTTCTCCCTTTCTTAGGCTCAGCAATAGTTTCCTCAGTTTGGCCAGCTTGGCCAGCAGCAGCAGCAGCAGCTTTTCCTTTCTTCAAGGGTTGCCCAAATTTCAGCGCCCTCAGCGAGGCAGCTGTGATCTCAGTTCATTTGAAGGATTCCTCGCCTTCGAGATCAATCTTGTGGTCAAGAAGAATTCGAGTTATGAGTGATCCAAGCCTCAGCGTACCCGTGCTGCGTAGGAACCCAGCAACTAAGAAGACCGGCATGTTGATGGGGGTGTACGTCAGCATGTGCCATATGAAGCACTGTTCAAAGTTTGTTGCTGATGTAGTGCAGTTGATCTTTGGGTAAATAAAATAGCTCAACAGGTAGTGAGCCATCTTCTGGTGCTGTCCCATTGAAGATGCTGAGATCTCTCCTGAGTGACCCTCAGGTTTGCAGAAGGTATGGACGTAGTTGGTTTTGTCCTGATCTCCTGACTTCCTTAGCCTTACTCCCTCAGTTTTGAGCTGGAGGAGATTTCCTATGTACAGAGGGTTGATGAAGATGGTTTTTCCTCTTACTTCAGTGCTTAGGTAGTCGGTGGAGTCACTGGCAACCTTGAGGTTGTGGTAAAACTCCATTACCAGGTCAGGATATGTCTCATCTCTGACCGAGAACAGCCCAGTCCATTCGTTCTTGGAGATCCATTCGGCAAATGGTTGTTCATGTTGTACGAAATGCTCAGAGACCCATCTGGAGGGCTCAACCTTCCATTCGCGGACATTTTTGAAGACCTTGGAGTAGGTCCTGATCTTAACAGTTTTCCCTTTTCCAGAAGTTTGGCCAGTTTTACCCTTGCTCGGTGTAGAGGGGTTTTGTGAAGGTTCATCGGAGCTGGACTTTTGGTGGCCGACACCGGAGACGTTGAAAGATAACTTAGTCATTCTTCGAAGATGGAGGAATTAGAGGAATTTGAGAGAAAAGAAGTTCTAAGTGATTTCTTTGCCTTAAGAATTGATTAAGCGTAAAGAGTAAAAGATGGGGAAATACCCATAATTTATAGACGAAATGAACGGTGTGGATCTTAATCGAATCCATGTGTCAGTTTTGCCTTGGGATCATGTACCGACAACGATCCTGGCATTTATGACATATTACGACGAATACGTCATCCTAGGCTATACGCGTGCTTTGCATTTATGCTAACGGATTAATCACTCAGTATTTAGAATGTCAAGCGTTTGATATTCTGAGTGGTCAGTGCAGTATTTAAGGATGATTTTAAGTTCAAGTTCTAAACTAAGTTTCTCAGCGTGCAAGTTTACTCAGTATTGTATATTCAGTCAGTTTCGATGAGTTACTCAGTAAACAATAAATCATTCAGCATGTAATTCACTCAGCATTCATATTCATTTAGCACAGGAATTTACTGAAGAGGATTAAACATACCAATTGCTTCTCTCAGTATGCTGAACTGCTCACGGGCCAGTGGCTTCGTGAAGATATCCGCAAGCTGTTCGTCCGTTGGGACAAAGGTCAGCTTGATCTCACCCTTGAGTACATGGTCTCTAATGAAGTGATGTCTGATGCTGACATGCTTCATTCTGCTGTGTTGAATTGGGTTCTTGGAAAGATCAATTGCACTTTTGTTATCACATTTGACTTCAATTGTCTTCGTTTGAACACCATAATCTTCAAGTTGTTGCTTGATCCATAGGACTTGAGCAACACAATGACCAGCAGCGATGTACTCAGCTTCAGTGGTGGACAAGGCTACTGACGCCTGCTTTTTGCTGAACCAGGATACAAGACAGCTTCCTAAGAAGTGACATCCTCCAGAGGTGCTTTTTCGTTCCAGCTTATCTCGTCCATAGTCAGCGTCAATGTATCCGATGAGTGTAAAATCATGAGTATTTGGATACCACAAACATGCGTTCACTGAGCTTTGCAAATATCTAAGGATTCTTTTTACAGCAATGTAATGAGATTCCTTAAGGTTAGATTGATATCTAGCACAGTAGCATACTGAAAACTAAATGTCCGGTCTGCTGGCTGCTAAGTAAAGTAGAGAGCCTATCATACCTCGATATAACTTGCTGTCTACTGACTTACCATTCTCATCAGCGCAGAGGACAGTGTCAGTGCCCATAGGAGTGGATATTGGCTTGCAATTTTCCAAGTCATATTTCTTTAAGATCTCCTTGGCATATTTGGCTTGACTGATGAAGATGCCATTCTTTCCTTGTTTAATTTGAAGACCAAGGAAGAAGTTGAGTTCTCCCATCATAGACATTTCAAACTCAGTCTGCATTTGTTTGCTAAACTCCTTGCACATTGATTCGTTAGTTGCACCAAATATTATATCATCAACATAAATTTGGGCCAGTAGGGTATCTTTACCCTTTTTCTTAATGAATAAGGTTGTATCAGCTTTACCCCTGACGTAATTTCTAGTCAGCAGAAAACTGGTCAGCCTCTCATACCAAGCACGTGGTGCTTACTTGAGGCCGTACAGAGCCTTTTTGAGTTTGTAAACATGGTTTGGGAACTTAGGGTCCTCAAAACCTGGAGGTTGATTTACATAAACCTCCTCGTTTATAACTCCATTAAGAAATGCACTTTTGACATCCATTTGGAATAATTTAAAATTCATGTAAGATGCATATGCACATAATATTCTAATTGCCTCTAGCCTTGCCACTGGGGCAAAGGTCTCACCGTAGTCTATACCTTCTTGCTGACTGTAGCCCTGAGCTACAAGCCTTGCTTTGTTCCTGACTACGTTTCCTTGTTCGTCCATCTTGTTCCTGAAGACCCATCTTGTTCCGATGGTCTTTTGGCTCTTTGGATGAGGCACTAACTCCCATACATCATTTCTTCGAAATTGATTGAGCTCCTCTTGCATTGCGTTCATCCAGAATTCATCGTACTCAGCTTCAGCGAAATTCTTCGGTTCTTGTACTGAGACGAAAGCAACATTGCTGAGGCACTTCCTGAGTTGATTCCTCATCATCAGGGTATTCCCAGCAGAATCAAGGATTGCACTTTCGGAGTGCCCTCTTGGAATCCTTATTTCTTTGGGTAGATTTATGTCTTGTGCTGTTCCTGTTTCAACAATCTCTGCAGAAGTAGATGGGTCAGTAAAAGTAATCTTAGGTTCACTCTTACTCTTGGTCAGCCTTTTCGTGAATGACTCAGTAGCTGGTTCTGGGTCAGCGATGGTTACTAAGTTTGGATCATCTTCGGTCAGCGGCTGGTATCTACCTGCAGGGCCAGTTTCATCGAACTCTACATGTATTGACTCTTCTAACACTTGAGTTCGCTTATTAAAAACTCTGTATGCTTTGCTGTTTGTTGAGTAGCCCAAAAAGATAGCCTCATCAGCTTTTGAATCAAACTTTGCTAAGCTATCTTTGGTATTTAAAATAAAACATCTACAGCCAAAGGCACGAAAGTATCCAATATTGGGCTTTCGTCCTTTCCAAAGTTCATAGGGGGTTTTCTTGAGTATAGGTCTAACTAGAGCCCTATTAAGAATGTAGCATGCTGTGTTAACAGCCTCTCCCCAAAAATACTTTGGAAGCCTATGCTCATCCAGCATTGTCCTGGCTATTTCAACCAGAGTTTTGTTCTTCCTTTCCACAACCCCATTCTGCTGAGGTGTTCTAGGAGCAGAAAAAATTGTGGTCAATGCCGCTGGCTTCACAGAATTCAACAAACTTTTGGTTTTTGAACTCTCCACCGTTATCACTACGGATATGAGCTAATTTTAGGTCTTTTTCATTTTCAATTTTTCTAACCAAATTTGAAAATGTCTCAAAAGTCTCATCCTTGCTGGTCAGTAAGATGACCCACGTATACCGAGAGAAGTCATCTACAATGATCAAGGAAAATCTTCTTCCACCTAGACTCAGCGGCTGGACTGGACCAAAGAGATCCAAGTGTAGCAACTCTAACGGACGTTTAGTTGAGACAATGTTTTTACTGTGAAAAGATTGTTTGGTTTGTTTTCCAGCTTGGCAAGCGTGGCATAATTGATCTTTTTGAAATTTAAGTTCGGGCAGTCCCTCAACCAATTGCTTTCTTGCTAGTTTGGCCAGGAGGTCCATGCTTACATGACCAAGTCTCCTGTGCCATAGCCAGGAATTTTCTTCCTTTGTTACTAAGCACACAGTTTTTGAAAACTTTTTCTCTAAGTCTAGCATAAAGACATTATCTATCCGAGGGGCAGTTAAAATTAACTCATTTGTTTTACCCTCGTATATTTTACATCCAGTAGCATCAAATATAACTTTTCTCCCATTGTCACATAGCTGAGCTACGCTGAGTAAGTTATATTTGAGTCCGCTGACTAGGGAGACAGATTCAATAGTAGGATTACCTCCGATGGTTCCTGAGCCTACTATCTTACCCTTCTTATTGTCTCCAAAACTTACGCTCCCTCCTCGTTTACGTTCAAACGTGATGAACTGAGTTTCATCACCCGTCATATGCCTTGAGCATACGCTGTCAATATACCACATCTTTGACTTCTCGGCACATCTCAGGCTTACCTGCATTGTAACTAGTTACTTTTAGGTACCCAATTCTTTTTGGGTCCTGACTTGTTAGGTGCAACATGTATAGCATCATACTTTATTTTATGGCGGCATACATGGACAGTATGGCCATTCTTTCCACAGAAGTCACAACTGACCTTCTGTTTAGGATTTTTTACTGACTTGTCAGCACCCCAGTGCTGAGCGTGCCAGCACACCTTAGTGGTGTGTCCTAACTTCCCACAAAAGTCACACTGGACTTTTCACTGGGGATTCCATCTCTGCCGAGTACCTTGGTACTGAGTTCTCAGAGGAATGTTATTTTTATTTGGAACCTTTAGTTGGTTCTGGATGGTTGTGACGTCCTTCCTCAGTTTCTTTGAAACTGTCTGGACTTCAGAGACATACTCATGCATGATCTTCATGTTATCATGCAGAGTCGAATTGTCCTGAAGAAGGTATCTGAGGTCACTCAGTTTAACCTCTTCCATTTCGTCACAGCGCCTGCTGAGTGCTCTAACTTTCTTATTACACTTCTTGACAAGTGTATAGAGATCACTCAGGGCATTAACCATATCGTTTCTGAGCTGGGGAAGAGAAATTACCTCATTTGATTGTTCCTCATCATCTGATGCGATGGATGGGTCAGCATGCTCAGAGACGCATGGCTCAGTAAGTTCGTCAGCCATGAAGCATATCTTCGCTAACTCGGTGGCCTCAGTTTCTGTGGATGAAGACTCATCGCTGTCGCTCCAAGTAGCCACCATTGCTTTCTTCCCACTTTTCTTGTCTTTCCTCAGCGTGGGGCAGTTTGACTTAATGTGGCCAGTTTGATGGCACTCAAAGTATGTAATGGGCTTTGAGCTGTCCTTTCTGTATTTGCTGTCACTTGAGTCAGCCTTATACTTATCAAACTTTCTGTAAGGCTTTTTAGAGTATTTGTCACTCTTCTTGAATAGCCTTTTCATCTTCCTTGTGAACATAGCCATCTCCTCATCATCAGTTGAACTCCCGTCAGTGGAGTCAGCTTTCATGACAAGTGACTTCTGCTTCTTGTCTTCAG
Organism: Euphorbia lathyris; assembly: GCF_963576675.1. Classification (NCBI taxonomy): domain Eukaryota; kingdom Viridiplantae; phylum Streptophyta; class Magnoliopsida; order Malpighiales; family Euphorbiaceae; genus Euphorbia; species Euphorbia lathyris. Next base: position 29,862,133 of record NC_088916.1, on the reverse strand, counting down.
ATTTTTCCTTCACCTCAAAGTTTTTCATGGATATCTCATGGGTCAGCAATGAACCGATGAGTTCTTCATATTTGTAGGTGGTTAAATCCTGAGCTTCCTCAACTGCTGTCTTCTTTGCTTGCCAGTCCTTCGGAAGACTCCTGAGTATCTTTTTGACTTGTTCTTCCTCAGTGAAGATTTTCCCAAGTCTCTTGAGCTCATTTATGATGTTGGTGAACCTTGCGTTCATGTCTGAAATGCCCTCATCATTGTTCATCTCGAACAGCTCGTACAGTCTCATCTGCTGATTCACCTTGGATTCTTTCACTTTATTTGTTCCCTCGTAGGTGACTTCCAACGTTTTCCAGATCTCTTGTGCCGACTCGCAACCTGAGATTTTGTTATATTATGCAGCATCGAGCGCACAGTGAAGCATATTGATAGCCGAAGCATGGTTTTGAAGCTTCTTAAGATCATCCTCTGTCCATTTGGCCTCAGCTTTTATAACTGTTTGGCCAGCCACAACCTCGACAGGTACAAACGGGCCTTGGACTATAGATAGCCAGGCACTCATGTTTGTAGCCTGAATGAAGTTCTTCATCCTATTCTTCCAGAAGGTATAGTTTGATCCGAAGAATAGGGGAGGCCTAGTAATGGACAGCCCCTCAGGCAGTATTTGAGTTGTTTGGTTTCCAGGGAGAAACCGAGTGCTGTTTTTGCCCATGGTAGGGATCAGCTCAAGGTTGTTAGACCTTTTAAAGTGAGCTTTTAAGCTCTGATACCACTTGTTGGTCCCTTGTTTAGTTGCAAGTATAGTTCCAAGGGGGGGGTTAGGAACTATTTAAACTTTTTGCAATTTAGGCAGACTTCTTTTTTTTCTAAAAAAAAGAGTTTTAACAGCGGCGCTGAGTAAACAGTAAGGTACTGGCTTAGTCAACAGGTGACTAGGTCAGTTTCTTAGCTTGAGTCAGGAGATAGCACTTAGAGTCTATTCCTGAGCTCAGACGTTCAACGCGCACAACTCAACTTGACCTCTTTACTTGGTCAGTTTTGATTATTTAAAGCAAGCAATATAAATAAGGAGTTAAGGTAAGAAATACTTCACTCAGCAGATTTATCCAGGTTCGGCTTCTTCTAAGCCTACGTCCTGTCCCCGGAACACGTTCCGAGATTTCAAATACTCTACTGAGCTCTTTAAAGGTAGAGCCTCAAACCTTTTACAATATCAGCAATTGAGTATGACAAGAGTACCTTCCTCTATACTTCTACTCAATCCTAATCTCTTCGCTGAGTACTTAAAACCGAGTACTCAGCCTCTCCTTTCTATCTCTAGAAATGATAAGTGTTTTGTCCTAATACAAAGATGTGCTAAGACACTTTAGACGATTTACAATCACTCTAGACTTTTACACAGATATGAGAAATGTAGTGTAAGAATTTTTGCTTTGCTTCTTGCTTGCAGAACTTGTAGAGATTTGGTCAGCGTAATGGCTTGATCAAGTTCTGTGTATTGTGAAGCTTGTGATGGCACTATTTATAGAGATGTCTGGGCGTCGGTCATTTCGAATTTCGAAATAACCATTGGAGGGAAACGGCTATGTGTCGTTGTCATCCTGACTTGCTCAGAGCTGTCGGCCAATCACAATCGTGTATCTTCTGTCCTCGGTCAGCTCAGCAGATGGTCTCTCCTTTTATGGTAAAGTCAACTGGACAGTATACTGTGTCGTCTGAACTTTGCCAAAAGAGGAAACACTTTGTCTGGAAGTTTTCCTTTGCCAGCTGCTGTCTTGTACGCTTTGTCGGGACGACTCAGCAGCTTCATTGTGAAGTTGTTCCCGAAGGTCTTCTAGATCCTTCCGTTTGCTGAGTTGCGTTTTTGTTAAAAAACGGCAACGTCTTGACATACGCGGGCCGAGTGTACTGAGTTGTTTGATTTGGGCCTTGGCTTCCGTATTGGGCTTGGGCCTTTCGATTCTTATGTCTTATAGTATTTTAACTCAATATTGAACAAACACATTAGTAGAATTAAATCAAAGCATTTAAACTTAGTGTGTTTAGAATATGTATATATATTATACTTAACCAATTTTGTCAAATCAAAATTATGTGGAAATGTGTTTCAACAGGATAGTCATACATGTCAGCTAAAACCTTCTGATGACTGGTTAGATGAGCTGGAAGTTCGGTCTAACCACCACCTCTAGATATACCTACTTGGATCGCTCGCGGAACGAAACTACCATGGAATCAGGGTTTTGCTTTAAGAAAGGATAGAACAGTGTTATTGGGCCCTGATGAATAGAGGAATTCAATTGGATTGGATTCAGTTTCGATCTGGCCTAAATGGAAGAAACAATAGGGACAAGTTTAATCTGATAGTTTAGTTTTCAATTTAATTAGATTAAATTGAAAATGTAAATCTATAATATATATATATATATATATATATATATATATATATATATATATATATATATAGAGGATAATATATATTTATATAATTGTATATAGGTTTATATACAAACAATTAATAATGTAGTTAGAACTTTTTATATAACATTAGATGTTATATATATAATTAATTCTAATATAATATCTTAATTAAAATTAAATAAAAATTTAGATATTATTATTTTCTAATTAAGTCCATGTTTAATTAAATTGGATTTGATTAAAAGTAATTGGATTAAAGATCCACACAATATAAATTAATATTAGATATTAATTTGTATAAATTAATTTTAATACATTGTTATATGTATGTATTTTAAATATTTTGATTATTAAATTATAAGATAATTAGATTATCTTAAACAATTTTAATTAGACATTTAAATAAAAATTAAAGGGATAAAGGAGAGTGTGTTTAGGGAAAAAAAAAGCTAGCCACTCTCTATCCTTTATATATAGAATTCGCCACCCCTCCTCTTCATGTATATGTGTGATTTAGTTTTTCATAGATCGAGAAATATAAAAGAAAAAAAACTCTATGTTCTTCATTCCTTTGAAAAACTGCTTCATGTACATGTGGTTCGACTAAGAAGATTGATTTGGGTACGTGAGATTTTGATTCTGATGATTGCGAGCAATAAATCATATTCTGCAAGTGATAAAGTAGAGGGAGTTCTCTCTTCAACTCCTTATTCTCATTTAAAGGATTCTGATTGCTACACGAAAGGCGAAATGTATATTTCCATAACATTAATCATCTAGGGTATATGCTCTAAGGGATCATTTTTGTATGCTATATGTGTTTTAAATTGTTAAAAGCATGATAAAAACTCATCAGTCATCAAGTTATGACAGGTCACACAAGTGTGGAAGCATGACGCATTTCTCTATATTTCTGCTAACCTTTCAAAATCCTGACAGATGTCACTTCCGTGTGCAATTTTGCATTAACCAATATCATTATTACCCTTTTCTAGACCTTTCAGCTACTTTTGAGATATGGTGCGATGGTTATGATTTCTTTAATTAAATACACAGACTTTTTACCTTCCTTATGGGATTATAAAAAGCACAGAAAAGCCATTTTAGAATTTTTCCTGCTCGTATCCCCTTCCTCTCTTCTAAGTTCCCAAACAATAAGTTTTTGATTCTTTTCCTCTTGTTTTATTTTCGTTGTATGGAAGGTCTGAAATGAAAAAACTCGAAGAAAGCTCCCATTATTGAGAGTGTTAAAGATTCTGCCTTTTTCGTGCATATACAAAACACTGTCATGGCTCTACTAAGAATGTTGAGCAAATCCAGGACCATCCGCCTGAGAAAGATGGTTCCTACAAACAAGTGAACCCCTTAGTTTATGATTAGCCCTTGACCTTTACGGCGATGGATCTTATCGATATTGTGGATTTATTCCTTGAGTTGAACGATATGGATGCCCAGCTTCTAAATGATGAGCAAAGAGGGTTTACTTGGAAGTTTTTCTTCGGTTGCTAAAATGAGGTATAAGGTTTCCCTTCTCTATTGCGACGGTGAATGTATTAAAGGAGTTCAATTTATGTCCCCGCCAAATCTCTCCAAATGTCTCATTGGAGTTTCTCACCTTCACGAAGGTTTATATAGATTTATATATATATATATATATATATATTAGCTTAACCAAACCTCTATTCCGGCAGTGTTGGAAGCCTGTGAAAATCACGACTGATGATATGATCTATTGGCAGATGGGCCGCCGTCGGAAAGCATTTTTAACTTGAAAAATGCAAAATATAAAAGATACTCTCTCAGACTCATCTTATTTGTCACATTTAACCAAATCTCACATATTAAGAAAATGATTGAATTGAATTAAATTTATAAAAAATAGACCAAATTGCTCTCTATCTCTCTTTATTGATAATCCTCATTTTCCGTAACATTCATTAAATTACATCACTTTTCATACATTGAAAACTTAAAATGACAAAAAAACAAAACAAAAAAACATATGCATATAGTGGTAGAGGTATTCGTAGGGGAGTATATCAAAATCAAAACAAACATATGCCTATGTATGATAGAGATAAAAGATTACAAGCTCAAAGTTGATTTTCCTATGTGGGGTGGGGTGGGGGGGAGAGAGATATGGAAGCTTCCCTATTGGTTTTCATAAGCGGAATGATTTTTTGACTATACATGAAGGTTAAATTGGTAGCATACAAACAGAAACAGTGAGCTTAAATTTGGTGGAGTGTGGTGGTAAGGATCTAGTCAGATCATAGAAACAAATAAGAGTCATGATAAGAGAAAGGTTCTTACTGCCAAATTATGAGCAATACATCTTTTAGTCTTATTAAACTTTATTGTGGGTGCATAAAGTGTTCTGAATATATGACCTAGTTCCTTAGATTATCGACCATCACTCAACTCACTCAAACAAAATTCTGATGAATATGTGAGTCAATTTTTTGTCAAATAATACTCGTGGTATAGTTAATTTGTAAAACCGGATCTTGTATTTTGGATAATTTATAAAGTTAGTCTTTTTAATTGCTCTAAAATACTAATTTAAAGGTAATAGTCACAACAATAATTTTTTAACAGAACGATTAAGTTTATAAACTAAACAAAGCACTGATCCCTGTTTGCAAACTTTTAAACCACGAGGGCATTTTTCGTTCGCAATTCGGGTAAATCATATAATTTATTTTGGAAAATTTACAAAAATAAGTATTGTGGTTTGAACCATTTTCAAATATAAACTATGTGGTTTAAAAGTTTGCAAACAGGTAGCATGTGGTATATTGAGCTAGCAAAAGTAGTCCAAAATTGTAACGCCGTTGAAAAATGTTGATGTGGCAATACAACAACAACAACAACAACAAGAAGAAGATAACACCCTCTCTTTCTTCACTTGCTGCAACAATCCACCCTGAATTGCATTTCCGAAATACCCATCTGTTATTTCTGGCTACAATCTTCTTCTAAACCCGATTTGTAATATAAAGTTTGTTTCTTCATCAGTTTTCAATCCTCGATTTCGAAACACACCTTGCCAGATATGCGTCAAGAGCGATTTTATAGAGGATATAATAGAGTCATTTTTGACATCGGCCTCAGAATTTGCTTTTGCTTCAAGCTCATCAATTTTTTCCTCGGTGAAATGAAAAACTCTTTCTCTCAACGACGGCAGAATGAATTTGACAGAAGTATTATTGATTATAGAGACAGATAATCTGATGGAACAATCGTTACAAAACCAATTTTCAAAAACATGATGTTTAGAAATCTGATTTACACCATCACCATGCGAGATTTCAGACCATGAATTTGTAAAATTCTAGAACGTTGAGCCATCAGCAACTACATAGTACATCTGATATGAAGATTCTATTGAAACACCTTTCCACATGATTTTGATTTGACAAAATCATTTAAGTTAATCCATGATTAAGGGACAATTAAATTTAAGTGCTTTGATTTAATTGTACTAATATGTTTGTTCAATGTTAAGTATATATGTATATATAAAAAAGTAAAGACAGGACGAAGTCAGCATGATATCACGGCACAAGCTGAGTAAAGTGGAACTCAGCACAAAAGAAGATAAGTCATCTTCAGAACAGAAGCTAAAAAGATCAAGTCAATCAATGAAGCTGAGTGGAACGGAACTCAGTATCAAAAACAGAAAAGACTCTTTAGGAACTATGTCTTGCAGAATGAAGCTGACCATGGAAGCTGAGTAAAAGAGAACTCAATATATGAATTGGCAACAATCAAAAGACAACGAATAACAAAGTCATGTCGAGTGATCTTCAGGACAACACCAATGATTCGTTAGCTAAAAGAAAAGTTCGACAACTGTCTGAGCCAATAATAGGAACCTCAGAATTACGCACAGAAATGATTTCGAGATGCATGGGTCAAACGTCCATTAGGTAAAAGACGAAAACTATACAAGAAGACAAAACTTCAAGAAAAGGACAAGCCTGGCACCTGAGAAAATCAGACGACATGATTGGCCTACAAGCCTGAAGCTGATCAGAGCCTTGTCTCCCAAAAGAGCCGTTTTGGATTCAACGGACATATCAAATTCAAATGATTTGATCTTCAGATTGCAACTATAAAGGGACAAGCATACCTCTTGGATCATTGCCGATTTACAGAAAATACAAGAGAGAAAAATACAAGCATACAAGAGCATACATACAAAGCACACAAATACAAAAGAGATCTTACACCAAACTTCTATTCTTGTGTAAATGCTAGAGTGATTTTTGTAATCATCTAAAATGTTCTTTGTCTGAAAAAGAGCAAGTCTGTATCAATTGTATTATTGAGAGAATTGTGCTGAGTGTTTGGTTGTAAATACTCAGTGGTAGAAAAACCTAAATGTTCGGTTATAGCACTTAGTAGGAGTTGAGTAGACGAATAGAGGAAGGTACTCTTGCATATTCAACTGCCTTGTAAACGGTTTGTGCTCAACCTTTAAAGAGCTCAGTATTGGATTTAAAAAGCCCGTAGGGACTCTAGGGACTGGACGTAGGCGGAGAGGCCGAACCAGGATAAGTCGTGCTGAGTAATCTCTAAACTCTCTCAATATATATAGATCTGTATGTGTTGCTTGTTATATTTACTCAGCATATAAATTGTCCAAATCGATATTGAGTAAATTAGAGTGATGAGTTGGAAGCTGACCACAAAAGTGTCAATTCCCAACTCATATGTAAAATAGTTCTAGTCAATATCTGACTAAAGTTATCTTACGTTACAATCGGTCGTGCTGACCAAAGTTGAGTTGACAAACTTAAGAAAATATATTAAGTCAGCTAAATCAAATTAGGAAAAAGTTATATTAGTTCCTAACCCCTCCCCCCCCTTTGGAACTAATCACACGGGACCAACAGATTCTGTCTGAAAGCTCTGTGATTTGAACTCTAAGGAGAGGATTAGAAACGTCGTTGATGTTGTAGATATTAGTAAGGGGAAAAATGAGTGGACAATGGAAGGAATGAAGATGAGTTCGAGAATATCAGAAACAGTGAGGTTTTCTATAACGACATGAATAAATTGGGCTGCGACATTGTTGCAGTGAATGAAGAAAGAGATGGTGTTATCTTGGTGTTGGATAGTGGAGAGAGAGAAAATGACAAAAAAAAAAACTCTTCTGACTTTTTTTACTAATATTGTCGTACAATATTTTTTTAACGGTGTTACAATTTTGGACTGCTTTTACTAACGGAACATAACATATGGTACATGTTTGTAAACTTTTAAACCACATAGTTTATATTTGAAAATAGCTCAAATCGCATAGTTTATTTATTTTTTATTTTTCCCATTTATTTTATAATTTCATTTTTTTTTGTCGTGGTTGCTATTCTTTTTCTTGGAAAAATCAAAATGATAATACTATCATCATATTGTATTGATAATAGTAGATGAGTGGGATGGGTTGATGGGTTTGTAATTTTCTTTTGTTTAATATAAGTATTGCGTATAATTTTTGAAAAAAAAAAACTTTTTGTAATATAGATTTTTCTGAGATAATCACTTTTGTATTTTCTTTGTTGGTTGTTTCTTATTATTTAATATTTTGGCATTGTGTATGGAATTGTTTCTTCTCACGAAGTAGTTTAAGATGGGGACAAAATTGAATATCTTGTAATGTTCAAAAAAGGAATTGGGTATATTGTCTTATACTGAACAACTTCTACTTGCTTAGTTCCCAATATCAAGGCACTTTAACCAAATTGCTTATATACTCCAAAAAATACACAAGTAAAAGATTTGCACAATGAAATCATTTTAAAAGAAAAAAAAGGTTTCAAATATTTATTAAAGTTTGTTTATTTTATATAATTTCCTCATATTTATATTTACATACATTTATAATTATGTCTCTTTTATTGTTGATAAGGTGCAAAAATATCACTAATTTTAATAAACAAAATCAATTTTACAATGAACGTTTAAAATAGTGCAATTATATTTTTCAACTTTCAATTTTGGCTTAATGTTTGAAAGTTTGACCAATTTAAAATTATTACCAACGCAACACTATATGTAGACATGAATCTCGTTATTTCTACATTATATATTAATATGTTATTACCCATCAACAATAGATTACATGTACACACGTGAAAAAAATTACAAAAGTTTTAAAAAATGTACATACAAGATATTTTTTATTTTATTTTTGACATGTGTATGTGTATATGTGTTTTTGATGATATGTGGTTGATGAGTGATAACACAACGGACTGGATGATAATAATGAGATTTATGATTGCGTAAAATATAATTGTAATTAAGATAAAATTGGTACAACTTCTAAATGATAGGAGTGTAATTGTCCATATTTAAAACGTTAGGGATACAATTATTATTATTATTTTTATTACGAAGGTGGAAGTTATTTTTATGACCTTATTATCCCCTTTATTCTCAAAACTCAAAGTTTGAGGCTCAAAGAATAAAGACTTGTTTAACTCTCATTAAATGAAGTAATAATTCTCATCAAGAAAAGAAAAGAAAGGAAAAAGGTAATTGCATTGCTAGTGCTTTTCGATTATCGAAGCTTAGGGACAAGAAAGACAACAATTAAACGACAAAAGAGACCTCAGTGACAGACAGACACTGATCAGAATACAATTTGTTAGAAAATACCAAAACTCGTTCAGAATTGAGAAAATTCGAATCCCATTTTTGCTCAACTTTAATCTTGAATAGAGCGAGAGTTTTGTTTGACTATGCAATTTCAGTAAATAATTTGCATTACAACTTTGTAGTCTCAACAATTGCAATTTCTTTTTTTATTTATTTCAAAATTCATATAAAAGAAAACTGAAAGCATAAGATATACAACAAGGAACATTCCTAGCAGAGAGAGAAGCAACTCTTAATCCTTAACAACTCATTATCATTACAGATGAGATGATGAGGATGTAATATCCAACGTTGATTCAAACAAATTTTCAGATCTTCCTATAAATAATTACCCAATCAGCCAGCATACAGAACAAGAACAAACCCTTCTTTCCCCTTACAATAATAATAGGACAAAGAAACAATATTGGTTTGCATTGCAAATTCCTGCCAAACCTTCCCTCTTTTTTCTTTTTTTAACTTTTCCTCTCCTCTAATCTTTACATTAATAACCACGATTACTCGATCGGGTTCAAATACCTAATTCAATAGAATAATGACAGCATCCCACACCTGTAATCTACCATTCCAACGAATTAACTCTCCGAAGCATACGATGCGGTCTTCTCTTTTCCACAACTGGCACCACTTTCTCCATAAGCTACCAAAACAATGCATACATACGTTAATACTAATTTCCTCTCCATCAAATTTCATCAACAAATGCTCACATCTTTTATATCATCATTCTAAACACTAATTTTATGTCAGGAGGATTGATTCTGTTTTCTGCACATCATACCATCCACTCTGTCAATTATCAATTACAATAGTTAACATGGAAACCATAAGAAAAAGGGTCTATGTATCAATCAATATGTTTAGTATTCAAGTTCATTGGCACTTCAACTTCCTCCATTTTATACCCATGTATTTGCCTTCAACCTTTGTCTGTCCAAGTTACTCTACTTGATTCTGGTTTCATTCCTTCTTTTGGACTAGAGGTGGAGGGAGTGGCTCGGGGATCCGCTTGCACCACCGGGAAGAGGAAGCGGCCTCTGCACAGTATTTTCTCTCTGGGGGTGCTGTTTTTGCACCCCAAAACCAAGGAAGCAGCTGATCTCCAGCAGCCCTCCGTCGACCAGCTAGGTTAGCACCCCAGAGTTTCTCTCATGGCTCTGCCGCTGTTCTGGACAGTGGCTATTTCTTACCTCATCTACAAAAGCTCTAATAGTTTTTAGCTTCAGGATTTAACAACTCTCTTATCCTTCTACTCTCAAAACTTACAAAGAAACTTGCTTAGAAATGCAATGCCCATCAACTAACCTTTAAGATACATACTAAAAGGGCGTTTGGTTCGCGCAGGGATAATGGAAAGGAATCCAGGAAGGGATACAAGGACAAAGGAAATGATAGACTCTGAATTCCCTTCTTACAGAAAGGGAATGATGTACCTCATGATTTCTTTTGTGACTGTTTTTTTTTTTTCAAAGGAGAGAATCAGCTAATAGCAATTTCTATACCTACATGTTCTGCATTAATAAATTAATCATCTGTAACTATAGAAATTAAAATCAATCACTTCTAAACAAAGTACATGGACCAAAAGTTAAATTAGTCTATAGGCAAAAAGGGAAAATAAAAAAATACATGATTAAAAAAAATTAAAAATTAAAATATGGACTAAAGTAAAATTTCAAGAGGAGGAGAGAGGGGCAATGTAGTATAGGATGAGAATGGAAAAGCAAAATCTTTGGGGTTTGGGTAATCAAGTTAGAGGACTTTGGGATTTACTCAAAAAGTATCTTGAAGTGGAATAGAAAAGTATCTTGTACCAGCCAATTTAAGAATGGCTGCTGGTGTCAATTAAATCTATCTCTTACTTTCACTCGGAAAGTTCAGTAGATCAAAATCAGAATCAAAAGATAGTTTTCACCATCCCAATTTGCTCCTATATTGTTTTGTGAGAGTTGGTAAGAAGTGGAACCCTTAGTTAAAACAATAGTATCTTATTTTACAGAAATAAAATGCAGAAGCTATATGAAGGAATAATGAGGTAAAGAGCGGTGGGGGTTTACAATTACATTATACTTCTGACTCTGAATTTCACATCTCCAAATTTTAAATTTCAGTATTGAACGATATGTCAAATGAAGGGTCACAACTGAAAAAGGTCAAATCCAATTTAGTATGGAATGTTGTTTGAGCAAAATGATGACCATTTTAAAATGTCTAAAGCTGAAGAATTGGAAATCCTTAGTATTAGCTTATTATGCCACTGCCATTAATGCAATATACTACACACAAATGACTTGACCTTCAGTTTCACGCAAGGATACATAGCCAAGCATCTAGGTAACACCAGAAGACGTATCAGGTCATTTTCAGGGGTTTGATGGATAGGCTCCAATTTCCAAATAATATAGAAATAGGAAGTTTTATCCAGAATTTCATTATGGGAAAACTCTTAAACGGTACTCCTCAGGATGTTCCAAAGGTACTTCAAATATCAAGCTTGTAAGTATAACATTTCTCCCTATATACTCACACTGACACAGCCATCCGGACAAGGAAAACACATCATGGTACATGGACAAGTCCCAAGCCCAAATCATTGCAAGATAAACCATAACCTGATGAAGTCATTTTTATTTGGCACTAAAAAGAGAAACAGAAACAAGGTTGAAAAGTGTAACCTCCAAATATTAAACTATACAAAAAGCTTCATTCTCCCTAGTTTTGAGTCTTTTGACGCACCAAAAGTTGTTTTTGTGGCCAATACCTGATAGTGCAACTGCTAGCTAGTCCCTTATCAGACGAAAATATAAATTGTTTGAAATAAATAGCATCAGAATAAAAGTTTCTACCTATTCAATGCAAAAAGTTTCTATCTATAGACGTTTCTATATATTCAATCTATAAAAGTTTCTATGTTTGAAACAAATATCAGAATAAAAGTTTCTATATATTCAATGCAAAAAGTTTCTATCCTAGGCAGATGCATGAATTTTTCATATTGCCAAGAGACAAATATTATCAACAGAACAAAAATAATACCTGCTTGAACCTTTCTTTAGTCCTCTCTTCCTGCATAAAATATTTCTATTATCAGATGAGAAATTATGCACAAAATAAATTGCTCAAGAAATGTAGAACAGGACAGGTAATTACCCAATATGTCAAACACTTCAAATCAAACCCAATACAAGCTTAAAAAAAATCTGTTGAATGAACTATTAGCTACTGCTTTACACAGAACTGAAACTAACAAATCGGTAATGTGCAGACCATGAGAAGGAACCAAAAAGTATACACAGTTGTGTAATATAAATTAAATCAAGTGCTAATTTGCTGGAAACTTTACTAACTACACACAATGATTTTTACTTAAAATTATAATGACAACTTTCATCAAAAATCAATGCCACAACATTATATAGTCACAATCAAACAAAGCTGATATGTTCAACGATCCATTATGTCCCGAACTTCCATGAAAGCAAACTAATTATTTTAACAGAACGGCACTTAATCCTTAATAATTTCAAGATTGTGCCATCAGAAAATGTTTTTTTAGAGAAATTTCCCTGAAGTACTGGATCTAATTGCTAGGAAGGACATCAGATATAACCACTGTGAATTAAATTGTACAGTGACACTGACTAAAACAGAAATTTAAGAGACAAAAGGGGTTCAAAGAAGAAAACAAAAGTAATAACTAAAACATATTCAACAACCTTCATACATAGGAGAAGGAATGCTATGTGATTCATTTATAATTTTCCACAAATTGTTCAGAAAATTAGGAGAACCTAGGAGAAGAGAGTACAACTAAAATTGAAGTAAAAGGTGGACAGAGGATTTTAATTTCTTTCTCTTCTACCTAATGAGTCCAGATTTTATGAGAATCACAGTATTTTATATTCTACTTCAGATGTAAGATTAGTTGTCTTAACCAAACGTTTTAAGTGATATATATACTATGAAAACTAGTTCAATATAAGAGATATCAGGTAAATAACACCATAGCAAAATAAGATGCATTACTTCAGACAGCTAGCACCAAGAACTCTGTGATTTTTCCAGCTGAGCTGTTTATTATAGCTTTTCTGAAGGTGTTGGGGCATTAAACTTAAACATACTTCTAGATGTAGCCTTCTATAAATGTCATGCCTGTTAAGGTAAGCTCTCAGCGGATGCTATTATTTGACTCAATCTATCCGGCTATATGAAAATTCATATCCACCACAAATATACCTGTTTCTTACCATTTGCAACTTCAAAGTATAGCTCTGTAGAACCATAAACAACAGAAGTAAATAAACAATAACATTTATGACAACCATATAAATATATAGTCCCCAAAGTTATGGAAAAAAAATTGACTACTGTGGAAGACCTAACAACACACTGTTCTTCTAATAATATGCAGGGACAATAAAAAAAGTCATTTTATTCTCTGTATCGTGCATACATATTTCATCAGTAAGATGTAGCAGCGTTATTTCTAGCGCTTGTACTAATCCTGGAAGAACTGCAAGTCGCCAAGCAAGCAATTCTTTTTTAAAAAAGAAAAAGAAATCCACAAAGATCAAGAATTGGATCACTAGTTTGAATAATCTAGCAGCAAAGACAAAATACGGCAACTGTCACAACCATGACAATGATAAAAGTGTACTCTCATTACAGATGTGGACCATACACACCTAAAGTTCCATTATCTATTCAATTAAGAATAATCAATACCTTCTCTTTCAGCAACCGCTCATTCTCCTCCTCTAGCTTTACTGCCATCGTCTCCAATTCAACTTGGTAAGCCTAAAACACAAGGTACCGGAGAAACATGAAAATGCGCCTTAGAAACCACCAAATTCAATCAGAGGGGAAAACAAAAACAAAGAAAAACACCTGCTTTCTCTCCCTAGACCTGGCAGCTGACTCCCTATTCTTGATCATCCTCCTCTGCCTTTGTTGTGCTGCCTTATCTAATGGCTCCATTAACGAGGCCCTCCCTCTTTTCCCTCTGCCTAAACCACTTCCCCCTCCTCCAGCGATCATTTCCAACCCATTCCCGAAACCAACAATCGACCCCTCAACTTTATCCAATACTTGAAACGCACTGGGTGGAACTGGATCCAACGCATAAATTCCCCCGCTCAATCTTTCTGGATGTGGCATCTTCACCTCATCCTCCTCTCCTACATCTACCGCTCCAGCCTTGGCCAGAAAATCCTCTAACGTCATCATCTCATCAGGCTCCTCTTTCATCTCCTTTCTCCCCGCCACAATTTCCCTCCAAACATCGTCGGCGGTCTTATTCGCCTGAGGCATAACACTATTCATTTCTGGATGATTGTTGTGGTTCGTCTCAACTGCCGGCGGAGGCGGTGTTGAAAGTGCAGGAGTAGGTGTGTCAATTAGGGTAATTTGGGCGTCGAGAAGTGTAGACTCGGCAGAAGGCGTTGAGTACACATTACGTAAGATGCTGTCGACCGTCATTGTAGAGGCCGCCGATAATGATGACGTCAAATTATGATCGATACTCCTAATTTGATCTCTTATAGACACGGAAGGAGGAGCAACAGACACAGTAGCAGAAGAGCGTTTAGATCGAGAAGGAGCTGATGCTGCTGCCGAAGCTGATGATATAAGATCCGAACTTTTGGATTTCGTCGACGCCATCACTTTGGACGACGCCATATCAGGAGCTTCCTGATCCTTTTCTACTCCGAAATTATCTCTCTGTAGAAATTACAATTACTGCAAAATGGAATCTTTTTAATTTTTCACAATTGTACTGTATCTTCTTTCTTGTGTTCAGAAAATGTGGAATTTGGGTTTCTCTCTCTCTCTCTCTAATTATTTTAGGGTTTGGGAAATTTCATTTTGGTGGGGATTTTGATTTTGGGTTATGCGTTTGTTAGTCTGTTGGGATCAGGGAAACTAGGTTGGAGTGAGGGACCGCCGGCGCGTGAATAAAATACTGTTGGGTAATGCTAGAGTGACAAGTGTCATTTGCTGACTGCGAGATAAAAGCTCATATGATTGGTCTACTTTAACCTAATATGGAATCGACACGTTTGATTCGAATGGAATAAAATGTGACCGTACGATTATTAGATTGATTGATTAAGTCTTCATAATCGGCGATGGGATCTGTGTAACTGTACCTGCGGCTACCTTATTTATATGGGGCCTCTGGTTTAGACAACCAGCCCAATTCAAATATGATTCCAGTTGTTCATATGTTGGGCCAGTCCAAAGGCCTATCCGGCTCTCATCCAAAATTACTTAAATCATATCTTATAATTAAATTAATTTTTGCTTCAAAAAAAAAAAAAAATTAAATTAATTTTTTCAAAAACAAAGTAACCATAGAAGATACCCTTATCTTAAACCTCTAATTCATAAAACCCAATTCTTAAAATATAAGAAAAATAATAATTTTCTTAATTTGGCACTATTTAAATTAGTACTTCACACATATTCCAAATAATTTTCAAATCTGATAAATTACCTAAATTACTTTGTTTAAATCAGTTCGTGGTATAATTACATCAGGCTTATATCAGATTGGATCCATCAAAAGAAATTAATTTTCAAATCCAATTTACCAAGTAATATAACTATATTAAAATAATAAATTCAAAATTAAATTTAAATTATGATCATAAACAATAAAAATATAACCAACTAAAATCTAGTTAGTTAATTTTATAAAATTCAATCAACATAATCTTAAGTAAACAAAAAAAAAAAACATTTCACAAAATAATATATATATATATATATATATATATATATATATATA
Organism: Euphorbia lathyris; assembly: GCF_963576675.1. NCBI lineage: Eukaryota > Viridiplantae > Streptophyta > Magnoliopsida > Malpighiales > Euphorbiaceae > Euphorbia > Euphorbia lathyris. The sequence continues at coordinate 29,846,265 of NC_088916.1, read as the reverse complement.
TATATATATATATATATATAAAAGAGATTAGGTGTGACACATTTCTTATAGTGTGACAAAGACCAATTTTATAATTAACCAGAGGAAGGTGACAAATTTGTAAATAAAAGAAAAGAAAAAATTATTTTATTTCTTTTCTTTAAAATGCATTTTTCCGACTTTTCCAACCTCGTTTTTCAAAAACTTTTATACTGTTGGACTCGTTTTAATTAGATGGTTATTTTAAGATCCCAGAAGCTCAGGTAAAAAAAAATTCTGGTGAATAGAATCCGGCGATTTGTTTTTCTGTAAGAAAAAAAATGCCTAAAAAATTTTCAAAAAATTCCAGAAAATGTAAAACATCATTCTGAGAAACTTTAATTCTTGACTCAAAGTGAGATTCCTTACGGTTTAGTCCCAAATCAACGGAATCCGGCGATTAGGTGAGCGTTTTCCGGCGAGAAAACAGAAAGTACCTAGAAAATTCTCAAAAAAATTCAGAAAATGTAAAACATTATTTTGAGAAACTTTAATTCTTGAGTCGAAGCAGGATTTCTTACGGTTTAGTTCCAATAAAACAATTTCCTTAATTTTATCAATTTTACATGCTTCAACAATTTATTGGGTCAAAACCATAAGAAATCTCATTTTGGCCAAGAATTAAAGTTTCTTAAAATGATATTTTATATATTTTAGAATTTTTTGATAATTTTCTGGGCATTTTTTGGTCTTACCTTTCAGCACTATGTGTTACAATATTTTGTTGGAACAATATAACAATTCTGTTGAAACAATATAACTATTCTGTTGGAACAATATAATTAATCTGTTGGAAGAATATAAGAATTAGAATTATTTTCTAAAGGGAAAATTATAAAACTAGGTCAAATGGGAGGCCCATTTATATATTTAACCCATTTACTCAACCTACTACATATCTAGACTGATTTTGTGTGACTTTCCCATAATACCCACAACCTTCCCACTTCCCACTACATCGCGAACGGTCGTTCCCCCTATCTCCTTGGTTACGCAAAAATTTGGCTCCTCCATTAATGATTTCAAGAATTTTGATCTTCATTTCTTCCTTTAAATTGCACGAAATCTGCACCATTTCGCCAAATCACAATGAATTTCTCTTTTTCCTCTCTTCATCTCTTGATTCTACAACTTCCTAACCCTAGAAAACGAAGTCATGGTTCTTCATCTTCCTGTTCGTTACTTGGTTTCTTTCTACTTGTTACCATGTTAGAAATGGTTATTCTACGTTATTTCCTTCGTTTTTCCCATGTTATCATATTGTTATTGTCGCTTTTAAGGGTGAAAGGGGCGAAAAATGTAAGTATCTGTTGTTTTTTCTGCGTTTTTTCATGAATACACTTCGTGAATCGATGGTTTCGCGAAGATTTGCGAAGAGAAAGAGCCTGGAAAGTGACGATCTACTTCGTGAATCGATGATTTCCTGAAGATCTGCGAAGAGAAAGAGTCTGAAACGTGTGGATCTACTTTGCGAATCGATTAGTTCGCGAAGTCTGTGAATAGATCGTCACGTTTCAGACCTCGCAGACTTCGCGAAAGCATCGATATGCGACGTAGATCGTCACGTTTCAGACCTCGCAGACTTCGTGAAAGCATCGATATGCGACGTAGATCGTCACGTTTCAGACCTCGCATACCTCGCGAAAACATCGATTAGCGAAGTAAAATCACCGCTTTCCCTGCACATTTACATTCGCATGCTTCGCTAATCCTCATTTCGCGAAGCCAAAATCGTCTTTTTTGCTGCCTAACACGATTAATTTTTTCTGAAGGTGGTTGAATACATAACATCCCTTTCTGGAAGGCGACGTACTGGGCTGCAAAGGAGATAACTTTCCTTCCTGTATAGGGATGAACTTCCCTCAAGATTGACACATTCACTCCTGAAATGGTTAGTTAGGAGAGATTGTACCAATAATCCGGTACCAATTTTGAAGCAAATGAATAATCTTGGTGTGCACCATGGGACACATCCATCCCAAAAGGTCTGGACTTCTATTTCTCATCCCAAAAGGTCTGGACTTCCATTTCTCATCCCAAAAAGAAATGGAAGTCCAGACCTTTTGGGATGAGAAATGGAAGTCCAGACCTTTTGGGATGGATGTGTCTCACGGTGCACACTAAGATTACTCATCCGCTTCAAAATTGGTACCGGATTATTGGCACAATCTCTACTAACCAACCATTTTAGGAGTGAATGTGCTTTGTTAGGAGTTTATTGTGGCAATCTTGTTGTAAATTTTGAAAGTTGTTGTGATTTTAATGTTGTTATTGTGGCAATCTTGTTGTAAATTTTGATAATGTTATGATTTTAATATTAGAATCCGTTGTTGTTTGCCATTTTTTGTTATATACCACTTCGTACATTAGCTTCAAAACATATCCAGGCTTCGCATATGTGAACTAAATTCATCAAGTAAACCAAACTTTAGCTTCGCAGGCTTCGCATATGCGAACTAAATTCATCAAGTAAACCAAACTTTAGCTTCGCAGGCTTAGCATGCTTCACATATAAACCCAAACATTAGGTTCGCAGACTTCGCATAATATGGAATCTGCAAAGTCAGATGGGAGGGGGCGAGACGCGCGTAAATATTGAGGGTATTATGGGAAAGTCACACAAAAACAGTCTAAATATGTAGTAGGTTGAGTAAATTGGTTAAATATGTAAATGAGCTTCCCATTTGACTTTGTTTTATAATTTACCCTTTTCTAAATAATATAACTAATATAAATTTGAAGATACTATATTAAATACTAAGAAACAAAAATGAAATTGAAGACATAGATAATAAATTTGATTTGGAACAATTGGTAAACTGGTTTATTATGTTGGAACAATATAAGTATTATGCTGAAATAATAGAACTATTTTATTAGAAAAATTGGTACGCTGATTTATTCTGTTGGAACAATATAAGTATTATATTGGAACAAATGATTCACTGATTTGGAACAATTTCGTACACTGTCGGAACAATGTAAGTAGGATAAAAAATGTGCCCATAAAATTATCAAAAAATTCTAAAACATGTAAAACATCATTTTAAGAAAGTTTAATTCTTGACTCAAAACGAGATTCCTTACGGTTTTGACCCAAAAAATTGTTGAAGCATGTAAAATGGATAAAATTAAGGAACAAGTTTTATTGGGACTAAACCGTAAGAAATATCACTTCATCCCAAGAATTAAAGTTTCTCAGAATAATTTTTTACATTTTCTGAAATTTTTTGAGAATTTTATGGGCACTTTATTTTTCACCAGAAAATGCCCACCCGAATTCCGTTCACCGATTTTTTTTTTATTTGAGCTTCAGAGATCTTAAAATGACCGTCTAATTTAGACGAGTCTAATAGTATAAAGTTTTTTGAAAAACGAGGTTAGAAATGTCAGAAAAATGTATTTTAAAGAAAAGAAATAAAACAATTTCTCTATCATCTCTTTCCTTTTATTTACGAATTTGCCACCTTACCCTTTTCAATTATTATCAAAACCACGTAGTTTTGTTATGTCACACAATAAGTTCACTGTGACACTCTAACCCCTTGTCACACTGGATCTCACCCATATATATATATATATATATATATATATATATATATATATATATATATATATATATTATTTTGAAGGTGGAATGAGTAGGTTTGAACTTTTGAGAACAATTTTAAATTCTAACTCTTTTTATAGGGGGCATTTAGTCCGGATAAAACATCGAATAAGTATGTCTAAATTCAGGGTTAGACTATACTTACTTTGTTTTTTATAAAGTAAGTTTTACTTTGTTTTTTTCCACCATTGGATGGTGATGAACTTTGACAAAGTAAGCTCATCTAATAAACATATTAACGTATTTAATTTTATTTCGCGAAAAAAAATATTTCCTCAATTATCACCTCTATTTACTAAACATCATTTATTTTATTTACATATATTACTTTAGGGTTAAAAACCCCTGATTTCAATCGACTTGCTTTTTTTTACTTGTAACGAACTGTCAAGCCCCAAATAGGGAAAAGAAAAAGTAAGAAGGCATAACCCGACTATGGATAAAGCCATGACGGTTTACCAAAAAGAATATCTTAGATGATCGCAAGAGATACACTACATTTATGCTGACTCAAAGAAAGTGATATTGTGATGTAGCACGGTTCCCATTATGATAATAATGGATAAACTTAATATTATTGATCCTTTAAGTTTTGACATCTCAAAGTAAGTCAGGAAAATAGTTGATGAACCTTTGTATCACATATCATAAAACGAAGGATGATCTATGAGTCAATTTCAACCACCAAACATTTAAAAGCCTAATTCCACACCAAAGGAAGATCAAAATAAAAACCTTATAACTCTGTTAGAACCACAATACAATAACTGGTATTGGCCGCAAAGACACCTAGCTAATTACCATGATGATCATCAATAGACATCTAGTTGAAGCATACTTTGAATTCCTTTTAGATGCCCCATCACACAATAGACCTCTAGTCGAAGCATAATTTGAATTCAATTTGATCTAGCCAAATTCTGGGGATTTGGCTTAATCCATTTAACAAAGGTTGAATTATCCAAATAACAGTTGCTCACAAAAACATGAAAGAACCAAACTACTTTTAGCTTTAGCAAAAAAAAAAAAAAAAAAAGGATTTTATCTCGATCAAAGACAGTACCCATAAAGACTCTCATTTCTCCATTTTTAAACCAACCATAAAATATCAGAGGATAAAATAAGCCAAGCCAAAGACTCATAATAAAATATTAGAGAGTGTCATTACATTAAAAAACATTCAACATCATTGTCCTATGAAAATACTTTGCAGTTATTGGACGTGTAAAAGTGATATGAAGGAGCAGTTAATTACTGATGCATCAAGTTCATAGGTTTGGTCTGTAGCTGAAATTCGTATTGTCATGCCGTCCTTAATTATACATATTGGATTATAGATCATATTTCACAGAGGGTTGTCCCGAATATCCAGCCATATCATTTATCTGCTCATGTGGTTCTTCTTGTAGGTAGGACACGCATTAGTGCGGTGTCCGAAAATTTCACAAATTCCGCACACTTGTGTCTGGGGATGTCTTTCATGTGATTAGATTTTGAACATGGATAATTAGTTTATTAAGTTGTTTCTCAATGATAGAGGGACCTACCTCGTGTATCCTCCTAGGAGGACCTTGACATGTCCCAAACTGTTGGGACGTGGCAGTCATGCTCTATATCAACTCACGGCCACTAGTTGGGATTTTTTTCGTTAAGGTTGCCTCCAATAACAACATCTATCATTTTTCGTTCCATACTCAAAATTCCTTAATAGAAATATTGGATAAGGGACTGTTCTGTGATCTCATAACAAAGTAGAAGAGAAGAAAGAGATGAAACACAACATTGACATTAACATCACATAACAGAAGAACAAATATTATAATCAGTCACCAATACGTGAGCCAAACTCCCAAACCAAATCGTCACCGAGAAATAAGCATATATTCATTTACAATGTGAAACATGAGAATCAAGCAACATTCAAAACCAAGCAAACAGCAAAGTAAATTGATGAAAATCGAAGCAAAATCAGTGAGTGAAGGCAATAAACAAAAATACATAACAAAATCAAAGCACCGCTTTAAATGAAAGAAATAAGAATGAGTAACCAATAAGCCAAAATAAAAAAGCGAATAGGTTACCAGTTGAAGAAGAAAAATGCAAATACGATCAAGAGGGATATCAAATCGTAATGAACGTCATGAATGGAAGTAAGAACATCAGTAATAAGAGGCAGAGATTTGGAAGGAAGGAGAATAGAGGTGGCAACTGTGCGAGGCGGGGACGAGTATGCATTTACCATTTCATCTGCTTTCGGAGAATCCCCATCAAATGATTCGAGGATTTTTTTCATCCACATCCCCTCTCCATACGGTTTCGGTACAGTTTCGGGGAATCCCCATGCCCAATACTAAAGAGTAACCAGTTTGCTGGTTACTCTTTAATCTGCAACCAACAATTACTGGTCATATTACCCATATACATATTTTTTTATAAAAAAATTATTAATTTATTATGATACATTGATATAAAAATAATAGTTAGAAATTAAAATTAATAATTTTATTCGGAAATCCCACTGGGTGGATATAGCAATCCCTATCCTCATCCCCATTTAGGTTTGAGGAAAAAAATTCCCCGTGTCAATCCACATCTCCAATTTTTACGGTTATTCTCCATCCCCGTCGGTTCGGATACCCGCGATTTTTGGATAATCCCCTCCTCATTGCCACCCCTAAAGGAGAAGATGAGAAGGTCAGCCAAATGAGAGAAAGGAACCTAAAATCCAAATTTATACTTAACTTTTCATAATTAATAAATTGACCCAATTAATTGCAGAATACCTCCTCATGTTTTTTTTTAATTTTTTAATTTTATACCAACACTATTATAATTCAATTGATATTTGCATCGGTCCGTTCAAAAGGGTCGATGCAAATAATGCAATTATTTGCGTCGGCCTTTTTAAGGGGCCTATGCAAATAATTCAATTGATATTTGCATCAGTCTGTTTAAAAGGGTCAATGCAAATAATACAGTTATTTGTGTCTGTCTCTGTTAAGGGGCCGATGCAAATATTGAATATCATGATATTTGCATGGTCTCAAACAAAGGACTGATGCAAATGGAGTTTTTCATCGCACTTTATGAAGACCGACGCAAATACGTCGATGCAAAATGACCATTTTTCCACTACTGTATGTATTCGTGGAGAATAGTGTGAAATCAATTGTGATAATCAAGAGCGATTATCAGAGCATAAAAATTGATATATAAGATAATAATAGACACGCACCCGTTAACCTTTTAAGTAAAATGAATTTTAAAACTTTTGTAGCTTCTAGAGCGATAAATTACTTTTGGTGGCAATTAATTAACGTATTAATTTTTTCCAATTTGAACTTCTTTCAATCTTGAATTACATTAATACATTTCTTTGCCAAATTTCATTCGGCTGCCTGAACTTACATTTCGTTTTGTTCGTCCTATTTTTTAATTTTTCGGTGATAATTTAACACACATATTCATGTTTCTATTGTATATTGAGAAACGATTCTCGATTGCAACAAAATCTATCTTAACCAATTTTATTAAGCCTCAAAATCTTCTTTCTTTGGTTCATCCGGTTTATCGAAAAATTTAATATATCCAATATATAATTTGTATTTTTTCTATTACTTCTATAGTGCTGATTAATTGTTTTGTAAATCTTGATTATTATTTCTTCTATTATTATATATTTATATAGATTTGATCCTAAATTGATATTACTAGTCTATTAGATTTAAAAATGAGAAAGCTAATAATAAACAAAAACTAAAAAAATGAGGTACCCGCAATGAAATTTTCCCCAAAAATAATAGTATATAACTACTTGTTGTTGTTACATTGCATGCATGCTTATTCACGTTATTTGCACTAGTATTGTTTGAATATCTTATCCAAGAGTTTTAAAATGTTCTGTTATGTCTATAATTGGAAATCTTTAAGGAAAAGGGATCCATCGATCTACTTATTTCCATAAATATATTTAGATTTAACAAACACACCTCTAAGGTTCAATTTCATTACGTGGCAAGTTGAATTTGTGATTTCCCCCACTCAAAAGCTAGTTAGGCTAGGCTAGGGTTATTCATATTCATTTTCTGTTAATACTAATCGTACATTAATTGTGTTTATCTCAATGTAATTAATTTAACCTCCATAAAATTTTGTCATATTCTAGTTTCTACCAATAGTTTCTCTTTTCTTTCCGTTTAACGTTTTCTGTGAGGACTAAGTTTCTCTCTCCTTATATTATATCTATTTACATTTGATAAAACTCAACTTATCTAATAAATATTAAAAATAAGATCTTGTTTGATAAAAATAAAAATAATTTAAATTAGTAGATTAAGTACTTATTTAGTTTATTTAAAAAAGCATTTATATAGTGGTAATTTAGTTTAAAATGGACAACAACAATTCACAATCTTTATTTATTTTCACATAGTAATTTTTTTTTTAAATGGAGCATAATCGTGATGGATTCAGTCAGTATTAGTCTTTCATTCCCGATTCACAAAATACAAAAACTCCAAACTCCCAATATTCGAGCCCAAATTCTCAAATATCTCCAATCCGAATAATATAGTAAAATCTATTTTTTTCGAATAATATAGTAAAAATTATTTTTTTTATTTAATTATTAATGATTATTGAATATAATAAATACAAACATTTGAATTAAAATGAATAAATTAAAATGTTATGACGTGTGGGACCCATTAAAGTAAGGTAAAAATATCTAACCACTAGAGGAGCTTTTGTAAGGAGAGTGTTTTATTATGGAGGGTGTTTTTAATAGTGTTATTTGATGATGTGGAGAATGTTTGAGTACCCAACCATTAGGGATGCTCTTAAATTATTCAATTAAGCTGCATATCACTTATTTTGATAAGTCAAAATATTTAACTTAAAATTTTAAGTTATCAACTAATATTTTTATATTCAACATTTATTTTTAATATTTATCAAACACTTATATAATTTAATAGTTTCAGCACTTATAATATTCAACACTTAAAATTCAGTATTTAATTTTTCAGCACTTAATTTTCAGTTTCATCAAACAACACATAAGTATTGAATTAAACTTCAAATGTGAGCCCTTGGTCCGATCTGGTGTCCGCTGGTGCATATCGGACTTCTCGTATAGTCGAACCATGCGTGCGTGACTGCTGAAAATCTAAGCCACACAACGTGTAGCTCCCTTTTGCGCATATTTGAAGCATCGTTTTATGCCTCACGCGACGAGTGGAATAGATCACACGTTGTGTGAATTAGCTTATTTTGGACAGAAACTTCAAAATGCTACACGAGGTGTGGCTACTCCACACGTTATGTGAGTAGCCTTTAGTCTGTGTGCTTATATATATATATATATATGATAAAAGGAAAAATAGTATTAATGAGATATGATGAATGAATCACAAATTGTAAGACAGATTAGTTTCGTGTGATATTAGTATAATGGTAATTTAAAAAGTACATAATATAACACTTGTTCAACAAGAGTGTATCTCCTCTTATATATATAGATAATAGCTTTAGCATATTTAAACAAAAGTTGTGAGCTATGTAACAACTAAACGACAACCAGACAGTTTTGTTTTGTTATAACAGAAGATATATATCTAACTTAAGGAAATAAAGATGAATATACAATTAAATATCTCCTTCACCTAATTTCTCCTTAAATGAACCTTGCAAACAATTATTAATCCTCTCTTTCTTTTCTCTATTTCCTACATAAGAACAACAATTTGGCATACATACACATTTATATATAAAAAATTCATTTGATACATTAAATTTCTGATATTTTAATTTTAACAAATCAAAGTCTCCACTAATTATAATTATAAACATCAAATCTTTAAATCAATTAGACAAACATCAAATCAATTAAAAGTGTATGATTTATTACATACATAAATCTTCTTTTAAATGGTAAATAATGTCTGTAGATCATGGCCTTAGATGTTTTTTTTTCCTAGCTAATAATTAAAAAAGAAAAACATATAACGTGAAATAATAAAATAATTGCTGCAAAAATGCCTTATTTTAGGGCTTTATATGGAGACCCTAGGACCCAGTCTATGATGAAGTCCTCCACTCTTCAACCTTATATATATATATATATATAAGTTGTAATATATTAAGCAAACCCAAAGTTGGATGCGTATAAACCTTAAATAATAATCATACTACTACTTATATTTTTCAATTTTAAAGTTACAATATCCATATCTTCTTCTTCTCCATACACACAACGTATCATGTGGACAAAATTTAGAACTTCAAAAATCAGAAAAGGTATATATCTATATATATGTCACAATTATATATCTTCTTCCCTTTAATTAATTAATTTGATGAATTCATATATATATTTTTGTATGAATTTTCAGGTGGAGATGGTGAGAAAAGCTTGAATGTTAATGAAGAATATGCTAGTACATTAAGAACACAATCCTATGCTGATTTTTTTGCTAAAGCACAAACACTAGTAAGCAATACTTCATCCTTTCCATCTTTCTGTCTCAAAAAATTCTCAGAATTTCTGCTTGAACCCTGCCAAGAATCCATACCTGCAATCCTTGAATCCTCCCCAGTTTTCTCCAAAACCCCCCAACTCAAAACCCTTATGCTAAACTACTTTGACCTAAGCGCAGAGGCATCCAAAATCTGCATCCATCTCCTCAACAACATCAACCAAATCCAATCCGATTACCGCCTTTTTCAACGAGATGATTTTCACTCAGAAGAAGTCATTTCAGAGATGAACTCATTCATAATCCAAACAAACCCTTTTTCTACACCAAACAAGCATGATTTTCAGCTGATTAATGACAGACATTTTCACGTACTAAACGGATTGAAATCCAAAAGGAACCGAATTGCTCGAAAAATAAAGGTCATAGCCTGCATAAACAAGGCAGGTGGTGTATGCATAGCAGCAGCCTGTGGATTAATAAGTGTGGCAGCCATTATTGCAGCAGCACATACATTTTCAGCCCTATTACTGAGTCCAGCAATTTTGGGATTTCCTGTAAAATGGTTGAAGAAAAATGTGATGAAGTTGAGATTTATGAGAAGTGGAATTCTGAGGGGGATTGGGAAGCAATTAGATGTGGCAGCTAAAGGAACATACATATTGAATAGGGATTTTGATACAATGAGTAGATTGGTTGTTAGGGTTCATGATGAAGTTGAACGTAATAAGGAAATGATTCAGTTGGGTTTGGATACAAGGGAAGAAAATGATAGATTCTATGTGGAAGTAGTTAAGGAGATTAAGAAAAGTGATGTTGGATTTAGAAAACAAGTTGAAGAGCTTCAAGAACATGTTTATCTTTGTCTTTTAACTATCAATAGAGCAAGAGCTTTAGTTCTTAATGAAATGAACATTTCTACTCTTAGGAATTTTAGATGCCATTAATATTATCCTTATTATGGCATTGTGTATACGAAAGGATTTTTTTTTTTTTTTTTTTTTGTATAGTTTGTATAGTTTGGTTTGTTTTCGTACATATTGTCACAACTAATATATAAAAGTTAGTTTTGGGTTTTATTTATCTTTTTAAGTTGCTAGGTGAATTGATTTTTTTTTTACAATATCAGAGTCTCTTAGATCAAGTGATGAAACTTTAAGTTATAAACTTCAAGACCAAAGAAAATTTATGTGAGGTAGTGTATATGATAAATGATGCAGAGCTTAGAACTTCGAAATAGAAACAAATTGTAACCATTTTTTTTTATTGAATTCACCTTATAATATGATGCAATAAGAATAAACAGGCTTTGTTTGGATCATTTAATCGCACATAATTACCAATCAAAACCTTCAAAGTTCGACCAAGAACTTTGGAAAACGAAACACAAATTCTTATTAATGAAAAACTAACTAATACATCCGAAAATATGCTTTAAATAGATAAATCTAATCCTAATCCTAATAGTAAAAGGAAAACCTAACCCTAATTCTAAAAGTAAAAGGAAAGAAAATAGAAAATTACAAAAAAATACCCTAAAAATGGTAAATTATGTTTTTAAGGCCCTAAACGAATGAATTTGGCCAAAATGTGACGAAACTCAGGACAAAGTTATGTTTTTTTATCATTGGCCCGTTTCCAATCAAATTAGGGACTAAAAACGCAAAACTCTAAACGTCGTGATGTCATCATGAAATCATCCATCATATTATTATCTAAAAACTTGAACGTTAGCTCATCCACTTCATCACGAGTTCGAGTCTTATGAGTAGCCTCTTGCCAAAAAAAATTGGCAGGGGAAGGCTTGCCCCGAGTACACCCTTGTGGTGGGACCCCTCCCCGGAGCCTCGCTTAGCAGGGACGCGTAGTGCACCGGCCCACCCTTTACACATGTCTAATTATTAAGATAATCTTCAATGTATTACTAACTTCTTCACAAGTCAATAGACTACTTTCACTCACTTTCACGTTCACTTTATTTTACTTCATTCCTTCATCAACAACAGGATTCTCAACAGCCTCCCCTCAAGGTGAAGCATATGAAAAAAGCTTCATTTTTCCTAGTAACACTGCCATTTGAACTCTAGTCGAAGGCTTAGTTAGAAGAGCAACCATTTCGTCATATAAAGACACATAAAAAGTGTTAATGGGCCTTTTTTTTGTAAATGTTCCCTCAGTCCCAAACCAATCCCCAGACATGGGCAAAGCCATCCCAGACATTGGTAGGAGCAGTGGAAAGGGTAAGAGGAGGATTGGGGCCGAGTGGTGGATGAGACATATTAATGTCCATTGGCTGTGGGTTCCGAGTTGGCATAAGAAACACTATATCGGGACAGGGATACCATGTCATCGGTTCTCTACCAACTCATTGGCCAGTTGTCGATACTGGTTTAAGCGATCCACCCTAGTCCACTAGGAACTAGGAGAGCCGGGCATCTGATCTTCGTGAAGGGAAGCAAATGTCTCCGTAGAGTTAGCCTATAGTCCGTATCATTTGTGAGGCGAGGTTTAACCATATGGAGATCCTCCGAGACAGAATACTAACAGACGAATTGATGGGATGTTTGAGGCTTAAAGGGGATAGACCTTTTTGGTGGAAATTGGATGGATAAGGATCCGGGGAAATCTCGACGCCACACTGAGCTTTGGCCTAGCTCTGACCTGGCCCATATAATGGTCAATCTCCACATGTTTCACTTTATCATGAAACAAAGGGTTAACAACTATGTATATTGCCGATTGATTATCACAGAAAAGTAATACAGGAAGGTGAGGCTTAATTTGAAGCTCTTCTAACAAGTTTGCCAACCATTTCAATTCACATAAGGTAGTTGTCATTGCTCTATATTCAGCTTTAGCTTAACTTTTTTTTTACTGTCTCTTATTTGTTAAACTTCGAAGATATTACACAATCACCATTAAACATACAATAACCAGTCATAAATCTTCTAGCGATCCTACATCTGCCCCAATCAGAATTGAAGAATCTTTTTTATCTGGATCAAATCACTTTATGCATTGTAATCCCTTTTAAGTACTTAACTACATATGATGCAACTTCCATTTGAATGGTAGTAAGATAATTCATATGGGTTAAGGTGCAAAAATACCCTTAGTGTTTTGTGTTAGGAGCAATTTTATCTGTAACGTCTAAACTGGTGCAATTTTACCCCTAATGTTTGTAGCCAAGAGTAATTTTACCCCTAACATTGATAATTTGGGTCAATTTCAGATATTATTATAAAACACATACATTTTTGTTCTTTATTTTGCACAAATTGTATATCAATTTGTTCTAAAAAAAGATTTCTTAATACCTAAAGCTTGTGAGATCAGCTTTCTCTTCACAACATAAGACATTATCATATGTAAGTGTCTCAATAGTATTATGTTAATCCCATAAACATTACTTGACTTGGGGTTGTTTTAAGTTTATCAGTTTATTATAAAGTTCAGTCTCACTTTTGTATGAACACTTTATGATCACTTACATGAACTTTGGAATTTCTTTTATTTAACTTGATTAGTTCTGATAAAAGATAAATGCCTTTATATAGTCAAACATACTATATCTTATAGAACAAATGATAATGAACGATTCATTTACAACTGGTTTATATCCTACAACAATTGACTATAGGACACTAAACCCCAATAATACGCCCCATCAATTTCGGATCTTCTATACCCATATATTGCCCTTACACTAGTTGAGATTCCGTCTTTAAAGTAAGATTTTGAGCATCTTGCACCTAGAAAATCATTTGCGTGCCAATTCTATCTTGGATGTTATATCTCAACCCTTCAAGATACCTTTAATTCTGTTGGCTTTCAATTTCCGACAAATTAGCCCTTGTCAAAAGCCTCAGGAACTCAAAAGTATACTCATGTACGCTCTTTCCCCCTTGTGAACAACTCTGGTATGAGCTATATATGTACTGTTTGTACGAAAATAGACTGTCTAGGCGATCTATTTTATCTATTTCCCTTTTCCCAAGTTTCGCTCATCGTTATTTCATACAAAGATGGATTAAACAGTGTACCTTTATTGATGATCTATCTACCATTGCAAACAAAGTGCCCACTAACTTCTCAACTGTATTTCACGAACAATGAAAACAATAGAAAAGAAAACAGTTAGTAATCAACCAATGAATATCAATCTAAATTGAATGCCTCTAAAGGAATCGACACGAGATCAAAGAGAGAGTAAACGAAAGGAGTAATTGGATGAGTGTAGGTCGGAAGAATTTTCATCTCTGCTTATTATGTTGGCCGAATTCTATATGCCATGGGGTCTATTTATAGCCTCTAAAATATTAACCCTAATCGCATTAGGTTAAAACTCTTAATTAGAATCATATTCCGAATAGGTTTACTATTAGATAAATAAATATAACTGTTATCTTTATCTATATCTTAGCATAAATAAATAATAATCATAATCCTAATTAGATATTTATTTATGTTAGGAATTTAATTAATTAGAGATATAATCACATTAAACCTTTTAATTAATATTATCACACAATAAGTTAATTTAACTATAACTGTAATCTAATTATAATTATTAATTAAATTAAATTATCCCTACACATACAAATTTCGACCACTATTAATCTCCACTCTCTCAATTACTATTTCGTCCTCCGATTCCAAGTCTCATGTGCGACCCAATAGGTTCTTACCGCTACTAGTCGTATATATTTATTGGAATTAATTCAATCTGATTAATTTCAACTAAATATATAACGAATGAGTTCGAAGACTGTTACCAGTAGAACCATAAACATTCCCCCAGAGCGACAAGAAGAAGGTTGATACTGACGTTTACCTGTTCGTATTAGGTCTAATATAATTCGATCCTTCATCAACTATATCCTTAGACGAATCTGTAACTATAGAATATGTAAAATTATATAATGAGGACGTTGGATCTTCAGAGTCGATCGGGTATATGAAGCGAGTTTGATGTCGTTCCGATCGCCGGACCTGTGTCGGGGGAGGCCCCCGGTGTACACTCTGATGCTAAAGTTAGTAGAAGTATAGAAGTAGAAAGATAAAGTAGTGTGTAGAGAAAGAAACCCTCCCTTTGTAGGGGTATTTATAGTGGATGTGGTGGGCTTGTGGGCTTAGAGAGCCTTGCTTGTATTGGGTTTGATTGGTTTGGGCTTAGTGGGCCGCCTTTGATCCACATTCCTCATCAAGTAGTCCCCCCCCCCTTCAAGGGTCTTTCGAGTATTAATGGGAGGTTCGAAACATTCTAGGGGTGGTAATGAACGTAATTGCATCGCTTGGGACAATTTGTAAATAACAATTGTGTCGCTTGAGATGGCTTATGAATGAGAATTGCGTCACTTGGGACGACTTATGAATAATAATGGTGTCGTTTGGGACGACTCATGAATAAGAATTGCATCGCTTGGGACGGTATTGTTGGAAATTAGGCTAAGGTATGGCAGCGGAAATATAAATTTTTTTAACCTATTTCCATTTAACCATAGGATCCGTTAATCGTTATTTCATATAAAGAAGGATAAGAAGAATTACCTTTTGATGATCAATCTACCGTTGTTAATGAAGTGCCCACAACTCTTCTCCGAGTTCCCAAACACGAAATAAAACACGGGAAGATTAATTTAGAATCAACCGTTGAATAGCAACCAAAGTAGATTGCCTCTAACTAATCAACACAAGATCAAGGATAAGAGAAATATATGAAATCAATTGATCGGAAAGAAGCCGTAGAAAATCTCGTCTTCGAACTAGGGGTGTCGAAATTTTCTCTCTCTTGCACTATATGGATTTCGAAAATCTCTAGGGCTTGCTCTCTTGGGGATTTCGAAAATCACTAGGGGAGGGGTATTTATATTCTCTTGTATCTAATCCCTAGTTAGATAGAATTAGGTTACTGAATAGGAATTCAATTCGGAATAGAATTCCTAATTATTATCTTATTATATATCTAATATATTAAGGATAATAGTAATAACCTTATTGGATAATAATAGGAGTATTATAATCTAATTAAAACTCCTAACTTATTTATCTCTTAATTAATTTAATTCATAATCCTAATCTAATTAGGATTAACAAAATCAAATTAATTATTCATGTATTTAACTACATGAATTTCGACCCCCCCTTGGTCCATGGGCCTCATTGGGCTCAATTGGGCTTCCATCAATTAATTAACATCTATCTCTCTTTTAGGTTCCAAGTCTTATGTGTGACCCATTAGGTTCTTATTGCTTCTAGCCGTATGCAACGTTATTAAATTAATTTTCAAAGAATTATATTTAATCTTTGCATAACGGAATGATGTACAGAGTATGTGATTAGCAAGTCCGTAATCATTCCCCCAGAGCTATAAGAAGACAGGTTGATTCTGTCGTTAACCTTTCCGTATTAGTTACAGTATAATTCGATCCTTTATCAACTACATCCTTAAACTGAATCTTATGACTATGGGTGATGTCAAGTCACATATAGCGAGACGTTCGTTTTACTTGTACAGGCCGAGTCAACTCAAATAGATAGGTTAAGTGAAATCTGTATTTCAAGTCTTAAGCTATCACCTTGCAAGGATTTAGAGTCGAGTCTTCCACAAGCGATCCTTGGATGTATCTCCCATTTATCGGGAGTGATAAATGCTCAATCCAATATATAACGATCCCGCAATCACTTCCTGTGATACCCAACATCTACTGTTCACACCCCAGAGTCATCTCTATTAAGGATCGTGTTACACCAAAGTCAAAACGTCACATTCTGTAATCCAGAATACCAATTAATATTCCTTTGAGTCTGAGGATTAGTTATACCTATTAATACCAATGAGATGAACAGGTGACAAGGATGAATCTACCCATCCTGTTATCTCAAATCGGATCCCCAATCCTAATGAACAACTTTTCATCGGATCTATGTAATTGTCCAGATATCTGTATATATGAAGCTTGTGAGATCAGCTTTCTGTCGGACAGAAGACATTGTTACATACAAGTCTCAACAGTGATATATCAATCCTAAACATATCACTTGACTTGGGGTGGTTTTAAGTTTATTAGTTTATTATAAAGTTTTTTCTCACTTCATGCTTGTATGAACACTTTATAATCACTTTAAATAAACTTACGGATTTCCTTTTATTAGACTTTATTTAGTGCTTAAAAGGGATTGCCTTTATATAGTTATAAAACATATATCTTATTAAAACATATGATATAAAGAACAATTCATTTACATTAAGTTTGTATCCTAGAACAATTGTCTATAGGACACTAAACCCCAACATACTCCCACTTGGACTAAAGCCAATTGTTTCTAAAACTTATCCCAGTAGAAGTTAAATGACGATCATATACTTTCTGGGTTAAAGGCTTTGTCAACGGATCTGCAACATTGTCCTCTGTAGGTACTCTTTCTATTCTCACATCTCCTCTAGCCACAATCTCTCTAATGATGTGGTATCGTTTAAGGTAATGCTTGGACGCATTATGAGACCGTGGTTCCTTTGCCTGCGCAATGGCTCCATTTTTATCACAATACAGTGTAATGGGATTTACAATGTCAGGCACCACACCAAGTTCTGTAATGAACTTTCTAATCCAAACTGCTTCCTTTGCTGCTTCCGCAGCTGCGATATACTCTGACTCGGTCGTAGAGAAAGCTACGCTTCCCTGCTTGGAACTCCTCCAACTGACCGCGCCCGCATTCAAGATAAACAGGTATCCTGATTGGGATTTAAAATCATTCTCATCCGTGAGATGACTTGCGTCTGAAAATCCTTCTATTTTCAGATCACCTTCTCCGTACACTAGGAACATATCTTTAGTTCTTCTAAAGTACTTAAGAATGTTCTTGACGGCAATCCAATGCTCGTCTCCCGGATTCCCTTAGTAACGACTCGTTACAGATAACTCGAATGCTACGTCAGGTCTAGTGCATAGCATAGCATACATAATCGAACCGATCGCGCTGGCATACGGGACTATAGCCATGCGTCTTTTATCATCATCGGTTTTAGGACATTGATGATTGTTTAACTTTACTCCATGTAGCATGGGTAAGTTACCTCGTTTCGATTCAAGCATGCTAAACCGATTTAGCACCTTTTCAATGTATGTAGCCTGTGAAAGACCAAGCAGTCATCTTTGTAGATCTTTATACCAAGTATATAAGCTGCTTGATGCGGCTTCTTGCGAAACCTCACTAAGGGATAAGTGTACCCCGTCGTTATCAAGTAATAAATTTCTGGGTTTAAGTCCATGTTATCGTCCACAGGATTTATTTCTGCAAGTACCGAATTACTAAGTCTCGGATGTTATCTAGGCTTAAGGGGTTTGAGTTGGTTTTGTTTAATTAATCTACTCCTAGGTTGGTTTGCACTAATCCTAACTAGATTATCTAATTCTGACTAAGTTATTCTAACCCTAACTAAATTACTCTACCCCTAATTAAGTTAAACTACTCCTAAGTGATCTTTTGTCAATGCAATCATCTAAAGGATCATGGAGGGATACATTGATAATGGAAATAGATTGTTTAAACAATTGAATTAAAATCTAAGTCACTTGTGTTCGAGGCGATTAACCCGACCTATCCTCCTAAAGTTCCTAGTTCGTGATTCCCTTGTAAGGCCGAAACTAGCTCTAAGGCTCAGTAATTTGGGCTTAATCTTCTATAGGGTCGTCAATCCTATAGGCACTGACTAGGTCAGATTCAGCTCGCAATATGTGCCAACTTGATTTTGGGATTATCGAATGAGTTAAACCAATCAAACAAAGCGTAAGACAAAGATTCAAAGCATTAAAACAATTGAAGAAACAAAACTATTATATTAATCAAAGATGGAGAACATTGTCACGAAGTTACAATAAGCCTAAGATTCATAGCATGTATCATAGGATAAACAAGTTATAAAAGAAGAAAAATCCCTTTCAGGGAACCTGTCAACCAATGCAGGCGTCTTCCTAGGACTTAAGGATGGAGCTCGAGCAATCCTCGGTGAATGGAGCTTCGGAGGCGTCTTCAATGGAGGTTTGAAGGTTTTTGGAGGAGGTGGAGAGGATTTCTCGAGGTGGAAGATAAGAAAATTACAAAAACAAAAGATATTTAATTTACAATTGAAAATTCCTATTTATAGACGCGTCTCGGGCCTCGTTTTGACCTAATTTCGTGTCCTTGTTGGTGTAGGAAGACGTGGGGCCGAACGTGGCTTTGTGGGGGCGGAATTGGTCTTTTTGATCAATTCTCGCAGGTCTGCTCGCCGAGCAGGAAAGGCTGCTCGCCGAGCAGGATTGCGACGAGCAGCCCCTGCTCGCCGAGCAGGCGCCTGGTGGCCTGCTCGCCGAGCAGGCGCCTAGTGGCCTGCTCGGCGAGCAGGCACAGTGCCTGGGCAGTGCCTGGGCAGTGCCTAGGTGGTGCCTGGGCTGCTCGCCGAGCAGCGCCCGGGCTGCGCGTCGATGCTCAATTCGCCCGAAGCATGCTCGATCCGTGCCGAGTGACTTCTATACCCTTTTTCATCCGAACTTACACCTGCACACGCATAAAAACTCCAGAAAACATTAGTCCAAAAGCCAAATTGATCCGTCAATCGCTTATTTTAAGCAAACGCTTCGTTTGGTGCGACTTTTGACGGACCAATTAGCTTCAAAAGATAATGGAATTCTAATATGCATGCTATTTCGGCCGTGTTTGCCTAAATTGATCACAAAACGAGCCTAAACGATGAAAAGTAAATAGAATGTTTCCAATTTCTAACTAACTCACACAAAAGCATTTAAATGCGAGAATTGCTCGCTTATTAGCCAAATAAACCTAAAAACCGTCCTAAAACCGTACCCAAAGATAGGGGTTTTTGACCCCTATCACTGCTTCACCAAGGTCTTTCATTGAGAAGTTACCAGATAACCATACTTTTACCGAATGTAGTAGAGAAATGTCATTTCCCATTAATAATATATCGTCCATATATAGTATGAGAAATGTTATAGAGCTCTGATAGGGGTCAAAAACCCCTATCTTTGGGTACGGTTTTAGGACGGTTTTTAGGTTTATTTGGCTAATAAGCGAGCAATTCTCGCATTTAAATGCTTTTGTGTGAGTTAGTTAGAAATTGGAAACATTCTATTTACTTTTCGTCGTTTAGGCTCGTTTTGTGATCAATTTAGGCAAATACGGTCGAAATAACATGCATATTAGAATTCCGTTATCTTTTGAAGCTAATTGGTCCGTCAAAAGTCGCACCAAACGAAGCGTTTGCTCAAAATAAGCGATTGACGGATCAATTTGGCTTTTGGACTAATGTCTTCTGGAGTTTTTATGCGTGTGCAGGTGTAAGTTCGGACGAAAAAGGGTTTGGAAGTCATCCGGCACGGATCGAGCGCGCTTCGGGCGAAAACGCTCGGCGAGCAGGGCCCCCCGGGCCATTTCTGCTCGCCGAGCAGGCCCCTGGTGGCCTGCTCGCCGAGCAGGCCGCCAGAGGCCTGCTCGGCGAGCAGGAGCATGCTCACCGAGCAGGGCGCCAGGCGCCTGCTCGGCGAGCAGGGGCTGCTCGTCGCAATCCTGCTCGGCGAGCAGCCTTTCCTGCTCGACGAGCAGACCTGTGGGAATTGGTCAAAAAGACCAATTCCGCCCCCATAAAGCCACGTTCGGCCCCACGTCTTCCTACACCAACAAGGACACGAAATTAGGTCAAAACGAGACCCGAGACGCGGCTATAAATAGGAATTTCCAATTGTAAATTAGATATCTTTTGTTTTTGTAATTTTTCTTATCTTCCACCTCGAGAAATCCTCTCCACCTCCTCAAAAAACCTTCAAACCTCCATTGAAGACGCCTCTGAAGCTCCATTCACCGAGGATTGCTCGAGCTCCATCCTTAAGTCCTAGGAAGACGCCTGCATTGGTTGACAGGTTCCCTGAAAGGGATTTTTCTTCTTTTATAACTTGTTTATCCTATGATACATGCTATGAATCTTAGGCTTATTGTAACTTCGTGACAATGTTCTCCATCTTTGATTAATATAATAGTTTTGTTTCTTCAATTGTTTTAATGCTTTGAATCTTTGTCTTACGCTTTGTTTGATTGGTTTAACTCATTCGATAATCCCAAAATCAAGTTGGCACATATTGCGAGCTGAATCTGACCTAGTCAGTGCCTATAGGATTGACGACCCTATAGAAGATTAAGCCCAAATTACTGAGCCTTAGAGCTAGTTTCGGCCTTACAAGGGAATCACGAACTAGGAACTTTAGGAGGATAGGTCGGGTTAATCGCCTCGAACACAAGTGACTTAGGTTTTAATTCAATTGTTTAAACAATCTATTTCCATTATCATCGTATCCCTCCATGATCCTTTAGATGATTGCATTGACAAAAGATCACTTAGGAGTAGTTTAACTTAATTAGGGGTAGAGTAATTTAGTTAGGCTTAGAATAACTTAGCTAGAATTAGATAACTTAATTAGAATTAGTGTAATTCAATCTAGGAGTAGATTAATTAAACAAAACCAAACTCAAAACCCCCTAAGCCTAGATAACATCCGAGACTTAGTAATTCGGTACTTGCAGAAATAAATCCTGTGGACGATAACCTGGACTTAAACCCAGAAATTTATTACTTGATAACGACGGGGTACACTTATCCCTTAGTAAGGTTTCGCAAGAGGCCGCATCAAGTTTTTGGCGCCGTTGCCGAGGATTGTAGATTAATTCTATAAATACCCGACAACCGCCAATAATCAAGTTTTTGGCGCCGTTGCCGGGGATTGTAGATTAATTCTATAAATACCCGACAGCCGCCAATAATCAAGTTTTTAGCGCCGTTGCCGGGGAATAGTAGATTAATTCTATAAATACCCGACAACCGCCAATAATCAAGTTTTTGGCGCCGTTGCCGGGGATTTATTTCTTCTGCAATATCGAACCAAAGGTCGACTTGTTAGTTTAGGCATTCCCTGTGAATATCCTTTGTTTATATCGTTTATACTTGTTTATATATAATTATTTATAACTTCTATACTTGTTCATATCTTTTGTATTTGTTCTATATACTTTTACTTATCAACCTTTATGCTAGAACTTCACTTTTTCTCAGCGTTCTCTGATCAATGAATTGGCAAGAAAGAGTCGAGTGGCAAGCTCAAAAGTTTACCATCCCATCAAGACGATACATTCATGCCCTGGAGAATGAGGCTCCCAATCCCTCCATGGCCGAGTTAAATAAGAAAATGGATATCTTGATGGCGAAACTGAGCCTCAACACCAATGAAAGTGTAAGTTTTGTGGGTAATCACCAAAGGTACAATTCTAACCCCAATTCTTATAGCTTTTATGATAATTGGAAGAGACCTCAACATTCAAATATGTCCTACGGGAATCCTAACATGTTGAGGCCTCCAAATAGGTTTGTTAATGAGCACAGGGAAAACGAATTAGGAACGTTTCCTTACAAAAAAGCAAGCCAAGTTCCCCCGCAACCCTCTGGCTCACAAGGTGAGGTGCTGTCCCTTTTGAAGGAAATATCAGCACGACTTACAATCAATGAGGAGGTTTGCAAGGACTTGAGCAACCAATTGGCTCAAATAAACCATGAGATGCAAGAGCAATCCCGAGATGTTCTCCCAGGCATAAAGGAAAACATAGAAATCCCACAAAGGGAATCAGCTCAAGCCATCTCCTTGAGGAATGACAAAAAGGTAGAACCAAGTCCACTATCACATGCATCACTCGAGGTAAGTGAGGAACCGGAAGCGGTAAGCAACCCCGGTTCAAAATCTGAAATTCTAAATCATGTGATAGAGATAAAAGATCAAATCAAAACTTGTGTATCTCAACTACCTTTTCCTCAAAAAGTAGAAAAGTTTAGGTTTGCTTCATGCTCAGAAGTTTTCATTCTCTTCGACCTACCAAGAGAATCCAAAAGGGAGCAAACCAAACTTTTTCATAATATGTTTAAATTCGGCCTCCTACTTTCATTAAACTTATTCGAGGCTCTTAATCTGTTTTGTAGGTACGGGTTATTTGTTAAGGAGTTCGAGTTCCTAACCCGAGTAGAAGCATACACTTAGGCGGGAATTTTATGTCGAGCTCACCGACTATAACGTAGCGCTTCTTGGGAGGCAACCCAAGTTTTAATAAAACTTTTCAGGTTTGTTTTATTTAGATTATACATTGATCTTTTAGTTTAGTCTTTTTAGTTTTCTTTTACGTTTTTTTTAAAGTGTTCGTTAAAAAAAATAAATAAAAAAAAATAAGAAAAAAAAAATAAAAAAATAATTAAATAAATAAATATTTTTTTTAGTTGTTTAGTTTTATTTTATTTTATTTTATTTTATTTATTTTTATTTTTATTTTTATTTTTATTTTTATTTTTTATTTTAAAGTTTTTAGGTTCAAAATAAAATTTTAAAAAAATATATATATATATATATATATATTTTGGCCCCAAGAGGCCCAGCTCGGCGAGCAGGGCACTGCCGCCCAGCCCGCCGCTGGGCACTGCTGCCCAGCGGCGGTGCTCGGCCGCGATAAGGAATTTTTTTCGAGATTTTTTTTTTAAAATCCCGAACGAAGCTAAAATAAATAAATAAATAAAAAAATTTGCCACCGCAAATCGTCAAACTTTTGCGATTGCGATAAAATCCGTAAGTTTCTTCTCCACCCTAACTTTTTACACTCGTACTTCATGATTTATGATGCAATGTTGGAACTTATTGCATATTTTTAGTGTGAGGAGGAGGGGTAGACAAACTTACAAAAATTGTATAAATTTTTAAATTTTTGTTGCGTCGTGTCTAGTTTAGGTTTGCGTTTTGGTGTTTTATTTCTGCTTTACTTATGTTTTTGCATGTTTAGGACCTAAAACCGTGAACCTCCTTCGAATCTAAACTTCGTTATTTGTCTTTGAGGGCTGAAAACCGAATCTAAAATTGCATGACAACTAGTTTAGGCGTAGGACACAACTCTTGTATCTGTAAAAGCATGAGCTACAGTTTGCATTTAGACCCTACTTTTGAAGAAATGCTAAAATCATTACTTAGGTAGATAACTTAAGAATTGAAGGCATGTGATATTAAACTTGAGTTTGGGGAAAACTAGTAAACACAAAATTGAAACCCAAAGAATTGTGAGTTGAATTTGAGCCTAAGAGCGAACATCAAAAAGCTCTTTTTCTTGACATTTTTGTGTGAATGCTTTGACTTGTGGAAGATTACAGATTTTGCACCTAATACTGTGTTGAACCTACATGCAATGATTTGAGAGGATAAACGATAAATCAGCCTCATTAGAATTAACCCTTTTCTTTACCTTGTTTTTCTTTTTCATCCACTCTAGGAAGCCCCTCTGAGCCGACATTTTTGTAGTTTATAGATTTTTCTTTCGTTCTAACCCGTTTTTGCGAACCACAATTTGGTTCGCTACTTAACCTTTGTTTTTGCAAAGCTCGAACTGAGCCTTTGTTTTCTTCTAGCGTTTTATCGTTGTTTATGGCATTATAGTAGCAAGCCAAAAGGCTAAGGAGTGAATGAGCATCACTATCCCAAAAGAAAAAAAAAGAGAAAGGAAAAACAGAAAAAGAAAAAAAAAAAGGGGAGAAAAGAAAAGAAAAGAGACAAACAAAAGGGAAGAACTTCATTCCCCAGTTCCTGAAAATAAAAACATCTCAAAAAGAAATCCAAAATAAGGGATGAATAAAAAGCTCAGTCACTTCATATTTACTAAAGCCATTTAAACTCTGTTTTTATAACGCTAGAACGTTTTAACCCTTGTTGTACCTTTAACCCTCTAACCACATTACAACCCCAATTAGAGGCTGTTTTTGATATCATCGGAGTCATATAGCATAGTAGAGGAACTCGGATGAACGTGCAAAATCAACGTAGTCCTAAGCAAGAATATAAGCCGAGAGTAAACACCTTAGCCACCAAAAATTGTGTGAATGAGTGAACTACATATGGTGAGGTGTTTTACTTAGCGATCCCCTTAAACTCGTTTAATTGAACATGTGTCCATTTGCTTAAAACTATGACCTATGATAATTGAAATGCGGCTTTTGGATATCGTGTCTCTACTTTGTATTTCCGATTGCATGTAATTACAGATGCTCGAAATTGTGTCAAGCACCTAGTCAAACTGGGAAGTTTTCTAGCTTGCTTGTGATGGCGGGTTTAGTTTTTTAGTTTACTTGGGGACAAGTAAAGTTTTAAGTGCGAGGAGGTTTGATAGGGGTCAAAAACCCCTATCTTTGGGTACGGTTTTAGGACGGTTTTTAGGTTTATTTGGCTAATAAACGAGCAATTCTCGCATTTAAATGCTTTTGTGTAAGTTAGTTAGAAATTGGAAACATTCTATTTACTTTTCGTCGTTTAGGCTCGTTTTGTGATCAATTTAGGCAAATACGGCCGAAATAACATGCATATTAGAATTCCGTTATCTTTTGAAGCTAATTGGTCCGTCAAAAGTCGCACCAAACGAAGCGTTTGCTCAAAATAAGCGATTGACGGATCAATTTGGCTTTTGGACTAATGTCTTCTGGAGTTTTTATGCGTGTGCAGGTGTAAGTTCGGACGAAAAAGGGTTTGGAAGTCATCCGGCACGGATCGAGCGCGCTTCGGGTAAAAACGCTCGGTGAGCAGGGCCCCCCGGGCCATTTCTGCTCGCCGAACAGGCTATGCCTGCTCGCCGAGCAGGCCGCCAGAGGCCTGCTCGCCGAGCAGGAGCATGCTCGGTGAGCAGGGCGCCAGGCGCCTGCTCGGCGAGCAGGGGCTGCTCGTCGCAATCCTGCTCGGCGAGCAGCCTTTCCTGCTCGGCGAGCAGACCTGCGGGAATTGGTCAAAAAGACCAATTCCGCCCCCACGAAGCCACGTTCGGCCCCACATCTTCCTACACCAACAAGGACACGAAATTAGGTCAAAACGAGACCCGAGACGCGGCTATAAATAGGAATTTCCAATTGTAAATTAGATATCTTTTGTTTTTGTAATTTTTCTTATCTTCCACCTCGAGAAATCCTCTCCACCTCCTCCAAAAACCTTCAAACCTCCATTGAAGACGCCTCCGAAGCTCCATTCACCGAGGATTGCTCGAGCTCCATCCTTAAGTCCTAGGAAGACGCCTGCATTGGTTGACAGGTTCCCTGAAAGGGATTTTTCTTCTTTTATAACTTGTTTATCCTATGATACATGCTATGAATCTTAGGCTTATTGTAACTTCGTGACAATGTTCTCCATCTTTAATTAATATAATAGTTTTGTTTCTTCAATTGTTTTAATGCTTTGAATCTTTGTCTTACGCTTTGTTTGATTGGTTTAACTCATTCGATAATCCCAAAATCAAGTTGGCACATATTGCGAGCTGAATCTGACCTAGTCAGTGCCTATAGGATTGACGACCCTATAGAAGATTAAGCCCAAATTACTGAGCCTTAGAGCTAGTTTCGGCCTTACAAGGGAATCACGAACTAGGAACTTTAGGAGGATAGGTCGGGTTAATCGCCTCGAACACAAGTGACTTAGGTTTTAATTCAATTGTTTAAACAATCTATTTCCATTATCATCGTATCCCTCCATGATCCTTTAGATGATTGCATTGACAAAAGATCACTTAGGAGTAGTTTAACTTAATTAGGGGTAGAGTAATTTAGTTAGGCTTAGAATAACTTAGCTAGAATTAGATAACTTAATTAGAATTAGTGTAATTCAATCTAGGAGTAGATTAATTAAACAAAACCAAACTCAAAACCCCCTAAGCCTAGATAACATCCGAGACTTAGTAATTCGGTACTTGCAGAAATAAATCATGTGGACGATAACCTGGACTTAAACCCAGAAATTTATTACTTGATAACGACGGGGTACACTTATCCCTTAGTAAGGTTTCGCAAGAGGCCGCATCAAGCTCCCACTTGCTTTTTTGTAAATGCAAGCTTCTTCGCAATTTTGTTCGAAACCAAATTGTTTTATGGTTTCGTCAAAACGCTTATTCCAGCTTCTTGATGCTTGCTTGAGTCCATAAATGGATCTCTGAAGTTTGCAAACTTTATTTGCATCATTCGATATGAAACCTTCAGGCTGCATCATGTATACATCCTCAAGCAGGTTTCCGTTTAGGAAAGCTGTTTTCACATCTATTTGCCAAATCTCATAATCGAAATGAGCGGCAATTGCAAGCATGATTCTGATTGATTTGGACATAGCCACATGAGAGAAAGTTTTGTCATAATCAATTCCTTGCTTCTGACGATATCCTTTCGCTACTAACCTAGCTTTGTAGGTGCTAACCTTTCCATCCATGTCTGTCTTCTTTTTGAAGATCCACCTGCACCCAATGGGTATTATCCCTTCGGATGGATCAACCAAAGTCCACACTTGGTTAGTATACATGGAATCCATTTCAGAATCCATGGCCTCAAGCCATGCTTTAGAATCTGGACTAGTAAGAGCTTTTTCGTAGTTTTCGGGTTCGTCGTCTAACACGGGAACCTCATTATCATCTCCCACTAGAAAACCATATCTAACTGGGAGTTCACGAACTCTTTGTGATCTACGAATATGTGGCACTGGAGTCTCATCTAATGGAACTTCTTCGGGTACCTCAACCGCCTCTGTTGTTTCAGTCGGTGTTTCTTCTTCTTGAACTTCGTCAAGTTCAATCATGCTTCCCTTTTGTGTTTCTTCGAGAAACTCTTTCTCTAAGAAGGTTGTGTGCTTGGATACTATTACTTTTTGATCATCTGGATGATAGAAGTAATATCCCATAGTTTCCTTAGGGTATCCAATAAAGAAACATTTATCAGATTTCGAATCTAGTTTGTCGGACGCAATGCGTTTGACAAATGTTGAACAACCCCATACTCTCATAAATGAAAACACGGGTTTCCTACCAATGAACAATTCATATGGTGTGGAACTAGCGGATTTAGTTGGTACTCGATTTAGGGTGAAGAGGGCAGTTTCTAAGGCATAGCTCCAGAACGTCTTTGGAAGTAAGGCCATGCTCATCATGGATCGTACCATATCTAGTAGGGTACGGTTTCTCCTCTCGGATACACCATTGTGTTGTGGTGTATAGGGAGGTGTCCATTGTGAGCATATCCCACATTCAGTTAGATAATTCAGAAAATCATCTGAAAGATATTCGCCACCTCGATCAGATCGAAGCGTCTTTATTTTCTTTCCTAATTGATTTTCTACTTCATTCTTGAAGCATTTGAATTTCTCAAAAGCTTCTGATTTGTGCTTCATCAAGTAGATGTAACCATATCGGGTATGGTCATCTATGAAGCTTATGAAGAATCTAAATCCTCCTCTTGCTTGGACTGACATAGGACCGCATACATCTGAATGAATGAGTCCTAGAGTGTCTGATACACGCTCACCTTTATTGCTAAAGGGTGTCTTTGTCATTTTACCTTTTAAACATGATTCGCATGTTTCCAATGATTCGGGATCGATTGGATCTATAAGCCCATCTGAATGTAGCTTTAGCATGCGTCTCTTGTTTATATGGCCTAAACGACAATGCCACAAGTAAGTTGAATTATCTAGCTTATGTCCTTTGGTATCAATTGCAAAAACAGGAATTTTGTCATCTAACATATAAATCCCATTTTGTGATATTCCTGAAAAATAAAAGATCGAATCTTTATAAAAATTGCAACTCTTGTCTTTTATTGAAATATGAAAACCGTCGTCAACAAGACGGCTAATAGAAATAATGTTACGAGACATTTACGGAACGTACGAACAGTTCCTTAATTCTATTACAAGCCCAGAGGGCAAATTTAAAAACATAATCTCCAATTGCGAGGGCGGCAACTCTTGCTCCATTTTCCACTCGCAAGTTTATGCTTCCTTTCTTTAGTTCCTTAGTCTGTTTTAGCTCCTGCATATTTGTACAAATATGAGATCCACATCCGGTATCAAGTACCCAAGATTCAGACTGTGAAACTGTATTTATTTCAATATAAAACATACCAGATGCTGAAGCACCGTTATTTTCCTTCTCATGGAAGGTTAGGTACTCCATGCAGTTCCTCTTCCAATGCCCCAAGTCACCATAATAGTAGCACTTTCCTTTGGGCTTCTTTAATTCCTTTCCATTCGTTTCGGTGAGCACTACCCCCTTGCTTTTATCAAGATGGTTTGGATTGGGAGAGATCCCTTTCCTTTTTCTTGATCCTTCAATAGCAAGGGCCAGTATCTCCTCGTTTTCTTTTATAATGGGCTCGACTGACTCGAGCATATGTGCAAGCTCTACAAGAGAGGTTTGCAAGCCACTCATTTGGTAGTTCATGATGAACTGTGAGTAACTCTCGGGGAGGGACTGAAGAAGTAAGTTTTCACTTAGTTCATGGTCCATCGCATCTCCAATACTAGAAAACTTGGTGATAAGGCTGATCAACTTGGCACAGTGTGCCATTACAGATGTGCCCACCTGCATCTTGCTTTTATATAACTCCTTTGTTATTTCAAAGCGCTCACACCGAGTTTCATTCACAAATAACTCTTTTAGGTGCTTGACCATGGAATAGGCATCCATATCTGAATGTAGTTTCCTTTTAACTTTCGGTGTCAGGGATGCAAGTATGATGTCTCCCGTTTGATCATCATCAGATTTATGCTTCAAGTAAGCATAAAATTCTTGGTAGGGAGCATCATCCGTTGGGTAAGGGGGTATCGGTGTATCAAGTACATACCCTTTCCTCTCGAACTTCAAAACAATTTTGAGGTTGCGATACCAGTCGGTGAAGTTTGAACCATTCAATTTGTTATCGGTAAGAATGTTTTGCAGATTGGTGTTAGTCATGATTTTAAGAGCGTGTTTAATTAAACCTGGGAGTGAGAAAGAGTAAACGTATGTCATTCATTTGCTTAAAGTATATCAATCTAAAATTATACGCCTTTTAGTTTATTTTAGATTGCTCCCACTATTTTGCCAAATTAATAGCCCTCCATATTAATTCGAATAATTTCACAAATCCTTTAGTGAGCTAGGATCCCAACTCCTGATATTTCGCCTTGAGTTTACTCAACAAGCTAGTCTCATTCATTAGGCAGATTCATATAATCAATCACATCCTTAATGTGATTCCTAGGTTATTGGGTTACTAACCACATTAGTAACTAATATGCTATTCATATTAATCCCAACCATATTGCCCATTAGTTTATGACAACATGAGTTTACTCATCCAATTATCATAATCTAATTTAAGTATTACCCCATATTCATGAAAAATGATTTTCGATAATTCAGGTGTTACCGTAAGACCCCGAGCTTGAGTTTACTCAACAACCCAAAGGCCCCCAGTACTGCCGGCTGAATTATAATATTAGGGAGGGGCAACCGATTTTTAATAACTTGCTTATTTACTTAACTTTTTAATGAGGGATTTTATTTTAGGTCTCATAATCTAACTTAGTCTTGATTTGCTTTAGCATACATCAGACACATACATTCACATACATTGGCGTTATGGACATATCATCTAAATTATTCCGTCGAGCCAGAGACGGAATAAAATGGCAAACCTAAGGAAATACTAACTATTACATATTTCTCTTTAGGTCCTCCGTCTTCTCCATGGCGCCTTGAAATTACATATTAATTTCTATACTACTAAAGAAAACTTCAATTGAATTGAAGGAAATCAGATGAGATGAGAAATTACAATAGATAGTAGAAAGGCAGGACTCGCATGCCCTATTTCAAAAATACCAAAAGACTAAAAGATGGTCCAAATATGTCCATAACTCCAAACATGCATAGACTCAATTAAATAAATTTAATTGGTTGATTACATAACTATCTTATGTAATATTTATGTTAATCACATTAACTTAACAAATTAACTTTCATCCAATTTTACTTCTAATAGTTTCGTATCTTTTATATTAATCTTTAGATTAATATAACTATACAAAACTTTAATTATGCACATTCCAATTATTTTGATTTTAATTCATTTAACATTTTGATTTACAAATTGGTAAAACAAACTTTTAAACAAATTTTCATTCGATAATCAAAACAGAAAACTATCAATTTCTGAAACATATATATATTTAAATATAAAAACGATTTTAAACAATTTAAAATCAAGTGGGTCTCGGGCCGGGCCCGAGAGTGGGCTGCTGCCGATTGGCAGCAGCCCTAGCGCGGCTGAACCGCCGCTGCCTTGCGGCAGCGGCGGCCAGGCACCGCGCGACAGCGGCCAGGCGCGCCGCGAGGCGCGACTCGGGCTGCTGTCGTATTTATTTATTTATTTTTTATAATAATTATTTTAAAAATATATATATATATCAGTTCTAAAACGGTTTTAAAACGATTTTCAAAAAATAGGAAAAACTACTATAGATTTCCGTTTTATCTTTAGAATTAATAAAACCGATTTTATCAATTTAACTATAAAACTAATAGATTTCGCTATAATGATTATCAACCAAAATAATTAGGAACATACGCATAATCTATTTTAATTAATAATTAATTAAAACTTATTTATCCTTAGAATTAATTAATCAAACAATTTGTTAATTAATCCTAACTATAAATATTTATTCAATCCTATTGAAAATCTTCTAAATTTTCATATATGAAATAACGGATTTAACGATGGCTCTGATACCACTGTTGGAAATTAGGCTAAGGTATGGCAGCGGAAATATAAATTTTTTTAACCTATTTCCATTTAACCATAGGATCCGTTAATCGTTATTTCATATAAAGAAGGATAAGAAGAATTACATTTTGATGATCAATCTACCGTTGTTAATGAAGTGTCCACAACTCTTCTCCGAGTTCCCAAACACGAAATAAAACACGGGAAGATTAATTTAGAATCAACCGTTGAATAGCAACCAAAGTAGATTGCCTCTAACTAATCAACACAAGATCAAGGATAAGAGAAATAGATGAAATCAATTGATCGGAAAGAAGCCGTAGAAAATCTCGTCTTCGAACTAGGGGTGTCGAAATTTTCTCTCTCTTGCACTATATGGATTTCGAAAATCTCTAGGGCTTGCTCTCTTGGGGATTTCGAAAATCACTAGGGGAGGGGTATTTATAATCTCTTGTATCTAATCCCTAGTTAGATAGAATTAGGTTACTGAATAGGAATTCAATTCGGAATAGAATTCCTAATTATTATCTTATTATATATCTAATATATTAAGGATAATAATAATAACCTTATTGGATAATAATAGGAGTATTATAATCTAATTAAAACTCCTAACTTATTTATCTCTTAATTAATTTAATTTATAATCCTAATCTAATTAGGATTAACAAAATCAAATTAATTATTCATGTATTTAACTACATGAATTTCGACCCCCCTTGGTCCATGGGCCTCATTGGGCTCAATTGGGCTTCCATCAATTAATTAACATCTATCTCTCTTTTAGGTTCCAAGTCTTATGTGTGACCCATTAGGTTCTTATTGCTTCTAGCCATATGCAACGTTATTAAATTAATTTTCAAAGAATTATATTTAATCTTTGCATAACGGAATGATGTACAAAGTATGTGATTAGCAAGTCCGTAATCATTCCCCCAGAGCTATAAGAAGACAGGTTGATTCTGTCGTTAACCTTTCCGTATTAGTTGCAGTATAATTCGATCCTTTATCAACTACATCCTTGAACTGAATCTTATGACTATAGGTGATATCAAGTCACATATAGTGAGACGTTCGTTTTACTTGTACAGGCCGAGTCAACTCAAATAGATATGTTAAGTGAAATCTGTATTTCAAGTCTTAAGCTATCACCTTGCAAGGATTTAGAGTCGAGTCTTCCACAAGCGATCCTTGGATGTATCTCCCATTTATCGGGAGTGATAAATGCTCAATCCAATATATAACGATCCCGCAATCACTTCCTGTGATACCCAACGTCTACTGTTCACACTCCAGAGTCATCTCTGTTAAGGATCGTGTTACACCAAAGTCAAAGCGTCACATTCCGTAATCCAGAATACCAATTAATATTCCTTTGAGTCTGATGATTAGTTATACCTATTAATACCAATGAGATGAACAAGTGACAAGGATGAATCTACCCATCCTGTTATCTCAAATCGGATCCCCAATCCTAATGAACAACTTTTCATCGGATCTATGTAACTGTCCAGATATCTGTATATATGAAGCTTGTGAGATCAGCTTTCTGTCAGACAGAAGACATTGTTACATACAAGTCTCAACAGTGATATATCAATCCTAAACATATCACTTGACTTGGGGTGGTTTTAAGTTTATTAGTTTATTATAAAGTTTTGTCTCACTTCATGCTTGTATGAACACTTTATAATCACTTTAAATAAACTTACGGATTTCCTTTTATTAGACTTTATTTAGTGCTTAAAAGGGACTGCCTTTATATAGTTATAAAACATATATCTCATTAAAACAAATCATATAAAGAACAATTCATTTACATTAAGTTTGTATCCTAGAACAATTGTCTATAGGACACTAAACCCCAACAGGTATATGACTAATAAGGGCGTCACTTGGGACAACTTGTGAATGATTATTGCGTCACTAGGGACGACTTATGAATAATAATGGTGTCGCTTGGGACGACTTATGAATAATTGCATCACTTGGGATGACTTATTTATAATAATGGCGTCGTTTGGGACGACTTAGAATAATTACGTCACTTGGGACGACTTATTTTTAATAATGGCGTCGCTTGGGACGGCTTATGAATAATTGTGTCACTTGGGACGGCTTATTTATAATAATGGCATCGCTTGGGACGACTCATTTATAATAATGGCGTCGCTTGGGATGACTTATGAATAATTACGTCACTTGGGACGACTTATGAATGATAATGGCGTCGCTTGGGATGACTTATGAATAATTGCGTCACTTGGGACGGCTTATAAATAATAATGGCGTCGCTTGGGATGTCTTATGAATAATTGCATCACTTGGGACGGTCTTTGAGGAGTAGATGAATATATATACACGTCGAGCGACGGTCTTTGACAAATAAGTGAATATGAATATACACGTCCGGAGACGGCCTTCGACAAATAAGTGAATATGAATATACACGTCTAGAGACGGCCTTCGAGAAATAGATAAATATATACATGTCGAACGAGGACCTTCGAGAAATAAATGAATATGAACACATCGAGGGACGGTCTTCGAGAAGTAGATGAATATATATACATGTTGAGCGACGGTCCTTGACAAATAAGTGAATATGAATATACACGTCCGGAGATGGCCTTCGACAAATAAGTGAATATGTATATACATGTCTAGAGATGGCCTTCGAGAAATAGATAAATATATACATGTCGAACGACGGCCTTTGAGAAATAAATGAATATAAACACGTCGAGGGACTGTCTTTAAGAAATAAGTGAAATGAATATACACGTCCGGAGACGGTCTTCGAGAAATAAATGAATATATACACATCCGGAAACGGCCTTCAATGATAAATGAAATGAATATACACGTCCGGAGACGGTCTTCGAGAAATAAATGAATATATATATATATACACGTCCGGAGACGGTCTTTGAGAAATAAATAAATTCCCGTCCGGAGACGAAATTTTATCATTTCTACAAGCATCCATATGTCAATATTCACTTATGCATCAGAGAATATGAAAATTGTACATTGAGAGGGCATAGACCTGTAATGTATATTGTAGTGGCATTTCATTGATTGAATGAGGCTTCATAAGGGGAATGAGATCGAAGTGGACTAAACTTGTGGTCCTCCTTTGAGTGTGGGCTAAACTGAATAAATATATTCAGGCCCGAGATACTCTTCAAGAATCACTTTAATATATACACGTTCGGAAATGGCCATTAATAAATTGATATGTACACATCCGGAGATGGTCTTCAAAAGACAAATGAAATGAATAAATATATACACGTCGAAGGACGACCTTCAAGAAATAGGTGAATAAATACATGTCCAGAGACGGTCTTCGAAAATAAATGAGTTAAATATACACATCCGGAGACGGTCTTCGAGAGATGGATAAATAAAGGGATAAGGTACCAAAATAAGTCTAAGGTTTTTGGGGAAGTACCAATTTAGGCTCAACGTTTAAAATAGCACCAATATAGGCTTAACATTTACAACATAATATCAATTTAGGCTTAACATTTACAAAATAGCATCAATTTAGGCATCACGTACAAAATAACACAAATATAAGATTAACGTTTACAAAATAATACGAATTTAAGCTTAACGTTTTACAAAATATATACAATTTAAGTTAAACGTCATAATTAAATTAATCATATTATATTCTTTCCCTATTAACTTTATATGTTATCTTTTTATTTTGTTATATATTCTTATTTATTATAATACAATTAATTAGTATTTCTGCCCATTAAAATCTTATATTCGTTTTTCATAAATGATTTCATTCCTACTAAATTTCATTGCTCATGTAATATATGTAAACTAAAAGTAATTGAATATCTACAATATTTTGAACAATGACATATATCAATATTATTTTAACTAGTGTTCAAAATATTATGGATATTCAATTACTTTTAGTTTGCATATATCATATGAGCGATAAATTTAAGGAGTATAAAGCCTCATAGCGGGTCCGCCATCGCTCATGGGTGTCGATGCATCATTCATTCTGAAAGTAGACTTTCATGTGTTGTGGAAGATAAAAAAAATTCATGTAAGGGGTACCAAATTGGAAATGTTAACCCCCAACCTGGCATTTTGACCGCATACTTTGAAAGTGGACCCTCGAAGTTGTTGGTGTCGATGTGCCAACTAAACATTTGAGTTGGTTCCAGTGTGCTATCCATAAATTCTTATTTTTATTGATGTGGAAAGGTGTCATCCTTTGTTCTGGTATCTTCTAGATGAGTTACTCGTGCCTTCATTGCATTTGAGTCAAATTAACCAATAGTAATTACCAAGCACCATTGAAGCACCTTGCTTTTGGCCTGTGGAGATCGCTTTGTTTGGAGTTCCATCGTGCCAGCGATAATTTCAAGGTTACTCTTGTGCCGTTGTGAGAATTGGGAGCTTTTGACTTAAGGAGGAGAGTTTCCTCCTTCGAGGTGATCCTAGTGTAGGGTCTTTGACTTCGAGCGGGGAGCTTCAGGTTTGGGAGGGTAGTAATTTAGGTGTCCGATGTTGAGCTTTCCTATCAGAGGGGGGTCCGATGCGTTTTCAAGATGCTAGGGGTGCCCGATGTTGAGCCTCTTAAACCGATCGGAGGGGGTCCGATGTTGAGCTTGTTGATCGGAGGAGCATCCGATATGGGAAGGGTGCTTGATGAGAACAAAGCTTCCAACTTCTTGATGAGTTTCAGATTTGAGCGAATAGCTTCTGACTTCGACCTGAGATCTTCGGATTTTTAGAGGTTTTCGATTAGGCGAGGTTACCCATCTCTGGTCTTTGGCTTTCGATTCTGGTCTTTAATTCTGATTTTTTTTATGCGAAGCAACACCTTGTGACACCTTGAGAATGTAGACTTTGACTCTGTGTGTTTGGAGTTTGTTATTGATCTAGAGCATGCGAATGACTTCAATATATTTGGAAGGTGCATACCGAGCTTTAATGATGACTGTCGATGGTGGCCTTCGTAGTGTGGAAGTTAATCTCATCAAATATTGAAGAGCGACTGACTTCAATAAACCCGAAGGGTGAAAGGTGCACATCGAATTTGATGGGTTTAGAGGGTGCAATCAGACTTCGATGAATCTGCGGTGCGAACCAACCTCAATGGGGGGGGGGGGGGGGGGGGGGGGGGGGGGGGGGGTTCGATTTGAACATTGCTTCTATTGGGGATTCTGATTTCAAAAGGACTTCGAATGGGCTTCCGATTTTGGGAGTAGCTCGATAGCATTTCTAATTTTAGGAGGACTTCGGAGTTTGATCGGAATCAACACTTGAGTTGCGACCTCTAGAGAGTTCAGATTTACTGCTGGAGACTAAATTCGGAGGATCTGAGTTGACTAATACGAGCCAGCTTCTACAGGCCCTACTTTGCGTGGGTCTAATTTTGATGGGTGCGGAGCAAGGGCTCTCACACTGAAATTGAGCTTCTGATTTGATCTTCAGCTCAATGGATTTTTTATGCATCTGATACTCTAAATGTCACCCTTACACTTCTTTGAACATGTAAATAGAGCAAATGTCATTTCTGGGTGTTTGAGTTTTTATTGATGTTTGCCATCCAAAAAGTTGGTTAGACATAGTCTGAATATGATCGAAGAACTGAGCGGATGATTCTGGACTATGAGTGGGTACGCCCGTCAAGGTACAGAGTAGACGGTTTTGAAATTTGATCGCAGAGCTGGGTGGGCAGCCATCGTATGTGACATGGTACTTCATTCTTTCTAAGGTGACTAGGATTGACTGAGTTGATGATACATTGAATTGTTCGACTTTGATGAATCTGAATAGTGCTGATCGAATTCACCATGTCGGGAGGTGAGGCTCTGATAAGCTCGTATTGACTTTGGTATGCCCGGAGCATAGATATTCAAAGAGGACGAATTGACTGAAACAAGCCGTGAGGTAGGGAATTGGTGAGTGCACACCGACTCCGTCATGACGAGGAGCAGAGATCCGAAATCTCTGCCTTTTACAACCGCTTCTGTGATATTTTTACTTTGTGAGGTGCACAAGCATGGTTCTAACCCGAGTGTGGCAGTCATTTTCGGAATAGTTGTATATGTCACATAAGAAAGACACAAAACATGGTGGAGGAAGAAGAGTATGGAACTGAGTTGACATGCATGACTCTAGAATCATTATCATTGCTTTATTCCTAGTTTAAGTTATTTAACTTATGGAAGGATAGTAACATGCTCCTACCATACCAAAATTGTTGGAGAGAATATGGATGTGTGTTGTCATGAAATCAATGACATAGCTCCTAATTTCTTAGACCCATGACATGCTCTTCGTAGGGATTGCAAAAATGATAAGTCCTAAAATTAAACATGTGTTGTCCTTGTGCATGAATTAGAAGGGCCATTTGTCACTTTATCATATAATACTCATACATGGAAAAACCAAAACTTGGCACACTCGTGTATGAAGTAGCTTTTAAGGATTAAGCGTAGATGATGCATGTGTCATGGTAGTTACATGTAGACGAACATATCCAATTGGTGTTGCATAGATGTAGGTATCAGATGCGTGAAATTAAGAGAGATATATGTATCATAACATATTTATCTCAACTTAGTGAGATTAAATGTATAAGAACCTGAGATTTTTATGGTAACTTCGGATCATGAACGATTTGAAGGTCTCAGGTTCCACATTCACCGCACCAATTAATGAGGATGTTGGATCTTCAGAGTCGATCGGGTATATAAAGCGAGTTTGCTGCCGTTCCGGTAACCGGACCTACGTCGGGGGAGGCCCCAGTGTACACTCCGATGCTAAAGTTAGTAGGAGTATAGGAGTAGAAAGATAAAGTAGTATGTAGAGAGAGAGATAGATACTTTCCCTTTGTAGGGGTATTTATAGTGGATGTGGTGGGCTTATGGGCTTAGAGAGCCTTGCTTGTATTAGGTTTGGCCTTTGATCCACATTCCTCATTATTATATACAATGAGACGTCTGTTTTACTTGTCCATGTAGAATTAACTCTGAATAGATAGGTTAAGTGAAATCTTCATTTCTACTTTTAACCTCATCACCTTGCAGTGATTTCCATTTAATTCTCCACAAGAGGCCATGGATATATCTCATATCTATCAGGAGTGACGAATGTTCAATCTAACATTAACTACCCTGCAATTACTTTATGTGATACCTAACACCTGTTCGTACACACCTAAGAGTCATCCCTGTTAAGGATCGTGTTTAAACAAACTTTAAGTATCACACTCTATAATCCAAAATCATTAATTAATGTTTATTTGAGTCTGTACCTACTGATACCATTTAAGACAAAATAGGTGACATTTATATAAATCCATCCATCCTGTTATCTGAAGTTGGGTCCCCAATCCTAATGAACTCCTTCACTGGATCCATGCAATTTCCTAGATATCTCCATATCTAAAGCTTGTGAGATCAGCTCTATGTTCACAACAGAAGACACTATTGCATGCAAGTCTCAACATCAATATGTTAATCCCATGAACATATTACTTGATTTGGGGCTGATTTAAGTTTATTGATTTATTATAAAGTATAGTCTCACTTCATGCTTGTATGAACACTTTATGATTACTTAAATAAACTTAGGATTTCTTTTATTTAACTTAATTAGTTCTAATAAAAGATTAATTCCTTTATATATATATATAGTTAAACATATTATATCCTATAACAAATGTATGTAGGACACTAAACCCCAACATTATTCATAGTCGGGTGGCAAGAACCATTCTCTAAACATCGATGTCATCCGTAACCAAGACAGTATCGGATCCCTTCCTCCCCTCCTTAATATGGTCCCACCAAATCGAGGCACCACCCTTAAGCCTATACGCAACCAAACCGACTTTTCTCTCATCTGGTATTCCCACGTATTTAAAGAACCTCTCAACCTCTGATAAACAATCAAGAAACCCCTCTATATCTAGCTCACCTCCAAATGACAGCAAGTTAATTTTCAGTTTAAAGGCATCATCTTTATCAAAATTACTGGTTTATCCCCCTCTCACATTCACATTCCTCCCATATTGGTCTTTCCCAACATGATTCATATGCCCAAGAACACCAAGACCAACATTTCTAGCAATTCTATTAGGCTCAAAATCATTAAAAGCACCCGCATCACTATCACTATCGGCATTGTGAATAATAATGGGATTGGGTTGTCTTACCTTGTGT
This sequence comes from Euphorbia lathyris, assembly GCF_963576675.1. Lineage (NCBI taxonomy): Eukaryota > Viridiplantae > Streptophyta > Magnoliopsida > Malpighiales > Euphorbiaceae > Euphorbia > Euphorbia lathyris. The sequence goes on along the minus strand of NC_088916.1, from coordinate 29,806,317 downwards.
GCCCTGTTGGGGTTTATGTCCTATAGACAATTGTTTTAGGATATAAATATTAATGAATAATTGTTTATTTAAACCATATGTTTTAATAAGATATGGTATGACTAAAACTATATATAAAAGGCATTAATCTTTTGTAAGAAAAGTAATCTCAAGTTTATTTAAGTAGTTATAAAGTGTTCATACAAGCATGAAGTGAGACTATACTTTATAATAGACCAATAAACTTAAAATCAACCCAAGTCAAGTAATGTGTTAAAGGGGTTGGCATATTACTGTTGAGACTTGCATGTAACAGTGTTTTCTGTTGAGACAGAGAGCTGACCTCACAAGCTTTAGATATGGAGATATTTAGACAGTTACATGGATCTAGTGAAGGAGTTTATTAGGATTGGGACCCGACTTGAGATAACAGTATGGATAGATTTATCTAAGTGTCAACTGTACATCTCATTGGTATTAGTAGGTATAAGTAATCCTCAGACTCAAACATTCATTAATTAGTGATTCTGGATTATGGAGTGTGATGCTTTGATTCAGTGCGAGCACGATCCATTACAGGGGAGGCCCTGGGGTGTGTGAGAGCAGGGTTGGGTATCACATAAAGTAATTACAAGATAGTTAATATTAGATTGAGCATTCGTCACTCCTGATAAATAGGAGATATATCCAAAGGCCGCTTGTGGTGAATTGACTGAAATCCTTGCAAGGTGATAGAGTTAAAAGTAGAAATGGATATTTCACTTAACTTATCTTTCAGAGTAAATTCAACCTGGATAAGTAAAATAGACTCTTTGTTATATGTAACCTTGACACGTTCCATGGTTATAAGATTTGTCTGGAGGATATAGTTGATGAAGGATCGAATTATACTGTATCTAATGCGGAAAGGTAAATGTCAGTATTCAACCTGACTTCTTATTTGCACTGGGGGAAATGTCTTAGGTTCTGCTAGTAACAGCTCGCGAAGTCATTCCGTTATATACAAGTTGAAATTAATCAGGATGAATTAATTCCAAAAGATATATACGACTAGATAAAATAGATAAATTTTTATAATTCCGTTGCGCCTAGGCTTGTCTATTTTCTTTCATGCCTTAGGGGCCATGCATGGTTGAACAACAGGTCGCTTTTGAGGTGGAGATTATGGTGGGCTCGGTGGACATTGGGGTAGAGGCTGAATGGCATCTTCTTGCCTCTGGCGAAGGCCTCCGATGGGTTGTGGATGGTTATTCCTCAAGAGACGCATTCAACTCTCTCATCCTTTCATCATACCTTTCATTTTGCACCGTAAGGGCTTCTCGAAACCCTCTCATACAACTTTCTATGTCTTCAAACTTCTTTTCCATATATTTGAATCTCTTATCATGGTTTCTTGTGGTAGATGGGGTTGGACCATTTTCGAGAAGAAGTCCCCGAAAGGAAAACGACTCGGCTTTGATACCAACTAATACAGATCAAAATCGGATTTGAAGGTTTTAATCGTAAACCTACAAAGATGTTTCTTCTCAAGCCTAGGTTGAAGGAGTTAATCCCAAAGAACAACAAGATATAGCTCTAACGAAGGCTAAATTTGATTAATATGATAAAAGTTGAGTTTCATTACAAATAAATAGGCTTATATATGTCCCATTAGGATAAGTAAAGATACTAAAATACCCCCACTAGGGTTACAAGCTAATAAGGGATAATAGGGCTAGGATGGGGATAGGTAGTACACATGGTAAAAAGGAAAATAAGCATAATGGAAAAACAATAAATATGATAGTGGCAAAACAGTAATTCAGGAGATGCCAACTCTTGTCCCCTCTAATTCAGCTTGGCGATTAAGGCAACCCACACGCCGAGTCACCTTCCCACACAACGTGTGGGTGCCTTGTTGCTTCTCCGCTGCCTTTCATCCCCTCCTCGCATGAGCATCACGCGCTAAGTGGCTAGTGACACACCGAGTGACACACCAAATGGGATGTCACATGCCGTGTCACTACAGATCTGAACTTTGAGTCACTTCGGCTTGGCCTCACACGGCGTGTGAGGCAGTTTTGCTGCTTAGGGAAACTTGGCTCTTCCCGTTGGGGCCATGTTGGAGATGTCAGCATCAGTTGACAGAGGTAATTTTACCTCCAACGTCTAAAATGGTGGCAAAGAGCAAATCCCCCCAACATTGATAAGCTGGGCCAATTTGGCAAATACTTCATCAAACTGTTATCTCATTCATGAATCATAACATCTACACTTCACATATGTATAATTTTATTACTCATTAATAACAGATCACAACCAAATGAATATGTGTGAATTTTTTTAAAAAAAATTATGTTGTATTTTGTATGAGTTGGACAAAAAATCCAAATATCCCATCGAATAAAAAATATTAATCTTCAATTCTATTATTAAGGTGTAAAACTATCTCTAATGTTGATAGTTATGATCCATTTTATTCTTAACGTCTAAAATGGTATAATTTTACGGCTAACATTGGGAACCAAAAGCATTTTTTCCCTTAATGTTGGTAAGTTGATCAATTTCAAACATCATTATAAAACACATATGTTTTGTTTTTTTTATTATGACCAGTTACATATCAGTTGGTTGTAAAAAAGTTTTCACGATTTTTGTAATTTAATAATAGATTTGAGATTAATATTTTTAAATTTGATGAAATATTTGAATTTTTTGTCCAATTTGTACAAAATACAGTATAATTTTTTTTTTGTTTTACATCTATTCATGACACATATGTAAAGTGTAGATGACAGATTCATAAATGAAAAGACAGATTGATGAATTATTTTTCAAATTGATCAAAACTTATCAACATTAGGGGTTAAATTGTGTTTGAGTACCAATGTTAGGAGTAAAATTATATTATTTTAGATGTTATGGAAAAATTGCTTTTTGTTGTCAATGTTTGGAGCATATTTGCATTTTATTCTTAAAAATAAAAAAATTGTATTTTTAGTCCATTAATCAATCATTATATACTGATTATTTTCAAAAACCTCTTTTCATAGAAAATGATTTCCATGTGAAACTATTGAATTGCAATAATCAAATATCTTTTAGGATTTTATGTTATAAACTGTATTTCCTTTTCGTTTTCTCAAACAAATTAAATATAATAGGCAGCTAAAAAGTAATTGAAAAGAACAAGTACGAAGTATAAAAATCATTTTGCAATACAAATAATTTATTCCATATAATAAAGATGATATCATTACACTTTAATTTTGTATCAATATAATAAAAGTAAAAGAATAAAATAATTCTGACCTTTATTTTTATTTTTTTTAAAAGACCTTTATTTTATTTATATCCTTTTGGTTTCTTCAATTTTTCTCTCCTAGAAAAGCTCCTACCTTCTCAATCAGTAAATTGTTGTTAAAAGATTTGTTTTTATTTTTTTATGGATTCTTTTTATTTCATCGTAATTTTTTTTACTTTATTTGAATTTTATTATCGAATTCTGTTCTTAATTTAGATGAGACTATTTTATTATTTTTTATCTTTTTCTCTAATGAAATAAATATATATTTTTGGCATAATATTCATTTGGATTCCCAAACTAAAACTTCAAAGTCAATTAGGACATTAGACTATTAAAATCATCAATCAGGTCTCCGAACTAAGTAAAATTCATCAATTGAATCGTCATCGAAAATCATTCAGTTGAACAGTTTCAGACTCTTTTCCTCAAATCCATTTTGAACAAACACAAATATCATTACAGTTCATGTTAAATAGTTTCTGATTTTAGAATAATATAAGGACTCAATTGATAATTTTTACTTAGTTTAGAGATTTTAATTGATGATTTTGATAGTTTAAGATTCTAATTGATTTTGAGGTTTCAATTTAAGAGGAAAATAAGTATTATGCCTATATTTTTATATAAACTAGTATCAAACCCGTAGAATGCACCATATGCATTTTTTTTATTAAATCGGTTCGTGCCTTTTTTACATTTTTTACCAAAAAATTATGAAAAGAGCATAAATAAATAAAAAGCTAAAAAAATTCAAAATAAATTATAAAAATTAAAATTTTATTATATAATGAAATTATATTATACATCTGGTGCACCACGTTATTTGTATATTTGACTAATAATTTAATGTCACATCATTTATTTAGATTTAGGGTTATGATTATTATTTTAGAATTTAAGGTTTATATTTTAGAATATAAAATTTAGGATTTATTTTTGTAGTGTTCAACCTATAGTAACGTATGCGATGCGATGCGTTATAATGCATAATTTACTATTTTAATATATATATATATATATATATATAATAAACAAGAAACTTACATATTTAAATTTTAACATGTGAAATATAAAATATGTAATTATATATATTATTCTTGTTTTCAATATGTTATTATTAAGAAAAAAAAATATAGTCTTAAAAGTCTTGCATAATTTAAAATAAGTACTATTGTATCTTTTTTATAAAAGTGAAAAATATAATTAAGTTGTTTCCTTTATTGTGTTTCTATTTTTTTTTAAAGAAAAAGACTTCATTATTACTCATAAACAAAATCCTTACATAAAGTATTCTCAAGCCAACCAGGAACAATTACAGAAAAAAATAGATTAATACTGAAAAAAGCATGTCTAACCATTACATGGGTTGCTTCATTCGCTAACCTGGGAATAAACGTCACTCTAAGATTTGGATGTTGACAAATTAACTCTCTGCGCTCCTTGACAATAATAACTCCAAATTCAGCTAGATCATAATTTGAGGAAGTCACACCATCAACCACCACTTAGTTAACTATGGATCCCAAATCACAAGGACCACTATCAGAAGTAGCTTTCTGAAACCCTTGTAACAACTAATTAGGATGTGAGATTCTCCCATTTTTTAGAAGCCAAAAAGAGATTATTAAAATATCTCATGCAACCAGTAAGGTAGAGCGTAACCGCCCGAAAAAATACACAGCGGATCCTAAGAAGCAGACCGACGATCATGCTCATGCATCCCGTAATAACCAGTAAACCACTAGGGTATACTAGCTCCCAAATTGACTTTTGCATCCACAAAATTCCGATGATAATTTAGAATTTTAATCATCAACAACAAATGTCACGTCCGTGACTAAATTTCTAGAATTTATATTTTGATATTAGTATATATGATCATTATTAGGTGTGTGATTTTTATTTGGTGCTATAGGATAAGTTTGGAGTTAATTCGATGGTTTTAAGTGTAAATTAAACATTTAAGATAATTTTTGAAAGATTATATAAAGATAGAGGATCAAACTGGATATTCGCCAGATTTGATATATATAAATGGATATCTGGCGAAGAGGCAAGAATTATCCATGTTTTTTGTTTTTTTTTATATTCATTTTCTGATTCATCAATTTTCTCTGAACCGTTTCTTCACCGTTTCTTTGATTTACGGATATTCGACCGTTCGAATCACTCGAAATTAGAAACATAGCATCCTTATATATAGATCTAAGTCCTAGTCGAATAGTTTTTGAGTTTCGACAATGTTTAGAGGGAAATGGCTTAGACAGAGTTTAGAGGCGAATTGAACGGGTTTGTGGTTTTCAATTAATAGCCAAGGTAAGTAACTATCAACTATATTTTGAGGTTTATGTATATAGATATATATATAATCAAAGAAGTTCCAGAAATTGATATTTGAAGGTTCTGCAGGAATTTTATAAAATTAGAATTTTTCACGATCTTGCTTTTATTGTGAAATTACGGTTCAAATGAAGCTATTGATTATGCTTCTATGTAAATTTCAGATTTTACTTGATTATGTTGATTTAAGGCTTAATTTGGTTAATTTACATATATACATATTTTTTGTTTCAATATATATCTATATTGAACAAAATGAATTTGATGATTTCTTACGAATTATTTTTGGATTGAGAAATCTATTGCGGTTATTGTTGTTATTATTTTGGATTGAAGTCCAAATATGATTTTTATGATACAAAAGGGCTAATTGAAGCCAAATGATTTATGGTTATGAAATAGTTTGGAATTTGATTGTGAAATGATATTTGAACACATTATGATTTTATGATTTTATATCCATCTAGAGTAATCCGGATCGGTGGTTTTATATTTGAAGACCATGTTCAGTGAGGGACATGGCCTGTGTACACAGTCTTAAGACCTATTGGGTATGGCAGCGAAGTGTTGGGTAAGACCATATGGGATAGGCAATGTTAAGAGACGTCTCGATTATATATGTGGTTATGTATTGATACTTAAGGGGAGAAACTCGATGATGGATTCAATGTTTTAAGTTCATTTGGATTATGTTTTCCGTTATGATTGATTTTGATATAAGGTTTTACGTTTGATTGATTACGATTTGGTTTGATAAAACGCTTATTTGATTATAATATTTTATAAGGTTTTGATTAAATCCCTTTCTAAAGGTATATATGTAGCTATGTTAAATAAAGTTGGTTTTTATGGCTGATAGTTTCTTACTGAGATTTTTGTCTCACGTTTTAAAATGTTTTAATGTTTTTAGGTGAGAAAGTACATGATAGAGAGAGAAGGTTACCGCCCGATTAGGCGAGGTTTGGAAGTTGGATGCTTATTGTCAGAATTATGGTTAGAACGTTGGTATTGCAATTGTAATATAATGATATGTGGATAAATTGGAGACTCCTAAGTATTGATTATTATCTTTCCATTTCACGCCCGATGCCGATTGAGGTCATTTAGGGTCGGGTGTGACAGTTTGGTATCAGAGCTCTAGGTTAAATTCTTCGGACCTAAGGTTGATAATAATTGAGGAATATCGATATTTGATGATATCTAAGAAATAATCGATAGTAATTGAGGAATATGAATATTTGGTGATAGCTAAAAACATAATTTGAAATTTTTCGAGGATTTAGTGACTAGCTAATGAGGGCTAGACATGAGATTTGATGGTTAGTAACATATTGAGTGTATGAAAAATAGTAAATTATTTGATATTTGGTGATATGGGTTATGAGTAAGTCATAACTTTGAGCTAGAGATATAGAGAATTGTCTATATAGGTGCTGCTGAAAAATCAGATTCGTACCCAAATCTTGTGATGCATTTTTAGACCAGATATAGGCCGAATCTGTCATGGAGTCCTACATGAAATTTCTTTATTATTATCTTACGTTTCCAATGGTTTTTGAATCGCCTTAATCGGACTCCGTATGAAAAAGTGATGCTGAAAACGGCATATGTTGGTCATTTTCGCGTTAAACCAGAATTTGGTTTTTGCTTTGATTTTTTTCCTTATTTAAGAGACATTGCTACTGGTTTACATGATAAGTTGGTCTTCTTAGGACTATAGGAGATTGATGAAATGATAAAGTGATAAATTGAAGATAAGAGATTTGAGATTGAGGAAGATAAAATATGGAGGTTTCATTTAATGGTATTGGAAGTTAATTCATGATTGAGAGATTATAACATGAAATTAGTGTGTTAGAGAACCTTAAGTTGAATAAATGAGATCTGAAATTTAAATGGTGATGTTGATGTTGAGGTTTATAAAATGACTTTTATAAGAGTGATGATGATGTTGATGCTAATGATTGAAAATTATAATATAAATAGTTATTGGAGTGACAAATTATAGATTTAAGTATTATTATGATGAAATATGATTATAGGTGTATGGTGTTTATTGATTGGAATTATTGGAAGTGTAAGAAAATCGTACATATTAGCGGTTCAAAAGTGATATTGTTGAAGTCTATAAAACTTGGAGATAGGTGAATTTATTTGATATATATGCAATTGATGGAATCAATTGTGATTTAAATTTATTAAAGTGAGATTTGGTGTATGTTAGAAAAATACGAATATAAAGTGTATCATATCATATAAAATTGAATATATGATATTTGAAGTTTTATTGTGGATTTATTGGTGATTGAATTAACTAGGTTGACGTTTTAAATGATTGTTACAAAGATGTCGATACTGATAAATGATGAAGTTAATGGAAGGATTGTGGTCTCATGATGATTATGAGGAATCTTGATAATTAGAAATAACTTCATGAGCTTGGAGATGATTTGAGGAAGAAAATTTCGATTAGAGAATATGAATTTCGAGGACGAAATTTCTTAAGGTGGGGAGAATTGTCACGTCCGTGACTAAATTTCTAGAATTTATATTTTGATATTAGTATATATGATCATTATTAGGTGTGTGATTTTTATTTGGTGCTATAGGATAAGTTTGGAGTTAATTCGATGATTTTAAGTGTAAATTAAACATTTAAGATAATTTTTGAAAGATTATATAAAGATAGAGGATCAAACTGGATATTCGCCAGATTTGATATATATAAATGGATATCTGGTGAAGAGGCAAGAATTATCCATGTTTTTTGTTTTTTTTTTATATTCATTTTCTGATTCATCAATTTTCTCTGAACCGTTTCTTTGATTTACGGATATTCGACCGTTCGAATCACTCGAAATTAGAAACATAGCATCCTTATATATAGATCTAAGTCCTAGTCGAATAGTTTTTGAGTTTCGACAATGTTTGGAGGGAAATGGCTTAGACAGAGTTTAGAGGCGAATTGAACGGGTTTGTGGTTTTCAATTAATAGCCAAGGTAAGTAACTATCAACTATATTTTGAGGTTTATGTATATAGATATATATATAATCAAAGAAGTTTCAGAAATTGATATTTGAAGGTTCTGCAGGAATTTTATAAAATTAGAATTTTTCACGATCTTGCTTTTATTGTGAAATTACGGTTCAAATGAAGCTATTGATTATGCTTCTATGTAAATTTCAGATTTTACTTGATTATGTTGATTTAAGGCTTAATTTGGTTAATTTACATATATACATATTTTTTGTTTCAATATATATCTATATTGAACAAAATGAATTTGATGATTTCTTACGAATTGTTTTTGGATTGAGAAATCTATTGCGGTTATTGTTGTTATTATTTTGGATTGAAGTCCAAATATGATTTTTATGATACAAAAGGGCTAATTGAAGCCAAATGATTTATGGTTATGAAATAGTTTGGAATTTGATTGTGAAATGATATTTGAACACATTATGATTTTATGATTTTATATCCATCTAGAGTAATCCGGATCGGTGGTTTTATATTTGAAGACCATGTTCAGTGAGGGACATGGCCTGTGTACACAGTCTTAAGACCTATTGGGTATGGCAGCGAAGTGTTGGGTAAGACCATATGGGATAGGCAATGTTAAGAGACGTCTCGATTATATATGTGGTTATGTATTGATACTTAAGGGGAGAAACTCGATGATGGATTCAATGTTTTAAGTTCATTTGGATTATGTTTTCCGTTATGATTGATTTTGATATAAGGTTTTACGTTTGATTGATTACGATTTGGTTTGATAAAACGCTTATTTGATTATAATATTTTATAAGGTTTTGATTAAATCCCTTTCTAAAGGTATATATGTAGCTATGTTAAATAAAGTTGGTTTTTATGGCTGATAGTTTCTTACTGAGATTTTTGTCTCACGTTTTAAAATGTTTTAATGTTTTTAGGTGAGAAAGTACATGATAGAGAGAGAAGGTTACCGCCCGATTAGGCGAGGTTTGGAAGTTGGATGCTTATTGTCAGAATTATGGTTAGAACGTTGGTATTGCAATTGTAATATAATGATATGTGGATAAATTGGAGACTCCTAAGTATTGATTATTATCTTTCCATTTCACGCCCGATGCCGATTGAGGTCATTTAGGGTCGGGTGTGACAACAAATGTCAGAACATACCCAAACTGTCACTCCTTCTTTCGCATCAACCCTCACACACCTAGCAAACTTAATTCTTTTTTGAAGTACATCTAAACAATTCAGATAAATGCGAGTCTCAGAAATGAAAATGATACTAAGTTTATGTTGATGAACAAGATCCATAAAAAAAACCTACTATCCATGGATCAAATCATGGTTTTAGATAATATCATTCATAAAAGCTTTTGTTGAATAACCAATATTAATGAAGAAAGAAGTATTTTATCAATCTATAAAAAGAAATTTATCATTATAAAAATACAAATAAATAAATAGGGAAATTAGACTAAATTAATATTATTATGAATATTAAATATCATTATGGATATTAAAGTAATAGTGGTGACAGTTAAGTGTTTTTCTTAGAAACTGTATTACTAAACAAAAGATACAAAGTCATTTCGAATACAAGTTGAAATAATAGAGGGGAAATGTCACACCCGACCCTAAATGACCTCAATCGGCATCGGGCGTGAAATGTAAAGATAATAATCAATACTTAGGAGTCTCCAATTTATCCACATATCATTATATTACAATTGCAATACCAACGTTCTAACCATAATTCTGACAATAAGCATCCAACTTCCAAACCTCGCCTAATCGGGCGGTAACCTTCTCTCTCTATCATGTACTTTCTCACCTAAAAACATTAAAACATTTTAAAACGTGAGACAAAAATCTCAGTAAGAAACTATCAGCTATAAAAACCAACTTTTGAACCGCTAATATGTACGATATTATAATTTTCTTAAACTTCAAATAATTCCAATCAATAAACATCATACACCTATAATCATATTTCATCATATTAATACGTAAATCTATAAATTTTCACTCCAATAACTATGTATATTATAATATTCAATCATTAGCATCAACATTATCACCACTCTTATAAAAGTCATTTCATAAACCTCAACATCAACATCAACATCACCAATATAAACGTCATTTTGATGATACAATTTCCTATCAATAAGAGTCATTTCATAAACTCTTAAGATCAACATCACTCCTATAATTCTCCATTTAACTCTTCAAAATCAGTTAAGCTAACATGCTATTTTTTTCTCACCACTATATATACCATCAATCCAACCAAATAAACTTAATTGTTTCTCAGTACCTAAATTACGACAATCAATATATTTTTCTGTCTTCTTCAAATTTCAAATAATATTTTAACACCCATAAAAGTCAATAAATCTATGATAGGATTCTATTTTCTTGTTTGACCTATAAACACTCAATTGGATCCTTATATAAACTGAAACCATAATCACACAAACTTCAACTCGAAATAACTTTTTTCATCTATCATAAAATCATAACGTGCCCAAATATCCTTTCACAATCAAATTCCAAACTATTTCATAACCAAAAATCATTTGGCTACAATTAGCCATTTTGTATCATAAAAATCCTATTTGGACTTCAACCCAAAATAATAACCGTAATAGATTTCTCAATCCAAAACAATTCGTAAGAAATCATCAACTTCATTTTGTTCAATATAGATATATATTGAAACCAAAAACATATACGTATATCTGTAAATCAATCAAATCAAGCCTTAAAGCAACATAATCAAGTAAAATCCGAAATTCACATAGAAGCATAATCATTAGCTTCATTTGAACCGTAATATCACAATAAAAAGCAAAATCGTGGAAAACCCCAAGTTTACAAAATACCCGTATAAACCCTGAAATATCAATTTCTGTAAATCCTTTGATTATATATATATATATATATATATTTATCAAACTCAAAATATAGTTGATAGTTACTTACCTTGGCTATTAATTGAAAACCACAAACCCGTTCAATTCGCCTCTAAACTCTGTCTAAGCCATTTCCCTCCAAACATTGTCGAAACTCAAAAACTCTTCGACTAGGACTTAGATCTATATATAAGGATGCTATGTTTCTAATTTCGAGTGATTCGAACGGTCGAATATCCGTAAATCAAAGAAACGGTGAAGAAACGGTTCAGAGAAAATTGATGAATCAGAAAATGAATATAAAAAAAATACAAAAAAACATGGATAATTCTTGCCTCTTCGCCAGATATCCATTTATATATATCAAATCTGGCGAATATCCAGTTTGATCCTCTATCTTTATATAATCTTTCAAAAATTATCTTAAATGTTTAATTTACACTTAAAACCATCGAATTAACTCCAAACTTATCCTATAGCACCAAATAAAAATCACACACCTAATAATGATCATATATACTAATATCAAAATATAAATTCTAGAAATTTAGTCACGGACGTGACAGGAAATCTTCGTCAAGAATATCCAATTGTGAAAGAGAAACTGCCTAAGCCGCGGGAATATGAGTGACAAAGTTTGCTTGATATCTCTCATGGGTAAACTCAATTGAAGTAAAAGAATGTGCATCTTCTAAAATATCTTCAATAATTATACCCAACCAATTCCTTAATATCCTTAAGCAGCTTGATCGTAGATAATGAATCAGATGCCACTAGAACAAAAGTAAAACCCGCTTCCCGAATAATCGACTGCAAAAGCGTTATCAACTCCGCATGCAGTGCAGAGGAAGCTGTACTTAAAGGGCCACCATCGGAGAAGAACACTAATCCAATGTTATCACATACAACGAACCCGAATGCACAGCTCCTATTCTGCACCAAGTAAGCAGCATCACAGTTCAACTTTTAAACTAGCAGCAGTGGTGGTAAACCAACGACTCAGGGCAATATTGATTCGTTCCTCCTAAACTGCACCCTGACTTGAATTTGTGTTCCCATGAAGGAACCGGACATCAACCCAAAACCTGCACCTATCGACTGTACCACCCCTAGCCGAACCTGACCATGAACTAATTGATTCCATTCATACCATAAAGAAGAGATAATTCCGCAAAAAATAGCAAAATCCACTCCTGATAATTTCTGTTAAACCGAAACAAACCAATCCAAATAATTCAAGCTCGACTCCCTATAAACAACAATACTAAAATTTGTATGTTTTCAATATTTGCTTGATACAGGACATTCTTTGAAAAGGTGAATAAGAGATTCGACATGGTAACCACAAAAGCAACATTGACCCTGCAAAATAATACCCTTATTCAAGAGATTTTGAAAGCAATACAAAACATTTTTAGCCGCGTGCCAGACAGTATGAAGAAACTTTGTCGGTGCTTGAATGTTCCACAAATTTGAGTTTTGTTTAAAAAAAAAGTTGTGCGCAATGCACTTACATTAAACAAAGAAAAATTACATTAAAAAGACAAAGAAAAACTCTCAACCCACCTCACCCATGTGATTCAAACCCATGACCTCTAGGGTCATAGGTAAGCTCTCAACCAACAAGCTAAGAGTTTCACTACATATTTGAGTTAATTTGAGTTAATTTGCAAAATAATACCCTTATTCAAGAGATTTCACCAAATATTCAACTATTTTAGAATGGACCCAGAATAAAGAATCAGTCCTATTTCGCATGCTTAATGGAATTCGCAGAATGGCCTTTGCAACATCTGAAGGAAAAAAAATCAAAATCAATCATGTAGGAAACATATTGAGATGGTGTTCAATTTAATAGAAATAGAGGACGATTACAGGGTATATTTGAAATCCATTGTGAATGTAGTAAATTAATAGCTCGTCCTTTAGCAATTCTCTAACAACTCCCATCTATTATAATCTACCTTGCCTTTAGCAAGCTGCGATCGACTTGCACAAAAACCACTATTTGCTTCCGTAAGTCCTTGTCTGGGAAAATGCTTATGTTTAAAAACTAGTGAACATAGTGAATTCGGAAATATTCAATCATCTGCCACACATGCTTTGCAAAAAGAGCAAGATTAAAAGCAAATATATTCCTGAATCCCAACCCACTCTCTTTCTTCGGCAAACACAGTTTTTTCTAACTAACCTAATGAATATGCCTACAATTAGTATCATGATTCTACCAAAACAATTAAGTATTTTTAAGAACAGACCATAAAAATAATTTTTAAAAAAATGTTTTGAATTGTTTAATCATATACGCATTTTTTTTAAAGATATATGTATTTTTTAAATATATATTTCTCTTAAAAATCCATTGTTAAACTATTGATTTTAAATTCAGATAAAATTTTACCATATCGTTATAGAGAATGCATCAAGTAAGATCAATTTTATCCATATTTAACATAAAATTTGAACAAACTGATTTGTCAATTATTCGAATGCCACATCGGATCTTCCAAACAAGTTTATTAATAAGCAGGAAAGATTTCATGCATTTCGACAAATTGTTTATAACTTTTTTTATGACACAGTGATGTGGTTGAATTTTGAGAGTCCACGTGTCAACCTGCAACTGCACAGAAGCAACGTCAAAAAGGGACCGTCGTTTGTTGAACCCGCTCCAATACCTAAGTTAGTTTATGAAAGGACTGGAGGATGAGCATAACTAGTAAACAAAAGCTGTAATATAAGCTTAATAGAATGAATAAACTTGTGAACCTTGAGCTACACTTACTCTATTTATATTGATGACGAGGAATATAAGATGGTTATGAGCTGTGGAGCAGGTGGGCCATGTGTCTCATGTTGATAGGAGGAAGTGTGCTGAGATATCAAGGTCTAATCTCCCTCAAGCCCACTAGGACAGTGATTCTCAAGATTGGATGTGATTGTGGTAATGACTGGATCCTTGACTGAGTATAGTAAGACTTTCCGTATCAAGCTTCCTGATATGCAGTCTATCATAGAACCATTTGAACTAAAAGTTTAACCTAATAGTTAAGGCTCAACCACAAATCTTATATTGATCTTTGACACCCCCACGTACAAATGTCTATTGGGACCCTCGACCATTTGGTCTAAGAAGGTTTGATACCATGTCATGAAACCAGTTATACTAAAAGTTTAAATTGATAGTTAAGGCTCAATCATAGATCTTAAATTAATCTCTGACATAGTCGTATTACTTTATTTTGCTGAAGAGATGTTACACGCTCTGAGAGTTGGTTCAGACCTCTTAGGCTCCACGTGGCAGAGTTATATTTGTTCAATATCACATAGTAAACATTTTAGACACTTTTATCATTAACTTATATTTGACAGACTTAAATATTACTAATATGTTTGTAATTGTGATAGTAACAAAATAAATATTTTAACCATAATTAATATTTGAAATGTGGAATCAGACAATTAAATAACAAGTCAAATAGTTATAAATCAATCTCTTATTTAGAAATATGATCTGATCCTCCCTCGGATGTGTGGAAGTCGATTTGGACCCTTAAAGTTCCTTTCCGTATTAGGAGTTTCCTGTGGCTGGGCGTTAAGGACAGGCTTCTTACTAATTCGGATAGGCACAGAAGGCACTTGGCTGATTCTGGAGCTTGCAGTAGATGCAGAGGCCATATTGAGACTTTGTGCCATGCTCTTAGAGATTGCTCTAATAGTAAAGAGGTTTGGAGGAAAATTCTCCCACACCATATTTTCTCTTCCTTCATAGCACATTCTGAGGTCGACTGGTTCTCTGATGGTGTTAGAGGAAAGTTGCTTCCATACATGGAGCATGGTGACATTTTCTTTGCTATTATCTGTCACCAAGTTTGGAAATGGAGAAACGAGGAGATTTTTGGAGATAAAACTGTTTTTATGACAAACTTAGCTGATTTCTTCTCGAAAAAACTTTTCTCTATTATCGATAGTTTCAAAGGAGAGTCCCTTGCCAGAGCCTCTCAGTGTTGTGATGTCCATCTCGTGGGATGGAGCAGGCCAAGAGAGGGGGTTGTGAAGCTGAATACTGATGGTTCCTGCCTCAGTAACGGTAAGATTGCGGCTGGAGGTGTGCTTAGAGATGTAGGGGGCGTCTGGCTTTCTGGGTTCTCCCAGAATTTAGGGTTGGGTTCTTCCTTTTCTGCGGAGCTCTGGGCTATTCTTACTGGAATCAATCTTACTAAAAGGCTGGGTGTTAAGAGGCTCTCTGTGGAGTCTGATAATTTGGAAGCAATCAAAATGATTTCTGAGAATCATTCTATGGGTCTTAACAGTCGCAACCTCATCAAAGCTATTATAAGGCTTTGCTCCTCCTTTGAGTTCGTAGAGTTCAGACACATTTTTAGAGAGCAGAATCGTGTTGCTGATCGCTTGGCGGCGGCGGGCCATGAAGGGACGTTAGGCGTTACTACCCTTCCTGTTTCCCCTAGTTTCATCTCTCATCTTCTCTTAGAAGATAGGATTGGGGTTAGCTTCCCTAGGCTAATTCCTGGGTAGTTTGTTGTTGTTCGTTTTTTCTTTTCCTTTTCTACCAAAAAAAAAAAAGAAATGTTAGAGATAAAATTACACTATTTCGTACGTTAAAGGTAAATTTACACTTTTTAAAAAACAATTGGATAAATTTGAACCTTTTATATTATAAACTTTATTTCTTTTATTTTTCTCTTCAAACACATTAAAATATAGAAAAATTCATTTAGAAATTCCATTTTAAATAAATTATTCATAATTAAATGATAATTTGAATTATGTAAAATTAAATAAATTATTATTTTTAATATATTTTAAAGATTTAAGATTTAAGATTTATTTAAAGTCTAATATTTTAAATCATGATATAAAATTATATTTTGTTTATTATATATAAAAATAGTAATATATTAAAAATTAATTTTAATAATATAATTAGAATTTTATAATTAATTATGATTTTCATTTAAATATATATAATAGACAGTATAAGTAACTGAAAATAGTAATTATTGATATTTTGTTTCAAAAAAAAAAAAAAGAATTATTGATATTTAATTCTAACTATTCGAGATATTATTACACTTTATTACTGTACCTTTATTATTTTATTTGTTTAAAAAAATTAATAATTTCGTCCATTTATTTTCGTCCTCGAAGAGTTGCAACCTTTTCATTTTCATTTAATAGTCAGTCTCGTCTTTCTGTTAAGGTTTTCAGTTTGTGCTCAGGAAACTGAAGTGGAGTCACCTGTAATGTAATCATCACCATCTCACTTGCCATTCCGGAATTTATCAACTTTTGGTCTTTGATTCTTTAAACTACAACTCAGTCCAAAGTCCTTTTCACAATCAAATTCCATCATGATTGGTGTAAGTTGGTGTTTTCTTTTCCAAGCATTTAATGAATGCAACGCCTCTTTTTTCTCTACGAACAGAGAGAAATTTCACAGACTTCAATTCATATCAGTAATATTTAAATTAAATAGTCATGATTTTGTCGTCGGTTTTCTGTGTTTCCATTGTCTCGTGTTAATCGTGATTCGTGATTATTTTTTCAACTTTATTACCTTTTAAACCTGGATTTTCAATTCCTAAATTAAGTTGACCTAACGTTCTTTTTGTTGTCTTTGACTAGTGGGTATGGTAGTTTCCTTGCTTCTTTATTTGGTTATGTTCCAAAACAGTACGTAAAGTTTCAATTCCAGCTTCTTTTGACGTCTACTCGTCTTGTCTTTGTCTGTTCTGGAATTTGCTTTCTTTGGTAACTATAAGAATTTGAATTCTGGAAACTGTTCTTGAAGTTTCATTGGAAAATTCTAATTTCCCAATTTCATTTGAATTTTGGGATTTTTTTAATCCTTTATTTGTTTATTTGTCTTTTAACTGTAGTGCTGGAGTATTTTGGGAAGTTTGGTGAATGGGGAGAGCTGCTATAAGGGTTTTAGACTTGTGGGTTTACTGAGTTCTGAAATTGGATTTTATTTTCATGCCTTGAACTGTGAACTGCAGGAAAGAGTTTTAGGTTTAAGGTTTGTATCTTTGAGTTTTGCATTTGGAGTATTCAAGGATTTGGATATTTAGTGTTTGAGTTGTAAATCTGTGATATGTGGTTGGTTCTTTGCTTTCACATATCAAGCCAAAAGTTTGACAAATTTGATGAACTTAGTTACTGGTATCTGAAATCAGGGGTCAGAGTTATTGATCTGCTTCTGTTACGCGACTGAGACTGAGCATTAATGAAATGGGAAGCAATGGTGTTGATCATCCATTAATGGGTTCAGAAGAGGAGGGACTTATCAGCAGCCAGGAAGTGCAGAAGAGGTTTGAACAGACTTCTGGTGTTGATGGATCAGTTAGAGTAGAATATGTTTCTTCCAGTGAACAATTTGAAGAGAGTCCTCTTCTTAAAACAGAAGAAGACATGAAGGTAAATTCAGGAAAAAATAAAACAGGTCTTTTTGACAAAGCGCAAATAGAGAAAACAAGTACAGGGCAGACTCCATCATCTTCAGAGGTTTTCCAATCTAACGATTTGAATGCTAGCTCTTTGCCTCGTCGAGGTATGAACTCATGAACTCAGTTTTAGTTTATCTTGAACAAAATTTGTTATAAATGATTTAAACAAGCAAATATTAAGGTAGAAATTGATGGCGTACTCTGATTTGGTAGTTTGTTCATTAAGGAGTTCAATGATTTGATATTCATTTTAAATTGCAATTTGGGTCTGCATCTTGGAACTTGCTTATAATGTTAACTACATTTTTTATGTATTGCCGAGTAACTATGTTTTTCTTCTTTCAATTTGAAAATTGTTATGCACATATTTTTGTTACACTCTTGCATAGAGGAAATTATGGAATGTCACAGAAAAAGTTTGAATTTTGATTCTGAATGTGCAGTAATACACCTAGGATCTCATATGAAAATAAACCAGAAGCTACTATATGTCAAAAATCTCATATATAGCAAGTGATTTTGTATGTTATATTCTGGCAATATTGATCATACGTTCACAGACGGAAAAATACAACACCACTTTTGGTTTGCATTTAACCATGCCCTTTCCTGCCCTGTATTTTTATGGCTTGCATGCTCAGTTGAGCTGATGAGAGATGCTTCTACCTGAACCATCATATCTTGGTATTTTTCATAAGTTTCCTATTCTTCATTCTCCCAAATTCTTTCGAATTCCTGCTACTTTTGGCTTTCATAGGATCCTCTTTATAATTTGCTTTAATGAAAAGGACAGGAGTTCACTTAAAAGCACATAGAATACTTGAACTTTGTATTCTAATTCTTTTTTTACTTGTTTCGTCTGTTGGTTGTTTGGGGTTTAACATATTGATATATTCTTTTCTTTATGATGTTATTACCATCGGTTTGAAAAATATGATAGATAATGTTCAGTTGTCATTTTGTTAAATTTTCACATAAATTTTCCATATACGGCTTTTCTCATTGTGTTCCAAACATTTTTTTTTTTGTCATTTTTAAATGTTAAGGGATATGATTTTATGAAAGAATTTTTTTTTTATATAAATATAAAGAATCATAATAAATTAATACTTCTTAGATCTCATTTGGTTAAAATGAAAGATCCATGAAACTAAAAGACTATTAGTACAATAAAGAACAGCTAAGAATGTTTTGAACACTTGTGCAAGTAGTTTTTTTTTTCCATAACTCCCATTTTCTTTTCTTTCTTCCTTTCCTACTATTTACATATTACATGTTTATAATGGTACTTGTGTAAAAAGCATAATATTTCTGCAGTAGTAATTTAATGTATGCATAGTATCAATTCCATTATAAATCCTCCCATGGAAGTCCTTTGTGGTGCATGATTCATCACGCTGTCTATTTTATGTGGTCATTTGCCGGAATATATGCCCGTCATCAGGAGTAGAGATAAGTGTTTCCTGTCCACGGGCCATAAAGCCTTAAAATTTTCTGAAACCAGAGGTTTGAGTTTTGACCTACACTGTTATATGACATTTTCATGTAATAGTAAGAGCCAAAAAAATCTTTATATAGTTTTTGTGATCCCTACAGCTTTATTTGAAAAATTCAGTTTACTATTTAATTTTCCCTCTTAAATATTGGTAATAAATTATTACTATCAATGTTTTGCCATATCCTTCCTAGCATTTAACTGCCCCTCTCCCCATAAGTAAATCTCTAATTGTGTTTCTGCCTATCATTTTTATTTGTTTTATGATTAACCAACACATAAATCTATCCATGTGTCATTTGTGCTTATGTTCACATGATCTCTGTAAAAAGTTTCAGAAAGATTCTTCTGCCTGTTTCTTAAAAATTGTTATAAGGGTGATTACTGATAAGTGGGTTCTTCCGTGGAAGATTACCTTCATTCCTTATTAAACATAAACATCTTCACATTTTTAACTCGCATCTTTTGTGCTTGCAATTATTTTTCTGCATGCATATTTGAATCTAATTTTTTTGTGAGTGAAATAAGATATGTGTATAGTTGGCATTTAAAAAAAAAAAATACTCTGTTTTTGAAAGGTGCCCATTTAAGGTTTTGGCACATGGTTTAAGAAAGTCACTAAAATGTCTTAAAGATAGTGTTGTTTGCTAAAAAATCCCTATAATATTCCTATAATATTTTTTGAAATGCTTAACATTTCTATTACTTTTATTGTAATCAACGATAAGTGCAATACATATTTGGAAAATAATATTTAAATTTCTCTTGATTTTCTAAAATGACAAATATTTGCAAACAAACAAATTTTTCTTACACTACATCCTTTAAAAAATAGAGTAGTGATTGAATTAATTTTCTACTATTCATCTCTGTAGTTTCTAGTCCAAATCTGTAGAGCTGAACTTCTGTTTTTAATATTATGATTACATGTAAAGGAGTTTTTTTTATGTGTTCTCTGATCCCAAAGCATCTGATATTGAAGGCTTAGAGCACTGCACTACTGCACCAGTTTTCTCTGGCAGACATCCGCTGATTGATGGACAGGATAATATTACATTCTATAGATCCATGACAGAGAAGAAGCCTTGGTATGAGCTAAAATTGGATAGACTGTCAGATCAGGAAAAGGTAATTGGATTCTCTGCTAGTTTTCTAACTTATTATTACATGTGTGCATGGAGATGTGTATAGCACCAATAATTGTAACTTGGTCTTCAAATCCTTGATTTTACATTTGGTATGCATGCTTTTGTATGATTTATTTTATCCTTAGTGGTATATTCCTTCCCCCTTCAATTCCACTGCACTGGTTATTGAAAAGAATACTTGATGACATTAAATTTCTTCCTCATATTATCCCTTCAGAGAAAGAGAGCTTACCTCTGTTGCTACCTTATTTATTTTCTTAATAAATAAGATTTGGATATTTTATTCTTTCAAACAATTCATTACCAGCTTTTTAAGGCAAATTTGATGAGTTTGTTGATCTATGAGGGGCTTTATCGAGGAACCTGTACCACAATTTATTCTATTTGCCTTTTCCTCAATGTCTGCTTTTATGGTTTGGGTATTATTTTATCTCTATTGATCATGATTCTTCCCTAAATTGGTCTTCAGAAAAAACTAATCATCGAGCTAGTCAAGATCCAAAATGATGGAACTGTGAAAGTTGATTTTGACAATAATGCACCTGTGGCTTCTGAGTTGTTGGAGCTTCGGTCAGTTGAAGGGACATCCTTCCATGTTGATGATAATGTTGAGTTTTCCAATAAATCAATTCCAAAGTTGACAATTGCCATTCTTGTGGTCGGAACAAGAGGAGATGTACAGCCTTTTCTGGCTATTGCAAAGAGACTTCAGGCATGTTCATGATAGTCTGTTGATTAGTGTTATTTCTTTCTTCACGTAGCCTTAGCTATCCATTCCATTTTGTAACCATTTTCATCCATTGCTGTATTAGTGTTTTTGTTCGTATTTAAAAGAATAGATGATGTGAAATATCTGCTGTAGAATCTCAACCTATATAGTTGTTTATGAGAGTCCTTTGTATTTTGATGCACTGTTATATTATCATTAATGTTTGTTGTCGAGGCCACATGCCCCCTAACTCCTTTAAGATGGTTTATAAACAAGTTTAATTAACTAATCACTAGTTTTGTGTATGTTTAATGATTAATAGTTTATTACAGGAATTCGGTCATCATGTTAGGTTGGCAACCCATGCCAACTTCCGCAGTTTTGTAAAGTCAGCTGGTGTAGAATTTCATCCCCTTGGTGGTGATCCCCGAGTTTTGGCAAGATGTAAGAGGTCCCTGATCTGTGAATTCCTTTATCTTACTGTTCTATTGGAATATAATTTTGTTCTGGAGAAAGTACTACCTACAAGGCACACTGGCCTCTCCTAAGCACAAGGTGTAGTTTCTCCTGTGGGGCCTATTCTATTTTGGCGTAGGGGCTGGAAAATTTATTCTTTCCATCCCCGTCTTGGTATCCTCCATTTTTCCCACTCTTTTCCATTTACAGTTGTATGCACCTCTTAGGAACTGGTGGCAAAGTGCATTAACACATGCTTAGAACATGTTTCAATTGGTTATGCTGTTTAAAGCATGAGATTGGTTTTCTGTTGAGATCTCATCTGCATACATATCCTTGGATACCTTGCCTTCTTTTAGATACCCAAATTTGTCTTATATGGTCATGATTACTTCTTCCTCTTTTTGTGTTCCTATAAAATAAACTGTACTACTGTACTAAATTTGAGCCTTTTCAAATTTTTAGACATGGCCAGAAATAAAGGTTTCATCCCATCTGGACCAGGAGAAATAACCACGCAAAGGAAGCAGCTGAAAGCCATTATCGAGTCTCTTCTTCCAGCATGCACAGAACCGGATGTTGAAACTGGTGTGCCTTTTAAAGCCCAGGCAATTATTGCAAACCCTCCTGCCTATGGTGAGTTACTCCAAAACTGCAATATGAAGTCTTCTCTCCTGTTATCCTATATCTGCTTTCATTTTTGCATACTGTTGGAAGTTTACTTTTCTGTGCAGTAGTTTAAGTCTTTAGCTTGTAGATTGGCCTTAGTATACTTTAGAATTAACTCTGGATGCCTAAAATGCAGATTGAATGAACTACGTATGTTCTTACATTATCCTTTTTCATTTGACCCCATCACTACTAGTATTACAAAAATTTACGACACTTAAAAATGTACTGACTGTTATGCTCAATCCCACTTTTGGTAATCAAAACAAGATTTCAGATGATTGATGTCCTTTCGTTTTATATTTGGATTGAATTCTTTTACTCTCTAGAGAGGTAAAAGTTTGAGTGCTTGATGTATTATTTGTTCTCTAATTATTGGTTCAGGAATAGGTTTTGTTGACAATAAAAAAAAAAGCTGTTTAATATAATATTCTACAGGACGGAAGCTTGACCCGCTCTGTGTTTAAAGCATTGAATAGTCCAACTTAAATGTGCAAATTTTATTCTTGTACCTATTGTTGCAGGACATGTACACGTTGCGGAAGCTCTTGGTGTACCAATCCACATTTTCTTCACAATGCCTTGGACGTGAGTATTAATTACAAATTACCTTGCATGTGAATCTGCGTTTGAATATCATGTATTTTAAAGATAACTATAGTCACTATTTTGAAGATATACTTAAGTGCTTCCTATATTAATGAAAAGGATAAGGGGAGCACCATTTTCAATTTCTTATTACAATAATGTTAGAAATAATTTGGATTAATTTTGCTTTAGTTAGAGATGCATCTATTGGTTGCTTGAGTTTTATGCTATTTATTTTGATGTGTCCTTATATGACTTGGATAGTTCGTTGTATATTTTTCTTAATTAACACTTAGTGTTTTAAATTGAGGAACACTGTATGCTTTTGGATGAAGAAACCTGAGATCAATACTTGCAGCATATATGTAGGATGTTCATTTTATTATTGTTCTTTACTGTGGGGCTTGTATTGGGAGAGCGGGATGCTGAGATGGGGTATATCATATGTCAATGCTATATGATTTTCATAGTCTTGATAGCTTATGAAAAGGGGAATGATTATTTTGAGACTGAAATGCAGCAATTAAAAAATCAGGAGAGACCAATTTGATCTAAAAACTTGCTCTCCCACTGAGGCTTTAATTTATTAACTTTTACTTGAAAGTATTCCTTCTAACTTCCATATTCAATAGGCAGGCCGACCTACGAATTTCCTCACCCGTTAGCCCGTGTTCCTCAAGGTGCTGGTTATTGGGTATGTTCTCACATCTTATCAACCATCTTTTCTTTTGTATGAGCAAATATGGGGTTAATTCACAAAAATCATTAACATTTATTTCACTGGTTGCAGCTCTCTTATGTAGTTGTGGATTTACTCATATGGTGGGGAATAAGAGGATATATAAATGAGTTTAGGAAAAGAAAATTGAAGCTTCCCCCTATTGCCTACTTCAGCATGTACCATGGATCACTTTCTCACCTGCCAACAGGTTATATGTGGAGTCCCCATCTTGTACCAAAGCCAAATGGTAATGTAGTTCCTTCTTCCCCTGTTATGGAAGCTATATTTTTTTCTCGCATCCCTTTCATGCATGACAATAGTTGTTAATTTGTCTTTCTTTGTCATAAGTCATTGATGCAAGGCAATTACCTTGATGTCAGTCTATCGGCTATTAATATTCAGTGATCATACAGTATCTTAATGTTATTTTTCTTACCTTAACTTAGTACCACTCTGTTAGGGGGACGCTAGGTTCAGTCATCTCTACCTGGATTCATCCCTAGATTCAGTCATGATATCTCTACTGAATACTTGTCACTAATCAAGGTCTTTAAACATTCATGTAAACAATATTAAGTTTACATGCTTCATAGATTTATCATTATCACAAAGATCTTTGGTATCTTCAATATGCTCATTAACCTAGATGGAAGAAGCACATGTTGAACAGGTAAAGGTAATCATATTTGGTGACAGATGTTTAGCAGCACAGATTCCAGTTCTGGTTGCTGAACAGGATAGCAGTATTCAGGATAACATAATCAGTAACAGGACAGAATCCGTAGCATATGAAGACAATTTTGTTGGGTGTGATGTCTTCAAACTCATTTGATTATTTAGCTAATATGATCATTTAGCAAGCAAGGCAGGGTTTGAGTCAAAAAATTTGTTGCTTATGCCCAAGCCAGGCCTGAAGTTTCCTGGCATTTCTTACCAATGTGGCCTCTATAAATAAATACATGAATGTGCTTGTATCTGATGCCTTAGCTGGGCCTCAGATTGTTCTTGGCTCAGGCCATAATGTGCAAGCTCATCATTTTTGTATACGCTGGGCAGGCCCTTATGCCTATGATCAGGTCTATGTTATTCAAACATCAATCGCACAGGCATGTATAGCAAAATTGAACGAAGTTATTAGAAAAGAAGAAAAATATGGTACATTGAAAACCAAAATGCCTTGTAATTTACATGTAATCCTGGGTTTGTGAATGCTAATCTTAGAATACCAGCCATCATCTCAGTAGGTTCAGTGGCTGCCTGACTTTGCTACATGATTTAAGTGTACATTTTTCTCATACATTCCTACATACATAACTACATATATATACTATATATAGTTTGAATTGAAGGTTTGACTTTATACCTATCCTGCAGATTGGGGTCCTTTGGTTGATGTTGTTGGTTATTGTTTCTTAAACCTTGGGTCAAAATATGAACCTAAAGAAGAATTCAGTGAATGGATTCAGAAAGGCACAGAACCAATATATATTGGGTTTGGAAGCATGGTATGATGATTTTCCAAGAACAGTTATTGTAGTTATTGCTTTTATTGCCTTGTTTATTTGTTGCAAAGTCAAATGATAGTTGATGATATTTGTTAAAAGCAATCTTATGTGGGATCACAAAATTCATTTTTGGCATTGCGCTTTGATTGAATGCTATTAAAAGTAGTGTATTATAATTTATATGTTGCCAACTGAGGAATGAGCTGGACCCTTGTGCTAGATTATTGACTGCTGAGTTCCATAGTCATGTATAACTGTAAATTTTTTGCTGATAAAAGCTTAAAGGGTAAATACTATACAAATTCTTAACTCAGTAGCATAGTGGATTACTGGCATCTAAATTTTTGTTTGAATTTCTTCATGGTTGTGCATCAGTGTTTCTAGCTAGCTCTTGTGGTGTAACTTGTAAGTGTAACATGAGGGGTAGATTGCGTTTTTTCCATTTGTAGTTAATGCTTTTTGCCAAAGTTTTATTGATACTAATTGTATTGCATCAATCAAGACTAAGTGATAAATAGATGCCTTTTTGACATTAATTTTCCTATCCTTCACATCGAGACGTCACATTTCTCTTATCCATTCTGTGAAATCTTCTTTTACTTTATGCAATGCATATTTGGCAGTTATATCCTTTTTTTTGTTCTCTTTCGTTCATGAATACTTTGGGTAGGCTTCAATTGAATCTATTGCATTCTTAATTGTTCAGCCTCTTGATGATCCAAAGAAAACTACAGATATGATAATGGAGGCACTGAAAGACACTGGTCAAAGAGGAATAATAGATCGAGGTTGGGGAGATCTAGGAAATCGTGAGTACATTTCTTTCATATTTTTTTCCCGTTTCTTGGAAAAGTATTAGACATTATATCAGTTCTTGAGTGTAAAAATCTCCAGAATTCCTGAAGAACATTAACAAATGCATATTTATTATTTAATTGTATAACCCTTGCAGTCACTGAAGTTCCGGATAATATCTTCCTTTTGGAGGATTGCCCGCACGATTGGTTGTTTCCTCAATGCGCTGCTGTGGTGAGTCTTTTCATATACTCAATTAGGTGAAATCTTGAATGAGAGTAACAGTTGTATGGCCTTTTGCTTTTGATGATTGCATCTGAGAGTTATTGGTCTTTCCCAGTTTGATATAATAGCTCTTGAATTAATTTGTGAGATTTGCGATCAGCCACAAATCCAGGAACTGACAAAGAGTGCTCCAATGTCTATGGATGATTAATTGAAATTTTTTGGTTGCCTTTCCCCTAAAAAATTAAAGTTCCATACATAGGTCCAATGGAGTTTTCCGGCGACCAGTGGGTTCTCAAGCCCCCTCTCGACCCCCCTAGATCCGTCAGTTTGTGATTAACGGTCTTATACGTGAACTGCAGTTTTAATTGTTTTACCAAATATCGCCATTTGTAATTGCAAGTGCGTCGTGTATGGAACTTTGATGTGATTAGGTGAACTACTTACATAGGCTTATCGGTGATGCTTCTGGTAGAATGATATACAGTTTCTCATGATAAAAACAATTATGCAGGTTCATCATGGTGGTGCTGGAACAACGGCTACAGGACTTAAAGCTGGGGTAATAAAATATTCTTTGAAATAATTTGTCATAATACTGTAGAATTTACTTAATAAGTTAGAACCATTCCTCTTAGTTGCTAACATTGACTGTTGTAAAACTTGTTGAGTATAGTGCCCAACAACCATAGTACCATTCTTCGGGGACCAGTTCTTCTGGGGTGATAGGATACATCAGCAAGGGCTAGGACCTGTACCGATACCTATAGCTCAGCTAACTGTGGAGAGCCTTTCAAATGCGATACAATTCATGCTCCAGCCTGAGGTAATTTTGATGTATACAGAAATTTTCCAATATTACACTTCAAATTTTGATTTGAGATCATATTCGAATGCCGAACGATAGATTGACCTATTGAGCTGTATAACATGTGGTATTAAACTTGTATAACATGTGGTATTAAACTCGTAATGCATATATACTGGGCTAGTACATGAATTAATAACACCAAGTTTTGAAGGTGAAAGCACGAGCAATGGAATTAGCGAAATTGATAGAAAACGAAGATGGTGTTGCAGCTGCTGTGGATGCATTTCACCGGCATTTACCTTCCGAATTCCCTTTGCCAACTTCATATTCTGAGGAAGATGAGCATCCAAGCCCCCTGAAATGGCTCGTCGACCGACTTCCAAAGTGGTGTTGCCTTCATTGTACTGTGTAGCTCGGCTTGCTGCTGTACAGATAGGTTTTCTCTCTCATATATATATATATATATATATATATATATATATTTTATAAGTTGATGTTAGAACATTTTTCATCTTGTGTTAATGATTCATTCATTCCATTCACGAGTCGATTGTGTGGTAATGGGGTTATAGTATAAGTTTGTATAACAGGCTAGGTTTTGTAGCTGCTTGTGTGATTTTGATCTTAATAGTGATATGACGAATAAAAAGGTGTAATTCCTATATAAATTGATGTGTTTTACATCAAATCAATCTATTGATTTTGCAATCGCTTAGTTTTCTCTGTCTTCCCGTTTTGATTTTTATGGGTCATACTTCTTCGATTTGGCATGGAAATGAAAGTGAAACTAAAACGACATCGGATCTCTCGAAATAATAGTTGTGTATATAGAAAAAAACAAATGTGGGGAGAAATATGTACATTATAAAAATATAAAGCTATATTTATAATTGGTAAAAAAACATTTTTAGGCCCCTATCTTTCTTTTTTTTTTTTTATTCAGGAAGCCCTTGATCTTTTAATTGAACATATTAAGTCCCTAATTATTTTTTTTTATCTCATTAAGCCATTGCTTGCTAAATTAGTTAGTTATGAAAATCTAATTCAGTTCTAAAATGTTATTCATTTCATCAGTCTTTGAAATTATATTTTTTATGGTTTGAATTAAGGTTTTTACCGTTTCTATAGCCATATTACACATCAAAAAGTGTTATTAGACTGTGGAAAATAATTTTTTTGGGCCCATGTGAAAAGAACAACAGTCTGTTAACCGAGTTTTATGTTCGAAATTGATTTTTTTAGTCATTAGGCTTAATGTATCAAAATAAAGGATCAAAAAGCTTAATGACCAAAAAGTGAAAGATGGATTCATGATGCTTTTTGCCTACGTATAAGTTGATATTAGGCGAATATAGACTAACATGTGGTGTCTTTATAGCTAAACTGGACAATACAAGCCTCATATGTATAAGTTGATATTAGATGAATATAAACTTGCCACGTGGCACTTAAGAGATCTGAACCAACATTCGAGGAAATAGAACATGTGACGTCTCTATAGCCAAAATGGACAATAAAACCCCGTATTAAAGATCTCTACTCGAAAATCTCAAAAGGCCTAGTCAATGCCGCTACAACAATCTATCACGCCTGATCTCGTTAATCATGTGCTTAGTGGGTCGAACATCCCGCTCCTAACTTCATAATCGTCTTCTACAGCTCGATCCCAATATAAATAGAGTAAGCTCAGTTCAAGGTACACTACTTTATGCATTCATTAAGCTTACATCTTAGCTTTGATTTATTGTTGTGTTCATTCTCGAATCTTGCCTCAAACTCACTTTAGGCACTGTAGTGGGTTAGGCGGACAACGATTGCCTTTTGATCTTGTTCATGTCTAATTGTAGATTTCTAAGTGGGCTTTCAAGATTCAACCACATCAAATTAGTGTGGTGAGCGTGGAGCAAACACAACAATGACCCACTTAAGTAGTTTCATCCGACTTCCATCCTCCATTACACTCCCTATGTGCAGAGTCCAGACTCCGGGGGAAGAAGCATGGTGATAGTTTCACGCTGATTGTGATCGGACTTTGGAAATAGAGGAGGACAATGAGGCCCCAACAACAAAGGATTTTAGGCGCAATCTCTCAACATATGGCAGAAAGCTCTGAACCTTTATACAACGTCATCAACGTTATGCGTAAGGAACATGCCATTTAATTGGCTGAAGTGAAAGTAAAGCTGGAGATAGCTGAAAAGACTATTAAGTATAAGAATAAATCTGAGCTGCTCAACCAGAAACCACTAGTGTGGGAGTTCGAACTCTCAAGCCACTTAATTGTTCGAGGAAAAGTCCAATGGTCTTCTTATAATTTTTACCAATATTCCTCTAGGGTGCTATTGACATGTCTTGCACCATCTAGGATGACATGGATATAATCAACTTATTGGAAAAAGGTTCTTGTCCCGCCTAAAAGCTAGACCACCATCCTGAATGCAAACTTGTATTAGTTTGTGCATCTTCACTATGTGGAGTACGATAGCCTCTATATTATCTTGTCTGACCCTCCAATCCATCTTGCAATTATCAAATTTCCTTAATAAGTGTTACATCCATATTTTATTATAATTAAAATTAATTACTCGAGAATTTGAAGGAAAGTGGATTAGAGGCATTTAGTTGGAAGTTCAAGGAGATTTGAGTTTTTAAAATGACAGCACATGTGGCAGAACGTGGAAAAAGAGCAGTTATAAGATAGTGCTTGAATCAAGTAGCAGAACGTGGAGAAAGAGCAGTTATAAGGGAGCAACTATAAAATGAAAAATGAATGGAGCTTACAAGCCTAACCAACCAATCAAACAAAATCAACTCCAACCAAAACTCTCTCTGTATTCAACTACAAACTTTTCAATTTCAGAATTGTTTAGCATTTAGAATTTAATTTCAAAGCTTCCTTCGTAATTAGATTTCCCGAAATCAACTTATTATTTTTTTTATCAAAGTGCATTTCAATTCTACCAATTTCCATTTACTTTGATAGATTGTTTTTAATTTTGCGCAAGTAGTTTATAAGTTTTCCACAAACTTTCTGGCACGCACAATTTCGTCTTTAAAAAAAGGTAAGAAATAGTTTGGCACGCTCGTTGGGACCCCAACATCATGCCGCCAAAGATAAGTTCTAAAGATTATGATGTTGCTGCTGCGTCCGATGACATGCCTGGTAATTCATGACAAGTTAGTGACCTTGTCGAGAAAATTGAAAGAACACTCCATACTTCTTCAAGGATTGATGAACTCGGTTTTAATCCTCTAACCCGATACAATTCACATATTCAAGATGAGAATAGTTCGCTAATTGTGACTGTAACCTTGGCCAACATGACCAAAGTGCTTAAGGCTCTTGTCAAAAAGTATGATGTTACTTTGTTGCATGTTAATAACAAGATTGATCAATTAGTTGATCACAAGAAGGATCAAGTGGATTCTAGTGTTGCTGGTTCACCATCAAAAGGAAAAGATGGTGCTGCTTCTCTTGAAGAAATCAAAAGCAACCATGGAGAAAAGTACTTTATTCCCCCACACAAAGAGGAGAATCCTACAAAAGTCCCAATGTTCAAGGCTGAAATCCAGCTGGGAGCAGGCCTAATCCTCAAATTGCTCCTAATGTTCTTTTGCAAGGTCATAGTACTATGCAAACTTCCTCTAACCACAATGTGAGAGATGGGGAGATAGACACGGGGGGCGGGGCATGATAAGGAATAGAGGAAATTGAGGGCATCCTACAATTGAAACATGAGGTTTTCAAGTGAAAACCCTTCCACCTATGAACATTGATGTTGTTGAAACACCTTTCCACATAATTTTGATTTGACAAAATTGTTTAAGTATAATTGAAATACATATTCTAAACACACTAAGTTTACTTTGATTTATTCTACTAATGTGTTTGTTCAATGTTGAGTTAAATTGTTTATAAGACACAAGAATTAAAAGGCCCAAGCCCAATACGGAAGTCAAGGCCCAAGTCAAACAACTCAGTACAACTCGGCCCGCGTTTGTTAAAACGATGTCGCTTTGGAAAAAACGCAGCTCAGCAAGAGAAGGATCTAGAAGACCTTTGGGAACAACTTCAAGATGAAGCTGCTGAGTAGTCTCGACAAAGCGTACAAGACAGCAGCTGGCTAATGAAAACCTCCAGACAAAGTATTTCTACTTTGGGTAAAGTTCAGACGACACAGTATGCTGTCCAGTTGACTTTACCATAAAAGGAGAGACAGTCTGCTGAGCTGACCGAGGACAGAAGATACACAATTCTGATTGGCCGAGAGCTCTGAGCAAGTCAGGATGACAATGACAGGTAGTCGTTTCCCTCCAACGGTTATTTCGAAATTCGAAATGACCGATGCCCAGACGTCTCTATAAATAGTGCCATCAGAAGCTTCATTTCCAATAGAACTTGATCAAGCCATTACGCTGACCAAATTTCTACACAAGTTCTGCAAGCAAAGAAGCAAAGCAAATCTTACACTACAATTCTTATATCTGTGTAAAAGTCTAGAGTGATTATTTCAATCGTCTAAAGTGTCTTAGCAAATCTTTGTATAGGACAAATACTTATCATTTCTAGAAGATAGAAAAGAGAGGCTGAGTACTTGGTTATAGTACTCAGCGAGAGATTAGGATTGAGTAGAGGTATAGAGGAAGGTACTCTTGTTATACTCAGTTGCTAAGATTGTAAAAGGTTTGAGGCTCTACCTTTAAAGAGCTCAGTAGAGGATTCGAAATCTCGGAACGTGTTCCGGGGACAGGACGTAGGCTTAGAAGAAGCCGAACCTGGATAAATCTGCTGAGTAAAGTATTTCTTACCTTTAACTCCTTATTTATATTGCTTGCTTAAAATAACCAAAAACTGACCAAGTAAAGAGGTCAAGTTGAGTTGTGCGCGTTAAACGTCTGAGCTCAGGAATAGACTCTAAGTGCTATCTCCTGACTCAAGCTAAGAAACTGACCTAGTCACCAGTTGACTAAGCCGGTATCTTGTTGTTTACTCAGCGCCGCTGATAAAACCTTTTTCCTTAGAAAAAGAAGTCTGTCCTAATTGCGAAGAAGTTTAAATAGTTCCTAACCCCCCCTTGGAACTATACTTGCAACCTTACAAGGGACCAACAGATGTTGCGAGAGATATTGTTCAAGAACTCTATTGCGACTTAGATGATTGGGTAGGCCAGAGTTTCACAAGCCATATCCATAGGTTATTGATTGGGAGAATCCTTACCGAAGGGGCTACAGTATTCTAGATTTCAGTTTATTCTCTGCTGAAGGTGAGCAATCTACCTTGGAGCTTGTGGCTAGGTTCACGATTCAGTGTAGGGGATTGGCTAATCTCACAAATTTCAACAACTACAAACTTAGGCTATTTCCAAACTCACTCACCGTTATGGCATTTACTTGGTATTCTACTTTACCACATAATTCGGTGTTCATATGGCAGGATATGGAGAGGCAATTCTTTCGGGCTGAACCTGAAATATGTGTGTTGAGCTAGCTAGAATGTCACAAAAAAATGGTGAAAGAGTTGATGAGTACATTGCTCACTTTAAATGTATAAGGAACATATGCAAAATGTTCTTACCAGAGGAAGAGTTTGTGAGAATGGCTCAACACGCGTTAGACGTAGAGTTGAGAAAGAAATTTCAAGGAATGGAGTTCAAAGATTTCTATGAACTAGCTACTAAAGTCCCAGAGTATGAAGAACTCTTAAGGGAAGAAAGCCAAAGAAAGAAAACATTAGTTGGTTCATACTACCAAGATGTGAACAACTCAGAAATTGCAATACCTGAGCTTTCAGACAAAGGAGCTTAAATTTGTCCATTCGAATTTAAGCTAGGAAAGGAGGGTGAGACAAAGAAAAGCAATCCTAATTATACCTTTAAGGTTAGGAAGATAGAAGAGATTTTTGACTTCTTGTTAAAGAGAACTTCATCGATTTTCCATCCAAAGAAGTGTTGAGGGGGGAAACCTTATTGCAAATATCATGATTTTTGGAACCATTCTATTAGTTCATGTTAGTCTTCAAGAATGTGGTGCAAGACCGCATTGACCGTGGTGTTCTTAGATTCCCGGAGAAGAAGTCTATGCTAGTTGATGAGGACCCATTCCCAGCGGTTGCCTCGATTAATATGGTTTCTTTTGATCTTAGACAGATGCTCATCAAAAAGAGAGCTAGAGAAGTTCACAAAGAATTTTAGGAAAATCCTAGGGGTGCTCCAAGGAAGTTCGAGTCGTGGCAGCCTAAGAAGAAAGGCAGTACATACATGAGAAGCTAGAATTTCCAAGCAAAAAGAGTAGGGGAACACAACCTATGGTCACTAAAACTCACCCAAGGTATGTAGTTCTTCCACCTTCCAAACTAAGCAAAGAATGGTGTGTGGTGGCACACAAAAAGTAGCCAACACCATTGACTAAAACTCAAAAGAGGAGGCTTCTAAGGAAGAGACTAGCTGAGAAGTACAAAGCCATGGAGAATAATGAATTGAAGAAAACAAAGGCCAAGAAAGAACATGGAAGTTCTTCAAATGTCAAAGAAATCAAGGTTGGAGATTTTGTCATTCCTATAGATGCAACTTCTTTAACCTTACCTACAGATTTTCAAGGAGAATATGAGGAACTAGGAGAACCCTTAGATGAGGCAGAGACATCAGAGACATTTGCAAAATTTGAATAATGGGAACTTCCTAAGGATGAGCCAGTGGTATTACCATCCAAGCACGTGAAGATGTAAAACCAACAAGAATAGTGTTTAAGAAGCCCTCTCAATGAAGATGACTCAATATATTAAACCTTTGTATATTGAGTACAAAGTGTAAAGGTAGTCAGTCTTACCACATCAGTAGGTGAAATTGTGGAAAGCATAGTTGTATAATATATTCTTTTTTGCACCATAAGAAACATTTAATTAGTAATTATACCTCACCTTTAATTGGATTATCAAACAAATGTTTATGGTAAACTGACTTTCACTTTTTTTTTAATCTCACTTTAAACTCTCGTTTAGTGTTTAGGTTGTGCTTCTATCAATTTGAAATGAAAGGCTTCCATGGAAAAACTACTACTTCAGGACTAGAAGGTGCAAAAAGTGAAAACTTTGATGGAAAGGAGGAACCAATGGCATGAAGAAATTCAAAGGGTTGGAGAGGTATTAGACCTTTGATTTTTTTTCTAGAAATAACTCCTAAACTAGGGGATACTCTTGTTTACATAGAAAGTAATGGATATGAATGAAAACATGTGTTATAACCAAACAAAAAGCCTCCAATTCATGTAGAGAGAGCAAGCCTCGTAATGTAAGGAGTCCTCCATACCATCCCAAATCATTATGTTAACTCTACATGATATGTTTTTGTAACACCTCTCTCCACCATTTGCTTTTCTTGTTGTAGCTCGTATCGAGGTTGTAAAAAATGTTAGGCTATGGTCAGGTGGATAAGGTCCTCGAGGATTAATCGGGAATTAGTCAGAGATTAGTCGGATTTGTATTTATATATTTTTTATTTGTTAATCAAGAAATTATTATATAAATTCAATCAAAATATGTATCATATCTAAATATAATAATATAAAATTATTTAATATAGAAGAACACATATATTTGTAACATATATCTTTAAAATGTGTAAACATCAACATTGACATTTCAATAACAATATCATTGAAACAATTCAAACATATAAAATATAATGTTCACAAGTAATATAATTCACCATAAATTATGAAACAATGACCTTAAAATCTTAAATCATATCATGAAAACAAGTAGAGAACATAATTAGCCAAAATATCTTAAAATAATAAATGCAGTTCACGAATAACGATTCGACAGTGAATTATAATAAAGCAAAAAAACAATAAAAAAAACGCTTTTGTTAATCATCTGTTAGACGGCGGTTGAAAATCGTCTATGGTAAAAGAAACGCTAAAAATGACTAATAAGAAAAAAAAATGGGGTGGATTCTCGATTTTGAACGCCTAGATGGTCCATACGTATTGTTTATGAATATTGGTTTCTTAATAGCAGATTAAAAAACAGAGTAGAAACAACCTTAAAGAGCCCATGCATAGTTGACATGTGTAAAAAACTTGCTAGTATATTTTCAAATAAAAGAGAATATACCAGCAGCCGGAACTGATGTTAATCCACTTACGCATTGTGAAAAGAGACATAATGCACAACATAAGACTTTCTTTCCACAATCTTTTCATAAAAAGGAGAATACCATAAACAATTAAACAAACAACCTTTATATGGAAATAAAGCAAAACATATCGATCAAATATACTTACAGAGCCTTCATAATTATATACATATGTTGAATCAATTATATCAGCTTTGTTATTGTATGCCCAACCCCACGACATTGTACTTTGACGGTTTTATGAATAAATGCATTAATCTTTCAGTTCATTTATCTTGTGCTAAATCATCTTATGCTGTTTACAGAGCATAATGATCTACGCATGTTTGGAGGGTTGATGACCCAGACAAGTGAAACCATGTAGTAATAAGATACTATACTAAATCGTCTATAGTCTGTTGATTATTGTAGGAACGATATTCAACTATAGACTAGTATGTGCTTGGGTTGTGATGGTGTTTCATCAGTCATAGATATTGGATATCAAGCCAGAGGCATAGGAGCTTATGAAACAGCAAGCAGTGTATAGATCCACCAAATCATAATACCACATAGAACCTAGACATATGTGTGTCTCATTGTGACACTTACTATGGAGTCCTAGATCGACGTTCACTGTAGGGCCTAGATGACTTATAGTTCACTTTTATTAATCGCCTAACAGGCTTATAACATGTTGCCAAGTATGCGTTTAGTCTGGTGTGTTGTATGTTATGCTTAGAAACCACGAGTGAAGCAAGGGATTGCTTCTCTCCCATTGGAGAGATGATATCATCGACCACTCGATTAATGAGACTGAGAAGTGTACGACCTTACCCTAGTAGGGATACACAACTACACCTCATTTGGTTCTTATTAGTTCGTTAGGGAATGGAGAAATGCTCAATGAGCTTCTGAGGGTGACTGGTCCATATCTTAGCTAAGTATTGTTATTCGGTTAGCAGGGATCACAAAAGGTTACTATTAAGTTCTTGCTACTTATGTACACGAGATAACTATTTAATCTAGATTAGTATATCAACATGCTAGAGTCGATATATAAAATGTGGATCAAATGATGGATTTAGGTCCACTACCAAATTAAAATGGATCTACGGGATCACATGCTTAGGAGAATCAACGATAGTCCAATCAGATATAACTCTGATAAGCTATGTGGATTGAGTTATGTGTTTCGAGATGATTTGATTAAATCAGAGGCGTAAGCAAGAAAAGAGATAGAATATTACGATCAAATATTTATTCATTAGATGGAATATATATATTATAATTCAGATTTGATAAAAATATTAATTGGATTAATATCTGATCAAAATCTTAATTAACCATAGGATTAATTTTATACCTCATCATCGAATGATGAAAACACACAAAGTAATGGTTACTTTGTCAAAAACAAAGTAACCATAGTCTCTACCTATATAGTAATTATATTTAAATGTATATATTTGGGAATATATATATATATATATATATATATATATATATATATATATATATATATATATATATATATATAGGAGAGATCAGGTGTGACACATTGCTTATGGTGCGACAAGCCTTATTGTATGACAATGACCAATTTTGCAATTAACCAAAAGGAGTGGCAAATTTGTAAATAAAAGGAAAGAGAAAATTGTTTTATATTTTTTCTTTAAAATGCATTTTCCCAACTTTTCCAACCTCGTTTTTTCAAAAAATTTTATACCGTTGGACTCGTCTTAATTAAACGGTCATTTTAAGATCCATGAAGCTCAAGTAAAAAAATTCCGGTGAACGGAATCCGGGTGGGCGTTTTCCGGCAAGAAAAAAAGTGTCCAGAAAATTCTCAAAAAATTCCAGAAAATGTAAAACATTATTCTAAGAAACTTTAATTCTTGGATCAAAGCAAAAAAAGTGTACCATTTGTTCCAAATCAGTGTACCATTTGTTCCAACATAATACTTGTATTGTTCCAACAGAAAAATGTTTTATTTCTTTTCTTTAAAATACATTTTCCAACATTTCTAACCTTGTTTTTCGAAAAATTTTATACTATTAGACTCGTCTAAATTAGACAGTCATTTTAAGATCCCTGAAGCTCAAGTAAAAAAAATTCCGGTGAACGGAATCCGGGTGGGCGTTTTTTGGCGAGAAACAAAGTGCCCAGAAAATTCTCCAAACATTCCAGAAAATGTAAAACATTATTCTAAAAAACTTTAATTCTTGGGTCGAAGCGGGATTTCTTACGGTATAGTCCCAACAAATTGTTGAAGCATGTAAAATGGATAAAATTAAGGAAAAAGTTTTATTGGGACTAAACCGTAAGAAATCATGTTTCGACCCAAGAATTAAAGTTTCTTAGAATAATGTTTTACATGTTCTGGAATTTTTTGAGAATTTTCTGGACACTTTTTTTCTCGCCGGAAAACGCTCACCCGGATTCCGTTCACCGGAAATTTTTTTACTTGAGCTTCAGGGATCTTAAAATAACCGTCTAATTTAGATGAGTCTAATAGTATAAAAATTTTCGAAAAACGATGTTAGAGATGTCGGGAAAATTATTTTAAAGAAAAGAAATAAAACAATTTTCTCTATCCACTCTTTCATTTTATTTACCAATTTGCCACCTTGCCCTTTTTAATTATCATCAAAACTACGTAGTTTTGTTATGTCACACAATAAGCTCATTGTCACAACTTAAGCCCTTGTCACGCTGGATCTCACCCATATATATATAATTTAATAAACTAACTAATCTGAAATTAATTCAAATTGGATTTGAGTTAGGCAAAATTTTAATTTAGTCCTTGATGAAACAAATGAGACGCGATCTAGCAATCGAGGGGTCGACTCCACCCTTGGGTCTAGAGGAAGGGTCCTGATACCACCAAAGACATCCACCTCCCTAGGGGGGCCAGGATCATCTTCCAACCTCCGCCAGGGGACCTATAAAAGCTCCCTACCACAACCCACAAAGGGGGTAACTTCTTCTCTCTCTAAGCACTTGGATTCTCTCTAAACTATTCACTAACTTGATCGTCAGAGTGTTTTCAGAGGACGGCTCCCGACATAGGTCCTCAACAGTCTCTGTAGAACAAGAGTGGGAGCCGCCCCCTAGTGTCTCTCTCTCTCTCTCTCTCTCTCTCTCTCTCTCTCTCTCTCTCTCTCTCTCTCTCTCTCTCTCTCTCTCTCTCTCTCTCTCTCATAGCTGTTAGTATAAAAGAATCACTAAATGTGTTTGTAGGTACAACTTTTCTGAGCATATTAGCCAGAGAACTGTCTGCACAAAAAGCTAAAAATTAATTTGAAGATTCAAATGACTAGCAAATAACTGACTTATTTATTCTTACTGTGTGTGGGAATGTGGAAGGAGTTCACATTTCAACTCCTCGTCTCATTACTACGATTAAATCCTACTAACTCTGAATAGAGAAATTATATGATACGCCGGATACACCACATCAAATTCTGATGTGGTGTGCCATATGAAATGAAACGAGGACATGTGTCACAATTTTTCTTTTGATAATTAATAAAATAATTAACTCAATTTATTACTCCCACTTTCCAAAAAATATCCGCCGTTCTATTTCTCTCCGCCGACTACCACTATTTTCGTCTCCCACCATAATCTCCGTCACCGGCCACCATCACTTCTATTGCGATTTAGATCCTATCTTCATCAGCTGTACAATGATGAATATCAGAAATCCATGGTTTTCATCTCCAGGCAACATTAACTATCCTTATCTAATTCATAGTTGGTTGATTTTGCAATGAAAACAAATCAGAAAACCCAATTGATTGCATTAATCTTACAACATTGAAAAAAAAATTCAATTTACATTTTCCAATTGTTTAAACACTTTCACAACAATCAAATAAAACTAAGGCAGATGATTGAAAAGGAAGATAATATTGAAAAATGAAAAAAAAAATAGAAAGGGAAAAAGGGAAGCAGAGAACGAAGGTGATGGTGGTTTGACGGAGTTGATGGGGTCGGCGACGGAGATGTTGGGTGGTTGATGGAAGAGAATAGAAGGAGATTAACTCCGGTTCTCCATTAAATCCGCCCGTGACAGCTGAACAGCCGGTATGTATTGCCGTTGCGAGGTTAAC
Source organism: Euphorbia lathyris (assembly GCF_963576675.1). NCBI lineage: Eukaryota > Viridiplantae > Streptophyta > Magnoliopsida > Malpighiales > Euphorbiaceae > Euphorbia > Euphorbia lathyris. Next base: position 29,766,976 of record NC_088916.1, on the reverse strand, counting down.
CCACTGTCGAAAAAGAAGGAAAAGAAGAAGAGACGGCAAAGAGAGATGGAGAGAAACTGAAACCCACTTGCAGAAAAAAGAAAAAGACAACACGTATCTGAATTTTGTTTTTCAATTATTTATTTTTTTTTACAGATGTTTTGTTTTAATTGGCTAAGACACACCACATCAAATTCTGACGTGGTATGCCTGGCACATGATATAATTTCTCCTCTGAATAATGGTAAAAAAAAACATAATATGATTCTCTATAAAATATGCATGATTTTGGTGTTTATCTTTTGCATATAATAGTTTTCCACCCCGATTTCTATGCTTCAAATCCATTTCTGGTATCAGAGACACAAGTTGCATGATTTTAGTCGGATTAGATTTGATCTAATGGATTGTTTGATTGATACTTTGAAATTGGTTTAAATCGAAGTTAGATTTTGATATATATATATAATAAAAATTAGATTTTGAGGGAGATCATAGGCAAGAGCTTTTGAAGCTCCTGCCGATGGAGTTAGTGGGAACTGCTCCATGTTAGGGAAGTTCCAAGAACTACTATAGTCGTGGGGAAGGATGACTCGTTTGGCTGTCCCACGCGACGCGTCTCCCATTTTGGATTTTTAGACTAGGTCATAAAACATTGAGTTATTTTTTAGAGCTAGGCCCAAAACACACAAATTATTAAATATTAATTTAGATTAATATTTTTAATTGGGCTAAGCCTATTATTCTATTCCAAAATTATTTTGTTTATTTAGGCTAGATTTATTGATCAATTCCAAAATTTTAAATATGTGAACTAATTAATTCTAATGGTTAGAATTTCGTTTCAGTTAATTTTTTCTTGAAATAGAGGAAAGACTAAACCCCGAAAAAACCAAAACAAATAGGAAACAGAAAAACAGTTACTGTTAGGAGCGAACTCTTCGAGGGAATCTTGTTGGTCCCGTGTGATTAGTTCCAAGGGGGGTTGGGAACTAATATAACTTTTTCTCTAATTAATCTTGCTGACTTGATAATTTTGGTGAGTTTATTAACTCAGCTTTGGTCAGCTTGACCGATCTTAATGTAAGGCAGCTTTAGTCAGATGTTGACTAAGACTGTTTTCACTTGAGAGTTGGGAATTGACACTTTTGTGGTCAGCTTCCAGCTCAGCACTCTAATTTACTCAGTGTCAGCTTTAAACGATTTATATGCTAAGTAAATATAACAAGCAACACATGCACATATATATATATATAAATTCAAGAGAGTTAGAAATTACTCAGTATCACTTATCCTGGTTCGGCCTCTCTGCCTACGTCCAGTCCCCAGACTCGTCCGGGCTTTTAGAATCCAATACTGAGCTCTTTAAGGGTAGAGCACAAACCAGTTACAAGGCAGTTGAATATGCAAGAGTACCTTCCTCTATTCGTCTACTCAACTCCTACTAAGTGCTACAACCCAGCACCTAGATTTCTCTAGCATTGAGTATTTACAACTAAACATTCAACTTGACACTCTCAATTCACAATTGATACAACTTGCTCTTTTTGGAATAAGAACACTTTAGATGATTACAAAACAATCAATCTAGCATTTACACAAGGAATAGAAAGTGGGTGTAAGATTTCTTTCTTGTTTTTGAGTGCTTTGAACTTGTATTTTTCTCTCTTGTATATTCTGTAATTCGGCCATGATTCAAGAGGATTGCTTGTCCTTTTATAGTTGAACTTTGAAGATCAAATGATTTGAATTTGATTTGTCCGTTGAATCCAAAACGGCTCTTTTGGGGGACAAGCTTCTGGTCAGCTTCAGATGTGCAGGCCTATCATGTTTTCTGATTTCCTCAGATGTCAGGCTTGTCTTCTTCCTACAGGCTTTGTCTTCTTGCGGCAGTTTGTCTTCTAGCAAAGAACAGTTGACCCATACACCTCGGAATTTGGCTTTTGCGTAATTCCAAGGCTTCTATTATTGGTGCAGACAGTTGTCGAATTTGTCTTTTAGCTAACGGATTATTCATGCTGTCCTGAAGATCACTCAGCTTCACTTCGATAGTCATTGTCTTTGATCATCACCAATTCTCATACTGAGTTCTTTTTCACTCAGCTTCCATGGTCAGCTTCGTTCTGCAAGATCTAGTTCTGAAGCAAACTTCTTTTATGCTGAGTTCCGTTCCACTCAGCTTCTTTGATCAGCTTCTTTCTTGAGCTGTTGTTTTGAAGATGACTTATCTTCTCTTATGCTGAGTCGTTCTTCACTCAGCTTGTATTGTGTTCTCATGCTGACTTTGTCCTGTCTTAATCTTTATTTCCTTTTGCATTTATACTCAATATTGAACAAACGGATTAGTACAATTAAGTCAAAGCACTTAAATTTAATTGTCTCTTAATCATGGGTTAAACTTAAATGATTTTGTCAAATCAAAATCTTGTGGAAAGGTGTTTCAACAAACTCCCCTATTTTGATGTTGGCAAAATATTTAATTTATGGAACTAAGTATTGAAATTCCCCATGATTGAATTACATTTTATTCTTCTGAAATTACTCCCCCGTAAGGGTTGCATATATTGTCTTAGCTTAACTCCAAACCTTCTCAAGATTTAATTGAGTAATTAGAAAAGACATGTTTATACTGATTTAGTTCAATCCTAGACTTTCTAAGATCTAATTCAGATGAACCTAGGTCAACTTTCAGAAGAGTTCAATGTTTACTCAGTCTGATACTTGAATAGTTTTTGGTATCAGAGTTTATGTGTGGATGTATCAGAGTTGATGTGTACTGAGTATATATTTTGTATTTATTTGTTTGTTCAAATTTTTAGACAGATCAGCATATAGTATAAAAATAAGCATCACTTATCAATAAAACAGTATGAATGAAAAATGCTTAAGTTGATATAAATGGTCAGCACAAAATACACAAGTCAATCTTTAAAGCTAAAGGCTAATCTGTTTCTTATTGACTTGAGCTATCCCTTTGCCTTAGTCTTTGGCTTTCTTTTGCTGACAACCTGAAGTTTCTCATGCCGTTGGCTGAGTTCCATCAGCTTGTGCTTTCTCCCCCGTTTTGCCACCATCAGGCGGAGGAGGGATGAAGGTGTCATTGAGAGCAGCACGAGTCAGTTTGACCGAATATGCCTTGAGACGTTTCATGCTTTCAAATAACCTATCAAGCACTGGAACTCCATCATCCAGTACTGTACCTGAGACGCGAATAGATGAGCTGATCATGCTGAGCATGTATTCCTATGACTTAGCTAGCCATGACATTGCTTCCGCTAGCTGGGCATAAGATTGATGGTACATTCTATGTACAGCCTTGTCATAAATGTCACGTTGAGCATTTGTGTGACGCACATGGCGAAATAGGCTTTGAGTGGTTTGGAGGATAGTATTGGTTTTGACCACATCAGTTTCCATCTCCTCTTTACTCAGATTCAGAAGACGGACAGCTTCACTAATTTCATCCATCGTACATTGGGAAGATGAAGAGAGAAGGTCACGAGTACCAGTCAGCTCAGAAGACAACTTGGTAAAACAATGATCTAACTCAGCAGAGGTAGCGTAGCCCGTGTTGACTGTAGGTAAAGCATTGATCTGTCCTTGAAGTGAATTCATGTGATTCACCATCATCAATATCAGCTCAGTCAGCTTGACAAAGGATTCTTGCTTGGGTTGCTGGGTTTGGACTGAGGTCATGACACTTACTAAATCTTTGAGATTCTTGATCTCATTGAGAAGCTGAGTGACAGACAAAAACTCTTGTGATTCAGCATTTGCGTACCCAGCAGCATCGGCATGAGAATTGTTTAAGTCCTGGAGAAGATGTTGAGCCGAGTCAATGATGCGACGTCCGGACTCAATTGCATGAAGATAGGCAAATTGTGCCTCAGGATTTAACTCAATGGCCGGAATTCTAGTAGCACCTGATTGAGGAGGTGTTTAGTGTTGTCCTTAAGTAGAAGTGCCAGTATGGTCAGCAGCTGGACTTTGATGTTGATGAGCAGTAGGAGGTGACTGCTCAATATTCTGCGAAATAGGATGGGAAGGAGGTGGATCTACAAAGATAATTACCTGCTCAACATGGACTTGAGTTGGTGCAGGGAGAGGCACCTCAGGTTGAGCAGGATTTTCCTTAGCTTGCTTATCTCCTTGAGCATCTAGGACTTCAAGCTCTTGCTCGGCTTGGTTTGGATTTTCTGGAGTCTTGGCATGTTGCTCGGTATGAGTAACAGAGGCTTGTTTTTCTTGTGTAGAGGGCTCAGGATGCGATGAGAAGAACTTAAATTGAGTATCTGTAAGGTCTGTGATTTCATCCATCAGAGGCGAATCTTCCAAGAGGTCAATAACTGGAGATCTATAGGCCTTCTTCTTAAGCCTTTTCAACTTTTTGGTCTTTGGGGGAGACGGGTTAGCAGGAATGGAATCAAGAGATGATTCTACGCCGAGATTAGTGTTGAGTCCTTTATTGACCATTTCTTGTTCTGAGAGCTCATCATCAACTGTCTCATTCTGTACAGCTGGACTTTCAACTTCCTCGACATTCTCTGTTTGTTCTTGCTCAGCATAAGCTTCTTGATGTTGCTCAACATCCTCATCATGATCATGATGACCTTCATTGTCGCTTTGTTCTTCTGCTTCTTGATCAGCATGAATTTGCTCAAGGTCAATCTCTTGGCTTCTGATGAAGTGAAAATCATCAGGAACAGCAAAGCCAAGAGGGACAGCTTCAACTAGAGTCAGTTCAGAAGTTCTCTTCTTCTTCTTTAGAGGGGTTTCTTCAGAAGTTAGTGAGGAGATAGTGAGCCATCTTTTGGTTTTGACCCATACATATACTGGGTATTTCCCCTTTATGACTTTCTGGTTTACAGAATGATACAGTGTGGTCAAGCTTTTCCTTAGTGGTCCTGAATTCCATTCCGGTGTTTGGAAGGTTTAGTAAGGTTGCGAGATAGGAAGGGGTAATGGTGAGCTTCTTACCTTTAACGTGAGTTACTAGATGGTCAGCATCACTTCCATCAACACGGAGGTTGGAGTAAAATTCATGTAAGAGTCCAGCCCATTCGTTTTTCGCAATCCATTCACAGAATGGTTGCTCATGTGTTATGAAGCTTGGAGAGAACCATCGACATCTGAGCACCTCATGATTCTTGACACTTGGGTACACCTTAACGAAGAATTTCTCATTCGGCTGCTTGTCCTTCTTCTTCTTCTTTGAAGAGGTTGCGAGGTCAGTTTTAGGGTTCTTGTTTGGAGTTTGATCATGCTGACCTGACCTTGTTGAGGAGGAGACTTAGGGTTTGCGTCGGTGTGGTCGTCGTTGTTACCACCACCGGAAGGATTTTGGGATTTCGTCATGATTATGAATTCTTTGAGAGGATTTTGATATTCAGAGAGAAAGATTTGAATGCCAAGGGTTTCGAGTGTAAAGAGTGATAAGTGGGGATACTTCCACCATTTATAGAGGTGCTAATTGATCATATTCGTTGAACTAGCCGTTTAACCTCGAGATTATCAACCAACAGAGATTCTGGCATTTATGACACGTTCGGCTCATGGGTTTTCTCATTATTGCTTACGTTATCCTAGGTGGCTATTAATGCGTGTGCTAGCATTTAATGTTTTAAATGAGTTTTACTCAGCATTAGGAATATCAAACATTTGTGATTCTGTGTAGTCAGTTTTACGCAGGATAGTTGTTTGTGGACTTAGTAACTCAGCTTAGGAAAATCACTCAGCATATATGTCTACTCAGCATATGGTGATATTATGTCATTTTTAACTCAGCATGCAACAGTTACTAATTTATCACAAATCACTCAGCATGGTAATCACTCAACATTCAATTAAGCACATAGAATTATTGAAGACGATTAGACATACCGATAGCTTTCCTTAATATGTTAAATTGCTCACGAGCTAAGGGCTTCGTAAAGATATCTGCAAGCTGTTCATTTGTTGATACGAAGGTCAGCTTGATCTCACCCTTAAGTACATGATCTCTGATGAAATGATGTCTTATGCTGACATGCTTCATCCTGTTGTGTTGGATTGGATTCTTAGATAAGTCAATGGCACTCTTATTGTCACATTTGACTTCTATTGTTTCTGTTTTGACACCATAATCCTCAAGCTGTTCCTTAATCCATAGGACTTGGGCCACACAGCTTCCAGCAGCAACGTACTCAGCTTCAGTTGTAGACAAGGCTACTGATGACTGCTTCTTACTAAACCACAAAACTAGACAGCTTCCTAGGAATTGACATCCTCCTGAAGTGCTTTTTTGTTCTAGCTTATCTCGTCCATAGTCAGCATCAGTATATCCAATTAGTGTGAAGTCACTTGTATTTGGATACCATAAACCTGCATTAACTGAGCTCTGCAAATATCTGAAAATTCTTTTTACAGCTATTAAGTGAGATTCTCTGGGGTCAGCTTGATATCTTGCGCAATAACATACTGAATACTGAATGTCAGGTCTACTGGCAGTAAGATAAAGTAGAGAGCCTATCATACCTTGATATAACCTGCTGTCTACAGACTTACTCTTTTCGTCAGCACAAAGGACAGTGTCAGTACCCATTGGGGTTGATATGGGTTTACATTCCTCCATATCAAACTTCTTTAGCATTTCTTTGGCGTACTTAGACTGACTTATGAAGATGCCATTCTTACCTTGCTTGATTTGAAGTCCAAGGAAGAAGTTGAGTTCGCCCATCATAGACATTTCGAACTCAGTCTGCATCTGTTTACTAAACTCTTTGCATATAGAATCGCCAGTAGCACCAAAAATTATGTCATCCATGTAAATTTGTGCAAGTAGGGTATTTTTACCCTTTTTCTTAATGAACAAGGTTGTGTCAGCTTTGCCTTTGACATAATTCCTGGTCAGCAGGAAGTTGGTCAACCTTTCATACCAAGCTCTTGGAGCTTGCTTTAGCCCATATAGGGCCTTTTTGAGTTTATAAACGTGGTTTGGAAATTTTGGATCTTCAAACCCTGGAGGCTGACTGACATATACCTCTTCGTTTATAAAGCCATTAAGAAATGCACTCTTAACATCCATTTGATATAATTTAAAGTTCATAAAACTTGCATAGGCACACAGTATACGTATAGCTTCTTGTTGAAACACCTTTCCACAAGATTTTGATTTGACAAAATCATCCATGATTAAGAGACAATTAAATTTAAGTTCTTTGATTTAATTGTACTAATATGTTTGTTCAATGTTGAGTATAAACTTAAATACAAAAAGAAATAAAGAATAAGACAGGACGAAGTCAGCATGAGATCAAAGAACAAGCTGAGTAGAATCAAACTCAGTATCAAAGAATAGAAGTCTGAAGTTTAACAAAGTTAAAGTGGAATGGAACTCAGCATTAAAAGCCCTCTCAAAAGTTGTCTTGCAAAACAGAACTCAGCATAGAAGTTGACAACAAACGAAGACAACGAATAAAGTAGAAACTGAGTAAATCTTGAGGACAGCATGGGGGATCCGTTCACTAGAAGACAAGTTTTGCAAACCTTCTGCACCAATAATTGAATCCTCGGAATTACGCAAAAAACGCATTCCAAGATGAATGGGTCAACAGATTATTGCTAAAAGACAACTGCCACAAAAAGACAATGTCTGCAGGAAGAAGACAAGTCTGACGTCTGAAGAAATCAGAGGATAGGATTGGCCTGCAAAACCTGAAGCTGACCAGAAGCTGTCTCCTAAAAGAGCCGTTTTGGACTTAACGGCTAAATCATTTCAAATGATCCTCCTCCAGGTCTTCATCTATATAAAGACAATCAAACTCCTTGGATCATTGCCGCAGTACAAAAAGAAAAATACAAGAGAGAAAAATACAAGTTCAAAGCACTCAAAAACAAGAAAGAGATCTTACACCCATTTTCTATTCCTGTGTAAATGCTAGATTGATTGTTTGTAATCATCTAAAGTGTTCTTCATTTGAAGAAGAACAACTTGCATCAATCGTGATATTGAGAGTGTTGTGCTGAGTGTTTGGTTGTAAACATTCAGTGGTAGAGAAACCTAAGTACTGGGTTATGGTGCTTAGTAGGAGTTGAGTAGAAGAATAGAGGACGGTACTCTTGCATATTCAACTGCCTTGTAAACGGTTTGTGCTCTACCTTTAAAGAGCTCAGTATTGGATTCCAAAAGCCCGGAGGACTCTGGGGACTGGACGTAGGCAGAGAGGCCGAACCAGGATAAGTAGTACTGAGTAATTTCTAACTTTCTCAATATATATATATATATATATATGTGTGTGTGTGCATCTGTTGTCTGTTGAATTTACTCAGCATATAAATCATTTAAACTGATACTGAGTAAATCAAAGTGCTGAGTTGGAAGCTGACCACAGAAAGTGTCAATTCCTAACTCACGAGTAAAACAGCCTGGAAGAATACATTCTGGAAGAATAGGATGAAGAATTTTATTCAAGCCACAAACATGAGTGCATGGCTTGCAATAGTTCAAGGCCCATACATGCCATATAAAACTGTTAACAATGAGAAAGTTGTTAAGAGTGAAACTGAGTGGTCAGAAGATGACCTTAGAAAACTTCAAAATAATGCTTCGGCTATCAATATGCTTCACTGTGCTCTAGACGCTGCAGAATACAATAAAATATCAGGTTGTGAGTCAGCACAGGAGATATGGAAAAAGCTCGAGGTGACCTACAAAGGTACAAGCAAGGTCAAAGAGTCAAAGGTGAATCAACACATGAGATTGTATGAGCTGTTCAAGATGAACGACAACAAGGACATCTCCAGCATGAATGCTAGATTCACTAATATCATAAATGAACTAAAAAGACTCGGCAAGAACTTCACCGAAGAAGAACAAGTGAAGAAAATCTTGAGAAGCTTACCTAAGAGCTGGCAAGCTAAGAAAACTATCGTAGAAGAAGCTCAGGACCTGACTACATACAAGTATGACGAGCTAATCGGATCTCTGATGACTCATGAGATCTCAATGCAAAACTTTGAAGCTAAAGAGAAAGAAAAGTCAGAAGACAAGAAACAAAAGTCACTTGTCATGAAAGCTGACTCGACCGAAGCTGACTCATCAGACGATGAGGAAATGGCCATGTTTACACGGAAAATGAAGAAGCTGTTTAGGAAGAATGAAAAGAACAGTAGGAGGCCATTCAGAAAAAAATGACAGATACAAAGCTGAGTGCAGTGACAAATACAAGAAGGACGGCTCCAAGACTGTCACCTGTTTTGAGTGCCACCAAACTGGGCACATCAAGTCAAGCTGTCCAAACCTCAAAAGAGATAAGAAGGGAAACAAGAAAGCAATGGTAGCAACATGGAGTGACAGTGATGACTCAACATCATCCGAAGCTGATGCAAATGAAACGGCAAACATATGCTTCATGGCCGATGATGCTGATCACTCTCAATCTGAGCAAGCTGACTTCTCTGATGAAACTGACCAGGAGGTACACAACAATGAGGTAACACCCTTACTCTTGTTTAGAAATGAGATGGTCAATGCCCTGAGTGATTTATATAAGCTGACTAAAAAATGTAACAAGAAATAAAATCACTCAGCAGGCGATGTGACGAGATTGAAGAGGTCAAGCTGAGTGACCTCCGATATCTCCTCCAAGACAATTCAGATCTACATAGCAACATGCAAATAATGCATAAGTTTGTCACGGAGGTCCAATCTGAGTCAAAGAAACTAAGAAAGGACGTTACAGCCTTACAGAGTCAAGTAAAAGGCTCAAATAGAAATAAAGCCCATGCTGAGTACGCAAGTACTAGTCAGCATAAATAGTTCACTCAGTGTGACCGTTGCGGGAAAAGGGGACACACGAAAGATGTGTGTTGGTTCAATAAGCGGATTGTCCAATGTGACTTCTGCGGAAGAAAATGACATACCACTAAGGTATGTTGGCATGTTCAGCATAACAATGCTAACCATACTCAGCATCACCCTCAAAGGGTAATTTATTGTGACTTCTGTGGTAAAAATGGCCACACTATAAAAGTATGCTGTCACAAACTAAAATATGACTTTGCACCTGTTTATACTAACAAGAAAGGACCCAAAAAGAATTGGGTACCTAAAGGTGAATAGTTTAAAATGAAGGTCAGCTTGACATGCATGGAGAAGTCAAAACTTTGGTACATAGACAGCGCATGCTCAAGGCACATGACAGGTGATGAAACACAATTCATCACACTAGAGCTTAAACGAGGTGGTAGTGTAAGCTTTGGGGACAATAAGAAGGGTAAGATAGTCGGCTCAGGTACTATCGGAGGTAATCCAACTATTGAGTCAGTCTCCTTAGTTAAAGGTCTCAAATACAATCTGCTGAGTGTAGCTCAACTTTGCACAAGCGGCAGAAAGGTTGTATTTGATGATACTAAGTGTCAAATACTCGAGGGAAATACAAATGAATTGATTTTAACTGCCCCTCGTGTAGACAATGTATACATGCTGAATTTGGAAAAACAGTTTTCTAAAAACATATGCTTAGTGTCTAAAGAGGATAACTCCTGGCTATGGCATAGAAGACTTGGTCATGTAAGCATGGACCTTCTTGCCAAACTAGCTAGAAAGCAACTAGTTGAGGGATTGCCCAAACTTAAATTTGAAAAAGATCAATTGTGTAAAGCTTGTCAGCAAGGCAAACAAACTAAGAAGTCATGTCAAAGTAAAAACATCGTCTCAACCAAGAGACCATTGGAATTACTACACTTGGATCTTTTCGGACCTATCCAGCCACTCAACTTGGGAGGTAAGAAATTTTGCTTGGTCATTGTAGATGATTTCTCTCGGTACACTTGGATCATCTTGCTGAGTAGCAAGGATGAAACATTTGAGATGTTTACCACATTAATTAGAAAGCTTGAAATTGACAAAGACCTAAAAGTAGCTCATATTAGAAGCGACAATGGTGGAGAATTCAAAAACCAACAGTTTGATGAATTCTGTGAAACCAGTGGTATTGACCATAATTTCTCTGCTCCTAGAACACCTCAACAGAATGGGGTTGTTGAAAGGAAGAACAGAACAATTGTCGAAATTGCTAGAACCATGCTGAGTGAAAATAGGCTTCCAAGGTATTTCTGGGGTGAAGCTGTCCACACAGCATGCTATATTCTCAATAGGGCCTTAGTTAGACCTATTCTTAAGAAAACCCCATATGAACTTTGGAAAGGACGAAAGCCCAATATTGGCTACTTTCGTGCCTTTGGGTGTAAGTGTTTTATACTCAATACAAAGGATAACCTTGCAAAATTTGATGCTAAAGCTGACGAAGCGATCTTTTTAGGGTACTCAACAAACAGTAAAGCATATAGAGTCTATAATAAAAGAACTCAGGTTGTAGAAGAGTCTGTACATATTGAGTTCGATGAAGCTGACCCTGCAGGGAAGTCAACCCAGCTCGAAGAAGATGAACTGAGCTTAGCTTCCGCTGACCAAAATGGTGCTCCTGAGTCATCAATACAGGGGCTGACCAAAGGTAAACAAGAAGTTGAAATTACCTTTACTGACCAATCTACTCCTGCAGAAATTGTAGAAACACTTGTTCCAAATAACTCAGCATTTCCCAAAGAAATAAGAATTCCAAGAGGACATTCAGAAAAATCCATTCTTGATGCTGCTGAAAACAAGGTAATGACAAGAGATCAGCTTCGGAAGTATCTAAGCAATGTGGCTTTTGTATCAGTACATGAACCAAAGAACTTTGCTGATGCTGAGCACGATGAATATTGGATCAATGCTATGCAAGAAGAGCTCAACCAATTCACAAGAAATAAGGTATGGGATTTAGTACCTAAGCCTAGGAATCAAAAGTCCATAGGAACTAATTGGGTCTTTAGAAACAAACTAGATGAGCATGGAAATGTAGTCAGAAACAAGGCTCGACTTGTAGCTCAAGGCTATAGTCAGCAAGAGGGTATTGACTACGGTGAAACCTTTGCACCAGTTGCTAGGTTAGAAGCTATACATATATTGTGTGCCTATGCTAGTTTTATGAACTTTAAACTATATCAAATGGATGTTAAAAGTGCATTTCTTAATGGCTTTATAAATGAAGAGGTATATGTTAACCAACCTCCTGGGTTTGAAGATCCAAAATTCCCAAACCACGTTTATAAACTCAAGAAGGCCCTGTATGGCCTGAAGCAAGCTCCAAGAGCTTGGTATGAGAGGTTGACAAACTTCCTGCTGACCAGGAACTATGTCAGAGGAAAAGCTGACACAACCTTGTTCATTAAAAAAAAGGGTAAACATACCCTACTTGCACAAATCTATGTAGATGATATAATATTTGGTGCTACTGCTGAATCCTTGTGTAAAGAATTTAGCAAACAAATGCAAACTGAGTTCGAGATGTCCATGATGGGTGAACTCAACTTCTTCCTTGGACTTCAAATCAAGCAAGGTAAGAATGGCATCTTCATAAGTCAGTCCAAGTACACCAAAGAGATGTTAAAGAAATTTGATATGGAAGATTGCAAACCCATATCAACCCCTATGGGTACTGATACTATCCTATGCAAAGATGAGAAAAGTAAGTCAATAGATAGTAAACTTTATCGAGGTATGATAGGCTCCTTACTTTATCTCACGGCTAGTAGACCTGGTATACAATACTCAGTATGTTATTGTGCAAGATATCAAGCTGACCCCAGGGAATCTCACTTAATTGTTGTAAAAAGAATTTTTAGATATTTGCAGAGCTCAGTTGATGCAGGTTTATGGTATCCAACCTCAAATGACTTCACACTCATTGGATATACTGATGCTGACTATGGACGAGATAAGCTAGAACGTAAAAGTACTTCAGGAGGATGTCATTTCCTTGGAAGCTGTCTAGTATCTTGGTTCAGCAAGAAGCAGTCATCAGTTGCCTTGTCTACAACTGAAGCTGAGTACGTAGCTGCTGGAAGCTGTGTTGCCCAAGTCCTATGGATTAAGCAACAGCTTGAGGATTATGGAGTAAAAACAGAAACAATAGAGATCAAATGTGACAACAAGAGTGCCATTGATCTATCCAAGAATCCAATCCAACACAGCAGGATGAAGCATGTCAGTATAAGGCATCACTTCATCAGAGATCACGTACTAAAGGGAGAGATCAAGCTGACCTATGTACCAACAGATGAACAGCTTGCATATATCTTCATCAAGCCATTGGCTCGTAAACAATTCAACATACTAAGGGAAGCTATCGGTATGTCTAATCCTCTTCAATAACTCTATGTGAAAAATTGAATGATGAGTGATTACCATACTGAGTGAACTCCATAATAGTAACCACTACATGCTGAGCCTAAAATGAAGAAAATCACCCTATGCTGAGTAGATGTACATACTGAGTGATTATCTTATGCTATATTACTAAGAGATAAGACATTTATCTATGTAGAACTAGGTACTTAGTATCACAAACGCCTCACATTCTAGCAAAACTGAGTTAAAGGCCACTTGCACCATTAAATGCTAACACGTGTAATAAATAGCACTTAGGATAACGTAAGCAATAATGGCAAAGCCCATGCGCCGAACGTGTCATAAGTGACAGAATCTCTGTCGATTGAATATCCTAAGGAAAAACGGTTAGTCCAATGAATAGGATCGATTTAAATCTCTATAAATAGTGGAAGATTTCCCACTTAATCATCTTAACGCTTGAATCCTTTTGCATTCCAATCTTTCTCTCTCTCTAAATTTCAAAATCCCTCGAAAATCTCTGAGAAGAAAATGTCGAATCCTCAAAATGTCTCCGGTGATGATTCCGGCAAACATCACACCGATGAAAATCCAAAATCTCCTCCTCTGCTTGACCAAACTCCGAACAAAAACCCACAAGCTAACCTAGCAAGCTCTTCAAAGAAGCCTAAGAAAAGGACTATGGTCAAGGTCCACAAGAAAGTCAACAACCTTGAAGTTCTTAAAAGTAGGTGGTTCTCTCCCAGCTTCGTCACCGCTGAAAAGCCCTTCTGTGAGTGGATTGAGAAAAATAAATGGGCAGGACTCTTCTCTCTTTCTGGGAAAACCTATCCTAGGTTAGTTAGGGAATTTTATTCCAATCTTCATGTTGACGAAGAAGATGATGACTACTTGGAAACTTCCGTCAAGGGCCACAAGATTACAATCACCCCATCTTACCTAGCAACCTTACTCAACCTGCCAGAAGAAGGGAAAAAGTTTAGGACAACCAAAGAAACGCTTGACCACGTCAAAGGATTCTGCAAACCGAAGAATCACAAAGGAGAGATACCCAGCACCTGTATGGGGCAAAATCAGAAGATGGCTCATTACATATTGACCAACTTCATCTTCCCAAAGCTCAACTCAGTATCGTCGGCCTCCAACTTCGAGCAGTGCTTCATATGGCACATGCATGACCTACAACCCACTCAATATGCCGGTGTTTCTAGTCGGTGAATTTCAACGAGGAGGTAAGAAACTCAGACTGGGCTCCCTAATCACTAAAATCCTCGAAGATCAAAAAATAGAAACAATCAATGAAACTCAGAGTTTGGGAACTGAAATTACAGCGGCTCTGCTGTTTGGGTTAATATTCAACCAGCCTTTGAAGGGGGACTGAAGATGTTGAGGAAGATGAAGAAGAAAATGATTCTGGACGGGAAGTGGAACCAAAGAAAGGAAAGAAAGCCATTGCTGAGTCTGCTGAGCCAGCAAAGAGAAAGAAGAAGAGGAAAGCACTTGAACCGTGCTCAAAGGATATTGATACTGTCCCAAGGAAGGTACGAGCTGTATCTAAGGGGAAGAAAGTTGATGCTAACCAAACACCTAAGTCAATAGAGAAACGAAAAGGGCAAGTTATGCCCGAAGAGGAGAGTGAAGGAACTCCAGATCAACCTCTACAGAAGAAAAGAAGAAGTTCTGCATTGAAAATTGTTGAAGCTGACCCCCTCGACTGGGTTGTCCCTCCCAAATCACACTTCATCAAAAGTCTCGGGATTAACCTTGAACAAACCCTTATTGAGCAAGAAGAGGAAGAACAGAGGAATGATGACACTCAGCCTGATATTGAGGAAGCAGAGCATGCTGAGCAAACACAGACTGAGGATAATGCTGAGCAAGAGGAGAATCCTAATATGGAACTTCAAACAGTGGATGTTGAGCTCACCGAACATGACATTGCAGAAGAAGAGATCAATGCTGAGCTTAGAGACAACTCCTCTTCTGACTCAAGTGAGGATATTCAAGCTGACCCTTCACCTCCTAAAGCTAAAACATTCAAAAGGCTAAAGAAGAAAGCCTACAAAGCACCTGTCATTGATCTGTTAGGTGATTCTCTGCTTCGGGACCCAATTACCGATCTGTCTGACATCCAGTTCAGATACATTTCTAATAATACTGAGTCTCCTCCTAAGGAACCTACAGAAAATCAAGCCTCTGTTACTCATACTGAGGAACAAGCCAAGACTCTGGAAAATCCAAATTCTACCGAGCAAGAGCTTAAAGTCCAAGATGCTCAAGATGGGGAGCAAACTATGGAACAACCTGCTCAACTTCCACATCATATTGAGCAGGTCAACACCTCTGTAAGTCCTTCACCGCAAACTCAGAATACACAGATTGTTGAGCACTCAGCTCCTCATACTGAGCTACCATAAGGCCCAACCATTGACCAACCAAACCAATTTGATAAGCAGCCAACTCCACCACCATCAAGTTCACCTTCAATTCCTGCCTCTGAGTCAAATCCTGCTGGTACATTGGCCTATCTGAGTGCTACTGAGTCTGGGCGCAGAATCATTGCCTCTGCTCAGTCTCTTCTTCAGGATTTGAATCTTATTCATACAGATGCTGCTGGGTCTGCAAATCTTGAGTCCTCCCAAATTTCATCCATCACTCCACTTCTGAACGAAATTCGGAGCCTCAAAGATCTCATCAGTGTTATGACCACGGTCCAGACACAGCAACCCAAGCAAGACCAAATTGCCAAGATAACTGAACTATTGCTCATGATGGTCAACCACATGAATGCACTTAAAGGCAAAGTCCAGAGTCTCTCTGACGCAAATCTGGGGTATGCTACTTCTACTGAGCTCAAAGACTACTTTGCTAAGCTGACCACGGACCTGGCCAACATTGGATCTACGGGTCATCCTGAGTATGCCACTTCTGCTGAGTTGAACCAACACTTCTCAAAGTTGACTTCTCAGTGTACTATTGATCAACTGAGTGAATATGTGCGTCTACTCAATGTCAATAAGGAAAAGATGGATGTTGACCCCGTTAATATTGATGCACTTCTGAGCTTTTCGCAATCCATACATGATCAATGCAAATTCTATGACTCCGTTATACTCAAAATATACCACCAATCCTATGCCCAGCTCACTGAGTTCGTCTCCTAGATCAGCAAATCTCATGAGTATCTCATCAGCATACTGAGTAGCTCCCTATGGGTTCCTAGATCTATTCAAGATGATGGTGTTCCCGTTATAGATGGCCTGAGAGAGAGTACAAAGAGGTTGAAGCGTTATTCCAACGCCTTGTCTGCTGTTGCTAGAAATGATACTTTCATTCCTCCTCCACCCGATGATGGCAAAACGGGGGAGAACAGACAAGATGGAACTCAGCACGCAGGTGGTGCATCAGGCAGCAAAGACAAAGGAAAAGACAAGTGTCAAGCTGGGGAGCAAGCTCAAGCTACCTTAAAGAAGAAAAAGTAGCTTCAGGACTTAGCATGTACTTTGTGCTAAATATTTTGTATGCGTGCCTAATATTTTGTGTGCTTTATAGGTTAATCTATGTTAAGAACTACTCTATCTGAATTATCTAAATATCATGCCTAATGTTATGTGCTAAAAGCTGATCAATCAAAATTGAACAAACAAGTAAAAGTAAAACATACTCAGTATACGTTAAACACTAAAACAATCTGTGCATCAAACTGAGTATTTAACCATTTCTGAAAACTGACCTAGACTCATCTAAATTAGATCTTGGAAGGTCTAGAATTGAACTAAGTCAGTGTAAGCAATGTCTTAAGTTCATTCGATTAAATCTTGGAAGGTTTAGAATTAAGTTAGGACAATAGATGCAACCCTTACGGGGGAGCAATTTTAGAAACATGAAAAATAAATCAATCATGGGGAATTTCAAAACTGAGTTCCATAATTATGTATTTTTTCAACATCAAAATGGGGGAGTTTGTTGAAACACATTTCCACAAGATTTTGATTTGACAAAATCATCCATGATTAAGAGACAATTAAATTTAAGTGCTTTGATTTAATTATACTAATCTATTTGTTCAATGTTGAGTATAAACTTAAATACAAAAAGAAATAAAGAATAAGACAGGACGAAGTCAACATGAGATCAAAGAACAAGCTGAGTAGAATCAAACTCAGTATCAAAGAATAGAAGTCTGAAGTTTAACAAAGTTAAAGTGGAATGGAACTCAGCATTAAAAGCCCTCTCAAAAGTTGTCTTGCAAAACAGAACTCAGCATAGAAGTTGACAACAAACGAAGACAACGAATAAAGTAGAAACTAAGTAAATCTTCAGGACAGCATGAGAGATCCGTTCACTAGAAGACAAGTTTTGCAAACCTTCTGCACCAATAATTGAATCCTCGGAATTACGCAAAAGACACATTCCAAGATGCATGGGTCAAAAGATTATTGCTAAAAGACAACTGCCACAAAAAGACAACGTCTGCAGGAAGAAGACAAGTCTGACGTCTGAAGAAATTAGAGGATAGGATTGGCCTGCAAAACCTGAAGCTGACCAGAAGATGTCTCCTAAAAGAGCCGTTTTGGACTTAACGGCTAAATCATTTCAAATGATCCTCCTCCAGGTCTTCATCTATATAAAGACAATCAAACTCCTTGGATCATTGCCGCATTACAAAAAGAAAAATACAAGAGAGAAAAATACAAGTTCAAAGCACTCAAAAACAAGAAAGAGATCTTACACCCATTTTCTATTCCTGTGTAAATGCTAGATTGATTGTTTGTAATCATCTAAAGTGTTCTTCATTTGAAGAAGAACAACTTGCATCAATCGTGATATTGAGAGTGTTGTGCTGAGTGTTTGGTTGTAAACATTCAGTGGTAGAGAAACCTAAGTACTGGGTTATGGTGCTTAGTAGGAGTTGAGTAGAAGAATAGAGGACGGTACTCTTGCATATTCAACTGCCTTGTAAACGGTTTGTGCTCTACCTTTAAAGAGCTCAGTATTGGATTCCAAAAGCCCGGAGGACTCTGGGGACTGGACGTAGGCAGAGAGGCCGAACCAGGATAAGTAGTACTGAGTAATTTCTAACTTTCTCAATATATATATATATATATATGTGTGTGTGTGCATCTGTTGTCTGTTGAATTTACTCAGCATATAAATCATTTAAACTGATACTGAGTAAATCAAAGTGCTGAGTTGGAAGCTGACCACAGAAAGTGTCAATTCCTAACTCACGAGTAAAACAGCCTTAGTCAACGTCTGACCAAAGCTGTCTTACATTAAGATCGGTCGTACTGATCAAAAGCTGAGTTAACAAACTCATCAAAATTATCAAGTCAGTATAATTAAATTCGAAAAAAAAGTATATTAGTTCCCAACCCCCCCTTGGAACTAATCACATGGGACCAACAAGTGGTATCAGAGCCTAAGCTCACGACTTTAAGATATAACTATCTTGAGCGGATCCCCATAAATGGCTGAGAACTGCACTCGTTTCCTTCCAGGGAACCAAACAACACAGATACTCCCTGAGGGATTATCTATTAGTCGGCCTCCCCTATTCTTTGGATCCAACTATACATTCTGGAAGAATAGGATGAAGAATTTTATTCAAGCCACAAACATGAGTGCATGGCTTGCAATAGTTCAAGGCCCATACGTGCCATATAAAACTGTTAACAATGAGAAAGTTGTTAAGAGTGAAACTGAGTGGTCAGAAGATGACCTTAGAAAACTTCAAAATAATGCTTCGGCTATCAATATGCTTCACTGTGCTCTAGATGCTGCAAAATACAATAAAATATCAGGTTGTGAGTCAGCACAGGAGATATGGAAAAAGCTCGAGGTGACCTACGAAGGTACAAGCAAGGTCAAAGAGTCAAAGGTGAATCAACACATGAGATTGTATGAGCTGTTCAAGATGAACGACAACGAGGACATCTCCAGCATGAATGCTAGATTCACTAATATCATAAATGAACTAAAAAGACTCGGCAAGAACTTCACCAAAGAAGAACAAGTGAAGAAAGTCTTGAGAAGCTTACCTAAGAGCTGGCAAGCTAAGAAAACTGCCGTAGAAGAAGCTCAGGACCTGACTACATACAAGTATGACGAGCTAATCAGATCTCTGATTACTCATGAGATCTCAATGCAAAACTTTGAAGCTAAAGAGAAAGAAAAGTCAGAAGACAAGAAACAAAAGTCACTTGTCATGAAAGCTGACTCGATCGAAGCTGACTCATCAGACGATGAGGAAATGGCCATGTTTACACAGAAAATGAAGAAGCTGTTTAGGAAGAATGAAAAGAATAGCAGGAGGCCATTCAGAAAAAAATGACAGATACAAAGCTGAGTCCAGTGACAAATACAAGAAGGACGGCTCCAAGACTGTCACCTGTTTTGAGTGCCACCAAACTGGGCACATCAAGTCAAGCTGTCCAAACCTCAAAAGAGATAAGAAGGGAAACAAGAAAGCAATGGTAACAACATGGAGTGACAGTGATGAGTCAACATCATCAGAAGCTGATGCAAATGAAACGGCAAACATATGCTTCATGGCCGATGATGCTGATCACTCTCAATCTGAGCAAGCTGACTTCTCTGATGAAACTGACCAGGAGGTACACAACAATGAGGTAACACCCTTACTCTTGTTTAGAAATGAGATGGTCAATGCCCTGAGTGATTTATATAAGCTGACTAAAAAATGTAACAAGAAAATAAAATCACTCAGCAGGCGATGTGACGAGATTGAAGAGGTCAAGCTGAGTGACCTCCGATATCTCCTCCAAGACAATTCAGATCTACATAGAAACATGCAAATAATGCATAAGTTTGTCACGAAGGTCCAATCTGAGTCAAAGAAACTAAGAAAGGACGTTACAACCTTACAGAGTCAAAAGCTGAGTTAACAAACTCATCAAAATTATCAAGTCAGTATAATTAAATTCGAAAAAAAAGAATATTAGTTCCCAACCCCCCCCCCCTTGGAACTAATCACACGGGACCAACACTTCTAACCTAGCAACGGGTGCAAAGGTTTCACCATAGTCAATGCCCTCTTACTGACTATAGCCTTGGGCTACAAGTCGGGCTTTATTTCTGACTACATTGCCTTGTTCATCTAATTTATTTCTAAAGACCCATTTAGTTCCTATGGTCTTTTGATTCCTTGGCTTAGGCACTAAATCCCATACCTCATTTCTTGTGAATTGATCAAGCTCTTCTTGCATAGCATTGATCCAATATTCATCGTGCTCAGCATCGGCAAAATTCTTTGGCTCATACATTGAGACGAAGGCAACGTTGCTGAGATACTTCCTAAGCTGATCTCTTGTCATCAGCTTGTTGTCAGCAGCATCAAGAATAGACTTCTCCGAATGTCCTCTTGGAATTTTTATTTCTTTGGGCAATGTTGAGTTGTTTGGAACATGTGTTTCTATAATCTCTGTAGGAATAGATTGGCCAGCAAAGGTTATTTCAATTTCTTGCTTACCTTTGGTCAGCCCTTGTATTGATGACTCAGAGGCTCCATTTTGATCAGCGGAAGCTGAGCTTGGTTCATCTTCAACGAGCTGAGTTGACTTTCCTGTAGGGTCAGCTTCATCGAACTCAATATGGACAGACTCTTCTACAACCTGAGTTCGTTTATTATACACCCTGTATGCTTTGCTGTTAGTTGAGTACCCTAAAAAGATCGCTTCGTCAGCTTTGGCATCAAATTTTGCAAGATTGTCTTTTGTGTTGAGTATAAAACATTTACATCCAAAGGCACGAAAGTAGCCAATGTTGGGCTTTCGTCCTTTCCAAAGTTCATATGGGGTTTTCTTAAGAATAGGTCTAACTAAAGCCCTATTGAGAATGTAGCATGCTATGTGGACAGCTTCACCCCAGAAATACTTTGGAAACCTATTTTCACTCAGCACTGTCCTAGCTATTTCGACAATTGTTCTGTTCTTCCTTTCAACAACCCCATTTTGTTGAGGTGTTCTAGGAGCAGAGAAATTGTGGTCAATACCACTGGTTTCACAGAATTCATCAAACTGTTGGTTTTTAAATTCTCCACCATTGTCACTTCTAATATGAGCTACTCTTAGGTATTTGTCATTTTCAAGTTTCTTAATCAATGTGGTGAACATCTCAAATGTTTCATCCTTGCTACTCAGGAAGATGATCCAATTGTACCGAGAGAAATCATCTACAATGACTAAGGAAAATTTCTTACCTTCAAAGCTGAGTGGCTGGACAGGTCCGAAAAGATCCAAGTGTAGTAATTCCAATGGTCTTTTTGTTGAGACAATATTTTTACTTTGAAATGACTTCTTAGTTTGTTTGCCTTGCTGACAAGCATTACACAATTGATCTTTTTCAAATTTAAGTTTGGGCAATCCCTCAACTAGTTGCTTTCTAGCTAGTTTGGCAAGAAGGTCCATGCTTACATGATCAAGTCTTCTATGCCATAGCCAAGAGTTATCCTCTTTAGACACTAAGCATATATTTTTAGAAGACAGTTTTTCTAAACTCAGCATGTATACATTGTCTACACGAGGGGCAGTTAAAATCAATTCGTTTGTTTTTCCCTCGAGTATTTGACACTGAGTATCATCAAATACAACCTTTCTTCCACTCTTGCAAAGCTGAGCTACACTCAGCAGATTGTATTTGAGACCTTTAACTAAGGAGACTGACTCAATAGTTGGGTTACCTCCGATAGTACCTGAGCCGACTATCTTACCCTTCTTATTGTCTCCAAAGCTTACACTTCCACCTCGTTTAAGCTCTAGTGTGATGAACTGAGTTTCATCTCTGGTCATGTGCTTCGAGCATGCGCTGTCTATATACCACAGTTTTGATTTCTCCACGCATCTCAGACTCACCTGCATTTTAGACTATTCATCTTTAGGTACCCAATTCTTTTTGGGTCCTCGTTTGTTAGCATAAACAGGTGCAAAGTCATATTTCAATTTATGACGACATACTTTTATCGTGTGGCCACTTTTACCACAGAAGTCACAATGAATTACCCTTTGAGGGTGATGTTGAGTGTGGTCAGCATTATTGTGCTGAGCGTGCCAACATACCTTAGTGGTATATCCTTTCTTTCCGCAGAAGTCACATTGGACAGTCCGCTTAGTGTACCAACACACTTCTCTTGTGTGCCCCTTTTTCCCGCAACAGTCACACTGTGTGAGCTATTTATGTTGACTAGTACTTGAGTACTCAGCATGGGATTTTTTATTTGAGCCTCTTATTTGGCTCTGTAGGGTAGTGACATCCTTTTTCAGTTTCTTTGAATCTGATTGGACCTCTGAGACAAACTTATGCATAAGTTCTATGTTGCTATGCAAAGTTGAGTTGTATTGGAGAAGATATCGGAGGTCACTCAGCTTGACCTCCTCAATCTCATCACATCGCCTGCTGAGTGCCTTTACTTTCTTATTGCACTTCTTAGTTAGCGCATATAAATCACTCAGGGCGTTTATCATCTCATTTCTAAGCAAGAGTAAGGATGTTACCTCATTATTTTGTTCCTCCTAGTCAGTTTCATCAGAAAGGTCAGCTTGCTCAGAATAAGTGCGGTCAGCATCATCGGCCATGAAGCATATATTTGCTGTTTCATTTACATCAGCTTCTGATGAGGTTGACTCATCACTATCACTCCATATGGCTACCATAGCCTTTCTGCTGCCCTTCTTGTCCTTCTTCAGCATGGGACAGCTTGACTTGATGTGCCCAGTTTGGTGGCACTCGAAGCATGTGACAGGCTTTGAGCTGTCCTTCTTATATTTGTTGTCACTGGGCTTAGGTTTGTATTTGTCATTTTTTCTGAATGACCTTTTGCTGTTCCTATCATTCTTCCTGAACAGTTTCTTCATTTTCCTGGTGAACATTGCCATTTCATCATCATCTGATGAGTCAGCTTCGGTGGAGTCAGCTTTCATGACAAGTGATTTTTGTTTCTTGTCTTCTGACTTCTCTTTTTCTTCAAAGTTTTTCATTGATATTTCCTGAGTCAGCAATGATCCGATCAGCTCATCATACTTATACGTAGTCAGGTCCTGAGCTTCCTCTACTGCCGTCTTTTTGGCCTGCCAGCTTTTGGGAAGACTTCTCAAGATCTTCTTCACCTGTTCTTCTTCAGTGAAGTTTTTTCCAAGTCTTTTTAGCTTATTTATAATGTTGGTAAATCTAGCATTCATTCCCGAGATGTCCTTATTATCATTCATCTCGAACAGCTCGTATAATCTCATATGCTGATTTACTTTTGATTCCTTGACCTTGATTGTGCTTTCGTAGGTCACTTCAAGCTTTTTCCAAATCTCCTGTGCTGACTCACAACCTGAAATCTTATTGTATTCTGCAGCATCTAAAGCACAGTGAAGCATATTGATAGCTGAAGCATTGTTTTGAAGTTTTCTAAGGTCATCTTCTGACCACTCAGTTTCACTCTTAACAACTTTCTCATTGTTAACAGTTTTATATGGCACGTATGGGCCTTGAACTATTGCAAGCCATGCACTCATGTTTGTGGCTTGAATGAAGTTCTTCATCCTATTCTTCCAGAATGTATAATTGGATCCAAAGAATAGAGGAGGCCGACTAATGTTGTTTGGTTCCCGGGAAGGAAACGAGTGCTGTTCTCAGCCATTTATCGGCATCAGCTCAAGATATTTATATCTTTGAGTGGTGAGCTTAGGCTCTGATACCACTTGTTGGTCCTGTGTGATTAGTTCCAAGGGGGGGGGGGGGGGGGTTAGGAACTAATATAACTTTTTCTCTAATTAATCTTGCTGACTTGATAATTTTGGTGAGTTTATTAACTCAGCTTTGGTCAGCTTGGCCGATCTTAATGTAAGACAGCTTTAGTCAGATGCTGACTAAGACTGTTTGACTTGAGAGTTGGGAATTGACACTTTTGTGGTCAGCTTCCAGCTCAACACTCTAATTTACTCAATGTCAGCTTTAAACGATTTATATGCTGAGTAAATATAACAAGCAACACATGCACATATATATATAAATTCAAGAGAGTTAGAAATTACTCAGTATCACTTATCCTGGTTCGACCTCTCTGCCTACGTCCAGTCCCCAGACTCGTCCGGGCTTTTAAAATCCAATACTGAGCTCTTTAAGGGTAGAGCACAAACCGGTTACAAGGCAGTTGAATATGCAAGAGTACCTTCCTCTATTCGTCTACTCAACTCCTACTAAGTGCTACAACCCAGCACCTAGATTTCTCTACCACTGAGTATTTACAACTAAACACTCAGCTTGACACTCTCAATTCACAATTGATACAACTTGCTCTTTTTGGAATAAGAACACTTTAGATGATTACAAAACAATCAATCTAGCATTTACACAAGGAATAGAAAGTGGGTGTAAGATTTCTTTCTTGTTTTTGAGTGCTTTGAACTTGTATTTTTCTCTCTTGTATATTCTGTAATTTGGCCATGATTCAAGAGGATTGCTTGTCCTTTTATAGTTGAACTTTGAAGATCAAATGATTTGAATTTGATTTGTCCGTTGAATCCAAAACGGCTCTTTTGGGGGAGAAGCTTCTGGTCAGCTTCAGATGTGTAGGCCTATCATGTTTTCTGATTTCCTCAGATGTCAGGCTTGTCTTCTTCCTACAGGCTTTGTCTTCTTGCGGCAGTTTGTCTTATGGCAAAGAACAGTTGACCCATACACCTCGGAATTTGGCTTTTGCGTAATTCCAAGGCTTCTATTATTGGTGCAGACAGTTGTCGAATTTGTCTTTTAGCTAACGGATTATTCATGCTGTCCTGAAGATCACTTGGCTTCACTTCGATAGTCATTGTCTTTGATCGTCACCAATTCTCATATTGAGTTCTTTTTCACTCAGCTTCCATGGTCAGCTTCGTTCTGCAAGATCTAGTTCTGAAGCAAACTTCTTTTATGCTGAGTTCCGTTCCACTCAGCTTCTTTGATCAGCTTCTTTCTTGAGCTGTTGTTTTGAAGATGACTTATCTTCTCTTATGCTGAGCCGTTCTTCACTCAGCTTGTATTGTGTTCTCATGCTGACTTTGTCCTGTCTTAATCTTTATTTCCTTTTGCATTTATACTCAATATTGAACAAACAGATTAGTACAATTAAGTCAAAGCACTTAAATTTAATTGTCTCTTAATCATGGTTTAAACTTAAATGATTTTGTCAAATCAAAATCTTGTGGAAAGGTGTTTCAACAAATCTAACACCACTTGTATCAGTTAGAAGGATATCTTGAAGGTTGGCAGGCGGTCCACCACACTCATGATGACTTAAGGGAAAAGATCTTGTGAAATTCATCAATCAATTAGCTGCTCTATTACCCTCTTGGAAGGTATGAACGATTCTGACATCCATATATTGCCTCAACAAATTTTTGCACCCCTCAATAAGCCAATAATACTGATGAACCAAAGATTTTGGGGTCAAAACAAGCCAAACCACAAAGAGAATCAACTTCGAAAATAACTTGTTTAAACCCCTTCTTCCAATCCATATCAAGCTCATAATATAGATCCCGGAACTCAACAAGTACAGTCATACATATCCTAAGGTTGCAAACAAAACCCCCGAATCTATTACAGATTAAGCCTCACATGGAAGCAAAACCTAGGTTACCTTTACTTACACCGCCACAGTTCACTTTGACCTAATTCTCTCTTGGGTGTTTCCATGCAATCAAGGTTTCCTACAAATTACTCGACCTCGTAACCTTCTTGGTATGGCTATTATTATACTCCCTTGCTTATGTAATAATAAACTTAATTTTATTATGAAATCTTCTGCCTAGTGGGTTGAAGAGTTTACTGTTCTGCCAATGCCAAATCCACCAGTAACCCACAACAAAAAGAGTCGGACAGACAATGGCAGACCATTGTAACTTAAGGTGAATGTTCCCTCTAATATAAGCCTTTAACTCCTCTCCATAGAAAGACTACCTCCAGGCCTCATGAATGAAGAAGTCCTATATTAAATGGGCTGTTAGGTAGTCACACAGCAGATGGAGAGCAGTTTCTGAGCTCTAACACGAGGGACAACCGTCCTTTTCACTTAGGTGGTGTCAGATCCTGTTAAAGTTTGAGAGAATAACATCATGGAGCACCATCCATAAGAAGCAGCGAATCTGTTTAGTTGTTCCTATTTTCCAAATATCCGACCAAGTCGGATTAGATAAATTAAGCTCCTCATTCCCAGTCCTTGAATGAAATAGTGAGTAATGTGAGCTCACTAAAAAGAACCTCAATAGAGAACACTTCCAGTACCATCCATCCCCCTCTTCTCTCTGGCTGAACATCATATATGATGCCATTTGCAGTAGAACAAACTATGGAATAACCTACTACAAACGATCCCAACCCGAACCCCCTAGTCCCTTCCAGTAATTTATAACCTTTCATTGCATCTCCTCTACCAGAATCGGAGCAACTGCCATCTCCACAAGTTTTTCATCCTCCAGCCAATCCAGACAAAAATGTGTCTCCTCTCCAGTCCTCACCAACCAAATGATTCCTTGCTTAAGTAGTTGAACTCCCTTAATAAAGCAATTCTAGATACGGCTTTGGGTTCTCCTTTTTTAAAACATCTACAAATCTGTAGTTCCCCTAGTATAAATGCCTTTGAGCACTCGTACCCAAAAGAACTGATGGCTCTGAAAGCATCCTCCAGTCGAGTTTTGCTACTAACGCGACATTAAAGCTATGAGATTTCCAAATGCCCAGACCTCTAAGCATACGATGTTGACAAACTGTGTCCCATTTTACCAAACTCATTTTCCTCCCCCCCCCCCCCCCCGTTAGAATTCACCTAGAGAAAGCTTCTGCTACTAGAATGTAGAACTTTGCAGATACTAATAGGAAGTAAGGTTGTTTGTATCATGTAGGTGGGCAGAACAGATAGAACAAATTTGACCAGCGTAGTTCTCCTTGCAAAAGATAGGCTTTTCTCATGCTAACCCGCTAATCGATCCTTCACCTTATCAACCATATAACAATACATATTTTTATTGATCCTGTCATGTATAATCTGCAACTCCAAATATTGGCCTAAATTATACGTTCTACTGATACCCAATTCCAGAAACACTTCTTCTTGTGAACGCATAGGGACATTAGTGGAGAAAAAAAACATAAGACTTCTCAAGAGTAATCTTCTGGCCAGAACTGTCATAACAATAAGTTAAAACATCCTTAATTACCCGAGCTTAACCCTATATGGCCTCGGGCATTAGTATAATGTCATCAGCAAAGAAACAATGTGAGAGATTAGACCTTCCCCTAGATAGTTTGACCAGTTTACAACCACCCTCAACCATTGCATCCAAAATCAAGTGGCTAGGACGCACCAAACAAAGAACAAAAAGGTACGGGAGATAGGGGATCACCTTGTCGGATTCCTTAGGATGGTGTAAACCCTCACATTTTCCCCATTATAAAGAACATTTGTATAAGAAGAAGTGACACATGTCATAATAGTATTAATCAAACCTTGAGGCAGGCCCATAACAATCAATGTGTCCCTAAGGAAGCTCCAACTAAGCCTATCATATGCCTTCATGAGATCCAGTTAAATGACCATATAGCCTTTCCTACTCTATCTCCACTTAAAAGAATAAACATCTCCTAAAGTAAAATAATGTTATCCGTTATCTGCCTCCCAATGACAAAACTACTCTACATAGGGCCCACAATGTTAGGGAGAAAAGGCTTCAACCAGTTGATAATACACTCCGTAATCATTTTATAATCCAGGTTACATAAACTAATATGTTCGAAATAAGTTAAGCTCTCAAAAGTACTAACCTTAGGGATAAGAGTGATTAAAGTGTTATTGAGATCATTTTCAATAATCCCTCATTCAGAGCACGGAGGACACAATCACTAGTGCTAGCGCCAACCACGTCCCAAAATCTCTAGTAGAAAGCAACTTGGAACCCATCAGGACGAGGGGCTTTCTATGGAGCCATAAAGAAAATAGTTGTCTGAACATCATCAACACTGAACAGACGTACAAACTCTATCATACATGAGCCTGGAACCAAAGGAAAAGAGTGTCTAGAAGATAGTTGTGCATGTTATGACATATTATCCAAATACATATTACTAAAAATATTGACTGCCAGGGTCTTGAGCTAATTGACATCCCAAACCTAGGCACCTTTAGAGTTGTACATCCCTTCCACTTTATTCCTCCGTATGCAGATGACAATCGACGTGTGAAAGAAAGAATTATTTCTGTCACCATGAAGCAACCATTGAACCCTCAAATTTTGGAACCTGAAAATTTCCTCGTGCTTTAATGTGTCGTTAAGCTCAACAAGTAGTTTTATTTCCAGTCACATTAGCCCTCTAATACACTTGACAGCTAACTGACTCTGGATCCCACCTAGCCTAGCATAAACTCGACCTTTCCTCTTAAAAATGTTCCTGAAGGACTGGCTATTCCAATCCCTCAGATTCACTATCAGATTCTGAAGTTTCGACCCTAGAGAACCACCACTGTACTATCTGATCACGTAAATTAGAAGATTCCAATCAGGCAGCCATGAATCTAAACGGCATAGTTGGCTTTTCCTCCTTCATTTTGAGATTAATAAGAATTGGAACATGGTCAGACTTATTCTGTTGAAGGTGCTTGACCACCACCTCAGGAAAGGAATGCATCTAATCAACCAAACAAAGGGCTCGATCTAGTTTCTAGGCAACCCGAGTCCATGGAGTAGAGCCTCGGTACCAAGTAAACTAAGGGCCTACAACCCGAGGTCCACCAGGCTGAGTTCATTTATCTAATTTGAAAAAGGTGCACACCGATCTAAAATATGAGTTGAACATCATTGTTTCTCCACCGCAACCTTAATGCAGTTAAAATCCACATAAATGAGCCAAGGATGTGAGACCAAATCACCCAAAATATGTATATCCTCAAATAAAGCTCTTTTAAAGTGCATATGAGGACGAACATAAACTGGCGTGAAGGAAAATGACACATTATGCCTGAAGCCTCCCTACATAGTAACTGAACTGTCACATCCGTGTCCCTAATTTTAGTTATTATACCATAATATTATGTTACATTATATTTATTTATTGATTGGAGAGTTAATTGGGGATTATGGATATATTTTGGAGGTTAATTTCACGATTTTAGTGCAAAATTAAAAGTTTAGGGTAAGTTTTAAAAGAGGCTAAAGTTTAGAGGGACCAAAAGGGATATTTTACCTTATTGAAAACATAAATTGCACAATTCAAGACATTGAATTCGTGCATATGTTGTATGGTAAGATCCCAAACAAATTCAAGATCATTTTCTACATCTTCATCTTCATTCACCCCCATTTTTACCTAGCTTTGATCATACTTTGATATCTAGAGATTGAACCATCGGATCGAGCTGATTTTTTTACAGTAAGTTCTAGACATCCTAATACACATTGTGGTCGGTGTGATTTTGATTTGGAGATGTCTAAATGGGGTTCGTTCTAAGCAGATTAGATGGGAAGATTTGAGGTTTTAATGTGTTATTCCCTCAATTAGTGCTAAAGTAAGTAATTTATCAACTACCCTTTTATGATTTTGAATATATATACATATATGTTAAATGATCTTGGTAAAATTTTATTTCTTAGAGTGAATATTTGATTTTGAGATGGTTAAATTAGTGGTTTTGATAACTTAAGATTTATAAAATAAAGCTTTTATATATGATGATTTATGTGCTTATTTTTAGAAATTGAAGTTAGTATTGAAGTATATTTTTACATTAATTATTGCTGATTTTAGTACAATGATGATTTATGGTTGAATATTTTGGAAATTAATTGAGAAGTGTACTTGAGAAATTCTATGATGTTGATTTATGAGTTTTATATATATATATATATATATATATATATATATATATATATATATTTCTGATTTTAAATTATATTATGAAATTGTAATATTTTTAGTATCCATCAAGGGTAATCCGGATAGGTGGCTTTAATTAAAGTCCGTATTTGGTGAGAAATACGGTCTATGTACACAGTTGAAAGACCTATCGGGTATGGCAAAGAAGTGTTGAGTAAGACCATGCGGGCTAGGCAAATTATGAAATATCTCGATTCTATTATATTGTGGGGATTGATACATACGGGGATTATCTCTCGGATGGATACGGTTTGCGAAGTATTTATTGATATACGATTTGTGAAATATTTATTGATATACGATTTGTGAAGTATTTATTGAGATATGATTTGTGATCAATTTATTGATATACAGTTTGTGAAGTGTTTATCGAGATACGATTTATGAAGTGTTCATTGAAATACGGTTTATGAAGTATTTATTGATTTACAGTTGATTTGAGTAAAATGTTGATTGCAAACCTATTTATTTTGTATAGTTGAGATTTCAAATAAAATAAATATATGTAGCTATTTTAGATATGAGTTTTATATTAAGTGTTTTAATACAGTGATTTACGTTTTGACTATGTGTGGTATTTTGAGAAATGATAGAAAGTTATGATGTTTTAAAGTGCATATTTGGTTAAAAGTACTATTTTGAATATTTTATTATGGTTTAATCCATAAAGTGTTCATTTTTAAGAATATGAATTTTATATGATGCATTTTGAAAATTAAACTATATATATAGCTATTGAGGGAACCGAATCCATACCATAGATTTCTCTACACAAGCTTCAGAGGGATTGAAAGAGGCAGAACAGGTTCTTATCATAAAATAGTTCCCCCGAACTAGCCAATATCCATCATTGATCACATGATCATGATCCATATCGTTATCAAACTGGATTGAGTGAAATCCTTCCCCAAGAGCCATTATATTAAAGCCAACAATGGGATTCCACAACTTAATCGTTCGTTTTTGCAAGGCAACATCAATTTGATAACTAGTGCACTCTCCCATGGCTTAATCAACTTCTTCTTCAACCCTGGATCCATTGTAACCTTGGGATGCAAGGGATCGATTTCATCAACATCGATCTTGATTTGTCCTGTCGCGCAAAGATCCTTACGAATGTGAGGCGTGACCTATTTACCTTTGGCTTCAACTATCTCATTCCATTCCATGAGACTTTAGGAACTTCCAGTTGCATAAGCGATAATTTTCTAGCCTTGTCTGGTGGAATCGCGATGGGCGACCGAAGAGGGTGAGCAAAGGGTTTTTGCACCGCCGTTAGTTCTTTAAGATATAGTAGGTGAGAAATTATTCCTAGATTAACTAAAACGTCGAGCTTTGAAAATTTTTTTTTAAAAAATATAATAGTGGTTTCATTTTAAAATTTTGAATTATAAAAATAGTTTTCATTTGAAACTTTACTAAGGGTCCGTTTGTTTTACCTACTGTTTGCTGTTACGGTTTGCTGTTTGCTGTTACGGTTTGCTGTTGCTGTTACGGTTTGCTGTTTGCTTTTCGGGTGTAAAAGGCAAACAGGAGATCACTAACCAAACACCCAATACTGCTTTTCAGATGTAAAAGGCAAACAGGATGTCACTAACCAAAGACCTAAAACTCTCCCTTTTAAAATGAAAATGCAAAAAGGAGCATGCAAATGAGCAAATAAATACCCCTAAGAATCAATTAAGGCAAGATTAATTTTAGTAACATATTAGAATAAATTTCAATTGATGAAATTGATCAATGGTTTGATCAGCACTTTTCTAGATACGTGATTCTACACTTAATTGGCTATGAATTATTAAATGTTTATGATGTGATTTTATTTTGATGTAGATGGGTTTTCCAATGGGTTGTAAATGTTGTTTGAAATACGGTTTGCGCACCGTTTTATTTTCTTGTAATGTTATTAGAATTGTTTGATTTTGTAATATAATCAATAAGATAGTGGGGCCCATAAGAAAGCCCAGGCACAGATTCAGAGTTGAAGCCAGAGGTTTGTCTCATTATAAAATTTAGAATTTTTTTACTAGGATGTACTAAGAGGCCATGTATGATACATGAATATCATAATTAAGTACAAAATTACAACTAAGTCATATCACTAAATTTAATTCTTAATATATCATTATTCTTTATATATTATGATTTTACACATAGTTTAAAAATTCTAGATTCTAATTCATAAGTCATAAACCCTAGAAGATATATTCTAGATTTCTAATTTATAAATTCTAATCCTTAAAATATATTAAAAGTACTGATTTTACTAATTTGACATAATCCAAAATTATAACTTGATATAATTGTAAATAGTTGTTAAAAGATGAATTTCTGTGTAATTTTCCCTTTATAAATAGTTACTTGCAAGTCCATTTCACTCGGGGATTTCCATATGCCAATATAAGCTATATAATTAATCAATGTATTTGATAATTAAAATCCCTAAATATTAAGTCATAAATATTTTTCACAATCGAACCTTATTGATGCAACGAACAGTCATATGTTGAAAATGCCAAAGTCGGGTACATTGAGTAATCTTTGTGGGACAAGGGTTATGGTATTGGATACACCTAATTTCAAATTGGTGGTTAGGCTTAATGTTAGGCGAATTCTGCAAGTGCACGATTTCGCTTGTAGTAATAAAATATCGATCCCACAGGGAACGTATAATAGTTTGATTAGAAATTATTGTCTTGATTACATTCATTTTCTCGAGGTTTATAGGAAATCGTTAATGGTTTAAATTGGTTTCTAATCCTAATTTTGGTTATAGTTAAAATTACAATATATAGAAATTAAGTTTAGGTTAAAGTAGAATTCGAGACTTGTTTACACAAAGCAAGAAAACAACTTATACTTTTGGTCAAATTATCAAGATGTAACAATTTATCTAATAATTCAATTACTGGGTTTTGAATCGTAGAAATCTCTTTGGGTCGGAGTAGATTTCTACCTTAATCAAATTGGTGTTCTATGTTTGATAAGCCGAGCTATCGATCATACCGAACATAAATCCTAATTCTTTTAAGTGTCCAACAAAGTTTCCATTGAAATGAAATTTGTGTAAAAAGGTTTTTATTGAAAACACCAAGTTTATTACTTTAGAGAATATCGCTGATCAGACTCCAAAATAACAACAGTAAAATATATATTGTATTGAAAAGATAATTTATTAATGAATTATGAATCGTCACAAGTTAACAGAGAAGAAGAAACATGAATAGCATTTTAACTAATTTGAGTTCCGGGTTGTCAATCCTTTCCTCAAACTTCGTAGGCTTGTCAGACCCTAGGGCGCTTCAGCCGCTAATTCTTCTCGCTGAATCCTCGAAATAGAGATCGCTGAATCCACTATCAGGGTGTAAACTCATCTTCGAACAATACTCGAACTCTAAACTCTAAGAACTACATATCATATCTTAAACTATTTACACAACTTGTAACTTTATAACAAGTTTGTGTAACAAAACTATGAACTAGAACAACCAACATAACAACATTGAAATAATCAACATTGAACAACCTAAATTCTAAACTTTTTCATCTATTTATAATATTCCAAGAGGTGTGTTTGAAGAGACGTGTCCGTTGGTGAAGAGTCGCCTCTATCCGGATGAACGAATGCGTCGTTTGGAAATTAACACATGTAAAATGTGCCTTGCAAAGTTTCTGTCTCTGTAGAGATTTCAGGAATCTCTACCGCGACATAGGGACCAAGGAGGAGTGGCTGGAATTCTCGTTGTTGTAGCTGCAGGGCGCGTGTCGCGACCGAGATAATGAGAATCTCGATCGCGACAGACACTTTGTGTCGCTTCCTTATTTTGATTCTAAAATCTCCAGCGCGGCTTCTGAATCTCGTACGCGTCTTTTACTAAAAACATGAATTCTTACTCGTTTTTGCTCCGTTTTAGCTCCTATTTGGATTTTTCCAAATAATTAACACATTGCAAAAAAATAACAAATACCAACGTAAAATCTTAACAAAATAATATAATTAATATATATTTTACGTGAAATTGAATATATTTATGCATGCTAATTTATGTATATTTTGGGCTTATCACACTCCCACACTTAAGCTTTTGCTAGTCCCGAGCAAAATTATCATTAAATTTATCTTTCAAACGATCTTTAGAAATAGAATATATTTCCACATAACATTTTTAAATTAGTTAAACCAAAAGATAAATTTCTTTAAGGTAAATTTATACGCAAAACATCAAACTAGCTAGGATAAAAGTGACTATCATCCGTCTTGTATGGCAATTTTTGTAATGAAGCATTCGGGACGGGTATAAGCACGCATGTTTTTGATCTTCGGTCTCAAGGCATTTATAAGCACAAAAATTCCTTTTCCCAAACCTATACTAAAATTTATAAATATGAATTAGGTTTTTGTTAACTTAATTGCTAGTCACACCCGTGATAAGGGTGGTCTCGTTCGTGACTTTATAAATATTTATTAATTTGTGTCCGTTTAAGAGGTCCCGACCATGCCATGGGTGGACGCAACCGTGACTTTAAACTTAGACACGTTATTTTGCTTTTAATTTTATATTTTTAACGTTCCTTTCATACCTCGATCGTGATAAGGGTGGTCGCAACCGTGGCCAAAAGTACCGTTTTATTAATTTTTCTTCCTTTTCATACCTCGACTATGACATGGGTGGTCGCAATCGTGGCCAAAAGTTAAGAATATGATTACTTAAATTAAATTAATATCAGTTATAAAATTTAATATGGGAAAGAAAAATAGTACATTCATCTTATATTGACTTAAAATCAACATGTATTATGGCTATAGTTTCCCTAAAAACTTCAATTGAGTTTTAAAGTAAGATGGAATCGAACTAAGCAAAAAGTGTTAGTTTGATTAATGCATATAAACCTAATTGAAAAATAGAAATAAGAATTATATTATCATGCATTTAGCATAATATAAAAGAAATATCGAAATAGAGAATTTATTACGTATATACATTCACTCGAGACTTTTTTCTTTATAAAATAGTTTCGGAGATGTTTTAATAATATTCAATAGTGTTGCCCTTGTAGAAATATTTAACTATTTCTAGCATATTTATATAACCTTAAAAGCATATGGTATAAATTTTTAGCATATGTAACATGTATTATTTTTACGTAGGAGAAAATATGTATGCAAAAATAATTTGACAAACATTCGTACTCAAAATAGGATAAATGAACTATCTCCTCCCACACTTAAATTGGACAATGTCCTCATTGTGCAAAAATGGATAATTAAAAGATAGAGTACGAAATTATAATCGAAATAAACGAGTATGAAACAAACAAGCATAAAATAGGAAAATAGAAATAGAAATAGACCAACAAGTAAGAATAGATAAAACCTGAATATGAAGGGGAATTCGTAAGTAAAAAAATATGGAGACCGCGCCGACTCGACTCCTTGGCGGCGAAAATATGTTAATGACCGACGACGAGTGGATTTATATTCCTTCCTCAAATTAGAGATGTGGTCATCTACCTCATCGATTCTTAAGTTATTTTGTCTATTGTTGGCATTTATTTGCGCCAAAAACTTGTTATTTACTTGTTGCGGGAATGACTCTAATAACTGTATACTTAATCCAAAACTCATTGCCAACCCACAACTGCATCTATATTGACCCTGATGTCTTCACGTGGTGCCTCATCTTCGTGCCTTTCTTCATCCTCACCAAAACTTGCTTCCTCATTACCATCCTCTTGAATACCCTTTCCATTGGAACTTGAAGTACCAACACCCGAAAATAATCAACATTACGAAGTGATTGAAACTGCTCCAAACTACCCGTAGCAAAGTACCCATAGAAACTTGCTTATTGGTTGACACGGAGGTACGGTTTAAATTGTCAAAAATCATTCCAACGTTATTTATCACCAATCCATTAAAAATGCAATCCATAACAAACAAATCCCGACTTCGAACCTTCTACCCTTCAACATGCCCAAAAAGAGAATATGATAAAAAATTATTGGAAATAGAAAATGCAATTATCCTTAATGAGCTTGCTAGAAGTGTTCTTGGGATTAAATCCATCCAAATTAGTTAATTGTTGCCAAAACGGATTGGTTTGAAAATTGTTTAGGCTTATCATAAAATTTTGTGTAGGAAAGCCAAACCAAATACTCATCTCCTCATGTCCAACTTCATAATTTTAACCTAAATTCTTTGTAGCAAAATCCAAAAGAGAAATATCGTGAATCACGAAATTTGTCCCAAAAAGATGCCTATACCGCTACCCTTCCTCATCAGAAATAATATCGAACAGGTACCATATTCAACACGCAAACGATTTATTAGAGGTAGAGGAAACCTTGTGAGCAACCTTCTTATGTCTAGACATGGTGTATAAATTTCGGATTTATGAGAGAAAAATAGAAAAATTGTGAAAAAGATAGAAAAATGGAGGGTTAGGTAATGGAGTTTGTGTTTGGAGAAAAATAGATAAATAGTAAAAAGGTGTATGGAAGATCAAAAATATTAAATGAAAAAGAAGTGTGTTGGATAGGTGAAAATTTGTAAAAATTAAAGGTGATATGGTTTTGTAATTGAATGGTGAAAAAGAAAATATATTTTAAATAGAGTTGGAATAGGAAAAAGTGAAGGATTTAAGCCAATTGTTGGCCTAAATTCACCGTGTCGCGATCGAGATTCTCAAAATCTCGGTCGTGACAGACGTTTTTCAGGGAGAAAATTTTTTTCCTGACTTCACCTGCTCGCTGTTCGTTCAGAGATATTGAAAATCTCTACAGAGATTTTCATGCTGTAGGCCAAAAACTTGTATTTTTTACATTTTCAACAGATAAAAATTATTTCTTCTTGCGCTAATGTTCCTGTAATGATATTTAAACCTGTAAAAACTAAAAAACAAAACGAAAAATTAAATAAAAGGTTAGCCTTAAGGGCTTTCCTTAAACTAAGACTTATAAAATATATAATTACATTAACATGGAACATATATACATAACAACAAAAACTTAAAGATGTGCAAACAAGAACTAAAAACATGGAAATGTTACAGAGACTGATAAGACATGATAATATATTTTTAGAAACAAATAAATAAATCTAATCTTTGTTGGGCCCACGAGTTCACCAACAGCTCCACCATTAGTATGATATTGTCCGCTTTGGGCCAAGCCCGCACGGATTTGTTTTTGGGCTCCTTCCCAAAAGGCCTCATACTAATATAGTTGGTGAACTTCTTTATAAACTGTGTAACTCCCTTGTATCTTTCCGATGTGGGACTTGGGATGTATACCCAACAATCATCCCCTCAGACCAAGGACCAGAAGCCTCCCCTTCAGGGGTAATCTGTCTAATCATCTTGTACCGCCGCCAACCCGCGAAACACGTCGCCTGACCACCACAATATCAGGAAGACTTTCGACATAAGGCACCAAGCACAGATTTCCATCGCGAGGTCACACTGAGCCTCCCACATCTCCTTAGATCTCATGCACCATAACTTCGAGCATTGTATGCATGCTCTCCCAGCCGAACCATCGGCTCTGATACTATTTGTTGGTCCCTTATAACGTGACAAGTTAGTTCCAAGGGGGGGGATAGGAACTATTTAAAATTTTGTCCGTTAAGGCTGACTTTTTTTATGAAAAGGTTTACACAGCGTCACTAAGTAGATTCAAGACACAAGTTTAGTCAACTTGCGACTAAGTCTGCTTCTTTACTTGAGTCAGGAGATAGCACTTAGAGTCTATTCCTGAACTCAGCTTCTTAGTAAACTTAACTCAGCGTGAGTTCTTTACTTAGTCAGTTTTCATAGCAAGCAATATATATTAAAGGAGTTTAAGGGCTAGAAAGATGTTACTCAGTAGACTTATCCTGGTTCGGCCTCTCCGCCTACGTCCAGTCCCCGGAACTCGTTCCGAGCTTTTTGAATTCTCTACTGAGCTCTTTAAAGGTAGAGCACGAAACCTTTTACAGATAGAAGCTGAGTATAACAAGAGTACCTTCCTCTATACCTCTACTCACTCCTATACCTACGCTGAGTACCACTACTAGAAAAGGTCTGATTGCTGACGGAATTTTTTGACGGAATTAATTCCGTCAGTAAATTTTGACGAAATTTCGTCAGTATTCCTTCCATCAACAGGGTTGACGGATTTTTTGACGGAATAAAATTTCCATCAAAATATTCAGCCGGGAACATTCCCGCCATTGATTTTGACGTTATATTTTGACGGAAAATATTCCGTCAAATTTATTGACAGAATTTTTGACGGAATACAATTCCGTTAAGTGTTTTTCACGCAATAACTGACGGAATTCCGTCAAAATTAATATACTTAACATTTTTAAACTAAAAATCCTATTATTCTAACTTGATTGTTTAGTTTTATTACGGTTATGGGTAAATTTATGAAAACAATATATGTTTTTTTTTTGAGAAAAAATAATATATGTATTTGAATTTATTTTTTTATTTTTAAAGTGTTTAATAACTTTTGATTTATCAACATTATCTTAAATATATTTAAAAAATCTAGTTAAGTTTAACTTTTCTTCCTATGGATTTTAAATTCATGGGTATATTAATAGTTTATTTCATCCAAGCTAATAATCTAATTTTCTATGTAAATATATAAAAAACATAAAAATGTATGATAAACGAATATATATTTATATCCAATGGATAACAACTTTATATTATTTTATTATTAAATAAATATAATATGAGAGAATCTTAGAATTAATAAGCTCGAATAGATTATATTGTGTTTATACATTTTCCAATCAATTCAACTATAGCAATTATAATTATAATTTTTTAATTATATTTATTTTTCTTATGTAATTAATGAATATTAAACTTAAAAAATATTATCGTTGAATTAATTTTTAATTTCTTGCATCTGTAAATAATGGTCTATTTGTTTCTATATAATGCTCTATATTTTAATTTTAAAATAAAAAATTATTTAAATTGTTATTTTATCATATTATTAGTAGTAGATCATGTAAAGAAAATTAAAGAGAAATAAATAAATGGAATATATATAGAATGAGCCTGATTCAATAGGCAGCCCATTAACTGATCAAAGCTCATATCTAACCCTAAATAAATCATATATATACAACCTTTTTAGCTCTCAGCCTCCTCTCTTTTTTCTTCGTAGAACAGAAAACGCATATCCTATCTCAACCGTAACCTTTTCTTCTTCTTCTTCTTCCAGTCGAAACGTCGGCAACCGTGTCTTCTAAGTTTTAGAGTCGTCTCCACACATTCATTTCCACATCGCCTCCATAAAGAGGAGAGACAGCTCCAACTGACCCTGCTTAGTATTTCGATGGGTTGCTGGTCCGCCTCCACACCGCTGTTTCATCTCCGTCTCAAGTGGGTTCATCTAGAAACCCATCGCCTTGTGGAGTTGGTTTCTCCAACTGACCCTGCTTGGTATTTCAATGAGGTAATTCATAGTTCATAGTTGCCAATTAGTCGTTGTTTTGCTATAATAATGTATAGTTACTAATTAATCGGTGGTGCGAAGATCTTACAAGAACCCAATGATCATAGGGATGTAGTTCTTCCGAAAGTTACAACTTCATCATATTTCAATTCCCCAGCTAAGTGCTTAGCTTGGAGTAATATGACTGTCCTATTAGATCCAGTTGTTGTGGAAAGAATTTTAGATCCAGTTGTTGTGGAAAGAATCAGTTTGATTTTTTTGTCTAACTATCATAACGTCGTTGAATGGTTACCTGTCAGATTATATCTGCTCATTCTGGCTTTGAATTTAGCGTGATTAAACTTATTGCTTGATGTTGAAAATTTAGAAGAATTAATTTATTTTTAACTAAGCAACGATTACTTTATTGTTAACCATCCTTGGATATTGGAAGTTAATTCTAGTTCACAAATCATTGTTTAGAATTGCTGCTGAAGTTACGCATTTTCTGTATGATATTATTTATTTCATGAAATTTTCTGCAGTGTCAATGTCTTGATTTTTAATTTTTCTGGGCAGAACGCGTTTAGTTGAACTGAGAGGCAACATGTATAGTGCAGTGTCAAGGGAACAAAAATACAGAGGCCGTCAAAATGGTTTAACTCGACAGACAAAAGAGACAAGAAATTAAGGAAGGGTTTGAACTATTAGATACAGATGGCTCTGGTACTCAAAATATTTGTTCCTTATTTGTTTTGATTATCCACTTGATTGTTTTTTCAATTGTTAGACTGTGTTGTTGTTCAGGACTATTGATGCCAAGGAGCTGAATGTTGCCATGAGGTAGGAATATATCTTATCACATTTGCTTGAATTAACTTTCTTAGCTTTGAAAAACATTGTAACTAAATTTTCATCTATCAGGGCACTTGGATTCGAGATGACGGAGGAGGTACCTTCTAAGCCTTAGTATACTAGCTTGTTCATGTGTTCATTGAGCCTATGAATTCGAGATGAGGGAGGAGGTACTTCTATACCTTATTATACTAGCTTGTTCATGTGTTCATTGAGCCTATGGATTCGAGATAAGGGAGGAGGTACTTCTATGCCTTATTATACTAGCTTGTTCATGTGTTCATTGAGCCTATGTATTAGAAAGTTCTTTTTCTAGATTCCCTCTCTATCCATGCCTGATCTTTTGATCTATCAGAACAGATCAGTAAAATTCTAACAATCAATTTGAAAATAGTAACTTTGAACCAACCTGGAAATCCCTCCCTGACTACGCCTTTCGGCCTGATCTTAGGCCCTAGCTCACCCTCCATGGACGAACCTTGAAGCAAAATCATTTTTTATGAAACAGGTCAAAATTTGGAATTTGCTTCCCACACGTGAAGCGAATGGGCCCTGTGTTGTATGTCAGTTTCGGGGCAGGGGGCGAAGAGGAGCATAACGGATTTTAGCATATTACCTTTGATTTTATGTTCAAGTTGGAACTAGTTTCTCCTAATCAAACAACATACTATAGCCTGTCTTGGATTGTATTGGCACGGTATGCAATTTGGTTTAGGTTTTTCATGCATAGGTATTCTTTTGCTATTGTGTGGCATGCTTTTATCACCATTGAAGAACCTTCATTCATATTTAGACACATCATATTATTTGATGAGGTGACAAACATAACTTGAAGGGTTTAGGAACAATAATAGAAATTCACCATTCTATTAGTTGTTTGATAATGATAACCAAACTGGACTTATAGGATTGGAGCGTTGGAGGTTTGTTCGTACGTATTTAAGTTCTCCAATTTAGTTCTTTTCCAAATTATGTGTTCTATGCTTTTCCATTAATTAATAATTTGTTTGTTTATCTTTGTTAACAGGTAGTTATTTACAGTTAAGGAGCATCATCAAATTACATCAACGTTGATGCATGGTGCATCTTTTGGACATTTTGTGTAGAATGTAGGACTTTTTAGGTTCTTATAATCTAGTTAGTTTCATTATTTTTGTAATTGTACAATTATTTATGGATTTATATATTCTAATTTTAGTTTGTATTATGTTTGTGTACATTTAATTTTACGAATATTAATTATAATAAAATCAATTATAATTTATGAATATATTATTTATTAAAAAAACTCATTTAACATCTATTTGATCGAACGAAGCTTGTATTATTCACGTTGAATGATGACATTGCGGACGAAAATGGTTTGTCGATTTTCAGAGTTTTTGACGGTTTAAACGTCAGTAAAAGCGTCAACAAATTTTGACGGATATGATGGGTCAGAAAAAACGTTGAAATGTATTGACGGAAAATTCCGTCAGATGTTTGGTCAAAATAATTTCCGTCAGCATTCCGTCAAAATTATTTACTGACGTGTGTTTACTTGACGTTTTCTATTCCGTCAGCATTCCGTCAAAATTGTGCTTTACTGACGGAATTTTAATGTTTCTGACGGAAAGTTCCGTCAGTAATCAAGTATTTTCTTGTAGTGTACTATAACCGAGTACTCAGCCTCTCCTTTCTATTCTTCTAGAAATGATAAAGTGTTTGTCCTAAACAACAATTGCTAAGACACTTTAGATGATTGGAAATCACTCTAGACTTTTACACAAAGATTAAGAATTAGTGTAAGATATTTGCTTTGCTTTTCTCACAGAAACTTCAAGTATGAATTTGGTCAGCGTTTCGACTAGTTGAAGATCTGCATCGGTTGAAGTAAGTGGATGGCCTTTATATAGTGACACTTGAGGCACCTGGTCATTTCGAATTTCAAAATAACCATTGGAGGGAAACGGCTTCCTGTCGTTGTCACTCTGGGCGTGCTCAGCGTCATTGGCTAATAGGATTCATGCATCTTCTGTCTCCGTCAGTCTTCGGCAGAATATTTCGACATTTAAGGAAAAGTCCACGAGACAGCTTTCTGCGCCTTCTGAACTTTTTCCAAAGTAGAAATACTTTGTCTAGAAGTAGAACATTGTCTGCCACTGTCCAGACTGCTTTGTCGTCCAACTCAGCAGCTTCTACTTGAAGCTTTTGCCACGAATGCTTCTCGATCCTTCTCTTGCTGAGTCGTCGTTTTAGTTGATACGGCTTCATTTTGAATTCTTGGGCTGAATGGTCTTGATGTGTTGATTTGGGCTTGACTTCCACTTTATGGTCCTTTGGGCTTTTTAATCTTAATGTCTTATAAACAATTAAACTCAACATTGAACAAACACATTAGTGTAATAAATCAAAGCATTTAAATT
Source organism: Euphorbia lathyris (assembly GCF_963576675.1). Lineage (NCBI taxonomy): Eukaryota > Viridiplantae > Streptophyta > Magnoliopsida > Malpighiales > Euphorbiaceae > Euphorbia > Euphorbia lathyris. Next base: position 29,724,178 of record NC_088916.1, on the reverse strand, counting down.
TAATATGTTAGAATATTGACTACGGTGAGACCTTCGCCCCAGTGGCAAGGCTAGAGGCTATAAGAATTTTATGTGCATATCCATCTTATATGAACTTTAAATTGTTTCAAATGGATGTTAAGAGTGCATTCCTTAATGGAGTTATAAGCGAGGAAGTTTATGTTAATCAACCTCCTGGGTTTGAGGACCCCAAGTTCCCAAACCATGTTTATAAACTCAAAAAGGCTCTGTATGGCCTCAAGCAAGCACCACATGCTTGGTATGAGAGGCTGACTAGTTTCCTGCTGACTAGGAATTATGTCAGAGGTAAAGCTGATACAACCTTATTCATTAAGAGGAAGGGTAAAGATACCCTGCTGGCTCAAATATATGTTGATGACATTATTTTTGGTGCCACTAACGAGTCAATGTGCAAGGAATTTAGTAAGCAGATGCAGGCTGAGTTTGAAATGTCAATGATGGGAGAACTCAATTTCTTTCTTGGACTTCAAATCAAACAAGGGAAAAATGGCATCTTCATCAGTCAAACTAAGTATGCTAAGGAGATATTGAAGAAGTATGAACTTGAGAATTGTAAGTCAATATCTACCCCAATGGGCACTGACACTGTCCTCTGCGCTGATGAGAATGGTAAGTCAGTAGACAGCAGATTGTACCGAGGTATGATTGGTTCTCTACTTTACTTAACTGCTAGTAGGCCGGACATTCAGTTCTCAGTATGTTATTGTGCTAGATATCAATCTAACCCTAAGGAATCTCATTACATAGCTGTAAAAAGAATCCTTAGATATTTGCAAGGCTCAGTGAATGCAGGTTTGTGGTATCCCAATACTCATGACTTCACACTCATTGGATACACTGACGCTGACTACGGACGAGACAAGCTTGAACGAAAAAGCACCTCAAGAGGATGCCACTTCCTTGGGAGTTGTCTTGTGTCCTGGTTCAGCAAGAAGCAGGCGTCAGTAGCCCTGTCAACCACTGAAGCTGAGTACGTTGCTGCTGGAAGCTGTGTTGCTCAAGCCCTATGGATTAAGCAACAGCTTGAAGATTTTGGCGTTCGGACTAAAACAATTGAAGTCAAATGTGACAACAAAAGTGCCATTGACTTATCAAAGAACCCAATCCAACATAGCAGGATGAAGCATGTCAGCATAAGACATCACTTCATTAGAGATCACGTACTCAAAGGAGAGATCAAGCTGACCTATGTCCCAACGGATGAGCAGCTTGCTGATATCTTCACAAAGCCACTGGCTCATAAGCAATTCAACATACTTAGAGAAGCCATTAGTATGTTTAATCCTCTTCAATAAAGTTCAAGTATAGTATGCATGCTGAGTGAATTACCATACTGAATGATTTATGCTATTGTATGCTGTGTGTTTATCTTAAGCTGAGCAACTAAGCATAAGAACTATTCCTTTGCATAACACTGACTACTCAGAATTTTAAACGCTTGAAATTCTTAACACTGAGTAAAGAGTCGTTGCAAACTTTAATGCAAAGCACACGAATTAAATAGCCACCTAGGATGACGTATAGGCTATAATTAGAAAATACACGCGCCGTATGTGTCATAAATGCAAGAATCTTTGTCGATTAAGAATCTTGAGGTAAAACGGACAACCCAACGCCTTGGATTAACTCAACATCTCTATAAATAGTGGATGAATTCCCACTTTTATTTCTTCACGCTTAGAAATCTTTGGCATTCATACTCTCTCTCGAAAAATTCCCAAACTTCCCAAAACTTCTCTGAGAATATGACAAAAATTTATCTAAATATCTCCGGTGCCGGTCTCTCCCATAACCGCTCCGATGACAATCCCATTTCTCCTACTCAGCGTGACCACGCTGGAGTTACTACGCCGAGCAGGAAAGCTCAAGCTGTCCAAGCCACCTCTTCCAAGGGGAAACATCAGCAAAAGGACAAGGGTAATAAAGTAGTAGAACGCACCTACACTCAGGTCTTCGAGAGTGTGAGGGGGTGGAAGATTGACCACTCGCGGTGGTTCTCAAAAGGATTCGTGGATGTCGAGCAACCTTTCTGTGAGTGGATCAAGAACAATGGATGGACCGAGCTGTTCTCAGTTCGTGATGCTACTTACCCTGAGTTGGTACGAGAATTCTACGCCAACCTAAAAATCGCCAATGATAATAGGGACTACCTGGCGGCTCATGTTCGAGGGAAGGACATCTCCATCAACCCAGCATATCTTGCCTCACTGTTCCAACTGAAAAACGAAGGAGCTATACTTCGTAAATCAGGTGACCATGAGAAAACCGACTACGTTCAGACCTTCTGTAAATCTGAGGGTCATGTAGGTGAAATCTCAAGTACCTCCATGGGTCGGCATCAAAAGATGGCCCATTACATACTGACAAATTTCCTTTACCCTAAAATCAACTGCACCAACTCAGCAACCAATTTCGAGCAGTGTTTTATATGGCACATGCTGACCTACACACCGATAAACATGCCTGTCTTCATAATCGGTGGGTTTCTACGAAGTACAGGAACCCTTAGGCTGGGCTCCTTCATCACTCGAATCCTCCAGGATCACAAGGTGGACATGATTGCGGAAATCCAAGTTCGGGGAACCGAGATTACAGCTGCTGCCCTATTCGGTTTGGCTTATGATCTACCTATTTTGCCGAAGAAAGGAAAAGGGGAAGCTGTCCAGAACGCTGAGGGGGCAGTGACTCGAAAGGGAAGAACTCAAAGAAAGAGGAAGGCTGTCCAGATCACCTCTAAAGCTGATGCTTCTGCCCCAAAGAAGCTTAAATTTGTATGCGGAGGAACTAAGCCTCAGATACAACAAGGACAGGGTGGATCTAGGTCAGCGGAGAAAAGATCTAGGAAAGCTGAGCCTGAGACAGAAGAAAGAGAGGACGTTGATGAGCAACCATTAAGGAAGAAGAAAAGGCTCAATTTTGAGTTAAGACCTATCGATGCACTTTCGACAGATATCGTCATTCCTCCTAACTCACATTATGCACAGAGTCAAGGCATTGACGCTGAGCAACAGTTTGAGGAAGAACAAGACCAGGACCAATTGGGTGGTCAGTTTGTCGAGGAAGAATTGGATGAACAGTTTGAGGAAGAGGAACTGGATGATGAGTTTGATGAAGAAGAAAGTGGTCAGGATGACACTGAGGAACCAGTAGATGATGAGCACCTTGAACCAATCAACACTGAGTTGGTTGTCGAAGAAGAAACTGAGCACACAGCAAGTGATCCCACTGATCAAAGGGAAGCCTCACCCACTGACTCCATTGAGTCTATTCCTTGTGACCCTACTCCTCCAAAACTTAGGAGACTGAGAAAGAAGAAAGCTTTTAGAGCACCCGTTATTGATCTCATGGGTGATTCACCGCTGAGAGATGAGATCACTGACCTTACCGAGGTACATCTTAAATACTTCTCCAACCCACCTGTGTCTCAACCAGAGCAATAAGAAAATCAAGCCTCTGTTTCTCAGCTGAAGGAACATGCCGACTTAAATGCTTCTGCCAACCAAAGCAATGCCGAGCAAGTGCTCGATGATTCCACTCCTCAACACGTTGAGCAATCCAAGGAATTACCTGCTCAGGTCAACAATGAACTTCCTTAACTTCCAACACCTAGTCGGTTTTTGCCTGACCCTGAGTAAGCAACACTTTCTGCTGATCCTCCACTTCCCCCACTCAATGAGCAGAATCAGATTCAGTCAGTTTTTATTGACAATCCTACTTCCAGGCCAGCCGCTGATAATGCTGGGCCTTCTAATGTTGAACAGAACCAAACAACGCCTCTATTCGGTTCTACTCCTCCTCCGGCATCTGGGCCAACATAAGATGGATCCTTTAGCTACCTCAATGCCTCTGAGTCTGGTCGAAGAATCGTTGACTCAGCTCAAGCTCTCATCCAGGACCTCCATCAATCAAGTACCAATGCCGCTGAATCTACTACTGTTGAGACAACTCCATTTTCGTCTGTCACTCAGCTTCTTACTGAGATCAAAGGTATGAAGGATCTTCTAAGTGTCATGACTACACTACAATCTCAACAGCCCAGGCAGGACTCTATAATGAAGCTGGTCGAACTCTAGCTGACCATGGTCAACCATTTGAACTCACTGCAAGGGGAGATTCATCAATTGTCAGCTGCGAACTCAGCATATGCCACTTCTGCCGAAGTACATCATCTCTTCAGCCAGCTTCACACTGAGCAAGAGAAAATGAATCACCAACTTTCCACCTCCTCTCAATGCTCCATTGAGTAAATTAGCGAGGTTGTGCGTCTGCTGAACTTAAACAGGCAAGAGATGGCAACTGACGAGCTTGAAACCAACGAGATTCTGAAGTATTCTCGAGTGACTTTCAACCATGTGCGCCAAATCAATGGTCAGTGTGAGTATTTTGATTCATCGTTGCTAAAAATGTTTCATCAAGCTTTCGCAATGCTCACTGAAACCATGCACTGAGTTGGCAAGTCTCAAGCCGCTGTTTTGAGTATGCTGAGTGTTGCATCTATCGGTATTCCTCGAGCTATTGTGGATGACGGTGTTCCAATCTTTGACGGAATGAATGAAAGCACAAGAAAGCTAAAGGCATTCTCTAAACGCCTAACTCAAGCTGCCATTGAAGAAACCTTCATTCCCAAACGTGATGATGGCAAAACGGGGGAGAAAGAACAAGCCCCAAGAACTCAGGAAGCTTCAGTTAGTCAGCCGCAAGACAAGGGCAAAGGCAAAAAGCTATAGATCATCCTGTTCAAATTAATTACAAGAAGAAGTAGCTTAACTTGTATTGACTAGGATAGCTAGCTTTTTGAACCTTTATATCTGTGTTCTTTTTTTTGTGAACCATGTTGTGCTGACTTTAAATTCAAAACAAATTATATGCATCTCTTTCATACTGACTACTCTTATGCGATGCTTATTTAAGTGATTGTTATAATTTGTTAAAACGCATCTTCATTAAATCAACTGTGCTACACTGTCTATATTAATATGTCTGCTGTGTTGATCAAATATGTTGACCACTTCTTATATGTCCACTTAACTAAAACTCATTGAACAAAGAATTCTCAGCGCTCTCTGATATTTAACCTTCCGCGTAAAACTGAGTTAAATAGAATATGTTCCATGAGCTGGCCTATCTCTGAAAACTGACCTTAGAATTACTCAATTAAACCTTGAAATGTTTAGAGTAAAACTAAGTCAGTAGCTCAACCCTTACGGGGGAGTTATTTGATAAAATAAGGTCAACTATCATGGGGGAGCTCAACACTGAATTCTTCGACTGAATATTTTTGCCAACATCAAAATGGGGGAGTTTGTTGAAACACCTTTCCACATGATTTTGATTTGACAAAATTATTTAAGTAATGATAAAAATATTCTAACACATTAAATTTAAATGCTTTGATTTATTACACTAATGTGTTTGTTCAATGTTGAGTTTAATTGTTTATAAGACATTAAGATTAAAAAGCCCAAAGGCCCATAAAGTGGAAGTCAAGCCCAAATCAACACATCAAGACCATTCGGCCCAAGAGTTCAAAACGAAGCCGTATCAACTAAAACGACGACTCAGCAAGAGAAGGATCGAGAAGCATTCATGGCAAAAGCTTCAAGTAGAAGCTGCTGAGTTGGACGACAAAGCAGTCTGGATAGTGGCAGACAATGTTCTACTTCTAGACAAAGTATTTCTACTTTGGGAAAAGTTCAGAAGGTGCAGAAAGCTGTCTCATGGACTTTTCCTTAAATGTCGAAATATTCTGCCGAAGATTGACGAAGACAGAAGATGTGGGAATCCTATTGGCCAACGACGCTGAGCACGCCCAGAGTGACAACGACAGGAAGCCGTTTCCCTCCAACGGTTATTTCGAAATTCGAAATGACCAGGTGCCTCAAGTGTCACTATATAAAGGCCATCCACTTGCTTCAATCGATGCAGATCTTCAACTAGTCGAAACGCTGACCAAATTCATACTTGAAGTTTCTATGAGAAAAGCAAAGAAAATATCTTACATCAATTCTTAATCTTTATGTAAAAGTCTAGAGTGATTTCCAATCATCTAAAGTGTCTTAGCAATTGTTGTTTAGGACAAACACTTTATCATTTCTAGAAGAATAGAAAGGAGAGGCTGAGTACTCGGTTATAGTACTCAGCGTAGATATAGGAGTGAGTAGAGGTATAAAGGAAGGTACTCTTGTAATACTCAGCTTCTATCTGTAAAAGGTTTCGTGCTCTACCTTTAAAGAGCTTAGTAGAGAATTCAAAAAGCTCGGAACGAGTTCTGGGGACTGGACGTAGGCGGAGAGGCCGAACCAGGATAAGTCTGCTGAGTAACATCTTTCTAACCCTTAAACTCCTTTAATATATATTGCTTGCTATGAAAACTGACTAAGTAAAGAACTCACGCTGAGTTAAGTTTACTAAGAAGCTGAGTTCAGGAATAGACTCTAAGTGCTATCTCCTGACTCAAGTAAAGAAGCAGACTTAGTCGCAAGTTGACTAAACTTGTGTCTTGAATCTACTTAGTGACGCTGTGTAAACCTTTTCATAAGAAAAGAAGTCCGCCTTAACGGACAAAATTTTAAATAGTTCCTATCCCCCCCCCCTTGGAACTAACTTGTCACGTTATAAGGGACCAACAATCTTCATGTCTATAAATGTCAATTCCTCGTGCTTGAGCCCGGTTTATTTACATGAATTGTGTACTGTCTCTCTTTTGAAGAAAGAAACCAAGGACCAAGAACTCGAAATAATTAATATTCATGTTTGACAAATCCTTCGTTCTCTAAGAACTCGAAATCAAGGACAGAGAATGGTTCATTCTCGCTCCAAGGAACGAAAAAATTGTATTTTTCACTAGTTATATTCTCATATCCAATTGTCTTGTTCTTTGAATGGGAGGCATAAATATTTGTGAAGAATTCACAACATTACCTTGAAAGAATTTTTGGAGTTTAAAACTGGTGAATTAAAATAAGGATTTCAGAAATTCTGAGAATTAAAATTAGAAAATCAAAAATCTCAGTTGAGATTTTCATAATCTCTACATGAGCAGAAACTCCTACAAGGCTGAAAAAAAATCAAAAATCTCAATTGAGATTATCAAAATCTCTGCACAAACAGAAACTCCTACAAGGCTGAAAAATCAAAAATATCAGTTGAGATTATCAAAATCTCTGCACAAGCAGAAACTCCTACAAGGCTTACAAGACTGAAAAATCAAAAATCTCAGTTGAGATTTTAATAATCTCTGTACGAGCAGAAATTCATCAAATTCTAAAAACAAAAATCTCAGTTGAGATTTTAAGAATCTCTACATGAGCAGAAATTTAAGTTTGATGTAATTTCTCTCAATTTTTATTCAATTGAGATTTTTTTTAAATCTAAAGACACTTTCCTAATCAATTACAAACATTTAAGATACATAACATATTTTGGATATCTTTCAATGATAAAAAAAAAATTATTTCTAATCTAATTATTATTTTTTAAACTAAAGACTAATGTATAAACTAAACTAAAATGAAATGTAAAGATTAAAATACGAAAAACTAAAAACTAAAAATGTGACAATCCTTAAAACTAAAAAGGAGAATCTAAATCATGGACAAAATCAATTACCTGGACCAGTTTCAAATATGGTCCCGTCCATTTAACTTACCTGGAAATGAGATTTAAATATCCCTCACTTCGAAATTTTCTTTTTTTTTAATTAATTTTTTTTTAACTGCCACATCCATAAGATGTCGGTGGCGGAGATGCGTATGTTGAGATGGATGTATGGTCATACGAGAAAAGATCGGGTGAGTAATGAAATAATTAGGACAAAAGTAGGGGTCATATTTATTGAGAATAAAATGAGAGAAAACCGACTAAGGTGGTTTGGCCATGTGAGACGTAGAGCGCTTGATGCGCCGGTTAGGAGAACCGAAGAGTGGAAAAGGGATGTAGTGGTGAGGGGTAGGGGAAGACCTAAGCAAACTTGGAGGAGGGTGATCGAGAGTGATATGAGTTTACTGGGAATTGAGGAAAATATGGTAGTGGATAGGACGGAGTGGAGGGAGCGAATTTGTGTCGCTGACACGACTTGATTTCACGGTTTTATATGATGGTTCATGTTAGCCGACCCCGAATCATTTCGGGGCTAAGGCTTTGTTGTTGTTGTTGTTGTTGTTCTCAATTTTAAGGATCTAATGATTCCGGTTGAATGCTCGAACTTCTAGTTCTGTGCACGAACAGAAACTACGCACATGAACTGAAACTTTCGAAACTATGCTAAAAGTAGACAATCCCTTCCTGACGGGTAATATAATTTCAATGACTGTATTCCTCATTCCTACTTTCAGATATATCTGTCTAAGAAAAGTATCATGGTGATGATCTTGCTATTTCTTAGAGAGATGGATGTAGGTGTTTAAGGAAATGATATGATAAAAGAAGAAATTATTTGGGTGTAATGTAGGAATTGAATAATTTTTTTACAAAGAGATATGATGTTTTGGTGAAGGGTTACGTTTATAGAAAAGAGTTAAAGGTGTTTGTGAAGAGTAAAATTTTTCTGGGAAAATCATCTGTCACGTCTGACATGCTGCTTCAAAAAAAAAATCTTTCCCTTCTGATGTATCTGCATGCTGAATTTCTTTTCTGTAGACTCCTTTTGTGCATTTGTACTGATGATCAAATCTCCAGTTCATTCTTTGAGAAAACTTGGATTTTTTTTCTGTTTATCTGCAAACAATCTGGATGCAAACGTTAAATAACAATGAGGATTTAGTTCTAGTGACCATCCTCAATAAATAAATAAAAAACTACAAAATAAATAAATAAATAAATTATGTAAGTCTATAAACCAAGATTCGGAATAAAATAAAACAATAAAAATCAAATATCAACACTGTTCCCCAGCAACGACGCCAAAAACTTGTTAGGCGAATTCCGCAAGTGCACGGTTTCGCTTGTAGTAATAAAATATCGATCCCACAGGGAAGGTATGATAATTTGATTAGAAATTATTGTCTTGATTACATTTGTTTTCTTGAGGTTTATAGAAAATAGTTAATGGTTTAAAATGGTTTAAATTGGGTTCTAATCCTAATTTTGGTTATAGTTAAGATTACAATATATAGAAATTAAGTTTAGGTTAAAGTAGAATTCGAGACTTGTTTACACAAAGCAAGAAAACAACTTATAACTTTGATCAGATTATCAAGATGTAACAATTTATCTAATAATTCAATTACTGGGCTTTGAACCATAGAAATCTCTCTGGGTCGGAGCAGATTTCTACCTTAATCAAATTGGTGTTCTATGTTTGATAAGCCGAGCTATCGATCATACCGAACATAAATCCTAATTCTTTTAAGTGTCCAACAAAGTTTCCATTGAAATGAAATTTGTGTAAAAAGGTTTTTATTGAAAACACCAAGTTTATTACTTTAGAGAATATCGCTGATCAGACTCCAAAATAACAACAGTAAAATATATATTGTATTGAAAAGATAATTTATTAATGAATTGTGAATCGTCACAAGTTAATAGAGAAAAAGAAACATGGATAACATTTTAACTAATTTGAGTTCCGGGTTGTCAATCCTTTCCTCAAACTTCGTAGGCTTGTCAGACCCTAGGGCGCTTCAGCCGCTAATTCTTCTCGCTGAATCCTTGAAATAGAGATCGCTGAATCCACTATCAGAGTGTAAACTCATCTTCGAACAATACTCGAACTCTAAACTATAAGAACTACATATCGTATCTTAAACTATTTACACAAATTGTAACTTTATAACAAGTTTGTGTAACAAAACTATGAACTAGAACAACCAACATAACAATATTGAAATAATCAACATTGAACAACCTGAATTCTGAACTTCTTCATCTATTTATAATATTCCAAGAGGTGTGTTTGAAGAGACATGTCCGTTGGTGAAGAGTCGCCTCTATCCAGATGAACGAATGCATCGTTTGGAAATTAACACATGTAAAATGTGCCTTGCAAAGTTTCTGTCTCTGTAGAGATTTCAGGAATCTCTACCGCGACATAGGGACCAAGGAGGAGTGGCTGGAATTCTCGTTGTTGTAGCTGCAGGGCGCATGTCGCGACCGAGATAATGAGAATCTCGGTCACGACAGACACTTTGTGTCTCTTCCTTATTTTGATTCTAAAATCTCCAGCGCGGCTTCTGAATCTCGTACGCGTCTTTTACTAAAAACATGAATTCTTACTCATTTTTGCTCCGTTTTAGCTCCTATTTGGATTTTTCCAAATAATTAACACCTTGCACACAAATAACAAATACCAACGTAAAATCTTAACAAAATAATATAATTAATATATATTTTACATGAAATTGAGTACATCTACGCATGCTAATTTAGGTATATTTTGGGCTTATCACTTAACATGGACCCCAGGCAAACCCTGACCCTAACCCTAACCCTAAGCATATGATGGGATGTGCAAAAATCCTAAAGAGTAATCCTTCCAAACTGAAAGTTGCATTAGGTTACAATCAGAATGGTCTTTCTTACCTAATCAATCGATAGACTTAGGTACAAGCTTAGCTTGACTAAGTCGAGGCCAAATACGGATCTCGACCCACTAATTTTAGCATATACTAATACAAGCTATTTAATATAGGATATTAGCACGTTTAGTGGGAGAAACTAAAAGACCTTTATTTATTAATCAACCCCATTGTAGATTTAAAAAAAATGACTGCAAACATTTGTAACGCATTTAACATTGAATAAATGGGCTTGGAGCCCATGAGATTGATTTCAAATAGAAAAACAACATGTTGCTCCAAATGCAATGTGCAAGTCGGGCCCGTACATCGAAATGCCATGTTATTGAGATAAATGTCTTTGTTCGTACATTATGGGTATTGGATACCGGATGTGGGTCATATAAGAGGACTTATGAACATGGGACGCTTGGCACAAGTTGAGGTAGACCTTAGGGTCAGATATGGTGCACGAGTTGTAGCCCTCGGGGAAGGAGATTTCCACCTCTCAATGCTAACTAGTTCGATATTGATTCTGATGAGATGTTTCTATGTTCCTGCCATGAGTATAAACATAATTTCATTGTCCTGTTTAGACAATGAAGGTTTTGATTTTTCTATTTTGAACAACACTATCACAATATGCCAAACAAGCATTGTTTATGGTGTAGCACCACTAAACAATGGCTTATATGTCTTTGATCTAAGTTTCAACAACCAAATCTATAAGATAAACACCAAACGGTTTAGAGTTCATGAACTCAACCTCATTTATTTCTGGCATTGTTATTTGGGTCACACAAATGAAAAATGCATTTCCAAGCTCCACAGACTTGGAGTCCTAGGGTCTTTCTATTTGGAATCATATGAAACATGTGAGCTTTGCCTTAGAGGCAAGATGACAAAGAGTCCTTTCAACAAGCAAGCTGAAAGGACAAATGAATTATTGGACACACAGACATGTGTGACCTTATGAGTACCCCTGCCAAAGATGGTTTGCTATTTCGTCATTTTTACGCATGACTTCAGTAGATATGGATACATCTACTTAATAAAGTATAAATTTGAAACCTTCAAAAGGTTTATAGATTATAAAAATGAGGTAAAAAAACAACTTGGCAAAAGCATAAAGGCCATTTGATCGAATTGAGGTGGCGAGTATCTTAGCCAAGATTTTGATGCTTACCTAAGATAATAAGTAATTATATCAAAGCTCACTCCTCTTGGAACACCACAACGGAATGGTGTGTTTGAAAGGAGACTTGCTGCTTTTCTGTTGAACTGTATACCAACTAATGCAGTTGAAAATACACCAAATGAGATGTGGACGAGCAGAGGACCTAATATTTTTTTATTACATATATGGGGTTATGAAGCCCACGTCAAGAAACTAACGAGGGACAAGCTATCGTCTAAGACAGATAAGTGCATGTTTGTGGGTTACCCCAAAGAAACAAATAGGTATTACTTCTATAACCGAGAAGAGAAAAAAAAATTGTTGCTCGGAAGGGTACATTTCTTGAAAAGGAATTTCTTCTCAAGAAAGATAGTAGGCGTATAGTCGAACTTCAAGAAGCTTAGACCCCACATACTCATGTGGAGGATACGTTGGAAATTATATCAGGACCATATAGTCACGTGGTGCCATTTTTAGTTGCACAAGACCCAAGAAGGTCGTATAGAATCCGTCAAGAGCCTGTAAGGTATGGAATGCTTATAATGGAATAGCGTGAAATTTTGGCAAGTCACCAAAATGAACCAACTACCCATAAAGAGGCTATTTAAAAGCATCAAGTCAACTTAACGGCTTGGAGCCATGAAGGATGAAATACAATTGATGCACGATAACCAAGTTTGGAGCTTGGTTGATCCACCGAAAGGTGCTAGGGTAATCGATAGTAGATGGTGTTTCAAGTTGAAGGTCGATAACACCTTCAAGGGACGTTTGATGATAGAGGGTTTCAAACAAATCTATGGGATATACTATGATAAAAACTTCTCCCTAGTTGTCATGCTCAAATCCCTAAGGATATTAATTTCCATAGTCGCATTCTATGACTATGAGATATAGCAAAAGGATGTCAAAACTACTTTCCTAAGTGAAAATCTCTAGGAAGATGTCTATGTGAATTAGTTGGAGGGTTTTATCGATCCAAAATATCCTAATGGGTATGCAAGCTTCAAAGGTCTATCTATGGACTGAAGTAGGCATCTCGGAGCTGGAACATTCATTTTCATGATAAAGTGAAACACTACAAGAAAATAACAGTTTACCAATGACATTTTACCAACGACACATACGTCGTAGTTATTACCGATGATATACCTACGATTTACTTGCAAAATTATTAAACCAATATTGTAAACCAAAATACCAAGAAATCGCGAACGACATACCGAGGACAGAAGTTACCAACAACTTATGTCGTTGGTAATTATAACGACTATACGTGTCATCACCATGTCGTTGGAGTTAGGGACAACATACTAACGACATACGTACCTTGTAAACAAAAAATATTAATTACAAAATATTTAAAATATTTATTAAAAGCTATCATGTGTATATATATATATATATATATATATATATATATATAATGTGCAAAAATACTTTTAAAGGTTGACAAACAAAAGAAATTTTACTCTTCACATCTAAAATTATGTAATTTTACTTCTAACGTTGTTTGGGAAAAAACAAATTTACCCTTAACATTGACAAATTGGGTCAATTTGAGAAATAATTCAACAAACTGTGTTCTCAGAAATAATTTTGCTATATACCCTTTACATATGCATCATTTTATCACTCATTAATAACGGATAAAAATATATGAATAGACGTGAAAAGAATAAAAAAAACTTGTATTTTGTACGAATTGGAAAAAAGTTCAAATATTTCATCGATTTTAAAAATATTAATCTCTAATTCTATTATTAAACCACAAAAATGTGAAATTTATATTTTTAGAACCAACTAATATCCAACTAGTACACAATCGTGAACAAAATATCTGTATTTTACAATGATATATGTAATTCAACAAGATTAGCAGTAAAATTGCTCTTAACGGTCAACTCTAGGATAAAATTACCCCTAAATGTCAGCATTAGAGATATTATATATATATATATTAATTCACCAAATTTTTTCCGCTTCTACTTCTAAATTTCACCAAAATTTCCCGCTTATTTCATCAAAATTTCCCTCTTTCCCACTATTTCCCCTAATTTGCACTCTCTCTCTCCCTCTGTTTCTCTTTGCGTTTCCGCCTCTCTTCCAGCCCTCCTGACCTAGCTTCCAACCCATCTTCATCCTTCTTCCTCAATCGTGAATGAAATCTTAGCTTACTAGACTTCTTCTTACCATAACATACCTTTCAACACAAATCCTCTCAATCTCTGAGTCCACCTCAAAATTAGAAGTTTCGCTTTCCTCATCTCTCGCTCTCTCTCGCTCTCATCCTTGCTTGCCCTAATAGGTATTTTTCTTTCTCCTCTAAATCATCTAAGTATATCTTGTTGATCTGAAGGGGTTTTTTTATGTCTGAAATCTATTCGACCAGTTCTAGGGTTGAAGCTCATCCAATGGCAATTGGTAATTCTTCTTTACTGGATTTTCTGTTTAGTCATTCCCCTAATTTTAATTATTTAATTTACACCATTTATGGTTTATAAGGATGTAAGGCACATGATTGTTATTTTTATTGGTTTAGTTTAAGTCTGAAAAGTATCACTGGATGGATGGGGAGTTCTTGAATTGATTTCTATGTCTGAGAATTTTGACATTTATCCTATTTAATTTTTCTATTACATTGTTACCATTATTGTGCAGATTTTAAAGAATTTGAAGGAGACATTTTGACCATTCAACATGAGTACTATAAGTGTTCATTCTTATGACTATCTTATTTCTAGCTTGTTTGGTGTGTTAAATTTTCCCTAGCTTTTCAGTATTTATTGGTTTGTTGTTAAGAGAAAAATTATTTATCAAATGTTGTGTTTGTCATTAGCTCTATAGTTTGATGCTTAGCTGTTTTAGATTGATTACATCCATTTGGTGCTACCTGAAAATCTTGATTTACTATAGTTATAATAAACAAACTAATAACAGTAAGCCAAATCATATATGTCTGTTGTCGCTGCAATATATCTCCCATGACTTAGAGTTCATCAATCATTGTGCTACTTTTCTTTTGTAATTAAGCCGGCCCTTGGTCCTATTTATTACACTAGTGGAAAACTTGTCATCTGTGTTGTCTTATTTGCATCAGCCCTAAAAAAAACGCCATGAAAAATGGAGTAGGTGTTAGCATTTGAGCCTCTTTGACCAAAATGGAGAACTAGTGATTTGTGTTCTGTTCCCTTAGCTTTCAAGTGGAGCCTTAGTTAATTGTGTTGGAATATTAAATGATTTGTAGCCTTGGAATTGTGTTTTTGAGTTTTTGAGTCTTGTGTGTACAAGAAAGCTAGTGGGGGCATCATTGTTTTCTTAGTTCTCTACATTGATGACATCCTGCTCATCGAAAATGACATCCTTACCCTCTCAAAAGTCAGGGAGTGCTTGGGGAAGTGTTTCACAATGAAAGACTTGGACGAAGCTGAGATGATACTAGGTGACATGATCTACATGAATAGATCCATGCGACTTCTAGGCATGTGTTAAGAAAGGTATATAGACAAAGTTCTCGCTAGGTTCAGAATGATCAGAATAAAGAAAAGGTTTAAGCACATACGCTAAGGTATTGTCTTAAAGAATGAGATAGGGCCCTCTACCAAGTAGGACAGGGAATACTGTTGAAACACATTTCCACATGATTTTGATTTGACAAAATTATTTAAGTTAATCCCATGATTAAGACAATTAAATTTAAGTGCTTTGATTTAATTGTACTAATGTGTTTGTTCAATGTTAAGTATATTAATAAATGAGAACAGGAATAAAAAGTAAGACAGAACGAAATCAGCATGAGCCACAGAAGCTGAGTAGAACACAACTCAGCATCATAGAAGAAAAGTGTTCTTCAGAACAAACGCTTGAAGACGAAGCTGACCGAAGAAGCTGGGTAGAACGTAACTCAGCCTCGTCAAAGATAAAAAAAAATCGAAGGAAACGTCAATTAAGTCAAGCTGAGTGTTCGACAGGACAGCACCAATGATCCGTTAACTAGAAGACAAAGCCCGACAAAGGTCTGCACCAATTCAGAGGCCTCGGAATTGTGCCAAGAGACCTTTTCGAGATGCATGGATCACCTGGCGTTTGGCAAGAAGACAAACCTGATTTTTATATTGAAGTATTCGGGACGGTGTAAGCACGCATGTTTTTGAATCTTTCGTCTCAAGGCATTTAAAGCACAAAATTTCCTTTCCCAAACCTAAACTATTACAAATATAGATTTATTAAGGACTTAGGTTTAATATATTTACTTAGTCACGCCCGTGATAAGGGTGGTCTCGTCCGTGACTTAATATGAATTAATTTGCTTTTGTGTTCGTTTAAGAGGTACCGACTATGTCATGAGTGGACACAATCGTTACTTAAAACTTTAAACACGTTTAATTTTACTTTAATTTCTAACGTCCCTTTCATACCTCGACCGTGATAAGGGTGGTCGCAATCGTGGCCAAAAGTAAATGGTACTTAATGTTCTTCCCTTTCATACCTCGGTTGTGATAAGGTTGGTCTCAATCGTGGCCAAAAGTTAAGAATACGACTACTTGATTTAATTAACACGAGTTATAAAAATGAAAATTATAAATTGGGAAAAGAAAAATATCACATTCATCCTATATTGACTTGAAATTCAACATGTATTATGGCTAAAGTTTCCTTAAAAACTTTAATTGGTTTTTAATGTAAGACGAAAATCATACCGAGCTAAAAAGCTAAAGTTGTTAGTTTGATTTATGCCTATAAACCTAATTGAAAATTGAAAATAGGATTTATATTTATCATGAATTCATGATATAAAATAGAGATTTGAAACTAAAGAAATTTTACTTATGTACATTTACTCGAGACGTTTTTGAGAAAATCGTATCGGAGATTTGTAAAAAAATATTTGTAAGAATATTGCCCGTATAGAAATATTATTTCTAACAATAATGATAACCTTAAAATATGTTTAACATTATTTTGAAAGTTAAAGTGTTTGAAACATATGAAATATATATACTTAACAAAAAAAATGTTTATGAAAAATTGTCATTATTTTTGTTTGAAAATGTTGCATATTTTTGTTTGAAAATGTTGCATTATATACTTTACTTAAAATTGAATAACAATATGCATGTATACTTTAAATAAATAACATTCAATCTCATTCTTTGCATTCATTCGTACTTAAAGTTAAAATGAATATGAAATATCTCCTCCCACACTTAATTTGGACTATGTCCTCATAGGTGCAAAAAGCGATAAAACACGAAAAATAGTACGAAATTAAATCATACGAATTAGAATTGAAAAATGTAGTACCATAACATTCAAACATAATAATAAAGATAATTGTACCAAACATAAAGAGAAATATTGTACCAAACATAAAGAGAAATATTGTACCAAACTTGAACAAAACATAATAACGAAAATGAGGTAAAAGATAGAAAGGATAAAACCTATCAAGGTGAACTCGGTGGAGAAGGCGTAGTCTCAACTCCTTGGCGTCGAAAGAAAGATAGCAACGGGCGACAAGTAGATTTGTGCTCATGTCTCAATGTAGTGATATTGGTGTCCACCGTGTTTATCCTCGAACGCATTTCGGTATTGTTGGCAACGACTTCATCTAACCGCAAATTCATGTGACGGGTATGCTCGTTCATTTGTGTCAAAACACGTTGCCATCCAACTTGTTCTTCAACATTTGGTTCCACATTTGCGTGCTCTTGTACATTGGCATCAACATTCTCCTCCTCTTCTTCATCAAATTCCTCATTATCTTCTTCATCATCATCTTGGGCACCTAAACCTTGAGAACTTGAAGCTTCACCACCCAAGGTAGTAAAAACACGTCTTGTACGATCTTCATAGGAGATAAAGGCGGGTAGTCCCAATTTCTTCAATAAATTGGCTCTTTGAAGTGCCGTGATATCCAAGGAAGGTAAACCAACATGAGGCATATTTTGATAATCCGCTAATGCACCCCGAGCACCCAAAACAATGCCGGTAATTAAATTACCCATTGGCACTTGCTTATTACGGGACTTGGAAGCTCGAACTAAATTAGTAAATATCATCTCAATACTATCAACGGTCAAATTCTTAAAAATACTATCCAACATAAACAAATCACGGACTTGCACCTTTGAACTTTCAACCCGACCAAATAAAGAAAAGGATAAAAACTTGTGAAAGAAAAAGATACAATTATCCTTAAGTAACTTACTAGAAGTGTTCTTCGGATGAAAAACATCTAAGCCGGTTAAAGTGTGCCAAACCGTGTGTGCATTAAAAGTCTTTGGTTTGGAATAAAAATTCCGAGTAGGAAAACCAAACCATTAGTTCATTGCCGCATACCCGACTTCAAAACGAATCCCATTGTTTCGAAAAGAGATAATACCTTTCTTCTTATCATAAGTGAGAGTTACCAAAAATTCCAAAATATGTGATTTATTACTAGGAAAACGCATACTAGCAAATCTTGTCCAACCAAGAACGTATAGATATTCATCAATACGGTCGGTAAAAGAAAATATGTTTACCGTTTCGATGTCAAGGAAATGCATGTCGATGAACACCACTTCGCTATTAGAAAAACGGCGAAATTTTCGTCATTCGGCCTCCGTCGCAATATCGAACGGTGCTCCATATTGAACACGTAATCTAGTGATCTCGGAGGCTTTGGTTTTGTTAGCAACGGTCTTTTGTCTAGGCATTTTTGTTTGTGAAATTTGGTGAAAGAGATGAAGAAATTTGAAAGAATGAAAGGAAGAGTAAAAGATAATGGTGGTGATTTAGGGAAGAAGAAGATGAATAGGGTAAAGATTTATGGGGAAGGTGAGTGAATCTTTGTGTTGGGAAGAGTAAAAGATGAGTGATTGGTGTAAATAGAGGTGATATAAATAGGTTTAAGTAATAGGTATTGATTAGGATAGAGTAATAGGTAGTGAATTAGAGTAGGAATAGGATTAAATGCAAAAATCAGCCCCATTCCCGTCATAGCAGTCGCGGCAGCAAGCTTGCAAGGGGGCGGATTTTTCTTGAAAATTTCTCTTTTGCTGTCTCAACTGAGATTTCAGAATCTCAACTGAGATTCTGGAATTTCTGGGTAAAAATTGGACTGTTTTTGACAATTTGAACATGACTAATTCAATTCCTCTTGTAATTAAGTGATATTAATGCAAATTTTAATTCCTGAAACTAAGATAAACAAAACTGAAACATTAAATTAAAGGAAAACCAAAGGTTGTTCCTTAAATAAAAGAAATGAATTAAAGAATTAATGCACTTTATTAATCATAATCAAAGGAAATACAATAAAATACCTTAGTACATATATATATAAAAACAACTATGCATAAAAACAACAAACATATATACACTATTTACAAACAAACAACTCAAATAGTATCCCTATGAATTGGAATACGACGAACAGTGGCCCGGTCAATCTTCGCTTGAATGAAGATTTCCCTTTCTGTAGAAGAAAGAAATTTTGGACTAGAACGAAACTCTCTCTTTACAAGTCCCTCATTTTCCAGAAACTCGTAATTCATTATGGGAAATGGTTCCTTATCAGTCCAAGGAACAAAAACTGATCCTTTGGTTCCTAGGATTATTCCACATATAATATTCCCAAACCCTATTGTCTGATTCTTCGAACGGGAAGCGGCAACTAATCCCTCCATCAAAATCTTTGAGGAATTAACTGTGTTACCTTGGAAAATATCACCAAGCACATACAAATCGGTATCCTGGACAACACTGCTTCTGACTCGACCAAATAGGCTATGACAAAGAAATTTGTGGAGAAACAGCATGGAGTTAGAATTTATTGATTTGTTGTAGGCAAGACGTGGATTGAATCTCCAAAATCCCATCAACATTCTCCAGATATCTGTAGAAGTCATATCTCTGCCAGGATGATGCGGAGTGGTGTCCCGTGGTGGAAAACCAAACCAATTATGAAGTTCAGGATATCCAAAAGTGAACATCTTCCCTTCACAACGAAAATTGAGATGAACACGCCTCTTATTGACGAACCGAACGGTAGATAGAAACTCTAGAACCCAATTCCCAATTATAGGAAACTTTATGGAAGCAAACTTGGTCCATTCCAAATTTGTCAGATAGCGATTCATGTCATCGCTTATCCCGAGTTCTTCGTTCAGGAACTCATCCAGATACAGCATGCCACAGAATTGTGCATATCTAAACTGCAAATAACGTTTCCCTTCATCATGATTGTAGATTGGAAACCATGCTCCATATCGAGAAGAGATATCAACTCTCTTGCTTCGAGCAGAAGTGTTCTTCCTAACATTTTTCAGAGATTTGGTCATGTTTGTGAGATAAGATGGTGTTTGTAGGATTTAAGAATTGAAGAAAGAAATTCAGAATTCTGAAAGATGAAATGAAATGGAATAATTCTGAGCCTATAGGAATATATAAGATACATAAGTGAAAGGTTGTGTGTGTTTAAAAATAAAAGATGTCAAAGTGATACCTCTTGGATTTAACTGACTGAAGTTTTGAAATGTGATGTCTGTAATCTCTTACAGTTACATCAAAATGTTTAAAATACTAAAAATCTCAACTGAGATTTTCGGAATCTCAACTGAGATTTACCAAATCCTGAAACATGGAGAATCTCGAGTAAATTACACCAATGGTACCTGAACTTTACCCTAATTCAGATTACATTTTGTCTCAAAAATATACTCGAAGTAACGATGACCGGACAATTAAGTATATTTTACCGGTTAATGGCCGGTCAATGTGATTTTGACGAGTAAATTACATTGATGGTACCTGAACTTTACCCGAATTCACATTTTGGTACCTAGATTTCATTTTGTCCAAAAAATACACTTCAAGTAAAGATGACTCAATATTTTAGTATATTTGACTGATCAGTGATTGATCAACCCAAGTTTGACCATTTTAAATTAAAAATTGAGACCAATCATACACTCAATTAACATAAAATTATAATACTGTCATTTAGCTCATAAATGACAATATTATAATTTTATGTTAATTGAGTGTATGGTGAGTCCCAATGTTTAGTTCATGTTACCCGGTCACTAACTGATCAAATGAACTAAACCTTTCAGTCACCTTTACTTATGTTATGTTTGTAGGATAAAATAAAATCCAGGTACCGAAGTGTGAATTATGGTAAAGTTCAGGTACCATTAATGTAATTAACTCATGAAACTCACATTGACCGGTCATAACCGGTAAAAATATACTAAATTATCCGGTCATCGTTACTTCAGGTATATTTTTGGGACAAAATGTAATCTAGGTACCAAAGTGTAAACTATATAAAGTTCAGGTACCATTGGTATAGTTTACCCGGAGAATCTCAACTGAGATTTCTGGATATATATTTTCAAAAACACTTAACACTTAATGAAAATTTTCAAAACATGACTAGATTAGAATTTTAATTTTACAAACATTATTTGTACACAAATTCAAAAATAAAAGTAAATAAAAATAATAAAAAAATAAAAACAAAAATAAATTAACCTAAAAATTAAAATAAAAATAAATTAAACTAAAAAGAAAGAAAAATAAAAATTATGAACATATAATAAGAAAAACTAAAAATTTAAAAATATGAAAACTAAATAAATTAATTTTCATAGAATTCGTCCACGAATTCAATTGCTTGAATTGGAGCTCATTCGTAATAAATTTTGCATCGATTACCATTAACCTTAAATCGATCGCCATTGGACTTTTCTAGCTCTAAAGCTCCATAATCAAATGTTTTAACAACCAAAAATGGTCCACTCCATCTAGACTTGAGCTTACCTGGAAATAACTTTAATCTGGAATTAAAAAGTAAAACTTTATCCCCAATATTAAAGTTTTTAATTTTGATTCTGGCATCATGCCACTTTTTAACTTTTTCCTTATAAACTCTTTCATTTTCGTAGGATAAGTAGCGTAATTCATCCAACTCGTTTAAGTCGAACAAACGCTTCTTTCCTGCGCTTTGCAAATCATAATTAAGGGTTTTTATAGCCCAATATGCTTTATGTTCTAACTCTACTGGCAAATGACAAGCTTTACCATAGACTAATCTATAAGGTGTCATTCCTATAGGTGTTTTAAATGCAGTACGGTATGCCCATAACGCAACGTTAAGTTTATGTGCCCAGTCTCTTCTAGAAGACGAAACTGTTTTCTCAAGTATCCATTTGAGTTCTCTATTTGATATTTCCGCTTGACCATTCGTTTGAGGATGGTATGGCGTAGATACACGGTGGTGTACTCCGTATTTCCTCATACGCGATTCAAAGCTTCTATTTATGAAATGAGTACCTCCATTGCTTACCATAACTCTAGGGACTCCAAATCGACAGAATATTGCATTTAAAAACTTAACAACTACCTTAGAATCATTTGTCGGGGTTGCAATTGCTTCAACCCACTTTGAAACATAGTCTACGACTACTAATATATAATTTTTGCCAAAAGAAGTAGGAAAAGGACCCATGAAATCGATTCCCCACACGTCGAAGATTTCAACTTCCAACATATTTGTGAGAGGCATCTCATCTTTCTTTCCTAAATTCCCGGTTGTTTGACACTTATCACAACGGATAATAAATGAACGGACGTCTTTAAACAGGGTAGGCCAAAAGAAACCGCATTCTAATATTCTAGCTAATGTTTTGCTTACGCTGTTATGACCTCCATAAGCGCTTGCATGACATTCCAACATTATAGAGTCATATTCAAACTCACTAACACATCTCCTAAGCATTCCATCGCCGCATGTTTTGAACAAAAATGGATCTTCCCAAAAATATTTCTTAACTTCCGAAAAGAATTTCTTCTTTTGCTGAGAATTTAATCCATCTGGCACAACATGTGCAGCTAAGTAATTGGCTATATCCGCATACCATGGTGCTATGACACTTTGTACTTGCATGAGATATTCATCGGGGAAATCATCTCGAATGCCTAATGTTTCACCGATGGGACCGTTTTCATCTTCAAGTCTTGATAGATGATCGGCGACAAGGTTTTCAACTCCCTTTTTATCTTTAATCTCTATGTCAAATTCTTGCAATAATAAGACCCATCTAATAAGACGCGGTTTTGCATCTTTCTTGGCAAATAAATATCTTAAAGCTGCATGATCGGTATAAATGATGACTTTAGATCCTAACAGGTATGATCTAAACTTATCACATGCAAAAACTACTGCTAGCATTTCTTTTTCAGTTGTGGTGTAATTTAACTGTGCACCGGACAATGTGTGACTCGCATAATATATAACATGAAGTTTCTTATCCTTCCTTTGACCTAATACACATCCTACAACTAAATCACTTGCATCGCACATAATTTCGAAAGGTAAATTCCAATCGGGTTTCGATATTATAGGTGTACTGACTAAAGCTGTTTTCAATGTATTGAAAGCTTGTAAACAATCCTCATTAAAATCAAAAGTTGAATCTTTCATAAGCAAATTAGTAAGTGGTTTGGAGATTACAGAAAAGTTCTTTATAAACCTTCTGTAAAAACCTGCATGACCTAAAAATGATCTTACTCCCTTAACAGTAGTTGGTGGGGGTAATTTTTCTATAACTGAAGTCTTTGCTCTATCCACTTCTAAACCTTTTTTAGATATCTTATGACCTAAAACAATTCCTTCGTCTACCATGAAGTGACATTTTTCCCAATTTAACACTAAATTCGTTTCTTCACATCTAGACAACACTTTATCTAAGTTCTGTAAACATGCATCGAAAGAATCTCCATAAACTGAAAAATCATCCATGAAAACTTCCATTATATCTTCAATGAAATCATTAAATATTGCTGTCATACATCGTTGAAATGTTGCTGGTGCATTACATAGACCAAAGGGCATTCTCCTATATGCAAATATTCCATAAGGACATGTGAAGGTTGTTTTGTCTTGGTCATCCGGGTAAATGTAAATTTGAAAGAATCTGGAATATCCATCTAGGAAACAATAAAATGCATGACCTGCTATCCTTTCGATCATTTGATCAATGAAAGGTAGAGGAAAATGATCTTTCCTAGTTGCTTTGTTTAGGTTCCTATAGTCTATACAAACCCTCCAACCGGTGGTGGTTCGCGTAGGTATTAATTCACCTTCGTCATTCCTTACAACAGTTATGCCTCCCTTTTTAGGTACACAATGGATTGGACTAACCCATTCACTATCCGAGATCGGATAAATGATTCCATTATCTAAAAGTTTAGTAATCTCATTTTTGACTACTTCTTTCATGTTCGGATTTAAGCGTCTTTGCCTATCCGCTTTAGGTGGCTTATCTTCTTCTAAGTGAATTCTATGCATTACGATACTAGGATTAATTCCTTTTAAGTCTGAAATTTGCCATCCCATACTTCCTATCCTATTTCTAACAACTTCTTTCAATTTTTCTTCTTGATCATTTGTTAATTTGTTAGAGATAATTATAGGTAGAGAATCGCCTTCGCCTAAGAAAGCGTACCTCAAATGACTGGGTAATTCTTTAAGTTCTAATTTAGGGGGTATTACAATCGAAGGCGGAACTGGTCCATCTTCTCGAATCAAAGGCTCTGGATCCTTATCTTCTAATTCTTCACCCATTATAGGTTCTATTATTTCTTCTCTTTGAATAACGTCATTGACACATTCTTCAACTAAATCAAGTTTCATACAAGTGAATTCCTCCATAGGATATTTCATCAATTTGTTCATATTAAACTCGATTTTATCTTCTCCTATCCTCAAAACTACTTTCCCTTCCGACACATCAACTAGAGCACGTCCTGTGTTCATAAACGGTCTACCAAAAATTAGTGGACAATTAACGTCATATGCAAAATCTAATATAACAAAATCGGTAGGAAAAATAAATTTATCGACTTTGACTAAAACATCTTCAATTATACCATATGGTCTCTTAGTGGTTTGATCCGCTAATTGCAAAACCATATTGGTACGTTTGATATCTTCTTCTAAACCTAACTTGTTAAAAATAGACAACGACATTAAGTTTATACTTGCTCCTAAATCACAAAGACAACTTGGGAATTCAATATCTCCCAACTTACACGGAATAGTAAAACATCCGGGATCTTTGAGTTTAGTGGGCAAATTACTTGACACAATTGAACTACAATCTTCAGTTAACGAAATGGATGAAATTCCTTCCCAACTGATTTTCTTTGAAATCAAATCCTTTAAAAACTTACCATAGTTAGGAATTTGCGTGATTGCATCCATGAACGTCAAATTAATGTGCAAATTTTTAAGTTTATCCAAAAACGTTAAAAGTTGTTTGTCATAGTCCTTATTTCGGACTTTGTGCGGAAAAGGTGGTTTGGGTACAAAAGTTTTTGTACTTGAGTCAATTGGTGAACTTTTTGTGTTTGATATATGTTCTTTGGACTTTGGTAAATCAGTTCCTGGTAATGTTGCATCTCCGGGCATTTCTGGACCTAGATAATTTTTCCCTGAACGAAGAGTGATAGCCTTTACCTGCTCTTTTGGATTTTCTTCCGTATGGCTGGGAAGACTTCCCTCTTTTCGGGATGGAATTGATTTAGCAAGTTGACCAATTTGGACCTCCAAATTATGGATGCTAGATGAGTGGTTTTTAATAAGCTGATCGAATTTATTTTCGATCCGTTTAAAACCATCGTCGTGATTACTTATTTTTCCACTGATAGCATTTATGAATTTGTCGATTTTAGAAGATAAAGTGCTAATCGTATCTCTTGACTGATTTTGATAATTACTTGTACGATTTTGATTAGCACTTGCATTATTATTATCTTTCCAGTTAAAGTTAGGATGATTCCTCCATCCAGAATTATAACTAGTAGAATAAGGATTATTAGTTTGGTTTTGCCCTTGGACAAAATTTACCTGTTCGATCTCACTCATATTTTCATAATCCACGTCCGTTTGGATTGGATTACCATTGATATCGCGCGGTGCCATAAACCTATCAATTTTGTGTGATAAGGCAGAAAATTGGGCTTGTAACATCGCGACTGGATCAAGTTCCACTATACCTTTAACTGATGATGTGGTTGAGGATGATGGTTTCGCCATCGGTATATGTCCACGTTCCGCGGGCCACATACTGTTGTTGATTGCCATTTCCTCCAAAAGTTCTCTTGCTTGGGCTGATGTTTTCTTCATAAATAGCCCTCCCGATATAGCATCTAATGAACCTCTAGTTGTAGGATTTAGTCCATTGTAAAATGTTCGCATTAAAAGTTCAGTGGGTAATTGGTGGTGTGGGCATAAACGTTGAAGTTCTTTAAAACGTTCCCAAGTCTCATAAAGAGTCTCATTATCATTTTGAGAAAAAGATGTTAACTCTTTTATGACTCTTGCGGTTTTTGCTAAAGGAAAATATTTTGATAAAAAGGCTTGGGCTAATTGTTCCCAAGTTTCAAAAGTTGCGGCTGGCATTGAAGTTAACCACTCTTTGGCTCTATTCTTCAAAGTGAAAGGAAAAAGTCGAAGTTTGATTGCTTCGACAATCACATCTGGGATTTTAAAATTGTCACAAATTTCAAGGAAATTTGTTAAATGGGTGTTAGGATTTTTGTTAGGTAACCCGTAAAATGTTACATTATTTTGCAACATATTAAGCAAAGCTGGCTTAATTTCAAATTGGTTTGCGGTGATTCTGGGTCTAACTATACTATTGGTTACACCGGCCACGCCTGGCCTAGCGTAATCGATAAGTGTTGGTGGGTTTGCCATTTTTTCCGGCTCGGTATGTTTTTTTACTGGAGTCTTATTTTTGTTTTTCTTGTTCTTTCTAATGGTTTTTTCAATTCATGGGTCTATAGGGTCTGGTACAATGCCTGAACTTCGAGAACTGCGCATGAACCTGAAATCTTGCACGAACCAAAACTACATACAAAACAGAATTTGAAAAATAAATAAATTAGTAAATTAAAATTAATAAATTGCAAAAGTTAAAATAAGTATGTTTAAACCTAGATTCGAAATAAAACACAAAAAATCTAAAATTTTGTTAAAAATTTTGGCGTTCCCCGGCACGGCGCCAAAAACTTATTGAGCGATTTCTGCAAGTGCACGGTATACGCTTGTAGTAATAAAAGATATCGAACCCACAGGGAACGCTTTTTAACTAAAAACTTATTTAATTCAGTTTTATTCACATCTTTAGGTTTAACTAAATAAAATCGTTTAATTGATTGTATTGGTTCGGATAAATTAGGATTAGATAAGAATATTATATTGAACTTAGAGGACAATTCTGTCTTGAGATTTTGATTACAAGACAGACGCTTTCGTATTTGGCATAAATAGAAGGTATAAAACTTATTTTCATTAAGCAAAGAAAGCAACTATAACTTTGGTAAGATTATGAACATGTAATAATATAAGAATTTATGCAATTAAGTGGCTTTGAACCGTAGAAATCTCTCTGGATCGGAGCAGATTTCTACCTTAATCAAATTAGTATTTTATATCCGATAAGCCGCGGTCACGATCATATCATCCGTAAAATCTAATTCTTTCAAGTGTTCAACAAAGTTTCTATATAAATATGATTGTATAAAACGTTTTAATAAAAACACCAATTTATCATTTTGAAAATCATTTTGTCAGAACAATATCAAAATAACAACAGGAAGAATGTATTGAATAAAATAAATATATTATTAGTGAATTGTGAATCTTCACAAGTTAACAGAGAAGAAGAAACATGGATAGCATTTTAACGAAAATTTTGAGATCCGGATTGTCAATCTTTCCCTCAAACTTCGTAGGCTTGTCAGACCTCTTTGCGCTTCAGCCGTTAATTCTTCTCGTTGAATCTTCGGAATAGAGACTGGTCAGTCCACTACCAGAATGAAAACTTGTCTCTGATCAACCTTTGAAACTAAACTAATATTACTGTGTTTATAACTAATCTAATAACAACTTGTGTACATCAAGTTTGTTTATACAGAAATGAAATCTAACTTTCTGACTCTTTCTGAATCAGAAACTCAACATAATAACTCTCTGATTTCTCTAACTTTTCTAACTTAGCCAACAACATTGATTTCTAAAATGGATCACTTATTTATAGTTGGTGAAGGGTTGTAATTGATGGGTCATGTCCGCTGGTGAAGGGTCGCTTTTATCCAAACGAACAGACGCGATAAGGGGTGAATGGGCGAGCTGAAGACTTCAAATTTCCGGCGACTGGTGTTCGTATGTCGCGACTGAGATTCTGAAAATCTCAGTCGCGACAGGGGCTTTCTTCCCCGTCTTTCGGCTGCTTCTCGTCTCCTTGAGTCGGTCTCCTGATTAATACGTATTTTTGGCACGTAACTTAGGTTTTTCCTTCATTTTTGCTCCGTTTTAGCTCCTATTTGGATTTAACCAAATAATTAAGTACCTTGCATCAAAGAAGTAAATAAAGACGTAAAAGTATTCTAAATTAATATAATTAGCACGATTTCAATGTACATTTAACGTATTTATATATGATATTTTAGGTATATTTTGGGCTTAACAACATCTAAGCCAGCTACCGGAACTCAGCAGAAGCCTGGTTCAACTTTTGCTGACCCGCGCACCCACACTCAAAAGAATATTAGGAAATAGTGCTAACAATAGTCTATAATGCTTGTAACTTATATTTTATGGTATGTTCTTATTAAGCTGAGTAATATGATTTATAAGCATCTTTTATTCAAACTGACTTATATATGTGATGCTTACTTGTTATGCTTATATGCTGATCTGTTATACTTAACTACTCATTGAACAACAAATTAAATCTTGTGAACATAAAGAATATACAAGTAAAATATACTCAGCACACAACTGTGATACCTATATTCGACACTGAGTAATAACTATGTTCCATGAATTAACCAACTTCTGAAAGCTGACCTAGGCTCATCTGAATTAGATCTTGGAATGTCTAGAATTGAACTAAGTCAGTAAAGGCATGTCTTAATTTCACTCGATTAAATCTTAGAAAGTTTAGAGTTAATTTAAGTCAATAGATGCAACCCTTACGGGGGAGTAACTTCAGAAGAATAAAAGGTAAATCAATCATGGGGAACCTCAATGCTGTTTTCCATAATTAAATATTTTTGCCAACATCAAAATGGGGGAGTTTGTTGAAACACCTTTCCACATGATTTTCATTTTACAAAATTATTTAAGTTAATCCCATGATTAAGACAATTAAATTTAAGTGCTTTGATTTAATTGTACTAATGTGTTTGTTCAATGTTAAGTATATTAATAAATGAGAACAGGAATAAAAAGTAAGACAGAACGAAGTCAGCATGAGCCACAGAAGCTGAGTAGAACACAACTCAGCATCATAGAAGAAAAGTCTTCTTCAGAACAAACGCTTGCAGACGAAGCTGACCGAAGAAGCTAGGTAGAACGTAACTCAGCCTCGTCAAAGATAAAAATCGAAGGCAACGTCAATTAAGTCAAGCTGAGTGTTCAACAGGACAGCACCAATGATCCGTTAACTAGAAGACAAAGCCCGACAAAGGTCTGCACCAATTCAGAGGCCTCGGAATTGTGCCGAGAGACCTTTTCAAGACGTATGGATCACCTGGCGTTTGGCAAGAAGACAAACCTAGCGCTAGAAGATGAAACCTGACGCTAGAAGATGAAACCGACAAGCCTAACGCATGCTAATTTCAGACGACAAAATTGGCCTGCAAATCTGTATGCTGACCAATGAATGACGCAAGAAGACCGTTTGAATTCAACGGATATATCTGAATTCAAATGATTGAAGCATCAGATTTTACTATAAAAGGACAAGTTCATCACTTGGATCCTTTGCCGATTTACAAAAAGAAAAAGCAAGTACAAACAGAAAAGAAAATCATCACAAGAGTAAAAATCCAAAAGAGAAGCTGTCTGATTAGAAAAAGCAATTTCTTACACCCAAATCCAATCTCTATGTAAAAGTCTAGAGTGAATTTGTATTCATCTAAAGTGTTCTTCATATAGAAAGAACAAATTTGTATCAATTGTAAAGATTGAGAGAGTGGTGCTGAGTACTCGGTTTTAGTACTCAGCGGTAGAGAAAATCTGAGTGTTCGGTTATAGCGCTCAGTAGGATTAAGTAGACGAATAGAGGACGGTACTCTTGCATACTCAATTGCTTTGTAAACGGTTTGTGCTCTACCTTAAAGAGCTCAGTAGTGGGTTGAAAAAGTCCGGAAGGATTCTGGGGACTGATGTAGGCGGTGAGGCCGAACCAGGATAAGACTGCTGAGTAATCTCTAACCCTTCTCTTGATACAGTAAAACCTCTATATAGGAATACGTTTGGGACCGGACAATTTGTATAACAATTGGGAGGTTATTCTTATATAGAGTTTGGTAGCCAAAAAAAAAATCAACACTTAAAGTTTATAAATTTAACAACAATAAGAACTCTCTAATTGGAAGAGTTTTGAGTTTAGTTTAATAAAACAAATAAATGTTTAGCATATCAAGTCTACGAGTTTTATTTCCAATACCTAAAGAATTGGAAGAGTTTTGAGTTTAGTTTCCAATACATAAAGAAAAGAGTTTTATGGGAAAATGGTAAGAATTTATAGTTAAAGTTGGAATTTGTGTGCCAACTCATATTTAATCTCAATAATTTTTAAATTTTTTAATAAATTTTGTTTAAATCCTTAATACATATATACATTATTTACATAATTATTCCTATATAGAGGTATAATTTCTAAAGGTGGGACTTGGATTATGTATAACAATTAACATTTGGGAGGTTATTCTTATTTATAACCGGCCCAAGTTGGGACCGAAATTTTTTATAACAAATTGGAGGTTATTCTTATATAGAGTATTCCTATATAGAGGTTTTACTGTATATATATGTATGTGTTGCTTGCTTAAATTACTCAGTATATAATTTGTATAAACCGACGCTGAGTAATCAGAGTGCTGAGTTGGAAGCTGACCTAAGTGTTATTTCCCAACTCACAAGTGAAACATTTCTAGTCAGCTTCTGACTAAAGATGTCTTGCATCGCGCTCAGCCTTGCTGACTAAAACTGAGTGAAGTTATTTAAAAGAATTAAATTAAGTCAGCATAATTAAGCGAAAAAGTTACATTAGTTCCTAACCCTCCTGGAACTAATCCTATTACATTACACGGGACCAACAAATATATGAACTAGGTTATGTATGCTTTAGCAATATGATCTATCAAATACGTCATGCATTGTACCAGGTCAGATGTCGCATATGCATTGAGTATGTCAAGTCAGTTCTAGAAGGACTTTAGAGAGGCCCATTGGACCACCATCAAAGGAATCTTGAAGTACCTCAAAAGGACCAAGAATAACTTCTTAGTGTGTAGAGGCAAGGAAGACCTTGCTTTTAGTGTTTACTATGATGCAAGCTTCCAATCTAACAACGACAAGCTAAAATCCTAGATAGGATGTGTTTATATTGAATGGGCAAAGAACCACTGCAGATTCTTCAGTAGAGGCTAAGTACATCATGGCATCAAATGTTGCGAATGAGGATATTTGGATTAAGAAGTTTGTGACTAAGCTATGAGTTGTTCCATCGATCCTAGAGCCATTAGACTCATTTTGTGATAGCACATTGGTTATCGCATAAGAAGAAGAGTTGTGGTCACACAAGAGGGCCAAACACATACACAAAAAGTATCACCTCATTCAAAAGATCATCAAGAGATGAGATATCAGATTTACATGGGTCGCGTCAGAAGAGAATGTCATAGATTCGCTTACGAAATAGTTACATTAGCAACAACATGAGGGACATATTAGATCCATCGGACTTAGGACTATGCCCGATTGGGTCTAGGACAAGTGGGAGATTGTTAGTGTATGTTCAAGCCCCAAGACATTGTACTTTGATGGTTTTAATAAATTAAGGCATTAATCTTTCAGTTTATTTATCAATGTTAAATTATCTGATAAAGTACCCAGAGTATAGTGATTTGTGCATATTTGGAGGGTTGATGACCAAGACAAGTGAAACCATGTAGCAATAAGATACTATACTAAATCATCCATAGTCTGTTGTTTATAGTGGGAACTGTATTCAACTATAGACTAGTATATGTTTGGGTTGTGATGGTGTTTCACCGGTCATGGACATTTAAAGGTGAGCATCGGTTCGGTTCGGTTACTAACCGAACTGAATTTTGTGCTATTTTTATAACAGAACTGAACCGAATAAGATTGATAACCGAATGTTATTTAACTGAAAATTTTCGGTTCGGTTATCGACCAAATAACCGAAAACTCATAATAGTTAATTTTTGTATAATTTTGTTTAATTGGTTTTCAAATAATGCTCTTGTATAAAAGTTACAATTGAAGAAATTAAAGACTAATGAACCAAATTTATATATATAAAGATAAAAGTATATTTTTTAGGGGTTGGACTTTGTATTTTATAAGTTATTTATATATAAAAAAATAAAATTATATTTTTTATATTTATATAATAAGTTCGGTTCGGTCATCGATTATACCGATATTTTTTTCAATAACCAAAACGATAACCGATTACCAAACTAAGCCAAAATTAAAACCGAACCAAACCAGAATGTTAAAATAACCGAACTAAATGAAATCTTCGGTTCGGTTATCAGTTTGGTAATCGGTTACCGGATATTTTGCTCACCCCTACGGACATTGGATGTCAAGCTAGAGGCATAAAAGCTTATGAAATGGTAAGCCTTGTACAGATCCACCAAATGAGAACACCACATGAAACCTAGTCATAAGTGTGTCTCATTGTAACACTTAATGTGGAATCATTAAACCGACGTTCACTGTGGGGCCTAGATGATTTACAGTTCACTTTCATTAATTGGTTAAATGGCCTATAACAGGGTGCCAAGTATGGGTTTAGTCAGGTGTGTTGTATCTCATGCTTAGAAACCACGAGTGAAACAATGGATTGCTTCTCTCCTATTAGAGAGAGGATATCCTCGTGCACTCGATTAGTGAGACTAAGAAAGGTACAATTGTATCCAAGTGAGGCTATAGTGTTGCATCTTATTTGATTCTTATAAGTTCATCAGGGAATCAAGACATGCTCAATAAGCTTTCAAGGGTGACTTGTCCATGCCTCAGATGAGCATTGATATCCGATTAGCATGGATCACAAAAGGTTACTATTAGAGTCGATATATGAAATATGGACCAAATGACAGATTGGGATCCACTACCAGATTAAAATGGGCCTACGAGATCGCTCACTTATGATAATCAACGATAGTCCAATTACGTATAACTTGGATAAGTTATTTGCATTGAGTTATGTGTTTCGAGATGATTTGATTGGATTAAATCAGACTCAGGATGTAAGCAAGAACTATTAATTGGATTAATATTTAATCAAAATTTTAAATAAATATATATATATATATATATATATATATATATATATATATATATAATTTACTATGGATTATAAATAATTTTTGAATTGGATTTAATGAACTAACTAAGATTCAAATTGGATTTGAGTTAGATAAACTTTCAATTTGGTCCCTGCAGAATTAGAATTGGAAATCAACTCCTAATGACTTATGCCACAAACTCTCTCTCTCTCTCCATAGTTGTCAATATAAAAGCATCACTAAGTGTACTAAGTGTGTTTTTAGTCAAAAAGTTTCTAAGCATATTAACTAGAAAACTCTCTACATAAAAATCTAAGAACTAATTTGAAGATTCGAACGACTGACAAATGACTGACTCGTTTGATTCTTGCTACATGTGTGAGAACATGGAGGGAGTTCACATTTCAACTCATTGTCTCGTTATAACGATTAAATTGTATCGAGCTTGAAGAACGGTAAAGAAATTTGATTCCCTCAGAAATATGCATGATCTTGGTGTTTATATTTCCGTAGAATAGTTTTTCTACCCTTGTTTCTATGCTTCAAATCCGTCAAGTTTATTTAGCTAGGGGATATGGAATGTTTGGAACCCTAACCCAGACCAAAGAAATTACATTGAGGTGCCTTAAAAATAAAGGTGAAGGGGGAAGATTTTAGAGAAATGGATCGATTTTGGTATGAGGGACATGACAATCGAAAGAGAATGGGGTAAAAGGAAAATTAAGAGTTTCTAGAAAAAGGAGAAAAGAGAAAAGCAGGGACATTTAAATTCTATTCCTGCCCAATATTTGGGTTTAGTGTACAATTGTTAAATTGTGCTTATTTTTTTGCTTCGCCCATGTTAACTTCAATTTTTTTTTTCCGTTAAAACAATATGTCATTTAAATATGATATAAATTTTAGCTTGAAATTACATGTTTAAGAGATAACAGAGGTGTGTTATTTTAAATAGACACATAAATTGAAGTTTTTTTTGTAATGGTGATTTCATACGATAGAAGTTTAAAAACCGTCATTAAGAATATTCAGATGATAGTAAAAGTAATGTCTATCATATATCAGTTACGTAGTTTTTCATACTCATCTATTATCGGATTCGAGGAATTTCATTATGATCTAATAGTGTTGAGTACCCACGGGACTTTGTATCGGTTGTCATTCCTAGTCTGGTAGTCTTCATTTTGCAAAAGTAAATATAGAGAAAAGACTTAATACATCATCAGCTCACCGAACTTGTCCATAAAAGTAGATTGTCTCCTTGAATTTTGTTAGTGTCTCACCAGCTCCCTAAACTTGCTTATTTCATATCACCAACTAGGGGTGTTCAAAATTGGTTGGGTTATTATAACCCATCAAATTTCAACCCATCCAACCCATGAAAGGTAGTGTTAAGTGGGTTACAATGGGTTAGATGGGTTGAATGAGTTATATATCTTATATTTGATGGTTTATCATAACCCGTCTTAACAACTCGTTTAACCCGTCTAACCCACTCAATTTGTATAATTCTCTATATTTTCACTTTGTTTTTTATTTATCTCATTTAAATTTAAAAAAAAATGTGGTTATTCATAATTTGATATTTTTTAACTGAAAAAATGAAAATTGTAAGCCCGGAGAATTAAGAAAACAATTAAAAAAAATCTAAAGCGGAAAAAAAACATACCTGAATCGGACATGGCACCTGAATTGGTGGTGAATCGGACGAGTCCACCGATTCTGCCGATTCATGTACTCAATTAAAAAAAAATTATTTAAAATTTTAAATGGATAAAAAAACAATATTGGCTTAAATTAAAAAGAGTTTTTTTTAAAAAAAAAACTAGGAGGCTCTTTCTATTACGTTGCAATTAAAGACTATATATTTTATTACTTTCAATTCCTAACTTTTTTTATATATTTCTTTCTCTAACCGCTCAAGTCAACTTTAATTTGATTATATGTAACAAACTTAGTTATTAAAACTTTAACAAGTTTTTTTGTAGTTATGTTTGTAATGCATTATATATCATAGACATAATTAAAGTTTAGAAGGTTCAATGTAACATTTAAATAACAGTCAAACCAGGATGTTCAAATTTTCAGTAATGTAATAGTAAAATTGATATTGCTTAGAATCGTTAGAGATAAATATGTATTATTTCGTATATTAGACTCAAATCTACACTTTTCTATAAATGTTGGGGTCAAATTTAATCTATCTCTATATTTTATTATTATTATTATTTGAGATTCTGGTTCGATAAAAGTAAAAAGAACAAAAATATATTTTAAACCACATAATGTCAATTTAACTTTTTTATTATTTAACCTACACAATTTGAGATAAAAAAAAAATAGAAGAAAAATAGTAAAGGAAACAAAATAAGTTTTAACTCACTATAACTCATCCAATCCATATAACCCAACCCACACAATTCATCTAAAAAAAATTATTCCAACCCACCATAATCCATCTAACTCATCAAGTAGTTTCCTTACATGGATTGGGTAAAAATCCAATTATAACTCATACAATCTAAGTTTGGACACTCCTATCACCAACTCCTTATACTTGTCCATCAAATAGATTAGTTCTCTGAACTTTACAAGTGTTTCACCAGCTCTATAAACTTGTTTACTCCGTAACAACTAAATACAAAAACCATAATACTAATTCTCGATCTCCATTTATTCAATCTCTTAAACCTGCAACACTAACACTGGTAATAGGTTGAAAGGTATGAAAAGAGAAAAAAATTACCCCTTAAATAGATGAAGATGTATTTTTAGAGTTTAGATTTAATAAGTTTTTGTATTTAGTTATTACGAAATAAGCAAGTTTAGGAAGCTGGTGAGACACTTACAATTTAAAGAGTTAATATATTTTTATAGACATATTTAAAAAGCTGGTGATACGAAATAACTAAGTTTAGAGAGCTGCTGATATACTAACAAAGTTTAGGGAGCCAAAACAAGCTAGAGCAAGTGATGTATTAGCCTTGGAGGAAAGAAAAAAAAAAAACCAAAAATCAAAATAACTACTAACATCCACTACCAGAATTCCGCACTAAAACTCTCCTCTTACACTCCGGGATCTTGTCTGATTATCCGGCGCCGCCAAATCGCGACCATGAGGCGCTTGAGAAACACCGGCGGCGTAGGTTTGGCGGCGATTTCTTATGTGGCGGTGGATTACCTCCGTCATATATCCCCCACTTGGCACGAGCGACTACAGCCAGCACTGTGGTCTGTGCTCGCTCTAATCGCCATTTCTCGCATCCCTTTTTACAAGCACTGGTCCTCTGAGCTTCGCGCTGCCATTCCATTTTTTGCTTCCATGTTCTTTATGCTCGCTTGTCTCCTCTTCGAGGCTCTATGCGTTCGCTCCGCCACCGCCGTGCTTGGCCTGGATTGGCACCGGTAACTACCATTTCTATTTTTTTATGTGCTTAATAATTGATATTTCTTTGCTTTTCTCGCCGAGTGATATGATCTGAGTGTTTGAAGCAGGTCAAGTTTGATTTGTTTTAAGGATTCAGATTTCTATATTTTTTACTGAATTTGCATTTAAGCTTGTTTAGACCCCATTTTTTTGCTTCTGTATACATAGAGCTACATCGATCTGCTTTTTCTGCCTAGTTTTTAGTTACCGATTGGGAATGATATTTGAGTTGAAGTGGGATCTGAAAATGGTATTTGACTTTAATGATCTAGATTTAGTGACTAAATCTCAAAAAGCACAAGGTTACGAGTATTGTAAATTCAGAATGTGGTTTCCTCTGAGTGTTTCTTGGCTAGGGTTTTATAAAGGTTTCGGGTAATTCATTAGTGTTGAGTAGCCGTGAAATTCGTACCATCCCTAGTCTTGTTTGTGGTCTTCATTTGTAAAAGTAATATAGCTAAAAAATAAAAACAAATCAAAATAACTACTAACAAACCACTACCAGAATTCCGCACTAAAACTCTCCACTTACACTCCGGGATCTTCTCTGATTATCCGGCGACACCATATCGCGACCATGAGGCGCTCGAGAATCACCGGCGGCGTAGGTTTGGCGGCGATTTCTTATGTGGCGGTGGATTACCTCCCTCATGTCTCCCGCACTTGGCACCGTCGACTAAAGCCAGCACTGTGGTCTGTGCTCGCTCTAATCGCCATTTCTCGCATCCCTTTTTACAAGCACTGGTCCTCTGAGCTTCGCGCTGCCATTCCATTTGTTGCCTCTATGTTCTTTATGCTCGCTTGTCTCCTCTTAGAGTCTCTATGTATTGGGTCCGCCACCTCCGTGCTTGGCCTGAATTGGCACCGGTAACTATCATTTCTATTTTTTTTATTTGCATAATAATTTATCTTTCTTTGGTTTTCTCTCCAGAGTAATATGATGTGAGTGTTTGAAGTAGGTCAAGTTTGATTTGTTTTAAGGATTCAGATTTCTGTAATTTTTTACTGAATTTGTATTTAAGCCTATTTAGACCCCCATTTTATGTTCGATCTGCTTTTTCTGCCTTGTTCGATTGGGAATGATACTGAGTTGAAGTGGGATCTGAAAATGGTATTTGACTTCAACGATTTATGATCTAGATTTAGTAACAAAAGCATAAGATTACGAGTATTATAAATTCAGATGTGGTTTCCTCTGAGTGTTTCTGGGCTAGGGTTTTCTAAATCTTTACCTTAAATAGGTCAATCTGCAGAATATTACTCAAATTAAGCATGGAGTTTAATGATTGGTTGGAGAATCAATTTTTTTGTCAGAATGTAGTTAATTATCTTTCAGCCTTTTCAAATAGATACGTTCGCTCTATTTTGTGTATCTTGGGAGAATCTTTTGATAGTTTTATTTTTGGATAGTTTGTTTTACTGAAATAGTTTAATTCCTAGCTTCTCCATTTGTGATCACTGATCATACAAAATTTGTGCATTTAATGTGTAGAATTTTCCATACACCTTAAGTTTCCATATGGAACAAGGTATATTTATAGTTTTATTCTTCATGCATTTGTGCTGACAATACTTGATAGATGTCTAAATTAAAACCTTGGTGGGTATGAAGGTCCAAGTCTGAAATTCTGAAGATAAATTATCGCTTATTTCAATCTTTCTGACTCAATATTAGAGTAGATGCAGAATGGGTTTTCATGACAAATCATGATTTTAATTCCTGAAAAAATAGATGAATTTTCTGATGGCTTGCATTTAAGTTGATATAATCATGGGTCATTTTTTCAACACTTTTCAGGAACTTTCTTTTGAAAAATGTGCATTCCATCTCCTAAACTATTTTTTGAAGATTGGCAAATATTTTTAAGAGGACTATTGATTGGCTTGGTGATATAAATATTGAACAGAGATACGCCTCCTCTCCCTGATACTGGCCAGTGGCTGCTGCTTTCGCTTAATGAAAAACTTCCTGAGCCATTGGTTGAGATACTCAGAGCTCGGATTATTGGACTGCATCACTACCTCATGCTGTTTGTGATATTGGCATTCTCTGTGCTATTTGGCTCTGTAGAAGCCCCTGGACTCGGACTAGGAGCACGTTACATGTTCACTATGGGAATTGGCCGTCTTCTTCGTGCTATAACTTTTATATCTACAATTCTTCCATCAGCCCGACCTTGGTGTGCTAGAACTCGGTTTTCAGTCCCGGCATACCCTCATCTATGGGCCCAAAAGTATTATGTACCTTATGCTTCATCTGCTAGTGCTATTCATCGAATCATACAGCAGGACATAGCTTATGGTATGTTCTTTGTGTATATATGTATCACTATATCCGTTTTATCTTCTTAGTCTTGTACTTCGATATTTTCTGTGTTTCAAGCCTAAATTAAATACTTTCAATGCTCATTCCCCTTGAAGCTTCATAGTTTTTATGTATTTATTTTAGTAGCTAACATTCTACCAGACTTTTATTTGATTTTATTTTACACCATCCAGGAAGATGTAGAAGGGTTTCTTATGCTGGACGTTTTAAATTTTTAGGTTAAACAATCAAGCTCCTTTTAGGTTCTAACTAGTTTTTGAGCTCTGCTTTTAAGCTATCTTAGAAATACTGTAGATATATTTATATTAAGCTGGAACCTATCTTTATGGCTTGTCGTTTTCAATATATCCAGCCGACACTGGGGAATACTTGGTTGATTACCGTCCAGATTGGGGTCGCATGAGTTTCTTGATAGATTTCTTACGGCCAACTACAGAAAGATCATGGTTTAGTCTGTTAAAGAAAGCTGGAGGCGGCTGCAATGATCTGATATACAGTGGCCACATGCTTGTTGCTGTATTAACAGCTATGGCTTGGACGGTAAATATCATAGCAAGATTGCTTTGTCCAATCCGCTAATGGCTATTGCACAAAGTTTGCTTCACTTTAATGGTTTCTTTTGAATCATTGCTGCAGGAAGCTTATGGAGGCTTTAGCTCAGCTCTGATATGGCTACTTGTAGTGCACAGCGCACAGAGAGAAATTCGGGAACGCCACCATTATAGTGTAGACTGTATTGTGGCCATATATGTAGGCATTTTACTATGGAAAATGACAGGTTTTATCTGGCCAAAGAAAGATGCCATGAGAAATAGAAATCTGTTGAAGCTTGAGAAAATTCAGAGTAGATTAATACAAGCTGCAAAAGACTCGGACATGGAACAAGTGAGGGAGCTTCTCAATGAGGTAGAATTGAAGAAGCAGGAGAGGCAGATGAAAGACCAAAGCAGGTCTATGTTGTTTCCATGTGTAATCATATTCTCAACTCTTATTATTGCCCTTCTAGCCTTCACATTGACAAGCGACGGATGATCTTTCTGACACGATTAGTCTTGCAAGTGAGCTCAGACTTTTTTTTACATTGTACTTGTATGCAGCGGAGGGATGCAGGTGCGTTCCAATGCTTATGGGTGCTTAATTGAAACTTTTTTGGTGCCTTTACCCTAGAAAATTAGAGCTCCGTAGGCAGGTTCAATTGAGATTTCTGGCAACTCTTCTAGACTCTCAACCCCCGTGTAGGCAGGTTCAATTGAGTTTTCCGGCAACTCTTCTAGACTCTCAACCCCCTTGATCAGTCGCTGCTTGTATTGTATGTGTTGAAACACTTACCACTTCAATAGTTTGATTTTTTTTTTTAGATTTTAAAAGAATTTTATATTTGTTTGGGTAATTTATCCGTCCTTTTTTTTACTTAACACAATGTTTAGTCATCCTATTTTGAAAAACACATTATAAGGGTCATATCCTTTGTCACTGATAAACCTTTGGTCCTTGTTGGCAGAGATAATATTCAATATGGCATCTATAACCCCCACCTTTATCTATAACAATTGTTCTTCGTTATCTTCAAGGCACCTTGAATTATGGCATCACGATGTCATCAAAACCTATTGACAATGTTCACTGCTATTCTGATAGCGATTGGGGTGGATGTCATGATGATAGATGATTAACAGGTGCCTTCTGCATTTATCTTGGCAAGAGTATCATCTCATGGCAAACTCGCAAGCAACCGACGATAGCAAGATCGTCCACTGAAAGTGAATACAAAGCAGTCGCGAATGCCACGGCCGAACTTTTGTGGATTCGATTACTTTTGCATGATGACTTAGGTTTTCCGATGCCAAAACCAGCGCAACTATGGTGCGACAATGTTGGTGTTATCTATCTCACATCAAATCCAGTGTTTCATGCTCGTACGAAACACATTGAGCTTGACTATCATTTTGTGCGTGAACAAGTCTCCAATGGTTTTTTCAGTGTTCGCTTCATTCCAACTGATGATAAGGTGGTTGACATTCTTACCAAGCCACTGCCTACTATACGGTTTGAGCGACTTCGCTCCAGACTATTAGTTCAAGATCGGCATCGGCTTGCGGGGGGTGTTAGAGATAATATTCAGTATTATCTCTACTAATTATCTTCGGGATAATTATCCTCCTAATACTTATAGAGTTATACTTGTATCACACTCTTAGAAGTATAGTAGGATTATACTGTTCTATTCAGTAGTCTATTAGGTTTACACTACCTGTTATATATATACAAACTTATCAGTGGACTTTACTCAATCTCTCTCTCTCTCTCTCTCTCTAGTCGACATTCCTCTCTCTTTCTCTATCTCTCACTGTTCTGCTTCTATCAACACTTGTGTCTATTTTTTTAAAATTTTAATTATTATATTTGGCATAAACGGACAGTCAAAAAATAATAGAGTCACATGACCATTCTGTAATCGTACTATGACTGTCCTGAACCCTAAGATATGTTCTATTAAAAATCTAAAAAAAAAATTAGATAAAATGACCAATGGACAAATGATAGGAATCTTATAATTGTTTTTCAAAATAGAGAAATTAAATCATGTGTTATGTAAAAATGTGGAGACTAATAAATTATTTACCCTATTTGTCGGGATGTCTTAAACATTTGTAAGGTCATGTGCTAAATGAACAAAAATTGGATCGTATTCATTAAAAAATTAATACTTTCATATAATAATAATGTTTCAACAAAATTAAACATCAAAGTACTTTTAACTTGATTTTTAACGCAATAAAAATGATTAAATTAGATATTACATAATAATAATTAAAAAAAATGGATCCTTTTAATACTCTTAGGCCATGTTCTTTATTACTCTTAGCCTAGTGGTTGAGAGCTTACCTATGACTTGGGAGGTCATGGGTTTGAATCACATCCGGGTCTGGTGGGGATTTTTCTTTCTTCTTTGATGTAAGCGCATTGTGCGCAAATTTATCAAAAAAAAAAAAAAATCAACTTAGTT
Source organism: Euphorbia lathyris (assembly GCF_963576675.1). NCBI lineage: Eukaryota > Viridiplantae > Streptophyta > Magnoliopsida > Malpighiales > Euphorbiaceae > Euphorbia > Euphorbia lathyris. Next base: position 29,682,340 of record NC_088916.1, on the reverse strand, counting down.
TCAGCATTCAGTAATTTATCATCATTTATTATAATTATAATTATTTATATATAATTTATCACTATTTATTATTATTATTATTTAGGGTTAAGGTGCAAAAATATCCCTAGCGTTTTGGGCCAGGAGCAATTTTATTCTTAACGTTTAAAATGATGCAATTTTACCCCTAACGTTGATAAATTGGGTCAATTTCAGACATTATTATAAAACACAGATATTTTTGTACATTATTCTGCACTAATTGCATAATAATTCGTTCTAAAAAAAGATTTCATGTTTTTTATAATTTAATAATAGAATTTGAGATTAATATTTATAAATTCGGTGGATTTTTTGAATTTTTTTTGTCTAATCCGTACAAAAAGACAGTATATTTTTTTATTATTATTATTATTTCACATCCCAACGAATGTTTGTGATTTGTTACTGATAAAATGACATACGTATGAAGTGTAGATAACAAGATTCATGACTGAAAAGACAGTTTGATGGATTATTTCTCAAATTGACCCAATTTATCAACGTTGTGGGTAAAATTGCTCTTGGCTTCCAACGTTAGGGGTAAAATTGCACAATTTTAGACGTTAGAGGTAAAATTGCACAATTTTAGACGTTAGAGGTAAAATTGCTCCTGGAACAAAATGTTAGGGGTATTTTTGCACCTTAACCCTATTATTTATCTATAATTTATCATTATTTATAAATTAGATAAAAGTCAAGAAATGGTAGTCTATTAAAGTATATATCGTTTAATTTTACCTCTAACGTTGGTAGCCAATAGCAATTTTACTCTTTAATGTTGATAATTTAGGTCAATTTCAGATACTATTATAAAATACAGATATATTTTGTTTTCTATTCTGCATCAATTGCATATCCATTTGTTCTTAAAAAAAGATTTAGTTTATAATTTAATAATAGAATTGAAGATTAATATTTATAAATTTGGTGATTTTTTTGAATTTTTTCTTCCAATTCGTACAAGAGACAATTTTTTTTTCACATCCCAACATATGTTTATGATTTGTTACTGATAAAATGATGCACGTGTGATGTGTAGATAACAAGATTCATGACCGAGAAGACAGTTTGATTACTTCTCAAATTTACCCAATTTATCAATGTTAGTGATAAAATTGCATCATTTTAGACGTTAGGGGGTAAAATTACTCCTGACCCAAAACATTAGGGGTATTTTTGCATATTAACCCTTAATTGTAATAAAAAGTTAAGAGTTTGTATTCATATGAAAATTTGTATTTAATTTCATAGGTTTTAAATTATATGTAAATTTGTGTTTGTATGTAATTTGTATTTTTAATTTAAATTAGATTCATTTTTATTTAATTTCATAGACTTTTACCGAGCCGGGATTTTATTTGATATTTAATTTTTTTTGAATGAATTTGATATTCAATTTAGTTTTATCTTTAATAATATATTTATTTATTATTGATATTATTATTATTAGAACCATCACCATTATTATTATTATTATTATTATTATTATTATTATTATTATAAGTTTATTAATGTCCAATATTATCCTTAAAATTATTTTAAAGTCCAATATCATCATTATTGTTAAGTCCGGTAGCATTCAGTTAAGTTCAGAAGCATTCAGTTAAATTCAGTTCAGTTCAGTTCAATATTTAGTAGCATTTAGTTCAGTTCAGTAGCATTCAGTTCAATTCAGTTCAGTTTATTTTTTCAGCGATAAAGCACAGAGCCTTAGATCGTTAACTTTCTGGATAAGTTAACATTCACTTAATTTTACACATAATAATTTAGTGAATTTTTCACATAGTAATTGATAAACAATAATTTATTTAGATTTGTATAATAAAAAAAATTAGACTCTTTAAATTTGGGATCCTGTGCGGGAGAACTCCTTATGCACATTTCTGCTATTGTCCTACATATTTGTTTTATGAGCACTTGAATAGTTTGAAGTTGGATATCTAAAGACTCAAATGTTGTGAATTCTTAAACCGTCATGTTTGTCAAAATTAATGTACGCTTCACATGCACCTTAATGAGCATGTAGAATTTACTCATTCACCGTTAAATCTAGGCTTATTAGAATTCTAATGTGTAGATTCAACAATCTTGATCAATACCACAAAATTAAAATCAAAACATATTCACCGAAGAACAGAAACTTCACCTGAGCTAACTCTACTAACATGGTGAGACTGAGGAACTGAGCCTTCTTTGACCGAATCCTTCTTAGCCGTTTCTTTGACGGCACCAACACCATTGCCCTCCTTGTTTGATGATCCAAAACAAGGAAAACACCCACCCATATCAAATCCGAACAAATCAAACCCCACCCACAAATCTCAGAATAGATTACAGTAGGGCTGCACAAAACTAACCGGAAAACCGAAAAATCGGTTTCCGAAACCGAAACCAAACCGAAAAATAGGTTAACCGTAACCGATGGACTAGTTTACGGTTTTTTATTTAAAAACCGATGGTTAACCGAAACCGAAAAATAAACCGATTGTGTATTAATACATATAAAACTAGTATAAATATATGTAGAAATTTAATTATCAATCTATAAATAGACATATTTATATTTTATTTTGAAATGAAAAATATCAAAATAACATAAAACTTATTTATTTTGGCAATTTTGTTAATTAAGTTTGAAGTTACATATATTTATTTAATATTTAAATAATTATATATTATTTTAAAGTGAACAATTATAGATGTAAAGTGATTTTTGCTACGAAAAGTCACTAATGGTTAACCGACCGAAATATAGATTAACCGACCGAAATTTATATTAACCGAAATATGGTTAACCGAATTAAATGGACTGGTTAATGGTTTTTGTTAATGGACTGGTTAACCGACCATGTGCACCCCTAGATTACAGCACTCAAAACCCAAGAAAAATTCGGGGAAATAAAAAGAAAATACAAAAATGAAAAGGGAATTTCAAAGTTAAACTCTTGAGTAATCAGTTGATAAGGGAAAGATCGAGAGAGCAAAAGTTAGATCAACGAATCGAAGAAATAAATAAATAAAAGTTAGAGCAAAAGCCTTCATTTTCATGCTTCAAAACAATGGAATAACGAGGTGTTTGTTTGGTGGTTTAATTTATTTTAGAGGTTTAGAAAAATTAAAAAAGAAGAGAAAGAAAAAAGAAAAAAATAAGAAATTAAAGAGATGAAGAATGTATAATTGATTTTTATTTTTTATTTTGGAATTTGTTTATAATAATTAGATAATATGGAAGTTAATTTATAAAATAAATAAATATAATGACCAAATTAACTCTTTTTCCTTTGACTTTTAATACCGTTAGTCAATTTGGTATGTGTTTGCTAACGGAATGAACCACAATGTACCATTTTGTAAACTTTTAAATCACGTGGGTGTTGTTCCAAAACAGGTGTAACCACAAGGTTTATTTTTGTACTTTTTCTCAAAAAAAAAAGGCTTAATATATCACAAACTCTTTAAACTTGTCCATAATAGTAGATTGGCTCTCTGAACTTTGCAAGTGTCTCACCAGCTCCCTAAACTTGCTTATTCTGTAACAACTAAATATAAAAACCATAATACTAACTTGGATTAAGGTGCAAAAATACCTCTAACGTTTTGGATCAGGAGTAATTTTACCCATAATTTCTAAAATTGTGCAATTTTACCCCTAATGTTGTGTTGGAAGGCAAGAGTAATCCCCAAACATTGATAAATTGAGTTAATTTGAGAAATAATCCATCAAACTGTCTTCTTGGTCATGAATCTTGTCATCTACACATCACGCATGCGTCATTTTATCAGTCACAAATCACAAACATATATTGGAATGTGAAAAAAAATAAAAAAAATATAGTGACTTTTGTACGAATTGGACAAAAAAATTTAAAAAATTCACCAAATTTATAAATTTGCTCTTGCTAATGTTAGGGGTAAAATTGCACCATTTTAGATGTTAGGAGTAAAAATACTTCTGACCCAAAACGTTAGGAGTATTTTTGCACCTTAATCCGAGTTAGTATTATGATTTTTGTATTTAGTTGTTACGGAATAAGCAAGTTTAAAGAGCTAGTGAGACACTTGCAAAGTTCAAGGAGCTAATCAATTTTTATGGACAAGTTTAGGAAGTTGGTGATACGAAATAAGCAAGTTTAGGGAGCTGGTGAAACACTTACAAAGTTCAAAGAGTCAATCTATTATTATAGACAAGAACCTGGTGATGCATATTAGGGCTGTAAATGAACAGAGCCGCTCATGAGCGGCTCGGTGATCGGCTCGATAAAAGCTCGGCTCAACTCGGCTCGATTTGTAAACGAGCCGCTTGTGAACACGATTTACTGACTCGGTTTGTAAATGAGCAAAGCTTGAGCAGGCCAAAGCTCGGCTCGAAAGCTCGCGAGCAGGCTCGATTAGAACATTTATGAACAAATTTTAGTTTTGTGTTAGTTCACAAATATCTAAACTTAATATTATTTCATTTGCTATTACATGAGTTCGTTCACAAACATAATAAATGAGTAATAGACGAACTATTTGTAAGCATCTTGTTTATTTATTCACGAACTCTGCTTGAGAGCTTGTTTATGTATACAATTAAAGAGTTATTTGCGAGCAAACTTCACAAATATAATTAACAATTTACCCACAAACAATTCATGGTTAAATAATTTTCTTAATGAACCAAGTCCAAAAGAGGATTTTGGGCTCGAAACAAGCTCGAAGCTCGGGTCAAGCTCGTTGAGCAAGCCAAAGCTCGACTCAGGCTCGGCTCGGGCTCGAGCTCGTTAATTTTATAGCGAGTCGAGCTTGAACAGACCAAAGCTCGGCTCGGCTCGGCTCGATTACAGCCCCAGATTAGGGATGGCAACGGGAAGTGTACCCGCGGGTACCCGACACTACCCGACCCTAATGGGACTACCCGTACCCTGTATAAAAGGGTATGGGAAGGGTATGGGATCAAAATAACTACCCGTTAAGGTAATGGGACGGGTATGAAAATACCCCCTGGGTACCCGGTACCCGTTACCCGTCATAATTTTTTTATATATCAAAAAGATTATTATTTTTTAGATGTAATATTTGAGATTTTAAACTCTAACATTTTATTTTTCAACCATTGAGTGATACCACTAAGCTACTTATTCTTATTGATTAAGGTTCAATTTGTTCAATTTTTAGATAAATGATTTATTAAATTTATATTTGTTAAATTTGTAATATTTTATATTTTATTTATTAATTTTTAACGGGTAAGGGTACCCGCGAATTAAATGGGAATGGTATGAGATGCAAAAATATATCCGTTAGGGTAATGGGACGGTACGGGTAATTAAAAAATAAACGGGTAAGGGTTTGGGATTGCCACTACCCGCGGGTACCCTACCGTTGCCATCCCTACCCCAGATGCATTATTAAAAAAAAAAATCCATACTAGAAAGTAGTAGGGGTGCACGTGGTCGGTTAACCAGTCCATTAAGGTTAATTCGGTCGGTTAACCATTTCATCGGTTTTTTAAATATAATAACCATACACTAGTCCATTAAATTAGGTTAACCACTAATCGGTTAACCAATTATTCGGTCGGCTAACCTTTTATTTCGGTTTCTAACCATTAGTAAATAAACATAAAAAAATATAATAAAAGAATTGAAATGAAAGTTTAATGCCAAATAAAATTAACTAAAGTATTATAAAGTTTGTAACATTCACTACTAATCAAATCAAAGTTTAATGTTTCAAAATAGCTCATAAATTTTCATTAATTTAAATACTTAGACATTTGAAGATAAGAAATGCAAATAAATATAATTAGTTAATACAAAGAATATGATAGTGATTTTTTTAGTAAGTATGACAATGATTAATTTAATGGAACTTAGAAGAGACTTTGCTAAAATTATATATTAGTATTCATATATTTGGGTTATTGTTATTGAAATTATTTACCCCAATTAATATGAGGAAGTTGTCTCTCGGGTTGGAATAAAAAAAGATATTTTTGATACTTCAAGAGTGAGTTATAATAAAAAGAGTAGAGACACAAGTAGAATTTTCTATTTCAAAACAGTAAACTTCAAATAATAAAAGATCAATGATTAGCTATAAAAAGCTTACCATTGATAATTTGTAACTTAGTTTTTTTTATATAAAATTGTGTAACTTAGTTAGTATAACTAAAATAACATAATAATAAATTGATAATTGAGGAATTGCATAATATAATTGGTGAAGTGGAGTTGATTAATATTATTAATATAATTGATGAAACTATATATTATATTTTTTTATATATTTAATTGAATTCGGTCGGTTTCGGTTAACCGCGGTTTTTGGAACATAAAAACCGTAACCGTAACCATTAACTACTATTTTTAAAATTAAAAACCGTACACTAATCCATCGGTTTCGGTTAACCTTATTTTCGGTTCAGTTTCGATTTGGTTTTTCGGTTTTTCGGTTTTCCGGATTATTGTGTGCAAAAGGTCTCCAAAATAACGGGAATACACTCCAACTTGTCTTTAGATATTTGACCTACGAAGCAGATTAGAATTGTGAGCATCAAGCGGCTCAGAATCAACCAATCTTTTAGTATCACAGACTCGTAATACACCGACCTAGCACCACAAAATTCCTTGCACACACATTCGCGTCGTATTTCACAATTTCTTTGATCTTTCCGATTGATTCTGAGCCGTTTCTGTCGATTCCATTTCTATCCATCTCTTCTCTTGCTCTACTTGTACTACCAGAAGATTATTTATCTGGAAAGATATGGCGATTTCTTCCCTTTCTGCATCAATACTTCCTTCTTTGAACCCAAACCCAAACCGCCACTCCCACTTGCCTGCCAAATTAACTTCCTTCTCTTCTCTTCGATGTCCACCTAACCTTCATCGGCTCCAATTCGGGATGAGAGGGATTTCTTCTTCTTCTTCTAGGTCTCGTAATTTGCTTGTGGTAATGTTCTTACCCTTAATTCCTCACATTATGTTTTCCTTTTGTTTTCTTCGATTGGCTTTCTCGAAGCTTCTATGTCTTGAATGGATGATGTAGTTAGGTAATACTGATGTTGGCAGAGCTCTTCAAATTGAAGTTGCTACTTTCGTCTCTTCTTCTCCATAAGCATATCCTCAAGATTTTAATTTGTACCGATGAATCTCTAGGTTCTTTAAAAGCTTACTGCCAAATACCATTATCATAAAATGGCTGAACTAGGGAATTTACTTCCACAGGAAACCTAGTAGAACCTAGAGCCATCAATCATTTCTGGGTATTGGGATTGAGGAACATATGCACATAACTGACATTTACATCAGAACTGGCAGTGTTAACATCTAGGAACTGTTCTGTAAATTCACATAGTGAAACATACGAAATTCGAAGAAATAAAATTAGAAATAAGAATAAATTGTTGTATTAACAGATTGGAATAATATACATCCAGGTATAACTTTATAATATTAGGATCATAATCATTTGCCGAATGTTTCTCTGTAAATTCACGTTTCTCTTGTTTCATTTTGAAATATAGCATGCTAAACATGAGAATAAGTAAGATTGCATTTCATGGAAGATAGCAAGGACGAAGGTGAGAAGACAACAACTAGGGAATTAGGGCACCTTAGAAACTTTATGCTTCACTAAAAGAATTATTGAAATTCACTCTCAAATTGTGAATCTTTTGCTAGCTGTTGCACTGTTTCATTTGAATGCCAATTTTATTGTTCTTCCAGCCCATATTCTTCCTGTATTTAATTACAATCATGTCATGGGCTTAAAATTTGAGTGACATTTTTCCTAGGAAGATGTAAAGGGTGAAGCAAATTTCCTTTTTTTTTTCTATAGCTGAAAAAAGATAGTTGTTTTATGCAATGTAGATGTATAACTATCTATTCATCTTCTAAAGTATCTCCCTGGCAATAATTTTTCATTTTTCTGATGGATAAAATTTGTTAATACCATTTTTCTTTAAAGGAATTGTTTCTAGAACTAGGATTTTCTTTAGAAATGCTCTAACAATGTATTTATGTGTATGAATGCATCTGCTTAAATGCAATAATGATAAATTTCTCAATCCGACTAGATAGGATTGAACTGAACAGTCTCAAAACCTTATAACTTTGTTTTGCATGTAAACAATATTTATTCTATCTTCATATAGTATAAATGATACTGTATCTTTTTGCTTAATGATTGCAGGTCGCAGCAACCAAGCAAACTTTCTCATCCTTGGATGAGTTGTTGGAAAATGCAGACAAACCAGTGTTGGTTGACTTTTATGCAACCTGGTAATTTCCTTTTACTTTATTTTCCAAAATACATATTTTGCTAACATTTATTAGTTTCGATTTTCTAAGAAAGAGATTCTCCCTTAGATTGTCCCTAACTATCTTTAAATAACTGGAAACCTTAATGTTTTAATGCGTGGAATTAACTCCCTTTTTTAAAGAATAAAATGACAATAGAAATTTGTATGTAGGTGTTAAAAGGAAATCTTTCCAAATATATTTTGAAACTGGAAGTAAGGCAGGACTGATTATTTTGGGTTCAAGAGACTAGTATGGTGTGAAGAAGGATCTGTAAGATGGCAAATCTTGAGCACATTGAAATATGTTAAAATTTCGGTGTGGTTTGCAGGTGTGGTCCTTGTCAACTTATGACTCCAATTCTGAATGAAGTGAGTAGTATCCTAAAGGAGACAATCCAGGTGGTAAAAATTGACACCGAGAAGTACCCTAGCATTGCTGACAAGTACAAAATTGAGGCATTGCCTACCTTTATCTTATTTAAGGATGGGAAGCCGTCTGATCGCTTCGTAAGTTAATTACTATCACTTTCTTATATATCTCCAGAGTGATACCTTCGAACTTAATAAGATCACACTGAGGAATGAATAATTTGATTGTAAACTGTGTTCCAGTTAGGAAAAATCTCTCTGCATTATGTATCATTATCCATCTACTGTCATTTGAGCTTTTAGTGACCAATCCATGGTTTGATTATTTTATAGGAGGGTGCTTTGACTAAAGATCGATTCATTGAGCGAATTCAAAGTTCACTGCAAGTGGAGCAATAATTGTGGTAAACTTTTCTTTCTCATGTTTGGTGACCCTCAGGTTTGTTGATGAAGAAAACGTGAAGCCGTTACATTTGTATTGTTATAGGATGAATTCTGTAATGCTGTTATTTATAATTATAGCAAGGAAAGTGACAGAGGACAAATTATAATGGCGTGCATATATTCTAAAGTCCAGGAAATTTTGCAAAATGTTGTTTTATTTTTGTTTCACAAGTTTTACCCCGTAGGATTAGCTACCCTGATATATTCTCAGTGGCTGTGCGTTCTTATTTTTAATGAAAACTTATAAACTCAACTTAATGTGGTTTATACAGTAGGGTTGTGATGTACAACATTGAAACTTTTAACAAAAATTGAAGTGAAATGAATGTGTGCCATTTAGATTTTCATGTGATGATCAAAATTCATATTTTGGGCTTCTATACTTGCCTAAATTTTGATTTTACCTTTAATTAGTTTACATATGCTCTACATTATTGTATTGGATTATTATGGGGCAATTCTTTGGGACCGGATGCATGCGAACCAAGTTTTAGAATTCACTGTATCTGCAAGATGGCTAGCAACTAGTTACTACCAATATAAATCCTAAGATAATCAACTATTACAACGTTTTATTCAATATTACTCTCTTGTATTGCTTTTGCTGTAATATAGAAAAGCAGATTGTACATCTTTATTGTTAATAATATAGTATCAATAAGATTCATTTCTCTCTCATTTCAATTATCCGAGTGTAGGTTTTCCCCTTCCTTGAACTTCTGTAGCTTCATTTGTATTTTGTTGGCCAATCCCATGTAAAGCAGTCTCTCAACATCAGCAACTATGCAATTACATTGTTTTGCTACTTCTTGCTTTTGACTGGTTTTGAGGTTCTACATTCAAGAAATCTGAAATCATAATATTATAAATGAAATTGTAACTAATATCAATAATAATCGGTTTTGATCACATGAGTTTGTTCCGTTGATATTATCCGGAAAAGGAATTGAATCTACTTTTTCCCATCTCATTGTTGTTGTTCTCCGGCCAAGAACCATCTGAAGCCACTTTTAATTTGGAGCATCCAAGCACCTGGAGATGTTTTCTATTGGGAACATCCAACCATTTATCATTTGGAGCAATTACTTTGTCTTTTCCACTTCATAGATGAATGAGAAAAATCATTCTGGAAGTTTCAACATATGACAGTGAAATTGAACGCATAAAAAACATAAGCAAACCCGACAAGTTATATACAATTAAAATGCATAATTAAGAGATGAGAACAAAAAAACTTCAGAAAAATCAAAATCCAAATATTATATTAAATAAAATAGCATTGTTCGAAAAAAAAAAAAGCAAAAAGAAAAATTGTAGAATATTTCAAATTAATATATTAATAAAAAAATTCATTACCAAAGTCGAGTAATCATTGTAACACTCATGATGTGAGAAAAGGAGGATGCAGGGGAAGTAACTGTTGTTTTCTTTATTCTTCTAGGATGTTTGAGTGCTGAAAAAATAAATACTGAATTTTAAGTGTTGAATATTATAAGTACTGAACGTATTGAATGATGTAACTTTTATAAAAATATCAGTTGATAATGTTTAATTTAAATTATTAAGTTAAATATTTTGACTTATCAAAATAAATGATTTTTCACTTAATTAACTAATTTAAGTGTAAAAAACACGACTTGCTATTCTCACTGCTTACCTGCCTTCACTGTGGTTAGGGTTTTGCTTGCTGGTTGGTGCTCTTCGAATCTCTTCTAATTCTGGAATTGCAGCCTCCTCGACTCGCATTTTAGGCTTCATTCAGAAATACAAGGGTTTTATGGTGAAAAGGGTTAGGGATAGATCTAGGGAGAGGGGGGAGGCGGGTGGAGGAGTAGGGGTGGTGCCGGCTACGGATTGGGCAGATCGGGAGGAGGAGGGCGCTTGTGATAGGGTTTGCGGGTTGGAGGGTTGGGGCGTTGGGAAGGATGGGGGTAGGGAAGAGCGGGGCCGAGAGGGTGCAAGGGGATCGGGGGAAGGGTTGGGCGGCGCGGTAGGCTCGTTGGGGATCGATGGGCAGGGGAGCGTGCGCGGGCGGGCGGCTGGGGCAGGGGTGATCTCCGACGCGGGGGGGAAGGCGCCTCCTGGGCAGGCTGGATCTGCTGCGGAAGGGGCGAGGCGGGTTTGTTTGAGTGCCGGTAGTGTTGCCGGCAGTGATAATAGGGCATGCGCAGGGAGCGTCGACGCTCTTGCTGGGCTGTGCGCAGGGGATGCCGGCGGAGCTGCTAGGGGCTGCGCAGGGAGCGCCGACGCTTTTGCTGGGCTGTGCGCAGGGGATGCCGGCAGTTCTGCTGGGCAATCCATGGTGGGTGCCGGCGCGATTCCTGGCACTGCCAGTACGGTGCCGAGCAGGGTGGGGGTTGTTCAGAATGGGGCGGCGGCATTGGTGCAGGTTGCCTTGGGACATATCAAGGAAATAAATGGGATGTCGGACAGGTTTGGTGATGAGTGCGGGGTTCAGATTCAGGGAAACTCTGTTTCTCCCAAATCGAGGGTGGTGACGAATGGCCTAGGGCAAATTTCGTGGAAAGATACGGTTATGGGGGTGGTGGAGGAGGAGCCTTGTATGGAGGAGGTTATGATGGAAGGGGATTATGAAGATGTGTTCTCTGACTCGGATGAAGAAGATGGTGAACATGATGATCCGCTTTGTCCGATGATTAGGCTTTCGTCAGCAGAGAAGCGAGAGCTCAGGAAAAAATGGAAGCTCTCTTTAATAGTTACGTTGCTTGGGAAGAGAATTAGCTTTAACTAGTTCGCCCAGAGGATACAAGCACAGTGGGCTAAGAAAGGTAAAGTTAGTATTACTGACTTAGAGAATGACTACTATGTCATTAAATTTACTCGTGTGGAAGATTATAATGCTGTGATCAATGGAGGTCCGTATATTATTTCCAACCAGGTTCTGGCTTTGAGGCCTTGGGTTCCTAATTTTAACCCTCATGATTGCTCGGTGAGCAGAATTTTGACTTGGGTTAGGTTTCTGGGCCTGCCTATTGAGTATTATAGTGAAAGTTTTCTCAATAAAATAGGAGGTCTGGTTGGGAAGGTGCATCATGTGGATAAAACTACGGTTGGAGCGATTAGAGGTAAATTTTCTAGGGTTTGTATTGATGTTGATCTTGCAAAACCCCTGTTATCAAAATTCTGTGTTCAGAACAAGATGTTCCTTATTGAATATGAAGGGTTACATAACATTTGTTATGATTGTGGTATGTATGGACATACTAGGGAGGGATGCCCGAAGAGGGAGAGGGTGGTGGAAATGGAAGCTGAGGGTAATACCGGTAGAACTGAAGGGATCCAAGGTGATGGGGGGAATTTTGGCCCCTGGATGGTCGCGAAGAGGCCTGCTAGACGAAGGACTCGGCCTTCAGTTGCTCAGAATCGTCCCCCTGATATTAACCCCAAGATAAAGGCTATCATTCAAAATCCTACTGATAAGCCTAGTATCAAAGAGAAACCTAACCCCAAAGTTATTGAGGATTCCAGGGCTGTGGCAATGATCAATTCAGGTTCCAGGTTTGGGGCCCTGGCTATTGAGGAAGTACAGGATTCTGGCCAGGTTGACGAACAGATTGATCAAAGCATGCCAGGATTAGAACCTATAGAGCCATCAACTAAGGTGACTGAAACTGTTAACCCCCTTTTTGTCTCCAAAGGCGAATCCCAGGTGGGTTCCCAGACTTTAGCTTATCAAAGGAAGAAAAATATGAATGAGGTTAGTTTTCCTAATCAGGGTGGGGATCCGGGGATTGGGAAAAGTATGGGAGTTAATAAAACTAGTATGAAAAAGCTAAAAGGCAAGCAGAAAAGTGGCCATAATTCTTTGTTTTTACCTGATAAGAGAGGGCCTGCGGGTACCTCGGCAAGGCTCTCAGGAGCCCCTAATAAATACCTATCTTAGGTTTGTGGGTGCGGTCAGTTTTCCTCCTTTCTATGGATTTGTTGTGTTGGAATGTTAGAGGTGCGGCTAGCAAGGCTATCCATGTTAATGATCTTATTAAACAGTTTAATCCTTCTTGTTTTGCTTTAATGGAAACTAAGATTAGTGGAGATAAAGCAGATGAGGTGGTTAAAAAGTTTAGGAGCTGGAACTGTGTTAGATCGGAGGCTACTGGCCGGGCTGGTGGGATTTGGCTTTTCTGGAAACCTGATCGGGTTCATTTCAATATTATTAGCATGGATAAGCAGTTTATTCATTGCAAAGTGAGTGTTTCTGGTAATAAATGTCACACCCAACCCTAAACGACCTCAATCGACATCGGACGTGAAATAGAAAGATCATAATCAATACTTAGAAGTCTACAATTTATCCAAATATCATTATATTACAATTGCATTACCAAAGTTCTAACCTCAATCAGCATCGGACGTGAAATAGAAAGATCATAATCAATACTTAGAAGTCTCCAATTTATCCAAATATCATTATATTACAATTGCATTACCAAAGTTCTAACCATAATTCTAACAATAAGCAACAACTTCCGATCCTTGCCTAATCGGTCGGTAACCTTCTCTCGATCATGTATTTTCTTACCTAAAACCATTAAAACATTTAAAAACGTGAGACAAAAATCTCAGTAAGAAACTATCAGTTATAAAAACCAACTTTACTTAACATAGCTACATATATACATTTATAAAGGGATTTAATCCAAACCTTATAAAATATACTCAAAAAGTAAGTTCATAATATAGTCAAAGTCGTAAACCAAAACCATAAAAATATATAATCTTGTATCCATTCTTGAGTTCAAAACCTTATAAAACATTGTAATCAAATAAGTGTTTTATCAAACCAACTCGTATTTAATCAAACGTAAAATCTTATATCAAAATCAATTATAACCGAAAACGTAATCCAAATGAACTTAAAACATTGTATCCATCCTCGAGTTTCTCCCCTTAAGTATCAATCGATAACCACATATATAGTCGAGACGTCTCTTAACATTGCCTATCCCATATGGTCTTATCCGACACTTCTTTGCCATACCTAATAGGTCTTTCAGACTGTGTACACATGCCATGTCCCTCACTGAACATGGTCTTCAAATATAAAACCACCGATCCGGATAACTCTCGATGGATATAAAATCATAAAATCATAACGTGCTCAAATATCCTTTCACAATCAAATTCCAAACTATTTGATAACCAAAAATCATTTGGCTTCAATTAGCCCTTTTGTATCATAAAAATCATATTTGGACTTCAACCCAAAATAATAACAACAATAACCGCAACAGATTTCTCAATCCAAAAACAATTCGTAAGAAATCATCAAATATATATTGAAACCAAAAACATATATGTACAGTATATATGTAAATCAACCAAATTAAGCCTTAAATCAACATAATCAAGTAAAATCTGAAATTCACATAGAAGCATAGTCAATAGCTTCATTTGAACCGTAATTTCACAATAAAAAGCAAAATCGTGGAAAACCCCAATTTTATAAAATACCCGTATAAACCCTGAAATATCCATTTCTGGAAATTTATTGATTATATATATCTATATACATAAAACTCAAAATATAGTTGATAGTTACTTACCTTGGCTACTAATTGAACAAAATACACCTGATCGATTCACCGCTAAATTCTGTCTAAGACGTTTCGCTCCAAATATTGTCAAAACTCAAAAACTCTTCGGTTCGGACTTAGATCTATACATAAGGATGCTATGGTTCCAATTTCAAGTGATTCGGACGGTCGAATCTCCGTAAATCGAAGAAACGGTGAAGAACGGTTCAGAGAAACTGATGATAAATATAAAAAGAAAAAAGAAAAAGAAAAAGAAGCAGAACATGAATCGGTGGATGCTGATGACATTTGAGATATATATCTCAAATATGGAAAATATCCATTTTAGTCCTTCATCTTATATAATCTTTTAAAAATTATTCTAAACTTTTAATTTACACATAAAACTATCAATTTAACTCCAAACTTTCTCTATATTATTAAATAAAAATCATACACTTAATAATTATAATATATATTACTATCAAGATATAAATTCTAAAAATTTAGATCCGGACGTGACAATTCTCCCCACCTTAAGAAATTTCGTCCTCGAAATTCACATTCTCTAATCTAAATTTTCTTCCTCAAATAATCTTCAAGATCACAAAATTATTTCAAATTATCAAGATTCCTCATAATCATCATAAGACCACAAATTCTAATGTTTCCTTCCATTAACTTCATCATTTACCAATATCGACATCTTAATATACTCTTAGTAACTCTAAACTTCAACCCAGTCAATTCCCTCACCAATAAATCCACAATAAAACTTTAAATATCATATATTCAATTTTATATGATATGATACACTTTATCTTCATATCTTCCTAACACACACCAAATCTCACTTCAATAGATCTAAATCACAATTGATTGTATCAATTATATTTTACCTATCTCCAAGTTCTACAGACTTCAAAAATATCACTTTTGAACCGCTAATATGTATGATATTATATTTTTCTTAAACTTCAAATAATTCGAATAATGATTTGCTTCAGCATATAATCTTATTTCATCATAATAACAATATGTGTATCTATAATTTTTCACTCCCATCATAATGAATATGAACTCCAAATCATCATTATCAATCAAATATAAACCTGATATCGATAACATATTTCCTCTATGAATATCACCTTGACTTATTTATTTTCGTAAAATCTCTATAATCAAATCCTTATAATAAGAAAAATCAATATAGATCATTCTTATACCCATCATCCTACATCCCATTAATAACTTCAGATAAATTTAAGTTTCTCATCAAACTATATGGATAACAAATACGATTTACTTAAATCGCAATGTGAAAAGCCTAAATTTTAGAATGTCATTCAATTTCTTTATTTGATCTATAACTACTCAATTTGATCTTTATGTAAATTTAGACTATAATCCTCGAAACTTCAATCTCTTCTCCAAACCATAAAAAACCATATACCCAAGAAAGATAGAGTACCTAAATTACGATAATCAATGTTTTTTTTTTCTCCAAACTCCAAATAATATCTTTACACTCATAAAAGTCAATAAATCTATAATATCATTCGATTTTCTTATTTAACCTATAAACACTCAATTTGATCCTTATATAAACTTAAACCATAATCACACACTTCACATATCCTCTTATATCATATTTATCTCTTAATTTCCTACCTCAAACTGTGCTTAAGATCAGCAAAATTTGTCCTCAAAATTCATATCTTAATTATGTCCTCAAACATCAAATATATTCTCTCACTTTACTTCTCATTAATCACTAACATCGGTATCTCTCTAAACATCATTTATATAACTCCCAATAATTCTAAACCTCAACTCACTGAAGTTCACCAATAAAACAGTAATTTAAATTTCAGATCTCATCAACTTCCAAACCCATTAAATGAAATCTCCATATTTTATCTTTCTCAATGTCATATCTATTATCTTCAATTTATCACTTTATCATTTCCTCAATCTCCTATAATCCTAAGAAGACCAACTTATCATGTAAACCAGTAGCAATGTCTCTCAAATAAGGAGAAAAATCAAAGCAAAAACCAAATTCTGGTTTAACGCGAAAATGACCAACATATGCCGTTTTCAGCATCACTTTTTCATACGGAGTCCGATTAAGGCGATTCAAAAACCATTGGAAACGTAAGATAATAATAAAGAACTTTCATGTATGACTCCATGACAGATTCGGCCTATATCTGGTCTAAAAATGCATCACAAGATTTGGGTACGAATCTGATTTTTCAGCAGCACCTATATAGACAATTCTCTATATCTCTAGCTCAAAGTTATGACTTACTCATAACCCATATCACCAAATATCAAATAATTTACTATTGTTCATACACTCAATATGTTACTAACCATCAAATCTCATGTCTAGCCCTCATTCGCTAGTCACTAAATCCTCGAAAAATTTCAAATTATGTTTTTAGCTATCACCAAATATTCATATTCCTCAATTACTATCGATTATTTCTTAGATATCATCAAATATCGATATTCCTCAATTATTATCAACCTTAGGTCCGAAGAATTTAACCTAGAGCTCTGATACCAAACTGTCACACCCAACCCTAAACGACCTCAATCGACATCGGACGTGAAATAGAAAGATCATAATCAATACTTAGAAGTCTCCAATTTATCCAAATATCATTATATTACAATTGCATTACCAAAGTTCTAACCTCAATCGGCATCGGACGTGAAATAGAAAGATCATAATCAATACTTAGAAGTCTCCAATTTATCCAAATATCATTATATTACAATTGCATTACCAAAGTTCTAACCATAATTCTAATAAGCAACAACTTCCGATCCTTGCCTAATCGGTCGGTAACCTTCTCTCGATCATGTATTTTCTTACCTAAAACCATTAAAACATTTAAAAACGTGAGACAAAAATCTCAGTAAGAAACTATCCAAATGAACTTAAAACATTGTATCCATCCTCGAGTTTCTCCCCTTAAGTATCAATCGATAACCACATATATAGTCGAGACATCTCTTAACATTGCCTATCCCATATGGTCTTATCCGACACTTCTTTGCCATACCTAATAGGTCTTTCAGACTGTGTACACATGCCATGTCCCTCACTGAACATGGTCTTCAAATATAAAACCACCGATCCGGATAACTCTCGATGGATATAAAATCATAAAATCATAACGTGCTCAAATATCCTTTCACAATCAAATTCCAAACTATTTGATAACCAAAAATCATTTGGCTTCAATTAGCCCTTTTGTATCATAAAAATCATATTTGGACTTCAACCCAAAATAATAACAACAATAACCGCAACAGATTTCTCAATCCAAAAACAATTCGTAAGAAATCATCAAATATATATTGAAACCAAAAACATATATGTACAGTATATATGTAAATCAACCAAATTAAGCCTTAAATCAACATAATCAAGTAAAATCTGAAATTCACATAGAAGCATAGTCAATAGCTTCATTTGAACCGTAATTTCACAATAAAAAGCAAAATCGTGGAAAACCCCAATTTTATAAAATACCCGTATAAACCCTGAAATATCCATTTCTGGAAATTTATTGATTATATATATCTATATACATAAAACTCAAAATATAGTTGATAGTTACTTACCTTGGCTACTAATTGAACAAAATACACTTGATCGATTCACCGCTAAATTCTGTCTAAGACGTTTCGCTCCAAATATTGTCGAAACTCAAAAACTCTTCGGTTCGGACTTAGATCTATACATAAGGATGCTATGGTTCCAATTTCAAGTGATTCGGACGGTCGAATCTCCGTAAATCGAAGAAACGGTGAAGAACGGTTCAGAGAAACTGATGATAAATATAAAAAGAAAAAAGAAAAAGAAAAAGAAGCAGAACATGAATCGGTGGATGCTGATGACATTTGAGATATATATCTCAAATATGGAAAATATCCATTTTGGTCCTTCATCTTATATAATCTTTTAAAAATTATTCTAAACTTTTAATTTACACATAAAACTATCAATTTAACTCCAAACTTTCCCTATATTACTAAATAAAAATCATACACTTAATAATTATAATATATATTACTATCAAGATATAAATTCTAAAAATTTAGACCCGGACGTGACAATAAACCTTTTCTTATTACCCTGGTGTATGCTGATCCTGTTTTGGCCAATCGGAAACGGCTTTGGGAGGTTCTCCACTCTATGAGTGTCAACATTTCTGAGCCTTGGTCTGTGGCTGGTGACTTTAACGATATTGCGTTTATGAGTGACCAGAGAGGGGGTTCGCATCATTATGTGAATCGGTGCCTTCAAAACAAGAGTAGTATGGATTTATGTGGGCTTTCTGACCTTGGGGCCTCTGGTCATAAGTTCACTTGGAAGCGCAACAGTACTTTTGTTCGTTTGGATAAGGTTTATGCTAATGTTTTAGCTCAGACTACTTTCCTTGAGGTGTCTGTTCTTAATCTCCCGTTCCGTCATTCGGATCACTTGTCCGATTTTGTTTAGGCTAATGAGGGGCAATCGTCCTAGGGGTGAGAGACCGTTCCGTTATCAGTTGGCTTGGGAATCTCATCCTAAGTTTAAGGAATTCGTTCATGATAATTGGACTCCTCACTCGAATGTCCTTCAAGCTGCGGAAGGATTCAGGAATAATGTGCTGGGGTGGAATAAAAATGTCTTTGGGCATATTATTAGGAGGAAGAAGAAATTATTGAATAGAATGGAGGGCATTCAGCGGAGGTTGGAGGTTAGGTTTGATCACGCTTTGAATGGCCTTCTCAGAACTCTTCAGAAGGAGCTGGAAGCTGTGCTCAGGCAGGAGGAGCTTCTTTGGTTTCAAAAGTCTAGAAAGTCCTGGATCAGAGATGGGGATCGGAATACCAGGTATTTTCATCTCTCTACCATTATAAGAAGGCAGAGGAATAGAATTGATGCGATTAAGAACTCTAATGGTGATTGGGTGTATGAGGACGAGGATATTCGGAGATTGGCCCTGGAGTTCTATAAGGATCTGTTTAAAGAGGAGCCTGTCCATCTGGAGAGGGCTCACTCTGTTGCTTCCTTTCCTATGGTTGGAGAGGATAGCATTCGGGATGCCTTCCACCCTGTTTCCCTAAAGGATATTGACCAAGCCATTTTTAGTATTGGGGCTTCTAAAGCCCCTGGGATTGATGGTCTGTCTGCTGGTTTTTACCATAAGCACTAGGAGGTTGTGAAGGAAGGTATCTATAACTTTATCTTAGGCGTCTTTAATGGTTCTCAGGATATAGAGCTGGTGAATAGAACCCTTCTGGTTCTGATTCCTAAAATTGAGAAGCCTTCTTCCTTTTTGCATATGAGGCCTATCAGTCTTTGTAATGTTCTTTATAAGACTGTTACAAAGATTGTGGCTAATAGAATCCGATGTATTCTTCCTGGGATCATCTGTCAGAATCAGGGTAGTTTTGTGCCTGGTAGACAAATGATGGATAATGTGGTGATTGCCCAAGAGTTGGTCCACACTATGAAGATCAGGAAGGGGAAGAAAGGCATCGTGGCTCTTAAGTTAGACTTGGAGAAAGCCTATGATCGCATTAACTAGAGTTTCCTGATGGAGAGTCTGGAGAGAGCGAGGATCCCTGATAATTGGAGAAGGTTAATTAAGGTTTGCATCTCTTCTCCTGTTTTTCAAGTTATGATTAATGGGGATATGTTGGAGGAATTCTCTCCAGGCCGGGGTATCCGTCAAGGGGACCCTATGAGCCCATTCCTTTTCGTTATTGCAATGGAGAGGTTGTCGCATCTGATCCAGGATGCTGTTGATAATGGGAGTTTCCACCCAGTGGCTATCAATAGCTTCTGCCCCCAGGTTACTCACTTATTCTTTGCAGATGATGTTCTGATCTTTCTAGAAGGTAATGAGGAGCAGTTGAGTATTATTATGGATATCCTTGACTGTTTCTGTTCGGCCTCTGGTCAGAAGCTTAATGTCCATAAATCTAGGATGATGTGTTGCCACGTCCGTGTCTACATTTCTAGAATTGATATATTGATATTAGTATATATTATAATTATTGGGTATGTGATTTTTATTTGGTGTTATAGGAAAAATTTGGAGTTAATTCGATGGGTTTAGGTATAAATTAAAAGTTTAGGGTAATTATTAAAAAATTATATAAAGATGGAGGATCAAACTGGATTTTTTTCAGATATGGATATATATTCCAAATATCTGCGAGATGATGATCATCATCAAAGTTTTATTTTTTTTCTTTTTCTTATCTTCCTCGCCTCTTCGTCTTCTTCGTCGTTCCTGAATCGTTTCTCCACCGTTTCTTTGATTTATGGAGATTCGACCGTCCGAATCACTTGAAATTGAAACTATAGCATGCCGATTGAGGTCATTTAGGGTTGGGTGTGACATGTGTTCTAAAAATATGAACCGATGATTACTACCTCTTTTTTCAAGCTAAGGTAGGCGAAAGTGAGGTGGTTCAACAAGTACTTCAAGAATATGAATTAGTGTCCAGTCAAGTGGTAAATCTATAGAAATCAGCGGTGTTTTCCAGCCAGAAGGTAGGGACTGATACTCGACATCAGATTTGTCACGGGTTGGGGATTGGGGAAACTTAAAATCAAGGAAGTTATTTAGAGTTGCCATCAATGGTTGGTCGGAATAAACGAGAGATCTTAAATTTTATTAAGGACGGAACTTGGAATCGTCTTCAGTCTTGGCATTCCAAAATCCTATCTCGTGCAGGTAAGTAAATATTGTTGAAAACTATTGTCCAGTCGATTCCAATAATTTATGCGATGAATGTTTTCTTACTACCATTGAGTTTGTGTCAAGATCTTGAATGTATGTTCAATGCTTTTTGGTGGTGTAATAGGGGTCGGGGTATTCGTTGGTTGCGTTAGGATTGTTTAAGCATGCCTAAATTTGCTGGCAGTTTGGGGTTCAAAAAACTCAGAGAGTTTAACTTGACTATGCTCGGGAAACAGGGTTGGCAGTTTATCACCGCATCAAATTCTCTACATTCTTGCATATTTAAAGCTATGTACTTTAAGTATGGGTCTTTCTTGGAAGTCACTAGAGGTCATAATGCAAGTTTTGTTTGGAGCACTATTATTGAGGTAAAAGACATCCTTCTTCAAGGTTGTCGCATAAGAATTGGTAATGGTAATAACTTGCGTATCAGATATGATCCTTGGCTGTTAGGAGCTCCTCTTGGAGTCCCAACTTCTGTGTTGCAAGATCCTATTGTTGCTGCTCATGTAAGTTCTCTCTTTGTTTTGGGTGAGAGACAATGAGATATAGATATTGTACGTGATTTTTTCAATTCAGATGATCAAAATTATATATTTAGCATTCCTATTTCTCAAAATCCGTCGCATGATGATTGGTTCTGGTGTTTCAAACATGATGGAAATTATTTTGTCTAAATTGCTTATAAGAGGCTTTGCAATATTCCAGTTGATATTGTGAGTAGTTTGTGGAAGAAAATTTGGCAGCTCAAAGTTCCCTTGAAGGTGAGAAATCTTATTTGGAGAGCTTGTCATAATGTTATCCCATTTGCTGATAATTTAATTAAGAGACATGTAGATTTAAGTCTCATATGCTCATTATGTTGTTTGATTGATGAGAGTTTTATGCATGTTTTATGTGGATGCAATATTTCCATTCGAGTTTGGCAGATTGCAGGAATGGAAAGAATTCTAAACTGGAGAGGTCACTTATTCAAGGAGTGGGTGAGCTTTATTTTTAATATACTGTCTGTTGACTCTATTTGTGTGTGGGTCATGGTCATCTGGGGTATTTGGACATGTAGAAATAATTACATTTGGAACAATGTTAAGATGTCTCCAATAGTGGTTTTCCAAATGACTTGTCTAGGTTTGAAGGAGTGGCGGGATGCACAAACCTTGCATCACGACAGAAATGGTTCGACACTAAATTCATTAGCATATAGATGATGTAGACCTCCTTCCCAGGTTCACAAGTTAAATATTGATGCTTCTCTGATTCCGGGTTCTGATTTGTTAGGGGTTGGGGCTGCAATAATGAAGGCTAGTTCTGTGGTGTGTTTTCTAAGCTTCTCCTAAGCAACTATCAAGTCAGAGATGGAGAAGCAGTGGATAAAAGGGAAGCGCTGAGTTGGTTATAAAATAAAGGTTTGGAAAAATGTGAGATTGAATCGGATGCTGCTACAGTAGTTAATCATCTTAGGGGGGACCTTTTAGGTCTGGTTATGGTTTTATATTAGAAGAGTGCAAATCTTTGTTTAAGTTCTTTAAATGACGTTAGTGTCAATTTCGTTAACCGTTTTGTGAATAGTATAGCCCATGAGCTTGCTCAAGCTGTCTACTCTATGTCGGGACTTATAGAATGATCCTTAAATCCTTCTCATTTTATTTTTTCTATATTGTATTCTCACTTTATTAATGAATTTTTTTTACTTAAAAAAAGTAAATTTAGTAGAATGTTTTATAGCTATAAATTTATATTTGAAATTATTTAAATTAATAATCAATCCAATCCAATCTATTTAAGTTTAATATTTAATAGGTTGGATTGGTTTTAACAACCAACCTGTAAATTATTCTTTTAATGGATTTGGTTGAATTGTAATCCAAATATAAGAAAAATTGATTCATTAAACTTCTCTAAGTCTAAGTACAATAGAATTGTATTATTAGAGTTAAGTTAAACGGGTTATTGATAAGCTGATGAGTTAGTCCACTATCCGATCCGTTTATGTTACAGGTTAATTGTATCGATCCATTATAACCCTAACCCATTAAATCTCAACCCTTATTGGTTTAATTTGCGAGTTACACAAATCGTATAATCGATTTTCCATATTGATAGCTCTACCTAGATGTTTCAGCTTACGTGTCAACTCTATATAAAATTTTATGAGTCAGTTTAGTGGAAATTGAAATTTAGGTATTTAAGTGGGCAAAACTGGATAAATTAGTCCCAATTTCCCAAACTTTTAGATATTAAAATCTCAATTACCATACCTGTCAACTTGAGCTGCCATTTTGAACCTTAATTCTATTTATAATCGATTAAGATATTTGATCATTGAAGAAATTTAGTGTTGAGGTGAAGAGTTGAGAATGGAGATGAGAAGCGGTGAAGACATAAGAATAGGGCAGGACGTAACCCC
Organism: Euphorbia lathyris; assembly: GCF_963576675.1. NCBI lineage: Eukaryota > Viridiplantae > Streptophyta > Magnoliopsida > Malpighiales > Euphorbiaceae > Euphorbia > Euphorbia lathyris. The sequence continues at coordinate 29,658,517 of NC_088916.1, read as the reverse complement.
TCCGCTCTTTCCTCTCTCTTTCTCTCTTCATCACTCCTTTCTGCACTCTCACTGTTCTTCTTGTTTCTCTCCTCTTCCTCATACTCCTTTCCATCCCACCATTCCTCCCTCTTCCTCTTCCTCCTCCTCCCCTTCTCTTTTCTACTGTTCTGCTCTCTGCTCCTCTTCTGACTCTCCTCTTCACTTTTACTCCGCTGAATTCCACCTCTTCCGCCACCTCTCTTCTCATACTCCTCTGACCTCCGACCTCCGCGCCGCTCTCCGCCTCCTCCATTCTCTTCCCTCCCATTCTTACAGACACGGGAGGATTTCCGGATTGTTGACCAATCGCGATAAATTAATTGCCGATGACGAGTTACTCTTCCATGTTCGAGATGGAGCTAGGGCGATGTCTTCTGCCAGGAGATTGAGAGACGGGAAAGATGTGTTGATTCCGGGGAACGAAAATCATATTGTGTTGTTCGAAGAAGAGGAGGCGGCGCTCTGCTTGATACTAACCAATGCCGTGGAGGTGCAGGATAATGAAGGACGCGCTCTAGGGGTTGCTGTTTATGATACAACTTTCTCCTGGATTAATCACAGTTGTTCTGCCAATGCTTGTTACCGGTTCTCTATTTCTCCTCCTGGTACACCGTCATTTCCGGTGGACACCAAGCCACGAATTGTTCCTTCCGGCATCAACGTAAATTCATATTGCTTTGTAGCTGAAAAATAATATTCATTTTATGTATCTTTATTTGAGAAATTGACGCTGAGCGGTTATTAGTGATTGCAGGGAGAGAAGAATGTATATATCAATTTTGAATCCAGAAAAGGTTTGCACTTATCGTTAAGAGTATTATCTTTTAATTTTCATTACGGTTTATCAAACTACTTAATGGTTTAAAATAATATCGTTTTGATTTTTTTTTTTTTTAATGTTTGCTGTTTTTCTGATGGCCCAGATTATGCTGAATATGGTCCAAGGTTAATTGTTAGGAGTATTAAGAGGATTGGGAAGAATGAGGAGGTAACTGTGGCATACACTGATTTGCTGCAACCTAAGGTGAGGAGGTAATTTAGTTTGTCTTTTGCCCCCTCTCCATTTTAGTAGCAATCCTTGGAATGATTGCTTATCAATTTTTTCTAGATTAACTCATCTAATTACCATAGACTTTGTATAACATGTGCTTTTAACAATTAATTTTAATATTGAAGGATTGTTGATCATTGATTGTTATTGCTCTTGAATTGTATGCATGTGTTGTGTATAATGCAATTGATGTTGGCAGGGAAATGACAGTCTTAGAAAGAAAAATTGTCACCTCGCTGAAATATGTTACTATAAAGTCTCTATATAGGAATAACCTTTATTTTGTTATAAAGAAACTCGATCCCAACTTGGTAATAACCTCTATGACCAAACTCTATTTAGTAACAACCTCCCGATTGTTATACAAATAGCCCGGTCCCAAGTGTATTCCTATATAGATGTTTTACTGTACATTTTTACTGTTATATCGCTCATCCTATTAGATTCCGAGTTTGGTTATTTTCCATTGGCGGATGTCTGAATTTTGTGGTGGGATTAGGAGTTACTTTTGGGAATAGAACAAAAATTAGGTTTTTCACTATTCTCTGTGGATGTATTCCTAGGTATGGCATATTATTGTGGTACATTTAAATGTTGGATTTATGAAAGCACAGAAGTCAATGTGTTAGGATTGAACTTTCGTTTCCACTTTTGCTGTATTCTTTTGTTTTGGGATATTTTTCTTGAATCAAAAGAAGCTGCTTGTATTATTTATATCTCTATGGACCAATGTTTTTTTTGCAGGCAATAAGGCAGTCTGAGTTGTGGTCGAAGTACCGTTTTGTGTGTTGCTGTTCACGCTGTAGTGCCTCGCCTCCTTCTTATGTAGATCATATATTGCAGGTAACAGTCATATTCCTTGTACAATTTAACGCCTTACTTGCCAACATCATAATGTTGTTAGAAATAGAAACAAATCTTATAGAGCTGGAAGTACCCTAGTTTCTGCTCATAGGTCAATTTTACTTTTATTCGATAGCCTATTCGATAGCCTAAGGAATTTACACTTAGGTAAGAGTCAGATTAATCAACTCTTTGAACTGTCTGCCAAACAGTGAACACGTTTCTTTTTTTTTTCCCATTTAACATTTCTAAACTTGTGTGATTGACAGTAGAAAATTAATGTTAAAGTGTTGTGGCTTTCTATCTTATATAGATGACTCTTCTGAAGATATATTTACCCTGAACTTATAGGAAATTACAACTTCAAATCTGGCCTCTTCAAGCTTAAGTTCTGATCACAGCTTTTGTAGGGATAAAGCAATGAGAAAGTTGACAGATTTGGTAGATGAAGTTATAACTGAGTATCTATCTGTTGATGATGCGGAATCTTGCTGTGAGAAGCTTGAGAGTCTGCTTATTGTTGGTCTCCTTGATGAGACATCAGAGAACAAGGAAATAAAACCACAGTTGAGTGTTAGGTTGCATCCTCTCAACCATCTTTCCCTGAATGTATATATGACTCTGGCTTCTGCATACAGTGTCCGAGCAAGTGATTTACAGGAAGTAAATTCTGAAATGGATAAGAATCAGTTGAAAAGTTTTAACATGATGAGGAAGGCTGCAGCGTACTCCTTTTTGCTTGCTGCTTCCACTTGCCACCTGCTATGCTTTGAAGCTTCGCTGATTGTCTCAGTTGGAAATTTCTGTACAAGTGCAGGGGAATCTTTATTAACTCTTGCTAGAAGCTCAGCGTGGAATTCATTTGGGAATCGGGAGTTGCCTGATTCACAACTTCTTTCCCTTGGTGAACATAAATGCTCAAAATGCTCAATGATTGATAGATATGAGGCCAATCAATCTGTCAGCCAAGGCCAGTATGAAGATATTAAGAGCATATCAAGTGAATTTCTTGATTGTATGAGTAGTTTTTCAACTGAAATTTGGAGTTCACTGAGTCAGGGTTGCCATTACTTAAAAATGTTCAGCAATCCTACAGATTTTGTTTCACTGGGGATATTAACCAATGCATCACAGTTTGAGGCGAATTCGGATTGTTGGACTGAACAGAAGTTCACCAATCATGCGAGGATGAATATTTTTCAACTCGGTGTTCATTGCTTACTCTATGGTAAACTTTTAGCAGGTATGTGCTATAACAAACATGAATATTAATTGGACTATACAGATCTGAAATCTCATATTTTCAAGACAAATGGTAGAAGTTTCTTCATTGTATTGTCTGTTCTGCACTCCGTTTTTTTAGATTGACATCATTGTTATAAGTATGGTTGTAAATGACCCGAGCCGCTCCATAAAAGTTCAACCTGTGTTCGGCTCGATTTATGAACGGGCCAAGCTTGAGCACGGTGAAACTCGGATTGAAAGCTCGCGAGCAGTTTCGGTTATAGGTTCATAAACAAGCTCGATTATAATGTTCATGAATACGTTCGTGAGCAAGCTTAGTTCGATTTTTTTAATAATAGTATTTTTATAGAAGGGAAAATGTAAAACACCATAGTTTTGTATAAACTTTAGTTTTGTATAAACTTTAGTTTTGTAGGTTTCAAAACTATGTACTTTTGTGTTAAAAGAAATTTGAAATGAAGTAGGATGTTGAGCTCGAGTTTGGGCTCGTCAATTTTCTGATGATTGGCTCGATCACAGCCTAGTTATAAGTTTGTTCTTGAAATTTTGATGATCAAATTCAACACTGAGAACAGAAACTTGGAGAACACGAATTTCATACTTTTAAATTAAAGCATTGGTATTTATTTTCCCCTTGAAATTGAAATTGAAATTGTGTACTTCATCTGTTTAAGTATTCCCATGGAAATGCAGTGAAAATTTGCAATCTACTGTTTTGAGCCGGTCTAGTCATGGTCTCAGATCTTCTACGAGATCTTGGGATGGATCAGTGAACATTTCATGGTCTCGCGAATCAGATTTTGGGATGGGATCAACGACCATTTCAGTTGCTTTTGGAACCTGTTCGTGAAGAATTGGTCTAATTGGACCACATTAAAATTGGCCTGTCCGATGAAACTTAATTCATAATATATTATTATTTTCTATATATTACACATAAAGTATGATTTTACATCTTAATTTAAAAATTCTAGACCTAATTCATAAATTCTAAATCCTAGAAAATATACTCTAAACACCTAATTTATAAATTCTAATTCTTTAAATATATTAAAAATACTGATTTTACTAGTTTGACATAATTCAAAATCATTACTTGATATAGTTGTAAATAATTTTTCAAATCTGAATTTCTGTATAAATTTTCCTTTATTTTAGGAGTTTTCTTAACTTTGTCAAAAGAAAAAAAAAAGTTGATTGGTCTTCGTCCTCTCTCAAATTTGTTTAAAATAACATGACTAATTTTTTAACTCCGTGTGTGGAAACAAGATTAGTTTTATATAAATTGAAAGAGAAATTTACAAAACTGGTCAAATGAAATTTAAACTGATTTAGATACTTGATAAGACACTAGACTCTTCCACTTCTATACATCATTCTCAACAACAAAGACGTTTTTTTTTAATAACATGTAAAACTCGTATTCTAATTGCATGTCCAAAATGCTAAGAAATCTGTGTCCGTGCATTTTGTGAAGGGAAACTAGAAAATCAAAGATTAATATATTGTTTCTTATCTAACTACATCCAATCTAACATTTTATAAAATTGTAATCCAAAATAATGCTTTGTTATTTTTCCTAATAAAATTATTTATTTTATACATTAGAAACGTATGTGCTATTTAATTGTCCTGCAGATAAACTGATAATATATTAGCCTTTTTACAGGAATTCTAAACTGTTGCAAAAGAGGTTAATTTTTTTTGTGAATCAAGAGGTTAACTTTTGTAATACAGTATATAATTATTAGAAGAAAAAAAAGGCATTATTTTGGATTAGTAAAAAACATTAAATTGAAATATAATTAAATAAAAGTAGATCAGGTGTTGTCTTGTCACTTGGGATGTGAATTAACTCTTTTCAGAAGTATTAAATACTGAACAACAATAATGATGTGATCTTTTAGAATTCAAAAGTGAGATACGTTTCGTTTTAACAATAAATACAAAAATAAATAAAGCTATGAATATCAAAAACAACCATCCAAGCTGTCTCACTAGTCACCTGCACTTGCAGGCCCTAAATCCTATACAATTGTCATATCTTCAAACTCAAAATAATACTCTAGTAAGCCCCCAATATATTCACCGCCCCCTTAAATTACTCAAAAATTGCAATTCAACTTAAATAAATTAATATTTATAATTTTAACAGTTTTTTTTACGCTTTTATTAGTGTATTATCAGATTAATTTTATATAACAAACGATATTTTGAATATTTTTTTATTTCTGTTCTAATATTATATTGAATGTTTTTTATATTTAGTGGTTATTTATTTTATGATTCGAAATATCACTTAGCTCCAAGAGGCCCAACGATGCCCGACCAGCGAAAGGGCCAGGATAACAGAAGGCCCACAGGCCCAAGACAATCCACTATAAATATACCAATGAAGGAAGAAAAGGGGATCGGGTAACTAATCTCCTACCTCACTCTCATTTGATTAGAATACTCTCTTGAACCACTAACTGTCTTAATCTTCGGAGTTTCCGCAGGGACCGTTCCCCGCGCAGAGACGACCCCCGAAGAAGCCAGGCCTTCCCGACGAAGACCCAGATCACTGTTCTGCATTCCCTGATTATTTGGTGCGGTGAAGGTGGAATACAAGTGACCTCGGAGCTTCAAGCGAAATGCAAACCCCAACTGACTCTGTTCCGACGCTAGCGCCGGAAGTAGGAGCAACCAGCTCCATGACTAACATCGAGCGTTCCATTCCGACCATTCCAATTCCCCCAGAAACCTGGGGCCACTGATGGAGGAGGTGAGCCCTGAAGAAGAAGAGACTTACAATACCACTCAGCTCCTCAGTGCGATACAAGGTTTTCAAACAACTCAGGCTATTCATACGGCGGCTCAGATGAAGATCATAGACCAACAGAGAAGCTTGCAGGAGGAGAACGCCAAAATCTGGCAATATCTTAAAGAAGCAGCAGAAATACAAAGAGAGGGGGCGCTGCCAGGAGAGCCCGCAGGACCCGGGATCCACGCAGGAAGGGGCGCTGGAGCTGCCACGACCGGAGAGAGCGGTGCGCGGCGCGATGAGGCAGCGGCCACGAGTAGTGAAGACATGTTGGAACTAAAGATCCAGCGTTTTCTTGACAAGAGGGCCCTCGGGGGCGTCATGGGAGGAAGCGTTACCTCTAGTAAAACACCACTAGTACAAAGGATCATCGAGACGAGGTTCCCACGGGACTGGAAAGCTCCTCGACTATCCCAGTATTCGGGGACCGAAGACCCGAACGACCATGTGGCATCTTTCATGAGCACCATCGACCTGTATTCAAAAGACGATGACATCATGTGCAAGGTTTTTTCGACCACACTCTCGTCTAGTGCGCAAGAATGGTATCGAGGACTTGCTCCAAAGTCGATCGACTCGTTCGATCTCCTAAAGGATCTTTTCCTCTCCCGTTTCGCCGCAGCAGTAAAAGTAAGGAAGATCAGCTCGGACCTCAACGGGCTCAAGCAGCGAGCAACTGAACCGCTGTGCAACTTTCTTTCTAGGTTTCACCAAATGGCCTCACAGGTTAAAGGCCTCAACCTCGAGGCGGCTCGTGACGCTTTGGCGAAAGGAACCTCGTGCGAGCCTCTAAAGTAGAAATGTTTCCGAAAGATGCCAAGATCTTTCGAGGAGCTCATGACCATGGCACAAACCTTCGTCAGGTACGACGACTGCGACCGGCCCGTAGGATACGAAAAGTCAGACAGGGACAAGGCTAGAGGAGACACGCACAAGCAGGAGAAAGGCAGACCGGTCGCAGAAGCGCGTGAGGAAGGCCGAGCACGCAAGGAGGCCCCAATGCCTTTTCCAGCTCGGGCCGAGCGAGCAAACCTGGAGCGTAGGGGAGACCGATCCCGCGGAAAGGAAATGCATTATGCTGCTCAGAGCCAGCCTCGCCGATTCACACATCAGACTCCATCGGTCGACAAGAGCAAGACCCGTACCGAGAAAGAATACTGCAAATATCACAAATCCTCCGGACACTCCACGGAGAACTGCTATCAGCTGCAGAAAGAGATTGAGCAGATCACGGAGCAGGGCGCCCCACCAAAGGCAATTAGGCAAAGGGAACAGAGCCTGAAGCAGCGGGACGCCGGCCGAGCAGATGAGCCAAAGCGACCAAAGTACCACGGGGAAATCCACGTCATAAGGGAGGGAGCACCAGCGCTCTGCACGCCTTCGGAGAGCTCCCAAAAAAGGAAGGCAGTCGGTCAGACCCTGACGGTGCAACCACCGCTCTGGACCAGCCATTCAGAGGCTCTAGTTGTCACCATCAACATCGTCGGCTTTAAAATGCACCGAGTGCTGGTAGACACAGGAAGTTCGGTGAACTTGCTCACCTGGACGGCGCTCCGCGCAATGAAGAATACTCACACTGCCCTCCGAGCTGGGACTTTCCCCCTGGTTGGCCTGTCGAAAATTGAAGTCCCAGTAAAGGGAGTCATCTCATTGTCGACTATCTTCGCCGAAGGTGTCAAGGAGATCGAGGATACCGCAGAATGGGTGGTAGTTGATATCCCCCTGGCCTACAATGCCATCATCGGAAGACCTCTGCTGGCTAGCTTGAAGGCCACGGTCGATATCTCCGGATTATGCTTAACTTTGCCGCTTCAACACGGAAGGATCATCGTCCAAGGAGATCGCATCCTGGCCAAAAGATTGCAGTGGGAGGCGACTCAGCCTCGGACAGCACTTTACCTGGAGGATGGTCTGATGGATATGAGGGGTTACAATCCCATACCAATCGAGCCGGTCAGTGACTGTGTTATCGGGGACACCAAGACAGTAAAAATTGGGACCAGGCTCACGTCCCCTTTGGCCGACGAGATCAAAATCGTCCTGTCAAAGCATTCGGATGTGTTCGCTTGGTGCACCGAAGATATCACGGGGGTCTCACCCGATCAAGCAGTGCACAGATTGAGCATCGACCCCTCCATGGAGCCCTTGAAGCAGAAGATGCGAGTGCAGGCGAAGGACAAGCAAGCCGCAGTAAGGGCAGAGGTCGACAAGCTTCTAGCTGTAAAATTTATTCGCGAGGTCCACTATCCGGACTGGCTTTATAACGTTGTACTTGTAAAGAAAGCCAGCGGAAAGTACCGCATGTGTGTAGATTTTACAAATGTTAATAAAGCATGCCCCAAGGATTCTTACCCGCTGCCTAATATAGATCAGCTCCTCGACCAAACAGCTGGTCGTAAAATCCTGTCTCAGTTTGATGCCATCGCTGGTTTTCAGCAAATCCCTCTGGACCCAACCGATGCCGAGAAGACCTCCTTCATTACGCATGAAGGCACTTATTGCTACAATGTCATGCCTTTTGGGTTAAAGAATGCGGGGGCCACATACCAGCGGTTAATAGACAAGATGTTCGCCCATCTCATCGGCAAGACAGTACAGGTATACATCGATGACATGGTTGTCCTAAGCACTGAAGAGAGCGACCACCCGCGAGACTTGGCGGAAGTGTTCAAGATTTTCAGAACCTACAACCTCAAGCTAAATCCGGAGAAATGTTTCTTTGGGATTCGCAGCGGCAAATTCCTAGGGTGCGTGGTGTCAGAGAAAGGCATCGAGCCCAACCCCGCGAAGATCGAGGCAATCTTGGCAATGGAGCCACCGCGCGACTTGCAGGGGGTTCAAAGGCTCAATGGAAGGATCATCGCCTTGGGACGGTTCATTTCTTGCTCGGCACAGCGGTGTTTGCCTTTTTACAAAGCAATCAAGAAGGAGCATCCCTTCAAGTGGTCTACGGACTGCCAGGCTGCATAACGCCATCAAAATCTTCCTCGCCACACCCCCACTGCTGTCGGTGCCAAGGCCAGGACGGGACATTCACTTGTACTTCACCATCGCCGATGAAACGGTAGGAGTCGTTTTAACTCAAGAAGAGGGGACGGAGCTTTACCCGATTTACTTTCTGAGCAAGGTTCTAAAGGGAGCCGAAATCCCATACTCCGAGGTTGAGAAGGCTCTGTTCACCATAACTCAAGCATCCGAGCGTCTTAGACCGTACTTCCAAGCACATAAGGTTGTGGTCAGGACCAATTACCCTCTAAAGAAGGTCGTCCAGAAACCAGAGGTCTCCGATCGGATCACCAACTGGTCAGTTCGACTATCCTAGTTTGACGTACGATTTGAGCCCCGCACGACGATCAAAGCTCAGGTACTGTCCGACTTCATCGTCGAATTCACCGGATTGTCTACTGGCAACCCCACGACAACAAAAGCTTACAACAGCGATGTCTGGACCATGAGTGTAGATGGGTCATGCGGTCCAGGGCGGGCAGGCACAGGCGTAGCCATTCAGGGACCCAATAATCTCCGAATACGGTACGCCGTCCGACTTGATTTCCCGACCATGAATAATCAGCCAGAATATGAGGCCTTGATCGCAGCTCTTCGATTATCCAAAACAATAGTGAACGGACATCTGACGATATACTCGGACTCAAAGCTCGTCGTTAGCCATGTCAGCGGTACATACAAGGCAAAAGATCCGACAATGTGCCAATATTTGGCCCTCGCCACTTCCTTGCTCAATGATCTCAAGGAAAAATGAGTAACCATTGACCTCATACTAGTGCCACGAGTGGAGAACGAAGAGGTGGATGCTATTGCCGCTCTCGCAGCAGGCGAGCAATCCAGTGATCCGCATACCCTCATCGAAACTGCTGTGGCCCCGGCCATTCACGTAGAGTGCTCGCTACAGATCGACACGGTGGACGATGCGGCTAGCGGGTGGAGAAGTCCGATAATCAGGTATCTTCAAGATGGCACACTGCCCGTAGATCGAACGCATGCATCCCTCGTGGTTTGGCGTTCCTGGCGATACGCAATGCACGATGGCTTACTCTATTGGAAGTCCGCCACACATCTTTGGTTGCATTGTATATCCGAAGATGAGGGGGATCACTGTCTAAAGGAGATACATCAGGGCGTCTGTAGCTCGCATCAGGGCGCCCAGACAATTGCGAAGAAAGCCCGGCTCCAGGGGCTTTATTGGCAGACCATGGATTCCGATGTGGTGCGTCTAGTTCGCAGTTGTCAGGCATGTCAACTACACGCCAATACTCATCACGCCCCGGCGGCTCCATTCAAAGGCATTATCACGCCTTGGCCATTTGCAGTATGGGGCATTGACGTGCTCGGCCCGTTTCCGATGGCGTTAGCACAGAAGCGCTTTGTAGTAGTGGCAGTCGATCACTTTACCAAATGGATCGAGGCTGAGGAAATCGCCAAGATAATCGCCGACAACGTAATCGGTTTCCTCAAATGAATAATCATATACCGATTCGGGGTCCCTCACTCCTTCATCACCGATAACGGGAGGCAGTTCGACTGCAGTCAATTCCGCGAATTTTGCGCAGAGTGGTGTATCAAAGGGCGATACACCTCGGTGGCACACCCTCAGAGCAACGGCCTCACGGAGGTAAGCAACCGAACAATCCTGCGAGGAATTAAAACGCGCCTATCCGACCAAGGCCGAGCATGGCCTGACCACATCACGGCAATATTGTGGTCATACCGCACAACCCCTCATTCGGGTACAGGGCGCACTCCTTTTTTCCTCACCTATGGGGCAGAAGCAATGGCACCATCTGAGGTCATCCTTCGTTCTCCTCGATAGACCACCTTCGAAGAGATCGACAACAACGCGAAACTTGCGGAAGCAAGTGAACGGCTAGAGGAAGAACGCCTTGATGCTTTATTACACATCACGGCCCATAAGCAGAATATAACGCGTTACCACGATAGGAGGGTTCATCCCCGCACTTTTCAAGTCGGCGATCTTGTGCTCAGAGACGCTGCCGCTGCCCAGTCCCCGCTAGCTCACGGCAAGCTCGGCCAATCATAGGAGGGGCCGTACAAGATCGACACTGTCCTCCACAACGGAGCTTACAAAATCGCCTCTTTAGACGGCTTGGTCTATGACAATAGCTGGAACATCCAAACATTGAAGAAGTATTATCAATAGCCTCCTGTAATGAAAATCATGAATAAAGAATTTGTTTTTTGTTTTCAAACAACCTCATGTTGTTGCCGATTAAACAAGAAGCGAGCTACCCGATCCGGTCCTCGCAATGAATAACTCCATACGTTATTCACCTGGCCTCTCGATCATCTCGAAACGCCCACTAAATCGCACAAACAATCCCATGTTGTTGCCGATTAAACAAGAAGCGAGCTACCCGATCCGGTCCTCACAATGAATAACTCCATACGTTATTCCCCAGGCTTCTCGTTCATCTCGAAACGCCCACTAAATTGCACAAACAACCCCATGTTGTTGCCAATTAAACAAGAAGCGAGCTACCCGATCCGGTCCTCGCAATGAATAACTCCATACGTTATTCACCTGGCCTCTCAATCATCTCAAAACGCCCATTAAATCGCACAAACAACCCCATGTTGTTGCCGATTAAAAGCGAGCTACCCGATACGGTCCTCGCAAAGAATAACTCCATACGTTATTCCCCAGGCTTCTCGTTCATCACGAAACGCCCCTTAAAACGTGCTAACAATCCCATATTGTTATCGATTATTTGCAAGCGGATACCACGATGCGTTCTCCGTTGTGAAAACATCAAAATGTTATCCAAAGGCTTATCGAGCACCTCGAATGCCTTCATAATCGCCTAAACAATCCCATATTGTTACCAATTATTCACGAGCGAACAACACGATGTTTTCTCCGCTAGGATAAATCTCGCAAGGTTATTCGGGCATCTCGAATGACCTCGCAAACACTTGTTCGACCAAATGCATCCATAGGTCACCACTTATTTACAAGCGCACATCTCGGTTCGTTCTCCGCTAAGCAACACTAAACATTACTCTTAGAGCATCTGAAACGCTCCCTAAAGAAGGAATCTTTCGCACGCAATTTAGAGAAAAATGGCCAATAACAACGCTGCATACGCACATAAATATTATAACGACAAACATACCAAAGTTCATTACACAAAAGGATCCACAGTTACAACCATTACAAATACAGATAAAGCACACCACAATCATTCAAGCGAAACACGGACACTGTCGGGGTTCGGGATAGCCTCCGCATCCATGAGGGCCTGGTGCACGGCTCGCCAATCAGTACATTCATCGGTGTTATGCCCATTCTGCCTATGGTACAAGCATGCTTTCCCGACGTGCGTCACTCGATGCGCCGGATCGGCTGGAATAGGCCCCAGAAACCCTTGCCTAGAAAATTCAAGAAAAACCACACTGCGAGGTTTCAACGGATCGACAAACGTCGCCCCATGGGGTCGACTCGGCGAAGCATGGCGCCCGGGACGACGATCTTCTAGCACAAGGGGGAGGTTCATAACTCCGTCTAGTTCGTCGGCAAGCAGTCTCCTTACCCAGGCAGGATGAGGATTTGTCACGGGCACCACTGACTCGTCGGGATTCAAGAACCCAATCCCATCCTGCGACCAAGTTTTCTTCTCAGTGGAAGAAAAGGCGCTGATAACCACATCGCATGAGTCCGTCGCAGATCCAGTGTAGGGCGCGGAACTCTCACTCTCCCCGTTTCGACTTCTCCGCGAGAAACCCCGGTTCATCCACACAGGAGAAGCATATCGCACTTTCTTGTCCAGCTCGTGATCCTCCCTCGGGGGACAGTACATGTAAGGATGAGGCATCGCCGAAATAGCCTTCTGGACCTCAAGCACCTTAGCGGAATCCACAACATCCCGAAGCGACATCACACGAACACAGGAGTAAACAAACGACTAAGAATACGAGCACTCGAAGCAAGAACGCCACATGAACGAAAAACACAAACAAAAACCGACTCCTATTTATAGCAAGAATGGACAAGACATGACAAACACATCATGAAAGCTCAAATCAAATCAAAGTGCAAAGTGATGATCAAAATAAACTGTCAAAAGATCCACAAAGATACCAACCGTACAGAAATTATTACATCTTTGAAATTATGAAACAAAAACACTTGATATCATCAGTTACACTCATTTCTTCTTGAAACGACCGTAGAACTCTACGGCTTTCGCCTGGGCCGCCTTATCATACACATTCGGAGAGAATATGACCTTCGGAGGCACATCATACCCGGCAGAGTGAGCAGCAGCAATGAGCATCATCCTATTCATTTTGATCAGCTTCTCCTCGCGCTGACCCGCTAGGGCACGCAACTCGCTAGCCTCTTTCCGAGCAACCTCTAGCTCTCGCTTAAGTTTCTCATTCTCATCGGACAAAGCTTTTCCACATCAAGTTTCAATTTTTTCTCCAGCTCCACTCTGCCTCCCGTCTCCACTTTTAGCTTCTCGGTCAGCACAGCAATCTCGCCCTCTCGGCGCTCCAACAGCTCCCCGACGGTGGCTATCTTCCCATTCCCCGTTTCCAGCTCCTTCACCGCGTTCCGCAGACCTTGCTCCATATCATGAAACAGGTTCTCATTGTTCACACACATGTCAAAGACAGTGTTGGCATTTTGAATAGCCTGCATACAAATTGCACAAATCAGGACACAGTTGTTAGAAACAAACCTAAGCGGGAAGGTCAAGAGAGCTTACCACACCAAGCGCCGATAGGGTCTCCACACCAAGGTTCATCTTGGTCACACCGTCCATTCGGGCAACTTCTCCGGGCACCTTAGCTACGCGAGCCATCGCCCGAGAAAGGTCAGACGTCGTCATATCGGAGTGAACCAACAAGCCCATGACATATTCCCGGAACTTGGCAATCTTGACATCCATTCGTTTCATCATCTCCGGATGATCGCCTACCCGATCCATCATCCCTGCTCCAAGATCGGACCCACCGTCGGTACACGCTCGTTTAGAGCCGTCGTTTTCCCCACCGATATTATCTCCAGCACTTATCTTTTCGCCTTCCATCCCAGCAACAGCCTTACCCTTGTCTTTCTTGCGTTTCTGGGTAAGGGGCCCCTGAATCTGATTCTCGACCTGTTCCTCTTCGAGATCCATCACCTCCGCAGTTTGCTCGGCCTCTTTCTCTACCACGGGCATCCCTTGCGGAATGTCACAAGCAGCGTCAAGGTCCTCATGCGTCGCAAGCACGCCCCCCATGCTCTGAACCACTCGGTTCGCATCTTCAAGCGAAGAAAACGACGCCAAGGATCCGGAGCCAACATCAAATGCTTCCTCCGCAGTATCGAGGCCAACACCGAACTCATTCGGATCAAAATCCATGCTGACATGGGGATCTCCTGGACCTGCACGGCAAGAAAGAACGGAAAATTTAGACCACACATAAAATATATAGTAACAACAGCACATAGGACGAAATGAACAAAACCTACAACACCGACCCCTAACCTACAACAGCGACGTTCACGGAAATCGCCTTTAGTTCCGCCAACTCTCCGGCTTTGAAATTGTACCCGCGTTTCCACTTCTCAAAGTCCGCTGTTGTCCATCCGGATAACTGAGCCATTCGCCATTGGTTCCAAATATAGTACCCGGCGGCCAGGAAGTGACGCACAAGCTCATCCATGTCTTGCTTACGATCCTTATCTGTCGGAAGCCCCTTTAAATATTTCACGAGCTGCTCCTCAAAAGGCAACTTTTCTCACGGTTTCAGCCAACGACTGGAATCCATGGGCTCCTCGTTCCACACTACTCGAAAAGGGAAGTCGTCGTCCAGCTTTCGCACCAAGAAGTAACGATGCCTATATTTATGAACTTTGTCCTTCAACCCGCCAATCACCTTGAACTTTTGATGCGAGAAGGTGACATGTTGCGATCGGGGCCCTTTATTTGGCCGAAAGAACTCGCGGAATACCACCCTGGTTGCCCGGTATCCAGCTGATCGACAAAATGAGTAGAAGGCCACCATCATCCTCCACCCATTCGGATGGATCTCACCAGGGCACAGGTCATACTCCTTTAGAACCTCCACGAAAAAGGGAAGCAGGGGCAACCGCATCCCCGATTCCAACTGCTCCTCGTAAACCACGAGCTCGTTCGCGCCGCTTGCATGATGAGCACGGATGTCTTCTCCAAGCGCAACTAGCTCATATGGCTTCCCCAATCGATACACCGCGGAGATAGCAGCTAAATCCGCGGAGACAATAATACTGTGTGCATCGTCCACCGAAAAAGATTCCAGTCTTTTTGGCCGCTCTACTCCCTCAAACCGCCGACCATCAACACTAGTGACCCCCGCGGCACGCGTCCATACCCTCTGGTGCATTTCCTCGTAAATCGAGGCCAGGGGACACTCTTCGGTAATCAAACCCTCTAGTACTACAACCACTACCTCAAGAACACCGGCAGCAACTCCTCCTACCGGCCGCTCGACACTAGGCGGCGTACGCTCTACGATTTTCTTTCTCTTTCTCGCAGCAGAACCACTCTCCTCTCCCGCGTTCGCCCGCCTTTTTCGTTTTACGACCCGCGTTCGCGAAGCATCGCGCAGCGTAAAATCACCCGGTGTCACTGGCGGCAGTCTTCTTAGGGCTCCCCGTGAAGAACCCTTTGACATACTCCCCCTCCCTAGAAAAAACAACTAAGCAAAAGAGCTAAAGATAGGAGAAATGAGAGGTACGACTAACCTCGCAAAGGTTACGACAAGTGTCGTAGAGAATCTTCAGCAGAGCTCCGTCAACTAATATGCTCGGTTCCCAGCAAGCGCGAGTAAACGACAGAACACCGACAGAAAGATCGGCAGGAAACAGCGGCTCCAACGGGAGAACGAGACGATCAAATCGCACAAGGGGAAGAAAATTTGGCAAAATAAGACGAAAAAAGAGCCTCCCCTTGCATTTTATATCAAGCCAAAAGTGGAGGCGCTGGCAACGCACGACATTCAAGGCCTTTTTACGGCGCGTGCAGGAGCATTTAATGAAGGGGCAATAAATTACGCGCTAAAACCCACAAGCGCATGCATCAATCTGAAGGGTCTCTATGAGGAAATCGGGCACCTTTCATACAGCTGTCAACCACACATTAAGAAGAGAATGATCCACTGAGATTCTCGTCTCCTCGCATGCAATACTCAGCTAACCTAGCCGGGGGGGACTACTTGATTCGGAATATCACTTAGGCCCAAGAGGCCCAACGATGCCCGACCAGCGAAAGGGCCAGGACAACAGAAGGCCCACAGGCCCAAGACAATCCAAAATAAATATACCAATGAAGGAAGAAAAGGGGATCGGGTAACTAATCTCCTACCTCACTCTCATTTGATTAGAATACTCTCTTGAACCACTAACTGTCTTAATCTTCGGGGTTTCTGCAGGGACCGTTCCCCGCGCAGAGACGACCCCCGAAGAAGCCAGGCCTTCCCGACGAAGACCCAGATCACTGTTCCGCATTCTCTGATTATTTTACATAAGCAACTTGATGGATTATTTATTTTAAAAAAAAAAAAGCAATTTGAGGAGTTAGTTGTAACCTCTTAAAGTTTAGGGGTTGGTTGAAATTTTTGGACAGCTTGAAGTGAATAGGGATGTATTATGCCTAATAGTAATAATAAAAAGGGAAAATTACAATGTCCATTTATAAATGTAAATTAGTAAGGGTGCACACAAAAACCCGAAAATCCGAAAAACTGAAAAACCGAACCGAAAATAAGGTTAACCGAAACCGATGGACTAGTGTACGGTTTTTAATTTTAAAAATAGTGGTTAATGGTTACGGTTTTTGTATTTCAAAAACCGTGGTTAACCGAAACCGACCGAATATCAATAAAATATTACAATTACTAAGTTACTAAGTTTGGAAAAAAAAACTGACATACTATCCATCAACTATCATATGTTGAAATGGAGTTCATAGAAATTTTAATTTACATGAGGCAGAAAATTTTAGATTTCATGATCATTAATCTTTTACAGTTTTAGTTTTTGGGATAGAAAGTTCTACATGTGTCTCTACTTGGGATAGAATAAAACCTTACCACATTATGTGATTTGATATTTTCATTTAATATTTATGAGTCAGTTTATTAAATTTTGATTTGGTTGGTAGTTAATGTCATAGACTTCAAAATGCATCAATTAATTTTATTTGGCTGTAAATTTTAATTTGAATTCTTTTATTATTTTTAGAGGAAATTACGAAAAAAATGCTTATAGTTTGTCCAATTTGCAAATAGAGGCATGTGGTTTAAAAGTTTACAAATAAAGGTCTGTGGTATGTTTTATTTAGAAAACAAAGTATTACAATTACACAATTAAGTTCTAATTACAACCAAATACATTTTTATCTTAAAAAAAATTATTCTTACATATAAGCAAAACACAACCACCGAAAAAAGCAACTTCCTAAATCGAAACAATGAATAATATGGTGGAATTTTACGTTTTTTACTAATTGACAGTTTGTGAACTAAATTAATATTTAAGTTCATTTTACACAATTAAAATTTGATTTTGGAATCCGTGTTATGTCAATAAATAAATGTAATTGAAAAAAAAATTTAAAAATGTTCTTAATCGTCATCAATTACTCACAAGTTTAATTTTAAATACCTTGTTTTGTAAAAAAAAAACATATCACGTATCTCTATTTGTAAACTTTTAAATCATGGATCTTTATTTGCAAACAAAGCAAACCACGACCATTTTTTTCGTACTTTACCCTTATTTTTATGTTTAGTTACTAATGGTTAGAAACCGAAATAAAAATGTTAACCGACCGAATAATTGGTTAATCGATTAGTGGTTAACCGAATTTAGTGGCCTAGTGTACGGTTAGTGTATTTAAAAAACCGATGAAATGGTTAACCGATCGAATTAACCTTAATGGACTGGTTAACCGACCACGTGCACCCCTATAAATTACTATACCTAGCCCTTGATTCCCACATTTAGCCTCATAAACACACCCAAATACCCTTTGGACAAATTAGAAAAAATCTCAAAACCTCTTAAACACTTTAAAGTCTCTTCGATCAAATTCGGACTAATTTATCAACGAAAACATGGATCGAATGAGGGACGACAAAGGAAAAGCACTAATAGTATGAATTAATGTTTGTTTTTGGTGATTTTTGGTTGTTTTTTTTGAATCGTTTTGAGAGATTGGGGGAATCCGGAATTGGGGGGTGGGGGTGAGGCTATCACGCCCGCACCTATTTGAGGGCGTGATAGCCTCACGTCCGTCTCCTATTTCAGAATTTATTTTTTTATTTTTTTAATTAAATTTAATTTTGTTTAAATTTTAATTATTGTTATTGTTATTTTATTAATTTGATTATAATTTTTATTTTTGTTAAATTTGTATGTTGTAAATTTTATTTTGTTTAATTATAGTTAAATTTAGTTGTTGTAAATTTAATTTTTTTTAATTTAGTTTTGTTAAATTTGTATGTTGTAAATTTTATTTTGTTAATTATAGGTAAATTTAGTTGTTGTAAATTTTATTTTGTTAATTATAGTCCACCATGCTCGCTCCAACAGCGAATATGTAAGTTTATTATTATTTTGTTATTTATTATTGGTTTACATATGTTTGTTTTCTAATATTTAATTTTCTGCATTGGGTTAGCCATTTGTGGCGTATCACTGAGCGGTCGGTCACCGGGCGACATGATGAGGAGGCTCCACTTATTAGGACTGATATGGATCAGTTTATGGACGAGTGGTGTCGGGCGAACTGATATATGTTGTCATTTACTAGAACTTATTGTTTTTAACACATTTTAACACTTTTAAAAATATATGTAATATTTTGTGCATATTAATTAATTTTAATGTTGATGTTGTTAATTTTTATTTCTAAAAGGTTAATCCGCAATAAACCGTCTAATCCGCAATAAACCGTCTAAACCGCAATGAATCGTCTAATCCGCAACAAACCGTATAATACACTATATTTATATTTTTTGTGTGAATCCGCCACATAGGCGTGATATACACATGTCTCACCACAAGGTGAGGCGTGATTTCCTCACGCCCGCGTGGCGGTAGAGGAAAAAAATCTCAATTTCCCACCCCAAAATCTCAAAGGGTATTTTCGTCCTTTCACGTGGCTAGGGGTGGGAAATTGAGGCTATGTTTAACAACACCCTTTATAAATACAGGTACATGATTTAAAAGTTTACGAACGGGTGCCTTGTGGTTCATTCCTTTTAGCAAACACAATCCAAAATACCAATGGTGTCAAAAATTGCTCATTGTGTAAGTTTAAGTCGGTAAGCTTTTTTGTAACTGTAATTTTTTTATCATAGCAAACTTCCAATGGTGAGATTGCATTCACGTCGCACACGTCATGCAGGTCACGCCTAATCCGGTGGTGCTTCGACTGCGCCACCCTTGTGCATGAGAGAGTCTTTCTTCTAGTAATTAGTTAAAGACTTATAAAAACTCTTTACTTATAAACTACTGGAAATTCTCATTTCTTTCTTATGTGGGATTGGGAAGCTTAATTTCCTTTTCTCTTAAAAACTATTTCAAGTAGTTCACTTTGAGTATCAATTTCTCATTCACTACTTGTCTGTTTTGAGCTTATAATATACCGTTAAAAAGATCTCATGGCATGGAATATGATGACGTATTTCAAGTTATTCTAAATTTTTTTTATCTTTTATATATTTAAGGGTCAAATTGACAAAAAAATAACAAACCAAAATCTATTTATAACTTTATATATATATATAATTTTTATATATAATTTTAAATTAATTATATATATAGGTATAGGTTTTATATATATATATATATATATATATTATTTATTACATCATTCGGTGTAATTAAACTGAATTACCTGATTCAAGACTCTTCTATAAATCTGGTTTGATGTTTAGTTTGGTATTGTATTTAAATGAATGGAGAGGAAGGATGAAGAGTGAGAGGGGGAATGGAGATGGATAATGTGAGAGATGATGATTCATTAATGATAAAAAAAAAGGCTTAATACATTATCAGCTCCTTGAATTTGTCCATAATAGTAGATTGGCTTCCTGAACTTTGCAAGTGTCTTACCAGCTTCCTAAACTTGCTTATTTCGTATCACCAGCTCCCTAAACTTGTCCATAAAAATTGATTAGCTCTCTGAACTTTGCAAGTGTCTCACCAGCTTCCTAAACTTGCTTATTCTGTAACAACTAAATACAAAAACCATAATACTAACTCGGATTAAGGTGCAAAAATACCTCCAACGTTTTCGATCAGAAGTAATTTTACCCCCTAACATTGATCAATTGGGTTAATTTGAGAAATAATTCATCAAACTGTCTTCTCGATCATGAATCTTGTCATCTACACTTCACACGTGCGTCATTTTATCAGTAACAAATCACAAACATATGTTGGGATGTCAAAAAAAATAAACTGACTTTTGTACGAATTGGACAAAAAAATTCAAAAAATTCACTAGATTTATAAATTTGCTCTTCGGCTACTAATGTTAAGGGTAAAATTACATCATTTTAGACGTTAAGGGTATTTTTGCACCTTAATCCGAGTTAGTATTGTGATTTTTCTATTTAGTTGTTACGGAATAAGCAAGTTTAGGGAGTTGGTTAGACATTTGCAAAGTTCAGGGAGCTAATAAATTTTTATAGACAAGTTTAGGGAGCCGGTGATACGAAATAAGCAAGTTTAAGGAGCTGGTGAGACACTTGCAAAGTTCAGGGAGTCAATCTACTACTATGGACAAGTTAAGGGAGCTGGTGATATATTAGGCAAAAAAAAAAAAAGTAAGGTGGAAGAGAGATAATTGAAGTTAATTGATTTAAATATAAAATAAATGAAAGTATAATAATGAAAAAATTTTACTTTTCGACTTAAACTGGCATATCAGTAATTTTTGATATCATTAATATTTTGGACTGTATTTGTTAATAGGGTAAATCATAATGTATTTGTTTATCAACTTTTAAACTATACGACTGTGTTTGTAAATTGATCAAACCACAAGTATTATTTTTGTATTTTTCCCTAATAAAAACACTATACGCATATGAAGTGAGTCATTCGTGATTCTAAAATTTATGTAAATTTCTTTTGGATTCCTCGTGTTGATTTTATTACTTTAAGGGTCGATAAATGCCACAACGTTGCGTAAATAAAAGAACAAGTGGACCATATTGTCCATATGATTTTTTTTAAGAAATTTTCAATTTGAATTTCATTCGCTTTCTGCTTTTTCATTCTCTATCATACTAAATGTTCTTGGAAATGATTGAGCATTCATAGATCCTCCAAGGGGAGTGTGATTTGATGAAGATTCACTTTTTACATATTCTCTCTCTTTCATTAAAGATATCATTCTCACAGTGCTGATCACATGCTCCTTAAGGAGCAAGCACTATTTGCACATTAACCATTGGATTTGGATTTGTTATCATCCAATGGTTCATAAAAAATACTGCTCTAATAACAGCTAAAAACAATTTTCTATTTTTTTAATACACACTAATTAAAAATTCCCTAAATTTAAGAAATAGACTTAATGAGAGAGAATAACTGACTAGAGAGAAAAGCAATCGGCATCGTCTCCGTTTGAAGTCGAATCCTTGGGTAAAAAGCAAAGGCATCTGCTTAGCGGGCTGATAACTGCAGAATTCAAAAGTTTGAGCAACTAACAACTTTGACCAGATGTATTGCATTGGAGAGGGAGGATTTGGGCGTGTATATCGAGCAGAATTGTTATCAGGAAACATTGTAGCTGTCAAGAAATTCAAAGATATGGCAAATCAGAAAGAATTCCTAAACGAGATTCAAGTGTTAACAGAGATTGGGCATCATAATGTTGTGAATCTCTTCGGATTTTGTTCACATGTTCGACACAAATTTCTAGTCTAAGTATCTCCAAAATGGTAGCTTGGACAAAATTCTGAGAGATGATGAAACAACAAAGAAATTGGAGTGGAATCAGAGGTTGGAAATTATTAGCGTGGTTCGTGCCTTGTCTTATATGCACTGTGAATGCATAGCTCCAATTGTTCACAAAGACATATTAAGCAAGAATATTTTGTTGGACACAAAATATGAAGCTCATATTTCTGATTAAGAGTCAATTTTTTTTACCCAAATCATCTAGGATTCGATTTCAATGGAGAAGATGTCGTTGCTTTTTTCCCTATAGTTAGTTATTCTCTCTCTTATTAAGTCTATTCCTTAAATTTAGGGAATTTTTAATTAGTGTGTATTAAAAAAAATAGAGAAGTGTTTTTAGCTGTTATTAGAACGGTATTTTTTATGAACCATTGGATGATAACAAATCCAAATCCAATGGTTAATGTGCAAATAGTACTTGCTCATTAAGGAGCATGTGATCAGCACTGATCATTCTCATTGTCTCTTTCTTCTCCTTCTTCTTCTTTCATCGACATTAGCACAGTTGGGCCTTTTTTTGCTATTGAAGATAACAAAATGCATATAAAGAGCAAGAAGAAGAAAAATAAAAAAATAAAAAAATATGTATGCAAGGCTTGTTATTGTGTTGGAAGCTTTTATAACAATGTTGTTAATGCTTTGATTGTTAATAGTTGTATTATATTTATATGAAATAAATAAAGTTAAGATTTTTATTCATTTTTTCAATGACAATTATATTGTCTGTTAACTAAAATATCTTCATATGCAACTTCTTCTTCTTCTATTTCATGGAAAAGACCATTTTTTATGTGACATAGATGCATGGTTGTAAGACATATCGATGCTTGCATCGCTGTATTACGTGTTGTGCATTTTTTGCCCTCGTCTACTATGTTGACTTGACAGGTAAATAGTTTGAGTTCATTTACGTGTCTTGCTATGAGTATTACAAAATGATAGGATAGAAGAAGATGAAGAAGAAAAAGTTGGTTAATATATAGAATAACAAACTGACTCATTTAAAGTCATAAATGCAAAACCATACATAAAGCACAAAACAATAAATAACAAAATTAAATAGTTTGAGTTCCTCCACGCGTCTTCTTATGGGTATTATAGAATATTGAATTCAGAAGGTATACATGAAGATAAAGAAGAAGAAGTTGGTTAATGTCTATAAATAACAGAATTAACTAACTCTGAATTTGAATCTTTGGTTCACAGTCTGATATATTTACCATTTGGAATAACATAATTAACTCACTCTTACTTTTTGTTTGGTCTGTGTAGTTATATGTTAACCTTACAATATAGAACTATAGACTGATGGTTGTTATATTTTTCATAATCTTAAGAGCGTTAGAATTGGGAAAATATAAACAACAAAAAAAATGAACCAAAAAAAAACATTCATAAAAAAACATAAATTGTGTGGTGCACATAGGTACCGTACATAAACTTAGAATTCAAGAGTTAGAGATGTCAATTACATCCAACCTTCACACCCCATTTTGAAACTTATTTTCAAATACAACTAGGTAAATGTTGTACACATTAATAAAAGGTGGATCCCGGATGAGAACAACATTGATCGTTTCCTTCCTATGATAAAGAATCTTCCTTCTCATCAGCTCTTTGATGTAGTCCTTTAGCATCATGTTTCATTCCTAGCAGCGAAATACAATGTCTCCCAATATTGAGGATATGGGGGCAAAATCAATTGATAAACATATCTCCTGGTTGGTGTGAATCCGGCAGCATGGTGATGATTTCCACTATTAGGTGGGTGTGGTTGGGAGAGGTGTTATGTTGAGGACGATTTTGGGATGAGGTACTTGAATTGCGAGTGGAATCATGAATAGCACTAGAATTATGAGTAGCAAGGGTTTCTTGAACTGGTGAATTCACATCATGGAGGTTGTTTGTTTCATTTGAATGTGTTTGAGACTCTATACTTTCAGAAAATTTAACAAGTAAAGTGTATGGTTGTGCAATGATCAGTATGTGTGTGTGTGTGTATATATATATATATATATATATATATATATATATATATATATATATCATAATAGGCAAAGGGGAAGAAATGCACGTGATTGTATTACAGCCATACATGCGTCTACGTGTCTTACAGTGATGCGTTCATATCACAAAAAACAAAGAGTCGCCTCATTTAAACTAATCCAAACAACCTTTAATGCATATGTAACTTTTTGATTGGGGTAGGAATGAAGTCTCTTCTCCTTAATCGATCATAATAATTGGCCTCTTAAATATTCAAAAAGATAGCAAAGCAAATTTTTGTTTGTGCTTGGGAATATGCAAAGATGTTATTACCACTTGAACCAATAGCATTTTGCCTCCTCCCTACATTAGTTCGTTGAAGGATACACAATAAGTTGATTTCAGGAAATTTCACCTCATGTGAAAGTGTAAGAAATTGCATGAAAGTTTAAAGGATACCTAATGTATTTTAGATATGATTGGCTCTTGTAACATTTCATATATATGATAGGGAATATCTAGAAGATCCAAACACAATGTAGTTTGTGGAACACAATCCACTAATTTCAAGCAATTTCACATCATATGAAAGTGTAAGAAATCACATGAAAACGAAAAGGGTACCCAATGTATTTTAGATGTTTGGCTTTGTTTAGATGAATTAATTCCAAGATCACATTTCATACACAAGGAGAATGTCTAGAAGATATAAGCATAATGTAGTTGATTCTATAGAGGGTAGCACGAAAATTGAAACACTTTCCTATCAACTTGCTTCTATGGCCCCCCAGATCAATAACATTGAACAAATTTATTGTAGTTTATGCAATGGCACATTTAATTGGACATTTCTCTATTAACATTATTAAGTTTGTGTACAATTGAATGCAATTTGAGGAACACAATCCACTAACTTCAGGCAAGTTCACATCATGTGAAAGTGCAAGAAATTACATGAAAATGAAAAGGGTATTGTAGTTATGTTTGGCGCTTGTATACATGAATTAATCCCAAGATAACATTTCATACATAGGACAAGGAATATCTAGAAGATCTAAGTACAATGTAGTTGATCCTATAGAGGATACCACGAAAATTGAAACACTTTCATATCAACTTGCTTCTATGGCCCTAAGAGAAAGGATAAAAGAGAACTTTGAAAATGAATGATGAAACCTTAAGAACAAAAAGGAATAAAGGCAAAACGTATCAGACGACAAGAAAAACAAAACTTGTCAAAAAGACAAGACATTAAATACCATTTTTATAAAAAGCAAGAGTTAGGAGTATTGTACCAATACAAATTTTGAAAGTTACAAAAATACCCTCCGTCCATCAGTGCATCAACTCCGGTGGGGTAGCTCTCTTAGGGCCCACCACCACCGCATTTCATTGCTTTTAAAGGGTGTTTGATATACATAATAAATAGGACGGGATAGAGATAAAAATGCAAAGCTTCTTTATCTCTTGTTTATTTTAGAAATTGGGTAGGGAGATAAGGGAGAGTGTTTGGTATACGAGATAACGAGAGTGAGATAACCAGTTGTAGTTTTAATATAAGGGAAAAGTGTTCGAACCCACAATCCCACCTCGAATTTCAGAGATGTAACAACTGAATTATGTTCATTTGATTAATATGTTATTATTTAATCGGTTGTATTGTAATATAGTAAAACATATTATTTTATCCATATATATCTACCAATAATAATAAAAAAATAGAACAATAATTAACTATTTTATTTTTATCCCTATCTTAATCTTTTATCATTATTTTTAGCCGTAATACACAAATAACCTCATGAACTTGTCCAAATATTATAATTGCCCCCTCCAACTTTCAATTGCAACAACTTACCTTTTAAACTTATCCAATTGTAAAACATAACCCCAAATTGAGAATTTTTTTACCCCGTACTTGAAGCAACCGTAAAAACATTTTCCCGAATTCGTATCACGCCAAAGATCTGATTATCACACTCCACGAGCGTTGCAGCTTTTGTATTTCACGTGTTTCTTCAATTACAGTTCATGTTAGCAATTTGGGGTTATGTTTTATAATTGGACAAATTTAAGAGGTTATGTTTTACGATTAGACAAGTTTGAGAGATAAGTTGTTATAATTAAAAGTTAAAGAGGGTAGTTGTAACATTTGGAGAGATAAGTTGTTATAATTAAAAGTTCATGGGTTATTTATATATTAGGCCTTATTTTTATCCCACATTTTTATCATTATCTCTATTTTGTATTCCATTAAATACCAAACACCCTGTTTTCAATTTGTAGATTCTCCCTTTTCTCTTTCTCAAACTAAAAATACTTTATTTCTCTATAGATTATATGTACTATATTCACAATCAGATCGAAGCTGAAAGCAGTCAAAACAAACAACAGAAAACATTTTCTTTCTTTTTCCATTAAAAAATATTTTTAATGAAGTTATTTTTGTGTTATGTTCTCTCTGTTTCACTCATAAGTAATAGCTCTATAGTGTGATGTGAGGTTGGTGATCTCAATGAGAGAGAGAAGAGAGGGATAAAGCTGCATGCTTTGCGGGTTTTTGAGATAGTGAAAATGTGAGTTATGAGTTGTGAGTTTGAGGGCTTGATGGAAACTAAAGGGAGACTCATTGCGGGTTCTCATATTAGAAATGAGTTTGTTCTCATCAATGCCGACGATATTGCTAATGCTCCGGTAACTGCCTTTCTCTCTCTCTCTCACACACACATTTCTTTTTCAGACCTTTCCGCTCAAAGTTTGTTGCTTTTGGTTTCGGAGTTACTCGTTTAATCTCTGTTTCTGCTGTTTCAGGCTACTTCCTTTGTTTTTCACGTTCACTGAATTAATTATTTGAAATAATTTTATTTTTCTTGGTTTCTTTCATTTTGTTGTTCTCTCTCTTTTCTGAAATCCATGTTCATTTGGATGAAATTTTGATTTTATGAATTAATTGGTGTAAAATGAGAGGTATCTTTTGGTTTTTTAAATTTTATCAGTTTCAAGATTACTGAGCCGGTCAATACAGTTCATGCGCTAAAGTTTGCAACTTTAATTCTGCATGAATAGTCTTTAGTAGAAGAGAATTTTCATTTCAGTAACTTTTTATTTTGAAGCTCTATAGTATAATACATGTATATATGGGTTGTGCCAATTACAATTGCAGGAAACTTCTGTTAAAGAAATTTGCCAGATCTGTGGGGATGAGATAGAGCTTACAGCAGATGGGGAGCCATTTATTGGTTGCAATGAATGTGCATTCCCTGTTTGTAGACCTTGCTACGAATATGAGAGAAGAGAGGGAAACCAAGTATGCCCTCAATGCAAAACCAGATACAAACGCATCAAAGGTTCGGGTGATTTTGTTTCTAGTTACCCTTTCAAAAAAAATTATGATTAAGAAACCTGAGCTGTATCAGGGAGTCCTAGAATTGAAGGGGATGAAGAAGAGGAGGATACTGATGATATAGAGAATGAGTTTGATATTTCTGCTCCTCATGATGTTATGTTTTATGCTCCTCATAATGTTGTTGGCCGGGAGTTCGATTCTGTTTCTGTGGCTCCGGAGATTCCTCTCCTAACTTATGGTGAAGAGGTGAAATTAGACTTTGATGTTTAATCAGTCTTTGAGTTCATGCTATGCGGCAATAGTTTCTAATTAGCCATTCCTATGGTGTTGCTTTGGCTCTTTTTGGTTTAGGATGTTGGTGTTTCTTCTGATAAGCATGCTCTTATTGTACCCCCATTTCGCGGAAAAAGGATTCATCCAATGCCATCAATTGGTTTTTCCATGTACTGTAAGTTTCTTGAATTATACATATGTAGGGGTTCTGAAATTTGTTCAACTCAATGACTGTTTAGGCTTCCTTCTCTTTTGCTTAGTATGTGATCGTTTTGTGTTGATGGTGCAGTGCAACCTAGACCGATGGATCCTAATAAAGACTTGGCCGTTTATGGGTACGGATCAGTTGCATGGAAGGATAAAATGGAGGGGTGGAAAAGAAAGCAGAATGAAAAACTTCAGGTGATTAAGCACCATGGTGGAGATCAATTGGATGATCCCTGTTTGCCCATGTAGGTTCAGTTCTTAGTCTTCTTAACCAAATATTATACTGCTTGTCTTTCCTTGTTTGTGAAATCGCCTCTGTTTGTAATGATGGAGATCAATTGGATGATCCTGATTTTCCGATGCAGTTTCATTTCTCACTCTTCCTAACTTAAGATTAGACTGTTTTTCTTTCCTTGATTATGAAATTGCTTCTGTTTGTAATGAGAAGAGAGTAGATAAATTATGTTTCTTCGTATACACCGGGACTTGGCTGCTTCTAACGATATGACCAAGTTAGTGCAGTCATACAGTATTTTATGCTGATTTCAGTTGTCTGTTATATATGAAGCATTAGTCTTGTTTGCTTTTTTTTTCCCTGAAAAAGACTTCCACGTCTTGCTTTTGTGATATTAATTCTATATATGCTTTGATAGGATGGATGAAGGGCGGCAACCTCTTTCAAGGAAGTTACCAATTCCTTCTAGCAAGATAAGTCCATACAGATTGATAATTATACTCCGGCTTGTAATTCTTGGCCTTTTTTTTCACTATCGGATTCTCAATCCAGTAAATGATGCTTATGGGTTGTGGCTAACATCAATAATTTGCGAAGTATGGTTTGCCGTATCATGGATATTTGATCAGCTCCCAAAATGGTGCCCAATTGAACGAGAAACATATCTTGATCGATTAACAATTAGGTACTCCCTCCATTCTTTTTTATATCTAGTTTTAGCTTTATCAGCCTGTTCACTTTTTTACATGATGTTTTATACTAAGTAAGAGACAGAGAGGTTGGTATTATTAATGTAGATTATCCTATAATTCATACATGATAATTAGGAAGAGAATTTTGTGATAGAAAGTAGAGTTTTAGAAGAGAAGTATTCGGGTAAAAGAAATGGAGGGAATACTATATTATTGATGGTGATCATTTTCGGTCCTAACAAATGGCAATTTCATATTTAATGTTGAAAATTTTCTTATAGGTATGAGAAAGAGGGACAGGAATCTGAGTTAGCTTCAGTAGACATATTTGTTAGTACTGTTGATCCAATGAAAGAACCTCCACTTATTACAGCAAACACAGTTCTGTCCATACTTGCTGTTGACTATCCAGTCAAAAAGGTTGCATGCTATGTATCAGACGATGGTGCTGCCATGCTCACTTTTGAAGCACTCTCAGAGACATCCCAATTTGCAAGAAAGTGGGTCCCTTTCTGCAAGAAGTTCAAAATTGAGCCTCGAGCTCCAGAACGGTACTTTGCTGAGAAGGTTGACTATTTGAAAGACAAAATTGATCCAGCCTTTGTTAGGGAACGCCGTGCCATGAAGGTCTGTGCTCTGTCTTACTGTTCAATTAGCTTCACATACACACACATGACAGAAGGGTTGGCTCCAGTCAAGCATAATATACAATGCATAATTGTTATGATGTGAAATTTGACTTGTGGCTTTAACAACCTTCATCATAACCTTTCATGACAGTGAATCTTGGCTTGGTTTTAAATTTTTAATTGCTGACGTGCCTTCTCTTTTTGGGTGGGTTACATGTTGGTTCAGAGAGAATATGAAGAATTCAAAATTCGAATAAATGGGTTGGTCGCGGTGGCACAGAAGGTTCCTGAGGAGGGATGGACAATGCAAGATGGCACTCCATGGCCAGGGAACGATGTCAGCGATCATCCTGGAATGATTCAGGTTAGAGAGCTTATTTGAATATATTTCATGAATAATGATAATTTGATGCATCAAATTCTCATTTGTGTCCATTTGAGTTTCTAAAGTCAATTGTCTGCATTTAGGTATTCCTGGGTCATGATGGTCCTCCTGATATTGAAGGAAATCAATTGCCTCGCCTAGTTTATGTATCCCGAGAGAAGAGACCGGGATTTGATCACCACAAAAAAGCTGGAGCAATGAATGCTTTGGTAGAGCTCTCTCTCTCTCTCTCTCCAACTTCTCTTGCATTTCCTTGCTGTCATCCCATTTCTAACTTTTTATTTTTGGGTGATTAATGAAGGTGCGGGTGTCCGCTGTTGTAACAAATGCTCCATACATGCTGAATGTTGATTGTGATCATTATATAAACAATAGCAAGGCACTTCGTGAAGCCATGTGCTTTATGATGGATCCAATATCTGGAAAGACAATCTGTTATGTACAATTTCCTCAAAGATTTGATGGGATTGATCGTCATGATAGATACTCCAATCGTAATGTTGTGTTCTTTGATGTATGTAAAAATCTTGGTAATGTTGATGTCATACATGCAAACATGCTTTTCTCTCTCTCTCTCTCTCTCTCTCTTTTCCGGACTTTAAGAAGAGCTTATTTGGTTTTTCTGTTAATTGCAGGTCAACATGAAAGGATTGGATGGAATTCAAGGACCTATATATGTTGGAACTGGGTGTGTCTTCAGGAGGCAGGCACTTTATGGATATGATGCTCCCATCAAGAAAAAACCACCTCGAAAAACATGCAATTGCTGGCCGAAATGGTGCTACTGTTGTTGCACATCTAGAAAGAAGAATAAGAAACGGAAATCAAATGAGAAAAGAAAGAACAAGGAGACTTCCAAGCAGATACATGCTTTGGAACATATTGAGGAGGGTATTGAAGGTAAGGTTAAGCTGGTCAAGGAGTTATGTACTGATATCCTTGAAAACATGCCAAGTAATGAATAGTCTTTCTTTCATGCTTTTGCTTGAACCTCTCCGTTGCTTTTTACCTTGTTTTCTTGTGTGGGATTGTAAGAAACACGGACCATTTATGTACTACATTTTCATTCAGGAATAGACAATGAGAAATCAGAACTAATGCCCCAGGTAAAATTTGAGAAAAAATTTGGACAGTCGCCAGTTTTCATAGCATCAACATTCATGGAAGAAGGTGGAATTCCAAAGGGAGCAACTTCTACATCACTTTTGAATGAAGCCATTCATGTCATTAGCTGTGGTTATGAAGACAAAACCGAATGGGGAAAGGAGGTAGGCATGCCAGAGAATTTCCATGTTTTGGACTTCACATTTTGTTTAACTAGACTTGTCTTTTTAGCCAACTGACTAGTTTCCTTGCATAATTTCGATGCTTGTCTAGGTTGGGTGGATATATGGCTCTGTCACAGAGGATATACTGACAGGTTTCAAGATGCATTGCCATGGCTGGCGTTCAGTGTATTGCATACCTAAAAGACCTGCATTTAAAGGTTCAGCTCCAATAAATCTTTCAGATCGGCTGCATCAGGTTCTGCGGTGGGCATTGGGATCTGTTGAAATCTTGTTGAGTAAGCACTGTCCGATATGGTACGGATATGGCTGTGGATTGAAACCCTTGGAGCGCTTTTCATATATAAACTCAGTTGTTTATCCATTGACATCAATTCCCTTGATTGCGTACTGTACCTTGCCAGCTATCTGTCTCGTTACAGGGAAATTTATTGTCCCTGAGGTATTATTCCCTTTATTTTACTCATTCTATTGCCAAATTATCACAACCCAAGCTTAACCTTCTGCTATTTGTATTGATTTCTGCATGTGATCACAGATGAGTAACTACGCTGGTCTCATTTTCATGGCCCTGTTCATATCCATTGCCGCAACTAGCATCCTTGAGATGCAATGGGGAGGAGTTGGCATACACGACTGGTGGAGAAATGAGCAGTTTTGGGTGATTGGTGGCACATCATCGCACTTATTTGCGCTTTTCCAGGGTCTGCTAAAGGTATTGGCTGGTGTTAACACTAACTTCACGGTTACTTCGAAAGCAGGAGATGATGGAGCATTTTCAGATCTCTACCTCTTTAAATGGACATTTTTGTTGGCCCCTCCTATGACCTTGCTCGTCATTAACATCATAGGACTCATAGTTGGAGTTGCAGATGCTATAAATAACGGCTATGATTCATGGGGTCCTCTTTTTGGTAGGCTTTTCTTT
This sequence comes from Euphorbia lathyris, assembly GCF_963576675.1. Classification (NCBI taxonomy): domain Eukaryota; kingdom Viridiplantae; phylum Streptophyta; class Magnoliopsida; order Malpighiales; family Euphorbiaceae; genus Euphorbia; species Euphorbia lathyris. The sequence continues at coordinate 29,626,605 of NC_088916.1, read as the reverse complement.
GCAGTCTGGGTCATTGTTCATCTTTATCCATTCCTCAAGGGATTTATGGGGAAACAAGACAAACTTCCCACCATACTTGTTGTCTGGTCAATTCTTGTAATTTCAATTTTCTCACTTTTATGGGTTCGAATCAATCCGTTTCTGTCGAAGAATGGTATAGTGTTAGAAGTCTGCGGATTGGATTGCGATTAAGGACATAACTTATATGAGGTTTAGATTTTGTGTTAAATGTACAAGTGTCATCAGGGGTTTTCCATGAGCAAGCTACGATTAAGATGGAAAAAAGAAGACAACCCATAGCACAATGTGATGCTGGAGGAATGTGTGTAGATACAAGGGCCTTTTGACACATTGTCAACTATTTTTGCCTAGTTTCCTTTTTGATTTTTGGATTTACTAGTGATCTATCTGATTTTATTTGTTTGTAAAATGAGATAACAACCTACCTACCCCGTTTGAAATATAGGGGATGAATGAATACAGAATTGCCTTGTACTTTGGCAGCTTTCAGGTCAGGAATTTGCATTTTGCTTAAAATGATCAACTACTTGCAGGCAAAGACTTGATATGATTACCTGTCAATTGCTGAAACTGAAATGATTTATTTGAATGTTGTCATAAATGTACAACGGTACCTCATTATAGGAAATCAACATAAACATGGTTTATGTACAAGCCCTTTAGAATGTATATAAATAAGATTTGTAAATCTCTATTGTCAGATATAAGAATACAAAGTTTATTCCTCTATATTGATCTATTTCATGGTATCAGAATTTAGTTTTTGCATCTGCGTTTTTTTTTTCTGAGTTGCTTTTCTCGGACTGCTTTCAAGAACATTGGGTTTGGGTTGAGAATTTTTTTCCAACACCCTTGTTAATCTCACTGCCCCTCCCATTCACTTTCTCTCATTCCCTTCCACCAAATCAGGTAAACGTCCCTGCAGAGCGTGAGTCACACACGTGGCTTACCCTTTCCCATCCGGTTTGTTTCTCCAGCGTCGTATTATCTCCTCTGAGCTGCTTGTGCAATCTGTATTGCTCTTGAGAAACACGTTGAAACAGATTGTCCCCTTTTTTTTTATGTGTATGTCAGTTCTCGTTTAATTTGTTATCTGTTACTAAACTTACCATGACCTAAATTGTTGTCTCTTTCTTTTCCAACCATTGTATTTCTCGGAATCTTCAGATGAAGCAGATTCTTGGTAGGGGTAATAAAGGACGGATTGTATCTTCTTGATTATAGTTGTGTTTAAAACAAATAGTATGGGCTAGTACTTCATTGTTAGTTTGATAGTCCTCCTCTTAAAATATTATAATAACTCTTGTCTCGCTCTTAAATAGGAAGGTAATTTAGAATGTGAATCCTTTCAATCAGCCTAGTGGATTGAAAAAGAGTACTTTGCCCGCTCGCTCTAGTTCTATCTAAAGAAAAGAGCAAAACACCTTAGAGTTCCTTATCCCTCTCCATAAATAAACATAGAGATGTTTCTTTTTTGTTGGTCCATTCTGTTGGGAATTTTTCTGAATTGTGACAATTTAGCGGAAACGATAAAATAATTTTATTGAATTATGAGGTTTACAAGAGGGTGTTCTCTAAAAACTTTCTAAAGTTACAATGAGATAAAACAAAAATAGTAGTACTCGGGTGTTTCTCAAAATAATTATCTTTACTATTTTTATCTCTCTCCAAAATAATTAGACTACCCTCTGAAATAAACTCTCAAAACTCACAAAGGCACAATTGTGCCTCCTCTCACAATCTCAACTCTCCTTACATTTTCTTTTTTTTCCAATTCTATTCTTTGAATTTAAGTATCATTGGCTTTTATAAAGCCAAGGATGAGCTTGGCTCATTAATTGTGCCAGCACTAGTTGCTGGCACAATTAATTATTCAGTTGACCACCAAATTCGGTGGTCAACTTTCATCAAATTATTTATTTTTTTTTCTTTTTTTTATAATTATAATTACAAAATCAATCCCTTACAAATTTCAAATATAGTTCCTTATTAATTAGGACTTTACACTAATTCTCTTTTTATTTAATTGTTTTAAATTAATAGTTAATTTCCCAACAATCTTCCCCTTAACTATTAATTTAAAACCTTCATTTTTTTTTCTTCATACCGGAGCACTTCTCTCCGCAGACAACTTTTCGAAGCACTTCTCACTGAATTGATTTGTTGATGCACTTCTCATCAACCTTCAACTATTGGAGCACTTCCTCGTAAACGGAGCACTTCTCTCCGCAAACAACTTCTCGGAGCATTTCTCACCGAATCGATTTGTTGATGCACTTCTCATCAACCTTCAACTGTTGGAGCACTTCCTCGTAAACGGAACACTTCTCTCCACAAACAACTTCTCGGAGCATTTCTCGCCGAATCGATTTGTTGATGCACTTCTCATCAACCTTCAACTATTGGAGCACTTCTCTCCAAATTAAACAAATTCTTTTTCGTCAACATGATTTGCCATATTGACACTTTCTTTTCTCTTATACCTGCAATTTTGTTGCACGTGCCTAAACTCCGTACACTTGAAACATTTAGGCTTCCCCTTGTGCCATTGAACCATGGCTCTGATACCACTGTTGGAAATTTTTCTGGATTGCGACAATTTAGCGGAAGCAATAAATCTTAATTTTATTGAATTTATGAGGTTTACAAGAGGGTGTTCTCTAGAAACTTTCTAGAGTTACAATGAGATAAAACAAAAATAGTAGCACTCGGGTGTTTCCCAAAACTACCCAAAATAATTATCTTTACTATTTTTATCTCTCTCCAAAATAATTAGACTACCCTCTAAAACAAACTCTCAAAACTCACAAAGGCACAATTGTGCCTCCTCTCACAATCTCAACTCTCCTTACATTTTCTTTTTTCCCAATTCTATTCTTTGAATTTAAGTATCATTGGCTTTTATAAAGCCTTAATTGTGCCAGCACTAGTTGCTGGCACAATTAATTATTCAGTTGACCACCAAATTCGGTGGTCAACTTTCATCAAATTATTTATTTATTTTTTCTTTTTTTTATAATTATAATTACAAAATCAATCCTTTACAAATTTCAAATATAGTTCCTTACTAATTAGGACTTTACACTAATTCCCTTTTTATTTAATTATTTTAAATTAATAGTTAATTTCCCAACACATTTTGATATATGGCCTATCTTGTTCCGTCAAAATTGAGTTTTCATTATTTTGTGACCTTTGTTGACGATATTCTCGGATTACGTAGTTGTATCCTATGAGAAATCGTTTAGACTTATTTTACATTTCATGTGCTTTCTAGATTCAATTCAATAAACATGTATACATCTTGTGAAGTGACAATGCACAAGAAAAGTCTTCATCTTGTTTTAATACTTATTTTTTACAAAATGGTATTATTTATCAGTCTTCTTGTGTTTTTACCTCACAACAGAACGGAGAGGTTAAGCGAAAATTATCACTTACTAGATGTTTTCCGAGCTTTTATTTTTCATATGCAGGTTCCTAAAATATTTTGGGTTGATGTTGTTTCTATTGCTTGTACCTTGATTAATCGTATGCCTTCTTCTATTCTTAAAGGCTAAAATACCTTATTCCCTCTCACTCCTAGAGTGTTTGGGTCTACTTGCTTTTTTAGAACATGAGACCTCGTGTATCTAAACTCGATCCTAAAGCTCTTAAGTGTGTCTTTGTGGGTGATTCTCGTCAACAAAAATGGTATCATTCCTCTTTAGATGGTTATTTAGGATACTCATTTCCTTCTATCCTTCCCAATTTGAACGGTAGGTGGTTTCTGTTCCTTCCTTACTTGTTGTCTGCCAGGTTTACTCTCCACATATATAGCATGTGACTCAAACCCCTCAAAATGGCATTGGTATGCACTGGGACATAACCTGATAAATATTGTACAAAGTTTGTTTTTTTATTTCTTTTAAATAATTTTTTCCATTTGGTTAATGAAATAATAATATTAAGTAATAATATATGATAAAAATAATTTTCGGATATATTTTATTTATAAAGAAATCATACCCAATTTTAGATAAAAATTAGTTGAATTTCGAATTTTAATTGTTACTCAATTTTTTTCTTAATTTTTTTTAATGAAATAATTATATTAAATGATAAAATATGAAAAATAAAATAGAAGCCAAAACTGAACTGACAAATAAAATCTCTAAAAATCCATCGAAATAGGAGTATGGGCCACAACAAATTAATTCGGATAGAAACTCTCAAAACAGCAAAAAAAAACCTCACTAAACCCCTCAAAATAGTATTAGTGCATCAACATACAGTAATGCGTCAACGCCAAAGCGTTATACGGCTATGCAGAATATAATAGTTTTTAAGTATGAAAATAAATTTCAAATAGGCTTAATACATCATTTGCTCCCTGAACTTGTCCAAAATGGTTGATTGGCCCCCTGAACTTTCAAAGTATCTCGATAGCTCCCTGAACTTATATAAAATGTCCAGTTAGCCCCATGAACTTGCGTAAAACGTAATCAATTGATCACTCGGTTGCAAAAAATTAAGTTAAATACGGAAAATGTATTGCACGCGTCTTAAAAAAAGTAAAACAATCAAGATTGGGTATTGCGGTTGTAATATTAGAGAATACAAGGTTTGTAGTTGAGCAAGTAATAACTTCATTTTTACTCTATTTTTAAATTATGTAATAACATTCTAAGATACGTGGAATACATCTTCCGCGTTTAACTTACTTTTTTGCAACCGAGTGATAAATTGATTACGTTTTACGCAAGTTCAGGCGGCTAACTAAACATTTTATGCAAGTTCAGGGAGCTATCGAGACACTTTGAAAGTTTAGGGGGCCAATCAACTATTTCGGACAAGTTCAGGGGCAAATGATGTATTAAGCCTTTCAAATATTAAAAATGAACATGATAAAGGTATAAAAAGACTGCATTGATATGGATTTGTGTTAAATTGACCCTCCATGCCAAATCTGAGGGCTAACTTTGAACCTTTATTATATAGAACGTGTATAAATAGATTCCTCATTATCAAATATAAGGAAACAGTTTATTCCTCTATTAATCTATTTCAAACGCCACAATCAAAATCAAATGGGACTGGATTTTCAGTTAAATTTTCAAAGAGATGTAACAAGTTTATTCCTCTATATTTAATTAATTGTTTAGGGTACTTGATTAATCTTGCTGTAACATTTGATTTGAAAGAGATGTAACAAGTACCCAAAACAAATAAAAACACAAGCAGTGTTCTTGATAAATAGAAACATCATAGTATTTCAATGATAGGTGTTAAAACCCAAATCCAAAGTATGCCACAGACATTTTTTTGTAATGCATGAGATATGCTCAACATCAGATGAGATTTAAAACCCAAATCCGAAGTATCAAAAAAAGAAAACATATAAAAATGACCAAGAATATATCTACTGGTTCCTGATGTCCTCTAGGGGACGCCTTTTCTGTGACATTCTTGAGGCTGTGAAGCTAGCAAGTTGCTCCCTCTTGACGCTGGGCGCATTCTCCTTCATAGTGTACGGGTCTGCAACTTTTTGGGGTGTACTTGAAATCAGAACACTTTTACTTGTCCTTTTCATCATTGAAAAACTCAATGACCAAGAATATATCTACTGGTTCCTGATGTCCTCTAGGGGACGCCTTTTCTGTGACATTCTTGAGGCTGTGAAGCTAGCAAGTTGCTCCCTCTTGACGCTGGGCGCATTCTCCTTCATAGTGTACGGGTCTGCAACTTTTTGGGGTGTACTTGAAATCAGAACACTTTTACTTGTCCTTTTCATCATTGAAAAACTCAATGATTCGTTATGCTTGTCATTTTCAGGATCAGCACTTGTCTGCTCTGCTGTGAGTAATTTCAATTCAAGACTTTTCCCCTCTTCACCTGTAACTTCTGATAGGAGTGCAATGGTGTTAAGAAATGGATAATCTATTGCACCTAAATAAAAATGCAAAGGCCAGAATAAATGTTCTGCTAAAATTGATACCTTGATGAACCGCAGAAGCAGTGAATGCACGAGACTGATTAACCATCACTGCTTCAGTTTCTTTCATTTCCTCAAACTGCTCTGTCACTTCTTGCAGTTCTTCAACAATAGAATTAGCAGTATATCCTCGTTCTGCTTCTTCATCAATTGGAATGGAAGGCACATTTTCTGTGAAGCTTCCACTGTGATTTACTGGAAATGTTTCTACACCAGGTTCTTCAACTACATATTCTCCTTCAAAAAACAAATTCACCTTGAAAGCTTCACTTTCTGCAATTCCATGAATAGATATTGTTAAAGATTCCAAAACATTGCTGATACAAGTAAATTAAAGAGAATTTTCTCCAAGGTTTTAACACCCTACCATGACAAGAAGAATCACCTACTGCATAGGTTGTCTTGCCTTTGAATGGAGAAACAGCATCAAGATTTTTGGTGCCCGCCGTTTGCTCAGAATTAGTAACAGTTGCAACCATATCATCAAGCTCAGGCAGACATTGTTCTCTCCCAGCAACAGTGGGTTGAACCTCAGTTTTATTTTCACAGGAAAGTTCGCTTAGAACAGCAGGATTATCAATGAAAACTTTCTCACTCAATGCATCCGAATGCGAATTAAGTTGTTCGTTAGCAACTTCATGATGGTCTCTTGCATCATCTCCTAAGCTTGGATTATCTGTAGGAGTATTTGCAACTTCATCAGTTTTCAGCACCATTCCATCATCACCTCTTGTTGTAATTTCGTCCATCAAATTCTTCTGCATTTCAAGCAAAATTTGGTGTTATCTCTGGAGTTTGGCAAACTAAAAAAATAAAGGGTAAAGTTCAAATAAAATCTATGTGGTTTCACTAATTTTCAGATAAAGGACTGTGGTTTACTTTTTATCAAAACAAGGATTGAGGTTTTTAACTTTAACAAAATAAGGACTTTTTCGAATGATACTATTAAAATCGCCTTTGACGACTTCAAAAATGACATATTTTAAGAACTACTAATATTCTAAGCAACTTTAATTCTTCAACTTTTTTATTTTGAGATTGTTTAGATGATGTTTGGTAAAGAGAGAGAAAGTTAGTGTTTAGAGAGAGAAAGTTCCAAAAATGATGATTTTCGAAAATCGAAAATGTAGTTCGATAGAAAATATGACATTGAACAACTTTAATTCTTGAAATTTTTCATTTTCAGGTCGTTAAAGATGGTTTTAATAGCATTAATCCAAGTTTAAAACTTCAATCCTTGTTTTGACAAAAAGTAAACCAGAGTCCTTTATCTGAAAATTAGTGAAATCACAGGGGTTTTATTTGAACTTTACTCAAAAATAAATTATGAATTCTGCTAGAATGAATAGAGGTCTACCACAATATGAATCAGCACATGATGAAATTTCTGTTGCTTCTGACAAAAACAGTTCGCCACCATTACATTCACCAACTTCCCTATCAGAAATCATTCCATGTCCAGGATCTCTGTCACATATCTCATCACTAGAGTTCTTTTGCACAATGTCGGACACCTTTCCATCTTCCAACTCATCGATAAAAGAATGAGGTGCAGCATCTGCTTGTGTTCCTTCTAAAACATCATTTTCTTCACAATTAAAACTGAACCTTGTCGTTTCCTGATCTGCATCATCAACAAAATTCCAAGTGCATGAAAAAATATCCACAAAAACGCAAAAGAAAGACACATTTTTTGCATGACTATCAAGTACTGGCAAGTCGATTCTATCCTCAATAGAAGAGGCTGCAAGAGGGATAAATTTCCAAAACAAAACACGATGAAACAGTGAATATTAGAATGGAGATAGCTACACACGGAAAGCACATCTTAAATCCTCTTGACTTTTTAGATTATTGGTCCCTCCATTTTACAATGTGCGAATTTTTAGGGTGTTCAATTTAAAGAAAATTTATGAACCGGATAAACAGTGTCAAATATTTTTGTTACAATACAAGTAACTTGAAACAAACCTTGTTGACGTTCATCATTATATTTTATAGAAGTGCATACGGTATTAGGGACTGCAGAAAGCAATCTCAAAAATGTTAAAAAGAATGGACAAGTACAGCATGTGAAGGATTCGAAAGAACATGAGTCAATGGTCCTTACATGGTAAAGCTTCACCGCTAGCAAAATCATGTTGACCTCTATTCATATCCTTCTCTTGCATTTTGTTTGAGTACTCATTAGCCCCATCAGGCATGTCTTCTGTATCTGCCACGATAGTCTCTGTGCCAACAACAACCAATGATGCTTTCCTATGATGAGCTTCCTGTCCCGGCTGTCCATGCTCTTCTTCACCTATTGTACCATCATGTTTATTCCTTTCTAGACCACTGATCATTGCATAGTCTTCGATAGATCTTGCAACGTCAGTTAACCAATAATTGACATCATCCCTTTGGGATACGTCTTTAATGCTCTCTGTGTCAATCTCCACATTGACTGCATGTAGGGATCTTCCATTTATCAATTCGTTCTCAATTTCATCTTCCATATTGGCATGACTTCCTGGAACATAGACCCCATCTTTCTGAATGTCATCACCATTATCATTCATAGCATTCGCGCTCTGGGCTGTACTTGGAACCAAACCACTTCTATTTGTCCTTTTCGTCACTGAAAAAGGCGTTTCACAATGTACGTTATGCTTGTCATTTTCATGATCAGCACCTGTCTCCTTTGATGACGGTAATTTCAATTCACACCTCTTCCCCTCTTCAATTTTAAATTCTGATAGATATACGATGGTGTTAAGAAATGCATATTCTAATGCACTTAAACACAAATGCAAAGACCGAAATAAATGTTCTTCTGATAAATGTATACCTTGATGAACCGCACAAGCAGTTAATGCATGAGAATGGTCTACAATCACTGCCTCAATATTTTTCATTTCCTCAAACTGCCTTGTTACTTCTAGCAGTTCTTCAACTGTAGAATTAACAGTATATCCTCGTTTCACATTGCTTGCCTCTTCAGCAATTAGTGTGGAAGACACATTTTCTGGGAAGCTTTCAGCGTCCATGCTTAGCAGATTTAACGGAGATGCCTCTACATTCTGTTTTACATGTTCTCCCTCTTCAAAAAACAAATTCAGCTCGAAATATTCACTTTCTGCATTTGCATTTCCAGGAATAGATATTGTTAAAGATTCTAAAACTAAGCTGATGACAATGAACAATTTAAAGAGAACTTCTTTTCTTCGGGGTTTTAACACCTACCATGACAAGAGGACTCACCTACTGCATCAGTAGTGTTGCCTTTGGATGGAAAAACAGCATCAAGGGTTTTGGTGTCCGGAGTTTGCTCACAATTAGCATCAGTTACGACCTCATCACTATGCTGAGGCAGACATTGTTCTCTCCCAGCCTCTATGGGTTGAATCTCAAGATTATTTTCACATGGGAGGTCGTTAAGAAAACCAGTATTATAAATGAAGACTTCTTTACTCAATGCATCCAAATGCACATTAAGTTGTTCGTTAGCAACTCTATCATGGTCTCTTGCATCATTTCCTAAGCTTGGACTATCTGTAGGTTGATGCACCCTTCCATCACCTCTTGTTATTATTTCGTCCACCTCCAGAGTTTGGCAAACTAAAGAAAAATAAAGAAATCACCACCTAACATTGAAAATTGAAAATTAAGAATTATCCTACAATGAATCTACCTTACGTTTGAGATTCTCTTCTATCATGTCATCAAAACAGGCTTTTGAAATTCATTTCAGCATAATAGTACATGATGTTGCAGATAGTTGGTCGAGCAGACTTACCATAAGATGCTTTCCCATTCGGCTGAGTGAAAGAATGATGTAACTCCATTTCAGGTCTACCACAATATGAATCAGCACCTGATGAAATTTCTGTTGTTTCTGACAAAAATTGTTCACCAATTTCCCTATCACAAATCATGCCATCTCCAATATCTTTTCCACATATCTCATCGCTGGATTTCTTTGGCACCGCGGTGTAGGACACCTTTCCATCTTCAAACGCGTCTATACAAAACTGAGGCAAAGCACCCGCTTGTGTTCTTTCTGGAACATCATTTTCTTCACCGTTAAAACTAAACTTTGTTGTTTCCTGATCTGCAATATCAACAAAGTCATGAAAACAAGACCACAAAAACGCAAAAGAAAAATACACATTTTTCGCATGACTAACAAGTACTGGCAAGCTGGTTCGGTTCTTAATAGAAGAGGCTACAAAAGGGAAATTTTTTGCAAATTAAAACAGCATGAAACGATGCGTATTGCAATGGAGATATATAAAGAGCATAGCTACACATGGCATAACAGTGTCAAATGTTTTTGTTATAAAACAAGTAATTGAAAACAAACTTTGCTGATATTCATCATTATCTTTTATAGAAGTGCCTAAGGTATCAGGAAAAGCAGAAAGTAATTTCCAACATGTTAAAAAGAATGGATAAGACAAGTACAGTGTGAGAAACGTTTCACAGATTAGCAAGAAGATGAAGTTTCACCACTACCAAAATCATGTTGGCCTCTATTAATATCCTTCTCTTCTCAGACAAATCGAAATATACCTTTCCCATCTCCGAGTTCAGCTTTAAAGTTGCTTCCAGTTAGCTCTGAAGCATTGTAGGCATTTCCCCCCAAAGCAACAATTTCTCTGTCCCCGGCAGCTTGGATATTATCCTTCTGCAAATGAAGGAATGTTTTGCAATCCGCCTGGAAGCTATCTTTCGTGTTAGGAGCTTCCACTTCAAGCTGGACTCCATCATGTTCAGTCCTCTCTTGACCACAGACTATAAAATTTTCAACATGATTTCTTTGCATTTCGTTTGAGTACTCATTAGCACCTTCAGGTATGTCTTCTGTATTTTCCATGAAATTCTCTGCACCAACAACCAGTGATGCTTTCCTAGGATGAGCTTCCTGTCCTGGCTGTCCGTGCTCTTCTTCATCTACTGTACCATCATGTTCATTCCTTTTTAGACCAAGGATCACTCCATCATCTTCGATAGTTCTTGCAACTTCAGTTAAACGATCATTGACATCATCGGATTGGAATACGTCTTTAATGTTCTCTGTCACAATCTCCACATTGACTGATTGTAGGGTTCTTCCATTTTCAGGTTTCAATTTGTTCTCAATTTCATCTTCTATATTGGCATGCCTTCCTAGAAAATAGACTACATCATTCTGAATGTTTATCCTATCAACTTCAACTGAATGACCACTGATATCATCACTATTCCCCTTCATAGAATTCGGGTCTGCAAGTTTTTGGGCTGTACTTCGAATCAAACCACTTTTACTTGTCCTTTTCATCACTGAATAAGTAGATTCCAACTGAACGTTATGCGTGTCATTTTCAGGACCAGGACTTGTCTTCTCTGCTGACAGTAATTTGAATTCACAACTCTTCCCCTCTTCAGCTGTAACTCCTGATAGAATTGGAATGGTGTTAAGAAATGGTTATTGTATTGCACCTAAATACAAATGCAAAGACGAAATAAATGTTCTGCTACATTTATACCTTCATGAACCTTAGAAGCAGTGAATGCATGAGACTGATCAACCATCACTGCCTGAGTTTTTTCCTCAAACTGTTCTGTTACGTCTTGAAGTTCTTCACCAATAGAATTAGCAGTATATTCTCGTTTCAAATTGCTTGCTTCTTCAGCACTTATTGTGGAAGAATCGTTTTCTGGGATGCTTCCAGCGTCCATGCTTATCAGATTTACTGGAGATGCCTCTACATCCTGTTTTTCCGCCGTATATTCTCCCTTTTCAAAACACAAATTCAGCTCGAAAGCTTCAGTTTCTGCATTTCCAGGAATAGATATTGTTTAAGATTCCAAGACTAAGTTGATAAAAATAAGTAAACTAAAGAGAACTACTTTTCTCCAGGGTTTTTAACACCTACCATCACAAGAGGAATTACCTAATCCGTCACCAATCTTGCCTCTGAATGGAGAGATAGAATCAAGGTTTTTGGAGTCCGCAGTTAGCTCAGAATTAGCTACAGTTACAACCTTATTACGCTCAGGCAGACATTGTTCTCTTCCGGCCTCTATGGGTTGAACCTCAGTTTTATTTTCACATGAGAGTTCGTCTAGAACATCATCAATGAAAAATCCTTCACCGAATGCATCAGAAAGCAATTTAAGTTGTTCGTTAGCAACGTCATCATGGTCTTTTTCATAATTTCCTAAGCTTGGATTATGAGTAGGATTATTTGCAACATCATCAGATTTATGGACCCTTCCATCACCTCTTATCATAATTTCGTCCTCCTCTATCTGAGCTTGGCAAACTAAAAAAAGATTTCACCATGTATTACTGAAAATTAAGAATTCTGCTAGAATGAATCTTGTCACATATGTGCAAAAGAAGAAGGATTAAAATGGGTCTTTTTACCATCCTTAGCTGTCATTCTATCTATTTAGTGAATTACTGTAATTCATATTCTTATTTAAGGTAGGTTGTATTTACTTTTCTTATTTAAGGTATGTTAGAATTATTAGAGTGATTTAAGGTAGATTATATTTACTATTCCTATTTAATGTAGGTTAGAATTATTAGAGAGATGAATTTGTTAGGCCATCTTTACTTTCCTTTTCCCTATTTAAGAGAATCAGCATGTACTGATTCATTATGCAATTGATTAATGAAATCTTTATTTCTTCTGAATTCTCTCTATTCTTCTCTTTTCTGCCCTAATCTTACTGTCAGAAATCCCTAATCCTGACAAATCTACCTTAAGTTAGAGATTCTCTCCTACCATATCATTATAACGGGCTTTTAAAATACATTTCAGCATATAATAATATATGTTGAAGACAGTTTGTCGAGCTCACTTACCATAAGATGCTTTTTCATTCGATTGTGTGAAGGAATGATGCAACTCCATTTCAGGTCTACCACAATATGAATTAGCACATGATGAAATTTCTGTTGCTACCGGTAAAAATGGTTCACCACCATTACCATCACCAACTTCTCTATCACAAATCATGCCAACTCCAAGATCTTTTTCACATATCTCATCGCTAGAGTTCTTTGGCACTGCAATGTAGGAAACCTTTTTATCTTCCAAGTCATCCATAAACAACAAAGGCAAAGTATCCGCTTCTGTTCCTTCTGAAACATCAGTTTCTTCACCATCAGAACTACACCTCGCTGTTACCTGATCTGTAACATCAACGAAATTCCCAAGTGCATGAAAACAAGTCTCCAGATATGAAAAAGAAATAGACACGTTTTTTGCATGACTGACTATCAAGTACTGGCAAGTTGATTCTGTGCTTAATAGAAAAGGCTGCAGAAGGGATCAGTTTTGCACATTAAAATGGTGATATATAGGGAAGGATAGCTTCAAACGGGAAGCATATCCTAAGACCTCTTGCATTTTAGATTATTTATCCCACTCTATTTTATTAGAGGGCGAGCCTTGGCGCAACGGTAAAACGTTGTTGCCGTGTGACCAGAGGTCACGGGTTCGAGTCTTAGGAGCGGCCTCTTGCCAATTAAATTGGCAAGGGAAGGCTTGCCCCCAATACACCCTTGTGGTGGGACCCCTCCCCGGACCCTCGCTCAGCGGGGACGCGTAATGCGACCGGGCCGCCCTTTATCAATGGTCCTTACAAGTTAAAGCTCCACCGCTAGCAAAATCATGTTGATCACTATTCAGATCTTTCTCTTCTAGGACAAATTGAAATATTCCTTTACCATCTTCGAGTTCAGCTTTATCGTTGCTTCCTTTTAGCTCCGAAGCATCGCAGGCATATTCCCCCAAAGCAACAGTTTCCTTGTCCTCGGCAGCTTGGATATTATCCTTCTCGAGATGAAGGAATGTTTTGCAATCCGCCTGGAAGCTATCTTTCGTGTTAGGAGCTTCCACTTCATTTTCAAGATGCGGACTTATCTCCTTTGGTGATGCCAATTGTAATTCACAACTCTTGCCCTCTCCAGCTGTAGAATCTGATAGAATCGAAATGGAGTTGAGAACTGGACATTCATTTGCACCTAAATACAAAATTAAATACCAAACGACAAACATTCTGCTAAAATATATACCTTGATTGACGGGAGTAGTGAATTTATGATATTGATCCACCATCTTTGCCCCATTTTTTGTAATTTCCTCCAACTGCTCTGTCGGTTCTTGGGATTGTTCAGCTATAATATCAGTTGTATGTGTTTGTTTCAAATTGCTTGGTTCTTCAGCAACTTGTGTGGAAGACATGTCAGTAACTGCATTCTCTAGCAACTTTCCACCGTCCATACTTGTCAAATTTATTGAGGATCCCTCTACACACGGTTTTTCAAAAACACTTTCCCCCTCTTGAAAAAATAAATTCAGCTCCAAGGCTTCACTTTCTGTGATTCGATGAAGAGAAACAGTTAAAGCTTCCAAAATTAAGCTAATAACAATAAGTAGAAACAAAAGGAAAGAACTTTTTTCTCTAGGCTTTTAAACACATACCAATACAAGAGGAATCGCCTACTGCATCAGTCTTCTTGCCTATGAATGGAGAAACATCGTCAAGGTTTTTGGTGTAAACCTCATCGTCAACCAGTGATGCTTTCCTATGAAGAGCTTCTTGTCCTGGCTGTCCATGCTGTTTTTCACCTACTGTACCATCATGATTATTCCTTTCTAGACCACTGATCACTCCATCTTCTTCGAGAGACCTTCCAACTTCAGTTGGAGGATCATTGACATCATCAATATGAAATACGTTTTTAATGCTCTCTGTTACAATATCCAAGTTGACTGATTCTAGGGATCTTCCATTTTCAGGTATCAATTCATTCTCGAATTCATCTTCTGTATTGGCATGCCTTTCTAGAACATATACTCCATCTTTCTGAATGTCTATCCTATCAACTTCAGCTGAATGGCCACTGATATCATCACTTCCGCAGTACACTTCCTTGTTGGTTGATGTTTCTTCTTCTGCCAGCATTTTCTCTGTGAAATTGGAGTTTTGACCTACATATGTTTAAGACCGCAGTAAGTAAACACCAAAAGTATCTAAAAATAATTTCCTACTCATAGAAACTTACCACCGTGCTTAGTCTCTACCAAATTTGGCACTCCTGCGATGGCCTTTTGCTTCATCTTAGACGCATGTCGTGCGGATGCTCCTGAAGGCTTTGAAACTAATGATTCACTGACAACCGCGGTAGTTTCAGTCTTTTGAACTGATGGAGATATTTCTTTCACTTCCGCAACGATTCCTGCAATTTCGTTCACTTCAATAGACATTGCTGCCCCACTGTATACGGAAGCTCTTCTATTAGACCTACGAAGTTCTTTCACTATATAGTTCTTTGGTAAAGCTTTTTCATGCAATAGTTTAAGCTTTACCATAGCTTCATCTGATGCCGACTCCTCTGCCGCGACGTTGGGGTTCAACACAATAGTTTTGCGCCTGGACATACGCGGATTGGCAGCAGGTGGCGGAGCCTTCTCATTTTGCTCATTAGTTTCTGAAGAAGCTCTATCCTCAGTCACTACATCCAAATTCATAGTCTTTCGTCGCTTTCTACTCTCCTTTGGCACCAGTTGTCTACTTTCCACAGGGACATCAACAGATTTCCGTTTAGAAACAGCTCTAGCAATGCCCTTGGAAGTTTTTCTAAATATAGCGCCAAAAACTTCATCTTTTCCTTCAACCGCAGAAATGCTCACTACAGACTGAGCTTCTCCACCATCTGCCTCCAAAACCAGTTCAGAGTCTTTACACTTAGCCCTAATTCTCGCTGATCGCCTTGCACCCTTTCTAGTTTCACCACCATCCCTATCAATATTTGCATTAGCCACTCCCTTCTGAAAGGCTGTAGATTCACATCCCTCGTTACAATTATCAGTTTCAATTTCACTTTCCGTCCGACGAGTCCTGGAAGCACTTCCTATCTTTCCATTTCTTCTACCTTTCTTATTACCAACTTTATGAGAAACAATGCTCTTTTTCGACTCATTTAAGGAAGAACTAATCAAGGTGGTTGTTCTTCTTTTCCTTTTATTTCCTGAAGGCTCATATTCACGGGTTTCAATATCAGGACTGAACCGCACTTTCTTAAAGTTTTTCTGCTCATCTTCAGAAATTTTCAAGTTTATATGTTCTTCAAGAACTGTATTTTCTTTCTCCTGTATAAAGTTTAGAGAAGTAATAATATGTCATTCACAACTCAAGTTGTACTGAAAATAAATAAAATAAAAAATCTAACTTGCAGCCATATTCGCTGTTATTTCTTAGGAAAATAGGATAAAGAACTAAAACCCACTATTTAAATTCCCTACTAAAGCTTCTTTAAAGAGAGTGGATATTCTTAGCTTCTTTTTTTGTTACAAGGGACTGGATATTAAAAAGGCCAACAAAACTGATATCAGAGCTCTAACATTTCCAATATTAACAACGACTCCCAATTTCAAAGTTTACTTTTCATTCAACATGACCCAGAAAAAACCCTGCAAATTGAGCAACTACTTCTAAACCACTTCTAATTCATGTTCACTCTCCATTTTCATACCACAAAAAAAAAATAACAAATAACAGCGATCTCCATGAAATTCTTTCCGGACAGTTTAAACAAACAGTCACAGAAAAAAAAAGATAATACTATTAATCTACACAAGAATGCAATGGTAGTACTAATCAAAACGAAAAAAAGAAATAGAGAAGTGTAGGAAAATTGAAAGACAAACCTTGAGAGCGGCAGTCAACAAATCAGCCATTTGAAGATTGGTTTTGTTGGCCGGGATGCCATGCTTTTTGCAGAGAGATTGCAGTTGTTTTCTCTTTAAAGAATGGAAATCCATCTTGACCACATCAATCCAAATTCCTTGGTTCTGTTTCTGTCTATAGAGAACGAATTATGAGATGATCAACTTGTAATAGAAGATAAGTAGTCACTCTGGCAACATTCCCGATGGCAGATTCATAAATTTGAAGGTCTAGTTCAAATTTAAAACTATAGTTTTTCCCGCCTTCAACACGCGGCTCTTGAGTTTACTTTATATCCTATCCGAGTATAAATTATAAAATGCTTTTATCACTCGCTATCGGGGATTACGATAGGAACTCGCCTCAATAACTTGCCAACATCTGACATAAGGGCAAAAATGGTAAAAGGGAGAAAAGATGGGAGCATGAAAAGTTACACGGGCTGATAAAGCTATAATACATGATTGGTCAATCAGTTTCTTTTTTGGGAAAATTACAAAACTAGATCAAATGGGAGGCCCTTTTACATATTTAACCCATTTACTCAACCTATTACATATCTAGACTGTTTTTATGTGACTTTCCCATAATACCCCTACCCTTCCCACTTCCCCTCACTCTATCGGTTTCTCTCCCCTGTTCTCCTTGGTGTGCGAAAACGGTTTGGCTCCTCCATTAATGATTTGAAGACTTTTGATCTTCCTATTTGCCTTTAAATTGCATGAAATCTGCACCATGTTTCCAAATCACAATGAAGTTCTCTTTTCATCTCTTGATTCTGCAACTTCCTAACCCTAGAAAACGAAGCCATGGTTCTTCATCTTCCTGTTCGTTAATTGGTTTCTTTCTTCTTGTTACCATTCCAGAAATGGTTATTCTACGTTATTTCCGTCGTTCTTCCCAGTTTATCATATTGTTAGGAGCGAAAAATGTAAGTGTCTGCTGTTTTTCCTGCGTTTTCCATGAATTCACTTCGCGTAGTCGATGAATTCGCGGAGATCTGCGAAGAGAACGAGCCTGAAACTTGATGATCTACTTCGCGAATCGATGAATTCGCGACGTTCTGCGAAGAGAAAGAGTCTGAAACGTATGGATCTACCTCGCGAATCTATTAGTTCGCGAAGTCTGCGAATAGATCCTTACGTTTCAGACCTCGCAGACTTCGCGAAAGCATCGATATGCGACGTATATAGTCACATTTCAGACTTCGCGAAAAAATCGTTATGCGAAGTAAAATCACCTCTTCCCATGCACATTTACATTCGCATGCTTCGCTAATTTTCATTTCGTGAATCCAATATCGTCCTTTTTCATAACTAACACGGTTAATTTTTTCTGTAGATGGTTGAATACGTAACATCCCTTTCTGGAAGGCGGCGTACTGGGCTGCAGGGAAGATGATTTTCCTTCCTGTATAGGGATGAACTTCCCCAAGATTGACACATTCACTCCTGAAATGATTCGTTAGGAGAGATTGTGTCAATCTCGGGGTGCACCATGGGACACGTCCATCCTATGGTGCCAATCTTCAAAGTGGACCTAACTTAATCCGGTGCCAATTTTAAAGCGGATGAGTAATCTTCGTTTCAAAATTGGTACCGGATTAGTTATTGTGGCAATCTTGTTGTAAATTTTGATAATGTTATGATTTGAATGTTGTTATTGTGGCAATCTTGTTGTAAATTTTGATAATGTTATGATTTGAATGTTAGAATCCGTTGTTGTTTGCCCTTTTTTGTTATATACCACTTCGCGAATTAGCTTCAAAACACATCCAGGCTTCGCATATGCGAACTAAATTCATCAAGCAAACCCAAACATTTACTTCGCAGACTTCGCATAGTATGGAATATGCGAAGTCAGACGGGATGGGGCGAGCCGCGCGTAAATATTGAGGGTATTTTTGGAAAGTCACACAAAATGAGTCTAGATATGTAATAGGTTGAGTAAATGGGTTAAATATATAAATAGGCCTCCCATTTGACCTAGTTTTGTAATTTTCCCTTCTTTTTTTCATTATTGTATTAGAGCAAATCTAATACTAAATGACTAAGTTTGTTTTGTTACTTTCTACCTCCTCCTCGTCAAAAATAACATTCAATAATTACATCCCACTAGAGCATATTATTACTTTAAAATTTATAGACCCCACTTATCATAAAACACACCATATTTATTTAATTAACAATTTTTCACTTAATAATATAATTTTTTTTATCAAACACAATATAATTAATCCAATACTTATTATTAATTTCATAAATATTATTTATCAAATAAAATAATTAATTCAATACGTACTATTATTTCGAGATAGAAAATATTTAGTAAAATTCCATGATGAAATACAACATTGAGATAAAAATAAGGGATAAAGTGCAAAAATACTCCTAACGTTGACACTCAAGAGCAATTTTATTTTAACATAAAAATTGTGCAATTTTGCCCTAATATTAAAAGTAAAATTATATAATTTTAGATGTTAAGAGTAAAACTATTTCTAAATGTCAACGATAGGATATTTATATTTTATCCCTAAAAATTGATAACCTTTTATTTGAGATAAAACACAATATTAATATTAAGATACTTTGAAAAGAAAAATAGTTTATTTAACATGAAGGCTGTGATATAAAAAATAAAAAATAGTTACCTTTTTATAGTGGATTACAAAAAACAGTAAGTGGAAAAGAAAAAGATATTAAAATAAAACCAAAGATCACCGTTTTTGAGGATTGAAGCAAGACAAAGTTGTTGTTTGATTTATTTGAGGCGCCATACGCCTACATCTGGAGAGTGTATTACAATCACCAGATATAGACCAACTGGCGCTCGCGTGGTATTCAAAAGCTAATCCTGTTTGTTTTCTTGACTTATTTCCGGGTGATAAAATGGTTGTTACCAATATTGGTAACAAACCAATATAAGTAACAAACTCTCTAATGCTTGGGTATAACTAATTTGTGACGAGTAACAATTAAGTTGTATCCGTTAGAGATGCTCTTAGAACTTGTATATTTGGATAGAAATATCTTCCGTAAAATGGATAGGATTTTTTTTTATAAAAGCATAATGACAAATTTAATTTTAGGGAAGTTTGTTTCTGATAAATGGAATCAAATAAATAAATGAAAACAAATAGAAATGAATGGAATGATAATTATTTTTTTATCTGTTTGTTTCAATTGCATAAAGAGAATATCTCTAATTCATTTTGTGGTTGTTTGGTTCAAATAAGATAATAAATTAGAGTTATGTGTTTATATGTGTCTGTATTAATCAAATATAAGAATTAAAATCAATTAATTAACTATTAAACTCAAAAGATGATGAAATTGAAATAATATTAATCAAAGAAAATGCATAAACATTTGATAACCGGTAATGAACTCTCGGTCGGATTTCTTCTCTGCGGGGGGCGCCGTTGGGATCGGCGGGGGAAGCTCCGATGCCAAAGTCAGTATATAGTAATAGGAATAAACTGTAATGACAAAGTAGGGTTTAAGAGAGCGAGAATGTGTACCTCAATAGCTTGGGATGCAAGCTATTTATAGTCGTATAGTTGTAACCCTCGGTAACTAGAAAGTCTTTATTAATGCATCATTAATGACGGTTACTGATCTTATTCAAGTATGACCATTAGCTCATTAATGGTTCATTAGTGCCTTTATCGGGAGTCGGTCCAGCCATTTAGGGGGGCGGATCGAGGCATGATGGCGGGTCTCCCATAGGTTTGACTATGGATAGCGTGTGGAGGAATCTCCGAGATCCGCCTTTGGTAGCTTGCTTGATACGCCATAGCTTTCCCGGTCACTTGGATACGTAGTCGTTTTGGTTAATATCCCTTTCAGTCTCGTAGATAATATCTCGATGTTATCAGAAGCCAGCGTTAAAGTCCTTTAGGGCTTTTGCACTTCCTGACGCGCCGTCATGATGCATCGCATTAATTTCCGCTCTGTCCCAAACCATCCTTTATGCGACATGTGTCTTAGACACACCGGTCGAGGTAAGTGGCGGTCTTTCTTCAACCTCTCTCCTTCTCTCTCTTCCATTATCTTCCTCATTTGCTAATTCACTTCCGATTTTCGTCTGTGTCTTCCCAGTGCCTTCCGTGTGTCGAGAACTCTTGGAGCTTCTGATTTTCCATGTAAGTCGACCTTCTTGTTCTATTTTGTTGTCATCTAGTTTTTATGAGTTCTTTCTCCGGCTCTACTACTGAACTTTTTGATTTAACAACTTCCTTTGAGCCTTCGTTTAGTTGGAGTTCCTCTGAAAGTTCCTCTGAGAGTACCTCTAAGAGTACCCCTAGTTGCGACTTATCGGAGTTGAGTAATACGGTGAGGGAGCGTATGAATCATAGCTTCGGTTTAATTGGGATCCAAAACCCTTCCGCCACTGTAGCTTTTATTACTCTGGCGATAGACCCTAGAACCTTTTCGGGAATGGAGGCTTTTCCTTCAACCCCAATTAGGAAAAAGAAACCTCGTGCAGAGATCACTTCATCTCGCATGAGCCCAGCGGATCTTGCCGATTTGGCGGATCGTTATCCGTGGATTAAAAATTATGAGACCGCTTTAGCGGCTGCTCATTAGCGACTCGCCTGTCCCCCTAGGGGATATCTTTCTGTATATAGGAGTCACGTGGAGAGGGGATTTCGCCTTCCGCTTCCCAATGTGATGGGGGATATTCTAGAATTCTTTGGGATCACCGTCAGCCAGCTGCATCCGAATGGCTGGTTGGATATAGCTTTAGATTGATTTTTAGCTTCAAATCTGGGGGTGACCTGTACTCCCTGGGTCTTCCGATCTCTTCACAAGCCTTCGAAACGCCAAACCGGATCTTTCATCGCTTTCGTCAAATTCAAAAGTTATTCGCCCTTTAGTGATAAGATGTCAAACGTCCATCTCTGGGACGAAAAGTTTTTCTTTGTCAAAGTGGTAGAGGGCGAATCTCTTGGATTCTCGTTGAACTGGAATTTTAAGCCTCAACACATGGCTGGAGATTTGCGTATACTAACTGATACGGACGAAAAAGTGGCGAATCGCATGAAGAGTATTAAAACAGACTTCTGGACATACGCCTATGCTCTGGAATTTATGATGAATGACATTCCTCTAGTCCATCGAGTGGGGGCTGAGATTACTTACGTGAAGTTTACTCAACTTGATGAAGGTACCTTTGTTCTTTCCTTGAACCTTGATTATTTTGTTGTTCCCTTGTCAGGGATTTGTCTGAAGATAGTCGCGCCTTTGTAGAGAGGCGTAAGAAGCAAAAGGAGCTGGAGGCCTAGAAGAACGTGTAGGAGGCGAATCCCATCAAGAGGGACGAGAAACGCCCTTTGGAGGGTGCCACGATCCCCCCAAGTAAGAAAACGAGATCATCTGCTGCCGGTGGGGAGAAATTGCTGGCGAATGCTTTGAGAGCTGGGAAGCCTAGGATGAACTGGTTGGGCTCCAACCAGGAGCAGGTATGGCCACCTTATTTTCTTTATTCTTTGGTTATAGATTATGATCTTTTGCTTTCTACGTGTAGGTGATCAAACCTGATTTGGGGAAGTACTGGTAGGGATGGCAACGGGTAGGGTACCCGCGGGTAGTGCCCTTCCCATACCCTTACCCGTTTATTTTTGAATTACCCGTATCCGTCCCATTACCCTAATGGGTATCATTTTTGCATTCCATACTCGTCCCATTTAATTCGCGGGCACCCGCGGGTATCCTTACCCGTTAAAAAATAACACATAAAATAACAAAATATTATAAAATTTAACAAATCATAAAAATTAAACAAATATCCCAAATAAAATTAAACAAATATCCATCTAAAAATAGCTTAAGGATGCAAATGCAAACAAAATGTTACAAGTACGATAAACTTATGAGAAAACAATTGAAATCTGCACCAAGAGTATCAACAACAACGGATTTGAAATGCATAGATAATGGCGGCACGGTGATGGTTGACGACGGTAAAAATGGTAGATGTCCTCACTGTAGGACAGCTCCGTTAGGTGGAGAAGGAGAGGGATTTGAGGGAGGATATGATATGTTGTGTACAAGTATGACGGTGAGGACAAATATGGAGGACAATCGGTGCTGGCAGTGAGCAAATCAATGGAGTGGAGGAGAGGTGGTGAGGAGAGCAATGGACTGGGGAGGCTGAAGAAGTCTGAGATTGAGAACTAATGAAATAATAATGTTGGCTGTGTATTTTTAGGGTTTCTATTTTATATAATTAATAACGAAATTCATATAATAAATTAATTATGTTTTAAATATAAACAATAATAGCAATGTGGCAAAGTGGTAATACTTCTTAGTTTTAGTTAGGAGGGTGTGTGTTCGATTCCCATGTATGCATATTCCTTAATATTTTTTTATATATAAGGGTAATGGGCAATGGATAGCGGGTAACGAGTACCCTGGGGGGTATTCCCATACCCGTGACGGGTAGGATTTTTAATCCCATACCCGTCCCATACCCTCTAAAACAGGGTTTGTCCCATTAGGATCGGATAGTGCCGGGTACCTAAGTACTGGTTCTCCAAGTATGGTACAAGGGGTCCTTGAGGAACAAGGCGGTCGTGAATGACTTAGATTAAGCCATTGGCCAGCTTGGAGAGGTTCAAGAGAATCAGACCAAATTCTCTGGGTCTGATCATGTCAAGATGGGGAAAAGGGATCTCCTTTCGGTAAGCTTTTCTCTTCTTTGTTTTTACATTTTTGGATGAAAGAGTGATCTCCATGAGAGAGACTTTGTTTCTAAATGGTCTTCTTACCTTTTCAGGCTTATGCTCACATACGCGCAATGGAGGCGGATCTTCTCTAGGGAGTCGCGGATAAGGCTACTATCAAGAGGCTGGAGAATGATGTAGCCGTTGCTAATACAAATGCGGTTGCTGCCATTGCCCTTAATCAAAGTAAGGATGACGAGATCCGTGAACTGAAGGAGAAGATGGAGAAGGATGCGGAGGATCACAAAGCTGTCTTGATGAATACGGAGCTTATGGCGGGTAGTCGAGCGTATTATTATGGCGAGCGGATCATGGCTTACGTCAGACTCACCTACCTAGAGATTGACTTTATGGATCCGAAGTATGTGGTCCCCGAGGTTGAGGACGCTATTAGATATGACAGAGTGCCAAATCCCCGTGACTTCATCCGTGACCAAATCCAGAAAGAGCTGAAAGGATCAGATGAAGACGTCAAGCCAGTTGTCGACCTTGACGCGGATGACCTTGGTGAGACATCCAATGAGGCAGGGGATAAGGTGGATGTAGTAGAGATCAATGACGCGGCTCCTCAAGCGGGGATCATTGATATGGAGAATGAGGTTCCCTCGAAGGATGCGTCTCTTGAGAAGGGATCCAAAGAGGATAATGTTGTGAACATTTAATTTTATTGTAACTAAGTACAGTTTTTGTTGAAACTTTTTGGTCCTTAATTTTAGCTTCTATGCTTTATATCTTTCACCAAGTAAATTTCTTGTATTTAGGACTTATTTTGCTAGTTCGAGGTAGGTGGCCAGCCATACCTCGGAATGTGAGCCTTTTTGAAGGCTTTGAAGCTTCTTATTCCTTTTGAGGAAGTTAAGCTGCCTTAGGCGATCGATTGCTTTCTGTCTTTGAGGTGAATCGATCCGCCACCAGGTCTTGAAACTCTTCTTTGGGAAGAATTTTTAAGGATGTAAAGATCTCACGTCTAAGAAATTTTTAATCCTTCTTCGATGGCGGTTAATCATTTCCTATATTTGAGGTAGATTGATCCGCCATCCGATTTTGTTGCCCTCCCATCTTTAAGGAGAAGGTAGATGTGCTATAATAGCGTTGTTCTACCATGGGAATGCTTTTGTTGCCTCCCCATTTTTGAATCTGGAATATTTATATTTCTACAAAAAGATACTTAAGAAGGAAATTGTAAATGAAAATTTCTCTTTATTGAATGGCGATCCGCCTTATTACAACAAATCGGTCTTATGTGTGAGCCTCATTAAAACCTTTAATAAGAAAAACCACATGGGATAAAACCTTACTAAAGGAAAAAGAGTACTCAAGACCTTGGTTACATTTTACTCTCTGGTGAAATACTTGCGGAGGTTCTGAATATTCCATGTTCGTGGCAGTGTGTTCCCCTCCATATCTTGAATTTTGAAGGTGGCGGGTCCAATTTTAGTGACTATCTTGTATGGTCCCATCCAGGTGATTCCCAACTTTCCTTTGCCCTCCGTGGATTGAACTTTATCCGCCTTTCGGAGCACTAAATCTCCCGAATTCAGATCCACGAGCTTGACGTGTCTGTCATGATAGGCTGCAATCCGCTGTTTATAGGCGGCCATTCGTGCATACGCTTTTTCCCTTTTTGCCTCCAGTTGATCGAGACTTTCCATCAACCTTTGATCGTTCTTGTCCTCACAATAGAATAAAATTTTGTCGCTAGGGACCTGAATCTCTATGGGGGTCACAGCTTCTACGCCATAAGAAAGGGCGAGCGATGATTCACCTGTCGCTGTCCGAGGAGTGGTCCTATATGCCCATAGGACATTCATCAGCTGATCCGCCCACTTTTTGCTATGCTCCCCCAATCTCTTTTTTATGCCTTTGACGATTGTTCGATTTGTGACTTCAGTCATCCCGTTGGATTGAGGGTAGTATACTGAGGCGAACCTGTTTTGAATGCCTTAACTTTCGCAGAATGCTCTGAACTCCCCACAATTGAACTGCGTCCCATTGTCAGTGATAATTGTGTGAGGAACTCCGAATCTTCCGACGATATTATCCCTTACAAACTCGACCATTCGCTCTGCATTTATGCAGGAGATAGCTTCAGCTTCTACCCACTTCGTAAAGTGATCAACAGCTACTACCACATATTTCATTTGTCTCTTGGTAGGAGGAAAAGGACCGACAATGTCGATACCCCAAATGGCGAAAGGTCATCCCTCGACGATGGGATTTTGTAGGTGCTTAGCCATGTAAGATTCATTTGCATGAACCTGACAATTATGGTAGGACTCTACTAGCTTCTGAGCATCAAGTTCTGCTGTAGGCTAATAAAATCCAGACAACCTGGACTTTTTCAGAATGGAAGCGGATGCTTCATGGGCTCCACAAGCACCTTCATGTAACTCTTTGAGGATCTCTCGTCCCTCTTTTGTCGTAACACACTTCAACCAAGGCTGTCCAAAAGATTTTCTGTACAAGCTACCATTTATTATGGAGAAGTATGCTGCCTTTCTTACCGTCCGCCTGGCTTCTTCTTTGTCTTGAGGCAAAGTTCCGTCTGCAAGATACTGCTGGATCGGCGATCTCCAATCTCCCACGGTTGATGTAAGAAGAGCTACGACTTCTGGGGCGAATGCCGGTCTAGTTTTCACCTCGAATGGACATTGTAGGTCCGCCCACTGGTCTTTGCTAGAAGCCAGTTCAACCAGGTGGTCCGCTTCTATGTTTGATCCTCGAAGCACGTGGACTAGCTCCCATTTGGTTTCTTTGATCTCTAGGTAGTTTAATAGCTTTTTGACCTCCTCTATATATTTGACCAAAGTTTCATCTTTCATATCAAAGTTTTTGATCACCTGGTTGACCCTCAGTTTAGAGTCGCTATAGATCACAACCCGCTCTGGTGTAATCTCCTTCAACAGGCGTAGCCCCAATATCAAGGCCTCATATTCTGCAGCATTATTTGTCGCGGGAAATTCTAGCTTCGCAGTATAATGTAGCTTGATGTAATGAGGTCCCTTAACCACTATGCTTATCCCTGCACCTTCTGCTGAAGAAGCACCGTCAGTGTACATCGTCCATTCCTCTACTTTTAGTTTAGAAAGACTCACGCCCTCTTCAGTGAATTCGTTCACAAAGTCTGCCAAGACTTGGCTTTTTAAGGCGGATCTGCCTTCATAGCGAACGTCAAATTCGCCCAGGCGGATTGCCCACTCCATCAACCTTCCTGAAGTTTCTGGCCTTTGTAGCACCTTCCTCATGGGTATGTTGGTGCGGACGATGACTGTATGAGCCTGGAAATAGGGTCTAAGGTGAATCGAGGTGGTGACCACAGCTAAGGCCATCTTATCCAATCTTGAATACCGAGTTTCGGCATCTTTTAGAACTTTGCTTACATAATAGATTGTATATTGTTGGCCATCTTCCTCCCTTATCATGACGGTATAAACTACTTTATTAGTAACAGAAACATACATGTATAGATTCTCACCTTCCAAAGGCCTGCTCATTAGATGTGGTTCTGAAAGGAAGTGTTTGATCCCTTCGAAGGCTTGTTTGCAATCTTCATTCCACTTGAATGCTTTCTGTTTTTTGATCACTTCATAAAGGGTTGGCATCTACGAGTTGAGCATGAAATGAACCAGCCAAGTGCTATGATCCGCCCGTTAAGACGTTGCACTTCTCTAACATTTTGTGGCGCCTTCATGTCCAGTACAACTTTGATTTTATCTGGATTGGGACCTACTCCTTTCTTGCTGATCATATATCCCAGGAATTTTCCATAAGTTGCTCCGAAAGTACACTTCTCAGGATTTAGCTTAATGTTGTGATGGCGAAGGACTCCTAAGACCTCTCTTATGTCCTCTGCATGCCTCTCCATGGTGGTGCTCTTAATGATCATGTCATCCATGTAGACTGAGAAGTTGTCACCTTTCCTTCCTTCAAATATCTTGTTCATCATCTGCTGGTAAGTAGCTCCAGCATTTTTTAGCCCAAAGGGCATGACCTTAAAGCAATAGGTCGCCTGGTGAATTACAAAGGAAGTTTTGATCCTGTCTGATGGCTCCATGGGGATCTGGTGATAGCTCGACTTCACGTCTGTGAAGGAATATATTACATGTCCTGCGGTTCCATCAACTAGGATATCAATGCAAGGTAAAAGGTAGTTGTCTTTGGGACAAGCTTTATTAAGGTCTGTGAAATCGATACACATGTGGTATGATCCGCCAGCCTTTTTAACTAGGACCACATTCGCCATCCATTGCATATAAATAACCTCCTCAATGGCATCTATCTTATTCAGTTTAGATATCTCTTCCTCAATCACTTTCTATCTCTTTGGACCATAATTCCTTCTCTTCTGAGCTACAGGGACCGCGTCTTCGGCGATATTGAGTTTGTGAGTGATCATATCTGGACTGACCCCTATGAGGATCTCATCTTTCCATGCGAACACGTCTTCTGATTCAAGGAGAACTTTCGTAACATCCTCCTTAATCTCAACTCTCAGCCCTTTGGCGATCCGTACCTACTTACCATCTGTAATGAGGAACATTTCTGTATCTCCAAGGGCCGTCGTAACAAGCTCATCTTCTTTATCATCCTTAGACTATGGGCGGATCGATAAGGATGCAGAGTATGTCTCCTGAGCAACCTTCTGGTTCCCCTTGATCATCACTCCTCCCTTGGCAATAGGGATGTACATCGTCAAATGGCGTATCGATATGAGAGTCGCTACTTCTGAGATAAAAGGCTGCCCTAAGGTGATGTTGTATGCCAATTAACCGTCCATGATGGAGAACTCCAGATCTCCCATCCACACCTGATCTTCATCTGCTAATTCGCATTCCAGCGTCACTTGTCCCTTTGTCTGGATTGTGTGACCCGTTACTCCCAGGATGTCTACGATGGTGGTCTCTATCTGAATGGGATCAACCTTGAGCTTGGCGAACGCTCCTCTAGTGATGACATTGCATGAACTGCCAGTGTCTATCATCACTCTCTTCATTTCCCATCCTTCCACCATCATGGTGATGACGAGAGCATCTGCATGTGGAGGGATCGCTGGACCAATATCTGCAAAGGGGCGATTGATTGATGCTCTGTCTAGAGCGATAGTTTTCGCCTTCTTTACTGTAGGCTGTTACCCTGGTCCGTCAGCGATGACATTAATGACCCCCTTAGCCTTCTTCTTCGGCTCATCTCTCGGTTTATCGCCATCTCCTTTTTTGTCATTCTGGACGAACCTGTCCAGCTTTCCTCTCTCAATAAGCCTTTCAATCTCCCTAGCTAGCTCCCAGCATGCATCTGTTTTATAGTCTTTCCTCCTGTGATATTTGCAGTAATTCTTGGGGGTTTTCCCCGTATTGGTGTACTCCCCCCCTTTTGGTTCAGGGTATGAAATGCTCCGTTTGTGTTGGCTGTTTTCTATCCACATTAGCACTTCACTTTTGGAGGTGTTTAACAGCGTAAACGATGGCGTATATGCTGATTTGTTCCTGGAGCCTCTCCGCCTACTCCGGGAGGATGAATCAGGAAGCTTTTCTTTTTCCTTATCCCTCCTTCGGGATTCGCCTTTCCCTCTCTTGGGAGGAGAAGCAGACTCCCTTCGGATATCATCAACTTCCATGAAATCCTTACACTTTTCCATCAGCTCTACTATAGTCTTCGGCTTATTTCTGATGAGATCCACCTGCAAGCTCTTACATGTCGTGTTTTTTACCACTGCTTCTATGGCCATAGAGACATCCACATCTACCACGTGAATGCATAACTTGTTGAAGTTATTGACATAATCTCTTAGAGACTCATTTTCTTTTTGCTTTAGTTCGAAGAGTTTTCGCCATTTAACCACTAGCAGGATGCTTCCTGCGAACTTTGCGCAAAATTCTCTACTCAACTGGTCCTAGCTATCTATCGATCCTGGGGGGAGAGATTGAAACCAATCATACGCCGGGCCTTTTAATGTGCTGATAAACATTCGGCACAACACTGCTTCACTAGCACGGTTAAGCCCAAGCAACATGCGATAGTTCCTCGCATGAGCTTCAGGATTATCTTCACCAGAGTAGCCTGGTATATTTGGGATCTTGAAATTGTTGGAGTTTAGTGTCCTAAAGACAATTGTTTTAGGATATAAATATTAATGAATAAATTGTTTATTTAGTCATTTGTTTAATAAGATATATAGCATTAAAATGTAACTATATATAAAGGCACAAATCTTTCATAAAGAAAGTAATCCTAAGTTTATTTAAGTAGTTATAAAGTGTTCATACAAGCATGAAGTGAGACTATACTTTATAATAGACCAATAGACTTAAAACCAACCCAAGTCAAGTAATATGTTATAGGGGTTGGCATATTACTATTGAGACTTGCACGTAACAGTGTTTTCTATCGAGACAGTAAGCTGATCTCACAAGCTTTAGATATTTAGATATCTAGACAATTACATGGATCCGGTGAAAGAGTTCATTAGGATTGGGACCCGACTTGAGATAACAGCATGTATTGATTTATCTAATGTGTCAATTGTTCATCTCATTGGTATTAGTAGGTATAACTAATCCTCAAACTCAAACATTCGTTAATTAGTGATTCTGGATTATGGAGTCTGGTACTTTGATTCTGTGTGAGCACGATCCAACAGGTGAGAGCCTGGGGTGTGTGAGAGCAGGGTTGGGTATCACACAAAGTAATTGCAGAATAGTTAATGTCAGATTGAGCATTCGTCATTCCCGATAAATGGGAGATATATCCAAATGGCCGCTTGTGGTGAATTAACTGAAATCCTTGCAAGGTGATAGAGTTAGGAGTAGAAATGAATATTTCACTTAACTTATCTTTCATAGTGAATTCAACTTGTACAAGTAAAACAGACTCTTCGTTATATGTAACATTGACACGTTCCATGGTTATAAGGAATTGACCAACAGGATATAGTTGATGAAGGATCGTATTATAATGTACCTAATGCGGAAAGGTTAACGTTAGTTATCAACCTGACTTCTTAATTGCTCTGGGGGAATATCATAGGTTCTGCTAGTAACAGCTCGCGACGGTATTCCGTTATATATATGTTGGAATTAACCATGATGAATTAATTTCAAAGGATATATACGGCTAGTGGCAATAAAGGACCTAATGGGTCGCATATGGGACTTGGAACCATAGGACGAAAATGTAATTAGTGAGACACTAATATATGGGCCGAAATTTGTAATTAAATTTGGGATAAATTAATTTGATTAATAATTATAATTGGATTATAGTTGTGAATTAAATTAAAGGATTATCTGATAATATTAATTAGAGATTTTAATGAGATTGAAACTCTAATTAATTATCCCGAACAGTAATTAAATTACTAATTTGATTAGTGATATTATCTAAATATAATTAGTTATTATTTAGATAATAATAAGTGTTTATTTAATTATCTAATTAGTAATCCTATTCCGAATAAGATTCTAATTAATTAATTACCTAACACAACTGGGATTAGGGTTTCGAGAAGTCTATAAATAGACTCTATATGCCCAAAATTTCGACCAACTGAATAAGAAAGGAGGAGGAACTGTTTCGTCTTCGTCTCGGCTAATTTACATTATTTCTTACTCTCTCTTTGATCTCGTATCGATTTCTGTTAGAGGCAATCATTGCGATTGCTATTATTAAGGTTGATTACTGATTAGTTATTCTTTTATGTATTGTTTCTTTTGTTGTTCGTGATACACGGATTAAGAGTTATGGGCACTTCGTTTGCAACTGTAGATAGTTCTTCAAAAACGGTATTTCATTCTATCCCTCTTTATATGAAATAACAATTAACAGATCTTGGAAAAGGGAAATAGATAAAATTTTATTATTCCGCTGCGCCTAGACTTGTCTATTTTCCTTAATTGGTATCAGAGCTTATGTTAATCTGTTATTTCATATATGTAAATAAAAAGGTTTTTCAATCAGATTGAATAGATTTATTGTTAGGTTAATTAATAAATTTGATTTGGTTAATTAATCTAAAGATAAATGGTTAAGATGAGATTAAGATGTTTTATGATTCGGTTAATTAACAAAGGGGTTTGTAGAATTGAACGGTTGATTAAAACGATGGTTGTATATGAGATATATGTGTTTTGTGGATTAAGGGTTTGACCGTTTGAATCGTTAAAAGAGTTAATTAGATTAATCTTTGAAAAATTTGATTTTGTTAATGGTTTAAGCGAAACGGTTAGAATCGATTAATTATTGATATATATTTGAAAGGCTTATATATATCAATATAAAATAGTTTTATAATATATATATATATATATATATATATAAATAAGAATCGAAAATTTTGTTTTGATTAAAACTGATTTAGTTCAGAAGAGTTTTAATTTAATTTTTTAAAAAATATATATAAAGAAATCGGACACAGCAAAGTTGTGTCCCATTTCTCATAATAAGAGTTGTGTTCCAACTCTTCCAATTGGAAGAGTTGGACACATGAACTCCTGTTAGTGTTGGCGGGATTGCTGCCTTTTGGCAGCAATTCCACACAACAATGCGGATGTGATCCGCGACGGGACGAACCCGGTTTTCGTCCCCATCATGTTTGTTTTGTGTTTTGATATATTTTTATTTATTTTGGTTTTTTCGAAAACTAAACTTTATATATATAGAATTAATTAATCCACATGATTTAATCGTTGTTTATTTTAAATTGTATATATTGAATTAAGTTGTCTAATTAAAGTTATTTGATACGGTTAATTAGGCGAACTATTTCATTGATACAAAATTAAAATTTAGGAACAACGAATCAGCCCATATAAGTTTATTAATATATAATTGTTATAATTAATAAAAGTATATGGTAATTATGTGTGTTTTAATTTGATTTTGCAAACCGATTTTGTGCTTAATAATCATGTTTGATGTATTAGTTAATCACGTTGAACGGTTTTGATAAAATAATTAAACACGTTAATTTATAATCTTTCGTCTTAAAAATTTTGTGTTTTGGAATTGATTTTGTAAAGTTATTTGATGTTTAATTATTTGTATGGGATACGGTTGAATTAAACACGGTAAATAATTTTGGTAAAATAATTGAACACAAATAATTAATATTTTGTATAGTTATATTTTGAAAGTCTAATTAAGTTTATGTTTGATATATTTTAATTAGAATAAAATATAAATGATACAAAATTTAATTAAAGGTTAATTCGATAGAAAAGTTAAGTAAATGACTAAATTGATAATAAAATTAATTTAAGGGTTAATCTGATTAATTAAAATATTATATAAACAGTTTATGTAATCAACCAATTAAGTTTATTTAATTAAGTCTTTGCATGTTTGGAGTTATGGACATATTTAGACTCTCTATTTAGTCTTTTGGTATTTTTGGAAAATAGGACATGTGTGTCCTGCCTTATCTACTCTCTATTGTAATTTCTTTTCTCATCTAATTTCCTTCAAATTAGTTAAAGTATTCTTTAGTGGTTTAGAAATTAATATTGATGTAATTTCAAGGCGCCATGGAGAAGACGGAGGATCTAAAGAGAAATATGTAATAGTTAGTATTTCCCTAGGTTTGACCTTTTATTCCGTTTCTGGCTCAACGGAATAATTTAGATAATATGTCCATAACACCAATGTAAATTGTATGTGTTTGATGTATGCTAAAGCAAATCAACACTAGGTTAGATTATGAGACTTTAAATAAAACCCCTCACTAATCAAAAGTTAAGTCAATAAACGAGTTATTGTAAAAATCGGTTGTCCCTCCCTAATATTGTAATTCAGCCGGCAGTACTGGGGGCCTTAGGGTTGTTGAGTAAACTCAAGCTCGGGGTCTTATGGTAACACCTGAATTATCGAAAATCGTTTTCACGAATACAGGGTAATGACTTGGATTAGGTTAGAATAATTGGATGAGTAAACTCATGTTGTTCTAACCTAATGGGCAATATGGTTGGGATTGATAAACGAAACATATCAGTTACTAATGTGGTTAGTAACCCAATAACCTAGAAGTCACATGGTTGATGTGATTGATTTCATGAATCTACCTAATAAATAAAACTTAGCTTGTTGAGTAAACTCAAGGTGAAATTTTAGGAGTTAGGATTCTAGCTCATTAAAGGGTTTGTGAATATCCTTCGAATTAATATGGAGGGTTATTAATTTGGTAAAATAGTGGGAGCAATTTAAAACCATAAAAGACCAACGTATTTAAATTGTAAATGAATTAAACAAATCAATAACATCCATCACTCTATCTCACTCTCAAGTTAAAATAAATACTCTGAATCATCATATCTAAAATGGATCTACATAATATTTTAACCGATAACAAATTGAATAGTTCAAAATTCACCAACTGTTTTGGCAAACTCAAAATTGTTTTGAAGTTTCGAAATGATTGGGTATGTATTAAGATACACTGATACTCATCGTCAAAATTGTTTTGAAGTTCAAAAAGATTGGGTATGTATTAAGATACGTCGATACCCAATGTCCTTGTTGATGATGCTCCTGTCAAGAAGATTGATGTTTACCGGAAGCACCAATCAGATGACGAACGCACAGGATGTATCATACTTGCAGTTATGGCACTAGAGTTACAAAGGCAACATAATAACATGGATGCGTATTCCATGGTTATGCACTTGGAGGAGGTGTTTTGAGAAACAGGCTCAAATGTGAAAGCTATGAGATAGCGATGATTGTTTTGCCCCAAGATGCAAGAAGGTTCTTCTGTTGTGTCAAGATGATTGACTACATCACCAAAGCTTTCTAGTATAGGATTTGTAATGGATAATGAATTTAGTGTCGACTTAGTTCTACAATCCCTCCCAGAGATTTATTCATAAGTTCATCTCAAATTGTCAGATGAATAAACTCAGAGACCTCTCTAAAAGAGCTCTTGAATATGCTCAAGTCAGTTGAGCCCAAATCTTAAGAAAGTGATGTCAGCACTTGTTATTGAGGGATCTCACGAGAGAAAGGGAAGTTTCCCAATTCTAAAGATTCCAAGAAGAACAAATGCATTAAACCCAAGTTAATAAAAGCAATAAGGGAATGCCACCAATATGATAAAGAGGGGAATTGGAAGAGGAACTGTAAGAAGTACTTAGACTTTCTCTAGAAGAAAGGACATGATGGTGCTTTTACATTTGGAATTAAAAGATAGATAATTCAACCTACATGTGGGAATGTCCCCTAGGCCATATAAATGAGAAACACATGTTTAAGCTGCATCAAGATGGGCTTGTGGACTCAGTTGATTTTGAATCAATGAACACATGTAAGTCTTGTTTAAAAGAAAGATGACAAAGACACCCTTTAGCAATAAAGGAGAATGTGTATTAGACACTCTAGGACTAGTACATTCAGATGTATGTAGTCAGATGTCAACACAAGCAAGAGAAGGTTCAGTTACTTTATTAGCTTCATAAGATGATCATACCAGATATTGATTCATCTGTTTGATGAAGCATAAGTTAGAAGCTTTTGAGAAAGTTCAGATGCTTCACGAATGAAGTAAGAAAAACAAACAAGAAAGAATATTATAGTGCTTCGATTAGATCGTCGTGGAGAATATCTTTCTAATGATTTTTCTTAATTATCTAAATTAAATATAGGATTCGCTCATAATGGACTCCTCCATATACACCACGGTGTATCTGAAAGGAGAAATTGTACTCTATTAGATATAGTACAGTCCATGATGAGCACAACCTCTCTTCCAAAGATGTTCTAAAGCTACGCCCTAGAAATCGCCTTATTTACTTTGAACCGAGTATCCACAAAACCGCCAAGTTCTATTCCCTTTGAATTGTTCATTGGAAAAGAAAAGAAACCCAGTTTCTCTTTAATAAGAAACAGTAGGATATTACTTCTATCATTCAGATGATCGAAAGTAATAGTATCCAAACACACTGTATTTCTAGAGAAAGAGTTTCTTCTAGAAACACAAATAGAAAGCGTGATTGAACTTGAAGAAGTTCAAGAAGAAGGATTGGCTGAAATAGCAGAAGCGATGGTGGAACCCAAATCTGTTTCACAGGATGAGACACTGGTGACACTGCTAACTCATAAGTCTGGTCGAGTTCATCAAATTCCAAAGAGATTTGGATTTCTAGTAAGAGCCGATGAAATCCCAAAGAGATTTGGATTTCTAGTGGGAGACGACGAAGAGGTTCACATGTTAGACAATGAACCTACGACTTGTGAGAAGGCTCTTGTAAACATATACATGTAAGTTAGTGGGAGCTCGTATGAGCCTTTACATGTAAACTAGTGGGAGCTTGGTCGTTTACTTAGTATTATATATCGATGATATTCTACTAATGGGAACGACGTAGCCATACTGCAATCGGTGAAAATTTTGGTTATCGGATAAAATCCTCCATAATAGACTTAGGAGAAGCAGCTTACATCTTAAGGATTAAAATCTATAGAGATAGATTGAGAAGACTGCTTGACCCCTCCCAGTCTAAATACATTGACAAAGTGCTCAAAGCGTTTTGCACTAGACCTAACATCACTTTTGCTTTAAGCATGACAAAGTCGATTATAGGTCAATCTGAGTGATGGTCACTGGATTGTTGTCAATAACATTCTTAAGTACTTAAAATGACTGAAGATATGTTCCGGGTATATGGAGATGAAATTTGAAAGTTGGAGATTTTCAGATACAAGTCATCAAACAGATAAAAGATGATCTTGCAGAATACAAGTTTATTCTGAAAGAGGTACAATTAGCTGGAATAGTTCCGAGCAGGAAATCGTGACCGAGCTAGTAAATTAAATCAGAGTATATATATATAGCAGCTTCGGAAGCACCTAAAAGGAAGTTTGGAATGCAAGTTCATTAATGAACTAGGCGTGGTACCTGACATTGTTAATGAGATTAACAATAGGGCTGTTGTTAATCTCCGAGAGATAACAACAAGAGTAGATGTGAGAATTAAAAGAGTGCCCACCAAGGCACAATCTTACAGATCCATTTAAAAGAATGCCTTACCCCAAAAGGTTCATGATCATCATGCGAACGCTTATGGGAATGTTTTCAGAAACAATTGGCTTTAGTCAAAGTGGGAGAATGTTGGGGTTTAGTGTCCTAAAGACAATTGTTTTAGGATATAAATATTAATGAATAAATTGTTTATTTAGTCATTTGTTTAATCAGATATATAGCATTAAATTGTAACTATATATAAAGGCACAAATCTTTCATAAAGAAAGTAATCCTAAGTTTATTTAAGTAGTTATAAAGTGTTCATACAAGCATGAAGTGAGACTATACTTTATAATAGACCAATAGACTTAAAACCAACCCCAGTCAAGTAATATGTTATAGGGGTTGGCATATTAATGTTGAGACTTGCCTGTAACAGTGTTTTCTGTCGAGACAGAAAGCTGATCTCACAAGCTTTAGATATTTAGATATCTAGACAGTTACATGGATCCGGTGAAAGAGTTCATTAGGATTGGGACCCGACTTGAGATAACAGCATGTATTGATTTATCTAATGTGTCAATTGTTCATCTCATTGGTATTAGTAGGTAATTAATCCTCAGACTCAAACATTCATTAATTAGTGATTCTGGATTATGGAGTCTGGTACTTTGATTCTGTGCGAGCACGATCCAACAGGTGAGAGCCTGGGGTGTGTGAGAGCAGGGTTGGGTATCACACAAAGTAATTGCAGAATAGTTAATGTCAGATTGAGCATTCGTCACTCCCGATAAATGGGAGATATGTCCAAATGACCGCTTGTGGTGAATTAACTGAAATCCTTGCAAGGTGATAGATTTAAGAGTAGAAATGAATATTTCACTTAACTTATCTTTCAGAGTGAATTCAACCTGTACAAGTAAAACAGACTCTTCGTTATATGTAACATTGACACGTTCCATGGTTATAAGGAATTTACCAACAGGATATAGTTGATGAAGGATCGTATTATAATGTACCTAATGCGGAAAGGTTAACGTCAGTTATCAACCTGACTTCTTAATTGCTCTGGGGGAATATCATAGGTTCTGCTAGTAACAGCTCGCGACGGTATTCCGTTATATATATGTTGGAATTAATCGTGATGAATTAATTTCAAATGATATATACGACTAGTGGCAATAAAGGACCTAATGGGTCGCATATGGGACTTGAAACCAGAGGACGAAAATGTAATTAGTGAGACACTAATATATGGGCCGAAATTTGTAATTAAATTTGGGATAAATTAATTTGATTAATAATTATAATTGGATTATAGTTGTGAATTAAATTAAAGGATTATCTGATAATATTAATTAGAGATTTTAATGAGATTGAAACTCTAATTAATTATCCCGAACAGTAATTAAATTACTAATTTGATTAGTGATATTATCTAAATATAATTAGTTATTATTTAGATAATAATAAGTGTTTATTTAATTATCTAATTAGTAATCCTATTCCAAATAAGATTCTAATTAATTAATTACCTAACACAACTGGGGTTAGGGTTTCGAGAATTCTATAAATAGACTCCCTATGCCCAGAATTTCGACCAACTGAATAAGAAAGGAGGAGGAACCATTCCGTCTTCGTCTCGGCTAATTTACATTATTTCTTACTTTCTCTTTGATCTCGTATCGATTTCTATTAGAGGCAATCATTGCGATTGCTATTATTAAGGTTGAATACTGATTAATTATTATTTTATGTGTTGTTTCTTTTGTTGTTCCTGATACACGGATTAAGAGTTGTGGGCACTTCGTTTGCAACTGTAGATAGTTCTTCAGAAACGATATTTCATTCTATCCATCTTTATATGAAATAACAATTAATAGATCTTAGAAAAGGGAAATAGATAAAATTTTATTATTCCGCTGCGCCTAGGTTTTTCTATTTTCCTTAAGAAATGCCTATCAGTTTCCTCAGCTTCAATCCACTCTGTGAAGGGCGATTCTCGGTTGGCGAAAGGATTATGCCTGGCATTCTCCTCATTCTACCTACGTATTTCTTCCCTGATCTGATCCGCCATAGAACTTTGATTCCTTCTTGGGCATCTCCTACTACGAGATCTAGTTCGTTGTGAAGAAGAGGAGTTAGATCCTGATGATGGATCTGATGGTGACCTTCTTCCACCTCTGCCACGCCCTTTTGGGGGGGATCGCCCATTCCCTCCTTGATTTGGTGGTGGTGGGGGACCATTGTCAGTTGGAGTTCAGCCAGCTTCACTATAGATTATTGCTTGGGTTGTTGAGATTGAAAGGATGTCATGACACTCAGTAGATCCTTAAGACCCTTGATTTCAGTCAAAAGCTGAGTGACAGAAAAGAGTTGAGTTGGCTCAACATTGACAGACCCAGCAGCATCGGCATTGGATTGATGAATATATTGAATTAGGGCTTGAGCTGAGTCAATGATTCTTTGTCCAGACTCAGTAGCATGCAGGTAAGCATAAGATTCATCATGTTGTAGTTCAGAGGCCGAAATTGTAAGAGGACCGGATGGAGGAGGAGTATTATGCTGTCCAGACTTGGATGTGCTAGCTTGGTTAGCAGCTGGGCTTTTGTTTAGGTCAACAGCAGGAATTGACTGATTTTCATTCTGCGTTAAAGAATCTGGAAGAGTAGGATCGGCAGAGTTATTGACCTGTTCAGAGTCAGCCTGAAGCTGAGTAGGTTCAGAAGATTGAGGTAATGCAGTGCTGACCTAAGCAGGATTTTCCTTTGCTAACTTATTGTTTTGATTAGCAGGAACTTCGAGCACTTGCTCGGCAGAAGCATGACCTTTTGAAGCTCTAGGGTGGGCTTGTTCCTCAGCCTGAGAAACAGAGGCTTGCTTTTTCTTGATTTGGTCCAATGTTGGTTCAATGATGGTGTTGAAGAACTGGAATTGGAGTGTGGTAAGGTCAGAGATTAGTTCCCTTAACGGAGAATCATCTAGAAGGTCAATAACTGGAGATTTTTTAGCCTTTCGTTTGAGTCTTTTGCGAGTGCTGTTCTTATTAGTTGGAGGAGAGGGATCAGCAGGAATGGAGTCAAGAGACTCAGGCGAGGAGTTCAGCCCTAGGTCGGCATTGAGATCTCCCACAGCTTTGTCTTTCTCTGTGGACTCAGCATCAACTGTCTTACTTGACATAGTTGGATTCTCAACCTGCTCAGCATCAACTGTTTGATTTTGCTCAGCATCAACATCCTTACTTGGCTCG
This sequence comes from Euphorbia lathyris, assembly GCF_963576675.1. Lineage (NCBI taxonomy): Eukaryota > Viridiplantae > Streptophyta > Magnoliopsida > Malpighiales > Euphorbiaceae > Euphorbia > Euphorbia lathyris. The sequence goes on along the minus strand of NC_088916.1, from coordinate 29,586,971 downwards.
ACATCATCTGTCTTTTCAAACTGACCTTCATCATTACCCAGTTCTTCTTCTTGATCAGCAGGAGGTTTCTCAAGATCGATATCTTGACTTCTCATAAAGTGTGAGTCTTTAGAGATTACACAGTCAAGAGGCAGTGCATCAATTGGACTTAGTCTAGAGGATTTCTTCTTCTTCTTTCTCAGAGGCTGCTCAGGAGTATCCTCACTCTCTTCCTCGGGCTCAACTTGCCTTTTCAGTTTTTCTGCTGACTTAGGTGCCTCCTGACCTGACACAGCATCATCCTTCCTCGCACTGGATACTATTCTTAGCTTTTTAGGAGCTGTGTTCACATCCTTTGCTGACTGGTCAGCTTTCCGCTTTTTGTCCTGCCTTGTGCGATCAGCATGTTCCTTGCTTACCACCACTGTCTTTCCTTTCTTGGTTGGCATAACTTGTTCTCCTTCCTCAACATTAACTTCTTCCACATTCTCCTCAATAACCCCCTTTCTTTTCTTAGACTTGAGGGGTTGGTTGTATGCTAACCCAAACATCAGTGCCGCTGTGATTTCGGTACCCCATGACTCAGCTTCACCAACGGTGCTGACCTGATGGTCCTCAAGAATTCTTGTGATGAGGGAGCCCATCCTGAGTTTCCCAGTACTCCATTGGAATGCACCGATGAGAAAGACGGGCATATTGAGTGGTTGGTAGGTCAACATGTGCCAGATAAAGTTTTGCTCAAAATTTGAGGCTGATGAGGCAGAGTTGACCTTAGGAAATATGAAGTCGGTCAGGATGTAATGAGCCATTTTTTGATTCTGACCCATACACGTACTAGCTATTTCTCCCTTGTGGTCCTTTGGTTTACAGAATTCAACGGGGTAGTCAAGTTTGGCATTTGTGGTTCTGAATTCTTTACCTTTGTTTGGCAGCTTTAGCAAGGTTGCTAGATAGGATGGGGTTATCGTGATGTCCTTGACTGTGACCTTGGTGACTAGATGGTCAGCGTTGTGCTTATCCACTTTGAAATTCGAATAGAATTCCCTTACTAGCCGGGGGTAAGTTTTACCGGAGATAGAAAAGAATTCTGACCACCCGTTTTTGGAGATCCACTCACAGAACAGTTGCTCAGCTGTAACAAAACTTGGGGAGAACCACCGGCAACAAAGTACCTCACAATTCTTTACGCAGTTATAAACCTGAAGAAATTCCTTTTCCTTAGGTTGCTTGTCTTTCTTCTCTTTCTTCTTTTTCGAAGAGGTTGCTCGGTCAGCTTGAGGGTTCTTGCTCGGAGTATTAACCTTGGATTGGTCATGCTGACCATGTCCTTGAGACTCAATAGAAGTCCCATCATAGTCCTGCTGAGCAGGAGATGGAGGGTTTTCATCGGAGCGATTTTGGTCGTAATCGGCACCGGAGATATTCTGGGAATCAGACATGATTTTCTTGAGAAATTTTGAGAGGTTTTGGGATATAAGAGAGAGAGAGAGATAGAATGCCATAAATTTTGAGTGTAAAGAGATACAAGTGGGAATTCGTCCACTATTTATAGACATGCCGAGTTGATTTGATACGTTGGAGTGGCGGTTTGACCTCGAGATGATCAATCGACAATTATCCTGGCATTTATGACACAATCGGCGCATGTGTTTTCTAATTATTGCACCTACGTCATCCTAGTTGGCTATTAATGTGCGTGCTAGCATTTATTATGCATGAGAGTTTTACTCGGTTTCAAGAATCCTAGTCGTTTGAGATTCTAGGAAATCAGTTTTACGTAGCAGGAATGTTTGTGTGCTTAGTAACTCAATTTATGATGATCACTCAATATGTATGTCTACTCAGCATAGGGTGATATAGTTCATATTTAGCTCAGCATGCAACCGTTACTAATTTAGCACAAATCACTCAGCATGGTAATCACTCAACATTCAATTTAAACATAGAATTTTAGTGGAGAGGATTAGACATACCGATAGCTTCCCTTAGTATGTTAAATTGCTCACGAGCCAGAGGCTTCGTAAAGATACCTGCAAGCTGTTCATCTGTTGGAACGTAGGTCAGCTTGATCTCACCCTTGAGTACATGATCTCTAATGAAGTGATGCCTTATACTGACATACTTCATTCTGCTGTGTTGGATTGGATTTTTAGATAAGTCAATGGCACTCTTGTTGTCGCATTTGACTTCTATTGTTTCTGTTTTTACACCATAATCCTTAAGCTGTTGCTTTATCTATAGGACTTGAGCCACACAGCTTCCAGCAGCAATGTACTCAGCTTCAGTTGTTGACAGGGCCACTGATGATTGCTTCTTGCTGAACCAAGATACTAGACAGCTTCCAAGGAAGTGACACCCTCCTGAAGTACTCTTACGCTCTAGCTTATCTCGTCCATAGTCAGCATCAGTGTATCCAATGAGTGTGAAATCATTTGAATTTGGATACCATAAACCTGCATTAACTGAGCTCTGCAAATATCTGAAAATTCTTTTCACAGCTATAAGATGAGATTCTCTGGGGTCAGCTTGGTATCTCGCGCAATAACATACTGAGTACTGAATGTCAGGCCTACTAGCAGTAAGATAAAGTAAAAAGCCAATCATACCTCGATATAATTTGCTATCTACTGACTTACCTTTCTTGTCAGCACAGAGGACAGTGTCAGTACCCATTGGGGTAGATATAGGCTTGCATTCTTCCATATCGAATTTCTTTAACATTTCTTTGGCGTACTTAGACTGACTAATGAAGATGCCATTCTTCTCTTGCTTGATTTGAAGTTCAAGGAAGAAGTTGAGTTCGCCCATCATAGACATCTCGAACTCAGTTTGCATCTGTTTACTAAATTCTTTGCACATAGATTCGTCAGTAGCACCAAAGATTATATCATCTACGTAAATTTGTGCCAGCGGGGTATTTTTACCCTTCTTCTTAATGAATAAGGTTGTGTCAGCTTTGCCTCTGACATAGTTCCTGGTCAGCAGGAAACTAGTCAACCTCTCATACCAAGCACGAGGTGCTTGTTTCAGGCCGTATAAGGCCTTCTTGAGTTTATAAACGTGGGTTGGAAACTTTGGATCTTCAAACCCAGGAGGCTGACTAACATATACCTCTTCGTTTATAAATCCATTAAGAAAAGCACTTTTGACATCCATTTGATATAGTTTGAAGTTCATGAAACTAGCATATGCACACAATGTACGTATAGCCTCTAACCTAGCAACGGGAGCAAAGGTCTCACCATAGTCAATGCCCTCTTGCTGACTATAGCTTTGGGCTACAAGTCGGGCTTTGTTTCTGACTACATTGCTTTGCTCATCTAATTTGTTTCTAAAGACCCACTTAGTTCCTATGGTCTTTTGATTCTTAGGTTTTGGTACTAAATCCCATACCTCATTTCTTTTGAATTGATCAAGCTCTTCTTACATAGCATTGATCTAGAATTCGTCGTGCTCAACATCGGTGAAATTCTTTGGTTCATAGACTGAGACGAATGCAACATTGCTGAGATATTTTCTAAGCTGATCTCTCGTCATCAGCTTATTTTCAGCAGCATCAAGAATGGACTTCTCCGAGTGTCCTCTTGGAATTTTGACTTCTTTAGGTAATGTTGAGTTGTCTGGAATAGGTGTTTCTACAATATTTGCAGGAGTAGATTGGTCAGCAAAGGTAATTTCGGGTTCGTGTTTACCTTTGGTCAGCCCTTGTGGTGACGACTCAGCGTCTCCATTTTGGGCAGCGGAAGCTGAGCTTAGGTCATCTTCGGTAGACTGAGTTATCTTTCCTGTAGGGTCAGTTTCGTCGAACTCAACATGTACAGACTCTTCTACAACCTGAGTTCGTTTATTATACACCCTATATGTTTTACTGTTAGTTGAGTACCCAAGAAAGATCGCTTCGTCAGCTTTAGCATCAAATTTAGCAAGGTTTTCTTTGTGTTGAGTATAAAACATTTACACCCAAAGGCACGAAAGTAGCCAATGTTGGGCTTTCGTCCTTTCCAAAGTTCATAAGGGGTTTTCTTGAGTATAGGTCTAACTAAAGCCCTATTTAATATATAGCATGCTGTGTGGACAGCTTCACCCCAGAAATACTTTGGAAGCCTATTTTCGCTCAGCATTGTCCTAGCAATTTCAACGATTGTTCTGTTCTTCCTTTCAACAACCCCATTTTGTTGAGGAGTCCTAGGAGCATAAAAATTATGGTCAATGCCACTGACTTCACAGAATTCGTCAAACTGTTGGTTTTTGAATTCTCCACCATTATCACTTCTAATATGAGCTACTTTTAGGTCTTTGTCAGTTTCAAGTCTTTTGACTAATGTGGAAAATATCTCAAATGTTTCATCCTTGCTACTCAACAAGATGATCCAAGTATACCTAGTGAAATCGTCTACAATGACTAAGGAAATTTTCTTACCGCGCAAGCTGAGTGGCTGGACAGGTCCGAAAAGGTCCAAATGTAGTTATTCCAATGGGCGCTTGGTTGAGACAACATTTTTACTTTGAAAAGACTTTTTCGTTTGTTTACCTTGCTGACAAACATTACATAACCGATCTTTCTCAAATCTAAGTTTGGGCAATCCCTCAACTAATTGCTTTCTTGCGAGTTTGGCAAGGAGGTCCATGCTTACATGACCAAATCTCCTATGCCATAGCCAGAAGTTGTCCTCCTTTGACACTAAGCATATATTTTTTGAAAAATTCTTTTCTAAACTCAACATGTACACATTGTCAACACGAGGGGCAGTTAAAATTAAATTGTTTGTTTTCCCTCGAGTATCTGACACTCAGTGGCGTCAAATACAACCTTTCTACCACTGTCACACAGCTGAGCTACGCTCAATAGGTTATATTTGAGATCCCCGACTAAGGAGACTGACTCAATAGTAGGGTTACCTCCGATAGTACCTGAACCAACTATCTTACCCATGGTTGTCAAAACCAGACCGGTCAAAGAACCGGAAAAGACAAAGGGTTAAGGGTTTGAGGTTTAACCGGGGTCCAACCGAGGTTTAACCGGTATTAAAAAATCATATGAAAATTATAATTCTATTCGTATTTAATTTTATAACATAGTATAATATTAACTATATTCATCAAAGTTATACTAATAATATTTATTTAATATCATAACAAATAAATATAAAAATTAAAAAAAACATATTTTTAAAATTAATAGTGATTATTTTTATTAATAACTAACATGTAAATATGTTAGTTATTAATAAAAATAATCACTATTAATTTTAAAAATATGTTCTTTTTCAGATCTGGCTTCTCTCTCTCAGATCTGTTGTCATGGTGAAGAATTTTTATGAAGATGGAGAATTTTGAGATCTATCTTCTCTCTCTCAGATCTATTTCTCTCTTTTAGATCTTTTTTCTCTCTTTTAGATCTATCCTCTCTCTCTCAGATCTATTTCTCTCTTTTATATCTTTTTCTCTCTTTTAGATCTTTTTCTCTCTTTTAGATCTATCTCCTCTCTCTCTCTCTCTCTCTCTCAGCTAGGGTTCATGGTAAAGCGTGTTAGGGATAGATCTAGGGAGAGGGGGGCTATGGCCGGCGAGGGGGGGTCGGATCTGGAGGGGATTTGCGGCAAGGAAGGGGGCGATGGCCTGGTGGTTTGGGGCGAGAAGGGTGAGGCAAGTTTTGTTGGCGGCGAGCGTGCACCTGGTGTAGATCGGGGCGGGGCGCTTGGCGGGGTGGAGGCAGGGGAATCCAGGGGCGTCGGTAGGGATCTCGTGGGCATGGATGGTGCGTCGGCAGGGTTCTCGCGGGCGCCGCCCGTGCGGCTGGGGACGGATCTTTGCGATCCACAGGCGGCAGATTCGACAAGGTTGTCGCGGCTGGGTGCGGATCAATGGGAGATACGGGCGGCTGGGTTTTCTGATACCGGGGGTAAGGCTCCCCCAATCTCGAGGGGAGAAGTGGGGCCGGGGGTGCCTGGCGCAGGGCTATGCGCCGATAGTGCCGGGCACTGCCCAGGCGCTGCCGGCTCCTCGGTCGGGCAGTGGGCTGGGGCTGTCGGCACAGTGCCTTGCACGGGATCCTCTCCTCCGGGCTGTGAGGGGCAGGCAGGGGCTACGACGGGGAGGCAGGCTGCCTCGGGTCTGGATGTTTCTAATAATTCGGGAAGGGTGGGTGTTGTAGGAGTAGCTCATGGGAAGACGGTCTCCCCCAGACGTAGGGTTCAGATGAGCGATATTGGTAAAAACTCTTGGAAGGACACGGTCATGGGGGTGGCTGAGGAAGAGCCGGTTTTAGAGGAAGTTTTAATGGTGGGAGATTCTGATGATATGTTCTCGGATTCTGATGAGGAAGATAATGGCCAGGAGGATCCTCTCTGTCCGGTCATTAGACTTTCCGCTGCAGAGAAGCGTGAGCTTAGAGAGAAGTGGAAGGTGTCTTTGATTGTTACTGTCCTGGGTAAGCGAATTAGTTTTAACTATTTTGCCCAAAGAATACAACCGCAGTGGGCAAGGAAAGGTAAAGTCAGTATTACTGACCTGGAAAATGACTACTATGTCATTAAATTTACTAGGGTTGAGGATTATAATTCGGTTATCAAGGGAGGCCCATATATCATTTCCAATCATGTTTTGGCCTTAAGGCCTTGGGTTCCTAATTTTAATCCTCACGACTGTTCGGTTAACAGGATCTTGACTTGGGTAAGATTCCCGGGCCTTTCCATTGAGTACTACAGTGAAAACTTTCTGAGTAAAATAGGAGGTTTGGTTGGTAAGGTCCACCATGTGGACAAGACTACAATTGGGGCCATTAGGGGTAAGTTTGCTAGGGTATGTATAGATGTTGATCTGGCTAAACCTTTACTTTCTAAGTTCTGTGTTCAGGATAAAGTGTTCTTTATTGAGTATGAAGGTTTACATAACATCTGTTATGATTGTGGCATGTATGGTCATTCTCAGGAGGGTTGCCCTAAAAGGGAGAGGGTTGTTATAGAGAGGGTTGAGAGTAGTGTGCGGATTACTGGAGGGAACCAGGGGTATGAAGGGAACTTTGGTCCCTGGATGGTGGCAAAGAGGCCCGCTAGACGTAGGAATCAACCTGCAGTGGTTCACAATCGTCCTCCTGATATCAACACAAATTCTAAGTCCCTTTCTCCTAAAGCTACTGTTATTCCAAATGTCAAGGAGAAGCCTGTCCTCAAAGCTAGAAAGGAGGCTGGGGTTTCTTCAGTAGCCTTGCCTGGGTCCAGATTTGGGGCCCTGATGATTGAGGAAGTTCAAGAGTCAGACCAAGATGAGAATCATATGGATGAGAGTATTCCAGGATTAGAGTCTGTAGATCCAGTCGAGAAGGTGGTTGAATCTGTGAACCCGCTTTTTGTCTCTAAGGATGAAGCCCAGGGGGGGACCCTGACCCTTGCAGCTAGAAGGATGAAGAATTCAAATGAGGTTAGTATTCCTGTTCATGGTATTGATCCTGGGATTGGGAAATCTATGGGAGTTAACAAAACTAATATGAAAAAGCTTAAAGGAAAACAAAAAAGTGGCTTTAACACTTTGGCGTTTCCAGATAAGAGGGGGCCCGGGGGTACCTCGGTAAGGCTCTCAGGAGCCCCTAGTAAATACCTAGCTTAGGGTAGGGGTGTGGTCAGTTGTCCTCCTTTCTATGGATTTGTTATTTTGGAATGTTAGGGGTGCGGCTAGCAAGGCTACCCGTATCCATATTAATGATCTTATTAAGCAGTTTAATCCATCTTGTTTTGCTCTTTTGGAAACTAAGATTAGTGGTGAGAAAGCAGATGAGGTGGTTAAGAAGTTTAAGAACTGGCACTGTGTTAGATCGGAGGCAACTGGCCGGGCTGGGGGGATTTGGCTTTTTTGGAGGCCAGATCGGATTCATTTTGATATTCTTAGCATGGATAAGCAGTTCATTCATTGTAAAGTGAGTATTTCCGGTAATACTTCCTTTTTTATTACCCTTGTGTATGCTGACCCTATCTTGTCTAATCGAAAACGGCTCTGGGAGGTTCTCTATTCTATGAGTGTCAGCATTTCGGAGCCCTGGTTTGTGGCGGGTGACTTCAATGATATCGCCTTTATGAGTGATCAGAGAGGGGGATCCAATCATTATGTTAATCGATGTCTGCATCACAAGAATAGTATGGATTTATGTGGGCTTTCCGATCTGGGGGCTTCTGGTCATAAATTCACTTGGAAGCGTAATAATACTTTTGTTCGATTGGACAAAGTCTACGCTAATGTTTTAGCTCTAACTTCCTTCCCCGAGTGCTCTGTGTTGAACCTCCCGTTCCGTCATTCGGATCATTGTCCTATTTTGTTTAGACTTTTGAGAGGTAAGCATCCTAGGGGTAAGAGACCGTTCCGGTATCAGTTAGCTTGGGAGTCCCATCCTAAGTTTAAAGAGTTCGTTCATGAGAGTTGGAGACCTCATTCGTATGTACTGCAAGCTGCTGAAGGGTTCAGGAATAAGATGCAGGGGTGGAATAGGAATGTGTTTGGGCATATTATCAGAAGGAAGAACAAGTTATTAAAGAGGATGGAGGGCATTCAACGCAGGTTGGAGGGGAGGTTTGATCATAGCCTTGAGGGCCTCCTCAGAACCCTTCAGAAGGAGCTGGAGGCTGTGCTTAGGCAGGAGGAGTTCCTTTGGTTCCAGAAGTCTCGGAAGTCCTGGATTAGAGATGGGGATCGTAATACCAAATACTTCCATCTCTCTACCCTGATCAGAAGGCAGAGAAATAGAATTGAGGCCATTAAGGATTCTAATGGTGATTGGGTTTATGAAGATGAGGTTATTCGGAACTTAGCCCTGGATTTCTACAGAGAGCTGTTCAAAGAGGAACCTGTTCTTTTGGAGAGGGCTCACTCTATTGCTACATTTCCTTTAATCAGTGAGGATTGTAGTCAGGAGGCCTTTCAACCTATTTCCCGAAAAGAGATTGACCAAGCTATCTTCAGCATTGGGGCTTCTAAAGCTCCTGGGATTGATGGTCTTCCGGCGGGCTTTTACCATAAGCATTGGGATGTAGTGAAGGAAGGCATCTATAATTTTGTCTTGGGGGTGTTCAGTGGTTCGAAGGATATTGAGCTGGTTAATAGAACCCTCCTGGTTCTGATTCCTAAGATTGATAAGCCTTCTTCCTTTTTGCATATGAGACCTATCAGTCTTTGTAATGTTCTTTACAAAACTGTTACAAAGATTGTGGCTAATAGAATCCGTGGCATTCTTCCTGCGATCATTTGTCAGAATCAGGGTAGCTTTGTGCCTGGTAGACAAATGATGGATAATGTGGTGATCGCCCAAGAGATGGTCCACACGATGAAGATTAGGAAGGGGAGGAAAGGCATTGTGGCTCTGAAGCTGGATTTAGAGAAGGCCTATGATCGAATTAATTGGGATTTCTTGATGGAGAGCCTTGAGAGAGCTAGAATCCCGGACAGCTGGAGAAGTTTAATTAAGGTATGTATTTCTTCTCCTGTGTTTCAAGTTATGGTCAATGGGGATATGTCGGAGGAATTTTCCCCGGGCAGAGGAATCCGTCAGGGGGATCCTATGAGCCCTTTCCTTTTTGTTATTGCTATGGAGAGGCTCTCTCACCTGATTCAGGATGCGATTGATAATGGGAGTTTCCACCCTGTGGCGATCAACAGCTTCTGTCCCCAGGTGACTCACTTATTCTTTGCAGATGATGTCCTTATCTTTCTTGAGGGTAATGAGGAGCAGTTGAGAGTCATTATGGATATTCTGGATTGTTTTTGTTCGGCCTCTGGGCAGAAGCTTAATATCCAGAAATCTAGGATGATGTGCTCTAAGAATATGAATCAGAGAGTCTGTAAGAGATTAAGTGATCTCTCAAGTATTCCTCTTACTGATTCTCTTGGGAAGTATCTGGGCGTTCCCCTCAATAGTGAGCGTGTGTCTAAAGGCTCCTTCAAAGAGACTTTGGATAAAGCTAATTCGAAGTGTGCCACTTGGAAAGCCAAGACTCTGTCTCTCGCTGGCCGCCTCACGTTAATTCAATCTGTTAATTGTGCTGCTCCCAATCACATCATGCAGGCTTGTAAGCTTCCGGATCCTGTGCTTAATGATCTTGACAAGATTAACCGTAGGTTCCTGTGGGGGGAAGCTGCGGAGGGCAGGAAGATCCATCTTGTGCCTTGGAGTGAGGTTTGCCAGCCTAAAGATTCTGGGGGTCTGGGTATTAGGAAAGCAAAGGACAATAATAAAGTTTTATTAATGAAACTCCTTTGGCGTATGTGGCAAAACCCCTCCTCTCTTTGGGTTCGCCTCCTTTGTGGTAAGTATCGGAAAGACAAAATCTTCGGGGGCCCGAAAGAGAGAGTTGCTAATTGTTCCTTCCTCTGGAAAGGACTTAGTGCTGTGTTTGATGAGTTCTGCTCGGGAGTTGGCCTGGAGGTGGGGAATGGTAAGTCCATTAGTTTCTGGTTTGATAACTGGATTGGGGATAAACCGTTAATTGAGGTGTGTTCTTCCCCCCCGCCTAGTGATATACGCAACTGGAGGATTGCCGATGTGGTTGACTCGGAAGGGGACTGGATCTGGTCAAAGTTTGATACTTTCTTTAGCCTTGAGACTCTCCTTAGAATGCGGGGAGTGAAGGTGAGTAATCAAAAGGAAGACTTGGATAGGCACTGTTGGGCGCTGACTAACAATGGAGTTTATTCTTGCAAATCGGCCTTTGAAGCTTTCTCTCTCTTTAGATCTGATCCTCCCTCGGATGTGTGGAAGTCGATTTGGACCCTTAAAGTTCCTTTCCGTATTAGGAGTTTCCTGTGGCTGGGTGTTAAGGACAGGCTTCTTACTAATTCGGATAGGCACAGAAGGCACTTGACTGATTCTGGAGCTTGCAGTAGATGCAGAGGTCATGTTGAGACTTTGTGCCATGCTCTTAGAGATTGCTCTAATAGTAAAGAGGTTTGGAGGAAAATTCTCCCACACCATATTTTCTCTTCCTTCATGGCACATTCTGAGGTCGACTGGTTCTCTGATGGTGTTAGAGGAAAGTTGCTTCCATACATGGAGCATGGTGACATTTTCTTTGCTATTATCTGTCACCAAGTTTGGAAATGGAGAAACGAGGAGATTTTTGGAGATAAAACTGTTTTTATGACAAACTTAGCTGATTTCTTCTCGAAAAAACTTTTCTCTATTATCGATAGTTTCAAAGGAGAGTCCATTGCCAGAGCCTCTCAGTGTTGTGATGTCCATCTCGTGGGATGGAGCAGGCCAAGAGAGGGGGTTGTGAAGCTGAATACTGATGGTTCCTGCCTCAGTAACGGTAAGATTGCGGCTGGAGGTGTGCTTAGAGATGTAGGGGGCGTCTGGCTTTCTGGGTTCTCCCAGAATTTAGGATTGGGTTCTTCCTTTTCTGCGGAGCTCTGGGCTATTCTTACTGGAATCAATCTTGCTAAAAGGCTGGGTGTTAAGAGGCTCTCTGTGGAGTCTGATAATTTGGAAGCAATCAAAATGATTTCTGAGAATCATTCTATGGGTCTTAACAGTCGCAACCTCATCAAAGCTATTATAAGGCTTTGCTCCTCCTTTGAGTTCGTAGAGTTCAGACACATTTTTAGAGAGCAGAATCGTGTTGCTGATCGCTTGGCGGCGGCGGGCCATGAAGGGACGTTAGGCGTTACTACCCTTCCTGTTTCCCCTAGTTTCATCTCTCATCTTCTCTTAGAAGATAGGATTGGGGTTAGCTTCCCTAGGCTAATTCCTGGGTAGTTTGTTGTTTTTCGTTTTTCTTTTCCTTTTCTACCAAAAAAAAAAAAAAAACATGTAAATATGTTAATAGGATATGTATTTTATAATTCAACTTTAATCTTAATTTATTAGATTTTTAAAATTTATTTGTATATATTTAAAATTTAATACTAATTAAATTTCTTCAAAAAAATATTAATTAAACTTTGTTAATATTGAGAAAATAAAATAATCTTTTAATGATATTTATCTAAATAGAAAAATAATACTAAATCATATTTTAATTATTTAACTTGTAACATTATTATTTATTCTTAAATAGTTAATTATAAACATAAGTAAAGTGGTAGTGTAGTGGTAAGCATTAAAGTTTACATGCTAAAGGTCCAAGGTTCGAATCCTATATTTGTTAAAATTTATGTTTTTTTCTAGTAAACATGTCTAAAATCAAACCGTATAACCGGCACTGGGTCAACCAGTTTGTGGTTGAACCGACCGGTTCGGTCCGGGTTTGATAACCTTGATCTTACCCTTTTTATTGTCTCCGAAGCTTACACTTCCACCTCGTTTACGCTCAGGTGTGATGAATTGAGTTTTATCACCAGTCATGTGCCTCGAGCATGCGCTGTCAATATACCAAAGCTTTGACTTCTCCACGCACCTCAGGCTCACCTGCATTTTGAATCATTCATCTTTAGGTACCCAATTCTTTTTGGGTCCTCGTTGGTTAGCATAGACAGGTGCTATATCATGTTTTAATTTGTGACGACATATTTTTATAGTGTGGCCATCTTTACCACAGAAGTCACAATAGGTCACCCTTTGAGAGTGATTTTGTTTCTGGTCAGCACGATTGTGCTACGCATGCCAACATACCTTAGTGGTATGGCCTTTCTTTCCGCATAAGTCACATTGGACATTCCGCCGAGTATACCAACACACATCAATGGTGTGTCCTTTTTTTCCACAATAGTCACACTGAGTGAACCATTTATGCTGACCAGTACCTTGATACTCAGCATCGGGATAGAACCCTTTCTTAGCCGATTTACTCAGCTGGTTCTGTATGGTTGTGATGTCCTTTCTAAGCTTCTTTGACTCAGTTTGGACTTCCGAGACAAAACCATGCATGACTTTTAAATTTTCATCTTGCCTGGTGTTGTCTTGGAGAAGATATCGGAGGTCACTCAGTTTGACCTCTTCAATCTCATCACATCGCCTGCTGAGTGCCTTTATTTTCTTGTTACACTTTTTAGTCAGTGTATATAGATCACTCAGGGCGTTAACCATTTCATTTCTAAGCAAGAGCAGATATGTTACCTCATTGGAGTGTTCCTCTTGGTCAGTATCATCTGAGAGGTCAGCTTGCTCGGATTGGCATTGGTCAGCAGCGTCATCGACCATGAAGCATATATTTGTTGTCTCATTTGCATCAGCTTCTGATGAGGTTGACTCATCGCTGTCACTCCATGTGGCCACCATTGCCTTTTTACTTCCCTTCTTTTCTTTTTTTAAGTTGGGGCAGCTTGACTTAATGTGCCCAGTCTGATGGCACTCGAAGCATGTGACTAGTTTTGAGCTGTCCTTTTTGTATCTGCTGTCGCTGGACTCAGCTCTGTATTTGTCGCTTCTTCTGAATGGCCTCTTGTTGTTCTTATCACTCTTTCTAAACAGCTTCTTCATCTTTCCCGTGAACATGGCCATTTCCCCATCATCTGATGAGTCAGCTTCGGTCAAGTCAGCTTTCATGACAAGAGATTTTTGCTTCTTGTCTTCTGACTTTTCTTTTGCTTCGAAGTTTTTCATAAAGATCTCATGAGTCAGCAGAGATCCGATCAGCTCGTCGTATTTGTACGTGGTCAAGTCCTGAGCTTCTTCCACATTTGTCTTCTTAGCTTGCCAGCTTTTGGGGAGACTCCTCAATATTTTCTTCACTTGTTCCTCCTCGGTGAAATTCTTTCCGAGTCTCTTGAGCTCATTTATGATATTTGTGAACCTTGAGTTCATCTCCGAGATGTTTTCGTTTTCATTCATCTCGAACAGCTCGTATAGTCTCATATGCTGGTTTACTTTAGACTAGACCTGTCCACGGGCTCGGGTACCCGTCCGGCCCGTCCAGGCCCGTGTCCCTTGGGCCGGGCTTGGACAATAAAAATTGTTCATCGGCCCAGCCCGGCCCAGGCCCGTCAAAGCCCGCCTATTTTTTGGGCGGGCTTGGGATTAATAAAAATAACACGGGCCGGCCCAGCCCGGCTCACTTATTAATATTAATTAATAAATATATATTTATATATTAAATATTTATTTTTAAGTATAATATTTATTTTTTTATAATTAACAATTATATATATATATATATTTAGGTGGGCTTATATGGGTTGGGCTCGGGATTTGATTTTTAAGCCCGAGCCCAGCCCGGCCCGAGCCCGCCTAAATTAATTGTGGGCTGGGCTGGGCTTGGGCTGAGCATTTTTACTTAAAAACCCGACTGGTCCGCCCCAGCCCGGCCCATGGACAGGTCTACTTTAGACTCATTGACTTTGCTTGTGCCTTCATAGGTCACCTCTAGCTTTTTCCAAATCTCCTGTGCTAACTCACAACCTGAAATTTTGTTGTACTCTACAGCATCTATCGCACAGTGAAGCATATTGATAGCCGAAGCATTATTTTGTAATTTTTTAAGGTCATCTTCTGACCACTCAGTTTCACTCTTGACAACTTTTTCGTTGTCTACTATTTTGTAAGGCACATATGGGCCTTGAACTATTGCAAGCCACACACTCATGTTTGTAGCTTGAATAAAGTTTTTCATCCTGTTTTTCCAAAATGTATAGTTTGAACCGAAAAATAAGGGGGGCCGACTAATTGATAATCCATCAGGGAGTATCTGTGTTGTTTGGTTTTCAGGAAGGAAACGAGTGCTGTTCTCAGCCATTTATCGGGATCAGCTCAAAATAGTTATATCTATGAGTAGTGAGCTGTTTGGCTCTGATACCACTTATTGGTCCCATGTGATTAGTTCCAATGGGGGGTTAGGAACTACTGTAACTTTTTCGTTTAATTATGCTGACTTAATCAATTCTTTAATTTACTTAACTTAGTTTAGGTCAGCACGACCGAGAGATGTAAGACAGCTTTAGTCAGATGCTGACTATAACTGTTTTTCTTGTGAGTTGGGAAGTAACACTTGAGGCCAGCTTCCAACTCAGCACCAAGATTACTCAGTGTCAGCTTTTATAATTTATATCCTGAGCAATTTAATCAAGCAACACTTATATAGATATATTGAGAGAGAGTTAGAAATTACTCAGCACGACTTATCCTGGTTCAGCCTCTCCGCCTACGTCCAGTCGCCAGAGTCCCTCCGGGCTTTTTAAATCCAATACTGAGTTCTTTAAAGGTAGAGCACAAACCGTTTATAAGGCAGTTGAATATGCAAGAGTACCTTCCTCTATTCGTCTACTCAACTCCTACTAAGTGCTATAACCGAACACCTAGATTTCTCTACCGCTGAGTACTTAAAATCGAGTACTCAGCACAACTCTCTCAATTTTACAATTGATACAAACTTGTTCTTTCTAGATGAAGAACATTTTAGATGATTACAAAATCAATCTAGCTTTTACACAGAAATGGAAATTTGGTGTAAAATCTTTTTCTTGTTTGAATGTGCTTTGTTTGTATATCTTTTCTCTTTTTGTATTTTTGGCAATCGGCTAAGGATCCAAAAATGAACTTGTCCTTTTATAGTTGAAATCTGAAGACACAATCATTTGAATCCGGATCTATCCGTTGAATTCAAACGGCCCTTTCTTGCAACATTGTTCTGGTCAGCTTCAGATTTGCAAGCCAATCCTGACGTCTGAATTCTGCAGGCGTCACGCTTTTCTTCTTCCCGCAGGTGCGTCTTCTAGTGTTAATTCGTCTTTTAGCTAACGGACAGTTGACCCATGCATCTCAAAATTGACTCTGTGCGTAATTCCAAGGCTTCTGTTATTGGTGCAGACAGATGTCAGATCTTGTCTTATAGCAAACGGATCAATCATGTTGTCCTGACGAACACTCAGCTTGACTTTATTGACGTTGCTTTTGTTCCTTGTTTTTGAGTCATATTCTTACTCAGCTTCCATGGTCAGCTTCGTCTGCAAGCATTAGTTTAGAGGAAGACTTCTTTTCATTGATACTGAGTTGCATACCACTCAACTTCTTTGGTCAGTTTCATCTTTAAGTATTTGTTCTGAAGATGACTTTCCCTCTGTTATACTGAGTTGCACTCCACTCAGCTTGTGTTGTGTTCTCATGCTGACTTCGTCCTGTCTTACTTTTTATTTCTGTTTTCATTTATACTTATACTCAACACTAAACAAACATATTAGTACAATTAAATCAAAGCACTTAAATTTAATTGCCCTTTAATCATGGATTAACTTAAATAATTTTGTCAAATCAAAATCATGTGGAAAGGTGTTTCAACACTTCCCTGCGGGGGGCACCGTTGGGATCGGCGGGGGAAGCTCCGATGCCAAAGTCAGTATATAGTAATAGGAATAAACTGTAATGACAAAGTAGGGTTTAGGAGAGCGTGAATGTGTACCTCAATAGCTTGGGATGCAAGCTATTTATAGTCGTATAGTTGTAACCCTCGGTAACTAGAAAGTCTCCATTACAAATAATACTTAAAAAGAAACAATACTCCATCTATCAATTCTTGAAAAAGGTATCAATATAATAAAAGAATAAGAAATCAAATTCCCATTCACAATTTGTAAATGGTGTTCAAGATGAAGTTTTGACACAAATTCGAAAATGGCAAGACAATTAAATGAGTAAATTATGAAATAACATTATAAAATTATTTGACTATCACTCCTAAAAGAAAAATGGGTTTGCTGGAATTTCTATTTGCAAAAGAAAGGGAAACAAACAAAACCAGTAATTGTGTGATAGGTAGAATTTGACAAAGTGGGGTTTACTAATTATTTGATTTTACAAGTGGGTTTTAAGCAAGATGGTATACACTTTAAAACAAAAGAAAAGATTCAAAGAACACTTACTCAATATAAATAGGTATAGAGAATTTCAAGATACTGCAAGTTCACCGCCTAACTGATGAAGACGATGATGGCGGCTGACAGAACCCTTTTTTTTTTCTTTTCAAAACAATACAATTTGGCTTAAAGTGTACACTAGATTTAAGTTTATGTTTTAATAAAAATATAAAAAATAACTGAATAAGTAAATAAGAAAACAAAAGGCCTACTTTAACTTAAAAAAGTAAAATAAGTTAACCTTAGATAAAAAAAAAACGTAATGTTTAAATTTCATATATATATATATATATGATAAAATATATATCTTAAAATTAAAACATGATAAAATTTAGGATTATTACAATTTTTAACTGTAATTTTTATAAATACATTAACCACATGTAAATATACGAAATCAAATTAATTACTTCAACCAATAAAAGAAAGCTAAAAATAAAATTAATCAACGAAAATGTATAAAAATTGTATTTTAAGAAATAATTATTTTAAATTAATATAAAAAACTTAAACTGAATATTATGATAAAATAAAAAAATTGGTCGAAATTATTTGAATAGATAATGTTATCAATTCAATTATAAAAATAGAACCAACAAGTTTGGAAGATTTTTCATCTATGGAGAAAACAACTTGTCTCATGATGGATGTAATGCTGGTTTACTCCATTCTCTAAAATATACGTCATTTATCCTCATATATCCATTCAAATATGATGCTTTTAATATAATAACTCCATCATTATCCATGTTGGATTATCCAATCTCATCTTTCTTCCAATTCTGAGCCCTCATTATCATGAGAGATTCTTTCACTATAAGAGCAAATTCAGATGAAGTTTTATTACTAGTTATAAGTTGTTTCTCTATTTTCTCAAGACAAAACAATGCAACATTTTAAAAATGTACCGCGTTTCCCTTTCTTTTTCTTCTTTACCTGCCCAGAACACCGCCGCCACCGTATATTAATCCCTGCCGCCTCGCCGCCGTGAGTCCGATTGTCCCTCCTTCGCCGCCGGCGCTGTGAGAGTTGGTCCTGCCGTCGTGCTTCCCCGGTTTCCTATTTTCGGCTTTTGCGATTTCTTTGTCGCGGGTTCCTGATCTGAGGCTCGGGCAACCGGTGTCGCTCCTTGCTCCGCCGCCTCCGGAAGAGAGTCTCCGGCTTCTGATCTCCCGTCCGTTTCCTTCTGCGTTTCACCTTTTAGGGTGACCCAGGTGTGTTCTCTGCCCTTTATCTTGGATTTGTCTGGGGTTTGGATTGGCTTGGTTTTGATTCTCCACAGTCAAGTAGTATCTGTGGTTTTGTGTTTGTGTTCCAAGATTGAGTTTGCTATTTGTGTTGTGGTTGTTGGTTTTCTTGAAATTCAAAGAAGTGCAGGGTCTGTGTGTTTCTAAGTTGTTGGGTTTGAGTTGTGGCTTGGTATTCTCTGCTTTGCTGCTTGGTTTTCCTGCTCTTATTGGCTGGTATTCGTCATGTGTTGTGCTTGGTTATCACTGTTTTGCTGTTTGGCTTCTGCTTTCTCTGTCTGGAATTCATCCAGTGTTATGGCTGGGGTGGAGAAAGAGATGAACAATCTGTCCCTTTCTGACGGGGAGGAGGAGGAAATTGACCTCTCTGGTCCCTCTTCCAATCCTATTGCTAAAAATAGTGGATTAACCCTTGTTGGTCGCTTCCTGTCGGACCGATCAATAAACACTATAGCCATGAAGGCGAGGATGGCAACTATTTGGAGACCTGGGAGGGATGTAGCAATTTCTGAACTAGCTGCAAATAAGTATGTGTTTGAATTCTACCATGCGGTAGATTTGGCTCGTGTTCTGGAGGGAGGTCCATAGTCCTTTGATAATCACATATTGGTCCTTGCTGTATGGAAGGACGAGCCATCCCCTGAATTGGTTGAGTTGAACTTTGCAGATTTTTGGGTCCAAATATATGACTTGCTGATAGGCTCTATGTCTGAAGGAGTAGGCAGACAGATTGGGGACTTCATCGGTAAGTATCGGGAGTATGATCCGAATAACAATGCCGCGCTGAGAAGGCAGTTTATGCGCCTTAGAGTTTCTATTGATGTGAGAAAATCTCTGAAGAGAAGGAAGAAGATCAGGAAGGGTAAGGAGGAATGGGCCTATATATCCTTCAAGTATGAAAGACTGGGTAATTTCTGTTACATCTGTGGGCTGTTGGGACACACTGACAGATACTGTGAGAAAATTTTTACATTGAAGCCTGAGGAGATTACAAGGGAATGGGGCGACTGGCTGAAGGCCCCATCTCGTAGGGTTGGTGAGGTATTGAATGTGAAGTGGTTAAGGGAGCCAGGGGGGCAGGCCATAGTGCCAACACTAGACAGACATCATAATGAGACCACGGT
Source organism: Euphorbia lathyris (assembly GCF_963576675.1). Taxonomy (NCBI): domain Eukaryota; kingdom Viridiplantae; phylum Streptophyta; class Magnoliopsida; order Malpighiales; family Euphorbiaceae; genus Euphorbia; species Euphorbia lathyris. Next base: position 29,567,857 of record NC_088916.1, on the reverse strand, counting down.
ACCAAAACACTCTATGAATGGGAAGGTCACTCAAGAGAAGGAGGTAGGTAAGGAAAACATACCTGCGGGCCAATTAAGTGAGAAGCAGAAGGGTAAGAAGGTTGTGGGGAGTGGGAGTGTGAGCCTGCTGAGTACCCAAGTGGGGATGGTTGATAACATGGCAGTGGACAGCGATGAGGAAGGGTTAGAGCTGGCAGATGATCGTAAACGTAGACGAGCGGGCCCGGATTCAATCTCCGTCCAAGCAATAGTGAGTAAATTACAGGGTAACGGATCTGAAGTATGTTTGAAAAGCCCAGTGGTGACAGTTTCTTCCTCTCCGGTTGATTCTTCCACCTCTACTGATACAGAAACGGCGCGACCTGGGGAGCAGGTCCGCCGAGGATTATGAATTGCCTAAGCTGGAACTGTCGGGGGTTAGGGAACTCTCGGGCAGTTCGTTCTTTCGGTGAGCTTGTTAAGACAAGTAAGCCGGATTTGGTCTTCCTGATTGAAACTTTAGTTACTAATTCCTCTATTGATGGGTTAAGGAGAAAGTTTGGCTTTGAAGGTTCTTTTGCAGTCGATTGTAGGGGTAGGAGTGGAGGTATTTCCCTACTTTGGAGGAAGTCTGACATGGCTTCTGTGGTTTCGTTCTCGGACCATCATATTGAAGTTCAGATGCATGATGCTGAGAAGGGGGATTGGAGGTTGGTAGGTTTCTATGGTCATTCTAACCGAGCGAATCATGTGTGGTCCTGGAGTCTCCTGACTCAACTGTGCTTTTGCTCGATTCTCCCTCAGGGGCTGATGCGCCGATTCCAAGAGGCGGTGGAAGAGAATCTTTTGATTGATCTCCCTACACAGGGCAGTCAATTTACGTGGGAAAGGAGTCGGGGCTCTAGATTGTGGGTCAGGGAGAGGTTGGATAGGGCTATGGTCACTAGTGCCTGGGCAGACAGATTCCCATCTCATCGGCTTCGGACTCTAATCTCAGCTTATTCAGACCACGCTCCCATTTTTTTAGAGTTCGATAATCCGGTTAGTAATGTGAGGCGTAACCACTTTCGTTTTGAACAAGAGTGGCTTTTAGATCCTGAGTTCAAGGCTTTGGTGAGGTCTTGCTGGCTAAGCAGCAACTGTCATAACCTTGCTGCAAAGCTGGCTGCTTATGCCAGCAGCATGGAACAATGGGGACAGAAGTACCGGCTGAGGTTTAGAAAGCAAATAGAGGGATGCAAGAAGAAGCTGGATAGACTTGTGGATAGCAATGTTCCGGCTGATGTGGTCAGTTTTCTTCAGGCCAAGAGTGAGTTGAATTCCCTTCTTGATTGTGAAGCTAGATATTGGCAACAAAGGGCCAAGAATTTTTGGCTACAGGAGGGGGACCAAAATACTAAGTTTTTCCATGCCTGTGTCAAAGCTAGAAAGCAGAGGAACACCATTCGCCACCTTAAGGATATGAACGGCCGGGTAGTAGAAGGAGTTTATGACATGGGGATTATTGCCAATGCTTACTTCTCTGATTTATTTGCTGGTCCTCTTAGCCCTTGTTATGATGTCGTGGATACCCTCGTCCCTCTTGTTACGCCTGAAATGCAGGATGACCTGTGCTCCCCTTTTACTTCTGAAGAATTCAAGGTTGCCATGTTTCAAATGCACCCTGATAAATCCCCTGGCCCTGATGGGCTAAATCCGGGCTTCTTTCAACATTTTTGGGATCTCATCGGCCCTGAGATTGTTAATGCATGTAAGGGCTATCTGGCCCGAAAGGAATTTCCCCCACATCTAAATGACACAATAATTGTTCTTATCCCTAAAATTGATAGGCCTGATTGTATGAAGGATTTTCGCCCTATTTCCCTGTGCAATGTGCTTTATAAATTGATTGCCAAGGTCCTGGCCAATAGGCTCAAGATTGTCTTACCTTTCCTGGTGTCTGAGTCTCAATCAGCTTTTGTCCCTGGCAGGTCTATCTCTGACAGCATTATGGTGGCCTTTGAGTCTTTACACTTTATGAAGAGAAAGAATAGGGGTAGAATTGGTGAGGTGGCCCTAAAATTGGACATTAGCAAGGCCTATGATAGGGTTGATTGGACCTTCCTGAGACTTGTTATGCAAAAATTAGGCTTTCCTGGGCAGTGGATTGATTGGATCATGTTATGTATTTCTACTGTGAAGTACTCTGTGTCGATTAATGGTACATTTGTGGGCCCGATTAACCCTGGTAGGGGTCTGAGACAAAGCGATCCTCTGTCACCGTACCTATTTATACTGTGTGCTGAAGTCTTATCTAACCTGATTACAAGGGCAGCGAATGAGGGTTCCCTCCATGGGTGCCTCATTGCTAGGGGTGCGCCAACTATTACACACTTGTTTTTTTGCAGATGACAGCTTCCTGTTCTTCAGGGCTTCTATGGATGAATGTAACAAAATTGGGATGATTTTATCCGAGTATGAGGCTGCTTCTGGTCAGGCTATCAACCTGCAAAAATCTGGAATTTTCTTTAGTCCGAATGTTGGCCTGGATCTGCGAAATGAGGTATGTAACTCTCTTCAGGTCTTTCATCCTCTGGATACTGGTCGCTATTTGGGTCTCCCTTCACTTATTGGGAAGTCCAAAGTAGCAATTTTTAGTTTCCTTAAAGATAGACTCAGGAAGAGGTTAAGTGCGTGGTCATTTAGATTCCTTTCTGCAGCGGGTAAGGAAGTGCTAATTAAGGCGGTTGCTCAGGCTCTGCCAACTTTTTGTATGAGTGTGTTTAAATTACCTAAATCCCTCTGCCTGGATTTGGATAAGATAATGAATTCCTTTTGGTGGGGTATGAAACCAGGGGGCAGGAGATCGATTCATTGGCAAAGTTGGGATAGACTTAGCAGGGATAAGAAAGAGGGGGGTTTGGGTTTTAGGAACCTCCAAAAATTCAATCTAGCCTTATTAGGTAAACAGGCCTGGAAGTTGATGGTTACTCCAAATTCTTTAGTGGGTAGAATGTTCAAAGCTAAATATTTCCCTAGAGACCCTTTTCTTTCCTCCAAATTGGGCAATAATCCTAGTTTTGTTTGGGGGAGTGTTTGGAGAGCCATTGAGGTACTGAGACTGGGAGTTAGATGGAGAATTGGGGATGGTAAGTCAATATATGTATGGAAAGACCCATGGGTGAATACTGTGGCACCTTTTAGGACCCAGGGGGATGTTGTTATGGAGCAGGATGATACAAAAGTGGCTGACCTGTTTATCCAAGGTAGGAAAATCTGGGATAGAGGGAAGGTGGAAGAGTTGTTGACCGAGGCAGATGCCAAAATTGTGTGTAGGATGGTCTTACCGACCAGAGAAGTAGAAGATGGACCAATGTGGAATTTCACCAAAAATGGCATGTACACAAGTAAATCAGGGTATAGAGCGCTTTGTGATGGATATGGTGATGTGAATCAGGATGATGGGTGGAGTAGAATTTGGAAGATGCATGTTCCCCCTAAAGTTAGAATGTTTGTGTGGAAGTTGGCCTCGGGCTATGTGGCCACTAGACAGAGATTGGCAGGGAGGGGGTTGACAATCCCAACGCAGTGCCCCTTCTGTCACTCTGATACTGAGCATGACCATTATCTCTTTGTGGATTGTGTATACGCCCAAGACTGTTGGAACCTATCCGGGATCAATACGGATGTATTCCAACCTGATTATCTAACGGGTTCTATTTTGCAGGTACTCTTGTCCAATGACCAGGAAACCATAACCAAGATGGCAATGACGCTTTGGGTCATTTGGAATCAAAGGAATCAGATAGTTTGGGAGAGTAAAATCCAACTACCAGAAACGGCTATCTCTCTTACGGATAACTACCTTGCTGCCTGGCGCCAGTCCCAGATGAAGAACCTCCCTGCTGCTGCCCGTCACCGGTCCACGATCTCAGTGGCCCAATCCGATGTCAGCATCGCACAGAATCGCCCAAATCTAGATCCTCAGGCGGGCCAACCAGTCACCGCCTGCCTTGCTGCGCAACGAAGGCTGTCCACTTCCATCATCAGCGACGCCAACGCCAATGCTAACACTGTTGGCCATCGGCTTGAGCATACGGCGCGGATGACAATGCCACAGGTACGACATATTAACTGGTCTCGTCCCCCTTTAGGCTTCGTCAAATGCAATTGTGACGCGGCTACCTTTAAAGCTGAATCTCGAAGTGGGGTGGGAGCTTTACTTAGATCTTCTGATGGATCCTTCATGGCTTGTCGTAGTCGCATAATCCCTATTGTTGATGATATTAGGGAAGCTGAAGCATTAGCTCTACGTGAGGCATTGCATTGGTGTGTCTATCTTAACTGTATTAATGTCTTGTTTGAAAGTGACTCATTGATTGTGGTTAATAGTGTCAATTCGGTCGATCCAGACTTGTCTGTTTATGGGTCAATTATTCAGGATTGTAAGGTTTTATTAAGTAGTCGACACGATTATAAAGTGTCTTTCTCTCCACGCCTAGCGAACAGGGACGCTCATGTTGTTGCACGACATGCCCTGTCCAATGATAGCGAGTTTGTTTCTTTTTCTGCTCCGGCTTGGTTGCAGGAAACTATTGTTGCTGATTCGATTTAAGGAATGAATTTAATCTTTGTTTCAAAAAAAAAAACAATGCAACATTTTCTTTCAAATCAACCATTTCAGAAGTACTGATGATTTTGTAAATTACAGTTTGGTTTAATCTCTATCTAGTTGTTTTGTAATGCCCATATCAAATGAATTTTTTTCATCGAATTAGTATACAAAAAGTTTTAGTTGGATGTAATGTCCACTTTTCTTTTCAGAATGAAAAAATTGAAAGCATTTTAGAGAGAGAGAAAGGAAAAAAAGGAGGGTGGAGGAATGAAGGAAGAAGATAAGGATATTTTAGTAATTCTAAAAGGCATAAGGGTATTTTAGTAATTCTAAAAGGCATAAGGGTATTTTGGTAATTGTATAAGGATTGGTACCACTTTTTTAAATGGGTAAGATAAAAAAATATGGATGTGGCGCATTGACCGTCATCAAGCTTCGAAACCCAGTCCCACTGGTTATCTCTCATACTCAAAATTTTGTTACGATTGCCCCTTACTACAGTACTCATATGAAAGAAACGAGAATTACAGTCCCTTGAGGCTATCCATTCTTCTCGGGATTTTTGGAACCAAAGTAATTCCTCTTGCTCTCACAATTATCGGCTCTACACTTTAGTGGGAGATCAAAATGTTGTACAATTTTGTATGCAAAATTGAAGGTTTTACACCAAAATGTGAAAAAGGACAAATATTATACACCACGTATGTAATTTACCATTCGTTTTTCACTTCTTTACTACCTTACACCTCTATACTCCTCATAAAATTATATTTGAGTCTCTATTTTACTTCTTGCTTTTTGTTTAGGTCTATATATTTAATTTTTTATTCTTGGAATAATTTTCCTTTGATCCTTGCATTTATATATTTTTACTTTTTTGCATCGAAAAAATATTTTTGATAAAATTTACTTTTTAATTTTTATTTTGGTCTTTATACTTAATTATTTTTACCTTTTTTATGGACTAGTTTTAATTTTGATCATTTACTTATTTATTTTTATTTTGAAAAATAATTTTGACCATTTTTTTATTTTATCATAATATTCAATTTAAGTTTTTTTATTCATTTAAAATATTTTTTTTAAAATATAATTTTTAGCATTTTCTTTAATTAAAATTAGTTTTTTTTATTGGTTGAAATAATTGATTTTAATTCATATATTTAAACGTGGTTAATGTATTTATAAAAACTACTGTTAAAAATAATCCAAATTTTAGTTTAATATCTCTTTTGAACCAAACAGCCATAAAAAGAATCATTAGTATATCATTCGTTTTTCAAACCAAAACATACAGATAAAAGAATTCAGAGTCATTCCATTTCTCTCTAGATTCCATTCTGTTATCTTGCGTGAACCAAACGTTTCTTAAAAAACACCAATTTATAGTTTTTTGGCTTAAAACATCAAAAGCCCCTTAAATCTACCTAAAAAACTTGGTTGATCCCCTAAACTTATATAGTGTCTCGTTAGCTCCATCAATTTGTTTAAAATAACCTATTGACCATCTGAATTTGTTTAAAATAACTTATTGACCCCCTGAACTTTCTTAGAGTGATCCATTTGCCTTTTGAACTTGTTTCAAGTGATATATATTGCAATTTGTCTAAATCTTTTAAAAAAGGATAAATTTCATCAATGGTGTACAACATTTGCTCCATTTCACATTTTGGTGTACAACCTTCAATTTGTCTCACTAATATATACGAACTTATAGGTGACCTCCTACTTTGGTGTACAACAGGTAAAAATGACCGGTCAAACCGATCAAACCTGCCATTTCACTCATTTTCAACCCATTCTTTTAAAAATATGGACCCACTTTATACTCAATTACTATCTTACCCTCTTCTTCATCTACTCTCTAATTTCCCTCCCTAACTCTAAAACTTCTCATTTCTCTCTCTCTCCAATGGACGGTCTATCTTCGTTTTTTTCCAACTCACGAGGAACTGATTTTAAAATCAAAAGATTTCCGATTTGAAGCTTTGTTCGTGGTATCTTCAATGCACTGTGAGATTGACTAATCTCTCCCTCATCTTCACTCTCTCTTTAGCTATGGAAATCTCCATTGTGCCTTTTGCGATTTATTTAACGGCGAAGTTTAATAATGAATATGGTCAATTCAGTTTCAAATTACCGACTAGAAGGAAAGACGAAGGACAGGGGTCAACACGGTCAAATGGGAATTAAAAGAAATGTGAATGATGGCTTAGTGGTCTGAGGAGGAGCCTACAGTGTTCTCGAATGTGCTGTTGCTGGAAGGTTTTCAATTATAGGAAAAGAACAAAAGTAAACAGCGAATTGATATTTTAATTTAGCAACTTCAACATAATATAGAAATTCACAAAAAAAATCCCTAATACAGATCAAGTTATATGGTAATTCACAAATAAATCCTTTTGAGATTTTGTAACCAGCTTTAAGTTCATTCTTCCATCATTTCTACCTGTTTCAATTAATTTAATGGGAAGAAGAAAGATGCAAATATAACTATTGGGTATGTTAGTCGGATTAGAATTTTCGTCCATTTGAAATTGTGAAATTCAGAAATAAGGTAGAGAGAGGAGTTAGAGAGAGAAAGGGAAATGGATAGGGAAAGGCGAAAGGAAGAGAAGAAGGAGAAGGTAGGAGGGGTATAAAAGTAATTTTATTTTAGGTGGTCAAATTTTGACTTTTTGACCGGTCAAACTGCTGATGTGCCACGTTGACTTCGTATTGACCCGTCATTTTTACCTGTTGTATATCAAAGTTGGAGGTCACCTATAAGTTCGTACATATTAGTGAGACAAATTGAAGGTTGTACACCAAAGTGTGAAATGGGGCAAATGTTGTACACCATTAATGAAATTTACCCCTTTAAAAAAATCAAAACTTCCAAAAATAAAGGCTTAATTCGTGATTATAAATCCTCAAAATAAATTAACTTTCTGTTTTCTACATTTTTATAGATTTAGAAACTTAATAATGACATTTTAAACGAGTTTAGGGGCTAACGAGGCACCATATAATTTTAAGGAGCCAATCAAAATTTTTGGATAAATACAAGGGCAAATGATGTATTAAGCCTATTTTTTTTTTTCTTCTTGCGAATGGCTGAAATTAAAATATTGGGCTAATCACACAAATAAAGAAAGTAAAAGCATGTTTTTGCAAATAAAGAAAATGGAAGCCGAAGTTTGAAAATAAAACGTTTATATAACTTATAAGCATCAGCTAGGGTTTAGAGAGGGTTTCTGCTTGGAGTTGGTGTGTGTCTGCCGCACTAGGTATGCATCCCTGAGCACTCTTCTTCCTTCTTTCTTCGCTTCCTCTGTTCTTCTCTATTTGGTTCTTTCATTCTTTCTGGTTCGCATCTGTCTTCTCTTTTTCGTTGCTGATATAGTTTTGGCAATACGGAAAAGGAAGATCAAAGATTTACTGAATTTTATCTCAATGCAAGTGTTTTTCTTTTATCTGCTGAAAATGAATTGAATCAAAATAGTTGGAAGATTTGTTCTATTACATTTGGTTGTCGATAACCGTATTCAAGAATTTCTTGATGTTTATTTTTGTTAAACATTTCGTTTGGACTTTATATAAGGTGTCTGGTCTTTGATTCAGTGTATATACATAGTTTGATTTTGTTCAGTGTTCTGCAAAATGGCGTAAAAGCCTAGAGTTTTTTTTTTCATGGCTTAAATGTGTATTCAAACGTGTATTATCATATCCTTTCACTGGACTTCATGTTTTAGTAAACTTGTACGCAATATGTTTGATGGCTATGCTGTTCTTGAATGGATCTTTTTCTATTTATTTTCTGTAGTATTTACCGAAGGCTAAGATACGTTATACAGCTTTGGTTTTGTTATTAATAGATTTATGTTTTGTTTTGCATTGTTACAGTCGAAGAGGATGTCTCACAGGAAGTTTGAGCACCCAAGGCATGGTTCCCTTGGTTTCCTTCCAAGGAAGAGAGCTTCTCGTCAAAGGGGAAAAGGTACTGGTTATTGGTTTTTGGAAGTTCAATAATTTGTTAAATATCTCTCAAGTGAATATTTATTTGAATGGCTGCTCTATAGTTGGCCTCCATTTTGTTCAACCTCAACAGTTGCTTGGATCTGTTTGTAGGGTTAGAGGTTTTTTTATATGAATATTTTTCTTGAGTTTCAACGTATACTTGCTGTTGATTACATTTGTTCCTTTATAACCCTTTAGCTTTATTTGTTGTATTTGCTATTCATTACTGTGCATGCACTTTTAAGTTATAAATATTTAATTGTTGTTTTGATGAATGCAGTAAAGGCTTTCCCCAAGGATGACCCTACCAAGCCTTGCAAGCTCACTGCCTTTTTGGGTTACAAAGCTGGAATGACACACATCATGAGGGAGGTCGAAAAACCTGGATCAAGTAAGCATGTTACGCTGGTTATTTTTGTTATTTATGAAGTTTCTGTTGCATGTATAGCTTTTTAAAATAGGGGCTTCTCTACAATCCAATTTAATTACTAATATACTTGATATTTGAGTTCATTAAAAACACCAGCTTCAGGGGTGCATCACATTTCCTTGTGCTATTTCTCAAGCCTCATTAACCACAGAAGAGTACCGTGGGTCTTTCAAGTTCATTTCGGCAAGACTTCATGTCAGTTCAACAAATTGTTACTTTATTTCCTTTTTGTGTAGGAGAATGATGATACTCTTGTGCTAACGCAGTGCTATTTCGACATGAAACTAGCGCCATGAGCGGCACTTCCACACGAGATTTCTGACTCTTGTCTTTTTTTTTCCAAGTTACAAACTAATACTGATGTATCATAAAAATCACAAGCTTCAAGGGTGCATCACTTATGCTATATTTACTCCTAGCAAGCTACATGAAACCCTAGCTGCTAATCACCACCATCAAATGCTCAAATTACTTCAGGATCTCTGCTTTTTCTCAATCCTCCTTAACTGCAGAAGAGCATCTTTCAAGTTCATTTTAGCAAAACCTTTCATCAATTCTTCAAATTGTTATTTTATATCTTTTTTCCAGTATGAGAATGATGATACTCTTGTGCTAACGCAGCTCTATTTCCAAATGAATCAGAGCCATGAGCGGCACTTCCACACGAGATTTCTGACTCTTTCTTTTTTCTTTTTCAAAGTTTTCCTTTATAATTCATGGTCTGGTTCCTCAGAAAATGAAGAAAAACATGGATTAATTTTGGGTTTTCATATTTGTTTTGTAAAATTTTCCTTGCTAGAGTTGGCCTTTCTGTGAAAATTGTATGCTTATAAATTTAGATATTATTTTTCATGTCTATGTGGAGGAACTTTGAATTTCGACAAGTTTAGGCATTATGTGTTAATGAAGTTCAGATCGTGTGGTACTATTTTTTTCCAAACATGTGTTTTAAGAATAACTTGCTAATTGTGGTTGTTATGTCCATTTAGAGCTTCACAAGAAGGAGACTTGCGAGGCTGTTACAATTGTCGAGACACCTCCAATGGTGATTGTTGGAGTTGTGGGTTATGTGAAAACACCACGTGGCCTCCGTTCTTTGAACACTGTCTGGGCTCAGCATCTTAGTGAGGAAGTTAGGAGGAGGTTCTATAAGAACTGGTGCAAGTCTAAGAAGAAGGCTTTCACCAAGTACTCCAAGAATTACGAGTCTGATGAAGGAAAGAAGAGCATCCAAGGTCAACTTGATAAAATGAAGAAATATGCAACTGTTATCCGTGTTTTGGCTCACACTCAGGTAGTTTCCCTTTTAACTATATAAGATCTACACACTTTGAGAATGCTTGTCCTGATGGTGTTTTTTGGTTTCTTGATTATCATATGCTAATCTTTGTTCAAATTACTAGTAGAGTTTCTTCTCTCAAGGCATATATTTTTTTTTGGTTACGTTCTAGTTTGATCTGTAAAATATTATTGCAGATCAGAAAAATGAAGGGATTGAAGCAAAAGAAGGCTCACCTGATGGAAATACAGGTGAATGGTGGGACTATTGCTCAGAAGGTGGACTTTGCGTATGGTTTTTTTGAGAAGCAAGTACCAATTGATGCAGTTTTCCAGAAGGATGAAATGATTGACATCATTGGTGTTACCAAGGGTAAGGGTTATGAAGGTGTTGTTACTCGTTGGGGTGTTACCCGCCTTCCCCGCAAGACTCATAGGGGTCTTCGCAAGGTGGCTTGTATTGGTGCCTGGCATCCAGCAAGAGTATCATTCACGGTTGCCAGGGCTGGTCAGAATGGATATCACCACCGTACCGAAATGAACAAGAAGATCTACAAGGTTGGCAAAACCGGCCAGGAGACTCACACTGCAATAACTGAATATGACAGGTAATAATAATCATCCCTGTTTATCATATCACTAGGGCCATGATTTTTCTTATTACAATAACTCTGTTGGCATGGATTTTTGATATGTAAGTTTGAAATTTGTGTACGGTGGTGAACAGGACTGAGAAAGATATCACACCAATGGGTGGTTTCCCTCACTATGGAGTGGTGAAGGATGACTATTTGATGATAAAGGGATGCTGTGTCGGGCCAAAGAAGAGGGTTGTGACCCTCCGACAATCTTTGCTTAACCAAACGTCTCGTCTTGCTCTCGAGGAAATTAAACTCAAGTTCGTTGATACCTCCTCTAAATTTGGACATGGACGCTTCCAGACGACTCAAGAGAAGAACAAATTCTATGGTCGCCAGAAGGCATAATCTTTCCAAATTAATATCAAAATTTTGAGACATGCTAGTTATCAGATGAATTTTCTATTAGAGACCTTTTTTTTTGAGAAACTATTAGAGACCAATTTGATTTGAACAAATGTGTGTTGGTTCTTTAGATTTGGAACATTTTTCTAGTCCTCCTGAGTGTTGTACTATTTTTTCAAAGGAATTACTTTTGGTTAGACTTTTTACAATCGTTGGATGAATATTATTTCTTGACGTTTGAGTTTATTTCATGTTTTAATGGAGAGCAATTAGTGTTTTTGTTTTCAGGGTCTCCCTATTTCTTTACATTCCCTTCCTCCCAGCACAAAAATAACATAACATAAACGTTGAAAATGGTGATTTATTTTAATCCATTTTTCAAGGGATACCTAATTATCTCCCATCTCTGCTTTGGCTGGCTAATTCCTTAAAAGATGCTATTTCTAAAGATAATTTCGGAAAAAAGGTTGGGTTAATTTTCTTTTCTACTGCAATGTTTTTTTTAGTCTAATATGGTTAATTACCGTGTATTGTAAGGAAAAACAGGGCTAATTACAACTCTAGCCCAATTAAGAGGGGCCTTTTACATATCTAACCCACTTTACTTCAATCTTACCAAATTAGACACTTTCAACCATTTTGGACAAAATTACCTTTAGTTCTATTCAATCATCGATGTTCTTCTTCTTCTTCTGGTTCTTCTTCGTTTCAACTTCTTCTTCGGTTCATCTTCTTCAATTTCTGATACCAATCATTATCGATTTTTGAGATTATTGACGTATTATGTCCAATTTCCTCTAGAAATGGTATGTTTTTAGCTTATACGCTTGCTTTTCTCGTTGGTCTTGCATCTTTCTTCATCTGTAATGGTATCGTTTCAATTTCCTCTATTTTCCACAAATTTTCTCAATTTTCCTCCATTGTTGTCGTATTTGTGACGAAATTTGTCGCATTTCGTCACAAATGCGACAAGAGCTGTCGCATTCGTCGCAAATGCGACAGCTCTTGTCGCATTCGTCGCAAATGCGACAGACGAAATGCGACAAATTTCGTCACAAATGCGACAGCAATGGAGGAAAATTGAGAAAATTTGTGGAAAATAGAGGAAATTGAAACGATACCATTACAGATGAAGAAAGAGGCAAGACCAACGAGAAAAGCAAGCGTATAAGCTAAAAACATACCATTTCTACAGGAAATTGGACATAATACGTCAATAATCTCAAAAATCGATAATGATTGGTATTAGAAATTGAAGAAGAAGAAGAAGAAGAAGAAGAGAAGAGGAAGAGGAGGAGGAGGAGGAGGAGGAGGAGGAGGAGGAAGAAGAAGAAGAAGAAGAAGAGGAAAAGAAGAAGAGGAAAAAGAAGAGGAAGAAGAAGAAGAAGAAGAAGGAGTAGATAAGAAGAAGAAGAAGAAGTAGATCGATATTGAAGAAGAAGAAGAAGAAGAAGAAGAGGAGGAGGAGGAAAAGAAGAAGAAGAAGAAGAGGAAGAGGAAAAGAAGAAGAACTAAGGGTAATTTTGTCCAAAATGGTTGAAAGTGTCTAATTTGGTAAGATGGAAGTAAAGTGAGTTAGATATGTAAAAGACCCCTCCTAATTGGGCTAGATTTGTAATTAGCCCGGAAAAACACCGGTTTCCATGTATTTAAAGTTGCTGCAGCAGCAAACAATTTTTTTTTTTTGACAATGGTAATTAATTCACCAGTGTCAGCCCCATAAATCTTTTTTATATGCAAACTTTACGTTTAATATTAGTCTTAAGAAAATTTTGAAAAGCCTAGCAAGAGACTTATATTTTCAAGCTGCAAACAACGAATTTTAATAGATTTTTGAAGACTTTTTTTTTCTATATGAAAAAGTAAAAGACTTAAATGCTTATTTGACCCCTTTGATATTCAATACTAATATTTAATCCATTTTGAATGGAAATTTATCCGGTTTGTTTTCTTTGAGAAGTATTAGATTTGTTAATTCTTTTTACATAATACAATTTTTAACACGTGACATGTACACATGATAATTGTTTTAATTTTTTTTCCATATAGAATTTAGGGAAAAGTACAAAAATAAACCTTGTGGTTACACCTGTTTTCGAACAACACCTATGTGGTTTAAAAGTTTGCATAATGGTACATTGAGGTTCATTCCGTTAGCAAACACATACCAAATTGACTAACGGTGTTAAAAGTCAAAGGAAAAAGAGTTAATTTAATCCTTATATTTATTTATTTTATAAATTAACCCCATTTAATATCTAATTATCACAAACAAACCCCAAAATAAAAAAATAAAAATTACACCATCTTCTCCATCTCCATCTCCATCTCATTTTTATTTTTTATTTTTCTTCTCCTTTATCTCTCATCTTTTTCTCTCTCTTATCTCTCTCCTCTTTCTTAATTTCTTTATAAAATCAATTGAATTTTGCTAATCCATCAACAACAAAGAAATACAAACGAACTGATATTATTTGAAATACAAATCGTCGGCTTCTTTGTGTTATTGAATCTTAAAGACATATTTGAAAACCAGTTGTGTTATTGGATCTTAAGACAGATATTATCTGTGGGTCTGTATGCTCCCCAAAACCAATCAAATTTCTACCACTCAATGCTTGAACTTCCGGACATGGCGGATAGTAATTCAACCTGAAACAAGAATCACTTTTCTCATCTTTTAACAGTTTACTCAACACATTCCTCGGCTCTATCCCCAATCCATCCGCCATTAATTCCAACACTTGGTAACTCATTCTCTTCACTTCCATTACATATTCCTCCAAAACACACCTGAACAAAAACAGAGCATCTTAGTCTCTCTCAAAAACAGAGCAAACATTAAAATTGAAAAAATAATAACAATTACCTGATTAGGACCAATTCGTTTGTTACCATAGCCAAAAGGATTGGGAAGAGCAGCTTTGTCTTTTTCAGATTGAGGGAGATTGAAGAAACTGGTAGTTAGAGTTTCTAAATTGGACATGAATTCCAATGAGACACCATGATTAACCAATTTGAAGAACCCGAATTCGTGACAGGCATCAACTATGAGAGACTTAGCTCGGGGGTGTTTTTGAGGTCTATCACTGGAATTTCAGTAAACAGGGCTGTGGGTTTGCATGTTTTGATTAGGGAGTAATGTTTTGATCGTATGAGGTATGGGAAGCTGAAGATTTTCAATTCATGTCTACTTCTTTGTTTTCGATGGATTAGCAAAAATTCAATTTGATTTTAGAAAGAAATTAAAAAAATGAGAGGTAAGAGAGAGAAAAGAGAAGAAAAATAAAAAAAAATAAAAAAGAGATGGAGAAGATGGTGTAATTGATTTTTATTTTTTATTTTAGGGTTTGTTTGTAATAATTAGATAATAAAGAGGTTAATTTATAACATATAAATAAATATAAGGACTAAATTAACTCTTTTCCCTTTGACTTTTAACACCGTTAGTCAATTTGGTATGTGTTTGCTAACGGAATAAACCTCAATGTACCATTATGCAAACTTTTAAACCACATAGGTGTTGTTCGAAAACAGGTGTAACCACAAGGTTTATTTTTTTACTTTTCCCTAGAATTTATGTGGATAAATAAGAAAAACAAATAATTTCTTATATATTCACATAGTAAGTGTATATGAAAAAGGAATTAAAATAATTGGCACGTGTACATATCACATGTTAAAAATTGTATCATGTAAAAAATTTAATAAACCACAAATTTTTTCATTTAAAATGGGTCAAATATCACCTATGAGAATACTTCAGGAGACAAACGTAATCAAATAATACCATAAGAGGCAGATAACAAAAATTTGGATACCACATAAGCTAAATAGGGCACTAATTCAAAATAAATATCTTATTTCTATTAGCTATTAAGTGAATATAGAAGATAATAAATGGATCAAATTTCACCTATAAAAATACTGAAGAGAAAAATGTTACCAAATAATATGATAGAGGGCAAATAATAAAAATATGAATACCATAGGAGCTAAATAGGTTTTAATCCAAAATAAACATGGTACTCATGATTTTTTTAACTCAAAACACTTCATTAATCAGCAGGACTAATTACTTACATAAGCCACACCGGGATATTAAACTGAAAAAACTTGCTAGTATTGGAAAGAGTATGTCGTGCAATCGCGTGAGTGACTCTATTTGCTAAGTGGGGAACAATGGACGCTATATAGTCCGAACAAATACTAAGTATCTCCTTACAATCTAATATGAGACTACCAAAAATCAAGAAATCTTAGCTTGTCGAAGCTAGCCCATCCACCAGTATATATTACTCATGTTTATTGGTGCAAAATCATATTCAATTTTAAATTTAATTTTAGAGTAAATATGAAGAATGATTTATTGTGTATATATAATTTTTTTTTTGTAAGGTAGGGGTGTATAGTTTATGTATATAATTTTAGTTTTTATTATGTAATATAAAAAAAGTATTGTTGATGCGCTACAGCAGCTCTAGTATCCATGAATCCGATGTTTCAAACATTGGGTTCCTTACAATAATGACACTGGTATATTACTTACTCGTGTCAGTTAACTATTTAAACTAATAGTAGCATTACAATGAAATTTTCTTTTCTCCCAACATTCTTTTCAAAATTATCATTAAAAAAAGCATTTTTAAAGGAAAAATCTGCTTGCTTGTGACAATATCATTTTCTTAAAATATAATGTTTAAAATAAACATGACGACATGTGAGAAAGCCTCGGGTCAATAGATTAACTTTGATATATCCATCATCTAGTTTGAATGTTAAGTCGGTTCCAATAGATTACCCGTATGAAGATTCTTTTTTCTTATATAATTGTAGACACCGAGTCGGAGGACCTGTGATGAAAACCTGAAAACAAGACGGTCGAAGCAATTGATTCTGGAAGTTTTGAAAATATATAAAGAATAATAAGCGGAGGAAAATTAATGGCACGGCGCGGGCACGCGACGGCATTGTTCCGGGATCCGTTTCCCTATATAAGGGCACGGATCCCAAGGTGAAAAAGGGGGGGCCTTTTGAGGAGAGGAAAACTTTCTCACTCTAAACATTTTTAGAGAGAGAGAGTGGATTTTTTTGAGAAAAATATTTTTTTTTCTCAAAAATTCCAAATTTCCTAAGTTCAATTTTTACTAAATTTTTCATAAAAAAAAAACGGAAGTTCGCGGTTCGTGGAATCAATCGGCTTCGACTGTCAGATACCGAATCAAAGGTATTATCCGAGGACTAGACTCTTTATTTTATTTAGTTTATTTCTCTCATTCTATTTATTTTTTATGCTATAGTTTTTATTCCTTTAATCATTTGTTTATTTTGTCACGTTTTATTTAGTTAGCGTATTTATTTAATTTTTGTTTCGTGTTAAATAAAATTCGGTTTTGTTTTAAAATAAAAACCTCGTTTTGGATATCCCAATACGAACCGTGATCCGATAAAAAGGTAGTTCGGGTATCGAAAATGTTGTAATTATAAGTTTTTATTTGAAAGAGGTTTCCAAATAACGTTTTAAAATGAAAACATCGTTTTAGGAACTTCCGTTTTCAACTATGATCCATCTTTGGTAGTTCGGAAGTGCAAAACGATTGAATTAGATTTAATTTAAAGCTTTTGAATAAATCTGGAAAATATTGGAGTGCTGCTGTAATTTGCCAATTCTGTCACTAAATGCTGTTTACCGACGGATTTTCCGTCGGTAAATCTGCTCAAATGTAAAAAATGTCATTTCGGTCCCTTTTTCTTAACTTTTAGACTTTTAATCCTTAGTATACATATATATAGTTAATTAATATATGATTTTCAAATTGTTTTAGAACTTTAACATATATGATTATTTTAGGAGATTGGTTTTTTCCATTTTTACTCTATTTTTATATATATGTATATATTATATTACCTTCCTTTTTATTGTTATCCATTCAAGTTACATTAAATTCTATTTTAAATATTATTTACTTGGGCATTTTGGGGAGATAATTAGTAGATATTAGTATATATTATTTTTGATGTTTAAAACTATAATAATTATGTATATATGTAGTTTTGGGATAGTTGGGTTATTTCATTGATTATTATTTTTGGATAAATGTTATTTTCCTAGTTATAAAATTCATTTGCTATTTTCAACACTTTTAAAATGTAAATGTACTATATATAGTATTTTCATATATGTATTATGTAGTCCCTTTTTATTAATTTTTATTCTCATAATCTCCTTTTGATTTAAAGGTATATGTATATGTTAAGTTATTTTCTTTATTCTTTTGGCCCATTCATGGGCCCATATTTCAAGTGGGCTTTGTTTAAGTATAAATGGTGGTTTAAATGGATTTGTTAATGTGATTGTAATAAGTAGAGAGTCCATTAAATAAGTGGGGAAAATAAATCACAAAAAAAGAGTTTTCAAATTGAATTATTTAAACTAATGTTTTTTTTAATGTAAATAAATAGAGGCATTCTTGTTAATATTTCAAACCGTCTTCAAAATATCACGTTTTAAAACCTTAGCCCGTTCCAACGACGGATTAAGCGAACATTGTAATTAAAATCGTTTTCTTAGTAAATAATAGAGTTTTGAACCATTTCCTTAAAGAATTTGTACAAAGTAAAATTGACTTGTATGTTTAACCACGTTTTCTCATTAAAGGTTTTTATCTCAAACGTTTTCAAATATTCGAGTCGTTCCAACGGCGATTCGAGTGAACTTCATCAAACGGGGTTTTGAAACGCACCCTAATCGTTCCAACGGCGATTAAGGTGCGAACCATGTAAATAAATCCGTTTTGGGGGAAATAAGTTAATGTAGAATAAGCACACGACATAATATTTAACACGGTTGTAAATAAACCACTTCTTTCTTCCCCCTCTCTGTGTATGTATAAACATAAATGGGTGATTCTTTACTGGTGTGGCTTTTCAATATCATATGCTCAAAACGGTTTCTAAAAAGAGAAAGAAAAGGGTTTCAAATGAATTTTCAACTTAAAGAAGTATACGATTAGTCCGTTATCGTCTAACATGCTGAGTAGGAGGCCGGTGGTTCATAACCGGGCGATGTCGGGGTGCCTAGTAGCCTTTCTCCGGAAAGGAGCTAGCCTTCTCGGCTCGTACCTAAGTTTTTCGAACCCACACCGGTCTCCTGCAAGGGATCGGTGTTCATTTTCCCATTCGTGGGTGGCGACTCTTCCATATCTCCGAGCTCCGGTCCTGCCGAGCAGCTTGATTCCACGATTGGTTGCTTTCGGCGCTAATCACCGCTTACGTCGCCATGAGGTTGTCCACCCCCCGGTCCGCCCGGGAGATTAGGCCGCGGCGCCTCGTCTAACAAGTGCATTTTAGCCCAAAAGACATAAAATAAGAGTAAAAGAAAATATATTATTTAATACATATATAAGAAAGAATAATGAAAATAATATATTTATACTTTAAACATAAGAAAATAGTGAATGAAATTCATAAATAGGAAAATAGCCTTTATCACTCAAAATAATTTTATTTAACAATAATTAAGATAACCCAAATATTCCCCAAAATTATATATATATATACATAATTAGAATAATCCTAATGTCAAAAAGACTATATGTTCATCCCCCAATATCTACTAATTATCTCCCAAAATGCCCAAGTAAATAACATTTAAAATAGAATTTAATGTAATTTAAATGAATAATAATAAAAAGAAAGTAATATGTACATATACAAAAAATTAGAATAAAAAATGGAATACCAATCTCCTAAAATAATTATATATGTTGAAGTTTTAAAACAATTTGAAAAGAATATATTATTATATATTTATATACTAAGGATTAAAAGTCTAAAAGTTAAGAAAAAGGGACCGAAATGGCATTTTTTACATTTTGGCAGATTTACCGACGGAAAATCCGTCGGTAAACAGCATTTAGTGACAGAATTGGCAAATTACAGCAGCACTCCAATATTTTCCAGATTTATTCAAAAGCTTTAAATTAAATCTAATTCAATCGTTTTGGACTTCCGAACTACCAAAGATGGATCATAGTCGAAAACGGAAGTTCCTAAAACGATGTTTTTATTTTAAAACGTTATTTGAAAACCTCTTTTAAATTAAAAACTTATAATTACAACATTTTCGATACCCGAACTACCTTTTTATCGGATCACGGTTCGTATTGGGATATCCAAAACGAGGTTTTTATTTTAAAACAAAACCCGAGTTTTATTTAACACGAAACGAAAATTAAATAAATACGTTAATTAAATAAAACGTGACAAAATAAATAAATAACTAAAGGAATAAAACCTATAGCATAAAAAAATAAATAGAAGGAGAGAATAAGTTAAATAAAATAAAGAGTCTAGTCCTCGGATAATACATTTGATTCGGTATCTGACAGTCGAAGCCGATTGATTCCACGAACCGCGAGCTCCCGATATTAATAAAAATTTAGTAAAAATTGAACTTAGGAAATTTGGAATTTTTGAGAAAAAAAATATTTTTCTCAAAAAAATCCACTCTCTCTCTCTAAAAATGTTTAGAGTGAGAAAGTTTTCCCCCCAAAAAAAAGCCTCTCCCTCTTCACCTTGGGATCTGTGCCCTTATATAGGGAAACGGATCCCGGAACAATGGGCGACGCCCAAAAAAAATTGGGCGTCGCCCATTGTGGTTGGGCGCCCGCCCAACCTAGTGTTGGGCTACCGCCCAACCTTGTTGGGCGGCCGCCCAACATGAGTTGGGCGGCCGCCCAACAATGTTGGGCGATCGCCCAACGCGAGGTTGGGCGCCATCGCCCAACCCTCGTCGGGCGTCCGCCCGACGCGTTGGGCGTTCGCCCGACGTGGTTGGGTGCCCGCCCGGAGACCCCCGGGGCGTGCCCCGCGCCGTCGGACGCGTGCACTCCGTGGCCGCCGAGCGCGCGTTCCGCGCAGCTAGACGCTCGCGCGTCGCGGCCGCCGAACGCGCGCCTCGTGCCACTAGGCACGTGTGCTCAACGGCTCACGAGGGCGGGCACCGCCAGCGGTCCCAGGCATTGCCCCGGGCGTCGAGAGCGTGCCACTCGCGGTGCGTCCGACGGACGCCGCGCGCACGTCTCGAGCCGTCAAGCGGGCGTTCGACCATTGTCGTCCGCGTGCGGGATGTCGTTGCGTGCCCGCGCCGTGCCGGTAATTTTCCTCAGCTTATTATTCTTTATATATTTTTCAAAACTTCCGGAATCAATCGCTTCGACCGTCTTGTTTTAGGTTTTCGTCACAGGTCCTCCGACTCGGTGTTTACAGTTGCCCCTACTTTTCTATTTTGACAGTGATATGTGTGGTTCGAAAACGTTTTTGCTAACGTAACACATGCAATGTAAAACATATAAAAGTAAAAGACACGTAACGAGTAGGAGGAAACATACCTGACCTTTGCGCTGCGCGCTCTGGCGTTGCTCTCTGACTGCATCAGACTCTGCTTCGGGCTGCACCCTAGTTCGCGATCGCGGGGATAATGGCTAAATAGCTACCCTAGTTTATGACCGCGGGGATAATGGCTAAACAGCTACCCTATTTCAAGATTACGGGGATAATGGCCAAACAGCTACCCTGATTTACGACTGTGGGGATAATGGCTAAACAGCTACCCTGATTTACGACTGTGGGGATAATGGCTAAACAGCTACCCTATTTCAAGATCACGGGGATAATGGCTAAACAGCTACCCTATTTCAAGATCACGGGCATAATGGCTAAACAGCTACCCTATTTCAAGATTACGGGGATAATGGCTAAACAGCTACCCTATTTCAAGATTGCGGGGATAATGGCTAAACAGCTACCCTATTTCAAGATCACGGGGATAATGGCTAAACAGCTACCCTATTTCAAGATCACGGGGATAATGGTTAAACAGCTACCCTGATTTACGACTGTGGGGATAATGGCTAAACAGCTACCCTATTTCAAGATTGCGGGGACAATGGCTAAACAGCTACCCTATTTCAAGATCACGGGGATAATGGCTAAACAGCTACCCTATTTTAAGATCACGGGGATAATGGCTAAACAGCTACCCTGATTTACGACTGTGGGGATAATGGCTAAACAGCTTCCCTATTTCAAGATTGCGGGGATAATGGCTAAACAGCTACCCTATTTCAAGATCACGGGGATAATGGCTAAACAGCTACCCTATTTCAAGATCACGGGGATAATGGCTAAACAGCTACCCTATTTCAACGGTCTTAGGTAAATATGGCTCAAAAGCAACTCCGGTCTGCGACCATGAGTCAGATGGCTCAAAAGCAACTCCGATCTGCGACCGTGAGTCAGATGGCTCAAAAGCAACTCCGGTCTGCGACTGTGAGTCAGATGGCTCAAAAGCAACTCCGGTCTGCGACCGTGAGTCAGATGGCTCAAAAGCAACTCCGGTCTGCGATCGTGAGTCAGATGGCTCAAAAGCGACTCCGGTCTGCGACCGTGAGTCAAATGGCTCAAAAGAAACTCCGGTCTGCGACCGAGAGTCAAATGGCTCAAAAGCAACTCCGGTCTGCGATCGTGAGTCAAATGGCAAAAAAGCGGGTTCTGTTTCTGGATTTTCTTACCACACGGTTGTCTGTATTTTTTCACTAGAGCTATCATCTCGACGATTCGATGGGCACACGTCTGAGTCCGAAATGAAATAGACTACTGATTTTTTTTCTGTTGACTGTCGTCTGTATTTCGACTGGTGTCACTGTTCTGTAAAAATTAGCTGTTGTCTGGAATTGATGTTTTGACAATGTTAGTCACTGTCTGGGAGAAATGCAGGCTGAAACGGACTGCAAATCGGAGGTCTGTGCACCTGGTAATTAATTATTTACTTTTTTACCTTTATGTCAAATCGTACTTTTTTCACTATTTACGGGAATGCCATTCTCTTTTCCTATATAAGGTGGTGGGATTTCATTTCAACCCCATACCTTCTCTCTCCTCTTTCTCTCACTAGACTTCAATTTGGATTATTCTCGGGATGGATTTAGACGAATGGGATGGCACCCGAGGCATGGACGAGGTTTATGTAAACCTGGATAGAATGGATACCTTCCACGACCCTACAACACACTTGTGCAGGACACGCTGCAATGAGGTAAGTGGTTTCTCACTTTTATTTGATTTGAACTTTAGGATTTAGCACTCCTATACGAACATGATTTGCATGCTAACTCTTAGACTGCCTTAGAGGACTTTAGCTAGAAAACGTGAATTCCTTTATTTACACGTAACACCTGTTTGTTTTTGTAAGAATACGCGCTATATGCATGTGAATAGTACACTACGAATTTATGCATGTTAACAGTAAAAATGATGTGAATAGTGCACGTGAATAATAAAAACTTAGCTAATGCACGTGAATAGTAAAAACATGAATAGTACACGTGAATAATGACAACGTGAATAGTAAAAACTTAGCTAACGCACGTGAATAGTAGAACGTGAATAGTGCACGTGAATAGTGAAAACATGAATAGTAAAAACTTAGCTAATGCACGTGAATAGTAAAAACGTGAATAGTGCACATGAATAGTGACAAATAGTAAAAACTTAGCTAATGCACGTGAATAGTAGAACCTAATCTATGCTCCTCGTCGCCGTAGACGAGAGTGGATCAAAGAATTGACTCAACCTTACGTGAAGGACCCTACATGAGAGATTTTTGCAAAAAATTGGTCCTAACTGACCGGATGTCTCTAGGTTAGAAAATGAAAGAATACCTAGTCTTAACGCGTTCTTTTCAATTGCCTGCTTTAGGAGCTGTATTTAAATTTTCTTATCTTGTTCCTTTTTAGTTCATTGAGATTTCGGGGACCACCGCCGAGGTTCTCTCATGGTATGATAGGCTAGGTGCCGCGGCGAGAGCCCGCGTGCGCGAGTTGGGCTTCGAGCCCTTTATTGTAGTGCTGCCTCGCACCAACGGGGTATGCGATCCTTTTGGCCTACGGGCCTTGTGCGAGCGGTGGGTTGACTCGACCCACACCTTCCACCTTTCCTTTGGGGAGATGACCATCTCGCCTCGAGATTTTTCGCTGTTGACAGGATTGCGAGGGAGCAACACTCCCATCCCTTTCTACTTTGGTATGATGCGACCACGGGTCGACCCCGCTAGGCTTGCTACCTTGATTGGACCGGGAGTTCGTCTATGCGCCAAGTCTACTCCGGCGAAGTTTGTCTCTACCGCGAGCCTCTTGAGTAGACGTGATTTCTGCGAGACTGACGCTACCGACCTGGCGGTTCGTAGTTTTTTAGTATATGCTCTGAGTGAGACGATTTTCCGCACGAAGGGCGGGAAGGTACACACAGGTCTTATTCAGGCACTTAGCGATCTGGATGCAGCGGCTTCTTATGATTGGGCAGGGGCAGGCTTAGCCTTTCTTTACAAGTTCTTGGATCTGACTTGCCGGAAGCGCAAGGACTTCGGCGGTTATACCTTTGCCCTGCTGGTACGTGACGCCTTCTTGACTTATCCGTCTTATCTTTTTCGCATTTTTCATACTCCTAGTCCTTGTTTTTACCGCAGGTGTGGGCATACGAGAGACACATCCTTCCTAGCCGGTCTCGACCTCGACCGAGAGTGCCGAGGCCGCCATTTATGACTCGATGGAGGGACTTCGACTTGAGCGCTGAGAGGAGTCGGACAGTGTCGCGGCTTCTGGATCGGATCGAATCGCTGACCCTGAGTCAGGTAGATTTTGCCCCATCGTGCCAGATTTTGGTTTGAGCCTTTCTGACTTTCTCTTTGTGTATTTTGCTTTAGATTCAGTTTAGGTGGGATGACCTCGACTTCGGCCCTGAGTATGCATACGTGTCGATGATCCAGGAGCAGCAGTGTGTGCTCACCGGCCCCTGCGTGCGGGTGTGGTATCTAGGGGATCGAGGCATTACCGGGGTTAGAGACGCTTATTGGACACCGGGTGAGATCCCCATCTCTATGTTCGCGGTACGGACTCTGCCCTTATCGACCATTCGTCAAGATCTGACCCGTCGTTTTGTCGGTAGAGTGGTCTGGATTCATGCCGGGGGCCGCGAGCCTTATTTGTCTACTTTACTGAGCGCGAGGGATGCCCCGGTGGCAGCGATGGAGGTAGATCCAGTGGCGGACGTGTTTTCGAGAGAGGCGGTCGAGGCCATCTTTGGTCAGGCGGAGGTTCCGATAAGTGATTCCGTTCCCCCTTCATTTTATTTACGATATGCTCGGAGGTTTTGTTGTGTGTTTTTTTTTTGCAGGAGGGATCTTGGAGGAGTGCCCACTTATCTGATTTTTTTGATGGCACTCAGACTCAGACACCAGCGCGCGAGCAGCCCTACTTCATCGGCGAGTCCTCCAGCGCAGCCCGACCGGAGAGATCGTCCATAGGCGTGCCTATACCAGGCTACGGGAGGGATTATGCTACGATCTGCTATGACGAGTCTGGGACACCTTATGCGGGATTTGAGGCGGCCCCTCCTATCTTCTCCTCGAGGGTCCCGTTTGATCCCTCGGACGCTTCACTGACCACTAGGGAGACCTGTATAGACTACGTGGATCTATCCGGCTTCCTACGAGATTGCCTCAGCTTGCGCTGCACCGAACACCTGGTATGTATCATTATTGTACTTTAGTGTAGTGAAATGTATGCATGTATGTATTATTTATGTTTTTGCCTATGCTTCCTCTTATCTGTTTTTTGTTTGTTTTTTTTTTCTTGTAGAGTGATCTTCATGCCCATGAGCGGAGACAGAGTGAGCTAGTGCGGGAAGCTGATGCCCGAGTTGGTCGTGTGTATCAAGAGAGGAACGACCACTGGTCGGGAGTGATGCGATGGGAGACTGAGGGTCGCCTTGCCGTCGAGGAGAGGGCGCGTGATGAGTCGATCAAACGACTTGCTGCAGAGGAGAGAGCACGAGCTGCTGATGAGAGAGCACGGGTTTCTGATGAGAGAGCACGAGTTTCTGATGAGAGAGCGCGTGCTGCCGAGGAGACACTATCTGCGGAGCGGACATCCCACCTGAGAGACTTTGAGAACTATTGGGACCTCCCTCCGTATTAGGCTCGTAGCTTTCATTGTTGCTTTGTAGCTTTTATTAGGGTTTCTCCGATGTATAGCTGATGTATAGGGAGTGGGGTGGATAGTAGGTAGACTTTTTGTGAAAAGTAGGATAGGAAATGTATAACTCGTGATTCATATTACCATGCATTCAGTAGATTATGATGATTCCAATCATTCTCGTCAAATATATTCATGCCTTTATTTATTTACAAACAACAGAAATACTTAGTCTCTTATACATTGTTTTTGTAATTGCTCAAGTCATAACTATTGTTACCAGGATCCGCCTTTCGGTTTTCGGATCCCGGCGATTTTTCTTCTCTCCTTTTACTATCCCGGAATTTTTAAATGAGTGCCCTTTCGGGTTTTCACCCATTGGGATTTCCCTTATTGTTGCATAGGTCGCCCTTTGCGGGTTTTCGACCTATCGGGAATTTTTCTTTATTTTTCTCCTTTTTTTTTTTTTTTTTTACGAAAAGTATTTCTTAAGCCTATCCAGATTGGTAGGTTCGGAGAATTCCATGCCGTCCATTGTGGGTAACTTCACCGCTCCTTTGCTTAGTATCTTCTTCACGACGAATGGTCCTTCCTAGTTAGGCCTAAACTTCCCCCTCGGGTCGGTGTGCATCACACGGATCTGTTTCAGCACCAAATCTCCTTCTTTGATAGGGCTGGTCTTGACTTTTTTATTGAAAGCCCGAGCCATCCTTCTTTGATACAACTGTACATGGTAAAGGGCTTCCATCCTTTTCTCATCAACTAAAGCCAACTGCTCACATCGCCTCTTTACCCATTCCGCCTCGAGAATTTCTGCTTCCACTGCGATTCTCATCGATCGCTTTTCAATCTCAATCGGCAAAACTGCTTCTGTGCCATATACCAAATAGAATGGTGTTGCCCCAATCGAGGTTCTGACTGTCGTGCGATAAGCCCACAACGCGAGAGGGAGGTGCTCATGCCAGTTCCGATGTGATTCTACCGTCTTTACGAGGATCCTTTTAAGGTTCTTATTAGCTGCTTCTACTGCCCCATTAGCCTGTGGACGGTACGGAGAAGACCTGTGATGTTCAATGCCATATTCTCGGAAAAGATTCCTTACTTCCCCCTGAAACTGGACTCCGTTATCCGTGATCATGTGACGAGGCACTCCGAACCTGGTGATCAAGTGTTTTTCAATGAACTTTCTCATCTGCTTGGATCCCAGTTTGCTAAACGACTCTGCTTCTACCCATTTGGTGAAATAATCGATGGCGACTGCAATAAACTTATGTCCATTTGAAGCATTAGGCCTTACTTCGCCAATGATGTCAATGCCCCAAGCAGCGAATGGCCAAATAGGTGCTAGCACGTGTAATTCCATGGCCGGAAGATGACTGCAATCGCCGTGGATTTGACAATCGTGACATTTCTTCGCATACTCGTTACACTCTCTTTCCATGGTGAGCCAATAAAAGCCTTGCCTAATAATTCTCTTAGCTAGTACTGCTCCTCCCATATGGGCTCCACAAATTCCCGAATGTACTGATTCCATCGCCTCGCGGGCTTCCCCCGCATCCAAGCATCTTAGTTGTAATCCATCAACGTGCCTTTTGTAAAGCAAGTCGTTGTGGATGACGAACTGACGGGCTAGCCTTCTAATCACAGCTTGATCCCTAGGTTCCGACTCTGCCGGATATGTTCCATCTTTCATGAAGTTCACGATATCGAAATACCATGGTTTTTCATCTGCCCCTAACAGCATTACGTCTTCGTAGCACGGTTTGTGAGATCTTCTCAATACCAATGGTTTCGAAGCAAGGTTCCGGGGGTTGTCCCAAACTGACACCAAAGTGGCCAAGGCATCCGCGGCCTGGTTCTGAGCTCGAGGAATGTGATAGAAGCGACATTCTTTGAATCTCAATGCCAACCCTCCTAGCTGATCTAGATATGGACGTAGCCTTTCTTCTCTCACTTCCCAGTTTCCTTGTGCCTGTTCGATGATCAACTTGGAGTCACCCCAAATTTCGACATATGACGCTCCCAGTGCTGCTAATGACTCCAAACCATAAATGCATGCTTCATATTCGGCCATATTGTTGGTAAGGGGGAAGGATAACTTCTTCGCCATCGGGATTCTTTCTCCTTCCGGTGAGATAAGTAGCACTCCTACTCCGGCTCCACTCGAATTAACCGCTCCGTCGAAGAACATTTTCCATGGTATGACTTCGATTGCGTTCAAATGTTCATCGGGGAAATCATAGCTTACTTCTTCCTCTTCTGCATTCAGGGGTTGGTTAGCCAGAAACTCTGCCACGGCCCTTCCTTTGATAACCTTCTTCGTCACATATTCAATGTCAAACTCGGACAAAAGCAACAACCATCGGGCTAACTTCCCCATCAAGGATGGAGTTCGGTATAGATACTTCACGGGGTCCATCCGAGAAATAATGATCACTTTATACAATTGGAAATAATGCCGCAGTTTCTTCGTCAACCACACCACTGCCACACATGTCTTTTCGATCATGTTGTATTTTAACTCATACTCTAGGAACTTCTTACTCAAATAATACACCGCGTGCTCCACACCGGTGTCTCCCTCTTAGGCCAACATTGCTCCAATAGATCGCTCTTTAATCGCTACATAGAGGAGAAGCGGCTTTCCCAGTTTAGGCGGTCTCAGCACTGGCGGATTAGACAAATAGTTTCTGACGCTCTCCAAAGCTTGCTGACACTTATCATTCCAAACAGCGGGTTGGTCTTTCCTTAGCAACTTAAAGATTGGCTCGCAGATTGCGGTGAGTCTTGCTATGAACCGGCTGATATACTGAACCTGCCCTAGAAACCCTCTCACTTCCTTCTCATTTCTCGGCGCCGGCATCTCTTGTATAGCCTTTACTTTATCAGGATCTACCTCGATTCCCTTATTTCCGATTACATAGCCTAAGATTTTCCCCGACGAAACGCCGAAAAAGCACTTCTTCGGGTTTAACCTTAGCTTGAATTCTGCAATTCGGGCCAAAAACTTCTCGAGTGCGGCAAAATGCCCTTCTCTTGTCTCTGATTTGACCATCATGTCATCCACGTAGACTTCTACCTCCTTGTGTATCATGTCATGGAACAGGGCTGTGGCCATTCGATGGTAGGTTGCCCCGGCATTTTTCAAACCAAATGGCATCACTTTGTAACAGTATGTTCCCCACTCTGTTGTGAACGAGGTTTTCGCTTTGTGCTTTTCGGCCATCTAAACTTGCATGTAGCCCATGAAACCATCCACATTTGTGTGTAAGACGCTTGATGCTGCACTGTCGATCAATACATCGATATGAGGCAAGGCGAACTCATCCTTGGGGCATGCCTTGTTAAGATCTCTGTAATCCACGCACATCCTCACTTTGCCATCCTTTTTCGCGATGGGCACTACATTTGCGACCCAAGGGGGGTAGTCGATCACTTCGATGAATCCTGCTTCTAACTGCTTCTTCACCTCCTCTCTGATCTTATCTGCCCATTCGGGTCTCATACGTCAGAGCTTCTGCTTTACGGGCCTCGCCTCGGGATATGTTGGAATACGGTGAGTTACGATTGATTGATCGATTCCAGGCATGTCTTCGTATGTCCACGCGAATACAATTTCGTATTTTTTAATTATTCTCTCAAATTCTTTTCTCTCTTCAATAGTTAATTCTTGAGCAATTTGTATAAGTTTAGGATTTTCATCCGTACCAAGATTGAAAGTTGACATTTCTATTGTATTGATTTCAAATGTAGGTATGTTATATGAATGAGAATGCATGGAACGATCATGATCAACATCAAGCAAGTAAGCAAAATCAGAATTCATTTCATTGATAGCGTGGGTGATTACATCATCAGACTCAAACAAAGCAGTAATACCATTTTCATCCTCAATATCTTCGGGCTTCTCATGAACTTTGGAGGTACTAGGCTCATCTCTCGCTCCTGCAGTTGCTTCAATGGTAATGACCTGCTCCTCGGCATTTGAATCCGGCATCATGATCTCCTCGACAAAGCAGCTTGCCTTTCCTTTGCCCCAGTCGGCGACATCATTGAAGATTTCAAACCCTGGCAGAATCTTTCCTTCCGTGCTAGTCCACGACTCGGAGGTTCCCGAATATGGCTTTCCATGCCCCTCGCTTACAAAATGCTTCCTCAAGCCTATTTTTCCTTCTGCACTCATGTTGGATGGACTCCCCTGCTCATATCCCAAACCCCTCCAGGTTTTCTGACTTTTAAAATCCGGAAACTCCGACAACCCTTGATGGTGTGCTCCTAATCCCATTCCCGGGATGAAACCTCCCTTCATCATCTTCACCACATCGGTGGTCATGCTCGACTCGTAAATCCCAGAGACTTGGAATCCGGAGAAAAGTTGAGGCTCAATTCCCAATGCTGCCACCGAGCTCAGTTTCTCAGCTCTAATTGTAACTATCTCCTCCCCGAAGGGGAACTTAATCATTTGGTGGAGCGTGGAGGGTACACCTCCCAGCTTGTGGAACCAAGGGCGTCCCAACAACACAGCAAAAGTTACCGGGATGTCCAATACTGTGAACTCAGTCTCTTCCTCATGCGGCCCTACCTTCAATTTGGCCTTGAAAACTCCTTCAATATGCCTACGGCTGTCATCGTATGCTCTGATCACTGTTTCAGAAGTTGTCAAATCTCCTTTCTCCACTCCCAACTTGGACAAGAGCTTCAAAGGACAAACATTAATGGCCGATCCATCATCGACCATAACACATCTAGTCTTCTTCCCATTGATTTTCGCTCGGATATACAATGGCTTATTGTGAGCCTTCCCCTCTTCTGGGAGATCCTCGTCGGTAAATGTGATCTCAGTCCTCTTTCGGGCCATAATTTCCCCTACTAGCGCTGTCGGCTCGGTATCGGTGGAAATAACCAAATTCTGCAACTCTTTC
The DNA here is from genome assembly GCF_963576675.1 of Euphorbia lathyris. Taxonomy (NCBI): domain Eukaryota; kingdom Viridiplantae; phylum Streptophyta; class Magnoliopsida; order Malpighiales; family Euphorbiaceae; genus Euphorbia; species Euphorbia lathyris. Next base: position 29,537,639 of record NC_088916.1, on the reverse strand, counting down.
ATCAGATTTTCACGATGGTACCTAGAATGGCATAAAACTTCCCAGACCGTAGACTTAGCTTGCGTCTTCTTCAACTGTTCAAGAACTTGGTCATCGGGCTTAGGAGCCGACCCTTCTCCAATCTCAGTCTCTGCCATTGGTGCCTTTCCTTCGGCCACACGACCTGATCTCGTCATTACCGCAATTTCCGGCTCATCATCCGACTCATCCCAAATGTTGATAGGGATCTTCCGATTGGCATCCTCCTCGTCCGAGGAACTCGCCCAAATGTCTACGACCATCAAATCCATGACGTGAGGAACACTCGGATTCAGGAAAAAGGGATCCGCTGATCCATACAAGGCCCAACCTATCAACTCGTCATAGTCACGGAGGGACACCCAGCTCATCCTCCTTGCGGCCAACGGAATAGCGCCTCGTTGTATGCACATAAGCTGCACCTTATCGCTCATTGTCTCATTACACTGCTCATAACGGTGCCTCCACCTCCTAGCATAATCCACAAAATGTTCCTCGGGGAATTGCCTAATCCTGTCCAAATCATCCAGGGATCCCGTCCACGGAATGTACATTTCGTATCTCGCCACAAAGGCATTTCTGAGTGGTACCCAATGACACATCTCTTTCTCCGACAGACCCTGATGCCACAATAAGGCTTCTCCCATCAAGGTTTCCGGAAAATGTTCATGCAACTCACACTGTGGGAATCCAGCGTTATACATATGATCGCGGAATATCCTCGCATGCTCTACAGGATCCCGGTATCCACCATGCCTAGGCATTGCTAACACCGCATCAGGTGTTTGGTAAGATGGGGAATCAGGAGTTTGCTCTGCTAGCATCCATACCGTATGTTCCTTGATAAATCTCTTCGTCATAGCTGCCCAATCGGTCTTAACATACATCGGCAGCGACATGTACCACATCAGCGGTTCACCCATCAATGAATTACAAAACAAGCTAGTGATCTCTTCCTCTTTGAAACTCAAGGCTGTCATAGCTGACAAATAGAAGTGAAGGTGCTCCATAGGGTCCTTATTGCCGTTATACTTGCTCACCCTTGGCAATGGACGCTTGATGGGTCCAATCTGCATTGCAAAGTGCTCCGCGGTTCTATCCTCAGCTCTCTGATACTTTTCAAGAAACAAATCCGACAACCGATCCCAATCGTGCTTGCAAGAGTCGGGCAATGAATGGAACCATTGCAAAGGCTCACCTACCAGCGAATGGTGGAACCACTGAGCAATTTCATCTACCCCGAAGGATTCAATAAACATGTCGTGCATATACTCACGCAAGTGCACTTCGGGATCCCTTCCTCCACTGAACAAACCCAAATTTGGCACGATAGTCCGAGACGCCCCTTCACCGGTCTCTTCGGCACTATCCTCGTCATATGGTGCTCCACCATCTGATCCCTCCTCCATTGGTTCTTCCTCTTGTTCCTCACCCAAGAAGGACACATACAAACCATTTCCCACATTGCTTCTTTCGACGGAGTCCAACAACTCCTCTACATCTTCCTCAAAAGATTCCATTACTACAGTTTCCGTCAAACCAACTCCGATCACGCTCACCCTATGATTAGGCAATGGATTGCGCCTAAGGGAAGGGTTTGCTGATGAAGGATCAGCTATCTTCTTCTCCTCAATCAAATCTTGGATTTCGTGTTTCAGCCTCTCACAATTCTCAATCGTATGTCCATAACTGCTGTGGAATTCACAATACCCTCTAGCCTGAATCTGCGGAGTAGGTTGAGCTTTGTTATACGGGCTTTCAACAACCCCTTCTTCTGCAGACGTTCAAAAACGTTCGCATAGGTCTGATCGAACTTGGCGAACCGCCTCTTTTCGATAGCATTAAGATCAACCACTTTCACTGTCGCAGATTCCGTACTCGCGCTAGGCCCTCCGGCACTATATCCAGACTTCGTCCACTTGGTATAAGCTTTCTTCGGCTCCCCATCGCCTTCGACAGTCAAGGCATAACTATACATCTGATTGAAATCTGTGAACGGCATATATCTCAACTCATTCTTAATATACGGCAACGTATTGCCAATCACCATTCGGATCTGATCTTGCTCAAGCGGCTTCTGTTTCATGACCGCGGCCTTAGCCCTCCATCTCTTCACGAAGTCTGAAAGGGATTCCCCAGCCTGCTGCTTAGTGCTCTCTAACTCTTTCAAAGTGACTTCCAACATGGTGTTAAAACTATACTGAGCGATGAATGACTTCGCTAACTCCTTCCAATCCTTCTTTGTCACCATTGGCAGCGCATGGAACCATGTGAGGGCAGCCCCCTCTAGGTAAGTGTTAAACAGCCCCAAGACTTGATCCTCGGTCAGGATCGTGTGCTTCATTACCACAACGTACTGATTCATGTGAGCGGTGGGATCTCCAGTTCCATCGAACTTTTTCATGTCGGGGAGACAAAATTTCAGAGGCAAAGCTGTTGCTGTCAAGCAATTCTTCAAGTTATAGAAATCCTGACTTCCGGAGCTTCCTCCGCGCAAGTCCTGCACTTCATGTGTGATGTGTTGCCTCCACTCCTCTTCCTTAGCTTTCTCCTTCTCTAACTGTTTTCGGACATAATCCTGATAATCCTCCTCATTCCCAAAGCGAGGGCCATCGTTCACCTCATTCTCAGCACGCTTACTACCACTCTTGTTGTCCTTCAGTGCTAACTCAGCTAGCTGGGCCAAGATTACGGCCAGCTGGTCGTTGATATTGTTCACAGAATTCTCTAATTCAGCCACCTTCTCATCGGTTGCAGACATACTGACGAAAGACTGAGTATACTCGGATGAAGATGATTCAGGAGCCACAACTACTGATTCGGAACTGTCTACTCGCAGCTGATCAAACTGTCTGACAAGCCGATTACTCTCGCGAAACCACAACCGCTTAATGATGACGTCTGCGCGAACGGTATCCATTAGTATGTATGCATGATTTCATATGCATGATTCGTGGTGTGTGCGTTTATTTATTTACGATTATAAGATAAGAAGAACAAACGTTAGTTCTATTTACATGTATCACAACATCTCTCTTCCACCCTTATTCCTCCACACACTCGTTGGTCCAGGTCTCTTTCCTAGGATTTTGGTTTTTTGGCTCACATTGCGGTCCAAGGGACGCGTGATGTCGTCGATTATTGCGGGAAAATAAATCATTCATCAGACAATACAGTTCGTTTTGACGTATCAACGTTCAGTGACTAAGAAATCGACCAAGTTGGATTGTTCTTTCAGAATAACTCGTCTGTCGTCCTTTCGTGAGACGCATTAATTCGGGTTTTGACTCCCTTTGAGCGCATCTCAGTTTTTAGACGTGGTTCGAGTTATTCTTCTAGTCCAATCGTTCGTTATTGTCAATGACTCGTTCCCTTTTGTTCGTGTGGGTTCATGTCTCGATTTTTGGATTACAACGGGACCTTTTGGATCTATCGAGAGACGTAACCACGTGTTTATTTAGTGATGGAATCACTTTTGGATTTTATTTTAGGGAACGGACTCATCGCGTAACGCGTTTGTTCTTAGCGTCGAGGATCCGTTTGCTCATTTTGCTACGTGAAAAGACGGCGAGTCTTATTTTGAGCGCACGATAATCTTTCGGCTAATTACAACTCTTTGTTCCTCCCACTCCACGGGATATATCATCTCAGTGTGGTTATAGAAAATAAACGTTTCGTTGAATCGCGTGTTTATTCGAAGTGAGGATATCACCGTTTTCCTTCCTTTAGGCACGATTTAAGCAAACACGTACATCGGGCCATATTTCTTGCAGTTTTGGTAACGGTCGAAATGATCGAGTCGTTAGTCAAAACCCGCACTCTCGGGATTGACATATATCGCAGATTCGGAATGATTTTAGTCTTTTAGTTCATTTTTCTTTTCTTAGTCACCTTTTGCGGACACGTCCATTTCTTTTAAGAATGACGCAAGGCATAACGTAAAAGCTCGTCTTTTATTCGGAAGGGACGGGCTACTTGTGCGAAACTTTTCACGTTACAACAAGGTCGTTCGAAACAGAAATGTTCTTCATTTTCGTTTCGTCGTGATCTCGTTTTATCCCAATTTATTTAAAGAATGTGAATAACGGCTACCGTTAATATAGTCTCTTGTATCGAAATGTAACTATCCTTAACACCGAACCGATTCATACTAATACGTGCTTACATCATAACGTATTTCCTGAACACGTGCCTTCATCGGGACACCGAAAGGGACAAGGCGGGTCGCACATGTTCATTCATATGAGATGACTAAGTCGTCTTTAGTTCAAATCGTTTCGATGTTTTTAGGGTAACTAGTATGTCGATTCATGAGTATATATTAACGCATCGTCTCATTTTCTTTACATAGTTTAGGATTAGACACGTATCATGGCGGTTTGAAAACACGAACTGATTCATTTATCACATCAAAAATAGTAACGGGTAATCCTATGGAAACTTCTAAGGCTACTATATGCTGACACGGCTGACCGCGGGACCTCACAGGACCGCACAGATTCGCCCCTAACGAATGGATGGGGACCCTCTGGCGCCTTACTGTAAGGGGGAACTTACGCTATCCTCTTTCGAGCGACGAATGGACTCTCGCTAGAGGTTTCGCGGAAATTACCCAAAGGGTTTGCAATAATGCTCATGAATGCATACGAAAAGAAGTAAAACGATCCGTCCCCGTTAAGGGCTTAGTGCATGCCTTCCGGAATCAAATTTCTCGCTTCCCCAGCAGAGTCGCCACTTGTTAGACGAGGTGCCGCGGCCTAATCTCCCGGGCGGACCGGGGGGTGGACAATCTCATGGCGACGTAAGCGGTGATTGGCGCCGAAAGCAACCAATCGCAGAATCAAGCTGCTCGGCAGGATCGGAGCTCGGAGATATGGAAGAGTCGCCACCCACGAATGGGAAAATGAACACCGATCCGTTGCGGGAGACCGGTGTGGGTTTGGGAAACTTAGGTACGAGCCGAGAAGGCTAGCTCCTTTCCGGAGAAAGGCTACTAGGCACCCCGACATCGCCCGGTTATGAACCACCGGCCTCCTACTCAGCATGTTAGGCGATAACGGACTAATCGTATACTTCTTTAAGTTTAAAATTCATTTGAAACCCTTTTCTTTCTCTTTTTGGAAACCATTTTGAGCATATGATATTGAAAAGCCACATCAGTAAAGAATCACCCATTTATGTTTATACATACACAGAGAGGGGGAAGAAAGAAGTGATTTATTTACAATCGTATTTAAATGTTATGTTGTGTGTCTATTCTACATTAACTTATTTCCCCAAAACGATGTTTATTACATGGTTCGCACCTTAATCGCCGTTGGAACGATTTAGGTACGTTTTAAAACCCCGTTTGATGAAGCTTACCCGAGTCGCCGTTGGAACGACTCGAGTAATTGAAAACGTTAAGGTAAAAGCCTTTTAATAAGAAAACGTGGTTTAACATACAAGTCAATTTTATTTTGTACAAATTCATTAAGAAAGCGATTCAAAATCTCCGTTATTAACAAAGAAAACGATTTTGATTACAATGTTCGCTTAATCCGTCGTTGGAACGGACTAAGGTTTTAAAACGTGGTGTTTGGAAAACGATTTGAAATATCAACCAAAATGACTCTATTTATCTACATTAGAGATTTAAGAAAGCTCATTAGCTTAAATAATTTAATTGAAAACTCTCTTTTTGTGACTTATTTTCCCCAATTATTTAATGGACTCTCTAACTATTATAATTACATCAATAAACACATTTAGGCCCAAAATTTAATTTTTCCAAGTGAAGCCCATTTGAAACATGGACTTATAAATGACCAAAAGAAATAAAGAAAATAATATAGATATATATTTACACATTTTAGCCCAAAAGACATAAAATAAGAGTAAAAGAAAATATATTATTTAATACATATATAAGAAAGAATAATGAAAATAATATATTTATACTTTAAACATAAGAAAATAGTGAATGAAATTCATAAATAGGAAAATAGCCTTTATCACTCAAAATAATTTTATTTAGCAATAATTAAGATAACCCAAATATACCCCAAAATTATATATATATACATAATTAATATAATCCTAATGTCAAAAAGACTATATGTTCATCCCCCAATATCTACTAATTATGTCCCAAAATGCCCAAGTAAATAACATTTAAAATAGAATTTAATGTAATTTAAATGAATAATAATAAAAAGAAAGTAATATGTACATATACAAAAAATTAGAATAAAAAATGGAATACCAATCTCCTAAAATAATTATATATGTTGAAGTTTTAAAACAATTTGAAAAGAATATATTATTATATATTTATATACTAAGGATTAAAAGTCTAAAAGTTAAGAAAAAGGGACCGAAATGGCATTTTTTACATTTTGGCAGATTTACCGACGGAAAATCCGTCGGTAAACAGCATTTAGTGACAGAATTGGCAAATTACAGCAGCACTCCAATATTTTCCAGATTTATTCAAAAGCTTTAAATTAAATCTAATTCAATCGTTTTGGACTTCCGAACTACCAAAGATGGATCATAGTCGAAAACGGAAGTTCCTAAAACGATGTTTTTATTTTAAAACGTTATTTGAAAACCTCTTTTAAATTAAAAACTTATAATTACAACATTTTCGATACCCGAACTACCTTTTTATCGGATCACGGTTCGTATTGGGATATCCAAAACGAGGTTTTTATTTTAAAACAAAACCCGAGTTTTATTTAACACGAAACGAAAATTAAATAAATACGTTAATTAAATAAAACGTGACAAAATAAATAAATAACTAAAGGAATAAAAACTATAGCATAAAAAAATAAATAGAAGGAGAGAATAAGTTAAATAAAATAAAGAGTCTAGTCCTCGGATAATACCTTTGATTCGGTATCTGACAGTCGAAGCTGATTGATTCCACGAACCGCGAGCTCCCGATATTAACAAAAATTTAGTAAAAATTGAACTTAGGAAATTTGGAATTTTTGAGAAAAAAAATATTTTTCTCAAAAAAATCCACACACTCTCTCTAAAAATGTTTAGAGTGAGAAAGTTTTCCCCCAAAAAAAAAGCCTCTCCCTCTTCACCTTGGGATTCGTGCCCTTATATAGGGAAATGGATCCCGGAACAATGGGCGACGCCCAAAAAAAATTGGGCGTCGCCCATTGTGGTTGGGCGGCCGCCCGACGTGGTTGGGTGCCCGCCCGGCGACCCCCGAGGCGTGCCCCGCGCCGTCGGACGCGTGCACTCCGTGGCCGCCGAGCGCGCGTTCCGTGCAGCTAAACCCTCGCGCGTCGCGGCCGCCGAACGCGCGCCTCGCGCCACTAGGCACGTGTGCTCAACGGCCCACGAGGGCGGGCACCGCCAGCGGTCCCAGGTATTGCCCCGGGCGTCGAAAGCGTGCCACTCGCGGTGCGTCCGACGGACGCCGCGCGCACGTCTCGAGCCGTCAAGCGGGCGTTCGACCATTGTCGTCCGCGTGCGGGATGCCGTTGCGTGCCCGCGCCGTGCCGTTAATTTTCCTCAGCTTATTATTCTTTATATATTTTTCAAAACTTCCGGAATCAATCGCTTCGACCGTCTTGTTTCAGGTTTTCGTCACAGGTCCTCCGACTCGGTGTCTACAGTACTTGTTAGACGAGGCACCGCGGCCTAATCTCCCGGGCGGACCGGGGGGTGGACAACCTCATGGCGACGTAAGCGGTGATTGGCGTCGAAAGTAACCAATCGTGGAATCAAGCTGCTCGGCAGGACCGGAGCTCGGAGATATGGAAGAGTTGCCACCCACGAATGGAAAAATGAACACCGATCCCTTGCGGGAGACCGGTGTGGGTTCGGGAAACTTAGGTACGAGCCGAGAAGGCTAGCTCCTTTCCGGAGAAAGGCTACTAGGCACCCCGACATCGCCCGGTTATGAACCACCGGCCTCCTACTCAGCATGTTAGGCGATAACGGACTAATCGTATACTTCTTTAAGTTTAAAATTCATTTGAAACCCTTTTCTTTCTCTTTTTAGAAACCGTTTTGAGCATATGATATTGAAAAGCCACACCAGTAAAGAATCACCCATTTATGTTTATACATACACAGAGAGGGGGAAGAAAGAAGTGGTTTATTTACAACCGTGTTAAATATTATGTCGTGTGCTTATTCTACATTAACTTATTTCCCCCAAAACGGATTTATTTACATGGTTCGCACCTTAATCGCCGTTGGAACGATTAAGGTGCGTTTCTAAACCCCGTTTGATGAAGTTCACTCGAATCGCCGTTGGAACGACTCGAATATTTGAAAACGTTTGAGATAAAAACCTTTAATGAGAAAACGTGGTTAAACATACAAGTCAATTTTACTTTGTACAAATTCTTTAAGGAAATGGTTCAAAACTCTATTATTTGCCAAGAAAACGATTTTAATTACAATGTTCACTTAATCCGTCGTTGGAACGGGCTAAGGTTTTAAAACGTGATATTTTGAAGACGGTTTGAAATATTAACAAGAATTCCTTATTTATTTACATTACAAAAAAAACATTAGTTTAAATAATTCAATTTGAAAACTCTTTTTTTTGTGATTTATTTTCCCCACTTATTTAATGGACTCTCTACTTATTACAATCACATTAACAAATCCATTTAAACCACCATTTATACTTCAACAAAGCCCACTTGAAATATGGGCCCATGAATGGGCCAAAAGAATAAAGAAAATAACTTAACATATACATATACCTTTAAATCAAAAGGAGATTATGAGAATAAAAATTAATAAAAAGGGACTACATAATACATATATGAAAATACTATATATAGTACATTTACATTTTAAAAGTGTTGAAAATAGCAAATGAATCTTATAACTAGGAAAATAACATTTATAAAAAAAAAATAATCAATGAAATAACCCAACTATCCCAAAACTACATATATACATAATTATTATAGTTTTAAACATCAAAAATAATATATACTAATATCTACTAATTATCTCCCCAAAATGCCCAAGTAAATAACATTTAAAATAGAATTTAATGTAACTTGAATGGATAACAATAAAAAGGAAGGTAATATAATATATACATATATATAAAAATAGAGTAAAAATGGAAAAAACCAATCTCCTAAAATAATCATATATGTTAAAGTTCTAAAACAATTTGAAAATCATATATTAATTAACTATATATATGTATACTAAGGATTAAAAGTCTAAAAGTTAAGAAAAAGGGACCGAAATGACATTTTTTACATTTGAGCAGATTTACCGACGGAAAATCCGTCGGTAAACAGCATTTAGTGACAGAATTGGCAAATTACAGCATCACTCCAATATTTTCCAGATTTATTCAAAAGCTTTAAATTAAATCTAATTCAATCGTTTTGCACTTCCGAACTACCAAAGATGGATCATAGTTGAAAACGGAAGTTCCTAAAACGATGTTTTCATTTTAAAACGTTATTTGGAAACCTCTTTCAAATAAAAACTTATAATTACAACATTTTCGATACCCGAACTACCTTTTTATCGGATCACGGTTCGTATTGGGATATCCAAAACGAGGTTTTTATTTTAAAACAAAACCGAATTTTATTTAACACGAAACGAAAATTAAATAAATACGCTAACTAAATAAAACGTGACAAAATAAATAAATGATTAAAGGAATAAAAACTATAGCATAAAAAATAAATAGAAGGAGAGAAATAAACTAAATAAAATAAAGAGTCTAGTCCTCGGATAATACCTTTGATTCGGTATCTGACAGTCGAAGCCGATTGATTCCACGAACCGCGAACTTCCGTTTTTTTTTATGAAAAATTTAGTAAAAATTGAACTTAGGAAATTTGGAATTTTTGAGAAAAAAAAATATTTTTCTCAAAAAAATCCACACTCTCTCTCTAAAAATGTTTAGAGTGAGAAAGTTTTCCTCTCCTCAAAAGGCCCCCCCCCTTTTTCACCTTGGGATCCGTGCCCTTATATAGGGAAACGGATCCCGGAACAATGGGCGACGCCCAAAAAAAATTGGGCGTCGCCCATTGTGGTTGGGCGGCCGCCCAACCTAGTGTTGGGCGGCCGCCCAACATGAGTTGGGCGATCGCCCAACTTTCGTTGGGCGATCGCCAACGGCGTTGGGCGAGCGCCCAATCCTCGTCGGGCGTCCGCCCGACGTGGTTGGGTGCCCGCCCGGCGACCCTCGGGGCGTGCCCCGCGCCGTCGGACGCGTGCACTCCGTGGCCGCCGAGCGCTCGTTCCGCGCAGCCAGACGCTCGCACATCGCGGCCGCCGAACGTGCGCCTCACGCTGCCAGGCACGTGCGCTCAACGGCTCACGAGGGCGCGCACCGCCAGCGGTCCCAGGCATTGCTCGGACGTCGAGAGCGTGCCACTCGCGGTGCGTTCGACGGACGCCGCGCGCACGTCTCGAGCCGTCAAGCGGGCGTTCGACCATTGTCGTCCGTGTGCGGGATGCCGTCGCGTGCCCGCGCCGTGCCATTAATTTTCCTCCGCTTATTATTCTTTATATATTTTCAAAACTTCCGGAATCAATTGCTTCGACCGTCTTGTTTTCAGGTTTTCGTCACAGGTCCTCCGACTCGATGTCTACAATTATATAAGAAAAAAGAATCTTCATACGGGTAATCTATTGGAACCGACTTAACATTCAAACTAGATGATGGATATATCAAAGTTAATCTATTGACCCGAGGCTTTCTCACATGTCGTCATGTTTATTTTAAACATTATATTTTAAGAAAATGATATTGTCACAAGCAAGCAAATTTTTCCTTTAAAAATGCTTCTTTTAATGATAATTTTGAAAAGAATGTTGGGAGAAAAGAAAATTTCATTGTAATGCTACTATTAGTTTAAATAGTTAACTGACACGAGTAAGTAATATACCAGTGTCATTATTGTAAGGAACCCGATGTTTGAAACATCGGATTCATGGATACTAGAGCTGCTGTAGCGCATCAACAATATTTTTTTTATATTACATAATAAAAACTAAAATTATATACATAAACTATACACCCCTACCTTACAAAAAAAATTTATATATACACAATAAATCATTCTTCATATTTACTCTAAAATTAAATTTAAAATTGAATATGATTTTGCACCAATAAACATGAGTAATATATACTGGTGGACGGGCTAGCTTCGACAAGCTAAGATTTCTTGATTTTTGGTAGTCTCATATTAGATTGTAAGGAGATACTTAGTATTTGTTCGGACTATATAGCGTCCATTGTTCCCCACTTAGCAAATAGAGTCACTCACGCGATGGCACGACATACTCTTTCCAATACTAGCAAGTTTTTTCAGTTTAATATCCCGGTGTGGCTTATGTAAGTAATTAGTCCTGCTGATTAATGAAGTGTTTTGAGTTAAAAAAATCATGAGTACCATGTTTATTTTGGATTAAACCTATTTAGCTCCTATGGTATTCATATTTTTATTATTTGCCCTCTATCATATTATTTGGTAACATTTTTCTCTTCAGTATTTTTATAGGTGAAATTTGATCCATTTATTATCTTCTATATTCACTTAATAGCTAATAGAAATAAGATATTTATTTTGAATTAGTGCCCTATTTAGCTTATGTGGTATCCAAATTTTTGTTATCTGCCTCTCATGGTATTATTTGATTACGTTTGTCTCCTGAAGTATTCTCATAGGTGATATTTGACCCATTTTAAATGAAAAAATTTGTGGTTTATTAAATTTTTTACATGATACAATTTTTAACATGTGATATGTACACGTGCCAATTATTTTAATTCCTTTTTCATATACACTTACTATGTGAATATATAAGAAATTATTTGTTTTTCTTATTTATCCACATAAATTCTAGGGAAAAGTAAAAAAATAAACCTTGTGGTTACACCTGTTTTCGAACAACACCTATGTAGTTTAAAAGTTTGCATAATGGTACATTGAGGTTTATTCTGTTAGCAAACACATACCAAATTGACTAACGGTGTTAAAAGTCAAAGGGAAAAGAGTTAATTTAGTCCTTATATTTATTTATATGTTATAAATTAACCTCTTTATTATCTAATTATTACAAACAAACCCTAAAATAAAAAATAAAAATCAATTACACCATCTTCTCCATCTCTTTTTTATTTTTTTTTATTTTTCTTCTCTTTTCTCTCTCTTACCTCTCATCTTTTTTAATTTCTTTCTAAAATCAAATTGAATTTTTGCTAATCCATCGAAAACAAAGAAGTAGACATGAATTGAAAATCTTCAGCTTCCCATACCTCATACGATCAAAACATTACTCCCTAATCAAAACATGCAAACCCACAGCCCTGTTTACTGAAATTCCAGTGATAGACCTCAAAAACACCCCCAAGCTAAGTCTCTCATAGTTGATGCCTGTCACGAATTCGGGTTCTTCAAATTGGTTAATCATGGTGTCTCATTGGAATTCATGTCCAATTTAGAAACTCTAACTACCAGTTTCTTCAATCTCCCTCAATCTGAAAAAGACAAAGCTGCTCTTCCCAATCCTTTTGGCTATGGTAACAAACGAATTGGTCCTAATCAGGTAATTGTTATTATTTTTTCAATTTTAATGTTTGCTCTGTTTTTGAGAGAGACTAAGATGCTCTGTTTTTGTTCAGGTGTGTTTTGGAGGAATATGTAATGGAAGTGAAGAGAATGAGTTACCAAGTGTTGGAATTAATGGCGGATGGATTGGGGATAGAGCCGAGGAATGTGTTGAGTAAACTGTTAAAAGATGAGAAAAGTGATTCTTGTTTCAGGTTGAATTACTATCCGCCATGTCCGGAAGTTCAAGCATTGAGTGGTAGAAATTTGATTGGTTTTGGGGAGCATACAGACCCACAGATAATATCTGTCTTAAGATCCAATAACACAACTGGTTTTCAAATATGTCTTTAAGATTCAATAACACAAAGAAGCCGACGATTTGTATTTCAAATAATATCAGTTCGTTTGTATTTCTTTGTTGTTGATGGATTAGCAAAATTCAATTGATTTTATAAAGAAATTAAGAAAGAGGAGAGAGATAAGAGAGAGAAAAAGATGAGAGATAAAGGAGAAGAAAAATAAAAAATAAAAATGAGATGGAGATGGAGATGGAGAAGATGGTGTAATTTTTATTTTTTTATTTTGGGGTTTGTTTGTGATAATTAGATATTAAATGGGGTTAATTTATAAAATAAATAAATATAAGGATTAAATTAACTCTTTTTCCTTTGACTTTTAACACCGTTAGTCAATTTGGTATGTGTTTGCTAACGGAATGAACCTCAATGTACCATTATGCAAACTTTTAAACCACATAGGTGTTGTTCGAAAACAGGTGTAACCACAAGGTTTATTTTTGTACTTTTCCCTAAATTCTATATGGAAAAAAAATTAAAACAATTATCATGTGTACATGTCACGTGTTAAAAATTGTATTATGTAAAAAGAATTAACAAATCTAATACTTCTCAAAGAAAACAAACCGGATAAATTTCCATTCAAAATGGATTAAATATTAGTATTGAATATCAAAGGGGTCAAATAAGCATTTAAGTCTTTTACTTTTTTATATAGAAAAAAAAAAGTCTTCAAAAATCTATTAAAATTCGTTGTTTGCAGCTTGAAAATATAAGTCTCTTGCTAGGCTTTTCAAAATTTTCTTAAGACTAATATTAAATGTAAAGTTTGCATATAAAAAAGATTTATGGGGCTGACACTGGTGAATTAATCACCATTGTCAAAAAAAAAAATTGTTTGCTGCTGCAACAACTTTAAATACATGGAAACCGGTGTTTTTCCGGGCTAACTACAAATCTAGCCCAATTAGGAGGGGTCTTTTACATATCTAACTCACTTTACTTCCATCTTACCAAATTAGACACTTTCAACCATTTTGGACAAAATTACCCTTAGTTCTATTCAATCATCGATCTTCTTCTTCTTCTTCTTCTTCTTCTTCAATCATCGATCTACTTCTTCTTCTTCCCCTTCTTCTTCTTCTTCTTCTTCTCCTCTTCTTCTTCTTCTTCTTCCTCCTCCTCTTCCTCCTCATCATCTTCTTCTTCTTCTTCTTCTTCTTCTTCTTCTTCTTCTTCTTCTTCTTCTTCTTTTCCTCCTCCTCCTCTTCTTCTTCTTCTTCTTCTTCTTCAATATCGATCTACTTCTTCTTCTTCTTCTTATCTACTTCTTCTTCTTCTTCTTCTTCTTCTTATCTTCTTCTTCTTCTTCTTCTTCCTCTTCTTTTTCCTCTTCTTCTTTTCCTCTTCTTCTTCTTCTTCAATATCGATCTACTTCTTCTTCTTCTTCTTCTTCCTCTTCTTTTTCCTCTTCTTCTTTTCCTCTTCTTCTTCTTCCTCCTCCTCCTCCTCCTCCTCCTCCTCCTCCTCCTCCTCCTCCTCTTCCTCTTCTCTTCTTCTTCTTCTTCTTCTTCTTCTTCTTCTTCAATTTCTGATACCAATCATTATCAATTTTTGAGATTATTGACACGTATTATGTCCAATTTCCTGTAGAAATGGTATGTTTTTAGCTTATACGCTTGCTTTTCTCGTTGGTCTTGCCTCTTTCTTCATCTGTAATGGTATTGTTTCAATTTCCTCTATTTTCCACAAATTTTCTCAATTTTCCTCCATTGCTGTCGCATTTGTGACGAAATTTGTCGTATTTCGTCTGTCGCATTTGCGAGGAATGCGACAAGAGCTGTCGCATTTGCGATGAATGCGACAGCTCTTGTCGCATTTGTGACGAAATGCGACAAATTTCGTCACAAATACGACAGCAATGGAGGAAAATTGAGAAAATTTGTGGAAAATAGAGGAAATTGAAACGATATCATTACAGATGAAGAAAGAGGCAAAACCAACGAGAAAAGCAAGCGTATAAGCTAAAACATACCATTTCTACAGGAAATTGGACATAATACGTCAATAATCTCAAAAATCGATAATGATTGGTATCAGAAATTGAAGAAGATGAACCGAAGAAGAAGTTGGAACGAAGAAGAACCAGAAGAAGAAGAAGAACATCGATGATTGAATAGAACTAAAGGTAATTTTGTCCAAAATGGTTGAAAGTGTCTAATTTGGTAAGATTGAAGTAAAGTGGGTTAGATATGTAAAAGGCCCCTCTTAATTGGGCTAGAGTTGTAATTAGCCCTGTTTTTCCTTACAATACACGGTAATTAACCATATTAATTTTAAAATTCATTTGAAACCCTTTTCTTTCTCTTTTTAGAAACCGTTTTGAGCATATGATATTGAAAAGCCACACCAGTAAAGAATCACCCATTTATGTTTATACATACATAGAGAGGGGGAAGAAAGAAGTGGTTTATTTACAACCGTGTTAAATATTATGTCGTGTGCTTATTCTACATTAACTTATTTCTCCCAAAACGGATTTATTTACATGGTTCGCACCTTAATCGCCGTTGGAACGATTAGGGTGCGTTTCTAGACCCCGTTTGATGAAGTTCACTCGAATCGCCGTTGGAACGACTCGAATATTTGAAAACGTTTGAGATAAAAACCTTTAATGAGAAAACGTGGTTAAACATACAAGTCAATTTTACTTTGTACAAATTCTTTAAGGAAATGGTTCAAAACTCTATTATTTGCCAAGAAAACGATTTTAATTACAATGTTCACTTAATCCGTCGTTGGAACGGGCTAAGGTTTTAAAACGTGATATTTTGAAGACGGTTTGAAATATTAACAAGAATGCCTTATTTATTTACATTACAAAAAAAACATTAGTTTAAATAATTCAATTTGAAAACTCTTTTTTTTTGTGATTTATTTTCCCCACTTATTTAATGGACTCTCTACTTATTACAATCACATTAACAAATCCATTTAAACCACCATTTATACTTCAACAAAGCCCACTTGAAATATGGGCCCATGAATGGGCCAAAAGAATAAAGAAAATAACTTAACATATACATATACCTTTAAATCAAAAGGAGATTATGAGAATAAAAATTAATAAAAAGGGACTACATAATACATATATGAAAATATTATATATAGTACATTTACATTTTAAAAGTGTTGAAAATAGCAAATGAATCTTATAACTAGGAAAATAACATTTATAAAAAAATAATAATCAATGAAATAACCCAACTATCCCAAAACTACATATATACATAATTATTATAGTTTTAAACATCAAAAATAATATATACTAATATCTACTAATTATCTCCCCAAAATGCCCAAGTAAATAACATTTAAAATAGAATTTAATGTAACTTGAATGGATAACAATAAAAAGGAAGGTAATATAATATATACATATATATAAAAATAGAGTAAAAATGGAAAAAACCAATCTCCTAAAATAATCATATATGTTAAAGTTCTAAAACAATTTGAAAATCATATATTAATTAACTATATATATGTATACTAAGGATTAAAAGTCTAAAAGTTAAGAAAAAGGGACCGAAATGACATTTTTTACATTTGAGCAGATTTACCGACGGAAAATCCGTCGGTAAACAGCATTTAGTGACAGAATTGGCAAATTACAGCAGCACTCCAATATTTTCCAGATTTATTCAAAAGCTTTAAATTAAATCTAATTCAATCGTTTTGCACTTCCGAACTACCAAAGATGGATCATAGTTGAAAACGGAAGTTCCTAAAACGATGTTTTCATTTTAAAACGTTATTTGGAAACCTCTTTCAAATAAAAACTTATAATTACAACATTTTCGATACCCGAACTACCTTTTTATCGGATCACGGTTCGTATTGGGATATCCAAAACGAGGTTTTTATTTTAAAACAAAACCGAATTTTATTTAACACGAAACGAAAATTAAATAAATACGCTAACTAAATAAAACGTGACAAAATAAATAAATGATTAAAGGAATAAAAACTATAGCATAAAAAATAAATAGAAGGAGAGAAATAAACTAAATAAAATAAATAAAATAAAGAGTCTAGTCCTCGGATAATACCTTTGATTCGGTATCTGACAGTCGAAGCCGATTGATTCCACGAACCGCGAACTTCCGTTTTTTTTTTATGAAAAATTTAGTAAAAATTGAACTTAGGAAATTTGGAATTTTTGAGAAAAAAAAATATTTTTCTCAAAAAAATCCACGCTCTCTCTCTAAAAATGTTTAGAGTGAGAAAGTTTTCCTCTCCTCAAAAGGCCCCCCCCTTTTTCACCTTGGGATCCGTGCCCTTATATAGGGAAACGGATCCCGGAACAATGGGCGACGCCCAAAAAAAATTGGGCGTCGCCCATTGTGGTTGGGCGGCCGCCCAACATGAGTTGGGCGATCGCCCAACTTTCGTTGGGCGATCGCCAACGGCGTTGGGCGAGCGCCCAATCCTCGTCGGGCGTCCGCCCGACGTGGTTGGGTGCCCGCCCGGCGACCCTCGGGGCGTGCCCCGCGCCGTCGGACGCGTGCACTCCGTGGCCGCCGAGCGCGCGTTCCGCGCAGCCAGACGCTCGCACGTCGCGGCCGCCGAACGTGCGCCTCACGCTGCCAGGCACGTGCGCTCAACGGCCCACGAGGGCGCGCACCGCCAGCAGTCCCAGGCATTGCTCGGACGTCGAGAGCGTGCCACTCGCGGTGCGTTCGACGGACGCCGCGCGCACGTCTCGAGCCGTCAAGCGGGCGTTCGACCATCGTCGTCCGTGTGCGGGATGCCGTTGCGTGCCCGCGCCGTGCCATGAATTTTCCTCCGCTTATTATTCTTTATATATTTTCAAAACTTCCGGAATCAATTGCTTCGACCGTCTTGTTTTCAGGTTTTCGTCACAGGTCCTCCGACTCGATGTCTACAATTATATAAGAAAAAAGAATCTTCATACGGGTAATCTATTGGAACCGACTTAACATTCAAACTAGATGATGGATATATCAAAGTTTATCTATTGACCCGAGGCTTTCTCACATGTCGTCATGTTTATTTTAAACATTATATTTTAAGAAAATGATATTGTCACAAGCAAGCAAATTTTTCCTTTAAAAATGCTTCTTTTAATGATAATTTTGAAAAGAATGTTGGGAGAAAAGAAAATTTCATTGTAATGCTACTATTAGTTTAAATAGTTAACTGACACGAGTAAGTAATATACCAGTGTCATTATTGTAAGGAACCCGATGTTTGAAACATCGGATTCATGGATACTAGAGCTGCTGTAGCGCATCAACAATATTTTTTTTATATTACATAATAAAAACTAAAATTATATACATAAACTATACACCCCTACCTTACAAAAAAAATTTATATATACACAATAAATCATTCTTCATATTTACTCTAAAATTAAATTTAAAATTGAATATGATTTTGCACCAATAAACATGAGTAATATATACTGGTGGACGGGCTAGCTTCGACAAGCTAAGATTTCTTGATTTTTGGTAGTCTCATATTAGATTGTAAGGAGATACTTAGTATTTGTTCGGACTATATAGCGTCCATTGTTCCCCACTTAGCAAATAGAGTCACTCACGCGATGGCACGACATACTCTTTCCAATACTAGCAAGTTTTTTCAGTTTAATATCCCGGTGTGGCTTATGTAAGTAATTAGTCCTGCTGATTAATGAAGTGTTTTGAGTTAAAAAAATCATGAGTACCATGTTTATTTTGGATTAAACCTATTTAGCTCCTATGGTATTCATATTTTTATTATTTGCCCTCTATCATATTATTTGGTAACATTTTTCTCTTCAGTATTTTTATAGGTGAAATTTGATCCATTTATTATCTTCTATATTCACTTAATAGCTAATAGAAATAAGATATTTATTTTGAATTAGTGCCCTATTTAGCTTATGTGGTATCCAAATTTTTGTTATCTGCCTCTCATGGTATTATTTGATTACGTTTGTCTCCTGAAGTATTCTCATAGGTGATATTTGACCCATTTTAAATGAAAAAATTTGTGGTTTATTAAATTTTTTACATGATACAATTTTTAACATGTGATATATACACGTGCCAATTATTTTAATTCCTTTTTCATATACACTTACTATGTGAATATATAAGAAATTATTTGTTTTTCTTATTTATCCACATAAATTCTAGGGAAAAGTAAAAAAATAAACCTTGTGGTTACACCTGTTTTCGAACAACACCTATGTAGTTTAAAAGTTTGCATAATGGTACATTGAGGTTTATTCCGTTAGCAAACACATACCAAATTGACTAACGGTGTTAAAAGTCAAAGGGAAAAGAGTTAATTTAGTCCTTATATTTATTTATATGTTATAAATTAACCTCTTTATTATCTAATTATTACAAACAAACCCTAAAATAAAAAATAAAAATCAATTACACCATCTTCTCCATCTCTTTTTTATTTTTTTTTATTTTTCTTCTCTTTTCTCTCTCTTACCTCTCATCTTTTTTAATTTCTTTCTAAAATCAAATTGAATTTTTGCTAATCCATCGAAAACAAAGAAGTAGACATGAATTGAAAATCTTCAGCTTCCCATACCTCATACGATCAAAACATTACTCCCTAATCAAAACATGCAAACCCACAGCCCTGTTTACTGAAATTCCAGTGATAGACCTCAAAAACACCCCCGAGCTAAGTCTCTCATAGTTGATGCCTGTCACGAATTCGGGTTCTTCAAATTGGTTAATCATGGTGTCTCATTGGAATTCATGTCCAATTTAGAAACTCTAACTACCAGTTTCTTCAATCTCCCTCAATCTGAAAAAGACAAAGCTGCTCTTCCCAATCCTTTTGGCTATGGTAACAAACGAATTGGTCCTAATCAGGTAATTGTTATTATTTTTTCAATTTTAATGTTTGCTCTGTTTTTGAGAGAGACTAAGATGCTCTGTTTTTGTTCAGGTGTGTTTTGGAGGAATATGTAATGGAAGTGAAGAGAATGAGTTACCAAGTGTTGGAATTAATGGCGGATGGATTGGGGATAGAGCCGAGGAATGTGTTGAGTAAACTGTTAAAAGATGAGAAAAGTGATTCTTGTTTCAGGTTGAATTACTATCTGCCATGTCCGGAAGTTCAAGCATTGAGTGGTAGAAATTTGATTGGTTTTGGGGAGCATACAGACCCACAGATAATATCTGTCTTAAGATCCAATAACACAACTGGTTTTCAAATATGTCTTTAAGATTCAATAACACAAAGAAGCCGACGATTTGTATTTCAAATAATATCAGTTCGTTTGTATTTCTTTGTTGTTGATGGATTAGCAAAATTCAATTGATTTTATAAAGAAATTAAGAAAGAGGAGAGAGATAAGAGAGAGAAAAAGATGAGAGATAAAGGAGAAGAAAAATAAAAAATAAAAATGAGATGGAGATGGAGATGGAGAAGATGGTGTAATTTTTATTTTTTTATTTTGGGGTTTGTTTGTGATAATTAGATATTAAATGGGGTTAATTTATAAAATAAATAAATATAAGGATTAAATTAACTCTTTTTCCTTTGACTTTTAACACCGTTAGTCAATTTGGTATGTGTTTGCTAACGGAATGAACCTCAATGTACCATTATGCAAACTTTTAAACCACATAGGTGTTGTTCGAAAACAGGTGTAACCACAAGGTTTATTTTTGTACTTTTCCCTAAATTCTATATGGAAAAAAAATTAAAACAATTATCATGTGTACATGTCACGTGTTAAAAATTGTATTATGTAAAAAGAATTAACAAATCTAATACTTCTCAAAGAAAACAAACCGGATAAATTTCCATTCAAAATGGATTAAATATTAGTATTGAATATCAAAGGGGTCAAATAAGCATTTAAGTCTTTTACTTTTTTATATAGAAAAAAAAAAGTCTTCAAAAATCTATTAAAATTCGTTGTTTGCAGCTTGAAAATATAAGTCTCTTGCTAGGCTTTTCAAAATTTTCTTAAGACTAATATTAAATTTAAAGTTTGCATATAAAAAAGATTTATGGGGCTGACACTGGTGAATTAATCACCATTGTCAAAAAAAAAAAATTGTTTGCTGCTGCAACAACTTTAAATACATGGAAACCGGTGTTTTTCCGGGCTAACTACAAATCTAGCCCAATTAGGAGGGGTCTTTTACATATCTAACTCACTTTACTTCCATCTTACCAAATTAGACACTTTCAACCATTTTGGACAAAATTACCCTTAGTTCTATTCAATCATCGATCTTCTTCTTCTTCTTCTTCTTCTTCTTCAATCATCGATCTACTTCTTCTTCTTCCCCTTCTTCTTCTTCTTCTTCTTCTCCTCTTCTTCTTCTTCTTCTTCCTCCTCCTCTTCCTCCTCATCTTCTTCTTCTTCTTCTTCTTCTTCTTCTTCTTCTTCTTCTTTTCCTCCTCCTCCTCTTCTTCTTCTTCTTCTTCTTCTTCAATATCGATCTACTTCTTCTTCTTCTTCTTATCTACTTCTTCTTCTTCTTCTTCTTCTTTTTCCTCTTCTTCTTTTCCTCTTCTTCTTCTTCTTCAATATCGATCTACTTCTTCTTCTTCTTCTTCTTCTTCTTCTTCCTCTTCTTTTTCCTCTTCTTCTTTTCCTCTTCTTCTTCTTCTTCTTCTTCCTCCTCCTCCTCCTCCTCCTCCTCCTCCTCCTCTTCCTCTTCTCTTCTTCTTCTTCTTCTTCTTCTTCTTCTTCTTCTTCTTCTTCAATTTCTGATACCAATCATTATCGATTTTTGAGATTATTGACACGTATTATGTCCAATTTCCTGTAGAAATGGTATGTTTTTAGCTTATACGCTTGCTTTTCTCGTTGGTCTTGCCTCTTTCTTCATCTGTAATGGTATTGTTTCAATTTCCTCTATTTTCCACAAATTTTCTCAATTTTCCTCCATTGCTGTCGCATTTGTGACGAAATTTGTCGTATTTCGTCTGTCGCATTTGCGAGGAATGCGACAAGAGCTGTCGCATTTGCGATGAATGCGACAGCTCTTGTCGCATTTGTGACGAAATGCGACAAATTTCGTCACAAATACGACAGCAATGGAGGAAAATTGAGAAAATTTGTGGAAAATAGAGGAAATTGAAACGATATCATTACAGATGAAGAAAGAGGCAAAACCAACGAGAAAAGCAAGCGTATAAGCTAAAACATACCATTTCTACAGGAAATTGGACATAATACGTCAATAATCTCAAAAATCGATAATGATTGGTATCAGAAATTGAAGAAGATGAACCGAAGAAGAAGTTGAAACGAAGAAGAACCAGAAGAAGAAGAAGAACATCGATGATTGAATAGAACTAAAGGTAATTTTGTCCAAAATGGTTGAAAGTGTCTAATTTGGTAAGATTGAAGTAAAGTGGGTTAGATATGTAAAAGGCCCCTCTTAATTGGGCTAGAGTTGTAATTAGCCCTGTTTTTCCTTACAATACACGGTAATTAACCATATTAATTTTAAAATTCATTTGAAACCCTTTTCTTTCTCTTTTTAGAAACCGTTTTGAGCATATGATATTGAAAAGCCACACCAGTAAAGAATCACCCATTTATGTTTATACATACATAGAGAGGGGGAAGAAAGAAGTGGTTTATTTACAACCGTGTTAAATATTATGTCGTGTGCTTATTCTACATTAACTTATTTCTCCCAAAACGGACATGGTTCGCACCTTAATCGCCGTTGGAACGATTAGGGTGCGTTTCTAGACCCCGTTTGATGAAGTTCACTCGAATCGCCGTTGGAACGACTCGAATATTTGAAAACGTTTGAGATAAAAACCTTTAATGAGAAAACGTGGTTAAACATACAAGTCAATTTTACTTTGTACAAATTCTTTAAGGAAATGGTTCAAAACTCTATTATTTGCCAAGAAAACGATTTTAATTACAATGTTCACTTAATCCGTCGTTGGAACGGGCTAAGGTTTTAAAACGTGATATTTTGAAGACGGTTTGAAATATTAACAAGAATGCCTTATTTATTTACATTACAAAAAAAACATTAGTTTAAATAATTCAATTTGAAAACTCTTTTTTTTGTGATTTATTTTCCCCACTTATTTAATGGACTCTCTACTTATTACAATCACATTAACAAATCCATTTAAACCACCATTTATACTTCAACAAAGCCCACTTGAAATATGGGCCCATGAATGGGCCAAAAGAATAAAGAAAATAACTTAACATATACATATACCTTTAAATCAAAAGGAGATTATGAGAATAAAAATTAATAAAAAGGGACTACATAATACATATATGAAAATACTATATATAGTACATTTACATTTTAAAAGTGTTGAAAATAGCAAATGAATCTTATAACTAGGAAAATAACATTTATAAAAAAATAATAATCAATGAAATAACCCAACTATCCCAAAACTACATATATACATAATTATTATAGTTTTAAACATCAAAAATAATATATACTAATATCTACTAATTATCTCCCCAAAATGCCCAAGTAAATAACATTTAAAATAGAATTTAATGTAACTTGAATGGATAACAATAAAAAGGAAGGTAATATAATATATACATATATATAAAAATAGAGTAAAAATGGAAAAAACCAATCTCCTAAAATAATCATATATGTTAAAGTTCTAAAACAATTTGAAAATCATATATTAATTAACTATATATATGTATACTAAGGATTAAAAGTCTAAAAGTTAAGAAAAAGGGACCGAAATGACATTTTTTACATTTGAGCAGATTTACCGACGGAAAATCCGTCGGTAAACAGCATTTAGTGACAGAATTGGCAAATTACAGCAGCACTCCAATATTTTCCAGATTTATTCAAAAGCTTTAAATTAAATCTAATTCAATCGTTTTGCACTTCCGAACTACCAAAGATGGATCATAGTTGAAAACGGAAGTTCCTAAAACGATGTTTTCATTTTAAAACGTTATTTGGAAACCTCTTTCAAATAAAAACTTATAATTACAACATTTTCGATACCCGAACTACCTTTTTATCGGATCACGGTTCGTATTGGGATATCCAAAACGAGGTTTTTATTTTAAAACAAAACCGAATTTTATTTAACACGAAACGAAAATTAAATAAATACGCTAACTAAATAAAACGTGACAAAATAAATAAATGATTAAAGGAATAAAAACTATAGCATAAAAAATAAATAGAAGGAGAGAAATAAACTAAATAAAATAAATAAAATAAAGAGTCTAGTCCTCGGATAATACCTTTGATTCGGTATCTGACAGTCGAAGCCGATTGATTCCACGAACCGCGAACTTCCGTTTTTTTTTTATGAAAAATTTAGTAAAAATTGAACTTAGGAAATTTGGAATTTTTGAGAAAAAAAAATATTTTTCTCAAAAAAATCCACTCTCTCTCTCTAAAAATGTTTAGAGTGAGAAAGTTTTCCTCTCCTCAAAAGGCCCCCCCTTTTTCACCTTGGGATCCGTGCCCTTATATAGGGAAACGGATCCCGGAACAATGGGCGACGCCCAAAAAAAATTGGGCGTCGCCCATTGTGGTTGGGCGGCCGCCCAACGGCGTTGGGCGAGCGCCCAACGCGAGGTTGGGCGCCCGCGCCCAATCCTCGTCGGGCGTCCGCCCGACGCGTTGGGCGTTCGCCCGACGTGGTTGGGTGCCCGCCCGGTGACTCTCGGGACGTGCCCCGCGCCGTCGGACGCGTGCACTCCGTGGTCGCCGAGCGCGCGTTCCGCTCAGCCAGACGCTCGCACGTCGCGGCCGCCGAACGTGCGCCTCACGCTACCAGGCACGTGCGATCAACGGCCCACGAGGGCGCGCACCGCCAGCGGTCCCAGGCATTGCTCGGACGTCGAGAGCGTGCCACTCGTGGTGCGTCCGACGGACGCCTCGCGCACGTCTCGAGCCGTCAAGCGGGCGTTCGACCATCGTCGTCCGCGTGCGGGATGCCGTCGCGTGCCCGCGCCGTGCCATTAATTTTCCTCCGCTTATTATTCTTTATATATTTTCAAAACTTCCGGAATCAATTGCTTCGACCGTCTTGTTTTCAGGTGTTCGTCATAGGTCCTCCGACTCGGTGTCTATAGTTGCCCCTACTTTTCTATTTTGACAGTGATGTGTGTGTTTCGAAAACGTTTTTTGCTAACGTACACATGTAATGTAAAACATATAAAAGTAAAAGACACGTAACGAGTAGGAGGGAACATACCTGACCTTTGCGCTGCGCGCTCCGGCGTTGTTCTCTGACCTTTTCAGACTCTGCTTCGGGCTGCACCCTAATTCACGACTGCGGGGATAATGGCTAAACAGCTACCCTATTTCAAGATTGCGGGGATAATGGCTAAACAGCTACCCTATTTCAAGATTGCGGGGATAATGGCTAAACAGCTACCCCATTTCAAGATTGCGGGGATAATGGCTAAACAGCTACCCTATTTCAAGATTACGAGGATAATGGCTAAACAGCTACCCTATTTCAAGATCACGGGGATAATGGCTAAACAGCTACCCCATTTCAAGATTGCGGGGATAATGGCTAAACAGCTACCCCATTTCAAGTTTGCGGGGATAATGGCTAAACAGCTACCCTATTTCAAGATTGCGGGGATAATGGCTAAACAGCTACCCTATTTCAAGATCACGGGGATAATGGCTAAATAGCTACCCTATTTTAAGACTGCGGGGATAATGGCTAAATAGCTACCCTGATTTGCGACTGCGGGGATAATGGCTAAATAGCTACCCCGATTTACGATCTTAGGTAAATATGGCTCAAAAGCAACTCCGGTCTGCGACCATGAGTCAGATGGCTCAAAAGCAACTCCGATCTGCGACCGTGAGTCAGATGGCTCAAAAGCAACTCCGGTCTGCGACCGTGAGTCAGATGGCTCAAAAGCAACTCCGGTCTGCGACCGTGAGTCAGATGGCTCAAAAGCAACTCCGATCTGCGACCGTGAGTCAAATGGCTCAAAAGCAACTCCGGTCTGTGACCGTGAGTCAGATGGCTCAAAAGCAACTCCGGTCTGCGATCGTGAGTCAGATGGCTCAAAACCAACTTCGGTCTGCGACCGTGAGTCAGATGGCTCAAAAGCAACTCCGGTCTGCGACCGAGAGTCAGATGGCTCAAAAGCAACTTCGGTCTACGACCGTGAGTCAGATGGCTCAAAAGCAACTCCGGTCTGACACCGAGAGTCAGATGGCTCAAAAGCAACTCCGGTCTACGACCGTGAGTCAGATGGCTCAAAAGCAACTCCGGTCTGCGACCGCGAGTCAGATGGCTCAAAAGCAACTCCGGTCTGCGACCACGAGTCAGATGGCTCAAAAGCAACCCTGGTCCACGACCGCGGGTCAGATGGTTCAAAAGCAACCCTGGTCCACGACCGCGGGTAAAATGGCTCAAAAGCAACCCTGGTCTCTAAATCGACCGCAGGAAAAATGGCTCAATAGCAACCCTGGTCTCTAAATCGACCGCAGGTAAAATAGCTCTTTCTAGCGACCCTAGTCTCTAAATCGACCGCAGGCGTGTAGTGATGCATATAGATGGGTGAATGTAGCCTAGTCTATGGATGCATGTAAACACCTATGTGTGTGTGTGCAGGTGACTGTGCGTGTGTTTGAATGTGCATAAGTGTGGCTTATGTGTTTTGCTTTATGCGGATGTATGGACATGTATGTATGCAAACTATGTATGTGTGGATGAGATGGTCAAATGGATTCCCTTTTCATAGGCTGGAGGATTTCGGTAGCTTTAGATCGATAAATGATGCTTCGGGCCATCCCCAAGGTGTGCAAGGACGAGGGTGAGGATAAGTTTGAAACCAAGGGTTATAAGGACGGGAATTTGGTTTCGATGAGCTTGTGTCAAGGAAAGGTATGTGGCGATGCATAGAGATGGGTGGATGTAGCCTAATCTATGGATGCATGTAAACACTTATATGTGCGTATGCAGGTGACCGTGCGTGTGTTTGAATGTGCGCACGTGTGGCCTATGTGCTTTGCTTTATATGGATGTATGGACATGTGGGAATGCAAACTATGTACATGTGGATGAGATACTCGGATGGATTCCCTTTTCATAGGCTTGGAGGATTTTCGTAGCTTCAGATCGAGAAATGATGGTTCGGGCCGTCCCCCAGGAGTGCGAGGATGAGGGCGAGGTTAAGTTTGAAACTAAGGGTTGTAAGGATGAGGATTTGGTCTTGATGAGCTCGTGTCAAAGGGCTCTCGCTTTTAACCAGAGTTTGACGTATTCATTTTCTCCCTAATTTTTGCCTGAGCTGCCCTTTTCGGGTTTTCAACTCAACGGGATCTCTCCGATATTCTCTATCTCTCCTTTTGCATGAACTGCCCCTAGGGGTTTTCAATTCATCTTTTCTATATCTCACTGATTTTCTCTATCTCTCCTTTTGCTTGGATCGCCTCTTTTGAGGTTTTCAATCCAGCCTTTTTGTTCAATTTTCTTCTCCTTTTCTTTCTTTCTTGATTGTGAATGATACCGGATAGCACAGGGGGTTTATATTCACGGGCCATTTCTATGCTAATCATTTGACGATGAGTTCATGCCCGATGCCTTCGTTAATGGAGAAGTCCGGAGTGAGATGGACGTTGATCTGATTGTAGGGCCGTGTCCCCCCGATTAAAGTTACCGTCTTGGTGTAGGTTAGAAGTTGATGCGGGCGTATGCCCCTGCCAACTCGAGGTGAGATTTCATGTGCGCCAAACTAGGGATACTGCCATTGGGAGTAGCTATGGAGGAGAGACGCTTTGGTCGAAATTTGACCCTTGAGAGGACCACATAGGAGCAGAGGAACCCGACTTCATGGAGCATGAGAGAGAGGAATAGTCTTTTTTTTATTATTTTAGTTTTTCTTTTTTTATAGATTTTGGATCGGTTTATGGGTGTTGGGGTGATTTCAGTCGAGATGGGGTGTCTATTGATGCGGGTGTTGTCATTAGAAATGCAACCGTCTAGCTTAAATAAAGCACCTGGCAAAGATACATTGAATTGTTTACTGCTCAGTTTATTAACCACCGTCACCAAAGCATGCCCTTTCGGGTTTTCACACTTCAGTTATTTTAACTCTCTCCTTTTACCCCGGAATTTTCAAACAAGCGCCCCGTGGGGTTTTCACTTATTGGGGTGTCCCTTATTGTTGCATAGGCCGTCCTTTGCGGATTTTCAACCTATCGGGATTTTCTTTCTTTCTTTTTTTTTTATTTTCATGAGAAGGATTCCTCGGTTCCCTCGAGATTGATTAAAGTTCTGAACTTTGTTGCCGCCTTCGGCTTCCCTTGACTACGCATTTGATCTTTCTTCGTTACAGTGTGCTTTTCTCGTACATTTGATTACACATTTGTTGGACAATGTCAACCGTTCTTGCCACCTTGACGCCTCTTGGCTGATCACGTCAGCTTTTGATTTATTTTCTTTTACTTCCGATTGACTTGACTTTGCTCCAGGGCCTTTTTAGCATCATTTTTTTTTCTTCTTCCTTTGTTTAACTTTGAGGCATCATAGGTCTAACCCTTTCGTTGATCCTGGAACAAAATACTTTATCGCTGATAGGTTAGTTGCCCCCGCCTCGTTCTAAATGGCGCACTCCTGTACTTGTGTCCCCCCTTGGGGGGAGAAATCTTTGTCGGTGCCTCAGTGTAAGTATGGCTCTGAGGGCTTGTTGCTTGCTCCATATTTTCTTTTCTTTTTCTCTCTTTTGGACTTTGTTGATTGTCGCTCAATCTTCTTCTTGGCAAAAGCCGGTCAGAACCCTTCGTTTTATGGATCTACGTCCGACTTATCATTGTAGAGTCAGGGAATCGCTTCTCATGATTTATTTTGCCTTTTTTTTATTCTCTTAATTTTCTCTCTTCAGTGGTTAAGTACTGAGCAATAAGTATATTCTAGAGCTTATGTCTGTGCCATGATAGAAGCGGGAATATCTCAATTAAGTGGATATCAAATGTAAGTACGTATGTTTAGGATAAACTTGCGGAAACGAAATTTCATTGAATTCAAAAGGAGGTTAATAACATCTTGTGGAATAGAAGATAAAATAAAAGACAAGGATAAAGACTACAAGTGCAATCCTCTCTCTCATACTACTTCAGGAAGCTTCAAGTTCTCCTGCTTCATAAGCGTCCTCAATCTAGAGAACCTCTTCTTTCGTTTATCCTGATCCGTGGTAGACCTCACCGTTCAAGGAACAAGTCGAAGACTTCATCCGCTGAGAAGGATCTGGGTCACTTATCTTCCCAGCTTCGATGAGATCTTGGATTTCATGCTTCAACTTCATGCAAGTGCTTGTTTCGTGACCATATTTCTGGTGGAAGTGGCAGTAGCCCCTGCGTTTGACTAATTCAGTGGTTGGACCTCCCGTGGCTGGTAGGGGATGAAGTATATCATGCATTTGTAGACCCTCCAACACTTCTAATAAGGGTTGAGTGAAAGTGGAGAATTCCCTTCCCTCCCTTCTATACTGAGTGGGCGACGGAGGGCGAACAACCCTGGTAATCTCATGTCCCCGATGGTGTGGATCTTGTTGTGTTCGTGAAATATGGTGTGAGACTACCCTTGGTGGAGTGAATATTTGTGGATTAACTTGTGACGCGAGCTGGAACATAGGTTTCTCCACAATAGCTTTTGGGATCTCCGCAACCAGTGACTCGCTCAGGACCTCCCTGACCAACCTTTTCAGTTCTATCTTGAATTCATCTGAAGCAAGGATATCGGGAAGAACTCGCTCGATTTCTGCTCTGAGATTGAAATCTCCTATCATCTCTTGGGAATTTTCAACCCCCTCATGCTTAGTATTCTCCGGATCATTAAGAGCACGTTTGAACTCATCAGAAAAGATGTATTTGGCTAAAGCCCCTTGCACACGGCTCTCAAGATTGTGGTTTGAATTGCTGGACTGGGCCATGAGTTGGGTTTCTAACAAGGAAAGAGAAAGGATCGGTGAGTGGAGCTTTTTAGGCATTATGAATTTTGATGATGCACGTGCGATGCGAATGCTAAAGCTATCTACTTGTGCCTCCTATAGATGGATGTATGATTTATGCATGATTCGTGGTCTGCGCTTTATTTCTTACAACATAAACACGATTTGACTGGAGCTAAACCCCTTTTTTTCTTTTTTTTTTCTTTTTACCAGAGCCGTCGGCAGTACCTCGATCGTTTGTGCTAACTTACCTGTTTGGAAATGCCGATGCCTAAAACCATTTCAACTGTTATACACACCTTAGTACGAACCCTACAAGTTCACCTTGCAATGCTTTACAAGATGTACAATGTTGAATGACGCTTGACACGACTGACACTTGTGAGATTGAGATGACCCTCATGATGAGTAAAGTTCCCTAGGACGCTAGGTATTGGAGGGGTAGCGACATGAGTGGTGGGAATGACATACTTGGTACATTGATACGACTCACGATCTAAAAAGAACAACCTAAGTGACCATGCATGAGGTGTATGTGAGGGATTGCCATCCTTGGTGGCAATGACGTACTTCGAAGATAGGCGGTGTTACACGGACTGATGTGACGCTCATGGTATGTCCGAGACTCAAACAGACCGTGATGGAGGCATGCGGGGCATTTGTCCATAGTTTACTTGGTATCGATACTGATAACAGGGAACCGTCTTTCTGGGAAACACAAGTTTCTTGAAACAGACCGACGTAGAGGGTGTGTCCTAAACTAGAAGCAAGCGGGATGAGACCACCGCATATGGGGTGTGGGTCAAGGGTTAGTTTAAACCCAAGACACGAATACGTAGGTGTACCAACGGAACCTTGGCGTGTTATGCAGAAAGTGGCGATGCACGGGACATGCCCTAAATAGGTTAAGGCATAGGGGAGGCTCGAGTGACATATGTGATGTGCGCTAATCGTCAGCTTCTCCTGGAAAGCAACTATTACGATGATGGGTATTATCTGACGGGATAACGAACACGGAATTCCCGACACTCGAGGTACGAATAGGATGCATATGTCAACGTACGAGGTACGTGTCAATTATTAACTCCTACTTGGCTCACTAGCATCTTGACATAGTGGTTTGAAACGTGGTGCGTTCAGGAAACACGATGACGTACTTGGTATGCCTTAGAGGTAGCCAAAAGGCATGATGGGAGTCCCACTTGATGTGCCCCCACGATTGACCTATACGTAACTCACGAACGATGTGATGGCTTGATTTTGGGATTTCGACCATTGTGGGGGAAATCCAACATACTAGGTACGAGACACGAATAGGGTACGCATATGACACACGTATTATCTGACCAACTTTGGGTACAGAGGAAGCATAGAGATGACTCAAGAGGTACCTCCTACAACATTGGAGGTGTCAGCTAGACACGACACCGACACGCGGGGTGCAGTCTAAGGATTAACCCACGCCAGAGACACACATACCTCGATGAATTCGTGGACATTGGTGCGTCTGGTAGGACGAGAGGTGTCCTAAACCTATCGAGGTACCAACGAGATGGAAATGACGACTTACCTGGTATTCGTCAAAGGTCAATTTGTTTCATAGCGCAAACCCGACGATGGTATGTTTTATGAGAATCCCTAAAGATCTTACGTGGATATTTATGACGTATTTGGTCCATCACTCATATTTGAGACACCAGCAATGACACACAGGGTAGACATCGATAGTTCGATTGGAACCTATCACTATGAACAATTTGAGGAGCAACGAAGGTGCAAACCAAGACCTTAGAGGTAAGTGCCAAACATTGGACTTAGACGCGGTACGAACAACTCGATACTACTGATACGAGCAAGGCCCAAATAGCGACACATAGGGCATATGTCTCAGACTCGTGAATAAGGAAATTCGGAGTTTGGGGGCGCATGGATAACGGTACCAATGATATAGGGGGAGCGTGTCGAGGATTTGACAATATAAACAAACCGCTGTTTGAGGCGTACTCAAGACATGAGTGACGATTTACAGGGCGTACGTCAAGAGTTTGATAGGAACCTCACGACATGAACGACTCAGCGTGTCAAGGTATGAGCGGGACGCTAGAGACGGATCATAGGGTACGTGCCTAAGGGTATGATTTGGACTCGATGACATGAATCCCTCTATATGACAGGTACGTACCAAAAGTTCAACTCGAACTTGATGATACAAATGACTCGAAATTGGAGATGTAAGCGAGGTGCACGTGATGACATATATGAACTTGCCCCAGATTCGACTTAAACTCAATGACATGAATGACTCGACATTTGACCTGCGAACAGGACGTACCAAACCGCGTATGGGGGTGTGTGCCACAAGCTTAACCCTGACTGGATGGTATAAACGACTCAGTCTTTGATATGTGAGTAAGGTGCGAGGGATGACACACGGAACGTGCGTCAAAGGTCGGTCCAGAATTGGATAGCCTAATGACATATTCGTGGGTTACAAATACTGCCGATGACAAGGCGACATGTGGGGCATGTTTTGACAAGGCCCAACGTATGATTGAAGTGCAAGCGGTGACATACGGGATATGTGCCGAAAGCTGATATGCGTTCGAAGCACTAGTGTCACATGTGTTATGATATACGGTGACACACCTGTTACGTCTCATATCGATTTGGTTGTTTTGAAGATGCGACGGGGTGTCTCAAGAAGAGCAAGGATGCGCGGGTTACCCTAGTACAATGACATGTCGACATACAAGGTACGACCGAGGGTACCAATGGGGTGTGACGATGACCTACTAGCCAAGAGGTTAGTACAATAACGCATAGATTCATTAGATGTGACGAGGCGACATATAAGGCACCAGTTAAAGCGCAGATGTGACGCCGTGACTTCGTGTGAAGCGTGCGTCAGAGGGTCAATGTGAACCTGGGGTCTGGACAGTGGGATGATGTAAATACGAGGGGGCACTATGACGACCCACGTGGCGCACCTAAAGGTACAAATGGGAAGCGTGGACAACACACCAGTTAAGGGTTCGTTTTGGAGCTTCAGGGCATTGTCCACAACTCTGAAATACGGAGGTGCTACGTATGGACTACATCCCCAGATGCGAATGACGACAGGTAAACGAGATTCGTGTGAAACAGTTCACTCAACCCTAAGGTTCCGATCTTACAACCACGTAACTTTGGAGTATAGGTGCACGGCGCGCCGACACACGTGGCATGTCTTAGCGTGCGAAGGTCATGATGGCAACCTACGAGGTGAGGGGCATGGATAATACAACAACGTAATTTGGAATCACCTGGGCATTGTGTATAACGTGGCGACATCCGTAGGTATGTCTTGAGATACGAAAGGGAGATGACGACGACCCGTGAGATTATGGTTCTATTTGAGATCAATGTACCAGTCATAATCTTGAGATGTGTTGGCTAAGGCGTAGCGACATACATGGTATGTCTTGAGGCATAGGTAGGACGTGTATGAGACATGTGACGAATGGTTAATTCGAGTCTCGAGGGAACCGACGCCGTGATAATGTTTTTTTTTTGAACAACTGATATGTTGTCAGTGACGTGGCGACACACCTAGTATGTCTTGAGTTGACCGTGCGGACAGTATACGGGACCTGCCCCCCGATGCGAATGTCAGGATAAGCGGGGTATGACCACCAAACAAGCCTAACCATGATAGAGGGATACGGGATACATCACGACATATGGGATATGTCTCCGGATGACGTAAACACCATGGTGAAGGCGCATGTGACATGTCACGATGCACCAGGTACACTCTCTAACGGTATGAACAGGATGATAAAGATATGTGCGGTGTATCCCCCATAAAGTATAACATGGCGAAGACATAGGGAATACCTTAGGGTCTAAAGGTGCTCCCCCGGACTAATATATGAGACACATCATAACATGCGGGGTAGACCTTTTGATGGGCATGCGAGACATGGTAAAGACGCGCGAGATATATTGAGATATACGGGGCATGTCTTCCGTTAGGCACCTAGCAAGGCGAGAACTCAAGTCATGATATACGGGGTATGGCTCTAGACCAGCGTATCCGACATGGAAAACGCATATGCGACTTATCGCAATGTACGACTTTGACAATACCCGGATGTACGCGGTGCACGGCGGCGCATCGAGTACACGTCTTGACTAGCGTATAGCTGACGTAATGGAGACGCATAGGACACTCCACGATATGGAAGATGGGACGGGGTAAGGACGTATGGGCTACGTCACAGCCTAAATGGTATGCCTTTCGTCTAACGTACATAACATGGTGAACAAGCACCTGATATGCCCTGACATATGGGGCATGCAACTCATGCCCCTTGCTTGGCGCAAGGAATGAGGCGAAGATGTACATGATGCGTTATGACACACATGGTACCCCTTCTGACCGGTGTGTAATGATGTGGTAGAGACACAAGGAATGGATCATAATATACGAGGCACAACAGGGAAAGGACATGTGGTATACGTCATAGCATAACGGGTACGCCCCTTGATCGGTGTCTGAATGATTAATGGAAAATGCATGGGGGTGCGTTACATCCTCAGGGGTACGACAAAGTAAAGATGCAAGGAATACATCACCACATGATAGGTGGGACTCTTGACGGGTTGACGCGTGATGACACGACACAACAAGGACATAGGGGATACGTCACGAGAGAACAGTACGCCTATTGACAGGGTAAGGACATATTGGAGGTGCCGTGACATATGGGGTATGCCAAAACCAAGGCGTAGGGGATACGCTATGACATAATGGTTGTACCTTCTGACTGGTGCCTACGATACTGGAAAAATGTACGAGGTACGCTACCATACACATAGTATGCTAAGGCAAAGACGCATAGGATACGTCACGATATAATGGACATGCCTCCTAGCTAGCATACAAACGACACGGTGAAGATGCGCGAGACGTGCCAAGGTCGCATAGGATGCATCCCAACACATAGGTATGACAAGGCAAAGACGTATGGGATACGTCACGACATAAATAGTACGCCTCCTGAATGACACGCGACGCTGGGGTCGACTCTTTCTCACTTTCCTAATAAACACGTCCTAAATCTATGAAACCTAGAATGGCTGCACGCAATGCGGTTAGCATGCAACGCTCTATATGGTATGATTGCAATGATTCGTTAAGCATAGAACGCATTATAACTTAAATCTGACTCGACTGATGTACAACAAGATATAAATCTATACAAACAAACTAGTTAGCGAAAATCGTACATAACGCGTAATTAGATTGCAATAAGAGAAAGAAAACGTTAGATAACAATCACAATCATCACATCATCTCTCTTCCATCCTTATTTCTCCACACACTCGTTGGTCCAAGTCTCTTTCCTAGGATTTTGGTATGGGCTCACACCGTGGTCCAGAGGACGCGTGATGCCATCGATTATTGCGGAAAAGTAAATCATCCATCAGACAATACAGTTCGTTTTGACGTATCCACGTTCAGTGACTTAAGAAATCGACCAAATTGGATTGTCCTTTCAGAATAACTCATCTTTCGTCCTTTTGCGAGACGCATTAATTCGGGTTTCGACTCCCTTTGAGCGCATCTCGGTTTTTAGACATGGTTCCGGTTCAATCGTCGTTATCGTCGATGACTCGTTCCCTTTTGTTCACGTGGGTTCGTGTCTCGATTTTTGGATTACAACGGGATCATTTGGGTCTTATCAAGAGACGTAACCACGTGTTTATTTAGTGATGGAATCACTTTTGGATTTTATTTAAGGGAACGGACTCATCGCGTAACGTGTTTGTTCTTAGCGTCGAGGATTCGTTTGCTCATTTTGCTACGTGAAAAGATGGCGAGTCTTATTTTGAGCGCACGATAATCTTTCGGCTAATTACAACTCTTTGTTCCTCCCAATCCACGGGATATATCATCTCAGTGTGGTTATAGAAAATCAACGTTTCGTTGAATCGCGTGTTTGTTTGAAGCGAGAATATCACCGTTTTCTTTCCTTTAGGCGCGAATTTAAGCAAACACGTATATCGGGCCATATTTCTTGCAGTTTTGGTAACAGTCGAAATGATCGAGTCGTTAGTCAAAACCCGCAGTCTCGTCCATATGGCGCAATTATATGGTTTGGCTTAATTCGGCTTCGAGATTTTAAACGGGGTATACTCTCGTTCGAGGCATGTATTCAACGGCATTGGTTTATTTTCTTTAACTACTCGCGGGATTAACATATATCGTAGATTTGGAATGATTTTGGTCGTTTAGTTCATTTTTGTCTTTTTATTTTCTTAGTCACCTTTTGCGGACACGTCCATTTCTCTTAAGAATGACACAAGGCATAACGTAAAAGCTCGTCTTTTATTCGGAAGGGACGGGCTACTTGTGCGAAACTTTTCACGTTACAACAAGGTCGTTCGAAATAGAAATGTTCTTCGTTTTCGTTTCGTCGTGATCTCGTTTTATCCCAATTTATCTAAAGAATGTGAATAACGGCTACCGTTAATATAGTCTTTTGTATCGAAATATAACTATCCTTAACACCGAACCGATTCATACTAATACGTGCTTACGTCATAACGTATTTCCTGAACACGTGCCTTCATCGGGACACCGAAAGGGACAAGGCGGGTCGCACATGTTCATTCATATGAGATGACTAAGTCGTCTTTAGTTCAAATCATTTCGATGTTTTAGGGTAATTAGTATGTCGATTCATGAGTATATATTAACGCATCGTCTCATTTTCTTTATATAACTTAGGATTAGACACGTATCATGGCGGTTTGAAAACACGAACTGATTCATTTATCACATCAAAAATAGTAACGGGTAATCCTATGGAAACTTCTAAGGCTACTATATGCTGACACGGCTGACCGCGGGACCTCACAGGACCGCACAGATTCGCCCCTAACGAATGAATGAGGACCCTCTGGCGCCTTACTGTAAGGGGGAACTTACGCTAGCCTCTTTCGAGCGACGAATGGACTCTCGCTAGAGGTTTCGCGGAAATTACCCAAAGGGTTTGCAATAATGCTCGTGAATGCATACGAAAAGAAGTAAAATGATCCGTCCCCGTTAAGGGCTTAGTGCATGCCTTCCGGAATCAAATTTCTCGCTTCCCCAGCAGAGTCGCCACTTGTTAGACGAGGCGACTCTTCCATATCTCCGAGCTCCGGTCCTGCCGAGCAGCTTGATTCCACGATTGGTTGCTTTCGGCGCCAATCACCGCTTACGTCGCCATGAGGTTGTCCACCCCCCGGTCCGCCCAGGAGATTAGGCCGCGGCGCCTCGTCTAACAATAATCCATCATAGGGTTTAGGAACCAACTTTGTATGGAGTCGGTCGGTACAGTTTCACATAATTTCTTAGTTGGATCGTCTACTGGTTTACCGAGGCTCTAGCCGAGGTGGTGCAATTTAAAGCTTTCTTTTCCTATTTTTATTGGAACTCTTTCCAAATTTGGAGAAACACTTTTGGAGTAAATTATGTATGTAGTGTACAACATTTACCTAATATCATACTTTGGTGTACAACCTTTATTTTTGCATAAAAAACTATCCCACTGATATTAGGCGAATATAAACTCGCTATATGACGTTTAAGAAGCCCAAACCATCACCCAGGAAAAGAGAACATGTGGCGTCATCATATCAAAATTGGTTAATACGACTCTGTATTGAAGATTTAGGCTTGGGAAGTCTCAAAAATCCAATCTAGGATCCACATGTTACAACAATTACGCCCGATCCTATAAATCACAGACCTAGTGGGCTTAAGGGATATTAGACCCCAATATCCAGGCACACGTTCACCTATTAACGGGCGACACATAGCACATCTCCGCTCCTAAACTCATAATCGTCTTCTACAACTCAATCATAGTATAAATAGAGTAAGAACAACTCAAGGTACACTACTTTATTCATTTATTAAGTTTACATCTTAACTTTGATTCACCATTGTGTTCCTCGAAATTGACTTAAGCATCAAAGAGCGTTAGCTGGACAATGATCCCTCTTTGACCATGTTTATGTCCAATTATAGGTTTTCAAGTAGACTTACGAGATTCAACCACATCAAATTGGTACAGTGAGCGTGGAATAAACATAAAAATGACTCACTTAAGTAGTTCCATCCAACTCCTATCCTCCCTTGCAGTCCCTACATTCGGAGTCCATATTGTGGAAGAAGAAGAAGCACACTGACAGTTTTAGGAAGACCACGATCTAGCTCCCGAAGTCGAGAAGGATACCGAAGCCCTAGATCCCCAACATCAAAGGCTCTTAGGCACAACTCTTGACGACCCCAACATGAAAGGCTCTTAGGCATAACTCTTGACGACTGGTAGAAAACTTGGGATCTGTCCATGACGTCATCAACATTACGCGGCAATAACATGCCATCCAAATGGCATAAGTTAAAGAGAAGCTAGAGATAAAAGTAGAGACTATCAAGTACATGAATAAACTTAGAAACACCAACTGCTCAATCGAGCAACACACTGTTCGAAGCTGTAGTCGTCAGCGAGATGAATCACCAAAAGATCAGCTAAGGGATTTTAGCACCCAGTCAAGGGAAAAGAAAACTCCCCAATAAGGCGCCACAGACCTAGAACTCCCCATATACAAAATGCAAGGAAGGCTGATGAGAAATCCCCTGAGAGATCGACCTAGGTAAGAGAAGAAAAATGACCCTCCCTGAACAGGAGGACCCTAGACTCAAACTTCAAAAGACTCGGCATAGATTTGCCAAGTCTCACTCCATCAGCCAGGAAAAGATAGTCGAGCCCAAGACCCAGGATCAATGGTTGCCCAAGGAAATAAACTTCCCAATAAAAGGCGATGATTCGAGGCCAAGTTTGATGCAATAAAATAATAATTGGTTAAGCTCAAAAGCACAATTGCTAAAGCGGGGATCGACTTGAAGCATCCTGACATAACAAAGGTTGAAATACCATTATTCAAGAGGATCATGATCGAACCCATGTCGAGAGGTTTCACATATTCGATGTTGAAAGAGTACAATGGGATAGGGGACCCCGCTACTCACATAAAAAACTTCAGATGGGCTATGGATACTACCACGGCAACTGAGGATGCGATGTGCTGCATATTCCCCATTATCTCAAAGGAAAATGCATCCTACTAGTATGGGCAGCTCGGCATGACAACGATCACCAACTTCAAACAAATGTCAAAGCTCTTCGCCGACCATTTTGTAATGTCTATTCTTGAGAGCAAACCATACATGATCCCAACTACCTAGACCAACATGAATATAAAAATGTCAAGGACTACATGGAAATATTTTAATAGAAAGCCATTCAGGTGTAAGTAATGAACATGGAAGGAATGGTTGGCATCATGGCATCCAACTGCTTTAATAAAGAGATATCCCGAGAGCTAACCACCAACAGGGTCTGAACCTTCAAGAACCTGATGACTCAGGCAAGGGATTTCTACAGATGGGAGACCCATATGCTAAATCATCTACTTAAAAAGATAAGGTCACCTCCACCAGTGTGCATATGTAGCCTAGAAATGACATGGATCAAGACCAAAAAAAGCCATAAGACCTCTTGAAGAGATTAACAATCTCCATGAACATTTCTGAAGAGGAAGTCATGTATTGAGTAGATAGGAACGAGGTACACATCACATATGCTCTAAAAATGAAGAAATAGCCCTCGCACAACAATGGGGCATACTGCAACTTCCCTAAAAGTGAAGGACACACCACAGAAGTTTACAGATAACTCATTGACGAGCAAGATAAGTTGGATGCCCGACGAAAGCTAAACCATTTTCTTAAGAAAATTACGCAAGGCTCGATATCCAAACTAAAAGAAAGGCGCGACAAGGCTAAATCCCTTCGAGGCATTATCAATGTCATCTTCAGAGGACCTTTCCCAAGGCGATCATCCAATAGAAGAATGTCCCTCTGAGAATAAGAGACCCAACACACTGAGGTCAAACTTCTTATTCAGTAGAACAAAGAATACCTCTAAAAGAGTGCATGTGGATACACTGATGATCAAAGTCTGGATTAAAGACTTCAAGGTTCATATGGTATTGGTGGATACGGGAAGCTCAACCAACATAATCACTAATAAAGCCTACGAGACACTCCGCCTTAAACCTATATGTTTAATTTTTTTTTAATTTTTATACGTGTATGCATATTTTTGTGTTTTGTCATGAATAAGTGATAAAATGATGTACATATATAGTGGAGATGTCAAGATTAATGATTAAGAAGACACAATTAAATGAATTATTCTCAAATTGATCCAACTTGAACGTAGAGATAAAATTGCTTTTGGTTGCGAATGTTAGGCTAAAATTGCACCATTTTAAATGTTAAAGATAAAAAAAAATGTTATTTACTATCAACATTAAAGGTACCTTATTCCTAATATTAACATTGAAATTAACAGTAAGTTATTAACTTTAAATTTAAAATTATTGAATAAAAATAAAATTATAGAATGGTTTTTACTTTTTTTTTTTTTGAAATAATGCCAAGTTTTATTAACTTAAATCAGATGAAAGAATATTGCTAAGAAATGGTAGTGGACATGCCCACTCACCCCGAATAGACACAGAATTGACCACTTTTGCTAGAGCATGGGTAACCAAATTCGCTGAACGCTTAATAAAAGAGATAGAGCACAACTCTGAATCTCGTAATAAATGAATACAATTAGAAATAATGTCAACTAAATACGAAGGACCTTCTCAACCCATTTGAATTGCCTTGACTATGACGAGACAATCAGACTGAATTTGAATTTTCTCACTGGGGCGATGCTTCTTAATCCAACTTAAAGCTTCTTTGATAACCATGGCCTCGGCTAGCTGAGGACTGATATTTCCTTGAAAAGCTCCCATCTTAGCTAAAATGCATTCTCCAGAGTGATTATTTGATGATGCCATAGATGGAAAAAGAACTTTTGATGCAAAAACTGAAAAGAAAAGAAGAAACTTGTCAAAGGACAAGACAAAACCAAACTTGTCAGATGACAAACCCCATATCCGATGAATAACAGCGGAGATAAAAGAACTCCAAATTCCCTTTTTAATCAACATTATTTAACTCATTTGCTTCTCTATTGGGTATTCCTCAGTTTTTCTCTCATATTCATGCTTTGAATTTCTTTTTGCTTCTCAAGTTTTTAGTTTGTGAGGATATAAATTTCAATTATGCAAAGATAATTCACTAGAAAAGAGTAATTTAGTTATTATTGATTTATTGATATGAATTACAGAGATGGCACATCAAGTTGCTGATGTGTACAAGTAAACTATTGATTTTTTTAGTTTTTATTTTATAATTTATTATCTATGAATTCCATAATAATTACTCATTAATTCAATAAATAAGTAATTTTCTAATAAGGGTTGGTGCGAGGGGTAAGGAATTGAATCTCCACTTGTCAGGTTTGAAATTTGATTTCTCATTTCGTCAAAATTTAGTCCTTATTAGTGAGTAATTTATAAATTTCATTTGAAATCCTGATCGAAGTTTGTGGTTTATCTTAATATTGTGAATGAATAGGCATACTCTTACTTAATTTTTTTTTTGACAAATAATCAACTAAAATAAATGAGTAATTTAAAGAAACTCAATAGTTTTTAACTCTTCATCTTACAATTTAATTATTAGAGCATTTTCAACAGTCTCTTAAATTGGCTCTTAAGTTAAAATTTGAGGAGAAATAGTCAAAAAATCAACTCCAGCAGTCTCTTAGTGGCTCATCAAATAACTAAGAGTTTCTCCATCCTCTTTATTAATAGAGAACCTCTCTTCACTATAGTGCCTCCTTATTTTATTTATATTAATAATTTATTATTGAATAGTCTCTCTCCTTTCACTTTTGGTTAATATAACAATACTTAATAACTTTAATATTAAAATAATAAATAGAGAGTGAATATAAAGAGTATGGTTGGAGATGATATGTATTAGTCACTCTTAAATCACTACGAGTCAATTATTTATATTATTTTTAGAGAGTGAACTAAGAGTCTACAAATTTTATTGTAAGTTATTTATCGTTATTTATTTATTTTATTCATCTTCACTTAATTCTCAATAATATATTAAAATAAACAATATGAACTAATAATAATGTTGTGACTATTTCAAAAAAAATAATAATAATGTTGTGACTGTGTCGTTAGGTTTAGAGTTCTGGCCATCGTGTTTCAACTAGCAGCAAAGCGTTCACCTTTAAAAGAATCTCAATTGTAGAAATTAACTATAAACATATTGGTCAAAGTATTTTAAAGAATTTGATCAGGGTGGCTCCCTAGGGTAAATGTGGTCGTCGCGTAGGTTTTGATCTGACGCAGTTTGAGGCATTGTCGGTCTCTTCTCCGTAAGAGTGCGAGACTATCTCTTCGATGTAAGAGTTTTTTTATTGTTCTTGATGTTGTTCCTAGTTTTTTTCCCTCCTCTCAATCCTTTCTTCTCTGGTTCGCCTAATCCCTCATCAACCCCTTTCGCTTTTCTACTGTTTCCCTCCTTTCACTTATTCCCTTTTCTCATCATATCTCTGTTATGTGGAATTTTAATTGTTAGTCGTTTTAGTTGCTTAGCTGCGTTTTGATGTTTTCTGTCTGTAGTGAGTTTGTTATTTTTGCAAAACACGTGATGCCTGCGTGAGTGTCTATCTCTAGGTCTAACGGTTATTTAGCATCTTTTCTATAATGAGTCTTTTTTATGAAATGAATTTGCAAATTTCTCTCCCTCTCTAGATTCTTCTCCCTTCTTTCTTCTTTCTGAATATACTCTATATATCATTTGGTATCAGAGCTCTTTCCTTACTTGTGATTTCACCCACCACATCCAAACATCACCATGGCTAAAACACGATCCCAAGAACTAAAAAAGATAGAAGAAAATCTCAAATCGTTGGTTAAAGGGATGGTTATCGAGAGTAACAAGAAGCAAGAACATTTATTCACGGAGCTCATGGCGAAACAACATATTTCCATTGTTACTGAACTGCAAACCTCTATTGTTGCAGATCTCAAATCCTACATCTCTTCCTTAAATCTCACCGATAACACTTCCACCTTAAATTTTCATTTCTTTGTTAACCTGAACTTTCAAAACTCCGATCAACCCCCATATCAACTTTCTACTCGTTTTACTAAAGTGGAATTTCCACGATTTAATGGTATAGACCTTGAAAGGTGGCTATTTCGCTGCGATCGTTTTTTCCAAATCGATCTTACTCCGTTGAACTCCAGAGTCAGGCTAGCTTCACTTCACTTGAAAGGATGAGCTCTTGAATGGCACCAAGCTTACTTGAAGGGTAGAGGACGATTAGGGGATCCCCCATATGATGAATATGTGAAGGCGGTGACTGGACGATTTGGGGAGCGGATTTATGAAGATCCCATGGCAGATCTTAAGAGGTTAACCCAAACCGGCTCATTACTGGAATACATGGAAGCATTTGATGTTTGCTCCTACAAGGTAACCTTATCAGAAGAAAATACACTGAGTTGCTTCCTTAGTGGACTAAAAGATGAAGTGAGCTATCCTTTGCAAATGTTGGGACAAAAAACCTTACAACATGCATATGCATTAGCCCATATGCAAGATGCTTATCTTAC
Source organism: Euphorbia lathyris (assembly GCF_963576675.1). Lineage (NCBI taxonomy): Eukaryota > Viridiplantae > Streptophyta > Magnoliopsida > Malpighiales > Euphorbiaceae > Euphorbia > Euphorbia lathyris. Next base: position 29,494,149 of record NC_088916.1, on the reverse strand, counting down.
TGCTACTAAGTATGGTAAGACACATCAGAACAGGGCATTTTCCTCTTATTCTACACCTTCTACAACACCTATGCACAAAACACCTCCCCTGTTACCTACACCCCCAAGTTACCTACACCCCCAAATACTGCCAAGTTACCTGTAACTGCCCAAACCTCTGTTCAGCCTTTCCCTAAATTAAATAACCCCCCAAGAACTAGGAGGCTCACTGATGCGGAGTTGGCAGATAAAAGGGCCAAAAACCTGTGTTTTTGGTGTGATGAAAGGTTTACTCCGGGTCATCATTGTAAGAAAAAGTATTTACACATGATCATGGTGCAAGAGTGTCCGGATGAGGAAGATACAGAAATGGACTTTGGAGCAATGGAAGGCTCAATAGAGTCCCCTTCGATATCTCTTTGTGCTATGGGAGGAATGCAAGCTTCTACACCTCAAACCATGAGGCTTATTGGCAACCACAAACGTAAGACTCTGCAGATTCTAGTTGATTCAAGTAGTACTCACACTTTTATCAACTTGACTATTGCTAAAGGGTTGGGATGTTGGTTTGAAATTTATGCTTTAAAAAATTCCATTGATTATCCTTTTAGAAATTATGTTAGCCCAATTACCCTTAGAAATAAGGCACCTGAGTGGGAAATGTTAGATAATAGGAAAGTTCAATCGACTCATCCACCACTTAGGGGTGTAAGGCTAGATCACAATAACCAAAAGGTAGAAGCGATTCCCTATAAGACACCCAGTAATGATGATAAAACCAATGTTAAAAATATAATTCTCCAAAATAACTATACTTATACCAATTTGAATACAATAGGAAGACAACTAGATAGATGCCGTTAGAATCACTATAGCTAATGGGCAGGAATTGATATGTTAGTATTTGTGTGAGTTGTTTGAATGGAAAATGCAAGAACAATTGTTCCTATCTTCCTTTTTGGTTATAAACCTAGGAGGGTGTGAGATGGTCTTGGGAACGCAATGGCTCATGACATTGGGGGATATAATTTGGAACTTTAAAAAACTTACTATGTCATTTAAGATTGAAACCCATCAGTACCAATTACAAGGTATTAATAATTCCTTAGTCAAAGTGATTAGTGAGAGCAACATGTTAAGAATGCTTCACCATGGTTGCACAGCCTTCCTTGCCCAAATACAGTCCATTGACAATGTACAACTTCCACTTCCATCCTGTCCACCTCAATTAGCCCAACTCCTTGATGAATTCAACTCCATGTTTAACAAAATAACTAGCCTCCATCCACAAAGGACCCATGATCATCAGATTAGCCTTGTAGAAGGAACTTCACCTGTCAATGTTAGACCATATTTGCATTCCTTTCTGCAGAAGGACGTAATTGAGAAAATGGTGCATGAACTATTGGAAAATGGAACAATACAACATAGTGTAAGCCCTTATTCCTCTCCAGTGGTGTTGGTTAAAAAGAAAGACAATACTTGGAGAATGTGTATTGATTATAGAGAGCTCAATAGTAAGACAATTAAGGATAGGTTTCCTATACCTGTAATTAAGGAGTTGCTTGATGAACTATATAATTCTGCAGTCTATTCTAAGATTGATTTGACCTCGGGATACTATCAGATCAGGATGCACCCGATAGATATACACAAGACTGCATTCCGGACACATAAAGGGCACTATGAATTCATAGTGATGCCATTTGGCCTCACAAATGCACCATCAACATTTTAGAGTCTGATGAATGACATATTCAAGTCATATTTGGAAAGTTTGTGCTAGTTTTCTTTGATGACATTTTAGTTTATAGCAAGGATATGGAGTCTCATCTGCAGCATTTAAGATTGGTCTTCTTGAAGCTCCAACAACACCAACTATTGGCCAAGCACAGCAAGTGTACCTTTGGTAGTAACTCAGTTGAATATCTGGGACACATTATTCAAGCTGGGGGAGTTTCAACTGACCCCAAGAAGATTGAAGCAGTTTCACAGTGGCCTACTCCAATTACGCTCAAGCAGCTTAGAGGATTTCTTGGTCTTGCAGGGTACTACAGGCGATTTATACGACGATATGGTGTCATCAGTAGGCCCTTGACTGACTTGTTGAAAAATGATAGCTTTTGGTGGTCCGATCAAGCTCATGCAGCCTTTGACTCTATGAAGGTTGCTTTAACTACAGCTCCTGTGCTTGCTCTACCCTCTCCTCACAAGCAATTTGTCATTGAAACGGACGCATATGATGTGGGAATTGGAGTTGTGTTGATGCAGGACTCCCATCATATTGCTTATATTAGCAAGGCTTTGGGGCCAATGCACCAATCACTATCCGTGTATGAGAAGGAGCTACTGGCAGTTGTACATGCAGTTAAAAAATAGGACCATTACATTGCTCACAGACACTTCTTAATCAAGACTGATCATAGGAGTTTGAAATTCTTGCTTGAATAAAGAAGTACAACAGCTCATCAGCAAAAGTACATTGCCAAGTTGTTTGGCTACGACTTTGAGATCACATATAAGAAAGGAAGGGAAAATACTACTGCTGATGCCCTTTCAAGGTTGCCTGTTGCTGAATTTGTGGCCCTTATAGTTTCAACTCCAACTTGCAGTCTACTACCAGAAATTGAGGCAAGTTGGGCTCAGGATCCCTACTTACATGGCATTATACAGCAATTGCAGCAAACACAAGATAATTTAGGGGCTTATACTTGGCAGGGGGCACTCTTAAAGAGGAAAGGAAGATTGGTGGTTGGGAATAATATATAGTTGAAAGACAAACTTTTACAGTTAATACATGACTCAGCCTTAGGTGGACATTCGGGAGTTCAAGCAACTTATAAAAGGTTGCAGTTGCTTTTCTATTGGAAGGGCGTGGAAAGGGATGTGAGGAATTATGTGAGGAATTGTATAGTCTGCCAGACCTGCAAACCTGAAAATGTTGCTACTCCAGGACTTCTTCAACCGCTGCCGATTCCTCAAAATGTTTGGAGTGATATTAGCATGGATTTTGTTGAAGGATTACCGAAATCATAAGGAAAAGAGGTCATCATGGTAGTAGTGGACAGATTGAGCAAGTATGCTCACTTCATTGGATTAAGGTATCCCTACACAGCTGTTACTGTGGTGCAAGTGTTCCTGGATACTATCTTTAAGATGCATGGGCTTCCATCCACAATAGTGAGTGATAGAGATCCAATATTTGTCAGCAACTTTTGGGAGGAATTGTTCAAATTACAATGGGTGAGTTTGTTAAAGTCTACTGCTTATCATCCCTAAACAGATGGACAAACTGAAGTTGTCAACATGTGTTTGGAGACATATTTGAGATGTATGGCCAATGGAAATCCTGCTTTGTGGGCTAAGTGGTTATCCCTAGCTGAATGGTGGTACAACACCAATTTTCATACTTCTATGCAGTTGACTCCTTTTGAAGTAGTTTACGGAATGCCGCCCCCAATTCACATCCCTTACTTTCCGGGTGATTCTGCAATTAAATCAGTAGATCAATTCCTTCGGGATAGAGAATTGGCTCTTAAGATCATGAAGGAACAATTGAAGAGGGCTCAACATCGTATGAAACAACAAGCTGATTTGCACATGACGGATAGGGAGTTTGCTATTGGAGATGAGGTCTTTGTTAAGCTACAACCTTATAGGCAGCAGAGTACAGTGTTCAGGATGAGTCAGAAACTTGCTCCATTGTTCTATGGTCTTTATGTGGTTGAAGATAAGATTGGAAAGGTAGCTTATAGGCTCAAATTGCCTTCTGGCTCTGCAATACACCCAGTTTTCCATGTCTCACAACTTAAGAAGAAGTTGTCAACCCAAGTTATGTCTTCTACTTAGCTCCTAAACCATTATAATGCAGAACCGTTCCCAATAGCAATACTGGATAGGAAGTTGGTAAAAAGAGGCAACCAAGCTGCTACGAAGATACTGGTTCATTGGTCTGATAGGGATCCTAGAGAATCCATGTGGGAATTTGCATTTGACATTCAGCAGCGTTATCCAGCTTTTCATTTTGTTGAACATTGAGGATAAGGTTCTTAAGGGGGATGAATTGTTATGTGGAATTTTAATTGTTAGTCGTTTTAGTTGCTTAGCTGCGTTTTGATGTTTTCTGTCTGTAGTGAGTTTGTTATTTCTGCAAAACACGTGATGCCTGTGTGAGTGTCTATCCCTAGGTCTAACGGTTATTTAGCATCTTTTCTGTAATGAGTCTTTTTTATGAAATGAATTTGCATATTTCTCTCCCCCTCTAGATTCTTCTCCCTTCTTTCTTCTTTCTGAATATACTCTGTGTATCAATCTCTGTCTTTGCCTATTACCTCTCTCGTTCCTCCAATAGAAAATAGCATGTCCGGACCTTAAATAAATGACGATGAGTTTAATGGCATTGATTTTAGATTAGAACCACTTATCAGTAATCCAACTGACCATGGGCTTCTGCTGGCTAGACGTTTTGTTACACATAAGTCCATTAAATTTATAGCAATGAAGAACAAGTTAGCAGACTTATGGAGACTTGGGCATGGAGTTGTGATTGTATATATCTCCTCCAACCTATTCTCTTTCGAATTCTTTCATCCAATTGATAAAGAACGTATTTTGGTAGGAGGGTCATCGACCTTCGACAATCAGCTTTTTATAATGAATTAATGGCAGTAGGGTGCAACTATAGAAATTGTGAATCTTAATTTCATAGATATCTGGATTCAAATTCATGATCTTTCTATTGGTGCTATGTCTGAACAAGTCAGCAAACAATTGGGACATTTTATCGGATCCTTTCGTAAGTATGATATCAATAACAGTATTGGAATGTGGTGCTAATATATGCATATCAGGGTTCGGGTTGACGTATGTAAACCCCTTAAAAGAGTAAAAAAGGTTCGAAAATCTTAGACTGAATGGATTTTTGTTTGTTTTAATTATGAACATCTCGGTGTGTTCTATTATCTATATGGGCTATTGGGTTATTCAGAACGGTTCTATGAGAAAATGGTTGATCTGCGACCCAAGGAAATGCAACATGAGTGGGCGACTAGCTAAAAGCTTCGGTTAGAAGGAACAGTAATACCGGTGGCTGTGGAGGCTAGTAATGGTGGAGCTGAGTCCTTCACTATAATTGGGAGCACTATTTTGAAAACACATACAATCTTGGAGATCCTATCTTTCAATTTGAATAAGTCCTTATTTCTAGGAGCTAATCTAGGTGAGAGTGTTGATCTAAATCTACCAAGGATAGATGTCAATCAGAATGGGGTGTTACATGGTAAAGAAATTAACAGTACTGATTTTCCCAATGGACGGGTCATAGAGTTGTCTGCTGGTCTAGTATTTGGACCCGTGGAAACTATAATGGATTTGGATGCCCAAATGGACACAGAAGAGGAAGACGAGCTAGATTTGGTAGACGACCGTAGGAGACCACATGGAGATTCTGTCTGCAGCCTTTAGTAGATCCCTTTACAAGGCTAAGACTGTACTATATTCGACCAAACTAACCCTCAATATGAAGGAACTACTTCTCACTATGATACAGTTTCTTCTTCTACCCCTGAAGCGGTGAGGCCTGAAGACCAAGTCTGCTGAACGCAATGAGTTGTCTCAGCTAGAACTATCGGGGTATGGGGAATACCCGAAAAGTTCGTAATCTTATTAAACAGCATTCCCCAATGGTTATTTTTTTGATTGAGACATTGTGTGATGTGGGTCGTGTGGAATTTGTAAAGAATAAACTTAATTTTGCAGGTTGCTTTGTAGTTAAAAGTAGAGGGCACAACAGTGTCTAATGATTATTTGGAAGGAGGCTACAGTTTTCACTGTTACTGGGTATTCTAATCATCACATAGAAGTTCATGCTTCTAACTCCTTTTATGGTGATTATTGCATGATGGGATTCTATGGGTATGCAAATTGTAATTCACATTCTAGTTCCTGGGCACTCCTTGACTAGCTCTCTTCTCCCTACTATATTTATCGGTGATTTTAATTGCTTATTATCTCAGGCAAAGAAGCAAGGTGGGCCAGCATACCCCTCTTATTTAATGGATAATTTTTTGACAGTTATCGATAAATGCTAACCACATGAATTATTTTTACAAGGTGATGTCTCCACGTGGGAATACGTCGGTGGACTAGTGGGTGGGTGCGGGAGAAATTAAACAAAGCCTTTGGCACAAACTCGTGGCTATTGCAGTTTGGTGAGTATAAACTTTCTAACCTCTCTTGTGCATGGCTATTCTGATAATGCTCCTCTCTTATTGGAATTTACTTGCCGCCCAAAAGCTTGCCGGAAAAGAAAGTTCAAGTTTGGAATGGCTTGGCTGCTGGAGGCCGATTTTGCTGTTATGGTTCAGAAAGACTATAGTATAGGGCATGGTTCATATGTGGTATCTTGGCTTTCTTGTTACTCTTCCTTGGAGAAAAATCCACAAACCTTGTGAAAAATAGAGTTTTACGTAAAACCTTTGAACTTTACGTAAATCTTTGATAACATAGAGATATTATCCCAAGGACTAAAAGGGATATTCACCTAGAGAACGCCGCGCGAGCCGGCAGGCGGATCTCCACGGTTCTGCTCAGGGATATCCGCTGGCGGACCTATGAGGCGGATCTCTTCATTCACCCGATTCGCCACTATAACGGCTGGACGCCGACTCAGCCGTAAAGATCATTAATGAGTTATCAATTAGCTAACCGCCAAGTTAAAGATAACTTGTAACCGCCATTAATGGAGCATTAATGGAGGCTTTCTAGTTGCCTGAAGGTTACGATTTCCTAGCTATATATAGGCTGATTCCCTAGGCTATCAAGGTACACATTCTCACAACCTTTGTCAATTCAGTTTGTTTTCTTGATTCACCTTACTGACTTTGGCATCGGAGCTTCCCCCCGTCGAACCCAACGACGCCCCCACAGGGACGGGCGTTGATCAGAATTTCCCTACCTGTTACCAATTGGTGCGGTGAAGGTGGAATCCTTAATCAAACAAAGGGTTTTTCGTTCACATTAAGAAACTATGACAATTGGAGATCAGAATCCCTCTTCAGGGATTGAAACACCATTAGTTACACCATCTAGTGCTGGCCGCACAGATTCAACTACTCCTGCAACGCACGTCGAAAGCAGTATGAACCCTGATGCTTTCATCAACATGTGTGCACAAGCAATTAGAGAGCGGTTTGGACCCGAGACGGGGAATCGCCTGCGGTCGTTCATGACCCTCCCTCCGCATTGGAGCATGGCGTCCACATCGGCTGTATCATCCTGGCCCTTGTTAAACTTTGGACCGGGCGCCCAGAGTTCCTCATTTCTCCAAGCTCACAACACGGATTCCATGGTAACTACTACGGCGGCAGGTGGAGAACGACAGATCAATCGGGAGTTATTCCCTGGTGGCGCAGAAGGAAGTCAAAGGAATGATTCAACCCTTCCGGGCGGATCTACGGGTCCTGGATTAAATCTAGGCGGGTCCGATATCCCAAGGCGCCCACGGACGAATCTCTCCCTTGGCGGATCCGAGGGGCGAACGCACAAAAAGCGTAGAAGGGAGAAAAGTAGGCGGTCTAAATCACCCTCGCCTCGACGACCGAGATCCTCACGTCGGGGCAGATCGCCCCCATCTACTGGTCGTAAACGAAGTAAAAGGCCCGCGGAGACGCCCTATTTGAGTGGACCACCACCCCTGCCACCCTCAAGAACTGTTGGACACATCCCGTCGGGAAGCCATGGAGGAGGTAGTGGGCAGGCTCCCCTAGGAGGGGGGCGGAGGAGGTAATAATGGAGGAGGAGGCGGACGTGGAAGTGGAGGAGGGCGTTCGCCATCAGATCCATCATCTGGGTCAAGTTCTTCTTCTTCTCCAAGCAGATCTCCACGAAGGGGTCGCCCAAGGGCGGATTCGGAGAATTTTGATGATAGAGTTAGAGCTCTAGTGCTCCGTATGAATGAGGAAAATGCCAGGCATAATCCGTTCGCCAATAGAGATTCGCCTTTCGCAGTTTGGATTGAGGCAGAGGAAACTGATAGAGCTTTTAAAATACCTAATCTCGCTATCTACACAGGTGTTGACAATCCGGAAGCTCACGTCAGAAAATACCGAATACTGCTCAAACTCAATCGTTCCACCGAGCCTGTGCTCTGCAAAATGTTTGTCACCACGCTAGGAGGTCCAGCCTATGGGTGGTTTCAGTCTTTACCTCCGGGCTCAATAAAAAGTTTTGATCAATTGAGTAGGGAATTTTGTGCTAAATTCGCCGGTTGTATTCCTCCAGTGGTTAAATCAGGAAAGCTTTTTGAGTTAAAGCAGAAGGCGAATGAATCCCTTCGGGAGTACGTGGACACTTTTAACCAATTGTGCATACAAATCGTTGATGTGGATATCTCCGTAGCAGTGGAATGTTTTTGTGAGAAACACCACTTGTAAAAGTTTGCAAGAAGATCTAATTCGAAAGAAACCCACCAGCATGGCAGAATTGATGGAGCGTTGTAAAGACTTTATCGACGTGGATGACATTCGACGAGGATCACTGTCATCACCCAAAAGGGACAAGGGCGAATCTCGCCATCGAGATAGAGACAAAGACAAACATCATGATACTTCCTCTAGAGGCAGGCAAAGGGGTTCTAAGAACAAATCAACGTTTGTCACCTCTTTCACACCTCTCAACGCTTCTAAAAGTGAAGTCCTTATGTGGATCGAGAACAGTCAACACAAACGGAGCATTTCATACCCCGAACCAAAGGGGGGGAGTACACCAATACTGGTAAAAATCCTAAAAATTATTGTAAATATCACAGGAAAATGGCCATGACACCGATGCATGTTGGGAGTTAGCTCGGGAAATCGAGTGTCTCATCGAGAGAGGCAAATTGGATCGGTTCATCCAGAATGATGGCAAGAAAAGAGATGGTGATAAATCCAAAAAGGACCCAAAGAAGAAGGGGAAGGGTACCATTAATGTCATAGCAGGCGGACCTGGATATCAACCAATGCTGAAAAAGACAAAGACTACCGCTCTTGACAGTGCATCATTAAATCGCCCCTTTGCCGATGTAGGTCCTGAAATCTCTCCCCATGCGGATGCACTGGTCGTCACTATGATGGTGGAAGGCTGGGAGATGAAAAGAGTGATGGTTGATACTGGGAGTTCGTGCAATGTCATCACTAGAGGAGCTTTTGCCAAACTCATGATTGATCCAGTCCAGGTAGAGCCAACTGTGGTCGATATCCTAGGAGTGACGGGACACACTATCCAAACAAAAGGCCAAGTCACTCTGGATTGCGAGCTTACGGACAATGATCAGGTCTGGAAAGGTGATCTAGAATTTTGTGTCTTGGATGGTCAGTTAGCTTACAATATCATCCTCGGACGGCCCTTTATCTCCGAAGTTGCAGCTCTTATCTCCATACGCCACTTAACGCTTTACATCCCCACGGCCAAGGGAGGTGTAATGATCAGAGGTAGCCAAAAGGTGGCCCAGGAGACATATTCGGCATCACTAATGATTCGCCCCCAATCTAAGGAGGAGGATGAGGAGGAGCTCGTCACAATGGCCTTGGGCGAGACAGAAATGTACCTTATGGCGAATGAAAAGCAGGTGCGAATGGCTAAAGGGCTCAAGGGCGAAATTAAAAATGCAATCACCAAGGTACTTCGTGAGGCGGAGGAGGTCTTCGCATGGAAGGATGAAATTCTTCCCGGAATAAGTCCAGACGTGATCACTCACAAGCTCAATATTGATAAAGATGCAGTTCCCGTGGCTCAGAAGCAGAGAAACCATGGCCCCGAAAGGCAGAAGGTGATAGAAGAAGAGATCACCAAGCTCCAGCGGGTGGACGCCATTGAGGAGGTGCTTTATACACAGTGGCTGGCGAACGTCGTTCTGGTAAAGAAGGCGGGCGGATCTTACCACATGTGTATTGACTTTACGGATCTCAACAAAGCTTGTCCCAAAGACAACTATCCTCTGCCATGTATTGACATGCTTGTGGACGGAACCGCCGGTCACGCCATGTACTCCTTTACAGATGTGAAGTCAAGTTACCATCAGATCCCCATGGATCCCTTAGATAGAATCAAGACCTCGTTCGTAACACACCAAGCCACTTATTGCTTCAAAGTTATGCCCTTTGGGCTCAAGAACGCGGGTGCAACCTATCAGAGGATGATGAACAAGATATTCGCAGATAGTAAAGGGGATAACTATTCAATCTATGTAGATGACATGATCATCAAAAGCACCACCATAGAAAGGCATGCAGACGATATAAAGGAAGTACTGGACGTACTTCGATGCCACAACATTAAGCTGAACCCAGAGAAGTGTACTTTTGGTGCGACGTATGAAAAATTCTTAGGGTTCATGATCAGCGAAAAAGGAGTTAGCCCAAATCCTGACAAGGTTAAGGCTGTCCTAGAAATGCAAGCACCACGGAACATCAGAGAAGTACAACGCCTTAATGGGCGGATCATAGCCTTGGGCAGGTTTATCTCTTGTTCAGCTCGCAGATGTCAGCCCTTTTACGAGGTCATCAAGAAGCAAAAGGCGTTCGAGTGGAATGAGGATTGTGAAAAGGCCTTCGAAGGAATCAAGCGGTTCCTCACGGAGCCGCCCATAATGAGTCGACCAATGAAGGGAGAGGACCTCTACATGTATGTATCGGTTATGGATAAAGCTGTGTGCACGGTCATGATACGAGAGGAGGATGGCCAGCAGTTTCCGATTTATTATGTGAGCAAGGTTCTAAAAGACGCCGAAACCAGATATTCTAAGCTCAATAAAATGGCGCTGGCTGTTGTCACCACGTCAATCCGCCTTAGACCATATTTTCAGGCGCATACTGTAGTGGTTCGAACGAATATACCGATAAGAAAGGTGTTGCAGAAACCAGACACTTCTGGAAGGTTGATGGAATGGGCAATCCGCCTTGGTGAATTCGATGTGAGATATGAAAGCAGGCCAGCTTTAAAGAGTCAGGTCTTGGCAGACTTTGTGAATGAATTCACTGATGAAGGGATAGATCATCCCAAGCCTCCAGTAGAGGAGTGGACAATGTACACCAATGGCGCCTCCTCAGCGGATGGAGCTGGTATAGGCGTTGTGATCAAGGGTCCCCAATACATAAGGTTACGGTACGCAGCAAAATTAAATTTCCATGCAACTAATAATGCTGCTGAATATGAAGCTATGGTATTGGGATTACGCCTACTCACAGAAATTACTCCTGAGCGGATTGTGATCTATAGCGACTCTAAGCTAATGGTCAACCAAGTAACCAAGAATTACGAGGTGAAAGATGATGTTTTGGCCAAATACGTAGCAGAAGTTAAAAAATTGCTGGATCACCTTGAGGCTAAGGAAACCAAATGGGAACTGATTCACATACCAAGGGAGTCCAACACTGAGGCGAATCATTTGGCCAAAATGGCCTCTTGTGAGGAGAACTGGACGGATCCAGATTGTCCATTCGAAGTTAAAATAGCTCCAGCCTTCGCTTCAGAGGAAGTATCCCTACTCACAACGGTGGAAGATGATTGGAGATCGGTCATTCGCCAATATCTGCTATGTGGAACTTTACCTGAAGATAAGGAAGAGGCACGGCGGATAGTTAGGAGAGCGGCTTATTTCTCCATAATCAACGATGGCCTTTACATAAAATCTTTTAGCCATCCTTGGTTGAAGTGAATTCTGCCGGAAGAGGGACAACAAATCCTCAAGGAGCTACATGAGGGATCATGTGGGGCTCATGAAGCATCCGCCACCATCTTGAAGAAATCCAGGTTAGCAGGTTTCTACTGGCCCACGGCCGAATTGGATGCCCAAAAATTGGTAGAATCTTATCATAGTTGCCAGATTCATGCGAATGAATCACATACTGCCAAGCATCTCCAGAGGCCCATCATGTTGAAACACCTTTCTACATAATTTTGATTTGACAAAATTGTTTAAGTATAAATTAAAATACATATTCTAAGCACACTAAGTTTAAATGCTTTGATTTATTCTACTAATGTGTTTGTTCAATGTTGAGTATAAATGTTATAAGTCATAAGGATTGGAAGGCCCAAGTCCAATACGGAAGCCAAGGCCCAAGTCAAACAACTCAGTACACTCGGCCCGCGTATGTTAAGACGTTGCCGTTTTGAATAAAAACGCAACTCAGCAATCGGAAGGATCTAGAAGACCTTCAGGAACAACTTCACAATGAAGCTGCTGAGTAGTCTCGACAAAGCGTACAAGACAGCAGCTGGCAAAGGAAAACTTCCAGACAAAGTGTTTCCTCTTTTGGCAAAGTTCAGACGACACAGTATGCTGTCCAGTTGACTTTACCATAAAAGGAGAGACCATCTGCTGTGCTGACCGAGGACAGAAGATACACGATTGTGATTGGTCGAGAGCTCTGTGCAAGTCAGGATGACAACGACACATAGTCATTTCCCTCCAACGGTTATTTCGAAATTCGAAATGACCGAATGACCAGACGTCTCTATAAATAGTGCCATCACAAGCTTCACAATATACAGAACTTGATCAAGCCATTACGCTGACCAAATCTCTACAAGTTCTGCGAGCAAGAAGCAAAGCAAAATTCTTACACTACATTTTCATGTCTTTGTAAAAGTCTAGAGTGATTGTAAATCGTTTAAAGTGTCTTAGCACATCTTTGTATTAGGACAAAAATACTTATCATTTCTAGAGATAGAAAGGAGAGGCTGAGTACTCTGTTTTAAGTACTCAGCGGAGAGATTAGGATTGAGTAGAAGTATAGAGGAAGGTACTCTTGTCATACTCAATTGCTGATATTGTAAAAGGTTTGAGGCTCTACCTTTAAAGAGCTCAGTAGAGGATTCGAAATCTCGGACGTGTTCCGGGGATAGGACGTAGGCTTAGAAGAAGCCGAACCTGGATAAATCTGCTGAGTGAAGTATTTCTAAACCTTTGACTCCTTATTTATATTGCTTGCTTAAACAATCAAAACTGACTAAGTCAAGATGTCAAGTTGAGTTGTGCGAATTAAAACGTAAGAGCTCAGGAATAGACTCTAAGTGCTATCTCCTGACTCAAGCTAAGAAACTGACCTAGTCACCTATTGACTAAGCCAATATCTTGCTGTTTACTCAGCGCCGCTATTCAAACCTTTTCTTTAGTAAAAGAAGTCTACCTAAATTGCAAAAAAGTTTAAATAGTTACTAACCCCCCCCCCTTGGAACTATACTTGCAACTAAATAAGGGACCAACAAGTGGTATCAAAGCCTAAAAGCTCACTGTAAAAGGTCTAACAACCTTGAGCTGATCCCTACCATGGGCGAAAACAGCACTCGGTTTCTTCCTGGAAACCAAACAACTCAAATACTGCCTGAGGGGCTGTCCATTACTAGGCCTCCCCTATTCTTCGGGTCAAACTATACCTTCTGGAAGAATATGATGAAAAACTTCATTCAGGCTACAAACATGAGTGCCTGGCTATCTATAGTCCAAGGGCCGTTTGTACCTGTTGAGGTTGTGGCTGGCCAAACAGTTATAAAAGCTGAGGCCAAATGGACAGAGGATGATCTTAAGAAGCTTCAAAACCATGCTTCGGCTATCAATATGCTTCACTGTGCGCTCGATGCTGTAGAATATAACAAAATCTCAGGTTGTGAGTCGGCACAAGAGATCTGGAAGAAGCTGGAAGTCACCTACGAGGGAACAAACAAAGTAAAAGAATCCAAGGTGAATCAGCAGATGAGACTGTACGAGCTGTTCGAGATGAACAATGATGAGGGCATTTCAGACATGAACGCAAGGTTCACCAACATCATTAATGAGCTCAAGAGACTTGGGAAAATCTTCACTGAGGAAGAACAAGTCAAAAAGATACTCAGGAGTCTTCCAAAAGACTGGCAAGCAAAGAAGACATCGGTTGAGGAAGCTCAGGATTTAACCACCTACAAATATGACGAACTCATCGGTTCATTGCTGACCCATGAGATATCCATGAAAAACTTTGAGGTGAAGGAAAAATCTGATGACAAGAAGCAGAAGTCACTTGTCATGAAGGCTGACTCCACTGACGGGAGTTCAACTGATGATGAGGAGATGGCCATGTTCACAAGAAAGATGAAGAGGCTGTTCAGGAAGAACGACAAATATTCTAAAAAGCCTTACAAAAAGTTTGATAAGTATAAGGCTGACTCAAGTGACAGCAAATACAGAAAGGACAGCTCAAAGCCCATTACATGCTTTGAGTGCCATCAAGTTGGCCATATTAAGTCAAACTGCCCCACGCTGAGGAAAGACAATAAGAGTGGGAAGAAGGCAATGGTGGCTACTTGGAGTGACAGTGATGAATCTTCATCAACAGAAACTGAGGCCACCGAGTCAGCGAAGATATGCTTTATAGCTGACGAACTTGCTGAGCCATGCGTCTCTGAGCATGCTGACCCATCCATCGCATCAGATGATGAAGAGCAATCAAATGAGGTAATTTCTCTTCCTCAGCTCAGAAACGATATGGTTAATGCCCTGAGTGATCTCTATACACTTGTTAAGAAGTGTAATAAAAAGGTTAGAGCACTTAGCAGGCGCTGTGACGAAGTGGAAGAGGTCAAACTGAGTGACCTCAGATACCTTCTTCAGGACAATTCGACTCTGCATGATAACATGAAGATCATGCATGAGTATGTGTCTGAAGTCCAGTCAGTTTCAAAGAAGCTGAGGAAGGACGTCACAACCACCCAGAACCAACTAAAGGTTCCTAAGAAAAATAACATTCCTCTGAGAACTCAGTACCAAGGTACTCAGCAGAGATGGAATCCCCAGCGAAAAGTCCAGTGTGACTTTTGTGGGAAGTTAGGACACACTACTAAAGTGTGCTGGCACGCTCAGCACTGGGGTGCTGACAAGTTAGTAAAAAATCCTAAACAGAAGGTCAGCTGTGACTTCTGTGGAAAGAATGGCCATACTGTCCATGTATGTCGCCATAAAATAAAATATGATGCTATACCTTTTGCACCTAACAAGTCAGGACCCAAAAAGAATTGGGTACCTAAAAGTAACTAGTTACAATGCAGGTAAGCCTGAGATGTGCCGAGAAGTCAAAGATGTGGTATATTGACAGCGCATGCTCAAGGCATATGACGGGTGATGAAACTTAGTTCATCACGTTTGAACGTAAACGAGGAGGGAGTGTAAGCTTTGGAGACAACAAGAAGGGTAAGATAGTAGGCTCAGGAACCATCGGAGGTAATCCTATTATTGAATCTGTCTCCCTAGTCAGCGGACTCAAATATAACTTACTCAGCGTAGCTCAGCTATGTGACAATGGGAGAAAAGTTATATTTGATGCTACTGGATGTAAAATATACGAGGGTAAAACTAATGAGTTAATTTTAACTGCCCCTCGGATAGATAATGTCTTTATGCTAGACTTAGAGAAAAAGTTTTCAAAAACTGTGTGCTTAGTAACAAAGGAAGAAAATTCCTGGCTATGGCACAGGAGACTTGGTCATGTAAGCATGGACCTCCTGGCCAAACTAGCAAGAAAGCAATTGGTTGAAGGACTGCCTGAACTTAAATTTCAAAAAGATCAATTATGCCACGCTTGCCAAGCTGGAAAACAAACCAAACAATCTTTTCACAGTAAAAACATTGTCTCAACTAAACGTCCGTTAGAATTACTACACTTGGATCTATTTGGTCCAGTCCAGCCGCTGAGTCTGGGTGGAAGAAGATTTTCCTTGGTCATTGTAGATGATTTCTCTCGGTATACGTGGGTTATTTTGCTGACCAGCAAGGATGAGACCTTTGAGACATTTTCAAATTTGGTTAGAAAAATTGAAAATGAAAAAGACCTAAAATTAGCTCATATCCGTAGTGATAACGGTGGAGAATTCAAAAACCAAAAGTTTGTTGAATTCTGTGAAGCCAACGGCATTTACCACAATTTTTCTGCTCCTAGAACACCTCAGCAAAATGGGGTTGTAGAAAGGAAGAACAGAACTCTGGTTGAAATAGCCAGGACAATGCTGGATGAGCATAGGCTTCCAAAGTATTTTTGGGGAGAGGCTGTTAACACAGCATGCTACATTCTTAATAGGGCTCTAGTTAGACCTATACTCAAGAAAACCCCCTATGAACTTTGGAAAGGACGAAAGCCCAATATTGGATACTTTCGTGCCTTTGGCTGTAGATGTTTTATTTTAAATACCAAAGATAGCTTAGCAAAGTTTGATTCAAAAGTTGATGAAGCTATCTTTCTGGGCTACTCAACAAACAGCAAAGCATACAGAGTTTTTAATAAGCGAACTCAAGTTTTAGAAGAGTCAATACATGTAGAGTTCGATGAAACTGACCCTGCAGGTAGATACCAGCCGCTGATCGAAGATGATCCAAACTCAGTAACCATCGCTGACTTAGAACCAGCTACTGAGTCATTCACGAAAAGGCTGACCAAGAGTAAGAGTGAACCTAAGATTACTTTTACTGACCCATCTACTTCTGCAGAGATTGTTGAAACAGGAACAGCACAAGACATGAGTCTACCTAAAGAAATAAGGATTCCAAGAGGGCACTCCGAAAGTGCAATCCTTGATTCTGCTGGGAATACCCTGATGACGAGGAATCAACTCAGGAAGTACCTCAGCAATGTTGCTTTCGTCTCAGTACAAGAACCGAAGAATTTCACTGAAGTTGAGTATGATGAATTCTGGATGAACGCAATGCAAGAGGAGCTCGATCAATTTTGAAGAAATGATGTATGGGAGCTAGTGCCTCATCCAAAGAGTCAAAAGACCATCGGAACAAGATGGGTCTTCAGGAACAAGATGGACGAACAAGGAAACGTAGTCAGGAACAAAGCAAGGCTTGTAGCTCAGGGCTACAGTCAGCAAGAAGGTATAGACTACGGTGAGACCTTTGCCCCAGTGGCAAGGCTAGAGGCAATTAGAATATTATGTGCATATACATCTTACATGAATTTTAAATTATTCCAAATGGATGTCAAAAGTGCATTTCTTAATGGAGTTATAAACGAGGAGGTTTATGTAAATCAACCTCCAGGTTTTGAGGACCCTAAGTTCCCAAACCATGTTTACAAACTCAAAAAGGCTCTGTATGGCCTCAAGCAAGCACCACGTGCTTGGTACGAGAGGCTGACCAGTTTCCTGCTGACAAGGGGCAAAGCTGATACAACCTTATTCATTAAGAAAAAGGGTAAAGATACCCTGCTGGCCCAAATTTATGTTGATGATATAATATTTGGTGCAACTAACGAATCAATGTGCAAGGAGTTTAGCAAACAAATGCAGACTGAGTTTGAAATGTCTATGATGGGAGAACTCAACTTCTTCCTCGGTCTTCAAATTAAACAAGGAAAGAATGGCATCTTCATCAGTCAAGCCAAATATGCCAAGGAGATCTTAAAGAAATATGACTTGGAAAATTGCAAGCCAATATCCACTCCTATGGGCACTGACACTGTCCTCTGCACTGATGAGAATGGTAAGTCAGTAGACAGCAAGTTATATCGAAGTATGATAGGCTCTCTACTTTACTTAACAGCCAGTAGACCGGACATTCAGTTTTCAGTATGCTACTGTGCTAGATATCAATCTAACCCTAAGGAATCTCATTACATTGCTGTAAAAAGGATCCTTAGATATTTGCAAAGCTCAGTGAACGCAGGTTTGTGGTATCCAAATACTCATGATTTTACACTCATCGGATACACTGACGCTGACTATGGACGAGATAAGCTGGAACGAAAAAGCACCTCTAGAGGATGCCACTTCTTAGGAAGCTGTCTTGTATCCTGGTTCAGCAAAAAGCAGGTGTCAGTAGCCTTGTCCACCACTGAAGCTGAGTACATTGCTGCTGGTCATTGTGTTGCTCAAGTCCTATGGATCAAGCAACAACTTGAAGATTACGGTGTTCAAACGAAGACAATTGAGGTCAAATGTGACAACAAAAGTGCAATTGATCTGTCCAAGAACCCAATTCAACACAGCAGAATGAAGCATGTCAGCATCAGACATCACTTCATTAGAGACCATGTACTCAAGGGTGAGATCAAGCTGACCTTTGTCCCAACGGACGAACAGCTTGCGGATATCTTCACGAAGCCACTGGCTCGTGAGCAGTTCAGCATACTCAGAGAAGCAATTGGTATGTTTAATCCTCTTCAGTGAATTCCTGTGCTAAATGAATATGAATGCTGAGTGAATTACATACTGAATGATTTATTGTTTGCTGAGTATCTCATTGAAACTGACTGAATATACAATACTGAGTACACTTGCACACTGAGTAAATTAGTTTAGAACTTGACCTTAAAATCATTCTTAAATAATGCACTGACCACTCAGAATATCAAACGCTTGACATTCTAAATACTGAGTGATTAATCCGTTAGCATAAATGCAAAGCACGCGTATAGCCTAGGATGACGTATTCGCCGTAATGTGTCATAAATGCCAAGATCATTGTCGGTACATGATCCCAAGGCAAAACTGACACATGGATTCGATTAAGATCCACACCGTTCATTTCGTCTATAAATTATGGGTATTTCCCCATCTTTTACTCTTTACGCTTAATCAATTCTTAAGGCAAAGAAATCACTAAGAACTTCTTTTCTCTCAAATTCCTCTAATTCCTCCATATTCGAAGAATGACTAAGTTGTCTTTCAACGTCTCCGGTGCCGGCCACCAAAAGTCCAGCTCCGATGAACCTTCACGAAACCCTTCTACACCAAGCAAGGGTAAAACTGGCCAAACTTCTGGCCAAGGGAAAGCTGTTAAGATCAGGACCTACTCTAAGGTCTTCGACAATGTACGTGAATGGAAGGTAGAACCCTCCAGATGGGTTTCGGAGCACTTTGTACAGAACGAACAACCATTTGCTGAGTGGATTTCCAAGAACGAATGGACTGGGTTGTTCTCGGTCAGGGATGAGACATATCCTGACCTAGTGAGGGAATTTTACCACAACCTCAAGGTTGCCAGTGACTCCGCCGACTACCTAAGCACTGAAGTAAAAGGGAAAACCATCTTCATCAACCCTCTGTACATAGGAAATCTCCTCCAGCTCAAAACTGAGGGAGTAAGGTTGAGGAAGTCAGGAGATCAGGACAAAACCGACTACGTCCATACCTTCTGCAAACCTGAGGGTCACTCAGGAGAGATCTCAGCATATTCAATGGGACAGCATCAGAAGATGGCTCACTACCTGCTGAGCTACTTCATTTACCCAAAGATCAACTGCACTACATCAGCAACCAACTTTGAACAGTGCTTCATATGGCACATGCTGACGTACACCCCCATCAACATGCCGGTTTTCTTAGTTGCTGGGTTTCTACGCAGCACGGGTACGATGAGACTTGGGTCACTCATAACTCGAATTCTTCTTGACCACAAGATTGACCTCGAAGTTGAGGAATCTTTCAGAGGAACCGAAATCACAGCTGCCTCGCTGAGGGCACTGAAATATGGGCAGCCCTTGAAGAAAGGAAAAGCTACTGCTGCTGCTGGCCAAGCTGATCAGACTGAGGAGACTATTGCTGAGCCTAAGAAAGGGCGAAGAACTAAGGCCCCAGCTTCTCGCAAGAGAAAATCTGCTGAGACACCTAATGTTGTGTCTCCAGCAAAGAGGCAGAGGTCAGCTGGAAAGTCAGCTGAGAAGAGAAGCAGGCAAGATGAGCCTGACACTGAGGAAGCTGCTGAGCTACCTCAGAAGAAGCAGAAGTCTTCAACACTGGCACCTCTCGACGTGATGCCGACAGATTTTATTGTACCGGGTGATTCTCATTTCACTCAATGCCAAGGTACTGATGCTGAGGAACCTGAGGTCCAGTTAGATGACCACTTCATCTCCCAAGTTGAGGAAGAACTTGATGGAGATAATACTGAGGAGGAAGAAGAAGATGATGAAACCAGCGGTCAGGATGATGCTGAGGAGTCTGAAGAGTATGACAGCGAAATTGAAGCTGAGGATGCTAACACTGGGTTAGCTGGTGGAGCTGTGCAGACTGACACTGAGTTAGCTACTAGAGTTGAGCAAGTTGATCAAGCTGACCAGACCCATACTGAGGAAAAGGAACCTACTCCTACTCACTCAGAAGAACCTGCTCATCATACCACTCCACCACGTAGAAGGCGAAAGCTGGTTAAGGCCAGTAAGAAAATGGTCAGTGAATCTCCTGTGCAATCACCATCTATTCCTGAACTTGTCCTCTCCAAGACAACAAAGGACCCTTCTACTGTTCAACTAAAGTTTTTCAAACGGCCATCAACTTCCTCTACTACAACGCCGTTGGAAAAACAAGCCTTTGTTTCTTCTCAACAGGAACATGCCGACCATAACACGTCAACCACTTCAACAAGTCAGGTTGAACCAACCACTGTCCATGCTGTCTCCTCAAGCATGGTGCTGACTCCCCATCTTTCTGCTGTCAGCACAGATAGTGTTCGGGTTATGTCTTCCATCAACAACCTCTCTGCTGATCAATCAACAATTCCTTCAACTAAAGTGCAGATTGAGCCAACTCATCCAGTCACTGACCAGGGTACTCCTTTAACTCCACCTTCTTCTGGTCATACTGATGTACATCGGGATGCCACTGAGTCCGGGAAAAAGCTCATTGACTCAGTGCAAGCACTCATCCACGATCTTCAACATTCCGCTTCGCCTGCTGCTGGATCTTCAATTCCTGAGACAACTCAACTCTCCCAGGTCACTCTACTTCTCAACGAAGTCAAGGGACTCAAGGATCTGCTGAATGTAGTCTTGTCATTCCAAGCCTAGCAAGCTAAGCAGGATTCACTTGCCAAGTTGGCAGAGATACAGCTGTCAACAATTCAACATCTGAACTCTCTCCATCAGCAAGTTCAGAAGTTATCTGCTGTGAACACTAACTACGCCACTTCCTCAGAACTCAAGATGCTTTTTGCTCAGCTTCATACTGAGCAACTTAAGACAAATGAGCAAATGGTGTCCTATAGTCAGTGCTCAGTCGAGCAAATCGGTGAGGCCATCAGGCTACTTAACCTCAACAAACAAGAGATGGATACTGACGCGTTGAAACAGAATGAGTTGCTATCTCTCGCACAGCAATCTTTCAATCACATCCGTCATAATAATATTCAGCGTCATCATTATGACTCAGCTCTCTTGAAAACTTTCCACCAAGTCTTTGCTGGCCTCTCTGAAGCTCTCATCTGGCAAGCCAAAGCTCAAGCTTTCAGTGTAAATATGCTCAGTGCTGCTGATCTTCATATACCAGTAGAAGTATCAGCTGATGGAGTTGCCATTTTTGATGGCGTAAACGAAAGTGCTGACAAACTAAAAGAGCTTTCACAAGAACTTTCTCGTGCTGTCTTAACCGATGCGTTCAAGCTCCCTGAAGTTGACAAAACGGGGGAGAAAGCGCAAGCTGCCAGAGCTCAGCATGAGCGATGTCAGTACGAGCGAAGTCAGTCACGGGGCAAGAAAAAGAAATAGATAGGCTAGGTCTTAACATTTGTAATCTATGTGCTATGTTGTTTACTTCTTTTGCTGTGTAACTGCTGACTTCTTTCAACTTATATATCATACTTACTTTTCTTATTCAAATACTGAGTTATGATATATGCTAATAAGTACTGAGTTATTATGTATCTTCATTTATATCAGCTTTGTTTAACAATTATAATATTTGACTAAATGATATGCGAATAACATGTTTGACATGAACCTATACACTTATGAAATATTCTGATAAGAACTCATTGAACAAAAAATTACTCAACGCGCTCTATATGTCTAAAAACTTCCGCCTAACACTGAGTAAATAGAATATGTGATATAGCTGACCTATATCTGAAAACTGACCTTAGACTTACTCATTTAAATCCTTAAATGTCTTAAGAAAAACTAAGTCAGTAGCTCAACCCTTACGGGGGAGTTTGCTTAATTATACTAGGTCAACTATCATGGGGGAGCTCATACTGAGTTCCTTGCTGAACAGTTTTGCCAACATCAAAATGGGGGAGTTTGTTGAAACACCTTTCTACATAATTTTGATTTGACAAAATTGTTTAAGTATAAATTAAAATACATATTCTAAGCACACTAAGTTTAAATGCTTTGATTTATTATACTAATGTGTTTGTTCAATGTTGAGTATAAATGTTATAAGTCATAAGGATTAGAAGGCCCAAGTCCAATACGGAAGCCAAGGCCCAAGTCAAATAACTCAGTACACTCGGCCCGCGCATGTCAAGACGTTGCCGTTTTGAACAAAAACGCAACTCAGCAATCGGAAGGATCTAGAAGACCTTCAGGAACAACTTCACAATGAAGCTGCTGAGTAGTCTCGACAAAGCGTACAAGACAGCAGCTGGCAAAGGAAAACTTCCAGACAAAGTGTTTCCTCTTTTGGCAAAGTTCAGACGACACAGTATGCTGTCCAGTTGACTTTACCATAAAAGGAGAGACCATCTGCTGTGCTGACCGAGGACAGAAGATACACGATTGTGATTGGCCGAGAGCTCTGTGCAAGTCAGGATGACAACGACACATAGTCATTTCCCTCCAACGGTTATTTCGAAATTCGAAATGACCGAATGACCAGACGTCTCTATAAATAGTGCCATCACAAGCTTCACAATATACAGAACTTGATCAAGCCATTACGCTGACCAAATCTCTACAAGTTCTGCGAGCAAGAAGCAAAGCAAAATTCTTACACTACATTTTCATGTCTTTGTAAAAGTCTAGAGTGATTGTAAATCGTTTAAAGTGTCTTAGCACATCTTTGTATTAGGACAAAAATACTTATCATTTCTAGAGATAGAAAGGAGAGGCTGAGTACTCTGTTTTAAGTACTCAGCGGAGAGATTAGGATTGAGTAGAAGTATAGAGGAAGGTACTCTTGTCATACTCAATTGCTGATATTGTAAAAGGTTTGAGGCTCTACCTTTAAAGAGCTCAGTAGAGGATTCGAAATCTCGGACGTGTTCCGAGGATAGGACGTAGGCTTAGAAGAAGCCGAACCTGGATAAATCTGCTGAGTGAAGTATTTCTAAACCTTTGACTCCTTATTTATATTGCTTGCTTAAACAATCAAAACTGACTAAGTCAAGATGTCAAGTTGAGTTGTGCGAATTAAAACGTAAGAGTTCAGGAATAGACTCTAAGTGCTATCTCCTGACTCAAGCTAAGAAACTGACCTAGTCACCTATTGACTAAGCCAGTATCTTGCTGTTTACTCAGCGCCGGTATTCAAACCTTTTCTTTAGTAAAAGAAGTCTGCCTAAATTGCAAAAAAGTTTAAATAGTTCCTAACCCCCCCCCCCTTGGAACTATACTTGCAACTAAATAAGGGACCAACAAGTGGTATCAGAGCCTAAAAGCTCACTGTAAAAGGTCTAACAACCTTGAGCTGATCCCTACCATGGGCGAAAACAGCACTCGGTTTCTTCCTGGAAACCAAACAACTCAAATACTGCCTGAGGGGCTGTCCATTACTAGGCCTCCCATATTCTTCGGGTCAAACTATACCTTCTGGAAGAATATGATGAAAAACTTCATTCAGGCTACAAACATGAGTGCCTGGCTATCTATAGTCCAAGGGCCGTTTGTACCTGTTGAGGTTGTGGCTGGCCAAACAGTTATAAAAGCTGAGGCCAAATGGACAGAGGATGATCTTAAGAAGCTTCAAAACCATGCTTCGGCTATCAATATGCTTCACTGTGCGCTCGATGCTGCAGAATATAACAAAATCTCAGGTTGTGAGTCGGCACAAGAGATCTGGAAGAAGCTGGAAGTCACCTACGAGGGAACAAACAAAGTAAAAGAATCCAAGGTGAATCAGCAGATGAGACTGTACGAGCTGTTCGAGATGAACAATGATGAGGGCATTTCAGACATGAACGCAAGGTTCACCAACATCATTAATGAGCTCAAGAGACTTGGGAAAATCTTCACTGAGGAAGAACAAGTCAAAAAGATACTCAGGAGTCTTCCAAAAGACTGGCAAGCAAAGAAGACATCGGTTGAGGAAGCTCAGGATTTAACCACCTACAAATATGACGAACTCATCGGTTCATTGCTGACCCATGAGATATCCATGAAAAACTTTGAGGTGAAGGAAAAATCTGATGACAAGAAGCAGAAGTCACTTGTCATGAAGGCTGACTCCACTGACGGGAGTTCAACTGATGATGAGGAGATGGCCATGTTCACAAGAAAGATGAAGAGGCTGTTCAGGAAGAACGACAAATATTCTAAAAAGCCTTACAAAAAGTTTGATAAGTATAAGACTGACTCAAGTGACAGCAAATACAGAAAGGACAGCTCAAAGCCCATTACATGCTTTGAGTGCCATCAAGTTGGCCATATTAAGTCAAACTGCCCCACGCTGAGGAAAGACAATAAGAGTGGGAAGAAGGCAATGGTGGCTACTTAGAGTGACAGTGATGAATCTTCATCAACAGAAACTGAGGCCACCGAGTCAGCGAAGATATGCTTTATAGCTGACGAACTTGCTGAGCCATGCGTCTCTGAGCATGCTGACCCATCCATCGCATCAGATGATGAAGAGCAATCAAATGAGGTAATTTCTCTTCCTCAGCTCAGAAACGATATGGTTAATGCCCTGAGTGATCTCTATACACTTGTTAAGAAGTGTAATAAAAAGGTTAGAGCACTCAGCAGACGCTGTGATGAAGTGGAAGAGGTCAAACTGAGTGACCTCAGATACCTTCTTCAGGACAATTCGACTCTGCATGATAACATGAAGATCATGCATGAGTATGTGTCTGAAGTCCAGTCAGTTTCAAAGAAACTGAGGAAGGACGTCACAACCACCTAGAACCAACTAAAGGTTCCTAAAAAAAATAACATTCCTCTGAGAACTCAGTACCAAGGTACTCAGCAGAGATGGAATCCCCAGCGAAAAGTCCAGTGTGACTTTTATGGGAAGTTAGGACACACTACTAAAGTGTGCTGGCACGCTCAGCACTGGGGTGCTGACAAGTCAGTAAAAAATCCTAAACAGAAGGTCAGCTGTGACTTCTGTGGAAAGAATGGCCATACTGTCCATGTATGTCGCTATAAAATAAAATATGATGCTATACCTGTTGCACCTAACAAGTCAGGACCCAAAAAGAATTGGGTACCTAAAAGTAACTAGTTACAATGCAGGTAAGCCTGAGATGTGCCGAGAAGTCAAAGATGTGGTATATTGACAGCGCATGCTCAAGGCATATGACGGGTGATGAAACTCAGTTCATCACGTTTGAACGTAAACGAGGAGGGAGTGTAAGCTTTGGAGACAACAAGAAGGGTAAGATAGTAGGCTCAAGAACCATCGGAGGTAATCCTACTATTGAATCTGTCTCCCTAGTCAGCGGACTCAAATATAACTTACTCAGCGTAGCTCAGCTATGTGACAATGGGAGAAAAGTTATATTTGATGCTACTGGATGTAAAATATACGAGGGTAAAACTAATGAGTTAATTTTAACTGCCCCTCGGATAGATAATGTCTTTATGCTAGACTTAGAGAAAAAGTTTTCAAAAACTGTGTGCTTAGTAACAAAGGAAGAAAATTCCTGGCTATGGCACAGGAGACTTGGTCATGTAAGCATGGACCTCCTGGCCAAACTAGCAAGAAAGCAATTGGTTGAAGGACTGCCTGAACTTAAATTTCAAAAAGATCAATTATGCCACGCTTGCCAAGCTGGAAAACAAACCAAACAATCTTTTCACAGTAAAAACATTGTCTCAACTAAACGTCCGTTAGAATTACTACACTTGGATCTATTTGGTCCAGTCCAGCCGCTGAGTCTGGGTGGAAGAAGATTTTCCTTGGTCATTGTAGATGATTTCTCTCGGTATACGTGGGTTATCTTGCTGACCAGCAAGGATGAGACCTTTGAGACATTTTCAAATTTGGTTAGAAAAATTGAAAATGAAAAAGACCTAAAATTAGCTCATATCCGTAGTGATAACGGTGGAGAATTCAAAAACCAAAAGTTTGTTGAATTCTGTGAAGCCAGCGGCATTGACCACAATTTTTCTGCTCCTAGAACACCTCAGCAAAATGGGGTTGTAGAAAGGAAGAACAGAACTCTGGTTGAAATAGCCAGGACAATGCTGGATGAGCATAGGCTTCTAAAGTATTTTTGGGGAGAGGCTGTTAACACAGCATGCTACATTCTTAATAGGGCTCTAGTTAGACCTATACTCAAGAAAACCCCCTATGAACTTTGGAAAGGACGAAAGCCCAATATTGGATACTTTCGTGCCTTTGGCTGTAGATGTTTTATTTTAAATACCAAAGATAGCTTAGCAAAGTTTGATTCAAAAGCTGATGAAGCTATCTTTCTGTGCTACTCAACAAACAGCAAAGCATACAGAGTTTTTAATAAGCGAACTCAAGTTTTAGAAGAGTCAATACATATAGAGTTCGATGAAACTGACCCTGCAGATAGATACCAGCCGCTGACCGAAGATGATCCAAACTCAGTAACCATCGCTGACTCAGAACCAGCTACTGAGTCATTCACGAAAAGGCTGACCAAGAGTAAGAGTGAACCTAAGATTACTTTTACTGACCCATCTACTTCTGCAGAGATTGTTGAAACAGGAACAGCACAAGACATGAGTCTACCCAAAGAAATAAGGATTCCAAGAGGGCACTCCGAAAGTGCAATCCTTGATTCTGCTAGGAATACCCTGATGACGAGGAATCAACTCAGGAAGTACCTCAGCAATGTTGCTTTCGTCTCAGTACAAGAACCGAAGAATTTCACTGAAGTTGAGTACGATGAATTCTGGATGAACGCAATGCAAGAGGAGCTCGATCAATTTTGAAGAAATGATGTATGGGAGCTAGTGCCTCATCCAAAGAGTCAAAAGACCATCGGAACAAGATGGGTCTTCAGGAACAAGATGGACGAACAAGGAAACGTAGTCAGGAACAAAGCAAGGCTTGTAGCTCAGGGCTACAGTCAGCAAGAAGGTATAGACTACGGTGAGACCTTTGCCCCAGTGGCAAGGCTAGAGGCAATTAGAATATTATGTGCATATGCATCTTACATGAATTTTAAATTATTCCAAATGGATGTCAAAAGTGCATTTCTTAATGGAGTTATAAACGAGGAGGTTTATGTAAATCAACCTCCAGGTTTTGAGGACCCTAAGTTCCCAAACCATGTTTACAAACTCAAAAAGGCTCTGTACGGCCTCAAGCAAGCACCACGTGCTTGGTACGAGAGGCTGACCAGTTTCCTGCTGACAAGGGGCAAAGCTGATACAACCTTATTCATTAAGAAAAAGGGTAAAGATACCCTGCTGGCCCAAATTTATGTTGATGATATAATATTTGGTGCAACTAACGAATCAATGTGCAAGGAGTTTAGCAAACAAATGCAGACTGAGTTTGAAATGTCTATGATGGGAGAACTCAACTTCTTCCTCGGTCTTCAAATTAAACAAGGAAAGAATGGCATCTTCATCAGTCAAGCCAAATATGCCAAGGAGATCTTAAAGAAATATGACTTGGAAAATTGCAAGCCAATATCCACTCCTATGGGCACTGACACTGTCCTCTGCGCTGATGAGAATGGTAAGTCAGTAGACAGCAAGTTATATCGAGGTATGATAGGCTCTCTACTTTACTTAACAGCCAGTAGACCGGACATTCAGTTTTCAGTATGCTACTGTGCTAGATATCAATCTAACCCTAAGGAATCTCATTACATTGCTGTAAAAAGGATCCTTAGATATTTGCAAAGCTCAGTGAACGCAGGTTTGTGGTATCCAAATACTCATGATTTTACACTCATCGGATACACTAACGCTGACTATGGACGAGATAAGCTGGAACGAAAAAGCACCTCTAGAGGATGCCACTTCTTAGGAAGCTGTCTTGTATCCTGGTTCAGCAAAAAGCAGGCGTCAGTAGCCTTGTCCACCACTGAAGCTGAGTACATTGCTGCTGGTCATTGTGTTGCTCAAGTCTTATGGATCAAGCAACAACTTGAAGATTACGGTGTTCAAACGAAGACAATTGAGGTCAAATGTGACAACAAAAGTGCAATTGATCTGTCCAAGAACCCAATTCAACACAGCAGAATGAAGCATGTCAGCATCAGACATCACTTCATTAGAGACCATGTACTCAAGGGTGAGATCAAGCTGACCTTTGTCCCAATGGACGAACAGCTTGCGGATATCTTCACGAAGCCACTGGCTCGTGAGCAGTCCAGCATACTGAGAGAAGCAATTGGTATGTTTAATCCTCTTCAGTGAATTCCTGTGCTAAATGAATATGAATGCTGAGTGAATTACATACTGAATGATTTATTGTTTACTGAGTATCTCATTGAAACTGACTGAATATACAATACTGAGTACACTTGCACACTGAGTAAATTAGTTTAGAACTTGACCTTAAAATCATTCTTAAATAATGCACTGACCACTCAGAATATCAAACGCTTGACATTCTAAATACTGAGTGATTAATCCGTTAGCATAAATGCAAAGCACGCGTATAGCCTAGGATGACGTATTCGCCGTAATGTGTCATAAATGCCAGGATCATTGTTGGTACATGATCCCAAGGCAAAACTGACACATGGATTCGATTAAGATCCACACCGTTCATTTCGTCTATAAATTATGGGTATTTCCCCATCTTTTACTCTTTACGCTTAATCAATTCTTCAGGCAAAGAAATCACTAAGAACTTCTTTTCTCTCAAATTCCTCTAATTCCTCCATATTCGAAGAATGACTAAGTTGTCTTTCAACGTCTCCGGTGCCGGCCACCAAAAGTCCAGCTCCGATGAACCTTCACGAAACCCTTCTACACCAAGCAAGGGTAAAACTGGCCAAACTTCTGGCCAAGGGAAAGCTGTTAAGATCAGGACCTACTCTAAGGTCTTCGACAATGTACGTGAATGGAAGGTAGAACCCTCCAGATGGGTTTCGGAGCACTTTGTACAGAACAAACAGCCATTTGCTGAGTGGATTTCCAAGAACGAATGGACTGGGTTGTTCTCGGTCAGGGATGAGACATATCCTGACCTAGTGAGGGAATTTTACCACAACCTCAAGGTTGCTAGTGACTCCGCCGACTACCTAAGCACTGAAGTAAAAGGGAAAACCATCTTCATCAACCCTCTGTACATAGGAAATCTCCTCCAACTCAAAACTGAGGGAGTAAGGCTGGGGAAGTCAGGAGATCAGGACAAAACCGACTACGTCCATACCTTCTGCAAACTTGAGGGTCACTCAGGAGAGATCTCAGCATATTCAATGGGACAGCATCAGAAGATGGCTCACTACCTGCTGAGCTACTTCATTTACCCAAAGATCAACTGTACTACATCAGCAACCAACTTTGAACAGTGCTTCATATGGCACATGCTGACGTACACCCCCATCAACATGCCGGTTTTCTTAGTTGCTGGGTTTCTACGCAGCACGGGTACGATGAGACTTGGGTCACTCATAACTCGAATTCTTCTTGACCACAAGATTGACCTCGAAGGTGAGGAATCTTTCAGAGGAACCGAAATCACAGCTGCCTCCTTGAGGGCACTGAAATATGGGCAGCCCTTGAAGAAAGGAAAAGCTACTGCTGCTGTTGGCCAAGCTGATCAGACTGAGGAGACTATTGCTGAGCCTAAGAAAGGGCGAAGAACTAAGGCCCCAGCTTCTCGCAAGAGAAAATCTGCTGAGACACCTAATGTTGTGTCTCCAGCAAAGAGGCGGAGGTCAGCTGGAAAGTCAGCTGAGAAGAGAAGCAGGCAAGATGAGCCTGACACTGAGGAAGCTGCTGAGCTACCTCAGAAGAGGCAGAAGTCTTCAACACTGGCACCTCTCGACATCATGCCGACAGATTTTATTATACCGGGTGATTCTCATTTCACTCAATGCCAAGGTATTGATGCTGAGGAACCTGAGGTCCAGTTAGATGACCACTTCATCTCCCAAGTTAAGGAAGAACTTGATGGAGATAATACTGAGGAGGAAGAAGAAGATGATGAAACCAGCGGTCAGGATGACGCTGAGGAGTCTGAAGAGTATGACAGCGAAATTGAAGCTGAGGATGCTAACATTGGGTTAGCTGGTGGAGCTGTGCAGACTGACACTGAGTTAGCTACTGGAGTTGAGCAAGTTGATCAAGCTGACCAGACCCATACTGAGGAAAAGGAACCTACTCCTACTCACTCAGAAGAACCTGCTCATCATACCACTCCACCACGTAGAAGGCGAAAGCTGGTTAAGGCCAGTGAGAAAATGGTCAGTGAATCTCCTGTGCAATCACCATCTATTCCTGAACTTGTCCTCTCCAAGACAACAAAGGACCCTTCTACTGTTCAACTAAAGTTTTTCAAACGGCCATCAACTTCCTCTACTACAACGCCGTTGGAAAAACAAGCCTCTGTTTCTTCTCAACAGGAACATGCCGACCATAACACGTCAACCACTTCACCAAGTCAGGTTGAACCAACCACTGTCCATGCTGTCTCCTCAAGTATGGTGCTGACTCCCCATCTTTCTGCTGTCAGCACAGATAGTGTTCGGGTTATGTCTTCCATCAATAACCTCTCTGCTGATCAATCAACAATTCCTTCAACTAAAGTGCAGATTGAGCTAACTCATACAGTCACTGACCAGGGTACTCCTTTAACTCCACCTTCTTCTGGTCATACTGATGTACATCGGGATGCCACTGAGTCCGGGAAAAAGCTCATTGACTCAGTGCAAGCACTCATCCACGATCTTCAACATTCCGCTTCGCCTGCTGCTGGATCTTCAATTCCCGAGACAACTCAGCTCTCCCAGGTCACTCTACTTCTCAACGAAGTCAAGGGACTCAAGGATCTGCTGAATGTAGTCTTATCATTCCAAGCCCAGCAAGCTAAGCAGGATTCACTTGCCAAGTTGGTAGAGATACAGCTGTCAACAATTCAACATCTGAACTCTCTCCATCAGCAAGTTCAGAAGTTATCTGCTGTGAGCACTGACTACTCCACTTCCTAAAAACTCAAGATGCTTTTTGCTCAGCTTCATACTGAGCAACTTAAGACAAATGAGCAAATGGTGTCCTATAGTCAGTGCTCAGTCGAGCAAATCGGTGAGGCCATCAGGCTACTTAACCTCAACAAACAAGAGATGGATACTGACGCGTTGAAACAGAATGAGTTGCTATCTCTCGCACAGCAATCTTTCAATCACATCCGTCATAATAATATCCAGCGTCATCATTATGACTCAGCTCTCTTGAAAACTTTCCACCAAGTCTTTGCTGGCCTCTCTGAAGCTCTCATCTGTCAAGCCAAAGCTCAAGCTTTCAGTGTAAATATGCTCAGTGCTGCTGATCTTCATATACCAGTAGAAGTATCAGCTGATGGAGTTGCCATTTTTGATGGCGTAAATGAAAGTGCTGACAAACTAAAAGAGCTTTCACAAGAACTTTCTCGTGCTGTCTTAACCGATGCGTTCAAGCTCCCTGAAGTTGACAAAATGGGGGAGAAAGCGCAAGCTGCCAGAGCTCAGCATGAGCGACGTCAGTACGAGCGAAGTCAGTCACGGGGCAAGAAAAAGAAATAAATAGGCTAGGTCTTAACATTTGTAATCTATGTGCTATGTTGTTTATTTCTTTTGCTGTGTAACTGTTGACTTCTTTCAACTTATATATCATACTTACTTTTCTTATTCAAATACTGAGTTATGATATATGCTAATAAGTACTGAGTTATTATGTATCTTCATTTATATCAGCTTTGTTTAACAATTATAATATTTGACTAAATGATATGCCGATAACATGTTTGACATGAACCTATACACTTATGAAATATTCTGATAAGAACTCATTGAACAACAAATTACTCAGCGCGCTCTATATGTCTAAAAACTTCCGCCTAACACTGAGTAAATAGAATATGTGATATAGCTGACCTATATCTGAAAACTGACCTTAGACTTACTCATTTAAATCCTTAAATGTCTTAAGAGAAACTAAGTCAGTAGCTCAACCCTTACGGGGGAGTTTGCTTAATTATACTAGGTCAACTATCATGGGGGAGCTCATACTGAGTTCCTTGCTGAACAGTTTTGCCAACATCAAAATGGAGGAGTTTGTTGAAACACCTTTTTACATAATTTTGATTTGACAAAATTGTTTAAGTATAAATTAAAATACATATTCTAAGCACACTAAGTTTAAATGCTTTGATTTATTATACTAATGTGTTTGTTCAATGTTGAGTATAAATGTTATAAGTCATAAGGATTAGAAGGCCCAAGTCCAATACGGAAGCCAAGGCCCAAGTTAAACAACTCAGTACACTCGGCCCGCGTATGTCAAGACGTTGCCGTTTTGAACAAAAACGCAACTCAGCAATCGGAAGGATCTAGAAGACCTTCAGGAACAACTTCACAATGAAGCTGCTGAGTAGTCTCGACAAAGCGTACAAGACAGCAGCTGGCAAAGGAAAACTTCCAGACAAAGTGTTTCCTCTTTTGGCAAAGTTTAGACGACACAGTATGCTGTCCAGTTGACTTTACCATAAAAGGAGAGACCATCTGCTGTGCTGACCGAGGACAGAAGATACACGATTGTGATTGGCCGAGAGCTCTGTGCAAGTCAGGATGACAACGACACATAGCCGTTTCCCTCCAACGGTTATTTCGAAATTTGAAATGACTGAATGACCAGACGTCTCTATAAATAGTGCCATCACAAGCTTCACAAGATACAGAACTTGATCAAGCCATTACGTTGACCAAATCTGTACAAGTTCTGCGAGCAAGAAGCAAAGCAAAATTCTTACACTACATTTTCATATCTGTGTAAAAGTCTAGAGTGATTGTAAATCGTCTAAAGTGTCTTAGCACATCTTTGTATTAGGACAAAAACACTTATCATTTCTAGAGATAGAAAGGAGATGCTGAGTACTTAGTTTTAAGTACTCAGCGGAGAGATTAGGATTGAGTAGAAGTATAGAGGAAAGTAATCTTGTCATACTCAATTGCTGATATTGTAAAAGGTTTGAGGCTCTACCTTTAAAGAGCTCAGTAGAGGATTCGAAATCTCGGACGTGTTCCGGGAACAGGACGTAGGCTTAGAAGAAGCCGAACCTGGATAAATCTGCTGAGTGAAGTATTTCTAAACCTTTGACTCTTTATTTATATTGCTTGCTTAAACAATCAAAACTGAACAAGTCAAGAGGTCA
Source organism: Euphorbia lathyris (assembly GCF_963576675.1). Classification (NCBI taxonomy): domain Eukaryota; kingdom Viridiplantae; phylum Streptophyta; class Magnoliopsida; order Malpighiales; family Euphorbiaceae; genus Euphorbia; species Euphorbia lathyris. Next base: position 29,460,939 of record NC_088916.1, on the reverse strand, counting down.
AGTTGAGTTGTGCGAATTAAAACGTAAGAGCTCAGGAATAGACTCTAAGTGCTATCTCCTGACTCAAGCTAAGAAACTGACCTAGTCACCTGTTGACTAAGCCAGTATCTTGCTGTTTACTCAGCACCGCTGTTCAAACCTTTTCTTTAGTAAAAGAAGTCTGCCTAAATTGCAAAAAAGTTTAAATAGTTCCTAACCCCCCCCCCCCCTTGGAACTATACTTGCAACTAAATAAGGGACCAACACATCATAGAAGGACGGCCATTCGCCCTATGGGGAATAGACATTGTCGGCCCATTTCCTCCAACTCGCCGACAGAGGAGGTACGTGGTAGTGGCAGTGGATCATTTCATTAAGTGGGTAGAAGCCGAAGCTATCTCCTCCATCACTGCAGAACGAATGGTGGAATTCGTCAAGGACAACATCGTGGGAAGATACGGTGTTCCGCATACCATCATCACCGATAATGGAACACAGTTCAACTGTAGCGAATTCAAAACTTTCTGTGAAGGGTTGGGCATCCTGAACAGATTTGCCTCTGTTTATTATCCCCAATCCAACGGGATGACCGAAGTCACGAATCAGACGATCGTAAAAGGGATAAAGAAGAGATTGGAAGAGCATGATAAGAAGTGGGCGGATCAGCTGACAAGCGTTTTATGGGCTTATCGCACCACTCCTAGGACGGCCACAAGAGAAACACCATTCGCCCTCTCTCATGGTGTAGAGGTTGTGATCCCGGTTGAAATACAAGTCCCAAGTGATAGAGTGGCCTTTTATTGTGAAGAGGACAACGGCAAAAGGCTAAGGGAAAGTCTGGATCAGGTAGGCGATCGAAGAGACCAAGCCTATGTACGCATGGCGGCGTATAAACAGCGGATCGCCGCTTACCATAATAAAAATGTCAAGCTTGTGGATCTGAACGTGGGTGATCTTGTGCTCCGAAAGGCCGACAAAATCCAGTCTTGAGAAGACAAGGGCAAGTTAGGGCTCAACTGGACGGGTCCATATCAGATAGTGGATAAGATTGGATCCGCCACATTTAAAATTCAGGACATGGAGGGCAACACATTGCCGCGCACATGGAACCTCCAAAATCTCCGCAAATATTTTGTCAGAAAATGAAGTGTACACACGGTCTTGAGTACTCTTTTTCCTTTAGTAAGCTTTTTCCCATGTGGTTTTTCTTACTAAAGGTTTTAACGAGAATCACTTATAAGACCTGCTTACTGTAATAAAGCATTCCTCCCATTAATAAACATCATTTGTTCTATTATCTGTGTTCTTTTTAAAGTTTATTGCAGCAATATCAATATTTCAGTCTTAAAAAGAAGGGGGGCATCCAACGCTCTCCACATTAACAAAGTATCACTATCTCATAGCTACTTTTTCTCCTTGGACATAAGAGAACCTATCTTATGGGCGGATCCATCTCTGAGAGGATCCCAATCTCCGATAGAGTTAAAACGATCCTTGGATGCAAGGTCTTTACACTCTCTTACATATCCTTCCCAAAAAAGGATTCACAAGTCCTACGGGCGGATCACTTCACCTCAAAGACAGGTAGCAAATTGATCCCCTAGGCAGCTTTACTTCCTTCAATGGAATAAAATAGCTTCTAACCTTCACAAAGGTCCATACAATGGGGTACGGCTGGCCACCTACTCCAAAATAAATCCTAGATGCCTATATATTTACTTACGCAAACGTAATAGTAAAATAAATAGTTGCCATAAAGGATTAAAACAAATTGTACTTAACGATTTTTTACAAATCACAAGTAAACAACTAAGTAATGATAGGAGCATCCTCCTTTGCACTATCCTCGCTTACGGCGCTTGCCTGGAAAGCCTCCTTCTCCACAGCCTCAGATACACCAACCAAAGCTACCTCCTTTTCCACGGAAGATGTGGGACCCAAAGGAAGGGTGTTATCGGTGATCGGTTCTTCACCCGCCTTGGGGGGCACTTCCTCAAGCTCCACTAGAGGGACGGTAGTGGAAGGTTTGCTTTCTTCTATGGGGCCCTTCATCCATCTCCGAACATATTCGCGGATGTATTCCTTGGCGTCTGACATCTTGTCATATTTGGCTACGTCTTCTGGTTCGGGGACGACGAACTGCGGATCTGTGAAATCAATCTTGGGATGCGCCAAGGAAAAGTATGCCATGAGCAGTTCGCCATAATAGAAGGCTTGCTCACCCGCCATGTATTCAGCTTCTCCTAGGGCATCCTCATGGTTCTTGGCGTCTATCATGATCTTTTCCTTCGGCTTCTCAATCTCCGCATCTCTAAGGACTAAGGCAGCTGTAGCAGAGGCAAAGTTCACCTTAGCAGAAGCAATGTGCGCATTGGCATCCGCTACCTCTTTTTCCAGTTTCTCAATGGTTGCCTTATCCGCCACACCTTGAAGGAGCTCGGCCTCCATAGCACGTATGCAAGTATACATCTGTCAAAAACAAACAATTTCGTCAAAAGAGCAAAGGGACAACTTTTTCTACAAAAAGAGATCCTTTCTAGGGGACTCACCATAAGGAGCTCTGTTTTCCCCTTTTGCGCATGAATAGAACCAGGAATTTGGTTCTGATTCCTTTGCACTTCGCCCACCTGACCAAGAGCTTCATCCAAGTCATTTATGATGGACTCATTCTCAAAAGATCCTTGAGCGCCATACTTGGCGGACCAGTATCCGCCCATATCAGGCTTCGCCATCTGCACAAACATTCAAGGGTCAAAACTTAAAACTTGATGAACCGGTAAAAATAAAAGGCAACTTACCTGTTCTATCTCCCCAACAGGCCTGGCGGACCTCATGGCATCCGCCATAAGCTTAGGGCCTCTAGTGGCCATATGCTTCCTCCTTTTTAGTGGCGGCTCGACCACTGTTCCCGCAGGGCGTTTTCCAGTCTCCGTCTGAGGATTCGCCACTTAATCTTTCCTACGTGCTTCAGCCTCTAAAAACTTCCTACGCTTCTCTATAATAGCGTGATTGGCCTTAGATAAACCCCTGCCAAGGAAAACATTGAAGTAATCAAAGTTCGAGAAGAAATAAAAGTTACCTTGGTCAAATTGCGCAATCTTGGAGTAAATGAATTGCTCCCCCTCTCGGCGAATCAACGGAATATCGCTCATCATGAAGGCTAAAGCGTCTGCGTATGTCCATGCATCCGCCTTGATCTTCTTCATGAGCTCCGCCACCACTTCATCACTATCGGTCAATATTCACATATCGCCCGCCATGTGTAAGGGCTTGGGATTCCAAAACGAGGGAAAACCCAGTGATTCGCCCTCTTTTATCTTCACGTAGAAGAATTTCTCATCCCAGCAATGGACATTGGACATTTTGTCACTAAAGGGCGAATACGCCCCGAATTTGGCGAAAGCGAGGTAGGATTCGGACTTCCGTTGCGAGGGTTTATGGAAAGCTCTAAAAACACGACCCGTATATACCACTCCTAAATTTGAGGCGAGGTAGCAGTCTAAAGCAATATCCAACCAACCGTTGGGATGCAGTTGGCTGGCTGTAATATCAAAGTAGGAGAGGATGTCCGCCATCATCTTTGGGAGAGGAAGCCGGAACCCCCTCTCTACGTGACTGCAATATACTGTTAGAAAACCACTAGGCGGACAGGAAGGTCGTTGATGGGCTGCGGCTAACTGAGTCTCATAATTATTGATCCAAGGGAAGCGATTCGCCAGATCCACTAGATCCGCGGCACTCATACGAGACGGAGTAGACTCCACTCGAGGGTTCTTTTTCCTAGGTGGGATAGAAGAAGAGGCCATTGTCCCCGGAAAACACCTAGCCTTAACGACCGGAGCGGTACCGGAGACAGAAGTGGAAAGAACTGGATTCCTAGTGGAACGAGTTTGGTAACGATTACACGCCGAGTTACTAAACCCAGCTAAATCAGAATTAATCGTGTCCTCGGAAGAAGAGGAGTTCTCCGATGACGAAGTGGTCCAACTAAAATCAACTACTATTTCGGGAGAAGGGGTCGAATTAAAAAGCTATGAAGTTGATCCAGAAGATGAAGACGAACTTCTAAACATTCAGAGAAAAGTTAAACCGAAGAGGATGAACTTACATGTGAAATCGGAAGCTTGGTGCGAGACTCTGAAAATTCCCAGAAAAAGCTTCGAAAGGAGACAATGAAGAAGAAATGGAAACGAAAGAGAAAGCGAAAGAGGAAGAAGGATGTTTTCTCCTTCCTGGGACAGTGCGTCCATTACACGTGTCATTCATCAATTGGCATTGAACAGTGTGCTCATTAATGCAGGTGTTTATGACGGCGCACGGAAGCTCAAAAGCCCTAAAGGACTTTAAGGGCATTTTGGGGGGGCTTTTGATAACATAGAGATATTATCCCAATGACTAAAAGGGATATTCACCTAGAGAACGCCACGCGAGCCGGCAGGCGGATCTCCACGGTTCTGCTCAGGGATATCCGCTGGCGGACCTATGAGGCGAATCTCTTCATTCACCTGATTCGCCACTATAACGGCTGGACGCCGACTCGGCCGTAAAGATCATTAATGAGTTATCAATTAGCTAACCGCCAAGTTAAAGATAACTTGTAACCGCCATTAATGGAGCATTAATGGAGGCTTTCTAGTTGCCTGAAGGTTACGATTTCCTAGCTATATATAGCCTGATTCCCTAGGCTATCAAGGTACACATTCTCACAACCTTTATCAATTCAGTTTGTTTCCTTGATTCACCTTACTGACTTTGGCATCGAAGCTTTCCCCCGTCGAACCCAACGACGCCCCCACAGGGACGGACGTTGATCAGAATTTCCCTACCTGTTACCAATCTTTTATTTTTAGACATAATTTACGTAAAACTTGACTAAATTTCCATAACCTTGTTATTTTAGGAGAAAAATCCACAAAGCTTGTGGAAAATAGAGTTTTTCATAAAACTTTTGAACTTTATGTAAATCTTTTGTTTTTAGACATAATTTACATAAAGTTAAACTAAATTTACGTAACATTGTTATTTTAGGAGAAAAAATCCACAAACCTTGGGAACAATAGAGTTCTACGTAAAACCTTTGAACTTTATATAAATCTTTTATTTTTAGACATAATTTACATATAGTTGGACTAAACTTGCGTAAACTCGTTATTTTATTCGAAAAAATTCAAAAACTTTGTGAAAAATAGAGTTTTATGTACAACCTTAGAACTTTACGTAAATCTAATATTTTTAGAGATATTTTAAGTAAAGTTGGACTAAATTTACGTAGACTTGTTATTTTATAAGAAAAAACCCAAAAACTTTGTGAAAAACAGAGTTTTATGTAAAACATTTGAAATTTACGTAAATCTTTTAATTTTACACATAATTTACGTAAAGTTATAGTTTTACAATAAAAAATCAATAACTTTACAAAAAACGACTTTCATGTAAAACTTTTGCATTATACATGAATCCTTCATTTTAGACAAATTTACGTAAAGTTCGACTAAATTTATGTAAACTTGTTATTTTATAAGAAAAAATCGATAATTTTTTTTTTATGAAATATAGAGTTTTACGTAAAATCTTTGAACTTTACATAAATCTTTTATTTTTAGACATAAGTTACGTGAATTTGGACTAAATTTATGTAAACTTGTTATTTTATAAGAAAAAATCCAAAAACTTTGTAAAAAATAAAGTTTTACATAAAATCTTAGAACTTTACGTAAATCTTTTATTTTTAGACATAAGTTATGTAAATTTAGACTATATTTATGTAAACTTCTTATTTTATAAGTTAAAATCCATAATTTTTTTTTTTTATGAAAAATATAGTTTTACGTAAAACCTTTTAGGCTTATGTAGGTCTTTTAATTTTGGACATAAATTATATAAAATTTGGACTAAATTTGCGTAAAGTTGTACTTTTACAATAAAAAATCAATAACTTCACAAAATAACGAGTTTTACATAATACCTTTGCACTTTATGTAAATCCTTTATTTTTATACATAATTTACGTAAATTTGGACTAAATTGAAGCAAACCTTTTATTTTACAAGCTAAAATGCACAAATGTTAAAACCTTTAAACTTTATAAATCGGTAATTTTAGACATAATTTAGGTAAAGTTGGACTATATTTACGTAAAATTTTATTTTATAAGAAAAAATCCAAAAGGTTTGTGAAAAATAAAGTTTTACGTAAAACCTTAAAACTTTAAGTAAATCTTTTATTTTTAGACATAATTTACATAAATTTAGACTAAATCTATGTAAACTTGTTATTTTATAAGTTAAAATTCATAAATTTTTATGAAAAATAGAGTTTTACGTAAAACCTTTGAAGTTTACGTAAATCTTTTAATTTTGGACATAAATTACGTAAAATTTGGACTAAATTTACGCAAAGTTGTACTTTTATGATAAAAAATCAATAACTTCACAAAATAACGAGTTTTAGATAATACCTTTGCACACGTAAATCTTTTATAAACTTGTTATTTTACAAGTTAAAATGCACAAATGTTTATGAAAATAGAGTTTCATATAAAACCTTTAAACTTTACATAAATTATGAATTTTAGATATAATTTACGTAAAATTATACTAAATTTACATAAAACTTTTTATATTATAAGAAAAAATTCAAAAAGTTTGTGAAAAATAGAGTTTTATGTAAAATCTTAGAACTTTACATAAATCTTTTACTTTTAGACATAATTTACGTAAATTTAGACTAAATTTACGTAAACTTGTTATTTTATGAAAAATAGTGTTTTAAGTAAAACCTTTGAACTTTACATAATCTATACTATATATAATTACGGAAGTAGAGAGAAATGAGAAGAAGTGTTTAAAGGTCTTTTTGATGAGTTGTCAACGTAGTAAAAAATCAGATTAAAAATATTTAATTAATTAAAAATAAATATTTAATTAATTAAAAATAACAAATTTATATTTATAATATATTAGATAATTACTAGCCTATTAATTAAATTAATAAAAGAAAGCAAGAGTTACGGGAAGATGAAAAAACACAAAGCAAAGGAAATCCAAAAGTCACAAATAAACTTCTATATAAAGCATGATAGATAGTATTCCACCATTATATTCATTGGTCACGATAGATAGTATTATATTTCTGAATCAGATTAAAAATATTTAATTAATTAAAAATAACAAATTTATATTTATAATATATTAAATAATTACTAGCCCATTAATTAAAATAATAAAAGAAAGCAAGAGTTACGGGAAGATGAAAAAACATAAAGCAAAGGAAATCTAAAAGTTACAAATAAACTTCTATACAAAACATGATAGATAGTATTCCACCATTATATTCATTGGTCACGATAGATAGTATTATATTTCTGAAGGTAAATATTCGATTTTTTTTCATATGTTGTAGTTATTTTGTTCTCAATTATGTTGTTGTTTTATTTTTATTAAACAATAGTTGTTATAGTTTCATCTTTCAGATTCATTTCTGTTGTTACCTAGGTTCTATACCTCTCGCTATCTTATCCATGTTTTCTTTTTTATTTGTCTTTTTTTTTTCCAAACTGATAGCTTCAATTGAAGAAATCCGACAGAAATAGAAGATGCATGAACAACTAAAACCGGAAAACACAAAAGTGTCTAAAATTACAAGAAATTCTTATGTTTCTCAAGGTAATTATTCGATTTTTTTTTCATATGTTGTAGTTATTTTTGTTCTCAATTGTGTTGTTTTTTTATTAAACAATAGTTGTTATAGTTTCATTTTTCAGAGATGAAATTCCATTTCTGTCGTTACCCAGGTTCCATACCTCTCGTTACCTTATCAATGTTTTCTTTTTTATTTGTCTTTTTTTTAAATGACTAAAATAAAAATTTTGTAAATTTGTATTCTTTTTTAGTATATGTTGCTAGGTGTTGTTGTTTAACTAAAATTTAGATTTTCGGCTTTATATGAACTCAATTTTTGGCTTTCTCAATTGTACTGTTGTTTCATTTTTATTAAACAATTATTGTTATAGTTTCATCTTTCAGAGATGAAATTCCATTTCTGTCGTTATCCAGATTCCATACCTCTCGCTACCTTATCCATATTTTCTTTTTTATTTATTATTTTTCAAAATGACTAAAATAAAGATTTTGTATATTTGCATTCTTTTTTAGTATATGTTCCTAGGTGTTATCATTTTGATTGTTAACTCTAACTAAAATTTAGATTTTCGGCTTTTTATGAACTCAATTTTTAGTTTTAATTGAAGTTAGATTAATTTTTCTAATTCGGAACATGTTGAAATCCACTCATTTCTTTAGTTTGAGTTTAGCTAATTGATATGGATTGTATTTTTTATTTTTATGCATTTTGGTACAAATAGATATAAAGTTTCACACGATAGTTGTTCATTGAAGTTTGAGACATATTAAATAAAATATTAAAGAGGTATTGGAATATTATACTTACAATGAAGTTTATTTCAATATAAATTATGTTATATTATTATTATTATCAAGAAGTTATTTTTCCCAATTTTCTAGACAAGGAGATTGTAAGCGTCTAATACGCTTGATAAGATATTTATTCTTGAAGAATGTGGATTATGCTAGATACGAATTCAAAATCAATGTAAATAAAAATAAATTTTGATGCTCAAAATCCTAAAAATGTACATTAATTATGGATATTGAGATAAATGCTTTTGCAACATTGGCTTATATAATTTTTAACTATTATATTATGGTTCGTACAAAATTGTTAGTATTTCAAGAGTTTTTAACAGATGAAAATGAAATATGATCATAGGACAAATTATTGAAAAATATTAATTAAAAAAATATTATTATTTGAATCTCTTCAAATTCTCAAATGTTGAGCATAATGATTCTAATTAATATAATTAATTTCACATATTAATTATAAAACGTTTTTTTTTTGTACTGAGTGGTTACAATTGCGATTTAATTCTATTTAACTAAAATTAATTTATGGACTTAATACTTCATTAAGAAAAAATAAAATGTTTAATTAATGGGCAAAAAATATTTTCACTCTCCTCTTTATACACTTATGTCTCGACATTCTCTCTTATTTTCAAAAAAAAAAAAACCGAGAGGAAGATGGTTCTCTCCTAATTATCTTTTTCGTCCCTTCATTTTTTTTTCAATTTTTTTGTTTGTTTTTCTTACTTACAAAATTCAAGAATATATAATTATTAGAAAATATTAATGAAGTCAAATAAGTGATATGTGCGAGTATAGCTGATATTCTATATAGTGAAAAAATGAAGAACAAATTGATCGAATGTCTTGATGAGATATTACGAGATGAAAATAGGAGAAATCATCATCTTAAACTGATTCAATTAGATATATTGGGTTATTGTAGCAGAATTAATAATTGAATTCGAATACTTGGTGATCATGAAATTCCATCAACCAAAATAATTATCATCAAGATGAATTTGTGACTAATTCTTACGAATTTTATTTTTTTATATATAACATATTGAATTGATAAAGTTTATTTATATGCAACATTAGAAAAGTATTGATTGTAATAGTTTATAGAATAATATATTGATGTTGCTTCTATTTTAACATAGATTGTAATTCTTTTGTATCGTAGATATAATATTTATTTTTAATTGTAGTTTAATTCAATTTTTGTTTAACCTATATTGTAATTCTTTTGTATCGTAAATATAATATTTAATTTTAATTATAGTTTAATTCAATTTTTGGTTTTTTATTATATTCTAATGTATTTCTTAATTAATCTGCTATTTTATTATTATTGTTTCACATAATATTTGGAATATGAAAATGTATTAAAATTTCTAAAAGGTACAAATCATTGAATTTTTTAAAAATAAACAAATCATTAATCTTTAGTTAAAATTCTATAAAAAAAGTAGTCAATTATTTTTAAAATTAATTTAATTTGAATTATCATTAAAAAATATATATTAATTTCAAATATACATAATATAATTTTTTTTCATAGCATGATATAAAATTATTTAAAAGTAAATATGTCAATTTATTTATTTATCTAAATTATATAAAAGTTTCATACCCCGTGCATCGCACGGGTTTTCGACTAGTTCATTTAATTTTAGACATAAATTACGCAAAGTTAGACTAAATTTATGTAAAATTGGACTAAATTTACATAAAATTGGACTAAATTTACGTAAAGTTATACTTTCATAATAAAAAAAATCAACAACTTCACAAAAAACGAGTTTTACATAAAACCTTTGCGCATTAGGTAAATGATTTATTTTTAGACATAATTTACGTAAAGTTGGACTAAATTTACGTAAATTTGTTATTTTATAAGAAAAAATCCATAAATATTTATGAAAAATAGAGTGTTAGGTAAAACCTTTGAACTTTAAATAATTTTTTTTAGATATAATTTACGTAAAGTTTGACTAAATTTACTTAAAGTTGGACTATATATACGTAAAGTTGGACTAATTTTATTTAAAACTGTATTTTTACGATAAAAAAATCTATAACTTTGCAAAAAAAAAAGAGTGTTACATAAAACCTTTAAACTTTACATAAATCAGTTAACTTTAGACATAATTTTCATAAAGTTTGACTTGATTTACATAAAATTGTTATTTTACAAAAAAAAAAAAATACAAACCTTGTGAAAAATAGAGTTTTATGTAAAACCTTTGAACTTTACGTAAGTATTTTATGTTTTAGATTTAATTAACATAAAGTGGGACTTAGTTTACGTTATAATTTAAAAAAAAACTTAATCATAGGGTAAATAATTTATCAATCCCCATATTTTTATCTAAGAAATTGTTTAGTTCTCGTAATCTAATAACACATTGCTTAGTTCTTAATTTTTGTTTTATTCAATAGTTTTGTCATTCAAATTTTTGAATTATTTAACAGATTAGTCCCTTTATAAAGACTAAACTGATGAATAAAATAAAAATTGAAGACTAAAAAATATATTATTAAATTACAAGGACTAAATGTTATTTAGGTAAAAATATGGAGAGTAATAAATTACTTACCTTATACTTAATAATATTGAGTTTCCTTAATTAAATGTTACTTGCAATAACATGTTAATTTTTTTTATTGATCTTTATTATATTTATTGTTATTGCTGCATGTCACATGATTATTGGTCATTGAAGACAAAGTATGAGTACTTTGCTTTAAATAAAGTAATCATAGAATAACCCTAAAATATAATTTAAAAAATAATATTTTTTTTATGAAAATGAAATATTGTTTTCATTTAAATGATGTGACACAGTCTTATAAATGAAGAGAGATAAGGAGAGAGAAAAGTTAAAGAAATACTTTGATTTTCTTTTTAGAATTTTATAGTTTTGCCACCTTAACTTCCACTTATAATAATAGGTCTTCCTAATTCAACTTATATATATATATATATATTTCATGTTAGCATGTTTCTCCTTAACTCCAATTTAGTCCGTTTTAAGTGTATTTTATCATTTTAATTTTTTCAATTCATTTTATTATTTTAGTGTGGTATTATTATCTTTAAAAACAATAATATATCATAGTAGCATATAACTATTCACTAGGTATTGAAACTATAAAATATCTAATTGTTTATTACTTTTTTAAAATAATAATAAAATTACTTGTATATCACACGAGCTTTCGAAGTGTTGTGGTGGAAGTAAGACATTTGATACATATTGATAATAACAAGAATCAAATTTAATACTCGGAAGAGCGAAACCCATATGGAAACTGTTATTTACTTTACTTTTTCTTTATTCAATATTTTTTTTATCGATCTACAACTATGATAGGTGTGATAGTTTTTCATTTATTTAGAGTTTTTATTTTTTTCTCTCTACACGAGAGGTATTTTTGATTATATGAGCGGTTGTGGTTTGTTTCCCGCTACTGTACCATAAACAATTTCAAACATCGTATACTATTGCTATACCTAATATATTTTGGGTGAGATGCAAATTAAACTTGTATGATATATTTATATGTGTGGAGATGTATTATCTTTCTTCTATAAAGAAGAACATCATCAAATTTATTGGCTAAAAACATATTCTTGTCTTGCACCACTAAATTTTATTTATATACTTTCCTTTTTTTCTTATAAAAAATTGGGTATAAGTAGAAGAAAGAAAATATGATAAAAGATAAAATGGGTCCCAAAAATAGAAATTAGAGGTCCTACCACCACTTCCCTACTCCAAATTTTATTTTGTATAGAGAGAGAGAGAGAGAGAGATAGGGTAAAACTGAAACAGCTTCGAACAAGAAAAAACATCTTGTAGCAGTCGATCTAAGCGCTTCTGATCTTTCTTTCATCTCTTTCATCTACGTCTTTCCTCCCTCCCGCTCTCTTGTCTTTTCCTTTTTCCTCTCGGGCAAGTTCTCTACTCCTCTTTTTCCGATTTTTAATCTCACTGACCTTTTTGGATGTCTGCTGATTATTTCTTAACGAGACATACCTTCGAATTTCATACCTTTAGAAGGCTATGTTACCCGTTGTTTAGATAGATTCAAACTTTCATTCTTTAACTCTCAACTGTTATTTTTCTCAGTTTCCACAACATAGCCCTAGGGTTTTGAGTTTCCTTTTTTTTATTGTAATTTCTTTAGCTTTGATGTTGTTTTCTTATTTTGCGATTATATCTACTTTTGGGGTTTACTGTGAATTTGGTGTCTTAAATGCTTCCGATTTAGTTCATAGCTTAAATAGGGAAATTACCTTCTCTTTATTTGCTTTTTCATTGTCAATTGCAGGAAACATGAGCAATTACTTGGTAGTTTCTTTTAGCATCTGAAGGGACTAATTGCTTCTTATTGTTTGAATGATATGCATTGTTTTTAAAGCTTCTTGTAAGTGTTTTGGTGATTAGGTAGTGTTCCACGTGTTAAAAACTGCTGTTGAAGTTTTTATTTATTTTTACTTTGAAAGTTATTGTTAATTTAAGTACTGAATGGGCATTGTCATGTATTATATTTATGATTATGAAAGGAGAAGTTGGTATATTTAGTTGCTTTCTTTTTGAATAACAAACTCTATTTTATATTCGTATTATGGATGCTGGAGGTTTTCTATTGACTTTGATAGTTTTGTTTTTGCAGTGTTGTTCATAATGGCAGAACCATCCAAAGTTATCCACGTTCGCAATGTCGGGCATGAGATTTCTGAAGTATATTTTCACCTTATCATCTTTTTCATTAGAAAAATCTATGTTTATACTATACGTGGACAAAACATTATTTTTCATTTCTTTTTGTCGGGTGACAAGTGAATTTAATCTTTTGGCATTCACATTCAACCATCAAAATTAAGGCTCACTTTATTTGGAGTCCTCTATAAATATAAGTTGAAGACAAATTGTATTTGAAACAGTAGAAATGGAATGTTAATAATATCTGAATCAGTAGGATATTCTGTTGGATAGTCAGAAACACAATGAATAAAGATAGAAGTGAAGCGTGCATTTCGATTTCAATTCTTTTCATTCTTTGGTATATTGTGTTACTATCTTAGTGCTTGATAGAAAAGGGAAGAAATTTTTATTTACCAGATAACATATGCATAGCATGAGCAATTCTGTCATTGTTTAGTTTGAGCTAAATATATGATCATTGATATCTAAGACTGGGCTCATTCCGGTACATGAGATGGAAGCACATGTTTACTTGTGAATCAAATGTTGCCTCAAATAAATTGCTTATTTTATTTAGCTCTCTCTAATCACCTTGCATTGTTCCTTTCAGAATGATTTGCTTCAACTATTCCAGCCATTTGGGGTGATAACAAAACTGGTTATGCTTCGCGCTAAAAATCAGGTCTTATTTTTTTCCCCAGCTGATGAAACATCGACAATCATTTTGCATATTGAGTTTTAGCAAAGTTCCTGAATGTTGTGTGTTATGTTACTTATCTGTGCAGGCTCTTCTCCAAATGCAAGATGTTCCTTCAGCCATCAATGCCTTGCAATTCTATACAAATGTTCAGCCAACTATTAGGTATGGCAAAGTTGTTTTTTTGGAACTTTATGCTACGGATTTGCTTATTGGTAAAATCCCCCTATATCGAGAGCAATAAAATAAACTTCACATGTCAAATATTGAAACTGTAACTGTAATGCTCGTTACAATTTTTTTTTTTAATTCTCTCAGGGGCAGGAATGTTTATGTTCAATTCTCATCCCATCAAGAGCTAACCACTATGGATCAAAATACCCAAGGAAGAGGAGATGAGGTTGGTGCTTTGGTCCTAAACTCTCAAAATTTATGCAATTTTTTTAATAATTGACCACTCTTTTTGTGGAGTGGAGCCTTTTGGTTGCTACATGTTGATATTGCCTTAAGACGATATATTTGAGGATGATTTTCAAGAGTAGTGTGAAATATTGTTATTATGTTAATGTTTCATCAAGCTGAGAAACAAAAGGAGTGTTTCTTTAGCTATTAATTAGTACGTAGTTGGGGAACTTTTACCATGACCTGTAGCCTGTAGGCTTATATAGGAAGCAGATTTATGATACTTTGTGTTTATTTGGAATACCTGTTCGAGTTTCTTTCTTGGAAAAAGAGCATTTGGAAAACTTGATTAAGTACATTGATTTCTAATTGTTAAGGTAAGTTATAAATGCTATGGTCGTAAGAAACTCAAAACAGGAAATAACAATATTAAACTTCTGTCTGTAACAACATTTTGGAAGGAATTTCCAAACACCAGATAAACTTGTAGTCTTAGTAAATTTATCAATTTTGGTGTCATGCAAATTAAAGGCTATTCATCTTAATAAATTATCAAATCTTCACCAAAGTTCTATACTGAATTCTACCTTAATCATAACCTTAAGGATTAAAGCCCTATTTGGCCCCCGTGGTATCCAAAATTTTGTCATTTGGCCCCTGAAGTATTCCCATAGGTGATATTTGGCCCGTTTTGGATGAAAAATTATCCGATTTGTTAAATTTTTCGCAGGACACAATGTTTAACACGTGACATGTACACGTGCCAATTCTTTTAATTTTTTTTCCCATATAGACTTAATATGTGGATAAAATAAGGAATTAATTTTTTTCTTATTTATCCACATATAAAGTCTATATGGAAAAAAATAATTAAAACAATTGTCCCGTATACATGTCACGTGTTAAAAGCTGTGTCATGTAAGAAGAATTAGAAAATCGGATAAATTTTCATCCAAAATGTGTTAAATGTCACATATAGGAATACCACAGGGGGCAAATGGCAAAATTTTGGATACCACAGGGCCCAAATAAGTCTTTATGTCTAACCTTAATGCTAAGTTGCTAACATGAGTTTTGCAAGTGAATTCTAGGAAATTCAGTGGAGAAAAATATGACTTTGTGCTAGGTTGCTGTAGTATAATTTTGAAGAGCAATATTATATGTTTTCGCAGAATATTTACAGTATGGCCATTCACCTCTTATGGTGTTATGGATTACTGTTCCATGCTAGGGAGGAGGCTGTTTTTGCTTGTTATTAGAAATGCATAAAGCATGTAGTGGCTGTAGTTCAAGTTTTTTAGCAGTATATTCTGTCAGGTTGCGTGATATCTGCACAATATAAATTGTTACTAAAGTGCATATTATACTGAAGAGAATCTACTTGATGCTTTTGTGGTGCAAATAATTGTTCGAGTAGTATTTAGATCAAAGAAGCTTAAAGTTTGCAATTTGGGTTGGGGCATTTTAGATGAGAAAAAGAAGGATCTCTCAGCTGATAGCATGCTGGGAACATCATTTGTGCAGCTGGCTGTAACAGCAGTATATTGAATGTAAAAAGAAAAAAAGAAAAGAAAAGAAATAAAGAGTGTAGCATGGTAGGCACACAGCCTCATGAAATATTTAAAGCCAGTTACCTATAAATTTAAGGAACTATTACTAGAACTTGGACACTTTCTGTTTAACAAGGAATACATTCTCTGAATAAGAAGCCAATACATTCCTATGTAAGAAGTTCTGTAATATTCCTGTGCCCTAAAAATTTCAGAAGAGAAATCTAAATTATAAAAAATCTACGTAACAGTGTCTTGTTATTGACTACAATGCCGCTCTCTAGGCAGGTCATCATTCATTTAGTTAATTCTGAAATTGAGATAGACTAGTCTTTATTTAAATTTGCATATATGTGACTTGGTGCTGCATAGTATGCACCATGGTAGAACACAAATTGTAAGACTACTGTGTGCAACTGCAATAAAACTTCACCTTTCTCACTGCTACCTTATCATGCATTTCTCATTTATTATTTACTAATTTTCATTATTATTTTTTTCTGTGTGTTTAACTTTACTAATTTGTTTTATTTTTTCTTGTTTTCTGACTAGATTTCTCTATATAGTATTCTCTTCTTCCTATCTATGCCTCTCTATTTATTCTCTTCTATCTCTTCTTTCTCTATGCTGGTTTGCTGTTGGGAACTCTGGATGCACAGCCAAATCGAATTCTTTTAGTTACAATTCATCACATGCTATATCCTATTACCGTGGAAGTGCTGCATCAAGTTTTTTCTCCTCATGGATTTGTGGAGAAGATCGTCACATTTCAGAAGTCGGCTGGTCAGCTTCTTCAAGTTTTCTTTCTCTCTTTCTTTTCTCTCTCAAATTTAAATTCCCACCTAGATTAGATTAATTTTTTAACGAATGTTTGTGTGCTTATTGTTTCATGATCAACATTGTAAATGGTTAAATACCGAACAGAATTTTTTTATTGTCAATCGTCCATTTGTCTTTGCTTCTGTGGTTTTCTTATGCTTCTCTGTATTATTGGACAAAGAAGCATAATAGATTTCAACAGAGCTTCAGGTATGCAATTCCATAGCTTTGAATTTCTTCTTTACCATTAATGCACACTGTTCAGGTTTTCAAGCCCTTATTCAGTATCAGTTGCGCCAGAGTGCTGTTGCAGCAAGAACTTCTCTTCAGGTATTGCTCTATTTGCTTTGCCCCCAATATGAGTGTCATCTACAAGGTAATTCTAGGCCTTGCAAGTATTCTGAGTTTTGACGGCTGCTACTTTTAGGGACGCAACATTTATGATGGTTGCTGCCAGCTGGACATTCAATTTTCGAAGTACGGTCTAATATTTTAACACTTATATTATCTTCTTATGCTCTCTCTCTCTTTATCTCTCCCTCCTGCCCCTCCTGTCTTGCTATTTCTAGATCTTTTTTTACCTGTCTTGATTTTACTTTTCGTTTGGATTGAGAATTTGTTTATAACCATGAATCTTTGAATTCACATTTGCATGTCTGCAGTAGTTTGATTCCAATTCCTTAGACTGGTTAAAAGAATTGGAAATCTAATTTGTTCATCATTGATTAATTTATTGGTAATATATGAATTACAGCTTGGATGAGTTGCAAGTGAACTTCAATAATGATCGATCAAGGTGTGTGAATCATTTAATAGATTCCTAATCTAACACTCTTTTATCCTTTTCATATTAGCCTTTCTTGTTACTGAACATTATCATTTTGCCTTGTGCAGGGATTTCACTAACCCACATCTACCAGCTGAACAGAAGGGTGGCAGGTCTTCACAAGTATGCTCCACTCTCTGGTTTTACTGTCTTGGATTTATGTGCTTATTTGTTGATATATTATTTTGAAATTTATTAAATTACTCTCCATTTCCTTGTGCAGCAATCTGGATATGGTGATGTTGGAGGTAGGCACTGCTGCTGGGCCTAGGGAAATTATGAATTTTGATGCTATATAATGATCTGGAAGTCATAGCTTAACCTTTTTTTATGTCTTGCTTTTGATCAACTGACTGACTTGTATTTTATTTTTCTTTGTGCAGTTGCATATCCACAGGTGGGTTGTGCTGAAGTCCTGGTATATCTAATCATTATCATCCATGTGTAACATTCAGGACATCTGCTTACTATCGTTACTTTTTACCTGGTCTTTATTTTAGATGTCAAGATGCTATTTCGTGCACCATAATTGCTTAATTGAGTTCATCTTCCATGTGTAACATTCAGGACGTCTGCTGACTATTGTTACTTTTTACCTGGTCTTTATTTTAGATATCAAGATGCTATTTTGTGCACCAAAATTGCTTAATTGAGTTCATCTACTCAATAGTTTTACCAACTCTTTTATGTAATTTGGGACTCAGATCTAACTGTTCGTGTCTTGATTGAATAGGCTATTGAATTGTGAAAACTGAATATAAATAGTCACTTTTAGGGTTGAACTTTGTCAAACACATCAGTTGTCGACAGAGTTGTATCGACTATTAGCATCTTCGTATGTTTGTCAGTCAACTACAGGTTTTGGATGATTTTTGGGAGCTTTGTTGCCAGTAATGCACATCATGATATAAAGTTCTGCTCGTTTGAAGACATCCATTTTTCTGAAATTCATCAGTGGAAACATTTTATCAAATACAATTTTTTTGTTGTTCCCAGTCATTCTTTTATGTCTTCCTTACATAAAATGGAGGGAAAGAAAATTGGAAGGCTCAAAAGGATGCCTTACAATTCTGATCTTTATTTTGTGCGTTACTGTAGATTAAACTCAGAGGGCGAGCCTTGGCGCAACGGTAAACGTTGTTGTCGTGTGACCAAGAGGTCACGGGTTCGAGTCTTAGGAGCGGCCTCTTGCCAAATAAATTGGCAGGGGAAGGCTTGCCCCTAGTACACCCTTGTGGTGGGACCCCTCCCCGGACCCTCGCTCAGCGGGGACGCGTAGTGCGACCGGGCCGCCCTTTTACTGTAGATTAAACTCATACTTATACTGAGTTTATATCACATCCAATATGTAAGCGCACTCTATATTGCTAGGATTTTTCATGTTATAGCGTGGTTTTAGTGGTTTGCTCCTATCAGGATGGCTTGCTTTGGTTTCTAGAATTATTTAAATGTTTTCAGCCATTCAGATTGTAGTACTACTGGATTTACCGGCCCACCATTTTGATAATTTAGGTGGCCAATGCGGCTGCAATTGCTGCTGCCTTTGGAGGAGGTTTACCACCAGGAATTAGTGGGACAAACGATAGGTGTACAGTTCTTGTGTCCAACTTAAATCCTGATGTAAGTAAGCTATACTTTTTTTGGTCTGTTGTGAATTTCAAAGTCGTTAAATCATGTGATAATTATGATAAAATACTTTCCTGTGCTCAGAGTGTAGATGAGGATAAGCTTTTCAACCTGTTTTCTCTCTATGGAAACATTATGAGGATTAAACTGCTCCGCAATAAACCTGATCATGCACTTGTTCAGATGGGAGATGGTTTTCAGGCTGAATTGGCAGTTCATTTTTTGAAGGTCTTCTCCATAAAACTTTTTACACTTATATTTCCCATAAACCTTTTTTACTTTTTATATTTTACAAGTTATTCTGGTACATAGCATAAGAGGCTCAATATGCATAAAGGTCCTTTGTTGTGTTGGAAACTTGACTTTTTTAATGGGGAACAGGGTGCTATGCTTTTTGGGAAAAGAATAGAGGTGAACTTTTCAAAGCATCCAAACATAACACAAGGTGCTGATACTCATGAATATGTGAACTCAAGTCTGAACCGGTTCAACCGAAATGCTGCAAAGAACTACAGGTATTGCTGTTCACCGACAAAGATGATCCACCTATCAACTTTACCCCAGGACATCACAGAAGAGGAGATAGTGATCCACTTAGAGGAACATGGTCCGATTGTGAATACGAAACTGTTTGAGATGAATGGAAAGAAGCAAGCCCTTGTTCTGTTTGAAACAGAGGAGCAGGCGACGGAAGCCCTGGTATGCAAGCATGCTAGTTCGCTTGGGGGATCAATTATTCGGATTTCCTTCTCCCAGCTTCAATCAATTAGGGAAAACTCATAAAAGAAAATGGATATGAATTTTCTCAAAAGTTTAGGATTTTAATTTATTGGTGCATCGCAAAAGTTTCCTTGTAACAGTTGTTGCTTATTTTGATACTGCCTTTTCTTTTGTTTTTTTGGCTGAATCATCCTTGCTGCTCTTATCTATAATTGTACTGGTTATTCTTAGTATGAGAACTTAGAGAGTAGGGAAGGGGTCCTGTCCTTATTTGCATCAATTTTGGAAAGTAGGAAAGGGGAGAGAAAGTGTAGCATTGTTTTGTTGGTTGTACATGTGGCTGTAATCTATCTCCAATGCCTATTCTGTTAATGGTGTGTTATATTGTATTATCTTTGTCTTTCATGTCACCTGCTCTTAAGTCTATTCTATGACTTCTTATATTGGGCAACCGGAAGATCCGGTGATTCTAATAATTTCTCCTCTTCTATTCTATTCCCTCTTTCCTTTCATTTTCTTTCTCATCATTTCTTTTCTGTTCCTTTTCCTTCTCTTTTTTCTCTATCTTCTCTCCAGTTTCCAGAGATGTTCAATTTCAGTGTTTAGTTATTTATTGATTTTTTTAAAATACATTCTTATGATTGAATTAAGCTAATACCCATTTGGTGATTAATTGATCATTGAAGTAGGGACTGAGACGGAGCTCGAGCATTCGCTGTTGCCAAAAAAATCTATTAGATCTAGACCTTTGTATGGAGCTACAATTTTTTTTAGGATAAAGAGGCTTAATACATCATTTGCTTCATGAATTTGTCCAAAAAAGTTGATTGGTTCCTTGAACTTTCAAAGTCCTGATAGCCTCCTCAACTTTCATAAAATGTTCATTTAGCCTTCTGAAAGTAAAAAGTAAGTTAAATGCAAAAGATGTATTCCATGTATTTTAAAATCTTGTTACATAATTCCACGCGTCTTAAAAAAAGTAAAACAATCAAACTAGAGGTATGTGGTTCTAATATTAGAGAAGACAAGTTTTATAGTTGAGTAAGTAATAACTTCTTTTTTAATCTATTTTTGAATTATGTAACAACATTCTAAAATATGTGGAATACATCTTCCGCATTTAACTTACTTTGAGTGATCAATTGATTACATTTTACACAAATTCAAAAGGCTAATTGAACATTTTATGCAAGGTGAGGGGGCTATCTGGACACTTTGAAAGTTATGATGTATTAAGCCGGATAAAGTCATCCAAATTTCAGTCTGAGTCATAGCAAATACAGAAATTGAAGTACCTCTTATATGTGAATTCTGCACGTCTAATTTGGAGAAATTCCACACTATAATGGATGGGGATGATCGATAAAAAAAAAGAGATTACCCAATTGTAGGCTAGGTTCTATTTAAATAAATAGAGTTTAACAGTTGTTAATATGTGAAAAGTTCCCACCCAACAAACCGGAAAATTACTGGCTGATTCCTATAAATTTGCTTGTTTCATTGGAGATTATGTGAAAAGTTCCATGTAAAATGTCATTTGTTGTCTAAAAATATGCCCAAATCCTCGTAGATGGGGGCATAACGTAACCGATAATATGGCTTAAAGCTTATATTAGGATTTAGGAAAAAATAGATTCACAGTACTTGCAGTAAATATTATGACATCTAAACTTTATTTTATGCTATAAAAAAAGCCCTAAGGTATTACAATAACATTAAATCTAAATCAAACAAAACATAATTTGAAATTAAAAGTATCGCTAGAGAAAGGGGTCGAACCTTTGACCTTGTGGTTAACAGCCACACGCTCTAACCAACTGAGCTACTCCAGCAGATGATTCTTAATTTTGTTAATATAATTTCAATCATAGTGTAAGTTACCGGGAGCCTAGAATACATTTTGTTTATAAATTCTCATTATCACAATTCACCTCCAGACTTCTTTTTTTGTCCAAATTCTTGAAGCTTTTCATAATATACAAATGCATATCAAAGATTAAATTATGAAAGAGCTTGACTTTTGATTCTAAATAGAAAGTCATTGCCTTCTCCTGTGTGCTGTAGGGGGTAGTCTTTCAGATGGTCCGGTAGGAAGTTTCTGTCCAGTCTCTCGTTCGATTCTGCGCTTCAGCTCTCTCAGTATTCGTATTTGGCTGAGCTTCTCAGGCGACAATTTATCCCAATAGATCCCTATAACCCAAATGAAACTTGATGCGATGAAAAAGCAAAATAAAAACTATTGTAGATTTGAACTAGCAAAAACACAAACCTTGAGGCTTGGGAATGGTTGTGTTAGTGAATATAACTTGTGTTGGAGTGCATATGATGTCTACAGGAACATCATGGATCAGCAATTTCTCTACTGGAATATCATCTACCAATTGGCAATCATGCACTGTAATACCAATTATAATAAATACAACAGTTATGTATGAGATGATGCAATCCGGAACAAGAACAACCTTGATTATCTTATGCAAAATCTTGTAACTAATGCTTCTTTCTTTAACAGTTGTTGACAAAATTTAAGCATATCATGAATTTGAAGAATATGAACAATTGGAGCTACCAGAGGTGACTACAGGCGTTGAGTCATCAATGGCTCCCATATAGCGTAGCATCCCATATTCAAGTTCCGCAAATCCCTGCACTTTCAACATTCAAAATTACCTATTGCAAACTAGGCATTATAATTTATATCTGTGATCCGGAGCAAGATTAAAGGCACAAACTTTAGCCTAAATTAGGATTCTATCTCTAAAACTGGAAAGGAGATGGTACCTCCCCCTTGCCAAGTCGAGCACCAGTTTTGGGATGAACAGCAACAGAGCCAATAACAATTAAGTCCACTTTGATCTTCTCATCCAATCCAATTGCCCTACCATACTTGGCAACCCCTACAGAAGTGCATGCCTCACTAATGGAATTGGGGGATTCAACCACCGAGAAAAACCCAGTCCTCAATCGGGGTTGAGGAGTTAACAGCTTCTTTCCACCTGGGGATACTAGAACTTAACAATGGAAAAAAATTGAGATTCTTCATCAATTTCAGAAGAAGAAGAAGACTAACCGGAAAGAGTGAGAAATCTGACTTGCTTTTGAGGAGAATCCGGGTTTACCTTGACGCAGCACGCATTCCGAAACACCTCTTGCCCGGCCAACTGCAATCATCTTGACTTGAGTTGAGATTTAATTAGAAAAGACAAGTGAATATTAGGAATCTTACATTTGTAGCAGCAGCTGAGGCGCCCACGAAATTGGGAATACGATGATGAACGGGACGGGGATTCTGGGAAAAGTTACGGGCCTCCATCAAATCCCAAATTCTCTTGCGAATTACCCATTTCCAAGCTTTGGGGTCAGACTCACCCTCGTCCGACTTCATCTCTCTCTTAGAAGTCTCCACCATCGCTTCTCGCGCCATGGAGTCGAGCCGTAATCTCTCCGTCTCGAAAGCGGACTCGTCGAAAACATTGATTTTTGTTGCTCTGGCATCCAGCTTGGGATTGGAACTAAATAATCTCTTGGTGGATATTGTTGTCGGCCAGAGATAATTGCTGAACAAGGGATTTTGATGTAGCGAAAATGGAGCTGAAATCCGAGTGAGTGTGAAATCCATCCACTCGATTTTCCCTTTTCTTTTTTGGAGGGAAAATAAATTGGGTGGTAAAGCAATCGATAAGAATGACGGGCTGCGAGTTCAAACTTCGAACAGACATCATCTTGTCCAAAAATTGCAACGTAACCAACATCAAAATGTTATAATTAACTTCTATAATTTGTTTATTCGAAATAAATACTCTTCAAAGTCACATATGTTATGTGTCCGGTCCATTTTCTTGGCCCATTTATTGGTGTGGTTTAACCTAAATATTTAACGATTATTTTTTAGAGTCTTTGAGTAAGAAAGTAAAAGAGAATAGCCGCTATAAAAGTAAAATCCGAAATCTGCACATTTTCTTCTTAAGCAGTCACACGAATTCGACGATATCTTGAGATCCGACTGTCATAATTACGTTATTTTTGGAGACAACCTTCTTAACATCTATATCTTCACTTTAGGGCTATGAATAGTAATCCACGATATTTTTGGACTTTTTAATTGAATGTCATCTGTCTGTGACAAAAGAAAACCTTTAATATATTTGTAAAATTTTAAAGGCCTTCTTTGAGCCCCCTTAAGTTGTCCAAATTGGTCATTTTATCCCTCCAACTCATCGAATGTCCTATTTACCTTTTGAACTCAATAAAAATGGTATTTCTCACCACCTTAACTTGTCTAAATTGGTCAGTTTACTCATCCTCAACTCATCGAATGTTCTATTTACCCTCTTTAACTCCATAAAAGTGGTATTTCTCACCCATTATGATTCTATTTACCCATTAACTCCATAAAAGTGATATTTCTTACCCCTTTATAGTGCAATATTAATAGGATTTATTCAAATGAGTTTGAAAATATATTTTTTTAATATCAACTTTCTTATTTTGTTTTAATTTTGATAATTATATTGTTTTAATTTCAATATTATTGTAATACAATAATATTGTATTACAATAATTAGATAATTAAAATTTAACTAGCCAAAAAATTAAAAAGAGCAATAATGAATAAAAGATAAAAATAATAAGAATATTAATATAAATAAGTTAACGATATTATATGTAGGGATCAGGTACCA
The DNA here is from genome assembly GCF_963576675.1 of Euphorbia lathyris. NCBI lineage: Eukaryota > Viridiplantae > Streptophyta > Magnoliopsida > Malpighiales > Euphorbiaceae > Euphorbia > Euphorbia lathyris. The sequence continues at coordinate 29,436,497 of NC_088916.1, read as the reverse complement.
AAATAAGCATATGTTTTTGGAAAAGTATCAATTTAGGTTTTACGTATAAAATAGCACCAATATAGGTTTATAGGTTTAATGTTTAAAAAAAATATATCAATTTAACCCGCGATAACGGATTGTAAGAGGTGAAAAATACCACTTTTGTGGAATTAAAGAGATAAATAGAACATTTTATGAGTTGGTAAGTAATAGAAAAGTTGTGAGGGTGAGAAATACCATTTTAATAGAGTTAAAGGGATAATTAAAATATTTGATGAATCGAAGGGATAAACAAAATAAGGGCAGAGGAGTATTGGCCGAATTTTAAAAAGGGAAAATTATAAAAATGGATCAAATGGGAGGCCTATTTATATATTTAATCCATTTACTCAACCTATTATATATCTAGACTAATTTTGTGTGATTTTCTCATAATACTCTCAATATTTACGCGCGAATGTCTTTCTCCCGTCTGACTTCGCAGAGGTTAGCATATGCGAACCCTGCGAAGCTAAATATGCGAACCATGCGAAGCTAATGTTTAGTTTAGTTGATGATTTTAGTTAGCATATGCGAAGTCTGCGAAGCTAATGTTTGGTTTAAGCTGATGATTTTAGTTAGCATATACGAAGCCTACGAAGCTAATGTTTGGTTTAGTTGATGATTTTAATTAGCATATGCGAAGCCTGAATGTGTTTTTAACAAAATTCGCTAAGTGGTATATAACAAAAAAAATAGTAAACAACAACAGATTCTAACATTATTTAACAAAAAAATCAGAACATAAATGAATACACCAACAATAATTCAGTGAGATTTATAGAATTAGACATTTTCTCTGCGTTTCCCAATCTTCCGCCTCACGGAACGAGGTTGCCGTTCGCTCTAAAATCGCAATCTTTCTTCCATTTTCTCTATTGTTCGCCTTCTTCCTCATCTTTTCTCTCACTGTTCACCTTCTTCTACCGTCTGTTCGCATTCTTCTTCTTCTTTGCTCTCACTGTTCACCTTCTCTCAACGTCGTTCGTCCTAAAATCGCCCTCTCGTTTTTCCTCTACCGCCATTCGCTTCCCTTTTCTCTCACCGGAGTAGGAGTTGTTGGAGAACGCTGTCAAACAACAACGGATTTTGCAGTTAGATCCCTGTGGAATGAGGATGAACCATTTTGGGTGAAGAGGAAACCGTAAGGAAGAGGAAGATGAAAGATTGAGGATATTATGGGAAAATCACACAAAAACAGTTTAGATATATAGTAGGTTGAGTAAATGAGTTAAATATGTAAATGCACTCTCCATTTGATCTAGTTTTGTAATATGACACTGTAAATTTCAGATTGATCTCTCCACGCAACCACGGGAGATGCTCTTAGTGGGCAAAATCACAAACCCTTTTTTTTTTTAAAGTAGGAAAAAAAAAAATTTTAGTAAAAGGAGAGGCGTAACCCTAGCAGAAGCTAAAACCCTGTACTTACTGTGAGCATTTTCTAGTGAATCTAAAACCCTAACAAGTCACAGACAGAGGGATTCCGATTAGAATTTGCAGCTTTCGCTTCACAATCATCAATGGCAGAGCAACGACAAGAAAACGCCATCTCTAAAACCTTCCCTGTGAAAGCAAAGCTAAAACCCAAAGCAAGAACCCCGTCAAAAACCCCAGAATCCAAATACTGGGCTTCCTTCAAATCCCATAAAATCGAAAACCTAGTCTCCTCAATCTCATCCATCGTCTTCTCTCCTGTATCCACCTCTAAGATCTTCGCCGCCGCCAATTCCGCATCCCTTTCTCTCTTCTCCTCCCAAACATTTTCTCCTACCTCTTCTATCTCATCCTTCTCCGACGTCGTATCATCTTGCTCTTTCCGCTCTGACGGGTCTCTTATTGCCGTCGCTGATATATCTGGACTTATTAAGGTGTTCGATGTCAAGACTCGAACCCCACTTCGTCGCCTCCGGTCCCATACTCGTCCTGCCCGGTTCGTTAGGTACCCGGTGCTTGATAAGCTCCATTTGGTTTCTGGCGGCGATGATGCAATTGTTAAGTACTGGGATGTGGCCGGAGAGATTGTGCTGTTGGATTTGCTTGGTCATAAGGATTATGTGAGGTGTGGAGATTGTTCTCCGATCAATGGGGAGATGTTTGTTACTGGATCTTATGATCACACTGTTAAGCTGTGGGATGTGAGAGTAGAGAGTAAGAAATCAGTAATGGAAGTGAATCATGGGAAGCCAATTGAAGATGTGATGTTCTTGCCTTCTGGTGGAATGATTGCAACTGCTGGAGGCAACAGTGTGAAAATTTGGGATTTGTTTGGGGGAGGGAAGATGCTGTATTCAATTGAAAGTCACAACAAGACAGTAACGTCTATTTGTGTAGGGAAATTAATGGAGAATGAAAGTGGAGAAGAGGCAATGCAGAATAGGATTATGAGTGTTGGTTTAGATGGGTATATGAAGGTGTTTGATTATGCCAAAATGAAAGTTACTCATTCAATGAGGTATCCTGCTCCACTTATGTCAATTGGGGTTTCCCCTGATTGTATGGTAAGAGCAATTGGAACCTCAAATGGTACTATATTCTGCGGAAGGAGAAAGAAGGAAAATGAGGAAGAAAAAGGAGTAGGAGATTTCATGGGGTTAATGAATACAGAGGAGCCGCGAAGGCGGGTTTTGAGGCCTAGTTATTTCAGGTACTTCCACAGGAGTCAGTCAGAGAAGCCAAGCGAAGGTGATTATTTGGTAATGAAACATAAGATTGTGAAATTGGCAGAGCATGATAAGTTGCTAAAGAAGTTTAGGCATAAGGAAGCGTTGGTTTCTGTATTGAGTAGGAAGAATCCAGAGGATGTGGTGGCTGTAATGGAGGAATTGGTGGCAAGGAGAAAATTGCTGAAATCGGTAACTAATTTGGATGAAGATGAGCTTTGTTTGTTGTTGGTTTTCTTGCATAAGTACACAACTATGCCAAGACATTCTGGTTTCTTAATGGGGTTGACCAGAAAGGTCATTGAGATGAGAAGTGGTGATATCAGAAGCTCTGATAAACTGAAAAGTCATATTAGAAACCTGAAACGCTCAGTTGAGGAAGAGATCAGAATACAACAATCTTTACAGGAGATACAGGGTATAATATCTCCATTGCTGAGGATTGTCGGAAGAAGATAAAGATGGTAGCTTTCACAAGGTATACTCTCAGAATCTCATTTGACAGACGGAATTGCCTAAAGTAATTTAACTTACAAATTTGGGGATTTTTTTCCCCTAATATTTCAGCTTATTTAGGGGGCAAGGATTATTATATATTGAAAGGAACAACATTTTTAGATTTTGTTTGTAATCTTGGTTGGGCAAGATTAATCTGTATCTGAGTTACTGTTGTAGTCGGCTTTACAATGCTAAAGATAGTTTGGTTTTGAACTTTCTTGTTTCTACATTTATCATGCATGTGAATGAAGATTAAAGAAATGAGATGTTTGGTTTTCGGCACTTTGGTATCAATTTTATTTTTGGATTGTGGTTTTGGTTTTTACTCTCTTAAGAAAACCATTGAAGAAAGTGGGAGAAACCACTTGTTCTTTTCTGCTGTTTTTGTTCCAAACCGTTGTTGAATAATTGATTGACTAACAGTAGTTGGAAGAAATAAAGTTTTGAATTGATGATCTTAGTGAAAGTATAGAATGTATCTAAGTGCAGCACAAGTCTCAACTCTCAGCAGTGTGGTTCTCTTTCCTGTTGCAGTCACATTTCTAGTGACGTGGTGGTTCGTCCAGTTTGTTGATGGTTTCTTTAGTCCAATATCTGCCAAACTTGGTATTGACTTATTTGATAAGGCTTTGGAGATAGAGAGACTGAATGGTTATTAATCCTGCGATCATCTTTCTTGATTATCGTTAGCATGCTAGATTTATCCATTTATGATTTCTCATCAATATTGTCTGGCACAGGCCTTGGGTTTGTCACTTCATTGCTTTTTATATTCTTCATTGGTGTATTTTCTTCATCATGGAGCCGTTTTCTGGATCGGAGAATGGTTTATTAGGCAAATGCCATTTGTAAAGCACATCTACTCAGCCTCTAAACAAACTAGTGCTGCTATTTCTCCAGGTAGTTTCTTAACACTCCTTTTCATTTGTTTTTTTTATCCTGCTACTTTAGGTAAAAGATGACAAGATTATATACTTTCAATTGACATTTTTCTGAGTATTGGGCACAGTTGTAGCCTTGTGGATGTTTAACTTTCACGTCTTCAATATTGTCATAGAAAAATGCTATTTCTTTAACCTAGCCCCTTGATACTGTTATAGAACAAAATAGTTAGAGAAGTGAACATGCTATTGTATTGTCCTCAGTTTTTGTTTTCTTTTCCACAAGCTTATAGGAATTCAGTTATACTCAGATCTTGTACTTCCTTAGGACATGAAGATTTTTTATTTGAATGAACTTTATTTGGTCGATTATTGCTACCTAGGAGCATACAGACTTGAAAATTAGATATTCTCATGGATGGTCTGTGTTTGCAAGCGTAATGGATATATAATATTTTTAAAAAATCCCCACTGGGAATCTCTATGGGGACATGGTGGGGGTGGGGAAGGGGATCCCCGTGGGGTGTGAGAGAGGTCCTGTCCCCGCCCCATTCCCGCCACTGGGGATTTTTTTCCCCATCCCTACCCCATGGGTATGGTGATTTCCTGTCCCTATTGGGGCGAATCTCTGCTCCAGTTACAACCCTAGGCATAGCTGAAAATAAAATATAGCTTGAGCTTATGTTGGGATAAAATACATCCATGGTCCTTGCACCATACTGCAATTAATATGATGACATCTAAACTTTATTTTGTGACATAAAAGTCCTTGAATTTTATATTATAATAATATTAAAGTTCTCTCATAAAAAAATAATAATATTAAAGTTCAATTCAAAGAAAATTCATTAAAAAGAGTGAAATGATGAACTTGAAATAGAAATTTTACCATAATTTATGGTGACATGAATAGAAAACGAGTCAATATAGTCAAATCAAATTTGTCTGGATCATTATTTCATTAACCTTTTAAATGGATTCTCTCGTTGATTTGAACTCTAATGTTACAATACTATAAAGTTCAAAAACTCTCATGTCACAAAATAAAGTTTATAAACCATAATAATAACACTATAGTTTAGGGGCTATGAATGCATTTTATCTGTTTATGTTAGTATATTGGAAACTTGGAATGTTTTCTAGAGCCACTGCCGAATTTTCCAAATTCTGAAACTGGTTTCCGACATTTCAAGACTACAAATGAATTGCAGATAGAGTTGGAAAAAAGGACACCAGTTAATAGAGGAAGGGGTTGAATACTCCAGCACCCCTTTTTAAAATTTTGTTGACAAGATATCATAATATTGTAACCTACTGGAAGCCTACAACGCAGTTGGTACCCGTTTGGAAGGGTAAATTATATTGATGGTTATTAAAATGTGGGGTCTGTTTCAAAACGGTCAATGAATTTTACTTTATTTTAATAAAGTTATTGTACTTTTCTTTGTATTTCTATGGTCACTTTGGTCGTTTCAGACAGAAAAAATTATCGGAGTAGTGACAATCACGTTGGAAATGACTTATTTTTGCGTATGACATGATAGCCATATAACAAAAGAAAATATTTTTTTATTTAATTTAATTGTTTGAAATTGTCACGTGGCAGTAAAAAAATGGATTTTTATTTTATTTTTTGTGATTGCCATATGGCATATATGTGTCAGACTCGAGGCTAGTATGTTAGTAAAAATTTTTCATCTCTGTTTAAATTGGTTAATATGTACATAATCATAATATAAAAAAAATAAGGGTAATTAATTTATTAGTCTCTATATTTTGACAAAACACACTGTTTAGTCCCTGTATTTTCAAAAACACATGGTAAGGTCCTTAACTTTTTTCTCAGTGAACTGTTTAGTCCTTCTGTCTGTTTGTTAGATTTTTTAACGTTTATGACTTCGGAAATGACTAAATTATCCTTCACTATTTACCCTCAAACTTTAAAAGAGGAAATCCAATTTAGAAAAAGAAGTCGTTTGTATGGAGAACAAGAAAAAGAACAGACCCAATGCTTACGATTTTGAACGATTAAGAAGAAAATCAAGAAGAAGAACACTCAAAGTTGATTTCAGATGCATTAGAGTTTAAAGGAAAGGAAAATAAAGGAAAAGAATAACACAAATCCAAATTGACTAACAAAATTTTCATGAGAGTCTAACGGCAGGGACGAAACAGTTCACTGAGAAAAACATTAGGGACTAAACAGTTCATCGAGAAAAAGGTTAGAGACTTTATCATGTGTTTTTGAAAATACAGGGACTAAACAATGTGTTTTGTCAAAATAGAGGGACTAATAAATTAATTACCCAAAAAATAAATACAAGTTGTATATACAGAGAGAAAGACGAGTGAGCAAATACCATATGACCAAATCGAAACCAAGCTATGGACAAGAAACAGAAAAACCAAAATGCAGAATAGATGCCTATAATTATAATATTAATATATGAATTTTGGGCCGGAGTAGGGATAAATCCTAAGCTCAATCCATTAATGTTTGGGACTACTAAATATATGTGTCTATGTCCAACCCATAAAGAGCGGGTTTGGATGGACTGATGAACAAGTCTAATTAAGATGTAATGTGGTATTAAATTATTAGTTTGAATTGTACATAGATAACGTTGTGTGTCAATTTTACAATGGAATGTTTCTCTTTCAATTGTTCACACCTAATCGTATGCGATTTATATCAAAAAAAATAAATAAATAAATAAATTCTGTTCAATTTGTGTTCTTATGGAAAGTTTAATTAAACTATAGGCTATAGAATCAATTATAATAATTATGTACTGATAGTTTGTACACATATTCAAGAAAAAGAAATAATGGATAGAATTTAATTAACTACTTATTGATTAAATAATCACATCTACATTGTTTTCGCATATAACAAAAACGTTTTAAATCGTTAATTTTTTTTTGTTTGTTTTTATGTTTTTTCTTTTTCTTTTTTCTGGAAATTTTCAATTTTTTTTTATGCGTGTTTCACTTTCTTGATTTTAGATTTTTCCATTTTTGAAATTTTCTATTTTTTAGAAATTCTACAAAACACCCGGATTATTAAAAAATACAGCCGAAGCCATCACTTCCCCTTCAGAATTTCGAGCGATTAATCCCGCCATACTCGCATGGCCATTAGCTCCGAATTTGGCATCGCAATTGATTTTAACGACACCGATCGGGGGAGGACACCATACTCGTGTACGACATGGACTTAAATCGCTGCTCGTTCTTAACAGATTTGAAGGTGTTAGACCAGTGTAATGCGAGTTGTCCAGGTCAATGATATAGTTAGATGCACGTTCCAGTAGTACATCTGCTTCAGTCCATCGTTGTTCATGTCGGAATATGTTTCTTCGATACCACATCAGCCACAAAATAACCAGCACGGTACGTATCTCCTCCTTTGTCAATATGTCACAGCAAAGCCGCAACCACTGGTTCAAATCCTCCACCAGTAATTTATTGAGCCGTACGGACAGGTTTGCCGTTTTCCAAATGCTCTTAGCAGCCTGACAATAAAGAAAAACATGAGATAAAGATTCGAGTGACAAGTGACAGACCTGGCAGCAGTTAACGCATGAAATGCCCCGTTTTGCAAGAGCATTCAGACATGGTAGGATTCCTTTTACTAGGCGCCAAGCGAAGTGCAGAATTTTTTGTGGTAAACAAATACTCCATAGCTTGCGTAGCCATTTAGTATCCGTATTAGACTGTTCAGGCTCGTCTCCTTCTGCTCTGCGCTGTGCTTCAGCAAAATAATAGGCAGATTTAACAGTGAAGCACTCCCGCTTCTCGAGGCTCCAATACAACTCATCTTTCGGCCTCCTACAATTGAGCCTGATAGTTTTAACCTCCACCAGATCCGACGGGATCATAACAGACTCCAGGAATTCAAAATTCCACTCTCCATCTACATTCCTTATTAGTTCACACACCAATTCCGATTTTGGATTAACTAATGACATTATTGGTTTTTTGAAATTCAGCGATTAAACCCAATTATCCCTCCAGATGTTCACGCTTCGTCCATCCCCAATCCGCCACATTAATCCCGATTTCAGTAACTTCCGAGCCTCCCATACACCTCTCTAGAAAAAACTTGGGTTAGAAATACTAGGAGCCGACAGGAAGTCCGTGTTGTTGTGATATTTCGCTTTAAGTACTCTAGCACACAAGGATGAAGGGTTAGTCAGTAATCTCCAGCACTGTTTAGTAATTAGAACTAGATTGAAAGATCGCATCCAACGAAAACCCAGTCCCCCTTTCTCTTTCGATTGACACACGGCCTCACAGGATAGCCAGTGAATCAGACGTTTCGCTTCGTTACCACCCCACCAGTATCTGTTGATTAATCCTTGAATTTCCTGGCAGAATGAGATCGGGAGCAGAAAATAGGACATAATATATTAAGGTATCGCTTGTATCACAACTTTAATAAGTACTTCTTTACCTCCTATAGAGAGAAACTTTTCATCCCATCCCCTTAATTTTCGCTGAATTCTTTCCTTAATCCCTGCAAAAACCACTTTCTTGGACCTGCCAATTATCGTCGGCAATCCCAAGTACTTTGGGAATGCACCAGTCCCCCTTACATGAAGCAAAGAGCAGATAGCCTCTCTCCTTTCCCTAGGAACTCCACCACTAAAGGAAATATCAGATTTTTGGAAATTAATCATATGTCCAGATGCTTATTCATAATTGTACAGAATCTCCTTAATGGTCCTTATTTCACGCCGATCAACCCGACCAAATAAAATAGTCATCATCAAAAAATAAATGGGAAATTACCGGTCCAGTTTGACTAATTCTGATTCCAGTTAAGCTTCGCTGTTTAATAGCCTTCCTAATATTCGCAGACAACGCTTCAGCACAAAGCAGAATAAACATGGAGAGATAGGATCTCCCTGTCGGAGTCCCCTAGCTGGTTTAATCGCTTTTGTCGGCTGACCATTAATAAGGAAAGATATAGAAACCATAGACACACACATCAGAATCAGCTTTACAAAATGGTCCGGAAACTCCATCTGTGTAAGAACTTGCCTTAAAAAGCTCCATTCAATCCGATCGTAAGCCTTACTCATATCAATTTTGAGTGCAAAATGCCCCTTTGATCCCTTCAATCTAGTTTTCATACTGTGGAAAGCCTCAAAGGCTATAATAGCATTGTCAGTTATTAACCTTCCGGGGACAAAGCCAGATTGAGTATCATGAATAAGGGTAGGGAGGACCGTTTTTAGTCTATTGGCAATAGTTTTGGAGGCAATTTTATATAAAACATTGCATAAGGCTATTGGACACAGTTCTTTCATTACAGTCGGATTTTTATTCTTGGGTATCAAGGCAATGAAATTGTGGTTCATGTCTGTAGGCATGATTCCTGAACTAAGGATATCCTGGACACATTTTATCACCTCATCTCCCACAATGTCCCAATATGAATGATAAAATAAGGAGGACATACCGTCAGGGCCGGGGGATTTAGTCGGATTGATCTGCTTCAGGGCCTCGTAAACTTCCTTTCGAGAGTACGACGCTATAAGTTTGTTTTGCTGTTCCGTATCGAGTCTAACATCAACAGCGGTAGCAAATTCTTCACCTCGAGATGGATTTGCAGAGTTAAAAAGGTCCGTAAAATAGTTAACCGCTACCTCTGCAATACGTTCTTCCCCATCAACAAATTCCCCCTCTGCATTTTTGATTCGTGACAGTTTATTGTTCTTGCGCCTTGATTTGCACTTGCCGTGGAAGAAAGCGATATTACGATCACCTGCCCTCAAGGCGAGCCCTCTGCTTCCATTTATGCCCTTCAATGAAAAGGATCTCAGAGATTTGTCTGGTTATCTGCGCCTCCCTTTCTTTATTGCTCGGATTAAAACTTTCCTGTACCATCACCAGTTCCTTGTTTAGATCCTTCAACCTTCTTTGAATTTCCCCAAATGTCATCCAATTCTAATTTTTTAGTTCCATCAAAACCTCCTGAATCTTCTGTGTTATTGGGATCTCTTCTTGCCTATCTTTTTTCCATATATGATCAATCTGATCCATGCATTCCGAATTTTACGTCCAAATAGCATCAAAGCGGAACAACTTGTTTGGCCTCTTGTGTCTGACCTGTGACTGGGGTAGTAGTCAAAACTATAGGGTTAATGATCCGATGATAATCTGGGAAGGTGCCGGTCCATAAAATTTGGATACATTTGAATCCAGCTCGGAGTTGCAAGGAAGCGATCCAGACGTTCCCAGATAGCCGCAGCTCCCGATCTACGGTTGTACCATGTAAAACTTGTTGGTCCCGTATAATGTAATAGGATTAGTTCCAAAGGGGGGGGGGGGGGGGGGGGTTAGGAACTAATATAACTTTTTCGCTTAATAATGCTGACTTAATTGAATGTTTGATATTTTAACTCAGTTTTAGGTCAGCAAGGCTGAGTGTGGTTGTAATCAGATACTGACTAGAGCTGTTTCAGTTGTGAGTTGGGAAGTAACACTTAAGTCAGTTTCCAACTCAGCACTCAGATTACTCAACTTCAGCTTGTACAGATTATTTACTGAATAATTTTAAGCAAGCAACACATATACATATATATCAAGAGAAAGGGTTAGAAGTTACTCAGCAGACTTATCCTGGTTCGGCTTCTCCGCCTACGTCCAGGCCTCGGAATCCTTCCGAGATTTTTCAATCCTCTACTGAGCTCTTTAAAGGTAGAGCACAAACCTTTTACAATAGCAACTGAGAATGCAAGAGTACCGTCCTCTATTCGTCTACTCAATCCTATCTACCACTGAATACTATAACCGAGTACTCAGCTTCTCTCTACCACTGAGTACTATAACCGAGTACTCAGCTTCACCTTTCTAACTTTTTACAAATGATACAAGAATTGTTCTCACTTAATGAAGAACACTTTAGATGAATAAAATCACTCTAGACTTTTACACAATGATTGGAGTTTGGTGTAAGAGCTTGCTTTTTCTTTTCAGACAGCTTCTATTTTGGATTTTGACTTAGTGAAGATTTGCTTGTCTGTAAGTTTCTTTCTGTATTTGATCCAAGTGATGAATTGACCTTTTTATAGTGATCTTTGGGGCGCCAAGGATTTGAATTCCGACATAGCCGTTGTGGGGGAATGGTCTTCTTTCGTCATCACTTGGTCAGCTTTCAAAGCTGCAGGCCAATCCTGTCTTCTGTGTTCGTCAGGAGCCAGGTTTGCCAGATTCGTCTTCTTGTGCTAGGTTTGTCTTCTTGCGCCAGGTTTGTCTTCTAGCAAAAGTCAGATGGTCTATGCTCTTTCTCGAAGAAGTCTTCGGGATAGATTTCCGAGGCTTCTGATTTGTTTCAGAAATTTGTCAGACTTTGTCTTCCAAGTTGACGGATCATTGAAGCTGACCTGACGACTACTCAGCTTGACTCAGCGGCTTCGCCTTCAAGCTTTTCTGAAGAAGACATTTCTTTCACAAAGTTGAGTTGCATTCTACTCAGCTTCTGTTGTGTGACTTGCTCTTGCTAACTTTGTTTTGTCTTTCTCCTATGGACTTTCAGTTCCTGTTCTCGTTAGTTAACTTACTCAACATTGAACAAACATATTAGTACAATTAAATCAAAGCACTTAAATTTAATTGTTTAATCATGAGATTAACTTAAATAATTTTGTCAAATCAAAATCATGTGGAAAGGTGTTTCAACAAACTCCCCCATTTTGATGTTGGCAAAAGTATTTAGTAAGGAACTCAGTGTTGAGCTCTCCATGATAGTTGACCTTTTCTATTCTTCTGAAATTACTCCCCCGTAAGATTTGGATCTACTGACTTAGTTCAACTCTAAACCTTCTAAGATTTAATGGAGTGTAACTAAGGCTTGAATCCACTGACTTAGTTCAATTCTAAACCTTCTAAGATTTAATCGAAATGAGTCTAAGGTCAGCTTCAGAAGTAGGTCAATACTTGAAACATTTAGTCATTACCCAGTTTTGATACTTAGTTAAGTTCAGGTATCAGAGTTGAGGTATACTGAGTATATTTCACATGTTTAATTTTTATGTTCACAAGTTTTAATTGATTGTTGGTCAATGAGTAGTCATATGAGAAAAGTTAGCACATAAACACAACATATAAAGCATCGCATATATAAAGACAGTTTGTAGAATAGATGCTTGTATATAGATATACTCAGGCCAACAAGAAACATGCCATATAAAAACACAAGTTACAAGCTAAAACTATTTCTAGTTCTATTTCTTGATGTTGGCTTGAACTTGGTTAGCTTTGGGTTTGACTTGGCTTGGCTTGATAGTTCCTTGTTGCTGAGTTTGTTTGCCCGGAACAACAGAAGTTGAACCAGGAGGCTTCTGCTGAGTTTGACGTTGAGTTCCGTCAGCTGGCTGTTTATCTTTCTCCCCCGTTTTGCCAGCATCACCAGGCTGAGGGGCAGAAGCATAGAATTGCCCCTTTTGAACAGCACGAGTCAGTATGGTGGAGTACTGTTGCATTTGACTCGTACTTCCTTTAAGACCCGTAAAGACCTGGATGCCATCTGCCATACTGGATGCGAGGATCTTAATATGAGCACTGAGCATACTGAGTAAAAACTCAAGTGACTTCCCAATCCAAGTAATGGAGTCGGTCATCCTTGCATATGATTGATAGTACATCCTGACTAATAAATTGCATTAATTCCCAAGTCAGATGCTTATTTTGCATCTCTAGCCAGCCATAGATTCCTAGCCCTCGCCAGATGACTGAATTATCATGGTGAATATAGAAATAAATGCAATGGCTAGAGTATCGTCTAATCTCCAATTCAACAACCTTCTTCCATCCCAGTACCAGATCTCCACTTTTACCTACAACATCCATAAAAAATAAGTTGTAATCATCAAAACATTGACTCAGATAGTTTGCATTACTTTTCCTTATCCGAGTCTCCATCAGGAAAAGAATGTTTGGGCGTTGTTCCCTCAGGATCCCCTTGAGGGTTCAGAATATCCAAGGATTACCATTCCTTGAACATTCCAACTTATGGTTTTCATTGCTGAGGATGAGGCCCCTGGCAGGTCCCCACCCTTTGGAATTCATTTGTCGCCACACAAGTCTTTTTATGTTCTTGAGCTTCAACCATCTCAATGTCCTCTTCCCATTAGCGCTTTCCCACCCCTCCTTTACGCGTTCCATTTATCGCTAGATCCCTAGGGCTTTGTTCAACTACTGCTCTTCTTTCTTTCACAATTTTGACTGGTCTAAGTTTTTGTCGTGGCACTCCATCAACTTTCTGCTTCTGTTTGAGATCAGGACCTTCATCAATTGTCTGTGTAAGCTTCTCGGTAGTTTGTTCAGCCACCACTTTCTCCTTCGTTACACTCAGTTCTAGTTGTGGGTTTAGGGCCCTTCGAGCTGACACCCCGCAGGATGAGTTTGCCGATATCGTTGGATCAGGGGTGTTTGCTTTACTGATACCAGCTTTGGATGTGCTTGTCTCCTCCCTACTTGGCGTGAACTTGGCACTCTACATCTTTACCGGGGAAGCTCTCATTGCTGGGCCATGTGGGCATTCTTCTCCTGCTATGTCATCTGGCATCGATTCACAATCATCTTGGTTGTGTCCCAAAACTCCACACCAATAGCAATAATTAGCCAGACGTTCATAACGGAAGAACACCCATCCTAGTTCTCCTTTACTATTTCGTATCCTTATCTTGCGAAGCAGCGGTTTCTGAACGTCAATGCTAATTCGCAGCCGAACATATTTGCCAATAGTCTTTATATCTGTTTCAGACATTTGTAGCACGTTACCTACCTTCGACCCTATGATCTATATCATCTTTTCATTTCGTTGATTCAGAGGGAGATCATAGATACGGACCCACATTTGGCAGTGTGTCAGAGGTATCTCGGAAGGTTTCTCATAGTCATGGACCCCAGCTAATACGATCATGTTACGTTCAAAAGTCCATGGTCCCTCACGTAGGATCATGTCTCTATCCATGCGCAATTAGAATTCACAAACAAAACGTCCATCCTCACCTTCCTCAATTAGAAAACGGTTCATTCGCCATTGACCTCGTAGTGCTGATGATAGTATACGGATATTTAACGGTTTTTGCGTACTGCGACACACCATCGCCCAGTCTTTTCTTCCTCCACATTATCGATTATCTCCTCCTCACCCTCATTAATCGTTACTTTCTGTAGTAATTCAGCTACATTATCAGCCATCTTGTGCGAGTAAGTGTTAATCTATGTTTTCCAGTTATTGGAAAAGAGCAGGTAAAGGTAAAGGAAGTCCACTCCGGCCAAACTACATCACTCTTTTAATTAGTAAGATGTATTAATTTCATTGTATAGTAGTCTCCTCTTTAGAACAGTTTTCACTTTTTCTTTTTATTTTCTCAATGTATCATTTTTTTAATGTTTCCTATTTTGTTATTTTTTATTTTTTCAGCTCATTTGTTTGATTTAGTAAAAATATAAAAAACAATACAGTAAAACCTCTATAAATTAATAATGTTGGGACCATGAAATTTTATTAATTTATAGAGATATTCATTTATCGAGTATAAATTTACTGAACCGGTCAAGTCGGGACCAGAAGAAATTGTTATTTTAAAGAGGTTATCAAGTTATCGAATATTAATTTATGAAGGTTTTACTGTATCAAAGTATGAATAAAATATTTTCTTAAAACTCAAATGTGGTAAATGATAAACGTAATAAGAAATAAGAAATAAGATTTTAGATGTGTTAAATATGAGTTAGATGGATTGTTAGATGGTTTATATAATAAACCATTTAATATAAGTTTGATAACTCATTCAATCCATCTAACTCATTGAAAACCATAAAAACTTACTCTTATGGGCTGGATGAGTTACAATAACCTATCCAATTTTGAACGCCCCTAAATGGAATCATTGGCATGCAACATAATATGCACCACTAGTCGGGCTAGTCCTTCTGGAGGAGGGAGATTTTCAATTGAAGGCAAACCAGGTTGAGAAGGAGGAGCTGCATCATAATCGATTATAATTTACAGCTTTCTCTTTGCATGCTATGATTTTCCATTATTGATAAGATAACGAAAATTTCTACAATGGATCGGGACCAGTATTGGTCTCGACTACTCAGATAATGTTATATTAAAAATTTACAATTTTTCATGCATTGATAACGAAGTATAACATCTTTCATCATAGTGATTTTCATCCCATATATCGCTATTAACATTTCCTTCTAATGTAGTGTTTCTTGCAAGTGTACATCTCCCATAGATTTTTACATCCTCTCTAGTTGGGACTTGTTGATTTTGATAAATGTCATTTCTATTCCTATTTAACATGATGTTTGAATACAATTTAGTACAGACTAATTCTAAAGTTTGATGGATTTTTCTCAGAACAATGCTAATTTTGAGGATAAATCCATGGTTAATGTTAGGTTATTTTTTTGAATATATAATGCTTGTTTAACCTAAGATTGGTAGCACAAAACTAGTGTAAAATACGTCAATTTTGTACACCGAAGTATTATATATAAGTGCCAGACAACTTTTTTTCCTTTATCTTCACGCCTAGTATCCCGTTTGAAATTCAGAAACCATTTAAAATGACGTGTAATTCTAGGCCATTATATATTAAAAAAAAGTTGTGTTGTTGATTTGCAAATATAATTATGTGGTTTAAAACTTATTTAGGTTGAGACAATTAAAATTAGAAATGATGATGTGACAATTTTGATAAAATGGCTAAATATATTTTTTATCTTTCTTTTTAATTTTATAAGAGTTGATTACAAGGGATACCACTAGTATCCCACATCCAACTACACTTGTAGTGTCACCACAATCAACATAGTATTGTAAATCACTAGGAACAATACAAAAACTTAAGTTTTCAAGTTTGTCTTGATATGTTAGACAAATATCACCATTATACTTTTTCATGCCCTCATATTTGACATGCTTCCTTTTCATCTTTTTTTTTCTAACCCACTCATAATTAAAACATGTCTGTCTTTAGCTTTTTTTTTTAATGTAAGAAAAAGATTATGTCATATTGTTTTGTACATCATCAAATTTAGTGTGAGTGGAGACATCTCAACTGGCATATGTCATTAGATTATGATCCATCAATCACCCATTTTCATGTTGCTCCATCAAACTATTTTAGTTTTCCATATGGTATTCCCATAATTTCACTGCTCCAACTTTAGCAGTATCCTGTAACAATTTGTTGTACTAAAATCCTTTTTAAAAGCTTCATGTTATCACAAGTATATTTCACACAGAACTAATGATCAACTCCTACCATCTAAGTATTCATTGCTTCAACTAAACCTTGTGAATATGCGAAACAAAACAGATACAATACATGATTATTAATTACATTTAAAAAAGTCACTCTAATAAAAAAGAACTCTAAAACTATATATCAGTGCACAATACTTCTAGGATAATCTCCTCGACCCCGGAAAAGAAGTGCATCATATAACGAGTAGAAATGCGGTCCGATGCTAAAATTTGATTTTGAAAAACATATAATTGAAACATTGCAGAGTTGCCACTCAAATCTAATAAACTATTTAGTACAATAAATGAGTGTTTGACTTCATGGACAATCAGTACTCATCCCTAATGTTAAAATATCTCATTAAAAATAAAATTACATTGAAAATATTGAAAAACACAAAGATAAAATTACATTGAAAATACTGAAAAATATTTATCAATCCCTCCCATTGATCGACTCGTGGCTTGGCAACAAATTCATGTTCTCATTGTCGCAATAATCGTCGTCATCTTTATAATACTCCATATTTTCTGAACTGCTCCACAATATATATCTTTTTATATTCCTCCATAGTTTCTCTATATTAATTTGGAAGGTTTCTCTATGGACCATTATTTTTATATTTTTGCCAATTTTAACCCATGAGGTAGTTATTTTCTGTGCATAAGCCCTTTCCAATGGATAAGATGGGAACGATGACAATCCTATTAAACAGATAATGGAAAAGATTCATGAGCCTCATGAAGTGAATTAAAATGTGACAATTTCAGAAAGAAGATGGAATGGATTTTCTTTTTTGTGACTCGCAATGGTTAGAGATATTGGTGGGTTTAGTGGGACAAAAAATGTGTGTTTAGAGGAGATTGTTGTCGGCTTTTTATATACACTAACTCACCATAAAAAAAATAGAATTATTGGTGCACTTTTTTTTTTATAGAAGTGGTGAAACTGTTAGTGATGATAATAGGTGGAAGTAATTCAAAGTACATGTTGTGTTGCTTAATAAACCTACTCATATACTAGAGGATTGCGATGATAATAGGTGGAAGTAATTCAAGGTACAATAAACAAACTCCATTGGATAAACATAATAGAAGTATTACATGATCTAAAATGTTTTCATTTTGTAGAATTGCTTAAGTGCACTTGATGTTACAATGATTAGTGTATATATGCCTTCGGATAAGGAAATGTAAACTTGCAATGATTGTATTAGGAGTATGCTCACATGGTTGGGAGGGATCAACACATGTTGGTCGTATTCTTCGAGATGCTATCTCTAGACCTAATGGCTTAAGAGTTCCAAAAGGTAATTTCATTGATAAATGTATTTTATTGAGACCAACTTACATAAGTGAGTGTGCAATGAAATAGTTTTTTTAATGTGTAAATGTTGTTATTACTTATGTGATGGTGGCTATACTAATGGATAGAGTTTCCTTACACCATGTAGAGGACATCTTTATCAACTTAAAGAGTGGAATATTGGTAATCGTCAACCTCAAAACGCCGAGGAGTATTTCAACTTAAGACATGCATAAGCTAGAAATGTGATCGAATGATGCTTTAGGTTACTCAAGAGACGATAGGGAATTCTTAAATTCCTTTATTGGTTTAGTTTATAAACAACATAGTTGCATTATTTTTGCATGTGCTTTACTATATAATTTGATAAAGAGATACATGCCCCAAGATCGTTTGATGATGATGAAATGTTTAAAAAGGTTGAGAATGATGGTGATGATAGTGATGCCAATAATAGGGAGGAGTATACAGCCTCTACTGATATATCTAACCCATGGACAAATTTCAGAAATACATTGGTTCAAAGCATGTTCAACAACTGGAGAGCTAGAAATCATTGAGTCTTATTTTGAGATTTCACTTGATATTTGCAACGTTTTGTTTTTGTATTATTTTGTTTTATTTGAACTTGTATTAGTATTTTTTTCTATCTTATTTTATTTGGATTTGTATTAGTTTGTTTTGTTTAGACTTGTATTAGCATTTTTATTTGAACTTGTTCTATGTCTTTTTATTTGGACTTGTACTAGTATGTTTGTTTAAATTATCGTTATTGTTTTGCATATTTTAGTAAGATGGATGAAAGTATTTTAAGTGGAGGTGGAAGAGGTAGAAATAAATGCTTTTGGATTTCAGAAGAAGATAAAGCTCTTGTAGCTGCGTTGTCTGACTTAGCCCAAAATTCACATTGGAAGTGTGAAAATGGATTTAGGAACAGATAAATGATTCATATAGAGGAGATCATTTGGAAGGTCCTTCCTGGTTGTGGTTTGAAAGCTTCACCGCACATTGATTCAAGTCTTAAAACACTTGTTACCAAGTTTAGAGCTAGTATTCAAATGATAAATGTAAGTGGGTTTAAGTGGGATGATGAGAAGAACATGATTTCTATAGAGAGAATAATGTAGGATGACATCGTAAGTGTTTGTTTATTATTGTATCTTTATAAGTGATTTATTTGAATTCATTTTGTTAAATTTTTAGGCTCATCCTAACTGTAGAAACTTATATGGACAAGCTTTTCCTCACTTGAACAATTTGATGGAGATTTATGGCAAGGACTGTGCCACTAGAAAAAAAGGTTGAGGGTTTTGTTGATGCGATTGGCAATATGGAAAAACTATTCCCACTCAATTTATGCTTGATTCAAGTGATGATGAAGATACCATTGCTAGTGGTAATGTCTTTTAAACAATGGAATCTGCCCCTTCATTAAAGAAAGTGAATAGAGAGAAAACTTCCATGCCTAAGAGAGGTAAGAAAGAAAGTGGCAGTGCTAGTAATTTTGAAGCAGCTAGCTTATAAGGTTTCATGAAAGACATTATGCACATCTTTCAACCATGACTTATTTAATGTCTTGTAATGATGAAGGTGAGAAACGTGCTCATGAACGTGAGAAATATGTAGCTGAGAAAAATGACAAAGTGCTACATGAGCTACTTGTTGAAACACATTTCCACAATGATTTTGATTTGATAAAATTATTTAAATTAGAATTAAATCCCTAAGTTAATATATTCAAACACATTAAATTTAAATGCTTCGATTTAATTGTTACTAATGTGTTTGTTCAAGTGTTGTTTGAGTATTTAATTCATAAGTGTAAAAGACATTAAGACCAAGGCCCAAAGCCCATTAAGCAAGGTCAAGGCCCAAGCAAACAGATCCAAGCTTATGAATCAACTCAGCCCAGCAAGAAGAAGGATCTAGAAGACTTGCTAAACTACTTCACAATGAAGCCACTGAGTTCAGCTATCAACAGACAAAGCAGAAGTTGACTTAGCAAACTTGGAGACAAAGGCTACCCAAATGAGGAAAGCTTCAGTTAAGCCAGAACAGTAGTCGTTCCGCTGTCCAGGAATCTTTACCATAAATGGAGAGACAACCTGATGCGTACTGACCAAAAGGTTCTGAAGCACTAATCAAGACAGAAAAGACTACGTTCTCATTGGCCGAAGACATTGAGCACTGATGGTGAAAGGGACAGTAGAGCCGTTTCCCTCCAACGGTTATTTTGAATTTCGAAATAACTAAAGGGTCAAGGTGTCACTATAAATAGGCCTTTCATTTGCTTCATTTGATGCAGATCTTCACCAAGTCGAAACACTGACCAAATTCCTACTTGAAGTTTCTGTGCAAAAAACAAAGCAATCTTACACCAACTCTCTGTTGAAACACATTTCCACAATGATTTTGATTTGACAAAATTATTTTAAATTAGATTTAAATCCCTATGATAAAATATTCTAACACATTAAATTTATGCTTTGATTTATTTACTACTAATGTGTTTGTTTAATGTTGAGTGTTTAATTCATAAGAATTAAAAAGACATTAAAGACCAAGGCCCAAAAGCCCACAAGAGAAGGTCAAATCCCAAGTCAACAGATCCAAGCCTCTTGAAGAACACGGCCCAGCAGGAAGAAGGATCCAAAAGGCATTCTTAACAACTTCACGCCGAAGCTGCTGAGTCGAACGGGTAGAAGACATGCCAGCAGTTGACCTGAACAACTTCGAGACAAAGCTATTCCACTTTAGGAAAGATTCAGACGTCATAAAGCCATCTAGAAGACTTTACTATAAGTAGAGAGACAATCTGACACTTACCGACTAGAAGTACCTACCACCTGAATCAGACACAAAAGGCAACATTCTCATTGGCCGAAGACACTGAGTACTGACGAGTGAAAGCGACAGCAAGCCGTTTCCCTCCAACGGTTATTTTGAAATTCAAAATAATCGGTGCCTCAGATGTCACTATAAATAGGCCTCTCATTTGCTTCATTCGACGCAGATCTTCACCAAGTCGAAACGCTGACCAAATTACTACTTGAAGTTCTGTGCCAAAGCAAAGCAAAGCAAAGAAATCTTACACTCACTCATTTTGTGTAAAAGTCTAGATTGTAAAATCATTTAAAGTGTTCTTTGTATTTAGAACAAATCTTTATCATTTCTAGAGATTAGAAAGAGATACTGAGTTCCTCGATTATAGCACTTAGTGGTAGAAATAGTATTGGGTATAGGATATAGAGGAAGGTACTCTGTATACTCACTGACTATTGTAAGAGGTTTGTGATCTACCTGAAAGAGCTCAGTAGTGGATTAAAGCTCGGAAGGATTCCGGGGACTGGACATAGGCAGGAGGCCGAACCAGGATAAATCTACTGAGTAACATTTTCTAAACTCTTAACTCCTTATCTACTTGTTTTGAACTTTGCCTAGTAAAACATTAAAATATATATACTGAGTTGTGTGGCTTGAGTACTGAATTCAGGAATAGACTTCAGTGCTATCTCCTGACTCAATGATAGAAGCAGCCTTAGTTACCGATTAACTAAAGCTACCTCTGATCTCACTCAGCACCACTGTGCTAAACGACTAAGTAAAAGTCTTAGTTTTAAAAAGAAAGTCAGCCTTAAAGAGAATTTTTTTAAATAGTTCCTAACCCCCCCTTGGAACTAATTCTCTCACATTGCACGGGACCAACAATCTCATCTTTGTGTAAATGATTAGAATAGATCTTACTAGTGTTCTTTGTTAATAGAACAAAAATCTTATCAATTCTTAAATTGTTAAGAGACTCTAAGTTGCTCAGTTTTAGCACTCAGGGGTAGATAGTGTTGAATATAGGATATATAGGAAGGTACTCTGTATACTCGATGACTATTGTAAGGTGTTTGTGCTCTACCCAAAAGAGCTCAGTAGTGGATTAAAGCTCAGAAGGATTCCGGGGACTGGATGTAGGCAGGAGGCCGAACCAGGATAAAACTGCTGAGTAACATTCTCTAGCCCTTAACTCCTTTATCTGTTTGCTTTTATTGTGCCTAATAAAACACTTAACTGAATTAATATTGAGTTGTATGAATTAGTGCTGAGCTCAGGAATAGACTCCCTAGTGCTGAGCTCAGGTCTACTAACATATGAACTGTCTGAATCCAACTTATAGTACTCATGGCGTTTGGCGGGCCCGGTAACCAGAACCTGCAAATATCCCATTTTTTGAACCATCATTCTTTGAATTATCCACATGTCCATCACAATTTATTGGGCCGTTGCTACAAGTTCCAAGCCCACCCATCGCCTGACCCACCCCTTGATCTTGACGTCTTATTTTTGTCTCATTTATTACTAGCCCCTCCTTAACTATATTTAACATTTTAGCATTTGAATTAATCCCTCCAGACTCTTGATTTGTTTCCATATCTAAAGAGATAGATTTTACTTTCTCACCTCCCCTTTCAACACCTTGATTAGTTACAACAACTCCCTTAGACTATGGCCTAAAAATAAGAATTGATATCTATTATGGATTTCCACCATTGACCAGAATCACAGCAGCTGGCAGCGATGCAGTAGCCACCATGGCATTAGTTGAGTGTTTGCTTTTTTTATTATTGGAGCTCTAAGCCATGTCCCATACAATCGTTCAACTTTATTCAGATACGAGATATCAAGTAATGATTCACATAACTTATTAGCATGCCCAATTTTCCCACAAAAGAAACATGTCATTAACAGTTTTTCATATTTAAAGTGCATCCATGAGACTTCTCCCGTTTTACTGATCTTCATCTTCCTCTTCAATGACACCATCGTATTCATAGTAACCCGAGTCCCCATATATGTTCTCCCTATCCTTGTAAAATTTTTCGAATCTTCCTCTATGAACTCACCTATGTAATTTCCTATATAGACAACAACTTTTTTTGACATGAATTTGGTAGGAAATTCATGAACTTGCACCCAAAACTTAGCCTTCGTTAGTTGTAGTTCATTAGGATTTTATCCTTCAATCAGTTTGGCAACAATCAATGAATTTTTTTCGAACCTCCATGGGCCACCCTTCACCACACGTTCACGTTCCAATGAGTGAAAGAATTAAAAAATGAATTTATTCAGACCTAAATCAGTTATACACAACCCTTTGGACGGACATCAAAGATCCACCATTGTTTTCTTCATCATTGGAATTTTAATACCCTATTAATGAGAAATCTACCGACGAGACGTACGCTCGGAGCTTTTGGTGTTGGTTGGACCTTAGCATCGTCATGGTTTACAACTACCCTTGCATAACTATCTTCTTCCATAGTTATTTTTACATACGACTCATTCATGAATTCCATGATCGGAGAGAGAAAAGAGAAAAACAAAAAGGAAAAGAAACCTCAGAGAAAAAAACTCGTCAATAGCGAAATATTCTTAACCAAAACGATATTATCAATGAGTGATATTAGAAACAAGTGTAATCATAAAAATAAGTTGATTATTTAAAAACAGATTCAATTATATAGTTTGAAAAAATAAATATATGATGAAAACATGTTGATTCCCCCATTTAAATAAAATGGTCACAAGGGGAATGAGAAGATTATGCATTCCTTTTCCGGAACAGATCTAAACACGATGATAAATTAATGATCATTTCTTTCCTTTCCCCTTATTTTCCTTTCTAGATTCATTTTCGTTACCATTGCACGAACTAAACGACTCATTAAGAATATACTTTCTCTTTGTTAGTGAGTAGCTTTTATTAACTTATAGTCCTTTCCTTATCTTATTTTTTTTATTAATAATTTAATATTGAAAAGTATCTTCTCATACTGTTGATAAATATAAAAATACATAATAATTTTAATTATAAAATAAATAAATAAAGTGGAATATAATAAATATGGTTGTAGATGATATTTAACGCTCTTAATGGATGAAGTGGTAAGATTAAAATTAAATGACTAAGGTTTCGAATCCATCAACCATTAAATGAATGAGCAACTGCGATGGGATGGAGTCGTGCGCAAGGTTCAGAACTCTCCCTCCACTTATATTTATAAAATTGGGCGGGAAACTTAAAATATCGAAGAAACTATCCTCTAATCCACTCAAAACTTTTGGAATAAATACTCAATCAAATTCAAACCCAAATCCTTTTGGCTTCTCTTGCAATCTTGTTGCTTCCACCATCTCTATATATTATAATCCCAATTCACGCACTCCTATCCTATCCTATCACCTGTTCGACGAAACTCCTCATTCAAATTACCGGATTAATTTCTATCCCCATTAGACGATGTACGTGGTTAAGCGAGATGGCCGTCAAGAACCAGTTCATTTCAACAAGATCACGGCTCGACTCGTCAATCTAAGTTATGGGTTGAACACTGACCACTGTGATCCTGTGCTTGTTGCCCAAAAGGTCTGCGCTGGGGTCTATAAGGGTGTCACCACCACCCAGCTTGACGAGTTAGCTGCTGAGACTGCCGCTTCTATGACTGCTAACCACCCTGATTACGCTTTGGTCAGTTCATTTTTGTGCTTTTCGCATTTGGATTCAAGCAAAGTTTTCTACTTTGTTTTCATTCAACTTCACTTTCATATCATATACGTAGTAGTTAATCAATGATGAGTTTGGAATGTGACTTATTTTGTTTGAAGTTTGTCTTTGTCTCTGGTTTTGATGATTTAGCTTGACTTGGTTATTTGTTTCATCGATGATGCTATGTAGTTGGCTGCAAGAGTTTCTGTTTCAAATCTGCATAAGAATACAAACAAATCTTTCTCAGAGACGTGAGTATTTCTGTTCAACTTCAGTTGTTCTTCAATTGGCTGAACATTGATAGTCAAGAGTTTTGTTATGATGGATGATGCAGGATTAAAATGATGTATAACCTTGTTGATAAGAGGTCTGGACAGAAGGCTTCTCTGATTGCAGATGATGTTTATGAAATTATCATGGAGGTACTGTAGTTTTACTCTATGGCTTTCTCAAGCAACTAACTTCTAGAAATTATTTTAAATATCTAGCATCATACATGTCAAGGAATCATTACAAATAAAAGCTTAAACTTATAGGTAAAGAGCCAAAAATAACTTTTATTATTAGCTATCTTACCATGCGTCGAAATTTTATCAACAAATGAGGTTGCCACAAGTCAAACCTTCGACCATTTGGTCTTAGAGGCTTTGATATCATGTCAAAGAACCAATTGGACTAAATGTTTAAACGGATAGTTAAGGCTCAAGAATAAGGTTTATTAACTTTTTGAAGCAATAATTTTGTTGCTGTGTTTCTTTCTACAATACTCTGATTAATATTCAAAATGAGTACTGTGTTGTGACTGTCATGGAACCGATTGAACTAAAAGCTCGAACTAATAGTTAAGGCCCAATCATATATCTTATATTAATCTCCGACACACCCCACACGCAAATGCTCCTTGGGCTTGCAGCGTGCACAACACAGGCCCATCCCGCCTGTGTTTTTAATTCCACAAATTAATGAGGTTGCCGGGACTCGAACCCTCGACCGTTTGGTCCTAGAGGCTCTGATACCATGTCATGGAACCGTTTTAGCTAAAAGCTCGAGCTGATAGTTAAAGGTCCACTTCATATTAATAGCTGACACCAGTCGGAGATTAATATAAGATATATGATTGGGCCTTAACTATTAGTTCGAGCTTTTAGTTCAATCGGTTCCATGACATGGTATCAGAGCTAGTGTGACCAAGTGGTCCTGGGTTCGATTCCTGGCAGCCCCATTTGTTGAGTTATTTGCAGGACATGGTAATATGGGTCTGTGTTGTCACGCTTCAAGCCCAAGTGTGCTTTCGCGTGTGGGGGTGTGTCAGCTATTAATATGAAGTGGACCTTTAACTATCAGCTCGAGCTTTTAGCTAAAACGGTTCCATGACAGTGACTAACTCATTAAGTTTCCATTAACAATGTTCAACCATGCCATTTGATGAATGCTATGAATAATGGGGTTAGTAATCTAAATCTCTATCTTCTTGCTATCAGAATGCCGCTCGATTGGATGGTGAGATCATCTATGACAGAGATTTTGACTATGATTACTTTGGATTCAAAACGCTTGAGAGGTCTTACCTTTTGAAGATTGATGGGAGGATTGTGGAAAGACCGCAACACATGTTGATGAGGGTTGCTGTTGGTATACACAAAGATGATACTGAATCTGCTGTCAAAACATACCACTTGATGTCTCAACGTTGGTTTACACATGCTACTCCTACTCTTTTCAATGCAGGAACCCCCAAACCCCAAGTATGTTTATGTCATATGTTTTTTTCTTTTACATGAAATAAGTTCTTACAGCAATCTTCTTATTATAATATATCTTCCACCCTCCTCCTATGGATGCTATGGCAGTTGAGTAGCTGCTTCCTTTTGTGCATGAAAGATGATAGTATTGAGGGTATATTCGACACTTTGAAGGAGTGTGCTGTAATCAGCAAGTCAGCTGGAGGAATCGGTCTTTCAATACATAATATTCGTGCTACAGGAAGTTATATTTGTGGGACAAATGGGAATTCAAATGGCATTCTTCCAATGCTTCGAGTGTTTAATGACACTGCTCGCTATGTGGATCAAGGGGGAGGCAAAAGGAAGGGTACAATTCACCTCTAGCCTTTTCTTTTTTTCCACATATATAGACATGAACACCCACATAAATGTAATAAAAAGTGCAATCTTGAGCAATTTTGTTTATTTTTAGGTGCTTTTGCCATATATTTGGAGCCATGGCATGCAGATATCTTTGAGTTTCTGGATCTTAGGAAAAACCATGGAAAGGTAATTATAGTAGGCAACATGGATTAATAATATCAATTGCTACTCATCAAAATATGATGTTTTAGTCTGAAGAAACTTCAGTTTCAGGGATTTCCTATTTTTAATGTTTTCCTCAAGTTCTTTTTTTTTTTGGGATTTTGGTGAATATTCTACATTTGATTTCTTTGCAGGAGGAGCATCGAGCTAGAGATTTATTCTATGCTCTTTGGATTCCCGACTTATTTATGGAAAGAGTCAAAGGTGATGGAAGCTGGTCATTGTATTGTCCTAATGAAGCTCCTGGTTTGGCTGATTGTTGGGGTGAAGAATTTGAAAAGCTGTACACTGCTTATGAAACTGAGGTAAAGAACTTGTCACGACATGCGATATTTAGATTGCTTGTGAATCTGAAATAAATTTGTCATTGATTGCAACGTGTTGAAATGATATGTCCTACGGATACAGGGTAAAGCAAAGAAGGTCATACCTGCTAGGAAACTCTGGTTTGAGATTTTAAATTCCCAAATTGAGACAGGAACTCCTTATATTCTTTTTAAGGTACATCAGGAATTCAAATATATTACTAATTCACAGCCTACTTTTAGGAAATTGTGACAATTTCTTGACATGTTAAGTAATTTTTATTCTATGCAACCAAAATGAAAAATAATTCTTTTTCTTACAAAAAATTCTTACCAGGATTGTTGCAATAGGAAGAGCAACCAGCAGAATCTGGGGACTATAAAGTCCTCGAATTTGTGCACTGAGATCATTGAATTCTCAAGTCCAACAGAAACTGCAGTTTGCAATCTGGCTTCTATTGCTCTACCACGTTATGTAAAGGAAAGGGTGAGTGATAGGAATCTAATCTAATGACTCTTATATCGTGGCTATATATACTTTTAATTATACTGTTCAATTCAATTTTCAACTGTTTGTTGAAGGGAGTACCAACTGATTCAGTCGCATCTAAACTTGTTGGTAGTGGAGGTTCAGAGAGCAGATATTTTGATTTTGAAAAACTAGCAGAGGTATGTTGTAACTAGAATTTTTGGATAATTCTAAAATAAATTTTTTAGTGTTTGATTGGAATAGTTAAGTGTTGTGACTACTTTTGTATTTGAGGGAGGTGAACTTATGTAAATTTCATTGCTACTATAGGTTACAGAAACTGCTGTTGCCAATCTAAACAAGATCATTGATATTAATTACTATCCCATTGAATCTGCAAGGAGATCAAATTTACGACACAGGCCAATTGGTATTGGAGTTCAGGGTCTCGCTGATACTTTTATCCTTCTTGGAATGCCATTTGATTCACCAGAGGTGAGAAATCCATGACTCTCAGGTATGATTCACCTTTAGCTGGTGTAGCTAGGCTGAAGCTTGTTTCTGTCTCTTACAGGCCCAACAGCTGAACAAAGATATATTTGAGACCATATACTATCATGCATTGAGGGCTTCTTCTGAGTTGGCTGCAAAAGACGGCCCTTATGAGACATATGACGGTAGCCCTGTAAGCAAGGTGTGGTCTCCTCAGCTTTTTTATTTTATCATGGAGAAAATGTGTATCCTTTAAGTCCCTTTTCCATTTCATCATGTTTGGTCTCCTCATTATATTGTGTGTGCTTAGAAGTTGAGGGAATAAAAAAGAGAAGACCTTCTAGATCTTTACCATCCTTTCTCTTTTCATTCAGGGAATTCTTCAGATGGACATGTGGGGAGTCATGCCATCTGATAGATGGAATTGGAACAAACTTAGGGAAATGATTTCAAAGAATGGAGTAAGAAATTCCCTTCTTGTGGCACCTATGCCAACTGCATCAACAAGCCAGATTCTTGGAAATAATGAGTGTTTTGAGCCTTACACATCCAATATCTACAGCCGCAGAGTCTTAAGGTTTGCTATTCAAGCTTGCTACTTGAAAAGTGTATCTGCTTCCATCTGACATGTTTCATTTTCAGCGGTGAATTTGTTGTGGTGAACAAACACCTCCTTCATGATTTAACAGAGACTGGTCTTTGGTCACAAGCTCTTAAGAATAAAATAATATCCGAGAATGGCTCTGTTGCAAAAATTCCTGAGATTCCAGAGCAGTTGAAAGCTATTTACAAGTAATAATAACTCTTCCTGTTTTGTGCTGTATTTTGTAGCTAAGTTATAATTATTTGTGTCATGTTAAGACAATATTATTACATACAATATCAGGACGGTGTGGGAAATCAAGCAAAAGACATTGGTTGATATGGCTGCTGACAGAGGATGCTACATAGACCAGAGTCAGAGTCTGAATATTCACATAGAGCAACCTGATCTGGGGAAACTAACTTCATTACATTTTCATGCTTGGTCTAAGGTATCAATTTATGTGATGAATGACATACCAAATATATTGCGAATTCGTTAGAGAAAAAGTCTCTGCCTCATCCTGTCGTTGACATTGTTAAATATGTTTTACATGCCACTTATTGCAATTAAGCTATAACATTCAGGGCGTTGGTCTATCTTTTATTGTGTTAAACGATATACTGATCAAATAATTGGGGAATACCCTTCTTATTCTAAAATATATTGCATCAGCTTCAGTAGTTTTTTGGTATGCATGTCTTCATCGCTGCAATGCAATTTTTTCTTTCTTTGTTCTTTTAATAAAAATAAAAATACAAAAAGAACATACAAAACTATTGTTCAATGATATCTTCTGTTTATTCCTAGATCGTTCTGCATGCTGCAATTTTTTTCCTTTTATTTCTTCTTCTATATCTTGGTTTTTTAATTACTTTTTCTTGGAGCAGGGCCTGAAAACAGGGATGTATTATCTGCGAACACGTGCCGCAGCTGATGCAATCAAGTTCACAGTTGACACACCTGTTCTGAACCATGTAATGAAATTTATCTTTGATGTCGCGTTATGCCAAGTTCAAGCATTCATTAAAGCCTTTTTCCCCCTTTAATTAGATTTGATTTTGAAGGTATAAAGTGCAGTTATGCATATAGCTATATCTGAGACACCTGAAAGTTGCAGTAAAATTTCAAACAGGAGTGAATAATATTGCATAGTAATATACAGTTTATTATGAGGCGATGGAAATATCCTTTTTTGCTTGGTCTAAGGACATATTCTCAGTAGAATAATAAGATGATAACATTAATTCTCGTATTCATATAAAAAGTTGACAGGTTTTTCATTGTTTTGGTGGCTGGTTCAGGAAAATATAAACACAAGACATGATAATCTCGACCCTGACATTGCAGAGGTGGCATGTTCACTTAAGAATAGAGAAGAATGCATGGCTTGTGGCAGTTAATAATATCCAAAGTTGAGGTGATTTTGTTGTTAATCACCTGCGAGATGGAGCTAGCAAGCTTTGAACTGTAAAAAGCAAATGAATCTAACTCTTCTAGTGTATATATCTAATGCTTATTTAAATCGGGGGTGCAGCTATTTGGTCTAGCCATGTCGCCATTCGATAGGTCCAGGTATGAAATTCTGTAGTTAAGGGATGTCTGTATAGTTTTTTGTCCCCCCTAGTAGCAGATAAGCTGAACTTTCTTATTTTGAAATTGTATGGCTATGAAAGGCTGGAAATCAATTACTTGTGTGCGCCTCTTTAGAAAGGTCATATAATATGAACTTGATAGCTTGTGGTGTGATGGTACTTGGTTGATGTTTATACAGCATTTGCTTTGTATACTTGTAATTATTTCTCATCTTGTTGAAGACTAGATAGAGGGCTGGGGATTATGGTGAATGCAGGCCTTTCTCAGCAAATGCTACATTCCTGTTGGGTTTGCATAGTTGTGGGCTACAAATGAAAAGTCATTGCCAGGTCCTTTTATTTTATTTTGTTTTAGGTTAGCTTTGAATTTCTAAGTTGGACTGATATTTATTAGGAAATTGTTATTCTAATTTATTTCCTGTCAGGGATTATTTTGTTACTTCATGGTGACTGAATTTGACAAATCTTTGAATTGAATTGAGGAAAGTTAAAGAACTTTGGGGTCAAAGCACCCACAGTAAGTAAAGTAGAGGTATTTGTACTAATGACACTAAAGTAATACATTTCCGTCAACAAAGTCATTACTACTCGATTCGACGACTTGCTCCACTGGAATGCGACACTTTATTGACAAGTCATAAGCATTATTGGAGAAGTAACCAAGTGTAAAAAAAAACCTCACTTTTATTATTTGTGGCGGCCACGTAACAAATTTCTTAATTTTTTTTACACGTCAATGTCACGTGGTTGCTCCAATAACACTTATAATGTGTCTGTGAGCATTTCGTTATAGTTGTACTTTCTCAAAATCTACTTTAGTGACCACCGATGCGAATACTCTCCACTTTAGTGAACATTGATGCTTTTGACCTAGTTATTTGTCAACATTCAAGAATTTGCAGTCTTTGGCATGATTCTGTTTATATTTGGTTGATTTCATATTTTTTTGTTACTTAAACAAAATTATATTCTTTTGTTTTTGATATACATTCCTTACTTGAAGGCTTCATTTCTTACTACTACTTTTTGAGGTCAAGAAGACACATTAAATTGGCCTTCCTCATGATGATTCTGTTCACATCAATCTTTTTTGCTTTTCTAAGTGATGACTCATTCTTCCATCTTTCATCTTTTATTTAACAAATTTATAATATATTTTTGTCTTTGAATTTCAACACTAAGTTGGTACTATTTGGAATGATTAAGAATTTCTGCAACCAAAATGAGTAGATAGTCAAGTCAATTTGTACCATCAAATTTTGCTATTTTCAATGCAACAAATTATTCTAAACCGTGCATTTTAGAAATAAAAAGTATCCTCTTGCCATTCAAATATACCCTAATATTACTTAAAAAATACTACCTACCCATATTACCGAATATGTTTATCATCTCCTCTCTAGCCCCGCCAGAAATAATTTCTCATCTTTTGAAACTCATTGTAAAGTGAGATAGACAGAAGGAAAATACTCACAATAAAAAAGAATATCTTAACCAACAGTCTCTTTATCAATTTGAGAGAGCATTTTATCCTATGAGCTGCACATCCACTACCACAACTTATTTCTAAGGTAACTAAAAAATGCTCGTTTCTTTCTCCCAATAAAAAACGGCAACCTGAGATACCTACCCGTATTTACAAATCTCCTCTTGTAAGGTAACATGGATATTTGTAGTAAAGGAAATACCGATTCTAGAGATTAATCATATGAGCAGACAAATCCTCATATATATTAAGCATAGACTTCATCAACCTATTCTGACATGCATATTCTCCAAGCCAAAGAAACTATCCATAGTGAATAAAAGATGAGGAGCATGCCTATTGACTTTACAACTATGGAGGGTGCTTTGGCGTTCAACCATTTTGAACAAAGTAGATAAACCTTAGAAGCACAACTCTCTCTCTCATAAATAATAAAACCAACCTTCTCTGGATTAAAAACCAATTATACTTCGATATAAAAAACACATAACATAATCCATTTCACAAATCTTGAATGTAACACAGCTAAAGCATTACCTCTCAAAGATGGAACCTCTACCCCTCTCTCCACATAAATCCATATCCCATCAATGACATAGTAAGCCACAACCTCTCTAAAACCTTTAAAAGCCACTATGGACGAGGATCACCTCCTTACTTATCAAACATAATAACAAGTCATTACAATCCCCAATCACACAAAATATTCCAAGACAACAATCCACACCTCCAATTTATCAAAAGCTTGTCAGTAATAACAAAATCAATATAAGACTAAAAATAATTAAAAATATTAATAGCAATTTTATTATCATTTCAGAACAAAGCAAGCCCTACATTACAAACTTTTTTAATCAATATTAATTTATTAAAAGAGCATTGAAAATCATGCTTACATTTTATTTTCTCAACTTTATTAACATTAACTAAAGTCTCTATTAAGAAAGTAAAAGATGGTTGGACTCTTTAAAACTAACATTACCCGTGAACATACCAAAAAAGTTCCATGATACGCTAATTATTGTTCTCGGTGGGGCTCCCTTTGGGACCCGACCGATATATCATCACTGAGTTGAGCTTTAGTTAGCTTGTTAAATTTCACCACAGTTTGCAAAATATTCCCAGTAACATCCTTTTTTTCATGTCCTTAAGTAACTGCAAACTCTAATCCTCCTACAATTAAGCCTTTGAGCAGTCCATCCCACTCCTCACAGTTCCTTGATTAGAGCCATTGATCAAGGGGTTTGAACCTGTGACCTTTTGCAACAAAACAAACCGAACCTTGTGACTTTTTGCAACAAAACAAACCTGTTAACCAATCCAACTATCTCAATATATTGTTATAACACCACAAACACACATTAATATACTATAATTAGGGGGCTATCAACTACCAACCAACCCGCCTGGGCTGGCTCAGCCCCTAATTGTACAAGTGTCAAAAAAATAGAAGCCATTTTTTTAATATTGATTTTAGTAATTTTTACTATTTTTGAAAATTAATATCTCTCTCAACACGACTCTGTTTGAGCCCCACAAATAGTCCGGACTTTGTTTTGATCTGTAGATACATGATTCCATGTTGTATTATCAAATCCATTCATCTTGTACTAAAAAAAGACTTTGAGGGGATGTTGGGATGTTAGAAAGTAGGAAGAAGTTTTTTAGTTAAAAACAACCACTTTCAAGTGTCCATAACTCACTCTATATGAGTCCGTTTGGGATCCACAAATATTTCATGGCTTCATTTTAATTTCTAGATGCAAGATTCTATGAAGTCATAATAAGATTCATTCGATTTCAACTCGGAAAAAATAGGTTTTTGATATTCCCTATTGCAGAAATTTAGGAGCATATTTTATTAATTTTCCTTTTTATTTTCTGTTATTTTTACCATATCCTATTTATTTTCTTTTTAAACTTTATTATATGTAATATTATTTGAAGCCTACTTTTTTTGAGTTATATGTAAATAGTAATATTATTTTGTATGAGTTTCGGAGTTAGAGGGATGTTTGTTTAACTACTTTTCACCCCTATTTACCTTTTAACTTCCAGAAAAGAGTTTAGGTGCTGGTTTAGTAAAATGTTTAACTTTTATTGCTTTTTACAAAAGCACAGATTTTTGTAACAACAAATAAACTAAACAAACGAAATGGTTTATGATCATGAAAAAGACTAGTGCTTTGGATTTTGAATTTTGGAAGCATGCTATGAAGTTGGCTTCTAAAATTGAATCTATTTTTAATTTCTAACTAAACAATGGTAAGGAGGGTTAAGATTTGAACAAATCTTCTAAATGTTGGCTAGGGCCGGTGAGCCATTTGGAGATGCTGATGGAATATTCATGCCTTATTTCTTAATGGTGTCATGGAATGGAAGTAGTTAATAAACTTGTGCTTTATGGATCAAATTTACCAGGTCTTATCATTTGAATTTCCCAGGTAAAAATGGCAGAAGATCAATTTAAACGCAGTGATGAGTTTCAATCTCATTCTCCCTTGTACCCACTTCTGCAGTTGCTGCAATTTTTACCATCACAACCCCAAATTTTAACCTATTTTTATTGAAGCTTTGATTTAAGCGAAAGTGGACAATATCCATATAACAGACAACTAGACAGTCCAAAATCCTCTCTTAGAAATACATAAAGTTTGGTGAGATTAGCCCAAAAGAAAAGAGTACATTAATTCCGTAAAATTTTGTAACTGTTAGGATTTTGTGTAGGACTGATCAATGCTTCATTTGATATTTCATACAAAATTTTAAATATTCTTTTGTAGGGTCAAAGGGATTGGTGTTGACGGAGTGATTGAATGCAAGGTCTATTTATCGAAAGTCAAAACTAAAATTGAAAAGAATTGAGTGATTTTGTCTTTTAATGAAGAATGCTATGCTTGGTTGATAATATAGAAGAATCGGTGGAGGATTTGTAGTTATCAAACACAACTGAATAATCATTATAATGATGAGGATGGGTCCATTTCATCTTTTCAATCAATCATTTTCCACTTAACTTGCCCGTTTGTTTTACCTACTGTTTGCTGTTGCTGTTTGCTGTTGGAAAAGACTGCTTTTCTAAAAAGCAGAGATTCTCTGCTTTTATAAAAGGCTGCTTTTTCAGGTGTAAAAGGCAAATAGGAGGTTACTAACCAAACACTTAATCCTGCTTTTCAACTGTAAAAGGTAAACAGGAGAAGCCTAACCAAATACCTAAAACTCTGCTTTTTAAAATGAAAAGGCAAAAAGGGGGTGAAAAGTAGGTAAACAAACACCCCCTTATTCTACTTTCATCTCTCTTCTCCTAATTAGTTCATATTACTCTTTACGTCTCTTAATATCACACATATCATTTACCCAAATTCTTTCTATATATTAAATAAACACCTCAATATACACTCATTTCTAACTTTACAATTTTCTGAATTTATATATATATATATACATGTACTCAAAACATATCACCCCAAGTTTTTGTAATAGTAAAATAATATTGCACACCATCGTATAATGTGTCTAAGATGTGCATTTTGGAGAGAAGTAGACTTTTATATAGAAATGAGAAGTTTTATTTTCGATACAACAAACTAATTCTAATATGTTTAGAAAATCAATTTTAAAAAGACAGAATTCCGTGTATTTAAAAGATAATTATATTGATTAGAGAGCCCGGATTAGAGTAAGACTGTGTAATCAGCACTGCACTGTCAGATGTGAAAGTAAGATGCGAATATCCAATTTTGACGAGGAGGATCCGATTAATCATTCTCTAAATCGGATCTCCATGCCATAATACAAGTGAATATTGAGATTCGGTTTTGATATGATCTAGATCTTTTATGTTCACTATGCCAGATCTTATGTCTAGGACTTTCGAAGTTTTTCATCTATAGAGTCGGTTAAGGAATCATCACCTAAAGATGAGTCCTTAGCGTGCATAGATAGTCCCACTCAATAAGGATTACCAACTTTCTCGGTATCTTTTCCTTAGCGTGCATAGACTGTTCTGTTAGGAATAGAACGAATAAAGTCGGTGACTTAGACGCAACATAATTTAATATTTTCCTATTCTTGATCCAATTGATCCCGTTGTATTCATTAATTGAAAATAACTAAACTAATCAAAAGGTTTAACCATGTTTGATATTTGACCTTTTACCTTTCAATACATAGGTACAATATAATTAGATCATTCATCATCTATATCAAAATGGGTTGTGATCATGAAAGATGCCAGATCACATATACAAAGACATTTGTTCAGATCGAGTTGCTCAAACTAGATAGATCACATGGATTTACCAATGCAACTGTTGAGAGATTTCCGCAAGTGCACGGTTTCGCTTGTAGTAATAAAAAGATATCGATCCCACAGGGAACGCTTTTTCACAAAAACTTATTTAGATATGGTTTAAATACGACTTAAGGTTTATTTAATAGATAATCGTTAATTGAATTTAGTTTTGAGATTGATTTAATAAGAATCAGATTAGAATATACGTAGAATGTTAGAAATCAATTCTGTTTTGAGTTTGAATTACAAAACAGAAACATTTAGTGTTTAGACCAAGAGAATAATTGTACTCGTTTGCATTAAGCAAAGTAAACAACTTTAAAGTTGTAAAAATTATAAACGTGTAATAAACGTAAAGCCCTTCAATTAAAAGGCTTTGAACTGTAGAGAATCCCCCTGGTTCTGAGTGGATTTCTACCTTGACCAAATTTACACTTATTTTCGATAAGCCGATCTAACGATCATATCGTCCGTAAGAATGAATTTACCCAAGTGTTCAATAAAGTTTCCTTGTAAAGATTTTGAATTTAACTACGTTTTAATGAAAACACCAGAACTTTACTTCGGATCATTTACCAAAGTAACTACATATGAATTTATTGAATTGCATGAACTTTATTAGATGAAGTGTGAATTGATACAAGTTTACAGAGAACAAAAAGCATGTAAGCATTCAAAACGACATTAGAGTTCCGGGTTATCAATCCTTTCCTCAAACCTCATTAGAGTTTGTCAGGCTCCGGGGTCGAATCCGCTACTTAATCTTCTCGTTGAATCTTCGGAATAGAGATGGTTCTTCTACTACCAAAATGTAAACTAGTCTTGAACAAGTCTTAATCTAAATCTAATTGCTACTGTGTTTGTAATTAATTTAAGAACAATGTGTGTACATCAAATTGCTTTTACAAAATCGAACTCTAACTCTGAATCGTTTCTGACTTAGAATTTCTGCATAAATTCTGTACTAATCTTTCAAATCTAACTCTCTACAACTCTGAAATCAACTCTTTATTTATAGATGTTGAAGAGTCGTGTTTAGGGGTCGTGTCCGCTGCGAAGAGACGTTTTTATCCACCCGAACGGATGCGTTTCTTTGAATTTCAACATGTGAAGGACGTGCTGCCAGAATTTCTGATGTTACCGAGATGGGAGAATCTCTACCGAGATTGAGGAGTAAATTTTCGATTTTCGGAACGCAATGGAGAACATCTGGGAGATGCGTGTCGCGACCGAGATTAGGGAATCTCGGTCGCGACACGGGAGTTTTTCCCGGCATCGACTCTGTTCCGTCATCTTCGTCTTTTGCTCGTAACTTGGGGTTTTTCCTTCGTTTTTGACCTCTTTTCGTTCCTATTTGGATTTTACCAAATATTTAGGTACCTTGCATGAAAGAAACATATTCGGACGTAAAAGTACTCTACATAGATATAAACAACACAAATTCTTAGCAAAACTGATGTAAATATTAATGATATTTTAGGTATATTTTGGGCTTAATAGCAACCTTTAATATATCACTTTGCAAGAATTTAGAGAAAGTCTTTCACAAGAGGCATGAGATATATCTCTCGTCTTTCGAAAGTAACGAATGCTAATCTATCATTCAACTATATCTTGCAATTACTTCATATGATATTCAATCACTGCCTAAGATACACCTATTTAAAAATACAAGTTTTATTAGTAACAATGTCAAAGTATCACAATTCTAATCCAAGATAACCTTGATGATTATTTAAGTCTAAGGATTATTTATACCTATGATCACTAATAAGATTTACCAATGATATTAGAAATACCTATCCATCCAGAATCTCATGTTGGATCTCCAATGTTATATGAATTCTTTCATATATATCCATATGACTATTTATATATCCTATATTTATAACTTATGAGATCAATTACCTATCCATGAATAGGAAATATTGTTACACGCAAGCCTCAATAGAATTATGTCAACTCTTAACATAATGTTTGATTTGAGATTGTTTAAGTTTATAATAATTTTGTTTTATTCCTAAACTTACGTCTCACTTTATCTTGTATGAACAACTTAACAACATGAATATAAAATATGGATTCTATATATTTGGCGGTGTGATAAAAGATAATATGCAATTAATAGTAAATCATAATTATATATTAAATCAAACAAATGTAAATGGACGTTTCATGAAATGAAGTATCCTAAAACTGATTATCTTTAGGAAACCACCCTAATATTATCCCACTTGGACTAAAGCCAATTGTTTTTACACTTTCTAGGATAATGGCTTGGTTAATGGATATGCTCAATTGTCCTCTTTAGGTACTATTTCTATTCTCACATCTCCTTTACCTATGATTTCTGTAATAAAATGATATCACATGAATATATTATTGGATTGGTGATGAGACTGTGGTTCCTTTGCTTGTGCAATATCTCCATTGTTACCACATTACAAAGTAATAGAATTAATAATTTCAGGTACCACTCAAAGTTCAGCACTGAAATTCTTCATCCATGGCTTCCTTGACTCCCTCTGAAGCCGCGATCTACTCAATTTCAGTTTTCTACTTCCGGAATACCCATACACCCTCATTTTTATCCAACCCTTCTCATTCTCATTTCTTTTACGAAATCTGGCGATTTGTGAACACTACCGACGAACAACGAAAGATGGGGAAATCAGGAAATATCAAGGAACAAATTCAACTAAAAGCTTAAGCTAAGGCACAATCACTGATCTTATATTAATCACTAACGCACCCCACATGCAAATGCCCATTGGGCTTGAAACATGTACTATACATGTCTGTCCCACCATGTGTTCTTAAATCCACCAATTAATGAGGTTGCCAGAACTCGAACCCTCGATCATTTAGTCCAAGAGGCTCTGATACCATATCAATAAACCAATTAAACTAAAAGATCAAGCTAATAGTTATGGTGCAACCATAGATCTTATATTAGTCACTGACAGGAAAGAACAACCTTTAGGATAAAACAAAATCAAAGGTATTTACCTTCCATATGTGTTTGTTTTCTTCTTGTTTATTTCAGATAGATTGTAGGGTTTTTGCATAAGTTGAATATGATATGTTTGGTTAGGGTTTGTGTTTAGTGTTTAATTACTCTAATGATGATTTTTGAACTCATTTGGGTTATATATGTGTGATTTATGGTTTAAAATTTGCCAGCTTGGCGAAAGAGTTGTTTTGTGACTATTCACACATTATGATTTTGTGTTGCATTTTATAAAATGCAAATGGATAAACCCATAAACCGTCAACTAGGTAGTCGCATATCTCCAAATGTGATTACTATGATGATATGCGAATCCCTTTTCAGCAAATGAGATTTGCATATACCCAATTATAAATACTATGATGATATGCGAACATGTTGTAACAAAAATAGAGTTGCATATAGACAAATGCGATACCCAATACATCGAGCGCGTTTCACATTTAGTTTTATGTATCGCATTTTTATGTAAATGCGAATATTTTCCTTTCGCATTTAGTGAAATACGGCGTCGTTTCCATCCTGAAGAGAAGATAGCAAAATTCTTGGAGCCTTTCTATATTCCATTCTGACCATTCTGAGGATTATGAAACAAGTCCTATACTTCCATACAAGTGTAACAGTTATTCCAACATTTAAGTGGAGTAAGGTAGTTGAAGTGTCACATGAGTCTTTATCTAATGATTATGGAGTCTTTACATGTATTTTTTTGGGTATCAAATCAACATATAGTGGCATCATATAGGTCGGATTCATCGAGCAATAGTCTAGGAAGTATAGTACATCATTACGATTTATAATAGATACTTTATTTGGGTCGTCTTTTGCTTGCATGGACATTCGTAAGTCAAATA
This sequence comes from Euphorbia lathyris, assembly GCF_963576675.1. NCBI lineage: Eukaryota > Viridiplantae > Streptophyta > Magnoliopsida > Malpighiales > Euphorbiaceae > Euphorbia > Euphorbia lathyris. Next base: position 29,396,913 of record NC_088916.1, on the reverse strand, counting down.
AAGTTGAATCAACATCTACAGAAGTGTAAATTCTCTCTTTAAACCTCTCCAAGTTGATTTTTTTGAAACCCGTAGCAACTTCGATTCACTTTATACTTTTTTCCATTGACCATTCCACGAGATCAAACAAATCGACAATCTCTGTGGAAATACTAAATTCATTGTCAAATTCCTATAAGAATCATATCATAAACATAGAAATGGTATTTCAAAATTGAGTGAAATAGATTGAAATAGCAGTTCCGTATTTAGTATGTAAGTTCACATTTGAGGAGATGTGAATGATATGTTATGTTTCTGTATCGCATTTTTATGCAATGCGATGTGAAATAAGCTTCACATGTTATAAGATAAGGTTTGCTTTTTGTAGTTTGCGAGTATAGATACATATAGTTCGTTCGCAATTTGATCGCATTTTTATACTAAATGCAAATGACAAAAGAGTGATCACAATTTAGCAAATTGGTTTGGATATGGCGATTTGTGAATACTTGAACCTTAGGTGAAGTATATCTAACTGTAAAAACCTTGTATATAAATAACCTAATATTACAATTGTTATTATGCATTTGAAATCAATAATATTTTACATGATGTTGGAAATCAACAAGAATTTAGATGAATTCTTCAAAGTGATCGAAGATGAAGATTGTAGATTGTGTTGTGTTGTTTGTTATATATATACTAAAGATATTTTGGAAAAATATATAATAGAAGAGTCTAGTTTTTACAAAATTTCTTAGAATTGATGTTAAAACAAAGTGCAAAACGAAAAACTTTAATTAAGGATAAAGAGAGACCAAATAAATTTACATAAAAAAATAGAAGAGAAAAAACAAAGGGAAACAGAAGAGCATCCGTTACTGCAACAAAATTTCCTAATTTTGATAGATATTCTCTATAAATGGTGTTCCAATGTCATAAATTAATAGCATATATTAGTGCATAATATAATACAATTAAGTTCACAAAAAAAATAAAAAAATAATACAATTAATTTAAATAACTTTTATTAAAAAAAATTCTAAAAAAAAAAAATATTTTTGCGGGATAGGGATGGATCCACGTGTTGGGAATGTTTTTATATAATTGAATTGAGGAGAAGTGTCTTTGAACATTGAATATGGCATATCAAGTTCAACCAAACCAAACAAATCCTTTTCACACTTATAATTATTATCTAATTCTTATGATTTGACTTTGATTTTAGATCAACTAACTAAGATACTTATCTTTCACTTCCCTTCCTCCTTTCTAATCTTACTCACACACACAAAAAGACAACAAACTTGGATCACCTAAATCAATTTCAATTATAGAGTAAAATCTTTATATAGGAATATAGTTGTGGTCGGGTTATTTGTATAACAATTGAGATGTTATTATTAAATAGAGTGTGGTAATAGAGGTTATTATCAAATAGGAACCAAATTTTTTATAACAAAATAGAGGTTATTCCCATATGTAGTATTCCTATATAGAGGTTTTACTGTACAGTTTTACAAGTGTTTATTTAAACTTTTCGGAGTTTCGCTCCAAACTATAAGAGAGATAATGTTTACTTAAGTGTATAAACATCAATTTTTAACTTTTTTCGTTTATGAAACCATAGCGTTGTTATACAATTCTTTCATTTAATGTTATTTCTATCTCTATAATATTAATGTCGAAAGAATAAAATTTTATTCCATTCAATAAATTATTATTTTTAATTATTATTTAGTTACTTAGGATACTTCTATTAATTTGTATTGCATTTTTTATTTTTATATATACATTAGATATTTTACATACTAATAACCATCGTTCATTATAATTTTACCAAACACTAATAATTACTTAGAAAATAACAGGAATCTAACAACAACAGTAACAACAATCAGAAAATAGTTTAACCAGATAAACCCTTAACCTTATCAAGTTTATTAATATAAAATATCATTAATATCAGGACTAAAGTGCAAAATAATCTCAAGGTTTTTGGGGAAGAGCCAATTATAGTCTACAATACATTTCAGTTTCAATATTTAACAAATTGTACAATTAAAGCTTTCACTAATATAAATTGATAAATCAAATAATTGTGTCGTTAATCTCTGTACACATAAGCGCTACATATTTTAGTTCCAATATCACTTAAAAATTAATAAACGTTTGTGTTATCTAAGGTATCAATTCTACAAGTGAGGACTTGAATTGTGCCATTTGGCTATCATTTAGATTGTATCTTGAATTGTGATTAGTTGAAAGGAGAAGAAGAATGATGCAGGGTAAATAGACGAAGCTGTAAATCAAGAAACAAAGGAGAGAAGGTGAAAGTCTAACGGTAAAGAGAAATTGTCACATGTATTTAAATGTAGAGCTATAATGGCTAGTTGGGAAGCAAAAGCGAAAATGGATATGAAATTAGATGAAATAAAGTGAAAGTGAGTGATATGGGAATGAAAGTGAGTGAAATGGTATTGGTGTAGTTTGAGGCTTAGTTTGTTGAGATTTGATTGTTTTATCTTAATCTATTATTGGGTCACATTTAACCCATCAATTATTTCAATTTGTGAAATTTCATCTAATTTAGGTACAGATTTGATAAAACCGTTATCACATTTCACATGTATTGATATTTTGTCATGAATTTGACGCATCACACATCTTGAAGTTTATTTGCCACATAAACTCTCTTATGTGAAAATAATTAATTAGATTAAAAAAAGAAAAACAAATAAAAAATTCTCTAAACTAAAATTTATCAAATTTAAGTGTTAAAATATCGCTACGTGTCAATATAATAGCAATTACATTAAATTTTCACTTAAGTTGAATGAAATTGCACCAATTAAAGTAGATCAAAAATCAAATATGACCAAATAATAAATCATGATGAAATAATAAAATTTTATATAAATGGAAACCATTCTTTTTTTCCAAAAAAAAAAAAAAAAAATCAACGACTAAGTTTCTAAAACTTATCCATGCTACCAAAACGCTAAATCGATATTTTAAGCATGAGTGAGCAAATGAAAAAAGCATGTGGGGGAATTGAAAGGATATCATAATTATAATTATTTAATTCTAAAAGGATGTAAAGACACGTCACACGTGTGCAGGCATAAGAACCTTCTGTCAGAACTCTACAATACCAGCCGACATAAAAAGAAAATACAGAAACTCGGAGTAGCTTCTAAGAAAGGAAAGGGCCTCTACCTCTTAATAATCAAATCTGGAATTACAAACGATTATTCCTAATCGGTCAATAAAGTACTTCCTATGGTTTGGATAAGAAATTTAATTTAATATTTAGGAAATTTTCAATATAGAACAATTTTTATCAAATTCTGTTACTAGTCTAATTTTTCCAAATTTTCATGCTAGCTTATCCATATATAATGCTAAAATTAATATAATTTTTTGTTTTTGGTTATCATTTTTTTAGAGTAATTAATTTATTAGTCCCTATATTTTGACAAAACACACTGTTTAGTTTCTATATTTTCAAAAACACACGGTAAAGTCCTTAACGTTTTTCTCGGTGAGCTGTTTAGTCCCTAACGTTTTTCTCGGTGAACTGTTTAGTCCCTGCAGTTAGACTCTCATGAAGATTCTGTTAGTCAATTTGGATTTGCGTTCTTCTTTTCCTTTATTTTCCTTTCCTTTAAACTCTAATGCATCTGAAATCAACTTTGAGTGTTCTTCTTCTTAATTTTCTTCTTAATCGTTCAAATTCGTAAGCATTGAATCTGTTCTTTTTCTCGTTCTCCATACAAATAGCTTTTTCTTCTAAATTGGATTTCCTCTTCAAAAGTTTGAAGGTAAATAGTAAAGGGTAATTTAGTCATTTTCGAAGTCATAAACCGTAAAAAAATCTAACAAACAGACGGAAGGACTAAACAGTTCACTGAGAAAAAGGTTAGGGACCTTACCATGTATTTTTAAAAATACAGGGACTAAACAGTGTGTTTTGTCAAAATATAGGGACTAATAAATTAATTACCCTTTTTTTTATGAATGAAACTTGCATTAACGACTAACGAGAAACTGAGTATGAACCAATACAAGTTAAAAGAAATTGAGGAACATGTCAATACAAAATTTCATCCTAAGTTAAAGGATCTAGCCCACCCTACTAGTAAGTGTGCGGTCATGTTAGTAGTTTATCGTTCAAAGACGAGGTCACAACAAATAAAATCTGCAGATATATTTAAAACATTATCAACTAATATCTCTAGCCAATTTGCACCCACAAACTTTCCTACCACCAATTTAACAACTTCTTGGCAATCAAAGGTTGTCGTAATAGACGAAAATCTCGTTTCACGAACCACGTCGAGGCTCCACTGCAGCGCCATGAGCTCCGTCTGTAACACCAATGATACCGGACCTAGTGACCCACCCCCGCCAATAGAAAATCGCTTGCCTCATTCCGCACCACAAAACTAAACAAGCACCACAGTGACACCAGATTCACCGTCGTGTCATAGTTCGTCTTAAACTGCCCAGACGACGGAGGAACCGAGTTGGCCGACATGTCGTTGACATTATCAACAGTATTCGTTGGAGTCATATCAGTACCAATAACCTTCTGCACAACAACGAGCACCTTTACAACACACCTTAAGGCATTGGAAGTCCCCAGCCTCACCTCCCTATGGGCTAGGCGATTTCTCTCAAACTATAGGATCCAGATTATGCCACTGAACAGAGCCATATCACTTGGACCAAGCACCTCTGACACAACTTCAAACCAGTCCAAAGCGGAGATACCCAGCAACTTATACACTTTGACGCCCAACCTCGACTCTTTCCAATAAATTTTTGATATTCTGCAATCCCTGAAGACATGAAGGAGATTTTCGTTTGGGTCCCCATATAGCCAACATCCATTCTGAGTAATTAATCACCTCTATGTCAACACCTTGTTACATGGGAGAACATTCCAACACACACAACGTTAAATGATCAGCCTTTAGAGGCAATTTCAGCTTCCAGAGCCTCCTCCAAAAAGAAGAAACCCCAGACGAGGAATATACCCTCCCAATTTGTTCCTAATTTTGAGCTTGATCCACCCAATATCTAGATTTCACTATATACTCTCCATCCTTCGCCCTTAACCAAACAAATAATTCATTTTACGATTACCACTTAACAGGAGGCGGAGAATACCCTATGCAATTTCAGTCTCACAACAAAATCTAACGAGCTCATTGACATGAATAAATCGTAGTGTATCAATTAAGAGTTAGTGGAATTTATCGTATCAAGTAGTAAATGTTCTTGCGAACAATATCGATCCCACAGAGACTAGATTTCAATACCCTACCCGTACTAGAATTCTATATTATCTAAGGATTGAATTAGGTGATTTGATTTTGTAACTTTAAGTATGATAAAAACTAGAAAGTAAAGGAACTAATATCAATTTGTCTACATATGAGTGAGAAGGCTAAACCTTTGGATCCTCGTGTTAACTCGTATGGACTAATATGTGTACGTTGTGTGTAACAAAGATAACTCAAGTCGATAGCTTTCCCTAAAAAAGATAATAACTCTGGCCTAGAACTGTTAACTCTATTCCTAACACCCTTAGACCGATGATTGGTTAGGAAAAATCCCTAAGTGTGATAGGAAGCATTAATTACTATGAAAGCTCAGGCTAAGCTGTAACCTAGACCATGAAGTCGCACTATCTAGTTAAGGTATATGAATAGTTAAATTACTCGGTTGAATTGTTTACTTTATTAGGTTTCACAATTCAACCTCTCTAAATAATTACTTGATTAGGTTTCTTATCTAGAGGTGAGTAAATACTTTTAACTAATACTCTCGTTATTCTTCCTACATCGCATTATATACACTTATTAACGACACATACTCATCAAACATGGTCACCGCCATCCCAACCTAAGGTGCTTTAGCTCATGTTTGAGCTAAAATACAGAGGCATGGTAAGATGGACTGAAATCAAACCTATGTTTATCAAGTCGGGTTGTTAATTCAAGATTATAACACGAGATAAAGTGGAGATGAATAGAAACTTGAATTAAATAACTTAAATTGAATAAATAAGGATGAAAGACAAACCAATATTTATCTCATTGATGAATGAAATGAAATAACTTATATAACTAATGTAAAACGAAATACAAACTAAAACGGAATGTAAACGGAAGTGTAATGTAAACTAAAACTAAAGCTAGGTTAACTAAGTGATCATATTAAAATGATAAAAACTCCTATTTATAGTGATTAGGTCATCCTCTGATCTTATTAGGTCTTCTAGCCTCATTCTGATCGGAATATAATGGTCTAAGTCAGATAAGATCGGACCTCTTGGAGTAGAGTTTTGATAGGAAGCAATTCCTATTTCTACCATAGCTCGAAGAGCTATTGTGCCTAGCTTGCCGAGCTACATGGATTTTACAGGTTCTTCAAAGGTTGACTTCACTATCTTTGGTTGACTCTGAATTATGACTCCTTGTCAAGTTAGTGTCGTAACTCGTCGAGTTGCTTCTGTGAATTTGGTCCTTTTCACTCCTTTCAAGACCCGATTTTACCTGAAATAGCTCGAAACTCTTACCTTACCGAGATAAGACATAAGACATTATATATCATAGGAAAACATTGATAAAAGCATATAAATAGGGGTAAATAGACTCTAAAACTCTATATAAAATGGTGATAATACTCCCCCTTCCACCTGAAATTATCAAAATCAACGAAATAAAAAAACCCATCACGAAGGAAGGGCATTAAGGAAAAACATAGGACAATTATTCGGAACCATCAGAATCCATCTTTGAGCTAACATATCAATGCTCATGCCTTCCCAAACCCGCCAACAACTACCCTCTATAATGACATGTCAATCCCCAAGTAAGCTTCACCACACAAAACTCGTATTGTAACCATGGGAATCATGGAGAATATCCGCCATGGGATAATATTTTAATTTAAAGACACAAGCACAAAGCGAGGCCAACGACTTCAGTAATATCAATACTTGTTTAGTTAACAGGGCTAAATTAAAAGCATATAGGTTTTGAAATCCAAGGCGCCCTCTATCCTTAGGAATGTTCAATATAATTTCGCTGTGTCTAAACTTGTCTAATTTCCCGTTAGAACAGTTATAGAGTCCCCAATCAACAATAATTAAACCTCAGAATAAGAGCAAAGGGCATATGTTATTAACAACCTCTTCATATTAAGGTTCACAATGAGAGTAAATGGTTGGTGGGTGGGGGGGGGGGGGTGTGGGTGTGGGTGGACATCTGTTTCTGAACAAGTCTAAATGGAGACCTAATTCACTTTCCAAATTCCATCCAACATGGTAAAGGAGAATCCTACAAGATCCAACATGGTAGAAATCGCCCCACCGCCCATTATAGGGACATGCTCGTACTTTGACACTTATAAATCTTATAAATGTGTAATATATACTTCATCTCTCTTTATTATATAAGATTCCACTTTATTTACTCTAATTGCTCACTATCTTTGGTATTATAGTGTACCCACGAGATCCACCCTAATGCAGGTTAATGAGTAGCCAATGAAGTCAACTCGACAGTTGGACTAGACCTAACACACACACACATAGTTGTACATGGTTCTTTATTTAATTTAAAAGAATTGAAGATTCTTATATGATATCAGAGCCATAAAATTTTAAAAGAGGGTCCTAATTTATGGCTTCCGCTGGTTTGATGTCTTAGTCCGAGAAAAAAAATCTTCCATCAAATTTCCATAGAAATCACCAGATTTTTGGTTTAACGTCTTATCGTTGTTCAATATCACAATCTGGTCTTTTTATTTTATTTTCAATGATAGATCAACGTCTTCTTTTTCTCTCATTTGTTTATTGTCGAATTCTTCTTCTTTGTGGTTTCAGTTGCTCATAGATTTTCCATGACAACCAAAGTCTCTTTTTGTTTATATATGATTTCTAATTATCATTTAAAAAAAATATTGCAGATACCTTGTTATTCTCTTTCTGAATATATTAATTTTCCCTTCAAAGAGCTTTATAGGTTAAGCACGGCTTACTACTACCTTTATCTTGTAATTAGACCTCTTCGTGTAAGCTTTGCGTGTTTGCTTTTTGATTCGTTCCTCGCCTTGTGGTTTATATTGATACGTATAATTAATCAAATTGCAGTATTCTCTTTTCTTTAGTTATTTCATTCCTAGTCAAAATGTGTTGTAGAGATGCGGTTGTTGTTGATTTTTTTAGATTTTTTCTATATACTTAACTCATAAACCTCTTTTCTTGTTTTAATTTTTTTTACCTCTTTTTAGTTTTACAACTTTGGTTCGAAGGTTTCTCTTTGGCTCAATCTATAGCTCCATATAGAATTTGACGTTTTTGTTAATTAGTTTTCAACCCAGAAAATTGTACTTTGATCTCAAGGATTCACAACTTTCTTCTTCTTTGTCCTCTTCTTCAAACTTATTCTTCGACCTCCTCTTTGTTTTGGTAGATGAAACTGAAAGAATTTTGAGTAAATTTATGCCTATAGAAGATATTCAAGATATGTGTAAAACTCCATCTAACGATACTAGTAATAAGTGAGAGTTCTACATCATTAGAGTTTTGACCATCTTGTATTTTAGCATAAACTATGAGATTTTGCTCGAACATCCACGACCCACCTTTCACCACCCGTTCATGTTTTAAAGGATGGAATAACTCAAAAACAAATTTGTTAGACCTTAGCTCAGTGATGCACATACCTCTTGATGGGCACCATAAATTTGCCATAATATTCATCATCATAGGAATTTTTATTCACCGACCTGTAAGCAATCGGCCAACGAGCCCCCAGCTAGGCGGTTTTGGTTGTATCTGAACATCATCATTACCAACAATCACCTCAGCGTTACCTTTTTCTTCGAATGTTAGTTTTTTTTAATAGAGATTACTCATGGAATCCATGATCGAACGAGAAAGAAAAGAGCAGAAGAAACTGTCTTACAAAGAAAAACTCATCAATAGAGAGATATAGCTGTGTTATAGAGAAAAACTCATAAATAGAGAGACATTCTTATAATTGTTATTTAATTTATTCACCGATAAATTTAGTTTTATTAAAATTTTAGAGTAGAGATTTAATCCATGATGAGGTTTAGATTTAATAAGTTCAGATCTAATCAGAAATAACCAAATTTTTTTTATCATTTAAGACCCCGGTAAGCATTACTGATATTTCTATATTTATGAACGTGACATTAGTAGTAATGGTTTTTAAGGTAAAGATGGATGATTAATAACATGTATAAGAATTATAGAATGAATAAAAGGTAATTAGGAAATGTAGTTGATTGATAATAGTAATGAATTATATTAGATTATGATTTTATTAGCATAGCTGTGAAATATTATCCATGAAGAAGATGTATTTAAGTAAGCTAGCTATAGATCTTGAATTACATAATTTTGGTATTTAATTAAAATGTTGGTAAACGATGAGTTCCGTGAGTAGGTGACTTAACAAAACAAGGACCTACCTACCCCTACCATCTCTACTTTAAACTCCACGTGTGTATTTAACACATTGACCACTGTCTACTTTGTCTTTTATAAACAACACATCACTCTTAATTAGTAATTTCAAATCTCAATTTTATAACCCACTTACAACCAAATTGCCCAACTTGTGCCTTCAGCCAAACTTTTAGTACCACCCGATTGTATCACACGAAATCAATACGTAATTTTAATATTTGAATTTAGTTTAATAAATAAATAAACAAAATCAGTATGTAATTTTAATATTTGAATTTAGTTTAATAAATAAATAAACAAAATCAGTATGTAATTTTAATATTTGGATTTAGTTTAATAGATAATATGTATTTTTCGATTGACATGAAATTAACATATAATTTTTTTGAATTGAATTAAAATTGTTATAGTAACTCAAAAATGATACGAAATACATGAATATCTAAAATTATTGTTATATACTCTTATATTTTTAATTATATTTATCAATAAAGATAATAAATTATAATTATTATTTACAAATATAACTTCAACCTCGTGTATTGTTACAAATTATTCTTAATAGATCTAGCAAAATAAAATGTTTTTATAAACACATTATATGATCCCAACATAATATTAACGGATATTTAGATGATTAGTGTTAAGATATAAATACAAAAATGATATTATTAAATATTTGAGATTATTACTATAATATCCTATATTTGTAAAATATATGTATATAGTAAAATTACATATGACTTGAAAACAAGACATCTATCAATATTAACCCGATCATATTAATACGAATATAACACATAAGTTTTTAGATTGGGTTAAAATTTACTTATTTAACACAAACTCAAAAATTAACACAACATGAATCCGATAATTATCATTTCACCATCACATCTGGTAATTTCCTTGTATTTATTTATCAAGTAATATTACGGTAATACGGTAATTAAGCAATTTGATTAAGGGTCCGTTTGTTTTATCTGCTGTTTGCTGTTTCCTGTTACGGTTTGCTGTTTGCTGTTTGAAAAGGCTGCTGTTCCAAAAAGCAGGGAGTCCCTGCTTTTATAAAAAACTACTTTTCGGCTACAAAAGGCAAACAGGATGTGTCTAACCAAACACCTTAAACTCTCCTTTTCAAAATGAAAAGGTAAATAAGAGGTCGAAAAGCAGCTACCAAACACCCCCTAAGTTTTTGTTTACAGAGCAATTTGATTGTAAGTTAAATTGATTTTGACCAAAAAGGAAAAAAAGAAAACAAAGAAAATGCATCAAATTGAATGATTCCGGTATTTAATAGTAGTAGGTAGTATTGGGGACTTATCACATGCTGCAACTCAATACGTCATTTAGAGACGTGTTTTGACCATTAAAATATATATGCCTGCCATAGCTAACAATCATTTTAAATAAATACTTAAGGAGCGTTTGGTTCGGGGTTGTTAGGAATGAGAATGAGAATGAGAATGAGAGAGTTTTATTCCATTTGTTCTTGTTTGTTTAAAAAAAAAAAAACTCATTCTCTTTATCCATTTTAGATTATGAGTTTACCCCACTTTAGGTTAAGCTCATTACCCTAGTCTCTGTAGGGAATTAGATTCCCTTTACCCCCATTCTCTTTCCTAAACATATCCAAATACATAGGGGAATTAATGCTTATTCATTTCCTTTCATTTAGTTTCCATTTCTTGATTCCATTTCCCTTACTCCTTGTGAACCATATGCCCTCTTATTTCTTTTCGGGGAATAAATCTTTTATTATTAGTTCTTAATAGTGTGTTAACGAAAAAAATGTTAGTGTGTAATGAGAGTTTCTTTATGGTTTTCTTTTGAAGGCAGTTTTCTTTATGAATTCTTTATACAACCTTTAAAAGACTTTCTTTCTCCAAACAATCTTAATAAAGTTCATTAATCTTCCTTCAGTCTTGTTTTGGTTGAGTGAGTTAGGTTTTCTTTTGCCCCGTGGGGATCCGATCCCTGACATTTTTTGGCAATGTTATAAGAACCGAATAGAATACCAAACCGGATTTATGACTGAATCACGAGTCATTTGGTCAGACCGGATGGCTCGGATTGGTCGGACTGGATGACGTCATAAATAAATAAATAATATATATTAAATATATATAATTAATTTAAAATTATTTTTAAAAATTATATATATATACAAAATAAATTATAAATAACTTTTGGTTTGTTATTTTTTTTTATCAACTTGAGACTTAAATATATTACGGATAAATAGAATTTAGAATAACTTGAAATGTGTCAACATATTCTATGTCATGAGATCTTTTAACTGTATATTATAAACTCAAAACAGACAAATGATGAATAAGAAATTGATGCTCAAAGTGAACCATTTGAAATAGTTTGGAAGGAGATAAAAGAAAATTAAGCATTCTCATCCCACATAGGAAAGAAATGAGAATCTTAACTAGTTTATAAGCATATGGCCGCAGGGGGTGCAGTCGAATTACCATCAGGGAAAGATTTGGGGAAAGAGTGTATGAAGATCCCATGTCTGATCTTAAACGACTCACCCAAACAGGAAGCTTAATAGAATACATTGAAGCTTTTGATATTTGTGCACCTAAGGTCACACTCTCTAAGGAGAATGTGCTGAGTTGCTTCCTTAGTGGGCTCAAGGATGAGCTGAGTTATCCCTTACAAATGTTTAGCATCAAATCGTTACAGCAAGCCTATGCATTAGCTCGATTGCAGGATGATTCATTCAATGCCACTAGACCACGCAGAGCTAGCATCAGCAAAGCTCTGACCCCTTACTCACACCCAACATCCACATCCAACACCTACAAACCATCCTTACTTCCCACACCAAATGTCCCAAAATTACTTACAAATTCTACCCAACCAATTACCAAGCCCCTCTCATTCCCAAATAATAAACCAAATGTTTTTCAACCTAAGACTAGAAGATTGACAGAAGCAGAATTGGCAGAGAAAAGGGCTAAGTACCTTTGTTTCTGGTGTGATGAGAGGTTCACCCCAGGGCATCAATGCAAGAAGAAGTACCTGCATATGATTATGGTGCAAGAATGACCAAAAGGGGAGGACGAGGAAGAGATCCAAGAGATCGAAGGAGAACAGTCCACTATTCCTACCATATCTCTTTATGCAATGGGCAACATCCTAGAGCAATCACCACAGACTATGAGGGTGGTTGGAAGTCATAAGAAAAAGGCACTCCACATCCCAGTGGATTCAGGTAGTTTTTTTAATGTCATTGACTTAACTATAGCTAAAGGACTGGGGTGTGTATTGAAATTGGTTGAACAAATTAAGAAAATTATGGCTAATGGGAAGTGTAGGGCCAGAAGTTTGTAGCAGATTTCTTAGTTATATCTTTAGGAGGATGTGAAATGGTGTTAGGAATACAATGGCTGGAAACATTGGGAGATATAAGTATGTCATTCCAATTAGGAGGTGCTCATTACAAATTGTAGGGACTGTCAAACACTTTGGTGAAAGTCATTACTGAAGGAAATATGCTCAAAATGATTCACCATGGATATCCAATCTTCCTAGCTCAAATTCAACAAGTCCCACCTTCTATAACTGAAGCAGATGTACCTCCTATAGAACTGCAACCTCTACTTGAACAATACCATTTCCTCTTTAACAAAATCTCCTCATTTTCCCCACAAAGGTCACACGACCATCACATTCCTTTAATTGAAGGGTCCTCACCAGTTAACATTCGACCCTACAGACATTCTCCTATGCAGAAGGATATAATAAAAAAAATGGTTCAAGAACTATTGGATGGGGGAACTATACAACATAGTGTCAACCCTTACTCTTCACCGATGGTCCTAGTAAAAAAGAAAGACAAGTTGTGGAGGATGTACATTGACTATAGGGAGCTCAACAACAAGACTATGAAAGATAGGTTTCCTATACCAGTAACTGAAGAACTCCTTGATGAATTACATTCTGCTACTATTTTCACTAAGATAGATCTTCCATTTGGTTATTATCAAATTAGAATGTCCCTTGTAGATGTGCATAAAACTGCTTTGAGGGCATATGAAGGGCATTATGAATTTGTTGTAATGCCATTTGGCCTTACCAATGCCCCCTCTATATTCCAGAGTTTGATGAATGAGGTCTTCACACCTTACTTGCACAAATTTGTACTTGTCTTTTTTTATGACATTCTTGTGTACAACTAGGACATGAATTCTCACTTACAGCACTTGGATCTTGTTTTCATGAAATTATAGGAGAACCAACTCGTAGCTAAGAGAAGCAAATGCAATTTTGGAAGTGACTCTATGGAGTACCTAGGGCATATCATTCACAAAGGAGGGGTGTCCACTGTCCCAAAGAAAATTAATGTAGTGGCTACTTGGCTAGTTCCTACCAATATTAAATAGCTCAGAGGGTTCCATGGTCTGGCTGGCTATTATAGGAGGTTCATTAAGGGATATTGAGTTATCAACAAGGCTCTTACTGATCTCTTGAGGAAAGATGGGTTTCTATGGACCAGTTAAGCCACTACTGCTTTCCAGAAGCTCAGGTTAGCACTCATTACTGCCCTAGTGCTTGCATTTCCATCTCCAAACCAGCAATTCATTATAGAAATTGATGTTTGTGACACAGGGATTAGGGAAGTTTTGATGTAGGAATCCCATCCCATTGCGTACATAAGCAAGGCACTGGCCCAAAGACATCAAGCTCTCTCTATCTACGAGAAGGAACTCCTTGCTGTGGTATATGTAGTCCGAAAATAGGATCACTATATGAGCCACAAGAAATTTCTCATAAAAACTGATCATAAAAGCTTGAAATTCATGTTGGAGCAACGAATCACTACATCTCATCAACAGAAATACATAGCCAAGTTGTTTGGCTATGGCTTTGAAATTACCTATAAGAAAGGTAAAAAAAAACATGGTTGCAAATGCATTATCTAGGTTACCCGTGGCTGAGCTTGTAGCATTAACAATTTCCACACTTGAGAGCAGCTTACTTTCTGAGATTGAAGCCAGTTAGGGTGGAGATGCTCATTTACAAGGAATTATCAAGGGGTTGTAAGATGACACCTTACCGAATAGCCCTTATACATGGCAATGTGGGCTGTTGAAGAGAATAGGAAAACTCGTAGTGGGAGAAAATGAGGCTATTAAGCTGAAACTTTCGCAATTACTTCATGACTCAGCGCTAGGTGGACACTCTGGTATACAGGCTACCCCTAGGAGAATGAAACTCCTGTTTTATTGGAAGGGGTTAGAGAGAGATGTTCGCAATTATGTTAGAAACTGCCCTATCTGCCAAGTCTGTAAGTATGATATTAGTGGCACACTAGGACCGTTGTAAACTTTGCCACTAGCAGAGAATATATGGGCTGAAATGAGCATGGACTTCATTGAGGGCTTGCCAAAATCCAATGGTAAGGAGGTCATATTGGTAGTTGTTAATAGATTGAGCAAGTATGCTAATTTCCTGAGTTTGATCCACCCTTACACCGCCACAACTATATCTTCTCTCTTTTTCAACAACATTGTTAAATTACATGGTATGCCAACTTCTATAGTCAGTGATAGAGACCCCATCTTTGTCAGCTCCTTTTGGAAAAAGGTCTTTAAACTGCAGGGAGTAGCTTTGCTGAAATCTTTTGCTTATCACCCTCAAACTGATGGGCAGACTGAGGTGGTGAATAGGTGCTTAGAAACATATATGAGATGCATGACTAATGGCCAGCCTTGGGAATGGGGAAAATGGCTTCCAATGGCGGAGTGGTTGTATAATACGAACTTTCATACTGCTTTGCAATTAACTCCTTTAGAAACTGTGTATGGGTTCCCTCCACCACTACACATCGCTTATTTCCCAAGGGATTCTCAAATTGAATCAGTGGATCAACTACTGAAGGATTGAGAACTGGCACTCCATGTTATGAAATATCGCCTGCAATGTGCACAACATAGGATGAAACAACACTCTGACACTCACATCATAGATATGGAGTTTTTAATGGGTGAATGGGTGTATGTGAAGCTCTAACCTTACGCTAGAGTTAAAATTTTTATCCCTTTCTTATGAAGTTCCTCAAAGCTTCAAATTGAACCTCAATCATCATTTAAACCACATGCATTGCTCCAAGCCTCACTAAGTTCAGGAGGATTCACTCACTCTTAAATGGCCTTTGTTTCCATAAGGGAAGGGATCATCACTCCTCAGCTTAGTACACTCATCGATAGGTTATGACATTGCTTATCGGCCCTATCTCGATGGATCAAAAGTTTTCCAAACATAGTCTAAAGGTCTTACACATAGGTTATAACGTTAAGCTAAGGCCAGGTGTTAGACGAGGTGCCGCGGCCTAATCTCCCGGGCGGACCGGGGGGTGGACAACCTCATGGCGACGTAAGCGGTGATTGGCGCCGAAAGCAACCAATCGTGGAATCAAGCTGCTCGGCAGGATCGGAGCTCGGAGATATGGAAGAGTCGCCACCCACGAATGGGAAAATGAACACCGATCCCTTGCGGGAGACCGGTGTGGGTTCGGGAAACTTAGGTACGAGCCGAGAAGGCTAGCTCCTTTCCGGAGAAAGGCTACTAGGCACCCCGACATCGCCCGGTTATGAACCACCGGCCTCCTACTCAGCATGTTAGGCGATAACGGACTAATCGTATACTTCTTTAAGTTTAAAATTCATTTGAAACCCTTTTCTTTCTCTTTTTAGAAACCATTTTGAGCATATGATATTGAAAAGCCACCTCAGTAAAGAATCACACATTTATGTTTATACATACACAGAGAGGGAAGAAAGAAATGATTTATTTACAACCGTATTTAAATGTTATGTTGTGTGTTTATTCTACACTAACTTATTTCCCCAAAACGAGTTTTATTTACATGGTTCGCACCTTAATCGCCGTTGGAACGATTTAGGAACGTTTTAAAACCTCGTTTGATGAAGCTTACCCGAATCGCCGCTGGAACGACTCGAGTATTTGAAAACGTTTGAGATAAAGAACCTTTTAATAAGAAAACGTGGTTAAACATACAAGTCAATTTCATTTTGTACAAATCCTTTAAGAAAATGATTCAAAAATCTATTATTTGCAAAGAAAACGATTTTAATTACAATGATCATTTAATCCGCCTTTGGAACGGATTAAGGTTTTAAAACGTGGTGTTTTGAAGACGATTTGGAATATTAACAAGAATGACTCTATTTATTTACATTAGAAAAAAAACTCATTAGTTTAAATAATTCAATTGAAACTCTCTTTTTGTGATTTATTTTCCCCACTTATTTAATGGACTCTCTAATTGTTATAATTACAACAATAAACTTATTTTAACTAATATCTACACTTAAATAAAGCCCATTTGAAATATGGACCCAAGAATGGGCTCAAAGGGTAAAGAAAATAATTTGCACATACGTATATACATTTAAATCAAAAATAGAATATAAAATAAGAGTTAATACAAAAGAAGCTATATGTATATATAAAAATAATAGGTACAATATATCTATACTTTGAAAATGTGAAAATAATAAGTAAATCCTATAACTAAGAAAATAATTCTTATCCAAAAATAATTTTATTCAATAATCACTAAAACAACCCAAATGTTCCAAAAACTATACATATACATAACTACTATAGTTTTAAATACCAAAAATACCATATGCTGATATATATTAATTATTTCTCAAAATACCAAATAACTAACATTTAAAACATAACCCAAATTAATAAAAAGGAATACATATATATACTTATACTTATATTGTAAAATGGAATAAATAATAATATACAAATATTCTAGAATGATTATATATGCTAAAGTTCTAAAATAATTTGAAAAACATATATTACATATTTATATATATGTACTAAGGATTAAAAGTTTAAAAGTTAAGAAAAAGGGACTGAAATGACATTTTTTACATTTTGGCAGATTTATCGACGGAAAGTCCGTCGGTAAACAGCATTTAGTGACAGAATAGGTAAATTACAGCAGCACTCCTAAATGTTTCCAAATTTATTCAAAAGCTTTAAATTAAATCTAATTCAATCGTTTTGGGTTTCCGAACTACCAAAGATGGATCATAGTCGAAAACGGAAATTCCTAAACGACGTTTTTTATTTCAAAACATTATTTGGAAATTCCTTTTAAATTAAAAACTTGTAATTACAACGTTTTCGATACCCGAACTACCTTTTATCGGATCACGGTTCGTATTGGGACATCAAAACGAGGTTTTTTTATTTTAAAACAAAATCGAATTTTATTTAACACGAAACGAAAATTAAATAAATACGCTAATTAAATAAAATGTGACAAAATAAATAAATGACTAAATGAATAAAAACTATAGCATAAAAATAGAAGAAGAGAATAAATAAAATAAAATAAAGAGTCTAGTCCTCGGATAATACCTTGAATTCGGTATCTGACAGTTGAAGCCGATTGATTCCACGAACCACGAGCTCCCGTTTTTTATAAAAAAATTTAATAAAAATTGAACTTAGAAAATTTAGAGATTTTCAATTTTTAGGAAAAAAAATGTTTTTTCCTAAAAAAATCAACTTCCTCTCTCTAGAAAAATATCTAGTGTGAGAAGCTCTCTAAGGATTCCTCCTCCCTTTCTCCCTCCTGCTTTTTTTTTGCATGGGGATCCGTGCCTTTTATAGGCAAACGGGTCCCCGGACCAATGGGCGACGCCCAAAAGAAATTGGGCGTCGCCCATTGGGGTTGGGCGGCCGCCCAACCTAGTGTTGGGCTGCCGCCCAACCTTGTTGGGCGATCGCCCAACAATGTTGGGCGGCCGCCCAACAATCGTTGGGCGATCGCCCAACGGCGTTGGGCGAGCGCCCAACGCTAGGTTGGACGCCCGTGCCCCACCGCCGTCGGGCGTTCGCCCGACGTGGGTGGGCGCCCGCCCGACGACCCTCGGGGCGTGCCTCGAGCCATCGGGCGTGCGCATCCCGCGGCCGTCGAGCGCGCGTCCCGCACCGCCGGACGCTCACACGTCGCGGCCGCCGAACGCGCGCTTCGCGCTACCGGGCACGTGCGCTCAGCGTCCCATGAGAGCGCGCCCCGTGCCACCGGACCCGGGCATTGCTCGGACGTCGAGAGCGTTCCACTTGCGGCGCGTCCGACGGACGCCGAGCGCACATCCCGCGCCGCCGAGCGGGCGTTCGACTATTGTCGTCCGCGTGCCGGATGCCGCTAAGCACCCGCGCCGTGCCGCTAATTTTCCTTCGCTTATTATTCTTTATATATTTTTTGTTTTTTCAAAACTTTCGGAATCAATCACTTCAACCGTCTTGTTTTCAGGTTTTCGTCACAGGTCCTCCGACTCAGTGTCTACACCAGGGTATGGAAAAGAATGGCTATTTAGTGTAAGAATTATGTCCACATTCCAAACGACTCAACTTAATTACATTTTAAACATTTAGTGAACTTGTTTCACTTTATTACTCTGCACAGTTTGTTTTACAACATTGCCCAAGCTAAACTTCAAACACACAAGAGACAACCAATTCAAACATTTTATTTCAGGCTCAAGATATGAACATATGTTCTGAGCATACAACAAATCTTCACTCGATCATCATTCCTCAGATGTCACCATTTCAACAATTTTATTTTTATATACTCCGAATTTCTTAAAATTGTATTTTTCTTTAACCAGAGCAGCTTGTTCTGAGGCATGAGACAAATTCAAGGTATTTTGGGATTTTAATGAAGGGAATTGGTTCCTTTATGTAGTGTTTAAGAAAGACTAGGTTAAGGCTCAAGTTGGATATCCTAAGAATGTGGGTGCAAAGCACGGGTAGGCTTTTTGTGAAGTGAAATTGGGATCTAAATGCCTTTTTCCTCCTATGTTCTTCCACAATTTTACCACTTTGACTAGGCAACCAAAGCAATACCTACCTAAGGACAATATGCACTAGCCCTCTCATGAAGAAACAATGCATTTTCATGCTAATGTAGGCTCAAGTTCTCACATTTTAGGGATTTTGCATTGGAGCAGGAGATTCTTTAAGTGAAGATTGAGTTAAAACTTAAATTTTTTTAGAACTTCTTGATTTGGGAGTTTAAATAATTACACAAAGCTATTACCTCAAATCGCAATCACAAACGCATAAACAGCTAGGAGTAAGACAAGAGAATGAGATAGTTACAAGAAAAAAAATAATGGACAAATTGCTTAAAGCGGACGTCGAGATTTATTAGGGGGTAATTTGCTAAACATATCAGTCTAATACAGCAGTATGTTTCATCTTTTATCATGTTATGCACAAAAATTTGCAGTTTAAACGCATGCATCCCACCCCCAAATAAAAATCAATATTGTCCCCAATGTTACACTAAAAATAGAAGAAAAACAAAAATCATAACATGATCGCATTGGAGTGTAACAATAAATGCAAAGAAGGGTTATAAATGTTACCAGATGCTTGGATAGAGACAAGTGTGAAGGTTTAGACAACAGGGGAACGAGAGGACTCAACCTCTCGATCCTTAGCAGGAGCAGTACCATCCCCTTTCGAGGAGGTAGCGGCATATGCTTCAGGGCCAGCAGATTTCGCTCTTACCGGACTTTTGATCGAGGCACCCGAAGGACTTTCCCGCCCATGATCTTCTACACAGAGGTGCTTCAGCATATCCACCTCACTTTGTAGAATAGCAGTTTTATGCTCCAGGGCATGGATTTGGTCGTGGTTAGCTACATTCTGCGCAAACAGGGCATTGAACTTACAGACAATATCATCATTGGTGAGCTTTTCACATTTCACGTAAAAGGCAAGATCTTTTTCGTGCTCAACTTGCTCGGACTCAGAGGAGACAGAGAAAGTAGGTTCACTCTTCCTTTTTCGGCTTTCGACTCAGAGGAGACAGACAAAGTCTGCCATCCAGACCCATTTCCCATTCACCATTTTCCCAAAACACATGCTCTGTAAACTCCTTAAATCAATCTGGTCAGGGTGGTTTACAACAGTGAGCCGGGTGTGGTCCTCTAGCTTAAAGACTCCAATTTCTGCTGCAACCCGAGTCACGATGCTCCCATAGCAAATGACCGAGGAATTCTTCTTTCCAAAGTTGGCAATGTACTCCCCAAACCAATAGCCTAGATTCATTCTGGGCCCGATTGTCATACTCCACAAAGCTGTAAGGTCGGCATGGGGAATAGTGGCCTGGTTTTCACGGGCAAAGATGGTGCCAGAGACCAGTTTATGGAGGTACCGGACGATATAGTCATCAATATTTGACGCCTTGGAAACACTACCGTCATACCTCGGCTGGTTCGAAATAGATTGCCAGAAAGCCTGTGGGTCAAATACATCAGGGGTTTGAGTGAACGCCTCCTTATAACTTTCCGACTCAAGGTCATCGTCATCCGT
This sequence comes from Euphorbia lathyris, assembly GCF_963576675.1. Classification (NCBI taxonomy): domain Eukaryota; kingdom Viridiplantae; phylum Streptophyta; class Magnoliopsida; order Malpighiales; family Euphorbiaceae; genus Euphorbia; species Euphorbia lathyris. Next base: position 29,376,020 of record NC_088916.1, on the reverse strand, counting down.
GGCACCTAATAGACTGTTGAACATGTTCAATGAAGGCCGCTGGGTGTGAGTCATTAGCCTGAAACTAAACATGCCTTCCTCGTCCGGGTTAGTAATCTCGGAATGGTGCTTAAACGTAGCCAAGAATTCCAGCCTGAGTTCTTTGTAGGCCGGCTCCGTTATTTCAAAGAAGCAGCCAAAATGGCATGCCTCCATGAGTCGCCGCACACGAACGTCAAGTTTGAGCTTCTTCAAGGTCTCCCAGCAAACTGTTCTCACAGGCCCGAATTCAAGTTGCGCAAGTTCCTCGTAGTATGTCTGTACTGCTGCATCTTTGAACTGAGACAGCTTTTTCACAATTTTTCCTCAGGGATGAGCTTGTTCCCGTCATTTTGCCCTTAGCTCTTTCTTTCTTCGTTGATCCTTCGACTTTTACCTGCTTACCAGAACCACGAGTTCTCATCCTGCGCTCAAGTCTAAATAGGGTTTCCCAATGATAAAGAGCACAGAGCATGTGGTGAACCGTGAAATAAAAGTGTGAAAATAATACAAGTCGAACGAGGGGCCGTATATTTGGTTAGTCTCCTTAAGTAGGGAGAGGAAATGAAACGTCTTGTTGACAAACCGCCTTTATAAGAGCGGTCCAAAGGACGCCACCTGGACAAGTGGTTGGCAAAAGGCGCGTTTCTCTTTAGAGACCCTAGGGCGACGAACAGTCACGCTTCAAAATTTGAATTTATGACTCCCCTATCCGTTGGATTGTATCGAGGAAAGGAGAGCATGTGAAAGAAGTACCTAATGACCTATGATGAGACATTTCACTTTTTCAGACTTTTAGTTCGCCTCCCAGTTTCCAAGGATAGCCTTTCCAATTGAAAGGTACATCATCCCCCTATTTGAACAGGTAAAAATGTAAAACTTAACCCTTGTGGAAAGGTGTAAGTTTTACATCTTTGCTTTCGCCGGAGACACACAATACGGACCATTGAACGACACAAAATGGATCTAAACTACCTTTAACAAAATTTAACAAAATTTGAAATGCAAACTTACTTAAATGCAAAGTTACTTGTGCTACAATTGGTGTTTGTAGCGAACACCCTGTTTGTGCTTCTACTGGCTTGGGGGGTCTTGGAAGTGAACTGTATCGATCTTCCTTGTGTGATCGTTCTTTAGATAGGGTTTCAATCTTTGCCCATTCACCTTAAAAGGTTCCTGACCCTTCTTGCCAATTTCAACTGCACCATGACCAAACACCTTGTTTACCAGATAAGGCCCCGTCCATCTTGATTTAAGCTTCCCAGAAAACAATCTGAGTCTTGAATTGTACAAGAGAACTCTTTGTCCTTCGTGAAATGTCTTTATCTGGATTTTTCTATCGTGCCACATCTTGGTCTTGTCTTTGTAATTCACCGTATTCTCATATGAAAACAGCCTGAACTCCTCCATGTCACAGAGTTGAAGTCTTTGTTGGTCTCCCATAGTCTGTTGCTCAAAATTTAAGAAGGTTAATGTCCAAAAGGCCCCGTGTTCCATTTCAACCGGCAAGTGACAAGACTTTTCGTATAACAATCTAAACGGAGACATTCTGATTGGTGTTTTGTAGGCCGTCTAATATGCCCAAAGAGCATCGTCAAGCTTGTTTGCCCAGTCTCTCCTAGAACTGCCAACAGTTTTTTCTAAAACTCTTTTGATTTCACGATTGGAAATCTCCACTTGTCCACTTATTTGTGGATGGTAAGGTGTGGCAATTCTGTGAGAGACTCCAAGCTTGCCCATCAGCTTCTCAAATTTGGCATTGCAAAAATGGGTTCCTTGATCACTAATGATCGCTCGTGGGACACTGAATCGGGCAAACAGCCTTTTCAGGAATTTTACAACCACACGGGCGTCATTGGTGGGACTAGCCATTGCTTCAACCCACTTGCTCACATAACCAACAGCTACTAAGATATATTTATGCCCAAAAGATGTAGGGAATGGACCCATAAAATCTATGCCCCATATATCAAAAATTTCACAAACAACTATGTTATTGAGGGGCATGGCATTTCTAGCTGAGATATTGCATGTTCGTTGGCACTCATTGCAAGTGCGAACGAACAGATTGACATCTTTAAAGAGTGTTGGCCAGAAAAAACCTGATTGAAGTACTTTTGCTGCAGTTCTGCTAGCGCTATGGTGTCCTCCAACTTCTCGATCATGACAATGGCTTAGAACAGCCTGTCCCTCCTCTTGAGATATACATCTTCGAATAATTTGGTCGGCGCACAACCTGAAAAGATAGGGGTCCTCCCATAAATAATATTTAATTTCAGCATAGAACTTCCTCCTTTGATTAGTGGACAGGTTGTGAGGCTCAAGTGAACTGGCTAGATAATTGGCAATGTCAGCAAACCACGGAGCAGGCTGTGCAATATAGAGACATTCGTCTGGAAAACTCTCTAAAATCTCAGGTTGTTCTTGGTTGCTTTGGTGAGGAATTCTTGACAAATGATCAGCTGCAACATTTTCCATTCCTTTCTTATCCTTAATTTCGAGATCGAACTCTTGAAGTAACAGCGACCAGCATATCAACCTTGGTTTTGCATCCTTCTTGGCGAACAGGTAGCGTAGTGCAGCATGGTCTGTGTGAACAATGACTTTTGATAGCACCAAGTAGGGGAGAAATTTATCGAAAGCATATACGATGGCTAGAAGCTCTTTTTCCGTCGTGGTGTAATTCTGCTGGGTCTCGGTTAATGTTTTGCTTGCATAATAGATAGGCCGAAATTTCTTCTCAACCCTCTGCCCCGAGAACAGCTCCCACACATGTATCACTTGCGTCACACATCATCTCAAAAGGCTATTCCCAGTCGGGTCCTGCTAGTATATGCAAGTTGATCAGCTTGCCTTTCAATAGTTCGAACGCCTTTAAACAGCTTGCATCAAAAGAAAATTCCGCATCCTTGTGAAGTAATGCTGACAAGGGCAGCACAATCTTTGAAAAATCTTTGATAAACCTGTGGTAAAACCCTGCGTGCTCCAGAAAACTTCGCACATCTTTTACATTGGCCGGAACAGCCAGCTTTTCTATAACTTCCACCTTAGCTTTGTCCACTTCCATCCCCTTTTCTGAAATTTTATGCCCGAGAACAACTCCACCTGTAACCATGAAGTGGCATTTCTCCCAATTCAAAACCAAGTGGATCTCCTTGTATCACACAAGCACGGCTTCGAGGTTGTTTAAACAGCTCTCAAAAGAGTTTCCATAAACAGAGAAGTCGTCCATGAATATTTCTACAGTTTGCTCCACTATGTCATGCAATATATATATCATGCATCTTTGAAATGTGGCTGGAGCGTTGCAGAGTCCGAACGGCATGCGCCTGTATGCATAGGTCCCGTATGGACATGTGAATGTTGTCTTTTCCTGATATTCACAGTGAATTGCAATCTGATTTTACCCCGAGTAACCGTCAAGGAAACAATAGAATGCATACCCCGCTAACCATTCTAACATCTGGTCAATGAAGGGCAAAGGAAAGTGATCCTTCCTTGTGGCTTCGTTGAGCTTTCTGTAATCCACACAAACTCGCCATCCTGTTATTGTTCTCGTGGGAACCAACTCATCTTTCTTGTTGAGCACTACAGTTGTTCCTCCCTTCTTTGGTACAACGTGAACAGGGCTGGTCCACACACTATCAGAAATTGGGTAAATAATGCCGGCATCCAGAAGCTTGATCACCTCCTTTCGCACAACCTCCTTCATATGGGGGTTCAGTCTGCGCTGCGGCTGGATAGATGGCTTGTGCTCCTTCTTCATCAAGATTCTGTGGACATAGACTGCCGGACTGATACCTTTTATATCATCAATTTTCCATGCGATTGCATCATTATTTCTTCACAGAACTTCCATGAGTTGCGCTTTCTGATCAGGGGTTAACTTTGAGGATATAATAATTGGACTCCCGCTGGGTGGTTCCAGGAAGGCATACTCGAGGTGTGCAGGTAACGGTTTCAATTCTGGTTTAGACACTGGCACAGTTGGTATCTCTGGTGGTTCTTGATGAGTAGGAACAGTAGGATCGAAATGAGGTGTAGGTAAGTTGGATTCAATGGAACAGCTTGTTCCTTCACATAAGTTCACTTCTTCTCCCAATAGAGTCTCCAGAGTGTCATATTCCTGCAAAGTAGAAAGACTTTGAAACTCATCCAAGAAACAACACGTGTCATTATTATTGTTAGCTCATCTCATTGCCTCGTTCATTTTGAAAATGACTTCCTCCCCATTAATCCTTAAGAATAGTTGTCCCTCTCCCACGTCTATCAATGCTCTACCCGTGGCTAAAAATGGTCGACCTAGGATAATAGGAATAGGCAGGTCTTCATCTATATCCATTATGATAAAATCAACAGGTAAGATGAATTTTCCTACTTTTACCAACACATCTTGTACCACTCCCCTAGGGTAACATATTGATCGATCGACCAACTGAATTGACATACGAGTAGGCTGAGGTTCTCCTAATCTCATAGTGCATTTTCAATATTTAGCTTTCCAATTGAATAAGGAATCGAAAAACTCCCTGGATCTTTTAGCTTTTTAGGTAGCTGCTGCTTGTTTTGGAGTATTGACGAACAATCTCTATTGAGTTGGATCATTGATATGTTCTCCAGCTTCTTTTTTTTGACAGGAGATCTTTCAAGAACTTCGCATACGACGGCATCTGTGCCAGTGCTTCTACGAACGGAATGTTGATGTGCAATTTCCTTAAGGTGTCTAACACCTTAGAATTCTGTTCTTCCAGCTTTTTGTTGACCAACCGCGTTGGATATGGCACAGGCGAAACATAAGGCGGAGGTGGCTTGTATATCTTTCCGCTTTCCCCCTGATCCTGCTCACTGGTAGATTTTGTCTTCCTGGTTTCTTCTTGACTAGGAACAGTCTACTCCTGCTTTCCTTCAGTTTCTTCGGATGTCTCTGTGCATTCAGCATTTTCATCAGTAAATATAATGGGTTGAGTTTGCTTACCAGATCTTAGGGTGATTGCCATAACATCGCCCTTTGGATTTGGCTCTGTGTTGCTTGGCATTATTCCCTTCCTTTTTGACGTAGATGCAGCTAATTGGTGGACTTGTGTTTCCAGATTTTTAATTGATGCTTGTGTCTGTTTCATGAACTGCATCATCATCGTCTTCATATCTGGCTCGATATCTTCCTTTGGTGGAACAGGTTGTTTATAATGCTGCTGAGGTTGCCTCTGGTAGTGTCCTCCTTGCTGTTGTTGATATCTCGGTTGTTCCTGCTGTTTGGGCTGGCCTGTCCATCCGAAATTCGGATGATTTCTTATGGCAGGATTATACATGTTAGAATACGGGTTAGGTGGATTCCTCTGATTATACCCTGCATAATGACATTCTGCCTGTGCACCCTTTCCCTACTTAACTCCGGGACAGTTGATGCTAAAATGAAGGCCTCCACAAAAATCACAAATGTCATTGAATGGCGGTTCGTTGTGGATCGAGGACACATTTATCTTGCCGAGCTGTCTAGCAAGCTGTTCTACCTGGCTTGTCAATTTTGACACAACATCTTCATTTCCCGCTCTTTTTCCCTTACTTCTGGTAGAGTGCCAGTTATAACTCGTGCTCACTACTCTCTCAATAAGGTCGTACAAGGCTTGTGGTTCCAGATCTTCGGGGTTTCCATTGGCTATGGACTCGATCTGGATCTTATAAATGTTGGTTACCCCATTGTAAAAGTTCTGCATTTGCATCCACATAGGGATTCCATGATTGGGGACTCTCCTTAGTAATTCCTTGTACCTTTCCCATGCCTCGGCTAAGGATTCATCCTCTTCTTGCACGAAATGGGAAACCTCGTTTCTGAGCTTAATGGCTTACCTTGGTGGGAAATATTTCATTAAGAAAGCGCTGGCCATTTCTTCCCAAGTAGTAATCGTTCCTGGTTGCAAGTTTTTCAACCAATTCTTCGCTTTATCTCTTAGAGAAAACGGAAACAGCTTTAGTCGGATTATGTCATCAGCAACGCCTCTGTTTGATCTGAAAGTGTTGCACAACGTGATAAACTCAAGAATATGCCCATTTGGATCTTCCGACTGGTATCCATTGAACTGTACGGCTGCCTGCAATATTTGTATCATAGATGCTTTCACCTCGAAAATTTTGTTCCCTTCGTTGGGCAACACGATGCATGATGAATGTCCTTCAGTAGTTGGTCTCGAATAATCTCTGATTCGCATGACAGGAGGGTTATTATTTTCTCCATCTTCTTCCTGGTTTGGTTGAACTGGTTGTTCGGGTGGTACCCTTCCAGCCATTCTTCTCTCTCTTTGTCGTTCTCTTTCTCTTGCACGTCGAGCTCCCGCTCTGTTTCGTCTACACATTCTCTCCAATTCGAGATCGATAGGAAAAATAGGAGGTCCAACTCTGCGCATAAACCGATAAAGATTCCTTCTGGCTGCACTATTTAGCAAACAGATTAAAAACACCTTGTTTCACAGAAAAGTTCGTATAAACTTTGTTGCTTTCAATCCCTGGCAACGGTGCCAAAAACTTGTTGTCTCCTGAATGGACTCTAGCAAGTGTACTAGATACAAGTAATAAAGTGATAAGTCAAGTATCGTATCCACAGGGATTGAGGACCAAAGTTTATGAGAAATACTTTGTAGAACAGGGTGTTCGTGGTGTGTGTATTCTTTAAATTGAGAGATGTTGTTTAAACAGTAACAAAGTCAATGATTTAGTTGATTGAACGAAGTACTTGATGATGGAAAAAGGCAGAACAGGTTAAGCACAGCGGAACAGGTTACTTTCAGTCTCTAAACATCCTATTTATTTATGAATGACGTAAAGTGAAGTCAAGGTCTCTACTTTAATGCTCACTTAAGTAAACTCTCGTGTGTTCTTAAGATTCTAAGACGTACTACAACCTTAAGCGTCCTTAAAGTTGGTTCTTTCTTGCATTATGATCGAAACAACATTTCTATTAAGAAAACCCTTGATACAACCTCCTGACATCTCTGTTTCGGGGTTGAATGCTTGACAAATAGTTCCGTGAAGATGAAAGCAGTTTCCTATCATGCATCTAACAATAACATACATGCCTTAAGCAATGGAGTTAAAGATTCATCAAACACAACATAATATATCACCATTCATTCATAAATAAGATAATAGAAGACTTACATAACCGGCCTAACTGGCCAAACCCATTCAAAATGACTACTCACTCATGGTATAGAGTGAACAGCCTGAGTTAGTTCCACAAACCTTCATAGATGGAGTCATCTTCCTTAGAGAGCTTCATCTCTCTCAAAGAAGCCAAAAATTCTAGTTAAACGATTATCCGAAGTCAAAAGGTGTACCTCTCTCCTTCCCTCCACTACGTCTATATAAAGGAAGAAATCCGAGCCGTACCACCAAAATATTACAAAAGATTTTTTTCTATAGCTAAGATACTAGGAAATGATTAATTCTAGTTTCACCCTTGAACACTCAAGGGGGTGATCCATCTTTTCATCATGTTGCTTTCTGCCTTTCCTTCACCTGCTGCCACTGCCACGCCGCTCCTGCCACTTGTCCAGTCGCTATCCATCATCAGGTACGCAGCGGAGATCCGCTGGATCAAAAGTTGCTCTTCTCCTCAAGGTTCGTTGCAAAACAGGCTGTGTGGTAGCCTTTTGACTTAATCAATACAAATCTGCATAAAACACTTATAAGTTCTCTTTATTTAGGAATATTTCTCCTAAAACACTCACAAATTGTTATTAACACGCTGTTTAATTATAGTCATATTCATGCCTAACATTAGGCAATACCATCCTTGCTGTTTTGCCTTTTCGAGGAGCAACAACTATTTAGGTTGTAATCGTCATCTTGTTCTTCATGAATGAAAGTACAGAAATATTCTCTCCACTTTTAGATCTTTACATCAGAAATTCTAGTGATATCACATAAAAAGAGTGCTTTTTTTCAAAGAGAACGGAAGAAATGGTTAAAGGAAAAAAATGTCTATTTTTTAAAACAAAAATTTCTTATGCTACATTTTAAGAGAAAATTACAAAATTGGGTCAAATGGGAGACCCATTTATATTTTTAACATACTTACTCAACATATTACATATCTAGACTATGTTTATGTGACTTTCCCAAAATACCCTTAATATGTTTGTTATTTTACGTCGCGTCTGTCTCTCTCTCGTTTGACTTTGCAGATCTCACCTTATACGAAGTCCGCGAAGATAATATTTGTGTTATTAGATGATTTCAGTTTGTAGATTTCTCAATATGCGAAGTCCGAACGAGTTTTTACGAAGTGGTATATAATAACAAAAAGGCTTAACAACAAGGGATCCCAATATTAAAATCATAACATTATAAAAATTTACAACAAGATTGCCACAATAATTCAACATTAAAATCATAACATTATCAAAATTTACAACAAGATTGCCACAATAAACTCATTACAAATCATTTCAAAGTAAACGTGACGAATCTGGATGAAAATTTCTCTCTTTACAGGAAGTCTAGACCTTTTGGGATGATAAATGGAAGTCCAGACCTTTTGGGATGGATGTATCATATGGTACACAACAAGATTGATACAATATCTCCTAACCAATCATTTTAAAGTAAATGTGACCAATCTTGAAGTGGAAGTCCCAGGTCTTTTGGGATGGATGTCTCTCATGACATCCCAGTACGTCGCCATCTAGAAATTGATGTTATGTATTCAACCACCTTAAAAAAACTAATCGTTTTAGGCAGAAAAAATGACGATTTGGCTTCTCGAAGTATGCGAATTTAAATGGAAGGGAAGAGGATGATTTTACTTTGCGGATCGATGCTTTCGCGAAGTCTGCGAGGCCTGAAAGGTGACGATCTACTTCACGAATCGATTATTTCGCGAAGTCTACGAGTGAAAAATCATGAACTGCGCAAAATCATCGATTTGCGAAGTAGATCGTCACATTTCAAGCTCTTTCTCATTACAGATCTTCGTGAAATCATCGACTACGCGAAGTGATTTTTTAGAAAAACGCAGTGAAAACAGTAGATACTTACATTTTTCGCGCCTTTTACCCTTAAAACCGATATTAACAATATGATAAACTGGAAAAAATGATGAAAATAGCGTAGAATAACCATTTCTTCGATGGTCACAAGAAGAAATAAACCAAGAAACGAGCAGGAACATGAAGATGAAGAACCATGACTTCGTTTTCTAGGACTAAGAAGATGAAGAATCAAGAGATGAAGAGAGAAAAAAGTGAAATACATGGTGATGTGGAAAAATGGTGCAGATTAAGTAAATGAGTTAAAAATATAAATGAGTCTCCCATTTGACCTAATTTTATAATTTTCCCACATTTTAATTAGCAAACCTTCCCTTTAACCTAATGGGCTAATCGGGTCCATTTTGAAGCATGTTATAATGACTTTTTTTCTGACCATTTTCATGCCGTTCTAACTAACTTATTGGGATTACATAAATTAAATAAAAGTTCACTTAATAAAAAATCTTACTTTCCATTTTTAGTTTTAATCTAGTGGGGATCCTCCAATCCAACTTCAAGCATTCTGTAGCAACTTTTGAGACCATTTTCATGCAATTCCAATTAACTTAATGGGATTACATAAATTAAATTAAATTTCATTTAATAACCATTTTAGTCAAATTTCAAATATTAATACTTTGTATTAAAAGCAAATTATACATTATATATTGACCAACTCAATGTTATCTATACTTCAATTTCTTTTATATTAATTTGAACCCCAAACTCACACTGAAGCTTCATTAATAATATTAAAATAAATTCCATCTATTTCCAATTTTATTATTTTATATACAAAATATTGTTATAGACATCAAATTGAGATAACATGTAGTGTGCAAATTGTCCACAATTCCTTGATTATTTATTTTACCCAAAGCTTGCAATTTGTTCGCACACAATAAACGAAGTCAAATCAGAACAACATTAATAATAATAATACTATTTTTTTTAGAGAATAATAATAATACTCTTAATAATAATAATACTAATATTTGGCTTAAAAAATATATTAATACTAATATTTGTACATCATATTAAGAACAGATTTTAACCGAGTCATGACATTTTTTTTAATATTTTGAACGGTTTTTTTTTTTTTTTTTGAAACAATATTTTGAACGGCTTTAATATTAGAGATAATATAGCTGAAACTTAGATGTTTTTTTTTAAGGTTCCTTAGATGTTTTCTTAAGTAGTTATCACCTAAAATTTGCACATAATAGTTGTAAATGTTCGGCAGCAATCACTTAGCGATCGAATATTGAGATTCAGCGACCAAAAACAATTGTTTGCTTAGTAGCATGTTGGTAAAATCATCAACCTGTTTTTTCACAATAGATTATAAAAATTTCGATCGCATATGTTGTTGCAAAATCGTTTGCAATGTTAGCGACTGTTTATCATCGATAGCTAGCAAATAAGAGCCATTATTTGTGTTAGGGGATGAGATTGATCATAGACAAACTCAACCCTAAGCATTGGCAAGGCTATAAGAACGTTTCGACATAAAGTGGAGAATGGAACATATTGATGTACGCTGATGGTGGAGGCCGAGTTGGTATAAGAAACATTATAAGGGACAATGACTAAATCTGCCATTAGATCTTCGCCACCTCATTTGCCAGTTGTTAGTACTGGCTTAAGCAATCCATCCAAGTCCATTAGGAACAGGAGATCAGGCATACGTCCTTCGTGAAAGGACATACATGTCTCCATAGATGGGAACTCTATGGATACTATGGGCTCCAAGATAGTCCATAGGGCGATGTTTAAATACATGGAAGCCTCTAGAATGGAATACCGACAGATGCATTGGCGAGACGCTTAAAAGGGGATATACCCCACCGGTAGGAAAGTTGGTTAGCCAAGCCTTAGGGAAAGTCTTCGCATCGCACGACGTTTTGCTTTGGCTTACATGGGGGCCGTGACATTTAGTATCACAACCTAAACTAATCAAGGCCTTGCAAAGTGGGTGGTAGTGCCTTAACTAAGCAAATTGTCTGCTAGGTGGGCGAACGAGATTTGACTAAACGAGTTCTTCATGGTGTGAGCATGCCAATTTTAACTAGATGAGTTCTTCGTGGTGTTAGCGAACATTGCTTTAACAAAGCAAGTCCTTCGTGATATGGGATAATGATGCTAAAGATCCTAAATTTTCTCAACTAATTGACGAATGAAATTTTACGATGCCTTATGATTCAGAGCATACCCAACCATATCCATACTTAGAACTCTTTTACGAGCCCGTAAGCGTACGTCAAAGTATACCGTGTCTCATCTAGGAGTCATAGTAATATCAGCTTTAAGGATTCACATATAAGCATTATATGAGATATACTTATGACCCACGACCATGTGGTATTCTCATTTGCGGATCAATCCAATACTCCATAACTTCTATGAGTACCAATGCCCTTGTTTGATATCCCTTGTCTATGATCAGTAAAACACCATCATCTTCGAAGACACATACTAGTATTTAGTTCACCATCGTTCCCACGATAATAACAAATTAGAGATATTTAGAATAATGGTTTTATATGCTCAAGTGTTTACTGTCCAGATCACACATTCGACAAACATGAGCAAACACATAGTCTTGGAGACTCTATTAAGTTGATTTGGACAAGTAAATAACAAAATCGATTATCTCTTTTCACTAATTAATAAAATATCATAAATAATGTCTCGGGGATTAAAGCATACACTAATAGTCTCCTACTTGCACTAGTTCTGACTATGCATGTGCCTAATCCCTTTAGACATGTTGAGGAATTTCCGCAAGTGAAGGGTTTCCGTGTAGTAATAAAGATATCGATCCCACAAAGAAAAATAGTTACTTCTCATTATTACTTAATCTTTTTCTTTTGTTTATATAAATCAATAAATTGTTGAATTAATTATAATCTAATCTAGAAACTAAATAATTTAACTAAAAAGATCAAAGTATAAATATAAATAAGTGGTGGTATTGTGGGGGGCTGCAGTGGGTCTTTCTGAAGTTCAATGGAGGAAGCCATCTTCGGGTCTAAAATTTAATGAGGAATGCGGCCTGTTTTGGGGATACCATGCAGGTTGGGATAGACGTTGTTTTAAGAGACGAGGATGGAAGGTTTATTCCAGCAAGAACCACAACTGTGGTTCGATTACCGTCGGTGTAAGAATGTAAGGCTTTGGCACTTTTTTCAGCACTGAAATGGGTGACGGAGGAGGGATATAGTTAGGTGGTTTTTGAGTCGGATGCGAAATCTGTGGTCGATGCTATTAATTCCAGAACTGACGATATATCGAAGTTTGGTTCGTTGGTGTCCTGTTGTCGCTATCTTCTTCTTAACAACAATTATTCTGTTTGTTTTGTAAGGCGACAAGCGAATGAGGTGGCTCACTCTTTAGCGAAGTCCTCTCGTTCTTATTCTTGTCCCATGTTTTTTTAATATTGTTCCGTCTTTTTTGCAATCTGTACTTAACTTCGATTGTCCGGTAGAGGCTTATTAAATGCATTCTTTTCGAAAAAAAATATAAATAAGTAAAGTGAGAAAAATGGAGTCGAAGGATCAACACTTATTATTTCGTTTAACATTCTTACTAGAATAATAATGCAAGTTAAGTCATATAAAATTCTAATTTACTCTCTCTCTATATAAACTAGATTACTTGACAATTTTATATAAATCAATTAATTCATAGTTCACTGATGCAATTAATTAAATTAATACATAAAATTCCAAACGTAAAGATTAACATACGACAACTATTCATTAAATCCGGTCTCCACAGTGAATATCAAATGATCAATTAATTATAATCTTGGATAAGAATAAATTTCTCAATTTAATTCCTAACTTAAGACAAATAACCCTCATTCACTCAAACCTCTAAGAAGAAGTTCACATTCTAGATTTCATCCATGACTCTAGATCCAGGAGAATATGGCCAAGACTATAATGTCCCTATAAATTCATATGGACAGAGACCCGGATGAATTTCATACATATTCAAGTGAATACGAAGTAACAAACTAGGTACATATAGAGATTACCTATTCAAGTGTGTTTCTTATTCTTTTATATGTTCTGGAAGAAAACATAATAAATGGAAGTCAGTAAATTTACACAAATGAAATGAAAGTGAGATTGAATCTTAAAGTAAAAAGATACATAGGGTATCATCGACAACCTGATATGCGGATAGAGTTTGATTTGTAATATCTCGGTAAAATTACACATAAATAAAATAAAAGTGAGATTGCAGCCGAAAGTAAAAGAGGATTGAAGCTAGGATTGCACAGACATTTCAAAGGAAGAAACACTAAACAAATGTTTAAATAAACCCTAAATAAATACTTACTAAGATGGAGTCGACTTAATAATGCACGAGGAAGAAGACGAATTCGGCTGCCATAGATGGGGTTGGAGAAATCGAATATCAAATTAGGTTTTCCAGAAGGTGATATGAATGAATTAGGCTTTTATATCCCGATCCAATTTGAGCACGTTTTTTTTGGTCAATTTTTGCTCCCCGTGAAACTTATAATATTTGCCACTTTTTTGTTTTCAGACAACAATGATATATATTCATATTATGATTATGCAATTTTTCGGTTAAAATACAATTTTTTGAGGATAATAGACGTGTGTCATCATAAAGTCACATGTAATTTGAGATTTTTTACATTCAAACTTTCAGATAATAAAAATTTAAAATAGTATCTTAGAAAAATTAATCAATTAAGAGAACAAATATTTCATTAGACCTTATATCATATGAAAAGAAAAATGGATACCGAAAATTTACAATGGAAAAAAGAAATGAAATGAATATTACTTTATTGAATTAGTGTGAAAAATAAAGTTGTACGAATATTACATTTTTATCCGTATCATAGTAAAATTCTCAAATAGGATAAATCGTATGTACTTCATAATTCTATATAGATATTTGTGCTATTTCTCATAAGGTGTTTTATTTGTTGTACTATTTAGTAGTATTTCTTTTAGTAAAAACTAAAAAAAAAACTTATTGTTATATGTATTAAATAAAGACCAAGATTCATAAAAAAAATAAAAAATAAAAAATAAAAACCAAGATTGATAAAAAAAAAAAACTTAATACATACCTCTCTGAATTTATCCATAATAATAGATTGACTTCCTGAACTTTGCAAGTGTCTCATTAACTTTTTAAACTTACTTATTTTGTATCACTAGCTCCCTAAACTTGCTTATTCTGTAATAACAAAATACAAAAACTATAATACTAACTCAGGTTAAGATGTAAAAATATCCCTAACGTTTTGGGTTAGGAGTAATTTTACCACTAACATCTAAACTGGTGCAATTTTACACGTAAAGTTGGAAGCTAAGAGCAATTTTACCCCTAACATTGATAAATTGAGTTAATTTGAAAAATAATTCATCAAACTGTCTTCTCGGTCATGAATCTTGTCATCTACATTTCACACGTGCCTCATTTTATCAGTAACAAATCACAAACATATGTTGGGATGTGAAAAAAATAAAAAAAATATAATATCTTTTGTACCAATTGGACAAAAAACTTTAAAAAATTTACCAAATTTATAAATTTGCTCTTGACTATTAACGTTAGAGGTAAAACTATTTTAGACGTTAGGGGTAAAATTACTCTTGATCCAAAATGTTAGGGGTATTTTTTTTTACACCTTAACCCGAGTTAGTATTATGATTTTTGTATTTAGTTATTACAAAATAAGTAATATTAGGAAGCTGGCTAATCAATTTTTATAAATAAGTTTAAGAAGCTGGTGATACAAAATAAACAAGTTTAGAGAATTGATAAAATACTTATAAAATCTATTATTATGGACAAGTTTAGAGAGGTGAAAAAAAAAAAAAAACAAAATAAAGACAAGATTTATTGTAAGTTGTAGAGAGAAGAAAATTTCTCTTTCTCTTTCTTGATGTATATGGTGTGTAATCTAAAATCCACCGACATGCCTCTTGATAAGTCAAAACCAATTTTTGATTATTTATTTCCATATTCATATGATATGATTCCAAAAATATAAAGCCCAAGTTATTACCGTACAGCAAAGCATATACATATAGTTCTTTGTTCCTAGTCCTTCCTCTAATTCAACTATTTCTATGGCGGCTCATCCTCTAACATAAACGTTTGAAATTCTTAACTATATATAGAAACCCCATCTTCATTACTTCAATCGAAAGAAAACGACTTGAGTTTACATGTGTTTATCAAAGGTGGCGAATAATCAGAGAGATTCCGGCGATTATATCTGGCCTTATATTCCAGATAATGATGATCTACAAAACCCAAGGGAGATGTCTCAAATTGTAACAGCTCTTACGCATGTTGTCTCATCCGGACAAAGACAACCTGCCGGAACTTCAATTTCAATTTCATCTCCAACTGGTCATAAACGCGGCAGAGAAGAAGATGAAACGGATGTTTCACCTCTATTTATGGACCCTAGATTTTACACCGCTTTTACACCTCATTCATCTTCATCTGCTGCAACTGGTAATTCTTTTTTATATATATTTATCTGATGTCTTATCTTATCTTGAGCAATGGAACAGTGCATATCACCGTCACACCTTTTTTTTTTTTGTAATCTAAAAGTATTAAATTTTTACTGTAACAGAACAAGGAACATCTGGTGGTTCCGTAATAGTATCAACCCCGGCCGTCGTCACCTCAACCGCCGGCGCCGAGGACACCGGGGAGCGGCGGAGAAGATACAGAGGAGTACGGCAAAGGCCATGGGGAAAATGGGCAGCTGAAATACGTGATCCTCATAAAGCAGCAAGAGTTTGGCTTGGTACATTCGATACAGCTGAAGCCGCCGCTCGAGCTTACGACGATGCCGCTTTAAGATTCCGAGGAAACAGAGCTAAATTAAATTTCCCTGAAAACGTTCGGATATTACCACCGCCAATGCAAAACGCTACCGTATCTCAATTCCCGATTAATCGTCCTCAGTTGCATTCGATTCCATCTCCGGCGCCTCCGCAGCCATTATTTCAGCCTCAGTCCGATACGATGAGGGATTATTGGAATTACTCGCAGCTTTTACAGAGCACCGGAGATGTTGATGGCGGATTTCAATCATCGAATTTGCTTGAGCAGATGTTTTATAATCAGCAGCAATTGTCTTCTCTACAATCTAATTTGCCGTTTTCTACTTCTTCTTCTTCTTCATTAAACACGGAAAATCCTTCAATTGCTGCATCTTCTTCTTCATTTCCTCTGGTTTTGGGAGATCATCAATCGGGTTATTTCCGGCCACCTCAAAATGAGAACCAGAACCAGCCCACAGGTTCTAATTTTCCGATGGCGCCGTGGTCAGATTTTAGTCAATATCCTCCCTCAACTGGTTAAAATAAAATTGATATTTCTATTTTTGAATTAGAATGTTTTTTGTTTTTATTATTTATTTATTTCTATATTGTGTATTTGCTTATTGTTATTATTATTTTAATTAAATTAATGGAGTTGTAACAAAAAAAAGAGAGGATATTTTATAATAATTTAATATAAATTGAAAGTATATGTTTCGTTGTGAAAGATTTGATGTTTACGTGCGGTCTTTGTAATCTCGAAACATCAAAGTGATGAATGATGTAAGATTGAAAATAGGTGTCTGCATTACGTATTATTAGTGCCATATCTTTAATCTTTTATTAATCAGTTCATAATTATCTATTGAGTTGAGGTTTTATCTTTATCCAAACCATGATTAGCACATTTACCATTATGACCCCTTCTTTGTTGAGTTTTTTTTTTCTTACGGCTGCTAGAGTTTAGTTTAACTAACAAGTACAATCTGCTGGTAATGAGTAGACATAAACCGACCAGATTTTGATTTTTGAAGAAAAAAAAGATTAATTAGAAGAATATCAGCATACAACAAACAAATCTAAAAAGCATTACGTAAAGCATTTATGAGCAACTATTATTAGATTTTATTATAACTATATTTAAATCCTAGGTAGTCACACTCTTTGTTATTGGTAATTTCCATACTCCATTTTTTTTTATAAATTTAAATTCAATACGTATAAAATATAATTAATTTTTGATTCAATAAAAAGAAACAAATGGTAATTTTGCAAAGAATAAAACAATTAATTGATATATTATTATTAGATTATGTACAAATTTATCTTTATGGTTATTAGGTGAAAATTAATTTAACATTTATGTACAAAAGAATCCAATTATGTATAATTTTATGTTCTAGCTATCCTGCAATCTCTAGCATTCCGACCACCCAATAAGACTTTTCTATTATAAAAAAACTCATCATCCGTTAATGAGATTGAAATAGCTAAATTTGGAACGCATCCATATTAATGTTAAGAGAATAATGAAATTAATTTTGAATTTTATAAACAAAAAAATTAATTTTTTTTGGGATCGGAGACCCTCCTAATCGGGAGGCCCTAGGCCGCCTATATAGCCTCCTCTGAGCATTCACATAATAAAATTGTACAATTTCACTCCAAACATTTATCTAACGGTGCAATTAATAGAAATTAATATATTAGATGATTGTATCATTAATATCTTCACATCTAGGCGCCACGTGTTATACGGTAGAAGCATGCTATAATGCCTAAATATGAAGGGGTTAGCGTTACGATCATTTTATGTGTCGACTTCTGTTAGTGAGATCTTTAATTGCACAATTTGGCGAACATTGAAATTGAAATTATGCTATTTTAATATGTGAGTTGGTTTAACTTTTCATAGTAGCATTTACAGGTTTTACTCCAAACATAAAATAAAGTGTTTTGTTAAATTTTCAAAATTACTAATGATAGCTGTTTTGGAGTAAACGTCGATCGTTCATGAAAAGTTCCAAACTGGAGTTTTTTTATAAACCACTTGAGATTTTTATAAAATATTGTGTTTATTTGTTTACCTTTTGTCAAAATTACTCGGAAGATAATCTTTTATCCGTTTCTTATAAAAAGGTCTCATTTTCTGTGTGGATCCTCCTAACCCTCACAATATATAGTATTTTAAATAAATAAAATATTTTTCGTGAAAGGGATAAGGATAGAGAAAATTAATTATTAGCAACATCGAGTGTTGTCTGACAACCCATTGGAATTGCGTCATGTAGCAAAAAATCTCAAATTGCACCACATGGCGCAATCTAAACAGCAACACCCGATGTTTCTAATCCCCAAAAATGGAGACAAGGATGAGAAAAATTATTAGCAACATTGAGTGTTGCTAATACCCCCCATTGAGATTGTACCATGTGGCAAAAAAATATCAAATTGTGCCATATAGTGCAATCTAAACAATAACGCTTAATTTTTCTAATAAATCCTTAAAGATGGAGATAAAGATGAGGAAAATTATTAGCAACATCAAGTGTTGGCTAATAATCCAATGGGATTGCGTCATGTGGTGAAAGATCTCAAATTGCACTACATGACACAATCTGAACAGAAGATGTATGTTATCAACACCTAATGTTGCTAATAAATCTCAAAGAATGGGGATAAGATTTTGGAGGCAGCAGATTGTTTTTCAAATTACCTTAATTTTTTTTCTAACAAATACACTTTTGTTTCTCCTAAAGGCATACCTAATAATTTCTAAGTTGATATGGATTCAATTTTTACTTTTATCTTAATTCTAATTCGGTATAATTATTAATCCCAACTTTACAAAGGTTAATCTCTAGAAGTATAAAACCATCTTAAAATATTGTTTTTTTTAGAAACATATCGTTCTTGTTTTCTATAAAGAATGAATTGAAAAATCAAATGAGGAACAAATTATTTTTGAAGTGAAAAATATGTTACAATTTTATTTGTATATCATGTTAGCTTTGAAAAAAAAAAACTAAAATTATTATTTATGAATCATTTTAAATTTATATTATTTCAAATTATCAAATTATTTAGATTATATATATTTTTTTATGAATATTCATATAACATGTATTATTTATGTTGATAAATGTATTGTCACTTGTTTAGGACTGTCAATTAGTTTGGGATTTCCTACCTTAGTTGGAGACTCATCCCGTTGAGGACAGAAAATCCTCGTTTGGGATCCCCATGTGGTGGGGATGGTTTGTATATTGTCCCCGACAGTCGGGGACGGGGTGGGGATGGTTATAAGTGTCTCATCCATGTCCTCGTCCCTATCGCCGTCTCCGAATGTCCCCACTGGTTCCCCGACTAAATACCCGAATATAGAAAAAAACTAATATTATATATATATATATATATATATATATATATATATATATATATATATATATATATATATATATTATTAGTTTATTTTGGACTTATTTAAATTTTATGCTTTGAATCTTTGTTTGTAATTGTTCAGTTAATTTTCTATGTTTAGTAGTATATGATTTTATATGTCCCTGAAATAGTAGTTTATAATTTTAATAAAAAAAAATATACACTACAAATTGATGTTTTACAAGAAATAAGTAAAAAAATGTAAAACTTAAACAGAGATGAGGATTTCCCGCGGGGATGGAGATTCCCACGGGCGGGGATGATAGCCAAATTTTCCCCATTTGTAATTTGGGGCTGGGGATGGGGAATCCCCGATAGACCAGTGGTCGAGGATGGTTAGTGCAATCCCCGTCCCGTTTACAACTCTACACTTGTTAACAGAACAACTCTTTATAAATACCAAACAGTAATTATCAATTAGCACAACTAACAACTACTAGCTAATAGCAAACAACTTACTGCAACAGCTCTCAGCCACAAGCTCAACCAAACATGTTCTAAGTTTAATATGTGCAACAATTTTAATTAATTAGAAAGAATACACCAAAAGAATGATTTGTTAATCTCAAGCTAATTAATAAAAATAATTAAAAATATAATTTCAACCAATGAGTATATATTTTTAAATAAATATTAATAAACTTGTGATGATGGGCTTTGAGGCAAGCAAGAAAACGTATTTTGGTATTCTACGGTTCACACTGTTATTGTTAGAGTTTCATAAATAAAATGATAAGTATATATAATAAAGGGTAAATAATTATAAGGTCCTGTATTTTTACCTAATACACTACTTAGTCCATCCGTTTTTAGAAATAATTATATAGTTCTCCAGTTTTTGTTTTTGTTAACTCTTTAGTCCTTATGCTTGGATCAATGGTCAAACTATACTAAATAAATTTTAAAATACCAAAATTATCCTTTATTTTATGTTTTAATAATAAAATATCTATTTTTCTATTTTATATTTTTTTCTCTTTTTTCTTACATAATCACAATCTCTCCAATATAAACTCTAATATAAAGTAATTGATTTAATAATTTTTATATTATTATAAAACTTTAATTTAATAACGTAAAATTTATTGATTAAAAAATGAATGAAAAATATTTCAAAAATTATTAAAATAGGAGTAAGACTATCATTGTAAATTTTTTTACAATTCTAATAAATTTTACGAATGAAGAAAAAAAATATGATTTTTAAAAAATTATAAAATATTTATAATAATATTTAATGTTAGTTTAAAGATATTATATTAAAAAATAATTACAATTTAAGAAAATTAATAATACATTTTTTCAAGTATATTAATTTTAGTGTATATGTACTTCAAAAACTTCATTAAAATTAATTAGATTAAATTTGAAACTAAAAGATAAAAAATTTTATGTAAATAACTAGGGGCAATTTTGGACATTCATTTACAAAAATAAATAGAATGACTAAAGAATTGATTAAGATAAAACTTAAGGACCTTATAATAATATGATGGACTTACTAGCGTGTTAGGTAAAAACACAGAGACCTTATAATTATTTACCCTGTAATAAATATAGATGAAGGGTATTTTGGAAACAAAATCTGTTGTTCCCATTTCAGTATGCCCTTCCATGTCCCTATCACAAAAAGTGATCACACTTAATTAAAATAATATATTTTGTGAGCCAAGGGAACCTACACGATAAAAAGGAACTATTTTTTATAAGAGGGACATGAAAAGAAACACTGAAATGGGAACACCTGATTTTCTTCCGGTATTTTAAATTATTTAATGACATAATAGTCTTTTGATAAAGGTGGAATAATCTTTATTTGTTATTAGTTGTAGTATATAAAGAACATTATGTTTTAAGTTTAGGGTTAAGAAACTTATCATTTTGTTTCTTTGTAATTTTGCCTCTCTTCACATCATTTCATATTCTTCAATCCATTCTTTAGTTCTTCAAGTTCATCAAATATGTAACTTTTAATTTTGTTATGATATTAAAGCATGATTGCTAATAACTTCTTTTAGAATCTACTTTCTTTCCCGACAGAAATCATTTAGTTTCTTCTAGAATCAATTTTCTTTCCTGACGGAAATCATTTTGTTACTGGAAATCGATTTTTAGGTTTTCTGGAAACCACTTCATTTTATCCTTATTTTTTAGTGTTTTTCTTTGATCATATTCCTTCAAGATAAGTTTAGATTCAAGTTCTGGTTTTGAATCTACACCTGTTGTGAATCGGTCAAACCCTAATCAATCGAATCGATATGCAGAAGCTGTTTTTGTTGATCCACCTCTCAATCTTTCAAGCTGTTATTATTTACATCCTTAAAAGAAGCGTAGCTTGGTTGTGGTGTCTCAACTCCTTAATGGTAACTATTCCTATTCCTATTCCTATTCCTAGAGCAAAGAATTCAATAGAGTGTTGCTTGTGAAGAACAAAATGGCCTTTATTGATGGATCTTTGGGGATTCCATCGCTCATAGATCAAAATCGTGCTACTTGGGATTAATGCAACACAAATGATATTTTCATGGATATGTTGGTTAGTGGTTCAAAACTTTTTTGATGCCTCAGATAATCTTCAAAATTTTGCACATGAAGAATCTCGTAAGACATTCGAATTGCAAGAAGAGTTATATGCTTTCACCGAGGGATCTTTGTTTGTCACTGACTATTATACAAAACAAATGACACTTTAGGCAAAGCCAGTTAATTTTAAGCCGTTAACCATTGTAATTGTATATATGTTTGTGTGCAAGTTTTTTTTGGCTAAAGCTAGGGCTTATCAAGAAGAGGTTTTTATAGTTTGATTCTTGAAGGAATTGAGTGTTGAATATGCTAATGCAAGTTCATAAATTTTTATGTTGAAGCCCTTACCAGACATAACCACTGCATTGGTTTTACAACAAGAGAGACAAAATCTAGGGAACACTTTAATGATTGAATCTTTTGTTAATATGGAAAAATGACAATATTATGAGAATAAGAAAAAGGACCCTAAGTGTAGCTATTGTGACAAGTCCGATCATACTGTTGACTAGTGGTATAAGAAACATGGTTTCCCAACCAACTTTAATTTACTAGGAAAAGACTAATGTGAATGCTAACCTTGTTGGTGTTTTCCTTGAGAATGAGAATCAACAAAATATGATTGTTAGCAACAATGTGAGTTTGACCATTCTAGAGTAAACTATCAAAAGCATAATATAGCAAATTGCTCACTATTTTATTATGATAAGGATACTTCGCATTCTGGACTTCAGTCTCTATCAACTGCAACAAGACATATGATCGGTAGTGTAGTTTCTTCAAGCATTTTGCAATCCTATGTTTGTAATAATTTTTCTAATAGTATTGATAATTTTTCTAATATTTCATTTTGGGTCTAATGCATCTGTTGTCCCCTATACTTTGTCCAAAAATTCAACTGCCCCCTCAACTTTTAAAAGTTCCAAAACCTATTATACTTGTCAAATTGCATCTAATAACTCCCTATTTCACAATAGAATTTATTGGATGTCGAAAATAGGAGACACGTCGTGTCACACATCAAAGTTCTTATAATGTATCAAAAGAAAATGCCAAATAGACATATAATTAGGAAATTTGGAAAGTTCATGGGCATTTAAAGTATTGGGTTATTGAATGCAATTAGACAAGATTTGGAGGTCATCCAATATAACTAGACAAAAATAGGGGATTACTGAAGCAATTTGATAATAATATATGTGGTTATTTAACGCAATTGGATAAGAATAGAGGGTCATCCGGAACTTTTGAAAGTCCCGGGGGAGTTGAAGTTTTAGGCCAAGTATAGAGGGAACAAATGTATTAAGCGTTCATTTTGCATATTGCTTTCGACATTCCTTTCAATGTTTTTTCTATTAGTAAATCAGTACAACATTCACATGTTAAATGTATTTTTTGTTGATGATGTGTGTCATATTCTCGATGCCTAGCTTCAACAGATGATTAATGCAACTAAGATATCTAAATGATTGTACATATTTTGCCACATGAGGTTTTCAACATCACTTCTACCAGTTGTATTGTTTCTACTACTATAAATAAAACTTTCCATAAAAAACAATTATGACATTATAGATATCATTTATCGATCAAATATATTTTTATAATTATCGTAACACATTACAAATAATTAATAAAAAAAACTTTATACATATATCACTTATCGATTAAACGTATAAAATCGATTCAAGTTTTACCGAAATCGCTCCAAAACGTTTCTTAATTTGTTTTAAATAATTCCTGAGTATTTTATAACATTTTCAATAATTTTAAAATGTTTTTAGAATATTTTAAAAAATAATAATAAGGATTAATTTTAAATAAAACTCACGTGGTTTTACGTTTTTGCAGATCGGTACCTGTAGGTTTTTTATTACAAAAAAAAAACTCTGTGCTTTGCGCCGTTTGCAGAATCAAGATAATTGTCTTAACTTTGTTAAAATACAAACACAGCAAGACGGTATTTTAGGATTTTTTTAACTTTTTATTCTTTCCTCTTTCTTCTTAATTTTTTTTTCCATTTCAGTAGAAAGAAGAAGAGAGATAAACATATGTTTTAATATTGATTTTGACTTTTCAAAAGTAAAAAAATAAAAATAAATATATATTTTTTTTATAATACCTCTACTTTTTAATGAAGTTAAGAGTTTTATTTGAAATTAACCTTGAGTTCACCCAAAAACTAAATAAAAATATCTAGAAAATCAAAAAATTTGCAAAAATTAGAACTATCAAAATATGATAGATTGAAATCGCGGAGAATGTACCCCACATGTCGCCACATCGCGTGTACAAATTTTGGATACTAGTTGACATGTCACACGGCTGACCAACCATTGCGCGACACATGGGGCCAAAGCGTTAGACCCCTTTTTGGCACGCGACGTACTTAGGCGGCGCATGGTTTCGTTGATCCTCCAAAAGTTTATGGTCTATGGTTTTTGGGGTCCCCGATCACGTTGGTGAGGTCGTTTTGTCTATATTACAAGTAGAAGTTAAAGTTTGAGGTACATATACTCTCTGTCGAGATTGATAATTATTCCAAATTCGAAAATTAAAACCCTTGTTCGCAAAATACAATCGAATTTGGCAATTCTAGACGTAGTCTCCATAAGACATTTTTATTTTAAATAAATACATATGTAATGTAACCCTTTGATTTATTATTATTAAAAAAATGTATCAATTTTAATTTGTGGATTAAAATGATAGAATGCAAAATTAATGTCTTTGATATACCAACGGTATTTATTTATATATAAATTTGAATAAATTAAACGTGTAAAATAATACCATAAAATAACATTAATAATAATACTTTTTGAGAAACAATAACAATAAGAGAGTGTTTGGTTGAATAAAAAAGCATCATGGAATGAGAATGTAATTGAGTTATTCCCATTTAGAGTGTTTGATTAACCAAATTTAATTAGGGAATGAGAATGTGATTCCCTTAAACTAGGAATAATTCATTCCCTTCCTAATTGAGGTTAATCAAAAATTGATTCCCTTTGGAATCAAATAGAAAACAGTTATTTTTTCCTTCATCACACTTCCACGATGTACTTTGTGCTCAGTTTGTTTTAACTTTTTAGTTTTTTTTTAATTCATTTCCTTTTACATGTTTGTTACGTTTTTTTATATATTATTTTATTTCTAATTGCTATTTGATCATATGAATATGAATGAAAATTTATATTAATATATTGTGAAGGATACTTTTATTATTAATATACTTTTTAGTATTTTGTATATTACAAATTAATTTGTTAATTATTAATAATTTATTTTTTTTTACATGTCAAATATATCAATATATAGTTAATTTTAATTTTGTCGCGTTTTGATTCCGATTCCAAAAT
This sequence comes from Euphorbia lathyris, assembly GCF_963576675.1. Lineage (NCBI taxonomy): Eukaryota > Viridiplantae > Streptophyta > Magnoliopsida > Malpighiales > Euphorbiaceae > Euphorbia > Euphorbia lathyris. The sequence continues at coordinate 29,350,808 of NC_088916.1, read as the reverse complement.
TTGAACCAAACGCTCGTAAAAATGATTGAATTCCGATTCCAGATTAAACCAAACAAAAGAAATAAATAGGCATTCCGATTCTGATTCCGTAGCATTCCGATTCCGATTCCAATTCCGATTCCGAAGTTTGAACTAAACACCCCCTAAAAGTACTAGTATTTTTTAGGTGAAAATAAAATAAAAAAAAGGAACACTTTAAGAAAAGATAGAAGAGCGATTGATTATGATTTAATTCATAATACATGTTGAATTTTTTAATTCAAAATTTGTTTAATACACCAGCAGAAAAGATACAAATAAAAGTAGTAAATTGTAATCGATTTTTCGATAAAAAAAATACATATATAGTTCAATGGGAAATAATAATAATAATTAAGCCGTTAGAAGTTTGGAGTTCAGTTTGAGCGGTTTAGATCACATGGACCTTAATGACCATTTGGTCATTCACTAATAGATCTAGACTTATTAGAATCCTAATGTAGAGATTTTAAGCATTATGGGGCTTAGATTTAATAAGCCTAAATCTATCAGTGAATGACCAAATTTACTTGGTCATTAAGGTCCATATGAATTGGGGTAAGTTTTTTTTTTATTTTTTATCCAACACATTATGTCTTTTATTTTGAGAAACACATTATAAGATCCATATCATTTTTTATTATTAACTCTTTGGCTATTCTATTTATTTTTTAAAATTTTTAATCTTTATATTTCATATTAACAGATAGACAGAAAATAACAGAATAATATGATTTAAAAGTTAAAATATATTCAATTAAAAATCTAAAAATATAGATAAAATGATAAAAAAAACAGTTAATATTAACAAGAAATAGACTTTAAATATATTTTTCAAAATAAAAGATTAAACAACATATTGGATAAAAACAAGGGTCTAACAAATTGAAATAATTAGAAGAGAATATTTCTTCAAAAAAGAAGAAGAGAATATTGACAAGTACAAAAAGGGTAACGCATTGATAAAGTGGCATTGTAGGAAGAGGTGTCAGATAGAGATTGGTGGGACGGAACCAAGCAAACACACAAAAAAAAAAAAAAAAAAAACGTGCTACATTTTGTGTTAAAAAAACGTGCTATATTCTTCAAACAATATTATTTGGTTGTTGGATAGGTTACTTTTACAAAACAAAACGAATTTTTAAAAGAAACAATTAAGGTGGATGTAGTATCTTTACACATATGATATAAGACATGTTTGGTGTTTAACATCATATTCTAAATTACTCCTATCTTTTTATTTATTGTCTCTATCATTGTTCTTAGGTATTGTTAAACATAGCCTCAATTTTCTACCCATAGCTCCGTGAAAGGACGAAAATACCCTTAGAACTTTTGGAGTGGGAAATAGAGGCTTTTTTCCTCTCCCGGCACGCGGACGTGACACACATCACCTTGTGGTGAGGCATGTGCATATCACGCCTCACAACAAGGTGAGGCTATCACGCTTCACCATGTGGTGAGGCGTGATTATCTCACGCCCGCGTGGCTTTATGGGCGGAAAAAAGTTTTACGGAACGGACGGTTTATTGCGGATTACTCGAATTAACCTTTTACAAATAAGCTTGTACTAAGATTAACCTTTTAGAAATAAAAATTAACAACGTAAACACTAAAATTAATTAATAAACATAAAATAGTACATATAATCTCAAAAGTGTTAAAATGTGAGGCTATACAATAAGTTCTAGTAAATAAAAACATATATCAGTTCGCCCGGCGCCACGCGTCCATAAACTCATCCATCTTTCTCTTAATAAGTGGAGCCTCCTCATCATGTTGGCTGGCGGCCGATCGCTGAGTGATACGCCACAACCAGCTAACCCACTGTAGAAAAATAAATATTAAAATACAAACATACGTAAACTAATAATAAATAATAATAAACTTACATATTCACAGTTATAGCGAGCAAGCTGGACCGGTCCATCATGTGGGGCATGAAGGAGATGAGGATGTGAATATCGCATGTACCAGTACATGTATGCCGCATCACAAGCAGTGGGATCGTATCTAACTGGCCGGCATCTTCTCCGATCAATATCCCGAGCCGATGGAAATCTCCGCTAGGTATCATCAACTGTGACAGATGAATGCGTGAGCCTGTACGATAAAGACTTCCATGGCCGTATTGTTCTATCAGGTCTAATACGCTCAGCCGGGATAGGCTGAGTATATCTGACCTGACGTAAGACTTGATCCGGCATATACGGCTCAACAATGTCTCTACACCGTATCCAACCGGCGTAGGACACTCGAAGCTGATCATCATCGGCGACAGGACCATAAAGCAACCACGTCACCTGCAAAAAATAATACTCAATAATAAATAATAATATACTATAAATAATACGTAAATTAAAATTAAAATTATAAATATAAGTAATACTAAAATTATAAATAAAAATATAAGTAATACTAAAATTATAAATAAAACTATAAGTAATACTAAAATTATAAATAAAACTATAAATTAAAATTAAAATTTTATAAAATACCTCGGCTGCCGTCATGCGGTCCAACTGTGCACGTATGGTCTCGAGTTGGGCGACCGTCCTGCCTGGAATCCCGATCTCCCATCTGCATGCCCGGGGATGGTCAACTAGGATCTAGAGTGGTAGTCGATGCAGTCGGAATATCGAAAAATACTCATATATCCACACCTGTAGTAGGGTCAAACATCCGCAAATACTAGAGCAGTCTCCTCTGCTCGATATCCCCAGCTGCCGATATAACGTGACAAGTGTAGTAGACCCCTATGAAAGTCCAGCTGCCCCTTTGACACCGCCATGAACCTCAACCAGATGGGACGGTCTGATCCTATCGCCACTCTTGTCGACAAACAAGGTGGATCCGAGCATAAGCCACATCCATGTCGTGGCTCGAGTCGCGTCATCCCTACCCTCATCAGTAAGTCTGTGTAAAGCATCAACAAAAACACCTCCACCACTCTAGTATTTTCGGACTGGCGACAGCAACTCCTCCTGATTAACCCCGAACATCATCATGCACATGGCATGCATCCGCTCAGTACTACATGACTCGGAGACCATCGCACCGTCGATCGGGATACGCAGAATCTGCCATACATCATGTAGTAGAATAGTCATCTCCCCGAACAACATGTGGAAGGAGTTCGTATCGGGCTGCCCCGCTCCACGAACGTAGATATCAGCGGGGCGTCGAGGTTCTTGAACATGGTGGATGGGAGGTGAGACAACCCAGTCTTCTCGACCATATCCCCCACCTGTAAAATGACACATAACCTCCGACCCAGGGTTAACAATAATAATTAAAATACTTTTTTGACTAAATTATTCTTACTTCAGGTGTCACATCACGTAACCACACCCCAAAATTCTGACATGTTAATGCTCTGTCGTAGCATGTCAGAAACGATCGAAACTCTCCTCCAGCATCTGTGAGGCAACATGTCCTAGAAAACTAGGAATCACAGAACCATCAATAGGACCAGCATCCACTGGCCTATAAACAATCCAGCTACGGTCCTCATTAGCTTTGGGACGTTTGTTGGTCCCTAAAATAAATAATACTAGAATTATAAATAATACTAAAATTATAACAAAAAATTAAATAATACTAAAATGTTAAATAATACGATACTAAATAATACTAAAATTATAAATAATACTAAAATATTAAATAATATTAAAATTATAAATACTATACTAAAATTATAAATAATACTTAAATTTTAAATAATAATATACTATAAATAATACTAAATTATTTATAATACTATACTAAATAATACTAAAATTATAAATAATACTAAAATGTTAAATAATACTAAATAATACTAAAACGTTAAATAATACTATACTTAATAATACTAAAATTAAAAATAATACTAAAATGTTAAATAATACTAAAACGTTAAATAATACCATACTAAATACTAAAATTATAACAAAAAATTAAAATGTTAAATAATACTATACCAAATATTAAATACCTGTACTAGCAAAGCGACCACCTCTACGCTGTCTGCTCGAGCTCTGGGTGGGATGCACATCATCACCATCACCATCAGCACCAAATCTCGACCGTCGCAGTACCTCGCGGCTCTCTCCTGGAAATACTCATCCACAAGATCTCGGTCATCAAATAATCCGCCTCCGCTCCCCCAAACTCGGGCTGATCCGACACAGCCTGCTCTATCGAAGCCCCCCGCACTTGCTGCGTCCTAGCTCCTCTCCGACTACGACCTGATACATCAATACTACACAGTCTCATATGAAGTGGTGTATCCTCCTCCTCGTCCATATCTAGACACCGAGCTGATGACGGGATAGATTTTCCCGCGACAGTAGACCGCTCCTTCTACACATAAAAAGTTAAACAAAACGAAATTAAACAACAATAAAAGTTACTACAACTAAATTTACCTATTATTAACATTATACAACTTACAACGTAAAAATTTAAATAAAATTAAATTGACGAAATTAAAATATATGAAAACTAAATTTAACTATAATTAACATTATACAATATAAACATTAAAACTAAATTAAATTAAACCAATTAAAATATACAACAACTAAATTTACCTAAAATTAACAATATACAACATAAAAACTTAAACTAAGGCCCTGTTTGTTTGGGGGGAAATATTTTCCAGGAAAATATTTTTCCAATTTTCCGTGTTTGTTTGGGCAGGAAAATAAGTCAAAGAAAAATAAGTGGCAAGTCAATGGAAAAGGAAGGAAGAAATAAGAGAAAATATTTTACCATTCTCAAAAGGATAAAACATTTTTCTCAAAACGTACGCGTTTAGAGAATAATGAGAAAAACGTTAAAAAATGTAAAAATACAAAAATATGAATAACTTGAAAACGTTACAAAACACGAGAATATGAAAAAAACCCCGCAAAAAACATGAAAAAATGAACAAACGTGAAAAACACATGAATTATACAAAAACATAAAATATACAAAAAGCACGAAAATGTGAAAAAATACGAAAAATGCTAAAACACAAAAACGTGACAATAAGTGAAAAACGCGATAAACATGAAAAGATAAAAAATGCAAACAAAACACGAAAACGTGAAAAATATGAAAAACATGAAAAAACGTGAATAACACGAAAAAGTAACAAAAAACGAAAAATAAAAAAAGAAAACGTGAAAAAGGGAAAAACCGAAAAACTAAATATGAAAACACGAAAAAATGAAGAAAAAAATGAAAAAAAAACACGAGAAAACGTACAAAAAATGCCAAAAATGTGAAAAAACATTTTTCGTGTTTTTAACATTAATTTTTTTCTTCAGATTTTCCTGTTTTTTCCATGTTTTTAATATTTTTTTTACTTTTCGTGGTTTTCGCATTTTTTCACTTTTTGTGTTTTTAAAAAATTTTCACGTTTTTTTGTGTGTTTTTTCACGTTTTTAGTGGTTGAAAAATATTTTCCAGTGCTGTAGCCAAACACCGAAAAATATTTTCCAATTTTGTTGCCAAACACCGAAAAATATTTTCCAATGTTGTTGCAAAACAATGGAAAATATTTTATTTTCCTGCATAAAATTTTCCCTGCATAAAATTTTCCAAAACACAATATTTTCCTCCAAAACAAACGGGGCCTAAATTAAATTAAACAAAATTAAATTGACCAAATTAAAATATACAGAAACTAAATTTAACTATAATTAACATTATACAACATAAAAATTAAAACTAAATTAAATTAAACAAACTAAAAAATACAACTAAATTTACCTAAAATTAACAATATACAACATAAAAACTTAAACTAAATTAAATTAAACAAAATACAATATACAATAACTAAATTTACCTAAAATTAAACAAAATCAAATTAATTTAAACAAAATACAATATACGATAACTAAATTTACCTAAAATGAAACAAAATCAAATTAATTTAAACAAATAACATTTATTAAAATTTTAAAAAAATCAAATCTATTTAAAAAAAACCCCGAAATAGGGGCGGGCGTGAGCCTATCACGCCGCACCTATGGTGCGGCGTGATATTCATACGCCGCACCATAGGTGCGGGCGTGATAGCCTCATGCCTCACCCCCCGATTCGGTTTTCCCCCAATCTCGAACACAATAAAAAATTAACCAAAAATCAACAGAAAAGTTGCGGATTTCGTACCATAGGTGCTTTGTCTGTTCCTCCCCTTCCACGAACAATGTTTTTGTTGAGCAATTAGTTCGGATTTGATCGAAAAGTGTGTAGGGTATTTGAGAGGTTTTGTGTTTTTTCAAATTTTGAGTAAATGGTAGTTACGGTCTGCTAGATATAGTAATTCACTTCTTCTTTCTGCAAATCTCTATGTATGTACACTTGGATAGAGGATATGACTCGGTGCATTTTAGAACAACTTCTGTGGACATAGATTAATGCAACATAATTTTACAATCTATCATTACATTTTAACCAATCAAATATGATGTCATATTAAAAACAAAACAAAAATTAATATAATGATAATGAATATAAAATTTAATTTATTACAAATTTAGTAACATCAAACCACAATAATAAAAAGGTGTATAAAACTTAATTTTAGAAGGTTCCGCTATTGATGGTGGTGAGATTGTTTTCCAGGGTTTCGTCTCTTCAAGTGGCTTCCTAGCAGCGTCTGTTCAAGGTATCTTCCTTTTGTGTGGCTTTCCGGCGACATGCCATTGTTCTCCCAAAGTTCCTCTTTTCGGCGACAATACGTGTTGATTTCTTTGGGATTTTTGGATTGCGTCAGACTCCGCCAACTCAAGCGATAGCTTCTCCCATAGTGAATACCTCGAATGCAGCATGAGGTCGTGTAAAGTCCTTGGAAGTCTGTCATACATTTACATGGGTTGATATGGAAAATGCCTCCAATGTGGTCAATGAGGAAATTTTTATTTTTTAAATTAAATGAAAAAGACATGAAGTTAGTTCGGTGGAATCTAATCGACCCGAAAATCATAATAGCAGGCATATGGACTACAATAAGGCTACAATAGTCCAAAAAAATCTATCAGAGATGGGTGCTGGTTCCGAAGCCTGCCAAGGACTATGAGTACTATGAGTACCTTTAATTGGAACTGTTCGAGGGATGGGCAACTCCTATACAATTCAGATGGTTTCTTCTCTAGTGTTTAAATTTTGTCCAGATTTTATTTTTTTTGTGGAAATAAAATATAGTCAAAATAAGATTGATTTAATAAAACAAAATCTTGATTATATTGGCTTGTTTTATGTTGATTCAGTTAATTATGGTGGCGATTTGGCTCTCATTCGGAAACATAATGGAGGGTAAGTTTGCTTGGTTACTCTAGAAATTTTATTGATGCTAAAGTTACTATACAAGGTTTGCCGGAATATCGATTAACTAGTTTTTATAGATTTCCCAAACGATTTCATCGTGTTGATTCCTAGAACTTACTGAAAAATCTTCATAGTCGCTTTGCCCGTCCTAGGTTATTATTGGGTACTATAATGACATCCTCTACCAAGCTGATAAGCGTGGGGTCAATGCCATCCCTCGAGTCTTATTACTGCTTTCACCGAGATAGTTACAACGTGTGGTCTGTATGAGATTAACATGTTGGGGCACCATTTTACATGGGAAAAGAGTGGAGGTACATATCACTGTATTGAATAGAAGATTGATCGAGCTCTGGAAAATTCTTATTGGCTTGATTTATTTCCTTCGGCGAAAGTAGTCAATGAGGAGGCTCACTACTTTAACCACTTAGCTCATTTTCTTTCTCTTAATCAAATAGGTTTCGCATGGAAAAGACGTTTCCATTTTGAGAATTCGTGGCTAGGAGAGGAATAGTGTCATGATAAAATTATTGCTACCTGGAACAGTGCCAACTCAGCTGATATTATTTTGCAACAGGAATGGTGTAGCAAAAACGTATTTGCATGGGGTTAAGGAGTTGTGTGGGAGGTTTCGAGATCAGATTAATGCTTGTAATGGAAGCTGTGGCGGCTCAAGGGAAAAACTAATCGGAACTCGTAGAAACAGTTACTTGAGACACGAAGTCAACTTAATTCCGTCCTCCCTCAACAAGAACAATATTGGCAGTGGTAGGCTAAAAAACTTTGGTTGTAGGGGGTGATCTCAATTCCCAATTTTTTCATGACAGTGCTAGTAGTAGAAAAAGGAAGAATTCAATTGAGAGACTCAAGAACAATAATGGTGACTGGTGTGATTGGACTTCGGGTTTCGGCCCTGTGCTTCAATCTTATTTTCAAGAGTTATTTAACTCGAATGGTTGTGACCTTAACTATGTGAGTGATAATGTTGTGCCTAAACAACCTCTGAACATAATAATGATCTGTTGTGTGAATTCACTACTGACGAGGTTAAAGCGCATGTCTTCTCTATGCATTTAGACAAAAGTCCAGGATCAGAGTTTAATCCTTATTTCTATAAAAGGTACTAAGATATAGTGGGTCCTCAAGTCTCGTCTTCTTGTCTAGGTTGGTTGAACACAAGATCTCTGCCAAATAATATTCATGACATGACCCTTGTCCTTATCCCAAAGAAGTCTAAGTCGGAATCTGTCTGTGATATGCGTGCTATTGCACTCTTTAATATAATCTGTAAGATTGTCTCCAAAGTGCTCACGAACCGATTCAATAAGGTTCTAAATCTTATTATTTCCCCCTCTGAAAGTGCTTTTATCCCTGAAAGGTTGATTTCTGATAATGTCATGTTGGCATACGAGGTTAACCACTACATCCATATAAAAATGAAGCTCACTGTCAACTGAATGCTGCCTTCGGCTCTTACACAGACCAACACTAAAAAGGATTCAACCTTCAGTGTTCCTGTTGAGCGATTTCCGCAAGTGCACGGTATACGCTTGTAGTAATAAAAGATATCGATCCCACAGGGAACGTTTTTTAACAAAAACTTATTTTGAATTGGTTAAATATACTTTTAAGATTTATAATAAGGAAAATTGTTAAATCGGATTTGGTTTTGAAATTGCTAGAATGAGAATTAGATTAGAGTATGAAGATGTTAGAAAATACTTCTGATTTAAGAATGAATTTGCAAGACAGGAACGTTTAGTACTTTTTAGAAAAGTAAACAAATATATTCGTTTGCATTAAGCAAAGAAAACAACTTTAAACTTTGTATAAATTATAACGATGAAATATATGACGGAACCTCTAATTTTTAGGCTTTGAACTGTAGTCAATCCTCCTACGGTCGGGTTAGATCGCTACCTTAACCAAATTAAAACTCTTTCGAGATAGAAATTTGTCTAAGTTGTTCAACAAAGTTTCCTTGTAAAGATTTGGAATTAAACTACGTTTTAATGAAAACACCAGCAGTCCACTTCGGATTCTTTACCAAAGTGCTGCATAAAAATCTATCGAATAGAACAGACTTTATTAGATGAAATATAAATTGATACAAGTTTACAGAGAACAGGGAGCATGGAAATATTCTACGACTTGCAAGTGAATGGGTTGTCAATCTTTTCCTTGGGTTTCGTTAGAGTTTGTCAGACTCAGGGCGGATCCTCTACTCAATCTTCTCGTTGAATCTTCGAAATAGAGACTGGTCTATCTACTACCAAAATGAAAACTAAACATGAACAATGTCTAAACACTACTGTGTTTGTTATTATTGAATAAACAATGTGTGTACATCATATTGATTTGAACAGAAATGAAAACTAAATTCTGAATCACTTGACTCGGAATTTCTGCATAAATTCTATACTAATCTCTTTCTTCTATATATCTTCAACTCTCCATCAACTCTTTATTTATAGATGTTGAAGAGTCTTGATTGAAGTGTCGTGTCCGTTGTGAAGGATCGTATTCGTTGTGAAAGGACGTCTTTATCCACCCGAACGAATGTGTTTCGTCGAAAACGAAAGTGTGTAATTGGCTTATACAGAATTTCTGCTCTTACCGAGAATATTTAATTCTCGGCCGAGAAAGGGGGAGCATCATTTTGGTCTTCGAACGAAGGGAAGGAATTTCTGAAGAACGCGTGTCGCGACCGAGAATTGTGGATTCTCGGTCGCAGCTTCCATAAAATTCTCTACCGAGAATTTGTTTCCTCAACCGAGAATTTGACTTTTCTTCTGTTTCTGACCTCGTCTTTGTCCTCGTCTTGGTGTAATTTGATCTTCGTCGTTTTTAACTCCTTTTGTAGGGTTTTTATTCTGTTTTTGAGCTCTTTTCGTTCCTATTTGGATTTTACCAAATATTTAGGTACCTTATAAGAAAGAAACATATTCGAGAGTAAAAGCATTCTAAACAGATATAAACAGCACAAATTCGTAGCAATATTGATGTAATTATTGATGATATTTTAGGTATATTTTGGGCTTAACAAATCTCCACACTTAATCTTTTGCTAGTCCCGAGCAAAATTTCACTGAATTTATTCTTTGATTAAAAATAAAACATACATCTTGGTATTACCTTTTAAATTAGTTAAGCCGAAAAGACTAACTTCGCATGGCAAATTCATACGCAAACTATCAAACTAACATAGTATAATAGGCGATATATCATTCGTCTTGTATTTTTAATTTTGAAACTGAAGTATTCGGGACGAAATAAGCACACATGTTATTGAGTCTTTCGTCTCAAGGCATTTCAAAGCACAAAATTTTCTTTCCCAAACTTAAACTAATATATGAGATATATTAAATTTAAATAAGTACTTAGGTTAATTTGTTTGCTTAGTTACGCCCGAGATAAGGGTGGTCTTGATCGTAACCTTATACGTATGTTATTGCTTAGTGTTCGCTTAAGAGGTACCGACCATGCCATGGGTGGACGCAATCGTTACTTTAAACTTAAACACGTTTATTTTTTGTTTTTAAACATTCATTTCATACCTCGATTGTGATAAGGGTGGTCGCAACCGTGGCCAAAAGTGAACGGTACTTAATTTTCTTCCCTTTCATACCTCGATTGTGATAAGGTTGGTCTCAATCATGGCCAAAAGTTAAGAATTCAACTAATTGATTAATTAATATGAAATATAAAATTGAAATTATAAATTGGGAAAAAGAAAGATAGCACATTCATCCTATATTGACTTAAAATTCAACATGTATTATGGCTAAAGTTTCCTTAAAAACTTCAATTGGTGTTAATGTAAGACGAAATCAAACCGAGCTAAAAAACTGTTAGTTCAATTTAATGCCTATAAACCTAATTAAAAATTTAAAATGAGATTTATTGTATCATGAGTTGCATGATATAAAATAGAGATTGAAATAAAGAAGTTTTTACTTAAATACATTTACTCGAGACGTTTTTACTTAAAATCGTATCGAAGATTTGTGAAAAATTTGAAAATATTACCCATATAGAAATATTATTTCTAACGATAATGATAACCTAAAAATAAAAATCATATTAACTTATGATTAATTTATAAACATATGAAAATGTTAAAAAAAATAGTGTGAAGATAAAATGTGTTGCAATATATATGTTGCATTTGCATAAAAATTATTCGTTGCATTTGTTATTTGTGCTAAAAAACGAAAATGATATATGTATATCTCCTCCCACACTTAAATTGGACCATGTCCTCATTGGTGCATAAATGGACATAACATAAAAGAAGCACGAAATAAAGCATACGAAAATAAAGATAGAAATTTAGCAAATGAAACATTCAACATAAAATTAAAAATTGTACCAAACATATTAAAAAGAAATATTGTACCAAACTTTAACAAGATTAAAATAAAAATAAAGAAAACAACCTATGCATGAGGCGGGGAATCCGGAGGTGTAGGTGAAGTCTCCACATTTCGGTGTCGGAAAAATGAAAGCATCCGAGACCGAGTAGACCTATGCTCACGCCTCAAAAGATTGAGGTTGTCATTCATCACCATGTTATTTTCTACCAAATCATCAATTCGTAAATTCATTTGACGATTGTTGGAATTGATTTGGTTCAAAATCCGCCTAAGATCAACCAGATCATCATCTTGAGGTGCTTGGGGTTGTGGTTGAGCATGTGGCGCATCCTCCTCTCCTTCCGCCTTGCCTCCGCCTTCGGTACCTACAAATTGAGAACCTGAAGCTCCTCCACCCATAGTGCCACGAAGATGGGCAATACGGGAAGCATATGAAATAAAGACGGGAGGACACGAAGTAAGCAATAAGTGAGCCCGCTCAAGAGCCGAGATGTCCAAGAGTGGAATATACCCACGGTAGGTGGACATGTCATAATCGGCTAATTCACCCCGTGCTCCCAACACAATAGCGGTGATAAAATTACAGAGAGGAATTTGAATGGTAGTAGCCCTCGAAGCACGGAATAAATTATCAAACAGGATACCAATGCTATCAACCCGTAAGCCCTTAAACAAACTATCCAAAACAAACAAATCCCGAACCTGAATCTTCGAACTCTCAACACGACCAAACAAAGAGAAACTTAAAAATTTATGAAAGAAGAACACACAATTGTCCTTAATCAACTTGCTTGAGGTGTTTTTCGAATTGAAATAGTCTTGATCCGAAAGAGTTTGCCAAATAGCATCATTATCAAAATCCTTAGGCTTATCATAAAAATCAGAAGTAGGGAAACCAAACATGTTTCCCATTGCTTCATAATCAATGGTGTAAGTCACACCATTATTCCTAAAAGAAATAGAGGTTTTCTTCTTGTTCATAGTTAAGGTGACGAAAAACTCCACCACATACTCATTTATATGGGGAAAACGCATAGAAACGAATTTTTGCCACCCCAAAGCCTCAATAAAAGCATCAATTCTAGTGGAGAAATTCAATGCTCTTACCGAATCGAAGTCTAGGAAGAGCATGTCCATAAATTGGCGATCGGCTTGTGAAAAGTGAGTGAAACGAGCGGCTTCCTCCTCCGAAGCGATATCGAAATAAGCCCTTCATCGAACCCGTAGGCGATTAGCTTCCGTAATAGTGGGCTTGTGACCAACACGCTTAGTTCTAGGCATGTTAATGGTGTTTAGGGTTTTGAGAAGAAGAAAAGAAAAGATAAATTGAGAGAAAGAGCAAAGCTTGAAGATAAGTTGGGAGTTGGAATGGGAGGTGATTGAAGTGAAAAGAGTATAGAAATGGTAATGAATAAATTGGGAAGAGTAAAAGTTGTTTTATGGGGAAGAGTTTGGAGTAGGGGATTGGGTAAAAAGAGAGGTGATGTGAAGTTTGTGTAAGAGGTAGGTTTATATAGGGTGGAATAGGTAGATGTAGAGGTAGAATAGGAATAGGAATAGGCCAAAAATTGTGTCAAAAATCCGGAACTGGTGGCTCTACAGGCTGCATGTCGCGACCGAGTATTCGGATCCGCGGCCGCGGCACGGCTAATTCAGAGAATTTTTCTCTGAAATCCTGCGCGTTCCCTTGCTGAAGTTACCGAGAATTTATAATTCTCGATCGCGGATCAGCCCTGGTGACTTGTTTTTGGGTATTTCGTTTATTTATTATGACCTGAATTGAATAAAAATGATACCTGCACTTAAGAACTTAAATGAAGTTATTAAATGTAAGAAAAACCAAAGGTTTGTCCTTTATTAATGGAAAATTAATTATTTGCTTAATAAATATAAATTCATGTAAGTTAAGAATATCAAAGGTTTTTAACAAGAATTAAATGAAACATTAATGCTTCATTTAAGCAAGTAAGTTAAATGAATTATATATATTAATGAATCTAAACTTAGTCATGGATTTAATAAAGTCTCATTTGATAGATTGATGAACATATTATTAAAATGAAATGATGATAGTTTAACTAATATCAAAATAAGAATATGAAGCAAAATAGAAATATTTATTCAATCAAATATGTACAAATATATACAAGAATCACAAAATGAAAAATAAATCAAAACTACTCTATATACTCGTCCCTATCAAGAGGGATTCTTCTAGCCCTATAACGATCTATTTGCAACTGCACGAAAGCTTGGCGTTCTGGTGCAGAGAGAAAATGAGGGCCTGCTCGAAATACACGTCTCACAAGTCCTTCGTACTTGAGAAACTCATAATCGAGAGTCGGGAAACTCTCATCCTCGCTCCAAGGAATATCGATAGTACCCTTGGTACCGAGAATTATCCCACAAATAATATTCCCGAATCCAATCTTTTTATCCGTGGATCGAGATGCAACAACAAGACCTTCCATCAGAATTTTGGAAGAATCTACTATATTGCCTTGGAACACATCCCCAAGGACATACAAATCAGTGTCACGGACCACACTACTGAATGTGCGACCAAACAGACTGTGACACAAAAATTTGTGCAAATACAGCATGGAACTGGAGTGAAAAGACTGATTGTAGGCGAGTTTAGAATTGAATTGCCAGAATCCAGTGAGCATTCTCCAAATATCAGTGGATGTCATGTCTTGTCCAGGATGAAGTTTGATTGTATCCCTTGGGGGAAAACCAAACCAAGCATGCAACTCGGGATAGCCGAAAGTGAAGATTTCACCATCTCGACGAAAACTGAGACGTACCCGTCGTTTATTAATGAAACGAACAGTACAAAAGAATTCGAGTATCCAGTCGCCTATTATAGGAAATCGCATTTTGGCGAATTTTGTCCACCCTAAGCGTTCCAAATAGCGGCTCATGTCATCGCTAATTCCAAGCTGAGCATTAAGAAAGTCATCCATATACAACATTCCAGTGAAGAATTTGTAACGGAGCCTCCAGTAACGCCTACCTTCATCGTGGTTGAAGATAGGAAATGGCGCCCCATATCGTTTGGATAAGCCTGGGCATTTGTTGCTTGAAGCAGCATTGTTCTTTGAAGGTTTGTATTTAGTAGGCATGGTGTAGAACTAAAGAAACAAGGTTTCTGTAACTTAGGAAAAATGGTGTTTGAAGAAAATCAGAAATTTGATCTGACAAAGATGAAAAGATTTGGAACAGAACCAAGTTCCTCAAGGACTTATTTATAAGATTTTAGGATGAAATGAGGTGTTGTTTTGATGTGAAAAGGCATAAAATTATACCTTTCTGAACTGAAGAAACTTAAGTTTTCGTTTATGAAAGGGTTTGTCTGCAGGTTGAAGATGATTCAAGCCTGATATTGCAGAAATAACGCGTGTCGCGACCGAGAATTCTAAATTCTCCGTCGCGACACGCTGATTTCCTTGCGGAAATCAGGCGTCGAAACCTATATCCCGATTCGCGGTAGAAAATTTAATATTCTCGGTAAGTTCAGAAAAACCTAACCTATTTGGACAATTGTGAAAAAGAGGATTCTCGGCTGAGAATTCCAAATTCTCGGCAGAGAATTGCCTGAAACTTCAATTTCGGTCTAAATTGCCTAAAATCATGAAATAAACATATTTTATGCATCTAAATCATAATATAAAATCATCTAATCATAAAAATGGCATGTGTAAAAATAAAATAAAATAAATAAATAAAAATGAACAAAAATCTAAAAGAAATAAAACAAAATAAACTGTGTTAGAAAAGCTAAACGATTTAAACGTCAGATAATAATGTTACGAACTTAATTCCTATTTTTGAAATATTTTCGTAATAAATTTTGTATCGATTACCATTAACTTTGAAATGAACTCCGTTAGGTCCTTCAAGTTCTAAAGAACCATAATCGAATGTTTTGACGACTAAATACGGTCCTATCCATCTGGACTTAAGTTTTCCTGGAAATAAACGAAGTCGTGAATTAAATAACAGCACCTTATCCCCAACATTAAAGTGTTTGACTTTAATCTTGGCATCGTGCCATTTTTTCACTTTTTCTTTATAAATCTTTGCATTTTCATAAGATAGATGGCGTAACTCATCTAATTCATTTAAATCAAGCAAACGTTTCTTACCTGCTTGTCGTAAATCAAAGTTAAGTTCCCTAATAGCCCAATAGGCTTTATGTTCTAATTCGACTGGCAAATGACATGCCTTCCCATACACTAAGCGGTATGGAGTCATTCCTATTGGTGTTTTAAATGCAGTACGGTATGCCCATAACGCATTATTGAGTTTACAAGACCAATCTTTTCTTGAAGATGAAACTGTTTTCTCTAGAATCCATTTGAGTTCTCTATTAGATATCTCCGCCTGACCATTTGACCGAGGATGGTATGGCGTAGACATGCGGTGGCGTACTCCATATTTTTTCATAAGCGTATCAAAACTTCGGTTTATAAAATGGGTACCGCCATCACTAACGATGACTCTTGGACAACCAATCTACAAAATATATCGTCAAGAAAATTAACAACTACTTTAGAATCGTTTGTCGGGGTTGCAATTGCTTTAACCCACTTTGAAACATAATCTACGGCGACTAATATGTAAGTTTTACCAAAAGAAGGGGGAAAAGGTCCCATGAAATCTATTCCCCACATGTCGAAGACTTCAACTTCTAACATGGTTGTGAGGGGCATCTCATCTTTTCTTCCTAAATTTCCTGTTCTTTGGCACTTATCACAACGAGTAATAAATGAACGGACATCTTTAAACATCGTAGGCCAAAAGAAACCACATTCAAATATTCTAGCTACCGTCTTACTAACTCCATTATGTCCTCCATAAGAGCTAGAATGGCATTCCGACATTATGGATTCATATTCATTTTCTCCAACGCATCTCCTAATTATCCCGTCACCACAAGTTTTGAACAAAAATGGATCTTCCTAAAAATACTGTTTAATGTCAAAGAAAAATTTCTTCTTTTGTTGGAAAGATAATCCTTCCGGAGCAATATTGGCTGCAAGATAATTAGCAATATCTGCATACCATGGCGACGTGACATTTTTTATTTGATAGAGATGTTCATCAGGGAAATCATATCGTATACCGATAGTTTCACCTATAGGACTGTTTTCATCTTCAAGTCTCAATAGATGATCGGCAACAAGGTCTTCTACTCCCTTTTTGTCTTTAATTTCTATATCAAATTCTTGTAACAATAAAACCCATCTAATGAGACGTGGTTTTGCATCTTTTTTAGCAAATAAATACCTTAAAGCTGCATGGTCGGTATAGAAATAACTTTTGAACCTAACAAGTATGACCTAAACTTATCGCATGCAAAGACTACAGCTAACATTTCTTTCTCTGTTGTGGTGTAGTTCAATTGTGCACCGGACAGTGTGTGACTTGCATAATAAATGACATGAAGTTTCTTATCCTTCCTTTGACCTAAAACACATCCGACAGCTAAATCACTTGCATCACACATAATTTCAAAGGGTAAATCCCAATCGGTTTTAGCAATAATAGGTGTACTGACTAAATCTGTTTTCAATGTTTCGAAAGCTTTAACGCAATCTTCATTAAAATCAAAAGTTGAATCTTTCATGAGTAAATTAGTAAGTGGTTTGGAAATTACAGAAAAATTCTTAATAAATATTCTGTAAAAACCGGCATGTCCTAAAAATGACCTTACTCCCTTAATAGTAGTTGGAGGGGGTAATTTTTCTATTACTGAAGTTTTTGCTCTATCCACTTCTAATCCTTTTTCAGATATTTTGTGACCTAAAACAATTCCTTCGTCAACCATGAAATGACATTTTTCCCAGTTTAATACTAAATTTGTTTCTTCACACCTAGACAAAACTTTATCCAAGTTTTTTAGGCATGAATCGAAAGAATCTCCATAAACTGAAAAATCATCCATAAAAACTTTCATGATATCTTCAATGAAATCATTAAAAATTGCAGTCATACAACGTTGAAATGTTGCAGGTGCGTTACATAGACCAAAGGGCATTCTCCTATATGCAAATGTTCCGTAAGGACATGTGAAGGTCGTTTTATCTTGGTCATCCTGGTAAATATATATTTGAAAGAATCCGGAGTAACCATCTAGAAAATAGTAGAAAGCATGACCAGCTATCCTTTCGAACATTTGATAAATGAAAGGAAGAGGAAAATGATCTTTCCTAGTTGCTTTATTAAGGTTCCTATAATCTATACAAACTCTCCAACCAGTGGTGGTTCGTGTAGGTATTAATTCATCTTCTTCATTCCTTACAACTGTTCATGAACGGTCTACCAAAGATTAGCGGACAATTAACGTCATAAGCAAAATATAAAATAACGAAATCGGTAGGAAAAATAAATTTGTCAACTTTAACTAAAACATCCTCAATTATACCATATGGTCTTTTAGTGGTTTGATCCGCTAATTGCAAAACCATATTGGTACATTTGATATCTTCTTCTAAGCCTAACTTATTAAAAATAGATAATGGCATCAAGTTTATGCTTGCTCCTAAATCACCAAGACAACTTGGGAATTCAATATCTCCCAATTTACACGGAATGGTAAAACATCCGAGATCTTTGAGTTTGGTGGGCAAAGTACTTGACACAATTGAACTGCAATCTTCAGTTAGTGAAATGGATGAAATTCTTTCCCAACTGATTTTCTTCGAAATTAAATCTTTGAGGAATTTACCATAATTGGGAATTTGCGTAATCGCATCCATAAATGTCAAATTAATATGCAAATTTTTAAGTTTGTCTAAAAATGTTAAAAGTTGTTTGTCATAGTCCTTATTGCGGACTTTTTGTGGAAAAGGTGGTTTGGGTACAAAAGTTTTTGTACTAGAGTCAATTGGTGCATCTTTTTGATTTAATGTATCTTCTTTGGGCTTTGGTAAATCAGTTCCAGGTAAAGTCGAATTTCCGGGAATTTTCGGACCTAAGTAATTTTTCCCTGAACGAAGAGTGATAACCTTTACATGCTCTTTTGGATTTTCTTCCGTATGGCTTGGAAGACTTCCCTCTTTGCGGGATGGAATTGATTTAGCGAGTTGTCCAATTTGAACCTCCAAATTATGGATGCTAGATGATTGGTTTTTAATAAGCTGATCGAATTTATTCTCGATCCGTTTAAAACCATCGTCGTGATTACTTATTTTTCCGCTCATAGCATCAATAAATTTGTCGATTTTAGAAGATAAAGTGCTAATCGTATTTCGTGATTGATTTTGATAATTAGCAGTACGATTTTGATTAACATTAGCATTATTATTATTATCTCTCTAGTTAAAGTTAGGATGATTTCTCCATCCAGGATTATATATGTTGGAATAAGGGTTATTGGTTTGGTTTTTCCCTTGGACAAAATTTACCTGTTCAATTTCGCTCATACCTTCATAATCCACATCCGTTTGGATTAGCTTACCATTAGGATCACACGGTGCCATAAACCTATCAATTTTGTGCGATAAGGCAGAAAACTGGGCTTGCAACATCGCAACTGGATCAAGATTCACTATACCTTTAACCGATGACGTTGTTGAGGATGATGGTTTCGCTACTGGTATGTGTCCACGTTCCGCGGGCCATATACTGCTGTTGATTGCCATTTCCTCCAAAAGTTCTCTTGCTTGGGCAGATGTTTTCTTCATGAATAACCCTCCAGACATAGCATCCAATGAACCTCTAGTTGTAGGATTTAGTCCATTATAAAATGTTTGCATTAAAAGTTCAGCGGGCAATTGGTGGTGTGGGCATAAACGTTGAAGTTCTTTAAAACATTCCCAAGCCTCATAAAGAGTTTCATTATCATTTTGAGAAAAAGATGTTAACTCTTTTATGACTCTTGCGGTTTTTGCTAAAGGAAATTTTTTTGATAAAAATGCTTGGGCTAATTGCTCCCAAGTCTCAAATGATGCGGCTGGCATAGAAGTTAACCACTCTTTGGCCCGATCCTTCAAAGTAAAAGGAAAAAGGCGAAGTTTGATTGCTTCTACAGTCACGTCAGTAATTTTAAAAGTGTCACAAATTTCTATGAAATTTGTCAAATGGGTATTTGGATTTTCGTTAGGTAACCCGTAAAATGTTACGTTATTTTGCAACATATTAAGCAATGCTGGCTTAATTTTAAAATGGTGTGCATTAATTTGGGGTCTAACTATACTATTTGTTACACCGGCCACTCCTGGCCTAGCGTAATCCATGAGTGTAGCCATAATTTCTGGCTCGGTAACTCTGGTTTTTATTGGGGTCTTGTTTTTGTTTTTGGTTTTGTTTTTGTTGTCTCTCTTGTTCATTTTAAGAGTCCTTTCAATTTCTGGGTCAATAGGATCTGGTGACGTGCCTGAACTTCGAGAACTGCGCATGAACCTGAAATTTCACACGAACCGAAACTACCTACAAAACAGAATTTGAAAAATAAATATGTTAGTAATTTGAAATAAATAAAATATAAAAGTTTGAATAAGTATAAATAAACCTAGATTCGAAATAAAATACGAAAAATCTAAATTTTTGTCAAAATTTTTGGCGTTCCCCGGCAACGACGCCAAAAACTTGTTGAGCGATTTCCGCAAGGGAACATTTTTTTAAAAGATATCGATCCCACAGGGAACGTTTTTTAACAAAAACTTATTTTGAATTGGTTAAATATACTTTTAAGATTTATAATAAGGAAAATTGTTAAATCGGAATTGGTTTTGAAATTGCTAGAATGAGAATTAGATTAGAGTATGAAGATGTTAGAAAATACTTCTGATTTAAGAATGAATTTGCAAGACAGGAACGTTTAGTACTTTTTAGAAAAGTAAACAAATATATTCGTTTGCATTAAGCAAAGAAAACAACTTTAAACTTTGTATAAATTATAACGATGAAATAAATGACGGAACCTCTAATTTTTAGGCTTTGAACTGTAGTCAATCCTCCTACGGTCGGGTTAGATCGCTGCCTTAACCAAATTAAAAATCTTTCGAGATAGAAATTTGTCTAAGTTGTTCAACAAAGTTTCCTTGTAAAGATTTGGAATTAAACTACGTTTTAATGAAAACACCAGCAGTCCACTTCGGATTCTTTACCAAAGTGCTGCATAAAAATCTATCGAATAGAACAGACTTTATTAGATGAAATATAAATTGATACAAGTTTACAGAGAATAGGGAGCATGGAAACATTCTACGACTTGCAAGTGAACGGGTTGTCCTTTCCTTGGGTTTCGTTAGAGTTTGTCAGACTCAGGGCGGATCCTCTACTCAATCTTCTCGTTGAATCTTCGGAATAGAGACTGGTCTATCTACTACCAAAATGAAAACTAAACATGAACAATGTCTAAACGCTATTGTGTTTGTTATTATTGAATAAACAATGTGTGTACATCATATTGCTTTGAACAGAAATGAAAACTAAATTCTGAATCACTTGACTCGGAATTTCTGCATAAATTCTATACTAATCTCTTTCTTCTATATATCTTCAACTCTCCATCAACTCTTTATTTATAGATGTTGAAGAGTCTTGATTGAAGTGTCGTGTCCGTTGTGAAGGATCATATCCATTGTGAAAGGACGTCTTTATCCACCCGAACGAACGCGTTTCGTCGAAAACGAAAGTGTGCAATTGGCTTATACATATTTTCTGCTCTTACCGAGAATATTTAATTCTCGGCCGAGAATGGGGGAGCATCATTTTGGTCTTCGAACGAAGGGAAGGAATTTCTGAAGAACACGTGTCGCGACCGAGAATTGTGGATTCTTGATCGCGGCTTCCATAAAATTCTCTACCAAGAATTTGTTTCCTCAACCGAGAATTTGACTTTTCTTCTGTTTCTGACCTCGTCTTTGTCCTCGTCTTGGTGTAATTTGATCTTCGTCGTTTTTAACTCCTTTTGTAGGGTTTTTATTCTGTTTTTGAGCTCTTTTCGTTCCTATTTGGATTTTACCAAATATTTAGGTACCTTGTAAGAAAGAAACATATTCGAGAGTAAAAGCATTCTAAACAGATATAAACAGCACAAATTCGTAGCAATATTGATGTAATTATTGATGATATGATATTTTAGGTATATTTTGGGCTTAACAGTTTACTTATCTCGAAGCCCTGAAGCTCTTTGGTCTAGAGACTTCAGATGAAGGGGACATCTGGTATCACAAAATTCATTAAAATACATGTGGAACAACTAGACACTCCCTCCTCAATAGTAACCGTTAGAGCCACGTGGACCAATCAGAAGCTCCCTCTTTAATAGTAACCACTAGAGCCACATGGATAAGTCAATGGGCCCTCAAGATCACACATGTTTGTTAGGCGAATTCTGCAAGTGCACAATTTCGCTTGCAGTAATAAAAGATATCAATCCCACAGGGAATGATATTGACTATTAATGAATATTGTTTACTAATTCATTTTCTTTCGTTTTGTAGAAAATCATTAGTTTGGTAAATTGTTTTGTTCTAACTTATATTAAACCTAAACTAATTCCTATGATTTATTTCCATGCATAGCTCGGGATAAATTGAATGTTTTCTTAAGTATTAACATGCTAATACTTTCAATCTACATGCAGTTGTATCAGATGAAACAAACTTAATCCAATCTATCGATCTTGGATTAAATGACTTAAATGTTTCAGTAAACAATTCTAATTCCTCGACCTATCGTAGTGAATTAGAATTATGAATTAAAATCGTAATAAGTTACATATTTAATATAATTATATTCTTTTATAAACTAATTCTTTTCTATATTTATAAATTAATAACTATTCCTATGTCTTGCTTATATGAATTTTCCTAGAATAGACATAAAGCAATAATGAATAAGTTGATGAACATAGAATAATTTGGATTTGATTGATTTGTTTCTCAAGAACAAGTATTGACAATGTTGAACATTTGTAAAGAGTAAAAAATAGAGGGAAACTGTAACAGATGAGATAATAGGGGTTATGAATCATTTTACTGTCTCTGTAAGGTTTGTCAAGCCTTGAGATCGTCTTCTCTTTTGTATCTTTTTCTCTGTATCTCGAGGAAGTTTATCTCTTGACCTTACTTCCTTCGATGCGTGGATTTAAATCTCTAAGTTATTTCAATATCAGTACTGTAAACTCTGATTCTAAATTATCTATTTATCTGTATGTTGATATCTCTGTATATATATCTCTATATCTTTCTACATATCTTGTGATTGATGTAGAATGTCCTTTTTTTTATAGATGAAGGAATGTCGTGTCCTTTGAAAAACATCCCTCTATAGAGATGTGATGAACAGATGTAGATGATGGCGAAGAGAAAAATTGATTCGAGCGAAAGGATGTGCTTGAAGGATGAAAAAATCATGTCTTTTGCTGAAGAAATGCCTGCACGAACGACACAGTAGTGTCACGTTCGTGACATGAGGAAAGCAATCTTGGCTGGCGAAAGTGACTGTCACGAACGTGACAATGACTTTTGTCCTTGGGGAGGGAATTTTACTTGTCACGAACGTGATAGGTACTTTTCTCTTCGTTTGCTCCTTTTTCTATGTCTTTTGTTTGTTTCCTACTGATATTCCTTAAATGCGAGCTATCACCCGTATTTAACCTACATCTGCTCAAATTACAAACAACGACGTGAAATCTTTCCAAAACGTTTAATAAAGTAAGCTAAATACATGAATATAAACATGAAAATGCATGCGATAATAAGTAAATTTCAGACTTATGAATGTTCTTACCAACATCTGGTGCCGTGATCCGTTGTATCACATGTGCTACTGTTACAACCCTTTCAAGTTGAAAGCATGTCTTCACCATTGAATGACTGCTACATAGGTACTTGCTCAAATTTCAGGCACACAACTCGATTCCCTTATAAATACAGTATTCCATTCATTCACATTGCTCACCTAAGCTTTATATGCTACTCAATAGCTATTCTCATCACTGACTTGGATATCAGAGTGGGGTCGTAAGTCCCAACCCCATTTTGATCCTTTTTTTTTTTCTTAATCTCATGCAAGCTCCACTTAGATTTCCTCATATCACATCACGTACCATCTTTGAAAAAATATCCTTACCTAGATAGGATTTCAAGGATGTATAACATACAATTACTCTCTTTAGCAACATATACTGATCTTTTAACATCTGAATTTGGGCCATCTGACCCAAACTCTATTCATAAGAGCAACGGATAACAGTTACATTTACATGTTATCGAGTTTATTCTTGTCTTTCTTAATAACTTATGTTTAATGAAAGTTGTTATAAATTATGATTGATGTTAAAAAAATAACAATTCAAAGTGAAGTATATAATTCCAAAAAGAGAACAGAATATATTTTAGTGGGCTGAAGTAAGTATTAAAAAAGTTGATTTTGATTCCAAAATTTAATTGGAACTTAAACCAAACTCTCTGGGTTCATGAACCTAATAATGTAAGACTAAATTATTATTGTAATTGTTTAACACATGCATGCACAAAAGATGAGTTTATTATCCCATTCATATTTTAAGCAAGCCTTATTCAAGGGTGGGTTTGGTTTATGTCCTGTTAATAAACGACAAGACGTGCTTAATTTAGTCACTATCCTTTTCTTAACTTATAGACTAGACTAGCCTTATCTAACCTAATTTATTTATTTAATTTAATTTAATGCTACTCAATTTAAACTCAAAATCTAAGATATAATTTACTAGCTACTAGTCTACATATAAATTTCTAGTTATAAGACATACATAGGATATGGGTAGGTAGTTCTACCTAAATGGAGTGATGGAAAAATTCTAGGGTAGACCATAACCTAGGGGCGGAGCGAGAGGGGTCGTGAAGAATCGGCCGACCCTCCGACCTGCTGAAAAACTCTGATGAGTGTTGGGAGTCGGGTACCGCCCCTCTATCTGTCCTAGTTGGGCATCACTCCAACCATGGCAGACTAAGCTTCAAAAGAAAAAAGATAATATCCTCTGTGTTTTATTTTTTAATTTGAACTAATAAAAAAGTAGAGAGGCGCTATCTACTAGACATGTCTATTAGTGTGGCAACCATTAAAGAGAGGAAGTACCAATTTTCGAGAAACTCGTCCAAGGCATAAAATACTAATGTTAAAGCAGGTGAATTTGGGGGTATGTTCAACAGTCCTTGCTGAGTTGTAGGAGCTCTACTTCGGGCTTCAGGTTGCTTGGGATGAAGGGTGGAGACGGGTGGTGGTTGAGTTAGATTATAGAGTTGTCATCCAGTTGGTTCAAGATGACACTGAGAACCGTCATCGTTGTTACTAGCTTGTAAATGAGTGTCGAAGATTGTGTGTAAATGATTGGGAGATTCGACTAGTGCATGTGTACCGGGAAGGTAATTGCGTTGCGGATTGGATGCATGGCTAACTTTAGAGGATGTCTATCTTTGGGTTTTCACGAGTGTGAGGAGCCCCCTGCAGACATCCATGATGTTCTTTTTTTCTGATTATTGTGGGACGGATCCTCCGCAAATGATTCGATCCTAATTTTATGTTTCTGAGTTTATAGCCCACCATTCTTAAAAAAAAGTGATTTGACTACCTTTACAATCTATATTATATATAATTACGGAAGCAGAGAGAAATGAGAAGAAGTATTTTAGAGGTCTTTTTGATGGGTTGTCAACGTAGTAAAAAATCAGATTAAAAATATTTAATTAATTAAAAATAACAAATTTATATTTATAATATATTAAATAATTACTAGCCTATTAATTAAAATAATAAAAGAAAACAAGAGTTACGAGAAGATGAAAAAACACAAAGCAAAGGAAATCCAAAAGTCACAAATAAACTTTTATATAAAGCATGATAGATAGCATGATAGATTGGTCACGATAGATAGTAGTATATTTCTGAAGGTAAATATTCGATTTTTTTCATATGTTGTAGTTATTTTGTTCTCAATTATGTTGTTTTATTTTTATTAGACAATAGTTGTTATAGTTTTATCTTTCAGATTCATTTCTGTTGTTACCCATGTTCTATACCTCTCGCTATCTTATCCATGTTTTCTTTTTTATTTGTCTTTTTTCCTTCCAAACTGATAGCTTCAATTGAAGAAATCCGACAGAAATAGAAGATGCATGAACAACTAAAATCAGAAAACACAAAAGTGTCAAAAATTACAAGAAATTCTTATGTTTCTCAAGGTAATTATTCGATTTTTTTCCTATGTTGTAGTTATTTTTATTCTCAATTGTGTTGTTGTTTTCTTTTTATTAAATAATAGTTGTTATAGTTTCATTTTTCAGAGATGAAATTCCATTTCTATCGTTACCCAGGTTCCATACCTCTCGCTACCTTATCCATGTTTTTTTTATTTGTCTTTTTTTTTTCAAAATGCCTAAAATAAAGATTTTGTAAATTTGTATTCTTTTTTTAGTATATGTTGCTAGGTGTTATCGTTTCGATTGTTAACTCTTAACTAAAATTTAGATTTTCGGTTTTATATGAACTCAATTTTTGGCTTTCTCAATTGTGCTGTTGTTTTATTTTTATTAAACAATTGTTGTTATAGTTTCATCTTTCAGAGATGAAATTCCATTTCTGTCGTTATCCAGATTCCATACCTCTCGCTACCTTATCCATGTTTTCTTTTTTATTTATTTATTTTTCAAAATGACTAAAATAAAGATTTTGTATATTTGCATTCTTTTTTAGTATATGTTCCTAGATGTTATCGTTTTGATTGTTAACTCTAACTAAAATTTAGATTTTCGGCTTTCTATGAACTCAATTTTTAGTTTTAATTGAAGTTAGATTAATTTTTCTAATTCGGAACATGTTGAAATCCACTCATTTTTTTAGTTTGAGTTTAGCTAATTAATATGGATTGTATTTTTTATTTTTATGCATTTTGGTACAAATAGATATAAAGTTTCACACGATAGTTGTTCATTGAAGTTTGAGACATATTAAATAAAATATTAAATAGATATTGGAATATTATACTTACAATGAAGTTTATTTCAATATAAATTATGTTATATTATTATTATTATTATCAAGAAGTTATTTTTTCCCAATTTTCTAGACAAGGAGATTGTAAGCGTACGCTTGATAAGATGTTTATTTTTGAAGAATGTGGATTATGCTAGATACGAATTCAAAATCAAGGTAAATAAAAATAAATTTTGATGCTCAAAATCCTAAAAATGTACATTAATTATGGATATTGAGATAATTGCTTTTGCAACATTGGCTTATATAATTTTTAACTATTATATTATGGTTCGTACAAAATTGTTAGTATTTCAAGAGTTTTTAACAGATGAAAATGAAATATGATCATAGGACAAATTATTGAAAAATATTAATTAAGAAAATATTATTATTTGAATACTGAGTGGTTACAATTGCGATTTAATTCTATTTAACTAAAATTAATTTATGGACTTAATACTTCATTAAGAAAAAATAAAATGTTTAATTAATGGGCAAAAAATATTTTCACTCTCCTCTTTATACGCTCATGTCTCGACATTCTCTCTTATTTTCAAAAAAAAAAAAACCCGAGAGGAAGATGGTTCTCTCCTAATTATCTTTTTCGTCCCTTAATTTTTTTTTTCTATTCTTTTGTTTGTTTTTCTTACTTACAAAATTCAAGAATATATAATTATTAGAAAATATTAATGAAGTCAAATAAGTGATATCTACTAGTATGGCTGATATTCTATATAGTGAAAGAACGAAGAACAAATTGATCGAATGTCTTGATGAGATATTACGAGATGAAAATAGAAGAAATCATCATCTTAAACTGATTCAATTAGATATATTGGGTTATTGTAGCAGAATGAATAATTGAATTCGAATACTTGGTGATCATAAAATTCCATCAACCAAAATAATTATCATCAAGATGAATTTGTGACTAATTCTTACGAATTTTATTTTTTTATATGTAACATATTGAATTGATAAAGTTTCTTCATATGCAACATTAGAAAATATTGATTGTAATAGTTTATAGAATAATATATTGATGTTGCTTCCATTTTAACATAGATTGTAATTCTTTTGTATCGTAGATATAATATTTAATTGGGTAAATTTCAAAAAAAAAAAAACTGTGGTTTGGCCGATTTCCAAAAAAACCCTTGTGGTTTGTTAATACAAAAAAAGGACTGTGGTTTGCGCCGTTACCCGAAAAACATAATATGGCTTAACGGTGTTAAAACTGCTGACATGGCAAGGGGTAAGCTTGGAAATTCGAATTTTTTATTTTATTTTTTTTCCTCTCTTCTCCTCCTCCTTCTTCTTCCTCCTCCTACTTCTTCTTCTTCTTCTTCTTCTTCTTCTTCTTCTTCTTCTTCTTCTTCTTCTTCTTCTTCTTCTTCTTCTTCTTCTTCTTCTTCTTCTTCTTCTTCTTCTTCTTCTTCTTCTCTCATTCTCCTTCTCCTTCTCCTTCCTCCTTCTTTTTTTCTTCTATTCTTTTTTTTTATTTCCGATTTCCAGATCTCTTCGGAAATCTGGAAATTTTCCAGATTTCTGGAAAATTTTCCAGATTTCTGGAAAATTTTCAGAAATCTGGAAATTTCCGAAACTTAAAAAAAGAAGGAAGAAGAAGAAGGAGGAAGAAGAAGAAGGAAAAAGAAGAAGGAGGATGAGAGAAGAGGAAGAAGGAAGAAGAGGAGAGAAGAAGGAAGAAGGAGAAGAAGAAGGAAGAAGAGGAGAGAAGAAGGAAGAAAGAGAAGAAGGAGGAGAAGAAGAAGGAAGAAGAAGGAGGAAGGAGAAGAAGAAGAGGAGAGAGAGAGAGGGAAAAAAAATAAAAAATAAAAAAATTCGAATTTCCAATTTTACCCTTGTGCCACGTCAGCACTTTAACACCGTTAAGCTATTTTCCGTTTTTTGGGTAACGACGCAAACCACAGTCCTTTTTTTTTGTATTAACAAACCACAAGGGGTTTTTTGGAAATCGGCCAAACCACATGGGTTTTTTTGGAATTTACCCTATTTAATTTTAATTGTAGTTTAATTCAATTTTTGTTTAACTTATATTGTGATTCTTTTGTATCGTAAATATAATATTTAATTTTAATTATAGTTTAATTCAATTTTTGGTTTTTATTATATTCTAATATATTTCTTAAGTAATCTGCTATTTTATTATTATTGTTTCACAGAATATTTGGAATATGAAAATGTATTAAAATTCCTAAAAAATACAAATCATTGAATTTTGTAAAAATAAATAAATCATTCATCTTTAGTTAAAATTCTATAAAAAAATAGTCAATTATTTTTAAAATTAATTTAATTTGAATTATCATTAAAAAATATATATTAATTTTAAATATACATAATATAAATTTTTTTCATAGCATGATATAAAATTATTTAAAAGTAAATATGTCAATTTATTTATTTATTTATCTAAATTATATAAAAGTTTCATACCTCGTGCATAGCACGGGTTTTCGACTAGTTATTAATTTAAAATTAACATCCTATTAGTTTTTTTTCTTTTGAACCAACACATCCTATTAGTTAGTTATTAAGTCTTTTTTTTATATGAAATTAGATGCTGAATCTTGAGTTGTCATTGATTACATTAGTTATTATATTGTTTATTTTCTTTTATCTTTTTAGTAACAAGTGATTAATTGAATTAATTATTGAGTTGATTTTGATGAAAATTACTGAGTTGATTTTATTAACTATTTACATTAGTTAAATTAATTAATTTTTTTTATAAACGTATTATTGGGTAAATTTAGTTAGAAGCTAAATTAGTCAACTTCTATAATTTTTCTATTAAAATATTATTTTTTAATTATTAATTAAAATACTAATGAATTTTAATAAATATATTGTTGGGTTGAGTAAGTTTAATTAATTGTTCACATAAACCTCCAGATTGATTTTGTGGGTTACTAAACCCAGCCCCATATTCACACTTCCAGCCCCGAAAAAAGACCTAAATGCCCTTTGAACAAAAACTGAAAATTTGAATCCCTCCCAAACTCTCTCAAACTCATTTTCATCCGAATCAAAGACAAAACGTTTGATGGAAGACAATCCGTTATCACCGAGAGTAGACGGGAGTGATGCTACGTCCGAAGTCGAGGTATTTTTCCAATTTAACTTCCTTGCATTTCTGTAATTTGAATTGGGAAAAAAAATCTGGTTCGGCACTCGGGCGTGTGAGCATCACGCCTCACCACATGGTGGGGCGTATGAGTATCACGTCCCACCATGTGGTGGGGCGTGATAGCCACACGCCTCACCATGAGGTGGGACGCGATGCTCATACGCCCCACCATGAGGTGGGGCGTGATGTTCATATGCCCCACCATTAGGTGGGACGTGATGCTCATACGCCCCACCATGTGGTGGGGCGTGATGCTCACACGTCCGAGCAAATTTATGGCTGTTTTTCGGGTTTAGACACCGAAACGCTATAGAAATGTCACGTTTTGGAATGTAATGTTCGTTATTAATCATTTACAGGAGGTTTCGTGGGAAGAATTTGACGGAAACGGCATAGATTACAACTCGCAGTTTTTTCCTAAACAAACATTTCAAACATATCATGAAGCTGTTAACTGGGCAAAACAGACGGCAATTGGGATCGGGTTTGAGTTAACAACAGCGTCGCACAAGACGGGGCGCAAGTCAAAGTGAATATTGTTTAAATGTGCTCGTGGTGTTAAGAATTATAAAAGGAAAAAGGATGTGGATATGGATGTTATACTACGGAAGAATACAAAAACAAAGTACTGTGGTTGCAAATTTCAGATAAAGGTTATGGAAATCGGCGAATTGGGCGGTTGGGTGGTGAATGGGATTCCTGGAGATAGAGGACAGCACTGTCATCAGTTGGCTGTATATCGTCAGGGCTACAGACAGATGACCGGACTAAGCCCGGCTTCCAAAAAACTTGTTCGTGAAATGAGTTCAGCTCAAGCTAAGCCTTGTGCTATTTTTGCTGCAATCAAAGAAAAACATCCGAAGGATTGCCCGACACAAAGACATATCTATAACTACAGGGAGAAAATCAGGACTGAGAGCTTTGAGGGTCGGGATGTAATCGGTCAGTTTTATCGGCTTGCTATAGATAAGGACTATATACATTGGACGCAAGTGGTGCCGGGCAGCAATGTCGTGACTCACTTATTTATGGCACATCCAACATCGATCACACTGTTCCGATCTTATTACTTGTTTGTTGGTATGGATTCAACATATAAAACAAACAAGTATAAGATGCCATTCTTTGAAATAATTGGAATGACACCTTCTAACAAAAACTTCTTGATCGCCTATGCAATCATGAAGGATGAAACCGAGGGTAGTTACATGTGGGTGTTACAAAAATTGAAGCTTTTGCTCCAACCTGATGTGCATCCGACAGTCATTGCTACAAACCGGGAGTTAGGACTGATGCGGCCGGTTCGTGAGGTATTTCCTCATTCTCATCATTTATTGTGCACATGGCATATTAATAAAGATATGGAGGATAGAGTTGGCAAGTTGAGTGGAATGAAGAAGTTTGGTGAAATTTTTAAAAATTCCAAATGGAAACGTATAATTGAAGACCCGACAGAAGCTGAATATGAGGCGGCAGTGGTAGCCATGAAGAATACTACTGGCAACTGGCCTGGTGTGATTCAGTACGTGGAGACCACGTGGCTAGTGCATAAAGAGAAGTTTTGTCGAGCATGGACGAACAAGGTGTTGCACTTAGGAAACACCACAACCTGTCGAGTGGAGAGTTCACATGCACAGTTGAAACAGTGGTTGAATTCATCTACTGGTGCACTTGATACAGTGTGGGCGAAGGTGCACAAGGACATCGAGGCTCAGATCGAGGCGATCAAGTAAGACATTTATTCTGTTATTTGCTTTAATCTTTTAAAATTTAATACATTAGTTTTGTAATCCGTTATTGTATATAATTAGATACTCACTCGAGGACTCGAGAAGAAGATCTGCGGTGAATCACTGTGGAAAACCTTTCACGTATCTCGACTTACACGTTTCACATTACTGCTTGGCTGTACTAAATGATGAGCTCAAGCGTATGCACGCATTGAGTATGGATGTGGTAACTGAATGCGGATGCGTGTTGCCCATGACTCATGGCATTCCGTGTGCATGTGAGCTGAAAACATATATTGACACAAATGAATCGGTCCGTGTTGACCGCATCCATCCTTTTTGGAGATCTCTTGCGTTTGAAGGGTTGAGTGACATACCAGTTACTGCTCCAGTATATGCTGACGGGTCTGAGGATCACCGATTTTTTCAATCTCTTGTGGAAAAGGTTGAAAAATTAGATCCTTCAATGGTGCGTAGCATATCGATGTACATTCATGATCAGATAAATCCGGAACAAAGTGGCTTTAAAGAACCTGAGGTCAAAGACACTGTTAGGGGTAGACCAAAGGGAAATTCATCAACAAAACGAAATCCGAGTGCATGGGAGTACAATCAGTCACCACGAGGTCGAGCACGGTCCTCGGGTTCGAGGAGTAGTCGTAGTCGAGGCCGTTCTTCATCCTCATCTGTGCATAACAGCCAGATGCCGGGTATATTTTATTTCATTTATATATATGTTGAAGTTAAAGTAAATATATTTTTATTGATAAATTTCATATATTAATATTTTCAGTCGGATTTGATGCGGATATCGCCAGTTACCACCATTTACATCGGGTTCAAGGTCTCATCGTACCATTTATTACTGGATTCCATGATGTTGTAGCAGATGGTAACTGTGGATTTTGTGTTTTAGCCGATGCCATCATTTTTAACCAAGAGGAGTGGAAGCTGATGAGAGTGCTCATAGAGAATGAGATGCGGGCAAACCGTGATCTGTATGTGCCAGTGTACGGGAACGGATTTGATGCTGCCCTCACACGTATTAAATGGGCAGGAGCGGGTTGTGGTGAGTCCCACTGGATGGTGAGTCCGGATGACTTATTTGCTGCTGCATCTGTATTGAACGCAGTAATTTTCCTCTTTACTACAGAACAATTAGGATGTTGCACTATACTGCCGATGCGCTCGGACGATGGAAGACCACCTGAGCGAGAGATTGTGATTTGTCATTTGGGGAGTTATCGTCACTACATACGTCTTTATTTACATCCTTCGTTTCCAGTGCCTCCCATTGCCACCCAATGACGATTATTTTCTCATCAGAGTGTTCGTCACTTGGAGAATTTATACGCTGAAAGGAGAGAGGCTTGGACTAGATTATATTAGTTTTATATGTTGTGATTAATAATATTTATTAATTAACTTATATTATTTTTTGGTTTTAAGTACAATTCTGTAGTTACGGGTTTAACGGACTATTTACGGGTTTGACGAACTATTTACGGGATAAAAAAGCTATTTTTTTTGCCAATTCGACATGCGGGCGTATGGCCATCACACCTCACCTTGCGGTCGGACGTGATAGCCCCACGCCTCACCGCGTGGTCGGGTGAGGCCTTTTGCATGGATCAGACGGCTTCTGTGGAGGTCCTTGCGGTGACGATCAATTCGCCTTTGGATTCTCGGGATATTTCTGAGACTGGAGTTAGGGGAGAATTGATTGATGGGGTGCAAGGGTTGGTGCTACCGGGAAATATGAAAATGTCTTGGAAAGACACGGTCATGGGTGTGGTGGAAGAGGATACATCCTTTATTGGAGGCATGGAGGATGAAGACTTGGAGGGAATTTTATCAGATTCGGATATGGAGGATAAGGAACAAGACGATCCTTTATGTCCTATTATCCATTTGTCCTCGCCCGATAAACGATCCATTCGTTCTAAATGGAAATTGTCTTTAATAGTGACTATCCTAGGGAAAAAACTGGATTTAATTATTTTGCTTAGAGAATCCGGGCTCAGTTGGCTAAAAAAGGTAAAGTCAGTATCACTGACTTGGAAAATGACTATTATGTGATTAAGTTTACACAGGCTGAAGATTATGAAGTTGTCATTAATGGGGGCCCCTACATTATATCCAATCATGTTCTTGCCATAAGACCTTGGGTTCCTAACTTTAATCCAATAGATTGTTCGGTTAATAGGATTTTGACTTGGGTGAGATTCCCGAGTCTCCCGATTGAGTATTATAATGAAATATTTCTTAAGAAAATTGCAAGTCTTGTTGGTAAAGTCCACCATGTGGATAAAACTACTATTGGAGCTGAAAGAGGCAAGTTTGCTAGAGTTTGTATTGATGTTGACCTAGCTAAACCTCATTTGTCTAAATTCTATTTACAACATACAATCTACTACATTGAGTATGAAGGGATCCATAATATCTGTTATGAATGTGGGATGTTTGGTCATAATTATGAGGGTTACCCCAAAAAGAAGAAGGTAACCGAGGAGGTAGTTGAAGATGTCAAGGCTAGGGAATAAGGTATCCAAGGGGATGTGAGGAATTTCGGCCATTGGATGGTTGCTAAGCATTCAGGGAGACGAAGGACGCGCGCTCCTATGGCCCACAATATTCCTCCTAACATTAATAACGATCATATCCTGCTCCAAAATGATTTTGGAAGGAAGGAGAGGTCTAGTCCAAAGGATTGTGTGGCGTCTGACGGCCCTTTGGAGTCATGTTCTGGATCTAGGTTTGGGGTTCTTCCAGTGGATGAAGATCAAGTCCCTGGTCCTACTAATGATCAAGAAGAGATGGGCATGCCGGACTTCGAACCTGCAGATCCTGGAGGGAACAATGTGGAGACGGTTAACCCTTTGTTTGAATCCAAAGAAGGGGCCCAAGATTGTTCTCAGATTCAAGCTCCTCAAGTTTCTGTGTTGAATAAAGAGGTTAATTTTGCTAAAGTCAGTATTGAGGCTAGAAATGGGAAGGCCATGGGAATTAGTAAAATGAGTACGAAGAAACTCAAGGGTAGTCATAAGAATAACCAAAATTCTTTTGGTTTCTTGGAGAAAAGGGGGTCGGTAGGTACCTCGTCTAGGCTCTTAGGAGCCCCAAATAAATATCTGGTTTAGTTGGGTGGGCCTGTGTTTGTTGTCCTCTTATTGATGGATATGTTTGTATGGAATGTTAGAGGAGCAGCAAGCAAGGCGATCTGGATCCATGTGAAGGATTTAATTAAGCAGTTCAACCCGTCTTGTTTTGCTTTACTGGAAACTAAGATCAGTGGAGCTAAAGCAGATGAGGTGGTTACATTATTTAGAAGTTGGAAGTGTGTTAGGTCGGAGGCTTCTGGCCGCACTGGTGGTATTTGGCTTTTTTGGAAGCCTGATCTTGTTCATTTTGATATCGTGAAGATGGATAAACAATTTATTCACAGTAAAGTTACTTACCCTGGTAATAAACCCCTCTTTATTACTATTGTGTATGTTGATCCTATTCTTGCCAATCGTAAACGTCTTTGAGAGGTTTTGTTTACTTTAAGTACGAGTATGATGGATGCCTGGTTTGTAGCTAGAGATTTTAATGATATTGCTATTATGAGTGATCAAAGAGGGGGAGGGAATCACTATATTAATAGGCGTATTAATCATAAGCAGAATATGGATTTGTGTGGACTGTCGGATCTTGGTGCTGCTGGTCATAAGTTTACTTGGAAACGTAATAGTACATTTGTTCGGTTAGACAAAGTTTATGCTAATATTGTTGCTCAGAGCAGGTTTCCTGAAGCGGCTGTGTTGAATCTCCCCTTCCGTCATTCTGATCATTGTACTATCTTAGTCAGGTTGGTGAGAGCTCCTCGTCCTAGAGGGGAAAGAACTTTTAGGTATCTAGTGGCTTGGGAATCTCACCGAGAGTTTAAGAACTTTGTTAATGATAATTGGAAACCCCATTATAATGTCTTACTAGCTGCGGAAGGTTTAAGAAGTAATGTGGTGGGCTGGAATAAGAACATTTTTGGCCATATTATCAGAAGGAAACAGAAAATTCTGAGTAGGATTGAAGGCATCCAACGTATCTTGGAGATCCGGTTTGACCATAGTTTGAGTTGTCTTCTTAGATCCCTCCAAAATGAGTTGGAAGCCGTGCTAAGGCAAGAGGAGTTACTTTGGTTTCAGAAATCAAGGAAAGCTGGGATTAAAGATGGAGATCGGAATACGAGGTATTTCCATCTTTCTACGGTTATCAGAAGGCAGAAAAATCGGATTGATGCTATCAAAGATTCTAATGGTAATTGGGTTTACAAGGATGAAGAAATCCGTCTCTTGGCCCTCAATTTCTATAAAGAGTTATTTAAAGAAGACTCGATAGATTTGGATGGAGCTCTGTCTAGGTCTACGTTTCCGACTGTTTGTGAGGATAAGATTATTGAAGCTTTTCACCCTATTAATCAGAAAGAGATTGGTCAGGCGGTGTTTAGCATAGGTGCTACTAAAGCTCCTGGGGTTGATGGGCTCTCGGCCGGCTTTTATCATAAGCATTGGGAAACTGTTAAAGAAGGAATTTACAGTTTTGTTAAAGGGGTTTTTAATGGGTCTGAGGATATTAGGCTTATGAATAAAACTCTTCTGGTCCTAATTCCTAAAGTGGAGAAGCCTTCCTCTTTCTTACAAATGAGACCTATTAGTCTGTGTAATGTGATTTATAAGGTGGTTACCAAAATCGTGGCTAATAGACTTCGATGTATTCTCCCTGATATTATTAGCGAAAATCAAGACAGTTTTGTCCCGTGAAGACATATGATGGATAATATTGTTGTCGCTCAGGAGATGGTTCATTCGATGAAGGTCAAAAAGGGTAAGCATGGTATTATGGCTCTAAAGCTGGATCTAGAAAAAGCTTACGATCGGATTAACTGGAGTTTTCTTCTAGATAGTTTGGAGAGAGCTGGGATTCCGGATAATTGGAGGAAATTAATTGAGATTTGTATTTCTTCTCCTGTCTTCCAAGTTTTGATAAATAGGGATTTGTCCGAGGAGCTTACCCCTTCTCGGGGTATCCTTCAAGGGGACCCTATGAGCCCGTTCTTATTTGTTATTGTTATGGAGAGGTTAACTCATCTTATCCAAGATGTTGTGAGCACTGGCCAACGGAAAATACTCAGTAAAAGAAAATACTAACGGAAATCAAGTTTCATCCGGTTTCCATTAATAAATTATGTCCACCGGTCACTTATTGGTTCTTTGCGGATGATGTGATGATCTTTGTTGAAGGAAGTGAGGAGCAAATTGGTGTGATTATGGATATCCTCAGTAAATTTTTCTCTGCTTCGGGTCAAAAACTTAATATCCACAAGTCTAGAATGTTGTGCTCTAAAAATATGGACCAAATGGTCTGCAAAAGGATGAGTGAGATTTCTGGTATTCCTCTAACCAAGGCTTTTGGTAACTATCTGGGGTTTCCTCTCCATAGTGATAGAGTTTCTAAAGCTTCTTTTAAAGAGATCTTCGATAGATCTAATAGCAAATGCGCTAGTTGGAAAGCTAAATCCCTTTCACTAGCGGGCCGTCTTACCTTGATCAAATCAGTGAACTATGCGGCTCCTAATCACATAATGCAAGCTTGTAGGCTTCTGAAGCCTGTTCTTAATGGTCTTGATAAAATTAATCGTCGGTTCCTATGGGGGGACTCGGAAGAGGGAAAAAATCATCTTGTTCCTTGGAAAGAGGTTTGCCAACCTAAGGATATGGGAGGTTTGGGGATTAGACAAGCCAGGGATAATAATAAAGTGTTGTTAATGAAGCTACTTTGAAGGATGTGGCAATCCCCGTCTGCCCTTTGGTTTCGGTTATTGTGCGGAAAATATAGAAATGATAGGATTTTTGGGGGACCGAAAGAGAGGGTTCATAATTGTTCTTTCTTATGGAAAGGGGTTAACGCTGTGTTTTTGGAGTTTTGCTCTGGGATTGGTTGGTCGGTGGGCAATGGTAGATCTATTAGCTTTTGGAATGACATTTGGCTTGGGAAGAAGCCGTTATTAGATGTTTGTACTTTTTTGCCACCTCTGGAGATTCGTAATTGGAGCATTTCTGATGTTGTGGATTCGGAGGGAGATTGGGTTTGGTCGAGATTTGAGGCCTTCCTTAGTCTGGAAACGCTCCTGAAGATTTGGAGAGTTAAAGTTAGTAGCAAGGATGAAGATAGGGATAATCACTGTTGGTCCCTTACGAACAATGGTGCTTATTACTGCAAATGAGCTTTTGAGGCCTTTAATCTTAATTTGGATGCTTCTCCTTCCATCGTTTGAAAGAATATTTGGGCCTTGAAAATCCCGTATCGCATTAGGAGTTTCCTGTGGCTTGGTGCAAAGAATAGGTTGCTTATAAATGTTGAAAGGAAAAGACGCCATCTAGTGGATTCTGATACTAGTTGTAGATGCAAAACTCAGGCGGAAACCATCTGCCATGTCCTTAGAGATTGTAGTAAAAGTAAAAATGTGTGGAGGAAAGTTCTTCCGGTACATTTGCTTTCTGACTTTTTTGCCCATTCTGATCTGGATTGGTTTATGGATGGGGTTAGTAGTTTGTTATTTCCTGAACTGGAGCATGGTGTTATCCTCTTTGCCATTGTCTGTCATCAGCTTTGGCAGTGGAGGAATGCTGATATCTTTGGAGATGGAGCTATTGTTATTCCTAATTTACTTGTTTTCTTCTCTAAGAAAATCAATTCTATTATTAATAGCTTCAAAGAGGATAATTTATCTAGTACTATCCAGAGAACTAGTGTTCAGCTATTGGGATGGAGTAGACCTGGTGAAGGGATAGTTAAGTTAAATACTGATGGCTCTTGTCTTGCTGACGGCAGAATTGCGGCAGGAGGTGTTTTGAGAGATGCGGGTGGTGCTTGGGTGTTTGGCTTTGCTCAGAACCTGGAGTTGGGCTCTTCCTTTTCTACTGAGCTCTGGGGGATTTTCTTTGGGCTTAGGCTTGCCAAAAATCTAGGTTTGAAAAGACTTCTCGTGGAATCGTGGAATCGGACAACCTTGAAGCGGTCAAAATGATCTCTGATAATAAGACTATGGGTCTAGGTTGCCAAAATTTAGTTAAAGAAATCAAAAGATTGTGTGCTTCCTTCGATACCATCAGCTTTGGCCATGTCTACAGGGAGCAGAACCGGATAGTTGGCCGCCTTGCGGCTGAGGGCCATGTGAGTTTATTGGGAGTCTCTACTTTCTCTTCTCCTCCGGACTTCCTTTTTTCGTTACTCTCGGATGATCAGGTGGGAGTTAGCTTTCCTAGGCTAATCTCGGGTTAATTTGTGGGGCTTTTGTTTGTTTGTTTTTTCTTTCATTCTCCTGCCAAAAAAAATAAAGCATATTTTCCAATTTTAAAGGATGTGTGGTTTGCTTGACATTCTCAATATAGTTTTAACTTTGATATAATATGAATCAATTTCACTAATGGAAGTTCACATGTATTTATTTATAACAATTGTGAGTTTTATGTATGTCACAACCGTGGCCATATTTTTTTTTTTTAGATTTTATACCACTTCCAAAAAAAATTGATGTGTAGATATAAACTAAATATATATAAAGATGAGATATAGTGAAATGACATGTTAGTTGGTGATGATTTTGTAAACATTAAAGACATGTGGTTTATATAAATAATATTTTTTAAGGTATAGTAGGATTTTAAAGTTAAGTTTAGTTTATTAATAAATAAAAAATAGTTATATATGTATGTGTATAGTTGTTAACATGACAAGAAATGTGTCTAAGTGGTTTGTTAGCATGAAAATTAAAATATTGGGATAAGTTTTAAAAGAAATTATAAATTAGGAGTAGCAAAACTAAAACTAAGATCTCCCATGTATTATAATATAAAACGGTGAGTTTAAGAGTTTTCCATTTTAATAGTTGGGGATTTTGATGAATTTGAGTCCCCAAATTAAATTATATATTGCAAGAGAGTTAAGAATTTTAGGCTCAAATTAAATTTCATGATTTTCAATTGAGTTGTTAAATTGAGGATTTTGATGAATTTATTTTTTATTTATAAAACAAAGTATAAAGTTTAAATTTTGGTGAATCTCAATTTGCTTATTTGTTAATTGTTTATGATTTAGTATTTTGGAAAATAATTGAGAAAAGATATTGAGAAAGTTGATGTTATTAGTGTTTGTATGATTTGGATTGAAATCCAAAAATGATATTGACAAGTTGTGATATTTTAAAAAAACAGATAAAGGATTTTGTCTGAGTAGAATTGCCCAAGTAGTTAAAAGATTATACTGAATGACGGTACGACCATGATCCATAGCTGGTGATAGATGATATACATTATAGTTGTATATAATAAGACAATTGTTTTACAATTTACATATACAGTTAATGCTCATATCGTTGTTGAGGCATGGACCAAGTTTCATACAACTTACTCTTCGGGATCGCGATTGCTTATTCGTATTCTTTGTGCTCAATTGTAAGGATTA
Organism: Euphorbia lathyris; assembly: GCF_963576675.1. Taxonomy (NCBI): domain Eukaryota; kingdom Viridiplantae; phylum Streptophyta; class Magnoliopsida; order Malpighiales; family Euphorbiaceae; genus Euphorbia; species Euphorbia lathyris. The sequence continues at coordinate 29,310,753 of NC_088916.1, read as the reverse complement.
ACTCGTTGAAATGGTAAAATCACCACCTATGTTTTGAAATAAAAAAGTCTTTTTTTAATGCAGATCATTTCAACACTTTATGAGTGAGGATGACCTCGTGGATGTCGTTCTCTTGGGTCTTAAACCTTCTTATTGATCCTTTATTAAGGCTATTGAAGCTCACCTTGAGCCTATCAAGTGCGATGATCTCAATGGCTTATTTCTTATTAAGGAAAGGCAACTCTTTCGTGACATAATTTTGAAGCCACATCCACCTATTGACCTCTATTCGTCTCAATACCATCATGGTTCACAAACAACTCATAGAGGCGATGGACGGGGCATAAATTCCAAGGGTGGTCTTAACAGGTACCATTCTTGGTAAAATTCATAATTTGAGTCCTACAATGATAATGTTGGTAATGCTTTTGGAAATTTTCGATACACTAATGCTTCGAGCTAGGGATCCACTCCAAATATTGATTTGGGTACAAACTCCCTCTCCCACCTAACTTGTCACAACTGCCGAGGGTTAGATCATGTAGCAAGGCTCTTCCCTTACCAAAATTAGTAAGCTTTCTCTATGTTCGTCATGTTACTTGAGAAAAGTCATACATTACTATTTGCTTTATCTAATACTATTTCCACTACTCAGCTTGAATCAATGTGCGTTGATGTCTATGGTCATGCTCCCGTTGCTTCTATGGATGAGTATCATTACTATGTCTTGTTACTTGATCATTATTACACCAAATGTAGTTTGGTTTACTTTCTAGTTTGGTTGAATTGTTTTTGTACAAGGCCAGGTTTGTTCGTCGGAAAATATTGTGTTTTGGAAAATGTTGGGTAAGGTAAAATTTTGTATTGGAAAATAAAATATTTTCCAGTGTTTGGCTACATCACCGAAAAACAAAAAGAAGTGATTAGTGACTACTATTTTCAAAAGAGTAAGAAGGAATTGAGTAGAGTTCCAAAAACTTAACGAAATGTTTTACTTTTTTCAAAAGGGTACAATATTTTCCTCACTTCATCAAATTTTCCTGTTGACTAACTTAAAATTTACTGTTGACTTATTTTCCTAAGCAAACAAATGCCAAAAAATCAGGAAAATATTTTCCTGCATAGGCAAAAAAATGACGCCTAAGCATTTCAATCAGGCGGATGTGGTGAAAGCATGAAATTAACATATTTTTTTTTGATCCCATGGAATTAGTCATTGTATCTCTTACCCTTATACACCCGAATAAAATGGGAATGCCGAAAGAAAGCATGACCATATCGTTGAACATGGTCTTGATCTCCTTCATCGTGTACATGTACATATCAAAATTTTGGACATATTCCTTCGGCACTGCTACTTATCTAATCAATCTTACTCTGATGTCAAATTTGAATTTTTCTATTCTTTATCAATTTCTATTTGGTGAAGCTCTTTATTATTATCTCTTCGTGTTTTTGGTTGTTTGTGTTTCCTTAACTAAGTTCATATACTAAATCTAAGTTTGATACCTGCTCAAAAGCATGTATTTTCTTGGTTATACCAAACTTCACAAAGGGTCTAAGTGTTTTGATCTTGTTTCGTCTAAACTCTTTATTTCACGTCAACGTTTTGTCTGATGAACATGTGTTTCATAGTTCGATGTTATTTGGTGAAATGTATATAGAAGTTGCTACTCCAATTAGGCAACCTATACTAGAACCATTACCTACCATGCTAGCCACTCCCCAACCTTCTATTATTTCACCAATGGGCCACCAAATAACACACTGTTGTAGACACCGAGTCGGAGGACCTATGACGAAAACCCATAATAGACGGTTAAAGCGGTTGATTCCACTAGTTTAAAAATAAAAATCACGAAAAGACCCTGAAGGATTGGGTGTCGGCAAGTAGGCAACTAACGGCGTCCCCTGGCAAATGGGCGTCCTACGAACGCCAGACACGGCGCTCAGCGCGCCAAACGCTCGTCCAGCGGGCGTTTGACGAACGCCCGACACTCGTCGGGCGGCCACCTGACTCCCATTGGGCGAGCGCCCAACGAACGTTGGGCGTCGTCCAACAGAAGTTGGGCGTGCGCCCAACGATCGCTGGCGAGCGCCCAGTAGCGGTGGGCGCGCGCCCAATGATTGCTGGGCGAGCGCCCAACAGCGGTGGGCGCTCGCCCAACGATTGCTGGGCGAGCGCCCAGCAGCGTTGGGCGCGCGCCTAACCAGCGTTGTGCGTCGCCCAACAGAGGTTGGGCGTCGCCCAACCAGCTGTTGGGCGTCGCCCAATCTTGGGGATCTGTGCCTATAAAAGGCACGGAACCCCATGCATTTGGGGAGGAAGTTTGGGAGCTTCTCTCTCTAAAAAAAATTATTTTTAGAGAGAGAGTAAATTTTTGGAAAAAATATTTTTTTTCCTAAAAAATTGAAAATTCCCAAAAAGTTAAATATTTTACAAAAAAACACCGAAAACACCGAAAATCACAACTCGTGGAATCAACCAACTTCGACTGTCAATACCAATCTTGAGGTATTATCTGAGGACTAGTCTCGTTTAATTTATTTATTTTATTTATTTTTAGTTTCGTTTATTTATTTAGTTAGTTATTTATTTATCACGTTTATTTATTTTTCCGTATTTATTTAATTCCCGTCTCGTACTTAATAAACGTTTTGGTTTTGTTTTAAATGAAAAACCTCGTTTTAAGATCCCAATACGAACCGTGACCCGATTTAAGGATAGTTCGGGATTAAAACGTTGTAAATATAGAATTTTAAAAGTTTTTTAAATTAACGTTTTAAAGATAAAACATCGTTTTGGGATACTCCGTTATAGACTATGATCCGATTTGGGTAGTTCGGGGACCAAAATGATAGAATAGATTAGATCTAAAGTATTTTAATAAATCTGGAAAATATAGGGACTGTTTCTGTAACTTTGCTGTTTCTGTCACTAAAGGCAGTTTACGACGGATTTTCCATCGGTAAAGCTGCTGGAATTTTAAAAATCCCCTTTTTAAGCCTTTTTCTTAACTTTTTTGACATTTGGCCTTATATATATATGTATGTAATTATGTAATTTATTTATTAAAAGTGTTTTGGGGTTCTATAACTAATAATTAGATATTTTATACTTATCCATTTGGTATTTAAACTTAGTTTATATCACTTTAGCTTTGTAAAGTAATATATGTGTATTTATATATAGTTTTTTGGTTTATTCAAGTTATATTAGCTATTATTTGGGAGATAGTTGGTTTAAACCTTTGGGGATAATTAATTTATAAATGCTTTTGGGTTATTGAACCTTATTTTTGAGTATCAATATTTAGATGTACATTAAAGGGTTTTTTTTATTCTATATACTTATTATGTGAAAAACTATTTTGGGATAAATGTTATTTTCTTATTTGTAAACTTTGTCCATTATTTTCATATGTTTTTAGAATAAAGTGTACTATATTTAGTATTATTTTCATTATCCTTATTTTATATATATATATATATATATATATCTAGTATTTCTTCACTTATTTTTAATCTATAGATATATCTCTTATTTTTTGGCCAAAATGTGTACATATATGTATATTTACCCTTCCTTTTTGACATCTATACGTATATATTTCAAGTTTGTTTTATTGGGTGAGTTTTGCGATTTAAATTGTTCATTATTGTAATTATGTTCAAGTGAGGAATAGTTTAGGTGAAAATGGGAAAAAGAAACCACAAAAAGATTTCAACTTGCTTATTTAAACTAAAAGTTTCTAGATATTCTAAAAGTGTAAATAAAAGGCTTTTTTTTACCACTTTAAACCACTTCCTAAACATCACGTTTTAAAACCTTAATCCGTTCCAACGACGGATTAAGTGAACCTTGTAATTAAAATCGTTTTCCTTATAAATAATAGAGTTTTGAATCATTTTCCTAACTAAACGGTTTTGTACAAAAATAAATGGACTTGTATGCTTAATCACGTTTTTGAGTTAAAACTTCTTATTCCACGTTTTCAAACGCTCGAGTCGTTCCAACGGCGATTCAAGCGAAAATCATAAAAACCAACGGGGTTTTGAAACGCGTCTAAATCGTTCCAACGGCGATTAAGGCACGAACCATGTAAATAAACTCGCTTTTTGGGAGTGAGATTAGTTTAGATTGAATGTATGGCTTAAGACACAATTCACGTTGTAAATAAACCAATTCTTTCTTCTATCTCCCTCTTTCTTCCATATAATCTAAATTCATGTAAATGGGTGATTCTTTACTAATATGGCTTTCAATAATATGCTCAAAACGGTTTTCAAAACGAGAAAGAAAAGGTTTCAAATGAATTTTAAACTTAAAGAAATATGCGATTAGTCCGTTAGCGCCTAACATGCTAAGTAGGAGGCCGGTGGTTCATAACCGGGCGATGTCGGGGTGCCTAGTATCCTTTCTCCGGAAAGGAGCTAGCCTTCTCGGCTCGTACCTAAGTTTTCCGAACCCTCACCGATCTCCTGCAAGGGATCGGTGTTCATTTCCCATTCGTGGGTGGCGACTCTTCCATACTCCAAGCTCCGACCTTGCCGAGCAGCTTGATTCCGCGATTGGTTGCTTTCGGCGCCAATCACAGCATCTGCCGTCAATGGTGTCCACCCCCCGGGTCTTCCGGGCGAGGCCGCGGCACCTACAAGTGGCGACTCTGCTGGGGAAGCAAGAAATTTGATTCCGGAAGGCGTGTATTAAGCCCATAACGGGGACGGATCGTATTATTTCTTTTAGTATGCATTCATAAGCATTATTGCAAACCTTTTGGGTAATTTACGCGAAACCTCTATTGAGAGTCCATTCGTCACTCGAAAGAGGCTAGTGTAAGTTTCCCCTTGCAGTAAGGCGCCAAAGGGTCCCCATCCATTCGTTAGGGGCAAATTTGTGCGTTCCTGTGAGGTCCCGCGATCAGCCGTGTCAGCATATAGTAGCTTTAGAAGTTGCCATAGGATTACCCGTTACTATTTTTGATGTGATAAATGAATCAATTCGTGTTTTCAAATTGCCATGATACGTGTCTAATCCTAAAATATGTAAAGAAAATGAAATGATGCGTTAATATATACTCTTAAACCGATATAAAAACTACCCCAAAACACCGAAACGATTTGAACTAACGACGACTTAGTCATCTCGTATGAATGAACTTGTGCGACCCTCCTGGTCCATTTTCGTGTCCCGGAGAAGGCACATATTCAGGAAATACATTATAACGTAAGCACATATTAGTACAAATCGCTTTGGTATTAAGGATAGTTATGTCTCGATTCAAAAGACTATATTAACAATAGCCATTATTCACATTCTTTAAATACGTTAGGATAAAGCGAGATTATGACGAAACAAAAACGAAGAACATTTCTGTTTTGAACGACCCTGTTGTAACGTAAAGAGTTTCGTGAATGTGGCCCATCCCTTCTGAATAAAAAACGAGCTCTTACGTTACACCTTGCATTGTTCTAAGGAGAAATGGACATATCTGCAAAAGTGACTAAGAAAATAAAAGGAAAATAAAAATAAAAACGACCAAAATCATTCCATATCTACGATATATGTCAATCCCGATAGTAGTTAAAGAAAATGAACTGATATCGTTAAATACGTGCCTCGAACTGGTATATACGCCGCTTAAAAATCACAAAGCCGGATTAAGCTAAACCGCATGAATGCACCATATGGACGAGACTGTGGGTTTGACTAATGGCTCGATCATTTCGACCATCACCAAAACTACAAGAAATATGGCCCAACCTGCATGTTTGCTTAGTTCGTGCCTAAATAAAAAGAACGGTAGTATCCCTGCTTCGAATAAGCATGCGATTAAATGAAGCGTTGATTTTCTATAACCACGCTAGGATGGTATACCCCGTAAATTGGAAGAAATAAAGAATTGTTACTAGCCGAAAGATTATCGTGCGCTCGAATAAGACTCGCCGTCTTTTCACGTAGCTAAAACGAGCAAGCGGATTTTGATGCTAAAAACAAACACGTTACACGATGAGTCCGTTCCCTAAAATAAAATCCAAAAGTGATATTGTCACTAAATAAACACGTGGTTACGTCTCTCGATAGATCCAAAAGATCCCATCGTAATCCAAAAATAGAGATACGAACCCACGCGAATAAAGGGAATGAGTTATTGTCAATAACGAACGATTGAACCAAAAGAATAACTCATACCGCGTCTAAATCCGAGACACGCCAAAAGGGAGTCAAAACCCGAACTAATGCGTCTCGTGAAATAACAAAAGATGAGTTATTCAAAAGGACAATCCAATTTGGTCGATATCTTAGTCACTAAACGTCGATACGTCAAAACGAATTGTATTGTTTGATTAATGATTTATTTTTCCTGCAATAATCGACGGCATCACGCGTCCCCTAGACTGCAATATGAGCCCCAAACCAAAATCCTAGGAAAGAGACTTGGGCCATCGAGTGTGTGGAGGAATAAGGGTGGAAGAGAGATGTTGTGATACGTGTAATTAGACTAACGTTTGTTCTTCTTAACTTATATATCCGTAAATAATAAATGCACAAACCACGAATCATGCATATAAAATCATGCATACATACTAATGGGTACTGCTCGTGCAGACATCATCATTAAGAGGTCGTGGTTCCGTGAGAGTAGTCAGCTAGTCAGACAGTTCGACCGGTTACAGATTGTCAGCACCGAACCATCACAGTCTGCAATTGCGGCTTCTGAATCATCTTTGTCCAAGTCAGCTCAACCTTCTGTCAGTATGTCCACGCCAGATGAGAGAATAGCAAGGTTAGAAAGAGTCGTAAACGACATCAACGATCAGCTGACCGCAATTTTAGTCCAGCTAACTGGGTTGGCACTGAAAGATGACAAGAGTGGTAGTAAATATGTCAAGAATGGTGCGAACTATGGTCCCCGTTTTGGGGGAGAGGATAACCATCAGGATTGCATAACAAGCAGTTTAGGAAAGAGAAAGCAAAGGGAGGGGAATGAAAGCCACACATCACACAGGAAGTGTGAGACCCACGTGGAGTTTAGACTCCCTGACGTGAAGAAGTTTGATGGAATTGGGGATCCTATTGCCCATGTGAACCAATATATGGCAGTGATGAAGCACATAATTCTGACTCAGGAACAGATCCTAGGGCTGTTCAGTGCCTATCTGGAAGGAGCTGCCCTCATGTGGTTTCATGCGTTGCCGCTTGGAATGAAGGGAGATTGGAAAGAACTGGTGAAGGCATTCATCACCCAATATAGCTTCAACACTATGTTTGAGGTTACTTTAAGGGAGCTAGAGAGCACCAAGCAGCAGGCTAGGGAGTCCTTGTCCGACTTTGTGAGTAGGTGGAGAGCTCAGGCGGCAGTTATGAAACAGAAACCGTCGGAGTAGGATCAGATCCAGGTGGTAATCGGCAATACTTTGCCGTATGTTAAGAATGAGCTGCGGTGTATGCATTTCACCGATTTTAATCAGATATATAGCTACGCTTGACAGTTGAGGGGGATGGAGAGTTGAAAAGAGCTTATACTAAGTGGACGAAGTTGGGGTACAGCACCGGAGGGCCAAGTACTAATGTAGAACCTACCGCGGTAAAGGTGCTTGAACTCAATGCTATCAAGAAAAGGCAGTTCACCCAGTTTGATCAGACTTATGCAAAAGTTTTCGAACGATTGCAGAAAAATGAGCTACTGAAAGCTCTTACTCCCAAGAACAAGACATGACCCACACCACAAATGATAACCAATAGGTATTGCGAGTTCCATAGTAACTATGGGCACACCATTGAAAATTATGAGAGGCTAAAGCATAAGATCCAGGATCTGATTGATAAAAAGAAAATAGTCGACCCATCGTCAGCAAGCCCTCCCCCTAAGCGCAATCCATCGCCTAGTCATAGGGTGAGCGCAATTGGATCTGGGTTGGAGGAGAGCTTTGTGGTGGAATCATTCTGTGAATTTAAGGAAGAGCTTTTGAGTTTCGAAGACAAGTTAAATATGGGAAATGGATTGCATGTATCCGTCTTAGGAGAAGGACTAACAGAGGAAGTGATAAATAACGAAGGAAAATCCGAAGAGGTGTCATCTCAGAGGGCCAGGCCCGTGTTGAGTTTGTTCAGTGGGGTAAAAGATCCTGAAGCCCATTTGTTCGGATATGTGCGCACTATGTTTAGAGAGCCACATGAGGTGGAAGATGTCGCTCCGTGGTTCTATATATCGCTAGTGGGCGAACCTTTGAGATGGTTTCAGTTGCTACCGGAATCGACTAAGCATGATTGGTCACTGATGTCAAGCTTGTTTTTGATGAAGTATCGAAAAGCCAAAGCACATGCGGTGAAACATAGCGCGATGCAAATTGGGCCTATCAAACGCCCGTTTCCAACTGTCCGTAAGTATAATGAAGGCAAGGACCCCATGGAGCACTTGCATTTTTATCTGTCTGCTACGGGTCCCCTAGGCTTCAAAGAAGAGGAAATTACGAGTTTGTTTTGCAACTCGTTGGCAGGAGAATCACTGGTGTGGTATATGTCTCTTCCGATGAATGTTAAGGTGAATTGGGCTGAAATGAGTAAGAGATTCATCAAGAAATACACCGCATGGGGACATCCGAAAGAAATGCCTGAGTCACCCGATGAGGAGACACCGGAGGCGGTATTAACCATGGCTAAGTACAAGGGACATGAGAACCCCATCGATCACATAAACTGTTTCCGCGCCCACATGTATGACGCTGGACTCTATCGTAGTGAGTTGATTCAATATTTTCCAAAGACGCTCACAAGGGAAGCTTTGATGTGGCACCGAATGCAATCGGGGAAGACAAAAGGGGATCGGGGATCCCTCATGGAGGCCTTTGTACGGAGATATGAGACATACATTCTGTGGACACGGTCGTTGGAGGATTTAGAAAGGATCAAGCAGTTTCCCGAGGAAGCATTCGTGGATTATGCAAGAAGATGGAGGTTCAAGTATGCCTCATGTCAGGTCACTTTGAGCGATCAAGAGCAACTTATGTGCATTCGAAAGAGGGCTATTCCACTTGTGGCAAAGAGGTTGAGCATGGTGTTTATCGCGCCCGTGCCCGCGGATCGCGAACTGTTATCTCTGATATGTGGCTCCCGCTCTACTGGTTTTCAACAGTGTTGGATAGTCCCTCCAAGGAGACTGGTTCAATGGGTTTTCGAGTCGCCACCAATCAGTTTGACGGTCTGATTGGACACCGGTTTGCTTCCGAATTGACCCATTCGGGTAAGTTCGGATAAGGTAATGGTCTGCGATGATTCTAAGTTCGGTTTCCAGTTACGTGTAGGGAAGAGACATAATCTCACCCTACCCCGCCCGATAAATCGGTACTGTTGTAGTCCTATGTGCTTGTTTTACGTGTTTTCGTTTACTATTGCTTTGAAATGTTGTTAAATGTATCAATTCAAGCCTTCGACGATACTCGTAAGGTTGCGGTCATACGACCGTAATAGGATCGTTATCCAACGATCAAAATTGATATGGAAAACCCGTAAATTATTTTTATTTGTCGATTAAACATAGTTCAAAATATATATATATATATATATATATATATATATATATATATATATAAAGATATAATAGTTCGTAGTTTGTTAATTATTTATCATTCATTTATTTAGATCATTATTCAATGATTTAGATAATCGGATTTTATAATTTCTATCCAGCCATTGAACCCAATTAAAAAAATGAATATTGGAAGATTATTGTATAATATATGATCTTATTATTTATCCGGACCATTATTCAACGGTTTGGATAATCGAGTTAATTTGTAACCGCTATCCAGCAATTAAACCCGATATATACTAAAATTATCATATTTTATTAGTGCATGGTTTATTAATCGTTTATCACGTTTTATTATCTTACACTTACCGTGCATATGATTATGACATAACCGTATGCATTGGGTAATAGAAGTAATTGGGAATTCGTGAATGACCTATATCGTTTTAGGAGTTCGAATCATGTCGTCATCAATTTTAAGCGGACATTTGAGAAGCGAAAAGGATATTCGGGCTAAATTACAAATTAAAGTTAACGGGGTCAGTGGAACGGATTTATTTATAAACTAATTTAAGCTATAAACAATTAAAGTTAAAGTTAATTTAAACTAAAAGAGAAAGAAATAAATTCAAACAATTTATTAACTAATCTTTTTCCAACCAACAAGTAAACCATGTTAAGTTAACAGAGATTTAGAATTAAGCTTTAATAATGAGTTAGGTAATTAAAGTGAATAAATTTGAAACTTATTAATAGTAAAGAAAGAAAATGGGCTATAGCTTAAACAGTAAAAGTCTTGAGGGACGGATCAGCCCTGAATTGGATTCGGATCCAAAGTGCTTGACCCGGTTTAGATTCCCCATTTCAGAATTAGGAATCCCTAATTTCTCTACTTCTCTCTGGACACTCGATTTCTTCCCCTCTCTCCTGCCTTCACCATCTTCCACACCGGCGGTTAGTCCCTAGTCGGAGCGGCGGGGGTCTTTTCATGGAGTCTGCCGGCGAAGACATCGTCTGAGGAACGACGGTGAGGAGGCGGTGCCCTGGTCGATTTTTATTTCTGGAGATGAGGGAACTGCCGTACCGAACGGAGGAGGTAAGGGTGTCCGCGACGTCAGACCGGCCTCGGATTGATTCCGGCGATGGAGATGTAAGTTTCCCTATTCCCTTACCATTACGACCTCACCTCACCTCACTGTGTTCGTTTGGTTTTGCTGGAAAGCCACGATTAAGGTTTTCTTCGTTTAAAGCTCAAATTGAGATTGAATTTTTTCTATGCTTAAGGCTTAAATTGAGATTGATTTCCCTATGGTTCAGGAACTGAGATACAGATTTATAGGCACATATCATGCCATTTTTTATTTTCCTGATGATTCAAAGCTAAACTTAATTTACTGATGGTAATTTATGGTACCTATGCTTGTTTTTTCTAAAATTGTATATACATATGGCTGTGGTTCCTTAGTCTTTGTGTTTTTTGGGTATTTCGATTATCTTATGGATTGGAATGCATTTAACAGGGGAAAGGTATTGCTAAGGTTGAGGTTGTGGTTGAGGGATCCTTACCATTTTTTAGGTCCTAACCTTCTCAATAGGCATATTCAGCAGGTTTTCATTTTAGGATTGTTGATTTTACTTGGTGTTCTTACTAGCTGGGATTTTAAACGATGCCAGTATATAAGACTACATTTCTCAATCCTAGGATGATTTAACTCCGAGCAAATAAATAAATGGGAGCTAGTAAAGATTTAAATCAAATATTGTACAAATGACAAAGCCTTTAGACAGGAAACATGATAAATAGGCTAAACCTTCAAAATGTACTGCAACTTAAAAATGAAAATGAAACTGCAAAAGCGGAATTGTATTACATTACCAACCTTACAAAGCGGTACCAACTTCGAGTTTGGAACTCCTTAACAGGAGTATTGCTTTCCAATTACAAATAGAACAGACCAGATCACCTAAAGCTAGAACTCTCTCTACTACAATAGAACAGACCAGATTACCTAAAGCTACATTTTTCAATCCTAGGATGATATAACTTTTTATGTTTCTGCTCTTTTCTTTTGCTGTGTTTTTCTTTTTCCGTTCTAATATTCTTGCCCCTCTTTTCTTTTGCTCTAATCTTTTTTTTCCTTTTTTGTTCTAATGTTAATGTTGGTTTCCTTGTTTCAGGTGCCAGCCTCATCCATTTATAGATATGACCAGGGCATCCAGTGATTGAGAAGGGTTGTCCTGTTGTGATGAATTGTCTTTTCTTCTGCAGTGCAGTGGCTGGTTTCAAGGGCTGCCCAATTTTGGCTCCTTCTTCTCTTTGGACTCAAGCCAAGTAATGCACTTGTCCCTTGTTTCAGAATGGCTGTTTTCAAGATGGTTCTGGATGCAGTGGCTATCTTCAAGATGTTTGTCCCTTCTTGTTTGAATTTTGGATTGAAGATTGTTTTGGCTGTACTTTGGATGGCTTGGCTGTAGAAACATTGAAATTAGTTTTTTGTAAAAATGTAAAGTTTATTTTTCTTAATAATAGCACTTTATCTTATTTTTTATAGTGCACTTTATTTTACTTTTATTCCATTACTTTTTCAGCTTATTAATTCATTTGTTGTAAGATAATTTTGGAAATTATACTCTAAATATAATTTATAAACCAAAATCCTTTTAAAAGTAAATATGGATAACTTTAAAAATTGATTTTGTCATAGCTTTGTATTTAGATTATAGGGATTTCCAATATAATTTCACAACTAATGAATTAAAGTTTGAAAATTAATCTAGCCAATTAGATATAAGTTGAACTTAACTAATGAATTTAAAACACAACAATTTCAAAACTCATATTTAGAATACAACAAATTATATTTCAAATATAATTTATGACCTGAAAAATATTTCTATTCCAATAAATCACATCTCTAATATAATTTGATAATTATACCGAGATATAAAAAATTGGTATAAAATATAATTTTCTTAATAAATTATACTCGTAATAGAAAGTTTGCATTTCTAATATAATGCACGAATTTGTTAGAATTCTAAATATAATCAGTTAAAGTTTTTTTTTTTTAAAAATGTCCCGGACAAAAATGAGTATCTACAGCTGCCCCCCTTTGTATACCTCCATTAGAAATGGAGTATACAAAGCACACATAGATAACCATTTTTGCACTTTATTATGAAAAACTAAAAACAAAGAAGGATTTAGTAAAACTTCCTGGATGTTTGGATCAATCTGTATTGATCTGACTTGATTCGTGCTGATTTGATTCTGATATGTGAGCTTTTATAGCGGCTCCCCGCGACTTGTGTGAGCTTGTAGAATGGCTACTCGCAATCGATATGTGAGTGTTTAGAGCGGCTCCCCGCAACTGATATGAGCTTTTATAGCGGCTCCCCGCGATTGGTGTGAGCTTTTAGAGCGGCTCCTCGCGACTGATTTGGGAGAGTTGTTCATCCTACAATTTTGAATGATTTGAGACTGTTCATTCTACAGTTTTGAATGACTCTGAGACTGGGCATTCTCCAGTTTGAATGACTTGAGACTGTTCATCCTACAGTTTTGAATGACTCTGAGACTGGGCATTCTCCAGTTTTGAATGACTCTGAGACTGGGCATTCTCCAGTTTGGTTTGGATGACTTGAGACTGTTCACCCTACAGTTTTGAATGGCTCTGAGACTGGGCATTCTCCAGTTTGAATGACCTTTAACGGGCATCCTCCGTTTGTTGTGAATGACCTTTAACAGGCATCCTCCGTTTGTTTTGAATGACCTTTAACGGGCATCCTCCGTTTGTTTTGAGTGACGTTTACGGTCATCCTCCGCTTGTTTTGAATGACGTTTACGGTCATCCTCCGTTTGTTTTGAATGACGTTTACGGTCATCCTCCGTTTGTTGTTTTTTTTTCGAATGACGTTTACGGTCATCCTCCGTTTGTTTTGAATGACCTTTAACAGGCATCCTCCGTTTCTTTTGAATGACCTTTAATGGGCATCCTCTGTTTGTTGTTTTTTTTTTCCGAATGACGTTTACGGTCATCCTCCGTTTGTTTTGAATGACCTTTAACGGGCATCCTCCGTTTGTTTTGAATGACTTTTAACGGGCATCCTCCGTTTGTTGTTTTTTTTCCCGAATGACGTTTACGGTCATCCTCCGTTTGTTTTGAATGACTTTTAACGGGCATCCTCCGTTTGTTTTGAATGACCTTTAACGGGCATCCTCCGTTTGTTGTGAATGACCTTTAACGGGCATCCTCCATTTGTTTTGAATGACCTTTAACGGGCATCCTCTGTTTGTTTTGAATGACGTTTACGGTCATCCTCCACTTGTTTTAAATGACGTTACGGTCATCCTCCGTTTGTTTTGAATGACGTTTACGGTCATCCTCCGTTTGTTGTTTTTTTTTCGAATGACGTTTACGGTCATCCTCCGTTTGTTTTGAATGACCTTTAACGGGCATCCTCTGTTTGTTTTGAATGACCTTTAACGGGCATCCTCCGTTTGTTTTGAATGACGTTTACGGTCATCCTCCGTTTGTTTTGAATGACCTTTAACGGGCATCCTCCGTTTGTTTTGAACTGGATTTGCAGACTCTTCTGCCATTGATGTTAAAATGATGTGAATAGGCGATTCTCCCAACGGACGTTCCCTATCCACTTTTGCATTTGCTCGTGCTTTTTTTTCAAATTTGGCTGGGACGATATTGTTGATTGCTCGCCAGGCTTTTATTGCTTTCCTGCAAAATAACTCGATGGCTATGCAGGACAAAATTTATTGACACACGTGGATGATACATGTAATGTTTATACTTATGAATGCATGTTTTTAATGATACAATGGTGATATGTCTTCCGACTCTAATTTCAGTGAGAATTTTCGCAAATTTGAGCTCTTCGTGCGAAAAGGATATTGTGATTTTTTTATTTTTTATTATTATTATTTTTTTTAAATGATGGTTTAAAAACCTTTATTGAAAACATCATGAAAGATTTTATATATTTTAAAGAATGAATGACTTTCTTGTCTGTTTGTCTCATTCAAAATGCATAATCCAAAAGAGATCAGTGCCACTCCTTGGGATCTTGACTTTATCTCGTTAAAGGCCTTAATTGCTTCAGGTTTTCTTTGACTTATTCTCGAGTTTGTTCTTCTGACTCCTTGTTGTCTTTGAGGATGCTCTGTATCTACATGATTTTCACCTCTTCGATCATATCTCGGGAAGGTATCCTGCCCCCATGCTTTTTGGTTTGGATTTTGGCATTATTGGTACCTCTGTTTGATGGATCTGGTGCCGAGGAAATCATTTGTTGCCCCCTAGCAAGATTCCAGATGAAGGATGATTTGAAGTGGTGCATCAATGTCCCATTTCTGTGAGGGACTGTGATTCCAAAAAAGTCAACCATTCGTTTCACATATTTTTCAGGACCATGACTCTTTAACAAATGCATAAAACCATTTTCAAAGCAAAGTTTATGAGGAAAAGATGAATGTTGGTATGAATTGTGTTTTTCATTTTTTTTTTAATTTTTTTTTGGGAAAAATGGTTTAGATAATGAAACCATCAAAAAGTTCAAATGATCAAGAAGGTTTCTATTGCTCCACGTGTCTCGACGTGATGTTCTTCTGAATTTTATCTTTATTGGTGACATCATCTCGATTGCCCCCAACTCACATTCTGTCTTGTTGATGAACTCACTGGCTTGTATTGCTAGCATTTCTGTGATTGCCCCCAGCTTCGCGTTTTCACAACTGTCAACTCGTATAAGTTCAAACTTGAACGAGTTTATGTTGATGTTATGGAGATCAACCTTGTTGCCCCCAATGCTTCTGGTATTTCGCTTCTGGAGTGCTCTTGTTGAAGTCTTTGCACAAAGTCTTGATGTTTTTCTTTTGTTTTTTTCCTTTTTAGAGTCTTATTTGAATAGTGAGACAAGCTCCTTTTGATCGTCTAATGAGAAGATGTTGCTTGTCGCAGCTCCATATGTATGCTTGAATCGTAGTTTCGTATTCTAGGTAGATTATCAAGATCAAGTCAAATTTGAAATGCAAATTGTCATATGCATGATTTTCTTATCCCTCTCTGCTAATATAGACTAACATCATGGTGAAGGATCAAAAGGTCTTTTTAGGTTTTCAAGGGTTAAAGGTAATACTGATGGAAAAGGTTTAGAAGAATCAGGTAAACCAATTGATTTTGAGAATTCCTTGTTTGTCAAAAGGAAACTATCATCTTGGATGATTTTTCTTCAATCGACTTTCAGTTTCACACGATTGACTTTTATTGCTTGCATTTTCTTTTGCCTAGATTTCTTTTTGAGAATGTCAATCTAGCAGGCACTTTTTTTCTTTTTTATTTGCCCTAACTTTTGCCTAGATCGCCCTTACGGGTTTTCAACCTAGCGGGCTTTTTTCGGAGTTCAATTGCTTTTCATGTTGTAGCATCTTCAAATGTTCTTTAGACTTGACAAATTGAGGGAACATTGTCGCTTTGTTGAATCTTGATCATTCTTCAATCAATTGGTTTCCTTTTTATGGAAAAGGGAAAATTGGCGATATGAAAGAAAATGTCTATGGCTCAAAGGGGCGAACAAAAGAGTATATTGAAAAAGGTAGGTTAAAGGCTGAATGTACGTTCCAAAGAAGGCCTTAATCATTTCCTTAATCATGATGAGTCTGATATTTCGCTTCGAGGAATAATAAAATGATTTTAAATTTTGACTTAACCAAGACAATTTTCCTAGAAAATGATAAATTGATTGCAAGACATCTATCACGTGGTCTTCATTGATCTCATTGATGATAGGATCAAACTTCCATTTCTTTCCTTTTCTCTTTTTCTCTTTTTTTCATTTTTTGTTTTTTTTCTTTTTTTTTAAACCTCAACTCAAACATCTCTCAAGTGCGTGAAGGTCAATGGAAATTCTACCTTGATCATTATCACTTTTCAAAATGGTTTCATTACCTATTGATGAACGATATGTTTGAGAGTGAATGAAAGGAAGAATTTAGTATGGGGTATGAATAAAATGAAGATGATAACATGCATTTTATTAAACAATCATGATCCTGATAATGTTTGAAATAAATGTGCCTTTCCCGAACCTTCGGCAGAATTTATGATGATGCTCCGTGATACATCCTTTGTTCAATCAATTTCAACCTTCCTGAATTTCCAATGTCTCAGGAATGGTACGCGCATTTGGCACTTAAGATTATACCGCTTCGAACAAGGTGGTCGTGGAGGTTCGGAACGTTCTGATAATTCTGAAGCAATTTATTGAATAATTTGTGTGAGGCACCAAAGTAAGATCCCCGACTTTGTTTTTTTCCCTTTTTTATGATTCATGATCTCTATTTATCGTTTTTTCTTTTTTCTTTTTTTTTTGTTGGATTATTGATTGAACAAGCCAAACAGACAATTTTTTTCTATTTTTTTAAATGTGCTTTTTTTTCTTTTAGAAAGACAATGCAAATGCATGAGATGTTGAAAGCCCTTTTTCTAAAAGGTCCCTAGAATTTTGCTCTCATTAAAACGACGAATGAAATATAACCCGTGAAATGTATGTTGTATGAAATTAGGCCACACACGACCATGTTATGGATGAAAATCATTATAAAAGCTTATGCGTGATAATGAACGACACGAACTGACATGTGAAAAAGGAGACCGCACAACTACAATGACATACGGGCTCAAAGAAATCATGATAATTTTGAATGATTTTATTTATGATATGAATGATTGACACGTGGGTGTTCACATATGTGTGGTGACACAAATCACGATATGTGATATCATGTAGCCTAGATGTATGTTGACATGATGATATGAAACGTGACAAGAATGTACGACACAGAAAATGGTATGAAATGAGGTGACATATCTTGCGTAATGGAGTGCGCAAGAACACATCATGTTGTGAAATGTATGATAAAAACATATGTTGGACACACGTGTACTGACGACATGATACAACGTATGATGTGATGTGATGCTATCAAAATACAATTTCATTAGGCAAGAAATGCTTTCTTAGACACTCTTCGTACACATTATCAAAACAAAATATAAATATAAGCATTCGATAATTATCTCTTTCTTCAAGCATATTCATCGTATTATTTTATCCCATTGATGAATTAATCAACCTATTTTTTCGAGATCAACTTTCATTGTGTTTTTTTATTCAAGATTTCTATTATGCTTGAAGAAGATGCCATGAGAAAGTATCAAATATCCATATTTATATATTTATTCGATAATGAGTATAAGAGAGAAAACAAAGCATTAGTGCCAATAAATCATATTCCATTTTAAAGTTTTTTATTTTTATTTTTTTATTCGTGAATAAATGACAAAAACTTCTCATTTAAATAGTGATTATAACAACTGAATTATCCTTAAAAGGTCCATTCCATTTTTTAGAATATCTTTGGACAAAAGATGAATCACTTTTGGCATCTGAAGAGTGATTTATTTCATGCTTAAAACAATGTCTTCAACCAAGTAGGTATTCTTTAACATTCTAGACATTTTAAGGATAACCCATTTATTATTTTCATAATCTTTCATGAGAAAATCATGTTATGTTAGACAACAACACACATATAAACAGATAGGTGTAATCACATACACGTTAATCAGATCACAAAGTAACTTTTATTATAATGTATGCCTTAAAGGGTTAACCTGCACAAAAATGGCTAGCTTCTACTAGGTAGCTCTTGGATCTATTTCTAAAGGTAGGAAAGTCATGGTTCGGGTCACAAATCCTTAACCCCATCATTGCTGAATAGGGAAGTCCAATTTGAGTTGAGTCGTTTCAGGACCCCAACCTCGGTGTTCCCGAGAGGAAAGTCCGTACTTTGCCTCGTCCTAGATCCTAGAAAAGGGTAAGATCATATACATGACCTTTGAGTGCAAGTGTGATAGTGTGGCTTGAATGATATGTCCACAAAATAACGTTTAATCAAAGCAATAACACATATACGTAGTACAAGCATATATAAATACGTACACAGCCAGGAAATCAAAGTCCCCAGCAGAGTCGCCAGCTGTCGCGCCCGTGCCCGCGGATCGCGAACTGTTATCTCTGATATGTGGCTCCCGCTCTACTGGTTTTCAACAGTGTTGGATAGTCCCTCCAAGGAGACTGGTTCAATGGGTTTTTGAGTCGCCACCAATCAGTTTGACGGTCTGATTGGACACCGGTTTGCTTTCGAATTGACCCATTCGGGTAAGTTCGGATAAGGTAATGGCCTGCGATGATTCTAAGTTCGGTTTCCAGTTACGTGTAGGGAAGAGACATAATCTCACCCTACCCCGCCCGATAAATCGGTACTGTTGTATTCCTATGTGCTTGTTTTACGTGTTTTTGTTTACTATTGCTTTGAAATGTTGTTAAATGTATCAATTCAAGCCTTCGACGATACTCGTAAGGTTGCGGTCATACGACCGTAATAGGATCGTTATCCAACGATCAAAATTGATATGGAAAACCCGTAAATTATTTTTATTTGTCGATTAAACATAGTTCAAAATATATATATATATATATATATATATATATATATATATATATATAAAGATATAATAGTTCGTAGTTTGTTAATTATTTATCATTCATTTATTTAGATCATTATTCAATGATTTAGATAATCGGATTTTATAATTTCTATCCAGCCATTGAACCCAATTAAAAAAATGAATATTGGAAGATTATTGTATAATATATGATCTTATTATTTATCCGGACCATTATTCAACGGTTTGGATAATCGAGTTAATTTGTAACCGCTATCCAGCAATTAAACCCGATATATACTAAAATTATCATATTTTATTAGTGCATGGTTTATTAATCGTTTATCGCGTTTTATTATCTTACACTTACCGTGCATATGATTATGATGATCCGCGAAGCCAAACCGGGCCGAATCATAAACACGGGCCCAACCTATACTTAGGCCCATGGTTCAAGATCAAATGGGCTCCTAATAAAGGAAGCGGGTAAAGCGGATAACCGCCCCGAAATCCTAACAGGGCATTAAACCTCCCACTCAAACAAACGAAACCACGTTGGTGGCCACGTAAGGGACGTGGCATAGAAAGAGTAACCGCCCTCGGCGGTTACCTAGAGATACTTATAAAAGAGACATGAAAGCAAATGGGGAGGTAAGTTCACATTTTTCCCCTCAATACTATTATCAATCTACTAGCCTTCCACATAAAACTGACTTGATCGTCGGAGAGTTTTCCCGGAGATCCTGTCTCCGGTTTTGTTTTGCAGGTAACTACGACGAGGACCATCGAATTAAATTCGACAAGTTATCATTGGTGCGGTGATCGTGGATCTTTTTTACCAACATCTGGGTAAAGGTACACAAAGAACATGTCAGAACCATCACGAACGACTGGAGTTACAACCAGATCAACTAGTCTGAACTCAAGAGGTCCACGGACTGTGAATTCGCAGCCTGCGAGTACACAGCCTGTGGTACCCAGCTCGTCGAATCCTTCGGGACAGTTGAGTCCATTATTGGAGGTCCAAGTGCAAACTGAGAGGGAGATGTCCAATAGCGATTTCGTACAGATGGCAGGACAAGTCTTGGCTTCGAATATGAGCCAAGCGGCTGGAGATCGAATGATTAGTTTGTTAACTGCAATCGCTGATCACAATACCGCCGTAGCGGCTGCTCCTCAAGAACCCGTTGTCATCTCGACACAATCACCGACTATTCCTGCCATATCTCCGCTTCCGCAGCCATCTCGAGAGACAAATCGGATGGGTCAGAGTAGTCGCATGAACCCACACAGCCATCCAGGCAACTACTCGCACCAAGATCCTATTATGACGATCCATCCGACCTGGCAAACATCCCAGCCGATGTCAGGAATGCAAGGAATTCTTCCGCTACAACAAACGGAGCCCTTTGTCCACAGACATTCAGAGTTGATGACGTCTGGAATGAATATGTCTGGGCGGGAGCACACTTGGAACTTTGATCCTATAACTGGACAGCGGTTAGACCCACAGCGAGAACAAATGTCGACACAGTATGGCGGGTGGATGTCACCCAGAATTCACCAGCAGCGGATGGAAGAAGTTCGGCGGGAACCCAATACTGAATTGGAAGATCAACTGCGAAGCATGATGGAGCGAATGGGGTACACACCTAAGGCGAGAGCAGTGGTGCAGAGTGATTCGCCTTTTGCCCCATCGTTGCGGGAGTTTATTCCAGATCACAGAATAAAAGCGCCGGCGATACCTAAATACTATGGGGATCCAAATTCTGACCCTGAGGCACATGTCATAAACTATAGGGAGTTGATGGATGTTGCAGGAGCAAGCGAAAGCATAATTTGCCGATTGTTCTCGATCACTTTGGGCGGTGCAGCATCCGATTAGTTTCGGTCTTTACCTACTGAATCTATTCACAACTGGACTCAATACAGTCGTGATTTCTGTGCAAAGTTCGTGGGCTGTAAAGCAGCAGATGTGACGGATAGACAGCTGAAAGAGATCAAACAGAGAAATTACAATTCCCTAAGGGAATTTGTTGTAGCCTTCAATGATATTCTGGTACGGCTACAGAACCCGGATATCGTGAGCATCCGCAACATAATGGCGGATGGAACCACAGATTGGAGCATGCGGGAGGAAATCATCTGCAACAAGCCACGCACAGTGGCCGAACTCATGAAGATAGCAAAGGAGTTTATGGAAGTGGATGATGTCAACAGGGAACATAGAGCTCAAACCCGGCGAGAAAGAGATGCCACTAGATCCGCTTCGGACAATCGGCGCCATCAAAATCAAACCCAGTCCAAGGGTAATTTTGTTCGGAAGGGCGATCGCTCCTTCCAGGGAGGGGGATATCAAACGCCATTGAATACGACTCGCCATGAGGTGTTACTTTGGATTGAAAAGAACCCCCTGAAGAAGGATGTGCAGTTTCCTGAGACGAAAGGTCGAACTAGTTTGGGGCGATATCCTAACAAATATTGCAGGTTCCACAGATTGAACGGCCATGACACGAACGATTGCTACGAACTGAAGAGGGAGATTGAAAAGCTGATTGAGAGAGGCAAACTGAGTCAATTCGTTAGAAAAGAGACAATGGATGAAAAGGTAAGACTTCCGCGTGAGGTAGAAGTAAGACCAGAAAAGAAGCAGAAAAAAGGAGTGATTAACGTGATAGCAGGCGGGGTCTATGAGCCTCCAACAAAAAGGGCTCGCCGTGAACAGCGAAAAAGCAACACGAGTAGGGAGGATGCCCTCAATTACTCATTTGCGCGAATCACGGAGCCGCATGCAGATGCGTTGGTGATTACGGTGGCCATTGAAGGATGGGACGTTAGGTCCTTATCGATACAGGCAGTTCTTGCAATGTTATTACTCGAACTGCATTCAACAAATTGGGAATTAACGACGAGCGAGTAGAACATACGTTCATGGATGTAACTGGTTTTGGAGGTCAATCATCTCAAACAAGTGGACAGGTGGTGTTGGAGACAGAAATGGGCGATAAAAATCTAAAATGGCGAGGTGATCTGGAGTTCGCAATTGTTGATTTCCCATTGGCTTATAATATAATCCTGGGGCGTCCGTTCCTATCGAAAACGGAGTTGCTCATTTCAATGAAGCATTTGACATTGCATTTGCCAACACACCAAGGGCGAGTCGTTGTTGAGGGAGATCAACTTATATCTCAACAAGCTTATACATTGTCACTTGAACCAAAGCCAGATGAAGAGGATAAAGTTGATGAGAAGTTGCCGGCTGAAGCGTTAGGAGAAACAGAACTATTCGCCATCTCAAATGACAAGAATGTACAGATAGCGGCAGGACTTCCAGAGGAAACGAGGAAAGCCATTACCGATGTGTTGATCCAGTGCGAGTCGGCATTCGCCGCTCCAAATGAAGTGCTGAAGGGGATAAGCCCAGAAATAGCGACACATTGTTTGAATGTGGACAAAAGTGCAACCCCAGTGCGACAGAAAAAGAGAGGACATGCTCCAGAGAGGCAGAAGGCGATTGAAAAAGCAGTGGCGGATTTGCTAAAATCGGATGCAATTCGAGAAGTCACCTATCCGGAGTGGCTAGCCAATGTGGTGCTAGTCAAAAAGCCAAATGGAACGTACAGAATGTGCGTAGACTTCAAAGATCTGAATAAAGCTTGTCCGAAGGATATGTATCCGCTACCTAACATTGATATATTGGTAGATGGGACTGCGGGATTTGAAGCTTTATCGTTCACCGATGTGAAATCCAGTTACCACCAGATACCAATGGAGAAGGCGGATGAGATCAAGACGTCATTCATAACTCATCAGGCAACTTATTGCTTCAAGGTGATGCCCTTTGGACTGAAAAATGCTAGAGCAACCTATCAACGGATGATGAACAAAATATTTTCAGACAAATCAGGCGAGAACTTCTCAATCTATGTAGATGACATGATCATTAAAAGCAAGAAAATGCAAGACCACCCGCAGGATATTAAAGAAATCCTGGAAGTGCTGATCAAATATGGCCTCAAATTGAACCCAGAGAAATGCACGTTTGGAGCAAGAGCAGGGAAGTTCCTGGGTTTCATTGTTAGTGGCAAGGGAGTTGAGGCGAATCCTGAGAAGGTTAAAGCAGTGATGGAGATGAAGACACTGAGGAATATAAGAGAAGTACAACGACTCAATAGGCAGTTGGTGGAATTAGGGCGGTTCATATCATGCTCGGCTAGAAGATGTCTACCTTTCTACAATGCCATCAAAAAATCTAAGTCCTTTGAATGGACACCAGATTGTCAAGAAGCATTCGAGGGGATAAAACGACTACTATGTTATCCGCCCTTAATGAGCAGGCCAGAGGATGGAGAAGATTTATTTCTTTATGTATCCGTCACCAGCACGGCGATATGCACCGTAATGGTACGGGAGGAAGAAGGGCAACAATATCCGGTGTACTACGTGAGTAAAGTCTTGAAGGACGCAGAACTTCGATATTCGAGGTTAGACAAAATGGCCCTCGCGGTGATAACCACGACGGCTAGGTTAAAGCCATACTTTCAGGCGCATACTATCATTGTGAGAACTGGAATTCCAATGCGAAAGGTACTACAGAAACCTGACACATCCGGCCGATTAATGGAGTGGTCAATTCGCTTGGGAGAGTTCGATATTCGCTACGAAGGAAGACCAGCTCTAAAAAGTCAAGTACTTGCCGATTTCGTGAATGAGTTCACATGGGATGAAGACGAATGTCCAAATGCACAAAAAGAAGAGTGGAGTATGTTCACAGATGGGGCATTATCCACAGATGGAGCTGGACTAGGAGTCGCCATCAAGGGTCCGGATGTTATTCGCCTGTACTATGCGGCACGGTTAACATTCAAAACTACCAACAATGCCGCGGAGTATGAAGCAATGATATGCGGATTGAAGTTGCTTAATGAACTTATGCCAGAAAGAGTGGTAATCTACATCGACTCTAAACTTATGATAAATCAGATCATAAAAAATTATCTGGTGAAACAGGAGGATCTGGTCAAGTACCATCAGGTTGTCGGCAGATTGACGCAGGAGTTAACACATAAAGGAGTCGTCTGGGAGATGGTGCATGTTCCAAGAGGCCAGAACACAAAGGCTGATGAGTTGGCAAAGGCAGCAGCGAGTAGAGACCCATGGAGTCAAAAGGCATGTAATTTGGAAATAAGGTCATCACCAGCATTCGAAGCCGATCAGATTATGGTCATCGAAGAGCTAGAAGACGATGAAGATTGGCGGATGCCCATCCGCCACTATCTGGAACATGGAGACTTGCCGGTTGATAAAAGTTTAGCTAGAAAGCTACTCGGGCAGTCAGCAAGATACTCAATTCGGGATGGAACTTTATACCGAAAATCATATACATGTCCAGGGTTGAAATGTATTAGCCGCAATGAAGGAGACTACGTGCTGCGAGAACTCCATGAAGGAATTTGTGGCGCACATGAAGCATCCGCGGCGTTGGCAAGAAAAGTCAAGTTGATGGGTTATTATTGGCCAAAGGTGGTGGAGGATTCCCAGAAGATGGTAGCGGAATGTCACAGCTGTCAAATCCATGCAAATGAAAAGCACGTTCCCGGAGCCGAACAAGTCACTATAATGACGGCATGGCCATTCGCGACATGGGGAATCGATATAGTGGGTCCGTTCCCAGAAACAACAAAGAAAAGGAAGTACTTGATAGTCGCAGTTGACCACTTCAGCAAATGGGTAGAAGCGGAGGCAGTAACCGCTCAAACACCTGAGCGAATGATCGAGTTCTTACGAGAGAACATTATCATGCGGTTTGGAATCCCACAAACGCTTATAACCGACAATGGCACCCAGTTCAACTGTGTCAAGTTCAAAGCATATTGCGAAAGCATGGGGATCAAGAATCATTTTTCTTCCGTAAATCATCCCCAGTCGAATGGTATGACAGAGGTTACCAACAGGGCCATGATTCAGGGAATCAAGAAGCGACTAGGTGATAAGAAAACAGGTTGGGCGGATGAGATACCTCATATGTTATGGGCATACAGAACCTCTGTAAAAGCAGCAACAGGCGAAACACCTTTCTCGCTGGTTTATGGAGCCGAAGCAGTCCTACCTGTTGAAATCAAGTCGCCTACAGATCGGGTAATTTATTACTGCGACACCCAAAATCCTATCAACATTAGAGATGCATTGGATTCTGTTGAAGAACGAAGGGAAAAAGCTTACATGCGAATGGCAGTATATCGCAATAGAATCAAGAAGTATCATGACAGAAGGGTGCGAAAGGTGATAATCAATGAGAGCGACTTGGTCTTGAAAAAAGCAGATAAAATACAGTCCAGAGAAGGCAAAGGAAAATTAGGCGTCAACTGGATCGGGCCTTACAGGGTATCCAAGAAGTTGGGACCATCAACTTTTGAAATAGAAGAAATGAGCGGCAAAAAGCTCCCGCGCACCTGGAATCTAGAGAATCTACGCCTATATAAACAGGCCGAGTAGTTCAGGGAAATGACGAGTACTCTTTTTCCTTTTATGAGTTTTTTCCCACTGGGTTTTCTGATAAAAGGTTTTAATGAGGCTTTGATCCCACACAGTTTAGGTACCCATGTAACAAGAAGTCTTTTTTCTTTATCAATAAAGAGGTTCATTGGTTACAATTACTCAGTATGCTACGGCTGAAAGCAGGTCCTTTTCAAACTGCTAATACAAACACATAAATGTGTTGCCTACAAAAGAAAGGCGGATGCATGATTACGCATCATTCGCAAAACCTTATGGTTAACCTTAAACACATAAATGTGTTGCCTACAAAAGAAAGGCGGATGCATGATTACGCATCATTCGCAGAACCTTATGGTTAACCTTATGA
Organism: Euphorbia lathyris; assembly: GCF_963576675.1. Lineage (NCBI taxonomy): Eukaryota > Viridiplantae > Streptophyta > Magnoliopsida > Malpighiales > Euphorbiaceae > Euphorbia > Euphorbia lathyris. Next base: position 29,284,852 of record NC_088916.1, on the reverse strand, counting down.
TTATTTGAAAAATTATAAGGCATAAAATTAAGCGAATAAATGAGTACTCAAAAAATTGCAAAAAGGGTCTGGCCACCCTAATGAAAACAAAACTAACTACGAAAATAACCGGCATTAAAGCGAAGAAGAATAAAACAATAATTGCACATATATGTAAAGCGGCGGCAAAGTCGCTCGGTTGATATATATACTGGCAGTTTGTTACATACAACAGTTCGGATATAAATAAAATTATACTACAGTTTCTTCTCCTTCGCCTCTATTGCCCCCTTCGCCTTCAGCGGCTCCTTCATCTTCTCCTGTGGGGTGATCTGCTTCAAGCGAATCCCCAACAGTCAAATCAGTAACCGCATCAGAGCGAGGTACCTCTTGTTCAACGTGAGAAACAACTTGTGGTACCCCTCCTTCTACGTTCTGATTTGGGATCTCACAGCTAATTGGAGAGTCATGAAAACTCTGCCAATCTAGGAGAAGTACCTCATCCATATCGGCATCCTCGGCCTCCAACTTGTCCCATTTTTCAGCTAAATCCTTTTCAAGAATGGGAACCTTGGGGCGATTAAGTACATGATCTGGATGTCCATGCTCATAAGCCGCATGAATCCGCTCTCCATACCAATAGATGCGAGCACCATCTTCAGTGGTGATCTCCTCGGCCCTCCTCTTTTGCATCTCCAAAGCTTCCTTGGACGAATTCAGATCATCAATAACCTTCTGAAGCTCATCGGACTTAGCCTGGAGGGATTTGAGAGCTTCCTCCTTCTCGCTGATGGCCTTCTGACAAGCACCTTCAAGGGCCTTTAGTTTGCCTTGGACATCATCAAAAAGCGACTTCTGAGTCGCCAATTCAGTGCCAAGGCTTTCCAGCTCTCTAGCTCGTTCAGCATCCCTGCAGAGAGCACCCTCCGCGAAATTGATAATCTGCATATAGGACGATACGTGAATAAAAAGAGCGAATGGAGACATGCATTTGAGGGATGGAACATGAGTAGAAAGCAATATACCTCTATAGCACGCTTCTCAATCCCCTCCATGGCAGTCGGAAGCGGCACCTGTTCGCGCACACGAGAAGCGGAGGGAAGTCGCCCAAGGACATTGCATATGGAAGAAACAATGTCCCTACAGGAAAAGCTCACGGCTTTACCAAAGGTTCTGGTCCACCATCCGCTGATATCAGGAATCGGCTATGGATACACAAGGAGAAGGGTCAGGAGAACAGCGAAAACTGATAAGAGAAAATAAATAACGCAAGAAGAGCGAATAAATTATGATACCTCATGAAATGGGGTACCGCCTTTGGCTTTGGATGGAGTGGATGTAGATGTACCACCGACAGGCAAGGACACGGAGGTATTCTTCTTCCTAGGGCGAGAAGACTCCACATCCACATTACTCTTCCGCTTCCTATTTAAGGGAAGCTCCTCAGAAACAGAAGCGGGGCCCTGTGAAACGGAAGCAATTGTGGGGGAAGCCGCCTCAACAGAAGTCGCCCCCACAGGAGAACTCGCCCCTGCAACAGAAGTTGTTCCCGCCATCCGCTTCTTCCTTCTCGCCAGGGCTTTCGCTTCCCGATCTGCAGCGAGTTGAGATAAAGGATCACCCCTGCAAAGTGTTAAAAGAAATCATCAACTTGGAAATAAGTTAATAGTACCTTGTACAAAAACGCGATAAGGGATATAGACAACGCGATCTCCTTGCTGGAATGCCTGATCATATGTGCATACAAAAGGAGGAGTACTCGGCTTCTTAGCATATGGAATGCCTGATCATATGTGCATACAAAAGGAGGAGTACTCTTCAAGAACTTTATAATAGCGGATTCTTCCTTGCTGGGGTAACCAAAGTTCAAACTCTTTACATTGGGTCGGCCCCAGCAGCGAAGAAAGTTTGGATTCCCTTCATGGAACTTAATGAAGAAATAAGACTTATCCCACTCACGGATTTTGTTCGACTTCTCATCAAAGCCGTAGTAACCGCTCTGTCGGATGAAAGTAAAGTACTCCCCCGAACTCTTGAAATGATAAAGCTTAGAGAAAATCTTGAGCGAGAGGGGAACCTCCAGACAATCCGCCAGAAACTTATCTAGGGTTAAGTCGGCCCATCCATTAGGATGCAGTTGTCCAGGTGCGATTCCATAACCACCAAGGATGGAAGCAATCTCATCCGCCAGAGGATACGTGAAACCGCAGATAATCTGGGCGACAAAAATGGTAAAGTACCCCTTTGGGTAGTCGCCAGGCCCTCTATTTTCCCCGGGAATGCTTGTCTCCAGGCCTTGAAGCCAAGGATACTGCTCCCGCAAGTCGTCAATCGTCTCGCGGCAAACTAAGCTTCCGGACCTATCCTTTTTCGGTAATAAACGGGGAGTTGGGACAAGTGGTGGAATCAACTTCTTGGGGTCGAAACCTAGGCCCTCATCAGTTGTATTCGCCAAATGGAGAAAATCGGCGGGATGAGAGTCCGACCTAGGAGAGCTAGTTGAAACTTCATCAACCATCTCCTCGACCTCGTGAGACACCTCGCGATCGTAATTTTCGTCGAAAGGTGCAAAATCAAGTTCAGGGTTCGACATATCAGGGAGGGGAACGAACAGAAATAAGAAATAGTTGAACGAGCTGCAAGTTACAGAAGGGGAAAACTTACATGTGAGAAAGAATACAGAGAAGAACGAACGCAAAGATGTTGACGCCGGAGAGGAAATGACGGAGAACGAAGGAACCACTTTCGAATTTTGAATATCCAGACAAAGACGAAGAGTTGCCTATAACATATGAAAAGACCCTAAAGGGCTCTTGCCAAACTAAGGGGGAGGCATGTGATGATCCGTGAAGCCAAACCGGGCCGAATCATAAACACGGGCCTAACCTATACTTAGGCCCATGGTTCAAGATCAAATGGGCTCCTAATAAAGGAAGCGGGTAAAGCGGATAACCGCCCCGAAATCCTAACAGGGCATTAAACCTCCCACTCAAACAAACGAAACCACGTTGGTGGCCACGTAAGGGACGTGGCATAGAAAGAGTAACCGCCCTTGGCGGTTACCTAGAGATACTTATAAAAGAGACATGAAAGCAAATGGGGAGGTAAGTTCACATTTTTCCCCTCAATACTATTATCAATCTACTAGCCTTCCACATAAAACTGACTTGATCGTCGGAGAGTTTTCCCGGAGATCCTGTCTCCGGTTTTGTTTTGCAGGTAACTACGACGAGGACCATCGAATTAAATCCGACAAGTTATCAGATTATGACATAATCGTATGCATTGGGTAATAGAAGTAATTGGGAATTCGTGAATGACCTATATCGTTTTAGGAGTTCGAATCATGTCGTCATCAATTTTAAGCGGACATTTGAGAAGCGAAAAGGATATTCGGGCTAAATTACAAACTAAAGTTAACGGGGTCAGTGGAACGGATTTATTTATAAACTAATTTAAGCTATAAACAATTAAAGTTAAAGTTAATTTAAACTAAAAGAGAAAGAAATAAATTCAAACAATTTATTAACTAATCTTTTTCCAACCAACAAGTAAACCATGTTAAGTTAACAGAGATTTAGAATTAAGCTTTAACAATGAGTTAGGTAATTAAAGTGAATAAATTTGAAACTTATTAATAGTAAAGAAAGCAAATGGGCTATAGCTTAAACAGTAAAAGTCTTGAGGGACGGGTCAGCCCTGAATTGGATTCGGATCCAAAGTGCTTGACCCGGTTTAGATTCCCCATTTCAGAATTAGGAATCCCTAATTTCTCTACTTCTCTTTGGACACTCGATTTCTTCCCCTCTCTCCTGCCTTCACCATCTTCCACACCGGCGGTTAGTCCCTAGTCGGAGCGGCGGGGGTCTTTTCATGGAGTCTGCCGGCGAAGACATCGTCTGAGGAACGACGGTGAGGAGGCGGTGCCCTGGTCGATTTTTATTTCTGGAGATGAGGGGACTGCCGTACCGAACGGAGGAGGTAAGGGTGTCCGCGACGTCAGACCGGCCTCGGATTGATTCCGGCGATGGAGATGTAAGTTTCCCTATTCCCTTACCATTACGACCTCACCTCACCTCACTGTGTTCGTTTGGTTTTGCTGGAAAGCCACGATTAAGGTTTTCTTCGTTTAAAGCTCAAATTGAGATTGAATTTTTTCTATGCTTAAGGCTTAAATTGAGATTGATTTCCCTATGGTTCAGGAACTGAGATACAGATTTATAGGCACATATCATGTCATTTTTTATTTTCCTGATGATTCAAAGCTAAACTTAATTTACTGATGGTAATTTATGGTACCTATGCTTGTTTTTTCTAAAATTGTATATACATATGGCTGTGGTTCCTTGGTCTTTGTGTTTTTTGGGTATTTCGATTATCTTATGGATTGGAATGCATTTAACAGGGGAAAGGTATTGCTAAGGTTGAGGTTGTGGTTGAGGGATCCTTACCATTTTTTAGGTCCTAACCTTCTCAATAGGCATATTCAGCAGGTTTTCATTTTAGGATTGTTGATTTTACTTGGTGTTCTTACTAGCTGGGATTTTAAACGATGCCAGTATATAAGACTACATTTCTCAATCCTAGGATGATTTAACTCCGAGCAAATAAATAAATGGGAGCTAGTAAAGATTTAAATCAAATATTGTACAAATGACAAAGCCTTTAGACAGGAAACATGATAAATAGGCTAAACCTTCAAAATGTACTGCAACTTAAAAATGAAAATGAAACTGCAAAAGCGGAATTGTATTACATTACCAACCTTACAAAGCGGTACCAACTTCGAGTTTGGAACTCCTTAACAGGAGTATTGCTTTCCAATTACAAATAGAACAGACCAGATCACCTAAAGCTAGAACTCTCTCTACTACAATAGAACAGACCAGATTACCTAAAGCTACATTTTTCAATCCTAGGATGATATAACTTTTTATGTTTCTGCTCTTTTCTTTTGCTGTGTTTTTCTTTTTCCGTTCTAATATTCTTGCCCCTCTTTTCTTTTGCTCTAATCTTTTTTTTCCTTTTTTGTTCTAATGTTAATGTTGGTTCCCTTGTTTCAGGTGCCAGCCTCATCCATTTATAGATATGACCAGGGCATCCAGTGATTGAGAAGGGTTGTCCTGTTGTGATGAATTGTCTTTTCTTCTGCAGTGCAGTGGCTGGTTTCAAGGGCTGCCCAATTTTGGCTCCTTCTTCTCTTTGGACTCAAGCCAAGTAATGCACTTGTCCCTTGTTTCAGAATGGCTGTTTTCAAGATGGTTCTGGATGCAGTGGCTATCTTCAAGATGTTTGTCCCTTCTTGTTTGAATTTTGGATTGAAGATTGTTTTGGCTGTACTTTGGATGGCTTGGCTGTAGAAACATTGAAATTAGTTTTTTGTAAAAATGTAAAGTTTATTTTTCTTAATAATAGCACTTTATCTTATTTTTTATAGTGCACTTTATTTTACTTTTATTCCATTATTTTTTCAGCTTATTAATTCATTTGTTGTAAGATAATTTTGGAAATTATACTCTAAATATAATTTATAAACCAAAATCCTTTTAAAAGTAAATATGGATAACTTTAAAAATTGATTTTGTCATAGCTTTGTATTTAGATTATAGGGATTTCCAATATAATTTCACAACTAATGAATTAAAGTTTGAAAATTAATCTAGCCAATTAGATATAAGTTGAACTTAACTAATGAATTTAAAACACAACAATTTCAAAACTCATATTTAGAATACAACAAATTATATTTCAAATATAATTTATGACCTGAAAAATATTTCTATTCCAATAAATCACATCTCTAATATAATTTGATAATTATACCGAGATATAAAAAATTGGTATAAAATATAATTTTCTTAATAAATTATACTCGTAATAGAAAGTTTGCATTTCTAATATAATGCACGAATTTGTTAGAATTCCAAATATAATCAGTTAAAGTTTTTTTTTTTAAATGTCCCGGACAAAAATGAGTATCTACAATGTTCTTGAAAGATTATGATGAATTGATAGGCTGGGCTCGGTATGGATCGTCGGACCCTTCCTATGTAAATCCGAACGTCCCTCACATGATGGATCTGATGGTCGTGGATATTTGGGGAAGTTCCTCGGACGAGGAAGGTATCAATCAGAGAGCTCCAATCAATATTTGGGATGAGTCTGATGAAGAGCCGGAAATTGTTGTTATGATGAGGTCGGACCGAGTGGCCAAAGGAAAGATCCTGCCAGGATTTGAGATCTTCAATGATGTTACCGACTGGGGCAAAGGAAAGACAAGCTGCTTCATAGAGGAGATCATGATGCTAGACCTGAATGCTGAGGAGCAAGTTATCACCGTATAGGCAACCGTGGGAGCGGTGGATGAACCAAGAACCTCCAAGGCCCATGAGAACCTTGAGAACCTCGATGATGACAACTATATTACCACTTTGTTTGAATCTGACGATGTACTCGCCAATACTATCAATGAAATGAATTCTGATTTTGCTTACTTGCTTGATGTTGATTTTGATCATTCCATGCATTCTCATTCATATAACATGCCTACATTTGAAATCAATACAACAGAAATGTCAACTTTCAATCTTGGCACGGATGAAAATCCTAAACTTATACAAATTGCTCAAGAATTAACTACTGAAGAGAGGAAAGAATTTGAGAGAATAATTAAAAAATACGAAATAGTGTTTGCATGGACGTACGAAGACATGCCCGGAATCGATAAATCCATCGTAGCTCACCGTATTCCCACATACCCCGATGCTAAGCCTGTAAAGCAAAAGCTCCGACGCATGAGGCCAAAATGGGCAGCTAAGATCAGAGAAGAGGTGAAGAAACAGTTAGAGGCAGGTTTTATCGAAGTAATTGACTATCCTCCATGGGTGACAAATTTAGTGTCAATCGCAAAGAAAGACGGTAAAGTGCGAATGTGCGTCGATTACAGAGATCTCAACAAGGCTTGCCCCAAAGATGAGTTTGTGCTACCTCACATCGACGTATTGATTGACAGTACAGCATCAAGTGTCTTACACATGAATATGGATGGCTTTATAGGCTACATGCAGGTTCAGATGGCCGAGAAACACAAAGTAAAAACCTCGTTCACTACTGAGTGGGGGACATACTGCTATAGAGTTATGCCGTTTGAAAAATGCCGGGGCAACTTATCAGCAAATGGCTACGGCACTGTTCCACAACATGATACACAAAGAAGTGGAGGTTTATGTGGATGACATGATGGTCAATTCGGATACAAGAGAAGGGCATTTCGTGGCACTTGAGAAGGTTTTGGCCCGAATCGAAGAGTTCAAGCTAAGGTTGAACCCGAAGAAGTGCTTAATTTTACCCCTATCATTACCGGCAAGAGCAATTTTACCCTAACGTTAGCAAGTTGGGTCAATTTCAAATATTATTATTAAACACAAATATTTTATTCATTATTCTACTAAAACTCATTGAACAAAGATATACTCAGCGTACTCTGTTATCTAAATCTTCCGCTTATCTTAACTGAGTTAAATAGAATATGTTCCATGAGCTGACCTATTTCTGAAAACTGAGCTTAGACTTACTTGATTAAACCTTGAAATGTTTAAAGTAAAACTAAGTCAGTAGCTCAACCCTTACGGGGGAGTATCTTGAGTAAAACAAGGTCAACTATTATGGGGGAGCTCAACACTGAGTTCCTTACTGAATATTTTTGCCAACATCAAAATGGGGGAGTTTGTTGAAACACCTTTCCACATGATTTTGATTTGACAAAATTATTTATGTAATTGATAAAAATATTCTAACACATTAAATTTAAATGCTTTGATTTATTTACACTAATGTGTTTGTTCAATGTTGAGTTAATTTGATTTATAAGACATTAAGATAAAAAGCCTAAAGGCCCATAAGAGGAAGTCAAGCCCAAGTCAACAGATCAAGACCTCGCGACCCAGGAAGACAAAATGCAATCGTTCTAAGCAAAGCACTAGCTCAGCGTGAAGAAGGATCGAGAAGCCTTCTATCAATTGCTTCAAGATGAAGCTGCTGAGTTGAACGACAAGAAGTACAAGTCAGCGGGAGAACAGAACCAACTTGTAGACAAAGTATTTCTACTTTGGGTAAAGCTCAGAAGACGCAGTAAGCTGTCTGGAGGACTTTACTATAAATGGCGAAACATTCTGTTCATCTGACGAAAAGCTGCTGAGCACTGCCATAGACAGAAGATACAAGAATTTCATTGGCCAATGACACTGAGCACGTCCAGAATGAAAGCGACAGGAAGCCTGAAAATAGTGTCGCAGCTTCTTCGTTAGCCATACTACTGCCACGCACGTCTTTTCGATCATGTTATACTTAAGCTCGTATTCCAGGAACTTCTTACTCAGATAATACACCGAATGCTCCACACCGGTGTCCCCTTCCTGGGCCAGCATTGCCCCAATTGATCGCTCCTCAACCGCTACATACAGGATTAGTCAGATAAGTCCGGATGCTTTCCAACGCTTGCTGGCATTTGTCGTTCCAAATCGTCGGTTGATCTTTCCGCACCAGTTTAAAGATTGGCTCGCAGGTCGTGGTGAGTCGTGCTATGAACTGACTGATATACTGTCACTTCTTTCTCATTCTTCAGTGCCGACATTTCCTGTATGGCCTTTATAGATCAACACAGCAGACAATCATGAAGCAATGTAAGCACATAACACATTTGATTTAATTGAAGATACGTTAAATGTTAAGTACAAACCATAAGTAAGCATCACATAAGATTAGTCAGTTTTGAAAGAGGTAGATGCATGCATAGTTTTGTATTAATGGTCAGCACAACAAAATACATAAGGGAAAGACTACAAGTTTAACAAAACTAAATCTAGCAATCCTAGTCAAGCTATTTTAAATCTAGCAATCCTAGTCAAGCTATTTTTTTTGTAGTTAATTTGGACATCATGCTCTTTAGCTTTTCCCTTTCCCTTGGATTTCTGCTGACTTCTTGATGCTTCTCCTGATTGTTGAGTTCTTTGAGCTTGTTCTTTCTCCCCCGTTTTGTCGGCATCGGGAGGAGGAGGAATAAAGGTGTCGTTGAGGGCATCACGAGTTAATCAGACAGAGAATGCCTTAAGCTTGCGTGTGCTTTCATTTATGCCATAAAAAATAGGAACACCATCATCCAAGACTTCACGGGGAACCCTGATAGCCGAGGCACTGAGCATACTCAGGATATATTCTTGAGACTTTCCAACCCAGGTTATAGAATTAGTCAGCATAGCATAGGCTTGATGAAACATCTTAAGCAGAGCCGAGTCATAATACTGACATTGAACATTTGAGTGGCGCATATGGTTGAAAGTGACTTGAGAGTACCTCAGAATTTCATTCGTCTTGAGTTGGTCAGTTTCCATCTCTTCCTTACTCAAGTTGAGTAGACGGACAACCTCACTAATTTGCTCAATGGAGCATTGGGAGGAGAAAGAGAGTTGCTCGTTGGTTCTGGCTTGCTCAGATTGAAGATGGGTGAAGAGTTGATGAACTTCAGCAGAAGTTGCATACATTGAGTTCGCAGCTGATAGGTTATGAAGTTGACCCTGAAGAGAGTTCATGTGATTGACCATTGTCAGCTAGAGTTCGGCCAGCTTTGTTATTGATTCCTGTCTGGGCTGTTGAGACTGAAGTGAAGTCATGACACTCAGAAGATCCTTAAGACCTTTGATTTCTGTGAGAAGCTGAGTGACAAACGAAAGTTGAGTTGGCTCAACAGGAACTGACCCAGCGGTGTCGGCATTGGTTTGATGAAGGTCCTGGATTAGAGCTTGAGCTGAGTCAATAATTCTTCGACCAGACTCAGTAGCATTCAGATAAGCATAGGATCCATCATTGTTTGACCCAGTTGCCGGAATATGAATAAAACCGAATGGAGGAGGTGTTTGGTTCAATTCATTATTTGAAGTACCAGCATGATCAGCGGCTGAACTTGAGTTTAGATTGCCAGCAGGAGCTGACTGGTTGATATTCTGCACTTGTGGTTGTGGAAGAGGATGATCGGCAGAATTATCTACTTGCTCAGAGTCAGGCTGAAGCTGACTGGTTTGAGGAGGTTGAGGTGTTTCAGCACTGACCTGAGCAGGTATTTCCTTAGCTAGCTCAACATGTTGAGGAGCAGGAACTTCGAGCACTTGCTCGGTATCACCTTGGCTTAGAGGAGCAATTGAGTCGGCATGTTCCTTAGGCTGAGAAACAGAGGCTTGCTTTTCCTATTGCTCTGGTGGAGACTCAGTAGGATTTGAGAAGAACTTAAACTGCATATCTTAAAGGTCAGTGATTGGATCCCGCAGTGGTGAGTCATGCATAAGATCAATGATAGGGGATTTATGTGCCTTCTTCTTAAGTCTCCTTAATCTCTTAGTCTTTTGAGGAGAGGGGTCAGCAGGAATGGACTCAATTGAGTCAGTAGGTGAAGTTGCCCCTTGATCAATGTGATCCTTTGCTGTTGGCTCAGCTTCTTCTTCAACCTGCTCAGTGTAGGTTGTTTCATGTTGTTCAACATCTGATGGCTCATGTTGCTCAATATTTGCTATCTCCTCAGCATCAAACTAACCACCCAATTCTTCTTGATCTTGGTCAGTGGGATTTTTCTCAAGAACAATGCCCTGACTTCTCACATAATGAGAGTCTTCAGAGATAACTACTCCAATGGGGGTACGTCGATGGGACTTAACCCAGAAGAGATTTTCTTCTTCTTCCTAAGTGGTTGCTCATCAGGAGTGTCTTCTTTTTCTTCTTCTTCCTCAGGCTCAGCTTGCCTTTTGAGGTTTTCTACTGACTTAGGCTCAGCCTGTCCTTATGCCACTTGAGGCTTTGTTCCTTTGGATACAAACCGAACCTTTTTCGGTGGAGAAACATCATCTTTTGAAGAGGTCTGAACAACTTTTCTCTTTCTGTCCTGTTTGTCAGCTTGAACTTGATTTCCCTTCTTTTTCTTTCCTTCTTTGGTCTGCATCCCCTCGGTTTCTTGAACATCAGCCCCTTTTCCTTTCTTGGGCACAATTGGTTGATCATAGAATAAACCAAACAATGCAGCTGCAGTAATTTCTATACCCCAGGTGTGAATTTCCTCAACCAAGCTCACCCGGTGATCTTTGAGGATTCTAGTAATAATGGAGCCTAACCTAAGGGTTCCTGTACTTCTTTGAAACCCACCGATTATAAAGACTGGCATATTGATCGGCTTATAGGTCAATATGTGCCAGATGAAGCACTGCTCGAAATTCGACGCTGAGTTGGTGGAGTTGACCTTTGGAAAGAGGAAATTGGTCAGTATGTAGTGGGCCATCTTTTGGTGTTGACCCATGGAGGTACTCGAGATTTCCCCGACATGACCTTCAGGTTTACAGAACTCAGCGGGATACTCAATTTTATCTTGGTCACCTGATTTGCGAAGTTTTTCTCCTTTGTTTTTCAGTTTTAGCAGTGAGGCAAGGTAAGAAGGGTTGATGAAGATATCTTTCCCTTTAACCTTGGTGACCATGTAGTCCCGGTCATCATCAGTGGCTCTGAGGTTAGTGTAGAACTCCTTCACTAACTCAGGATAGGTGGGTTCTCGAGTTGAGAACAGCTCGGTCCAACCGTTCTTTGAGATCCACTCACAAAAGGGTTGCTCAGCTTCCACAAATCCCTTCGAAAACCAGCGAGAGTGGTCAACCTTATACCCCCTTACGCTCTCGTAGACTAGGGAGTAGGTGCATTCCATGGGTTTCTTTGCCTTGTCCTGCTTTTGTTTCCCTTTCAAGGAGGTAGCTTGGTCAGCCATGGTTTTCTTGATCGGTGTAGTGACCTTAGAGTGGTCACGCTGACTAGTTTCTGGAGACTTGGTGGGAGTCTCGCTATATTCCTTTTGATCAGGAGATGGAGGATTTTCATCGGAGCGATTGTCGTCGTAACCGGCACCGAAGACATTCTGAGAATCTTTAGACATGATTCTTAGAGAAGTTTGAGAAGTTGGGGAATTTTTAGAGAAGAGAGTATTTGAATACCAGAAATTTCTAAGCGTAAAGAGGTAAAAGTGGGAAATCGTCCACTATTTATAGAGGTGTCGAGTTGATCTGAAGCGTTGAGGTGGTCGTTTGACCTCGAGATACTCAATCGACAAAGATTTTGGCATTTATGACACATTCGGCGCATGTATTTTCTAATTATTGCTCTTACATCATCCTATGCGGCTATTTAATTCGCGTGTTTCGCATTAAATTTTGCAACGGATCTTTACTCAGTGTTAAGGATTCCAAACGTTTAAAGTTCTGAGTAGTCAGTGTTATGCAAAGGAATTATTCGTGTGCTTAGTAGCTCAGCTTAAGATAACCACTCAGCGTGTATATCTACTCAGCATGTAATAGTTATTGATTTAGCACAAATCATTTAGCATGGTAATTCACTCAGCATGCATATATCACATATTATACTTGGAATTTATTGAAGAGGATTAAACATACCAATGGCTTCTCTAAGTATGTTGAATTGCTCATGAGCCAGTGGCTTTGTGAAGATATCAGCAAGCTGCTCATCCGTTGGGACATAGGTCAGCTTGATCTCTCCCTTGAGTACATGATCTCTGATAAAGTGATGTCTTATGCTGACGTGCTTCATCCTGCTGTGCTGGATTGGGTTCTTTGATAGGTCAATGGCACTCTTGTTGTCACATTTGACTTCAATTTTTTTAGTCTGAACGCCATAATCTTCAAGCTCTTGCTTAATCCATAGGACTTGAGCAACACAGCTTCCAGCAGCAATGTACTCAGCTTCAGTGGTTGACAGGGCTACTGACGCCTGCTTCTTACTGAACCAGGACACAAGACAGCTTCCAAGGAAGTGGCATCCTCCCGAGGTGCTTTTTCGTTCAAGCTTGTCTCGTCCATAGTCAGCGTCAGTGTATCCAATGAGTGTGAAATCATGAGTATTGGGATACCATAAACCTGCATTCACTGAGCCTTGCAAATATCTAAGGATTCTTTTCACAGCTATGTAATGAGATTCCTTAGGGTTAGATTGATATCTAGCACAATAACATACTGAGAACTGAATGTCCGGCCTACTAGCAGTTAAGTAGAGTAGAGAACCAATCATACCTCGGTACAATTTGCTGTCTACTGACTTACCATTTTCGTCAGCGCAGAGGACAGTGTCAGCGCCCATAGGGGTAGATATTGACTTGCAATCCTCAAGTTCATACTTCTTCAATATCTCCTTAGCATACTTAGTTTGACTGATGAAGATGCCATTTTTCCCTTGTTTGATTTGAAGTCCAAGGAAGAAGTTGAGTTCTCCTATCATTGACATTTCAAACTCAGTCTGCATTTGCTTACTAAATTCCTTGCATATGGACTCGTTAGTGGTAGCAAAAATAATGTCATCAACATATATTTGAGCCAGTAGGGTATCTTTACCCTTCCTCTTAATGAATAAGGTTGTATCAGCTTTACCTCTGACATAATTTCTAGTCAGCAGGAAACTGGTCAGCCTCTCATACCAAGCACGTGGTGCTTGCTTGAGACCATACAGAGCCCTTTTGAGCTTATAAACGTGGTTTGGAAACTTAGGATCCTCAAACCCTGGAGGCTGATTAACATAGACTTCCTCGTTTATAACTCCATTAAGGAATGCACTCTTAACATCCATTTGAAATAATTTAAAGTTCATATAGCTTGCATATGCACATAAAATTCTTATAGCCTCTAGCCTTGCCACTGAGGTGAAGGTCTCACCGTAGTCAATACCTTCTTGCTGACTGTAGCCTTGAGCTACAAGTCTTGCTTTGTTCCTGCCACGTTCCCTTATTCATCTAGCTTGTTGCGGAAGACCTATCTTGTTCCTATGGTCTTCTGGATTCTTGGATTTGGCACTAAGTCTCATAATTCATTTCTTCTGAACTGATCAAGTTCTTCTTGCATTGCACTCATCCAGAACTCATCGTGCTCAGCTTCAGCGAAGTTCTTTGGTTCCTGAACTGAGACGAATGCTACGTTGCTGAGGTATCTCCTGAGTTGATTTCTTATCATCAGGGTGTTTTCAGCAGCATCAAGAATGGCACTCTCTAAGTGTCCTCTTGGTATTCTGATCTCTTTTGGTGGAGTGATGTCTTGAGCTGGTTGTGTTTCAACAATCTCTGCAGGTATAGATTGGTCAGTGAAAACAATTTGAGTTTCGCTTTTACCTTTGGTCAGCCCTTGAGGTAGTGACTCAGCGGTTGTTTCTTGGTCAGCGGGTGCTGAGTATGGATCATCCTCAGTCAACTGCTTGTCTTTTCCTACAGGGTTAGTTTTATCGAACTCAACGTGTACTGACTCTTCTAAGACCTGAGTTCGTTTATTGAAAACTCTGTATGCTTTGCTGTTTGTTGAGTAGCCTAAAAAGATAGCTTCGTCAGCTTTTGAATCAAACTTAGCAAGGCTGTCTTTAGTATTTAGAATAAAACATTTACAGCCGAAGGCACGAAAGTATCCAATGTTGGGCTTTCGTCCTTTCCAAAGTTCGTAGGGAGTCCTCTTTAATATGGGTCTGACTAGAGCCCTATTAAGTATGTAGCAAGCTGTGTTGACAGCTTCTCCCCAAAAGTACTTTGGAAGCCTATGCTCACTCAGTATTGTCCTGGCTATTTCAACCAAGGTTCTGTTTTTCCTTTCAACAACCCCATTCTGTTGAGGCGTTCTAGGAGCAAAAAAATTATGGTCAATGCCGCTGGCTTCATAGAATTCAACAAACTGTTGGTTTTTGAATTCTCCACCATTATCACTTCGGATGTGAGCTAACTTAAGGTCTTTATCATTTTCAAGTTTCCTTACTAAAGTTGAAAACGTCTCAAAAGTTTCATCCTTGCTACTCAGCAAGATGATCCAAGTGTACCGAGAAAAGTCATCTACAATGACCAAGGAAAATCTTCTACCACCCAAGCTCAGCGGCTGGACTGGACCGAAGAGATCCAAGTGTAGCAACTCTAGTGGACGCTTGGTTGAGACAATGTTTTTACTATGAAAAGATGTTTTAGTTTGTTTTCCAGCCTGACAAGCGTAGCATAATTGATCCTTTTCGAACTTAAGTTCTGGCAGTCCCTCAACTAATTGCTTTCTTGCTAATTTGGCTAGGAGGTCCATGCTTACATGACCAAGTCTCCTGTGCCATAGCCAGGAATTTTCTTCCTTTGACACTAAGCATACATTTTTTGAAAATTTCTTTTCCAAATTCAGCATAAAGACATTATCAATACGAGGGGCAGTTAAAATGTTTTTCCCTATAGTATTTTACATCCAGTGTCATCAAATATAACTTTTCTCCCATTATCACATAGCTGAGCTACGCTGAGTAAGTTATATTTAAGTCCGCTGACTAGGGAGACTGACTCAATAGTAGGATTACCACCAACGGTTCCTGACCCTACTATCTTACTCTTTTTGTTGTCTCCGAAACTTACGCTTCCACCTCGTTTACGCACAAGTGTGATGAACTGAGTTTCATCACCAGTAATATGCCTCGAGCATGCGCTGTCAATGTACCACATCTTTGACTTCTCAGCACATCTCAAGCTTACCTGCAATATAGCTAGTTATCTTTAGGTACCCAAGTCTTTTTGGGTCCTTGTTTGTTAGGTTCAGCAGGTAAAGCATCATACTTAATCTTATGACGACATACTTGGACAGTGTGTCCATTTTTTCCATAGAAGTCACAGCTGACCTTCCATTTGGGATATCTCACTGACTGGTCAGCACCCTAGTGCTGAGCATGCCAGCACACCTTTTTGGTGTGTCCCTTCTTCCCACAGAAGTCACACTAGACATTCCGCTGAGGATTCCATCTCTGCTGACTAGTACTTCGGTACTGAGTGTTCAGAGGAATATTTCTTTTATTCGAAACCTTGAATTGATTCTGAATAGATGTGACATCTTTTCTCAGTTTCTTAGAATCTGATTGGACCTCAGAGACAAACTTATGCATAGTTTCTACGTTGCTATGAAAAGTTGAGTTGTCTTGGAGAAGATATCGAAGGTCACTCAGTTTGACCTCTTCAATCTCATCACATCGCCTGCTGAGTGCTCTAACCTTCTTGTTACACTTTTTGATAAGTGTGTAGAGGTCACTTAGGACATTTATCATTTCATTTCTGAGCAAGGGTAGTGATATTACCTCAGTTGAGTGTGCCTCATCGTCAGATGCAATGGAGGGGTCAGCATGCTCAGAAACACAAGGCTCAGCAAGCTCATCTGCCATGAAGCAGATCTTTGCTGACTCAGTAGCATCAGCTCCTGATGATGATGACTCATCACTATCACTTCAGGTTGCCACCATTGCCTTCTTGCTGTTCTTCTTTTCCTTTCTCAAGGTAGGACATCTTGATTTGATATGGCCAGTTTGATGACATTCAAAGCATGTGATGGGCTTTGAGCTGTCCTTCTTGTACTTGCTGTCGCTAGACCCAGCTTTCTACTTGTCAAACTTCTTGTAAGGCTTCTTGGAGTATTTATCATTCTTTCTGAACAGCCTTTTCATCTTTCTAGTGAACATGGCCATCGCTTCATCGTCTGTTGAGCTCCCATCAGTGGAGTCATCTTTCATGACAAGAGACTTTTGCTTCTTGTCCTCAGACTTCTCCTTCACCTTAAAATTCTTCATTGAGATCTCATGGGTCAGCAGAGATCCAATGAGTTCATCATACTTGTAGGTGGACAAGTCTTGAGCTTCCTCAACAGCAGTTTTCTTGGCTTGCCAGCTTTTGGGAAGACTCCTCTGTTGGTCCCTTATAACGTGACAAGTTAGTTCCAAGGGGGGGGGATAGGAACTATTTAAAATTTTGTCTGTTAAGGCTGACTTCTTTTCTTATGAAAAGGTTTACACAGCGTCACTAAGTAGATTCAAGACACAAGCTTAGTCAACTTGTGACTAAGTCTGCTTCTTTACTTGAGTCAGGAAATAGCATCTTAGAGTCTATTCTTGAACTCAGCTTCTTAGTAAACTTAATTCAGCATGAGTTCTTTACTTAGTCAGTTTTCATAGCAAGCAATATATATTAAAGGAGTTTAAGGGTTATAAAGATATTACTCAGCAGACTTATCCTGGTTTGGCCTCTCCGCCTACGTCCAGTCCTCGGAACTCGTTCCGAGCTTTTTAAATTCTCTACTGAGCTCTTTAAAGGTAGAGCACGAAACCTTTTACAAATAGAAGCTGAGTATAACAAGAGTACCTTCCTCTATACCTCTACTCACTCCTATATCTACGCTGAGTACTATAACCAAGTACTCAGCTTCTCCTTTCTATTCTTCTAGAAATGATAAAGTGTTTGTCCTAAACAACGATTGCTAAGACACTTTAGATTATTGGAAATCACTCTAGACTTTTACACAATAATATGGAAATTGGTGTAAGGTATTTGCTTTGCTTTTCTCACAGAATCTTCGAGTATGAATTTGGTCAGCGTTTCGACTACTTGAAGTTCTACATCGATTGAAGCAAATGGATGGCCTTTATATAGTGACACTTGAGGCACCTGGTCATTTCGAATTTCGAAATAACCGTTGGAGGGAAACGGCTTCCTGTTGGAAAATAGGCTAACGTATAGCAGCGGAAATATAAAAATTTTAACCTATTTCCATAAACCATAAGATCCGTTAACCGTTATTTCATATAAAGAGGGATAAGAAGAAATAACTTTTGATGTTCTATCTACCGTTGCAAACGAAGTGCCCACAACTCTTACTTCGAGTTCCCGAGCACAGAACAAAACAAATATAAGATCAAGTTAGAATCAACCGTTGAATAGCAACCAAAGTAGATTGCCTCTAATTAATCAACACAAGATCAAGGATAAAGAAAGAAAGATGAAATCAATTGAATCGGTAGGAAGCGGTGGATTGTTTCGTCCTCAACAAGGGGTGTCGAAATTCTCTCTCCCGGTTGCACTGTGTATTTCGAACATTCCAGTAGGGATTTGCTTAGTGGATTTCGAAAATCCCATATGAGGGGTTATTTATAATCTCTTGTATCTAATCCCTAGTTAGATAGAATTAGGTTATTGAAATAAGAATTCTATTTGGAATAGAATTCATAATTATTATCCATTAATATATCTAATATATGAAGGATAATAATAATAACCTTATTGGATAATAATAGGAGTAATTTAATCTAATTAAAACTCTTAACTTATTTATCCTTTAATTAATTTAATTCATAATCCTAATCCAATTAGAATAGATAAAATCAAATTAATTATTTATGTATTTATATACATAAATTTCGACCCCCTCTATTACTGGGCCTTACTGGGCTCAGTTGGGCTTCCATCAATTAATTAACATCTGTCTCTCTTTTGGGTTCCAAGTCTTATGTGTGACCCATTAGGCTCTTATTGCTTCTAGCCGTATGCAACTATTAAAATTAATTTTCAAAGAATTATATATTTAATCTTTGCATAACAGAATGATGTACAGAGTATGTGATTAGCAAGTCCGTAATCATTCCCCTAGAGCTATAAGAAGACAGGTTGATTCTGTCGTTGACCTTTCAGTATTAGTTACGGTATAATTCGATCCTTTATCAACTACGTCCTTGAACTGAATCTTATGACTATGGGTAATGTCAAGTCACATATAGCGAGACGTTCGTTTTACTTGTACAGGCCGAGTCAACTCAAAATAGATAGGTTAAGTGAAATCTGTATTTCAAGTCTTAAGCTATCACCTTGCAAGGATTTAGAGTCGAGTTTTCCACAAGCGATCCATGGACATATCTCCCATTTATCGGCAGTGATAAATGCTCAATCCAATATATAACGATCCCGCAATCACTTCCTGTGATACCCAACGTCTGCTGTTCACACCCCATAGTCATCTCTGTTAAGGATCGTGTTACACCAGAGTCAAAGCGGCACATTCCGTAATCCAGAATACCAATTAATATTCCTTTGAATCTGAGGATTATTTACACCTATTAATACCAATGAGATGAACAGGTGACAAGGATGAATCTACCTATCCTGTTATCTCAAGTCGGGTCCCCAATCCTAATGAACTATTTTTCATCGGATCCATGTAACTGTCCAGATATCTGTATATATGAAGCTTCTGAGATCAGCTTTCTGTCAGACAAAAGACATTGTTACATGCAAGTCTCAACAGTGATATATCAATCCTAAACATATCACTTGACTTGGGGTGGTTTTAAGTTTATTAGTTTATTATAAAGTTTTGTCTCACTTCATGCTTGTATGAACACTTTATAATCACTTTAAAACAAACTTACGTATTTCCTTTTATTAGACTTTATTTAGTGCTTAAAAGGGATTGCCTTTATATAGTTATAAAACATATATCTCATTAAAACAAATGATATAAAGAACAATTCATTTACATTAAGTTTGTATCCTAGAACAATTGTCTATAGGACACTAAACCCCAACATACTCCCACTTGGACTAAAGCCAATTGTTTCTATAACTTATCCCAGTAGAAGTTAGATGACGATCATGTACTTTCTGGGTTAAGGGCTTTGTCAACGGATCTGCAACGTTGTCCTCTGTAGGTACTCTTTCTATTCTCACATCTCCTCTTGCCACAATTTCTCTTATAATGTGGAATCGCTTAAGGTAATGCTTGGACGCATTATGAGACCGTGGTTCCTTTGCTTGCTCAATGGCTCCATTGTTATCACAATACAGTGTAATGGGATTTACAATGTCAGGCACCACACCAAGTTCTGTAATGAACTTTCTAATCCAAACTGCTTCCTTTGCTGCTTTCGCAGCTGCGATATACTCTGACTCGGTCGTAGAGAAAACTATGCTTCCCTGCTTGGAACTCTTCCAACTGACCGCGCCCCCATTCAAGATAAACAGGTATCCTGATTGGGATTTAAAATCGTTCTCATCTGTGAGATGACTTGCATATGAAAATCCTTCTATTTTCAGATCCCCTTCTCCATACACTAGGAACATATCTTTAGTTCTTCTCAAGTACTTAAGAATGTTCTTAACGGCAATCCAGTGCTTGTCTCCCGGATTTCCTTGGTAACGAATCGTTACAGATAATGCGAACGCTACGTCAGGTCTAGTGCATAGCATAGCATACATAATCGAACCGATTGTTCTGGCGTACGGGACTACAGCCATGCGCTTCTTATCATCATCGGGTCTAGGACATTGATGATTGTTTAACTTTACTCCATGTAGCATGGGTAAGTTACCTCGTTTCGATTCAAGCATGCTAAACCGCTTTAGCACCTTTTCGATGTATGTAGCCTGTGAAAGACCAAACAGTCTTCTTGATCTATCTCTGTAGATCTTTATACCAAGTATATAAGCTGCTTCACCAAGGTCTTTCATTGAGAAGTTACCAGATAACCATACTTTTACCGACTGTAGCAGAGCTATGTCATTTCCCATTAGTAATATATCGTCCACATATAATATGAGAAATGCTACAGAGCTCTCACTTGCTTTCTTGTAAATGCAAGCTTCTTCGCAATTTTGTTCGAAACCAAATTGTTTTATGGTTTCATCAAAATGCTGGTTCCAGCTTCTAGATGCTTGCTTGAGTCCATAAATGGATCTCTGAAGTTTGCAAACTTTGTTTGCATCCTTTGATATGAAACCTTCAGGTTGCATCATATATACATCCTCAAGCAGGTTTTCGTTTAGGAAAGCTGTTTTCACATCCATTTGCCAAATCTCATAATCGTAGTGAGCGGCAATAGCAAGCATGATTCTGATTGATTTGGATATAGCCACAAGAGAGAAAGTTTCGTCATAATCAATTCCTTGCTTCTGACGATATCCTTTCGCTACTAACCTAGCTTTGTAGGAGCTAACCTTTCCATCCATGTCTGTCTTCCTTTTGAAGATCCATCTGCACCCAATGGGTTTTATCCCTTCGGGTGGATCAACCAAAGTCCACACTTGGTTGGTGTACATTGAATCCATTTCAGAATCCATGGCCTCAAGCCATGCTTTAGAATCTAGACTAGTAAGAGCCTCTTCGTAGTATTCGGGTTCGTCATCTAACACGAGAACCTCGTCATCATCTCCCACTAGAAAAACATATCTAACTGGGAGTTCACGAACTCTTTGTGATCTACGAATAGGTGGCACTGCAGCCTCATCTAATGGGACTGCTTCGGGCACCTCAACCGCCTCTGTTGTTTCAGTCGGTGTTTCTTCTTCTTGAACTTCTTCAAGTTCAATCATGCTTCCCTTTTGTGTTTCTTCGAGAAACTCTTTCTCTAAGAAGGTTGCGTGTTTGGATACTATCACTTTCTGATCATCTGGATGATAGAAGTAATATCCCACAGTTTCCTTAGGGTATCCAATGAAGAAACATTTATCAGATTTAGAATCTAGTTTGTCGGACGCAATGCGTTTGACAAATGCTGAACAACCCCATACTCTCATGAATGAGAACACGGGTTTCCTACCAACGAACAATTCATATGGTGTGGAAGTAGCGGATTAAGTTGGTACTCGATTTGGGGTGAAGAGGGCAGTTTCTAAGGCATAGCCCTAGAATGTCTTTGGAAGTAATGCCATGCTCATCATGGATCGTACCATATCTAGTAGGGTACGGTTCCTCCTCTCGGATACACCATTGTGTTGTGGTGTATAGGGAGGTGTCCATTGTGAGCAAATCCCACATTCAATTAGATAATTCAGAAAATCATCTGAAAGATATTCGCCACCTCGATCGAATCGAAGTGTCTTTATTTTCTTTTCTAGTTGATTTTCCACTTCATTCTTGAAGCATTTGAATTTCTCAAAAGCTTCCGATTTGTGCTTCATCAAGTAGATATAACCATATCGGGTATGGTCGTTTATGAAGTATCTGAATCCTCCTCTTGCTTGGACTGATATAGGACCGCATACATCTGAATGAGTGAGTCCTAGAGTGTCTGATACACGTTCACCTTTATTCCTAAAGGGTGTCTTTGTCATTTTGCCTTTTAAACATGCTTCGCATGTTTCCAATGATTCAGGATCAATTGAATTTATAAGCCCATCTTGATGTAGCTTAAGCATGCGTCTTTTGTTTATATGGCCTAAACGAAAATGCCACAAGTAAGTTGAATTATCTAGCTTATGTCTTTTGGTATTGATAGGGGTATTTTACCCCTATCTTTTAGCGTGATTTACGGGATGATTTTAGATAAAATGAATAAGTTTAATTACAAAAATAGAGTGTTTTAATAAAATAATAAAATAAAAATAAAATCAGAGCTTTCGGTTAATTTCCTTTATTTTTAGTTGAATTTAGAGAATAAAATGTCAAGCTAACTCGGCTCGTAAGAAGTGTATTTTGCAGGTACAATAAGGAGCAAAAATCCACTCATACGCGGGGCGTATCAACCCTTAGGCGGGGCGTGAAACATGGTGCCCGAAATAATTGCCTTATCCGCAGGCACCATGTGGAACTGACTCAGCATACGCGGGGCGTATGCCATTTTACGCGGGGCGTATGGCACATATCGGCAATAATTGGCCTAATCCTGAAAGTCAGACTGCATTGTCTCCCGGAGTCAACTCTCCATACGTGGGGCATAAAAGGCAGTTCTTCAACGTAAAAAGATCAGAGACTCATTTACGCGGGGCGTACTTCAGCTACGCACGGCGTAAATGCTCCAATTCTAGCAATAAAACTTCAGAGACTCATACACGCGGGGCGTATTTCAGCTACGTAGGGCGTGTATGAGACAATTGGACAAGGAATCGGTCCACATGCAGGAGATTTCTGACGGAATGGGCACTTACGCGGGGCGTAAGCCACTTTACACGGGGCGTATCATAGGATTTCTGCACCAAATAATGTTGCTCCATGCTTGTGCTTTGTGAAATTACCAACTTGCCCTTGCTTGATGTCTATAAATAGATAGCTCTTGAACTTCATTGGGCACCAATTGCATACTAGAGAGCTATAATATACTCTTTTCTTTCCTTGTAATTTAGATTCAGATTTTGTAGTTAAACTCTCCCCCTCGAGAGCTTGTTCGGTTGTTCCGGCGTTCCATCGAAGTTCCGCTTCATCATTCGTCACCAAGCTCGAGAGTTCCACCCCCACGGCCTAGGAGACGGCTTTGAGTCCGGTTAGCTAGTTCCAAGGGCGGATTCTCCCTTTTTACTTGCTAATTAGCTTGTACTCTTCCTATGTACTAGGCTTGGTTGTATTTCATCTAAACACTTTCCATATTTATAATTCATGGTTTACAATCTCTATTTCCCTTTACGTGTTAATGTTTATTGCTTGCTTTGATATTGATAATTAATTATTGTGTAGGAGCACGTGATTACCACCGCCATCCGGGCTATCTTTAGGGAATTATATAGGTGTTGCCCCACCGGAAGTGACAAACCGGAAACCGTAGGAATTGACAAGCCATGGAACTTACGGGCCCTAATTTCTAGTTCCCCCACATTAGACACGCCTTGACTAGGAATCACGTAGTCTAAGTACCTCACGGGTCGGTCTCGCTACACTTGGTCATCTTTGCAAGAGTAAACCATTATCCGTATACATTTAGAGGCATTATTTATCGTGGTTATAACTTATCGTATACACCCCGCTTCGTAGAGTTTTAGCTACACGAATCTGTGTCGCCAATAGTTAGGAATAGTGTGTAGTTGTGTCTTACTTTACCCCCAAAGTAATCACCGCTTAAATAACATACGAAACCGAGTCGTCTAATACTTGTAATTATAAATCCCGTGGATTCGATACCCGGTCTTAATCGGATTATTACTTGATACGACGGGGTACACTTGCCCCTAAGTAGTGACGTCTAGCGAATTTAGAGCAATTTACAAAGACCACATCCATAGTCCCATATCACACTACATCCGTAAACACACCTAGACGAAACTTACATCAAGTTTTTGGCGCCGTTGCCGGGGATTTATAATTTCCTACAATATTAGACAAAAACGTTTCATTGTTAGTTTAAGCATTCTTTTTGTATAAATTGTTTATATATACGTTTGCTAACATTATTCTTTTTTGTTGATAATTCTTGTATATTTGTTTTTACTTTATGCACACCCGATCTAAAAGTGATTCTCTTGTACCTATTGATCTCGAAATTGAACTTACTCTTTGTAGGTTACGTAGAGAGAAAATGGCAAACCCCAACGCCGAGGTCAACCAACCCAACAGAAACCCAAGACCACACGTGAACAACATCAGCGGGGCCAATGATACGCGTTCGATGATGGAGATCCTTACGCCGCATCGTCCCCAAAATCGTAACGGCATTGTCGCTCCCACGATTCCGGCCAACACATATGAGATTAAGACCGGAATGATCCAACTGATACAACAATGCGGTCAATTCAGAGGGGAACTCCATGAGAACCCCAACGAACATTTGGATAAATTCCTTATGTGTGCCGATACTTCTCGGCAAAATGGTGTTCCCGTTGAGGCTGTGAGACTGAAGTTGTTTCCTTTTTCATTGACAGGACAGGCGCTGGAGTGGCTACACTCATTGGAGGCGGGATCCATCACGTCATGGGAAGAGCTTGAAAAGGAGTTCCTTTCCTACTATTTTCCGCCGTCCAAAACAGTCAAGTTGCGGACCGATATCACATCCTTCAGGCAGTTGGAATGCGAGGCCCTTCACGCAGCTTGGGCTAGGTTCTGGAAGTTGCTCCGAAACTTCCCCCACCATGACATCCCAAAGCACGACTTGGTAAGCACTTTTTACCACGGGTTAACCCCCACTAACCATGCGACTGTTGATTCCGCTGCAGGTGGGGATCTATTTCGGAAGTCAGCTAGTGAGGCCTACGAGCTCATTCATGAGCTCGCAAGGAAAAGTGTGCAATGGCAAGAGGATCGGCTTGCCGGCCCGTCGCGACACCAGAAATTCGCTGTGGAGAAAGAGGCTCCGAAAAGCTCCATAGCTGAAATGAACAAGAAGCTTGACTCGTTGATCGCCCAATTAAGCCTCAATAAAAGTGTACAGGTCATGATGTGCACTCACTGTGGTGGAGACCATGATGCGTTTAATTGCCAAATCGGTAGCCCCTTCGCCGGCGATGCCGAAAACGTAAGTTTTATAGGAGGTAACCAAAGGTATAATTCCCATCCGAACTCCTATTCTCACCACAATAATAATAATAACAGCGGGTGGAGGCCTCGGTATCAACACCCGAACTTATCATATGGCAACAATAATAACGTGTTGAGGCCCCCATCCGGATTTGAGCAAGAATTTCAGGAAAACGGGCTCGGGCAATCACAAGCCGCGCCCGGTAATCGAAACGCTCCGCCTTCCAACAGTGTACATGACCAATCGGTCACGTCTTTGTTGAAGGACATATTAACCCGTCTTTTCGATAACGAAGTGTTTTGTAGGGATCTTAGTCGCCAGGTGGCCCACCTGAACCGTCAACAACAAGAAAGGCCGCTAGGAACCCTCCTGGCAAATACTGAACAAAATCCGCGGGGTAAGAATCGGGAATCCGGGCAGGTGGTAACGCTCCTCAACAATAGGAGTTCAGACCCGTCAAGCTCCAACGCGGACGTCTTGCAATAAGCCGCCATATAAGAAAGTCGAGCTACTTCGACTCAAAACGTAGCATCGGTTTGAATCCCTCGAACCATTTGTCTGTATATATTATAAACATTATTTCTTTTCTTTATTTTGCATTATGGTGGTCTTATTTTTATCTTCATCTTCATTTTGCTTTCTTCCTTTTTCTTTTATTTTATTTTCTCAAAAATCAAAAGAAAAACAAATCCCACATTAATCCAAAATTTTACAAATACGCGGGGCGTACAACCCATTGCGCCCCGCGTAGTTGTGATTTCTGCCGCTTTTACTTGATAAAGAACATGCTACGTGCGGCGTACCTACATTTACGCCCCGCGTACGCTTTCCCTAAAACAAATAAAAACGAACTCTCTTTAATAAATGCCACGTGGAGGACACGCGAGGCGTACCGCATGTTACGCTGCGCGTATCCTCGGGGAGTTGTGAATCACAACTCCCCATGGCAACTCCCCATCTCTCAAACTTCTAATCACTCCTCTTCCCTATACACCTTTTCCACTTCCACACTCCACCTCCTTTTCCACCCTATCAATTCTCACCCTTTCAAATTCAAATTCCCACCTTCCCTCCACAATAAATTATCATTCACCACCACCTTAAATAACCATAAATCCAACATAAAAATCATAAAATAATTAAAAATCATTAAACCCTCATAAATCCACAAAAAAAAATCATAAAAAAACCACAAAAGATCCCTCTTCTTCCGTCTGATTACGCGGGGCGTAACCCCATTTACGCCCCGCGTCCCTGCCCTTTTTTTCATAAAAAGGGGGCAGGAGAACCGATACATGTGGCCTAACCCTACTTACACCGCGCGTATCTCACCGAATTTTCATCCAATAACGTCAGGAGGAGGGATACGCGGAGCGTGGCCCCTTTACGCCCCGCGTACCCCTCTGGGAATCCGAGCTTTTCTTGGATTCCCCACTCCTCTCCTATATATACTCATCTTTCTTCCTCTTCTTCCCTCACTATTCTCTCACACTTATCCCAACCTCTTCCCACCTTCTCTCAAACTTTCTCCATCCCTCACCCTAACCATGACATAATCTCCAATTGCGAGGGCGGCAACTCTTGCTCCATTTCCTACTCGCAAGTTTATGCTTCCTTTCTTTAATTCCTTAGTCTGATTTAGTTCCTGCATATTTGTACAAATATGAGATCCGCATCCAGTATCAAGTACCCAAGATTCAGACTGTGAAATTGTATTTATTTCAATATAAAACATACCAGATGTTGAAGCACCGCCTTTTCCCTTCTTGAGGGTGGCTAGATACTCCTTCCAGTTCCTTCTCCAATGCCCGTCTTTACCACAGAAGTGGCACTCTCCTTTGGGCTTCTTTACTTCCTTTCCCTTAGCTCTAGTGGGCATGGCCCTCTTACCTTTCTTGGGATATTTAGGATTGGGAAAATTCCCTTTCCTCTTCTTTGATCCCTCAATGACAAGAGCTGGTATTGCCTTGTCTTTCTTCATATTGGGCTCAACTGACTTGAGCATATTTGCAAGCTCTTCAAGAGAGGTTTGCAAGTCATTCATTTGGTAGTTCATGATGAACTGTGAATAACTCTTTGGGAGGGATTGAAGAATCAAGTCTATGCTTAATTCGTTATCCATCGCGACTCCAATACTTGAAAGTTTGGTAATATAGCTAATCATCTTGACACAATGTGTCATGACAGATGTGCCCTCTTGCATCCTGCAATGATATAGCAACTTGGATATCTCGTAGCGTTCGCACCTAGTCTGTTTCCCAAACAGCTCTTTAAGGTGCATGATGATGGAATAGGCATCCATTTCCTCATGTTGCCTTTGTAATTCCGGTGTCATCGATGCAAGTATGATGCATCCGGCATGATCATCATCAGCCTTGTGCTTCTGGTAAGCATCAATTTCCTCAATGGGAGCATCATCAGCAGGGATAGGGGGTATCGTTGTATCAAGTACATACCCTATCTTATCGAACTTCAAAACAATTTTGAGGTTGTGAAACCAGTCGGTGAAGTTTGAACCATTCAATTTGTTATCGGTAAGAATGTTTTACAGATTGGTTTTAGTCATGATTTTAAGAGTGATTATATAAACCTGAGAGTGAGAAAGAGTAAACGTATGTTATTCATTTGCTTTAAAGTGTATCAATCTAAAATTATAGGCCTTTTGTTTATTTTAGATTGCTCTCACTATTTTGCCAAATTAATAGCCCTCCATATTAATTCGAAGAATTTCACAAATCCTTTAGTGAGCTAGGATCCTAACTCCTGAGATTTCGCCTTGAGTTTGCTCAATAAGCTAGTCTCATTCGTTAGGTAGATTCATGTAATCAATCACATCTTTAATGTGATTCCTAGGTTATTGGGTTACTAACCACATTAGTAACTAATATGCTATTCACATTAATCCCAACCATATTGCCCATTAGTTTATGACAACATGAGTTTGCTCATCCAATTATCATAATCTAATTTAAGTATTACCCCATATTCATGAAAAGTAATTTTCGATAATTCAGGTGTTACCGTAAGACCCCGAGCTTGAGTTTGCTCAACAACCCAAAGGCCCCCAGTATTGCCGGCTGAATTATAATATTAGGGAGGGGCAACCGATTTTAATAACTTAGTCTTGATTTGCTTTAGCATACATCAGACACATACATTGGCGTTATGGACATATCATCTAAATTATTCCGTCGAGCCAGAGACGGAATAAAAGGTCAAACCTAAGGAAATACTAACTATTACATATTTCTCTTTAGGTCCTCCGTCTTCTCCATGACGCCTTGAAATTACATATTAATTTCTATACTACTAAAGAAAACTTCAATTGAATTGAAGGGAATTAAATGAGAGGAGAACTTACAATAGATAGTAGAAAGGCAGGACGTGCATGCCCTATTTCAAAAATACCAAAAGACTAAAAGAGGATCCAAATATGTCCATAACTCCAAATAGACTCAATTAAATAAATTTAATTGGTTGATTACATAACTATTTTATGTAATATTTATGTTAATCACATTAACTTATCAAATTAACTTTCATCCAATTTTACTTCTAATAGTTTCGTATCTTCTATATTAATCTTTTAGATTAATACAACTATACAAAACTTTAATTATGCACGTCCCAATTATTTTGATTTTAATTCATTTAATACTTTTGATTTACAAAAAGGTAAAACAAACTTTTAAATAAATTTTCATTCGATAACCAAAATAGAAAACTCTCAATTTCTGAAACATATATATTCAATTATATAGAAAACTGATTTTAAACAATTTAAAATTCAAGTGGGTCTCGGGCCGGGCCCGAGGTTGGGCAGCAGCCCTAGGGCGGCCAGGCGCCGCGCGACAGCGGCCGGTCGCGCCGTTAGGCGCGACCCGAGCTGCTGTTGTATTTAATTTTTTTTTAATAATAATTTTAAATATATATATATATATCAGTTCTAAAACGGTTTTAAAACGATTTTCAGAAAATAGGAAAACCTACTATAGATTTTCGTTTTATCTTTAGAATTAATAAAACTGATTTTATCAATCTAACTATAAAACCAATAGATTTTGTTATAATGATTATCAACCAAAATAATTAGGAACATACGCATAATCTGTTTTAATTAACAAGTAATTAAAACTTATTTATCTTTAGGATTAATTAATCAAAAACTATTTGTTAATTAACCTAACCATAAATATTTATTCAATCCTATTGAAAAACTTCTAAATTTTCATATATGAAATAACGGATTTAACGATGGCTCTGATACCAATGTTGGAAAATAGGCTAACGTATAGCAGCGGAAATATAAAAATTTTAACCTATTTCCATAAACCATAAGATCCGTTAACCGTTATTTCATATAAAGAGGGATAAGAAGAAATACCTTTTGATGTTCTATCTACCGTTGCAAACGAAGTGCCCACAACTCTTACTTCGAGTTCCCGAGCACAGAACAAAACAAATATAAGATCAAGTTAGAATCAACCGTTGAATAGCAACCAAAGTAGATTGCCTCTAATTAATCAACACAAGTTCAATGATAAAGAAAGAAAGATGAAATCAATTGAATCGGTAGGAAGCGGTGGATTGTTTCATCCTCAACAAGGGGTGTCGAAATTCTCTCTCCTGGTTGCACTGTGTATTTCGAAAATTCCAGTATGGATTTGCTTAGTGGATTTCGAAAATCCCATATGAGGGGTTATTTATAATCTCTTGTATCTAATCCCTAGTTAGATAGAATTAGGTTATTGAAATAAGAATTCTATTCGGAATAGAATTCATAATTATTATCCATTAATATATCTAATATATGAAGGATAATAATAATAACCTTATTGGATAATAATAGGAGTAATTTAATCTAATTAAAACTCTTAACTTATTTATCCTTTAATTAATTTAATTCATAATCCTAATCCAATTAGAATAGATAAAATCAAATTAATTATTTATGTATTTATATACATAAATTTCGACCCCCTCTATTACTGGGCCTTACTGGGCTCAGTTGGGCTTCCATCAATTAATTAACATATGTCTCTCTTTTGGGTTCCAAGTCTTATGTGTGACCCATTAGGCTCTTATTGCTTCTAGCCGTATGCAACTATTAAAATTAATTTTCAAAGAATTATATATTTAATCTTTGCATAACAGAATGATGTACAGAGTATGTGATTAGCAAGTCCGTAATCATTCCCCTAGAGCTATAAGAAGACGGGTTGATTCTGTCGTTGACCTTTCAGTATTAGTTACGGTATAATTCGATCCTTTATCAACTACGTCCTTGAACTGAATCTTATGACTATGGGTAATGTCAAGTCACATATAGCGAGACGTTCGGTTTACTTGTACAGGCCGAGTCAACTCAAAATAGATAGGTTAAGTGAAATATGTATTTCAAGTCTTAAGTTATCACCTTGCAAGGATTTAGAGTCGAGTTTTCCACAAGCGATCCATGGACATATCTCCCATTTATCGGGAGTGATAAATGCTCAATCCAATATATAACGATCCCGCAATCACTTCCTGTGATACCCAACGTCTGCTGTTCACCCCCTAGAGTCATCTCTGTTAAGGATCGTGTTACACCAATTAATATTCCTTTGAGTCTGAGGATTATTTACACCTATTAATACCAATGAGATGAACAGGTGACAATGATGAATCTACCCATCCTGCTATCTCAAGTCGGGTCCCCAATCCTAATGAACTACTTTTCATCGGATCCATGTAACTGTCCAGATATCTGTATATATGAAGCTTCTGAGATCAGCTTTCTGTCAGACAGAAGACATTGTTACATGCAATTCTCAACAGTGATATATCAATCCTAAACATATCACTTGACTTGGGGTGGTTTTAAGTTTATTAGTTTATTATAAAGTTTTGTCTCACTTCATGCTTGTATGAACACTTTATAATCACTTTAAAACAAACTTACGGATTTCCTTTTATTAGACTTTATTTAGTGCTTAAAAGGGATTGCCTTTATATAGTTATAAAACATATATCTCATTAAAACAAATGATATAAAGAACAATTCATTTACATTAAGTTTGTATCCTAGAACAATTGTCTATAGGACACTAAACCCTAACACTTCCTGTCGTTGTCACTCTGGGCGTGCTCAGCGTCGTTGGCCAATATGATTTACGCATCTTCTGTCTTCGTCAGTCTTCGGCAGAATGTTTCAACATTTAAGGAAAAGTCCACGAGACAGCTTTCTGCGCCTTCTGAACTTTTCCCAAAGTAGAAATACTTTGTCTAGAAGTTGAACATTGTCTGCCGCTGTCCAGACTGCTTTGTCGTCCAACTCAGCAGCTTCTACTTGAAGCTTTTGCCACGAAGGCTTCTCGATCCTTCTCTTGTTGAGTCATCGTTTTAGTTGATACGGCTTCGTTTTGAACTCTTGGGACGAGTGGTCTTGATGTGTTGACTTGGGCTTGACTTGGGCTTGACTTCCACTTTATGGGCCTTTGGGCCTTTTAATCTCAATGTCTTATACACAATTAAACTCAACATTGAACAAACACATTAGTGTAATAAATCAAGGCATTTAAATTTAATGTGTTAGAATATTTTTATCATTACTTAAATAATTTTGTTAAATTAAAATCATGTGGAAAGGTGTTTCAACAAACTCCCCTATTTTGATGTTGGCAAAAATATTCAGTCGAAGAACTCAGTGTTGAGCTCCCCCATGATAGTTGACCTTATTTTATCAAATAACTCCCCCGTAAGGGTTGAGCTACTGACTTAGTTTTATTTTAACCATTTCAAGGTTTAATTGAGTAAGTCTAAGGTCAGTTTTCATAGATAGGTCAGCTCATGGAACATATTCTATTTAACTCAGTTTTACGCGGAAGGTTTTAAATATCAGAGAGCGCTGAGTATGCTTTGTTCAATGAGTTTTAGTTAAGTGGACATATAAGAAGTGGTCAACATGTTTGATTAACACAGCAGACATATCATAAATTAATATAGACAGTGTAGCACAGTTGATTTAATGAAGATGCGTTTTAACAAATTATAACAATCACTTAAGCAAGCATCACATAAGAGTAGTCAGTATGAAAAAGATGAATATAATTTGTTTTGAATTTAAAGTCAGTATAACAGGGTTCACAAAAAAAAGGAACACAAATATAAAGGTTCAAAAAGCTAGTTATCCTAGTCAATACAAGTTAAGCTACTTTTGTTTGCCTTTGCCCTAATGTTGCGGCTGACTAACTGAAGCTTGCTGAGTTCTTGGGGCTTGTTCTTTCTCCCCCGTTTTTCCATAATCAGGTTTGGGAATGAAAGTGGCTTCAATTGTAGCTTGAGTGAGGCGTTGAGAAAATGCCTTTAGCTTTCTCGTGCTTTCATTCATTCCGTCGAAGATTGGAACACCATCATCCACAATGGATCGAGGAATTCCGATAGATGCAGCACTCAGCATACTCAAAACAGCGGCTTGAGACTTGCCAATCCAGTGCATGGTTTCAGTGAGCATTGCAAAAGCTTGATGAAACATCTTTAGCAAAGAGGAATCATAATACTCACGCTGACCGTTGATTTGGCGCACATTGCTGAAAGTCGCTCGAGAATACTTCAAAATCTCGTTGGTTTTAAGCTCATCAGTTGCCATCTCTTACCTGTTTAAGTTCAGCAGACACACAGCCTCGCTAATTTGCTCAATGGAGCATTGGGAGGAAGTGGAAAGCTGGTGATTTGTTTTCTCTTGCTCAGTGTGAAGCTGGCTGAAGAGATGATGTACTTCGGCAGAAGTGGCATATGCTGAGTTCGCAGCTGACAATTGATGAATCTCCCTTTGTAGTAAGTTCATATGGTTGACCATGGTCAGCTGGAGTTCGGCCAGCTTTATTATAGAGTCCTGCCTGGGCTGTTGAGATAGTAATGTAGTCATGACACTCAGAAGATCCTTCATACCTTTGATCTCAGTAAGAAGCTGAGTGACAAATGAAAATGAAGTTGTCTCAACAGTAGTAGATTCAGCGGCATTGGTACTTGATTGATGGAGGTCCTGGATGAGAGCTTGAGCTGAGTCAACGATTCATCGACCAGACTCAGAGGCAATGAGGTAGCTAAAAGATCCATCTTGTGTTGGCCCAGATGCCAGAGGAGTAGAACCGAATAAAGGCAGTGTCTGGTTCTGCTCATCATTAGAAGGCCCAGCATTATCAGCAGC
Source organism: Euphorbia lathyris (assembly GCF_963576675.1). Taxonomy (NCBI): domain Eukaryota; kingdom Viridiplantae; phylum Streptophyta; class Magnoliopsida; order Malpighiales; family Euphorbiaceae; genus Euphorbia; species Euphorbia lathyris. The sequence goes on along the minus strand of NC_088916.1, from coordinate 29,251,632 downwards.
TGGCCTAGAATTTGGATTGTCAGTAGAAACTGACTAAATCTGATTCTGCTCATTGTTTGGGGGAAGTGGAGGATCAGCAGAAAGTGTTGCTTGCTTAGGGTCAGGCTGAAGCTGACTAGGTGATGGAATTTGAGGAAGTTCAGTGACCACCTGAGCAGGTAATTCCTTGGCTTGCTCAATGTGTTGAGGAGCGGAATCTTCGAGCACTTGCTCGGCATTACTTTGGTTGGCGGAAGCATTTAAGTCGGCATGTTCCTTCGGAGAAACAGAGGCTTGATTTTCTGGTAACTCTAGTTGAGACACAGGTGGGTTGGAGAAGTATTTAAGATGTACCTCGCTAAGGTCAGTGATCTCATCTCTCAACGGTGAATCACCCATGAGATCAATAATAGGTGTTCTAAAAGCTTTCTTCTTTCTCAGTCTCCTAAGCTTCGGAGGAGTAGGGTCACAAGGAATAGACTCAATGGAGTCAGTGGGTGAGGCTTCCCTTTGAATAGCAGGAGCATTTACTTGGTGCTCAGTCTCTTCTTCATCAACCAACTCAGTGTTGATTGGTTCAAGATGCTCATCATCTGCTGGTTCCTCAGTGTCATCCTGACCACTTTCTTCTTCTTCAGACTCATCATCCAGTTCTTCTTCCTCTAACTGGTCATCGAACTCTTCCTCGACAAACTGACCACCCAATTGGTCTTGGTCTTGTTCTTCCTCAAACTGTTGCTCAGCGTCAATGCCTTGACTCTGTGCATAGTGTGAGTTAGGAGGAACGACGATATCTGATGGTTGGGCATCGATAGGTCTTAACTCAAAATTTAGCTTTTTCTTCCTCCTTAACGGTTGCTCATCAACATCCTCTCTTTCTTCTGTCTCAGGCTCAGCTTTCATAGGTCTTTTCTCCGCTGACCTAGATCCACCCTGACTTTGCTGAGTTTGAGGCTTAGTTCCTCCACATACAACTTTAATCTTCTTTGGAGCAGAAGTAGCAGCTTTAGAGGTGCTCTGGACAGCCTTCCTCTTTCTTTGAGTTCTTCCTTTTCGAGTCACTGCCCCCTCAGCGTTTTGGATAGCTTCCCCTTTTCCTTTCTTCGGCAAAATAGGTAGATCATATGCCAAACCGAATAGGGCAGCAACTGTAATCTCGGTTCCCCGAACTTGGATTTCTGTAATCATGTCCACCTTGTGATCTTGGAGGATTCGAGTGATGAAGGATCCCAGCCTAAGGGTTCCTGTACTTCGTAGAAACCCACCGATTATGAAGACATGCATATTTATCGGCGCGTAGGTCAGCATGTGCCATATAAAACACTGCTCAAAGTTGGTTGTTGAGTTGGTGCAGTTGATTTTAGGGTAGAGGAAATTTGTCAGTATGTAATGGGCCATCTTTTGATGCTGACCCATGGAAGTGCTCGAAATTTCACCTACATGACCCTCAGGTTTACAAAAGGTCTGAACGTAGTCGGTTTTCTCATGGTCACCTGATTTACGAAGTATAGCTCCTTCGTTTTTCAGTTTGAACAGTGAGGCTAGATATGTTGGGTTGATGGAGATGTCCTTCCCTCGAACATGAGTCGCTAGGTAGTTCCTGTTATCATTGGCGACTTTCAGGTTGGCGTAGAATTCTCATACCAACTCAGGGTAAGTAGGATCCCGAACTGAGAACAGCTCGGTCCATTCATTGTTCTTGATCCACTCACAGAACGATTGCTTGGCCTCCACGAATCCTTTTGAGAACCACCGCGAGTGGTCAATCTTCCACCCCTTCACACTCTCGAAGACCTGAGTGTAGGTGCGTTCTACTACTTTCTTACCCTTGTCCTTTTGCTGTTGTTTCCCTTTGGAATAGGTAGCTTGGACAGCTTGAGCTTTCTTGCTCGGTGTAGTAACTCCAGCGTGATCACGCTGAGTGGGAGAAGTGGGATTGTCATCGGAGCGGTTATGAGAGAGACCGGCACCGGAGATGTTCAGAGAAATTTTAGTCATTTTCTCAGAGAAGTTTTTAGAAGGTTTGGGAACTTTTCGAGAGAGAGAGTATGAATGCCAAAGATTTCTAAGCGTAAAGAAATAGAAGTGGGAATTCATCCACTATTTATAGAGATGTTGAGTTAATCCAAGGCGTTGAGTAGTCCGTTTTGCCTCGAGATTCTCAATCGATAAAGATTCTGGCATTTATGACACATACGACACGTGTATTTTCTAATTATAGCATATACGTCATCCTAGGTGGCTATTTAATTCGCGTGCTTTGCATTAAAGTTTGCAACGGCTCTTTACTCAGTGTTAAGAATTTCAGGCGTTTAAAATTCTGAGTAGTCAGTGTTATGCAGAGGAATCGATCTTATGCGTAGTAACTCAGCTTGATATAGATACTCAGCATATATATTTATCTACTCAGTATGTAATAGCACAAATCATTCAGCATGGTAATTCACTCAGCATGCATACTATATGATAACAACCCAAATTATTCTTGAATAAGGAATAAGGGAAAATTAATAGAAATAATGGAAAACATTATTCATTCTAAAAGAGATATTTATGCATGATTAATGTGGAATTAATGATAATAATGCAGGGGCGAATATGCAAATAATGAGGAAAAGGAAGGAGTCTCTAGCATTATGCCACGCCACGTGGACCATGGCGAGATACGCCATAACGAGATACGCCCGATGAGAGCGAGTAGCGGAGACCCGCCATAGCTCTCAAGCAGAGCGTACATACGCCTTGACGGATCAAAGAATACGAAAAGGTGCCTTTATTACCATCCATGAATGGGAATAAATACAATTAAATGGCAATTAATAGCCAGTAAAGGAGAATAAAGACTTGACTGTTCGAATACCTCAACTCTGAGGGTTTCAATGCTAAATGCTGGGATTAATGGAGAATTGATAGCAATTAAAGATGAGTAATGACACAACTCTTCACCTGCTTCCCCATTAATGCTGAAGGTTACAGAAACCTATATAAATACCCCAGCTTCCTAGGATCAAAGGTACACTTACTGATTCTCCACTTTTGTGCTTACAGTTTATTCTCAGAAATATTACTGACTTTGGCATCGGAGTGTCCCCGGCCGATCCCAACGGCGCCTCACAGGGAAGTGCTCCGATCAAGGATTTTTCCACAAGTTATCAATTGGTGCGGTGATCATGGATCTCTAACAAACAGAAGATCACAAAATCTTGATTGTATAGAGTTTCACAAAGAACAAAACAATGGAGTCAACGGAATAGAAATCACAATCTCAAACCTTGGCTCAATCAGTACAACAAATCTATCCAAAAATACAGTTCTCCATATATTGGTGGGAAAAAGTTTTCTACATTGAATCTGGAACTTTATGATGAAATAGATAAGTTTCCCTCCCTTTCTTATTCCATTTTTAATTAAAGAAAATTAAGATCCCCCATTCTTATAAAGTGCTATGAATATCATTACTTTGTGAAAGATAAAGTAATAGACACAAATCTTTCATTAAATCTTGTATGCTCAATATGTCTTATATTTTTATGCATGACGAGTATAATATGTCATTATCATTGAATTAGTACAAGATGCATGTATAAGATCCGTAATCTTAGAATTTTATAAAAAATTCATCCATTCAAGGTGATTTTATCACTTAATATTAAGATATCATAAAAGGCTCGTGTAATTACAGATAATTTAGGTCTGACCAGTCTTTTGGATGAACATGCATACAACTATTAGAAGAAATTACAAAAAATCATATTTGGTTTTTCTTGTACAATTCACCATCTATATATGGCTTTTCTCATATATAGTACTTTTAATATCAGAAATTCATATTTTTGAATATTGTTTTGTCAAACAGTTATTTCATTCCCTTTTTTACAGGGATGTGTTTATTCATAATAAAAACTGTTTATCTGACATTATTAGAATTTCTTTTACCAACGTAAGAGACTTGAACATATTGAATCTATTTGTGATTATCATGTAATTGTCTCTAATTATTAAGGCCATTATGGACTGATAAATTACCAAATTGGATAAACGAAACTTTCATACCCTGAGCTAACTACAAAATAGTGCAAGTGTTAGTTTTGGATCAGAACATTAATTTATGTAAAATTCTTAGGATATACATGATAATTCCTTAGAGATTGTTTGGATGATGGTATATGAAGGTATGTGAGGATGAATTTTGGGTAATTTTCCATACACCCCGAATTGGAGGAGAATCATGGTACATGTATTTTTTCTTCCAAAATTACCCTTTGTATTTATTTTATTTATACAAATGAAATGATATAAGAGTAATTTCATATATAACTACATTATTAAACCATCACTTACCTTACTTTAATTATATTTCATCCAAACGAGGCATTAATGATCTCTGAATGACATTAATGCATGGATGCACAATATTGATTGCAAGTAAATAGCAACTATGTAAGATATCTTTTCCAATATAGAATGTCATAACTTTTATGATGTTTAAAATAAATATGCTATCTTGGATATTAATGTGCATTGAAATACAAAAGGACATTGTTCTTAAACCATTTTCATTATGGTTATTTATTAAGAATTCATTATGATATTTATGTGCAGTAGTAATCTTTATGGTTATGACCGTTATATGTGGTATTATTAACACAATCATGAATAAAATTCTATTATGAATTTGTTTGACATATAATATTTACTCGGTTTTATCCTTTGACTAAAGTTCATTCTAGAGTCAGGGACCAACATAAAGGAATTACTAAATTGATTCCAAGATGAACTAAGAATTCTATAAAGAGACATTGCATCGTACATGATATTTGCCAACAAAGGTCAATGCAAATAGTCTTTCACTATGAAGTCAGTTCCATGGATCAAGCCATTGATCTCCAATGTAAGTGAATATAGCTTTTATGCCTTACCACAATCTTTTAACAATGGACAGGATATGCCCCACTTTTGAAGTTCTTTCAGTACTAACCCACAAGTACAAGGGAATTGCTAATACTGCAACCAGTGCCAAACACTGGCATGAAAAATAAAGCTCAATCCAGAGAAGTGTATATTTGAAGTCACTTCAGAAAAATTCCTTGACTACGTCATTAGCCAAAAAGGAGTTAGAGCAACTCCAGATAAAGTAAAAGCACTACGAGGCAAATGGCGAAAAGAGCGCCTAAATAAAAGCCCTACGAGGAGAAAGGTGAAAAGAGCGCCTAAATGAAAGCCCCACTATGGGTGAGAAAGATCCAGAGGTTGAACGGGCGGATCATCGTACTAGAAAGATTGTCAATAAGCATATCAAGGTATAAAACAATTCCTAGCAGAACCACCCTTGATGAGCAGGCCAATCTGAAGGGGAGACCTGCATTTGTATCAATCTGTCATGGATAAAGCTATGTGCACCGTGGTTATTCAAGAAGAAGAAGGCTAGCAGTTCTCCATCTATTATGTTAGCAAAATGTTGAAGGATGCGGAGACAAGATATTTGAAGCTAGATAAAATGGCTCCCACGGATGTGACAACATCCATCTGCGTTAAACCATAGCTCCAAGCATAACCTCAACATGATCGAGATCAAGATCAAGAGCCGGCTTCACCATCATGATTCAACATTGAACACACGAATGATGAGATTGAAAGGCGAGTGCATGCCACTCTGGATAGACAAGAGAATAATGCAGAAAGATACGCCATCCAGTTAATAGGAATTCGCCATTCACAGCACAGATCTTGAGGTACGAGGCGGACAGAATGTTTAAAGCTTCCAACTTGCCACAATATAAAGGAGAAGAGTCAATATAAATGGGACATTACATATCCCGAACCCAAAGGAGGGGAGCATGTAACCGTTGGAAGAAACGCCAAAGCGTACTACAGGTTGGCCACCACACTGAAGCTTGCTGGGAGCTGGCAAACTAGATAGCAGATGGACCAGTGTATCAGCCACCCGTGGAAAAAGCAAAAATATCCGCTCTGGATAAAACATCCCTCCATTGCTCCTTTTGCAAAAACAGGTCCAGTAATCTCTCCACATGCAGATGCATTGCTAGTAACAATGGCGATTCAAGGATGGGAGATAAAATAAAGCGAGTAAAGACACGGGCAGTTCTCGCAATGTCATCACCAAAGGTGCATTCGCCAAACTAAAGGTTGATCCGATCCAAATAGAAACAACCATTGTTGACATCATTGGAGTGACGGGTCACACTATCCAGACCAAGGGCCAGAGGTTGCAGCCCTAATTTCCATCCGTCGTCTGACAATGTACATTCCCACCAGCAAAGGAGGAGTAATGATTAGCGGGAACCAAAAGGTGGCTAAAGAGACTTATACTCGGCGTCACTATCAATCCGCCCACAATCCAAAGAGGACGAAGGTGAGAAATATTAACTTGTCACTACAGCTTTGGGCGACACAGAAATGCTCCTTATTGCTGATGGAAAGCGGGTGCGGATCGCCAAAGGATTAAAACTTGAGATCAAAGAGGATGTTAAAAAAGTTCTCATTGAGTCTGAAAGCGTATTTACATAGGAGAATGAGATCCCCACAGGAGTAAGCCCAGATGTGATTACTCATAAGTTAAACATCATTGAGGATGCGGTTCTAGTTGCTCAAAAAAGACGGAACAATGGGCCTAAAAATCAGTATTTTTACATAATCTTATATGTGCATTAAACTGTTATAGTATCCTATATTTTATAATTTATTCTTTCTCGCCATACTTCTTATATTCATTTGCTTAGCTTTTAGTGCTGATATACGCCCAGTGGCTGGCGAATGAAAAGTTCCACAGGTGGATCAATTACCTCAAAGATCGGACAATTGATCCCATCACGGGCGGATCCCCTTTCCATAAAGATAAGAAGCACAGACCCTCAGGAGCTTTCAAATGAGCTCAACTCTCTCCTCAAAGATAGGAAAAGGATTGACCACCATCAAAATCGAGTTAAAATCGTCTCAAACATGAGATCATTACACCCTCAACTTTCTCCTCAAAGATAGGAGAACACTCTCATGGGCGGATCCATCTTTAGATGATCACCATTCGAGAAAGAGTTAAAACATTCCTTGGACGCAAGGACTTTACACTCTCTCACTCCCTTCCCAAAGAAGGGTTCACAAGTCCTACGGGCGGATCGCTTCACCTCAAAGATAGGTAGCAAATTGATCCCCTAGACAGCTTTACTTCCTCTAGAAGGAATAGAACAGCTTCAAACCTTCACAAAGGTTCGCACAACGGAGTATGGCTAGCCACCTACTCCATATTAAATCCTACAAACTTATATATTTACTTACGCAAACGTAAAAGTAAATGGCGACCATAAGGATTAAAACAATTGTACTTAAGTTTTACAAACAATCGGACAATAATCTCAGCGGCGGATCGATATACCTCAAAGATAGGAAACAATTGATCGTCGTTAAAGACAGAGTTAAAACATTTCTCAGACGTGAGAACTTTACACTCTCAAATACTCTTCCCAAAGAAGAGTCTCAAGACCTGGCGGCGGATCGATTCACCTCAAAGATAGGAAGCAAATCGATCGCCTAAGGCAGCTTAACTTCCTCACCAGGAATAAAAGCTTCTAACCTTCACAAAGGTTCACACATTGGGGTACGGCTGGCCACCTACCCTAAACAATCGGAGAAATCCTAAACCAGATTCTAAAAAGTTACTTGCTAAAAGATATAATGCATTAGTAAAAATAGTTCTGGAAAGAAAAGGGTTCATCCAACAACGAAGCCTCGTCTTCATCAAAGTAATGAAGCCTCGTCTTCATCTCCAAATAATGAAGCCTCGTCTTCATCCAAGTAATGAAGCCTCGTCTTCATCCAATTAATGAAGCCTCGTCTTCTTTCAATTCATGAAGCCTCGTCTTCATCCAATTAATGAAGCCTCGTCTTCTTTCAATTCATGAAGCCTCGTCTTCATCCAATTCATAAAGCATCGTCTTCATCCAATTCATGAAGCATCGTCTTCATCCAATTAATGAAGCCTCGTCTTCATCCAATTCATGAAGCCTCGTCTTCATCCAATCAATGAAGCCTCGTCTTCATCCAATTAATGAAGTCTCGTTTTCATCAAAGTAATGAATCCGCATCTTCATCATAGAAATAACAAAGTCTCGCCTCCACAAAATGCACAAAAGTCCATAAATGGCTGATCATTCTTACTGATCCCTAAGTGCGGGTCATTCTCCTCAATATGGCAGAACTGAACAAAAGAAGTCCCTAAGGCGAATCATAATCCTATGCGGTAGGAATAAATGATCCAATAAAGGGCGGGTTATTCCCTTTCTAAAGGAAATATAACTCTCAAAAAGCCCCTAGAGGATAACGATGGATACAGTTGGCCACCTATTCACAAGGAATCAAAAGCCCCAAAATGTGCATCATATCCATATATGATCCCACATAGGGCGGATCTTGTTCATAAGATCCCGCATAAGGAATCCCCAAAAGGCGCATCATTTCCATATATGATCCCCCATCTAGGGCGGGTCCACTTTCCTCCAAGATAGAAAAATAAAACACCATTTAGACAGCCCTAAAGAGCTTTTTATACCTTTAGGGGGGCTTCTGATAACAACCCAAATTATTCTTGAATAAGGAATAAGGGAAAATTAATAGAAATAATGGCAAACATTATTCATTCTAAAAGAGATATTTATGCATGATTAATGTGGAATTAATGATAATTAATGCAGGGGTGAATATGCAAATAATGAGGAAAAGGAAGGAGTCTCTAGCATTATGCCATGCCACGTGGACCATGGCGAGATACGCCATAACGAGATACGCCCGATGAGAGCGAGTAGCGGAGACCCGCCATAGCTCTCAAGGAGAGCGTACATACGCCTTGACGGATCAAAGAATACAAAAAGGCGCCTTTATTACCATCCATGAATGGGAATAAATACAATTAAATGGCAATTAATAGCCAGTAAAGGAGAATAAAGACTTGACTGTTCGAATACCTCAACTCTGAGGGTTTCAATGCTAAATGCTGGGATTAATGGAGAATTGATAGCAATTAAAGATGAGTAATGACACAACTCTTCACCTGCTTCCCCATTAATGCTGAAGGTTACAGAAACCTATATAAATACCCCAGCTTCCTAGGATCAAAGGTACACTTACTGATTCTCCACTTTTGTGCTTACAGTTTATTCTCAGAAATATTACTGACTTTGGCATCGGAGTGTCCCCGGCCGATCCCAACGGCGCCTCACAGGGAAGTGCTCCGATCAAGGATTTTTCCACAAGTTATCACTATAGTTGAAATTTATTGAAGAGGATTAAACATACCAATGGCTTCTCTAAGTATGTTGAATTGCTCACGAGCCAGTGGCTTTGTGAAGATATCGACAACCTGCTCATCCGTTGGGACATAGGTCAGCTTGATCTCTCCCTTGAGTACGTGATCTCTAATGAAGTGATGTCTTATGCTGACATGCTTCATCCTGCTGTGTTGGATTGGGTTCTTTGATAAGTCAATGTCACTTTTGTTGTCACATTTGACTTCAATTGTTTTAGTCCGAACGCCAAAATCTTCAAGCTGCTGCTTAATCCATAGGACTTGAGCAACACAGCTTCCAACATCAACGTACTCAGCTTCAGTGGTTGACAGGGCTACTGATGCCTACTTCTTGCTGAACCAGGACACAAGACAGCTCCCAAGGAAGTGGCATCCTCCTGAGGCTTGCAAATATCTAGCACTGAGCCTGCATTCACTGAGCCTTGCAAATATCTAAAGATTCTTTTTACAGCTATGTAATGAGATTCATTAGGGTTAGATTGATATCTAGCACAATAACATACTGAGAACTGAATGTTCGGCCTACTAGAAGTTAAGTAAAGTAGAGAACCAATCATACCTCGATACAATCTGCTGTCTACTGACTTACCATTCTCATCAGCGCAGAGGACAGTGTCAGTGCCCATTGGGGTAGATATTGACTTACAATTCTCAAGTTCATACTTCTTCAATAGCTTCTTAGCATACTTAGTTTGACTGATGAAGATGCCATTTTTCCCTTGTTTGATTTGAAGTCCAAGGAAGAAGTTGAGTTCTCCCATCATTGACATTTCAAACTCAGCCTGCATCTGCTTACTAAATTCCTTGCACATTGACTCGTTCGTGGCACCAAAAATAATGTCATCAACATATATTTGAGCCAGCAGGGTATCTTTACCCTTCCTCTTAATGAATAAGGTTGTATCAGCTTTACCTCTGGCATAATTTCTAGTCAGCAGGAAACTGGTCAGCCTCTTATACCAAGCACGTGGTGCTTGCTTGAGGCCATACAGAGCCTTTTTGAGCTTATAAACGTGGTTTGGGAATTTAGGATCCTCAAACCCTGGAGGCTGATTAACATAAACTTCCTCGTTTATAACTCGATTAAGGAATGCACTCTTAACATCCATTTGAAATAGTTTAAAGTTCATATAGCTTGCATATGCACATAAAATTCTAATAGCCTCTACCCTTGCCACTGGGGCAAAGGTCTCACCGTAGTCAATACCTTCTTGCTGACTGTAGCCCTGAGCTACAAGTCTTGCTTTGTTTCTGACCACGTTCCCTTGTTCATCCAGCTTGTTGCGGAAGACCCATCTTGTTCCTATGGTCTTCTGGCTTCTTGGTTTTGGCACTAGATCCCATACTCCATTTCGTCTGAACTGATCAAGTTCTTCTTGCATTGCATTCATCCAGAATTCATCATACTCAGCTTCAGAGAAATTCTTTGGTTCCTGGATTGAGACGAATGCTACATTGCTGAGGTATCTCCTGAGTTGATTTCTCGTCATCAGGGTATTCTCAGCGGCATCAAGAATGGCACTCTCTGAGTGACCTCTTGGTATCCTAATCTCCTTTGGTAGATTGATGTCTTGTGCTGGTTGTGTTTCAACAATCTCTGCAGGTGTAGATTGGTCAGTGAAAGTAATTTGAGTTTCACTTTTACCTTTGGTCAGCCCTTGAGGAAATGACTCAGCGGCTATTTCTTGGTCAGCGGGTGCTGAGTGTGGGTCATCCTCGGTCAGCGGCTGGTATCTACCTGCAGGGTTAGTTTCATCGAACTCAACATGTACTGACTCTTCTAAGACTTGAGTTCGTTTATTGAAAACTTTGTATGCTTTGCTGTTTGTTGAGTAGCCTAAAAAGATAGCTTCATCAGCTTTTGAGTCAAACTTAGCTAGGCTATCTTTGGTATTTAAGATAAAACATTTACAGCCAAAGGCACGAAAGTATCCAATGTTGGGCTTTCGTCCTTTCCAAAGTTCGTAGGGGGATAGGTCTAACTAGAGCCCTATTAAGAATGTAGCACGCTGTGTTGACAGCTTCTCCCCAAAAGTACTTTGGAAGCCTATGCTCACTCAGCATTGTCCTGGCTATTTCAACCAAGATTCTGTTTTTCCTTTCAACAACCCCATTTTGTTGAGGCGTTCTAGGAGCAGAGAAATTATAGTCAATGCCGTTGGTTTCACAGAATTCAACAAACTGTTGGTTCTTGAATTCTCCACCATTATCACTTCGGATGTGAGCTAACTTAAGGTCTTTATCATTTTCAAGTTTTCTTACTAAATTTGAAAACGTCTCAAAGGTTTCATCCTTGCTACTCAGCAAGATGATCCAAGTGTACCGAGAAAAGTCATCTACAATGACCAAGGAAAATCTTCTTCCACCCAAGCTCAGCGGCTGGACTGGACCTAAGAGATCCAAGTGTAGTAACTCTAATGGACGCTTAGTTGAGACAATGTTTTTACTATGAAAAGATTGTTTGGTTTATTTTCCAGCTTGGCAAGCGTGGCATAATTGATCTTTTTCAAATTTAAGTTCTGGCAATCCCTCAACCAATTGCTTTCTTGCTAATTTGGCCAGGAGGTCCATGCTTACATGACCAAGTCTCCTGTGCCATAGCCAGGAATTTTCTTCCTTTGACACTAAGCATACAGTTTTTGAAAACTTCTTTTCTAAGTTCAGCATAAAGACATTATCAATACGAGGGGCAGTTAGAATTAACTCATTTGTTTTACCCTCGAATATTTTACATCCAGTGTCATCAAATATAACTTTTCTCCCATTGTCACATAGCTGAGCTACGCTGAGTAAGTTATATTTGAGTCCTCTGACTAGGGAGACTGACTCAATAGTAGGATTACCACCAATGGTTCCTGACCCTACTATCTTACCCTTCTTGTTGTCTCCAAAACTTACACTTCCTCCTCATTTACGCACAAACGTGATGAACTGAGTTTCATCACCAGTCATATGCCTCAAGCATGCGCTGTTAATGTACCACATCTTTGACTTCTCAGCACACCTCAGGCTTACCTCAGTTGAGTGTTCCTCATCGTCAGATGCAATGGAGGGGTCAGCATGCTCAGAAACACATGGGCTTTGAGCTGTCCTTCTTGTACTTGCTGTCGCTGGAGTCAGCTTTGTACTTATCAAACTTCTTGTAAGGCTTCTTAGAATATTTGTCATTCTTTTGAACAACCTTTTCATCTTTCTAGTGAACATAGCCATTTCTTCATCGTCTATTGAGCTCCCATCAGTGGAGTCAGCTTTCATGATAAGAGACTTTTGCGTCTTGTCTTCAGACTTTTCCTTCACCTCGAAAATCTTCATTGAGATCTCATGGGTCAGCAGTGAGCCAATGAGTTCATCATACTTGTAGGTGGTTAAGTCTTGAGCTTCCTCAACAACAGTTTTCTTTGCTTGCCAGCTGACGCGCCTTCGGAGGCGTTCGGTTCCGCTGAGGCTGACTAAGGGATAAGTGTACCCCGTCGTTATCAAGTAATAAAATTCTGGATAAGTCCAGGTATCGTCCACAGGATTTATTTCTGCAAGTATCAAGCTACTTGGTCTGAGGTGTTATCTAGGCTTTGGGGGTTTTGAGTTTGGTTTTGCTTAAGTTAATCTACTCCTAGGTTGAATTATACTACTCCTAGCTAAGTTATCTAATTCTAACTAAGTTATTCTACGCCTAATTAAGTTACTCTACCCCTAATTAAGTTAAACTACTCCTAGGTGATCTTTTACCAATGTAATTATCCGAAGGAACATGAAGGGATACGATGATAATGAAAATAGATTGTTTAGACAACGGAATTAAAACCTAATCTAGGTCACTTGTGTCCGAGGCGATTAACCCTACCTATCCTCCTGAGGTCCCTAGTTCGTGATTCCCTTGTAAGGCCGAAACTAGCTCTAAGGCTCAGCAATTTGGGCTTAATCTTCTATAGGGTCGTCAATCCTATAGGCACTGACTAGGTCAGATTCAGCTCGCAATATGTGCCAACTTAATTTTGGGATTATCGAATGAGTTAAACCAATCAGACAAAGCGTAAGACAAAGATTAAAGCAATAAAACAATTGAATAAACAAAACTATAATATATATCAAAGATGAAAAGTATTGTCACGAAGATACAATGAGCCTAGGATTCATAACATGGATCTGAGGCTAGACAGAATATAAAAGAAGAAAAATCCCTTTCAGGGAACCTGTCTACCAATGCAGACGTCTTCCTAGGACTTAAGGATGGAGCTTGAGCAATCCTCGGTGAGCGGAGCTTCGGAGGTGTCTTCAATGGAGGTTTGAAGGATATGGAGGAGGTGGAGAGGATTTCTCAAGGTGAAAGCTAAGAAAATTACAAAGATAAAAGATATCTAATTTACAATGGAAAAGTTCTATTTATAGATGTAGCTCGGGCCCTCTTTTTGACCTATTTCGTGTCCTTATGCAGGTAGGAAGTCGTGGGACCGGTCGTGGAGTCATGGGGTCAAAATTGAGATTTTTGACCAATTCCCGAAAGTCAGCTCGCCGAGCAGGGCGCGCTGCTCGGCGAGCTGGCTTGGCCAGCTCGCTCGAGCGGGCCCCTGAGGGCCAGCTCGCCCGAGCAGGCCTAAAGGCCAGCTCATCGCGAGCTGGCATGGCCAGCTTGCCCGAGCACGCCCCTAGAGGCCTGCTCGGCGAGTTGGCCTAAAATGGCCAGTCTGACGAGCGATTTTGCCCTGCACGCCTCCACGCGGTTGCTCGATGTTCCATGATGTAACTTTTGCCCAAACTTATCCCTGCGCATGCACGAAAACTCCAAATAGCATTAGTCTCAAGGCTAAATTGACCCGCCAATCGCTCATTTTGAGCAAACGCTCCGTTTGGTGCGACTTTTGGCGGTTCAATTAGCTATAAAAGATAACGGAATTATAACATACATGCCATTTTGGCCATATTTGCCTAAAAATGATCAGAAAACGAGTCCAAACAACGAAAAGTTAATAAAACATTTCCAATTTCTAATTAACTCACACAAAAGCATATAAATGCGAGAATTGATCACTTATTCACGAAATAATAGTAAAAACCATCCTAAAACCGTACCCAAAGATAGGGGTTTTTGACCCCTATCAAACCTCCTCGCACTTAAAACTTTACTTGTCCCCAAGTAAACTAAAAAACTAAACCCGCAATCACAAGCAAGCTAGAAAACCTCCTGGTTTGACTAGGTGCTTGACACAATTTCGAGCATCTGTAATTACATGCATTCGGAAATACAAAGTAGAGACACGATATCCAAAAGCCGCATTTCAATTATCACAGGTCATATGTTTAAGAAAAAGGACACATGTTCAATTAAACGAGCTTAAGGGGATAGCTAAGTAAAACACCTCACCATAGGTAGTTCACTCAATTCACACAATTTTGGTGGCTAAAGTGTTTACTCTCGGCTTATGTTCTTGCTTAGGATTATGTTGATTTTGTACGTTCATCCGAGTTCCTCTACTATGCCATATGACTCCGATGATATCAAAAACAGTCTCGAATTGGGGTTGTAATGTGGTTAGAGGGTTAAAGGTACAACAAGGGTTAGGAGTTCTAGCGCTAGAAAAACGAAGTTTAAAATGGCTTTAGCAAATTGTGAAGTGATTGAGCTTTTTATTCATTATTATATTTTTTTTTCTGAGACGTTCTAATTTTAGAACTGGGGAATAGAGTTCTCCCTCTTTTGTTCGTCTCTTTTTCTTTTCCTTTTCTGTTTTTCTTTTTTTTTTCTTTTGGGTAGTGATGCTCAGTCACTTCTTAGCATTTTGGCTTGCTACTATGGTGCCATAAACAAGGATAAAGCGCTAGAAGGAAATAAAGGCTTGATACGGGCTTTGTAAAAACTCGAGTCAAGCAACAAACCAAGTGATGGTTTGTGAAAATATGGGTTAGAACGAAAGAAAAATCTATAAACTACAAAAATACAGGCTCAAAGGGGCTTCCTAGAGTAGATGAAAAAGAGAAAATAAGGTAAAGAAAAGGTTAATTCTAATGAGGCTGATTCATCGTTTAACATCTCAAATCAACGCATGTAGGTTCAACTCAGTATTAGGTGCAAAATCTATAATCTTTCCACAAGTCAAAGCATTCACACAAAAATGTCAAGAAAAAGAGCTTTTTGATGTTCGCTCTTGGGCTCAAATTCAACTCACAGTTCTTGGGTTTCAATTTTGTGCTTACTAGTTCTCCCCAAACTCAAGTTTAATATCACATGCCTTCAATTCTTAAGTTATCTACCTAAGTAATGATTTTGGCATTTTTTCAAAAGTAGGGTCTAAATGCAAACTTTAGCTCATGCTTTTACAGATACAAGGATTGTGTCCTACACCTAAACTAGTTGTCATGCAATCTTAGATTCGGTTCTCAGCCCTTAAAGACAAATAACGAAGTTTAGATTCGAAGGAGGTTCACGGTTTTAGGTCCTAAACATGCGAAAAAATAAATAAAACCTGAAAACGCTAAACTAAACTAGACACGACGCAACAAAAATTTAAAAAAAATATACAATTTTTGTAAGTTTGTCTACCCCTCCTCCTCACACTTAAATCATGCAATAAGTTCCAACATTGCATATAAAACACTAAAGTATACGTGCAAAAAGTTAGGGTGGAGAAGACAACTTACTGATCGGCCCGGGGGTATGGCCAAGGCATGTTGTAGCGGTCACAGTAGTCTGCCGCCACATATTCGAGACCTGTGAGTCTCCGGTCCATGTTCTGCTCGAAGTTGGTGAACCGTTGGTCCATTTGTTGAACAGTGTTGAAAGTCCGAAGGTTGAGGTCTCTCATCTCTGCCATCATGGTGTTAATGGCTTGGAACTGGGCCTCCGTCCCCGGCTCTTGGTGTTCCGCGTGGTCTCCTGCTGCTGCAGCTGCAGCTCTTTCCTCTTCAGCTCCTTTTTTCTCTTCCTCTCTCAGTTGTGGTGGGTTCCGTGCTCGTTTCCGCGCTCTTCCGCTTAAGCTTGCTCCTCCAGATGGGTCCCTATTTAAAACTGCATGAAAAGTAGATCTTCCCAAAAATTTGGAGTCAAGGTGAAAACCATCTTCCTTAATTTCCAAATCTTTGAATTGGCTACTAAGGAAGTTGGTTACCAAATATCCAAGACCAATCGACCCACGTTTCCTACTTGTTTGGCTTTGAAAGCCTTCAAAGATAGCTTTGACATTATCAACGGGTTTATGATTGACCACACACCACAGTATGAGCAATTCTGTGCTCGAGACCTTATTGCTCTCGTTTTTGCTTATCAAGTTGTGTGCTACAAACTTGTGTATAAGGTTTATCATTGGGTCTTGGAGAGAGACAGGGCTAGCAGTGCGGGAGTCATAATCTGATGACCCTGTTAATTGGAGCCAAGCATCAGACAATTTCACGGGTTCCTCAAAACCCGAGACTGCCCTTGGTGAGTTACGGACTCCCATCAAAGCTGCTATCGTAGTATCACTGAGACGATAAGGTGTACCGTTCAGTCTGAAGGAGTACTTATCAGTTCCTATGGGCCCTTCCTTTCTCAAGGTGGTCAGAAATTCTATGGTGTATCCATAATAGGCTAGGGTCCTTTTTATGCCTAGTTTATACCACCCCTGGAATTTCAGGATTTCGATGAAATCCTTTTCCCAACCTAGAGATGCTAGACACCTCAGATCAATGACGATTCGCGTGGCAAGGTCTTGCTTATAAAACCGATCATATAACAACCCCTCACGCTCATTGACTAATCCAAAAGGAGGATTATACTTAGCTTGCAGGGCATCGTTGAACTCGATGTCAGAATCGGCTTCATTGTCAATCGTGACCTTGGCCTTGCCTTTTCTGCCCATAGTACCTGAGAGATAGACCAAACGGACTAATTAGAATTTCTTCATAAAATATAAACATAAACCCCTAAACAACCAACAATTAGGCATAAACCATAGTTTAGAAACTTAGGGACCAAAACCATAAGCTTTCAGTCCCTAAGTAATTTACCCGTAATTCCAAATTCGTGCAGAATCAAAGATGCCCAGTGACCAAAATGCGTTAAGAATGTGATATAGAACCCCATTGGCAAGTTTTCAACTATAAACTGAATAGTTGAACTTTGAGCTAAAATGGAGATTTTACCCAAATTGAGTAATTTCTCCAAATATTCATAAATTAAGAACTAAAATCATACCCAAAGCACATATTGATCATAATGTTAACATATATTGCAAGAAGATCAAGAATTAAAAGCAAATAAGAGATTATTTGAGAAAAAAGATAAAAGCCCCAAAACCTAGGTTTATCTCAAATCTCAAAAATCAACACCCTAAACTAAAATCTAAGCCTAGAAACATGTTAGAAATAAAAAATAGGTAAGAATCCATACCTTGTTTGTTGAATTCGAGTTAGTATGGTGGATTTGAGGGGTTAGGTTGTGAAAGAAAAAGAAAGTAGAGAAAGAAAGAAAGAAAGAAAGAAAGAAAGAAGGAAGAAGAAGGTAAGGAAGGGGATGAAGAGTCATCCCCTAATTATATATATATATATTAGTTCGGGATTTTAAAAATCCCGAACAGCCTCGTGTCGGTCGAGCTGGTTGGCTCGGCCGACCAGCTCGGCGAGCAGGGCGTCAGCGCCTTGCTCGCCCGAGCTGGGGTGCTGGGCGAAATTTTTTTTTATTTTTTTTATTTTTTCTTAACCCGAGCACTTAAAAAAACGTAAAAGAAAACTAAACAAACCTAAAAGTATATCTATAAAATTTATTAAATAGTAAAAACCTGAAAGTTGTATTCAAACTTGGGTTGCCTCCCAAGAAGCGCTACTTTTATAGTCGGTTAGCTCGACGTAGAGTTCCTTCCTAAGTATAAGCTTCTATCCGCGTTAGGAACTCGAATTCCTTAACAAATAATCCGTACCTACAAAACGGATTAGGAGCCTCAAATGAATTAAATAAAAACAAGAGGCCAAATTTAAACAGATTATGAAAACGTTTGGTTTGCTCCCTTTTGGATTCTCTTGGTAGGTCGAAGAGAATGAAAACTTCTGAACAAGGAGTAAATCCAAACTTTTCTAACTTATGAGGAAAAGGTAGTTCATATACACAAGCTTCGATCTGATCATTTATTTCTATCACATGATTTAGGATTTTAGGTTTTGAATCGGGGTTGCTTACCGCTTTCGGTTCCTCACTTACCTTGAGTGATGCATGTGACAGTGGGCTTGGTTCTACCTTTTTGTCGTTCCTCAAGGAGATGGCTTGAGCTGATTCCCTTTGTGGGATTTCTATGTTTTCCTTTATGCCTGGGAGAGCATCTCGGGATTGCTCTTGCATCTCATGGTTTATTTGAGCCAATTGGTTGCTGAAGTCCTTGCAAACCTCCTCGTTGATTGTAAGTCGGGCTGATATTCCTTTCAAAAGGGACAGCACCTCATCTCGTGAGCTAGAGGGTCGTGGAGGAACTTGGCTTGCTTGTTCGTAAGGGAACATTCCCAATTCGTTTTCCCTGTGCTCATTAACAAACCTATTTGGAGGCCTCAACATGTTAGGGTTCCCGTAGGACAGATTTGAGTGTTGAGGTCTCCTCCAATCACTACCATAAAAGCTGTAAGAATTGGGGTTAGAATTATACCTTTGGTGATTACCCACAAAACTTACACTTTCATTGGTGTTGAGGCTCAGTTTCGCCATCAAGATATCCATTTTCTTATTTAAGTTGGCCATGGAGGGATTGGGAGCCTCATTCTCCAGGGCATGAATGTATTGTCTTGATGGGATAGTAAACTTTTGAGCTTGCCACTCGACTCTTTCTTGCCAATTCATTGATTAGAGAATACTGAGAAAAAGTGAAGTTCTAGCACAAAAGTTGATAAGTAAAAGTATACAGTTATGAATAAATACAAAAGATATGAACAAGTATAGAGAAGTATAAAAGATTATATATCAACAAGTATAGAGAATAAGTATAAAGAATTATGTATACACAAGTATAAATAATATAAACAAGTATACGATTATAAGTATAGGTAAACAGGTATGAAGAATTATGTATAAACAAGTATAAACGATATAAACAAGGATATTCACAAAAAGAATCGTATATAAACAAGTGTATGTATAAACAGGTATATGTATAAACAAGTATAAACGATATGTCTGCTGAGTAACATATTTCTAACCTTTAAACTCATTTATATATTGCTTGCTATAAAACTGACTAAGTAACGAACTCACGCTGAGTTGAGTGCACTAAGAAGGTGAGTTCAGGAATAGACTTAAGTGCTATCTCCTGACTCAAGGAAAGAAGCAGACTTAGTCACCAGTTGACTAAGCTTGTGTCTTAAAACTACTTAGCGCCGCTGTGTAAACCTTTTCTCAAAGAAAAGAAGTCAGCCTTAACAGACAAAATTTTAAATAGTTCATATCCCCCCTTGGAACTAACCTTGTCATGTTATACGGGACCAACAAAAACTACCCCAAGTCAAGTGATATGTTTTGAATAGGGATTGACATAACACTATTGAGACTTGCATGTAACAATGTCTTCTGTCGAGACAGAGAGCTGATCTCACCAGCTTCAGATATGCAGATATCTGGACAGTTACGTGGATCCAATGAAAGGGGTTCATTAGGATTGGAGACCCGACTTGAGATAACAGGATGGGTAGATTTATCCTTGTCACCTCATTAGTATTAATAGGTATAAGTAATCCTAAGACTCAAAGGAATGTTAATTAGTGATTCTGGATTATGGAATGTGATGCTTTGATCCTGTTGTAACACGATCCATAACAGGGATGACTCTGGGGTGTGTACGGAAGACATTGGGTATCACAGGAAGTAATTGCAGGATAGTTATACATTGGATTAAGCATTTGTCACTCCTGATAAATGCGAGATACATCCAAGGATCGCTTGTGGAAGACTTAACTCTAAATCCTTCCAAGGTGATAGTTTAAGACTTGAAATGCAGATTTCACTTAACCTATATAATTGGAGTTAACTCGGTCTGTACAAGTAAAACGAACGTCTCGCTATATATGACTTGACATTATCCATAGTCATAAGATTCTGTTCAAGGATGTAGTTGATGATGGATCGAATTATACTGTAACTAATACGGAAAGGTCAACGACAGAATCAACCTGTCTTCTTATAGCTCTGGGGGAATGTTTCGGATCTGCCAATCACAGTTCGCGTACTCATTCCGTTATACAAAGATTGAATATAATTTTAAGAAATTAATTTAATAGTCGTATACGGCTAGAAGCAATAAGAACCTAATGGGTCACACATAAGACTTGGAACCCAAAAGAGAAACAGATGTTAATTAATTGACGGAAGCCCAACTGAGTCCACTAAGGCCCAGTAACAAGGGGGGGCGATTTATGTGTTATAACGCATAAAGGAATTAATTTATTTTTAAACAATTATAATTAGATTATGATTATGAATTAAATTAATTATAGGATAAATAAGTTAGGAGGTTTAATGAGATTAAATTGCTTCTAATTATTATCCTATAAATAAGTTATTATTATCTTTATATTTAGATATAATTATAGATAATAACAATAAGAGTTTTATTCCGAATTAAATTGTTATTCAGTAACCTAATTTTATCTGACTAGGGTTAAGATGGAAGAGGCTATATAAACCTCCCTTAACTGAGAATTTCGGCCAACCCAAGCAACCCGGGAGAGAGAAAAATCGACCCCTACCGTAGTGGATCAATTCTTCACCGCTTGCTTCCGATCAGTTGATTTTTCATCTCTTTCTTTTATTCCTTGATATTGTGTTGATTAATTATAGGCAATCTATCTTGGTTGCTAGTATACGGTTGAGTTCTAACTACGTTTGATTTGTGTTTTTTTGTTTTGTGCTCGTAAACTCCGATTAAGAGTTGAGGGCACTTCGATTGCAACAGTAGATATTTCATCAAAAGGTATTTCTTTCTATCCCTCTTTATATGAAATAACGATTAACAGATCTTGGTTAAAGGAAATAGGTTAAAAAATTTATATATTTCCACTGTCAAACGTTTGCCTATTTTCCTTCAGTTGAATAAACTCAATAGAAGTGTTAGAAACTTCCTTTGGATGGGTTGTGATCAGAGGAAGCTAATCACGGTTCCCTGGCAGACTTGTTGCAAAAGTTTGGAAGGGTCTAGTTTGGGCATTAAGGACTTTAGGATCTTTAACTAGGCTCTCTTGGGTAAGATGTGTTGGGAACTGATTCAAGGCTCCAGTCTAGCTCTTTCTCTGATAAAGTCTAGATTTATGGTTGTCTCTGGTTTGCCTAAAGCTAACATTGCTCCTTCCTCAATCTGGTCCTCTTGTAAGTTTGTTTATTCTTCCATTTGGGACCAGATCTTTTGGTGGATTGGCCAGTCTTCATCACTTAATTTCTAGACTGATAGGTGGATCGTACCATCAGTGGCGGACAGATTGGGTCTTGATCATCAGGATAAGCGTTCTCGCTATAATTCTGTTAATGATTTTTTGGTAAATTCGGAGTGGCTTAACTTAGGCACTCTACCTTCGATTGTTCAAGACAGTATTCGATCTATTCATCAGGGTAGAGATAATTTTGACTTCTGCGCTTGGCAGCCCTCTACGAAGGGTATTTTCTCTGCCAAAGAGTACTATTCGGTTCTCAGTCCTAGTTCCTCGGTGGAATGATATAAATTTTTTTGGAATGCTCACACCCCCCCCCCCTTCTCGTTCCTTCACTTTCTGGAGAGTTTTGCATGGACGGGTTCCAACTCATGACCTCCTGCAGCGTCTTGGTTTCTCCATTGCCTCTCCTTGTGCTCTATGTGGTAGGGATGCTGAGTCCATTAACCACTTATTCATTAGCTGTTCTTTTGCAGGTTCTCTTTGGAGGGCCCTTGAGATTCATTTTGACTGCTCATTGCCTTGTCATTCCCAATTCATTCACTTCTTCAGCACTCTTCGTAGCATTCATTTTAGCTCTCAAGTGTTGATGATCTGGCGTGTTGCTGCTGTCACTTGCATCTGGTTAATCTGGCATTGCAGGAATGAAGTAATCTTTAAAGAAGTTTCTCCTTCTTTTCAGCACTCGAAGATCACCCTCTTTCAAATGATTTGAGAGTCCGTGGCCAATTCTAAAGGCTTTTGCTCTTCTCGGAGAGACGCTAATATTTTATCTCGCCTTCTGGCTTCACCTCGGTCGCCTCCTACTCCCAACATTATTCCGGACCATTGGCTTAAACCTCCTCCGGGCTGGGTTAAAGTAAATGTGGATGGCTCTGGTTTTGGCACTCCTGGCGAGGCTTGAGTGGAAGGCATTTTTCACAACTATCGTGGATTTTCCAAAGGTTGTTTTGATTTTTCTACCTCTCCCTCTTTTGCCTATATGACTGAATTGAGAGCCTCTATTTTCGTAATTAAAATTGCTTGGGAGAATAATTGGCATCAGCTTTGGGTTGAGTCAGACTCAATGTACGTAGTTAATCTGCTTAGACACCGCTCCATGGATGTTCCTTCGAGTATTCGTCAAGAGTGGTTGCATTGCCTCAACATTTGCTCTAGAATGAACATTATCTTTTCACACATCTTTAGGGAAGGAAATAGAGTTGCTGATGATGACATTTGTAGTATTTTACAATTGCGTTTTTCTTGACCATTCTTATCTTTTCTCCTCCCCCTTCTTTTGTTTGTTCTCCTTCCTCTTCTCTTATTCAAACTCTCACGTTTCTTTTACTCATATATTGCGGGTTTGATAGTTCTTGGGCCATAGGTGCTCACCCCACCTAGTTCTGTCTCGTCCCAATTTCTATAAAAAAAATATTAAATTAAAAGTTATCAAATTTTTAAGATTAAGTTTCTATATTAATCTATCAAGATAATTAAATTATTAAATTTTTAATATTATATTTAGAATGTTTTCTTAGAAATATTTATGTTTATATTATTAATATAATTTTAAATATAAAGTATTTAAAATTATTTTTATAAAATAAAATAGATTGTATTAAAAAAAAAAAGATGATTTCCACCATTTTTTTTAATGAAAATGCTTATATCTTCACCATTTAGTTCATTCTGAACATTCAATCTGAGTCATTTTTTTGTTGCTACCACGAATCTTGCTAAATTCAAAAAATATATAAATGAAAAAATAATAGAGAGTAGATACAATTCAGACAGATAAAGAAATCAGATAAAATATATAAACACCGACTAAAAAAAAATCTAACCAGCGGGTGGGAGGAAGAAGAAGGAAGAAATTTTTGTTTTCCTTCTCAGAGTAGATCCACAAAAAGAGAACATTTTGTGTATTTGTAGATTATGAGATTTTAAGCTAAGAAGGGAAGAGAAGAGAATAAGAGCAAAAGCAAGAGGAGGCGACAAACCCTGAAGCGATTTCCACCAAATTGCCACCAATATTCCCCATATATAACAAGCCAATGACAAATAAATAAAAATAAAATTTAATACACAAAAATGATGTATGTATTATTATATAGTAGAAATTAAATTACATATATAGCAACTAAAATAATATTAAAAACTCCAATTATAGTATTAATCATATATATCCTATCATACATAATAAATTAGTGGTCCTTAATAATCACTATTATCATTTTCAGCAATGGATACAGCTGCCATTGTAAATTCAAAGCTATCCTTCCATTTTTGGATTGTTGTAGAAATTTGTTTACTATGAACATTGGCCTTAGCAAGTGCAGTTTCACAATATTTAACATTATCATATGCATAATGAATATCTAATGTTGATGTTCCATCTTTTAACCCTCCAAGATTCATCATTCCAACTGATTTATCAAAGTATTTCACACATTGATTAATAGCAACCTTATTTCTTAGGCTATCAAGAGGAGAATTTACCATTATATTTTTCATTAATTTGCTTGCTTTTGTTGATTGTTTTTTGGACATTTCAACTGTAATTTCTGCCAGACTTTTTGAATCTTTTGCTGCTGCCGTTTTCGGATTTGATTTAAGGGTTTGAATGCAGATCTTCTTATGGCTGCTAGCTTCTTGATCGCATACCCTCATTATCAGATCAATTGAATTTTTGACTTTTACTGCCTCCATTTGATAAGGATCATTTAAGATTAAACATAGGAATAAGATGGGGAAAAGATTGATGAAATTTTGAGATCCCATCTTTGGAGAAAAAAATGTAATTACTACTAAATATTGGAGTTTATTTGAATTATTCTAGTTGCTTGATTTTGAACATTTTTGTTTTTGTTTTTATAGAAGAAGATGATGACGATAGTAATTCTAATTTTAGTAAGTTTGTTTCTTGTTAAAAAGTAATGGTTTTAATAGATTTAACTGTTAGCACTACAAAAAAATTATGGTCTATTACGACGCTAAAATCCATGGCTTAACGATGCTTTTCTGCATCGTTAAAGACCTAGGCATGCTTTTCAAAGCGTCGTCACAAGCATCGTTAAATTGTGTGTCGTTAACTTAAAAACGCATAATAATTTGTGTGGATAAATTCAATCCGACGACATATCGCATACAAGCATTGTTATGTTATCAACGCTTACATTTTTTACGTCGTCATTTTTTCATATTATTTATTTTCAAATTTCCATTATGTCGTTATTTCGCTTCAGAAAATATTCATTGTGTCTTACCATGGCACTTTAATTTAAAAACATCTCCAAATTTACAACATGTAATTATAAAAATGTCTAGATTTAGCTACATAAAATCCATTATGTCGCAAATGCAACATCATCTTTCTACTAAAATAGTATTTTTAAATTGCAACACTTGAACATTATTACATCTAAAGTATAATGACATTTTGCTTACATTTCTACGACAATTCAATTAACATATTAACAAGGATCATGTTCGTCGGTAATATGTTGGATATTTATTATCATCATCATCATCATCATCGTAATATTATTAAATTTACTAAAATTGAATTTACTATTATTAAATATTTACTAAATTGCGGAATAAATTAAACAATACGACAAAAATTAAACAAACTCAAAACAAATATTTATCAATAATAATTAGATTTAAACTCAACAAGAAACAAACCTAAATCTGGTTGTAGTAGTTATTTTTAAGTATAGTATAGGCTTAAGAATCGCAAGAATATATTATGTACCCTTATTCAGGTGTCTATCAATCACAAGTCATGATTAAATCAAAACTGCAGCACTAAAAACATTGACAGAAATGGATGATTCACTTGTATTGCAGGTCTTTTAGTCAACCTTTGCTAAAATGTGTCACGTTGGAAGAAGGTCATGAGGTTCTGAGAGAATTACACGAAGGCGTGTGTGAAGCTCATGAAGCATCCGCCACCATTCTCAAAAAGTCTAGGATATCGGGGTTCTATTGGCCTACCACAGTACAAGATGCTTAGAAACTTGTAGAATCCTGCCATAACTGCCAGGTCCATGCTAATGAAAGTCACGCAGCAAAAGCTCTGCAAAAGCCCATCATTGAAGGTTGGCCGTTTTCCACATGGGGCATCGACATAGTCGGTCCCTTTCCCCCAACCAGGAAACAGAGAAAGTATGTGGTAGTAGCTGTAAGAGAGAATATCGTTGAAAGATTTGGGATCCCTCACACAATCATCACAGATAACGGAACACAATTTAATTGCGAAGAATTCAAGTTTTTTTTGCAAAGATTGGGGAATCAAGAACAAATTCGCCTCGATGTATTATCAGCAGTCTAATGGCATAACAGAAGTCACCAATAGAACCATTATGAAGGGCGTAAAAAAGAGGCTAGGTGAACATGATAAGAAATGGGCGGATCAACTGATGAATGTCTTATAGGGGTACAGAGCCACTCCTTGAACCGCCACCGACGAAACACCATTCACTCTTACTTACAGGGTGGAGGCTATCATCCTAGTAGAAATTCAGACCCCAAGTGACAGAGCTTCTTTCTACTGTGAAGATCAAAATGAAAGGAAACTCAAAGAAAGTTTGGATCGATTGGAGGAGAGAAGAAAAAGGGCATATGTTCGGATCGTTGCATATCATGATAGGAGTGCCAAGCTAGTAGAGCTAAATGAAGGAGATTTGGTACTAAGAAAGGCTGATAAGATCCAATCCGCTGACGGAAAAGGCAAGCTCGGGATTACGTGGACAGGGCCGTACAGAATAAGCACCAAAATCGGACCCGCCACTTTCAAAATCCAAGACATGGACGGAAACACTCTACCGCGGACATGGAATATTCAGAATCTCCACAAATACTTCCACTACAACAAATCATCACTTGTGCCACAGTTAAAATTGTGGCTCAAGTGTAATATTTTCGTGGCTATGCTATTTAGCCATGAAAATTCAAGATGGCTACTCCTGTGGCGCAAGTGAGCGTGACTAGATAGTTGCCACGGGAAAACAATGGTCGTGGCATAAATTGATTTTTATGCCACGTGAAAATCAGTGGCTAAACATATACCTTTGCCACGGGTAAAATCGTGGCAAGAGTAAAATACATGTGGCAAGATATAATGGTTCGTGGCAATCAATACCACTTAGCCACGAGGATAACCGTGACAAAAATAAGATACATCTCACTAGAAACCTTACTTAGCCACGAACCTAACAGTGGCAAAAAGAAAATACTTGTGGCTACAAACTTTACTTACCCTCGAATCGTAGCAAAATTGATCGAATTTAAGTAATTTATTTTTTATTTTTATAAATTTCTAATTTTTAATTTCGTTTATTAATATTATTATTATTATGAATATTAACATTTAGATTGAAGAGAGATATATTAAATTAGTTGGAACTAATTAATAGAAAATAAACAAATTCCAAAATTTGAATCATTTTTAATAAAAAAATAAAAAAATTATTAAATGAATATTAATCCTGATTATCCAACATCAAAAAAAGCTCCTAATTATCCAACACAAAAAAAAATTATTCCCTATTAATATAATGCATACGAGTAAGTGGAAAAAATTCATAGAGTTGAAATTTCAAAGTTGCAATATATCCTTAATCCACAAGCTCCTCATTGATTTTTAATCATCTGTTAAGAGGAAAAAAAATTTATTTTATATAAGATATGATTAAAAATAATGTTAGTATATTATAGTTCTCAAATTTTGTTGGGAATTGTATGCTCATCTTCTTGGAAATATAAAATCATATTACCATTAACTAATAGATTGACAAAGTGGCAATTACAAAAGAAGTTAGAAAATAAAACCTTAAACAACTTAAACAATTTTGACCATGTATTTGACAAAGTTCCAATTAACCTTCTTCACTTGGGATAGTTGCAGAGGAGCTACAAATACATTAAATATTGTACATGTCTCTCCCTTTGGTCATATTGAATCTAAATGTATGATATAGTCCAAAACCTATATTCAATTTGTCTAAGGAAAAAATTACATCCTGTAACATTATAAATGGAGTAACAGAAAACATATTTAAGATAATTAGAAAAAACTTGTATGTATAAAGCAGTGGTAATGATGCGTCTAAAACAAAACTTGCAACTTTCACATATCTAGTATTAATTAAATATTTGTTTTCTCTGTTTTACAATCACCTTATTTGCAATTTTCAACTACTTTCTTGTAATCGACCTCCACTAAATTTCAGATTCAAAAATAGACTTTCCATGAACACTATTGATAATTGATAAACCAAAACATGATAGAATGCAGATAGTTCAAAAAATAAAAAAGAACCAGGTTGATAAGCATTAACATTAGGTCCATTTCAATCAAAGTCCCAACAACATTTAACAATCCAGAATTCATATTAGCCCAGCAAAATTGAAATTTGATCAGTGAAGAAACCGGGCCTTGTTTGATGCATCGAACATTTCCAAATCAATAAAACATCTTCACAATAATTATAATTAAGATCATCCAAAACTGCACAATCAAAGCATAAATGCCATTTCGCTAAGAAAACTAAAAAAATGAAATGAACCAAAAAAAGAAACATAGAAAGAAGAGGAAAGTAGAGAAGTACCGCATGGAAGGTATTGCTGGTGTAAGAAATCAAGAGGCAAGTTTTACCAATGACGCCATCATCCACGCGACAGACTTGATAAACCTCGAAGCGACACGATTTATAAAGACAATTCAATCATAATTTTGCAAACCTTGAAGTCTTCGTATATAGCATTTCTTCTAAACCTGGCTGGGGGATCACTTGTAGTAATGACATAATGCTAATCCATGTTCTACACGGCCAAGGAAGCATTGTCTTTTAATCTCATTATGACTTGGTCATTTGGAAGAGATTCTTACTCGATCATAATTGACTTCCCTTTCTTTCTCTTCAACCTCTCATGAGCCCCCTAACATGGCTCTATTTCCCTTTATGTTAGGACTGATGAAATCCTCCAGTCCTCAGGCAGAGATATGCGATTCAGTCAAAGAAACTTTTCCCCAAGCTGTCTGCCTTACCAATTCACCAATTCAGTAAGAAAATGGTTTGTAGTATGCAGCTCTATAAGGTGCCACCAAGAAGAGATGGTTGGTTGTGATGGTGTTGCAGGATACTTTCTTGTGCCTGCATTGAAAACACATAACTAAAGTGAATGCTCATGCACATTCAGATATACTAAGGAAGGAATTACTGTCATATCATAAAAGAAAGGCATTACATCTACCAGTTTATTAAATTACATCATATGTAACTCATTTCTCACTTTACTCGTTTAATATTAATATTGCACAAAATTTTAAATGAAGATCAATTGATGGACTCTAAACCTGGTCCGCAAATATCTAAATAACATATAATTGAGCAGAAAATCAATTTACCAATTTTCCTGATCTTGCTTCTTACTATGCCACGACTGCCAAATTCCAACACAATGATTGTAAAAGTAATAACCACAAAAAATAAAACCGGTTTAAAATTATTATCAACATCTAGTAGATGGGAAATTAAAAAGTCATACATCTAGTTAATTCATTTGCAAATAAGTGTTGGGCATTTCTCATTATCCGATGCAAAAATTCAACATAATCCACAATGGAACTTAGCAAGCTCAAAATGATGTGCCTTTTGAGGCTGCTGCATTGCAAAAATAAAGATAAAAAATCCATATTTTCCAGAAATAGCACATCAAGTAGAATATTTCAGTTCTCAATTTCAATAACTAACATAAAACTCCATATTCTTGTTGAGATCATGAGAGAATGAGATAATGTGTCAAGCAAAGCATGTGCAACTTCATAGGATGATCTGGACCAAAGCAAATGCCACCAACATTGAGTGCAATATCAAATCCCAGTGAGAAAAAAACTCTAGACAAAATTGAAGGCTAAATATTTCGAGTATTTGAAGGAAACAAACACAAAAATAAAAAACAGTGAACAAAACTTCACTACAAGATTATTTCCTCTTAAACAGAATGTGAAGCAGGTTGTAACTTAAGCATAGTTGAGCAAAGGGTTTCTAATTAAAAGCATGAATTATTCTCTCAATTACTATCTTAATACGCTAAAACCGCAGCCAATTCAAGCAAAACTAGAGTATGCTAGGGTTTTAAGTAGAGAGAAAATATGTACCTTCATAGAAGTAGGAAATTCTGTCCCTGCAATGTTGACCTCCAGTAAGAATCCTGGTAGTCTGTTCTCGGATATTGAGAGAGAATTTGAAGAATCTGGGTTGAAGACCATGAAACATATCGAATCTGTCCAAACGCATGGTCCAGTCGGCCGATGGAAAATCCCTCGTAGTTGAAGATTTGTGGAATTTGGAGTCTACTTGTGATTTGGATCAAAGATAAATTAACAAAGAGAAAAGGAGACGATTGGGAATGTGGGTGATGAGAAGAAAACAGAAAGAGGAATTGGGTGGGAGGGTGGGCGGGCGGTGAGTGATAGGGCTAGGAAAATGAGAGAGGCAAAGATTAGGGGGGAACAGAGTTTCTAAGAAATTTTTAAAAAACAAAAGCGGGAAAGGAAAATTGCTGGAGGAATTAGTGGATGTAATTGTTGAAGGGATATAATTTGTTAAGATTATTTAAAAAATATCATTTAAAAAAATTAGTTACAATTATTTAAAAAATATCATTTAAAAAAATTAGTTACAATTATTTAAAGAAACCATCAATTTAGAATTTTATAATTATTTATACACTTAATTAATAAAATAATATTTTATAAATATTAATTTAATTAATTTTAAAAGGAATGTATTATTTTTGTAATCCCCGCCACATGAAAAAAGAGCAAAAAAAAATAATACGTTGAAATTAATTTTCAAATAAGTAATTTTATGCCACGAGTAAATTTTTTCCATGGCATAAATAGATTTAGCCACAAAATATAATTTACCGTGGCAAAAATCGTGGCATAAGTGTAAGTTTGCCACGAAAAAAATTTACCCGTGGCATAATTATAACATGAGACCTTATGTTTATAGTAGAATTTGTTTTTCCCGTGGCTAAATGAAAATATGCCACGAATTTTGAATTCATGTGGCATGATTCGTGGCACAAGTGATGATTTGTTGTAGTGTTCCTTAAAGAGTAGAATGTAATAAGGTCTTGAGTACCCTTTTTCCTTTAGTAAGGTTTTTCCCACTGGGTTTTTCTTATCAAAGGTTTTAATGAGGTTCACATAAAAGACCATTATCCATTGTAATAAGGTGAATTAGCATTAATAAAGAGTTATTTTGATCTTGAATTTTTCTAAGTGTCGTTTGCATAACATAAATATTCTCGATACAAATATGGGGAGCAACGAACGCCACTCACCAAAATTCGCAAACCGCTATCAAGGCGCATCTGCTCTCTCCTCAAAAATAGGAGAATGAAAAGTCCCATCGGCGGACCAATTTACCTCAAAGATAGGAAAAAGATTGGTCGCCACTAAAGGCAGGTTAAAATTATCTCAAACATGAAGACAATTACATCCTAAACTCTCCGTAAAAATAGGAGAAAGAAAAGTCCGATCGGCGAATCAATTTACCTCAAATATAGGAAAAAGATTGATCGCCATCAAGGGCAGTCTTATCTCTCTTAGGACTCAAAACTAAAAAAGCTCTCAAGGTTTATTCGTCGGGGTATGGCTGGCCACCTTACCCCAAATCTTTCCTACTATTATAAAATCTGTGATATAAAGCATGATTTGTTATAAAGAGGATTTTATTGACAAACTTAAAAATAAATTGTACTTCAAGTTAACAACCATTTCAAAAACAATAAAAACTAAACTACGGCGTTTGTCTCCTCAACCTGGGCAGAAGGCGCATCTTTTTCAGGAAGATCACTCGCCTTCCCAGTAGTATCCACCATAGAACCACCGCCATTCTCCCTCTTAGGACCCGTCTGCGTGTTCTTCTCCCCTGACGTCTCATCTGGGTGGTCCGCCTCTTCCTCCAGATTGATGAAGGACTTAACATCTTCACCAGCATTCCTCTTTATTTCGGTCAGGACTTTCCTGAAGGATTATAGGCAAACATTTGGCAGCGGAATTATAAAAACTTTAACCTATTTCCATTAACCCAAGGTCCGTTAATCGTTGTTTCATATAAAGAGGGATAGAAGGAAATACCTTTTGACGAACTATCTACCGTTGCAAGCGAAGTGCCCTCAACTCTTACTCCGAGTTCACGAGCACAAAACAAAACACAACCCAAATCAAGTTAGTGATCAACCGTGAAAACAATCAAGTATAGATTGTCTCTAATAAATCAACACAAGATCAATGATAAAGAGAAAGAGATGAAATCAATTGAACGGAAGGAAACGGTGGATAATCTCGTCCTTATGGTGTGGGTCGAAATTCTCTCTCCCGGCTTAGTATGTGTATTTCGAAAATCACATATAGGGGGTATTTATATTCTCTTGTATCTAAACCCTAGTTAGATAGAATTATAAAGATAATAATAGTAACCTTATAGGATAATAATAGGTGCAATTTAATCTCATTAAAACTCCTAACTTATTTATCCTTTAATTAATTTAATTCACAATTATAATCTAATTAGAATTGTTTAAAATCAAATTAAATGTTTATGTATTATATATACATAAAATCGCCCCACCCCATGTACTGGGCCTTAGCGGACTCAGTTGGGCTTCCATCAATTAATTAACATCTGTTTCTCTTTTGGGTTCCAAGTCTTATGTGTGACCCATTAGGTTCTTATTGCTTCTAGCCGTACGCAACTATTAAATTAATTTTCACAGAATTATATTTAATCTTTGCATAACGGAATGAGTATGCAAAATGTGATTAGCAAATCCGAAACATTCCCCCAGAGCTATAAGAAGACAGGTTGATTCTGTCGTTGACCTTTCCGTATTAGTTATAGTATAATTCGATCTTTTATCAACTACATCCTTAAACTGAATCTTATGACTATGGATGATGCCAAGTCACATATAGCGAGACGTTCGTTTTACTTGTACAGGCCGAGTCAACTCCAATTAGATAGGTTAAGTGAAATCTGTATTTCAAGTCTTAAGCTATCACCTTGCAAGGATTTAGAGTCAAGTCTTCCACAAGCGATCCATGGACGTATCTCCCATTTATCGGGAGTGATAAATGCTCAATCCAATGTATAACTATCCTGCAATTACTTCCTGTGATGCCCAACGTCTGCCGTTCACACCCCAGAGTCATCTCTGTTATGGATCGTGTTACAACAGGATCAAAACGTCACATTCCGTAATCCAGAATTACTAATTAACATTCCTTTGAGTCTAAGGATTACTTATACCTATTAATACCAATGAGATGAACAGGTGACAAGGATGAATCTACCCATCCTGTTATCTCAATTCGGGTCCCCAATCCTAATGAACTTCTTTTTATTGGATTTATGTAACTGTCCAGATATCAGTATATATGAAGCTTGTGAGATCAGCTTTCTGTCTCGACAAAAGACATTGTTACATGCAAGTCTCAGCAGTGATATGTCAATCCTAAACATATTACTTGACTTGGGGTGGTTTTAAGTTTATTAGTTTATCATAAAGTTTCGTCTCACTTTATGCTTGTATGAACACTTTATAATCACTTTAAAAAAACTTATGGATTTCCTTTTATTAGACTTTATTTAGTTCTTAAAAAGGGATTGCCTTTATACAGTTATGAAACCATATCTCATTAAAACAAATGGTATAAAGAACATTTCATTTACATTAAGTTTGTATCCTAGAATAATTGTCTATAGGACACTAAACCCCGACATACTCCCACTTGGACTAAAGCCAATTTTTTCTACAACTTATCCCAGTAGAACTAAGATGACGATCATGTACTTTCTGGGTTACGATCTTTGTCAACGGATCTGCAACGTTGTCCTCAGTAGGTACTCTTTCTATTCTCACATCTCCTCTTGCCACAATTTCTCTTACAATGTGGTATCGCTTCAGGTAATGCTTGGATGCATTATGAGACCGTGGTTCCTTTGCTTGCGCAATGGCTCCATTGTTATCACAGTACAGTGTAATGGGATTTACAATGTCAGGCACCACACCAAGTTCAGTAATGAACTTCCTAATCCAAACCGCTTCCTTTGCTGCTTCCAGAGCAGCGATATACTCTGACTCGGTCGTAGAGAAAGCTACGCTTCCTTGCTTGGAACTCTTCCAGCTGACCGCGCCCGCATTCAAGATAAACAGGTATCCTGATTGGGATTTAAAATCGTTCTCATCTGTGAGATGACTTGCATCTGAAAATCCTTCTATTTTCAGATTCCCTTCTCTGTACACTAGGAACATATCTTTAGTTCTTCTCAAGTACTTAAGAATGTTTTTGACGGTAATCCAGTGCTCGTCTCTCGGATTTCCTTGGTAACAACTCGTTATACTTAACGTGAACACTACGTCAGGTCTAGTGCATAGCATAGCATACATAATCGAACCGATTGCGCTGGCGTACGGGACTACAGCCATGAGCTTCTTATCATCATCGGTTTTAGGACATTGATGATTGTTTAACTTTACTCCATGTATCATGGGTAAGTTACCTCGTTTCGATTCAAGCATGCTAAACCGCTTTAGCACCTTTTCAATGTATGTAGCCTGTGAAAGACCAAGCAGTCTTCTTGATCTATCTCTGTAGATCTTTATACCAAGTATATAAGCTGCTTCACCAAGGTCTTTCATTGAGAAGTTACCAGTAACCATACTTTTACCGACTGTAGTAGAGCTATGTCATTTCCTACTAATAATATATCGTCCACATATAATATCAAAAATGCTACAGAGCTCCCACTTGCTTTCTTGTAAATGCAAGCTTCTTCGCAATTTTGTTCGAAACCAAATTGTTTTATGGTTTCGTCAAAACGCTTGTTCCAGCTTCTTGATGCTTTCTTGAGTCCATAAATGGATCTCTGAAGTTTGCAAACCTTGTTTGCATCCTTTGATATGAAACCTTCAGGTTGCATCATATATACATCCTCAAGCAGGTTTCCGTTTAGGAAAGCTGTTTTCACATCCATTTGCCAAATCTCGTAATCGTAGTGAGCGGAAATAGCAAGCATTATTCTGATTGATTTGGACATAGCCACAGGAGAGAAAGTTTTGTCATAATCAATTCCTTGCTTCTGACGATATCCTTTCGCTACTAACCTAGCTTTGTAGGTGCTAACCTTTCCATCCATGCCAGTCTTCTTTTTGAAGATCCACCTGCACCCAATGGGTTTTATCCCTTCGGGTGCATCAACCAAAGTCCACACTTGGTTGGTATACATGGAGTCCATCTCATAATCCATGGCTTCAAGCCATGCTTTAGAATCTGGACTGTTAAGAGCCTCTTCGTAGTTTTCGGGTTCGTCGTCTAACACGGGAACCTCATCATCATCTCCCACTAGAAAACCATATCTAATAGGGAGTTTACGAACTCTTTGTGATCTATGAAGTGGTGGCACTTGAGTCTCATCTAATGGGACTACATCGGGTTCCTCAACCACTTCTGTTGTTTCAGTTGGTGTTTCTTGTTCTTGAACTTCATCAAGTTCAATCATGCTTCCCTTTTCTGTGTCTTCGAGAAACTCTTTCTCTAAGAAGGTTGCGTGCTTGGATATTATTACTTTCTGATCATCTGGATGATAGAAGTAATATCCCATAGTTTCCTTAGGGTATCCAATGAAGAGACATTTATCAGATTTAGAATCTAGTTTGTCGGACGCAATGCGTTTGACAAATGCTGAACAACCCCATACTCTCATGAATGAGAATATGGGTTTCCTACCAACGAACAATTCATATGGTGTGGAACTAGCGGATTTAGTTGGTACTCGATTTAGGGTGAAGAGTGCAGTTTCTAAGGCATAGCCCCAGAATGTCTTTGGAAGTAATGCTATGCTCATGATGGATCGTACCATATCTAGTAAGGTACGGTTCCTCCTTTCGGATACACCATTGTGTTGTGGTGTATAGGGAGGTGTCCATTGTGAGCATATACCACATTCAGTTAGATAATTCAGAAAATCATCTGAAAGATATTCGCCACCTCGATCGGATCGAAGTATCTTTATTTTCTTTCCTAATTGATTTTCTACTTCATTTTTGAAGCATTTGAATTTCTCAAAAGCTTCGGACTTGTGCTTCATCAAGTAGATATAACCATATCGGGTATGGTCGTCTATGAAGCTTTATGAAGTATCTGAATCCTCCTCTTGCTTGGACTGACATAGGACCACATACATCGGAATGTATTAATCCTAGAGTGTCTGATACACGCTCACCTTTATTGCTAAAGGGTGTCTTTGTCATTTTACCTTTTAAACATGCTTCGCATGTTTCCAATAATTCAGGATCAATTGAATTTATAAGCCCATCTTGATGTAGCTTAAGCATGCGTCTTTTGTTTATATGGCCTAAACGACAATGCCACAAGTAAGTTGAATTATCTAGCTTATGTCTTTTGGTATCAATTGCGAAAACATAAATTTTGTCATCTAGCACATAAATCCCATTTTGTGATATTCCTGAGAAATAGAAAATCCCATCTTTATAAAAATCGCAATCTTTGTTCTTTATCGAAATATAGAACATACCAGATGTTGGAGTCCTGACTTTTCCCTTCTCGAGGGTAGCTAGGTACACCAAACAGTTTCTTTTCCAATGCCCTTATTCACCACAAAAGTGGCACTCTCATTGGGGCTTCTTCACTTCCTTTCCCTTTGTTTCGGTGAGTATGGCCCCCCTTGCCCTTATTAGGATGGTTTGGATTGGGAGAGTTCCATTTCCTCTTCTTTGATACTTCAATAGCAAAGGCTGGTATCCCCTCGTTTTCTTTCATATTGGGCTCGACTTTCTCGAGCATATTTGCAAGCTCTTCAATTTGCAAGCCACTCACTTGGTAGTTCATGATGAATTGTGAGTAACTCTCGGGGAGGGACTGAAGAAGTAAGTTTACACTTAGTTCATGATCTATCGCATCTCCAATACTAGAAAACTTGGTGATAAGGCTAATCATCTTGACACAATGTGCCATTACAGATGTGCCCACCTGCATCTTGCATCTATATAACTGCTTTGTTATCTCGTAGCGTTCGCAACGAGTTTGATTCACAAACAACTCTTTCAGGTGCGCGACCATGGAATAGGCATCCATTTCTACATGTTGCCTTTTCAATTCCGGTGTCATTGATGCAAGTATGATGTCTCCTGCATGATCTTCATTAGCCTTATGCTTCAAGTAAGCATAAAATTCTTGGTAGGGAGCACCATCCGCCGTGTATCAAGTACATACCCTTTCTTCTCGAACTTCAAAACGATTTTGAGGTTGCGATACCAGTCGGTGAAGTTTGAACTGTTCAACTTGTTATCGGTAAGTATATTTTGCAGATTGGTGTTAGTCATGATTTTAAGAGTGTTTTAATATAACTTGAGAGTGAGAAAGTGTAAACGTACGTTATTCATTTGCTTTAAAATACATCAATCTAAAATTATAGGCCTTTTGTTTATTTTAGATTGCTCCCACTATTTTTCCAAATTAATAGCCCTCCATATTAATTCGAAGAATTTCGCAAATCCTTTAGTGAGCTAGGATCCTAACTCCTGAGATTTCACCTTGAGTTTGCTCAACAAGCTAGTCTCATTTGTTAGGTGGATTCATGTAATCAATCACATCTTTGATGTGATTCCTAGGTTATTGGGTTACTAACCACATTAGTAACTAATATGCTATTCATATTAATCCCAACCATATTGCCCATTAGTTTATGACAACATGAGTTTGTTCATCTAATTATCATAATCTAATTTAAGTATTACCCCATATTCATGAAAGAAGGATTTTCGATAATTCAGGTGTTACCATAAGACCCCGAGCTTGAGTTTGCTCAACAACCCAAAGGCCCCCAGTACTGCCGGCTGAATTATAATATTAGGGAGGGGCAACCGATTTTAATAGTTTGCTTATTTACATAACTTTTAATTAGTGAGGGATTTTTATTTTAAGTCTCATAATCTAACTTAGTCTTGATTTGCTTTAGCATACATCAGACACATACATTGGTGTTATGGACATATTATCTAAATTATTCCGTCGAGCTAGAGACGGAATAAAAGGCCAGACCTAGGGAAATACTAACTATTACATATTTCTCTTTAGGTCCTCCGTCTTCTCCATGGCGCCTTGAAATTACATATTAATTTCTATTCTACTAAAGAAAACTTCAATTAACTTGAAGGGAATTAGATGAGAGGAGAAATCACAATAGATAGTAGAAAGGCAGGACTCGCATGCCCTATTTCAAAAATACCAAAAGACTAAAAGAGGGTCCAAATATGTCCATAACTCCAAACATGCATAGACTCAATTAAATAAATTTAATTGGTTGATTACATAAATACTTTATGTAATATTTAGGTTAATCACATTAACACATCAAATTAACTTTCATCCAATTTTAATTCTAACAGTTTCTTATCTTCTATATTAACCTTTTAGATTAATACAACTATACAAAACTTTAATTATGCATGTCCCAATTATTTTGATTTCAATTCATTTAATACTTTTGATTTACAAATAGGTAAAACAAACTTTTAAATAAACTTTTCATTCGATAATCAAAACATAAAACTATTAATTTCTGAAACATATATACCTAAATATATTTAAAACTAAATTTAAAACGATTTTAAAATAAGTGGGTCTCGGGCCGGATCCGAGGACGCGGCTGCTGCCGTATGGCAGCAGCCCTAACGCGTCTGGCCAGCCGCTGCGTGGTTGCTGCCGTGAGGCGCGACCCGAGCTGCTGTCAAATTTTTTTTTATATAAATAATTATATTTATATATATCAGTTTTAAGACGGTTTTAAAACGATTTTCAGAAAGTAAGAAAACCTATTATAGATTTTCCGTTTTATCTTTAGAATCAATAAAACTAACTTTTATCAATCTAACTATAAAACTAATAGATTTTGTTATAATGATTATCAACCAAAATTATTAGGAACATATGCATAAACTATTTTAATTAACAATTAATTAAAACTTATTTATCTTTAGAACTAATTAATCAAAACAGTTTTGTTAATTAACCTAACTATAAATATTTATTCAATCTGATTGAAAAACTTCTAAATTTTCATATATGAAATAACGGATTTAACCTGGCTCTGATACCACTGAAGGATTATAGGCAAACATTTGGCAGCGGAATTATAAAAATTTTAACCTATTTCCATTAACCCAAGATTCGTTAATCGTTGTTTCATATAAAGAGGGATAGAAGGAAATACCTTTTGACGAACTATCTACCGTTGCAAGCGAAGTTCCCTCAACTCTTACTCTGAGTTCACGAGCACAAAACAAAACACAACCCAAATCAAGTTAGTGATCAACCGTGAAAACAATCAAGTATAGATTGTCTCTAAGAAATCAACACAAGATCAAGGATAAAGAGAAAGAGATGAAATCAATTGAACGGAAGGAAACGGTGGATAATCTCGTCCTTATGGTGTGGGTCGAAATTGTCTCTCCCGACTTAGTATGTGTATTTCAAAAATCACATATAGGGGGTATTTATATTCTCTTGTATCTAAACCCTATTTAGATAGAATTAGGTTACTAAATAAGAATTTAATTCGGAATATAATTCTTATTTATTATCTATAATTATATCTTAAATATAAAGATAATAATAGTAACCTTATAGGATAATAATAGGTGCAATTTAATCTCATTAAAACTCCTAACTTATTTATCCTTTAATTAATTTAATTCACAATTATAATCTAATTAGAATTGTTTAAAATCAAATTAAATGTTTATCTATTATATATACATAAAATCGCCCCACCCCATGTACTGGGCCTTAGCGGACTCAGTTGCACTTCCATCAATTAATTAACATTTGTTTCTCTTTTGGGTTCCAAGTCTTATGTGTGACCCATTAGGTTCTTATTGCTTCTAGTCGTACGCAACTATTAAATTAATTTTCACAGAATTATATTTAATCTTTGCATAACGGAATGAGTATGCAAAATGTGATTAGCAAATCCGAAACATTCCCCCAGAGCTATAAGAAGACAGGTTGATTCTGTCGTTGACCTTTCCGTATTAGTTATAGTATAATTCGATCCTTTATCAACTACATCCTTGAACTGAATCTTATGACTATGGATAATGTCAAGTCACATATAGCGAGACGTTCGTTTTACTTGTATAGGCCGAGTCAACTCCAATTAGATAGGTTAAGTGAAATCTGTATTTCAAGTCTTAAGCTATCAGCTTGCAAGGATTTAGAGTCAAGTCTTCCACAAGCGATCCATGGACGTATCTCCCATTTATCGGGAGTGATAAATGCTCAATCCAATGTATAAATATCCTGCAATTACTTCCTGTGATGCCCAACGTCTGCCGTTCACACCCCAGAGTCATCTCTGTTATGGATCGTGTTACAACAGGATCAAAGCGTCACATTCCGTAATCCAGAATTACTAATTAACATTCCTTTGAGTCTGAGGATTACTTATACCTATTAATACCAATGAGATGAACAGGTGACAAGGATGAATCTACCCATCCTGTTATCTCAAGTCGGGTCCCCAATCCTAATGAACTTCTTTTTATTGGATCCATGTAACTGTCCAGATATCTGTATATATGAAGCTTGTGAGATCAGCTTTCTGTCTCGACAGAAGACATTGTTATATGCAAGTCTCAGCAGTGATATGTCAATCCTAAACATATTACTTAACTTGGGGTGGTTTTAAGTTTATTAGTTTATCATAAAGTTTCGTCTCTCTTCATGCTTGTATGAACACTTTATAATCATTTTAAACAAACTTATGGATTTCCTTTTATTAGACTTTATTTAGTTCTTAAAAAGGGATTGCCTTTATACAGTTATGAAACCATATCTCATTAAAACAAATGGTATAAAGAACACTTCATTTACATTAAGTTTGTATCCTAGAACAATTATCTATAGGACACTAAACCCCAACATTTCCCATAGATGAAGTCACGAGGATTCTCCATCGCATCATATCTTTTAGCCTCCTTCGCACTGGGGACGCGCAGCTCCGGGTCAACAAAGCCCAATTCGGTATGGAAGATCTTGATGACGGCCATTATCCGCTCGCTATAGTAAAATGCACGGCTACCGCACATGGTGGCCGAGTTCATCAGTTTGGCTTGAGCGGCTTTCAGATCATTTGAGGTCGTCGTCAACTTATATTCCAACTCCTTTATCTTAGCGTCTTTGCTCTTGTTGAGAGCCACCGCCGCAGCAATGTTAGAGTTGTCCTTGGAAACTTTGGCCTCGAGACTCTTTATTGTTGCCTTATCGATAACACTCTGAACGGCATCCGCCTCCAAGGCACATATATAAGTGTACACCTGCCAAGTAAAAGAAACTAAGTATTAAAAGGATGAAGTGAAAAAGAATCAAAGTCAAAACATAAAAGCTTACCGTGAGGAGCTTCCTCTTCCCCATTTTAGCGTGGCTGGTCCCTAGATACTTGGTCTTCACCTCCTGGACGGTGTAGAGCCGCCCAAAGGCCTCATCGATGAAGGAAAATAGGCAAACGTATAGCAGCGGAAATATAAAAATTTTAACCTATTTCCATTAACCAAAGATCCGTTAATCGTTATTTCATATAAAGAGGGATAAAAGAAATACCTTTCAGAAGTTCTATCTACCGTTGCAAACGAAGTGCCCACAACTCTTACTTCGAGTTCCCGAGCACAAAACAAAAACAATGGAAGATCAAGTTAGAATTGTAAGTGTGGTATGCTCTAGGCCATTCCTGTTGTATATTATACAGTGTGAATTTTGTATTCAAATGGCAGTTAATAAAATATGTATTCATGTGTAATTATTTGTATTGTTTAATTACTTAATGAATATACATATTAGTCCAAAGATTATTTACAAAGAGATAATATTATTAAGAGTTAATAATAATGAGATATATTTCTTTGGTAAAATAATAATCTTAAATGTTCATAGTCGGTGGATAATGAATTGGACACTCATCTATCCTTAGACTATCACCTCTGTTTATTTTCTCGATTAGTATGAGATATTAATCAGAAACAGAAAATCTCATTCTGTTTGATATGTTGATATCAGAATAAATATGTGGACATTCGAAGAGGCGAATGGTTCGAACTGTGACGTTAGATAATAATTGCACAAAGGTTTACTCCTAGTCAACATAATTATTATCTAGGTCATAATAGTGCATATAGTCCTTTAACTTGAGGAAATTTAGTTGTTCTTGCGCAGGTAATTATAGTTTGTTCCTGCTTTGTACTGGGATATTAATTCTGGTAATCCGGCAGTGAATCGCTATAATTAGTTGTGTAGTGTAACAAGAGTTTGCTAATAGAGGATTCATTACTCTAAGTAAATAGAGATAAGTCCTAAGATAGTTATTGATTAGTTTTTTGATGGAATGAGTTCCTGGCCAGGACAATAAGACTCATCTTATGAGATAAGTATCAAAGAATGGTTCTTTGATAAGAGTCTTATTTTATCAAAGACTTAATCAATATTTCTTAGTATCTTGACAATTAGAGCTTGACACTTTGTGGCTCTAGTCAAGATCGGGATTTTTAATGAAAGGACTTTAGTGCATGGAAATTATGATCGATGGTTCATAATTAGTTTAATTATAAGTTTACTTCAAGTAACTTCATTCTTTAATTGGGACGTCATGGCGCAGTGTGTTAGCTGGAGATCATGACCTTTAGAGGACTATAAGTAAATATAAGTTAAGCTTATATGGGATACACTTATAGTACAAGGAATTGGATTCCTGACATACTTACTAAGAGTTAGTACTATGCCTCCAATGCCAGTTAAAGATGAACCTAGAAAGTCACACACATACAAGTTGTTTGTATCAAGCTTTAGTTAAATTGATTAATTAAAAGTGTTTTAATTAATTAATTGACTCAATTGAATATGTTAATGGGATTGACAAAACATTCTAACACTGTTTAATATTCAATTGAAATGAGGAAATTATAAATAATTATTCTTGCTCAATTTAAGTTGATGGCTTTTTCAGAATACAATAGTCAAGTGTTGACTGTTGGAATTTAGGGGTGTTTTAAAGTAGCTCCTCTAAGATTTTGTTAAAGGACATACTAATAATTAATTAAGTGGTTAATGAATTATTATTATATATATTTATAATAATAATATAATATAATATAATTAATTATTATATATATATAATAAGATTTATTTTTTTTATTATTATATTTAATATTAATTATTATTATTATTAAATTAAAAAAAAAAGTTACATGCACTAGGACACGTGTATGTCCTAGCAGGGACGGATCTACAGTGGGGGCAATGGGAGCACTTGCCATCACTGAGATCTAGGAAGAAATAAAATCACAACTGATATTTTGTGATTTCTGCAAATTTGCCCCCTCTGAAAATTCTTCCGCCATTGATGTGTAGTTGAGAGGTTGAGGAGCTGTGCGAACTTGCGGGGTTGAAAGAGAAAGTTCAAAACCTAATTTTTTTTTGTCTTTATGCTAGACAAAATGACATCGTCTCATTTAAATGGAACGGCGCTGTTTTGTCTAACATAAAGACAAAAGAAAATTACATTTTTATCCCTCAACCTTACCCTCTCATTCTATCGAGCCAGATGAAAATCCCCAAATCAGTTGGCTTCTTCCCCAAACGAAAATCCCTCTCTATCCTTCCTCAAAATGAATCCCTAATCTCTAATTCTCTGTTCCTGCTCTTCTCTTTCCCAGGCGTCGTACCCTCTTCTCTTTACCGTCTCTGATACTGCTCTTCTCTTTCCCGTTCGACCGCCATCGTGCCCTCTTCTCTTTAACGTCTCTGCTGCTGCTAATTGATTCAAGAACCAATTGCTAAGTTATCTTCAATTAATGTCAGTTGAGTTCTTTTACTGAAATTGATTCTGCAAATTTTATGGTATTAGAGTTATTTAATTACTTGTTTATTTATTGAATTTGTTTGCTTGGTCTCCGGCCACTCTTCATGGTCTCTAGCCACTCCTATTGAATTTATTGAATTTATTGAG
This sequence comes from Euphorbia lathyris, assembly GCF_963576675.1. Taxonomy (NCBI): domain Eukaryota; kingdom Viridiplantae; phylum Streptophyta; class Magnoliopsida; order Malpighiales; family Euphorbiaceae; genus Euphorbia; species Euphorbia lathyris. Next base: position 29,207,892 of record NC_088916.1, on the reverse strand, counting down.
TTTATTGGCTTGTACTTTTGAATTGGCTTTTACTTTTTGAGTGAGGATTGTTTGTTTTAATGTAAAATGGTGATAGCTTGAGGGTTTTGAAAACCGTTTCTAGGTGTAATTTGTTTGTGTTAATGCATAATGGGGATAGCTTATGGCCTTTGAAACCTGTTTCCAGGTGTAATTTGCCCAATGATGATGGAGTATTGGAAAATGTAAATTAGATTAACATTATTCTATAGAATTAAAAGAGAAGTGGGAAATGAACAGTAAATAACAATAGGGTAAATTAACAATCAATTTAGAATTTTTTGATACCAATTATATCCTTATAATTTTGACAAATTTACCACCAACCTAATGCAAAACGACGTAGCTTCTTAGGGAGGCAGAAATGTAATAGGGTAAATTACATCCATGGTCACTGAACTTTACCCATTTTAATATTATTATCATTGAATTTCAATTTTTAACGGTATCATATGACCACTGAATTTTAGACTTTTAAACATCGGTGGCTACTCAATTTTAACTAACTCCTCAAAATGACAGTTAACAACCTCAAAATGAAAATATTCAAGAATTAAAGTTGTTCAGAACAACATTTACCATAAAACCATATTTTTTATTTTTTAAAATCACATTTTTTGAGCTTTCTCTCTCCTAACCAAACAACACATAAATGACCTCAAAACGAAAATTTTCAAGAATTAAAGTTCTTTAAAATATTATTAACTCTTTGAATTTTTTATTTTGAGATCAACGGTTGTTTTGAGGTGTTGAGTGGCCACCGATGTTAAAAAAATGTAAAATTCAGTGGCCACAATGTTAAAATGGTAAAGTTCAGTGGCCATGGGTGTAATTTACCCGTTAGAAATGAATGGAAACTACTGCGGTGGGTGGGACGTCCAAATATTAACGAGACACACGTATTAATTAATTATTAATATTTTTTTAAAAGATTTATTTAATTATTAGGAGTAAGTAATTTTTGTAGTATACACATAAATTAAATTACCATTTAATATTGCATAACGACAAATATCACGTGAGTGAGTTGGCCTTACTCAGGAAGGGTCAATCACGTGAGTCTTTCTTTCTTTCCTTTTTCTCTTTTATTTTTGACAATTTTATTTTTCCATTTTAGCCATTTTTTTCTTTAACAAAAATAGATAAATAATTGACCACATCCAGAAATTGTATAAAATTATTTTTTATAATAAATTTAAACCTTTTAAAGTATTCAAATAAATATATATCTTATAAATTTTGCATCATTCAAGGTTGAGGGTGAATAAGCATAACGATCCAACAAGGGATTTAAACACAGATGATATTGATTTGTCGTTGTCAAATTTGTTTTGATTGAATCAATTGGATTAAAATAAGTGTACAATGAGTTAAATATAAGATGAAAATGATTGATTGCTTTCCAATTTAACCTGACCAACTATGGTGAAAGATTAATTTATCTCTATTTGTTATTCAAAATGTCTTCAAATAGAACTATATGTTAGATTTGATGATAACTTTCGCAACTATTATATTTAGCCATCATGTTTTTTAATTTTTAACATGATATATTCCTATATAATTCTGTAAATTATCTCTTTCAAATATCCGAAGCAACGCGAGGGAATCGTCCTAGTTTTATATAAATTAACAAATGCACATTACATGTGGACCCAATTAGTAATTTAGTAAAAATTTGATTTGAATCAATTAGCAAGAGTTTTGAACCAATTGAGCATTTTAAGCAAGCTTTTGATTTGAGCCAATTTAACATTAAATTAACATTTGATATCAATTGAGGATTTTAAGCAATGGTTTGATTTGAACCAATTTAACATTAAATTAACATTTGATATGTTTAAGTTAAGCTTAACTAACTTAAATGTGTAAACTTAAGTTATTTAGTAATTTAACATTTGATATGTTGTAATTTATGTTGTCATTGATTTTTTTTACACCGTATATATAAATAGTTTGCCCCCACTATCTAGAAATTCTGGATTCGTCCCTGTGTCCTAGTGCATACCTTAGTATGGATTGAATTTAGAATTCAATCCATACGAATATATATACAAAACTATATAAAGTTTTGTATATATAATATATGATATTGGAAGATATCAGTATGTTCAACTTTGAGCAAGGTGAATTTCTGTAAGGCTTGATCTAATCGACTTAGTGGACGGACTAGAGGCTTCACCGCTAGAGAAGCTTTAATACCCGATTGGAATCTACAAGAGGTATTTATTCCAATCTCGTAGTATAAATATCAATTTGATTATTGAAGAACTTAATGATCTTGGTTGAGGATTTGATGTCAGACATCGGATGTTTGACTGTTTATCAGAGTGATTGGATCACACTGATTGTTTGTTTAGGGAAAATTTTTGAAATTCGTCTCCTAAATACCAACATGTTTCCGCTTCCGCTTCAAATCCTTCAAGAATCAACCGTTTATAACAACCAAAGTAGATTGTCTCTAATTAATCAACACAAGATCAAGGATAAAGAGAAAGAGATGAAAATCAATTGAACGGAAGGAAGCGGTAGATAATCTCATCCTCGAACAGGGGGGTCGAAATTCTCTCTCTTGGATTGCTTAGTAGGATTTCGAAAATCACTATGTAGGGGGTATTTATAATCTCTTGTATATAATCCCTAGTTAGATAGAATTAGGTTATTGAATAAGAATTTAATTCGGAATAGAATTCTTAATTATTATCTATTAATATATCTAAATATGAAGATAATAATAATAACCTTATTGGATAATAATAGGAGTAATATAATCTAATTAAAACTCCTAATTTAATTATCCTTTTATTAATTTAATTCATAATCCTAATCTATTTAGGATTGATAAAATCAAATTAATTATTTATGTATTAATACATAAATTTCGCCCCCTACAGTTACTGGGCCCTATTGGGCTTAGTCGGGTTTGCATCAATTAATTAACATATGTTTCTCTTTTGGGTTCCAAGTCTTATATGTGACCCATTAGGTTCTTATTGCTTCTAGCCGTATGCAACTATTAAATTAATTTTCAAAGAATTATACTTAATCTTTGCATAACGGAATGATGTACGAAGAATGTGATTAGCAAGTCCGTAATCATTCCCCTAGAGCTATAAGAAGACAGGTTGATTCTGTCGTTGACCTTTCCGTATTAGTTACAGTATAATTCGATCCTTTATCAACTACGTCATTGAACTGAATCTTATGACTATGGATAATGTCAAGTCACATATAGCGAGACGTTCGTTTTACTTGTACAGGCCGAGTCAACTCCAATTAGATAGGTTAAGAGAAATATGCATTTCAATATTAAGCTATCACCTTGCAAGGATTTAGAGTCAAGTCTTCCACAAGCGATCCATGGACATATCTCCCATTTATCGGGAGTGATAAATGCTCAATCCAATGTATAACTATCCCGCAATTACTTCCTGTGATACCCAACGTCTGCTGTTCACACCCCAGAGTCATCTCTGTTAAGGATCGTGTTACAACAGGATCAAAGCGTCACATTCCGTAATCCAGAATTACTAATTAACATACCTTTGAGTCTGAGGATTACTTATACCTATTAATACCAATGAGATGAACAGGTGACAAGGATGAATCTACCCATCCTGTTATCTCAAGTCGGGTCCCCAATCCTAATGAACTTATTTTCATCGGATCCATGTAACTGTCCAGATATCTGTATATATGAAGCTTGTGAGATCAGCTTTCTGTCGGGATAGAAGACATTATTACATGCAAGTCTCAACAGTGATATGTCAATCCTGAACATATTACTTGACTTGGGGTGGTTTTAAGTTTATTAGTTTATTATAAAGTTTCGTCTCACTTCATGCTTGTATGAACACTTTATAATCACCTTAAACAAACTTACGAATTTCCTTTTATTAGACTTTATTTAGTTCTTAAAAGGGATTGCCTTTATATAGTTATAAAACATATATCTCATTAAAACAAATGATATAAAGAACACTTCATTTACACTAAGTTTGTATCCTAGAACAATTGTCTATAGGACATTAAACCCCAACATACTCCCACTTGGACTAAAGCCAATTGTTTCTATAACTTATCCTAGTAGAAGTTAGATGACGATCATGTACTTTCTGGGTTAAGGGCTTTGTCAACGGATCTGCAACGTTGTCCTCTGTAGGTACTCTTTCTATTCTCAGATCTCCTCTTGCCACATTTTCTCTTACAATGTGGTATCGCTTTAGGTAATGCTTGGATGCATTATGAGAACGTGGTTCTTTTGCTTGCACAATGGCTCCATTGTTATCACAGTACAGTGTAATGGGATTTACAATGTCAGGCACCACACCAAGTTCAGTAATGAACTTCCTAATCCAAACCGCTTCCTTTGCTGCTTCCAGAGCAGCGATATACTCTGACTCGGTCGTAGAGAAAGCTACGCTTCCTTGCTTGGAACTCTTCCAGCTGACCGCGCCCGCATTCAAGATAAACAGGTATCCTGATTGGGATTTAAAATCGTTCTCATCTGTGAGATGACTTGCATCTGAAAATCCTTCTATTTTCAGATTCCCTTCTCCGTACACTAGGAACATATCTTTAGTTCTTCTCAAGTACTTAAGAATGTTTTTGACGGTAATCCAGTGCTCGTCTCCCGGATTTCCTTGGTAACAACTCGTTATACTTAACGTGAACGCTACGTCAGGTCTAGTGCATAGCATAGCATACATAATCGAACCGATTGCGCTGGCGTACGGGACTACAGCCATGCGCTTCTTATCATCATCGATTTTAGGACATTGATGATTGTTTAACTTTACTCCATGTATCATGGGTAAGTTACCTCGTTTCGATTCAAGCATGCTAAACCGCTTTAGCACCTTTTCAATGTATGTAGCCTGTGAAAGACCAAGCAGTCTTCTTGATCTATCTCTGTAGATCTTTATACCAAGTATATAAGCTGCTTCACCAAGGTCTTTCATTGAGAAGTTACCAGATAACCATACTTTTACCAACTGTAGTAGAGCTATGTCATTTCCTACTAATAATATATCGTCCACATATAATATCAGAAATGCTACAGAGCTCCCACTTGCTTTCTTGTAAATGCAAGCTTCTTCGCAATTTTGTTCGAAACCAAATTGTTTTATGGTTTCGTCAAAACGCTTGTTCCAGCTTCTTGATGCTTTCTTGAGTCCATAAATGGATCTCTGAAGTTTGCAAACCTTGTTTGCATCCTTTGATATGAAACCTTCAGGTTGCATCATATATACATCCTCAAGCAGGTTTCCGTTTAGGAAAGCTGTTTTCACATCCATTTGCCAAATCTCGTAATCGTAGTGAGCGGCAATAGGAAGCATTATTCTGATTGATTTGGACATAGCCACAGGAGAGAAAGTTTTGTCATAATCAATTCCTTGCTTCTGACGATATCCTTTCGCTACTAACCTAGCTTTGTAGGTGCTAACCTTTCCATCCATGCCAGTCTTCTTTTTGAAGATCCACCTGCACCCAATGGGTTTTATCCCTTCGGGTGGATCAACCAAAGTCCACACTTGGTTGGTATACATGGAGTCCATCTCATAATCCATGGCTTCAAGCCATGCTTTAGAATCTGGACTGTTAAGAGCCTCTTCGTAGTTTTCGGGTTCGTCGTCTAACACGGGAACCTCATCATCATCTCCCACTAGAAAACCATATCTAATAGGGAGTTTACGAACTCTTTGTGATCTACGAAGTGGTGGCACTTGAGTCTCATCTAATGGGACTACATCGGGTTCCTCAACCACTTCTGTTGTTTTAGTTGGTGTTTCTTGTTCTTGAACTTCATCAAGTTCAATCATGCTTCCCTTTTCTGTGTCTTCGAGAAACTCTTTCTCTAAGAAGGTTGCGTGCTTGGATATTATTACTTTCTGATCATCTGGATGATAGAAGTAATATCCCATAGTTTCCTTAGGGTATCCAATGAAGAAACATTTATCAGATTTAGAATCTAGTTTGTCGGACGCAATGCGTTTGACAAATGCTGAACAACCCCATACTCTCATGAATGAGAACACGGGTTTCCTACCAACGAACAATTCATATGGTGTGGAATTAGCGGATTTAGTTGGTACTCGATTTAGGGTGAAGAGGGCGGTTTCTAAGGCATAGCCCCAGAATGTTTTTGGAAGTAATGCTATGCTCATCATGGATCGTACCATATCTAGTAAGGTACGGTACCTCCTCTCGGATACACCATTGTGTTGTGGTGTATAGGGAGGTGTCCATTGTGAGCAAATCCCACATTCAGTTAGATAATTCAGAAAATCATCTGAAAGATATCCGCCACCTCGATCGGATCGAAGTATCTTTATTTTCTTTCCTAATTGATTTTCTACTTCATTCTTGAAGCATTTGAATTTCTCAAAAGCTTCTGACTTGTGCTTCATCAAATAGATATAACCATATCGGGTATGGTCGTCTATGAAGCTTATGAAGTATCTGAATCCTCCTCTTGCTTGGACTGACATAGGACCGCATACATCTGAATGAATAAGTCCTAGAGTGTCTGATACACGCTCACCTTTATTGCTAAAGGGTGTCTTTTTCATTTTACCTTTTAAACATGCTTCGCATGTTTCCAATGATTCAGGATCAATTGGATCTATAAGCCCATCTTGATGTAGCTTTAGCATGCGTCTTTTGTTTATATGGCCTAAACGACAATGCCACAAGTAAGTTGAATTATCTAGCTTATGTCCTTTGGTATCAATTGCGAAAACAGAAATGTTGTCATCTAGCACATAAATCCCATTTTGTGATATTCCTGAAAAATAGAAAATCGAATCTCTATAAAAATCGCAATGTTTGTCTTTTATTGAAATATGAAAACCGTCGTCAACAAGACGGCTAATAGAAATAATATTACGAGACATTTGTGGAACATACAAACAGTTCCTTAATTCTATTACAAGCCGAGAGGGAAAATTCAAAGCATAATCTCCAATTGCGAGGGCGGCAACTCTTGCTCCATTTCCTACTCGCAAATTTATGCTTCATTTCTTCAATTCCTTAGTCTGATTTAGTTCCTGCATATTTGTACAAATATGAGATCCGCATCCGGTATCAAGTACCCAAGATTCAGACTGTGAAATTGTATTTATTTCAATATAAAACATACCAGATGTTGAGGTCCCGGCTTCTCTCTTCTTGAGGGTAGCTAGGTACATCAAACAATTTCTCTTCCAATGCCCCACTTCACCCCAATAGTGGCACTTTCCTTTGGGCTTCTTCACTTCCTTTCCCTTTGTTTCGGTGAGCATGGCCTCCTTGCCTTTCTTAGGATGGTTTGGATCGGGAGAGATCCCTTTCCTCTTTTTTGATCCTTCAATAGCAAGGGTCGGTATCTCCTCATTTTCTTTTATACTAGGCTCGACTGTCTCGAGCATATTTGCAAGCTCTTTAAGAGAGGTTTGCAAGCCACTCACTTGGTAGTTCATGATGAACTGTGAGTAACTCTCAGGGAGGGAGTGAAGAAGTAAGTTTATACTTAGTTCATAATCCATCGCATCTCCAATACTAGAAAACTTGGTGATAAGGCTGATCATCTTGACACAATGTGCCATTACAGATGTGCCCACCTGCATCTTGCATCTATATAACTGTTTTGTTAACTCGGAATGTTCGCACCGAGCTTGATTCATAAATAACTCTTTTAGGTGCTTGACCATGGAATAGGCATCCATATCTGCATGTTGCCTTTTCAATTCCGGTGTCATAGATGCAAGTATGATGTCTCCCGCTTGATCATCATCAGCCTTATGCTTCAAGTAAGCATAAAATTCTTGGTAGGGAGCACCATTCGTTGGGTAAGGGGGTATCGGTGTATCAAGTACATACCCTTTCTTTTCGAACTTCAAAACGATTTTGAGGTTGCGATACCAGTCGGTGAAATTTGAACTGTTCAATTTGTTATCGGTAAGTATGTTTTGCGGATTGGTGTTAGTCATGATTTTAAGAGTGATTAATTAAACCTGAGAGTGAGAAAGAGTAAACGTATGTTATTCATTTGCTTTAAAGTATATCAATCTAAAATTATAGGCCTTTTAGTTTATTTTAGATTGCTCCCACTATTTTGCCAAATTAATAGCCCTCCATATTAATTCGAAGAATTTCACAAATCCTTTAGTGAGCTAGGATCCTAACTCCTGAGATTTCGCCTTGAGTTTACTCAACAAGCTAGTCTCATTCGTTAGGTAGATTCATGTAATCAATCACATCTTTAATGTGATTCCTAGGTTATTGGGTTACTAACCACATTAGTAACTAATATGTTATTCATATTAATCCCAACCATATTGCCCATTAGTTTATGAAAACATGAGTTTACTCATCCAATTATCATAATCTAATTTAAGTATTACCCCATATTCATGAAAAATGATTTTTGATAATTCAGGTGTTACCATAAGACCCCGAGCTTGAGTTTACTCAACAACCCAAAGGCCCTCAGTACTGCCGGCTGAATTATAATATTAGGGAGGGGCAATCGATTTTAATAACTTGCTTATTTAATTAACTTTTAATGAGGGATTTTATTTTAAGTGTCATAATCTAACTTAGTCTTGATTTGCTTTAGCATACATCAGACACATACATTGGTGTTATGGACATATTATCTAAATTATTCCGTCAAGCCAGAGACGGAATAAAAGGCCAAACCTAGGGAAATACTAACTATTACATATTTCTCTTTAGGTCCTCCGTCTTCTCCATGGCGCCTTAAAATTACATATTAATTTCTATTCTACTAAAGAAAACTTCAATTAAATTGAAGGGAATTAGATGAGAGGAGAAATTACAATAGATAGTAGAAAGGCAGGACTCGCAGGCCCTATTTCAAAAATACCAAAAGACTAAAAGAGGGTCCAAATATGTCCATAACTCCAAACATGCATAGACTCAATTAAATAAATTTAATTGGTTGATTACATAAATACTTTATGTAATATTTAGGTTAATCACATTAACACATCAATTAACTTTCATCCAATTTTACTTCTAATAGTTTTGTATCTTCTATATTAACCTTTTAGATTAATATAACTATACAAAACTTTAATTTATGCATGTCCCAATTATTTTGATTTCAATTCATTTAATACTTTTGATTTACAAATAGGTAAAACAAACTTTTAAATAAATTTTCATTCGATAATCAAAACAGAAAACTATTAATTTCTGAAACATATATATATACACAAATATTTTAAAACTGATTTTAAAATAAGTGGGTCTCGGGCCGGGCCCGAGGACGCGGCTGCTGCCGTTTGGCAGCAGCCCTAATGCGACTGGTCTGCCGCTGCCTTGCGGCAGCGGCGGCCAGCCGCCGCGCGGTTGTTACCGCGGGGCAGCAACCGTGCGACAGCAGGGCGCGACCCGAGCTGCTGTCCTCCTTTTTTTATTTAAAATTATATATATATATATATCAGTTTTAAAACTGTTTCAAAACGATTTTCAGAAAATAAGAAAACCTATTATAGATTTTCCGTTTTATCTTTAGAATCAATAAAATTAATTTTTATCAATCTAACTATAAAACTGATAGATTTTGTTATAATGATTATCAACCGAAATAATTAGGAACATATGCATAAACTATTTTAATTAACAATTAATTAAAACTTATTTATCTTTAGAACTAATTAATCAAAACAGTTTTGTTAATTAACCTAACTATAAATATTTATTCAACCTGATTGAAAAACTTCTAAATTTTCATATATGAAATAACGGATTTAACGCAGGCTCTGATACCAATGAAGGAAAATAGGCAAACGTATAGCAACGGAAATATAAAATTTTTAACCTATTTCCATTAACCCAAGATCCGTTAATCGTTATTTCATATAAAGATGGATAAAAGAAATACCTTTCAGAAGTTCTATCTACTGTTGCAAACGAAGTGCCCACAACTCTTACTTCGAGTTCTCGAGCACAAAACAAAAACAATGGAAGATCAAGTTAGAATCAACCGTTTATAACAACCAAAGTAGATTGTCTCTAATTAATCAACACAAGATCAAGGATAAAGAGAAAGAGATGAAAATCAATTGAACGGAAGGAAGCGGTAGATAATCTCGTCCTCGAACAGGGGGGTCGAAATTCTCTCTCTTAGATTGCTTAGTAGGATTTCAAAAATCACTATGTAGGGGGTATTTATAATCTCTTGTATCTAATCCCTAGTTAGATAGAATTAGGTTATTGAATAAGAATTTAAATCGGAATAGAATTCTTAATTATTATCTATTAATATATCTAAATATAAAGATAATAATAATAACCTTATTGGATAATAATAGGAGTAATATAATCTAATTAAAACTCCTAATTTAATTATCCTTTTATTAATTTAATTCATAATCCTAATCTAATTAGGATTGATAAAATCAAATTAATTATTTATGTATTAATACATAAATTTTGCCCCCTACAGTTACTGGCCCTATTGGGCTTAATCGGGCTTCCATCAATTAATTAACATCTGTTTCTCTTTTGGGTTCCAAGTCTTATGTGTGACCCATTAGGTTCTTATTGCTTCTAGTCGTATGCAACTATTAAATTAATTTTCAAAGAATTATATTTAATCTTTGCATAACGGAATGATGTACGAAGAATGTGATTAGCAAGTCCGTAATCATTCCCCCAGAGCTATAAGAAGACAGGTTGATTCTGTCGTTGACCTTTCCGTATTAGTTACAGTATAATTCGATCCTTTATCAACTACCTCCTTGAACTGAATCTTATGACTATGGATAATGTTAAGTCACATATAGCGAGACGTTCGTTTTACTTGTACAGGCCGAGTCAACTCCAATTAGATAGGTTAAGAGAAATATGCATTTCAATCTTAAGCTATCACATTGCAAGGATTTAGAGTCAAGTCTTCCACAAGAGATCCATGGACATATCTCCCATTTATCGGGAGTGATAAATGCTCAATCCAATGTATAACTATCCCGCAATTACTTCCTGTCATACCCAACGTCTGCTGTTCACACCCCAGAGTCATCTCTGTTAAGGATCGTGTTACAACAGGATCAAAGCGTCACATTCCGTAATCCAGAATTACTAATTAACATACCTTTGAGTCTGAGGATTACTTATACCTATTAATACCAATGAGATGAACAAGTGACAAGGATGAATCTACCCATCCTGTTATCTCAAGTCGGGTCCCCAATCCTAATGAACTTCTTTTCATCGGATCCATGTAACTGTCCAGATATCTGTATATATGAAGCTTGTGAGATCAGCTTTCTGTCGGGATAGAAGACATTGTTACATGCAAGTCTCAACAGTGATATGCCAATCCTGAACATATTACTTGACTTGGGGTGGTTTTAAGCTTATTAGTTTATTATAAAGTTTCGTCTCACTTCATGCTTGTATAAACACTTTATAATCACCTTAAACAAACTTACGGATTTCCTTTTATTAGACTTTATTTAGTTCTTAAAAGGGATTGCCTTTATATAGTTATAAAACATATATCTCATTAAAACAATTGATATAAAGAACACTTCATTTACATTAAGTTTGTATCCTAGAACAATTGTCTATAGGACACTAAACCCCAACAATCGAGGTCATTCATGATGGCCTCATTATCGACAGCGGCTCTGTCCCCGTGCTTGGCGAGCCAATACCCATCCAGATCCGGCTTCTCCAGCTAAGAACGGAAATACCAATTAAAGGCAGTATGAATGGGAGTAATACGAAGGAAGAGTAGAAAAAAAGAAAGAAATTTCACCTCTCCCGAAGTAGGCGGAAACCAGTCCACCTTTGGCTTCCCAGCATTGGCAGCCGCCGCCACTAACTTAACTCCCCCAGCGGGGAGTTTTTGCCTTCTTATCGGCTTTAAGGACAGGCTATTCACGAGGGCATTTCCCCTCCTTCTTCTCAGTAGCTGCCATTTCGGCTTTTTTCTTGGCCTCCAACTCACTCATCCGCCTACGGCGCTCTGCAATGGCAATATCACTGTTAGACATCTCTCTGCGTAGGGAACAAAAAGAAAGTCAAATTACAAAAAAGTTAAAGTTAGGTACCTTCAATAAACTGAGCATAAGTCTTGTATACGATCAAAGCCCCTTGACAACGGACCAAGGGAACACTTTCCGCCACAAATTCAAGGGCTTGGGCGTATGACCAAGAGTCCGTCTTAACAGCCCTCAGAATTCCAGCAACCCTCTCCTTAACGGGCGTAAGAGTAATAGATTCGCTAGCCATATGGCGAGGGTTATAGCACCAGGCGGAAGGAAAACTTAAAGATACGCTCTTTGGCAGCTTTACGAAAAAATATTTGTCGCTCCAGTTGTGGACATTCGACATTTAAAAAAAAAAGTGAATAGCCTTTCAGCTTGGAAAATGTCAAATGGTCCTTAATCTTTCACTTAGTTGGCGTATAAAGGGACCTAAAGACACGAGGAGTCAGGACCACTCTTAGATTCGCGGCCAGATATGCGTCCAACATCAAATCCAGCTATCCATTGGGGGTGGACTTGGCAGATGGGAATGCCAAAGTAATCAAGAACTTCTCCGATTACCTTGGGGATAGGAAAGACAAATCCCCTTTCTACATGACTCTTATATAGGGGTGGGCACGGTTCGGTTAACCAGTCTATTAGGTAAAAAAATTAACCGAACCGTTGATAACGGTTTTTTAACCATCCAACCCGAAACCGATCCATATCAATCGGTTAACCATACAACCGGTTAACCAAAAATCAACGGTTAACCATAATTTTTACCCAAACCTAAATTTTTAAACAATATTAAAATACACATTTCAAAAATTCAAACGAAACGAATTCATATAAAAGTTCAAATTCAAACATAAGTACCGAACTAAAAAACAATCCATCAAATTTATATTTAAAACATAAAGAAATGTAAATAATATTTCGTCAAAGTGCTTATTACAATATTAATCCATCAAGTTTACATTCAAGTATAATCTATGTTATATATTTATATTAATATAGGTTATAATCTATGTTAAAGACTTTTTTTTAATCTTATAATCTATGTTATGTAATTATATATTAATTTTTTTAAAAAAAAATTGGTTATATTTATTAAACGGTTCGGTTAACCGTTAACCGCAGTTTTTAAAACTCTAACCCGAAACCGAAACCGATACCTATATATTTTTTTAACCATTAAGAAAACCATCGGTTCGGTTAACCGCATTTTCTGGTTCGGATTATCGGTTTTCGGTTCGGTTACTGGTTTGATCGGTTTTTTTGCCCACCCCTACTCTTATATACGACAAAATATTCCTTAGGGGACTAACCAGGTCGGTGTGTCTCATTCGCCAGCAACAGTTCTACTTTCTTAATCCAGGGATAAAGACCCGCTAGGGTGGTCAAATCCCCGAAGCTCATCCGAGATGGAGTGATTTCCATCTAGGGACCCTTCCTCTTCCTCCTGTAAGGAATTGAAGAAGAAGCCTCCTTGCCAGAGGCCGACCTGAGCACCGCCGCTGTCGCAACCGGGGCAACAACGGCGATAGGACCCTGGGTTTCCAAAAACCTAGGTTTACAGACTTCCCGATTCTCTCCAAAGGTCCCCAAATTCGAAAATTCACTGCTCAAAGTCCTCCTAGAGGAGCTCGCGTTGGAAGAATTCCCCATCGAGGAGCTCTCGCAAGAACCCAAGAGCTCAGAACTCGAGCCTATGGAAATAGGAAAAGGAAAATGAGAAAGGATCAAAGGAACTTACACGAACATCTAAGTAAGAAATGGATGATAGGGAAGATGGACGGAAGGATCGGAAGATTCCGGGAAGAAGAAAACTTCGAAGCTTGAAGGAGGCAAACAAACTCAGAAAGATGAACTAACAACGAGTGAAAAGATGAAGACATAGAAAAAGGAGATTATGATGTCATCCCTATCGGAACTAGAGCCTTCAAGTGACACCTGGCAACCGATCTGTGATATGGGACATAACACCCATCAATAAGCCGCATATTGACAGCACGCGAAGAAGTTCAAAAGCCCTAAAGGGCTTTATTGTCACTTTTAGGGGGGCTTCTGATAACATCCGGATATTATCAAGGGACCAATTTGTAAAGCTCCATGAAACTAAGGGAATGAATGAGCGATTACCCAAACGACTATGGCCAATGGATACACCAGAAGGGTGGCGTACAAGACAAGTTGTTCGCCACGACGGATCCTTAGATTCATCGATACACCACAGACGGTCAGACATCATAAAGAGGCCCACAACCGCCATGTCTTGGGAGACCCGCCATCAGACATTGATATGCCCGAAGGATGTCGGCGCCGTCTTCCTATGAGAAAAATGACATTATTAAAGGCAAGTAATAGCCTCATGAATGAGCTAACGGTCATACTTGAATGAACTCAGTAACCACCATTAATGGAGATTTTCTAGTTACAAAATCGATGGTTACATCTGATCTAGTATAAATAGCCTTGCACCCCAAGCTATTGAGGTACACATTTCCGTTTCCATTCTTCATGTTTTTGTTTTATCGTTCTATACAATTTACTGACTTTAGCATCGGAGTCCCCCCGGCCGAACCCAACGACGCCCCCACAGGTGGAGCTCCGACGAGAATTCAACTGGGTAATATCATGACTCTATAGTACTTTGTTTTTTCTTGAAATTTAAATCTAGTTGAATTTCATCTCTAACTATTCTCAGTGCATTCAAAAGTTCTGGTGTACCGTTGTCAAATTGTAACAAAAAATTATAAAGAATGGTTGATGCTATAATTGCTTCCTTTCTTGTGACAGGTTCTAAAGGTACTGAATCATCCTTAACTTTATCACTTTATAAATTAATAATTATTAATTTATTGATTAATTAATATCTCTATAAATTAATAAAATTTCATGGTTCCAACATTATTAATTTATAGAGGTTTTACTGTATTATTAATACAATTTTAACTGATTCTGGAGCTTGCAGTAGATGCAGAGGCCATGTTGAGACTTTGTGCCATGCTCTTAGAGATTGCTCTAATAGTAAAGAGGTTTGGAGGAAAATTCTCCCACACCATATTTTCTCTTCCTTTATGGCACATTCTGAGGTCGACTGGTTCTCTGATGGTGTTAGAGGAAAGTTGCTTCCATACATGGAGCATGGTGACATTTTCTTTGCTATTATCTGTCACCAAGTTTGGAAATGGAGAAACGATGAGATTTTTGGAGATAAAACTGTTTTTATGACAAACTTAGCTGATTTCTTCTCGAAAAAACTTTTCTCTATTATCGATAGTTTTAAAGGAGAGTCCCTTGCCAGAGCCTCTCAGTGTTGTGATGTCCATCTCGTGGGATGGAGCAGGCCAAGAGAGGGGGTTGTGAAGCTGAATACTGATGGTTCCTGCCTCAGTAACGATAAGATTGCGGCTGGAGGTGTTCTTAGAGATGCAGGGGGCGCCTGGCTTTCTGGGTTCTCCCAGAATTTAGGGTTGGGTTCTTCCTTTTCTGCGGAGCTCTAGGCTATTCTTACTGGAATCAATCTTGCTAAAAGGCTGGGTGTTAAGAGGCTCTCTGTGGAGTCTGATAATTTGGAAGCAATCAAAATGATTTCTGAGAATCATTCTATGGGTCTTAACAGTCGCAACCTCATCAAAGCTATTAAAAGGCTTTGCTCCTCCTTTGAGTTCGTAGAGTTCAGACACATTTTTAGAGAGCAGAATCGTGTTGCTGATCGCTTGGCAACGGCGGGCCTTGAAGGGACGTTAGGCGTTACTACCCTTCCTGTTTCCCCTAGTTTCATCTCTCCTCTTCTCTTAGAAGATAGAATTGGGGTTAGCTTCCCTAGGCTAATTCCTGGGTAGTTTGTTGTTGTTCGTTTTTCTTTTCCTTTTCTACCAAAAAAAAAAAAATTAATACAATTTTAAAATACAAAGTATTTAAAATTGTTTTTATAGAATAAAATAGATGTTAAAATATAAACTAGATATATTATAAATTTTCCAAATAAAAAAAAGATTTCCATCAAATTGCCACTATTTATGGGTCTGTGGGAAAATGAGAGATAAGTGCCCCTTTAATAAAAAGAAAAATTGTACGTAAAAATTTAAAAATATTCTAATAAATAATAAACAAAAAGATTATTTCATTAATAATTGTATGGTACGTATTATTACATTCACCAAATATAATTTTATTTATCCAAAATAAAAAAAAATGTTTCATATTTTTTTAATTAACTCTTAACCTATATTCAAAAAATCAATTGGGCCCTATTAAAGTTTCAAATGACAATTACTTTGGCCTTTTAAAGATTAAAAATTACTCTATAAATTTATAGACCTAAAAAAAATGGAAAAATTACAAAACTAGGTCAAATGGAAGACTCATTTACATATTAAACCCATTTACTCAACCTACTACATATTTAGACTGATTTTGTGTGACTTTCCCATAATACCCCTAACCTTCACACTTCCTCCCTTACGCGAACGTTCTCTCCCCTCTTCTCCTTGGTTGCGCGAAACGGCGGCAGCTTCTCCATTAATGATTTCAAGACTTTTGATCTTCCTATCTTCCTTTAAATTCCACGAAATCTGGTTCATTTCTCCAAATCACAATGAATTTCTCTTCTTCCTCTCTTCATCTCTTGATTCTACAACTTCCTAATCCTAGAAAACGAAGTCATGGTTCTTCATCTTCCATTTCCTGCTCGTTCGAAAAAATGGTGAATCTACGTTATTTTCATCGTTTTTCCCAGTTTATCATATTGGGTTCATCAAAAAATGTAAGTATATGCTGTTTTTTCTGCGTTTTCCCCCATAAATCCACTTAGCATATGCGGTTATCGCGAGGTCTTCGGGGAGAAATTTATCGATTTCACTTCGCGAAACGCTGATTACGCGAAGTTTGCGAGGTAATTCGATAAATTTCTCTCGCAGACTCCACGAATTCAGCGTTTTGCGAAGCCAGAGCGTCACATTTCTCCTCGCAGACTCCGCGAAATCATTGTTTCGCGAAGTCAGAGCGTCACATTCCTTGCACATTTATGTTCGCATACTTAGCGAATCGTCGTTTCGCGAAGTCAAATCTTCCTTTTTTCTGACTAACACGATTAAATTTTTCTGAAGGTGGTTGAATACGTAATATTCATTCCTGGAAGCCGATGTGTTAGGGTGCCATGAGAGACATCCATTCGAAAACGTCTGGACTTCCAACCGTCAGTTGTGAATAAGAGTCTACACCGTGGGACACGTCCATCCCTCTGTGGTTAATAATAACTTATGTATAATGAAGTGATTTGTTAGGAGTTTATTGTGGCAATCTTAGTGAATAGTAGCCTATGTATTATGAGATGATTTGTTAAGAGTTTATTGTGGCAATCTTATTGTAAATTTTGATAATGTTATGATTTTAATGTTAGAATCCTTTGTTGTTTGCAATTTTTTGTTATATACCACTTCGCGAATTAGCTACAAAACATATACAGGCTTCGCATATGCGAATTAAATTCATCAAATAAATCAAACTCTAGCTTCGCAGGCTTTGCATATGCGAACTAAATTCATCAATTATTATGAACATTAGCTTCGCAGGCTTCGCATAATATGGAATTTGCGAAGTCAGACGGGAGGGGACGAGACGCGCGTAAATCATGAGGGTATTATGGGAAAGTCACACAAAATCAGTCTAGATATGTAGTAGGTTGAGTAAATGAGTTTAATATGTAAATGAGTTTTCCATTTGACCTAGTTTTGTAATTTTTCCAAAAAAAATTTAGGCCCCTTCCAGCCTTGGTCTAAGTGGGCGCACTCTCAGTCTAGGGCCAACGCCGGCACTGATTGCCACCAACATTCCCTCATATATAACTGGCCAATGACAAATAATAATAATAATAATAATAATAATAATAATAATAATAATAATAATAATAATAATAAAGAATGATTATTAATACACAACACTGGTGCACTTATATTATATAACAGAAATTACATGTATAAATAGCAACAAGAATAATAATAAACAAACTCCAATTATAGTATTAATCACATATTACCCATCATAAAAAAAATAGATTAGTGGTCCTTAATAATCACTATTATCATTTTCAGCAATAGATACAGCTGCCATTGTAACTTCAAAGCCATCCTTCCATTTCTGAATTGTTGTAGAAATTTGTTCAATATGAACATTAGCCTTAGCAAGTGCAGTTTCACAATATCCAACATTATCATAAGCATAATGAACATCCAATGTCGATGTTCCATCTTGTAACCCTCTAAGGCTCATCATTCCAACTGATTCATCAAAATATTTCACACATTGATTAATAGCATCCTTGTTTCCTGGGCTCTGAGGAGGAGTACTCACCAGTATATTTTTCATTAATTTGCTTGCTTCTGTTGATTGTTTTTGGGACATTTCAACTGTAATTTCTGCCAGACTTTTTGAATCTTTTGCTGTTGCAGTTTTCGGATTTGATTTAAGAGTTTCAATGCACATCTTTTTTCGGCTGCTAACTTCTTGATCGCATACCCTCATTATTAGATCAATTGAATTTGTAGCCTCTGCTGTCTTAATTTGATAAGGATCATTTAAGATTAAACACAGAAAAAAGATGGGGAAAAGATTGATGAAATTCTTAGATTCCATCTTTGAAAAAAAAAATATGTAATTATTATTAGATATTGGAATTTTATTGGGGTTATTCTAGTTGTTTGATTTTAAACACTTTTGCTTTTGTTTTATAGAAGATGAGTAATTCTAATTTCAGTAATTTTGTTTCTCATTAAAAAGTAATGGTTTTAATAGATTGTCAAACTATTTTTTAAGAAGACTCTGTCAAACTAATTAACCTACACCATTAATGATATTCTCAGTTTAGTAATGAAACAAATAAAACAAAAGAAAATGAGCCATGCTTATATAACAAGTAAATTAAAGTTCTTTAAAAAAAAAGGTAAATTAAAGTTTGATTTGTCAAAATTTTTTTTCTCATAGATATAAAATGTGGAAGAACAGCTAACTTATATTAATTAATTGGTACTAGGTCATAGTAAGATTGAACGTTTTAGAATTAGTTTATGTATGATAATAAAGAATTTTTTTTTTTCGATTTTGATACATTAAGAATCGGATCTTTCATTTCAATATATTAACCATTTGATTTTTTATTTTTAGTTACATTAAGTATATACATATTAAATTAGTCATTTTATTTTATTTTATTTTTATCTGAAATTATATGTTTTACATTTCAAAATAAAAGTTTAGAGTTTTTCTATAATCACGTACAAAATTTATTTTCAAAACTAAAATTTCGAATATAAATAGAATTAATATTATTTTGTTAACGGTAGTTTCAAAGTCAAAAGTAAAAGATAAAAGGATGAGTTTTATGATTGGATTGAAAGTAGAAGTATGGGATCTCAGAAATACATTAGGCCTTTTATCACCTTTCTATTGTGTATCCTTCCCAAATGGAGGTAAAGGCCAAGAATCAAAATGGTCTAATAATGGAGGTATTGTTGACATTTCAAAATCAAACCCAAAAACAACCTCAATAAAAGATCTAAAAAATACACTAGAAATTACTAAAAATCAATCGATAGAAGCAAGTATTGCAGAAAATGGCTATAGTACTAAGCCCTGCCTGATGTAGGATATATATAGGAATGAGAATGGTCCCGTTCGTTCAAAAACCGAACCAAACTGAAATGGACTGAACCAAATTATTGGTATTTTTAGGATCAAATCGAACCAAAATATAATTCGGTTCGGTTCGATCCAGTTTGGTTCATATTAGAGCCCGTGATGGGTACCGGAGGCCGAGAATTGAGGAAGCATGTGAGGAGGGAGAAGAGTCCAAAGGGGTGGACAAGGAAAAAGGTGGCGCTAGTTCAAGCGGCACTAAAGTCTTGAGTGGGGAAAAATCACCTAGCGGAGATGTGCGACCCTTTAGGACAGCCGCCCCTCCTAAGAGCAACAACCCGTACACCAAACTGGCTCCGTTGAAGTGTTTTCGATGCAACAAAACGGGCCATCGCTCGAATGAATGTCCAAGAAGGAGGAGCGCTAATATGGTTGAGAGGTACGAGGATGATGAGTATGGAGGAAACGATGGGGTGTATTGTGAGCCCGTGGATAGCGGATCATCCGGAGATGACTGGGGAGTTCATGTCGTGAAGAGAATTCTTATGACGGTAGAACAAGAACATGACCCGAGGCACCAATTGTTTATGACTAGAGGTCTAATCCACGGATTGAAATGTGAGTTGATTGTAGATAGCGGAAGTCAAGAGAACATCCTTAGCAAAACCGCTTTAAGTAAATTCGGCTTAGTGCCCGAGCCACATCCAAATCCGTACCGAGTGGGATGGATTAAAGAGGGGGAGAAACTTAATGTCACTCACCGGTGCAAGGTCCCTATCTCTATTGGAGCCTACCAAGATGAGGTTATGTGTGATGTGGTTGATATGGATGTGTATCACTTGCTCCTTGGGAGACCTTGGCAATTCGATTGTGATGCCTCACATGCGGGAAGGGACAACACGTACACCGTATTCAAAGATGGGGCCAGGTACATTCTCACACTATTGATGGGTCCCACCAAGGGAGAAAAGAAAGCCGTCTTGATTGTGTGCCCTAGCCGAGAACCAGCTCCCTAGAAGATGCAAGCGTTGGGCAGCCCATCGGATTGCTAGTAACGGGTAACCCGAGCCAAGAGGAGAGTATTGCTAATGGGGTGAGCGGAACATTAACCTTGGGTATGAGTCACCTTTGTTCTATCAATGAGTTGGGGTCCAACTCTTTTAAAGAAGGAGAGTATGATGAGGGCATCCACCCTCTAGAGGCGGACCCGGAACATAAAGACGAGACCCGTAGAGAGCTAGCCGAGGGAGATGAGGAAAAGGGCGAACAGGAGAGCACGCGGAGCGTACTTGGTAAGGCGCAGGGCGTGAAGAGTTCAAATTCGATAGGACAGCCCAGCTGGTCGCACACGCGGGGCGTTCCCTCCGAGGCGCGGGGTGCGGACCCAGCCTTCGACGAGAGTTCAGACCAGGAGGTCGAGTACGCGGGGCGTGCCTGGGTTGAGGAATACTTCCTCCCCAAGTTCTTCTTGTTAGGGACAATATCTGCCACCTTCTATTTACTGTTTCGCCACTCAGCTATTTACCACTTTGCCATTGAACTTAATTAACCTAGTATCTATCTTTATGTATTTCCTACTTTATCCCTATGGGTCCTTAGTTGTTGCTAACCCTAGGGGGGGTTATTTTAGTCTCTTGCTTTCTATTTTGAAGGAGTATATATTCTCCTCATTTTGTAATGTTTCTTAACTTTGATGAATATTATATTTTGAAGCCTCCATTGGAGCAAGGATATCATCCTTTTGGGTTTATTCAACCTTCAAGTTTAGCTTGAGAAGTTTGTAATCTTTGTGAGTTTACGATTAAAACTCTCAGATCAATTTAATCTACATCAATAGTTCACCAATATATGAGTACTGATATCAATAATTCTAAAGATACAAAGTGTACAATGAATTATTTTATTGTATTTGGATTGTAATCCAACCCAACCCATTAAAATAGATAATGTATTAATTGGTTGTTAAAACCAATCCAATCCATTAAATAGATTGGGTTGGGTTGGGTTGCTTATTAATTCAAATAATTTTAAATATTTCTTTTATTGAAATACGGACCTAGTCCAACGGAAATCCCAACCAGGTTGGCACCCTCGAAAATACAAAGAACCAAAATATATAAATGAAGAGATAAAAAAATATGAATCCAATACAAAGAATGCTTTAAGAAAATCTAAACATATCCCTACTAAGGGCATTATCTCTAGCTAAAAGGAAGCAGAAGTCCGGAAAGGTATTCCACATTTGTAAATCCGAGGTCAGACGTCCGTAATTAGCAAGAGCGTCCACCACTTGATTTCCTTCACGGAACACATGAGAGATAACCACCTGTATATGCATCATTGAATCTAAACAATTTAACCAATCCACTCGCATTGTCCAGGGAATGATCTGCGCACGGGTACGAAAAATTCGAATGACGTAAGTCGAGTCACTTTCAATCCAGAGACGAGTCCATCCACGTGACCTCGCAATCGAAACTGCAAAAATAGCAGCTTGCAATTCCGCCATGTGTACCAAAGCACAATCAAGGGGGAGGAAATGACCCAAGAGGACGCCCCTGACTATTTCGAAAAACCACAAATATAAATTTATAGCTATTAAACATTGGAGTAAATTAATGAACTTATTTTTCAAAAAAAAATGAACTTATAAATATTTGTACCAAATAGAAAGTAAATTACATTAATTTTTGAGTTAATTTTGGAAAAAATTAACGTGCTCTCACGTTTTTGTAGGTCGGTATATGTGAGTTTTTTTGCTCCAAAACAAATGACTTGACACCTTCAAAATAGAACGATATTTTTGAGATTTTTTTAAGTCATTTTTTTATATTTTCAGTGACTTTTGACCCGTTTCTTTTTTTTGGAATTCTAGATTTCTAGAATTCCAGAATTTACGGATTTCTAAAATTTCTAGAATTTCAGAATTTACGAAATTTCTGAAGTTCTGGAATTCCAAAATTTTTGAAACTCCAGAATTCTAGAATTTCAAAATTTCTAGAACTCCAGAATTCTAGAATTTCTGGAATTCCAGAAATTTTAAATTTCTAGAATTTCAAAATTTCAGAAATTTCAAAATTTCAGAAATTCCAGAATTTCTAGAATTCCAAAATTTTTGAAATTCCAGATAGAGGTCCAGAATTTCTAGAATTTTTTAAATTCCAAAATTTCTAAATCTTAGAATTCCAGAATTTTTGGAATTCCAGAATTTCTAAAATTGGAATGCCAAAATTTCTAGAATTTTTGAAATTCTAGAAAATTGGAATTTTTGAAATTCTAGAGTTTTTGAAATTCTACAAAATGTTGGAATTTTAGACTGAAATTCTAAAATATCCTTAAAATTTTGGAATTTTATCCTTAAAGTTGACAGTTATAACCAATTTTATTTATAACGTTGATACGTTTGATCAATTTCATATTATTAAAAAACACAAATATTTTGTTTTGAATTTTTAATTTTAATTGCATATCAGTTGATTCTAATTTTCAATTTTTCATGTTTTCAAGTTTTTTTATTTTACCATTTTTCATGTTTTTTCGTTTTACCCTTTTTTTTATTTTTTTATTTTTCGCGTCTTTCAAATTTTGTTTCACTTTTTTTCTAGATTTTTAGTTTTCTCATTTCTTATATTTTTAAAATAAATAAAGTTTTCATTTACACATACTTTAAATTATAATTTGTTATTTAACACTCTTAATTTAATATATGAATTATAATAATATTTTGTAATAAAATTGTTTTTAAATGAAAAATAAGAAAATAAAAAGATACATGTAAATATTTGAATAAAAATTCAACCCAATCCAATCCAACTCAACCCAATCAATCAATTCCTTACCTGGGTTGGATTTCAATCCAACCCATAGATAAAACCATTAGAATGGAAATTTATGGATTGGGTTGGTTATATTTGATGGGTTGGTTAATTTTTGTACCCCTAACCCATCTAAAAATTAATTGCACTATAATTAGCACTATAATCTTATGAAATCAACAAAATTAATTTATGAGTGTAGTTGGTAGATTAAAAGTGAAATAAAGAGTCAATGAATTATAGACAGTTTAATTTTAGTTAAAAACTCTAAAATTATAAAGTATAATTCAGTTCGGTTTTAAATCGAATCAAACCAAACCGAAAACTAAATTGTATGGAAAATAAAAACTGAACCAAACCAAAATACAATTTGATTCGGTTTGGTTTGGTTTTCTCAGTTTTTAAGTATTATGTTCGGTTCTACTCACCCTAAATATATATATGTTCAACGTATGATTAATATAATGGGAGTTTTTAATTCGTTAATTGTTTTTTCATTAATAGATCAATTATCTCTAAAGTTGTCCAAAAAACTTGATTCGCCTCCTGAACCTATATAGTCTCATTAGTCTCTTAAACTTGTTTAAAATGTCATGATTAAGTCTTTATAGCTATACAAATTCCCTAAAGATCTAAAAAATAGAAAGCTATTTTTAAAAGATTTAGAATCGCGATTTAGACCGTTATTTTTAAATTTTCTGACTTTTTTTAGATTTATACATTGACATGTATCACTTTATACAAAATCAGGGGGACAGTTGATAATTGTAAGCAAGTTCAAGAGACCAATATGTCACTTTAAATAAATTCAGATGGCCAATAGATTTTTAAAGCAAGTTTAGGAGGCTAAGAAGATATTTTACGAATTTAGAGGGTCAATCAAACTTTTGGGACAAGTTTAAAGTGCTCTCGATATATTAAATTTTTGTTTATGGTAATTTGTTTATTTTGGAAGAGTTATGGTAATTTGTTTATATATATATATATAAAAGAGATCATGTGTGATAATTTTTTTTATGGTGAGACAAGTCTTATGGTGACAATTACCAATTTTGTAATTAAGTAGGGGAATGTGACAAATTTGTAAATAAAAAGAAAGAGAAAATTGATTTTTTCTTTAAAATGTATTTTTCCGACTTTTCCAACATTGTTTTTCAAAAAAAAATTATAGCATTGGACTCGTCTTAATTAGACGGTCATTTTAAGATCCCAGAAGCTCGGGTAAAAAAAATTCTGATGAACGGAATCCGGCAATCTGTTTTTCTGTGAGAAAATAATGTCCAGAAAATGTAAAACATCATTCTGAGAAACTTTAATTTTGACTCAAACTGAGATTCTTTACGATTTAGTCCCAAATCAACTGAATTCGGTGATTAGGTGTGCGTTTTCCGGTGAGAAAACAAAAGTGCCCAGAAAATTCTAAAAAAATTCCAGAAAATTTACAACATTATTTTGAGAAACTTTAATTCTTGGATCGAAGTGAGATATCTTACGGTTTAGCCCCAATAAATTGTTGAAATATGTAAAATGGATAAAATTAAGGGAAAAGTATAAAAATAAACCATGTGGTTACACCTGTTTTCGATCAGCACCCTTGTGGTTTAAAAGTTTACAAAATGGTACCTCGAGGTTCATTCTGTTAGCAAACACATACCAAATTTACTAACGGTGTTAAAAGTCAAAGGAAAAAGATTTAATTTAGTTCTTATATTTATTTATTTTATAAATTAACCCCTCTTATTATCTAATTATTATAAAAAAAAACCACAAAATAAAAAATAAAAATCAAATACACTATCTTCTTCATCTCCTTCAATTTCTTATTTTTCTTCTTCTTTCTCTCTCCTCTTTGTCAATTTCTCTCTCTACAATCAATTGAATTTCCATGTTTTCAATTTAATGTATGAGTATATTATTAATGTAACAACTTTATGTAACAATATCATGTCAAAAAAAATAAAAATAAAATCTCTGAATCAAAAACAACCTCAACGCCCTGATTCCAGATCCGATTAATTGATTTAACATTTTTTTAGAGTAAAATTGAATTCAATATTTATGGAAAAATGCAAAAGAGACCTGTTGCCTAGCAAATGCTTCAGCGCCAGAAAAAACAAGATAGGAATGAGGATATTTCTCCATAACAAGTCTAGCAATGGATACTGGATTTTTGACAATGGTTACACTTGATACGGCACCGCATCTTCTCTTAGGGCCATCCATAATACTGGCTTCCATCTCCACCGTTCCTTTCTCAGTTAATGCAGATCCTCTCCCTGAATTAAATAGAGGATCGTTTTCTAATTCTCTCACCTGGTTGTTTTACAAGCCAAAACTAAGATTCAGCCGCACAAATAACCAAACAACATTTTCGAGACAGAACATAAGAAAAATGAATCGTTGATTGAATCTGGAGATTAATTAAGTGAAACTGAAAGAGATAAAAAAAAAACTTACAACGAGTTCAACTACATCAATGGCGGAGAAATTAGAGCGAAGGGCTGAAATGCCTAAATTGAGGCAGCGAGTAAGGAGTTGTTTAGCCTCCTCTTGACGGTGTAGAGGAAGATTAGGTTTGGTTTGGTGATTACTAATAATGAAATGTTTGCCGTTATTGATTTCGAAGTTGTCGGCATATGCAATTTTTCCAGTTCATTTTGTTCATCTTCAAAATGGTTAGGCTAGAGAGAGAAGAAGAGAGTATAAGTGTTATTAAATTGAAAACATGTAAATTCAATTGATTTTAGAGAGAGAAAAGAGAGAAAGAAGAACGAAAAATAAGAAATTAGAGAAAAATAGAGAAGATGGTTTATTTGATTTTTATTTTTTATTTTCGGGTTTGTTTGTCATAATTAGATAATAAGAAAATGTTAATTTATAAAATAAATAAATATAAGGACCTAATTAACTATTTTCCCTTTGACTTTTAACACCGTTAGTCAATTTGGTATGTATTTGCTAACGGAATGAACCTCAAGGTACCATTTTGTAAATTTTTAAACCACAATGCTGCAATCGAAAACAGGTGTAAACACAAGATTTATTTTTGTACTTTTCCCTAAAATTAAGGAAGCTGATTTATTGATTTTTAAGGATAATTTTTTATTTTCAATAAATTTTAAGGATTAAAATTATTTTCTAAATAATATAACTAATATAAATTTTAACATACTATATTAATTCTTAAAAAAAAAATTTGAAGACGATAGATAATAAATTCTGAGAAAAATTCTGGTGAATGGAATCCGGCGATTAGGTTGGCGTTTTCCAGCAAGAAACAAAACAGTGCCTAGAAAATTCTTAAACAATTTCAAAAAATATAAAATATTATTCTTAAAAACTTTAATTCTTGGGTCGAATCAGGATTTCTTATGGTTTAGTCCCAATAAAACTTTTTCCTTAATTTTATCCATTTTAGCCAAGAATTAAAGTTTCTTAAAATGATGTTTTACATGTTTTGGAATTTTTTTGATAATTTTCTGGACATGTTTTGGTTCTACCTTTCATTACTCTGTGTTGGAATATTTTGTTAGAACAATATAACAATTCTATTGGAATAATATTAATATTCTGTTGGAACAATATCACTATTCTGTTGGAAAAATTGGTACACTAATTTGAAACAATTGGTACACAGATTATTCTGTTGGAAGAATATAAGAATTATGCTGTAATAATATAAATTTTTTGCTTGAACAATTGGTACGCTGATTTATTCTATTGGAACAATATAAGTATTATGTTGGAACAAATGGTACGCTGTCGGAACAATGTAAATATTCTGTTGGAATAATTTAAGAATTCTGTTGGAACAATACAATTATTTTGTTGGAACAATTGATACACTGATTTAAAACAATTAGTACATTAATTAGACAAATTTGTATACTGATTTAGAACAACGTGCTGTTGTCTAGCAGTATGTGCTGATTTTTCCAACACATAGTGCTGAAAGGTAAGACCAAAAACGTGTACAGAAAATTATCAAAAAATTTGAAAACATGTAAAACATCATTTTAAGAAACTTTAATTTTTGGCTCAAAGCGATATTCCTTACGGTTTTGACCCAACAAATTATTGAAGCATGTAAAATGGATAAAATTAAGGAAAAAGTTTTATTGGGACTAACCGTAAGAAATCTCTTTGACCTAAGAATTAAAGTTTCTCAGAATAATGTTTTAAATTTTTTAGAATTTTTTGAGAATTTTCTGGTTACTTTTTTTTCTTGCAAAAAAACTTCCACCCAGATTCCGTTCACCAGAATTTTTTTACCTGAGCTTCAGGGATCTCAAAATGACCGTCTAATTAAGACGAGTCCAACGGTATAAACATTTTTGAAAAACGAGGTTAGAAAGGTCGGGAAAATGTATTTTAAAGAAAAGAAATAAAACAATTTTCTCTATCCTCTCTTTCCTTTTATTTACAAATTTGTCACATTTCCCTTTTCAATTATCATCAAAACTACGTAGTTTTGTTATGTCACATAATAAGCTCCTTGTCACACATGAACCCCTTGTCTCACTGGATCTCACCTATATATATATATATATATAATTTATCTGATTTTTCAATTCGGGATTCATCAAACACCCTTTAGGTAGATCATCTTTCAATTAAAACTTTTTGCGTACACTTTGTTGATTGTTATGTATTTTGTTTTTATATAAATCATATACTCCATATATTTAAAAATAATTGTCACATTTCATCAATTTTTTTTTATTTCATATTATTTGTCAAGTTTAGTTTTTAAGACAACTACCCTTATTAATGACTTTAATATTAATTGCACCATTTCTCATTTTAAGTTTTCAATGTATAAAGAGTGGTATAATTTAATGAGTGACATACAAAATGAGAATTATTAATAAAGAGAGATAAAGGGTATTTATACTATAGAACCTTAAATGTTTTGTTTACCCTTAATTAAATACATCATAATTGTTAGAGAGCGATGAAGGAGAAAGGGCGAGAAAGAGAGCGGTCGGCTGAGAGGGCTGGTCTGGGGTCGGTGAGGGCGAAGGAGGGGGTTGATGGGGGAGTTTCGGGATTTAGGTGGAAGGGGGATGGTGGATCAGGATCTGGGGAAGAGATCCGGCGTGCGGATTAGGGGAGAGGAGAGGATTGCGGTAGGTGGCTGGCTGGTGGGGTAGGTTTATTTGGGCCAGGGGAGGAAATCGAAGGCCGGGGGAGAGGTTTTAGGGCAGGAGGTGTGGCGCCTGGCCAGGAGGGATTTGCGGCTGCCCAGGGGGCGTGCGGCACCTTGGTGTTGGGCAATGGTGCTCATGCGGCTGCGGGCAAGGTGTCCGTGTTGTCGGGCTCGTCCTTGGCCGCAGGGGGAGTGAGGGTTGGGGTTGATGTGGCGGCCGTTGAGGGCATGTTGGTGGAAAAAATGGTGTCTAGGCCAGGTGGTGAGGTTGAGAATAAAATTAATATCAAGCAAGGTTTGGGGAAGAATTCGTGGAGGGATACGGTCATGGGAGTGGCCGAGGAGGAGCCTTTGTCAAACGATTGTTTTATTGAGGATGAATCTGAAGATGGTTTCTTAGACTCAGATGAAGATGATGGAGGTCAGGATGATCCTTTATGTCCTGTTATTCGGCTTTCGTCGGCAGAAAAGCGGGCCCTTAGAGATAATTGGAAGTTATCTTTAATTGTAACGGTTCTTGGGAAAAGAATTAGTTTCAATTACTTCGCTCAGAGAATCCAGGTGCAGTGGGCAAAAAAAGGGAAAGTCAGTATTACTGACTTAGAGAATGACTATTACGTTATAAAATTTACTCGAGCTGAGGACTTTAATGCGGTGATCAATGGAGGCCCTTATATTATTTCTAATCATGTTCTGGCTTTAAGGCCATGGGTCCCTAACTTTAACCCACATGATTGCTCTGTGAATAGGATTCTTACTTGGGTGAGATTCCCGGGCCTACCAATTGAATATTATAATGAAAGCTTTCTTAATAAGATTGGTGGACTCGTTGGGAAAGTGCACCATGTATATAAGACTACCATTGGGGAAGTTAGAGGTAAGTTTGTAAGAGTATGCATTGATATTGATCTAGCTAAGCCCCTTTTATCGAAATTCTGTGTTCGGAATACTGTCTACTTTATTGAGTATGAAGGTATTCATAATATTTGCTTCGAATGTGGTATGTTTGGTCATACCTTTGAAGGTTGCCCTAAGAGAGTGAAAGTGGTAGAGGAGGTTGTTGAAGCCATTAAGGTGAGAGAAGAGGGGATTCAAGAGGATGGAAGGAACTTTGGCCCTTGGATGGTTGCTAAGAGGACGGGAAAGCTCAGGACTCGTGCGACTATTGCTCATAATCGCCCCCCTGACATTGACAAGGACTCGGGTCCTCTCTAGAACATTCCGGGAATTAAATAAAGGTCTAGCACAAAGGAGAAAGAAGGTTCAGGTGATGCGTCAGTTGTTGTTGCAGGGTCTAGATTTGGAGCTCTCTCTATTGAGGAGGTCCTAGACTCTGATCCGACGAATGAGCAAATGGATCTTAGCATGCCTGGGTTAGAATCCGCTGAGCCGACATCTATTAATGTGGAGACTGTCAATCCTCTGTTTGAATCCAAAGTTGAGGCTCCGGGTGGATCCCAGGCGATTGCCCCAATGGTGAAACGGAAGACAAAGAGGTTAGTATCCCAAAAAACTGTGCTGAGCCTAGAAATAGTAAGGCTATGGGTGTCAATAAAATGAATTTGAAGAAACCTAAGGGTAACCAGAAAAGTAACCAAAGTTCCTTGGAACTTTTGGATAAAAGGGGGCCTACGCGTACCGCTTCTAGGCTCTTAGAAGCCCCTAATAAATACCTGGTTTAGGGTGTTGGGCCTGTGGTCAGTAGTCTTCCGTTTGATGGATTTATTTGTGTGGAATGTTAGAGGAGCGGCTAGTAAGGCTACCCGTATCCATGTTAAAGATTTAATTAAACAGTTTAACCCTTCTTGCTTTGCTTTGATGGAAACAAAGATTAGTGGAAGTAAAGCTGATGAGGTGGTTAGAAAGTTTAGAAATTGGAAGTGTGTTAGATCGAAGGCTACTGGCCTGGCTGGTGGGATTTGGCTCTTTTGGAAGCCAGATCGTGTTCATATTGATATTGTTAGTATGGATAAACAATTTATTCACAGTAAGGTTAGCTATCCTGGGAATAAACCTTTCTTTATCACCTTTGTTTATGCTGACCCTATTTTGGACAATCGTAGAAGGCTGTGGGAGATTTTGTAGCATATGAGTACGAGTATGGTGGATGCTTGGTTTGTGGCTGGGGATTTTAATGATATTGCTCTTATGAGCGGTCAAAGAGGGGGTGGGAACCACTACGTGAACCGGTGTCTTAATCATAAACAGAGTATGGATTTGTGTGGGCTTTCGGACTTAGGTGCTGCTGGCCATAAGTTTACTTGGAAACGTAATAGTATGTTTGTTTGTTTAGATAAAGTTTATGTGAACATGACGGCTAATTGTAGATTTCCTGATGTGACTGTTTTAAACCTCCCTTTCCGTCACTCTGATCACTGTCCTATCCTAATTAAGCTGGTTAGAGGCCACCGTCCTAGAGGGGATAGACCTTTTAGGTACCAGGTGGCATGGGAATCTCACCCTGAGTTTAATAATTTGTTCAGGAGAATTGGCAGCCTCATTCTAATGTTTTACTTTCTGCTGAAGGTTTTAGAAGGAATGTGGTGGGTTGGAATAAGAGCATCTTTGGCCATATTATCAGAAGGAAAAACAAGCTTTTGAGTATAATCGAAGGAATTCAACGCAATTTGGAAATTAGATTTGATCATAGTTTGAATGGCCTTCTTAGAACTCTCCATAAGGAATTGGAAGCTGTGCTTATTCAAGAAGAGTTACTTTGGTTTTAGAAATGTAGGAAAGCTTGGATTAAAGATGGAGATCGCAACACTAGGTATTTCCATCTTTCTACTGTTATTAGAAGGCAGAGGAATCGGATTGATGCTATCAAAGATCTGAATGGTAATTGGGCTTATGAGGATGAGGATATTCGTCACTTGGCCCTTATCTTCTACAAAGTTTTATTTAGAGAGGAAAGAGTGGAGTTGGATAAAGCTATTTCTAGGATTATGTTTCCTAGATTAGGTGATGATTTGATTCTGGAAGCTTTACACCCTTTTGACCAGAATGAGATTGATCAGGCGATCTTTAGTATTGGGGCTACTAAAGCCCCTGGGATTGATGGGATTCCTTCCGGTTTTTATCATAAGCATTGGGAGACGGTTAAGGAAGGTATGTATAGTTTTATTAAAGGAGTGTTCAGTGGCTCTGAGGATATCAAGCTGGTGAATAAAACTCTTCTGGTCCTGATCCCGAAAGTGGAGAAGCCGACCTCGTTCTTTCAAATGAGGCCCATTAGTCTTTGTAATGTGATTTACAAAACTATTACCAAAATTGTGGCTAATAGACTCCGGTGTATTCTTCCAGATATTATTAGTCAGAATCAAGGAAGTTTTGTTCCTGGGAGACAGATGATGGATAATGTTGTGATTTCCTAGGAGATGGTCCATTCTATGAA
This sequence comes from Euphorbia lathyris, assembly GCF_963576675.1. Taxonomy (NCBI): domain Eukaryota; kingdom Viridiplantae; phylum Streptophyta; class Magnoliopsida; order Malpighiales; family Euphorbiaceae; genus Euphorbia; species Euphorbia lathyris. The sequence goes on along the minus strand of NC_088916.1, from coordinate 29,175,891 downwards.
AATTAAAAAGGGTAAGAGGGGTATTGTAGCTCTTAATGGACATGGAAAAAGCTTATGACCGTCTTAACTGGAGTTTTCTTCTTGATAGTCTGGTTAGAGTTGGTATTCCAGATCATTGGAAGAGATTAATCGAGGTCTGCATTTCTTCTCATGTGTTTCAGGTTATGATTAACGGAGATATGTCGGAGGAGTTTACTCCTTTTCGGGGTATTCGTCAAGTGGATCCTATGAGCCCTTTCTTATTTATTATTGCTATGGAAAGATTAACTCACCTCATCCAAAAAGCGGTTGATAATGGGAGTTTTCATCCAATCTCTATCAACAAAGTTTGTCCCCCGGTTACTCATTTGTTCTTCGCTGATGACGTTATGTTATTCGTGGAAGGAAATGAGGAACAAATTTGTGTTATCATGGACATCCTTAGCTGCTTCTGCGCTGCTTCTGGCCAAAAGATCAATATCCAAAAATCTCGGATGTTGTGTTCTAAAAACATGAGTCAAAGAGTTTGTAAAAGGCTTAGTGATGTATCTGGTATTCCTCTGACCAATTCTTTAGGTAAATATCTGGGGGTTCCCCTCCATAGTGATAGAGTATCTAAAGCTTCCTTTAAAGAGACTTTCGATAGAACTAATAGTAAATGTGCCAGTTGGAAAGATAAAACCCTGTCTATGGCAGGCCGTCTTACTCTGATTCAGTCTGTCAATTGTGCGGTTCCTAATCATATTATGCAAGCTTGTAAGCTGCCTGAGCCTGTTCTTAAGGATCTTGATAAGATCAATCGCCGCTTCCTGTGGGGGGATTCTGCGGAGGGGAAAAAATTCACCTCGTTCCTTGGAAAGAGGTTTGCCAACCTAAAGATATGGGGGGTCTGGGGATTAGACAAGCCAGAGACAATAATAAAGTTTTACTTATGAAACTTCTGTGGAGAATGTGGCAGCTTCCTTCTTCTCTTTGGGTTCGCCTTTTATGCGGGAAATATAGAAAAGATAAGATTTTTTATGGTCCCAATGAGAGAGTTATTAATTGTTCTTTTCTCTGGAAAGGCCTAAGTAATGTGTTCTCGGAGTTTTGCTCTGGGATAGGTTGGGCAGTGGGCTATGGGAAGTCTATCAGTTTCTGGAATGACATCTGGATTGGTAATAAGTCTTTATTAGAAGTTTGTACTTCCCCGCTGCCTGTAGAGATCCGGGATTGGAGGATTGCTGATGTGGTTGATTCTGAGGGTGATTGAATTTGGTCAATGTTTGACTCTTTCCTTAATATTGAAACTCTCTTGAGGATTAGAGGAGTTAAGATTAGTAATAAGGAGGAAGATAGGGATAGTCACTGTTGGGCTTTGACTAATAATGGGGCTTATTCTTGTAAATCTGCCTTTGAGGCCTTCAATCAAAATTTGGAGTTTCCTCGCCCGGATGTTTGGAAGAAGATTTGGGCTTTGAAAATCTCGTACCGTATTAGGAGTTTCCTATGGCTCGGTGTCAAGAATAGGTTGCTTACTAATTTTGATAGGAAAAGGCGGCATTTGGTGGATTCTGGGGCGTGTAGTAGATGTAGAGGGCATGAGGAATCCATTTTCCATGCTCTAAGAGACTGCTCTAAGAGTAGAGAGGTGTGGAGGATGTTGGTCCCGTATAACGTGACAAGGTTAGTTCTAAGGGGGGGGGGGATAGGAACTAATTAAAATTTTGTCCGTTAAGGCTGACTTCTTTTCTTAAGAAAAGGTTTACACAGCGGCGCTAAGTAGTTTTAAGACACAAGCTTAGTCAACTGGTGACTAAGACTATTTCTTTCTTTGAGTCAGGAGATAGCACTTTGAGTCTATTCCTGAACTCAGCTTCTTAGTGCACTCAACTCATCGTGAGTTTGTTACTTAGTCAGTTTTATAGCAAGCAATATATAAAGGAGTTTAAGGGTTAGAAATATGTTACTCAGCAGAAATATCCTGGTTCAGCCTCTCCGCCTACGTCTAGTCCCCGGAACGCGTTCCGAGCTTTTTGAATTCTTTACTGAGCTCTTTAAAGGTAGAGCACGAAACCTTTTACAATAGAAGCTGAGTATACAAGAGTACCTTCCTCTATACCTCTACTCACTCCTATAACTACCGCTGAGTACTATAACCGAGTACTCAGCTTCTCCTTTCTATTCTTCTAGAAAGGATAAAGTGTTTGTCCTAAACAACAATTGCTAAGACACTTTAGATGAATGAAATCACTCTAGACTTTTACACAATGATTGGAAATTGGTGTAAGATTTTGCTTTGCTTTTCTCACAGAACTTCAAGTATGAATTTGGTCAGCGTTTCGACTAATTGAAGATCTGCATCGAATGAAGCAATTGAGAGGCCTTTATATAGTGACACTTCAAGCACCGGTAATTTCGAATTTTGAAATAACCGTTGGAGGCTAACGGCTTCCTGTCGTTGTCACTCAGGACGTGCTCAGTGTCGTTGGCCAATGAGATTCTTGCATCTTCTGTCTATGGCAGTGCTCAGCAGCTTTTCGTCAGATAAACAGAATGTTTCGACATTTATGGCAAAGTCTTCCAGACAGCTTCCTGTGCCTTCTGAACTTTACCCAAAGTAGAAATACTTTGTCTATAAGTTGGTTCTGTTTTGCCGCTGACCTGACTGCATTGTCGCTTAACTCAGCAGCTTCCTCTTGAAGCTTTTGTTAGAAGGCTTCTCGATCCTTTTTCATGTTGAGTCGTCGTTTCACTTGATACGACTGCGTTTTATCTTCTTGGGCCGTGAGGTCTTGATCTGTTGACTTGGGCTTGACTTACACTTATGGGCCTTTAGGCTTTTTATCTTGATGTCTTATAAATTAATAAACTCAACATTGAACAAACACATTAGTGTGAATAAATCAAAGCATTTAAATTTAACGTGTTAGAATATTTTTTATCATTTACTTAAATAATTTTGTCAAATCAAAATCATGTGGAAAGGTGTTTCAACAAACTCCACCATTTTGATGTTGGGAAAAATATTCAGTGAAGAACTCAGTGTTGAGCTCCCCCATGATAGTTGACCTTATATTAGTCAAGATACTCCCCCTTAAAGGTTGAGCTACTGACTTAGTTTTACTTTAAATATTTCAAGGTTTAATCAAGTAAGTCTAAGGTCAGTTTTCAGAAATAGGTCAGCTCATGGAACATATTCTTTTTAACTCAATTTATGCGGAAGATTTAGATATCAGAGTACGCTGAGTATATCTTTGTTCAATGAGTTTTAGTTAAGAAGACATATAAAAGAGGTCAACTTATAGATCAACACAGCAGACAATCATGAAGCAAAGTAAGCATATAACACAGTTGATTTATGAAGATACGTTAAATATTCAGCACAAAACATAAGTAATCATCACATAAATTTAGTCAGTTTTGAAAAAGGTAGATGCATGCATAGTTTTGTATTAAGGGTCAGCACAACAAAATACATAAGGGAAAGACTACAAGTTTATCAAAACTAAATCTAGCAATCCTAGTCAAGATATTTTTTCTTGTAGTTAAGTTGGACATCATGCTCTTTAGCTTTTCCCTTTCCCTTGGATTTCTGCTGACTTGCTGATGCTTCTCCTGATTGTTGAGTTCTTTGAGCTTGTTCTTTCTCCCCCATTTTGTCAGCATCGGGAGGAGGAATGAAGGTGTCTTCGATGGTAGCATGAGTTAATCTTACAGAATATGCCTTAAGCTTCTTAGTGCTTTCATTGAGACCGTCAAAGACGGGAATGCCATCATCCAGAACAGAGCTGGGAACCCTGATAGCCGAGGCACTGAGCATACTCAAGATGTATTCTTGAGACTTCCCAACCCAGTGGATAGTATTAGTCAGCATGGCATAAGCTTGATGAAACATCTTTAGCAAAGCCGAATCATAATACTGATGTTAAACATTCGAGTGGCGCACATGGTTGAAAGTGACTCGAGAGTACTTCAGAATTTCATTCGTCTTGAGTTGGTCAGTTTCCATCTCTTCCTTACTCAAGTTGAGTAGACGGACAGCCTCACTGATTTGCTCAATGGAGCATTAGGAGGAGGAAGAGAGTTGCTCATTTGTTCTGGCTTGCTCAGAGTGAAGCTGGGTGAAAAGTTGATGAACTTTAGCAGAAGTTGCATACATTGAGTTCGCAACTGACAGGTTATGAAGTTGACCCTGAAGAGAGTTCATATGATTGACCATTGTCAGCTGGAGTTTGGCCAGCTTTGTTATTGATTCCTGTCTGGGCTATTGAGACTGAAGTGAAGTCATGACACTCAGAAGATCCTTAAGACCTTTGATTTCTGTGAGAAGCTGAGTGACAGATGAAAGTTGAGTTGGCTCAACAGGAACTGACCCAGCAGCATTGGCATTGGTTTGATGGAGGTCCAGGAGTAGAGCTTGAGCTGAGTCAATGATTCTTCGACCAGACTCAAAGGCATTCAGATAAGAGTAGGATCCATCATTATTTGGCTCAGTTGTCAGAGTACGAGTAGAACCGCATGGTGGAGGTGTTTGGTTCTGCTCAATATTAGAAGTGTCAGCATGATCAGCGGCTGGTCTTGAGTTGATATTGCCAGCAGGAGCTGACTGGTTGATATTCTGCACTTGTGTTTGTGGAAGAGGATGATCGGCAGAATTATATACTTGCTCAGAGTCAGGCTGAAGCTGACTGGTTTGAGGAGGTTGAGGTGTTTCAGCACTGACCTGAGTAGGTATTTCCTTAGCTAGCTCAGTATGTTGAGGAGCAGGAACTTCGAGCACTTGCTCGGTATCACCTTGGCTTAGAGGAGCAATTGAGTCGGCATGTTCCTTAGGCTGAGAAACAGAGGCTTGCTTTTCCTGTTGCTCTGGTGGAGACTCAGTGGGATTTGTGAAGAACTTAAACTGCATATCTGAAAGGTCAGTGATCGGATCCCGCAGAGGTGAGTCACCCATAAGGTCAATGACAGGGGATTTATGTTCCTTCTTCTTAAGTCTTCTTAATCTCTTAGTCTTTTGAGGAGAGGGGTTAGCAGGAATGTACTCAATTGAGTCCCCTTGATCAGTGTGATCCTTTGCTGTTGGATCAGCTTCTTCTTCAACTTGCTCAGTGTAGGTTGTTTCATGTTGGTCAACATTTGATGGCTCATGTTGCTCAACATTTGTTGTCTCCTCAGCATCAAACTGACCACCCAATTCTTCTTGATCTTGGTCAGTGGGATTTTTCTCAAGAACAATGCCCTGACTTCGCACATAATGAGAGTCTTCAGAAATGACGACTCCAAGTGGGGCTACGTTGATAGGACTTAACCCAGAAGAGATTTTCTTCTTCTTCCTAAGTGGTTGCTCATCAGTAGTGTCCTCTTTTTCTCCTTCTTCCTCAGGCTCAGCTTGCCTTTTGAGGTTTTCTGCTGACTTAGGCTCAGCTTGTCCTTGTGCCACTTGAGGCTTTGTTCCTCTGGATACAAACCGAACTTTCTTCGGTGGAGAAACATTATCTTTTGAAGAGGTCTGAACAACGTTCCTCTTTCTGTCCTGCTTGTCAGCTTGATCTTTCCTCACTTTCTTTCCCTTTCTGGTCAGCATCCCCTCTGTTTCCTGAACAGTGGCCCCTTTTCCTTTCTTGGGCACAATTGGTTGATCATAGACCAGACCAAACAATGTAGCTGCAGTAATTTTTGTACCCCAGGTGTGGATTTCCTCAACCAAGCTCACCCGGTGATCCTTGAGGATTCTGGTAATAATGGAGCCTAACCTAAGGGTTCCAATACTTCTTTGAAACCCACCGATTATAAAGATTGGCATGTTGAGCGGCTGGTAGGTCAGCATATGCCAAATGAAGCATTGCTCGAAGTTCGACGCTGAGGAAGTAGCGTTGATCTTGGGGAAGAGAAAGTGATAACATTGTGATATTATCCCAAGGATCAAAAGAGATATTTGCCTAAGAACGCCATGTGTTGGTCACCTAATACGGGAATACCACGGCGTATTGAAGCAAAGAGATCCGGCGGGCGGATCACTAAGAACTCACCAAAAGAGACCCGCGGGCGAACCTGTGAGGCGAATCTCCATAAACACTCAATCCGCCATTAGAACGGCTGGGCCGATTCGACAATAAAGACCATTAATGAGCTATCAATTAGCTAAATGCCAACTTGAAGGTAACCTGTAACTGCCATTAATGGGACATTAATGGAGACTTTCTAGTTACTGAAAGTTACAACTTCATAACTATATATAGCCTGTGTCTCAGGCTATCAAGGTACACATTCACTTACCCTTTGTCAATTCAGTTTGCTCTCTTGTTCTTCCTTACTGACTTTGGCATCGGAGCTTCCCCCCGTCGAACCCAACGACGCCCCCATAGAGACGGAAGTTCATAGGAAATTCTCCATGAGTCATCAATTGGTGCGGTGAACGTGGAATCCTTAATCAAATAAAGGGTTTCCATTCACATTAGAAAAGATATGACAAATGGAGAGCAGAACCCCTCCTCAGGGGTTGAAACGCCCTTGGCAACACCCTCAAGCCAACCTGAATCAAGCGATGGACGCGTTGATGGGAGCACTCCGGCAACTCAGGAAGGAAGGAGTCTGTCGCCAGATGCATTCGTTGAAACATGTGCGGGAGCCATAGGAAGAGCGTTTGGTCCTAATATGGAGAGACGCCTAAGGTCGTTCATGATAGTACCAGAGCTTCGGCGCACCAACCCTACGTCATCTCAATGGAAACAATAAGCCATTGTTGGATCTGGCGCCCTTGATTCTTCATTCTTCCAAGCTCAACCCACGGATTCCATAGTGACTACTACCGTAGCTGGTAATAACCCGCCACTCAATCAGCAATTATTTTCTGATGAAGCTGGTGGAAGTCAAAGGATGAATCTGGGCGGATTAGGTAATCTAAGCCGCCCGCGGTCGAGTCTCCCTGAGGGCGGATCGGAAGGCCGAAGGCACAAAAAGCGCCGAAAGGAGAAAAGTAGGCGGTCAAACTCACCTTCGTCTCCTAAGCACAGATCCTCACATCGAGGTAGATCGCCCCCAGCCTCCGGTAGGAGACAAAGCAAGAGGCCAGTGGATACGCCTCGTTTGGATAGATCAGCACCATCGAAGAATCAAGGGGAGGATCGGTTTGCTCCTCAAGGAGGTCAAGGTGGTGGTAATGGACAAGCACCCCCTGGGGGTAATGGCAACGGCGAAGGAGGTAATGGAAACGCCGGAGGAGGGCGTTCACCATCAAATCCGTCGTCCGACTCCAGCTCCTCCTCTTCTCCGAGTCGATCTCCCCCTCGGAGACCTCCGCATAGGCCACCACAAGATGGACGCCCCAGAGCTGGACCATTAAGTTTCAATGATCGCATTAGAGCAACGGTGCTCCACATGAACGAGGAGAATGCCAGGCATAATCCATTCGCCAATAGAGATTCGCCCTTCACGGCTTGGATCGAAGCAGAGGAAACGGATAGGCATTTTAAAATACCTAATCTCCCAATATACACGGGTGCTGACAACCCAGAGGCCCACGCCAGAAAGTATCGAATACTGCTTCACCTTAACCGTGCAACGGAACCGGTGCTATGCAAGATGTTTATCACCACGTTAGGGGGTCCCACTTATGACTGGTTCCAATCTTTACCTCCTGGATCGATAGACAGTTGGGATCAACTAACCAGAGAGTTTTGTGCTAAATTCGCCGGATGTATCCCTCCAGTGGTCAAGTCACGGAAGCTTTTTTAATTAAAGCAGAAGGCGAACGAATCCCTTCGAGAGTATGTAAACAATTTTAACAAATTGTGTATACAAATTGTTGATGTGGATATCTCCATGGCAGTGGAATCTCTGGTAAAGAACACAACATGTAAGAGTTTGCAGGAGGATCTAATTCGGAAGAAGCCCAAAAGCATGGCAGAATTGATGGAACGCTATAAAGACTTCATGGAGGTGGATGATATCCGCCGAGAATCAGTTTCTCCGCTCAAAAAGGACAAAGGCGAATCTCACCATCAGGAGAGGGAGAAAGATAAGCACCAAGATTCATCCTTTAGAGGTCGGCGGAGGAATTCCAAGAACAAATCGGCATTCGTGTCGTCATTTACGCCACTTAATGCTTCTAAAAGCGAAGTGCTAATGTGGATAGAGAACAGCCAGCACAAGCGGAGCATTTCATACCCCGAACCAAAGGGGGGGAGTACACCAACACCGGGAAGAATCCCAAAAATTATTGCAAATACCATAGAAAGAATGGTCATGACACGGACGCATGCTGGGAGTTGGCCAGGGAGATAGAAAGGCTTATCGAGAGAGGCAAGTTAGACAGGTTCGTTCAAAATGATAATAAGAGGTGGGATGGTGACAGATCACGGGATGATCAAAAAAAGAAGGCAAAGGGAACCATCAATGTCATAGCGGGCGGACCTGGGTACCAACCTGTGTTGAAAAAAGCCAAAACCTTCACTCTGGATAGAGCCTCACTTAATCGCCCTTTTGCAGATGCCGGTCTTGAGATCTCACCTCATGCAGATGCCCTAGTCATTACTATGATGGTGGAAGGCTGGGAGATGAAAAGAGTGATGATCGATACTGGGAGTTCGTGCAATGTCATCACAAGAGGAGTGTTTGCCAAGCTTATGGTCGACCCAATCCAAGTGGAAACCACTATAGTGGATATCCTGGGAGTCACAGGACACACCATTCAAACAAAGGGCCATGTAACACTAGACTGTGAGTTAGCTGACGAAGATCAAGTCTGGAAGGGCGATCTGGAATTCTCCATCCTGGATGGCCAGTTAGCCTACAATATCATCCTTTGGCGGCCCTTTATTTCCGAGGCGGCAGCTCTTATCTCTATACGCCACCTAACTCTTTACATCCCCACGGCCAAGGGAGGTGTAATAATTAGAGGAAGTCAAAAAGTGGCTCAGGAGACGTATTCAGCATCACTAATGATTCGCCCATAGTCTAAAGATGAGGACGAGCAAGAACTGGTCACAATGGCCTTGGGCGAAACGGAGATGTACCTCATGGCGGATGAAAAACAGGTACGAATGGCTAAAGGGCTCAAGGGAGAAATTAAAGAAGCAATCACCAAGGTTCTCCATGAGGCAGAAGACATCTTTGCATGGAAAGATGAGATCCTCCCCGGGATTAGTCCAGATGTGATCACTCATAAACTCAACATCGACAAAGATGCAGTTCCGGTTGCCCAAAAACGGAGAAACCATGGCCTTGAAAGGCAGAAGGTGATAGAGGAGGAAATCACCAAGCTCCAGCGGGAAGATGCCATTGAAGAGGTACTTTATACACAATGGCTGGCGAATGTAGTTCTAGTCAAGAAAGCGGGCGGATCATACCGCATGAGTATTGACTTTACGGATCTCAACAAAGCTTGTCCCAAAGACAACTACCCTTTGCCGTGTATTGACATCCTCATAGATGGAACCGCAGGACACGCTATGTACTCCTTCATAGACGTAAAGTCAAGTTATCACCAAATCCCAATGGAGCCTTCAGATAGAATCAAAACCTCATTCGTGACTCACCAAGCCACTTATTGCTTCAAAGTCATGCCCTTTGGGCTTAAGAACGCAGGTGCAACCTATCAACGGATGATGAACAAAATATTTGCGGAAAGCAAAGGTGATAACTACTCCGTCTATGTAGATGACATGATCATCAAGAGTACCACTATGGAAAAACATGCAGATGATGTAAGGGAGGTACTGGGCGTACTCCGACGTCACAATATTAAACTGAACCCGGAAAAATGTACCTTTGGCGCAACGTATGGAAAGTTCTTGGGATTCATGATTAGCCAGAAAGGAGTGAGCCCAAATCCTGACAAGATCAAGGCCGTTCTGGAGATGCAAGCGCCACGGAATATCAGGGAAGTGCAACGCCTTAACGGGTGGATCGTAGCTTTGGGCAGGTTTATCTCATGTTCAGCCCGTAGATGTCAGCCCTTTTATGAGGTGATCAAGAAGCAAAAGGCGTTTGAATGGAACGAGGATTGCGAAAAAGCTTTCGAGGGAATCAAACGGTTTCTCACAGAACCGCCCTTGATGAGCCGACCCCTGAAAGGTGAGAATCTTTACATGTATGTCTCGGTTACAGATAAGGTTGTTTGCACGGTCATGATAAGGGAAGAGGATGGCCAGCAGTATCCAATCTATTACGTGAGCAAAGTATTAAAGGATGCTGAAACCAGATATTGCAAGCTTGATAAAATGGCGTTGGCTGTTGTCACCACGGCAATCCGCCTTAGGCCTTACTTCCAGGCTCATACTGTTATAGTTCGAACGAATATACCAATGAGGAAGGTATTGCAAAAGCCGGAAACTTCAGGGAGATTGGTGGAGTGGGCAATCCGCCTTGGAGAATTTGATGTACGATACGAGAGTAGGTCAGCCTTAAAGAGTCAAGTCTTGGCAGACTTTGTGAATGAATTCATTGAAGAAGGGATGAATCTCCCTAAATCTCAAGTCGAAGAATGGACGATGTATACAGATGGAGCCTCCTCGGTAGATGGAGCTGGTATAGGCATTGTAATCACAGGTCCCCAATATATAAAACTACGATACGCAGCAAAATTGGATTTTATTGCAACCAATAATGCAGCGGAGTACGAGGCCTTAATATTGGGACTGCGTCTGCTGAAAGAAATCACTCCCGAGCGGATCGTGATCTATAGTGACTCCAAGTTGATGGTCAACCAAGTGATCAAAAATTACGAGGTAAAGGATGACGTTTTGGCCAAATACGTTGCCGAAGTTAAAAAAATTGCTGGATCACCTTGAAGCCAAAGAAACTAAATGAGAGTTGATCCATGTACCTCGCGGATCAAACACTGAAGCGGATCATCTAGCTAAAATGGCTTCCAGCAAGGAGAACTGGGCGGATCCACAATGTCCATTCGAAGTTAAAGCAGCTCCGGCCTTTGCCTCAGAGGAACTATCCCTACTCACGACAGTAGAAGGTGATTGGAGGTCGGCCATCCGCCAGTATCTGTTAGACGGAGCACTACCTATGGACAAGGAGGAAGCTCGATGGATAGTCAGGAAAGCGGCCTATTTCTCCATAATAAATGATTGCCTCTACAGAAAATCTTTTAGCCACCCTTGGTTAAAATGCATTTTGCCAGAAGAGGGACAACAAGTTCTCAAGGAGCTGCACGAGGGAACATGTGGAGCCCATGAGGCATCCGCTTCCATCTTGAAGAAGTCTAGGCTAGCAGGATTTTATTGGCCCACAGCAGAACTTGATGCACAAAAACTGGTGGAATCTTGCCATAGTTGTCAGATTCATGCGAATGAATCTCATACTGCCAAACATCTCCAGAGGCCCATCATCGAAGGTCGGCCCTTTGCTGTCTGGGGAATTGACATTGTTGGACCATTTCCCCCTACTCGTAGACAGAGGAAGTACGTGGTAGTGGCAGTAGATCATTTCACTAAATGGGTAGAGGCTGAAGCTGTCTCCTCCATCAATACTGAACGAATGGTTGAGTTCGTCAAAGATAATATTGTGGGAAGATACGGAGTTCCACACACGATCATCACGGATAATGGAACGCAATTCAACTGTGGTGAGTTTAAAGCTTTCTGTGAAAAATTGGGCATTCTAAACAGATTCGCCTTCGTATATTACCCACAATCCAACGGTATGACCGAAGTCACGAATCGGACAATCATAAAGGGAATAAAGAAAAGACTGGGTGAGCATGATAAGAAATGGGCGGATCAGTTAACAAGCGTCTTATGGGCATATCGTACTACTCCTCGAACGGCCACGGGCGAAACCCCATTCGCCCTCTCTCATGGTGTGGAAGCTGTAATCCCAGTCGAGATATTGGTTCCAAGTGACAGAATTGCATTCTATTGTGAGGATGAAAATAGTCAGAGATTGAAAGAAAGTCTTGATCAAGTGGAGGATAGGAGAGACAAGGCATATGTACGTATGGCGGCATACAAGCAGCGGATCGCAGCTTATCATGACAAAAACGCCAAACTTGTAGACCTGAATGTGGGAGATCTCGTGCTCCATAAGCCCGACAAAATCCAATCTAGAGAAGGGAAGGGCAAGCTAGGGCTCACCTGGATAGGTCCATATCGAATAGTGGACAAGATTGGGTTCGCCACATTTAAGATTCAAGACATGGAAGGAAATACATTGCCGCGCACTTGGAATCTCCAAAATCTCTGCAAATACTTCGCCAGAAAATAGAATGTAAACAAAGGTCTTGAGTACTCTTTTTCCTTTAATAAGCTTTTTTCCCATGAGGTTTTTCTTATTAAAGGTTTTAATGAGGCTCACATATGAGACCCGCTTGCTGTAATAAAGCGTATCTTCTATCAATAAAAAGCAATTATTCTATTGTCCATATTCTTTTTAAGTATTTTCTTGCAGCAATATAAATATTCCAGTCTCAAAAAGAAGGGGGGCATCAACGCTTCCCACATTAAAAAGTACTGCTATCTCATAGCTACTTTTTCTCCTCAAAGATAGGAGAACAATCTCATGGGCAGATCCATCTGTAGATGATCACCATTCGAGATAGAGTTAAAACATTCCTTGGACGCAAGGTCTTTACACTCTCCTACACCCTTCCCAAAGACGGGTTCACAAGTCCTAAAGGCGGATCGCTTCACCTCAAAGATAGGTAGCAAGTTGATCCCTAAAGGCAGCTTTACTTCCTCTAAAGGAATAAAACAGCTTCAAACCTTCACAAAGGTTCGCACAATGGAGTATGGCTGGCCACCTACTCCAAAATAAATCCTAAAAGCTTATATATTTACTTACGCAAACGTAAAGGTAAAATAAATAGCAATCGTAAGGATCAAACAATTGTACTTAAGTTTTACAAACAACAAAACTAAACATTAACAGGAGCATTCTCCTTAACATTCTTCTCGCCTGAGGCACCTGCCTGAGAATCTTCCTTCTCAACAGCTCCAGATACGCCCACTAAGGAGACTTCCTTTTCCACAGAAGGTGTACCCTCAGGAAGAAGGGTGCCATCGGTTATCAGCTCCTCACCCGCCTTTGGAGGTACTTCCTCGAGATCCACTAGTTTGACATTGGCGGAAGGCTTGCTTTCTTCGACAAGTCCCTTCATCCATTTTCGAACGTAATCACGAAGGTAGTCCTTGATCTCCGGGATTTTGTTATATTTGAAAACATCATCTGGTTCCGGAACGGCGAACTGCGGATCTGTAAAATCGATCTCGGGATACGCCAGCTGGAAATACGCCATGATCAGTTCGCCGTAATAGAAAGCTTGCTCCCCAGCCATGTACTCTACATCTCCTAAAGCATCCTCATGCTCCTTAGCATCTGCTTCAATCTTCTCCTTTAGCTTTTGGATCTCGGCATCCTTGAGGGCAATAGCGGACGCAACTTTCGCGTTGGCATCAGCGACTTCTTTCTCCAACTTTTCTATAGTAGCCTTGTCCGCTACACCTTGAAGGAGCTCCGCTTCCATGGCGCGTAAGGAACTAACCATTAGAAGCTATAAAAAACGAAATGGTTCATTCAATAGCTATCAAAAATGGATCACTTATAGCCAAAGGCCAGAAGGAACTAACCGTTAGAAGCTCAATCTTTCCCATTTGAACATGGGCTGATCTAGGGATCTGATTTTGGTTCTTCTGTACCTCGCCCAACTGACCTAGGGCCTCGTCCAGGTCATTGATAACAGATTCATTTCTCAAAGATCCCCTGGTACCATACTTGGCGAACCAATAACCGCCTAGGTCAGGCTTCGCCGTCTGCATGAAAATGAGAGGATCAAAACTTAGATCTAAGGTATGGCAAAAAGATTAAGGTAAAAACAACTTGCCTGTTCCCCTTCCACCGAAGACGCGGCGGATTTCATGGCATCCGCCATAAACTTTTGACCGCCAGAAGCTGCAGGCTTCCTCCTTTTTAGAGGTGGATCGGCCGCTGTATCAGCCAGGCATTTCCCTACACCCTTTTGGGGATCCGCCGCCTGATCTTTCTTGCGAGCCTCATCTTCCTTTAACTTCCTGCGCTTCTCTGCAAGAGCGTGATTGGCCTTAGATAAACCCCTGCCAAAAAGAACAATAAAGCGATCAAGGTTCAAAGAAAACACAAAGTTACCTTGATCAAACTGGGCAATCTTTGAGTAAATACACTTGTCCCCTTCTCGGTGAATCAGGGGAATATCATTCATCATGAAGTCTAAAGCGTCAGCGTATGTCCAGGCATCCGCCCTGACACTCTTCATGAGCTCCGCCACTACCTCATCACTATTCGTTAGTATACGCATATCTCCCGCCATATGCAAAGGTTTGGGATTCCAGTATGTTGGGAAGCCTAAAGATTCACCCTCGTTTATCTTTACGTAGAAGAATTTTTCATCCCAACAATGGACGTTGGACATTTTGCCACTAAACGGCGAATACACCCCAAACTTTGCAAAGGTGAGGAAGGACTTAGACTTTCGCTTCGACGGGTTATGAAAAGCTCGAAAGATACGAGGAGTGTATATTACCGCTAAGTTCGAGGCAAGGTAACAATCTAAAGCAATATCTAACCAGCCATTTGGATGTAATTGGCTAACAGTAATGTCAAAGTAAGCAAGGATGTCCGCCATCATCTTGGGAAGAGGCAGTCAGAATCCTCTTTCTACGTGACTACAGTACACATACAAGAATCCGCATGGCGGACAGGCGGGTCGTTGATGAGCATCCGCTAGTTGGGTCTCGTAGTTATTAATCCATGGGAATCTACTCGCCAGATCTGCTAGATCCGCAGCACTCATACGAGAGGAGGTAGACTCTACACGAGGTGTCTTTTTCCTAGGCGGAGCAGAAGAAGAGGCCGCCATCCTGGAAAATCGCCTAGAATCTATGGCCGGAGCAATACCGGTGATAGTAACAGAAAGGTTTTGACTACTACTACCTAAACGAGTTCGACCGCGATTACACGCCGAGTCGAGCAACTCAGCTAAATCGGAGTTAACCGTGTTGAAACACCTTTCCACATAATTTTGATTTGACAAAATTGTTTAAGTATAATATATATACATATTCTAAACACACTAAGTTTAAATGCTTTGATTTAATTCTACTGATGTGTTTGTTCAATGTTGAGTTAAAATATTATAAGACATAAGAATCGAAAGGCCCAAGCCCATTACGGAAGCCAAGGCCCAAGTCAAACAACTCAGTACACTCGGCCTGCGTATGTCAAGACGTTGCCGTTTTTGTTCAAAACGCAACTCAGCAATCGGAAGGATCTAGAAGACCTTCGGGAACAACTTCAAGATGAAGCTGCTGAGTAGTCTCGACAAAGCGTACAAGACAGCAGCTGGCAAAGGAAAACTTCCAGACAAAGTGTTTCCTCTTTTAGCAAAGTTCAGACGACACAGTATGCTGTCCAGTTGACTTTACCATAAAAGGAGAGACCATCTGCTGAGCTGACCGAGGACAGAAGATACACGATTGTGATTGGCTGAGAGCTCTGTACAAGTCAGGATGACAACGACACATAGCCGTTTCCCTCCAACGGTTATTTCGAAATTCGAAATGACCGACGACCCAGACGTCTCTATAAATAGTGCCATCACAAGCTTCACAAGATACAGAACTTGATCAAGCAGTTACGCTGACCAAATCTCTACACAAGTTCTGCAAGCAAGAAGCAAAGCAAATTCTTACACTACATTTCTCATATCTGTGTAAAAGTCTAGAGTGATTTTTAAATCGTCTAAAGTGTCTTAGCACATCTTTGTATTAGGACAAAACACTTATCATTTCTAGAGATAGAAAGGAGAGGCTGAGTACTCGGTTTTAAGTACTCAGCGAGAGATTACGATTGAGTAGAAGTATAGAGGAAGGTACTCTTGTCATACTCAATTGCTGATATTGTAAAGGGTTTGAGGCTCTACCTTTAAAGAGCTCAGTAGAGGATTTGAAATCTCGGAACGTGTTCCGGGGACAGGACGTAGGCTTAGAAGAAGCCGAACCTGGATAAATCTGCTGAGTGAAGTATTTCTTACCTTAACTCCTTATTTATATTGCTTGCTTTAAATAATCAAAACTGACCAACTAAAGAGGTCAAATTGAGTTGTGCGCGTTAAACGTCTGAGCTCAGGAATAGACTCCAAGTGCTATCTCCTGACTCAAGCTAAGAAACTGACCTAGTCACCTGTTGACTAAGCCAGTATCTTGCTGTTTACTCAGCGCTGCTGTTAAAACCTTTTTCCTTAGAAAAAGAAGTCTACCCTAACTGCGAAAAAGTTTAAATAGTTCCTAACCCCCCCTTGGAACTATACTTGCAACCTTACAAGGGACCAACAAGTGGTATCAGAGCTTAAAAGCTCACTCTAAAAGGTCTAACAACCTTGAGCTAATCCCTACCATGGGCGAAAACAGCACTCGGTTTCTCCCTGGAAACCAAACAACTTAAATACTGCCTGAGGGACTGTCCATTACTAGGCCTCCCTTATTCTTCGGGTCAAACTATACCTTCTGGAAGAATAGGATGAAGAACTTCATTCAGGCTACAAACATGAGTGCCTGGCTATCTATAGTCCAAGGCCCATTTGTACCTATCGAGGTTGTGGCTGGCCAAACAGTTGTAAAAGCTGAGGCCAAATGGACAGAGGATGATCTTAAGAAGCTCCAAAACCATGCTTCGGCTATCAATATGCTTCACTGTGCGCTCGATGCTGCAGAATATAATAAAATCTCAGGTTGTGAGTCGGCACAAGAGATCTGGAGAAAGCTGGAAGTCACCTACGAGGGAACAAATAAAGTAAAAGAATCCAAGGTGAATCAGCAGATGAGACTGTACGAGCTGTTCGAGATGAACAATGATGAGGGCATTTCAGACATGAATGCAAGGTTTACCAACATCATTAATGAGCTCAAGAGACTTGGGAAAATCTTCACTGAGGAAGAACAAGTCAAAAAGATTCTCAGGAGTCTTCCTAAAGACTGGCAAGCAAAGAAGACAGCAGTTGAGGAAGCTCAGGATTTAACCACCTACAAATATGACGAACTCATCGGTTCATTGCTGACCCATGAGATATCCATGAAAAACTTTGAGGTGAAGGAAAAATCTGAAGACAAGAAGCAGAAGTCACTTGTCATGAAAGCTGACTCCACTGACGGGAGTTCAACTGATGATGAGGAGATGGCTATGTTCACAAGGAAGATGAAAAGGCTATTCAAGAAGAGTGACAAATACTCTAAAAAGCCTTACAGAAAGTTTGATAAGTATAAGGCTGACTCAAGTGACAGCAAATACAGAAAGGACAGCTCAAAGCCCATTACATGCTTTGAGTGCCATCAAACTGGCCATATTAAGTTAAACTGCCCCACGCTGAGGAAAGACAAGAAGAGTGGGAAGAAGGCAATGGTGGCTACTTGGAGTGACAGTGATGAATCTTCATCAACAGAAACTGAGGCCACCGAGTCAGCAAAGGTATGCTTTATGGCTGACGAACTTGCTGAGCCATGCGTCTCTGAGCATGCTGACACATCCATCGCATCAGATGATGAAGAGCAATCAAATGAGGTAATTTCTCTTCCCCAGCTCAGAAACTATATGGTTAATGCCCGGAGTGATCTCTATACACTTGTTAAGAAGTGTAACAAGAAAGTAAGAGCACTCAGCAGGCGTTGTGACGAAGTGGAAGAGGTCAAACTGAGTGACCTCAGATTCCTTCTTCAGGACAATTCGACTCTGCATGATAACATGAAGATCATGCATGAGTATGTCTCTGAAGTCCAGACAGTTTCAAAGAAACTGAGGAAGGACGTCACAACCATCCAGAACCAACTAAAGGTTCCAAATAAAAATAACATTCCTCTGAGAACTCAGTACCAAGGTACTCGGCAGAGATGGAATCCCCAGCGAAAAGTCCAGTGTGACTTTTGTGGGAAGTTAGGACACACCACTAAGGTGTGCTGGCACGCTCAGCACTAGGGTGCTGACAAGTCAGTAAAAAATCCTAAACAGAAGGTCAGTTGTGACTTCTGTGGAAAGAATGGCCATACTGTCCATGTATGCCGCCATAAAATAAAATATGATGCTATACCGGTTGCACCTAACAAGTCAGGACCCAAAAATAATTGGGTACCTAAAAGTAACTAGTTACAATGCAGGTAAGCCTGAGATGTGCCGAGAAGTCAAAGATGTGGTATATTGACAGCGCATGCTCTAGGCATATCATGGGTGATGAAACTCAGTTCATCACGTTTGAACGTAAACGAGGAGGGAGCGTAAGTTTTGGAGACAACAAGAAGGGTAAGATAGTAGGCTCAGGAACCATCGGAGGTAATCCTACTATTGAATCTGTCTCCCTAGTCAGCGGACTCAAATATAACTTACTCAGCGTAGCTCAGCTATGTGACAATGGGAGAAAAGTTATATTTGATGCCACTGGATGTAAAATATACGAGGGTAAAACAAATGAGTTAATTTTAACTGCCCCTCGGATAGATAATGTCTTTATGCTAGACTTAGAGAAAAAGTTTTCAAAAACTGTGTGCTTAGTAACAAAGGAAGAAAATTCCTGGCTATGGCACAGGAGACTTGGTCATGTAAGCATGGACCTCCTGGCCAAACTAGCAAGAAAGCAATTGGTTGAGGGACTGCCTGAACTTAAATTTCAAAAAATCAATTATGCCACGCTTGCCAAGCTGGAAAACAAACCAAACAATCTTTTCATAGTAAAAACATTGTCTCAACTAAACGTCCGTTAGAGTTACTACACTTGGATCTATTTGGTCCAGTCCAGCCGCTGAGTCTGGGTGGAAGAAGATTTTCCTTGGTCATTGTAGATGACTTCTCTCGGTATACGTGGGTCATCTTGCTGACCAGCAAGGATGAGACTTTTGAGACCTTTTCAAATTTGGTTAGAAAAATTGAAAATGAAAAAGACCTAAAATTAGCTCATATCCGTAGTGATAACGGTGGAGAGTTCAAAAACCAAAAGTTTGTTGAATTCTGTGAAGCCAGCGGCATTGACCATAATTTTTCTGCTCCTAGAACACCTCAGCAAAATGGGGTTGTAGAAAGGAAGAACAGAACTCTGGTTGAAATAGCCAGGACAATGCTGGATGAGCATAGGCTTCCAAAGTATTTTTGGGGAGAGGCTGTTAACACATCATGCTACATTCTTAATAGGGCTCTAGTTAGACCTATACTCAAGAAAACCCCCTATGAACTTTGGAAAGGACGAAAGCCCAATATTGGATACTTTCGTGCCTTTGGCTGTAGATGTTTTATTTTAAATACCAAAGATAGCTTAGCAAAGTTTGATTCAAAAGCTGATGAGGCTATCTTTTTGGGCTACTCAACAAACAGCAAAGCATGCAGAGTTTTTAACAAGCGAACTCAAGTTTTAGAAGAGTCAATACATGTAGAGTTCGATGAAACTGACCCTGCAGGTAGATACCATCCGCTGACCGAAGATGATCCAAACTCAATAACCATCGCTGACCCAGAACCAGCTACTGAGTCATTCACGAAAAGGCTGACCAAGAGTAAGAGTGAACCTAAGATTACTTTTACTGACCCATCTACTTCTGCAGAGATTGTTGAAACAGGAACAGCACAAGACATAAATCTACCCAAAGAAATAAGGATTCCAAGAGGGCACTCCGAAAGTGCAATCCTTGATTCTGCTGGGAATACCTTGATGACGAGAAATCAACTCAGGAAGTACCTCAGCAATGTTGCTTTCGTCTCAGTATAAGAACCGAAGAATTTCGCTGAAGCTGAGTACGATGAATTCTGGATGAACGCAATGCAAGAGGAGCTCGATCAATTCAGAAGAAACAATGTATGGGAGCTAGTACCTCATCCAAAGAGTCAAAAGACCATCGGAACAAGATGGGTCTTCAGAAACAAGATGGACGAACAAGGAAACGTAGTCAGGAACAAAGCAAGGCTTGTAGCTCAGGGCTATAGTCAGCAAGAAGGTATAGACTACGGTGAGACCTTTGCCCTAGTGGCAAGGCTAGAGGCAATTAGAATATTATGTGCATATGCATCTTACATGAATTTTAAATTATTCCAAATGGATGTCAAAAGTGCATTTCTTAACGGAGTTATAAACGAGGAGGTTTATGTAAATCAACCTCTAGGTTTTGAGGACCCTAAGTTCCCAAACCATGTTTACAAACTCAAAAAGGCTCTGTACGGCCTCAAGCAAGCACCACGTGCTTGGTATGAGAGGCTGACTAGTTTCCTGCTGACTAGAAATTACGTCAGGGGTAAAGCTGATACAACCTTATTCATTAAGAAAAAGGGTAAAGATACCCTGCTGGCCCAAATTTATGTTGATGATATAATATTTGGTGCAACTAACGAATCAATGTGCAAGGAGTTTAGCAAACAAATGCAGACTGAGTTTGAAATGTCCATGATGGGAGAACTCAACTTCTTCCTCGGTCTTCAAATTAAACAAGGAAAGAATGGCATCTTCATCAGTCAAGCCAAATATGCCAAGGAGATTTTAAAGAAATATGACTTGGAAAATTGCAAGCCAATATCCACTCCTATGGGCACTGACACTGTCCTCTGCGCTGATGAGAATGGTAAGTCAGTAGACAGCAAGTTATATCGAGGTATGATAGGCTCTCTACTTTACTTAACAGCCAGTAGACCGGACATTCAGTTTTCAGTATGCTACTGTGCTAGATATCAATCTAACCCTAAGGAATCTCATTACATTACTGTAAAAAGAATCCTTAGATATTTGCAAAGCTCAGTGAACGCAGGTTTGTGGTATCCAAATACTCATGATTTTACACTCATCGGATACACTGACGCTGACTATGGACGGGATAAGATGGAACGAAAAAGCACCTCTGGAGGATGCCATTTCTTAGGAAGCTGTCTTGTATCCTGGTTCAGCAAAAAGCAGGCGTCAGTAGCCTTGTCTACCACTGAAGCTGAGTACATTGTTGCTGGTCATTGTGTTGCTCAAGTCCTATAGATTAAGCAACAGCTTGACGACTATGGTGTTCAAACGAAGACAATTGAAGTCAAATGTGACAACAAAAGTGCAATTGATCTCTCAAAGAACCCAATTCAACACAGCAGAATGAAGCATGTCAGCATCAAACATCACTTCATTAGAGACCATGTACTCAAGGGTGAGATCAAGCTGACCTTTGTCCCAACGGACGAACAGCTTGCTGATATCTTCACGAAGCCACTGGCCCGTGAGCAGTTCAGCATACTGAGAGAAGCAATTGGTATGTTTAATCCTCTTCAGTAAATTCCTGTGCTAAATGAATATGAATGCTGAGTGAATTACATACTGAATGATTTATTGTTTGCTGAATAACTCATCGAAACTGACCGAATATACAATACTGAGTAAACTTGCACACTGAGTAGATCAGTTTAGAACTTGAACTTAAAATCATCCTTAAATACAATACTGACCACTCAGAATATCAAACGCTTGACATTCTAAATACTGAGTGATTGATCCGTTAGCGTAAATGCAAAGCACGCGTATAGCCTAGGATGACGTATTCGCCGTAATGTGTCATAAATGCCAGGATCATTATCGGTACATGATCCCAAGGCAAAACTGACACATGGATTCGATTAAGATCCACACCGTTCATTCCGTCTATAAATTATGGGAAATTCCCCATCTTTTATTCTTTACGCTTAATCATTCTAAGGAAAAGAATACTCTCTCTCTTAAATCCTTCTAAAACCTTTCCCATCTTCGAACTATGACTAAGATTTCCTACAATACCAAAAGTCCAGCTCCGATGAACCTTCACGAAACCCTTCCACACCGAGCAAGGGTAAAACTGGCCAAACTTTTGGCCAAGGGAAAGCTGTCAAGATCAGGACCTACTCCAAGGTCTTCGAAAATGTCCGCGAATGGAAGGTTGAGCCCTCCAGATGGGTCTCTGAGCATTTCGTACAACATGAACAACCATTTTCCGAATGGATTTCCAAGAACGAATGGACTGGGTTGTTCTCAGTTCGGGATGAAACCTATCCTGACTTAGTGAGGGAATTCTACCACAACCTCAAAGTAGCCAGTGATACCACCGACTATCTCTGCACTGAGGTAAAAGGGAAAACCATCTTCATCAACCCCCTCTACATAGGAAATCTCCTCCAACTGAAAACTGAGGGAGCAAGGCTGAGGAAGTCAGGAGATCAGGACAAGACTGATTACGTCCATTCCTTCTGCAAACCTAAGGGTTACTCAGGAGAGGTCTCAGCATCTTCAATGGGTCAGCACCAGAAGATGGCTCACTACCTGCTGAGCTATTTTATTTACCCAAAGATCAACTGCACTACATCAGCAACAAACTTTGAACAGTGCTTCATATGGCACATGCTGACGTACACCCCCATCAACATGCCGGTCTTCTTAGTTGCTGGGTTCCTACGCAGCACGGGTACGCTGAGGCTTGGGTCACTCATAACTCGAATTCTTCTTGACCACAAGATTGATCTCGAAGGTGAGGAATCCTTCAAAGGAACTGAGATCACAGCTGCCTCGCTGAGGGCACTGAAATTTGGGCAGCCCTTGAAGAAAGGAAAAGCTGCTGCTGCTGGCCAAGCTGGCCAAACTGAGGAAACTGTTGCTGAGCCTAAGAAAGGGAGAAGAACTAAGGCTCTAGCTT
This sequence comes from Euphorbia lathyris, assembly GCF_963576675.1. NCBI lineage: Eukaryota > Viridiplantae > Streptophyta > Magnoliopsida > Malpighiales > Euphorbiaceae > Euphorbia > Euphorbia lathyris. Next base: position 29,153,293 of record NC_088916.1, on the reverse strand, counting down.
CTCGCAAGAGAAAATCTACTGAGTCACCAAATGTTGAGTCTCCTGCAAAGAGGCAGAGGTCAGCTGGAAAGTCAGCTGAAAAGAGAACCAGGCAAGATGAGCCTGGAACTGAGGAAGCTGCTGAGCTACCTCAGAAGAAGCAAAAGACTTCAACACTGGCACCTCTGGACATTATACCGACCGACTTTATTGTACCGGATGATTCTCATTTCACTCAATGCCAAGGTACTGATGCTACAGAAACTGAGGTGCAGTTAGATGACCACTTCATCTCCCAAGTTGAGGAAGAACTTGACGGAGATAGTTCTGAGGAGGAAGAGGAAGAAGAAGAAACCAGCGGTCAGGATGGCGCTGAGGATTCAGAAGAAACTGCCAGTGAAATTGAAGCTGAGGATGCTAACACTGGGTTAGCTGGTGGAAATGTGCAAACTGACACCGAGTTAGCTGCTGGAGTTGAGCAAGTTGAGCAAGCTGACCAGACCCATACTGAGCAAAAGGAACCTTCTCCTACTCACTCAGAAGAACCTGCTCATCATACCACTCCACCACGTAGAAGGCGAAAGCTGGTTAAGGCCAGTGAGGTGATGGTCAGTGAACTTCCTGTGCAATCACCATCTATTCCCGAACTTGTCCTCTCTAAGACAACAAAGGAGCCTTCTACTGTTCAACTAAAGTTTTTCAAACGGCCATCAACTTCCTCTACTACAACGCCATTGGAAAAACAAGCCTCTATTTCTTCTCAACAGGAACATGCCGACCATAACACTTCAACCACTTCAACAAGTCAGGTTGAACCAACCACTGTCCATGCTGTCTCCTCAAGCATGGTGCTGACTCCCCATCTTTCTGCTGTCAGCACAGACAGTGTTCGGGTTATGTCTTCCATCAACAACCTCTCTGCTGATCAATCAACAATTCCTTCAACTCAAGTGCAGATTGAGCCAACTCATCCAGTCACTGACCAGGGTACTCCTTTCACTCCACTTTCTTCTGGTCATACTGATGTACATCGGGATGCCACTGAGTCCGGCAAAAAGCTCATTGACTCAGTGCAAGTACTCATCCACGATCTTCAACATTCCGCTTCGCCTGCTGCTGGATCTTCAATTCCTGAGACAACTCAGCTCTCCCAGGTCACTCTACTTCTCAACGAAGTCAAGGGACTCAAGGATCTACTGAATGTCGTCTTGTCATTCCAAGCCCAGCAAGCTAAGCAGGATTCACTTGCCAAGTTGGCAGAGATACAGCTGTCAACAATTCAACATCTAAACTCTCTCCATCAGCAAGTTCAGAAGTTGTATGCTGTGAACACTGACTACGCCACTTCCTCAAAACTCAAGATGCTTTTTGCTCAGCTTCATACTAAGCAACTTAAGACAAATGAGCAAATGGTGTCCTATAGTCAGTGCTCAGTCGAGCAAATCGGTGAGGCCATCAGGCTACTTAACCTCAACAAACAAGAGATGGATACTGACGCGTTGAAGCAGAATGAGTTGCTATCTCTCGCACAGCAATCCTTCAATCACATCCGTCATAATAATATCCAGCGTCATCATTATGACTCAGCTCTCTTGAAAACTTTCCACCAAGTCTTTGCTGGCCTCTCTGAAGCTCTCATCTGGCAAGCAAAAGCTCAAGCTTTCAGTGTAAATATGCTCAGTGCTGCTGATCTTCGCGTACCAGTCGAAGTATCAGCTGATGGAGTTTCCATCTTTGATGGCGTAAATGAAAGTGCTGACAAACTAAAAGAGCTTTCACAAGAACTTTCTCGTGCTGTCTTAACCGATGCATTCAAGCTCCCTGAAGTTGACAAAATGGGGGAGAAAGCGCAAGCTGCTAGAGCTCAGCATGAGCAACGTCAGTACGAGAGAAGTCAGTCACAGGGCAAGAGAAAGAAATAGATAGGCTAGGTCTTAACATTTGCTATGTTTATTTCTTTTGCTGTGTAACTGCTGACTTCTATCAATATATCATACTTACTTTTCTTATTCAAATCCTGAGTTATGATATATGCTTTTAAGTACTGAATCATTATCTATCTTCAAATAAATCAGCTATGTTTAAAACTTGTAATATTGACTAAATGATATGCTGATAACATGTTTGACATGAACCTATATACTTATGAAATATTCTGATAAGAACTCATTGAACAAATTACTCAGCACGCGCTATATATGTTTAAACCTTCCGCTTACCACTGAGTAAATAGAATATGTGATATAGCTGACCTATACCTAAAAATTGACCTTAGACTTACTCATTTAAATCCTTAAATGTTTTAAGTAAAACTAAGTCAGTAGCTCAACCCTTACGGGGGAGTTTGCTAAAGTATATTAGGTCAACTATCATGGGGGAGCTCATACTGAGTTCCTTGCTGAATAGTTTTGCCAACATCAAAATGGGGGAGTTTGTTGAAACACCTTTCCACATAATTTTGATTTGACAAAATTGTTTAAGTATAATATATATACATATTCTAAACACACTAAGTTTAAATGCTTTGATTTAATTCTACTGATGTGTTTGTTCAATGTTGAGTTAAAATATTATAAGACATAAGAATCGAAAGGCCCAAGCCCATTACGGAAGCCAAGGCCCAAGTCAAACAACTCAGTACACTCGGCCCGCGTATGTCAAGACGTTGCCGTTTTTGTTCAAAATGCAACTCAGCAATCGGAAGGATCTAGAAGACCTTCGGGAACAACTTCAAGATGAAGCTGCTAAGTAGTCTCGACAAAGCGTACAAGACAGCAGCTGGCAAAGGAAAACTTCCAGACAAAGTGTTTCCTCTTTTAGCAAAGTTCAGACGACACAGTATGCTGTCCAGTTGACTTTACCATAAAAGGAGAGACCATCTACTAAGCTGACCGAGGACAGAAGATACACGATTGTGATTGGCCGAGAGCTCTGTACAAGTCAGGATGACAACGACACATAGCCATTTCCCTCCAACGGTTATTTCAAAATTCGAAATGACCGACGACCTAAACATCTCTATAAATAGTGCCATCACAAGCTTCACAAGATACAGAACTTGATCAAGCAGTTACGCTGACCAAATCTCTACACAAGTTCTGCAAGCAAGAAGCAAATCAAATTCTTACACTACATTTCTCATATCTATGTAAAAGTCTAGAGTGATTGTTAAATCGTCTAAAGTGTCTTAGCACATCTTTGTATTAGGACAAAACACTTATCATTTCTAGAGATAGAAAGGAGAGGCTGAGTACTCGGTTTTAAGTACTCAGCGAGAGATTAGGATTGAGTAGAAGTATAGAGGAAGGTACTCTTGTCATACTCAATTGCTGATATTGTAAAGGGTTTGAGGCTCTACCTTTAAAGAGCTCAGTAGAGGATTTGAAATCTCGGAACGTGTTCTGGGGACAGGACGTAGGCTTAGAAGAAGCCGAACCTGGATAAATCTGCTGAGTGAAGTATTTCTTACCTTAACTCCTTATTTATATTGCTTGCTTTAAATAATCAAAACTGACCAACTAAAGAGGTCAAATTGAGTTGTGCGCGTTAAACGTCTGAGCTCAGGAATAGACTCCAAGTGCTATCTCCTGACTCAAGCTAAGAAACTGACCTAGTCACCTGTTGACTAAGCCAGTATCTTGCTGTTTACTCAGCGCCGCTGTTAAAACCTTTTTCCTTAGAAAAAGAAGTCTGCCCTAATTGCGAAAAAGTTTAAATAGTTCCTAACCCCCCCTTGGAACTATACTTGCAACCTTACAAGGGACCAACAAACCGTACCTTCGGAGGAAAGAGAATTTTCCGACGAAGAAGAGGTCCAACTAATTGCAATTTTAGAGGGAGAAGACAAATTAAAAAGTTCAGAGGTTGACCCGGAGGATGAAGAAGAGCTTCTAAACATTCAAAAACACAATATATAGAACGAAAAGATGAACTTACATGAAAAATAAAAGCTTAAAGGATTCTGAAACTCCGAAGAAGCTCTGCAAAGAAGACGCAAAGGAAAATGGAGAGGAAGAACGAATGAGGAAGAAAGAGAAAAGGAAAAATGAAGAAGGCGTCTTCTCTCTCCTCGGGCGGTGCGCCTGCCACACGTGTCACTGCATGATTGGCATCGAACAGAGTGCTCATTAATGCAGGTAATCATAACGGCGCGCAAAGAAGCTCAAAAGCCCTAAAGGACTTTAAGGGAACTTTGGGGGGGCTTCTGATAACATTGTGATATTATCCCAAGGATCAAAAGAGATATTCGCCTAAGAACGCCACGTGTTGGTCACCTAATATGGGAATACCACGGCGTATTGAAGCAAAGAGATCCGGCGGGCGGATCACTAAGAACTCACCAAAAGAGACCCGCGGGCGAACCTGTGAGGCGAATCTCCATAAACACTCAATCCGCCATTAGAACGGCTGGGCTGATCCGACAATAAAGACCATTAATGAGCTATCAATTAGCTAAACGCCAACTTGAAGGTAACCTGTAACCGCCATTAATGGGACATTAATGGAGACTTTCTAGTTACTGAAAGTTACAACTTCATAACTATATATAGCCTGTGTCTCAGGCTATCAAGGTACACATTCACTTACCCTTTGTCAATTCAGTTTGCTCTCTTGTTCTTCCTTACTAACTTTGGCATCGGAGCTTCCCCACGTCGAACCCAACGACGCCCCCACAGAGACGGAAGTTCATAGGAAATTCTCCACGAGTCATCAGAAAGTTTGTTAGGATATAATGGGCCATCTTTTGATTCTGACCCATGGAAGTGCTGGATATCTCTCCTATGTGACCGGCTAGCTTACAGAACTCAACGGTGTAGTTAGTTTTATCTTGGTCACCTGATTTTCTGAGTTGAGCTCCTTCGTTTTTCAGCTTGAGCAGTGAGGTAAGGTAAGCAGGGTTGATGAAGATATCCTTCCCTCGAACCTTAGTGACCATGTAGTCCTGGTTATCATCAGTGGCTCTTAGGTTAGCGTAGAATTCCTTCACTAACTCAGGATAGGTAGCTTCTCGAGTCGAGAACAGCTCGGTCCAGCCGTTCTTTGAGATCCACTCACAGAAGGGTTTCTCAGCTTCCACAAATCCCTTCAAGAACCAGCGGGAGTGGTTAACCTTATACCCCCTTACGCTCTCGTAGACTAGGGAGTAGGTGCGTTCCATTGGTTTCTTTGCCTTATCCTGCTTTTGCTTCCCTTTCGAGGAGGCAGCTTGGTTAGCCTTGGTTTTCTTCCTCGGTGTAGTGACCTTAGAGTGGTCATGCTGACTGGTTTCTTGAGACTTGGTGGGAGTCTCACTATATTCCTGCTGAGTAGGAGATGGAGGGTTTTCATCGGAGCAGTTATCGTTGTTGTAACAGCCTCCGGAGAGATTCTGAGAATCCGACATGATTTTCAGAGAAATTTGAGAAGTTTGGGAATTTTAGAGAGAAGAGGATTTGAATACCAGAAATTTCTAAGCGTAAAGAGGTAAAAGTGGGAAATCGCCCACTATTTATAGAGCTGTCGAGTTGATCTGAAGCGTTGAGGTGGCCGTTTGACCTCGAGATACTCAATCGACAAAGATTCTGGCATTTATGACACATTCGGCGCATGTATTTTCTAATTATTGCGCATACGTCATCCTAGGTGGCTATTTAATTTGCATGTTTTCGCATTAAATTTTGCAACGGATCTTTACTCAGTGTTAAGGATTCCAAACGTTTAAAGTTCTGAGTAGTCAATGTTACGCAAAGGAATATTCATGTGCTTAGTAGCTCAGCTTAAGATAACCACTCAGCATGTATATCTACTCAGCATGTAATAGTTATTGATTTAGCACAAATCATTCAGCATGGTAATTCACTCAGCATGCATATATCACATATTATACTTGGAATTTATTGAAGAGGATTAAACATACCAATGGCTTCTCTAAGTATGTTGAATTGCTCACGAGCCAATGGCTTTGTGAAGATATCAGCAAGCTGCTCATCCGTTGGGACATAGGTCAGCTTGATCTCTCCCTTGAGTACATGATCTCTGATGAAGTGATGTCTTATGCTGACGTGCTTCATCCTGCTGTGCTGGATTGGGTTCTTTGATAGGTCAATGGCACTCTTATTGTCACATTTGACTTTAATTGTTTTAGTCTGAACGCCATAATCTTCTAGCTGTTGCTTAATCCATAGGACTTGAGCAACACAGCTTCCAGCAGCAATGTACTCAGCTTCAGTGGTTGACAGGGCTACTAACGCCTGCTTCTTACTGAACCATGACACAACACAGCTTTCGAGGAAGTGGCATCCTCCTGAGGTGCTTTTTTGTTCAAGCTTATCTCGTCCGTAGTCAGCATCAGTGTATCCAATGAGTGTGAAATCATGAGTATTGGGATACCATAAACCTGCATTTACTGAGCCTTGCAAATATCTAAGGATTCTTTTTATAGCTATATAATGAGATTCCTTAGGGTTAGATTGATATCTAGCACAATAACATACTGAGAACTGAATGTCTGGCCTACTAGCAGTTAAGTAGAGTAGAGAACCAATCATACCTCGGTATAATTTGCTGTCTACTGACTTACCATTTTCGTCAGCGCAGAGGACAGTGTCAATGCCCATAGGGGTAGATATTGACTTGCAATTCTCAAGTTCATACTTCTTCAATATCTCCTTAGCATACTTAGTTTGACTGATGAAGATGCCATTTTTCCCTTGTTTGATTTGAAGTCCAAGAAAGAAGTTGAGTTCTCCCATCATTGACATTTCAAACTCAGTCTGCATCTGCTTACTAAATTCCTTGCACATGGACTCATTAGTGGCACCAAAAATAATGTCATCAACATATATCTGTGCCAGTAGGGTATTTTTACCCTTCCTCTTAATGAATAAGGTTGTATCAGCTTTACCTCTGACATAATTTCTAGTCAGCAGGAAACTGGTCAGCCTCTCATACCAAGCACGTGGTGCTTGCTTGAGACCATACATAGCCTTTTTGAGTTTATAAACATGGTTTGGAAACTTAGGATCCTCAAACCCTGGAGGCTGATTAACATAGACTTCCTCGTTTATAACTCCATTAAGGAATGCACTCTTAACATCCATTTGAAATAATTTAAAGTTCATATAACTTGCATATGCACATAAAATTCTTATAGCCTCTAGCGTTGCCATTGGGGAGAAGGTCTCACCGTAGTCAATACCTTCTTGCTGACTGTAGCCCTGAGCTACAAGTCTTGCTTTGTTTCTGACCACGTTCCCTTGTTCATCCAGCTTGTTGCGGAAGACCCATCTTGTTCCTATGGTCTTCTGGCTTCTTGGATTTGGCACTAAATCCCATACTTCATTTCTTCTTAACTGATCAAGTTCTTATTGCATTTCACTCATCCAGAACTCATCGTGCTCAGCTTCAACGAAGTTCTTTGGTTCCTGAACTGAGACGAATGCTACGTTGCTGAGGTATCTCCTGAGTTGATTTCTTATCATCAGGGTGTTTTCAGCAGCATCAAGAATGGAACTCTCTGAGTGACCTCTTGGTATTCTGATCTCTTTTAGTAGAGTGATGTCTTGAGCTGGTTGTGTTTCAACAATCTCTGCAGGTATAGATTGGTCAGTGAAAACAATTTGAGTTTCGCTTTTACCTTTGGTCAGCCCTTGAGGTAGTGACTTAGCGGCTGTTTCTTGGTCAGCGGGTGCTGAGTATGGATCATCCTCAGTCAGCTGCTTTTCTTTTCCTGCAGGGTTAGTTTCATCGAACTCAACATGTACTGACTCTTCTAAGACCTGAGTTCGTTTATTGAAAACTCTATATGCTTTGCTGTTTGTTGAGTAGCCTAAAAAGATAGCTTCATCAGCTTTTGAATCAAACTTAGCAAGGCTGTCTTTAGTATTTAGAATGAAACATTTACAGACGAAGGCACAAAAGTATCCAATGTTTGGCTTTCGTCCTTTCCAAAGTTCGTAGGGAGTCTTCTTTAATATGGGCCTGACTAGAGCCCTATTAAGTATGTAACAAGCTGTGTTGACAGCTTCTCCCCAAAAGTACTTTGGAAGCCTATGCTCACTCAGCATTGTCCTGGCTATTTTAACCAAGGTTCTGTTTTTCCTTTCAACAACCCCATTCTGTTGAGGCGTTCTAGGAGCAGAAAAATTATGGTCAATGCCGCTGGCTTCACAGAATTCAACAAACTGTTGGTTTTTGAATTCTCCACCATTATCACTTCGAATGTGAGCTAACTTTAGGTCTTTATCATTTTCAAGTTTTCTTACTAAAGTTGAAAATGTCTCAAAGGTTTCATCCTTGCTACTCAGCAAGATGATCCAAGTGTACCGAGAAAAGTCATCTACAATGACCAAGGAAAATCTCCTACCACCCAAGCTCAGCGGCTGGACTGGTTCGAAGAGATCCAAGTGTAGCAACTCTAGTGGACGTTTGGTTGAGACAATGTTTTTACTATCAAAAGACGTTTTAGTTTGTTTTCCAGCCTGACAAGCGTAGCATAATTGATCCTTTTCGAACTTAAGTTCTGGAAGTCCCTCAACTAATTGCTTTCTTGCTAATTTGGCTAGGAGGTCCATGCTCACATGATCAAGTCTCATGTGCCATAGCTAGGAATTTTCTTCCTTTGACACTAAGCATACATTTTTTGAAAATTTCTTTTCTAAATTCAGCATAAAGACATTATCAATATGAGGGGCAGTTAAAATCAACTCATTTGTTTTACCCTCAAATATTTTACATCTAGTGTCATCAAATATAACTTTTCTCCATTATCACATAGCTGAGCTACGTTGAGTAAGTTATATTTGAGTCCGCTGACTAAGGAGATTGACTCAATAGTAGGATTACCACCAACGGTTCCTGACCCTACTATCTTACCCTTTTTGTTGTCTCCGAAACTTACGCTTCCACCTTGTTTACGCACAAATGTGATGAACTGAGTTTCATCACCAGTCATATGCCTCGAGCATGCGCTGTCAATGTACCACATCATTGACTTCTCAGCACACCTCAGGCTTACCTGCAATATAGCTAGTTATCTTTAGGTACCCAAGTCTTTTTGGGTCCTTGTTTGTTAGGCTCGGCAGGTAAAACATCATATTTAATCTTATGACGACACACTTGGACAGTGTGTCCATTTTTCCCACAGAAGTCACAGCTGACCTTCCGTTTAGGATATCTCACTGACTGGTCAGCACCCCAGTGCTGAGCATGCCAGCACACCTTTGTGGTGTGTCCTTTCTTTCCACAGAAGTCACACTGGACATTCCGCTAAGGATTCCATCTCTGCTGACTAGTACTTCGGTATTGAGTGTTCAGAGGAATATTTCTTTTATTCGGAACTTTGAGTTGGTTCTAAATAGATATGACGTCCTTTTTCAGTTTCTTAGAATCTGATTGGACCTCAGAGACAAACTTATGCATAATTTCTACGTTGCTATGCAAAGTTGAGTTGTCTTGGAGAAGATATCGAAGGTCACTCAGTTTGACCTCTTCAATCTCGTCACATCGCCTGCTGAGTGCTCTAACCTTCTTGTTACACTTTTTGACAAGTGTGTAGAGGTCACTCGGGGCATTAATCATTTCATTTCTGAGCAAGGGTAGTGATATTACCTCAGTTGAGTGTACCTCATCATCAGATGCAATGGAGGGGTCAGCGTGCTCAGAAATACAAGGCTCAGCAAGCTCATCAGCCATAAAGCAGATCTTTGCTGACTCAGTGGCATCAGCTTCTGATGATGATGACTCATCACTATCACTCCAGGTTGCCACCATTGCCTTCTTGTCGTTCTTCTTTTCCTTCCTCAAGGTAGGACAGCTTGATTTGATATGGCCAGTTTGATGACATTCAAAGCATGTGATGGGCTTTGAGCTGTCCTTCTTGTACTTGCTGTCGCTGGACTCATCTTTGTACTTGTCAAACTTCTTGTAAGGCTTCTTAGAATATTTATCATTCTTTCTGAATAGCCTTTTCATCTTTCTAGTGAACATTGCCATTTCTTCATCGTCTGTTGAGCTCCCATCAGTGGAGTCAGCTTTCATGACAAGAGACTTTTTCTTCGTGTCTTCAGACTTCTCCTTAACCTCAAAGTTTTTCATTGAGATCTCATGGGTCAGCAGTGAGCCAATGAGTTCATCATACTTGTAGGTGGTTAAGTCTTGAGCTTCCTCAACAGCAGTTTTCTTGGCTTGCCAGCTTTTAGGAAGACTCCTCAGTATCTTCTTGACTTGCTCTTCCTCAATAAAGATCTTGCCAAGTCTCTTGAGCTCGTTGATTATGTTTGTGAATCTTGAGTTCATGTCAGAGATTCCTTCATCATCATTCGTTTCAAATAGCTCGTACAACCTCATGTTCTGGTTCACCTTGGACTCCTTAACTTGTTGGTTCCTTCGTAGGTGACCTCCAGTTTCTTCCAGATCTCCTGCGCTGACTCGCAACCTGAAATTTTGTTGTACTCTGCAGCATCTAACGCACAGTGAAGCATGTTTATAGCCGAAGCATGATTTTGTAGCTTCTTGAGATCATCTTCTGTCCACTTAGTCTCAGCTTTAACAACTGTTTGGCCGTCAATAGTTTCAACAGGAACAAATGGGCCTTGGACTATAGAAAGCCATGCACTCATATTTGTTGCCTGAATGAAATTTTTCATTCTGTTCTTCCAAAAGGTATAGTTAGACCCGAAGAACAGAGGAGGCCGAGTAATGGACAGTCCCTCAGGTAAAATCTGAGTTGTATGATTTCCTGGGAGGAAACGAGTGATGTTCTCAGCCATTGTGGGGATCAGCTCAAGATAGTTATATCTTGCTCAGTGAGCTTTTAAGCTCTGATACCACTTGTTGGTCTCGTATAACGTGACAAGGTTAGTTCCAAGGGGGGGATAGGAACTAATTAAAAAAAAATTCGTTAAGGCTGACTTCTTTTCTTAAGAAAAGGTTTACACAGCGGCGCTAAGTAGTTTTAAGACGTAAGCTTAGTCAACTGGTGACTAAGACTGTTTCTTTCTTTGAGTCAGGAGATAGCACTTTGAGTCTATTCCTGAACTCAGCTTCTTAGTGCACTCAACTCAGCGTGAGTTCGTTACTTAGTCAGTTTTATAACAAGCAATATATAAAGGAGTTTAAGGGTTAGAAATATGTTACTCAGCATACATATCCTGGTTCGACCTCTCCACCTACGTCCAGTCCCCGGAACGCGTTCCGAGCTTTTTGAATTCTCTACTGAGCTCTTTAAAGGTAGAGCACGAAACCTTTTACAATAGAAGCTGAGTATACAAGAGTACCTTCCTCTATACCTCTACTCACTCCTATAACTACCGCTAAGTACTATAACCGAGTACTCAGATTCTCCTTTCTATTCTTCTAGAAATGATAAAGTGTTTGTCCTAAACAACAATTGCTAAGACACTTTAGATGAATGAAATCACTCTAGAATTTTACACAGTGATTGGAAATTGGTGTAAGATTTTGCTTTGCTTTTCTCACAGAACTTCAAGTATGAATTTGGTCAGCGTTTCGACTAATTGAAGATCTACATCGAATGAAGAAATTGAGAGGCCTTTGTATAGTGACACTTCAAGCACCGGTAATTTCGACAATGAGATTCTTGCATCTTCTGTCTACGGCAGTGCTCAGTAGCTTTTCGTCAGATAAACAGAATGTTTCGACATTTATGGCAAAGTCTTCTAGACAGCTTCCTGCGTCTTCTGAACTTTACCCAAAGTAGAAATACTTTGTCTATAAGTTGGTTCTGTTCTGCCGTTGACCTGACTACATTGTCGCTTAACTCAGCAGCTTCCTCTTGAAGCTTTTGTTAGAAGGCTTCTCGATCCTTCTTTATGCTGATTCGTCGTTTCACTTGATACGACTGCATTTTATCTTCTTGGGCCGTGAGGTCTTGATCTGTTGACTTGGGCTTGACTTACACTTATGGGCCTTTAGGCTTTTTATCTTGATGTCTTATAAATTAATAAACTCAACATTGAACAAACACATTAGTGTGAATAAATCAAAGCATTTAAATTTAATGTGTTAGAATATTTTTTTATCATTTACTTAAATAATTTTGTCAAATCAAAATCATGTGGAAAGGTGTTTCAACAGAGGAAAGTTCTTCCTAACCAGTTGTTGCCTGCTTTCTTGTCCCATCCTGAAACTGACTGGTTTACAGATGGTGTTAATGGAAGACTGTTAGCCAATCTGGAGTATGGTGATATTATCTTTGCAATTGTTTGTCACCAGATTTGGAAATGGAGGAATATAGAGATTTTTGAGGGAGAAACGGTTATTATTCCTAATTTGGTTGATTTGTTCTCCAAAAAGTTTTGCACCATTATTGATAGCTTCAAGGAGGATCCTCTTGCCAGATCTATCCAGAAGAAGGCGATTCATTTTTTGGGCTGGTGTTAGACGAGGTGCCGCGGCCTAATCTCCTGGGCGGACCGGGGGGTGGACAACCTCATGGCGACGTAAGCGGTGATTGGCGCCGAAAGCAACCAATCGTGGAATCAAGCTGCTCGGCAGGACCGGAGCTCGGAGATATGGAAGAGTCGCCACCCACGAATGGGAAAATGAACACCGATCCCTTGCGGGAGACCGGGGTGGGTTCGGGAAACTTAGGTACGAGCCGAGAAGGCTAGCTCCTTTCCGGAGAAAGGCTACTAGGCACCCCGACATCGCCCGGTTATGAACCACCGGCCTCCTACTCAGCATGTTAGGCGATAACGGACTAATCGTATACTTCTTTAAGTTTAAAATTCATTTGAAACCCTTTTCTTTCTCTTTTTAGAAACCGTTTTGAGCATATATTATTGAAAAGCCACATTAGTAAAGAATCACCCATTCATGTTTATACATACACAGAGAGGGGGAAGAAAGAAGTGATTTATTTACACCCATATTAAATGTGATGTTGTGTGTTCATTCTACATTAACTTATTTTCCCCAAAACGAGTTCATTTACATGGTTCGCACCTTAATCGCCGTTGGAACGATTTAGGTGCGTTTTAAAACCCCGTTTGATGAAATTTACCCGAATCGCCGTTGGAACGACTCGAGTATTTGAAAACGTTTGAGATAAAAACCTTTTAATGAGAAAACATGGTTTAAACATACAAGTCAATTTTATTTTGTACAAATTCTTTGAGAAAATGATTCAAAACTCTATTATTCACAAAGAAAACGATTTTAATTACAATGATCATTTAATCCGCCTTTGAAACGGATTAAGGTTTTAAAACGTGGTGTTTTGAGAAACGATTCGAAATATTAACAAGAATGACTCTATTTACTTACATTAAGAAACTCTAAAAAACCTTTTAGTTTAAATAATTAAATTGAAAACTCTTTTTGTGATTTATTTTCCCTTTTTTTCCTTAATGGATTCTCTACTTATTACAATTATAATAATAAACCCCTTTAAACTAATATTTACACTCAAATAATACTCATTTGGAACATGGACCCATGAATGGGCCATAAGAATAAAGAAAATAATTTAGACATATATATATATACATTTAAATCAAAAAAGAAGATATGAAAGTAAGAGTTAACACAAAAGAAACTATATGTATATGAAAAGAATAGGTACAACACATTTATACAAAAAAAATGTGAAAATAATAAGTAAATCTTATGAATAAGAAAATAACATTTACCCAAAAATAATTTCATTCAATAATCAACAAAATAACCCAAATATCCCAACACTATATATATATACATAACTAATACAGTTTTAAATACCAAAAATAACATATACTAATGTCTATCAATTATTTCTCAAAATATCAAATAACTATCATTTAAAACATAGCCTAAATTAATAAAAAGGAAATACATATACATAATTATACTTATATTTAGAAAATAGTATAAAAAATGGTATACAAATATTATCAAATAATTATATATGCTAAAGGTCCAAAATAATTTGAAAAACATATATTACATAATTATACATATATACATTAAAGATTAAAAGCTTAAAAGTTAGAAAAAAGGGACTGAAATGGCATTTTTTACGTTTTGGCAGATTTACCGATGGAAAATCCGTCGGTAAACAGCCTTTAGTGACAGAATAGGTAAATTACAGCAGCACTCCTAAATGTTTCCAGATTTATTCAAAAGCTTTAAATTAAATCTAATTCAATCGTTTTGGATTTCCGAACTACCAAAGATGGATCATAGTCGAAAACGGAAGTTCCTAAACGACGTTTTTTATTTCAAAACATTATTTAGAAATTTCTTTTAAATTAAAAACTTATAATTACAACGTTTTCGATACCCGAACTACCTTTTTATCGGATCACGGTTCGTATTGGGATATCAAAACGAGGTTTTTTATTTTAAAATAAAACCGAATTTTATTCAACACGAGATGAAAATTAAATAAATACGCTAATTAAATAAAATGTGACAAAATAAATAAATATCTAAACGAATAAAAACTATAGCATAAAGAAAAAATAAATAGAAGAAGATAATAAATTAAATAAAATAAAGAGTCTAGTCCTCGGATAATACCTTAAATTCGGTACCTGACGGTCGAAGCCGATTGATTCCACGAACCACGATCTTCCGTTTTTAATGAAAATTTAGTAAAAATTGAACTTTAGGAAATTTGGAATTTTTGAGAAAAAAAAATATTTTTCTCAAAATAATCACTCTCTCTCTCTAAAAATATTTAGAGTGAGAAAGTTATCCAAGAAAATCCCTTCCTCCACTTTTTTTTGCATGGGGATCCGTGCCTTTTATAGGCAAACGGGTCCCCGGACCAATGGGCGACGCCCAAAAGAAATTGGGCGTCGCCCATTGGGGTTGGGCGGCCGCCCAACCTAGTGTTGGGCTACCGCCCAACCTTGTTGGGCGATCGCCCAACGCTAGGTTGGGCGCCCGCGCCCAACCTCCGTCGGGCGTTCGCCCGACGTGGTTGGGCGCCCGCCCGACGACCCTCGGGGCGTGCCTCGAGCCATCGGGCGTGCGCACCCCGCGGCCGCCGAGCGCGCGTCCCGCGTCGCCGGACGCTCACACGTCGCGGCCGCCGAACGTGCGCTTCGCGCTACCGGGCACGTGCGCTCAGCGGCCCACAAGAGCGCGCCCCGTGCCACCGGACCTGGGCATTGCTCGGACGTCGAGAGCGTGCCACTTGCGATGCGGCCGACGGACGCCGAGCGCACGTCCCGCACCGCCGAGCGGGCGTTCGACCATTGTCGTCCGCGTGCCGGATGCCGCTAAGCACCCGCACCGTGCCGCTAATTTTCCTTCGCTTATTATTCTTCATATATTTTTTGTTTTTCAAAACTTCCGGAATCAATCACTTCAACCGTCTGGTTTTCAGGTTTTCGTCACAGGTCGTCCGACTCAGTGTCTACGGTTGCCCCTACTTTTCTATTTTGACAGTGATGTGTGTGTTTCGAAAACGTTTTTTGCTAACGTAACACATGCAATGTAAAACATATAAAAGTAAAAGACACGTAAAGAGTAGGAGGGAGCATACCTGACCTTCGCGTTGCGCGCTCTGGTGTCGTTCTCTGATTCCTTCCATCCTCGCCTCTGAATCGGCCGTCGGTGGATGTTTTTCTCTCAGAATCTAGCGTACGTTGACTATGGGTAAGAATGGCTCGAAAGCAACCTCGGTCGTGGACCGTAGGTAAGATGGCTAAAAAGCTACCTCGGTCGTGAACCGTAGGTAAGATGGCTAAAAAGCTACCTCGGTCGTGAACCGTAGGTAAGATGGCTAAAAAGCTACCTCGGTCGTGAACCGTAGGTAAGATGGCTAAAAAGCTACCTCGGTCGTGAACCGTAGGTAAGATGGATAAAAAGCTACCTCGGTCGTGAATCGTAGGTAAGAAGGCTAAAAAGCTACCTCGGTCGTGAACCGTAGGTAAGATGGCTAAAAAGCTACCTCGGTCGTGAACCGTAGGTAAGATGGCTAAAAAGCTACCTCGGTCGTGAACCGTAGGTAAGATGGCTAAAAAGCTACCTCGGTCGTGAACCGTAGGTAAGATGGCTAAAGAGCAGAAAAGTTCTTTCTAACGATTCTGGATTCTTTTAAAACACCATTGTCTGGAGCTAGTGTCTCGGAGGTTTAATGGGAACGTGTTTTGGTCTGGAATGATATAGACTAACGATTGTTTTTCTGTTGACTGTTGTCTGTACTTTGACTGGTGTCACTGTTCTGTAAAAATTGGCTGTTGTCTGGAGTTCATATCTTGACAGTATTGGTTGCTGTTTGAGAGAAATGCAGGCTGAAACGGACTGCAAATCGGAGGTCTGTGCACCTAGTAATTAATTATTTACTTTTTACCTTTATGTCAAATCGTACTTTTTCACTATTTACGGGAATGCCATTTCCTTTTCCTATATAAGGTGGTGGGGTTTCATTTCAACCACACACCTTCTCTCTCCTCTTTCTCTCACAAGACTTCAATTTGGATTATTCTCGGGATAGATTTAGATGAATGGGATGGCACTAGAGGCATGGACGAGGTTTACGTAAACCTGGATAGAGTGGATACCTTTCACGACCCTACGACGCATTTGAGCAGGACACGCTGCAACGAGGTAAGTAATTTCTCACTTTTATTCGATTCGAACTCTAGGCTTTAGCATTCCTATACGAACATGATTCGCATGCTAACCCTTAGACTGCCTTAGAGGACTTTAGCTAGAAAACGTGAATTCCTTTATTTACAAGTAACACCTGTTTATTTTTGTAAGAATGCGCGCTATATGCATGTGAATAGTGACACTACGAATTTATGCATGCTAACAGTAAAAAACGACGTGAATAGTGAAGACGTGAATAGTGCACGTGAATAGTGCAAATAAATAGTAAAAACATGAATAGTAAAGACTTAGCTAATGCACGTGAATAGTAAGAAACGTGAATAGTGCACGTGAATAGTGAAAACGTGAATAGTAAAAACTTAACTAATGCACGTGAATAGTAAAGCCTAATCTATGCTCCTCGTCACCGCAGACGAGGGTGGATCAAAGAATTGACTAAACCTTACGTGAATGACCCTACAGGAGAGATTTTTACAGAAAATTGGTCCTAACTGACCGGATGTCTCTAGGTTAGAAAATGAAAGAATACCTAGTCTTAACGCGTTCTTATCAATTGCATGCTTTAGGAGCTGTATTTAAATTTTCTTATCTTGTTCCTTTTTAGTTCATTGAGATTTCGGGGACCACCGCCGAGATTCACTCGTGGTATGATAGGCTAGGTGCCGCGGTGAGAGCCCGCGTGCGTGAGTTGGGCTTCGAGCCCTTTATTGCAGCGCTGCCCCGCACCAACGGGGTATGCGATCCTTTTGGCCTACGGGCCTTGTGTGAGCGGTGGGTTGATTCGACCCACACCTTCCACCTTTCCTTTGGGGAGATGACTATCTCGCCTCGAGATTTTTCGCTATTGACCGGATTGCGAGGGAGCAACACTCCTGTCCCTTTCCATTTTGGTATGATGCGACCGCGGGTCGACCCTGCTAGGCTTGCTGCCTTGATTGGACCGGGAGTTCGTCTATGCGCCAAGTCTACTCCGGCGAAGTTTGTTTCCACTGCGAGCCTCTTGAGTAGACGAGATTTTTGTGAGACGGACGATACCGACTTGGCGGTTCGTAGCTTCTTGGTATATGCTCTGAGTGAGAAGATTTTCCGCACGAAGGGCGGGAAGGTACATGCGGGCCTCATTCAGGCGCTTAGCGATTTGGATGCAGCAGCTTCCTACGATTGGGCGGGGGCAGGCTTAGCCTTTCTTTACAAGTTTTTAGATCTGACTTGCCGGAAGCGCAAGGACTTCGGTGGTTATACCTTTGCTCTGCTGGTACGTGACGTCTTCTTGACTTATCCGTCTTATCTTCTTCGCATTTTTCACACTCCTAGTCCTCGTTTTTACCGCAGGTGTGGGCGTATGAGAGACACATCCTTCCCAGCCGATCTCGATCTCGACCGAGAGTACTGAGGCCGCCTTTCATGACTCAGTGGAGGGATTTTGACTTGAGCGCCGAGAGGAGTCGGACAGTGTCGCGGCTTCTGGATCGGATCGACTCGCTGAACCTCACACAGGTAGATTTTGCCTAATCATGCTTGGTTTTTTGTTTGAGTCTTTCTGACTTTCTCTTTGTGCATTTTTTTAGATTAAGTTCCGATGGGATGACCTCGACTTCGGCCCTGGTTATACATATGTATCGATGATCCAGGAGCAGCAGTGTGTGCTCACCGGCCCCTGCGTGCGGGCGTGGTATTTAGGGGATCGAGGCATCACCGGAGTTAGGGACGCTCACTGGACGCCGGGCGAGATCCCCGTCTCTATATTCACGGTGCGGACCCTGCCCCTATCGGTCATTCGTCGGGACCTGACTCGTCGGTATGTTGGTAGAGCGGTGTGGATTCACGCCGGGGGCCGTGAGCCTTACTTGTCTACTTTGCTGAGCGCGAGGGATGCCCCGGCGGCGGCGATGGAGGTGGATCCGGTGGCGGATGTATTTTCGAGGGAGGCTGTCGCGGCAGTCTTTGGTCAGGAGGAGGTCTCCGTAAGTGATTCCATTCCCTTTTTATTTTACCCCTTTTATTCATGAGATGTTCAGAGGTTTTATGGTGTGTTTTGTTTGCAGGAGGGATCCTATAGGAGTGCCCACTTATCTGATTTCTTCGACGGCACTCGGGCTCAGACGCCAGTGTGCGAGCAGCCCTACTATGTTGGCGAGTCCTCCAGCGCTGCCCGACCGCAGAGGTCTTCCCTAGGCGTGCCTATACCAGACTATGGGAGAGATTATGCTACGATCTGCTATGACGAGTCCGGGGCACCTTACGCGGGATTTGAGGCGGCCCCTCCTATCTTCTCCTCGAGGGTCCCGTTTGATCCCTCGGACGCTTCTCTGACCACGAGAGAGACTTGTACGGATTACGTGGGGCTGTCCGGTTATCTCCGAGACCGCCTCAGCTTGCGCTGCACCGATCACCTGGTATGTATCATTACTGTACTTTAGTGTAGTGAAATGTATGCATGTATGTATGATTTATGTTTTTGCCTATGCTGCCTTTTATCTGTTCTTTTTTTCTTTTTCTGTAGAGTGATCTGCATGCCCACGAGCGGAGACAGAGCGAGCTAGTGCGGGAAGCTGATGCCCGAGTTGGTCATGTGTATCAAGAGAGGAACGACCACTGGTCGGGGATGATGCGACGGGAGACTGAGGGTCGCCTTACCGTCGAGGAAAGGGCGCGTGATGAGTCGATCAGACGCCTTGCTGCAGAGGAGAGAGCACGAGCTGCTGATGAGAGAGCACGAGTTTCTGATGAGAGAGCGCGAGTTTCTGATGAGAGAGCGCGTGCTGCCGAGGAGGCACTATCTGCGGAGCGGGCATCACACCTGAGAGATTTTGAGAACTATTGGGACTTTCCTCCGTATTAGGCTCGTTATGTATTGCTTTGTAGCTTTCATTATTGCTTTGTAGCTTTCATTGTTGCTTTGTAGCTTTTATTAGGGTTTCTCCGATGTATAGCTGATGTATAGGGAGTGGGGTGGATAGTAGGTAGGCTTTTTGTGACAAAGTAGGATAGGAAATGTATAACTCGTGATTCATATTACCATGCATTCAGTAGATTATGATGATTCCAATCATTCTCGTCAAATATATTCATGCCTTTATTTATTTACAAACAACAGAAATACTTAGTCTCTTATACATTGTTTTTGTAATTGCTCAAGTCATAACTATTGTTACCAGGACCCGCCTTTCGGTTTTCGGATCCCGGCGATTTTTCTCCTCTCCTTTTACTATCCCGGAATTTTTAAATGAGTGCCCTTTCGGGTTTTCACCCATTGGGATTTCCCTCATTGTTGCATAGGTCGCCCTTTGCGGGTTTTCAACCTATCGGGAATTTTTCTTTATTTTTCTTTCTTTTTTTTTTACGAAAAGTATTTCTTAAGCCTATCCAGGTTGGTAGGTTCGGAGAATTCCATGCCGTCCATTGTGGTTAACTTCACCGCTCCTTTGCTTAGTATCTTCTTTACGACGAATGGTCCTTCCCAGTTAGGCCTGAACTTCCCCCTCGGGTCGGTGTGCGTCACACGGATCTGTTTCAGCACCAAATCTCCTTCTTTGATAGGGCTGGTCTTGACTTTTTTATTGAAAGCCCGAGCCATCCTTCTTTGATATAACTGTACATGGTAAAGGGCTTCCATCCTTTTCTCATCAACTAAAGCCAACTGCTCATATCGCCTCTTCACCCATTCCGTTTCGGGAATTTCTGCTTCCACTGCGATTCTCAACGATCGCTTTTCGATCTCAATCGGCAGGACTGCTTCTGTTCCGTATACCAAGGAGAATGGCGTTGCCCCAGTCGAGGTTCTGATTGTCGTGCGATAAGCCCACAACGCGAGTGGGAGGTGCTCATGCCAGTTTCGATGTGATTCCACCGTCTTTACGAGAATCCTTTTAAGGTTCTTATTAGCTGCTTCTACTGCCCCATTAGCCTGTGGACGGTACGGAGAAGACCTGTGATGTTCAATGCCATATTCTCGAAAAAGATTCCTTACTTCCCCCTGAAACTGGACTCCGTTATCCGTGATCATGTGATGAGGCACTCCGAACCTGGTGATCAAGTGTTTTTCAATGAACTTTCTCATCTGCTTGGATCCCAGTTTGCTAAACGACTCTACTTCTACCCATTTGGTGAAATAATCGATGGCGACTGCAATAAACTTGTGTCCATTTGAAGCATTAGGCCTTATTTCGCTGATGATGTCAATGCCCCAGGCAGCGAATGGCCAAATAGGTGCTAGCACATGTAGTTCCATGGCCGGAAGATGACTGCAATCGCCGTGGATTTGACAATCGTGACATTTCTTTGCATACTCGTTACAATCTCTTTCCATGGTGAGCCAATAGAAGCCTTGTCTGATAATTTTCTTAGCTAGTACTGCTCCTCCCATATGGGCTCCACAAATTCCCGAATGTACTGATTCCATTGCCTCGCGGGCTTCTCCCGTATCCAAGCATCTGAGTTGTAATCCATCAACGTGCTTTTTGTAAAGCAAGTCGTTGTGGATGACGAACTGACGAGCTAGCCTTCTAATCACAGCTTGATCCCTAGGTTCTGACTCTGCCGGATATGTCCCATCTTTCATGAAGTTCACGATATCGAAATACCATGGTTTTTCATCTGTCCCTAACAGCATTACGTCCTCGTAACATGGTTTGTGAGATCTTCTCAATACCAACGGCTTCGAAGCAAGGTTCCGGGGGTTGTCCCAAACTGACACCAAAGTAGCCAAGGCATCCGCCGCCTGGTTCTGTGCTCGAGGAATATGATAGAAACGACATTCCTTGAATCTTTGTGCCAACCCTTCTAGCTGATCTAGATATGGACGTAGTCTTTCTTCTCTTACCTCCCAGTTTCCTTGTGCCTATTCAATGATTAACTTTGAGTCCCCCCAGATTTCGACATATGACGCTCCCAGTGCCGCTAATGACTCTAAGCCATAAATGCACGCTTCATACTCAGCCATATTATTGGTGAGAGGGAAGGATAACTTCTTGGCCATCGGGATCCTTTCTCCTTCCGGTGAGGTAAGTAGTACTCCTACTCCGGCTCCATTCGAATTAACTGCTCCATCGAAGAACATTTTCCACGGTATAACTTCGATTGCGTTCAAGTGCTCATAGGGGAAATCATAACTTATCTCTTCTTCCTCTGCATTCAGGGGCTGGTTGGCCAGAAATTCTGCCACAGCCCTCCCTTTGATAACCTTCTTCGTCACATATTCAATGTCAAACTCGGACAAAAGCAACAACCATCTGGCTAACTTCCCCGTCAAGGATGGAGTTCGGTATAGATACTTCACGGGGTCCATCCGAGAAATAATGATCACTTTATACGATTGGAAATAGTGTCGCAGTTTCTTTGTCAACCATACTACTGCCACGCATGTCTTTTCGATCATGTTGTACTTGAGCTCGTACTCCAGGAATTTCTTACTCAAATAATACACCGCGTGCTCCACACCGGTGTCTCCCTCTTGAGCCAACATTGCCCCAATAGATCGCTCCTCAATCGCTACGTAGAGGAGAAGTGGCTTTCCCAGTTTAGGCGGTCTCAGCACTGGCGGATTAGACAAATAGCTCCGGACGCTCTCCAAAGCTTGCTGACACTTATCATTCCAAACAGCGGGTTGGTCTTTCCTTAGCAACTTAAAGATTGGCTCGCAGATTGCGGTGAGTCTTGCTATGAACCGACTGATATACTGAACCTGCCCCAGAAACCCTCTCACTTCCTTCTCATTTCTCGGCGCCGGCATCTCCTGTATGGCCTTCACTTTATCAGGATCCACCTCGATTCCCTTATTTCCGATTACATAGCCTAAGATTTTCCCCGATGAAACGCCGAAAAAGAACTTCTTCGGGTTTAGCCTTAGCTTGAATTCTGCGATTCGGGCCAAAAACTTCTCGAGCGCGGCAAAATGCCCTTCTCTTGTCTCTGATTTGACCATCATATCATCCACGTAGACTTCTACCTCCTTGTGTATCATATCATGGAACAGTGTTGTGGCCATTCGCTGATAAGTTGCCCCGACGTTTTTCAAACCAAATGGCATTACCTTGTAACAGTATGTCCCCCACTCAGTTGTGAACGAGGTTTTCGCTTTGTGCTTTTCGGCCATCTGGACTTGCATGTAGCCCATGAAACCGTCCACATTCGTGTGCAATACACTTGACGCTGCGCTGTCGATCAATACGTCGATATGAGGTAATGCGAACTCATCCTTGGGGCATGCCTTGTTAAGATCTCTGTAATCAACGCACATTCTCACTTTGCCGTCCTTCTTTGCGATGGGCACCACATTTGCGACCTAAGGGGGATAGTCGATTACTTCGATGAATCCTGCTTCTAACTGTTTCTTCACCTCCTCTCTGATCTTATCTGCCCATTCTGGTCTCATACGTCGGAGCTTCTGCTTTACGGGCTTCGCTTTAGGATAAGTTGGAATGCGGTGGGTTACGATTGATTGATCAATTCCAGGCATGTCTTCGTATGTCCAAGCGAATACAATTTCGTATTTTTTAATTATTCTCTCAAATTCTTTTCTCTCTTCAATAGTTAATGCTTGAGCAATTTGTATAAGTTTAGGATTTTCATCCGTACCAAGATTGAAAGTTGACATTTCTATCGTATTGATTTCAAATGTAGGCATGTTATATGAATGAGAATGCATGGAATGATCATGATCGACATCAAGCAAGTAAGCAAAATCAGAATTCATTTCATTGATAGCATGGGTGATTACATCGTCTGATTCAAACAAAGCAGTAATACAATTTTCCTCATCAGGGTTCTCGGGCTCCTCATGAACCTCGGAAGTACTAGGCTCATCTCCTGCTCCTGCCGTTGCTTCAATGGTGATGACTTGCTCCTCGGCATTCGAATCCAGCGTCATAATCTCCTCGACAAAGCAGCTCGCCTTTCCTTTGCCCCAGTCGGCAACATCATTGAAGATTTCAAACCCTGGTAGAATCTTCCCTTCCGTGCTAGTCCATGCTTCGGGGGTTCCTGAATATGCCTTCCCATGCCCCTCGCTCACAAAATACTTCCTCAAGCCTACTTTTCTTTCAGCACTCGCATTGGACGGACTCCCCTGCTCATATCCCAAACCTCTCCAGGTTTTCTATCTCTTAAAGTCCGGAAACTCTGACAGCCCCTGATGGTATACTCCTAAACCCATTCCCGGGATGAAACCTCCCTTCATCATTTTCACCACATCGATGGTCATGCTCGACTCGTAAATCCCGGAGACTTGGAATCCGGAGAAAAGTTGAGGCTCAATTCCCAGCGCTGCCACCGAGCTTAATTTCTCAGCTCTAATTGTTACTATCTCCTCCCCGAAGGGGAACTTAATCATTTGGTGGAGCGTGGAGGGCACATCTCCTAACTTATGGAACCAAGGGCGTCCCAACAGCACAGCAAAAGTTACCGGGATATCCAACACCGTGAACTCAGTTTCTTCCTCATGCGGCCCCACTTTCAACCTGGCCTTGAAGACTCCTTCAATGTGCCTACGACTGTCGTCATATGCTCTAATCACAGTCTCAGAGGCTGTCAAGTCTCCTCTCTCCACTCCCAACTTCGACAAGAGTTTCAAAGGACAAACATTAATGGCCGATCCATCATCGACCATCACGCAACTAGTCTTCTTTTCGTTAATCTCCGCTCGGATATACAAAGGCTTATTGTGAGCCTTCCCCTCTTCTGGGAGATCCTCGTCTCTCAATCTTCTTTCGGGCCATAATTTCCCCTACTAGCGCTGCCGGCTCAGTATCGGTGGAAATAACCAAATTCTGCAACTCCTTCATCAGGTTCTCATGATGGTACTTAGAATGGCATAAAACTTCCCAGACCGTAGACTTAGCTTGCGTCTTCTTCAACTGCTCAAGAACTTGGTCATCGGGCTTAGGAGCCGACCCTTCTCCAATCTCAGTCTCTACCATTGGTGCCTTTCCCTCGGCCACATGACCTGATCTCGTCATTACCGTAATTTCCGGCTCATCATCCGATTCGTCCCAAATGTTAATAGGAACCCTTCGATTGGCATCCTCCTCGTCCGAGGAACTCTCCCAAATGTCCACGACCATTAAATCCATGACGTGAGGAACACTCGGATTCAGGAAAAAGGGATCCGCTGATCCGTACAAAGCCCAACCTATCAACTCATCATAGTCACGGAGGGACACCCGGCTCATCCTCCTTGCGGCCAACGGAATAGCACCTCGTTGTATGCACATAAGCTGCACCTTATCGCTCATTGTCTCATTACACTGCTCATAACGGTGCCTCCACCTTCTAGCATAATCCACAAAATGTTCCTCGGGGAATTGCCTAATCCTGTCCAGATCATCCAGGGATCCCGTCCATGGAATGTACATTTCATATCTCGCCACAAAGGCATTTCGGAGCGGTATCCAATGACCCATCTCCTCCTCTGATAGACCCTGATGCCACAATAAGGCTTCACCCATCAAGGTTTTCGGAAAATGTTCATGCAACTCACACTGCGGAAATCCGGCGTCATACATATGATTGCGAACTATCCTCGCATGCTCCACAGGATCCTGGTATCCACCATACCTAGGCATTGCTAACACCGCATCAGGTGTTTGGTAAGACGGGGAGTCAGGGGTTTGCTCTGCCAGCATCCATACTGTATACTCCTTGATAAATCTTTTCGTCATTGCTGCCCAATCGGTCTTAACATACATCGGCAGCGACATGTACCACATTAACGGTTCACCCATCAACGAATTACAAAATAAGCTAGTGATCTCTTCTTCTTTAAAACCCAAGGGTGCCATAGCCGACAAGTAAAAATGAAGGTGTTCCATAGGATCCTTATTGCCATTATACTTGCTAACCCTCGGTAGCAGACGCTTGATAGGTCCAATCTGCATTGCGAAGCGCTCTGCGGCCCTGTCCTCGGCTCTTTGGTACTTTTCTAAGAATAAATCTGATAATTGATCCCAATCATGCTTGCAAGAGTCGGGTAATGAGTGGAACCATTCCAAAGGCTCGCCTACCAGCGAATGATGAAACCACTGAGCAATCTCATCTACTCCGAAGGATTCAATAAACATGTTGTGCATATATTCACGCAAGTGCACCTCGGGATCTCTTCCTCCACTAAACAAACTCAAATCTGGCACAATAGTTCGAGACGACCCTTCTCCGGTCTCTTCAGCACTATCCTCATCATACGGTGCTCCACCATCTGACCCTTCTTCCATCGGTTCATCCTCTCGTTCCTCACCCAAGAAGGACACATACAGACCTTTTCCCACATTGCTTTTTTCGACGGAGTCCAACAACTCCTCTACATCTTCCTCAAAGGATTCCATTACTACAGTTTCTGTCAAACCAGCTCCGATCACGCTCACCCTATGATTAGGCAATGGATTGCGCCTAACGGAAGGGTTCGCTGACGAAGGATCAGCTATCTTTTTCTCCTCGATTAAATCCTGGATTTCGTGTTTCAACCTCTCACAATTCTCAATCGTATGTCCATAACTGCTGTGGAACTCACAATATCCCCTAGCTTGTATCTGCGGAGGAGGCGGTGTCTTGTTATAATGAGTAAGAGCTTTCAGCAGCCCCTTTTTCTGCAATCGTTCGAAAACTTTTGCGTAAGTCTGATCGAACTTGGCGAACTGCCTCTTTTCAATAGCATTAAGATCAAGCACTTTCACTGATGCGGATTCCGTACTCGCGCTAGGCCCTCCGGCACTATATCCAGACTTCGTTCACTTGGTATAAGCTTTCTTCGGCTCCCCATCACCTTCGACAGTCAAGGCACAACTATACATCTGATTGAAATCAGTAAATGGCATATACCGCAACTCATTCTTGATATATGGCAACGTGTTGCCAACCACCATTCGGATCTGATCCTGCTCGAGCGGCTTTTGTTTCATCACTGCGGCTTTAGCCCTCCATCTTTTCACAAAATCGGAAAAGGATTCCCCAGCCTGTTGCTTAGTGCTCTCTAACTCCTTCAAAGTGACCTCCAGCATGGTGTTAAAGCTATACTGAGCGATGAATGACTTCGCTAATTCTTTCCAATCCCTCTTTGTCACCATTGGTAACGCATGAAACCATGTGAGGGCAGCCCCCTCTAGGTAGGTGTTAAACGGCCCCAGGACTTGATCCTCAGTCAGGATCGTGTGCTTCATCACAGCAACATACTGATTCATGTGAGCGGTGGGATCTCCGGTTCCATCGAACTTTTTCATGTCGGGGAGATGAAATTTCAGAGGCAAAGCTGTTGCCGACAAACAATTCTTCAAGTTATAGAAGTCCTGATTTCCGGAACTTCCTCCACGCCAGTCCTGCACTTCCTGTGTGATGTGTTGCTTCCACTCCTCTTCCTTATCTTTCTCCTTTTCCAGCTGTTTTCGGATATAATCCTGATAATCCTCCTCATTCCCAAAGCGAGGGCCATCGTTCACCTCATTCTCAGCACGCTTACTACCACTCTTGTTGTCCTTCAGTGCTAACTCAGCTAGCTGGGCCAAGATTGCGGCCAGCTGATCATTGATATTGTTCACAGAGTTTTCCAATTCAGCCACTTTCTCATCGGTCGCAGGCATACTGACGGAAGACTGAGTATACCCAGACGAAGATGATTCAGAAGCCACAACTACTGATTCTGAACTGTCTACTCGTAGCTGATCAAACTGTCTGACAAGCCGATTACTCTCGCGAACCCACAACCGCTTAATGATGACGTCTGCGCGAACGGTATCCATTAGTATGTATGCATGATTTTGTATGCATGATTCGTGGTGTGTGCGTTTATTTATTTACGATTATAAGATAAGAAGAAAAAACGTTAGTTCTATTTACACGTATCACAACATCTCTCTTCCACCCTTATTCCTCCACACACTCGTTGGTCCAGGTCTCTTTCCTAGGATTTTGGTTTTTGGCTCACATTGCGGTCTAGGGGACGCGTGATGCCGTCGATTATTGCAGGAAATTAAATCATCCATCAGACAATACAGTTCGTTTTTTACGTATCCACGTTCAGTGACTAAGAAATCGACCAAGTTGGATTGTCCTTTCAGAATAACTCGTCTTTTGTCCTTTCGCGAGATGCATTAATTCGGGTTTTGACTTCCTTTGAGCGCATCTCGGTTTTTAAACGTGGTACGAGTTATTCTTCTAGTCCAATCATTCGTTATTGTCAATGATTCGTTCCCTTTTGTTCGCGTGGGTTCGTGTCTCGATTTTGGATTACAACGGGATCTTTTGGATCTATCGAGAGACGTAACCACGTGTTTATTTAGTGATGGAATCACTTTTGGATTTTATTTTAGGGAACGGACTCATCGCGTAACGCGTTTGTTTTTAGCGTCGAGGATCCTGTTTGCTCATTTTAGCTACGTGAAAAAGATGGCAAGTCTTATTTTGAGCGCATGGTAACCTTTCGGCTAGCAACAGTTCGTTGTTCTTCCCAATCCTACGGGATATATCATCTTAGTGTGGTTATAGAAAACCAACCTTTCATTAAATCGCGTGTTTGTTCGAAGCGAGGATATCACCGTTTTCTTTCCTTTAGGCGCGAATTTAAGCAAACACGTATATCGGGCCATATTTCTTGCAGTTTTGGTAACGGTCGAAATGATCGAGTCGTTAGTCAAAACCCGCAGTCTCGTCCATATGGCGCAATTATATGGTTTGGCTTGATTCGGCTTCGAGATTTTAAACGGGGTATACACTCGTCCGAGGCACGTATTCAACGACATTGGTTTATTTTCTTTAACTACCCTCGGGATTGATATATATCGTAGTCTCAGAATGATTTTGGTCGATTAGTTCATTTTTCTTTTCTTTTATTTTCTTAGTAACCTTTACGTACACATCCATTTCTCTTAAGAACGACACGAGGCATAATGTAAAAGCTCGTCTTTCATTCGGAAGGGACGGGCTACTTGTGCGAAACTTTTCACGTTATGACAGGGTCGTTCAGGACAGAAATGTTCTTCGTTTTCGTTTCGTCTTGATCTCGTTTTATCCCAATTTATTTAAAGAATGTGAATAACGGCTACTGTTAATATAGTCTTTTGTATCGAAATGTAACTATCCTTAACACCGAACCGATTCATACTAATACGTGCTTACGTCATAACGCATTTCCTGAACACGTGCCTTCGTCGGGACACCGAAAGGGACAAGGCGGGTCGCACATGTTCATTCATACGAGATAACTAAGTCGTCTTTAGTTCAAATCGTTTCGATGTTTTAGGGTAATTAGTATGTCGATTCATGAGTATATATTAACGCATCGTCTCATTTTCTTTACATACTTTAGGATTAGACACGTATCATGGCGGTTTGAAAACACGAACTGATTCATTTATCACATCAAAAATAGTAACAGGTAATCCTATGGAAACTTCTAAGGCTATTATATGCTGACACGGCTGACCGCGGGA
Organism: Euphorbia lathyris; assembly: GCF_963576675.1. NCBI lineage: Eukaryota > Viridiplantae > Streptophyta > Magnoliopsida > Malpighiales > Euphorbiaceae > Euphorbia > Euphorbia lathyris. Next base: position 29,124,356 of record NC_088916.1, on the reverse strand, counting down.
CCTCACAGGACCGCACAGATTCGCCCCTAACGAATGGATGGGGACCCTCTGGCGCCTTACTGTAAGGGGGAACTTACGCTAGCCTCTTTCGAGCGACGAATGGACTCTCGCTAGAGGTTTCGCGGAAATTACCCAAAGGGTTTGCAATAATGCACATGGATGCATACGAAAAGAAGTAAAACGATCCATCCCCGTTAAGGGCTTAATACACGCCTTCCGAAATCAAATTTCTCGCTTCCCCAGCAGAGTCGCCACTTGTTAGACGAAGTGCCACGGCCTAATCTCCCGGGCGGATCGGGGGGTGGACAACCTCATGGCGACGTAAGCGGTGATTGGCGCCGAAAGCAACCAATCGTGGAATCAAGCTGCTCGGCAGGACCGGAGCTCGGAGATATGGAAGAGTCGCCATCCACGAATGGAAAAATGAACACCGATCCCTTGCGGGAGACAGGTGTGGGTTCGGGAAACTTAGGTACGAGCCGAGAAGGCTAGCTCCTTTCCGGAGAAAGGCTACTAGGCACCCCGACATCGCCCGGTTATGAACCACCGGCCTCCTACTCAGCATGTTAGGCGATAACGGACTAATCGTATACTTCTTTAAGTTTAAAATTCATTTGAAACCCTTTTCTTTCTCTTTTTAGAAACCGTTTTGAGCATATATTATTGAAAAGCCACATCAGTAAAGAATCGCCCATTCATGTTTATACATACACAGAGAGGGGGAAGAAAGAAGTGATTTATTTACACCCATATTAAATGTGATGTTGTGTGTTCATTCTACATTAACTTATTTTCCCCAAAACGAGTTCATTTACATGGTTCGCACCTTAATCGCCGTTGGAACGATTTAGGTGCGTTTTAAAACCCCGTTTGATGAAATTTACCCGAATCGCCGTTGGAACGACTCGAGTATTTGAAAACGTTTGAGATAAAAACCTTTTAATGAGAAAACATGGTTTAAACATACAAGTCAATTTTATTTTGTACAAATTCTTTGAGAAAATGATTCAAAACTCTATTATTCACAAAGAAAACGATTTTAATTACAATGATCATTTAATCCGCCTTTGGAACGGATTAAGGTTTTAAAACGTGGTGTTTTGAGAAACAATTCGAAATATTAACAAGAATGACTCTATTTACTTACATTAAGAAACTCTAAAAAACCTTTTAGTTTAAATAATTAAATTGAAAACTCTTTTTGTGATTTATTTTCCTTTTTTTTCCTTAATGGATTCTCTACTTATTATAATTACAATAATAAACCCCTTTAAACTAATATTCACACTCAAATAATACTCATTTGGAACATGGACCCATGAATGGGCCAAAAGAATAAAGAAAATAATTTAGACATATATATATATACATTTAAATCAAAAAAGAAGATATGAAAGTAAGAGTTAACACAAAAGAAACTATATGTATATGAAAATAATAGGTACAACACATTTATACAAAAAAAAAAGTGAAAATAATAAGTAAATCTTATGAATAAGAAAATAACATTTACCCAAAAATAATTTCATTCAATAATCAACAAAATAACCCAAATATCCCAACACTATATATATATACATAACTAATATAGTTTTAAATACCAAAAATAACATATACTAATGTCTATCAATTATTTCTCAAAATATCAAATAACTATCATTTAAAACATAGCCTAAATTAATAAAAAGGAAATACATATACATAATTATACTTATATTTAGAAAATAGTATAAAAAATGGTATACAAATATTATCAAATAATTATATATGCTAAAGGTCCAAAATAATTTGAAAAACATATATTACATAATTATACATATATACATTAAAGATTAAAAGCTTAAAAGTTAGGAAAAAGGGACTGAAATGGCATTTTTTACGTTTTGGCAGATTTACCGACGGAAAATCCGTCGGTAAACAGCCTTTAGTGACAGAATAGGTAAATTACAGCAGCACTCCTAAATGTATCCAGATTTATTCAAAAGCTTTAAATTAAATCTAATTCAATCGTTTTGGATTTCCGAACTACCAAAGATGGATCATAGTCGAAAACGGAAGTTCCTAAACGACGTTTTTTATTTCAAAACATTATTTAGAAATTTCTTTTAAATTAAAAACTTATAATTACAACGTTTTCGATACCCGAACTACCTTTTTATCGGATCACGGTTCGTATTGGGATATCAAAACGAGGTTTTTTATTTTAAAACAAAACCGAATTTTATTCAACACGAGATGAAAATTAAATAAATACGCTAATTAAATAAAATGTGACAAAATAAATAAATATCTAAACGAATAAAAACTATAGCATAAAGAAAAAATAAATAGAAGAAGATAATAAATTAAATAAAATAAAGAGTCTAGTCCTCGGATAATACCTTTAATTCGGTATCTGACGGTCGAAGCCGATTGATTCCACGAACCACGATCTTCCGTTTTTAATGAAAATTTAGTAAAAATTGAACTTTAGGAAATTTAGAATTTTTGAGAAAAAAAATATTTTTCTCAAAATAATCACTCTCTCTCTCTAAAAATGTTTAGAGTGAGAAAGCTATCCAAGAAAATCCCTTCCTCCACTTTTTTTTGCATGGGGATCCATGCCTTTTATAGGCAAACGGGTCCCCGGACCAATGGGCGACGCCCAAAAGAAATTGGGCGTCGCCCATTGGGGTTGGGCGGCCGCCCAACAATGTTGGGCGGCCGCCCAACATTTGTTGGGCGATCGCCCAACAATCGTTGGGCGATCGCCCAACGGCGTTGGGCGAGCGCCCAACGCTAGGTTGGGCGCCCGCCCGACGACCCTCGGGGCGTGCCTCGAGCCATCGGGCGTGCGCACCCCGCGGCCGCCGAGCGCGCGTCCCGCGTCGCCGGACGCTCACACGTCGCGGCCGCCGAACGCGCGCTTCGCGCTACCGGGCACGTGCGCTCAGCGGCCCACAAGAGCGCGCCCCGTGCCACCGGACCTGGGCATTGCTCGGACTTCGAGAGCGTGCCACTTGCGGTGCGTCCAACGGACGCCGAGCGCACGTCCCGCGCCGCCGAGCGGGCGTTCGACCATTGTCGTCCGCGTGCCGGATGCCGCTAAGCACCCGCGCCGTGCCGCTAATTTTCCTTCGCTTATTATTTCTTCATATATTTTTTGTTTTTCAAAACTTTCGGAATCAATCACTTCAACCGTCTGGTTTTCAGGTTTTCGTCACAGGTCCTCCGACTCAGTGTCTACAGCTGGTGTAGGCCTAGCAGAGGTATGGTGAAGTTAAACACTGATGGCTCTTGTCTGAAGGACGGGAAGATCGCTGCTGGAGGAGTCCTGAGAGATGATGGTGGTGTTTGGGTGTCCGGGTTCGCTCAGAATCTTGGGATGGGGTCTTCCTTTTCTGCTGAGCTTTGGGGGATCTTCTCTGGCCTTAGACTTGCTAAGAGTTTGGGCTTGAAGAAGTTTCTTGTAGAATCTGATAACCTCGAAGCTATCAAAATGATATCAGATAATAATGCTACTTGCTTGAATAGCCAGAATTTGATCAAAGGTATCAAAAGGATTTGTTCTTCCTTTGAGTCCATCAAGTTCAGCCATATTTTTAGAGAACAGAACCGAGTGGCGGATCGGTTAGCAGCTGAGGGCCATGAGAAGATGTTGGGGGTCACTACTTTTTCTTCTCCTCATACTTTCCTTTCTTTTCTCCTTTTGGAGGATGTGGTGGGGGTTACCTTCCCTAGGCTAATCCCCGGTTAGGCCTCTTTTGGGTTTTTGTTGCTTTTCCTTTCCTTTTCCTACCAAAAAAAAAAAAAGAGAGATAAAGGGTATTATAGTCTATGTTATATACATTTAATATAAAATAATCATTTCCTTAATATGTGTGATTTGGTCAAATGTGATAATTATTTTGAAATTGAGGGAGTATAATATAAATAATATATTTATGTTATCAATAAGTTGTTAGTTTCAGCGATCATTAGAATCTCCTTCCTTTTAAGAAAAATTTTATGTTCTAGTCCTCCAATTAGTAAAAATATTTAAATGGAGAGCTTGATTACCTCCCTTTAAGGGTTGGTTCCCAATGTCAAGCTAGGAATTTAGATACGGGGGAAGTAATTTTAGTCATGTAACTAGAGGTAGTTTTTTAAAGTCCAACGCGTTAGGGTTTGACATAATTTTTTAATCTCCAACACGTTAAAACATCATCGTTTAGGTGTGTTGACTAAAACATTAAAAGAGTAGACATATTAATTTTCTATTAGTTTAATGTTTGTTTCTAAAAAATTATAACATTTTTATATTTTATATTTTTAGTTATATTTTTCATAAATTAAAACTTAATTTAGAAATTAAGTTATTTGAGTCTTGAAAATAAGAAATTAAATTTTTAATGGAAAAGACATAATAAAAATGAGTTCAAATGTGTTATAAAAAAGAGTTCACTTAAATTGATTAATAATGGTAACATAGTTTTATAATTATTGAAAAATAAAGTTTAAATAAATAAAAACTTTCTGATGGGAATTGAGCCTAAAACTTCTTGAATAGAAACATACATCTTAAAGTATCTCATCTACTTTAAAATATTGAAATAATACTATGTAGAGTTTATATAAACTAATATTAGGATGGCTATAAGGGGCGGAACCATCGATATTAAAGGGTGGAGCCGGTGGTAGAGGGCTTCGGCCCCTAGGCCCAGGGCTGACCTGTCCGTTCCACTTTGAATCCAAATTCAACTAGATAATCAAGACTAAAAAGTAATATGCGTGCATTTGAAATTAGCACAGTCAATATTTGGTAATGTCAATATCCGACCACCATCCTAATACAAACAAAAATTTGAAAGGGTATCGTACAATCAATTAACCTTAGGTGGAAGGCGAAGAAGGGCGCCTTTCGGAGGGGTCTGAGCCATTAATGAGATACCACTCTGGAATAGCTAGAATTCTAACCTTATTCAAGACCTACAGGTTAAGGGATAGCCTCGGGTAGAAAATTTCTATGGGGCATAGGCCTCCCGAAAGGTAACAGAGGCATGTAAATGTTTCCTCGGACCATGTGGAGATTAGTCCTCGAGTGCAGGCAGAAGAGAGCTTGGCTAAAAGACCCACCTTTCGAGCAGGGACGAAAGTCGACCTTAGTGATCCGGCGATGGTGAGTGGATGGGTCATCTCTGAACGGATAAAAGTTACTCTATGGATAACATGTTGATCTTCCCCAAGAGCTCACATCAAAGGGAAGGTTTGGAACCTCGACGTCGGTTCTTCTCCATTTGGGCTATAGTATATTTCAAGGGTTGAGATGTTCGCACATTAAAGTGGTACATGAGATGGGTTTAGAACATCGTGAGACGATTTGGTCCATATCCAGTGTAGGCGTTAGAGCATTCAGAGGACCTTTCCTAGTACGAGAGGACTAGGAAGGACACACATCTACTTGTGACCATACCCGTAGGTAAATGCTGGGTAGCTAAGTGTAGAGCGAATAACTACTAAAAGCATCTAAGTAGTAATCCCACCCCTAGATTAGTGTTGTCCTATTCCAACTTCCCTAGAACCTTTAGTAGAACATCTAAGACTACGACAAGTTATCTGCCTCTACAAGTATGGAGTGGCATAAATTTTAAGAATTCAGATAGCGTCACGACGAGATGAGTCATTTATCATTATAATCCGTGTCAATCGGAAGTGCAATAATATATGCATATGAGGCATCATAACATACTCGTAAACTTGAAACTCGTTCCTACATGACTCGATCAATTTGATTAGGTACTCTCCATGTATATTTATTGTTCAACTCTTTGACAATATGAAAAAACCAAAAACTTGCCCCTCCCTCTCTATCTATCCAATGGATGGCATGTCAGAAGCCTTTGGTGTCCCCTCCAATTAAGAATTAGGGCCTCGGAATCAATAGCTAATATGATTTTCTCTTATTCCTTTCTTTGTTCATAGTCTGATATTCGGGTGTCCTATGCGTAGAGCAACCAAACCAATCCAACCTAATAGACTGATAGACTTGAATTGTTCTTACATGACCTGCTCAATTTGACCAGGTGATCACCATATATTTTTATTGTTCAACTTTTTGACAACATAAAAAAACAAAAAGCTCTACCTTCCCTCTATATCGATCCAATGGATGGAAGGGCATACGCATATTGTGTCGCCTCTAGTCATAAATTGGGGCCTCAAAATCATTAGGCAGTGTGCATTTTTCTCATTCCTTTCTTCATTTATGGTTCGATATTATAGTGTCCAATGGGTAGAAGAACCGCACCAATCCATCCACAACTTGGTGGTTAAACTTTATTTGGGTATTATAGGGGAGGCCCTGCGGAAAAATAGGAAGGCACCAAGATGATAAAAAAACTTAACACTCACCATTCTTATTACCTTTTCAATATTAAAAAGGCATGTCTTATTCGAACCCCATTATAAAATCTATTTTCTCCCAATTCACACCTCGAACCACACCATTCTTATAATGGGGGAGAGGTTTGTTTGCATCTTCTTAACCTAAAATGCTTGGTGAGAGAAAAGGTTCTTTTATAGGATACTCCCAGGAATAGTACTAGAGGCTACAAAGTGGGGCTTGTAGCTTATAGAATTAGAGAAACTGGATAGAACCAAGGTGCTTAGGGTTCGAATCCCTCCATTCCTACAATTTTCAAAAAGAGAAAGACCTTTTCTTTTGGAGGTAGGAAAATCATGATCGGGATAGCTGTTAAGCCCAAAATATACCTAAAATATCATTAATATTTACATCAGTTTTCCTATAAAGTCATGTTGTTTATATCTATTTAGAGTACTTTTATGTCTGAATATGTTTCTTTCATGCAATGTACCTAAATATTTGGTAAAATCCAAATAGGAACAAAAACAGGTAAAAAACGAAGGAAAAACCCTAAGTTAGGAGCCAAAAGACGAAGAAATCAGCACATCGATATGAGGAAGACGAGAACGAAGTCAGAACCGAGAAGAATATTCCAAATTCTCGGTAGAGATTATGAGTCGCGACCGAGAATCCAAATTCTATCGCGACACGCTAAATTCTGGCACCTCTCTCCTTTATTTCGAAGACAAATCAACAGTTCCCCATTCTCGGTCGAGAATTTCCATTCTCGGTAAGATCAGAAATTCTGGCAGCACTACATTCACATGTTTAAATTCCAAGAAACGCGTTCATTCGGGTGGATAGAAACGTCTCTTCGCAGCGGATACGACTCTTCACAACGGACATGACACTTCAATCACGACTCTTCAACATCTATAAATAAAGAGTTGATTCAGAGTTAAAATATAGAGAGTGAGATTTGTAAGGTTAGTGCAGAAGTTATGCAGAAACTCTGACTGAGAAATGAGTTAGAGATTAGATTTCATTTCTGTAAAGCAATTTGCCGTACACACATTGTTTACTCATTAATACAAACACAGTATCATTTAGAATTAGATTAAGATCAGTTTATATTAGTTTACATTCTGGTAGTTGACGACCCATCTCTATTCCGAAGATTCAGCGAGAAGGCTAAGTAGAGGATTCGACCCTGAGCCTGACAAACTCTATCGAGGTTGGAGGAAAGGATTGACGACCCGGAACTTGAATGTTGACGAAAGCTTCCATGCTTCTTGTTCTCTGTAAACTTGTATCAAATTCATACTTCATCTAATAAAGTTCATGTAATTCAATAAATTTTTATGTAGCACTTCTGTAATTGATCTGAAGTGAGTTCTGGTGTTTTCATTAAAACGTAGTTAAATTCAAAATCATTACAAGGAAACTTTGTTGAACACTTGGGCAAATTCATTCTTGCAATCGATATGATCGTTAGGTCGGCTTATCGGAAGTAAGAATGAATTTGGTTAAGGTAGCAATCTAACCCGACCGTAGGAGGATTGTCTGCGGTTCAAAGCCTTTTAATTGAAGGAGTTTACGTTATTACATTTTTATAATTTATACAAAGTTTAAAGTTGTTTTCTTTGCTTAATGCGAACGAATACATTTATTCTCTTTTTCTAAACACTAAACGTTTCTGTTTTGTAATTCATATTCAAAACATAATTGATTTCTAACATTCTACATATATTCTAATCTGATTCTTATTAATTCAATCTTAAAACCAAATCCAATTAAACGATTTTCCATGTTATAAACCTAAAACGTGAATCAAAACTGAATTAAAATAAGTTTTCGTTAAAAACCGTTCCCTGTGGGATCGATATCTTTTTATTACTACAAGTGAAACTGTGCACTTGAGGAAATCACTCAACAAGTTTTTGGCGCCGTTGTCAGGGAACGCCAAAATTTTTTAACAAAAATTTATGCTTTTCGTGTTTTATTCCGAACCTTGGTTTATAATATATGTATTTATTTATTTTTATAGTTTTTATTTTGAGGATGGTCGCTAGGACTAAATCCTCGTTGTTATTTAACGTTTGCTTTTAGATGTTTGCAGATAAAAAAATCCAAGTTTTTTCAACAATAAACGGGAGATTTGATCATCAATATAAATTCACAGAAGAAGTCTACAGGAAAGAAATCCAGTATGCAGATACATCATAGAAGAGAAAATTCTTAAAAAGCTTGTCAGGAACATGACAGATGGTTTTACCATAAAAATTTTTAATCTCTTCCCAAATACATTTACCTCTTTTCTATAAACTTAAACCTTCACCACAATATCATATCTCTTTGTTAAGAAATTTATTCAATTCCTACACTAAACCAAAATAATTGCCCTATGTATCACAACCTTAAACACCTACATCTATCTCTCTAAGAAATCACCATGGAAAATCTTCTCAGACAGATATATCAGAAGTAGGATGAAATTATCTTATCCGCCAGGAAGGAATTGTATACTTTTAATATAGTTTTGAAAATTTCGGTTCATGTGCGTAGTTTTTGTTCGTGGCCAGAACTAGAAGTTCGGGCATTCAACCGAAATCATTAGATCCTTAAATTGAGAAAACGCTAAAAAATAAAGCGCTTAAAAAAATGCTAAAAAAAAGAAAAAAAAGAAAAAAATATAATAATAATTTCAAGTTGGGGGTACAGTTATACTTTCTTTTATTCCTGCTTTAAATTATTCCCAGGTAAGTTAAATGGATAAAACCATTATTTAAAACTGGTCTAAGTAATTGATTTTGTCCATGATTTTGATTCTCTTTGAGAATTCTTAAGGATTATCATATTTTTTAGTTTTTAGTTTTTCATATTTTAAATTCTTACATTTTATTTTAGTTTATACATTAGTCTTTAGTTTAGAAGTAATAATTAGATTAGAAATAATAATTTCATTGAAAGATATTCAAGATATATTATGTATCTTAAATATTTGTAATTGATAAGGAAAGTGTCTTTCGATTTAAAAAAAAATAATCTCAATTGAATTAAAAGTTACACAAAATTTAAGTTTCTGTTTGTATAGAGATTATTAAAATCTCCACAGTGACTTTTTGTTTGATGTTTTGAAAAATTCTGAACTTACTGAGAATTTTAAATCTCAACTGAATTTTTGATTCTCAACTGAGATTTTTGATTCTCAACTGAGATTTTTTATTTTCAATGCCTTATAAAATTTCTGAAGTTACTCAGAATTTTAATTCTCAACTGAGATCTTTATTTTCAATGCCTTATCAAATTTCTGAACTTACTGAAAATTTTAATTCTCAACTGAGATTTTAAAAATCTCTATAGAATTAAGGAGGACCAATGCAAAGCATTCCTTGCCAAGGGCAAGCCGTGTCACGATCGATATTCCAATTTCTCGACCAAGACACGCATATTTTGAAAAAAAAAATTAAAATTAAAAAAAAAGTATAAATAATTTTCCTCTCTATGTATATAATTTCTAATTTTAGATTTTATTCACTAAGAGGCACAAAAGACACCTCTTTATTTTTCATAAGTCATGATTTTTGGTTTGAGACCAACAAATTATTAACTTGATATATTTTCAACATTACAATTTTTTATTCTTAAAAATTTTAGTTTTTAGGTTAGTGTATATCAAGTTTAAAATCAATAAGAATTTATTAAAGTCATGTTTCTAAATCAGTTTTCAGGAAATTAATGTGTATATATGAAATTTCAGGAATCTCAGTTGAGATTTCAGGGTTTCAAATATTCAAGGAAGAGAGGCAAATTCTCTGATCTTACCGAGATTGATAATTCTCGGCCGAGATCATCAAAATTTGGGTTTCGACGCACATTTTCCAAGGGGGAAATAGCGTGTCGTGACCGAGAATCCCGATTTTCAGTCGCGACACGGGTCATTTTTGACATGTATCCTTCTTTCTTCTTTAAATTCATGAACCTTTGATGTACATTTCAAAAAATTAAGTCAGTTCATGTCTATAAGGTGCAAATTTACACCTTTTTAATCCCAACAAGTATTTACATTGATTTGTCCTGCTGCATTATAAATAATTATAGAAGACCAGAATTATTTTACTTCCCATTTTCTTTTCATCTCTATCAGACAAATTCTGATTTCTTCTCAATTACCCACCATTTTCTAAAAAGTTACAGGCGCTTTTTCCTTTTCTCAAAAGCATGACTTCCAAGCATAAATCTTCCAAAAAGATTGTTGTTGCACACACCAAGCATACTGATATGTCAGAACGCTACAGAGCACCATTCCCTATTTATAATCATGATGAAGGAATATATGTATTGGGAGACATATTCCAAGGCAACACTATTAATTCCTCATAAGATTTTTATGGAGGGGTTCGTTGCCACATCACGTTCAACGGAACGAAAGGTTGGTTTTGGGAACATTATTTGTGAAATCATCAGTTTCAGTTCCATGGATTTATAAGGAACCATTTCCCGTTCTTAACTATGAATTCCTTGAAAGTGACCCACGATTTCTGTTTCTTGAGGAACGACGAATCTTCGTTCAAGCCAAGATCGATCAGGCCCGTGTTATGCGGATCCCAATTCAACGGGATGAGAATTTAGTTTTATTTGTTTTGTTCTGTTTAATTTTAATTTGTGTATATATAGTTTGTATATAGGTTTGTTTTCATTTTTATATATGTTTGTTCTTTGTGTTATTATGTATATATGTTTTTCATTTTTAATAAAAAAATCAAGTTTGATTCTTTGTTTATTTTTTATTAATATATGTTAACGATGCAAGTTATTAGAATGAATCTGTATATAATATTAAAATGAAACGGTATAACCTTCAAACCTAAATGTTTATATAATGTTAAAATGAATCTGTATATCATTTCATTAATCTGCATAAGTTTCAATGCTTCGGATTTAATATGAATAAGTGATTAATAATTTGATTTGTTTAATTTTCATTTGTTTGTTTTTGTATATAGGTTTGTTTTTAATTTTTCTAGTACATATGTTCTTGTTCATTTATGTAAATATGTGTTATGCAATAAAACTTCGTTTCATTTCATACTTTTAATTTTTTTTTTCTGATTTATGTCTGTTCAGATTTATACACTGTTAGCACCTGAATCTGTATGAATCACTTTAATGCTACTAAGTTATAATCATTATTAACTATTGAACATGATAATAAATTTTCATTTTCATGCAGTCATTGAGTTTAATTTTAATTATGAAATTATGACCTTATATCGTGTTGGTTATTACATATATCAATATGAACTTATTAAAATAAAACATACAATTTTTCATATGAATCTGTATCAATTAGAATAAGGTTAATGTTTAAGGTTAAATGTTTCATTATTTGAATGCTTATTTAATTTGAATAAGGATCATGTTTAAGTTTTAAGCATGAATAAATACCGACATGAACTTATATTTATTATCTTTTAGAAGATTCATTTTAACTTATATGAATTAATGAACATTGATTCATTAACTCTATTTAAGGCTTTGATTGTTTCCTTACTCCGAATTTAATAAGGATAAACCTTTGGTTTTCCTTGTATTTAATGTTTTAATTTGTGTTTTTAAGTTTCAGGTATACATTTATTTAATTATAAGACATATTTACCCAGAAAAATTGCACAAATGGAGTTTTTACGCGCAATTAGTCGCAGCCAGACACAGATTCTCGACCGAGAATTTAAATTCTCGGTAAGTTCAGCGAAATCATGAAATTTTCAGAGAGATTTTCTCTCTAAAAATGACGTGTCGCGACCGAGATTCTGGATTCTCGGCCGCGACACGCGACCTGTAGGATGAGTATAGGCATGAATTTGATCCATTTTTCAACCTTTTCCTATTCCTACACTAATTCCTAACACCTAAATTCATACCTATACATACCTATCCCTTACGCAAACCTTACATCACCTCCTATTCTACCCAATTACACACTCCAAACTTTTTCCAATACAATCACATTTTCTTCTTCCACAATCATTTCCACACCATATCACCTTTACTTTTTACAAAAATTTTACTTATCCAAAATACATCTTTTCCAAACACAAACTCGATCACCTAAACCTCTATTTTTCTATCTATCTCGCAATTTTTCTATTTTTCTCTCATAAATCCGACATTTAAACACCATGCCTAAACATAAGAAGGTTACTCACAAGGTTTCTTCTACCTCTAATAATTGTTTGCATGTTGAGTATGGATCCATTCTACTTTATTTCATGAGGAAGGGCAGCGGTTCAAGTACTTTTATGGACATAGCGCATAAGTGAAACATACATTGTTGACTTTTTGGTTACTCTTTCCTATGCTAAAACGGAATGAGAGGATTACATTTAGGAATTAGGTTCCGTTTATGAAGTTGGGGATGAAGAGATGAGTATTTGGTTTGGATATCATACAAAATAATTTATTGTTAAGCCATCAATTTTCAAACCAATCCGGTTTGGACATAATTTGCCTAGTTTGGATGAATTTAATCCCAAGAATGCTACTAGCAAGCTCATTAAAGATCATTGGTTTTAGTGGTAAATAGCATTGGATTACTTTTTGACAATTTTAAACCATGTTTCCATTTTCAACCAATAAGCACGTTACTATGCGTACTTTGATTACGGGTATTGTTTTGGATGCTACGAGTGTTATGGAGTAGTTTTCAATCACTTACTCCTAATTATTTTTCGATGTTGGATTATGCCACAACTTTTACACATTCATTTAGTGGTTAGCCAATGTTGGCTAGTTTTGTATGTTCGATGTTGGTACTTCAAGTTCACATGGTAATGGTATTAACGAGGATGGTAATGAGCAGACACATTTTGGTGGGGATGACGATGTGCATGAAGATACAGAGGATGAAGAGGGTTCGAAGGAAGGGCATGTTGGAGCACAAACACAAGCACAAGAGCTTGTTGACGAAGAGCACAACGTTGATGATCATGATTAATTTGCAATGTATTTTGAACCAAATGAATGCACACAACCGGCAAATGAATTTGCGGTTAGATGAAAGTGGTGAACGCAACAAAGAGATGAGTTCACGAATCACCAAGGTGGATACCATTATTAACACTTTGCGGCGAGAGCACACGTCAACCCGACGCCGGTTGTTATCATCTTTTCCGTCATCAAGGCGTAGTGACCACACCGTCTCCACCGGGTTCACCTTCACAAGAATAGGTTTTATCTTATCTTTTCTCAACTCATTTATCTCTTTTGTTGTTTTTAATTAAAGTTGGGTACAATTTCAATTTCTATTATGTTGGATAATTACATTTCATATTTATTTTCTATTCGTATGGATTATTTTCGTACAATTTTTCGTGTTTTATCAAGTTTTGCACCAATGAGGACATGGTCCAAATTAAATGTGGGAGGAGATATTGCATATATCATTTTATTTTTCGTACGAATAAATGCAACGAATAATATCAGATTTTAAGCAACATTTATAAATGCAACACTTGTTTTATGCAAATGCAACATATATTGCAACACAATTTATTTAACATTATTTTTATAAAACATATATTTTCATATGTTTAAAATATATTTAACTTATGATTATTTTTAGGTTATCTTTATCGTTAGAAATAATATATTTCTATACGGGCAATATTTTTAAAATTTTCATAAATCTCCGATACGATTTTAAGTAAAAACGTCTCGAGTAAATGTATTTAAGTAAATAAAATCTTTATTTTAATCTCTATTTTATATCATGAAATTCATGATACAATAAATCTTATTTTTAATTTTCAATTAGGTTTATAGGCATTAAATTGAACTAACAATTTTTAGCTCGATTTGAATTTTCGTCTTACATTAACACCAATTGAAGTTTTTAAGGAAACTTTAGCCATAATACATGTTGAATTTTAAGTTAATATAGGATGAATGTGCTATCTTTCTTTTTCCCAATTTATAATTTTAATTTTATAATTCATGTGAATTAATTAATTAGTCGTATTCTTAACTTTTGGTCACGATTGAGACCAACCTTATCACAATCGATGTATGAAAGGGAATAAAATTAAGTACCGTTTACTTTTGGCCACGATTGCGACCACCCTTATCACAATCGAGGTATGGAAGGAACGTTTAAAAGCACAAATTAAGCGTGTTTAAGTTTAACGTAACAATTGCGTCCACCCATGGCATGGTCGGTACCTCTTAAGCGAACACAAATAAATGCATATAAAGTTACGATCGATACCACCCTTATCACGGGCGTAACTAAGCGAATAAATTAACCTAAGTACTTTATTCAATTCATATTTCATATAATAGTTTAGGTTTGAGAAAGGAAATTTTGTGCTTTGAAATGCCTTGAGACGAAAGACTCAATAACATGCGTTCTTATATTGTCCCGAATACTTCAATTTAAAATTGAAAATACAAGACGAATGATATATCGCCTTTATATTAGTTAGTTTGATATTTGCATATAAATTTGCCATGCGAATTAGTCTTTTCAGCTTAACTAATTTTAAAAGTAATACAGAGATATATTTTTTATTTTCATAAAGAGATTAGTTAAAGGATAAATTCAGTGAAATTGAGTGTGGAGATTTGTTAAGCCCAAAATATACCTAAAATATCATTAATATTTACATCAGTTTTGCTATGAAATCATGCTGTTTATATCTATTTAGAGTACTTTTATGTCTGAATATGTTTCTTTCATGCAATGTACCTAAATATTTGATAAAATCCAAATAGGAACAAAAACAGGTCAAAAACGAAGGAAAAATCCTAAGTTAAGAGCCAAAAGACGAAGAAATCAGCACACCGATATGAGGAAGATGAGAACGAAGTCAGAACCGAGAAGAATATTCCAAATTCTCGGTAGAGAATCCAAATTCTCGGTAGAGATTATGAGTCGCGACCGAGAATCCAAATTCTCGGTCGCAACATGCTAAATTCTGGCACCTCTCTCCTTTATTTCGAAGACAAATCAACAGTTCCCCATTCTCGGTCGAGAATTTCCATTCTCGATAAGATCAGAAATTCTGGCAGCACTACATTCACATGTTTAAATTCCAAGAAACGCGTTCGTTCGGGTGGATAGAAACGTCTCTTCGCAGCGGATACGACTCTTCACAACGGACATGACACTTCAATCACGACTCTTCAACATCTATAAATAAAAAGTTGATTCAGAGTTAAAATATAGAGAGTGAGATTTGTAAGATTAGTGCAGAAGTTATGTAGAAACTCTGACTCAGAAATGAGTCAGAGATTAGATTTCATTTCTGTAAAGCAATTTGCCGTACACACATTGTTTACTCATTAATACAAACACAATAGCATTTAGATTTAGATTAAGATCAATTTATATTAGTTTACATTCTGGTAGTTGACGACCCATCTCTATTCCGAAGATTCAACGAGAAGACTAAGTAGAGAATTCGACCCTGAGCCTGACAAACTCTATCGAGGTTGGAGGAAAGGATTGACGACCCGGAACTTGAATGTCGACGAAAGCTTCCATGCTTCTTGTTCTCTGTAAACTTGTATCAAATTCATACTTCATCTAATAAAGTTCATGCAATTCAATAAATTTTTATGTAGCACTTCTGTAATTGATCTGAAGTGAGTTCTGGTGTTTTCATTAAAATGTAGTTAAATTCAAAATCATTACAAGGAAACTTTGTTGAACACTTGGGCAAATTCATTCTTGCAATCGATATGTTCGTTAGGTCGGCTTATCGGAAGTAAGAATAAATTTGGTTAAGGTAGCAATCTAACCCGACCGTAGGAGGATTGTCTGCGGCTCAAAGCCTTTTAATTGAAGGAGTTTACGTTATTACATTTTTATAATTTATACAAAGTTTAAAGTTGTTTTCTTTGCTTAATGCAAACGAATACATTTATTCTCTTTTTCTAAACACTAAACGTTTCTGTTTTGTAATTCATATTCAAAACAGAATTGATTTCTAACATTCTACATATATTCTAATCTGATTCTTATTAATTCAATCTCAAAACCAAATCCAAATAAATGATTTTCCATGTTATAAACCTAAAACGTGAATCAAACTGAATTAAAATAAGTTTTCGTTAAAAAATGTTCCATGTGGGATCGATATCTTTTTATTACTACAAGCGAAACCGTGCACTTGCAGAAATCGCTCAACAATAGCGGACCAAAAGCTATGGCACTTGGGTTTGGTTTTTGGTCGAAATAAAATGTCCTCACTTTTGCTTTTGATTTTAGTTCTCAATTGTGAGTTATGTAGTAGGCTGCCATTGTTTATATTGTCTAGCTTATTTGGCATACTAGGAATCGATACTTTTTCGAGGATATTGACCAAATATTGACTTGGTTCTTCAACATCTTTGGAAGCTTATCCGGGAAGCAGATTTTGGTAAATTTGGGACAATGTTTAGCTCTTTTAACGAGTTGCATATTTTAAGGCACTTGCATCTTAGTCCTCATCAACCAAGGGTTCTATAATTATCAGTGTTATTTGACAGCCTTCGTCTCCGGATTGGGTTAAAGTTAATACGGATGGGGCAACCTCTAGTGCTCCTAGGCCGGCAAATGGTGGAGGGATTTTTTGAAATTATCTGGCCTTCCCCATATGTGTTTCCCTTGTCCCTTTTGAGCTAACTATTGATTTCCTTGCTGAGTTTCGAACATCTATAGTAGACATTAAAATGGCTTGGGATAGGGGATGGAGTCGACTTTGGTTAGAGTGTGACTCGATGTATGTCGACTCTTCCAAAGGCATTCTTAGGTTATGCATTGGCTTATTAGGAACGAGTGGTTGAATTGTTTAAAGCTTATCAGCTGAATGGAGTTTGTAGTTTCACATATTTATCGGGAAGGCAACAAGTATGCAGATGCTTTAGCTTAGCACAGTCTTGGTATCTCCTCACGCCAATTGTGGAATTCTTTTATTGTCTTTTGTGCCCTTTCTTTATTACGACTTAGTAGAGTTGAAAATTTCTGGTTTGGTTAGTTTTTCCATTTTCTGGAGTCTAAAAATGTAAATGGACCCCTAATATTTGGTTCGGTTCTTGCTTTCCAAACATTTCGGTTTTCGATTTGGTTTGGTTTGAAAACCAACCAAATCTATATTTAACCTTTATGATTATAACTTTTTATATGTGACTTCCACCCTTCCCTAGGTTTGGTCAAATAGTAACATTACACATCTTTCTTCTCTCTGCTTCTCTTTTCTTTTATTTTAAGCCTTTATCTTCTTTTTTTTTGAGAACATAAGCCTTTATCTATGATACCTTATCTGAATATTTTTTTCTCTTCTTTTCTGTTGCAGGGTCCTTGTGGAATTATTATTATTAAATGAATTTACTCATAAAATTAAATTGAGAATACTTTATTGAAATGAAACAAAATTAAATAAATAATAATCCTAACAAATTGAATTAAGCTTGCATCATATGAAATCAAAAAAAAGTATGTTTGACAATAAGAACAAGTCGAGCAACTAATGCTACCAAAGTAAACACTTACTCAACCCATTTACCCCAAAATGCCACTATTCTCGTAATCCCTTACATTCTTCTTGCGATTTGCAAAAAAAAAAAAAAAAAAAAAAGTGGGCGATTTGCGAAACTATTATAAGGGCGACTAATGGAGAAATCTGGAAAGAAGATGACTAAGCTTGATAAGACCAAATTAAATGTAAGTTTTTCCTCCATCTCTTCTTAACATGATTTAATGGTATATTGATTAGGTTTTGAGTTTTTTACATTATGCATTTCCTATAGGTTTTAGGTTTTGATTTTGTTGTTATTGAGCATGGATTTAATATGTTATGTTTGGTTAGAGTTAGTATAATTGATATAATGATAATCTTCAAACTCATTTGGAATGTATTTATTTGATTTATTAGTTTAGAAATCGAAGGTTTTGGGTTCAGGGTTCAGTTGTGATACTTCGCATATTATGAGTTTCCTTCACAATCACTAAATTGCAAAACAACTAAACCACAATAGGTAATACGCAATTGTGATTACAATCTGCAATTCCTAAAACGTGAAATGCAATTTTATCAACAGGATCACAATTTCTTTAAATTGTGAAATAATAATGTTAAATGTCAGTTCACAATTGGTGATATGCGAAGTGAATAACTTCACATTTTGGCAAATTCGGTGTCATTTTGGCAATTGCGAAATAAAGAAACCACAATAGATATACGAATATCAACTACGTAGTTCACAATTGTGATTAGACATTCGCAATTCCTAAAGCGTGAAACACAATTTTATTAACTGGATTGCAATTTATTCAAATTACAAAATAATAATAATAATGTTAAAAGTTAGTTCACAATTGGTTAGGAGGTTCACAATTGGTAATATGCGAATTGAAGAAAACTAGGTTAAATTACTTCGAAATTTGCAAATTGTGCAGTATAATTATAAATTGAAAATTGAAAATTTCGACTAACTTAGACTTAACTCCAACTACATATAATTACCAATTGCATTTGATTATCATGTATTTAAAATCAACAAAAACTTATATGATGTTGGAAATCAATAAGAAGTTTGGAGTTATTCTTGAAAGTGATGGCGAAGATGAAGCTTGAAAGAAAGGAGATGAGAAAATAAAGAGATGAAGTTTGGATTGTGATTTTGAGTTGTGTTATTAGTTATATATATATACTAAACATGTATTATAATGGGGTGTTTGTTAGAGAGGATAAAGACACGGGGATAGGGATAAAAAAAACTGAGATGAGTTATCTCATGTTTGTTTTAGAGATAGGTTAGGGAGATAAGAGAGGGATATGAGTTTTATCCCTCAAATCTTATACCTAACAATGGGTGATATAAGGAGGTGAGATAAGTTCCTGCGATTTTAATAGGATGGAAAAGTCCATCTTATCCTTCAAATTAATGTTAACCATTTATCTTTATCCATATCTTAACATTTATCCTTATCCTTATCCCAATAAAATACCAAACGCCATGTAAACGTATAGTTTGGTAGAATGCGTTGAAACGGGTCCAAAAATATAAATAAGGCCCCATTAAATTAGTTTGCAAATTTTGTTATAATTTAATACAAAAATAATTAATTAATTAATGACTTAGTACATGGAATATATATAGCATAATTTATTTATTTTGGTTAAACCATCCGGTACTCCGAACCACATTGGCCGACTAATCCGGATTCGGGGCGGGTCCAAGGATTACGGTATTTAAACCCCTCCCAATCGCCGTTGTGGGGGATCGATCCTGAGACCGTCCTACCAAGGGTAACCCCATGCTACCACTGCGCCAACCAACGATTGGTATATAGCATAATTTATTAATTTGTCAATTCTCTGAATCCGTAAATTTGGAATTTAAATTCATTATTAGGAATTTAGCATTACCAGCATTAATTTAAGTGATGTTATTCACCGGATATAGTCGATATTGTATCGACTAAGATAGAAGGTAATCTTTAAACGATATTTTGCAATAAATTCTCACAATATTTATCAAAAATCCCTTACATTATATTCTCCTATAAAAGAAAATCAAATTTGTCTTTCCTCTCACAGACAAAAACAAGTTGTGCTTCTCATTTTCCATATCATCAATGGATTCTCAAAGAAAAGCTTTGATGTTCATCACAATTGCCTTTCCTTTATTCCTCCAATATTCATATCAAATACAAGCAGAATCGCCTTCTCCGTCTCTAAATTTAGTGAAAGAATTATGCGGAAAGACCAGAAACTCTACATTCTGCACGCAAACCCTAGAATCGGATGAGCGAACATCCAAAGCAAGAAGCGCCCTCGAAATCACAAAAATCTTCCTATCAATAGGTATAAAAGACGCCAACCATAGCCGAGATGACATCGTTGTCTTGTCCAAAAGCGGAGGCCAGAAACCCCAATTCAGGACGGCATTGGAGGCCTGCGCAAGCAGTTACAATTCAACTTCATTCAATTTCAGAAGTGCTCTTACTGAGGTTGAGGAAGCAGAATATGAGACTGCCAGTTATGATATTATGCTGTGCTATGATGGAGTTACATTGTGTGAAACTGCTCTCTCTGATGCGGCTCTTCATGTCGAAACAATTTCCGGAATGCTGAATGTGACTAGTAATTTCATTAATGTTGCAGTTACTTTTACTGATATTCTTTAAAATTTTATGTTCATTGTCATTCAGGTTGTATTGTAATTCTGTTATTTAAGACCTTCACAATTCAATAAAAATATTCAGTCCAAGAAAATTGCCTCTTTGTCTTCAGAATTCAGTTTAATTGAAGTCATTCAACAGTTGAGACAATTAATGGTTGCATTTAGTTTGTTCCGTGAATTAATCCTGCTTAGGTTATGAGTTTTGTGAAAAACACTCTCATCTAAGGCCAAGTTTGATAGACGTTTCGTTCACAAGGGGTAAGGGAAAAGAAATTAAGAAAATGAAACTAAAGGAAAAGGAAAGGAATAAGCATTAATTCTGATATGTGTTTTGATATATTTAGGAAATGGAATGGGCCTATAGACGAGTAAAGGGAATGGATTTTTTTTAAACAAACAAGAACAAAGGGAATGAAACCCTCCCATTCCCAAACCTAAAGACCTCGAACCAAACGCCCCCTTAATTGAATAAGTTTAACATTTATTTATTTTAACTACAATTCTTTAACCATTTTAATTATTCAGGGCGCTCGTTTGGTTTACTTATTGTTTGATGTTACTGTTCGCTGATACTGTTGGAAAAAACTATTTTTCATGTATAAAATGCAAACATGAGTCCTTAACCAAACACTTATAACTATCATTTTTAAATGAAAATGCAAACATGAAGAGAAAAATGAGTAAACAAACACCTCCGAAGAACATCCTTAGATAAGTTAAAAATCACTTTTTTTTTATAAGTCAAAATATTTAACTTAAAATTTTATATTGAATATTATCAATTACTAATATTCTTATATTCAGTATTTATTTTGTAGGTGTTTGCTATGGTTACTTTGTTTTTTACAAAGTACCGTTACTTGGTGTGGTTTTCACCATTGGATTAATTTTATGCTCTATCATCCAATGGTATATTTATCAAATAATTACTTCATTTAATACTTTCAGCACTTATAATATTCAATACTTATTTTTCAGTATTTAATTTTCAATCTTACCAAACAGCACTTAATAGCACATCCAAGAGATTCTTAGTGCCTATTTGTTTCCATTTTTTGGAACTACTTTTTGCCTTTTAATTCTAAACATGAGACAAAAAATGTTTCGAGTCTTTAATCCACTCTCCAAAAACAATATAAACAATTGATTATTAGTAATTTTAAAAGTGACTAAGACATGTCATTTTCTAAAAAAAAAGGAGATAGGGTTTTCTCTATGGCGGAATTCACGAATCCGTTCTCTTCCCAACTTGTCCCACCACCGATGCCACCTGATCCTCTTTCTTCATTGCCTCTAAGGAAGTCTTGGAAGGAGATTGCTACTGAGCGTCCCCTGCCTAAGTCCGACCGAGTTCATAGAGACTATCGTGCCGAAGGTAAGGTTCAGGTTATGGTTTCGGCCGATGATCCGTTACGCCCTAAAGTGATTATCGATCCTGGTCTTCATAGCCAACTGGTTACTCCTTGGTAAAAGGCACTTGTTATCAAGCTACTTGGTTGTAATCTAGGGTTTATCGCCCTTCAAAAGCGTGCTATTGAACTTTGGAAACCTATGGGAGGTTTTGATATGATGGACCTGGGTTATGGATTTCACCTTGTGAAATTTGAGAATGATGAAGACCGTGATCACATTATTATGGATGGCCCATGGCTTGTTCAAGGGAAATACTTAACTATATGAACCATGACCCTTTTTTTTAACCCATCAGCAACTCTGGTAGACTCAACAATGGTTTGGGCTAGATTACCTGAACTTCCACTGTTCTATTACAACGAGGATATCCTTATGGCCATTGCTTCGGCTATTGGGAAACGTGTCCGAGTGGATCGAAACATGATTGAGGCTACTTGAGGAAAATTTGCAAGGGTATGTGTGGAAGTTGACTTGTTAAAACCACTAATTGCTCGTTTTGATCTGGCTGATGAGGAACAATCGGTTGAATATGAGGGCTTGCATGTGGCTTGTACTAACTGTGGTTGTTATGGACATGTTAGAGCTAATTGTGGTTTTTCTAGTATTTTGCCCATATCTAAAGAAGTGGTTGTGCCTATGAATATTGAAGATGTTGCCTTGAACCCCAAGCAACATGTTGATACAGAAATTGATCCTCCCAATTTGATGTAGAACACAAATGAAACCTCCATGGACTATGGACCGTAGATGATGGTTCCAATGAGAAAGTTTGCTAATCGTAACCAAAACTCTAGACCTATAGTGCATAGGCTATCAAATAAAGTAGGAGCTTTGAGTAATGTGATGGATCAGGTTTCCAACAAAGAACCAGCCACCCTGTCGATTGATGTAGATACTCAAGAGGATAAAGACAAAAGAGAATTGAGATTCAGAGGGAAGACCTTTTTGAGGAAAGGAAGTAGTAGTCGTTCAGATATTTCCCATACTATTACTCCTTTTCAATTCACTAGGAAGAATATATGGAGAAGTAAGGAGCGATGTCTGTCAGCTTCTTTTTGTTTTCTGTCTTCTTCTATCTTTCTTTTTAATGAATTGTTTTATTTGGAATTGTTTCGGAGCTGGGAGTCATTCCTTTCAGCGCACTCTCTGTCATTTTGTTGGGGTCCACAAACCCTTTATTCTTGTTCTTCTTGAGACTAGGCTTCCTGGTTCTAAAGCTCAAATTCTGCAATGCAAGTTAAATTTTACTCATGTCAAAATTATTGAAGCTGATGGTTTTCGTGGGGGTATTTGGTTGTTTTGGGATGATGGGAGAGTGGATGTTACAATTATTTTTCGGAATGAGCAGTTTCTTCATACTAAGGTTGTGAATTTGTTGGGAATCCAGCGTTTTGATAGCTTCCTCTTCACTGATGTGTACGTCCGACTTTAAATTTCGTATAAGAGAGCTTTTATGGAAGAAATTAGAATTTTGCACCAGTCAATCAATGAACCCTAGGTCATTGCTGGTGATTTTAATTGCATCAAATCGGCTTGTGAGAAGAGGGTGTTGGAAATTAAGGCTAAGGTATAGCAGCGAAAATATAAAAATTTTAGCCTATTTCCTTTTAACCATAGGATCCGTTAATCGTTATTTCATATAAAGAGGGATAAGAAGGAATACCTTTCGATGAACAATCTACCGTTGTTAAAGAAGCGCCCATAATTCTTCTCCGAGATTCCAACCACAAAGTATAACACGGTGAGGTTAAGATGGAATCAACCCTTATGAGATGCAACCAAATTAGATTGCCTCTAATTAACCAACACAAGATCAAAGAGAAAAGGAGATGAATGAGATTAATCAATTGACGGAAGCCGTATGAATTCTTGTCCACGAACTAGGGGATGCGAATTCACTTTTTCTCTCTTAATGTAGGTTTCGAAAATCACAATAAGGGGAGGGGATTAGCTTAGTCGAAATTCACACATTAGGGGGGTATATATAATAACTTGTATCTAAACCCTAGTTAGATAGGAATAGGTTACTTAATAGGAATTCAATTCGGAATAGGATTCCTAATTATTATCTTATAATATATCTAATATATTTAGGATAATAATAAATAACCTAATTGGATAATAATAGGAGTATATTAATCTAATTAAAACTCCTAATTTAATTATCTCTCTTAATTAATTTAATTCACAAACCTAATCAAACTAGGATTAAGGGAATTAAAATAATTCCTTACTTACTATATACAAATTTCGGCCACCCCTAATTAAATGGGCCTTACTGGGCACATTTGGGCTTCCATCTATTAATGACATTCATCTCTCTTTTGGTTCCAAGTCTTATGTAGTTATCCATTAGGTTCTTACTACTTCTGGTCGTATGCAACTATTAAATTAATTTCTTCAAGAATTATATTTAATCCTTGCATAACGGAATGATGTACTGAGTATGTTATTGGCAAGTATGTAATCATTCCCCCAGAGTCCGTTAAGAAGACAGGTTGATTCTGTCGTTAACCCTTCCGTATTAGCTACAGTATAATTCGATCCTTTATCAACTACATCCTTGAACTGAATCTTATGACTATGGGTGATGTCAAGTCACATATAGCGAGACGTTCATTTTACTTGTACAGGCCGAGTCAACTCAAATAGATAGGTTAAGTGAAATCTGTATTTCTACTCTTAAGCTATCACCTTGCAAGGATTTAGAGTCGAGTCTTCCACAAGCGATCCTTGGATGTATCTCCCATTAATCGGGAGTGATAAATGCTCAATCCAATGTATAACTACCCTGACATTACCTCCTGTGACACCCAACCTTTGTAGTTCACACCCCAGAGTCATCTCTGTTAAGGATCGTGGGACCACAGGATCAAAGTCTCACATTCAGTAATTCAGGATGACCAATTAACATTCCTTTGAGTCTGAGGATTAGTTACACCTATTAATACCAATGAGATGAACAGGTGACAAGGAAGAATCTACCCATCCTGTTATCTCAAATCGGATCCCCAATCCTAATGAACGACATTTCATCGGATCTATGTAACTGTCCAGATATCTATATATATGAAGCTTGTGAGATCAGCTTTCTGTCGGACAGAAGACATTGTTACATACAAGTCTCAACAGTGATATATCAATCCTAAACATATCACTTCACTTGGGGTGGTTTTAAGTTTATTAGTTTATTATAAAGTTTTGTCTCACTTCATGCTTGTATGAACACTTTATAATCACTTTAAACAAACTTACGGATTTCCTTTTATTAGACTTTATTTAGTGCTGAAAAGGGATTGCCTTTATATAGTTATAAAACATATATCTCATTAAAACAAATGACATAAAGAACAATTCATTTACATTAAGTTTGTATCATGCAACAATTGTCTATAGGACACTAAACCCCAACATACTCCCACTTGGACTAAAGCCAATTGTTTCTAAAACTTATCCCAGTAGAAGTTAAATGACGATCATGTACTTTCTGGGTTAAAGGCTTTGTCAACGGATCTGCAACGTTGTCCTCTGTAGGTACTCTTTCTATTCTCACATCTCCTCTAGCCACAATCTCTCTAATGATGTGGTATCGCTTTAGGTAGTGCTTGGATGCATTATGAGACCGTGGTTCCTTTGCTTGCGCAATGGCTCCATTGTTATCACAGTACAGAGTAATGGGATTGACAATGTCAGGCACCACTCCTAGTTCTGTAATGAACTTTCTAATCCAAACTGCTTCCTTTGTTGCTTCCGCAGCAGCGATGTACTCTGACTCGGTCATAGAGAAAGCTACGCTTCCCTGCTTGGAACTTTTCCAACTGACCGCGCCCCCATTCAAGATAAACAGGTATCCTCATTGGGATTTAAAATCATTCTCATCTGTGAGATGACTAGCGTCTGAGAATCCTTCAATTTTCAGATCTCCTTCTCCGTACACTAGGAACATGTCTTTAGTCCTTCTCAAGTACTTAAGAATTTCTTGACGGCAATCCAATGCTCGTCTCCCGGATTCCCTTGGTAACGACTCCTTACAGATAACGCGAACTCTACGTCGGGTCTAGTGCATAGCATAGCATACATAATCGAACCGATCGCGCTGGCGTATGGGACTACAGCCATGCGTCGTTTATCATCATCAGTTTTAGGACATTGATGATTGTTTAACTTTACTCCACGTACCATGGGTAAGTTACCTCATTTCGATTCAAGCATGCTAAACCGATTTAGCACCTTTTCAATGTATGTAGCCTGTGAAAGACCAAGCAGTCTACGCGATCTATCCCTGTAGATCTTTATACCAAGTATATAGGCCGCTTCACCAAGGTCTTTCATTGAGAAGTTACCGGATAACCATACTTTCACCGATTGTAATAGAGCAATGTCATTTCCCATTAACAGTATATCATCCACATATAGTATGAGAAATGCTATAGAGCTCCCACTTGCTTTCTTGTAAATGCAAGCTTCTTCGCAATTTTGTTCGAAACCAAATTGTTTTATGGTTTCGTCAAAAAGCTTATTCCAGCTTCTAGATGCTTGCTTCAGTCCATGGAATCCATTTCAGAATCCATAGCTTCAAGCCATGCTTTAGAATCTGGACTAGTAAGAGCCTCTTCGTAGTTTTCGGGTTCGTCGTCTAACATGGGAACCTCGTTATCATCTCCCACTAGAAAACCATATCTAACTGGGAGTTCACGAACTCTTCGTGATCTACGAATAGGTGCCACTGGAGTCTCATCTAATGGGACTTCTTCGGGTACCTCAACCTCTTCTGTTGTTTCAGTCGGTGTTTCTTCCTTTTGAACTTCGTCGAGTTCAATCACGCTTCCCTTTTATGTTTCTTCGAGAAACTCTTTCTCTAAGAAGGTTGCGTATCTGGATACTATTACTTTCTGATCATCTGGATGATAGAAGTAATACCCCATGGTTTCTTTGGGATATCCAATGAAGAAACATTTATCAGATTTAGAATCTAATTTGTCGGACGCTATGCGTTTGACATATGCTGAACAACCCCATACTCTCATAAATGAGAACACAGGTTTCCTACCAACGAACAATTCATATGGTGTGGAACTAGCGGATTTAGTTGGTACTCGGTTTAGGGTGAAGAGGGCAGTTTCTAAGGCATAGCCCCAGAACGACTTTGGAAGTAAGGCCATGCTCATCATCGATCGTACCATATCTAATAGGGTACGGTTTCTCCTCTCGGATACACCATTGTGTTGTGGTGTATAGGGAGGTGTCCATTGTGAGCATATCCCACATTCAGTTAGATAATTCAGAAAATCATCTGAAAGATATTCGCCACCTCGATCGGATCGAAGCGTCTTTATTTTCTTTCCTAATTGATTTTCCACTTCATTCTTGAAGCATTTGAACTTGTCAAAAGCTTCTGATTTGTGCCTCATCAAGTAGATGTAACCATATCGAGTATGGTCATCTATGAAGCTTATGAAGTATCTGAATCCTCCTCTTGCTTGGACTGACATAGGACCGCATACATCTGAATGAATGAGTCCTAGAGTGTCTGATACACGCTCACCTTTATTGCTAAAGGGTGTCTTTGTCATTTTACCTTTTAAACATGATTCGCATGTTTCCAATGATTCGGAATCGATTGGATCTATAAGCCCATCTGAATGTAGCTTTAGCATGCGTCTCTTGTTTATATGGCCTAAACGACAATGCCACAAGTAAGTTGAATTATCTATCTTATGTCTTTTGGTATCAATTGCAAAAACAGGAGTTTTATCATCTAACACATAAATCCCATTTTGTGATATTCCTGAAAAATAAAAGATCGAATCTTTATAAAAATTGCAACTATTGTTCTTTATTGAAATATGAAAACCATCGTCAACAAGACGGCTAATAGAAATAATGTTACGAGACATCTCAGGAACGTATAAACAATTCCTTAATTCTATTACAAGCCCAGAGGGCAAAAGTAAAACATAATCTCCAATTGCGAGGGCAGCAACTCTTGCTCCATTTCCCACTCGCAAGTTTATGCTTCCTTTCTTAAGTTCCTTAGTCTGTTTTAGCTCCTGCATGAGATCCACATCCGGTATCAAGTACCCAAGATTCAGACAATGAAACTGTATTTATTTCAATATAAAACATACCAGATGCTGAAGCACCGTTATTTTCCTTCTCGTGGAAGGTTAGGTACTCCATGCAATCCCTCTTCTAATGCCCTAAGTCACCACAATAGTAGCACTTTCCTTTGGGCTTCTTTGGTTCCTTTCCCTTTGTTTCGGTGAGCACAGCCCCCTTGCATTTATCAAGATGGTTTGGATCGGGAGCAACCCCTTTCCTTTTTCTCGATCCTTCAATAGCAAGGGCCAACATTTCCTCGTTTTCTTTTATAATGGGCTCGACTGACTCGAGCATATGTGCAAGCTCTACAAGAGAGGTTTGCAAGCCACTCATCTGATAGTTCATGATGAACTGTGAGTAGCTCTCAGGGAGGGACTGTAGAAGTAAGTTTTCACTTAGTTCATGGTCCATCGCATCTCCAATACTAGAAAACTTGGTTATGAGGCTGATCATTTTGGCACAATGCACCATCACAGATGTGCCCTCCTGCATCTTGCTTTTATATAACTCTTTGGTTATTTCGAAGCGCTCGCATCGAGTTTCTATCACAAATAGCTCTTTAAGGTGCTTGACCATGGAAGAGGCATCCATATCTGAATGTAGTTTCCTTTTAACCTCCGGTGTCAATGATGCAAGTATGATGTCCCCTACTTGATTGTCATCAGCTTTATGCTTCAAGTAAGCATAAACCTCTTGGTAGGGAGCATCATCCATTGGGTAAGGGGGTATCGGTGTATCAAGTACATACCCTTTCCTTTCGAACTTCAAAACAATTTTGAGGTTACGAAACCAATCGGTGAAGTTTGAACCATTCAATTTGTTATCGGTAAGGATGTAACGCAGATTGGTGTTAGTCATGATTTTAAGAGCGTATGTTTAAACAAAATCTGAGAGTGAGAAAGAGTAAACGTATGTCATTCATTTGCTTTAAAGTATAACAATCTAAAATTATAGGCCTTTTAATTTATTTCAGATTTCTCCCACTATTTTGCCAAATTAATAACCCTCCATATTAATTCGAAGAATTTCACAAATCTTTTAGTGAGCTAGGATCCTAACTCCTGAGATTTCGCCTTGACTTTAGCCAACAAGCTAGTCCCATTCGTTAGGTAGATTCATGCAATCAATCACATCTCGAATGTGATTCCTAGGTTATTGGGTTACTAACCACATTAGTAACTAATATGTCATTCATATTAATCCCAACCATTTTGCCCATTAGTTTATGACAACATGAGTTTGCCCATCCAATTATCATACTCTAATTTAAGTACTACCCCATATTCATGAAAGAACGATTTTCGATAATCCAGGTGTTACCATAAGACCCCGAGCTTGACTTTATCCAACAACCCAAAGGCCCCCAGTACTGCCGGCTGAATTAAATATTAGGGAGGGGCAACCGATTTTAATAACTTGCTTATTTACTTAACCTTTTAATGAGGGATTTTTATTTAAGTCTCATAATCTAACTTAGTCTTGATTTGCTTTAGCATACATCAGACACTCATACATACATACATTGGCGTTATGGACATATCATCTAAATTATTCCGTCGAGCCAGAGACGGAATAAAAGGCCAAACCTAAGGAAATACTAACTATTATATATTTCTCTTTAGGTCCTCCGTCTTCTCCATGGCGCCTTGAAATTACATATTAATTTCTATACTACTATAAGAAAACTTCAACTGAATTGAAGGGAATTAGATGAGAGGAGAAATTACAATAGATAGTAGAAAGGCAGGACGCGCAGGCCCTATTTCAAAAATACCAAAAGACTAAAAGAGGGTCCAAATATGTCCATAACTCCAAACATGCAAAGACTCAATTAAATAAATTTAATTGGTTGATTACATAACCGTCTTATGTAATATTTAGGTTAATCACATTAACTCGTCAAATTAACTTTCATCCAATTTTACATCTTATCGTTTCGTATCTTTATATTAACCCTTAGATTAATATAACCATATAAAACGTCGATTATGCATGTCCCAATTATTTTGATTTCAATTCATTTAACGCTTTGATTTACAACTTGGTAAAAACAAACTTTTAAACGAATTTTTCATTCGATAATCAAAACAGAAAACTATTGATTTCCGAAACATATATATATATATATAAATTATTTACAAGCCGATTTTAACAATTAAAATCAAGTGGGATTCGGGCTAGGGCCCGAAACTGGGCTGCTGCCGTTTGGTAGCAGCCCCGCGGCTGCTGCCGCGAGGCAGCAGCCGTGCGACAGCGGTTGGTCGCGCCGTGAGGCGCGACCCGAGCCGCTGTCGTATATTTTTTTTTATTAAAATATAAATATATATATCAATTTTTAAAACGATTTTCAGAAATAGGAAAAACTACAATAGATTTCCGTTTTATCTTTTAGAATTAATAAAACTAATTTTATTAACCTAACTATAAAACAAATAGATTTTGTTATAATGATTATCAACCGAAATAATTAGGAACATACGCATAATCAATTTTAATTAACAATTAACTAAAATTTATTTATCTTTAGAATTAATTAACCAAACAATTTGTTAATTAATCCTAACCATAAATATTTATTCAATCCTATTGAAAAACTTCTAAATTTTCATATATGAAATAACGGATTTAACGATGGCTCTGATACCACTGTTGGAAATTAAGGCTAAGGTATAGCAGCGAAAATATAAAAAATTTAGCCTATTTCCTTTTAACCATAGGATCCGTTAATCGTTATTTCATATAAAGAGGGATAAGAAGGAATACCTTTCGATGAACAATCTACCGTTGTTAAAGAAGCGCCCACAATTCTTCTCCGAGATTCCAACCACAAAGTATAACACGGTGAGGTTAAGATGGAATCAACCCTTATGAGATTCAACCAAATTAGATTGCCTCTAATTAACCAACACAAGATCAAAGAGAAAAGGAGATGAATGAGATTAATCAATTGACGGAAGCCGTATGAATTCTTGTCCACGAACTAGGGGATGCGAATTCACTTTTTCTCTCTTAATGTAGGTTTCAAAAATCACAATAAGGGGAGGGGATTAGCTTAGTCGAAATTCACACATTAGGGGGTATATATAATAACTTGTATCTAAACCCTAGTTAGATAGAAATAGGTTACTTAATAGGAATTCAATTCGGAATAGGATTCCTAATTATTATCTTATAATATATCTAATATATTTAGGATAATAATAAATAACCTAATTGGATAATAATAGGAGTATATTAATCTAATTAAAACTCCTAATTTAATTATCTCTCTTAATTAATTTAATTCACAAACCTAATCAAATTAGGATTAAGGGAATTAAAATAATTCCTTACTTAGTATATACAAATTTCGGCCACCCCTAATTAAATGGGCCTTACTGGGCTCATTTGGGCTTCCATCTATTAATGACATCCATCTCTCTTTTGGTTCCAAGTCTTATGTGTGATCCATTAGGTTCTTACTACTTCTGGCCGTATGCAACTATTAAATTAATTTCTTCAAGAATTATATTTAATCCTTGCATAACGGAATGATGTACTGAGTATGTTATTGGCAAGTCTGTAATCATTCCCCTAGAGTCCGTTAAGAAGACAGGTTGATTCTGTCGTTAACCCTTCCGTATTAGTTATAGTATAATTCGATCCTTTATCAACTACATCCTTGAACTGAATCTTATGACTATGGGTGATGTCAAGTCACATATAGCGAGACGTTCATTTTACTTTTACAGGCCGAGTCAACTCAAATAGATAGGTTAAGTGAAATCTGTATTTCTACTCTTAAGCTATCACCTTGCAAGGATTTAGAGTCGAGTCTTCCACAAGCGATCCTTGGATGTATCTCCCATTAATCGGGAGTGATAAATGCTCAATCCAATGTATAACTACCCTGACATTACCTCCTGTGACACCCAACCTTTGCAGTTCACACCCCAGAGTCATCTCTGTTAAGGATCGTGGGACCACAGGATCAAAGTCTCACATTCAGTAATTCAGGATGACCAATTAACATTCCTTTGAGTCTGAGGATTAGTTACACCTATTAATACCAATGAGATGAACAGGTGACAAGGAAGAATCTACCCATCCTGTTATCTCAAATCGGATCCCCAATCCTAATGAACGAAGTTTCATCGGATCTATGTAACTGTCCAGATATCTATATATATGAAGCTTGTGAGATCAGCTTTCTGTCGGACAGAAGACATTGTTACATACAAGTCTCAACAGTGATATATCAATCCTAAACATATCACTTGACTTGGGGTGGTTTTAAGTTTATTAGTTTATTATAAAGTTTTGTCTCACTTCATGCTTGTATGAACACTTTATAATCACTTTAAACAAACTTACGAATTTCCTTTTATTAGACTTTATTTAGTGCTTAAAAGGGATTGCCTTTATATAGTTATAAAACATATATCTCATTAAAACAAATGACATAAAGAACAATTCATTTACATTAAGTTTGTATCCTGCAACAATTGTCTATAGGACACTAAACCCCAACAGAGGGGGGTTCCCCTTGTATTTATGATAGGTGTAGCATGTTCGCCAATTGGATTGATGCCCTGAACCTGGTGGATTTGGGTTTTATTGGCCCTGCTTTTACATGGTCACGTGGACTTACGGCTAGGACTCGGGTTGCTTGTCGGCTTGATCGTGCGCTGTGCAATATTGAATGGAGAAATGCCTTTCCGGATGCTACTATGCATCATCTTCCCAGAATAAATTCTGGTCATGCACCTTTGCTTTTGCGTACTTGTAACGAGATTACCAGCAGGAATTCTTCACCATTTCGGTTCTTAGCGGTGTGGTTATAGCATCCTGGGTTTATTAGCTTTTCAACAACTCGTGGAATTGCAACCAGGGTATGATGACAGGTCTGAGAAATTATGCGTTGATATGCAAATCTGGAATCGTACTGTATTTGGGAACATTTTTCAACATAAGAGGAGGTTGCGGGCTCAAATTGATGGCCTTCAACGTCTCCTGTGCCACAATAGTAATAATGGATTGCTCAAATTGGAGCAAAATTTGCAACAAATGCTTGAGGATGTCCTGAATCAGGAAGAGTATTTGGTTTCAAAAATCTCGGGCGAAGTGGATTGAATGTGGCGACCGTAATACTAGTTTTTTCCATACCGCTACGATTATCCGCAAATAGCGAAACCGAATTAAGGGCCTGCGTGACGTGAATGGTGCCTGGGTTTAGGATCATAATTCTTTGTCATGCATGGGATTTCTTCTCAGGCCTTTATCACAAGCACCAAACCATTCGACCTCATCTTCAGCCTAACACAATGTTCCCTAGCTGGGAGCCTGGCAGTCTGGAGGAGTTGTTCAAGCCTTTCACCTCTGAGGAAGTTCATACTGCAATGTTTGGTATGGCGCCTTTAAAAGCGCCTGGGCTTGATGGATTTCAGGCAAAGTTTTATCAGTTTCTTTGGCCTGCTATTGGACATGCGGTTTGTAATTGTGTTCTTAATGGCTTGAACAATGGAGTTTTTGAGGAGGGATTCAATGATATGTTGATTACTCCTATTCCTATGGTTGCTCATCCCGGGTCTCTTGGGCAATTTCGTCCTATTAGTCTTTGTAATGTCTTTTATAAGCCAGTAACCAAATATATTGTGAGGTTACTCAAAACACACCTAAAGTATCTGGTTTGTCCAAATTAAAGCAGTTTCATCCTTGGTAGACAGATTACGGATAATATTGTTCTTATGCAATAAGTGGTTACATCTTTGACTAGAAGGAATGGGAGAAAGGCTTATGACCGACTGAACTGGGGTTTTCTACGGGACACGCTCATGGTTCTAGGGCTTTCAGACTTTTTGATCCAAACCATAATGCATTGTGTTTCGTCTCCCACTATGGCAGTTTTATGGAACGGAACGCGAACGTCTAGTTTTATTGTGGGTCGAGGCCTCAAACAAGGGGATCCTATTTCCCCGTACTTGTTTGTTCTTTGCCTCATTTCTCATATTTTTTTTGGCAGACGATATTGTTTTAATGACGGAAGCTTCGGTTTTTCAAGCTAGCATGGTGAAGGGGGTCCTCGATAAATTTTGTGAATCCTCGGGACAGCAAGTCAACCTTCAAAAGTCTAGAGTTTGCTTCTCTAGTAATGTTTTTGAATGCCTACAGGAACTCATTGCTGCGGAGTTAGGAATGGAACGCACAAATAATTAAGGTAGGTATTTAGGGGTCCCATTGTTCCATACTCGTGTCAATAAGGAAAATTCTCATGCAATCGTTGAATGGGTTCAATCAAAACTTAATGGTTGGAAGTCTAGGACTTTGTTTCTGGCTGGGCGTGCGACTTTGGTAAAAGCGGTAACTACTGCGATTCCGACCTTTGTAATGCAGACTACTATTTTACCTCAAAGTATTTGTCTTACACCACTACCCGCTACCTCCACTACCACCTACTCACCACACTTACTTTAACCCACAACACATCCTTAAAGTTGGCTAAAATGCCTCAGATGCAAGAGGTGGTCGCCTCCACGCCTCTCGTTTGACGACGTGCGATGGTCGCCTTTAGCACCTTGCCGCCTTACTGGGCAAGGAGGCAATGGAAGGATCGCCTCTCGTCTGAGGCGATCGCCTAATCAACGTTTTTAAAAATGGTGTTTATTTGTGTAAATCTAGTGTATTAAAATGGAGGTTAGCTAAATAAAAAAATTCCACAGATTAAGTCGTGTTTCTAATATGCAAAATCAAATAAAAACTTTCCACCTATTCAACGTATAGTTTATAATTTTATAGCGTTACATAATAAACAAAACAGGAAATTACAACTACTCTTCATTGGTTGGTTGTCTAAAACGCACTCTATAATCATCTTCTTCCCATCAGATAAATTCATATAAATAACCAGGGCCGTTCCTGACCTTTTGTAGGCCCGGGCCGAGAGAATAAAATTGGGCCCTTTAATACCAAATTTCTAAAAATAAAATTTCTTTAAAGGTTGAAATAGAGGTTGTCGGACATCCCAATTAGGTTGGCACCCCCTAACAACCCCCAAACACCTGTTGTAATTTTAAAATGTGCTAAATAAAATCAATATTGTTAAGAATACAACTTCAAAATATACTAAACATAATCAAAATTGTTCTAAACCACTAAAGAACGATCTCTATGTTGATATTCTTCAATTTCTAACTCTTTTTCAGCCTTGAATATCACATCTTTAATTGCCTAAAAAACAAAGTATGCAAATAATTAAAAAAGTTTACTTCTCTGAGCATTACGAGAGGCAAAATCATTAATGATAATATCATTAAAAGGATGGATTGTTTGTTCTTTACCAAGATCGGGATTTTCAGACACGTCATTTACCTCACTCAAATCATTAGCATTATTGTCACTAATATCATTTTCAACCAAATTATCTATTGATTCGTCCACATTAGTTGCACCTTCCCCATTATGATTCTCATTCGAATCTTTCTTCTTAACTATAAATTTATCAATAGCTCCTTGTTGTGATTTTACTAAAACATCTAATCGTTTTCTCTTTTTTTCTTTTTTCACTTCCGGACAAATGCTTTTTAGAAAACATCTTATGATTTAAGAACAAGAACAATTCAAATAAAATATAAAAAAAAAGATAACACCTTGATAATAAGACGTTCCCTCAGATTCTTCTAACTTTAATAACTTGATAATCAGTATTCAGTGATGATGCTTTGACTGAACTCTTCAAAAAAATTAATAAATATAAACAATATCAGTAAGATAAACTTATCTAAAAAATCAAACAGCAAAATCAAAAGACTTGAACTAAATTATATGAACAGCAAAATCAAATATCAAACTTATCTAAAAAATCAAACAGAAAAATCAAAAAATATAAACAGCAAAATCAAAAAATCAAACAGCAAAACTTGAACTAATAAATAAATTATAAATAGCAAAATCAAAAAATCAAAATCAGAAAATATAAACAGTAAAATAAAAAAATGAAACAGCAAAACTTGAAAAATAAATAAATAAATTATAAGTTGATTTTACTTACCAAGAGGAGAGGAGCAGCAAGCAACGGTAGCCTACCAAGGTGGGTGGAAAGAAAGAAATCGTGGCAGGAAGGAGACGCAAAGCAGGGCAGAGGAGAGAATCGCGGATTGTGGAAAGAAATCGCCGAAGATGCGCAAGGTATGAGAGAAGAGAAATCGCGGAGGAAAGAAGGAGACGCACACAACGGCAGGTTTTTTAATTTTTTTTTTATATATATACTAAAATAAATAAAAAATTGGGGCCCGTGGAATTCATGGGCCCTGGGCCTGCGCCCCAAAATTCAAGGCCCAGGGTCGGCCCTATAAATAACAATAAAGAAAACAAGAAACAAGTTTGTTCAAACATCCTCCTAAATTCTACTTTCCTGTTTTTTTTAGCCTCCCATGGAAAATGTCATCAAACGATGGAATTGGAAAGATATAAGTCATATTAAGAAGCATACATATTTGCATCAGCTAACTTAACTTGACATACAAAAACAGGCTACATTTAAAAAGCCTACATGTTACTAAGCTAATTCTACCAATGAAAATGTATTCACATTCTGTTTAAGCAAATTCAACCAATGGGACCTCCTTTTGAATTGGATCCCACTATAACTTCCTTTGGGTTTCACTTCTTATGCTCATAAAAATTTCAATAAAAAAAACAGATATTCCTATGCAGTTAAGCCAAAGGTATTAAACCTGTTATCACACAAGGGGTATTTGAAAATGTGTATTCTCTTGTTTTTCTCAAAGGTATTACAAGTATATATATATATATACACAAACAACAATAAATTCCCAACTACTTATTCCCCAACTACTTCCTTAAATGCCAATTACTAACTATAACTAATTAATACTGTAACACTCCCCCTCAAGCTGGAGCATAGATATTTATCATGCCCAGCTTGTTACAAATATAATTGACTCGAGTTTCTGGTAAAGCCTTGGTGAACACATCTGCTAATTGACTTCCGGTTCTGACATGTGGAGTTGAGATTGTACCATCCTCCAACTTCTCTCGAGTAAAATGACAGTCAACTTCTATATGCTTTGTTCTTTCATTAAACACATAGTTATTTGCAATATAGATAGCTGCTTTATTATCACAATATAACTTCATTGGTTTTATCTGGTCAAATCCAATTTCTCCAAGTAGACGACGTAACCACACAAGTTCACACGTAGCCTGTGCTATAGCTCGGTATTCAGATTCTGCACTCGATCTAGAAACTACACTTTGCTTCTTACTCTTCTATGAAACTAGATTTCCCCCAACAAATACACAGTACCCAGTAGTAGAGAGTTTGTCTGACACATCTCCAGTATAGTCTGCATCGGTGAAGCCTTCTGCGATGTGATGTCCATGATTTTGATATAACAAGCCTCGTCTAGGCGCTCCCTTTAGATACTTCAGGATGTGAGTAACAACATCCCAATGCGTTATCCTATGTGAGGACATGAATTGACTTACCACACTCACATGAAATGAAATGTCAAGACGAGTAATTGTGAGATAATTCAGTTTTCCAAGAGTTCTCCTGTATTTCTCAGGTTCTTTGAGTAAGTCACCATCATCAGACTTCAACTTCACATTGGGCACCATTGGAGCATCACAAGTCTTTCCCTCAATTAGACCTGCATATTTCAACATATCTAAACAATATTTTCTCTGATTTAAACAAATTCCTTTCCTACTACGAGATACCTCTATTCCCAAGAAGTATTTCAAAGGACCAAGATCCTTTGTCTGGAAGCAAGTACCAAGGAACTCCTTCAACTCCTTAATCTGAGCAACAACACTTCCTGTAATTATGATATCATCAACCAGTAGAATGCAACCAGAGCTAGAACTGAAGTAGAAAACAGAGGGATCATATGCACTTCTGTGTAAGCCGAATTCCATTACTGCGGCACAGAATTTACCAAACCATGCACGAGGAGATTGCTTCAACCCATATAGAGACTTTATTAATCTGCACACCTTTCCAGACTCCCCCTGAGCAACAAAGCCAGGAGGTTGCTCCATATAAACCTCTTCATTCAGGTCACCATGCAAGAAAGCATTTTTAACGTCCAGTTGATGAAGCTCCCAATTGTAAGTGGCAGCTAAAGAAATGAATAGACGGACAGAAGTGAGTTTGGCAATAGGAGAGAAAGTATCGAAATAATCAAGACCATAAGTCTGAGCATAGCCTTTAGCAACCAAGCGAGCCTTCACTCGAGCAACAGTACCATCAGGATTCATCTTAACAGTCCAGATCCACCGAGCACCAATTTTCTTCCTATCTTTTGGTAAGTCCACAAGGTCCCAAGTGTGATTTTGTTCGAGTGCCTTTGGTTCTTCTTTCATTGCCTCTAGCCAATCAGGATGATCTATAGCCTCTGAAATGGATTTTGGAACTACAATGGAATCTAAGGTAGCTACAAAACACTTGGAAGGGGGTGATAAGGCATTATAAGAAATAAAGGAAGAGATAGGGTAAGTGCAAGACCTTGTATAGGGTAAGTGCAAGACCTTGTACCTTTTCGAAGGGCAATAGGGAGATCAAGACTGGGTTCAGATGAAGGTGGAGGATCTGGAGCCGAAACATATGAGGTATCATTGGTGACTGGTCCTGGAGCAGGTGTCGTAACCGCAGGCTGCACACACCTAGAATAAACGTGACGAATAGGAGGACGAGGGACAACCTGTTCACTTACAATATAGATCAAAAAATCATCATCAGACGTATCAGCAGGAAAAGAGGGTGAAGGGGAAGATGGACGGAAGAAAGGCGTATTCTCAAAGAACGTGACATCGGCCGACACAAGATAGCGCCCCAAGGATGGAGATTAACAACGGTACCCTTTCTGACTTCGAGAATATCCCAAAAAGAAACACTTGAGCGATTCGGGGTCAAGTTTGGAGACTTGAGGACGAATATCGTGTACAAAACAAGTACACCCAAAAATACGAGGGGCAAGAGAAAATAAAGATTGAGAAGGAAACAGGATAGAGTATGGAATCTGACCCTGAAGAACAGCGAACGGCATACGATTGATGAGGTAACAGGCAGTGGAAACAGCATCTGCCCAAAACACTTTCGGGACTTGCATTTGGAACATGATAGCCCGAGTGACTTCAAGTAAATGCCGATTCTTCCTTTCAGCTACACCATTTTGTTGTGGTGTAACAACACATGACGTTTGATGAATAATACCATGTTGTAAAAGGTATGACTGAAAAGTACTGGATAAGTATTCTTTGGCATTGTCACTTCGCAAAATACAAATATTTTTATTAAATTGAGTTTTAATCTCAGCATGAAAAGCACAAAAAACAGTAAATAAATCTGAACGGTGCTTCAGATGATAAAGCCATGTAACTCGAGAAAAATCATCTGCAAAAGTCACAAAATAACGATAACCAAGTTTAGAAACAATAGGACAAGGACCCCACACATTAGTGTGAACTAAATCAAAGACAGACTCAACACGTTTATTTATTCGAGGAGAATATGAGACTCGATGGTGCTTAGCAAACTGACATGCTTCACACTCCAAAATAGAGTTCCTTGGAAGACTCGGACACATTTTCTGCAAGACAGAAAGAGATGGATGACCAAACTGACAATGAAGTTGCAATAGAGAGGAGCTTGTATAGGCAATTGGTCTTGGCACCGCTACAGTGGAGTCAAGAA
Organism: Euphorbia lathyris; assembly: GCF_963576675.1. Taxonomy (NCBI): domain Eukaryota; kingdom Viridiplantae; phylum Streptophyta; class Magnoliopsida; order Malpighiales; family Euphorbiaceae; genus Euphorbia; species Euphorbia lathyris. The sequence continues at coordinate 29,084,655 of NC_088916.1, read as the reverse complement.
CATACAACCCATTCACCAGTTTCCCTCTACCAATATTCTGTTTCGTCCCAAGATCCTGAAAAAGGCAATAATTTGGGAAGAAAACAACACAATAATTAAGGGCTTTGGTGAGTTGACTAACAGATAACAGATTAAAAGGAAATTGAGAAAGACATAAAACAGACGATAAAGAGATTTTGGAGGTAGGATGAGCAGTTCCATGACCATTTACAGAAGCAGTGGCTCCATTAGCTAAAGTAACAGATGGCAGATTGGCATTAGAATCAAAAGAAGAAAGAATACATGTGTTACCAGTCATGTGATCGGTAGCACCAGAATTAATAACCCAACTATGGGATGAGGTGGAGAGACAAGCAGCCCGATTACCTGTATTAGCCAAAGCAGTAGTAGCGGACTGAGAGGCACCATGATTAAGAGACAGCTGCTGAAGTCGAGCATATTCATCAACAGAGATAGTGACAGTAGGAGTAGAAGATGAAGATTGAGAGGACGGTAGGATACCATCACCAGTAGCAATGTGAGCAAACTTCCGATTGTTACTTTTCTGAGGCCGACCATGTAGCTTCCAACAGTTCTTCTTAATATGTCCTTCTTTACCACAATGATGGCATAGCTGAGGACCACTTTGAGAGATTCGGTGAGTAGTGGAATTCTGAGGACCACTTTGAACTCCATGAGTCGCATTGCTCACCAGAGCCATTGTCTCTTGAGACGTCACATCAGACGTCTTTTCAATATCCTTACACACGGGAAGAAGTCGACCATAGAGGTCAGCAAAGGAGGGAAGTGTCCCACTGGTCAATATCTGGCTGCGTGCTATTTCAAATTCAGGACCAAGACCCTCCAGAAATCCAAGAACAAATATACGATCATCGTCCTCTTGCATCTGCTTAACATCGGCTGTCATAGGAAATCGAGTCCGCTTCTCCTCACAGATCTGCTTACATTCATTATAATACTGAAAGAAGGTGCGACCCTTTCTCTGAGGACGATAATATGAGGACAGCAAGTTATGAATATGAGTCAAGTCAGTCTTGTTTACTAGCATACATAGACTCTAAGTATTCCCACATTTCTTTGACAGTATCACAATGAGTCACAATGTCATCAATAGTAGAGTCCAAAGTATTCTGAATCAGATTAAACAGTTTATAGTCTACCATCATCCATTTCTTCCTACTTCCCTGATCATCTCTAGGTGGAGGATTATTACTCAAATGATCCCCCAAATCAACATTATTAATGTACCGAGTAATAGTACGTTTCCACTGAGTGTAATCCTTAACTCCAGTCAATTTTCTATCTGTAATTCGAGTGGTACCAAAAGTAATTTCAGTCATGACTTTCTTATCCTTTTCCTCAGTCATTGTCAATCTAAGCAAGTGACAATTACCACAAAATTTCAATGAACAGTAAATGCACTACTGATATTTTGACCAAAAAACTAAGATGAAGATAAAATAGACCAAAGGGAATAAAAATATTGTCAACCTCAATGGAAAAGACAAACCAGATCAGAAATACGGGTCTAACCGAACACAAGCCGGAGTTACCACACGGGAGGAGGCTGGCCGGAATTATCACCAGGGGAAACCGACCACACAGATAGGCCAGAAATGACGAGGCGAGACCGGCAGAGGAAGAACGGCGCCGAACGGAGCTGTCACGCGCTCTCACGCGCCGACGAGTGGGTGGCGCGTCGGAGTCGGCGGTGGCGCGTGGGGCCAACGCGTGGCGTTTCTGGTGACCGGAAATACACAACCAGACAGATCGGCGGCAGGGAAGACTATTGGAGGGGCGGTGAGATAAACGGAGGTGTTTGAAAAATCGACCTTCAACCCTAACCACCGTTAACAGACTGCTTGGCTCTGATACCATGTTATCACACAAGGGATATTTGAAAATGTGTATTCTCTTGTTTTTCTCAAAGGTATTACAAGTATATATATATACACAAACAACAATAAATTCCCAACTACTTCCTTAAATGCCAATTACTAACTATAACTAATTAATACTGTATACTTGAAAACATTACAGTTGTGCAGAAAACAGCAGAATGCCTACCAAAGAAAATATAAAACTCAAAACAGAATGTCTAACATCGAAAATGGAAAGTCGTGCTTCTAATATGAGCCACATGCAAAAAGGATGTTTTCCAGACTAGAAACTCGCTATTAGCATCAAAAAAGAAGAAAAAAACAGGTAACCAGTGGCAGTTTAACACAAGTAGCAATCTCAATTTAGATGCATACAAAATTTCTGAGGTGAAAGTGGGATGATACTAGTGTGAGAACTTGCAGGACATTAGAAAAAGATAATACATTTATGTCATAAGTGGATGTAAAGTGCTGTGTTCTACAGTTTGGACTGACAAGTATGCTATTTGAAGGTTGTAACCTAGGGGTCGGATAGAGAATTCAACATTTTAATTGAAGAACCAGCAACATGATCAGTAACTAGCTAGGAAACTGTGATTCTGCAAAAAAAAAAAAAAGGTCTCTTGTATGTCTAAGGGAGAGTCGGAGAGAGATGGGGAGAATTACAGAACAGTGTCTCGGAATTTATGAGCGAAACAGCAAAAGAAACCAAACTTTCATATACTCAAGATGCTAACTGGAAAGAAGGCAATTTAACAGAATCCCTGTGTAGTATGGTCTTAAAATGGAAAGAGGAGCATTGCCCAAGTATAGTTTGATCAAAGTGAGATGTTGTCAACAATCTAGAGCTATTGCCAAAGTATGACCATTTACAAGCAATAGGTGTTATTATTCTTGTTAGTATCATCTCAATATCTTTCTGATGCTACCAGAATATGACAACAATGTCAATTAATACGAAGTTATCTCACTTAAAGATCTTTGCATAGGAACTAGATTATTAAGCACAAATTGCAGTCCAAAACTCCAAATATCACCACATTATAAAGCCTCTCACTTTTGTAACTTTGTTCTAAATATTAGAGGATGGGAACTTGGAAAACATTCCCATTTTCCTCCAAAACAATCCTAAATAACATCCTCCAAATTGACTGAAATGCAAATAGAATTCCCTGTCAGTAGTGCTTAAATAGTAATGGGTTACCTTGCAATTGTTTTGTCTAGCAGATGAACAATGAATCAAATGCTCAACTTCAAGCCAATGAGGGTTGGTCCGAGTCCAAAGTTGTTGAATCTCGCTTGTGAGGTTTGAGGTTCGATTCCAGTGGTTTGTCCTAACAATAACTTGTGGTTTCGTTTCGTACTTTATTTCCTCTAACAGATTGAGAGTGTGTTGCCATATTTTGTAATCAAAATAGACTTTAGCAATGATGTACATGTATAAGTTGTAGTTATGGTCGTTGAAATCAATATACAGAAAGTAGAATATTTCTAATTTGACACATAATTAACGTAAAGCAGGAAAGATAAAATCTAAAAAAGAAGAGAAAATCCATTCATTCAATAAAAAAGATGTTAAAATTGAACATGATCTGAATGAATACATTAGGGTTCAGTATTCAGGAGGTACATCACCTTCAGCGGTGGTTACAGCCGAAATAGCAATCGTAAAACTATTCCTCCAATTCTGAATTGTAGGAGGAATAGCCGGAATACGAACCCCGGCGATCGTCAATGCATTTTCACAAAATTGACAATTATCTAATGCAGAATGCACATCTAATGATGCAGTTCCCCCTTCTAATCCACCAAGATTTAGCATTCCAACTGCTTCATCAAAATACTTTGCACATTGATCTGTGGCTGGCTTTGTTGATACATGCTTCCTCGATAGATTTCTGAATTTCTGGCTTGTTTTTATTGATAAGAGTCGCGTCATTTCTAGGGCAATCTCTGCTAGACCTTTATGATCTTTCACTGTTGCTGTTTTCGGATTCGATTTTAATGTCGCAATGCAGAATCTCTGATTGCTCTTCGATAACTCGCAGACGTCCATTATTAGATCGTTGGGAGTCTTGGCCTCCATTCCAGGAGGAGAATGCAACAATATACAAAGAAATACGATTGTAGAAACCCTAATGTAATTCTGAGGATCCATTGATTCCTTTCTAAACAAAGACACTGATAAAATGGTGATTTTATGTGGGATTAATGGATGGATTCGAGTTGATGGGGCTATTGTATGATTTATACATACCAAAAACCCTAATTTTAGATCTTGTTTTTATGCGTTAGGAAGTTATTTTAATTATATCTCAACCGTACGTTATGTTAATTGAAGCCAAACAAACTGTAACGAATGTTCATTGGAAATAAAGAGTTGCATTCATTCAAAACTTAACAAGTATTCCCTCTGTTCTAAATCAATGCAGCATTAATTAGATTATTAAAACGACTAATTTATCTTTTTCTGGTCTCTACTTTCTAAATCAATGCAGCATTAATTAGATTATTAAAATGACTAATTTATCATTTTCTGGTCTCTACTTTCTAGGGGGATTTCTCTCCCATCATAATTTTTAGGGCAAAGTACGAAAAAAATGCTCGTGGTTTACCTTATTTGCAAATAGAAATCCGTGGTTTAAAAGTTTGCGAATAGAGGCATGTGGTATGTTTTTTTTACAAAATAAAGTATTTAAAATTAAACTTTTAAGTAATTGATGACAATTAAGAGTATTTTTTTATTTTTTTCAGTTACATTTATATATTGACAAAACATAGATCCCAAAATCAAATTACAACTGTGTGAAACGAACTTAAATATCAATTTAGTTCATAAACTGTCAGATTAGTAAAACAACGTTAAATTCCAGCATATTATTTATTGTTTTGATTTAAGAAGTTTTTTTCGGAGGTTGTGTTTTGCTGATATGTAAGAATACTTTTTTTAAGATAAAAATATATTTGGTTGTAATCAGAACTTAAGTATATAATTGTAATACCTTGTTTTGTAAGTAAGACATACCACATACCTTTATTTGTAAACTTTTAAACCACACGCCTCTATTTGCAAATTGGGCAAACCACAGGCATTTTTTCGTATTTTTCCCTAATTTTTATGGGTTAATTAAATTTATTTGCATTAATAGTTATACATCTCTCTTCTCATAAATAGGGACAAATTAGAAAAAACATTATAAAAAGTACATTAGTAATACAAAACGATATATAAAAAAGAACAAATTAAAAGGTTTAAAACGTTATATAATAAAAAAACGGAGGAATATATAATAACTTCAGTTTTGTTTTGTTTTGTTTATTGCGTGTTTGGGTATATGAGAGTGAGTCAACTGAGGTTTTCTGGCCTCTATATCTTCTTCACTTCATACATTTTTGTTACTATGGTGAATGTGTGAGGTAACTGTAATGTACTGTATATGAATTTTTGAAGGGTAAAAAATTGAATAGCTTAATATATCAATATCAATGTTATTAATATCGGGGAGAAAGACCAATTATAAGGTTGATTTGAGTGATTAACTCTTGAAATGCAGGTTTTCAAAAAAAAACTGACCAACCTCCTGATCTCTTCTCCTCTTCCGATCTTCTTCTCTTCTCTTTTCCCCCCTCATCTCTCAAATACATAATTTTTCTTATTTTGTGAATCTATTTTGAAGAGGAAGAGGGAAGTTTGTCTTGCTTCTTCCTCTTCCTGCTCGGTTAGATTTACTGTGTTTTTTTATTATTGTTTTTTTTTCTGTTAGTGTTCATATACTTCATCTAATCTTTACTCGCTTGATTTGTATCAGTTCTCTATTATTCTTTCGTTTATACCTTTTTTGAATTTAGCACAAGCGGAAACGACTTATCTTGTTCGTGGATCAATGGATCTACGTGGTTGCAACAAAAGAAAGGATTTACATCCGAATGTTCAAAATGGCTTAAATGATGATGAGTGGATTGCAGATGCTTTTCTACGGATTTGGATTTATGAGAAGTATATTTTTTCTTGTTCTTTTATATTTTTAATACCTTTTATGGTTATTTCTGCTCTTTGTAGTTGTTTTAATGCCTTTATGGACTTTGTAAGGTTTTTATTCCTTATGTTTGTTTGCTGTAATTGTTGTTTGTTCATCTATTGAAGATACAACTATTTCCATCAAAAAAAAAACATCATCAAGTTGTCTAAGTTAGATTTTAAACTCAAGTCCTAGCGTATGTATAAAGCTTTAATTGGAAGAGAATTGTTATCACCATTTTAGATAAGGTTTTAGAGTCTATAGATAGGGTTTTAGAATCTAGTTTTATCATTATTTACGTACTTTTTATATGTTTTCCTCTTATTTACAGTGTCTTCTATCTTGTTGTGATTTTGATGGGAATTTTAAGCTATTTCAGGTAATTCCGGATCTTAAGCAAAGAGAAATGGCGAAATCCATGAAGCAACTCGGCGAGTTTCCCCACAGAGTCAACGAAGGAAATAGAAGTCAAAGTCAAAAAACGAGTGAAAACCAAGTAGCTCAGCGAGTTGGGCACTATAGCTTGACGAGCTTCGGTAGAAGTTGACTTGTATCAAAACTCTACTCTAAGAGGCTCGGTTTTATCTAACTTATACTACTCTAATCTGACCATTGGAAGGCTAACCTACTAGAGATAAGAGGGCGTCCTAGGGTTTGTAGGGATCGTTTTATCCCTATAAATATAGATTTTTTCAATGCAATTGGATATCTTAATCATCTCTTTTTTTAGTTTTAGTTTACTTTCAATTTAGTTTAAGCTACGCTTTCGTTTATAGTTCGTTTTCCATTAGTTTATTCAGTTATTTACGTTCTACTTGCTAGCAAGTTAAAACATTGGTTTGTCTTTCATCTCTATTTCTCAATTTGAGTTGTTAGATTCAATTTTTCTCTTTATCTCCATTCTACTTCATCTTATATTTTTGAATTGATAACCCGACTTGATGAATATGAGTTCGACATCAATCCATCTCACTACCATGCCTTTGTGTTTTAGCTCAAACACGAGCTAAACCACTTTAGGCTAGGATGGCGGTGAACCGTGTTTGGCAGGTATGGGTCGTTAATAAGTGTTTACGTTGTGTTGTAGGAAAAATAACGAGGGAATTAGCTAAAACTTATTTGTTTACCTCTATTTAAGAAACATAACCAAGTAATTAGTTAGAGAGGTTGAATTGTGAAACCTAATCAAGTAAATTATTCAACCAAGCAATTTAGTTATTCATATACCTTAACTGGATAGTGCGGCTTCGTGGTTTAGATTAAGGCTTAGCCTTAGCTTTCATAATAATTAATGCTTCCAAACATACTTAGAGATTTTGCCTAATCAAGCATCGGCCTAAGGGTGAAACCATGTATATAATTTGTCTGTAATATTAACAATAGTTCCAATCATTTTTCACATAAGCTTCACAAAGTTTCACATGAGTTTCACCAAAATCCATTTGAACCTTGATGAAATGTTGGTGAAACTCTATGAGAGCTTGCTAAAACACTTTCATTAAGTTCTATATGGGTTTCACCAAGGCTTTATAGAGTTTCACTAATGTCAAACTTGGTGAAACTCTTGTGAAAATTGCTGAAACTCCTTTGAAAGTTGATCAAACCTTAGTGATAATGTTTGACAATAGATTCAATCATGTGTTCACATGATTTTCACCAAGGCTCAATGTAGTTTCACCAAACTCCAGTGAAACTCTAAGTTTCATCAAGTTTAACATGATTTCACATTTGTCAAATTATGTTTAAGCTTGTTGAAACAGTTTCGTATGTTTTACATGAGTTTCACCAAGGTGAAAAAAAAATCCATTTTGAAAGTTGGTGGAAACATGGTGAAACTCGTATGAAACTTGGTGAAACTCCAATGAAACTTGATATACCCTTGGTGATAATGTTTGAAAATAGTTTTAATCATACTTCATATGAATTTCACCAATGTTTCAAAAAAGTCTACTGTAATTTTACCAATTTCAACATGAGTTTCACCAAAAACTTTGGGTTTTTATCAGGTTTTATGTTGTTGAACTATTTCAAATTTTACTGAAACAGTTTCATTAAGTTTCACCGAGATGGAACATGGTTAAACCTGATGAAACCATTTTGAAAACCGGTGGATATGTAACGGAACTTGGTGAAACTGCTCCAAATCAGTTTCATATGAGTTTCATATGAGTTTTACTAGTGAAACCTTAGTGATAGTGTTTAAAAATAGCTTCAATCATGTCTCAATAGTTTCACTAAACTCAACATGAGGTTCCCAAACTCCAGGGACACTACGGATTTATCAGGCTTCTATTTTGTTGATGTACAGAAGAAATTTCATTATTAGTATGTTAGATGTAATATAATATCCAACTGCTATATCATTTTTTATTTGTATTGCCACATGTCTTTGTACTTGGAATTGAACTTCAATTTCTTGCTATTTATGAATTGATTTGCTTTTAGTAATAAAATTGCTCATCTTTACCTTAAAACTTATGGACTTTTATATCAAAACTAAAATTTAAGAGTGGTCTATTTTATTGTTATAGAGTTCAGACGTTATGGGTACAATTTAGCTATATATATTTCTATAAATGATAAAATACAAAGATTCAAGATTTGAATGAGATGAGCAGCAAAAGAATGAGAAAGAGAAGTGATAAAAAGTAAAGGCAGGGTAGGAAGTAATTATATACAGAAAGAATAAAGGGCAGTGAGTGACAGTGAGCAGTACAAATTCAATCCAAGAATTTAGAGGAACAAAACAAAAAAAAAAAACAAAACACTATCATCCTCCTCTTTTCTTCTCAAACAAACACAACAACATATTTCATCCCTCTAAATCCCAACCCAACCCAAAAATATTATAAAACAACATGACCCTTCCCTTCCATTCACGCCTGCCTAAAAAGGGAACATCATTTTGGCTCCCATCATCACATAACTGTTATGTAATTGTCTTTCTCTAATCCCTTCAAAACTACCAACATTACATCCAATAACATTTCCCACTATCATCATTGCTTCCCCGTGCTGTTGCTGTTGCTGTTGCCGTAGCTTCTGCTTTCTGTCACATTTGAGTTCCCGAGGACCTCTGGTGCAATTTCCCAGCTCCCACTTCTTCTTCCCCAACTCGAGTGTCTCGTTTCCGACCTAATTGTCGCAGCTCGATGGTCTGAGCTTAGAACTGATTCTACCTCCGAGGTATTATGGGGAGGCCCATTACTCCCTCTACTGCGTATGTCCTCATCAATTTCTTCAATATTTCGACGTTGCGAGATTTTCAGTAGATCTTCACCAATATCTAGATCATCCTCAACCTTTGGACGTCGATCATCACCTACATCTTGTGTTTCTACTTCACGAGTGCTAGGCAGAGTAGGCCTTGCTACCTCCTCCTGGACAAAAGCCCTGAAGTTGTTCCTCGAGGGTTTGACCTTTGTAAAAAATACTTCAACAAAATTACTAACACAACCCAGGTTGTAGACATTGATCCTATTGTCAGCTCGGTACCGGAAATTTTCATAGGTAGTCTGGATTGGAAAAACAAAATACAACTCAGGCAGTAGTAGAGACAAAAAGGAATCAGCTCAAAACAGAAATAACAGTACCAAGATTGCAAAATCTAACTATTGGCATCGCATAGTTATGGAAAATTACTAATCAAAACTCATGCTTTGTATTCTTTAATCATCACAAAGAGCTACTACAGTTACTACTATTCAGCACTTTTATCACTCAATAAGGAGAGAGTCTATATGCTGTCCATCTAGCATGCAGAGCTATGACTCGCAATTCCTCTTACCAAGTAAATGCCAGGTTTATTATGCCTTTCATGCTGGTTGGAAAATATCAGTTGAAGTTTGGTTCATTCAATGCCATACTCGGTTATGCAGGTTTATCATCAACCACCTTCAACAGTGGAATCTAAAACTGTTAAGGTCTTCCAATACACAGTTTGTTCTGACCTCATAAATTACTACTAATGGTGGCGACAAACCATAAAAAGACAGTAGGATTTAGATCAGTCGTATTTATCAAAATAAGATCTTGGTTGAATCGAACTCACTGCAATAAGATCAACATAATTTTAACTAATCCAACAAGGAATATACTAACCTGGTTGGTGGCTATTAGGTACAGATGGAAGCCGGTGAGCCCACCAACAAACCAGAGAGAAATGAAACAATATGCCATTAGAACGACAGATGCAGGTGATTCTTTCATTGCCTTCCAGACTGAGCTCTGATAATCATCCATCAAAACTTTAATGTAAATGGCTGACATAGCAAACACATAGATGCAGAGAAGAGTTGATGAGGAAACAAACATAAAGAAGAAACGATAGTTGCGCTGCACATATAACAAAATCAAATTCCAAACATTAATATTGCAATCGAGAATGAAGAGTCTAGACTGTAGATAGTCCAAAAGAAAATGGGATGGAAAAAAAGTTACGGAAACAGCATACCAATCCAATACATTGGCCCACCCAAGGGCAATGATGATCAAATCTTTCTACACAATTGTTACAGATGGAACAATGGGAGCAACGGGGAGGCCTATATAGCATGCATGTATCGCAATATTTTACTCGAACAGGAATACCATTAACCATAACTTCCTTTGTCCTAGGGAACTGGAGGCTCGGTGTTTGTCTTCCCCCAACTTCAACTGACGCAGAAGAATCATAACGGAACTCCTCTTCTGGTGGATGTGAATTACGTGGAATGATACCAGGGTCCCGAGCTGATGTGAGACAAAGAAGACCCAAAACCTGTCAAAATCAATCTTGGAATTATAATAACACCAGCTGACTACTGTATATACCTGCTCTACAGTCAAAATTATAATCAGTAACCAGAATAATAAATTCTGATAGAGAAGGAAGGAAATAATTAGGTGCAAAGCACCTGTATTAGAGAAGGCATACCTCCAGTTCCATATCTTACTTGAAATGTAAACCATTTACAAGAACATATTAGGCTTTGTTTGGATGGGGTGCATGGAGGGTTATTAAAGGGAGATAAGGAAAAAGGTTTTGGATGGGTAAGTGTTTAACCTTATTAACACTCCAATTTGCAGTGTTAAGATTTAGAACAAAATTAACCTCCCATTAAACCCTATTAACCCTTCCCTTTACAAACCTTTCTTCCCAAACATGGGTTTATCATTAAACCTTACTTTACTAACCCTCCTCCCAAACATAGAGTTAATCACTACCAAAACTTGGGATGACAAAATAACTTGAACCATCAAGTTTGGGCACTGAAATTTAAGTACATTCATTATCAAATATCAAAAAAAATAAAATTGCTTTCCGCTACGGAATTCTTCATTTATGGGTTTTCATGTAATATTAACAGTTATGATACTAGACCAAAGAATATTGAACATATAAATAACTAAAATCCCTATATGTCTAAAAAGAGCAATATCGTTTCTGCTGTTAATCAAAGGAATGGTTTTTTTTACTTCTTTGTTGTAATTAAAAAGCAATTCTTCACACACACTAAAAAAATAATCCTTCAAATCCAAGAAAACACAAAAGCCAGTACTTCCCTTGAAATAACCTTCAAACTAAAAATTAATCAGATAATTGATTGCAAATTAGTGAGTAGGATCACACAACTTAAAAAAATTTGAACAAAAAAAATGAAAAAATGGAAACCCACACTAAAATATTCAAGCTGAAAGTTTATGCATGAATATTTAATTTGGGTTCAATTGACTAGGATATATAGCTACAGACCACCTAAATACTAAAATGGAATACAAGAAAGGTGTTAAAGAATTTTTATCAAAAAAGAACGGTGTTGAAGAATAATGAATTAAATAAATTGAAGGCACCATATGGTATTTAAAGAATCAAGGTGTTCACATGAAGAATTCGACTTTTCAAAAAGTAACACACAGAGCAACTTTTCTAACAAGTTCTAAAATATTCATTTATCCATAAATTAATCAAATGGCCGATACTAAATAGATATTTTACAGCCAGTGGCACCACCAATCAAAGTCCCCCTAATGCTTCTAACAAGTCTAAGCAACACTAAATACAAAAGACATGCAACTTGCGGTGCTTTAAAATCGGATGCTGGTCAAACATTAAATGCAGAAATTTTATAGACACAAAGGAAGAAACCTCAACAATAACAAGAAAATACAAAATGCCAAATTAATTGACCAAACTCAGTATTAGATTTATTATACACTGGACTGGTTAATAATAATGAGGCATCTTGACAGCTAATCTTTTATTTACACATGGATACATTAAGTTACATGATCTTCCTAACAATTCAGACTATAAGTATAAATATTCAAGCAACATTGGATCAAGTACACTTACATAGATAGTAAAGGCAATGGCTACCACCAGAATAGCATATCCAGCATTGTATGGTGAAAACTCATGTCGAAGATGCCTTCCAACGAATACACAAAAGATAACAACTGGAACGATTATCAGCAACAATGTGACAAGGAGTGACCGAGCATCAGGTCCAAATATCAATCTCCCACCAAGGATAAATTTCTGTGAAGAATGAAAACAAAATACAAAATCAGTTCTAGAAAATCTCTCAGAATACAAGTTTTAAGAGCTTAAAATAAATAGCAGTAACAACGAGGTTTTGCTTCTTTTTAGAAGCGGGAATTGCTTTTTAGCTGGCATGGTGGAAAAAGAAGATAATGAACAGGCAAGGAAACACCAACATGTATCATACTTTCATGACTTCTATTCTAGATCATGCCCAAAAACAAGAAGACAGCTCGATATTAAAATATGCGGTTTTCGAACAAAAACAGCATTGTCAAAAGCAAACACTATTCACCCAGCATATTGATAGTGATAGCAAGCTTAGAGTCAAAGTTACTTGAATCCCAACCAAAAAACTGAACAACGGAAAAAGAACAGAAACAATGCTCAAACATGACAACAGCTTATGTATGGAAACAGAATCAAGAAAACAATATTTGTAAAAAAGAAATAGGAAATGAAAATGCTGTGGGAAACGTGTAAATAATAAAAATATAGGGTATATTTATAAATTTTAAAATTATAAGGATGCATTTGAAATAGGAGGGAAATAATGGGTTTTGCCATTTCAAAAGCTTGAAGATAATATAGAAAATATTAGGAATTTAATGCCATATGACTGCGTAATGAACTGATTAAGAGATCAACCAACAGTCTGCTTCTGGAAACTCATTTTATTCTAAGAAACAAGTTGCCAATTTTGTTAAAGTATACAAACATGACCTGAAATATTAAATATAAGTTTCTGAGAGTATCAGTTTCCAAAACGCGGAAACCCTTCGACGTGAAGTTTCCATGCAACATGCTGATAATTCATTCTCAGTGCAGTTTATAAACAATTGATGCACTACAAAAAGTAAACCCATTATGTACCCATTATAAAAGAATACCAGGATTTTGGCTCGAAGATATTTGAATAGCAGCACCGTAATAAACCCTACCAGTAAAATAAGCATAATCAAGTACAAGATATACACCGAACAACAGTACAAAGCCCTAATCTTATTGTTTTTAGGTATATAAAGATAACTAAATACCCTTGAATTATAAAAAGTTGAAAAAAAGGGAGAAAGTAATGGATCAAATGAAGCAAAGTCTTAGTCATTGTTACTAACGTATCATGTTACTAGAAGGTTCTGCCCTCTAATAGTTGGCGATGTATAACATTAAAAAATAAATAAAATAAAAAAAAAAAAAAACCTAAAAAGCAATTCAATAGATGTGTCTTCTCCCTCTCTTCAGCCTCAGTATTCATAGCCTCACTGAACTTGGTGTGTGTAGTATGACATTGAGAATGATAAATGTGTGCATATATAAAACCGAACTAAAACCAATTAAAATGAAAGATGATGATGAACATGATAAGAAAACATAAATTAAAGTAGAAGGCTTTCAACTTTGTTGGAAATGAGCAATAATGACATTTCCTAAAATCAAGCGGAAGTAACAACTATCCCACAACAGGTTCAACTCTATCCAAAAAGATTGTAGCATTAGTTTGTCCTTAACACCCGCTGTCAATGAACAAGGTGACCAAACAGTATTTCTTGCATGACAAACCCAATGCTCATCAAACTATTCCAGCTAGACCAAGATAGAGAACAATGCGAACAACGAGAGTGAGAATCACCATTTGAAAAGCATAGCACATGAATATTTGACTAGTGCCACATAAGCCTGCATAGCTGTGGCACACAATTGCCGATCATGCCACAATTGATTAGACAATCTTGATTGCACTCAGTACTTTTATTAATAAAATACAATTGAATGAACAAAACAGAATTCTGAATAGAAATAAGGACTAACAACAAATCATTACTGCATGCAGTCTTAAGTTCTATCGACAGAAAATTAATAAGAACTATGCAGTTGAAAACATCAACTTTTCTTGTTTCCTATCATTACATTTCTCAAAGTTGGGAAATTCAAATTATGGAATGGTTAACCAAAAAAGCTCGTGCTTACTCTACAACAAAATTCAGTCATCAATTATTTTAATTCTGAAAAAAATTTGACTTATAAAAAAACAAAACAAAGTTCAGTCATGGATTATTTTAAATTCCATACAGACACGAAGATCTAACAAACAAAATTTGGATCTTCCTAACGTACAACTAGGATGCTACTAATGCAACCTAGTCTCCTCCTAAAAAATTGTGGAATGGCACAAGTATTCAACTTACATATGAAACTTTGCTTTACACGCCTTAATATTCAACTGACCTAGCCCCCAGTAAATTTCAGTAATCAGCGATTTTAGTTCTGAAAATATGTTGATTTCTAAAAGAACACAACTTGACTTCCATACAGACATGAAGATCTAACAAATAAAATTTGAATTGTCCGAGACATCAAACTAAGATGCTACTAATGCAACCTAGTCTACTCTTCCACAAATATAGAATGGCACGAGCAGCCAACTTACTCATGAAACTTTGCTTCACATGCAGTAGCCCTCTTAGCCAAGACAAGGAACCTCGGTCATATTCATATACCCTCCATGACATATATAATTATATAACTGCAAAAAAAAAATCTTCCAACTACCGATAAAATTTATATGTACATGTGTGTGTGGGGGTGCCGGAGTGGGTGGGTGGGTGTGTGTGTGGGTGTGAGTGGATGTGTGGGTCTTCAAACTAAAACTAGTATTATACTTATGTGCCTTTGAGGATGACTGGGTGAAAAATTCCTAGTAGAGATAAGCCTATTATTGCTATTAAACTTTATATGCACCAAAGTAACATCTTAGTTAGAATATTGTACTACAGAAAGAAATGTGAACAATATCATGTATGGTTATTCCCACCAAAAAAACAATATTTAATACTAGAGTGGTTAACGTTCTTGTCATTACGTAATTGGACCCTGATTTATATTTAAGATATCATCCAAAGGAACATAACATGGTAAACGAAGCATGCATCGCTAAGCATTTCAAATCTCACTGCTCAACCCAAGAGTTCTTGCAATTATGAAAGTATGCAACTTGAAGTTAAAGCAACTTCGATTTATTGCAAGCCCATAAACATAACAACCAAAATCATGAAACACGTTACGAAAAAAGCATTAAATAACGAGGCTTATTATCCACCAACAAATTGGGAAAGGTTTATGTTCAACCAATGCAAATATGGGAGAAATGCCTGAAACACTTTCATATAGTTTGTCAACTCATCAGACACCACAACATACACATTCACATGATACATACATGCACGCACCTTGTGAACACTCTTCCAGAAAATTTATGGAATTGGAGCCCATCTAATAAACTCCGCCTTTGAGGGTCACTTGGTGGCCTTTACAGCCGGTCCCAAGCCCGGACAAAGGAGGAGGGTTGCGGTAGGTTTGTGGCGGCCAGCGTAAAACTTAGTCACATCTTATGACATGAACCATAATATAAATACCGTTGGAGCGTTCCCTACTCAGCGACGCGCTGCACTTCCTAGACCCGGGTGTAGTGATAAATGTGCAAGGGTTGCTAGGTCGTCGCCCCGAAGCGGCGCGCCACCCCAGGACCCGGGGGTGGTGTCAAATATGCAAGGGTTGCGGGTAAATAAGCTAGTCCACGGTAATGGTAGGGGTAGGGGTAAGGGTAGTAGGTTACGCTTTGGGACATGGAACATAGGTTCTTTGACAGGAAGATTAGCTGAAATTGTAGATGTTATGAAGAGGAGGAGAATAAATATATTATGCCTACAAGAAACCAAGTGGGTTGGAGCTAAGGCTAGAGAGATAGCTCCTTGGGGTTATAAGCTTTGGTACTCAGGAAAGGATAAGGGTAGAAATGGAGTAGGTATTCTTATTGATAGGGAGTATATTGATGAGGTAGTAGCGGTGTCTAGGAAGAGCGATAGAATTATGAGTGTTAAGCTAGTGATAGGGGATGAGGTTGTGAATGTCATTAGTGCATATGCGCCACAAATAGGATTAGATGTGTCTATAAGACAAGCTTTTTGGGATGACTTAGAGGAAGTGGTGCAACAGGTTCCTAGGGATGAAAAAATGGTACTAGGGGGTGATCTCAATGGACACGTGGGTTCTAGGCGAGATGGGTTTGAGAGTGTTCATGGAGGGTATGGTTTTGGAGATAAGAAGGAAGCAGGAAATGATATTTTGGAATTCGCATCAGCCTATGACTTGAGTATCATGAACACATGGTTTATGAAGAGAACATCCCACTTAGTGACTTATCGGAGTGGCGGTAATGCGAGCCAAATTGACTTCTTCTTAGTAAGGAGTGCTTGGAGAAAGAGTTATATTGATTGTAAGGTGATCCCTGGTGAGAGTACGACAACCCAACATAGAGTAGTGGTGCTAGATTTTCGAAGTAGGAAATGTATAAGAAAACAAACACCTCAAGTAGAGACTAAGATTAAGTGGTGGAAATTGCAAGGGGAGAATCAACAAAAATTTGTGGATGAGATGACCAAAAAAGATATTTGGACTTGCAATATGGATTCAGATATAGATTCGATATGGAATAAGATGGAGCATAGTATAAGGGAAGTAGCGAAGGAAGTTCTAGGGGAATCTAAAGGTAGCATGCCACCGGGTAAGGACACATCTTGGTGGACAGAAGAAGTACGACAAGCAGTAAAGAGTAAGAGAGAATCCTATAAACTATTGGGGAAATGTAGGAGTGACGAGAACTACGAAAAATACAAAGAGGCTAAAAGGGAAGTAAAGAAGATCATACGAGATGCTAGAGCAAAGGTGAATCGGGATCTGTATACAAGATTGGATACGAAAGAAGGGGAAAGAGACATATATAGAATTGCTCGGATGAGAGATAGGAAGACGCGAGATCTCGGAAAAGTTAAATGTGTGAAGGATGTGGACCAGAAAGTCCTAGTTGGAGATAAGGATATCAAGGAACGATGGAGGTCCTATTTTGATGACTTATTTAATGGAGATCACCAACAAGATGTTGGAGATATAAGTATCCATCACGATATGATAAATCATGAATGCCTGCGGAGAATTCAAAAGGGTGAAGTCAAAATGGCATTAAGTAAGATGAAGTTGAAGAAAGCAGTAGGACCTGATGGCATCCCTATTGAGATTTGGAGATGTTTGGGAGAAAGAGGAATCGAATGGTTGACGACGTTCTTCAACAAAATTTGGAGAAACAATAAGATGCCATCAGAATGGAGGAAAAGTACCTTAATCCCTTTGTATAAGAACAAAGGCGATGTCCAAGATTGTGCCAACTATCGGGGAATCAAATTAATGAGTCACACTATGAAACTTTGGGAGCGAGTGATTGAACAAAGGCTAAGGAGGACGGTGAAGATCTCGGAAAACCAGTTTGGCTTTATGCCGGGAAGATCAACTATGGAAGCCATCCATCTAATGAGACAATTAATGGAGCACTATCGAAATAAGAAGAAAGACTTGCATATGGTTTTCATTAACTTGGAGAAAGCATATGATAAGGTACCAAGGGAAGTACTTTGGTGGGCCTTGATAAGGAAAGGCATTTCGCGGAAATATATTGACATCATAAAGGACATGTATGAGGGAGTATGCACGAGTGTACGTACTAGTGTTGGGAAGACTGAAGAGTTTCCTATTACGATTGGAGTGCATCAAGGTTCCGCACTAAGCCCATTTCTTTTTGCCATCGTTATGGATGAACTAACAAGTTCACTTCAAGATGGTATACCATGGTGCATGCTGTTTGCAGATGATATTGTGTTGGTTGAGGAGACGAAAGAAGGAGTGGAGATGAAGTTGGAACTATGGAGGCAAACTCTAGAATCTAGAGGCTTTAAGTTGAGTCGAAGTAAGACAGAATATTTGGAGTGTAAGTTTAGCGGCCGTAGGAGTAGGGAGGTAGGGACAATCATCCTAGATGGAAGAGTTGTTCAGGCCTCGGATTGCTTCCGGTATTTAGGATCTATTATCCAAACGGATGGAGAAGTAGATGGAGATGTTGCTCATAGGATTAAAGCTGGTTGGTCGAAGTGGAAGAGCGCTACGGGTTTCCTTTGTGATCCTGGCATGCCTAATAGATTAAAGGGAAAATTCTACCGGACGGCAATTAGACCAGCATTGTTATATGGTACGGAGTGTTGGGCAGTGAAACACTGCCACATCCATAAGATGTCGGTGGCGGAGATGCGTATGTTGAGATGGATGTGTGGTCACACGAGAAAGGACCGGGTGCGTAATGAAATAATTAGGACAAAAGTAGGGGTCACATCTATTGAGAATAAAATGAGAGAAAACCGACTAAGGTGGTTTGGCCATGTGAGACGTAGAGCGCTTGATGCGCCGGTTAGGAGAACCGAAGAGTGGCAAAGGGATGTAGTGGTGAGGGGTAGGGGAAGACCTAAGCAAACTTGGAGGAGGGTGATCGAGAGTGATATGAGTTTATTGGGAATTGAGGAAAATATGGTAGTGGATAGGACGGAGTGGAGGGAGCGAATCTGTGTCGCTGACACGACTTGATTTTCACGGTTTTATATGATGGTTCATGTTAGCCGACCCCGAATCATTTCGGGACTAAGGCTTTGTTGTTGTTGTTGTTGTTGGAGCCCATCTAATAAAGGTATATTCAACTCGATTTGGTATGTGCCTAAACTCTAGGCCAATTAAGCAGCACTTCAATACAAAAGAAACAAAAACTTCGATGCAACAAATGATTCCATGAATTTTATTTTCTTACTTTTGTGCAGGGAGGATAAAAGGACAAATCAACATAACCTACAAATAGTGTAAAAGGTTCAATGCAAATACATGTCAGCAATTGTGTGTGCTAACATGCTCATGTTTTAGTAAACAGAAAGCACTCTAACTTGCATAACTTCTTTCACCACAACTTTCTATCCAAAGGAAGTAAGGACAAACATTATCGCAAGTTACTTACAAATCACTATGAAATGAATATATCACGTCTTACATCAAATGTACAAGGAAAAGCATATATAGATTATAGAAAACCACGATATAACAAAACAAGCAAAAGCCATGTCAGATGCCTATGTGTAAAAGCCAGAAGTAAATCATAATTATTTGTATGCTACGTTCACAATAATTTCAGCACTAAGAGGAAAAGAAGCACACGGAGAGAATCACTTCCATTGCTCCATTCACTATGGCTCACTAGTGAAAAGAACCCAAAAAATAAACAGACCCAGTTGGATTGTTCACATTAGGAAAAATTTGCAAAAAAAAACAAATAAATAAAGTAGTCATCTTTCCATCAATAACAGTGGTTAATCAGAAAATAACAAAGCGTTTTAAATATACCCCAAACCTCCAACTTTCCCTCTAGTTCTCCCCATTGTCTCAGCAGCGAAACCACAAAGAAAACCAAAATTCAAACAAAACCGAGAAATTCCAGGGCAACTAAAGCAAATCTAAGGGAACCCCGGAAAGCCAACAATTCATTAAGATTCGAGACAAAGAAAAACCAATGAAAGCATATTAAGCCCTTACATTACTTCCTTTCCAAACTTCGTAAACGCGCTTTGCCATGACGGTAACCAACACGCGCCGCTCTTCGACTAACTACGCAGGCACGGTTTCGAAGATTTGGAACTTGCTCCGCCCCTCGTTCATCTCTTCAATTGAATTCCATTCCGAACAGAAACGCAACCCAAAATAAATCAGTCACCAGTGGCACGCAAGGTGAAATTAGAGGTTGAGTGAAAGAGTAAATTAGGAGCTCTGAGGCTGGGTTTTTGGGAATTTCAAATTATTACACAGACTGACTCAATGAGAGGGGGAGAGAAGGGATCTGGGAGATGGCGGTTTGTGGGTTTTGGAATTTTTGGTACTAATGTTGTGTATGTGTGTGTGAGCGATTTTGCATTTTTCTGAGCGATTTCGAATGTTTCGTCTCTCTCTCTCTCCTTTTTTTTAATCCATAATAAGAAAAAAATCATTTCATTTATAATTTATCAAATTATTTAGGTGCTATTTGTCGCGGCTTTTTGGATGAGCATTTTTAAAGTATTTTTTGTAGAGACAACAGCAACAGCGTTTAGTATTTTTTTAGAAACAACAATATTTTGGAGCCAATCAAACGGTTAGGGATGGGTCGGATGTCCCCTCTCTGATGCCTAAGTTAGTAAGATACTTAAAGAAAGTAATGAACTTGAAGACAAAGTGTTTGGTAGAAATAATTACGTACCTTGTGATGTCTCATAAACGAGCTATTTATAGACAACTAAAATATACCTGCTATGTGTTTGATTGGCTCATGAACTGTGGCCTTTTTCCATTTCCGTAGTATATGGCACATCATTCGGATTAGGAGCGTATATTTGGAATTTGGCGTTCCTGCTGGTCCACGTGTCCAATTAGTTATGCTTTACGCTGAAGTCTTTTGATTGGCATACGTGTCCAGGCCCAAGCCTTTTATTCCATATGATATCAATTGCTGAAAGAACAAGGTTCAACCACATTCAATAAAATTAGTATTTTAGTTATTATTTGGAGAACCGGCCCAGACGGCCGAAGCAAAAGCAAAAAAGAAAGAAAAAAACGTGCACTCCAAAAAGATTAAGTGTTACTAACTTGGAGAATTTGATTCAATGGAGATATTTTGTCATTCGAGGTCATTTGAAGACTCTCCAAGCACTAGATGGTGGGCTCCAGAATGCTAAGAAGGAATCAAACAATTACTTAAGAGCTAGAAAGAAATTTGAAGCAGATATGTACTCTTATAAGAATCGAGTCATGGGGCTTGAAGTGGAATTAGCTCAAACCTGGACTAAAGTTGCAAGTGAGAAGGAAAAAATTAAACTTCTTGTAGTTGTATAGGGATATATGAGGTGGGATAGGGATAAAAAAAACACGAGATAAGTTATCTCGTGTTTGTTTGGGAGATAAAAGAGTGGGATAGACGAGGGATAAGCCTCTTATCCCTCAAATCCTATATCCAAGAGGGGGTGGTATAAGGAGGTGGAATAAGCTCCTGCGATTTTAATATGATGGAAAAGTCCATCTTATCCCTCAAATTAATGTTATGTAGTTTAAATAAGGTTAAAATAGTAAAATGTACTATTTTATCTCTATCCCTATCTCACATATCAAACATTGAATAATAATTCTCGACTATCATATTTTTATCCTTATTCCAACCATTTATTCTTATCTTTATCCCAACCTTTATCCATATCTTTATCCCAATAAAATATCAAACGCCCCGTTAGAACATGAAGCTTAAACTGTTGGCTTTTCTTTTAACTCTACTTTGCGAGAGTTAAAAGAGCAAGCTTCCCAAACTATGGCTTATGTTATAGAAGATGCCTCTAATTTAGGGATGAGATGATCTTTGAAGTATAGAATGGCGATTTAATGTAAAAATGGAATCCCAATTTACCGAATGAACTATCTACAGTAGGATAATTCGGATTTCGCGGCGGCTCACAACCGTTTATTTGTGATACATATCCAATTAACTAGAAATTGACCAATAGCATATTTATCTTTAAAAAAATAACATATAAAAATCACAAAAACCTCATTACTCAAAACGTATTTGGACTTCTTAATCCTATTCATATTTGAGAATAGGGTTATGAAATTGAAATTGGTTTCAGTTTGAGGTTGGGAAGAATTTTGAGTACGATTTGGGTGGGGTTTTTTTATTTGATATGTTTATTTTATTAAGATAAATATATCCTTTGTATTGCACATTTCATCACAAATTAAGGGTGTTATTTAAAAAAGAAAACTACTTGTTTTTAATGGAACATGCCTCATTTTTATAAACTTTTAAACCACCTGTAGAAATGTACAAAAATTAACCAACCCACTAAATATAACAACCTAATTTAATTCAATCTATATATTTGTATTCTAATGATTCTATCCATGGGTTCAGCTGAAACCAACATATATATAAAGACTTATTAATTGGGTTGGATTGGTTTAGGTTCGTTTTTAATTCAAATATTTACATGCAATTTTTTATTCATTTATTTTCAATTTAAAAAAATTACAATTTACATATTAAATTAAGAAAATTAAAAAAAAAAACAGGAAAATTAAAAAATTAAAAAAGCAAAAAAAGCAAAAAAACGTAAAAATGATAAAATGATAAAAACAAAAAAACAAAAATTTAAGAAATATACAAGAAAATATTTATATGCAAGGAAAGAATTTTTATAATGTTGCGAATATGAATTGTTAGCTTAGAAAAGGAAATGAACTTCTCATTTTAAGTTAGAAAATTGTTTTGCTTCATTCGTTCTTAAATTTTTCCATTTAAAAACTGTTTAAATAGTTTTATTTTTACTCTTTTAAATGAACTTTTTTCCAACTAATTTTAGTTGTACAATTACATACTTTTATTAGAATTAGAGAATACAATATTACCTCACTAACATGTTGAATGCATTAGGGGCGTCAAAGATTATCATGTTATATTTGTGTTAATGTAATTTACATATTCCACATTATATATCATGAAAATATTGTCAAATAAGTTTTTTTTTTTTTTGTAAATTGTAGTTGTATAAAAAAAATTATTTAAAGTGTATGCGTTTTAATTTATCTAAAATTTCGACTTGAGTGGATTTTAAAAAGTTAATAGGTCATTTTAAGAAAATTCATAAGTATACAATATATTTTAAAATAGAGAAGGACAATTGATTTTTCTAAACAAATATACAAGAACTAAAGATATATTAGGGCTTTAAAATATTACAACATTTTTTTTTGAAACAACAACATTTTTTACTTTTAGTATAATGAAATTGAAAAGTAAAAAAATATATAAATATTTGAATTTAAAACTCACTCAATCCAATCCAAGTCAGTTCAGTGGAATTGAGTTATGATGAGTTGCCAATCCATAGTTACTTATTTTAATACAAATTAATTCATTGTACATATCTAACCACGAGTTTGTATTTGTAAATAGAACAAACTTTTTATACTTTACCCTCAAAATATAAACCCTAAATCCTACTCTATACCCTAAATTAAAAACCTTAAGCCCCAACGGATATGATGTGTGATCAAAATTATTGACGGGAGCAAGGTGTATAGTATACCTTCTTAAAAATTAAGTAACTAATGTAATGTAATGTAATATATAGGTTATGTTTGGTAAAGAGCTTTTTAGAGTAAAATTAGAGGTTTAAACCACATATTTTGACAAGTCAAACTTCTAATACTAGTGTTTGATGAAAAGATGTTTAAAATGGTTTATTGGATCTAAAAAGCTAATTTTGAAATGACTCATCTTTTTATGGGCATTTGTACCCTCTAAATAATACCATTTAATCCCAAATAAATGTTTTATCATGTCCTTATTTATCATTTTACACAACCAGCTATTAGCAATTAGTTTAGTTTTACCAAACAAGTTCATACAATCTGCTAGTCAAATCAATTAACAAAAAAAATAATCAACTAACAGCTAATTTAATCAGCTATCAGCTCACAGCTAATTGTCAAACAAGGCGATAATTTATTCTTCTTATTTCTCTATTTTGGAATGGTTTGTGCATGGATTATGTCTATTCATGACTCACGAGTTAAAAGAGAAGCTTGCAAGATTTAGTCTGACAAACAATTTAGATGAGAATGAGTGTCCATTGAAGTTAAAGAGTCGTGTGCAAGCTCTTGAGTTTCATGGGAAAATTCCTTAACGATGTTGAGGGAACAAAAGTCTTCAAATAATAGCGGGCCCTAATCTGAATCCAACAAAATTGGTAAAGCTCAATTTGAACATCGAAGCTTTTTGAGTTGGTTAAAGATCTCGGGATATTGGGATTACTCATTTTAAACCGCATCCACATTTGGTGAGGACACCATCACAAGTGATTTAGAAAAAGCCTGAAACATGGTTTACACGGTGTGCGGTTCAAATAACACGTCGTGTGAGCAATTGAATGAATTCAGAAGTTAAGAAGAAAAAGACATATAACGTGTGACCTTACCCACGCATCGTGTGGATTGGATGCAAAGTTTCTACTCAAATTTTGCTAATTCACACAGCGTGTCACTCACACCACACGGCGTGAGAACTCACCCATTCGTCGTGTGGATTGGATGAAAAGTTTCTGCTCGAATTTTGCTAATTCACACAGTGTGTCACCAAGACTACAAAGCATATGATCTCACCAACCCATCGTGTGGATTGGATGAAAAGTTTATGCTCGAATTTTGCTAATTCGTGTGACATGTCACTCAAACCACACGTCGTGTGAGTTAAAAAGATGTCAGGCCCAACTCATGTCGAAAGCATCCACACAACGAGTCAATCACATCCTTCAACGTGTGGATCATGCAAATTACAGCCACACGAAGTGTTACTCAGACCACACGCCGTGAGACTTGATTTCAAGGCCAAGTTATACTGCCCGCCCGCCACATTTCTGCAAAAAAATATTTATTGTTCTGCCACTATTTGTTTTTTTGCCATTGGTCCTTAGTTACTTGCCTGCCACTTTCCTCTTTGCTCTTATTTTACCCCTAGTATTTGATCTAACTTGTAATACTTAACAGGGATTATTTAGTCTTTATTTATCTAGGATGGGGGTATAAAAGGTTAAGTTTTTGTTAGGATGTATACAATCAAATATATTTTCTTCACCTTGTTAGGATTATTTCCCATTAGTTGAGCTACGAAGAGATTAATTCTTTATTGGTTTAAGATCAAAACTATCATTATCGCCATTAATTTGTATCATTATTCCGTAAATGTGGTTGTTACCTCGTCTATAGCTCAGTTAACTTATCAAAACTCCTTTACTTATTATTCCCTCCAAGCTATGCTAAATTTTGAATCATAAAATTATCTACACAAAACAAAAACAGCATATAAAATACCAGAAACGTCAATTATCTGTTTCTGTGATTCAAGAGCTATGCTAAATTGGTGACTTGTCAAGTTTAACAACTAGCTATGTATGAAATATAATTAAGGGTCTATTTGGTTCAGCTGTTAGCTAATAACTGTTGCGGTTGCTGTTTGGTGTTTGCAGTTGCAGTAAGTTGTTAGATGTGTTGGTCCCGTGTAATTAGTTCCAAGGGGGGGTTAGGAACTAATGTAACTTTTTCGCTTAATTATGCTGACTTAATCAATTCTTTAAATTACTTAACTCGGTTTTGGCCAGCACGGCCGAGAGATATGTAAGACAGCTTTAGTCAGAGGCTGACTAGAACCGTTTTACTTGCGAGTTGGGAATTAACACTTAGGTCAGCTTCCAACTCAGCACTCTAATTACTCAATGTCAGCTTATACAATTTATATCCTGGGTAATTTAAGCAAGCAACACATACATATATATATTGAGAGAAAGGTTAGAAATTACTTAGCAAACTTATCCTGGTTCGGCCTCACCGCCTACGTTCAGTCCCCAGAATCCTTCCGGGCTTTTTCAATCCAATACTGAGCTCTTTAAAGGTAGAGCACAAACCGTTTACAAAGCAATTGAGTATGCAAGAGTACCGTCCTCTATTCATCTACTCAACCTCACTAAGCGCTATAACCGAACACTTAGATTTTCTCTACCACTGAGTACTAAAATCGAGTACTCAGCACCACTCTCTCAATCTTTAGAATTGATACGAATCTGTTCTTTCTAGATGAAGAACACTTTAGATGAATACAAATTCAATCTAGACTTTTACACAGAAATAGGAATTTGGTGTAAGATTTTCTTTTCTTGTTTGAATATGCTTTGTATGTATGCTCTTTTCTTTTGTACTTCGGCTGAGGATCCAAGAGTTGGACTTGTCCTTTTATAGTGAATTTCTGATGCCACAATCATTTGAATTCGGATGTATTCGTTGAATTCAAACGGCTCCTTGCGTCATTCACTGGTCAGCATATAGATATTGCTTTCCAATCCTGTCGTCTGAATTTAGTAGGCGTCAGGCTTGTCTTCTTCTGCCAGGTTCGTCTTCTAGCGCCAGTTTCGTCTTTTAGCCAACGGCCAGTTGACCCATGCATCTCGAAACTGTCTCCGTGCGTAATTCCAAAGCTTCTGTATTGGTGCAGACAGTTGTCGGATCTTGTCTTTTTGCAAACGGATCATTCGCGCTGTCCTGACGAACACTCAGCTTGAACTTATAGACGTTGCCTTTGCTCTTTTATCTTTGGCGAGGCTGAGTCATGTTCCACTCAGTTTCTTTGGTCAGCTTCGTCTTCAAGCGTTTGTTCTGAAGAAGACTTTTCTTCTATTATGCTGAGTTGTGTTCCACTCAGCTTCTTTAGTCAGCTTCATCTTCAAGCGTTTGTTCTGAAGATGACTTTTCTTCTATCATGCTGAGTCGTGTTTTACTCAGCTTCTATGCCTCATGTTAACTTCATTCTGTCATACCTTTTATTTCTGTTCACTTATAATTATACTCAACATTGAACAAGCACATTAGTACAATTAAACCAAAGCACTTAAATTTAATTGCCCCTTAATCATGGATTAACTTAAATAATTTTGTCAAATCAAAATCATGTAGAAAGGTGTTTCAACAAGCTGTTGCTGTTAGTTGTTTGTTATTAGCTGTTTAATTACTAGTGTTTGGTAAAATTATATTGAACTATTGTTGTTCGGATTTAAAATGTCTAAAATGGACATTCTTTTAAATTAATCAATGATGAAATTATAAAAAAGAAAATGTGAAAAAATGCTTATAACGTTTCACTACGCCAAAACCCTCTTCAGACGACGGTTCAAAACCGTCGTCCCGCACGATATAAATCTGTCACAGGGCTCGCTGTCATCTGTTAAGGCATCAGACGACGGTCGCCTTCTGTCATCTTTCGAAGCGACAGACGACACGCGCTTCCTAAGCGTCTGTCATCTTTTCCATGCTACAACGACGTTCGACTTTGTTGAAACCGTAGTATTGGATAATTTCTAATGACAGCTTTTTTATATATACCGTTATTGTAGTATGTAAAACCATAGACCTTTTTCTTGTCATACGACATTTTTTATTATTGTTTGTGTCATTGTAGATAAGTTACGATGATAGTTTTCCTCTTTGTTGTTGTCGTTCAAAGATGTTTCAGTTAACGTTGTCTTTAAATTTTTTGTCTTGTGCGTGGATTTCATATGACATTTTTCATTTAATCAAATGTCATAAAATTCAATGAAATTTGACTACGTTAATTGTAAGACGACAGTCCTATTTTTTATTTATGTCATCTTAGCGTTTTAGTCATGACAGTATTTCATTAACCTGGTATCGTGTCACGCATCATAATATGACAATTTTTTTAATTTTGCGCTCATTCATTAATACATTACACGCCAGATTTTTTATCCCAACTGTGTCGCATAACCTGTAACCCTTTAATGCACCTGTACATACTGCAATTGAAATTACATGATACTACTACTCCAATTACAACCAAGCTATAAACCTCATATATATAACTTAACTATCCATTATTTACATAACATGTACACCAGTTGTGCACAATATATACACAGAACCAGTGGGATATCATTGTACACCAAAAAAAGACCCAAAATATGCACAACAACAGTGTACCACAAACCGATTATCATATTGTACGAAAACAGGATTACATACACAATCCATTGTCACTTCAAGTAAAGCACATGATCTGCCCATTTTGTGCGGAGATGATCCAAATCCGAATGGCTGTAAGTCAATCCACACTTGTTTATCCACTACAACACATAAATGCTTTACTATTAGGAATTTGCTCTATATCACTGATAACAACTGCATATATCTGAACATAATATTATGGTAATGAATTATGGTACCTTTGCAACAAAGTTTAATTCCTTATCCATGACGATCTCTCGCATACACAGCATTATCCAAAAACCACATGTTTTATCATCATGTTGCTCAGGTATCCCCTATGGCACGAAATATAATGGTTAGACCCCAAAAAAGACAATATACACTTGCTTGTGTAACTGTAAAACTCACTTGAAGCGGTGTCATCTTCAGCTTGGTCTTCGTCACCTTCCTTGGGTCTTTCTGAGCATAGTAAAACTTCATCGCACTGCAACAAGTGTAACAACATGTGTGCTTATGTGAGTAACTATTTGAATGGCGTACACATTAGAGGCATTTGGTAACTTACTTGCTCACAACATCCGTCCATTCTGTGGAATTTGGCAATCTCCTTTTCAATGGATCTAACCAATATGATTTTTTCTTCTCAATGTCAACAACAGTGAGAGTCCAATATGATCTGCAAACATTATCCATTTCAGCTGTATCAATGTCAGTTAATCAACTGATAAACACACAGTACTAAAAGATTCATAGTTACCCTGAGTTGTAAGGAATAAGGAATATAGAATTAGCACCACCCTGTTTGAACCGATCCATCAACTCCTTCGAGCGGTCCGTTGGAGTTTTCTTAGTTCCAAGAGCAAAAGTGGTACATGGATCAACAAATAACACCCTTTCTTCCATTCGTGCTTTTTTCAATACATGGTATAGATGACTGGGCAAATACATGTATAAGTGTTGATGAAATAGATATCCAAATTAATAAATTTGTGTATTGCATTCATGTACCTCATGTAAAATGTAATTGTGCCTGTGGTCATCTCATGAAAGTGTACCATTGCATATAAATCGCTAGGCATCAATACTTGCATTCGTTCTGCTCCGAACAACTCAGGTCCAAAAGTTTTGGTTATACATTTGATTCCATCCATCATATTGGTTCTCGCCCAGTTGCACAACTTTTGCAATGGGCGTGGTAAATTTGTTGGCAACTTAACGAAATCAATCGCCTCAGCTTCACTATTAACTTTCTTCAAGGCCTTCGCAAAAACTTTTGCTGCCTTCTTTGCCTCCTGATTGCAATAATTAAACACGCATTATACAACCAAAGCAATAATCGAAACACATAATACAACCAACAAAATAAATGAATATTACCTCAACAGATTTGACACTATATAGCACCTTTGGCCATGCTACAATAGACCCCATTGCCTCCCTAACAACTTCCATTTCACCTTTTATCGAGTATGGTAGACATTCAGCTCCATCATCAAATGACACAATCTCCACTCTATAATTGTCCTTTCCCAGTGGTCGCCCATGGATTGTCTGCTCTTCTTGGTCAATGTCTAATTGTATCAATCTGCCATGGGCAACAATCTTCCCACTCCCTTCCACTGATAGTGCAACCTCAATGTCAAGTTCATTGTCCTGATTCAACAATTTCAAATACAACTAATTAACTAAGTATATATAAGTGATAAATTCAACAAGCTGACAATCATAATAACCGTTTACCTCTGAGATCGTTGGAATCTCATATCATGCGCCTTCACCAACAACTTCCTCTTCTATGGTATTAGAGACCTCTAATACCAACTTCTTCTTCGCCACAGCTTCATATTTCCCTAATATCTCCTCTCTATTGATATCATCTCGATTACAACTACCTTCTCCTGATTTGCCATTGTAAGTTGTTGGTGCAGCTGCTGGGGATTCCTCAGTCGTAACCCCCTTGGACACAAGTTTCTCCATTCGATCTAGTTTTTGGACCATTTTCGCTTCAGACTTATTTAACTCAGCTTGATACATCTCATGTATCTTCTTCAATTCTTCATCATGTTTCCTTGTTGACTCTTCCTCCCACTTTGCCCTTTCTGTTTCAAGCAATGCTTGCAACTCCTCAGCTCGCTTCTTTCTTCCCCTCTTCTGACCCGGTAGCTTGAAGAATACTATCGGCTTCACAGCACCCACTCCTCTAACCCTGCCACTGTGTTATGGATTCCCTAATACCTCAGTTAGCACATCATTACTACCTTTGGCTTTAAACACACCTTCAGCCTCCTCCTTTTCCAGTTTCAACTATGGAAATAAACATATATAAATCAATTATACATATGCGTTTTATCAATCACATTGTGTATTTGAATAAATGCTACTTACAATTCTTTTAACCGCCTCCTCTACTTCAGTGTCCTTAAATTTCCTAGTTTGTCTTGCCTTCCCTTTATCCAATATGTGTGCCTGTTGATTTTTTTCACTTCCTCTTTTGATAGCTCTGAGGTCTGCCACATAGTAAAAATAATATCAAAAATCATACAAATCTGAAGTATGAAAATAGACAATAAACGACCATACCATTTCAACCCGGATTCCTCTGTACCCCTTGCGAGACATCCGGTGGTTGTACTTGTTCTTTTGCCGCTTGGATATCTGTGTTGAAACACCTTTCCACATAAGTTTGATTTGAAAAAATGATTTAAGTTAATCCATGATTAAGACAATGAAATTTAAGTGCTTTGATTTAATTGTACTAATGGGTTTGTTCAATATTAAGTATAAAAATATTTATAAGAATAGGAATCAAGTAAGACAGAACATAGTCAGCATGATAACCTAGCACGGGCTGAGTAAAGAATAACTCAGTACGAAAGAAGAAAAGTCTTCTTCAGTATCGAAGCTTACAAATGAAACTGGTCACAGAAGCTGAGTAGAAAGCAACTCAGCATAAAAGAAGAGAAGTCTTCTTCAGAACTATATCTTGCAGAACGAAGCTGACCGTGGAAGCTGAGTAAAAAAAAAGCAACTCAGTATCGGAAATAGCAACGATCAAAGATAATGGCTATCAAAGTCAAGCTGTGTGTTTTTCAGGACAGCACCAATGACCTGTTTGCTAAAAGACAAGATCCGACAGAAATCTGCGCTAAATCAGAAAGCTTTGGAAATATGCATGGATACAGTTTCGAGACGCATGGGTCAACTGTCCGCTAGCTAAAAGATGAAATCTGTGCTAGAAGACAAACCTGCGAGAAAAAGACAAGCCTAGTGTTGTCCTCAGATGAGACTCTAGCAAGTGCACTAGATACAAGTAATAAAGTGATAAGTTAAGTATCGTCTCCACAGGGATTGAGATTCAAATCTAAATCAGAAATTGTTGCTAAATAGCATGTGCTCAAACGTGTTTCTCCTTTTTAATTTGATGGTGTGATGTTGGTTGCATAAGATAAAAGAGATCTAATGCTGTAAGAAATATGATAACTTAGTAATGATTTAGAAGATAGAACAGGCTCGACACTGCCGAACAGGTAGTGCTAAGCCTTACAACAATCTAATGAATACAAGATAATGCCAACGGAGCCAAAGTATCAGTTTTAATGCGAGCTTAAGTCAACTTTCGTGTGTTCTTAAGTTCCTAAGATTTACTAGAACCTTTAGCGTCCTAAAGATACGTTCTTTCTTGCATTAAGAACGAAACTGCATTTCTGATTAAGAAAACCCTTGACACAACCATCTAACTGGTCAGCTTCGAGGTTGGGAGATTAATAGAGATATCGGTGAAGATGCAAGCAGTGTCCTAACATCCATCTAACACATGCATAAATGCCGAAGCATTAAAGTTAAATCCTCATCAATCACAGCATTGGCAAAATACTAAATATTCATTAAAAATGATATAAAACTTACATCACCGGCTCGGCCTGGCCGTGCCCATTCAAAATGGACTAGTCACTCATATCGAGCAGTGAGTAATCGGTAGTTCTTGAAACCTTCAGAGACTCCATTCGAGCTCTCTCTTTTCTGTCTTTAAAAACAACTATTCTATCTCTAAAACTACTAAAGTTCCGAACTCCCTATCTTTCCTTTGCTACGCCTACTTAAAGGAGAAAGACATGGACAAAATTGGTACAACCCGAGTACCTTTTCAGAAATTAAGTCAACTAAAAACTAAAACAAAATAAACTGAAATGATTTAAGATCCTTTTTGACCCTTGAACACTCAAGGGTCGATACTTCATGTCATCATGCTTCTTTGAGTAATGATGCCTCTACACTTCTCCACCTGCTGCTCTGTCTCTGCCTCTGCCACCTCTGATCTGTCGCTGTCCGTCATTGAATAATCCGGCATTTGACCGCTGGACATAAGAAAGGCTCCACTCCTCTTTGGCAGTAGCGAAACAAGCTGTTTCCAGCGTGTTTAACATTTATCTTTACTAATCTGCATAAAGACACTAATCAGTCCTTATTCTTTGCAATATAGCATAAATAACACCCAAATCCCTTATAAATATCATGTTAAACTTAGTCAATTTCATGCCTAACAAATACCCCCAAATTGAACCTTTGCTTATCCTCAAGCAACAAATTGTAATAAGGAATCAGAAGAAGAGTTAGGAATGAAATTTGTTTCAGAGAGTGAAAAAGGGGAACAAAGATTGTTTTGTGCAATGAGGAAATGAACAGATGCATGCTAAGATTTCATCGAAGAGTTAAAGCTTGTCTTAAACATTGTGTCCTTTTTGGTCAAGAACTTCCTTAAATCTTAAAATTTAGACTTCCTCTTTCATAAGGAGTTACCTACTTGCCAGACATGCCTCACTAAGGAATGGAATAATTCACTCACTCTCGAATGGCATTTACTTACCATAGGAAAAAGAATGCGATTTCACTCCTCAGCTCAGACACCACACCCTTAGGGTGCGAGTTTGCCTATTGGTCCCGAATCTAAGGGTCAAAGTTCCTCCAGACATAGTCCAAAGGACTTTATAAAGGTTGTAATGTTAGGCTTAGGTTCTGGTTTGGCAGTGAAAAGCTATTTCAGTGTATGAATTCTGTCTTTTTGCAATTTATTTAACCTACACAGCCTACAATGATTACTGTTATTCACCCTTTTTGCTTATCTACACAACCTGTTTCCTCATAACCCATTACTCTTTTTATTATTTCATTAAGGTTCCTTCCTCCCCACATTATATTCCCAAGTCCTTTCAGTCTTTTCCTAAGCAATATTTGCTCAACCGCTTATTTTTGCATATCTTAAGCACGTGATTTTATTTTAAACGATTGGCTTTTCGAAGCATAAGACAAAACTCAGGGTGTTTTAGAATTTTAAGTGAAAGGAGAGGGCTATCATTCGTGGGTTTTCAGAAAGAGCATGTCATGGCTTGACTTGGTTATCCTAATCATTGGAGTGCAAAGCACAGGTGTCTTTTTGTGTAGCGGAGAGGGTAACTAAATGCCTTTTTCCTCCTATGAAAGTCAGAACCAATCACCATTTCAACAGGGCACCAAGGCAAATTCTCCCTAAAGATAGTGAGCGCTGGCCCACTCAGAAAAGAATCAATGCATACCATAGATGCAATCTTAGGCTCAAGTTCTCACTATATTTAGGAAAATGCAGTAAGGCAAGGGTTACTAATTTTGAAAGAGGAATTAAAAATTTGAAATTTTTTGGAACTTCCTGATTTGGGGACACAAAATGCAAACAAGCAAGTAACACTAAACTACTACATCAAAACATGCACAGTCTGTTCTTTGATTCCCGCTGAACACAAAACAATTGACTAGATGGTGAATAAACAGGCGGAAGAGAAAATGAACACAAACCTCACAATAATTACCAAGGACATATGCAACAGAGATTCTCAAGGGATATTTGTTCTACATCAAATTACTAATTAAACAAACAGAATTTAAAGCATTTATCATGTCATGCCCACATAAATTGTGATACACAATCCCCACCCCCAAATGAAAACAAAACATTGTCCTCAATGTTATTAACACGGCAGTAGATTGTAGAAAAATGAAAGCATAAATATACATGCAGAGCAAAACATGATAGAGTAAGGGTGTTAGAGGTTACCAGATGCTAGGACAGCAACAATTTGGACAGATCAGGCGGGTTGGGAGAGAGAGGAGTTAACCTCTCTATCCACAGTGGCAGGAATACCATCCTCTTTCGAGGACGTACCAGCATTAGCATTAACATTAGCACTAGCAGGTGTTTCAGGCACTTTTCTTACTGGACTCTTTTTAGAAAAACCAGAGGGACTTTCCTTGACATGCTCCTCAATACAAATGGTTTTGAGCATGTCGATCGACCCCTGTTGTGACTCGTATTTTTGTTCCAGGGCGAATATCATTTCGCGGTTTTCCTGATTTTGGGCACACAGGGCATTGAATCGGTCCATTATATCCTCACTAGAAAGCTTTGCACACTTCTGATAGAAGGCTAGGTCCTTTGGTTTCTCGACCTGTTCAAAATCCGATGAGACCGACACTGTTGGGTCGCTTTTCCTTTTTCGGCTTTCTGCTCGCCTTGATGTAACAAAGTCCGACATCCACACCCACTTCCCATTTACCATCTTTTCGAACAACATCTTCTGTAGGCTCCGGAGGTCAATCTGGTCCGGGTGGTTCACAATCGTGGGACGAGAGTGGTCTTCGGGTTTAAAAACTCCGATCGATTCAGCAATCCTAGTGACGATGCTCCCACAACAGATGAGTGAAGAGTTCTTCTTACAGAAAGCGCTGATGTATTCTCCGAACCAGTAGCCTAGATTCATTCTCGGCCCAACTACCATACTCCACAAGGCGGTGAGATCTGCATGTGGCATGGTGGCTTGATTTTCTCGGGCAAATATTGTGCCGGAAATTAGCTTGTGCAAATAGCGGATTGCATAGTCATCAACATTGGAAGCCTTGGACACGCTACCATCATAGTATTTCTGCCCCGAAATCGACTCCTAGAAAGCCGTAGGGTCAAAGACATCTGGCGTCTTGGTGAATGCTTCTTTGTAGCTTTCCGATTCAAGGTCATCATCATCGGCAGCACCTAACATCTGGTCAAAGACATCTGGCGTCTTGGTGAATGCTTCTTTGTAGCTTTCCGATTCAAGGTCATCATCATCGGCAGCACCTAACATCTGGTTGAACAAGTTGAGCGAAGGCCTCTGGGAGTGACCCATGAGTCGGAAGCTGAACTTTCCCTCTTCCTCAGGATCGGTTATCTCCATGTTGTGCTTAAAAGTGGCCAAGAACTCGAGTGTCAGTTCCCAATAGGCAGGTTCTTTCATCTCAAAGAAGCATCCAAAGTGGCCTGCCTCCATGAGTGCGCGCACACGAGCATCAAGCTTTAGCCGCCTTAGGGTTTCCCAACAAACTGTTCGGATGGGTCCGAAGTCAAGCTTAGCCAGCTCTTCGTAGTAAGCCTGCACGGTTGCGTCTTTGAACTGGGAAAGTTTCTTCACCAGTTTTTCGTCTGGAACAAAAGCTACAGTATTGGGCTCCGTCATCTTCCCTTTCGATTTTTCTTTCTTGGATGAGCCCTCAACTTTTACGTGTTTTCCTGAACCACGGGTTCTCATGCTGTGCTCAAGTTTAAATAATATTTCCCAGTGGTAAAGGGCACAGAGCATGGAATGTCTAAATGAAAAGAACGAACGAAGAAAAGAAAAAGAAAAGAAAGAAAAAAAATACAGTGAGCGAATGACCGTAATGAAGTAGAGCTCTTAAGTAGGGAGAGCAGAAACGTCCCGTTGCCAATCTGTCATTATGAGGTCGATTCAGAGGATGCCACCTGGATAGATTGGCAAAACGGCATGTTCATTCGAAATAGGAGCAGGGGTGACGAACGGTCACGATTTAAATTTCGAATTAATTGCTCCCTATTCGTTTGATTTCATCGAGGAACACAGACGAGATGAGTGCCTATGGGGATAGGATTGGACGTCTCTACTTTTTCTGACTTATATTATTTTTTTGCCGCCCAATTTTTCCAAGGTACTGCTCCCCTACGGAACAGGTACATTTGTAAAACTACACCTTTAGGAAAAGGTTTGAGTTTTACCACTGTGCCTGTTCATGAGATACTTATTACGAATCACATTTCTACGTTAAATGAATCTACTACAATTGACACTATTTAACGAAATTAAAATAATTAAAATGCAAAATTACTTGTGCTACAATTAGTGTTTGTAGCGAACACCCTTTTTGTACTTTTACTGGCTTGGGGGGTCCTGGAAATGAACGGTATCAATCTTCCTTGTGTGATCATTCTCTAAATATGGTTTTAATCTCTGCCCGTTCACTTTGAAAGGTTCTTGACCTTCCCTGCCAATCTCAACTGCTCCATGATTAAACACCTTGTGCACCATATAAGGTCCCGTCCATCTTGACTTTAGCTTCCCAGGAAACAACCTGAGTCTTGAATTGTACAGGAGGACTCTCTGACCTTCTTGGAATGTTTTTGTCTGGATTTTTTTATCATGCCACAGCTTGGTCTTGTTTTTGTAATTCACGGCATTCTCATATGAGAACAACCTGAACTCTTCCATGTCGCAGAGTTGAAGTCTTCTCTGATCTCCAACAGCCTGTTGCTCAAAATTTAAGAAAGTTAATGCCCAAAAGGCCCTGTGTTCCATTTCAACAGGAAGGTGACAAGATTTTCCGTATAACAATCTAAACGGAGACATTCCAATTGGTGTTTTATAGGCAGTCCTATATGCCCAAAGAGCATCGTCTAGCTTGTTTGCCCAGTCTCTCCTAGAATTGCCAATAGTTTTTTCTAAAATTCTTTTGACTTCACGATTGGAAATCTCTACCTGTCCACTTGTTTGTGGATGGTATGGCGTGGCAATTCTGTGAGAGACTCCAAGCTTTCCCATCAGCTTCTCGAATCTGGCATTGCAAAAGTGGGTTCCTTGATCACTAATGATCGCTCGTGGGACACCGAATCTAGCAAACAACCTTTTCAGGAATTTCACTACCACACGGGCATCGTTGGTGGGACTAGCCATTGCTTCGACCCACTTGCTCACATAATCTACAGCCACTAAGATATATTTATTTCCTAAGGATGTGGGGAATGGACCTATGAAATCTATGCCCCAGATGTCAAAAATTTCGCAAACAACTATGTTGTTGAGGGGCATAGCATTCCTATTCGAGATGTTGCCTGTTCGCTGGCACTCATTGCAAGTGCTAACGAACAGATGGGCATCTTTGAAAAGCGTTGGCCAGAAAAAACCTGATTGAAGAACCTTGGCTGCAGTTCTGCTAGCGCTATGGTGTCCTCCAGCTTCACGGTCATGACAATGGCTTAGAACATCTTGTCCCTCTTCTTGCGATATACATCTTCGAATAATTTGATCAGCGCACAACCTGAAAAGATAAGGGTCATCCCAAAAGTAATATTTAATTTCAGCAAAAAAATTTCTCCTCTGATTAGTGGACAGTTCGTGAGGCTTGAGCGAACTTGCTAGGTAATTGGCAATATCGGCAAACCATGGCACAGACTGTGCAGTGTATAGATGTTCGTCTGGAAACCTTTCAACAATCTCTGGTTGTTCCTGACTGCCTTGGTGATCAATCCTTGACAAATGATCAGCTGCGACATTTTCTGTTCCCTTTTTATCCCTTATTTCTAGATCAAACTCTTGAAGCAATAATAACCATCGGATCAGCCTCGGCTTAGCATCCTTTTTCGCGAACAAGTATCGCAACGCAGAGTGGTCTGTGTGAACAACAACCTTGGATAGCACTAAGTAGGGTCTGAATTTGTCGAAGGCATACACAACCGCAAGAAGTTCCTTCTCGATAGTTGTGTAATTCTGCTGGGCCTCGTTTAATGTCTTGCTTGCATAGTAAATAGGCCGGAACTTCTTCTCAATCCTTTGTCCAAGAACAGCTCCCACACAAGTATCGCTTGCGTCGCACATCATTTCAAAAGGTTGCTCCCAGTCCGGTCCTGCCAGTATAGGCGAGTTGATCAGCTTGGTCTTTAAGAGCTCAAACGCCTTCACACAGTTTGCATCGAAAGAGAATTCGGCTTCCTTATGAAGTAAAGCCGACAAAGGAAGCGCAATCTTTGAAAAGTCTTTGATGAACCTGCAATTAAACCCTGCGTGCCCCAGAAAACTTCGCACATCTTTTACATTGGTAGGCACAGCTAGCTTTTCTATCACCTCTACCTTAGCTTTGTCCACTTCCATCCCTTTCTCTGAAATTTTATGCCCGAGGACAATTCCTCCCATGACCATGAAGTGGCACTTCTCCCAATTTAAGACCAAGTGAGTCTCCTTGCATCGCACAAGCACAGCTTCGAGGTTGTTTAGACAGCTATCAAATGAGTTTCCATAAACCGAGAAGTCGTCCATGAATATTTCTACGGTCCGTTCCACCATGTCATGAAAAATGGACATCATACATCGCTGGAAAGTGGCTGGAGCGTTGCACAACCCGAACGGCATTCTTCTGTAAGCATAAGTCCCATATGGACATGTGAACGTTGTCTTTTCTTGGTCCTCACTATGAATTGCGATTTGGTTGTATCCTGAATACCCGTCGAGAAAACAATAGAAAGCATATCCTGCTAACCGCTCCAGCATCTGATCAATGAAGGGCAAAGGGAAATGATCCTTCCTCGTGGCTTCATTGAGCTTTCTGTAATCAACACAAACTCTCCACCCTGTAATCGTTCTTGTGGGCACCAACTCGTCTTTCTCGTTGAGGACTACTGTTGTTCCTCCCTTCTTTGGCACAATGTGAACCAGGCTTGTCCACACACTATCAGATATTGGGTAAATAATGCCAGTATCGAGAAGCTTGATCACTTCTTTTCGCACAACCTCTTTCATGTGGGGATTTAGTCTGCGTTGCGGTTGGACAGTTGGTTTGTGCTCCTTTTCCATCAAGATTCTGTGAACACAGACTGCAAGACTAATTCCTTTTATGTCATCAATTTTCCATGCGATTGCATCCTTGTTTCTTCGCAAAACCGCCATGAGTTGCACCTTTTGATCAGGAGTTAACTTTGAGGATATGATGACCGGACTTCCGCTGGGTGGTTCAAGGAA
This sequence comes from Euphorbia lathyris, assembly GCF_963576675.1. Lineage (NCBI taxonomy): Eukaryota > Viridiplantae > Streptophyta > Magnoliopsida > Malpighiales > Euphorbiaceae > Euphorbia > Euphorbia lathyris. The sequence continues at coordinate 29,045,669 of NC_088916.1, read as the reverse complement.
CGAATACTCGAGGTGCGCGGGCAACGGTTTCAATTCCGGTTTAGTCACCGGCACAGTTGGTATCTCTGGTGGTTCTTGATGAGTAGGAACAGTAGGATCGAAAGGAGGTGCCGGTAGGCTGGATTCAATGGAACAGCCTGTTCCTTTGCATATGTTCACATCTTCTCCCAATAAAGTTTCTAAAGTGTCCTATTCCTGCAAAGTGGAAAGACTTTGAAAATCATCCAAGAAACAGCATGTGTCATCATTATTATTTGCACGTCTCATTGCCTCGTTCATCTTAAAGATGATTTCTTCCCCATTAATCCTTAAAAATAATTGTCCCTCGCCTATGTCTATCAATGCCTTCCCTGTGGCTAAGAATGGTCTACCTAGGATGATAGGAACATGCAAGTCTTCATCAATGTCCATTATAATGAAATCAACGGGCAAAATAAATTTCCCTACTTTGACTAGCACGTCTTCCACAACCCCCCTAGGATAGCATACTAAACGATCAGCTAATTGAATAGACATACAAGTAGGTTGGGGTTCTCCTAATCCAAGTTTCGCATATACAGAATACGACATGAGGTTTATGCTAGCCCCTAGATCACATAATGCATTTTCAATATTTAGCTTTCCAATTGAACAAGGAATCGAAAAACTCCCTGGATCTTTTAGCTTCTTGGGTAGCTGCTGCTTGTTTTGGAGTATTGACGAACAATCTCTGTTGAGTTGTATCATGGAAATGTTCTCCAGCTTCTTTTTGTTCGACAGGATGTCTTTGAGGAATTTGGCGTATGTCGGCATCTGTGCCAGTGCTTCTACGAAAGGAATGTTGATGTGTAACTTCCTTAAGGTATCCAACACTTTCGAATTCTGCTCTTCCAGCTTCTTGTTGATAAGACGCGTTGGATATGGCACATGTGGGACATACGGCGGTGGTGGTTTATACATTCTTTCGCCCTCCTCTTGATCCGGCTTACCTGTGTAGTTTGCCTTCCTTGTTCCTTCATTACTAGGAACAGCATGTTCCTGCTCCCCTTCAGCTTCCTTGGACGTTCCTGCACACTCAGCATTCTTATCAGTCAAAACAATTGGTTGAGTTTCCTTACCAGACCTTAGGGTGATTGCTATGACGTCGCCTTTAGGATTTGGCTCTATGTTGCTTGGCATTATTCCCTTTCCTTTTGACGTGGATACAGCTATCTGGTGAACTTGTGTCTCCAGATTCTTGATCGACGCCTGTGTCTGTTTCATGAACTGCATCATCATTGTTTTCATATCTGGCTCTACGTCTTCCTTTGGTGGCACATGTTGCTTGTATTGCTGCTGAGGTTATCGTTGGTACTGTCCTCCTTGCTGTTGTTGATACCTTGGCTGGTCTTGATACCGTGGTTGTCCCAGCTAGTCTGGTTGGCATGTCCATCCAAAATTTGGATGGTTCTTGGTTTCAGAGTTGTATGTGTTAGAATAACGGTTAGGCTGGTTCCTTTGATTATACCCTGCGTAGTCACATTCAGCCTATGTGCCCTTTCCTTGCTTAACTCCGGGACAGTTTATGTTGAAATGAGCTCCTCCGCAAAAATCACAAATGTCATTGAATGGTGGTTCATTGTGGATTGAAGACACATTTATCTTTCCCAGCTGTCGAGCAAGCTGTTCTACCCGACTTGTTAGTTTTGACACACCATCATCATTTCCCATCTTCTTCCCTTCACTTCTGGCTGAGTGCCAGTTGTAACTTGTGCTGACTACCTTCTCAATAAGGTCATACAAAGCCTGTGGCTCAAGATCTTCTGGATTACCATTAGTAATGGATTCGATTTGAATTTTGTAAATGTTGGTCACACCATTGTAGAAATTTTGCACTTGCATCCACATAGGGATACCATGATTTGGCACCCTTCTCAATAACTCTTTATATCTCTCCCAGGCTTCTGCCAGCGACTCATCCTCTTCTTGTATGAACCGAGACACTTCATTTCTCAGTTTTATGGCTTGTCGTGGTGGGAAATATTTCATTAGAAAAGCTCGCGACATCTCTTCCCAACTTGTGATTGTTCCTGGCTGTAAATTTCTTAGCCATGTTCTTCGCTTTATCCCTTAGGGAAAAAGGAAACAGCTTCAATCTGATTACATCGTCAGAAACACCTCTGTTCGATCTGAATGTGTTGCACAACGTGATGAATTCTTGAATATGCCCATTTGGATCTTCAGATTGAAACCCATTAAATTGTACGGAGGCCTGGATCATCTGTATCATGGACCCCTTTACTTCGAACATGTTGTTCCCCTCGTTGGGTAACACGATACATGATGAATGTCCCTCTGTGGTTGGCCTCGAATAATCTCTGATTCGCATAACAGGAGGGTTGTTATTCTCTCCTTCTTCTTCTTGGTTTGGTTGAACTGGTTGTTCGGGTGGTACCCTTCCAGCCATTCTTCTCTCTCTTTGTCTTTCTCTCTGTCTAGCACGTCGGGCTCCCGCTCTGTTTCGTCTACATGTTCTCTCTAACTCGAGATCAATAGGAAAAACAGGAGGTCCAGCTCTACGCATAAACAGGTTAAGAACTTCTTTGTTTACTGCACGCCTTAGCAAATGGATTAAAAACACCCTGTTTCACAGAAATTTCAGATAAATTTTGTTGCTTTCAATCCCCGACAACGGCGCCAAAAACTTGTTGTCCTCAGATGAGACTCTAGCAAGTGCACTAGATACAAGTAATAAAGTGATAAGTTAAGTATCGTCTCCACAGGGATTGAGATTCAAATCTAAATCAGAAATTGTTGCTAAACAATGTGTGCTCAAACGTGTTTCTCCTTTTTAATTTGATTGTGTGATGTCGGTTGCGTAAGATAAAAGAGATCTAATGCTGTAAGAAATATGATAACTTGGTAATGATTTAGAAGATAGAACAGGCTCGACACTGCCGAACAGGTAGTGCTAAGCCTTACAACAATCTAATGAATACAAGATAATGTCAATGGAGCCAAAGTATCAGTTTTAATGCGAGATTAAGTCAACTTTCGTGTGTTCTTAAGTTCCTAAGATTTACTAGAACCTTTAGCGTCCTAAAGATACGTTCTTTCTTGCATTAAGAACGAAACTGCATTTCTGATTAAGAAAACCCTTGACACAACCATCTAACTGGTCAGCTTCGAGGTTGGGAGATTAATAGAGATATCGGTGAAGATGCAAGCAGTGTCCTAACATCCATCTAACACATGCATAAATGCCGAAGCATTAAAGTTAAATCCTCATCAATCACAACATTGGCAAAATACTAAATATTCATTAAAAATGATATAAAACTTACATCACCGGCTCGGCCTGGCCGTGCCCGTTCAAAATGGACTACTCACTCATATCGAGTAGTGAGTAATCGGTAGTTCTTGAAACCTTCAGAGACTCCATTCGAGCTCTCTCTTTTCTGTCTTTAAAAACAACTATTCTATCTCTAAAACTACTAAAGTTCCGAACTCCCTATCTTTCCTTTGCTACGCCTACTTAAAGGAGAAAGACAGGGACAAAATTGGTACAACCCGAGTACCTTTTCAGAAATTAAGTCAACTAAAAACTAAAACAAAATAAACTGAAATGATTTAAGATCCTTTTTGACCCTTGAACACTCAAGGGTCGATACTTCATGTCATCATGCTTCTTTGAGTAATGCCGCCTCTACACTTCTCCACCTGCTGCTCTGTCTCTGCCTCTGCCACCTCTGATCTGTCGCTGTCCGTCATTGAATAATCCGACGTTTGACCGCTGGACATAAGAAAGGCTCCACTCCTCTTTGGCAGTAGCGAAACAAGCTGTTTCTAGCGTGTTTAACATTTATCTTTACTAATCTGCATAAAGACACTAATCGGTCCTTATTCTTTGCAATATAGCATAAATAACACCCAAATCCCTTATAAATATCATGTTAAACTTAGTTAATTTCATGCCTAACACCTGGTGTCTGCCGAATTCAGACGACAGGATTGGCCTGCAAATCTAAAGCTGACCAGAACAGTGACGCAAGCAAAGAGCCGTTTGAATTCAATGGATAGATCCGAATTCAAATGATTGTGTCTTCATATTTCATCTATAAAAGGACAAGTACACTTTGTGGATCCTTTGCCGAAAATACAAATGAAAAAGAGCATACATACAAAGCACATCAAAACAAGAAAAAGATCTTACACCAAATGTCCATTTCTGTGTAAAAGCTAGATTGATTTTGTAATCATCTAAAGTGTTCTTTGTCTGAAAAAGAACAAGTTTGTATCAATTATAAAATTGAGAGAGTTGTGCTGAGTACTCGGTTTTAAGTACTCAGTGGTAGAGAAATCTAGGTGTTCGGTTATAGCACTTAGTAGGAGTTGAGTAGACGAATAGAGGACGGTACTCTTGCATATTCAACTCCCTTGTAAATAGTTTGTGCTCTACCTTTAAAGAGCTCAATATTGGATTGAAAAAGCCCGGAGGGATTCTGGGGACTAGACGTAGGCGGAGAGGCCGAACCAGGATAAGTCGTGCTGAGTAATTTCTAACTCTCTCAATATATATCTGTATGTGTTGCTTGCTATATTTACTCAGTATATAAATTGTTTAAGCTGACACTGAGTAAATCAGAGTGCTGAGTTGGAAGCTGACCATAAAAGTGTCATTTCCCAACTCGCAAGTAAAACAGCTCTGGTCAGTATCTGACTAAAGCCGTCTTACGCCTCACTCGGCCGTGCTGACCAAAACTGAGTTGTGAAACTCAAAGAATTATATTAAGTCAGCATAATTAAAAAGAAAAAGTTATATTAGTTCCTAACCCCCCTTGGAACTAATTACATGGGACCAATAAGTGGTATCAGAGCCTAATAGCTCACTACTCAAAGATATAACTATCTTAAGCTGATCCCGATAAATGGCTGAGAACAGCACTCGTTTCCTTCCAGCGAACCAAACAACACAGATACTCCCTGAGGGATTATCAATTAGTCGGCCTCCCTTGTTTTTCGGATCAAATTATACATTTTGGAAAAACAGGATGAAAAACTTTATTCAAGCTACAAACATGAGTGTGTGGCTTGCAATAGTTCAAGGCCCATATGTGCCGTACAAAATTGTTGACAACAAAAAGGTTGTCAAGAGTGAAACTGAGTGGTCGGAAGTAGACCTTAAAAAATTACAAAATAATGTTTCGGCTATCAATATGCTTCACTGTGCTCTAGATGCTGCAGAGTACAATAAAATCTCAGGTTGCGAGTCAGCACAGGAGATATGGAAAAGGCTGGAGGTGACCTATGAAGGCACAAGCAAGGTCAAGGAGTCCAAAGTGAACCAACATATGAGACTGTATGAGCTATTTGAGATGAATGAAAACGAAGACATCTCGGAGATGAACTCAAGGTTCACCGACGTTATAAATGAGCTCAAAAGGCTCGGAAAGAATTTCACCGAAGAGGAACAGGTGAAGAAAATATTGAGAAGTCTCCCCAAAAGCTGGCAAGCTAAGAAGACAGATGTGGAAGAAGCTCAGGACTTGACCACGTACAAATACGATGAGCTGATCGGATCCCTGCTGACTTATGAGATCTCCATGAAAATTTTTGATGCTAAAGAGAAGTCAGAAGACAAGAAGCAGAAGTCACTTGTCATGAAAGCTGACTCAACCGAAGCTGACTCATCAGATGATGAGGAAATGGCCATGATCACAAGGAAGATGAAGAAGTTGTTCAGAAAGAATGATAAAAATAGCAAGAAGCCATACAAAAGAGGTGATAGGTACAAAGCTGAGTCCAGTGACAACAGATATAAGAAGGACAGCTCCAAGCCCGTCACATGCTTTGAGTTCCATCTGATGCGCCTCCCGTAAAGGAGACTCACTAAGGGATAAGTGTACCCCGTCATTATCAAGTAATAAAATTCTGGAAAAGTCCAGGTATCGTCCACAGGATTTATTTCTGCAAGTATCAAGCTACTTGGTCTCACGTGTTATCTAGGCTTTGGGGGTTTTGAGTTTTGGTTTTGCTTAAGTTAATCTACTCCTAGGTTGAATTATACTACTCCTAGATAAGTTATCTAATTCTGACTAAGTTATTCTACACCTAATTGAGTTACTCTACCCCTAATTAAGTTAAACTACTCCTAGGTGATCTTTTACCAATGTAATTATCCGAATGAACATGAAGGGATACGATGATAATGAAAATAGATTTATTTAGACAACGGAATTAAAACCCAATTTAAGTCACTTGTGTCCGATGCGATTAACCCTACCTATCCTCCTGAGGTCCCTAGTTCGTGATTCCCTTGTAAGGCCGAAACTAGCTCTAAGGCTCAGCAATTTGGGCTTAATCTTCTATAGGGTCGTCAATCCTATAGGCACTGACTAAGTCAGATTCAGCTCGCAATATGTGCCAACTTAATTTTGGGATTATCGAATGAGTTAAACCAATCAGACAAAGCGTAAGACAAAGATTAAAGCAATAAAACAATTGAATAAACAAAACTATAATATATATCAAAGATGAAAAGTATTGTCACGAAGATACAATGAGCCTAGGATTCATAACATGGATCAGAGGCTAGACAGAATATAAAAGAAGAAAAATCCCTTTTAGGGAACCTGTCTACCAATGCAGGCGTCTTCCTAGGACTTAAGGATGGAGCTTGAGCAATCCTCGGTGAACGGAGCTTCGGAGGTGTCTTCAATGGAGGTTTGAAGGATATGGAGGAGGTGGAGAGGATTTCTCAAGGTGAAAGCTAAGAAAATTACAAAGATAAAAGATATTGAATTTACAATGGAAAAGTTCTATTTATAGTTGTAGCTCGGGCCCTCTTTTTGACCTATTTCGTATCCTTGTGCAGGTGGGAAGTCGTGGGACCGGTCGTGGAGTCATGGGGTCAAAACTGACTTTTTTAACCAATTCCCGCAGGTCAGCTCGCCGAGCAGGGCGCACTACTCGGCGAGCTGGCCCCCAGCTCGCCCGAGCAGGCCCCTGGAGGCCTGCTCGCCCGAGCTGGCCTATAATGGCCAGCTCGTCGCGAGCTGGCATGGCCAGCTCGCCCGAGCAGGCCCCTAGAGGCCAGCTCGGCGAGCTGGCCTAAAAAGGCCAGTTCGACGAGCCGTTTTGCCCTGCACGCTTCCGCACTGTTGCTCGATGTTCCACGATGTAATTTTCGCCCGAATTTATCCCTGCGCATGCACGAAAACTCCAAATAGCATTAGTCTCGAGGCTAAATTGACCCGCCAATCGCTCATTTTAAGCAAACGCTCCGTTTGGTGCGACTTTTGGCGGATCAATTAGCTATAAAAGATAACGGAATTATAACATACATGCCATTTTGGCCTTATTTGCCTAAAATGATCAGAAAACAAGCCTAAACAACAAAAAGTTAATAAAACATTTCCAATTCCTAACTAACTCACACAAAGGCATATAAATGCGAGAATTGCTCGCTTATTCATGAAATAACACTAAAAACCGTCCTAAAACCATACCCAAAGATAGGGGTTTTTGACCCCTATCAAACCTCCTTACACTTAAAACTTTACTTGTCCCCAAGTAAACTAAAAAACTAAACCCGCAATCACAAGCAAGCTAGAAAACCTCCCGGTTTGACTAGGTGCTTGACACAATTTCGAGCATCTGTAATTACATGCATTCGGAAATACAAAGTAGAGACACGATATCCAAAAGCCGCATTTCAATTATCATAGGTCATATGTTTTAAGAAAAAGGACACATGTTCAATTAAACGAGCTTAAGGGGATCGCTAAGTAAAACACCTCACCATAGGTAGTTCACTCATTTCACACAATTTTGGTGGCTAAAGTGTTTACTCTCGGCTTATGTTCTTGCTTAGGATCACGTTGACTTTGCACGTTCATCCGAGTTCCTCTACTATGCTATATGACTCCGATGATATCAAAAACAGCCTCGAATTGGGGTTGTAATGTGGTTAGAGGGTTAAAGGTACAACAAGGGTTAATAGTTCTAGCGCTAGAAAAACAAAGTTAGAATGGCTTTAGCAAATATGAAGTGATTGAGCTTTTTATTCGTTATTTTTTTGATTTGAGACGTTTTGATTTTAAGAACTGGGGAATGAAGTTCTCCCTTTTTGTTCGTCTCTTTTCTTTTCTTTTTCTGTTTTTCTTTTCTTTTTCTGTTTTTTCTTTTTCTTTTTCTCTTTTTTTTTGGATAGTGATGCTCATTCACTTCTTAGCCTTTTGGCTTGCTACTATGATGCCATAAACAAAGATAAAGCGCTAGAAGAAAACAAAGGCTCAATGCGAGCTTTGCAAAAACTTGGGTTAACTAACAAACCAAGTGATGGTTTGCAAAAAATTGGGTTAGAACGAAAGAAAAATCTACAAACTACAAAAATACAGGCTCAAAGGGGCTTCCTAGAGTAGATGAAAAAGAAAAAATAAGGTAAAGAAAAGGGTTGATTCTAATGAGGCTGATTTCATCATCTACCATCTCAAATCATTGCATGTAGGTTCAACACAGTATTAGGTGCAAAATCTGTAATCTTTCCACAAGTCAAAGCATTCACACAAAAATGTCAAGAAAAAAAGCTTTTTGATGTTCGCTCTTGGGCTCAAATTCAACTCACAATTCTTTGGGTTTCAATTTTGTGTTTACTAGTTCTCCCCAAACTCAAGTTTAACATCACATGCCTTCAATTCTTAAGTTATCTACCTAAGTAATGATTTTAGCATTTCTTCAAAAGTAGGGTCTAAATGCAAACTTTAGCTCATGCTTTTACAGATACAAGGATTGTGTCCTACACCTAAACTAGTTGTCATGCAAACTTGGATTCGGTTCTCAGCCCTCAAGGAAAAACAACGAAGTTTAGATTCGAAGGAGGTTCACGATTTTAGGTCCTAAACATGCAAAACATAAATAAAACCCGAAAACGCTAAACTAAACTAGACACGACGCAACAAAAATTTAAAAATTATACAAATTTTTGTAAGTTTGTCTACCCCTCCTCCTCACACTTAAATCATGCAATAAGTTCCAACCTTGCATACAAAACCATCAAGCGCATGTGCAAAAAGTTAGGGTGGAGAAGACAACTTACTGATTTTATCGCAATCGTCAAAAACTTGATGATTTGCGGTGCTAATTTTATTATTATTATTTTTATTTTTTTATTTATTTATTTAGCTCCGTTCGGAAAAAATCTCGAAATGTTGCTTATCTCGGCCGAGCACGGGTGCCCGGCAGGCTGCGCGGAAGTGCCCAGCGGGCTGCTGGGCGGCAGTGCCCAACGAGCTGCTGGGTGGCAGTGCCCAGCTCGCCCGAGATGGGGTGCCCGGGGCAAAATTACGTTTTTTTTTCAGCTCGTCGCGAGCTGGCAGGCAGAAGGTCCGAATTTTTTTTTTATTCTAAACCCGAACACTTAAAAAAAACGTAAAAGAAAACTAAACAACTAAACTAAAAGATCAAAAATAAACCTGAAAAGTTTTATTAAAACTTGGGTTGCCTCCCAAGAAGCGCTACGTTATAGTCGGTGAGCTCGACGTAGAGTTCATTCCTAAGTATAAGCTTCTATCCGCGTTAGGAACTCGAATTCCTTAACAAATAATCCGTACCTAAAAAACGGATTAAGAGCCTCAAATGAGTTAAATAAAAACAAGAGGCCCAATTTAAACAGATTATGAAAACGTTTGCTTTGCTCCCTTTTGGATTCTCTTGGTAGGTCGAAGAGAATGAAAACTTCTGAATAAGGAGTAAATCCAAACTTTTCTAACTTTTGAGGAAAAGATAGTTGAGATACACAAGTTTTGATTTGATCTTTTATCTCTATCATATGATTTAGAATTTCAGATTTTGAACCAGGGTTGCTTACCGCTTTCGGTTCCTCACTTACCTTGAGCGGTGCATGTGACAGTGGACTTGGTTCTACCTTTTTATCGTTCCTCAAAGAGATGGCTCGAGCTAATTCCCTTTGTGGGATTTCTATGTTTTCCTTTATGCTTGGGGGAGCATCTCGGGATTGCTCTTGCATCTCATGGTTTATTTGAGCCAATTGGTTGCTCAAGTCCTTGCAAACCTCCTCATTGATTGTTGTTGAAACACCTTTCCACATGATTTTGATTTGACAAAATTATTTAAGTAAAATTAAATATATTCTAAACACACTAAGGTTAAATGCTTTGATTTATTACACTAATGTGTTTGTTCAATGTTGAGTTAAATTGTTTATAAGACATAAAGACTAAAAGGCTTAAAGCCCAATACGGAAGTCAAAGCCCAAGTCAAACAGATCAAGACAACTCGGCCCGCGTGTGCAAAACGCTGTCGTTATATATAAAACGCAGCTCAGCGGAAGAAGGATCGAGAAGACCTTCGTTGAACAACTTCGGAACGAAGCTGCTAAGTTGTATCGACAAAGAGTACAAGACACTAGCTAAGCAAGAACAACTTCCAGACAAAGTATTTCTACTTTGGGTAAAGTTCAGAAGACACAGAAAGTTGTCTAGTTGACCTTACCATAAATGGAGAGACATTCTGCTGAACTGACTAAAAGCTGCTCAGCACTGACCGAAGACAGAAGATACTTGAATCTGATTGGCCGAGACCACTAAGCAGGACTGAGTGACAACGACAGGAAGCCGTTTCCCTCCAACGGTTATTTCGAAATTCGAAATGACTGATGCCTCAGATGTCTCTATAAATAGGGCCTTTCAGTGCTTCATTCACACAGAACTTTATCAAGCCATTACGCTGACCAAAATTCTACTCAAAGTTCTGTGAGAAAAAGCAAAGCAAATACTTACACCAAATTCTATATCTTTCGTGTAAAAGTCTAGAGTGATTATTCAATCATCTAAGGTGTCTTAGCAATTGTTGTTTAGGACAAATCTTTATCATTTCTAGAGATTAGAAAGGAGAGACTGAGTACTCGATTATAGTACTCAGCGAGAGATTAGGAGTGAGTAGAGGTATAGAGGAAGGTACTCTTGTTATACTCAGCTTCTAACTTGTAAAAGGTTTGATGCTCTACCGTTAAAGAGCTCAGTAGAGAATTCGAAAGCTCGGAACGTGTTCCGGGGACAGGACATAGGCTTAGAGGCCGAACCTAGATAAATCTGCTGAGTAACATCTTTCTAACCTTAAACTCCTTAATATATATATTGCTTGCTTAAACAAAACTGACCAAGTAAAGAGGTCACGCTGAGTTGTGTACATTGAGTATCTGAGTTCAGGAATAGACTCAAGTGCTATCTCCTGACTCAAAGAAAGAAGCTGACTTAGTCACCAGTTGACTAAGCTAGTGTCTTAATTTACTTAGCGCGCTGTGTAATCATTTTTCAAAGAAAAAGAAGTCAGCCTTAACGTACTAAAATTTTAAATAGTTCCTATCCCCCCCGTTGGAACTAACTTGCTACGTTATAAGGGACCAACAAGTGGTATCAGAGCTTAAAAGCTCACTGTGAAAGGTTTAACTACCTTGAGCTGATCCCCACTATGGCTGAAAACAGCACTCAGTTTCTCCCAGGAAACCAGACAACTCAGATTTTACCTGAGGGGTTGTCCATTACTCGGCCTCCCCTATTCTTCGAGTCTAACTACACCTTCTGGAAGAATAGGATGAAAAACTTTAGTCAGACAACAAATATGAGTGCATGGCTTTCAATAGTCCAAGGCCCCTTTGTTCCTGTTGAAGTTGTGGCTGGCCAAACAGTTGTCAAAGCTGAGGCCAAATAGACAGAGGATGATCTCAAGAAGCTACAAAATCACGCTTCGGCTATAAATATGCTTCACTGTGCGCTTGATGCTGCAGAATATAATAAGATATCAGGTTGTGAGTCAGCGCAAGAGATCTGGAAGAAGCTGGAGGTCACCTACGAAGGAACCAACAAAGTGAATGAGTCCAAGGTGAACCAGCAGATGAGACTATACGAGCTGTTCGAAATGAACGATGATGAAGGAATCTCTGAAATGAATGCAAGGTTTACAAACATCATCAACGAGCTCAAGAGACTTGGGAAAATCTTCACTGAGGAAGAACAAGTCAAGAAGATTCTTAGGAGTCTTCCTAAAAACTGGCAAGCAAAGAAGACCGTTGTTGAGGAAGCTCAAGACTTAACCACTTATAAGTATGATGAACTCATCGGCTCACTGCTGACCCATGAGATCTCGATGAAGAATTTCGAGGTGAAGGAAAAGTCTGAAGACAAGAAGCAAAAGTCTCTTGTCATGAAAGTTGACTCCACTGATGGAAGCTTAACAGACAATGAAGAGATGGCTATGTTTACCAGAAAGATGAAAAGGCTGTTCAAAAAGAATGACAGATATTCTAAGAAGCCTTATAAAAAGTTTGATAAGTACAAAGCTGACTCCAGCGACAACAAGTACAAGAAGGACAGCTCAAAGCCCATTACTTGCTTTGAATGTCATCAAACTGGCCATATCAAGTCAAGCTGCCCCTCGCTGAGGAAAGAAAGAAAGAACGGCAAGAAGGCAATGGTGGCAACCTGGAGTGATAGTGATGATTCATCATCATCTGAAGCTGATGCCACTGAGTCAGCGAAGATTTGTTTCATGGCTGACGAACTTGCTGAGCCATGTGCTTCTGAGCATGCTGACCCCTCCATTGCATATGATGATGAGGAACAGTCAACTGAGGTAATATCACTACCCTTACTCAGAAATGAAATGGTAAATGCCCTGAGTGATCTTTACACACTTGTCAAAAAGTGTAATAAAAATGTTAGAGCACTCAGCAGGCGATGTGACGAGGTTGAGGAGGTCAAACTGAGTGACCTTCGATATCTTCTTCAGGACAACTCAGATTTGCATAGTAACATTGGAATTATGCAAAAGTTTGTCTCTGAGGTCCAATCAGATTCTAAGAAACTAAGAAAGGACGTCACATCCATTCAGAACCAACTAAAGGTTCGAAACAAAAGAAATATTCCTCTGAATGCTCAGTACCGAAGTACTGGTCAGCAGAGATGAAATCCTCAGCGGAATGTCCAATGTGACTTCTGTGGGAAGAAAGGACACACCACAAAGGTGTGCTGGCACGCTCAGCACTGGGTTGCTGACCAGTCAGTGAGAAATCCTAAATGGAAGATCAGTTGTGACTTCTGTGGAAAGAGTGGCCATACTGTCCAAGTATGCCGTCATAAAATAAAATATGATGCTTTACCTGTTGAACCTAACAAGCAATGCCCCAAAAAGAATTGGGTACCTAAAAGTAACTAGTTACATTACAGGTAAGCCTGAGATGTGCTGAGAAGTCAAATATGTGGTATATTGACAGCGCATGCTCAAGGCATATGACTGGTGATGAAACTCAGTTCATCACATTCGAGCGTAAACGAGGAGGAAGCGTAAGTTTTGGAGACAACAAAAAGGGTAAGATAGTAGGATCAGGAACCATTGGAGGTAATCCTACTATTGAGTCAGTCTCCCTAGTCAGCGGACTCAAATATAACTTACTCAGCGTAGCTCAGCTATGTGACAATGGGAGAAAAGTTATATTTGACGACACTGGATGTAAAATATTCGAGGGTAAAACTAATGAGTTAATTTTAACTACCCCTCGCATTGATAATGTCTTCATGCTGAACTTAGAGAAAAAGTTTTCAAAAACTGTATGCTTAGTTTCAAAGGAAGAAAATTCCTGGCTATGGCACAGGAGACTTGGTCATCTAAGCATGGACCTCCTGGCCAAATTAGCAAGAAAGCAATTGGTTGAGGGACTGTCAGAACTTAAATTTGAAAAAGATCAACTATCCCACGCTTGCCAAGCTGGAAAAAAAACCAAACAATCTTTTCATAGTAAAAATATTGTCTCAACTAAGCGTCCGTTAGAGTTACTACACTTGGATCTCTTCGGTCCAGTCCAGCCGCTGAGTCTGGGTGGAAGAAGATTTTCCTTGGTCATTGTAGATGACTTTTCTCGGTACACTTGGATCATCTTGCTGAGTAGCAAGGATGAGACCTTTGAGACATTTTCAAATTTGGTTAGAAAACATGAAAATGATAAAGACCTAAAATTGGCCCACATCCGAAGTGATAATGGTGGAGAATTCAAAAACCAACAGTTTGTTGAATTCTGTGAAGCCAGCGGCATTGGCCATAATTTTTCTGCTCCTAGAACGCCTCAACAAAATGGGGTTGTTGAAAGGAAGAACAGAACCTTGGTTGAAATAGCCAGGACAATGCTGAGTGAGCATAGGCTTCCAAAGTACTTTTGGGGAGAAGCTGTTAACACAGCGTGCTATATTCTTAATAGAGCTCTTGTTAGACCTATACTAAAGAAAACCCCCTACGAACTTTGGAAAGGACGAAAGCCCAACATTGGATACTTTCGAGCCTTTGGCTGTAAATGTTTTATTTTAAACACCAAAGATAGCTTAGCTAAGTTTGACTCAAAAGCTGATGAGGCTATCTTTTTAGGCTACTCAACAAACAGCAAAGCATACAGAGTTTTCAATAAACGAACTCAAGTCTTAGAAGAGTCAGTACATGTCGAGTTCGACGAAACTAACCATGCAGGAAGATATCTGCCGCTGACCGAGGATGATCCACACTCAGTACCCGATGATCAAGATACAGCCGCTGAGCCATTCCCTCAAGGGCTGACCAAAGGTAAAAGTGAATCTCAAATTGTTTTCACTAACCAGTCTACACCTGCAGAGATTGTTGAAACACAGACAGCACAAGACATCAATCTACCAAAGGAGATAAGGATAACAAGAGGACACACAGAGAGTGTTATTCTTGATGCCGCTGAGAATACCCTGATGACAAGAAATCAACTCAGGAGATACCTCAGCAACGTAGCCTTCGTCTCAGTTTAGGAACCAAAGAACTTCGCTGATGCTGAGGAAGATGAATTCTGGATGAGCGCAATGCAAGAGGAACTTGACCAATTCAGAAGAAACGATGTATGGGAGTTAGTGCCACATCCAAGGAGTCAGAAGACCATTGGAACAAGATGGGTCTTCCGCAACAAGCTGGATGAGCAAGGAAATGTAGTCAGGAACAAAGCAAGGCTTGTAACTCAGGGCTACAGTCAGCAAGAAGGTATTGACTACGGTGAGACCTTTGCCCCAGTGGCAAGGCTAGAGTCTATTAGAATTTTATGCGCTTATGCAAGTTATATGAACTTTAAACTGTTTCAAATGGATGTTAAGAGTGCATTCCTTAATGGAGTTATAAACGAGGAAGTTTATGTTAATCAACCTCTAGGGTTTGAGGATCCTAAATTCCCAAACCACGTTTATAAACTCAAAAAGGCTCTGTACGGCCTCAAGCAAGCACCCCGTGCTTGGTATGAGAGGCTGGCCAGTTTCCTGTTGACTAGAAACTATGTCAGAGGCAAAGCTGATACAACCTTATTCATTAAGAGAAAGGGTAAAGATACCCTGCTGGCTCAAATATATGTTGATGATATTATTTTTGGTGCTACTAATGAGTCAATGTGCAAGGAATTTAGCAAGCAAATGCAGACTGAGTTTGAAATGTCAATGATGGGAGAACTCAACTTCTTCCTTGGACTTCAAATCAAACAAGGGAAAAATGGCATCTTCATCAGTCAAGCTAAATATGCCAAGGAGATATTGAAGAAATATGATCTTGAAAATTGCAAGCCAATATCTACTCCTATGGGCACTGACACTGTCCTTTGTGCTGATGAGAATGGTAAGTCGGTAGACAGCAAATTGTATCGAGGTATGATAGGCTCTCTACTTTACTTAACAGCAAGTAGACCGGACATTCAGTTCTCAGTATGCTACTGTGCTAGATATCAATCTAACCCTAAGGAATCTCATTACATAGCTGTAAAAAGAATCCTTAGATATTTGCAAAGCTCAGTGAACGCAGGATTATGGTATCCCAACACTCATGGTTTGACACTCGTTGGATACACTGACGCTGACTATGGACGAGACAAGCATGAACGAAAAAGCACCTCTGGAGGATGTCACTTCTTAGGAAGCTGTCTTGTATCCTGGTTCAGCAAGAAGCAGGCGTCAGTAGCCTTGTCTACCACTGAAGCTGAGTACATTGCTGCTGGACACTGTGTTGCTCAAGTCCTATCGATTAAGCAACAGCTTGAAGACTATGGTGTTCAAACAAAGATAATTGAGGTCAAATGTGATAAAAAAAAGTGCAATTGATCTATCAAAGAACCCAATTCAGCACAGTAGGATGAAGCATGTCAGCATAAGACATCACTTCATTAGAGACCATGTACTCAAGGGTGAGATAAAGCTGACCTATGTCCCAACGGATGAGCAGCTTGCGGATATCTTCACAAAGCCACTGGCTCGTGAGCAGTTCAGCATACTAAGAGAAGCCATTGGTATGTTTAATCCTCTTCAGTAAATTCCAACTCTTAATATATATTCATGCTGAGTGAATTACCATGCTGAATGACTTATGCTATTACTTGCTGAGTGGATAGATGTATGCTGAGTGTTTAATGCTAAATGAATGAATATCACATACTGAGCAAATATGCGCACTGAGTAGTTATCTCAAACTGAGCAACCAACTACTTAAACCATCCGTTTGTATAAAACTGACTACTCAGAATATAGAACGTTTATAATTCTAAACGCTGAGTACAGGATCCGTTGCATTTAATGCTAAAGCACGCGAATAGCCACCTAGGATGACGTATACGCCGAATGTGTCATAAATGCCAGGATCATTGTCGGTTGACAATCCCAAGGAAAAACTGACACATGGATTCGATAAGATCCACCTTTCACAGCTATAAATAATAGGCAAATCCCCATTTTTATCTCTTTACACTTACCGAATTCTCTGGCATAAGCATTCTCTCTCTAAAAACTCTTAAAACTTCCAAATCCCTCTCTAAAACTATGACTAAGGTTTCCGTGAACATCTCCGGTGCCGGTCACCCTAAGACCAGTTCCGATGAACCTTCCAGGCATTCTACTCCGCCTGAAAAAACTAAGGCCACTACACCGAGCAAAGGCAAAGCTGGCCAAGCCACCTCCTCTAAAGGAAAGCCGACCAAAGACAGAACCTATACTAAGGTCTTCGAAGACGTTAGAGAGTGCAAGATAGACTTCTCAAGATGGTTCTCTGAGGCTTTCGTAACAACCGAGCAACCATTCTGTGAATGGATATCGAAGAATGGCTGGACCGAGCTGTTCTCAATCAGAGATCCAACTTACCCTGACTTAGTAAGGGAATTCTACCATAATCTGCGGGTTGCTGACGATAACCAGAACTACCTAGTAACTGTGGTAAAAGAGAAAACAATCTTTATCAACCCTACCTACCTTGCCAACTTGCTGAAATTGAAAAATGAAGGGACAAAACTAAGGAGAACTGGTGATCATGAAGGAACTGGGTACGTAGCCACCTTCTGCAAGCCCCCTGGCCATTCTGGAGAAATCTCCAGTTCCTCAATGGGCCAGCACCAAAAGATGGCACACTACCTGCTGACCAATTATATCTTCCCAAAGATAAATTGCACCAGCTCAGTAACAAACTTCGAGCAATGTTTCATATAGCATATGCTGACCTACAAGCCTATCAATATGCTAGTTTTCTTAATTGCTGGCTTCCAAATGAGCACTGGAACTCTTAGGCTGGGCTCACTCATCACCAGAATCCTCATCGACCATCAGATTGACCTATTCAAGGAAACTGAGGCCCAAGGCTCTGAGATAACAGCGGCTGCGCTGCGTGCCTTGAAGTTTGACCAACCGGTTAAGAAAGCCAAAGGTGGTGATCAGCCTGCTGAGGAGACTGTCCCAAAGAAGGGCAAAAGAACAAAGGCTCCAACTGCCCGCAACAGGAAAGCTGTTGGGACTCCTTCGAAAGATGCTGAGTCGCCGGCCAAGAAGCTGAAGTCAGCTGCTCAAAAAGGTCAGGAGAGTCCTAAGTCAGCTCAGAAGAGAAGCAGGCAAGATGAGCCTGATACAGAAGAAAGAACGGATGCTGATGAGCAACCTTTGAAAAAGAAGAAGTCTTCAGAGCTGACCCCTATTGATGCTATCCCCACTGACTTCATTAATCCTAGTGACTCTCACTTCACACAATGTCAGGGAACTGAAACTGAGCATCAAGAAGACGATGTACAACTGGATGATCAGTTCATCACACAGGTTGAAGAAGAGCTAGAAGAAGACGAAGGGAATGATCAACAGGAAGAAGAAGAAAGTGGTCAGGATGACACTGAGGAGACAGCCAGTGAAGAGGAAGCTGCTGACCCAACTAATACTGAGTTGGCTGCAGATGAAGAACACGAACACGCTGACCAGCTCAATGCTGATCAAGAAGAGACTTCTCCTCCTCACTCTGTAGAGTCTATCCCGGCTGACCCTATACCTCATCGTAGAAGAAGACTAGTAAAGGCAAGTCAGACAACTGTCATTGACCTTCCTGTTCAGAAGCCGACCAAGGATCCTTCTTCGCTTAAGCTAAAGTTTTTCAGTAAACAAACTCCTTCTTCTCAACTAGGGGTGTTCATCGGTCGGTTCGGTCTAAAAACCGAACCGAACCGAAATAACCGAAAACCGAATAACACCTAAAATGAGAACCGAACCTAACCGAATAATATTAGTAAACCAAACCGAACCGAACTGATTATTTCGGTCGGTTCGGTTCGGTTTTTGGTTTTCGGTTTTAACACATACTAACTAGTTAAAATAAAAAAATAAATTAATATTTATAATTTTATAAGTTTTAATTAATTTAGTTTAATCTAAAATTTTAAAAATAGTTATGCAAGTTGAGTAGCATACAACATAAGGCAAAGTTTGAAAATTAAAAATTAAACTTTATTAAAATGTAATTACAAAAAAAGATGTCAAATCAAAGTGATTCAAATTTTAAAAATATAAATAGTTGAATTCCAATCTTCTACGACTATAATTCGCATTACAACCATAATTTGCACTAATGTTGTTGATTTGATCAGTATTAGTGCAAGGTTTGAACAGTATTAATGTATTTTTTCTTAGTAGAATAATATTAATGTATTAGACTTAACATTGATAAAAAAAATTATAAATAGTTGCGTTCTTTGGATGGTCGGAGGAAAATCCAAAGTCTAGGTCACATAAAGTCTCCACCTAAATTATAAATCTAATAATCTCTATTTCGGTCGGTTCGGTTAATTCGGTTATTTTATCATAAAAACTGAACCGAACGATATTACCGATATTTTTAAATATTTTAAACCGAAACCGAACCTAATAGACCGAAAACCGAACCAAAAAACCGAAATTCAGTGGTTCGGTCGGTTATTTCGGTTTGGTTTGGTTTTTGAACACCCCTATTCTCAACCAGCTTCTCTTGAAAAGCAAGCCTCTATTTCTTCACTAAAGGAACAAGCCGACTTGAATGCTTCTGCCAACTCTACAAGCCAAATCGAGCAAGTTCTCGTCAATACTGCTGCTCCAAGCACAATGCTGACTCAGGACATTCCTGCCCCTGTCAGCACTGAAACCATTCGGATTACCTCTTCACCAACAATCGTTCCTGCCGATCAATCATCTCTCCTACAGAAACAAGTGCAGATTGAAAACCCACTTCCAGTCACTAACCATGTCGTCCCTGAGAAAAATCCCACTCCTCCATCAACTGGTCACACTGAGGAAACTAGAGAACCTAATGAAGGATCACTCAGCTATCTGAATGCCACCGAGTCTGGTAGACAACTAATCAACTCGGTGCAGTCATTAATCAAGGATCTTCATCAAAATGCGGAACCTACTGCTGGGTTTACTCACAATGCATCAACTCAGCTGTCCCAAGTCACTCAACTTTTAAATGAAGTTAAAGGACTGAAGGATCTGCTAAGTGATATGATCTCAATACAATCACATCAGCCCAAGCAGGACTCAATAACGAAGCTGGTTGAGCTCCAACTGACAACAGTTCAACATCTTAACACTCTTCAAGGACAATTCCAGAACTTGTCAGCTGCGAACACTCAATATGCAACTTCTGATGAAGTTAAGATGCTCTTTGCCCAGCTTCACACTGAGCAAACCAAGACCAACCATCAGCTAGCTACCTACTCTCAATGCTCGGTGGAGCAAATAAGCGAAGCAGTTCGTCTGCTGAACTTGAATAAGCAAGAGATGGACACTGACCAGATGAAGCAGAATGAGATACTGGTCACTACCTAAAAGACCTTCACCCATGTGCTTCATAACAATATCTAGCGTCAATATTATGACTCAGCCCTGCTGAAGATATTTTATCAAGTTTTTGCTGCACTGTCAGATACAATTACTTGGGTGGGTAAGTCTCAAGCCTACATACTGAGCCTGCTCAGCGCCGCTGAACTCGGTATACCTAAAGAGGTTTTGGATGAAGGCGTTATTGTCTTCGACAGCATCAATGAAAGTTCCGACAAGCTTAAGGAGCTGTCCGGCGTACTGACCACCGCGGTCTTGACCGACTCCTTTAGAATTCCTCCTCCTCCCGATGCTGACAAAACGGGGGAGAAAGAATAAGCTAGAACTCAGCAGGAGGCTGCTAGAAGTAGTTAGTCTAAGCAAAAGAAGAAGAAATAGAAATAGGCTAACACAGTCTTGTTCTTTACTTTGTAGTTTCTATGTTTCCGCTTTGCGTATCTTATTGCTGTATATGCTGACTACTTTATTTCAATACAATAATTGCATCTTTTATCCAAACTTGAGTTATTTTATATGATGTTGTGTATTATGTTACTATGTATCTTCAAATACATCAACTGTGTTTACTGCTTATAATACTTGTTGACTGTATCCCATGCTGATAAAATGTTTGACATTGTCTTGTATGTTTATAAAACACTGTCTCATAAGACCCATTGAACAATAAAATACTCAGTGCTCTCTGAATGTTAAATCTTCCGCTTAACACTGAGTAAAATAGAATATATTCTTTGAGCTGACCTATATCTGTAAACTGACCTTAGACTTACTCAATTAAACCTTAAAATGTTTAGAGTAAAACTAAGTCAGTAGCGCAACCCTGACGGGGGAGTCTGCTAAGTAATATTAGGTCAACTATCATGGGGGAGCTCAACACTGAGTTCTTCGCTGAATAGTTTTGCCAACATCAAAATGGGGGAGTTTGTTGAAACACCTTTCCACATGATTTTGATTTGACAAAATTATTTAAGTAAAATTAAATATATTCTAAACACACTAAGTTTAAATACTTTGATTTATTACACTAATGTGTTTGTTCAATGTTGAGTTAAATTGTTTATAAGACATAAAGACTAAAAGGCTTAAAGCCCAATACGGAAGTCAAAGCCCAAGTCAAACAGATCAAGACAACTCGGCCCGCGTGTGCAAAACACTATCGTTATATACAAAACACAGATCAGCGGAAGAAGGATCGAGAAGACCTTCGTTGAACAACTTCGGAACAAAGCTGCTGAGTTGTATCGACAAAGAGTACAAGACAGCAGCTGAGCAAGAACAGCTTCCAGACAAAGTATGTCTACTTTGGGTAAAGTTCAGAAGACACAGAAAGCTGTCTAGTTGACCTTACCATAAATGGAGAGACATTCTGCTATACTGACTAAAAGCTGCTCAGCACTGACCGAAGACAGAAGATACTTGAATCTGATTGGCCGAGACCACTGAGCAGGACTGAGTGATAACGACAGGAAGCCGTTTCCCTCCAACGGTTCCCTCCAACGGTTATTTCGAAATTCGAAATGACTGATGCCTCAGACGTCTCTATAAATAGGGCCTTTCAGTGCTTCATTCACACAGAACTTTATCAAGCCATTACGCTGACCAAAATTCTACTCAAAGTTCTGTGAGAAAAAGCAAAGCAAATACTTACACCAAATTCTATATCTTTCGTGTAAAAGTCTAGAGTGATTATTCAATCATCTAAGGTGTCTTAGCAATTGTTGTTTAGGATTGTTGGGGTTTAGTGTCCTATAGACAATTGTTGCAGGATACAAACTTAATGTAAATGAATTGTTCTTTATATCATTTGTTTTAATGAGATATATGTTTATAACTATATATAAAGGCAATCCCTTTTAAGTACTAAATAAAGTCTAATAAAAGGAAATCCGTAAGTTTGTTTAAAGTGATTATAAAGTGTTCATACAAGCATGAAGTGAGACAAAACTTTATAATAAACTAATAAACTTAAAACCACCCCAAGTCAAGTGATATGTTTAGGATTGATATATCACTGTTGAGACTTGTATGTAACAATGTCTTCTGTCCGACAGAAAGCTGATCTCACAAGCTTCATATATATAGATATCTGGACAGTTACATAGATCCGATGAAACGTCGTTCATTAGGATTGGGGATCCGATTTGAGATAACAGGATGGGTAGATTCATCCTTGTCACATGTTCATCTCATTGGTATTAATAGGTATAACTAATCCTCAGACTCAAAGGAATGTTAATTGGTCATCCTGAATTACTGAATGTGAGACTTTGATCCTGCGGTCCCACGATCCTTAACAGAGATGACTCTAGGGTGTGAACTGCAAAGGTTGGGTGTCACAGGAGGTAATGTCAGGGTAGTTATACATTGGATTGTGCATTTATCACTCCCGATTAATGGGAGATACATCCAAGGATCGCTTGTGGAAGACTCGACTCTAAATCCTTGCAAGGTGATAGCTTAAGAGTAAGAAATACAGATTTCACTTAACCTATCTATTTGAGTTGACTCGGCCTATATAAGTAAAACGAACGTCTCGCTATATGTGACTTGACATCACCCATAGTCATAAGATTCAGTTCAAGGATGTAGTTGATAAAGGATCGAATTATTCTGTAACTAATACGGAAGGGTTAACGACAGAATCAACCTGTCTTCTTAACGGACTCTGGGGGAATGATTACAGACTTGCCAATAACATACTCAGTACATCATTCCGTTATGCAAGAATTAAATATAATTCTTGAAGAAATTAATTTAATAGTTGCATACGGCCAGAAGTAGTAAGAACCTAATGGATCACACATAAGACTTGGAACCAAAAGAGAGATGGATGTCATTAATAGATGGAAGCCCAAATGAGCCCAGTAAGGCCCATTTAATTAGGGGGCCAAAATTTATATATAATAAATTAGGGAATTATTTTAATTCCATTAATCCTAATTTGATTAGGTTTGTGAATTAAATTAATTAAGAGATAATTAAGTTAGGAGTTTTAATTAGATTAATATACTCCTATTATTATCCAATTAGGTTATTTATTATTATCCTAAATATATTAGATATATTATAAGATAATAATTAGGAATCCTATTCCGAATTGAATTCCTATTAAGTAACCTATTCCTATCTAACTAGGGTTTAGATACAAGTTATTATATATACCCCCCTACTACATGAATTTCGACTAAGCCTAAACCCTCCCCTCTATGTGATTTTTGAAACCTACATCTAGAGAGAGAAAGTGAATTCGCATCCCTAGTTCGTGGACAAGAATTCATACGGCTTCCGTCGATTGATTAATTTCATTCATCTCCTTTTCTCTTTGATCTTGTGTTGGTTGATTAGAGGCAATCTATTTTGGTTGCATCTCATAAGGGTTGATTCTAACTTGACCTCACCGTGTTATACTTCGTGCTTGGGAACTCGGAGAAGAATTGTGGGCGCTTCTTTAACAACGGTAGCTTGTTCTTCAAAAGGTATTCCTTCTTATCCCTCTTTATATGAAATAACGATTAACGGATCCTATGGTTAAAAGGAAGTAGGCTAAAATTTTTATATTTCCGCTGCTATACCTTAGCCTTAATTTCCTTCAGTGGTATCAGAGCCATCGTTAAATCCGTTATTTCATATATGAAAATTTAGAAGTTTTTCAATAGGATTGAATTAATATTTATGGTTAGGATTAATTAACAAATAGTTTGATTAATTAGTTCTAAAGATAAATAAATTTTAGTTAATTGTTAATTAAAATAGATTATGCGTATGTTCCTAATTATTTCGGTTGATAATCATTATAACAAAATCTATTAGTTTTATAGTTAGGTTAATAAAATTAGTTTTATTAATTCTAAAAGATAAAACGGAAATCTATTGTAGTTTTTCCTATTTCTGAAAATCGTTTTTAAAACCGTTTTAAAATCTGATATATATACATATATATGTTTTAATAAAAAAAAATATAAATACGACAGCGGCGCGACCAGCCGCTGTCGCGCGGCCGCAGCCGCGTGCGCAGCCGCAGGGCTGCTGCCAAACAGCAGCAGCCCAGTTTCGGGCCCCCGGTCCGAATCCCACTTGATTTTAATTGTTAAAATCGGCTTAAAAATATTTTGTATATATATATATATATATATGTTTCAGAAATTAATAGTTTTCTGTTTTGATTATCGAATGAAAATTCGTTTAAATGTTTGTTTTTACCAAGTTGTAAATCAAAGTGTTAAATGAATTGAAATCAAAAATAATTGGGACATGCATAATCGACGTTTTATATGGTTATATTAATCTAAGAATTAATATAAAGATACAAAACGATTAGAAGTAAAATTGGATGAAAGTTAATTTGACGAGTTAATGTGATTAACCTAAATATTACATAAGACGGTTATGTAATCAACCAATTAAATTTATTTAATTGAGTCTATGCATGTTTGGAGTTATGGACATATTTGGACCCTCTTTTAGTCTTTTGGTATTTTTGAAATAGGGCCTACGAGTCCTGCCTATCTACTATCTATTGTAATTTCTCCTCTCATCTAATTCCCTTCAATTCAGTTGAAGTTTTCTTTAGTAGTATAGAAATTAATATGTAATTTCAAGGCGCAATGGAGAAGACGGATGACCTAAAGAGAAATATGTAATAGTTAGTATTTCCTTAGGTTTGCCCTTTTATTCCGTCTCTGGCTCGACGGAATAATTTAGATGATATGTCCATAACGCCAATGTATGTGAATGTATGTGTCTGATGTATGCTAAAGCAAATCAAGACTAAGTTAGATTATGACCTAAAATAAAATCCCTCATTAAAAAGTTAAGTAAATAAGCAAGTTATTAAAATCGGTTGCCCCTCCCTAATATTATAATTCAGCCGGCAGTACTGGGGGCCTTTGGGTTGTTGAGTAAACTCAAGCTCGGGGTCTTATGGTAACACCTGAATTATCGAAAATCATTCTTTCATGAATATGGGGTAATACTTAAATTAGATTATGATAATTGGATGAGTAAACTCATGTTGTCATAAACTAATGGGCAAGATGGTTGGGATTAATATGAATAGCATATTAGTTACTAATGTGGTTAGTAACCCAATAACCTAGGAATCACATTAGAGATGTGATTGATCATATGAATCTACCTAATGAATGAGACTAGCTTGTTGAGTAAACTCAAGGCGAAATCTCAGGAGTTAGGATCCTAGCTCACTAAAGGATTTGTGAAATTCTTCGAATTAATATGGAGGGCTATTAATTTGGCAAAATAGTGGGAGCAATCTGAAATAAATTAAAAGGCCTATAATTTTAGATTATTATACTTTAAAGCAAATGCATGACGTACGTTTACTCTTTCTCACTCTCAGGTTTTGTTTAAACACACACTCTTAAAATCATGACTAACACCGATCTGCGTTACATCATTACCGATAACAAATTGAATGGTTCAAACTTCACCGACTGGTTTTGTAACCTCAAAATTGTTTTGAAGTTCGAAAGGAAAGGGTATGTACTTGATACACCGATACCCCCTTACCCAACTGATGATGCTCCCTACCAAGAATTTTATGCTTACTTGAAGCATAAATCTGATGATGATCAAATGGGGGACATCATACTTGCATCTCTGACACCGGAAGTCAAAAGGCAACTACATTCAGATATGGATGCCTATTCCATGGTCAAGCACCTCAAAGAGTTATTTGTGAATGAAACTCGGTGCGAACGCTTCGAAATAACCAAGGAGTTATATAAAAGCAAGATGCAGGTGGGCACATCTGTAATGGCACATTGTGCAAAGATGATCAGCCTTATCACCAAGTTTTCTAGTATTGGAGATGCGATGGACCGTGAACTAAGTGAAAACTTACTTCTTCAGTCCCTCCCCGAGAGTTACTCACAGTTCATAATGAACTACCAAATGAGTGGCTTGCAAACCTCTCTTGTAGAGCTTGCGCATATGCTCGAGTCAGTCGAGCCCATTATAAAAGAAAACGAGGAGATACTGGCCCTTGCTATTGAAGGATCGAGAAAAAGGAAAGGGGTCGCTCCCAATCCAAACCATCTTGATAAATGCAAGGGGGCTGTGCTCACTGAAACGAAGGGAAAGGAACCAAAGAAGCCCAAAGGAAAGTGCTACTATTGTGGTGACTTAGGGCATTGGAAGAGGGATTGTATGGAGTACCTAACCTTCCACGAGAAGGAAAATAACGGTGCTTCAACATCTGGTATGTTTTATATTGAAATAAATACAGTTTCGCTGTCTGAATCTTGGGTACTTGATACCGGATGTGGATCTCATATTTGTACAAATATGCAGGAGCTAAATCAGACTAAGGAACTAAAGAAAGGAAGCATAAACTTGCGAGTTGGAAATGGAGCAAGAGTTGCCGCCCTCGCAATTGGAGATTATGTTTTACCTTTGCCCTCTGGGCTTGTAATAGAATTAAGGAATTGTTTATACGTTCCTGAGATGTCTCGTAACATTATTTCTATTAGCCGTCTTGTTGACGACGGTTTTCATATTTCAATAAAGAACAATAGTTGCAATTTTTATAAAGATTCGATCTTTTATTTTTCAGGAATATCAGAAAATGGGATTTATGTGTTAGATGATAAAACTCCTATTTTTGCAATTGATACCAAAAGACATAAGCTAGATGATTCAACTTACTTGTGGCATTGTCGTTTAGGCCATATAAACAAGAGAAGCATGCTAAAGCTACATTCAGATGGGCTTATAGATCCAATCGATTCTGAATCATTGGAAACATGCGAATCATGTTTAAAAGGTAAAATGACAAAGACACCCTTTAGCAATAAAGGAGAGCGTGTATTAGACACTCTAGGACTTATTCATTCAGATGTATGCGGTCCTATGTCAGTCCAAGCAAGAGGAGGATTCAGATACTTCATAAGCTTCATAGATGACCATACCCGATATGGTTACGTCTATTTGATGAAGCACAAATCAGAAGCTTTTGAGAAATTCAAATGCTTCAAGAATGAAGTGGAAAATCAATTAGAAAAGAAAATAAAGACGCTTCGATCCGATCGAGGTGGCGAATATCTTTCTGATGATTTTCTGAATTATCTAACTGAATGTGGCATATGCTCACAATGGACACCTCCCTATACACCACAACACAATGGTGTATCTGAGAGGAGAAACCGTACCCTATTAGATATGGTACGATCCATGATGAGCATGACCTTACTTCCAAAGACGTTCTGGGGCTATGTCTTAGAAACTGCCCTCTTCACCCTGAATCGAGTACCAACTAAATCCGCTAGTTCCACACCATATGAATTGTTCGTTGGTAGGAAACCCGTGTTCTCATTCATGAGAATATGGGGTTGTTCAGCGTTTGTCAAACACATTGCGTCCGACAAACTAGATTCTAAATCTGATAAATGTTTCTTCATTGGATACCCTAAGGAAACTATGGGATATTACTTCTATCATCCAGATGATCAGAAAGTAATCGTATCCAAGCACGCAACCTTCTTAGAGAAAGAGTTTCTCGAAGAAACACAAAAGGGAAGCATGATTGAACTTGACGAAGTTCAAGAAGAAGAAACACCGACTGAAACAACAGAGGCGGTTGAGGTACCCGAAGGAGTCCCATTAGATGAGACCCCAGTGCCACCTATTCGTAGATCACAAAGAGTTCGTGAACTCCTAGTTAGATATGGTTTTCTAGTGGGAGATGATAATGAGGTTCCCGTGTTAGACGACGAACCCGAAAACTACGAAGAGGCTCTTACTAGTCCAGATTCTAAAGCATGGCTTGAGGCCATGGATTCTGAAATGGATTCCATGTATACTAACCAAGTGTGGACTTTGGTTGATCCACCCGAAGGGATAATTCCCATTGGGTGCAGGTGGATCTTCAAAAAGAAGACTGACATGGATGGAAAGGTTAGCACCTACAAGGCTAGGCTGGTAGCGAAAGGATATCGTCAGAAACAAGGTGTTGATTATGACGAAACCTTCTCTCCTGTTGCTATGTCCAAATCAATCAGAATCATGCTTGCTATTGCCACTCACTACAATTATGAGATTTGGCAAATGGATGTGAAAACAGCTTTCCTAAATGGAAACCTGCTTGAGGATGTATATATGATGCAGCCTGAAGGTTTCATATCAAAGGATGCAAATAAAGTTTGCAAACTTCAGAGATCCATTTATGGACTCAAGCAAGCATCTAGAAGCTGGAACAAGCGTTTTGACGAAACCATAAAACAATTTGGTTTCGAACAAAATTGCGAAGAAGCTTGCATTTACAAGAAAGCAAGTGGGAGCTCTATAGCATTTCTCATACTATATGTGGACGATATACTGTTAATGGGAAATGACATTGCTCTATTATAGTCGGTAAAAGTATGGTTATCCGGTAACTTCTCAATGAAAGACCTTGGTGAAGCAGCTTATATATTTGGTATAAAGATCTATAGAGATAGATCGAGAAGACTGCTTGGTCTTTCACAGGCTACATACATTGAAAAGGTGCTAAATCGGTTTAGCATGCTTGAATCGAAACGAGGTAACTTACCCATGCTATATGGAGTAAAGTTAAACAATCATCAATGTCCTAAAACTGATGATGAAAAACGACGCATGGTTGTAGTCCCGTATGCCAGCGTGATCGGTTCGATTATGTATGCTATGTTATGCACTAGACCTGACGTAGCGTTCGCGTTATCTATAACGAGTCGTTACCAAGGGAATCCGGGAGACGAGTATTGGATTGCCATCAAGAACATTCTTAAGTACTTGAGAAGGACTAAAGACATGTTCCTAGTGTACGGAGAAGAAGATCTGAAAATTGAAGGATTTTCAAACGCTAGTCATCTCACAGATGAGAATGATTTTAAATCCCAATCAGGATACCTATTTATCTTGAATGGGGGCACGGTCAGTTGGAAAAGTTCCAAGCAGGGAAGCGTAGCTTTCTCTACGACCGAGTCAGAGTACATCGCTGATGCGGAAGCAGCAAAGGAAGCAGTTTGGATTAGAAAGTTCATTACAGAACTAGGTGTGGTGCCTGACATTGTCAATCCCATTACTTTGTACTGTGATAACAATGGAGCCATTGCGCAAGCAAAGGAACCACGGTCTCATAATGCATCCAAGCACTACCTAAATCGATACCACATCATAAGAGAGATTGTGGCTAGAGGAGATGTGAGAATAGAAAGAGTACCTACAGAGGACAACGTTGCAGATCCGTTGACAAAGCCTTTAACCCAGAAAGTACATGGTCGTCATTTAACTTCTACTGGGATAAGTTTTAGAAACAATTGGCTTTAGTCCAAGTGGGAGTATGTTGGGGTTTAGTGTCCTATAGACACTTGTAGCAGGATACAAACTTAATGTAAATGAATTGTTCTTTATATCATTTGTTTTAATGAGATATATGTTTATAACTATATATAAAGGCAATCCCTTTTAAGCACTAAATAAAGTCTAATAAAAGGAAATCCGTAAGTTTGTTTAAAGTGATTATAAAGTGTTCATACAGGCATGAAGTGAGACAAAACTTTATAATAAACTAATAAACTTAAAACCACCCCCAAGTCAAGTGATATGTTTAGGATTGATATATCACTATTGAGACTTGTATGTAACAATGTCTTCTGTCCGACAGAAAGCTGATCTCACAAGCTTCATATATATAGATATCTGGACAGTTACATAGATCCGATGAAACGTCGTTCATTAGGATTGGGGATCCGATTTGAGATAACAGGATGGGTAGATTCATCCTTGTCACATGTTCATCTCATTGGTATTAATAGGTATAACTAATCCTCAGACTCAAAGGAATGTTAATTGGTCATCCTGAATTACTGAATGTGAGACTTTGATCCTGCGGTCCCACGATCCTTAACAGAGATGACTCTAGGGTGTGAACTGCAAAGGTTGGGTGTCACAGGAGGTAATGTCAGGGTAGTTATACATTGGATTGTGCATTTATCACTCCCGATTAATGGGAGATACATCCAAGGATCGCTTGTGGAAGACTCGACTCTAAATCCTTGCAAGGTGATAGCTTAAGAGTAAGAAATACAGATTTCACTTAACCTATCTATTTGAGTTGACTCGGCCTATATAAGTAAAACGAACGTCTCGCTATATGTGACTTGACATCACCCATAGTCATAAGATTCAGTTCAAGGATGTAGTTGATAAAGGATCGAATTATACTGTAACTAATACGGAAGGGTTAACGACAGAATCAACCTGTCTTCTTAACGGACTCTGGAGGAATGATTACAGACTTGCCAATAACATACTCAGTACATCATTCCGTTATGCAAGGATTAAATATAATTCTTGAAGAAATTAATTTAATAGTTGCATACGGCCAGAAGTAGTAAGAACCTAATGGATCACACATAAGACTTGGAACCAAAAGAGAGATGGATGTCATTAATAGATGGAAGCCCAAATGAGCCCAGTAAGGCCCATTTAATTAGGGGGCCAAAATTTATATATAATAAATTAGGGAATTATTTTAATTCCATTAATCCTAATTTGATTAGGTTTGTGAATTAAATTAATTAAGAGATAATTGAGTTAGGAGTTTTAATTAGATTAATATACTCCTATTATTATCCAATTAGGTTATTTATTATTATCCTAAATATATTAGATAAATTATAAGATAATAATTAGGAATCCTATTCCGAATTGAATTCCTATTAAGTAACCTATTCCTATCTAACTAGGGTTTAGATACAAGTTATTATATATACCCCCCTACTACATGAATTTCGACTAAGCCTAAACCCTCCCCTCTATGTGATTTTTGAAACCTACATCTAGAGAGAGAAAGTGAATTCGCATCCCCTAGTTCGTGGACAAGAATTCATACGGCTTCCGTCGATTGATTAATTTCATTCATCTCCTTTTCTCTTTGATCTTGTGTTGGTTGATTAGAGGCAATCTATTTTGGTTGCATCTCATAAGGGTTGATTCTAACTTGACCTCACCGTGTTATACTTCATGCTTGGGAACTCGGAGAAGAATTGTGGGCGCTTCTTTAACAACGGTAGATTGTTCTTCAAAAGGTATTCCTTCTTATCCCTCTTTATATGAAATAACGATTAACGGATCCTATGGTTAAAAGGAAGTAGGCTAAAATTTTTATATTTCCGCTGCTATACCTTAGCCTTAATTTCCTTCAAGGACAAATCTTTATCATTTCTAGAGATTAGAAAGGAGAGGCTGAGTACTCGGTTATAGTACTCAGCGAAAGATTAAGAGTGAGTAGAGGTATAGAGGAAGGTACTCTTGTTATACTCAGCTTCTAAGTTGTAAAAGGTTTGATGCTCTACCGTTAAAGAGCTCAGTAGAGAATTCGAAAGCTCGGAACGTGTTCCGGGGACAGGACGTAGGCTTAGAGGCCGAACCTGGATAAATCTGCTGAGTAACATCTTTCTAACCTTAAACTCCTTAATATATATATTGCTTGCTTAAACAAAACTGACCAAGTAAAGAGAGGTCACGCTGAGTTGTGTACATTGAGTATCTGAGTTCAGGAGTAGACTCAAGTGCTATCTCCTGACTCAAAGAAAGAAGCTGACTTAGTCACCAGTTGACTAAGCTAGTGTCTTAATTTACTCAGCGCGCTGTGTAATCCTTTTTCAAAGAAAAAGAAGTCAGCCTTAACATACTAAAATTTTAAATAGTTCCTATCCCCCCCCCCTTGGAACTAACTTGCTACGTTATAAGGGACCAACAATTGTAAGTCGGGCTGATATTTCTTTCAAAAGGGATAGCACCTCATCTTGTGAGTTAGAGGGTTGTGGAGGAACTTGACTTGCTTGTTCATAAGGAAACATCCCCAATTCGTTTTCTCTGTGCTCATTAACAAACCTATTTGGAGGCCTCAACATGTTAGGTTTCCCGTAGGACAGATTTGAGTGTTGAGGTCTCCTCCAATCACTATCATAAAAGCTGTAAGAATTGGGGTTAGAATTATACCTTTGGTGATTACCCACAAAACTTACACTTTCATTGGTGTTGAGGCTCAGTTTCGCCATCAAGATATCCATTTTCTTATTTAACTCGACCATGTAGGGATTGGGAGCCTCATTCTCCAGGGCATGAATGTATTGTCTTGATGGGATAGTAAACTTTTGAGCTTGCCACTCGACTCTTTCTTGCCAATTCATTGATCAGAGAATGCTGAGAAAAAGTGAAGTTCTAGCACAAAAGTTGATAAGTAAAAGTATATGGTTATGAACAAATACAAAAGATATGAACAAGTATAGAAGTTATAAAGAATTATATATAAACAGGTATAAACGATATAAACAAAGGATATTCACAAAGAATGCCTAAACTAACAAATCGACCTTTGGTTCGATATTGCAGAAGAAATAAATTTGAAACACCTTTCCACATGATTTTGATTTGACAAAATTATTTAAGTAATTGATAAAAAATATTCTAACACATTAAATTTAAATGCTTTGATTTATTTATACTAATGTGTTTGTTCAATGTTGAGTTTGTTTATCTATAAGACATTAAGATTTAAAAGTCCAAAAGCCCATGAGTGGAAGTCAAGCCCAAGTCAACGTGATCAAAGACCTCACGGCCCAAGAAGATGAAACGTAGCCGTTTCAAGCAAAACGACGACTCGGCGTGTAGAAGGATCTAGAAGCCTTCTAGCAAAAGCTTCAAGGAGAAGCTGCTGAGTCAAGCGACAAGCAGTCAGGACAGCGGCAGACAAGAATCAACTTCTAGACAAAGTATTTCTACTTTGGGTAAAGTTCAGAAGGCGCAGGAAGCTGTCTGGAAGACTTTGCCAAAAATGTCGAAACATTCTGTTTGCCAGACGAAAAGCTGCCGAGCACTGCCGTGGACAGAAGATGCATGAATCTTATTTGCCAACGACACTGAGCACGTACAGAGTGACAACGACAGGAAGCCGTTTCCCTCCAACGGTTATTTCGAAATTCGAAATGACCAGGTGCCTCAAGTGTCACTATAAATAGGCCTCTCATTTGCTTCATTCGATGCAGATCTTCAACTAGTCAAAACGGTGACCAAATTTCTATAAGAAGTTCTCTGAGAAAAGCAAAGCAAAAACCTTACACCAATTTCCATATTATTGTGTAAAAGTCTAGAGTGATTTTCAATCATCTAAAGTGTCTTAGCAATTGTTGTTTAGGACAAACACTTTATCATTTCTAGAAGAATAGAAAGGAGAGGCTGAGTACTCGGTTATAGTACTCAGCGGTAGATATAGGAGTGAGTAGAGGTATAGAGGAAGGTACTCTTGTATACTCAGCTTCTATTGTAAAAGGTTTCGTGCTCTACCTTTAAAGAGCTCAGTAGAGAATTCGAAAAGCTCGGAACGAGTTCCGGGGACTGGACGTAGGCGGAGAGGCCGAACCAGGATAAGTCTGCTGAGTAATATCTTTCTAACCCTTAAACTCCTTTACATATTGCTTGCTATAAAACTGACTAAGTAACGAGCTCACGCTGAGTTAAGTATACCAAAAAGCTGAGTTCAGGAATAGACTCTAAGTGCTATTTCCCGACTCAAGGAAAGAAACAGACTTAGTCACAAGTTGACTAAGCTTGTGTCTTCAAACTGCTTAGTCACGCTGTGTAAACCTTTTCATAAGAAAAGAAGTCAGCCTTAATGGACAAAAACCCTTGTCTTTGGGTACGGTTTTAGGACGGTTTTTAGTGTTATTTCATGAATAAGCGAGCAATTCTCGCATTTATATGCCTTTGTGTGAGTTAGTTAGGAATTGGAAATGTTTTATTAACTTTTTGTTGTTTAGGCTCATTTTTTGATCATTTTAGGCAAATAAGGCCAAAATGGCATGTATGTTATAATTCCGTCATCTTTTATAGCTAATTGATCCGCCAAAAGTCGCACCAAACAGAGCGTTTGCTTAAAATGAGCGATTGGCGGGTCAATTTAGCCTCGAGACTAATGCTATTTGGAGTTTTCGTGCATGCGCAGGGATAAATTCGGGCGAAAATTACATCGTGGAACATCGAGCAACCGTGCGGAAGCGTGCAGGGCAAAACGGCT
Organism: Euphorbia lathyris; assembly: GCF_963576675.1. Lineage (NCBI taxonomy): Eukaryota > Viridiplantae > Streptophyta > Magnoliopsida > Malpighiales > Euphorbiaceae > Euphorbia > Euphorbia lathyris. The sequence continues at coordinate 29,011,484 of NC_088916.1, read as the reverse complement.
CGTCGAACTGGCCTTTTTAGGCCAGCTCGTCGAGCTGGCTATGCCAGCTCACCGAGCAGGCCTCCAGGGGCCTGCTCGGGCGAGCTAGGGGCCTACTCGCCGCGAGCTGGCCTACAAGGGCCAGCTCACCGAGTAGCGTGCCCTGCTCGGCGAGCTGACCTGCGGGAATTGGTCAAAAAAGTCAGTTTTGACCCCACGACTCCACGACCGGTCCCACGACTTCCCACCTGCATAAGGATACGAAATAGGTCAAAAAGAGGGCCCGAGCTACAACTATAAATAGAACTTTTCCATTGTAAATTCAATATCTTTTATCTTTGTAATTTTCTTAGCTTTCACCTTGAGAAATCCTCTCCACCTCCTCCATATCCTTCAAACCTCCATTGAAGACACCTCCGAAGCTCCGTTCACCGAGGATTGCTCAAGCTCCATCCTTAAGTCATAGGAAGACGCCTGCATTGGTAGACATGTTCCCTGAAAGGGATTTTTCTTCTTTTATATTCTGTCTAGCCTCTGATCCATGTTATGAATCCTAGGCTCATTGTATCTTCGTGACAATACTTTTCATCTTTGATATATATTATAGTTTTGTTTATTCAATTGTTTTATTGATTTAATCTTTGTCTTACGCTTTGTCTGATTGGTTTAACTCATTCGATAATCCCAAAATTAAGTTGGCACATATTGCGAGCTGAATCTGACCTAGTCAGTGCCTATAGGATTGACGACCCTATAGAAGATTAAGCCCAAATTGCTGAGCCTTAGAGCTAGTTTTGGTCTTACAAGGGAATCACGAACTAGGGACCTCAGGAGGATAGGTAGGGTTAATCGCCTCGGACACAAGTGACTTAGATTGGGTTTTAATTCTGTTGTCTAAATAAATCTATTTTCATTATCATCGTATCCCTTCATGTTCCTTCGGATAATTACATTGGTAAAAGATCACCTAGGAGTAGTTTAACTTAATTAGGGGTAGAGTAACTCAATTAAGCGTAGAATAACTTAGTCAGAATTAGATAACTTAGCTAGGAGTAGTATAATTCAACCTAGGAATAGATTAACTTAAGTTTCCCCCATTTTGATGTTGGCAAAAATATTCAGTCGAGAACTCAGTGTTGAGCTCCCCCATGATTGTTGACCTTATCTTACTCAGTATACTCCCTCGTAAGGGTTGAGCGGCTGACTTAGATTTACTTTAAATATTTCAGGGTTTAATCAAGTAAGTCCAAGGTCAGTTTTCAGAGTTAGGTCAGCTCATGGAACATATTCTATTTAACTCAGTTTATGCCGAAGATTTAGATATCAGAGAGCGCTGATTATTTCTTTGTTCAATGTGTTTAAGAAGACATATACAAGAGGTCAACATATTGATCAACACAGCATGCAATCATAAAGCAATGTAGACAATTAGCACAGTTGATTTAGTGAAGATGCGTTTAACTATTCAATACAAAACATAAGTAAGCATCACATAAGATTGGTTAATTTAAAAGGATAGATGCATCAAAGTTTTGTATTTAGGGTCAGCACAACAAAAGTACATAAAGGAAAGACTACAAGTTTTAACAAGATCTAATCTAGTCAATCCTAGTAAAGCTAAAGCTATTTCTTCTTGTAGTTGAGTTGGGCTTCATGCTCTTTAGGTTTACCCTTTCCCTTTTTTCTTTGCTGACTACTTGAAGCTTCTTCTTCTGAATGTTGGGTTCTTTGAGCTTGTACTTTCTCCCCCATTTTGCCACCATCAGTAAGAGGAGGAATGAAAGTGTCTTCAATGGCAGCTTGAGTTAGGCGTTTTGAGAATGCCTTTAGTTTTCGTGTGCTGGTATTTATGCCATCGAAAATGGGAACACCATCATCCATAATATCCTGTGGAATCCTGACATTAGCAGCACTCATCATACTCAGAACATATGCTTGAGACTTTCCAACCCAGTGTATGCTGTCAGTGAGCATTGCAAAAGCTTGATGAAACATCTTTAGCAAAGACGAATCAAAATACTAACGCTGAGCGTTGGTGTGTCGCACGTGGTTGAAAGTAACTCGAGAGTACTTCAGGATCTCGTTTGTTTTAAGCTGGTCAGTTTCCATCTCTTCCTTGCTTAAGTTGAGCAGACACACAACCTCGCTAATTTGCTCAGTGGAGCATTTTGAGGAGGAAGAGAGTTGGTGATTGGTTTTCTCTTGCTCAGTATGAAGCTGGTTGAATAGATGATGAACTTCGGTAGAAGTTGCATACATTGAGTTCGCAGCTGACAATTGATGAATTTCACCCTGTAGAGAGTTTATGTGGTTTACCATGGTCAGCTGGAGTTCGGACAGCTTCGTTATAGAGTCCTGTCTGGGCTGTTGAGATTGTAATGAAGTCATGACACTCAGAAGATCCTTCAGACCTTTGATCTTAGTAAGAAGTTGAGTGACAGACGAAAGCTGAGTTGGCTCAACAGTAACTGACCCAGCGGCATTGGTGCTTGTTTGATGGAGGTCCTGGATAAGAGCTTGAGCTGAGTCAATGATTCTTCGACCAGACTCAGAGGCATTTTGATAGCTAAAGGATCCATCATTTGTTGGTCCAGATGCCGGAGGAGGAGTAGAACCGAATGAAGGCGGCGTTTGGTTCTGCTCAACATTAGAAGTGCCAGCATTATCAGCGGCTGGTCTTGAATTAGGATTTCCAGTAGAAACTGACTGGATTGGATTCTGCACTTGGAGTTAGGGAAGAGGAGGATCGGCAGAATGTGTTACTTGCTCAGGGTCAGGCTGAAGCTGACTAGATTGCGGAAGCTGAGGAAGTTCAGTGTTCACCTGAGCAGGTAATTCCTTAGCTTGCTCAACGTGTTGAGGAGAAGGATCTTCGAGCACTTGCTTGGCATCATTTTGGCTGGGAGAAGCAGTCAAGTCGGCATGTTCCTTCGGCTGAGAAACAGAGGCTTGATTTTCTTGTTGCTCTGGTTGAGACTCAGGAGGGTTTGAGAAGAACCTAAGGTGTACATCTGTAAGGTCAGAGATCTCATCCCTTAGAGGTGAATCACCCATGAGGTCAATGACGGGTGCGCGATATGCCTTCTTCTTCCTTAGTCTCTTTAGCTTTGGAGGAGTAGGGTCAGCAGGAATGGACTCAATAGAGTCAGTAGGTGAAGCTTCCCTTTGAACATCGGGATGATTTGTCGTTGGCTCATCGTCTTCTTCGTCAACCAACTCAGTGTTGAATGGTTCATATTGCTCATCATCAGCTGTCTCCTCAGTGTCATCCTGACCACCGAGTTCTTCTTCTTCTTCAAACTGACCATCCAATTGGTCTTTTTCTTCCTCTTCTTCAAACTGACCACCCAATTGGTCTTGTTCTTCCTCTTCTTCTGACTGTTGTTCAGTGTCAATGTCTTGACTTTGTACATAATGTGAGTTGGAAGGGCATCGATGGGTCTTAACTCAAAAAAGAGTTTCTTTTTCTTCCTTAGTGGTTGCTCATCAGCGTCCACTCTCTCTTCGGGCTCAGCTTGCCTTGGTCTTTTCTCAGCTAACCTAGGTCCACCCTGACCTTATTGAATCTGAGGCTTAGTTCCTCTGCATACAACTTTGAGCTTCTTTGGTGTAGAGGCAGCTCCTTTAGATGTGCTTTGCACAGCTTTACTCTTTCTTTGCGTCCTTCCCTTTCGAGTTACCGTCCCCTCAGTTTCCTGGTCAGCAGCCCCTTTCCCTTTCTTGGGCACAATTGGTTGGTCATATGCCAGGCCGAACAGGACAGCAGCGGTAATCTCGGTTCCCCAAGTGTGGATTTCCTCAACCAGGCTTACCCCTTGATCCTTAAGGATTTTGGTGATAATGGAGCCTAGCCTAAGAGTTCCAGTGCTTCTTGAAATCCACCGATTATGAAGACGGGCATGTTGATCGGCGTGTAGGTCAGCATATGCCATATGAAACACTGCTCGAAGTTTGTCGCTGAGTTGGTGCAGTTGATTTTGGGGAAGAGGAAATTGGTCAGTATGTAATGGGCCATCTTTTGATTCTGACCCATGGAGGTACTTGAAATCTCACCTACATGACCAAGAGGTTTACAAAACTCATGGACGTAGTTGGTTTTGTCTTGATCACCCGATTTACAAAGAATTTCTCCTTCGTTTTTCAACTTGAGTAGTGAGGCAAGGTAAGCGGGGTTGATGAGGATATCCTTCCCCGAGACCTTGGTGACCATATAGTCCCGGTTATCATCCGCGACCTTTAGGTTAGCGTAAAATTCCTTAACCATCTCTCGGTAACTAGCCTCACGAACTGAGAACAGCTCGGTCCAGCCGTTGTTCTTGATCCAGTCACAAAAGGGTTGCTCAGCCTCCATAAAACCCTTTGAAAACCAACGCGAGTGGTCAACCTTATACCCCCTCACGCTCTCGTAAACTTGAGAGTAGGTGCGTTCCACGATCTTCTTGCCTTTGTCCTTTTGTTGTTTTCCCTTCGAAGAGGCAGCTTGGTCAACTTTGGTGTGCTTGCCCGGCGTAGTGACCTTAGAGTGGTCACACTGGGCAGTAGATGAAGGATTTTCATCGGAGCGATTAACGGCACCGGAGACATTCTGAGAATCGTTCGTCATGATTCTTAGAGAGGTTTGAGAAGTTTGGGAGATTTTAGAGAGAATATGAGAATACCAGAAATTTCTAAGCGTAAAGAGATAAAAGTGGGAAATCATCCACTATTTATAGAGGCGTCGAATTGATCCAAAGCGTTGAGGTGGCCGTTTGACCTCGAGATACTCAATCGACAAATATTCTGGCATTTATGACACATTCGGCGCATGGGTTTTCTAATCATCTCGCTTACGTCATCCTAGGTGGCTATTAATTCGCGTGTTATGCATTAAAGTTTACAACGGATCTTTACTCAGTGTTAAGAATCTCAACCGTTTAAAGTTCTGAGTAGTCAGTGTTGCGCAAAGGAATGATTCTTATGCTTAGTCGCTCAGCTTAAGATAAACACTTAGCATGTAAATCTACTCAGCATGTGATAGTAATTGATTTAGCATAAATCATTCAGCATGGTAATTCACTCAGCATGCATATTATACTTGGAATTTATTAAAGAGGATTAAACATACCAATGGCTTCTCTAAGTGTGTTGAATTGCTCATGAGCTAGTGGCTTTGTGAAGATATCAGCAAGCTGCTCATCCGTTGGGACATAGGTCAGCTTGATCTCTTCCTTAAGTACATGATCTCTGATGAAGTGATGTCTTATGCTGACATGCTTCATCCTGCTGTGCTGGATTGGGTTCTTTGATAAGTCAATGGCACTCTTGTTGTCACATTTGACTTCAATTGTTTTAGTCTGAACACCATAGTCTTTAAGTTGTTGCTTAATCTATAGGACTTGAGCAACACAGCTTCCAGCAGCAACGTACTCAGCTTCAGTGGTTGACAGGGCTACTGACGCTTGCTTTTTGCTGAACCAGGACACAAGACAGCTCCCAAGGAAGTGGCATCCTCCTGAGGTGCTTTTTCATTAAAGCTTCTCTCGTCCGTAGTCAGCGTCAGTGTATCCAATGAGTGTGAAATCATGAGTGTTGGGATACCACAAACCTGCATTCACTGAGCCTTGCAAATATCTAAGGATTCTTTCTACGGCTATGTAATGAGATTCCTTAGGGTTAGATTGATATCTAGCACAATAACATACCGAGAACTGAATGTCCGGCCTACTAGCAGTTAAGTAAAGTAGAGAACCAATCATACCTCGGTACAATCTGCTGTCTATTGACTTACCATTCTCATCAGCACAGAGGACAGTGTCAGTGCCCATTGGGGTAGATATTGACGTACAATTCTCAAGTTCATACTTCTTCAATATCTCCTTAGCATACTTAGTTTGACTGATGAAGATGCCGTTTTTCCCTTGTTTGATTTGAAGTCCAAGGAAGAAATTGAGTTCTCCCATCATTGACATTTCAAACTCAGTCTGCATCTGCTTACTAAATTCCTTGCACATTGACTCGTTAGTGGCACCAAAAATAATGTCATCAACATATATTTGAGCCAGTAGGGTATCTTTACCCTTCCTCTTAATGAATAAGGTTGTATCAGCTTTACCTCTGACATAATTTCTAGTCAGCAGGAAACTGGTCAGCCTCTCATACCAAGCACGTGGTGCTTGCTTGAGACCATACAGAGCCTTTTTGAGTTTATAAACGTGGTTTGGGAATTTAGGATCCTCAAACCCTAGAGGCTGATTAACATAAACTTCCTCATTTATAACTCCATTAAGGAATGCACTCTTAACATCCATTTGAAACAATTTAAAGTTCATATAGCTTACATATGCACATAAAATTCTAATAGCCTCTAGCCTTGCCACTGGGGCAAAGGTCTCACTGTAGTCAATACCTTCTTGCTGACTGTAGCCCTGAGCTACAAGTCTTGCTTTTTTTCTGACCACATTCCCTTGTTCATCCAACTTGTTGCGGAAGACCCATCTTGTTCCTATGGTCTTCTGGCTTCTTGGTTTTGGCACTAGATCCCATACTTCATTTCTTCTGAACTGATCAAGTTCTTCTTGCATTGCATTCATCCAGAACTCATCATACTCAGCTTCAGCGAAATTCTTTGGTTCCTGGATTGAGACGAATGCAATGTTGCTGAGGTATCTCCTGAGTTGATTCCTCGTCATCAGGGTGTTCTCAGCGGCATCAAGAATGGTACTCTTTGAGTGACCTCTTGGTATTCTGATTTCCTTTGGTAGATTGACGTCTTGTGCTGGTTGTGTTTCAACAATCTCTGCAGGTGTAGATTGGTCAGTGAAAGTAATTTGAGTTTCACTTTTACCTTTGGTCAGCCCTTGAGGCAATGACTCAGCGGCTGTTTCTTGGTCAGTGGGAGCTGAGTGTGGATCATCCTCAGTCAGCTGCATGTCTCTTCCTGCAGGGTTAGTTTCATCGAACTCAACGTGTACTGACTCTTCTAAGACCTGAGTTCGTTTATTGAAAACTCTGTATGCTTTGCTGTTTGTTGAGTAGCCTAAAAAGATAGCTTCATCAGCTTTTGAGTCAAACTTAGCCAGGATATCTTTGGTATTCAAGATAAAACATTTACAACCAAAGGCACGAAAGTATCCAATGTTGGGCTTTCGTCCTTTCCAAAGTTCGTAGGGGGTCTTCTTTAATATAGGTCTAACTAGAGCCCTATTAAGAATGTAGCACGCTGTGTTAACAGCTTCTCCCCAAAAGTACTTTGGAAGCCTATGCTCACTCAGCATTGTCCTGGCTATTTCAACCAAGGTTCTGTTCTTCCTTTCAATAACCCCATTTTGTTGAGGTGTTCTAGGAGCAGAAAAATTGTGGTCAATGCCGTTGGCTTCACAGAATTCAACAAACTGTTGGTTCTTGAATTCTCCACCATTATCACTACGGATGTGAGCTAACTTAAGGTCTTTATCATTTTCAAGTTTTCTTACTAAATTTGAAAACGTCTCAAAGGTTTCATCCCTGCTACTCAGCAAGATGATCCAAGTGTACCGAGAAAAGTCATCTACAATGACCAAGGAAAATCTTCTTCCACCCAAGCTCAGCGGCTGGACTGGACTGAAGAGATCCAAGTGTAGTAACTCTAATGGACGCTTAGTTGAGACAATGTTTTTACTATGAAAAGATTGTTTGGTTTGTTTTCCAGCTTGGCAAGCGTGGCATAATTAATCTTTTTCAAACTTAAGTTCTGGCAGTCCCTCAACCAGTGAGCTTTTAAGCTCTGATACCACTTGTTGGTCCCTTATAACGTGACAAGTTAATTCTAAGGGGGGGGGGGGGGATAGGAACTATGTAAAATTTTGTCCATTAAGGCTGACTTCTTTTCTTATGAAAAGGTTTACACAGCGTGACTAAGCAGTTTGAAGACACAAGCTTAGTCAACTTGTGACTAAGTCTGTTTCTTTCCTTGAGTCAGGAAATAGCACTTAGAGTCTATTCCTGAACTCAGCTTCTTAGTATACTTAACTCAGCGTGAACTCGTTACTTAGTCAGTTTTATAACAAGCAATATGTAAAGGAGTTTAAGTGTTAGAAAGATATTACTCAGCAGACTTATCCTGGTTCGGCCTCTCCGCCTACGTCCAGTCCCCGGAACTCGTTCCGGGCTTTTCGAATTCTCTACTGAGCTCTTTAAAGGTAGAGCACGAAACCTTTTACAATAGAAGCTGAGTATACAAGAGTACCTTCCTCTATACCTCTACTCACTCCTATATCTACCGCTGAGTACTATAACCGAGTACTCAGCCTCTCCTTTCTATTCTTCTAGAAATGATAAAGTGTTTGTCCTAAACAACAATTGCTAAGACACTTTAGATGATTGAAAATCACTCTAGACTTTTACACAATAATATGGAAATTGGTGTAAGGTTTTTGCTTTGCTTTCCTCACAGAACTTCTTGTAGAAATTTGGTCAGCATTTTGACTAGTTGAAGATCTGCATCGAATGAAGCAAATGAGAGGCCTATTTATAGTGACACTTGAGGCACCTGGTCATTTCGAATTTCGAAATAACCGTTGGAGGGAAACGGCTTCCTGTCGTTGTCACTCAGTACGTGCTCAGTGTCGTTGGCCAATGAGATTCATGCATCTTCTGTCCACGGCAGTGCTCAGCAGCTTTTCGTCTGGCAGACAGAATGTTTCGACATTTTTGGCAAAGTCTTCCAGACAGCTTCCTGCGCCTTCTGAACTTTACCCAAAGTAGAAATACTTTGTCTAGAAGTTGATTCTTGTCTGCCGCTGTCCTGACTGCTTGTCGCTTGACTCAGCAGCTTCTCCTTGAAGCTTTTGCTAGAAGGCTTCTCGATCCTTCTACACGCTGAGTCGTCGTTTTGCTTGAAACGGCTACATTTCATATTCTTGGGCCGTGAGGTCTTTGATCATGTTGACTTGGGCTTGACTTCCACTCATGGCCTTTTGGACTTTTAAATCTTAATGTCTTATAGATAAACAAACTCAACATTGAACAAACACATTAGTATAAATAAATCAAAGCATTTAAATTTAATGTGTTAGAGTATTTTTTATCAATTACTTAAATAATTTTATCAAATCAAAATCATGTGGAAAGGTGTTTCAATGTAGCTCAGCTGTGTGACAACGGAAGAAAGGTTATATTTGACGCCACTCAGTGTCGGATACTCGAGGGAAAAACAAACGATTTGATTTTAACTGCCCCTCATGTTGACAATGTATATATGTTGAGTTTAGAAAAACAGTTTCTCAAAAATATATGCTTAGTATCTAAAGAGGACAACTCCTGGCTATGGCATAGGAGACTTGGTCATGTAAGCATGGACCTCCTTGCCAAATTAGCTAGAAAGCAACTAGTTGAGGGATTGCCCAAATTGAAATTTGAAAAAGATCAATTATGTAATGCTTGTCAGCAAGGTAAACAAACGAAAAAGTCTTTTCAAAATAAAAATATTGTCTCAACCAAAAGACCATTGGAATTACTACACTTGGACCTTTTCAGACCTGTCCAGTCACTCAGCTTGGGCGGTAAGAAATTTTCCTTAGTCATTGTAGACGATTTCTCTCGGTATACTTGGATCATCTTGCTGAGTAGCAAGGATGAAACATTTGAGATGTTCACAACATTGATTAAAAATCTTGAAAATGACAAAGACCTAAGAGTAGCTCATATTAGAAGTGATAATGGCGGAGAATTCAAAAACCAATAGTTTGATGAATTCTGTGAAATCAGTGGCATTGACCATAACTTTTCTGCTCCTAGGACGCCTCAACAAAATGGGGTTGTTGAAAGGAAGAACAGAACAATAGTCGAAATTGCTAGGACAATGCTGAGCGAAAATAGGCTTCCAAAGTATTTCTGGGGTGAAGCTGTCCACACAGCATGTTATATACTGAATAGGACTTTAGTTAGACCTATACTCAAGAAAACTCCTTATGAACTTTGGAAAAGATGAAAGCCCAACATTGGTTACTTTCGTGCCTTTGGGTGTAAATGTTTTATACTCAACACAAAAGATAACCTTGCTAAATTTGATGCTAAAGCTGACGAAGCGATCTTTTTAGGGTACTCAACTAACAGTAAAACATATAGGGTGTATAATAAATGAACTCAAATTGTAGAAGAGTCTGTCCATATCGAGTTCGATGAAACTGACCCTACAGGAAAGATAACTCAATCTGCCGAAGATGAACCAAGCTCAGCTTCCGCTGACCAAATTGGTGCCGTTGAGACATCAGCACAAGGGCTGACCAAAGGTAAACACGAAACAGAAATTACCTTTGCTGACTCATCTACTCCTGCAGATATTGTAGAAACACCTATTCCATACAACTCAACATTACCCAAAGAAATAAAAATTCCAAGAGGACATTCAGAGAAGTCCATTCTTGATGTTGCTGACGACAAGCTGATGACAAGAGATCAGCTTAGAAAATATCTCAGCAATGTTGCATTCGTCTCAGTTCATGAGCCAAAGAATTTCGCTGAAGCTGAGCATGACGAACACTGGATCAATGCTATGCAAGAGGAGCTTGATCAGTTCAAAAGAAATGAGGTATGTGATTTAGTACCAAAACCTAGGAATCAAAAGACCATAGGAACTAAGTGGGTCTTTAGAAATAAGCTAGATGAGCAAGGCAATGTAGTCAGAAACAAAGCCCGACTTGTAGCCCAATGCTATAGCCAGCAAGAGGGTGTTGACTATGGTGAGACGTTTGCTCCCGTTGCTAGGTTAGAGGATATACATATATTATGTGCATATGCTAGTTTCATGAACTTCAAACTATATCAAATGGATGTCAAGAGTGCTTTTCTTAATGGATTTATAAACCAAGAGTTATATGTTAGTCAGCCTCCTGGGTTTGAAGATCCAAAGTTTCCAAACCATGTTTATAAACTCAAGAAGGCCTTGTACAGTCTGAAACAAGCACCTCGTGCTTGGTATGAGAGGTTGACCAATTTCCTGCTGACCAGGAACTATGTCAGAGGCAAAGCTGACACAACCTTATTCATTAAGAAGAAAGGGAAAAATACCCTGCTGGCACAAATTTACGTAGATGATATAATATTTGGTGCTACTGACGAATCTATGTGCAAAGAATTTAGTAAACAGATGCAAACTGAGTTCAAAATGTCTATGATGGGTGAACTCAACTTCTTCCTTGGACTTCAAATCAAGCAAGGGAAGAACGACATCTTCATTAGTCAGTCTAAGTATGCCAAAGAAATGTTAAAGAAATTCGATATGGAAGATTGTAAGCCCATATCAACCCCAATGGGTACTGACACTGTCCTGTGCACGGATGAGAAAGGTAAGTCAGTAGACAGTAAGTTATATCGAGGTATGATTGGCTCTCTACTCTATCTTACTGCTAGTAGACCTGATATTCAGTACTCAGTATGCTATTGCGCTAGATACCAAACTGACCCCAGAGAATCACACCTTATAGATGTGAAAAGAATTTTTAGATATCTGCAGAGCTCAGTTAATGCAGGTTTGTGGTATCCAAACTCAAATGACTTCACACTCACTGGATACACTGATGCTGACTATGGACGGGACAAGCTAGAGTGTAAGAGTACTTTTGGAGGATGTCATTTCCTTGGAAGCTGTCTAGTGTCTTGGTTCAGCAAGAAGCAGTCATCAGTTGCCCTGTCTACAACTGAAGCTAAGTACATTGCTGCTGGAAGCTATGTGGCCCAAGTCCTATGGATTAAGCAACAGCTTGAGGATTACGGAGTTAAAACAGAAACAATTGAAGTCAAGTGCGATAACAAAAGCGCTATTGACCTATCCAAAAATCCAATCCAACATAGCAAGATGAAGCATGTCAGCATAAGGCATCACTTCATCAGAGACCATGAACTCAAGGGTGAGATCAAGCTGACCTACGTACCAACAGATGAACAGCTTGCGAATATCTTCACTAAGCCTCTGGCTCGTGAGCAATTCAGCATATTAAGGGAAGCTATCGGTATGTGTAATCCCGTTTAATAAATTCTTGATCAAATGTTGATTATACTATATGCCGTGTAGATATTGCATGCTAAGCAACTCACTCAAACTGAGCTAAATTGTATATCATAGAATCACCCTATGCTGACTAAACATATATGCTGTGTGATTACTATAGGCTGAGTTACTTTTATATGAAAATTTCTTCTACGTAAAACTGAGCACTCAGTATCTCAAACGTTTAGAATTCCAAATACTGAGTAAAATCCATTTCACATTAAATGCTAGCACACGCGCCATAAATAGCCACCTAGGATGACGTAAGAGCAATAATTAGAAAACAAATGCGCCGAACTTGTCATAAATGCCAGATTATTGTCGTTTGATCATCTCGAGGTAAAACGGCTACTCCAACGTATCAGATCAACTCGACATCCCTATAAGTAGTGGACGAATTCCCACTCACATCTCTTTACATTTTGAAATCTCTGGCAATTGATTTCCATCTCTCTTTCTCTAAATCCCTAAATTTTCAAACTCTCTCAAAATCCCTAAGAAAATCATCTCGGATTCTCAGAACATCTCCGGAGCCGATTACGACCGCAATCACTCCGATAAAAACCCCTCATCTCCTGCTCCGCGGGAATACGTCGAGACTTCCACCAAGTCTCAAGGACATGGTCAGCATGACCAATCCAACGTCAACACTCCGAGCAAGAGCCCCCAAGCTAACCTCGCAACCTCTTCAAAAAAGAAGAAGAAGAAGGAAGACAAGCAACCTTAGAAAAAAAGGAATTTCTTATGGTCTATGACAGTGTCAAGAATCGTGAGGTACTTCGTTGCCGATGGTTCTCCCCGAGCTTTGTAACTGCTGAGAAACCGTTCTGTGAATGGATCTCCAAAAACGGGTGGTCAGAATTATTCTCCCTCTCTGGTAAAGCCTACCCACGATTAGTAAGGGAATTCTATTCGAATCTGAAGGTGGATAAGGACAACGCTGACCATCTAGTCACAAAGGTGACGGGCAAGGACATCACGGTAACTCCGTCTTATCTTGCAACCTTACTAAAACTGCCCAACAAGGGTAAAGAATTTAGAACCATAAACGTCAAACTTGACTACCCAGTTGAGTTTTGTAAACCAAAGGACCACAAGGGAGAAATAGCCAGCACGTGTATGGGTCAAAATCAAAAGATGGCTCATTACATCCTGACCAACTTCACCTTTCCTAAAGTCAACTCGGCCTCATCTGCCTCCAATTTCGAGCAGAACTTTATCTGGCACATGCCGACCTAGCAACCACTCAATATGTCCGTCTTTCTTTTCGGTGCATTCCAACGGAGTACTAGGAAACTCAGGTTGGGCTCCCTCATCACAAGAATTCTTGAGGATCATCAGGTGAGCACGATCGGTGAAACTGAATCATGGGGAACTGAAATTACAGTGGCACTGCTGTTTGGATTAGCATACAACCAACCTTTTAAGTCTAAGAAAGGAAAGGGGATTGCTGAAGAAAATGAGGAAGAAGTTGATGCTAAGGAAGGCGCACAAGCTGTGCCGACCAAAAAGGGAAAGAAAGCTACGATGAAACCTCGTACTAACCGCACTAGGCAAGATAAAAAGCGGAAAGCTGACCAAGCCATTAAAGACATAAACACAGCTCCGAAGAAAATCTAGCTTGTATCTAGTGCCCAAAAGGTTGCTGCTGAGCTATCTAAGTCAGCAGGAAAAAGGCCCGCTGAGCCTGAGGAAGAAGAAGAAAAAGATGCTACTCCTGAACACCTCTGAGGAAGAAGAAAAGAACATCTGGTCTAAGTCCAATTGATGCTCCCCCTCTTGACTTTGTCATCTCCGACGATTCCCACTTAGTGAGAAGTCAAGAGATTGATCTTGAGAAAACACCCTCTGAACAGGAAGATGATTTGGGAGATTTTGGAGGACAGTTTGAAGCTGAGCGAACAACTAATGTTGATGATGAGAAGGATAAGGATGCTGCTGAGCAAACTAAGTCAGTTGATGCTGAGCCAACTGAACTACAAGCTGACCAAGCAGTGAGAAGTCTTAATGCTGCCCTAGGGCTCAATTCTTCATCTGAGTCTCTTGACTCAATTGCTGCTGACCCCTTACCTCCAACCAGAACGACCAGTTCTGAAAAGCGCTTCAAACGCAAAGCTCACAAGTCCAACTCCCTAGACCTACTGGCTGATTCTCCACTTAGAGAACCAATTACTGACCTAACTGGACTTCAGTACGAATTCTTTTCCTCCGTCGTTGAGCCAACTCCAGATCATTTCACACAAAAGCAAGCCTCTGTTACTCATACTGAGGAACAAGCTAAGACTCCTGAAAATCCAATCTCTGCCGAGCAAGAGCTCGAAGTTCAAGCTGCTCAAGAAGGTGAGCGAGCAAAGGAAAATCATGTCCATGTAAGTCTTGAAGTATCTCCTCCTGCACCAACTCAACTTCAGACTGATATTGGGCAGGTCAACATCTCTGCCAATCCACCACTTCCCAACTCAGTATCGCAGAATGTTGAACAGTCAGCTCCTGGTGCTGACTTCAATAAAAGTCCAGCTGTTGACCATGCTGGCCCATCTGGTTCTGGTAAACAACCTATTCCTCCACCATCTGGTACTATTCCAATTCCGGCCGCTGAGCATCATCCTGATGAAACTTATGCTTACCCAAATGCAACTGAGTCTGGGCACATAATCGTTGACTCAGCTCAATCTCTACTCCAGGATATTAACCAATCTCATGCTGATGCTGCTGGGTCTGTTAATGTTGAGTCAACACAACTTACTTCTGTCACTCAGCTCCTAAACGAGATCAAGGGTCTCAAAGATCTTGTAAGTGTCATGACCACCTTCCAATCTCAACAACCCAAGCAAGACTCAATAATGAAGCTAGCTGAACTCCAGTTAATGATGGTGAACCACATGAATTCCCTCCAAGGACAAATCAACAATCTTTCAGCTGTGAACTCAGCATATGCAACTTCTGATAAATTAAATCAACACTTCACCATACTGAACTTTGAGATCACTAAAGAGATCAACCACAACTGGTCGTTGAAGAGACCAACAATCCAGGATCGTTGAAGAGATCCACAACCACAGGTCGTTAAAGAGACCTACAATGCAAGATTGTTCAAGAGATCCACAACCATGGGTCATTGAAGAGACCTACAAATCAGGGACCGCTCAAGAGATCCACAACAACAGGTCGTTGAAGAGACCTACAATCTGAGAACGCTGAAGAGATCAATAGTCAGATGTCCGTTTGTTCCCAGTCGTTTAAAAGACTGGTTCGATGAATCAGTCACAACATCCTCCAACTCCAGGTGAGTATTACTTTATCATACTTTGTTCCATTACACACATATTCTTTCTACCTCTTCAAAGTAGGGGCAAAAACTGTTTTTTCTCAAAACATCTACTTTGAATTCAGTTTTCTAAAAATGCACACAACTCACAATGCATGATAAAGTAGGGGCAACTGTAGACACTGGAGTCGTAGCCCTGTGATGAAAACCTTTTAAAGATGATTGGAAGTATGATCAGAAAATGGATCACGGAAAAATCCCTCGTTAGAAAGTCAAAGTCAACCCTTTTCCATTCAAATCCAAATTTTTTAGAATACCGAATAAATTTTTTGGATATCTTAGTGAGTCGTGTCCCTTGAGAGTATCATAACGCACTTTTCCGGACTCAATTCGGAGATCTAACGAAGAATCTGTGACTAGTTGAAGTTTTCGGGTGAAATTCGGGATAAAATGGGTAATAACCTTAGTTCGGGTCATTTTCAGCCTAAGACTATTAGATACAAAAATGTCCGTCTCATCGAAATGAGTCCAATGGCACAAGAATCGTCAAAATCAGAGATCGATAAGACCATTTTTTATGTAAAAGAAATGCTGGCACGGATTACCGACGGAAATTCCGTCTGTAATTCGTTGTGCGGCTGGGCTATTGCTGCTGGCCGCTGGGCCGCGCGCTGGGCCCAGCAGCAGGCCCAGCTCGCCCCCCTCACTCCTCTTTTAGGTTTTTTACAAAACCTAAAGCCCAAAATCCCATTCTAGCCCCTGTCATATTTATATAATTACAACTTCAACCCCGAACCCTAATTTTAGCCTATAAATAGCAGCTCTTAAATCAGTTTTTTGGGATAAAAAAATAGGACAAAAATACACTGATAGATAGCCGAAATTCTACCAAATCACTCCGAATAAATTCTAGTTTTTTACGTTCATCATCCGTGTTCCATTATTTGTGATTTTTCCAATCATCCCACAACCTAGGTAAAGATTTCTGAGGGACAAATCCTGTCTACTATTTAATATTTGGTACTCTGAAATATAGATTGTTCTTTCTCTTTCTGATTTTATTTTTCATTGTTTATTTCTATTGTCAATAGGCCATCAAATATATTTTCTGTATATATTTGATCCCTAAATTGATTTGATTTAGCCCTAAAGCAATGATTTACCGGTTAAATCATTTGTTTTGAGCCTTTTTTTATTTACTTCGAGCAACCTACTCTTTTTTATACTTTTATTTTCTGATATTAATAATATTACGAGTTAATATTATTGATCTAATTGGTTCTTTTTATTCATAATAATGATTTGGGATAAACGAATCAACTCGAAATAAATTTTATCTCACTATCGTTTAGGTACCAACAATAATAAATAAAACTTTCTATTCTATTTATTTTGATTCCTAACCTAATAACTTTTTATTTTGTTCGTTTTAGTCCCTAATTTAGAACTTTTTGTTTTATTCGTTTTAGTCCCTAGTTTAGAATCTTTCATTTTATTCACTCTAGCCCCTAGTTTAGAACTTTTCCTTTTATTCCTTCTAGTCCCTACTTTGGAACTTTATATTTTATTCACTTTGGTCATTAATTTAAAGTTTTCCACTTTCGTTCAATTAGGTCCTTAAATAAACTTTTTAAGTTTATTCAATTTAGTCCTTTGTCCATTTTTACACCATAACTAATTGTACAACTATGTTATTTGCTTCTAATCTTTTATTTTGATTGATATGAGTATGGAGGAACATCATTTTGGCGCGGATTGAAGACCTGGGAATGCCCGGATGTAATTGTATTTATTTTATACCTATTTCATTACTTTTGGGATTGTAATATTTTGTTGTTTGTTTTCTTTTGTATACAACTATGCAATGTGACACGAAAAGATGATTTTTTCAAACAAATCATATTCAAAACGAATTTAAAAAGCTTAAAAGAGTTATTAATAGCCTGATTGTATTTAGAAATGCTAAGTAGGAGGCCGGTGAGTTCACCGGGCGATTTTGGGGGTGCTTAATATTTCCTTTCGAGGAGATATTAACCTTCCCCAAGCGTACCACTTGCTTCCCGCAAGGAATCTCAGTAACATTCTCGGACCTAAAAGTCCGGGTGGCGACTCTTTCTCCAACACCGGCCCTGCCGAGCTAGTCGTCTTCTCTAGTGGACCTCGAGTCCAAACAGCACCGTAGTAGTCATGGCGGACCTCCCGTGGGTGAAAGCCCGCGAGGTAGGCTTTCGTCTACAGTCGTGCATGCATTTTTTCTGGTGCTCCTCTCGTATTAGAGCTGGGTGCCATGATGATATTCCTGAAGTTACATCAATCAAAACATAGATGAAGAAAACTTGTAGGTACATGACATTAGGAGTATGCACAATAACTCACAATCAATCACATTACAACCAAATCAAGTTCACACACAATAACTCAAGCAAATCACATTGATTTCATCAAACATTAATTATTCCAAAGTGTACAAGTAAATCCAGATTGACATACATTGTATAAGAACAAGCACAAAAATAATTTCAATGTTAATTTCACTTATCAATCCAGATTGCTTCTTCTCATGGTCTAGTGATAGGGGTCAAAACCCCTATCTTTGGGTACAGTTTTAGGACGTTTTTTAGCATTATTTCATGAATAAGCGAGCAATTCTCGCATTTATATGCTTTTGTGTGAGTTAGTTAGAAATTGGAAATGTTTTATTTACTTTTCGTTGTTTAGGCTCGTTTTTTTGGTTATTTTAGGCAAACATGGCCAAAATAGCATGTATGTTAAAATTCCATTATCTTTTATAGTTAATTGATCCGCCAAAAGTCGCACCAAACGGAGTGTCTACTTAAAATGAGCGATTGGCGGGTCAATTTAGCCTCGGAACTAATGTTATTTGGAGTTTTCGTGCATGTGCAGGCTAAAGCAGGAACGAGTTCGGGTGAAATCCGCGTCTCGGGGACCCCCGGCAGTCGCTTGGCGAATTGAGCATCGGTGAGCAGCCCAGGCGGTGCTCGGCGCGCAGCCCAGGCGCTGCTCGGCAAGCTGCCCAGGCGGTGCTCGGCGAGCTGCCCAGGCGGTGCTCGGCGAGCTGCCCAGGCGCTGCTCGGCGCGCAGCCCAGGCACTGCTCGGCGAGCTGCCCAGGCACTGCTCGGCGAGCTGCCCAGGCACTGCTCGGCCGAGCAGGCCCCTAGAGGCCAGCTCGCCGAGCTGGTATGGCCAGCTCGCGACGAGCTGGTGCCTGCTCGGGCGAGCTGGCCTGCGGGAATTGGTCAAAAATCTCAATTTTAACCCCACGACTCCACGACCGGTCCCACGACTTCCCACTTGCATAAGGACACAAAATAGGTCAAAAAGAACTACATCTATAAATAGAACTTTTCCATTGTAAATTAGATATCTTTTATCTTTGTAATTTTCTTAGCTTTCACCTTGAGAAATCCTCTCCACCTCCTCCATATCCTTCAAACCTCCATTGAAGACACCTCCGAAGCTCCGTTCACCGAGGATTGCTCAAGCTGCATCCTTAAGTCCTAGGAAGATGCCTGCATTGGTAGACAGGTTCCCTGAAAGGGATTTTTCTTCTTTTATATTCTGTCTAGCCTCTGATCCATGTTATGAATCCTAGGCTCATTGTATCTTCGTGACAATACTTTCATCTTTGATATATATTATAGTTTTGTTTATTCAATTGTTTTATTGCTTTAATCTTTGTATTACGCTTTGTCTGATTGGTTTAACTCATTCGATAATCCCAAAATTAAGTTGGCACATATTGCGAGCTGAATCTGACCTAATCAGTGCCTATAGGATTGACGACCCTATAGAAGATTAAGCCCAAATTGCTGAGACTTAGAGCTAGTTTCGGCCTTACAAGGGAATCACGAACTAGGGACCTCAGGAGGATAGGTAGGGTTAATCGCCTCGGACACAAGTGACTTTGATTAGGTTTTAATTCCGTTGTCTAAACAATCTATTTTCATTATCATCGTATCCCTTCATGTTCCTTTGGATAATTACATTGGTAAAAGATCACCTAAGAGTAGTTTAACTTAATTAGGGGTAGAGTAACTTAATTAGGCGTAGAATAACTTAGTTAGAATTAGATAACTCAGCTAGGAGTAGTATAATTCAACCTAGGAGTAGATTAACTTAAGAAAAACCAAACTCAAAACCCCCAAAGCCTAGATAACACCTGAGACCAAGTAGCTCGATACTTGCAGAAATAAATCCTGTGGACGATACCTGGACTTTCCAGAATTTTATTACTTGATAACGACGGGGTACACTTATCCCTTAGTGAGTCTCCTTTACGGGAGGCGCATCAAGTTTTTGGCGCCGTTGCCGGGGATTTATTTCTTCTGCAATATCGAACCAAAGGTCGATTTGTTAGTTTAGGCATTGTTTGTGAATATCCTTTGTTTATATCGTTTATACCTGTTTATATATAATTCTTTATAACTTCTATACTTGTTCATATCTTTTGTATTTGTTCATAACCATATACTTTTACTTATCAACTTTTGTGCTAGAACTTCACTTTTTCTCAGCATTCTCTGATCAATGAATTGGCAAGAAAGAGTCGAGTGGCAAGCTCAAAAGTTTACTATCCCATCAAGACAATACATTCATGCCCTGGAGAATGAGGCTCCTAATCCCTCCATGGTCGAGTTAAATAAGAAAATGGATATCTTGATGGCGAAACTGAGCCTCAACACCAATGAAAGTGTAAGTTTTGTGGGTAATCACCAAAGGTATAATTCTAACCCCAATTCTTACAGCTTTTATGATAGTGATTGGAGGAGACCTCAACACTCAAATCTGTCCTACGGGAACCCTAACATGTTGAGGCCTCCAAATAGGTTTGTTAATGAGCACAGGGAAAATGAATTGGGGATGTTTCCTTATGAACAAGCAAGTCAAGTTCCTCCACAACCCTCTAACTCACAAGATGAGGTGCTGTCCCTTTTGAAAGAAATATCAGCCCGACTTATAATCAATGAGGAGGTTTGCAAGGACTTGAGCAACCAATTGGCTCAAATAAACCATGAGATGCAAGAGCAATCCCGAGATGCTCCCCCAAGCATAAAGGAAAACATAGAAATCCCACAAAGGGAATCAGATCGAGCCATCTCTTTGAGGAACAATAAAAAGGTAGAACCAAGTCCACTGTCACATGCACCGCTCAAGGTAAGTGAGGAACCAGAAGCGGTAAGCAACCCTGGTTCAAAATCTGAAATTCTAAATCATGTGATAGAGATAAAAGATCAAATCAAAACTTGTGTATCTCAACTATCTTTTCCTCAAAAGTTAGAAAAGTTTGAATTTACTCCTTGTTCAGAAGTTTTCATTCTCTTCGACCTACCAAGAGAATCCAAAAGGGAGTAAACCAAACGTTTTCATAATCTGTTTAAATTGGGCCTCTTGTTTTTATTTAACTCATTTGAGGCTCTTAATCCATTTTGTAGGTACGGATTATTTGTTAAGGAATTCGAGTTCCTAACGCGGATAGAAGCTTATACTTAGGAAGGAACTCTACGTCGAGCTCACCGACTACAACGTAGCGCTTCTTGGGAGGGAACCCAAGTTTTAATAAAACTTTTCAGGTTTATTTTTTGATCTTTTAGTTTAGTTGTTTAGTTTTCTTTTACGTTTTTTTAAGTGTTCGGGTTTAGAATAAAAAAAAAAATTCGGACCTTCTGCCTGCCAGCTCGCGACGAGCTGAAAAAAAAGAAAAAAAAAGAAAAAAAAACGTAAGTTTGCCCCGGGCACCCCAGCTTGGGCGAGCTGGGCACTGCCGCCCAGCTCGGCGAGCTGGGCATCCCAGCTCGGGCGAGTTGGGCACTGCCGCCCAGCCCGCTGGGCACCCCTGCTCGGCCGAGATAAGCAACATTTCGGGATTTTTTCCGAACGGAGCTAAATAAATAAAAAAAATTAGCACCGCAAATCATCAAGTTTTTGGCGATTGCGATAAAATCAGTAAGTTGTCTTCTCCACCCTAACTTTTTGCACATGCGCTTGATGGTTTTGTATGCAATGTTGGAACTTATTGCATGATTTAAGTGTGAGGAGGAGGGGTAGACAAACTTACAAAAATTTGTATAATTTTTAAATTTTTGTTGCGTCGTGTCTAGTTTAGTTTAGCGTTTTCGGGTTTTATTTATGTTTTCGCATGTTTAGGACCTAAAACCGTGAACCTCCTTCAAATCTAAACTTCGTTATTTGTCCTTGAGGGCTGAGAACCGAATCTAAGATTGCATGACAACTAGTTTAGGTGTAGGACACAATCCTTGTATCTGTAAAAGCATGAGCTAAAGTTTGCATTTAGACCCTACTTTTGAAGAAATGCTAAAATCATTACTTAGGTAGATAACTTAAGAATTGAAGGCATGTGATGTTAAACTTGAGTTTGGGGAGAACTAGTAAACACAAAATTGAAACCCAAAGAATTGTGAGTTGAATTTGAGCCTAAGAGCGAACATCAAAAAGCTCTTTTTCTTGAAATTTTTGTGTGAATGCTTTGACTTGTGGAAAGATTACAGATTTTGCACCTAATACTGTGTTGAACCTACATGCAATGATTTGAGATGATAAACGATGAATCAGCCTCATTAGAATTAACCCTTTTCTTTACTTTATTTTCTCTTTTTCATCCACTCTAGGAAGCCCCTTTGAGCCTATATTTTTGTAGTTTATAGATTTTTCTTTCGTCCTAACCCATTTTTTTGCAAACCATCACTTGGTTTGTTACTTAACCCAGTTTTTGCAAAGCTCGCATTGAGCCTTTGTTTTCTTCTAGCGCTTTATCTTTGTTTATGGCATCATAGTAGCAAGCCAAAAGGCTAAGAAGTGAATGAGCATCACTATCCAAAAAAAAAGAGAAAAGAGAAAAAGAAAAAGAAAAAACAGAAAAAGAAAAGAAAAGAGACGAACAAAAGAAGGAGAACTCTATCTCCCAGTTCTTAAAATTAGAACGTCTCAGAAAAGAAAAAAAAATATATGTAAATAAAAAGCTCAATCACTTCACAATTTGCTAAAGCCATCTTTAAACTTTGTTTTTCTAGCATTAGAACTCCTAACCCTTGTTGTACCTTTAACCCTCTAACCACATTACAACCCCAATTCGAGGCTGTTTTTGATATCATCGGAGTCATATAACATAGTAGAGGAACTCGGATGAACGTGCAAAGTCAACGTAATCCTAAGCAAGAACATAAGCCGAGAGTAAACACTTTAGCCACCAAAAATTGTGTGAATCGAGTGAACTACCTATGGTGAGGTGTTTTATTTAGCTATCCCCTTAAGCTCGTTTAATTGAACATGTGTCCTTTTGCTTAAAACATATGACCTATGATAATTGAAATGCGACTTTTGGATATCGTGTCTCTACTTTGTATTTCCGAATGCATGTAATTACAGATGCTCGAAATTGTGTCAAGCACCTAGTCAAACCAGGAGGTTTTCTAGCTTGCTTGTGATTGCGGGTTTAGTTTTTTAGTTTACTTGGGGACAAGTAAAGTTTTAAGTGCGAGGAGGTTTGATAGGGGTCAAAAACCCCTATCTTTGGGTACGGTTTTAGGACGATTTTTAGCATTATTTCATGAATAAGCGAGCAATTCTCGCATTTATATGCTTTTGTGTGAGTTAGTTAGAAATTGGAAATGTTTTATTTACTTTTCGTTGTTTAGGCTCGTTTTTTTGGTTATTTTAGGCAAATATGGCCAAAATAGCATGTATGTTAAAATTCCATTATCTTTTATAGCTAATTGATCCGCCAAAAGTCGCACCAAACGGAGTGTCTACTCAAAATGAGCGATTGGCGGGTCAATTTAGCCTCGGAACTAATGTTATTTGGAGTTTTCGTGCATGTGCAGGCTAAAGCAGGAACGAGTTCGGGTGAAATCCGCGTCTCGGGGACCCCCGGCAGTCGCTCGGCGAATTGAGCATCGGTGAGCAGCCCAGGCGGTGCTCGGCGCGCAGCCCAGGCGCTGTTCGGCGAGCTGCCCAGGCACTGCTCGGTGCGCAGCCCAGGCACTGCTCGGCGAGCTGCCCAGGCGCTGCTCGGTGCGCAGCCCAGGCGCTGCTCGGCGAGCTGCCCAGGCACTGCTCGGCCGAGCAGGCCCCTAGAGGCCTGCTCGGGCGAGCTGGCATGGCCAGTTCGCCGAGCTGGTGCCTGCTCGGGCGAGCTGGCCTGCGGGAATTGGTCAAAAATCTCAATTTTGACCCCACGACTCCACGACCGGTCCCACGACTTCCCACTTGCATAAGGACACGAAATAGGTCAAAAAGAGGGCCCGAGCTACATCTATAAATAGAACTTTTCCATTGTAAATTAGATATCTTTTATCTTTGTAATTTTCTTAGCTTTCACCTTGAGAAATCCTCTCCGCCTCCTCCATATCCTTCAAACCTCCATTGAAGACACCTCCGAAGCTCCGTTCACTGAGGATTGCTCAAGCTCCATCCTTAAGTCCTAGGAAGACGCCTGCATTGGTAGACAGGTTCCCTGAAAGGGATTTTTCTTGTTTTATATTCTATCTAGCCTCTGTTCCATGTTATGAATCCTAGGCTCATTGTATGTTCGTGACAATACTTTCATCTTTGATATATATTATAGTTTTGTTTATTCAATTGTTTTATTGCTTTAATCTTTGTCTTACGCTTTGTCTGATTGGTTTAACTCATTCGATAATCCCAAAATTAAGTTGGCACATATTGCGAGCTGAATCTGACCTAGTCAGTGCCTATAGGATTGACGACCCTATAGAAGATTAAGCCCAAATTGCTGAGCCTTAGAGCTAGTTTTGGCCTTACAAGGGAATCACGAACTAGGGACCTCAGGAGGATAAGTAGGGTTAATCGCCTCGGACACAAGCGACTTAGATTAGGTTTTAATTCCGTTGTCTAAATAATCTATTTTCATTATCATCGTATCCCTTCATGTTCCTTTGGATAATTACATTGGTAAAAGATCACCTAGGAGTAGTTTAACTTAATTAGGGGTAGAGTAACTTAATTAGGCGTAGAATAACTTAGTTAGAATTAGATAACTCAGCTAGGAGTAGTATAATTCAACCTAGGAGTAGATTAACTTAAGAAAAACCAAACTCCAAACCCCCAAAGCCTAGATAACACCTGAGACCAAGTAGCTTGATACTTGCAGAAATAAATCCTGTGGACGATACCTGGACTTTCCAGAATTTTATTACTTGATAACGACGGGGTACACTTATCCCTTAGTGAGTCTCCTTTACGGGAGGCGCATCATCTAGCATATGATACTGTACAATCGGTGTCAACATCATCAAAGGTAGGCACATTCAATGGATGTTCATCGAATATCCTGTTGTTATCATCATCATCATAATAATCATCATCAACCATATCAGCTTCATCTTCGTCATCATATTTGAAATATTTATCTGGGCATGTCACGACAACCGACCATTCAGGATCTAAGGGGTCCTCAATGTAAAATATTTGCTTTACATGGGTAGCCATCATGAATGGATCGTTCAAATGACCAATTCTATCTAGTTTGACCAAAGTAAAGCCTAGATCGTCTACTTTCACCCCTCTAGCTGACTCAACCCAATCACACAGGAATACTGGAATCCTAAAGTGGTAGTAGTCCACCTCCCAAATCTCACTGATACGGCCATAAAAATTCTTGTCCATAGTCTTAGGCCTTTTATCCTTTGCGCTTGCAAACTGCATAGCATCGGCAACTAAGAAGACACCACTGTTTTGGACTGATCTGGTAACATCCCGTGCTTTTGTGTTGAAATCAATGTCGTTGACATGATAACCCTGATATGTAGGAACGTGACTATTCGGTCCAGAAGCAAGCCACCTCAAGGTCTCTGAAACGGTAGACTTGTCAACTCTTATTTCATTTGAAACCTGACAAATGAAATCATTTATAGTTAGTACACAACAACCCATTACTTCATCCAGATATGCATAATTACCCTAACAAATGAATTCATGTAAAAAATTACCCTATTTTTAAGCCAATCGGGAAATGTCTTGTTTTGTTTATCTCTCATCCACTTAGGATTCTTTTTTTGGTCGGGATAACTCAACTCTAAGAACTTCATATGCTCCCTGCAATTCATACATATTTCATAGATAAGCAATAATAACTTATTCTACAAACAAACAAAAATAAAGCAAAATCACAATGTATACACGATAGTACTTACAAAAAATAAGGTTGTACATCTTCACAGTTTTGCAAAACTGTTAAATGAGCCTTATGCAGTTGTTCTGATTCCAACTGTACAATTGTAGGGGCATATAAATACTTGCATCCATTTACTAGTCCCTTCACGTTTCTTCTAGGAAGCCCCACGGTTGCAACATCTCCATTACTCATATGCTCTTAAACAAATTCTACGGCTTCTTCAACAATGTAGCACTCCACAATGCAACCCTCAGGAAATTGTCGATTATGAACCATTCCTTTAAACACTTTCATATACCTCTCAAATGGGTACATCCATCTATAAAATACCGGACCGCACAACTCTACTTCTCTTACAAGATGTAGGGTTAAGTGAATCATTATGTCAAAGAAAGAGGGTGGGAAAAACTTTTCAAGCAAACATAGGGTATTGACAAGCTCACTTTGGATTTTGTGAAGGACTGATATGTCGATTACTTTAGTGCAAAAAGATTTAAAGAATAAGCAGAATCGAATGATGGTAATTCTAACAGGTTTGTCCAACACTGAACGCAATGCAATGGGCAGTAGCAATTGCATTATAACATGGCAATCATGAGACTTTAAATTACCTGTTCTAGAATCTTTTAATGAAACAAGGTTTCGTACATTAGATGAAAAGCGAGAGGGAGTCTTCATATTGAAAAATGAATTGCAGAAAATCTTTCGTTCTTCTGCAGACAAGTTTATCTGACTCATAGGCAACTTGTCTCTCTTGTCACCGGATGTGGGTTTCAAGTCAGTACGGATCCCCATATCAATTATATCATTTCTAGCTGCAACTCCATCCTTTGTTTTACCCGGTATGTTCAATAGTGTCCCAAGAATATACTCACAACAATTCTTTTCAACATGCATTACATCTAGATTATGCCTGACTGGAAGGAATTTCCAATATTCTACTTCCTAGAATATAGACTTCTTCTTCCAACATGGTCTAGACTCAGGGTCACCCTTATACGGAACAAATTTCTCACCCTTCCTATTAGCTTTGGGCAAGCATTGAACTCTTTCATATAACTCCTCCCCAGTTAATGGTTTAGGAGGATCATCCTTTTCTACAGTATTATCAAAAGCAGAAGCTTGCTTCCTATAAGGATGGTTTCTTGTAGTCCACTTACGAGCCCTTATATAAGCCATCTTTTTAGAATACTTTAACCTGATCGGTTTGGTTTGGTCAATGCATATAGGACATACATTGTACCCTTTAACAATGCTCCCTGATAAGTTCCCATAAGCGGGAAAATCGTTAATAGTCCACAACAATACCCCTCTCAACCTAAAGTATTCTCCTCTCATTGCATCATACACCCGATCAATTCCATCATCCCACAAGACTTTTAGGTCATCTATTAAAGGCTGCAAGTACACATCAATATCATTTCCAAACTGCTTGGGTCCGAAAATTAACAAAGTTAACATCATGTACTTTTATTTCATACATAGCCATGGCGGAAGGTTATAAACAACCATTATGACTGGCCAACACGAGTAAGTGCTGCTAAGATTGCCAAATGGGTTAAAACCATCTGAAGATAGTCCTATCCTAAGGTTCCTAGGTTCACTACCAAAATCTGGCCACTTAGTGTCAATCATTTGCCAAGTTGGGGAATCAGCTGGATGTCTCATCAATCCATCCTTTTTCCTACCAGTCGAGTGCCAAGTAAGTTCCTTAGCGGTAACTGTGGACTGAAACATTCTTCTAAACCTTGGGATTGGTGGAGAATACCATAAAGTCTTAGCTGTTGGAAATTAGGCTAAGGTATAACAGCGGAAATATAAAAATTTTAACCAATTTCCATTAACCCTAGGATCCGTTAATCGTTATTTCATATAAAGAGGAATAAGAAGAATTACCTTTTGATGATCAATCTACTGTTGTTAATGAAGTGCCCACAACTCTTCTCCGAGTTCCCAAACACGAAATAAAACACGGGAAGATTAATTTAGAATCAACCGTTGAATAGCAACCAAAGTAGATTGCCTCTAATTAATCAACACAAGATCAAGGATAAAACAAATAGATTAAATCAATTGATCGGAAGGAAGCCGTAGAAAATCTCGTCCTCGAACTGGGGGTGTCGAAATTTTCTCTCTCTTGCACTATAGGGGATTTCGAAAATCTCTCTAGGGTTTGCACTCTTGGATTTCGAAAATCCTAAGGAAGGGGGTATTTATAATCTCTTGCATCTAATCCCTAGTTAGATAGAATTAGGTTACTGAATAGGAATTCAATTCGGAATAGAATTCCTAATTATTATCTTATTATATATCTAATATATTAAGGATAATAATAATAACCTTATTGGATAATAATAGGAGTATTATAATCTAATTAAAACTCCTAACTTATTTATCTCTTAATTAATTTAATTCATAATCCTAATCCAATTAGAATTAACAAAATCAAATTAATTATTCATGTATTTTACTACATGAATTTCGACCCCCCTTTGGTCCATAGGCCTTATTGGGCTCAATTAGGCTTCCATCAATTAATTAACATCTATCTCTCTTTTAGGTTCCAAGTCTTATGTGTGACCCATTAGGTTCTTATTGCTTATAGCCGTATGCAACGTTATTAAATAATTTTCAAAGAATTATATTTAATCTTTGCATAACGGAATGATGGTGTCCGCTATAGTTACTTTGTTTTTTACAAAGTACCGTTACTTGGTGCTCATATTTACCATTGGATTAATTTTATGCTCCATCATCCAATGGTGAAAACACACCAAGTAACGGTACTTTGTAAAAAACAAAGTAACCATAGCGGGCACCACAGAATGATGTACAGAGTATGTGATTAGCAAGTCCGTAATCATTCCCCCAGAGCCATAAGAAGACATGTTGATTTTGTCGTTAACCTTTTCGTATTAGTTACAGTATAATTCGATCCTTTATCAACTACATCCTAGAACTGAATCTTATGACTATGGATGATGTCAAGTCACATATAGCGAGACGTTCGTTTTACTTATACAAGCCGAGTCAACTCAAAAAGATAGGTTAAGTGAAATCTGTATTTCAAGTCTTAAGCTATCACCTTGCAAGGATTTAGAGTCGAGTCTTCCACAAGCGATCCTTGGATGTATCTCCCATTTATCGGGAGTGATAAATGCTCAATCCAATATATAACGATCCCGCAATCACTTCCTGTGATACCCAACGTCTACTGTTCACACCCCAGAGTCATCTCTGTTAAGGATCGTGTTACACCAGAGTCAAAGCGTCACATTCCGTAATCCAGAATACCAATTAATATTCCTTTGAGTCTGAGGATTAGTTATACCTATTAATACCAATGAGATGAACATGTGACAAGGATGAATCTACCCATCCTGTTATCTCAAATCGGATCCCCAATCCTAATGAACTACTTTTCATCGGATCCATGTAACTGTCCAGATATCTGTATATATAAAGCTTGTGAGATCAGCTTTCTGTCGGACAGAAGACATTGTTACATGCAAGTCTCAACAGTGATATATCAATCCTAAACATATCACTTGACTTGGGGTGGTTTTAAGTTTATCAGTTTATTATAAAGTTTTGTCTCACTTCATGCTTGTATGAACACTTTATAATCACTTTAAATAAACTTACGGATTTCCTTTTATTAGACTTTGTTTAGTGCTTAAAAGGGATTTCCTTTATATAGTTATAAAACATATATCTCATTAAAACAAATGATATAAAGAACAATTCATTTACATTAAGTTTGTATCCTAGAACAATTGTCTATAGGACACTAAACCCCAACATACTCCCACTTGGACTAAAGCCAATTGTTTCTAAAACTTATACCAGTAGAAGTTAAATGACGATCACGTACTTTCTGGGTTAAGGGCTTTGTCAATGGATCTGCAACGTTGTCCTCTGTAGGTACTCTTTCTATTCTCACATCTCCTCTAGCCACAATCTCTCTTATGATGTGGTATCGCTTAAGGTAATGCTTGGACGCATTATGAGACCGTGGTTCCTTTGCTTGCGTAATGGCTCCATTGTTATCACAATATAGTGTAATGGGATTTACAATGTCAGGCACCACACCAAGTTCTGTAATGAACTTTCTTATCCAAACCGCTTCCTTTGCTGCTTTCGCAGCTGCGATATACTCTGACTCGGTCGTAGAGAAAGCTACGCTTCCCTACTTGGAACTCTTCCAACTGACCGCGCCCCCATTCAAGATAAACAGGTATCCTGATTGGGATTTAAAATCATTCTCATCTGTGAGATGACTTGCGTCTGAAAATCCTTCTATTTTCAGATCACCTTCTCCGTACACTAGGAACATATCTTTAGTTCTTCTCAAGTACTTAAGAATGTTCTTGACGGCAATCCAATGCTCGTCTCCCGGATTTCCTTGGTAACGACTCGTTACAGATAACGCGAACGCTACGTCAGGTCTAGTGCATAGCATAGCATACATAATCGAACCGATTGTGCTGGCGTACGGGACTACAGCCATGCGTCTTTTACCATCATCGGTTTTAGGACATTGATGATTGTTTAACTTTACTCCATGTAACATGGGTAAGTTACCTCATTTCGATTCAAGCATGCTAAACTGATTTAGCACCTTTTCAATGTATGTAGCCTGTGAAAGACCAAGCAGTCTTCTTGATCTATCTCTGTAGATCTTTATACCAAGTATATAAGCTGCTTCACCAAGGTCTTTCATTGAGAAGTTACCAGATAACCATACTTTTACCGACTGCAATATCATTTCCCATTAATAATATATCGTCCACATATAGTATGAGAAAGCTATAGAGCTCCCACTTGCTTTCTTGTAAATGCAAGCTTCTTCGCAATTTTGTTCGAAACCAAATTGTTTTATGGTTTCGTCAAAACGCTTATTCCAGCTTCTCGATGCTTGCTTGAGTCATCTCTGAAGTTTGCAAACTTTGTTTGCATCCTTTGATATGAAACCTTCAGGTTGCATCATATATACATCCTCAAGCAGGTTTCCATTTAGGAAAGCTGTTTTCACATCCATTTGCCAAATCTCATAATCGTAGTGAGCGGCAATAGCAAGCATGATTCTGATTGATTTGGACATAGCCACGGGAGAGAAAGTTTCGTCATAATCAATTCCTTGTTTCTGACGATATCCTTTCGCTACCAGCCTAGCCTTGTAGGTGCTAACCTTTCCATCCATGTCAGTCTTCTTTTTGAAGATCCACCTGCACCCAATGGGAAATATCCCTTCGGGTGGATCAACCAAAGTCCACACTTGGTTAGTATACATGGAATCCATTTCAGAATCCATGGCCTTAAGCCATGCTTTAGAATCTGGACTAGTAAGAGCCTCTTCGTAGTTTTCGGGTTCGTCGTCTAACACGGGAACCTCATTATCACCCCCCACTAGAAAACCATATCTAACTGGGAGTTCACGAACTCTTTGTGATCTACGAATAGGTGGCATGGGAGTCTCATCTAATGGGACTACTTCGGGTACCTCAACCGCCTCCGTTGTTTCAGTCGGTGTTTCTTCTTCTTGAACTTCGTCAAGTTCAATCATGCTTCCCTTTTGTGTTTCTTCGAGAAACTCTTTCTCTAAGAAGGTTGCATGCCTGGATACTATTACTTTCTGATCATCTGGATGATAGAAGTAATATCCCTTAGTTTCCTTAGGGTATCCAATGAAGAAACATTTATCAGATTTCGAATCTAGTTTGTCGGACGCAATACATTTGACAAATGCTAAACAACCCCATACTCTCATAAATGAAAACACGGGTTTCCTACCAACGAACAATTCATATGGTGTGGAACTAGCGGATTTAGTTGGTACTCGGTTTAGGGTGAAGAGGGCAGTTTCTAAGGCATAGCCCCAGAACGTCTTTGGAAGTAAGGCCATGCTCATCATGGATCGTACCATATCTAGTAGGGTACGGTTTCTCCTCTCGGATACACCATTGTGTTGTGGTGTATAGGGAGGTGTCCATTGTGAGCATATCCCACATTCAGTTAGATAATTCAGAAAATCATCTGAAAGATATTCGCCACCTCGATCATATCGAAGCGTCTTTATTTTCTTTCCTAATTGATTTTCTACTTCATTCTTGAAGCATTTGAATTTCTCAAAAGCTTCTGATTTGTGCTTCATCAAGTAGATGTAACCATATCGGGTATGGTCATCTATGAAGCTTATGAAGAATCTGAATCCTCCTCTTGCTTGGACTGACATAGGACCGTATACATCTGAATGAATAAGTCCTAGAGTGTCTGATACACGTTCAGCTTTATTGCTAAAGGGTGTCTTTGTCATTTTACCTTTTAAACATGATTCGCATGTTTCCAATGATTCAGGATCAATTGAATTTATAAGCCCATCTTGATGTAGCTTAAGCATGCGTCTTTTGTTTATATGGCCTAAACGACAATGCCACAAGTAAGTTGAATTATCTAGCTTATGTCTTTTGGTATCAATTGCGAAAACATAAATTTTGTCATCTAACACATAAATCCCATTTTGTGATATTCCTGAAAATAGAAGATCGAATCTCTATAAAAATCGCAACGTTTGTCTTTTATTGAAATATGAAAAAAGCCGTCGTCAACAAGGCGGCTAATAGAAATAATATTTCTAGATATTCCTGGAATATCCTCGGGCTGCATCCGGTATCAAGTACCAAAAGATTCAGACTGTGAAATTTCAATATAAAACATACCAGATGTTGAAGTCCCAGCTTCTTCCCCTTTTGAGGAAGGCTAGGTACACCAACAGTTTCTTTTCCAATGCATGTCTTTACCACAGAAGTGGCACTCTCCTTTGGGCTTCTTCGCTTCCTTTCCCTTAGTTTTGTTGGGCACGGCTTTCTTACCTTTCTTGGGATATTTAGGATTGGGATAATTCCCTTTCCTCTTCTTTGATCCCTCTATGACAAGAGCCGGTATGGCTTTGTCTTTCTTCATATTGGGCTCAACTGACTTGAGCATATTTGCAAGCTCTTCAAGAGAGGTTTGCAAGTCATTCATCTGATAGTTCATGATGAACTGTGAATAACTCTCTGAGAGGGATTGAAGAATTAAGTCTACGCTTAATTCGTTATCCATCACAAATCCAATACTAGAAAGTTTGGTAATGTAGCCAATCATCTTGACACAATGTGTCATGACAGATGTGCCCTCTTGCATCCTGCAATGATATAGCAACTTGGATATCTCGTAGCGTTCGCACCTGGTCTGTTTCCCAAACAATTCCTTTAGGTGCATGATGATGGAATAGGCATCCATTTCATCATGTTGCCTTTGTAATTCTGGTGTCATCGATGCAAGTATGATGCATTCGGCATGATCATCATCAGCCTTGTGCTTTTGGTAAGCATCAATTTCCTCAATGGGAGCATCATCAGCAGGGACAGAGGGTATCGATGTATCAAGTACATACCCTATTTTATCGAACTTCAAAACGATTTTGAGGTTACGAAACCAGTCGGTGAAGTTTGAACCATTCAATTTGTTATCGGTAAGAATGTTTTGCAGATTGGTGTTAGTCATGATATTAAGAGTGTTTTAATTTAAAACTTGAGATGCGAGAAAGAGTAAACGTATGTTATTCATTTGCTTTAAAGTATATCAATCTAAAATTATAGGCCTTTTAGTTTATTTTAGATTGCTCCCACTATTTTGCCAAATTAATAGCCCTCCATATTAATTCGAAGAATTTCACAAATCCTTTAGTGAGCTAGGATCCTAACTCCTGAGATTTCGCCTTGAGTTTGCTCAACAAGCTAGTCTCATTCGTTAGGTAGATTCATGTAATCAATCATATCTTTAATGTGATTCCTAGGTTATTGGGTTACTAACCACATTAGTAACTAATATGCTATTCACATTAATCCCAACCATCTTGCCCATTAGTTTATGACAACATGAGTTTGCTCATCCAATTATCATAATCTAATTTAAGTATTACCCCATATTCATGAAAAGTAATTTTCGATAATTCAGGTGTTACCGTAAGACCCCGAGCTTGAGTTTGCTCAACAACCCAAAGGCCCCCAGCACTGCCGGCTGAATTATAATATTAGGGAGGGGCAACCGATTTTAATAACTTGTTTATTTACTTAACTTTTTAATGAGGGATTTTATTTTAGGTCTCATAATCTAACTTAGTCTTGATTTGCTTTAGCATACATCAGACACATACATTCACATACATTGGCGTTATGGACATATCATCTAAATTATTCCGTCGAGCCAGAGACGGAATAAAAGGGCAAATCTAAGAAAATATTAACTATTACATATTTCTCTTTAGGTCCTCCGTCTTCTCCATGACG
Source organism: Euphorbia lathyris (assembly GCF_963576675.1). Lineage (NCBI taxonomy): Eukaryota > Viridiplantae > Streptophyta > Magnoliopsida > Malpighiales > Euphorbiaceae > Euphorbia > Euphorbia lathyris. Next base: position 28,977,728 of record NC_088916.1, on the reverse strand, counting down.
CCTTGAAATTACATATTAATTTCTATACTACTAAAGAAAACTTCAATTGAAGGGAATTAGATGAGAGGAGAAATTACAATAGATAGTAGAAAGGCAGGACTCGCAGGCCCTATTTCAAAAATATCAAAAGACTAAAAGAGGGTCCAAATATGTTCATAACTCCAAACATGCATAGACTCAATTAAATAAATTTAATTGGTTGATTACATAACTATTTTATGTAATATTTATGTTAATCACATTAACTTATCAAATTAACTTTCATCCAATTTTACTTCTAATAGTTTCGTATCTTTTATATTAATTTTTAGATTAATATAACTATACAAAACTTTAATTATGCACGACCCAATTATTTTGATTTTAATTCATTTAACACATTGATTTACAAATTGGTAAAACAAACTTTTAAACAAATTTTCATTCGATAATCAAAACAGAAAACTACCAATTTCTGAAACATATATATTTAAATATATATAAAAACCGATTTTAAACAATTTAAAATTCAAGTGGGTCTCGGGCCAGGCCCGAGAGTGGGCTGTTGCCGATTGGCAGCAGCCCTAGGGCGGCTGAACCGCCGCTGCCTTGCAGCAGCGGCGGCCAGGCGCCGCACGCGGCTGCTGCCGCGAGGCAGCAGCCGCGCGACAGCGACTAGTCGCGCCGCGAGACGCGACTCGAGCTGCTGTCGTATTTATTTATTTTTTTTTATAATAACAATTATATATATATATATATATATATATCAGTTCTAAAACGGTTTTAAAACGATTTTCAGAAAATAGGAAAACCTACTATAGATTTCCGTTTTATCTTTAGAATTAATAAAACTGATTTTATCAATCTAACTATAAAACTAATAGATTTCGTCATAATGATTATCAACCAAAATAATTAGGAACATACACATAATCTATTTTAATTAATAATTAATTAAAACTTATTTATCCTTAGAATTAATTAATCAAAATAATTTGTTAATTAATCCTAACTATAAATATTTATTCAATCCTATTGAAAAACTTCTAAATTTTCATATATGAAATAACGGATTTAACGATGACTCTGATACCACTATTGGAAATTAGGCTAATGTATAGCATCGGAAATATAAAATTTTTAACCTATTTCCATTAACCCTAGGATCCGTTAATCGTTATTTCAGAAGTGCCCACAACTCTTCTCTGAGTTTCCAAACACGAAATAAAACACGGGAAGATTAATTTAGAATCAACCGTTGAATAGCAACCAAAGTAGATTGCCTCTAATTAATCAACACAAGATCAAGGATAAAACAAATAGATTAAATCAATTGATCGGAAGGAAGCCGTAGAAAATCTCGTCCTCGAACTGGGGGTGTCGAAATTTTCTCTTTCTTGCACTATAGGGGATTTCGAAAATCTCTCTAGGGTTTGCACTCTTGGATTTCGAAAATCCTAAGGGAGGGGTATTTATAATCTCTTGCATCTAATCCCTAGTTAGATAGAATTAGGTTACTGAATAGGAATTCAATTCGGAATAGAATTCCTAATTATTATCTTATTATATATCTAATATATTAAGGATAATAATAATAACCTTATTGGATAATAATAGGAGTATTATAATCTAATTAAAACTCCTAACTTATTTATCTCTTAATTAATTTAATTCATAATCCTAATCCAATTAGAATTAACAAAATCAAATTAATTATTCATGTATTTTACTACATGAATTTCGACCCCCCCTTTGGTCCATGGGCCTTATTGGGCTCAATTGGGCTTCCATCAATTAATTAACATCTATCTATCTTTTAGGTTCCAAGTCTTATGTGTGACCCATTAGGTTCTTATTGCTTCTAGCCGTATGCAACTTTATTAAATAATTTTCAAAGAATTATATTTAATCTTTGCATAACGGAATGATGTACAGAGTATGTGATTAGCAAGTCCGTAATCATTCCCCCAGAGCCATAAGAAGACAGGTTGATTCTGTCGTTAACCTTTCCGTATTAGTTACAGTATAATTCGATCCTTTATCAACTACATCCTTGAACTGAATCTTATGACTATGGATGATGTCAAGTCACATATAGTGAGACGTTCGTTTTACTTGTACAGGCCGAGTCAACTCAAAAAGATAGGTTAAGTGAAATCTGTATTTCAAGTCTTAAGCTATCACCTTGCAAGGATTTAGAGTCGAGTCTTCCACAAGCGATCCTTGGATGTATCTCCCATTTATCGGGAGTGATAAATGCTCAATCCAATATATAACGATCCCGCAATCACTTCCTGTGATACCCAACGTCTACTGTTCACACCCCAGAGTCATCTCTGTTAAGGATCGTGTTACACTAGAGTCAAAGCGATTCCGTAATCCAGAATACCAATTAATATTCCTTTGAGTCTGAGGATTAGTTATACCTATTAATACCAATAAGATGAACAGGTGGCAAGGATGAATCTACCCATCCTGTTATCTCAAATCGGATCCCCAATCCTAATGAACTACTTTTCATCGGATCCATGTAACTGTCCAGATATCTGTATATATGAAGCTTGTGAGATCAGCTTTCTGTCGGACAGAAGACATTGTTACATGCAAGTCTCAACAGTGATATATCAATCCTAAACATATCACTTGACTTGGGGTGGTTTTAAGTTTATCAGTTTATTATAAAGTTTTGTCTCACTTCATGCTTGTATGAACACTTTATAATCACTTTAAATAAACTTATGGATTTCCTTTTATTAGACTTTGTTTAGTGTTTAAAAGGGATTTCCTTTATATAGTTATAAAACATATATCTCATTAAAACAAATGATATAAAGAACAATTCATTTACATTAAGTTTGTATCCTAGAACAATTGTCTATAGGACACTAAACCCCAACATTAGCTGCTACACCTACCTTCTTTGTATTATCCCTAGCTAGTTTCCACCTAGAGACATTGCATGATGGACATCGAGTAGCACCCTCATTAACATCTCTATACAAAATGCAGTCATTAGGACATGCATCAATCTTCTCATATTTCATCCCTAAAGCATGAAGAGTTTTTTTGGCCTCATTGGCATACATTGGCATTTCATTCCCATCAGGAAGTAGGGTGTGAAACAACAATAAAATGTCAGTATAACAAGACTCAGTCAGACCATGTTTAGCTTTCAGATTAAAGGTTTGTAGTAAACCATTCATCTTGGTGTATTTAGTACAACCAGGATACAAAGGCTTGTCTCCATCATGAACGAAATGCATAAATTCATCTGACTCTACTGAGCACCCATCTTCTTCTAAGTCTCTCCCTAAGTCATGGTTCATTTCAACTGTTTCAGAACTCTCACCTATATGATTTGAGTCTGCAATAGAACACTCACCGTGCCATACCCAAGTTGTATATGTTTTCATAATTCCATTACAGATTAAATGATCCTTAATAAAGTCAATACTACCACCTCTGAGGTTACAACATTTGACATAAGGACAGAAAATATAGTTTGAGTTTGTAGCATTAGCAGTTGCAAACTTCAGAAACTCTTGTAAGCCTATTCTAAACTGTAGTGATCTTCTATCAGCCACCATCCATGATTTATCCATCTTGAACAAACATAATCTATAATCAGTTGTATTCTAATTAATAATTAACAATAAACACATACATTGACAAACATAAAACAGCAGAGAAACCCAAAATGTATATGTAAATGTATCTGCAAGACTATAAACCCAGCATCAAAAGTACATTAAAGAATCATCTCCAAAGTAAACACAACATCAAAAGTACATGAAAGAATCATCCAGAGTAAACCCATCATCAAAAGTACATGAAAGAATCATCCAAAGTAAACTCAGCATCAAAAGTACATGAAAGAATCATCCAAAGTAAACTCAGCATCAAAAGTACATGAAAGAATCATCCAAATAGAACAGCATTGCCAAAAAACCCAGATAAACATAAAAAATAACTAGATATACTAAAACCACATAAAACCCTTATTTCAGAATGTCAATACCTAATTTTAAGCAAACAAACTTCGAATTATAGAAAGAATATGCAGTAGATTAAGTCAAAACTAACATGCAGATAACATAATAATTTCAAGAACAATCGTCATGAACATAGCGTAATGTGTTAAATAAACCCTAAAACGAACCTTATCGAGATGAAGAATTAACGAGTTAGAACACGATTCACCCGATTGAGAGAGATAAACCAAGCAGGAGAAGATGAATTGTGTTTAAGGCTTTTGCAGAGGTGGAGATCGAAGGAGAAGAGGAGGATCGAAAGACTGGGTTTAGGCTAAATTGGCCTTATATACCCCGTTCTTTTTTTAAGCTCGCAAACTAAAAGTTAGAGTTTTTGCTCCCCCGCTTTTCTAAGTTTTGGTTGCCGCTTTTTTATTTTCGTACAACAATGACAGTCATTTATTCGAAGTGTCGTCTGATGCTTAAGTGACTTTTCCATCAAAATCGCGTTCTTTTGGGATGACATCATACTATAACTGTAACGTCATCTGAGACGTGAGCACATTTTTTTTCGCCTTCCGATGACATAGAATTAAAATACTGTCACAAAACATATTTAGACGACACGAAAACAAATGTCTGTCATGTATCTTGTGTCATGTGAAAGGGAAAATGGCATAGTGTTTACAACTATGAATAATTTTAATCTTAACGTCTAAAATGGTGCGATTTTACCCATAACGCTGGCAGCTAAGAGCAATTTGTACCCTAACATTGGCAAGTTTGGTCGATTTAAGATATTATTAGAAAACATAGATATTTTTATTTCTTATTCTACACAAATTGCACATTTCAGTAGTTCTAAAAAAGAGATTTCATATTTTTTGTTGTGATTTAATAATAAAATTGAAAATTAATATTTATCAATTCGATGAAATATTTGAATTTTTTTTTTGTCCAACTCGTACAAAAGACAATATTTTTTTTTTCTTAAAAAAATTTAACGTCTAATCATATGTTTGTGATTTATTACTAACGATAATAAAATTGTGCACATATGACAATATTCATGACCAAGAAGACAGTTTGATAAAAAAATCTCAAATTAACTCAACTGGTCAATGTTAGGGGTAAAGTTGCTTTTGGCTGCCAACATTAGGAGTATAATTGCACTAGTTTAGACGTTAAGGGTAAAATTGCTCCTAGCTATAAATGTTAGGGGCATTTTTGCACCTTATCCTATTATAAAATAAAAAAAATGTGTTGCACAAATTAATAAAAATAATCTATATAAAAAATAAAAAATTTATTGAACGCAACAAAACATTGTTCTTTCGGTAATTATGTTGTAGAAATGGAAATAATGTTAAAGAAGAAACATATTTTGTGGAAGTAAGAAGGATAATTTTGTCAATAACAAATAACTACAAACAACTGTTTATGAAAAGCTTCAAATATGAGCTTTTCATAAAATGCTCCAAATATGAGCTTTTTATGAAATGCTCCAGAACGCTGCAGTTTTCAGAGAAAATGCTAAACGTATGCGGTTATATAAACCTAACCAAATGCTATATTTTCTGCGGTTTAGAATGAAACGCTAAACGCTCATCCGAAAAGCTGAAACAAACACCCTCTAAGTTTTTCTGCTTGTTAATCCTTTAATTAAGAAAAAAACCATCCATAATCAAGAAATTAAATTAATTCTTAATGGTTGTCTGCTTTTGAAACTTAAATTTTAAAGGGTGTTTGTTTCAGTTTTTCGTAGTAGCATTTAACATTTCATTCCAAAGCACAGTAAATATGATATTTGACTAGGTTTATATAACAGCAACTTTTAATTTATATATATATATATATATATATATAAATCGTATCGTTTTAGAGTTTTTTTTTTATGAAAAGCTCATTTTGGAGCTTTTTATTAACAATTGTTGGTATTTATTTGATATTGATAAAATTATTTTTCTTATTTCCACAAAACACATATTCTTCAATGTTATTTATATTTCTATAATATTATTATGGAAAGAACAAGGTTTTATTCCATTCAATAAATTATTATTTTTAATTATTATTTAGTTTCTTAGATTATTTATTTTTTTTTTTTTTGGTAGAAAAGGAAAAGAAAAACGAATAACAACAAACTACCCAGGAATTAGCCTAGGGAAGCTAACCCCAATCCTATCTTCTAAGAGAAGATGAGAGATGAAACTAGGGGAAACAGGAAGGGTAGTAACGCCTAACGTCCCTTCATGGCCCGCCGCCGCCAAGCGATCAGCAACACGATTCTGCTCTCTAAAAATGTGTCTGAACTCTACGAACTCAAAGGAGGAGCAAAGCCTTATAATAGCTTTGATGAGGTTGCGACTGTTAAGACCCATAGAATGATTCTCAGAAATCATTTTGATTGCTTCCAAATTATCAGACTCCACAGAGAGCCTCTTAACACCCAGCCTTTTAGCAAGATTGATTCCAGTAAGAATAGCCCAGAGCTCCGCAGAAAAGGAAGAACCCAACCCTAAATTCTGGGAGAACCCAGAAAGCCAGACGCCCCCTACATCTCTAAGCACACCTCCAGCCGCAATCTTACCGTTACTGAGGCAGGAACCATCAGTATTCAGCTTCACAACCCCCTCTCTTGACCTGCTCCATCCCACGAGATGGACATCACAACACTGAGAGGCTCTGGCAAGGGACTCTCCTTTGAAACTATCGATAATAGAGAAAAGTTTTTTCGAGAAGAAATCAGCTAAGTTTGTCATAAAAACAGTTTTATCTCCAAAAATCTCCTCGTTTCTCCATTTCCAAACTTGGTGACAGATAATAGCAAAGAAAATGTCACCATGCTCCATGTATGGAAGCAACTTTCCTCTAACACCATCAGAGAACCAGTCGACCTCAGAATGTGCCATGAAGGAAGAGAAAATATGGTGTGGGAGAATTTTCCTCCAAACCTCTTTACTATTAGAGCAATCTCTAAGAGCATGGCACAAAGTCTCAATATGGCCTCTGCATCTACTGCAAGCTCCAGAATCAGCCAAGTGCCTTCTGTGCCTATCCGAATTAGTAAGAAGCCTGTCCTTAACGCCCAGCCACAGGAAACTCCTAATACGGAAAGGAACTTTAAGGGTCCAAATCGACTTCCACACATCCGAGGGAGGATCAGATCTAAAGAGAGAGAAAGCTTCAAAGGCCGATTTGCAAGAATAAACTCCATTGTTAGTCAGCGCCCAACAGTGCCTATCCAAGTCTTCCTCTTGATTACTCACCTTCACTCCCCGCATTCTAAGGAGAGTCTCAAAGCTAAAGAAAGTATCAAACTTTGACCAGATCCAGTCCCCTTCCGAGTCAACCACATCGGCAATCCTCCAGTTGCGTATATCACTAGGCGGGGGGGAAGAACACACCTCAATTAACGGTTTATCCCCAATCCAGTTATCAAACCAGAAACTAATGGACTTACCATTCCCCACCTCCAGGCCAACTCCCAAGCAGAACTCATCAAACACAGCACTAAGTCCTTTCCAGAGGAAGGAACAATTAGCAACTCTCTCTTTCGGGCCCCCGAAGATTTTGTCTTTCCGATACTTACCACAAAGGAGGCGAACCCAAAGAGAGGAGGGGTTTTGCCACATACGCCAAAGGAGTTTCATTAATAAAACTTTATTATTGTCCTTTGCTTTCCTAATACCCAGACCCCCAGAATCTTTAGGCTGGCAAACCTCACTCCAAGGCACAAGATGGATCTTCCTGCCCTCCGCAGCTTCCCCCCACAGGAACCTACGGTTAATCTTGTCAAGATCATTAAGCACAGGATCCGGAAGCTTACAAGCCTGCATGATGTGATTGGGAGCAGCACAATTAACAGATTGAATTAACGTGAGGCGGCCAGCGAGAGACAGAGTTTTGGCTTTCCAAGTGGCACACTTCGAATTAGCTTTATCCAAAGTCTCTTTGAAGGAGCCTTTAGACACACGCTCACTATGGAGGGGAACGCCCAGATACTTCCCAAGAGAATCAGTAAGAGGAATACCTGAGAGATCACTTAATCTCTTACAGACTCTCTGATTCATATTCTTAGAGCACATCATCCTAGATTTCTGGATATTAAGCTTCTGCCCAGAGGCCGAACAAAAACAATCCAGAATATCCATAATGACTCTCAACTGCTCCTCATTACCCTCAAGAAAGATAAGGACATCATCTGCAAAGAATAAGTGAGTCACCTGGGGACAGAAGCTGTTGATCGCCACAGGGTGGAAACTCCCATTATCAATCGCATCCTGAATCAGGTGAGAGAGCCTCTCCATAGCAATAACAAAAAGGAAAGGGCTCATAGGATCCCCCTGACGGATTCCTCTGCCCGGGGAAAATTCCTCCGACATATCCCCATTGACCATAACTTGAAACACAGGAGAAGAAATACATACCTTAATTAAACTTCTCCAGCTGTCCGGGATTCTAGCTCTCTCAAGGCTCTCCATCAAGAAATCCCAATTAATTCGATCATGGGCCTTCTCCAAATCCAGCTTCAGAGCCACAATGCCTTTCCTCCCCTTCCTAATCTTCATCGTGTGGACCATCTCTTGGGCGATCACCACATTATCCATCATTTGTCTACCAGGCACAAAGCTACCCTGATTCTGACAAATGATCGCAGGAAGAATGCCACGGATTCTATTAGCCACAATCTTTGTAACAGTTTTGTAAAGAACATTACAAAGACTGATAGGTCTCATATGCAAAAAGGAAGAAGGCTTATCAATCTTAGGAATCAGAACCAGGAGGGTTCTATTAACCAGCTCAATATCCTTCGAACCACTGAACACCCCCAAGACAAAATTATAGATGCCTTCCTTCACTACATCCCAATGCTTATGGTAAAAGCCCGCCGGAAGACCATCAATCCCAGGAGCTTTAGAAGCCCCAATGCTGAAGATAGCTTGGTCAATCTCTTTTCGGGAAATAGGTTGAAAGGCCTCCTGACTACAATCCTCACTGATTAAAGGAAATGTAGCAATAGAGTGAGCCCTCTCCAAAAGAACAGGTTCCTCTTTGAACAGCTCTCTGTAGAAATCCAGGGCTAAGTTCCGAATAACCTCATCTTCATAAACCCAATCACCATTAGAATCCTTAATGGCCTCAATTCTATTTCTCTGCCTTCTGATCCAGGAGTTTCTTAGATTATTTTTATTAATTTGTGTATTATAATTTTTATTTTTATAATTTATTTATTATTTAATTTAAAACATAGACATTTTACATTCAAACAATAACGTTTAATCACAATTTTAACAAACAATAATAATTAAGCAGTTAAACAAACAGGTACCAATAATATCAACGTCATTAGTTAACAGTTGAACCGAACATGCTATAATAATTCGAACTGAGTTTTTTATATATATACATACGATGTGATTATAAAAAAAACTCTAAATTTTTTATTTTAAATTATAAAAAATATAATTCAAAGTCCCAACGAAATGAATAAGTGAAATAATATTTACTAACAAAACAGAAATTAAGGCCTTGTTTGATAAACACTTAATTACATTAATTAAAATATTTAGTACTTATTTAATTTAAGTGCATTTGATAACAGTTGTTTCTCCACCACTTAAATTAGTTAATTAAGTTTAAACCATTTATTTTGGTAAGTCAAAATAGTTAACTTAATATTTTAAGTTAAACATTATCAACTAATATTTTTATAAAAGTTATATCATTCAATACTTTCAACACTTATAATATTCAACACTTAAAATTCAGTACTTATTTTTTCAGCATCTAATTTTCAGTTTTATCAAACAACTAAATGTGATAAAAGAAATGTCTAATACACAAATAACCCCTAAACTTGTCCAAATGTTGCAACTGCCCCTCTCAACTTTCAATTGTAACAATTTATCCTTTAAATTTGTCCAATTGTCAAACATAACCCCAAATTGAGAATTTTTTTACCCCGTACTTGGAGCAACCGTAAAAACGTTTCTCTTGATTTGTATCACGCCAAATATCTGATTATCACACTCTACGAACGTTACAGCTTTTGTATTTTACGTGTTTCTTCAATTGCAGTCTATGTTAGCAATTTGGGGTTATGTTTTACAATTGGACAAGTTTGAGGGGTTATGTTTTACAATTGGACAAGTTTAAGGGGTAAGTTGTTACAATTGAAAGTTGAGTGGGACAGTAGCAACATTTGAACAAGTTCAGAGGTTTTTTTTTTGTGTATTAGGCCTATAAGAAAATTAGAAAGAAAGATTAAAAGGTGAATACACCAAAACCGAAATCAACTTATACCTGAGATATCAGATTTACACACATTTATTGGGAAGGAAATCAAGCTGCTGATTGGATTGCGAATTTCACAGACACTCTTATTTTGGATCATCACGAATGTGGTGCGCCTCGTATGGACACTCAATTTTGCGGAAAATCACCGTTGGATTGCTTGATTGCTTTGCTTCTTCTGTTTTTACCTTGAGAGTTTTTTTACTGTTTGTGTTTTTGGGCTTTATAGGCTTCCTATTATAGCAAAGAAAACAAGGCTACTTGGTTTGAGTTGTGATAATGAAAAGTATATATCGTCATCAATATAATGGTGTCGTCTGCAGTTACGGCGTTATTGTCATACCATAATGGGATTTGGATATGAGCTGACCACTTCTTTTTTATATATATTTTTTTTGGGTAAATAATTTATTAGTCCCCTAGTTTTTACCTAACACACTGTTTAGTCCCCCTATTTTGAAAAACACATTTTAAGGTCCCTATCTTTTACCAATATTAACTCTGTGATCCTTTTATCTATTTTTTTAGATTTTTAACCGAACATATCTTAGCTTTTAGGACAACCACGGTACAATACAAGTTGACCATGTTACTCTATTATTTTATATACGTCTATTTATGCTAAAATATAATGGTTACAGGTCTAAAAAAATTAGACAAAAGGACCAAAGTGTTAATATTGATAAAAGCTAGGGACCTTATAATGTGTTTTTTAAAATAGGAGGACTAAACAATGTTAGGTAAAAACTAGGGGACTAATAAATTATTTACCCATTTTTTTTTATAATACTTCTTTTTTATATTTTTGATAGTAGGCGAAGTCACTGTTTTTTTTTTTTTAAGTTAATTCAATTGGTTGGTTGAAATTTAGTTTCAAGGCACTATATAAAAACTTAGGGGGCGTTTGGTTAACAAGGGGTAAGAGAAAATGAATCAAGAAAGGGAAACTAAAGAAAAAGAAATGAATAACCATTAATTCCCCTATGTGTTTGGATATGTTTAGGAAAGGGTCCAATTCCCTAGAAGGCATGGGGTAATGGCTTAACCTAAAGTGAGGTAATGGCTTAACCTAAAGTGGGTAAAGGGAATGGTTTTTTTTGTAAACAAACAAGAACAAAGAGAATAAAACCCTCACATTCCCATTCTCATTCCTAAAGACCCCAAACCAAACGCCCCCTTAATAGTCTCGATTTCCTTTTATTAATGAAGTTTTCCTTCAGAATAAATATTATTACGTAATAATTTATATTTTTGGATGAATTTAATTAATATAGTTTGTGTTTTAGCATATAAACATCCAAAGTTAAGAATAATTAGAATGTTTGATGTTGAGTGTGGAATTAATTAAGTTACCACATGGGTGAGTACCTAATACCAAAGACTTTCAAAATTCAAATTAAGGAAAATAATCCAAGACTTTGTCTTTCTCTAATATTAATTTGGAATTAAGATGGATACACTTCACCTTCTTATTTTTTGTAAACCACTTATATGTTCAGATCGCAAATTGATACAGTTGGTTAATATAATAAATTACGACATGTCATTTTTGGATAGATTTGTTACATAATGTGAGGCAAACAAAAAAAAAGTCAACTTGCATAAAAACTTTTTTTTTTATTTTTTATAGATCTTGCATAAAAACTTACTTTTGTACAAATTGCATCTTTTTTTTGGGACAGGAAAAAGGAAAAAAAAAGAAACAAACAACCAGAAAGCCTAATCTGGAATTAGCATAGGGAAACTAACCCCCACCACATCTTTCATAAGAAAAGAGTGAAGATAATTTGGAGGATAAGAAAAGGTAATTGTTAAAATATATTTCTTCGAGCTATCTAAATTTTGGTAAAAATACCGACTGGCTCTTTAAATTTTAAAAGTTGTTAGTTTTTTAAATTTACTTATAACGATTTATTGACTGTCTAAAATTATTATAATAATTTATTAGCCTTTTAAATTTATTCAAAATAATAAATGTATTAACTTATTCAAATCGTTTATTATTCTATCACGTTATTTTAAAGAGTTAATAAGACAATTTAAACAAGTTTAAAACTCTAACGAAATATTTTTAAAGTTCATGGAGCCTTCATGTGGTAACAAATTTATTTGATTGGAATTTGGACAAAAAAAAAACTATTATAGTATTATTATTATTATTATTATTATAAACAATCTATTAGTTCTTACATTTTTATTTAACACATTATCCGTCGTTATTAGAATTATTCAGCTAATGGACCGAATAATTAATTCGTCTCGAATGGAATCAGACTAAGCTCATCTTTTAGCGGATTAGGGTTATGATTTTTAACCTAAACAAATTACATATATATATATATATATATATATATAGCTATCTAATCCTAATCAGTTGATGCATTATTCTCCCCTGCGCTTCTCACTCTGTTTCTGATGTCTGCTTTAGTTCATGAATTTTTTATTTTCACCTCGTGATTAACATCTAAGTGGGTGATTCATGACCGGTGATACGAGATCGTGATTGATCTGATTCTTCTGCTATCTATCTTCCCAACATGTTATACACTACATTAGGTAACTCTTAAACCTGTATTTGTATTCAAATTATTTGTTTATAATCTCTTCGTTAGTATAAGAGTCACATATCTCGTGTTCTATTTGTTTTAATCCATGAATATGGAGAAAAACATAGTTTTCGCACGTTAGGATTAATTTTTGTGTTATATTTGTGTTAATTGGGCATGTATGTGTTTTTCAGACTGTTTTTGTTGAAAAACGGCACCGAAATCGTAGAAACCCGTGTAGATTTGCAATTTGGAGCTTCTTTTATTCGGAATAGTGTGAATTCTAGTCTTAGTCGAGAGTGTGTCCCAAACCCCAGTTTTCATGGCTTCACCATCATGACCAGGGATCCAAAAAATCCTAGACCAAACCAAGTTTGGAAGACATACGACAGTAGGAAAGTAGTATGTGGACCCCATGCTTCGTCTACAGTGTCACGCGTCTATGTTTAGGCATGCATGCCAACCACGACGCGACATGTGGCCAACATCGGCTAACCACCACGCTCCACGTGGCACGTGAGAACCACACGTGTCGAGTGCGTTTGTGGCACGTGTAGGCATGTTGGGCAGTTTTTGATCCGATTTTTCCAATATGTATTTTGAGATTTTTCTGATTTTGTGGTATCTTTTTGTTAATTTTGGACAATCAGAATATTTAATATTGATTTATTTTGGTATTCTAAAATCATTTAAAAAATAACAGTAAGTGTTTTTCTTTTTCCAAAAACTACTGGAATATTTATGAAAATTCTATTAGTTAGAAATATTTTTTGGGAGCATTTTTTCAATCGAAATGCGTGTTGATTGATAAAGATATTTTTGTATATGTACATTAACTTTTTTTCATTAGTTTTTTGGTAGTAATTGCTTCCACCAAACACACTCATGTAGTTCCTAGGACTCCTGCCCAATTTGCTAAGTTGTGATGGTTGCAAAAGAAGATAAAAGAAGTGTAAGATGACTCGTTATGTCCTATGGGACATGCCGATGCAATTGCACATTATATAGTCAATATGCAGAATCTGATACAAAAGTGCATTTTGACTGGTGGTCTAGCTCAAGCTCAGAAATCCATACTTCTCTTCAACATGTTGAGGAGATGTTTTTTAGCTCCAAATTTTAGGTGCTTGTATGCCTCAAGTTGGATTAAAGCTGGGATGCATTACAGACAGTCTATTTAAAATTATTTAAAACCATAGGGCTACAACGCTTTTGCCCATGATACCTCGAACAAGTTTGGGAAACTAGGGGCGATGGATAAGAAGTGTATCATTATAAGGTACATAGAACTATCAAAATGATATGTTCTAGTGGGAGAAAATGAAGATGAAAATGTCACAGAATTTGAAACACGAGATGTCATCTTTCTAGAAAATGAGTTTCTAAAATTAGGCAATGTTACCAAGATAGTACCCTATATGAGGAATTAGAGTCTAACGGACCTCTCAATGCGAAAGGGGGGAATTTATGAGGAACCTAATAATGTTCAAATTCCTTAGGAATTCCAAAAACAAGATAATGTCAATGTACCTCAGAATGTTACAAATACTCTAGATCTATATGTAAGTGGGAGTGATATTCCCCATTATTATGAAAACTAGTGGAAAACTCGTGCGATGCACGGGATATGAAAGTTTTATATAATTTAGATAAATAAATAAATTGACATATTTACTTTAAAGTAATTTTATATCACGCTATGGAATTTTTTTATATTATGTATATTTGAAATTAATATATATTTTTTTATGATAATTCAAGTTAAATTAAATTAATTTTGAAAATAATTGAATAATAATAATAAAATAGGAAATTAATTAAGAAATATATTAGAATATAATGAAAAACCAAAAATTGAATTAAACTACAATTAATATTATATATTATATATACGATACAAACGAATTACAATCTATGTTAAACAAAAATTGAATTAAACTACAATAAAAAAAATTAAATATTATATCTACGATACAAAAGAAATATAATCTATGTTAAAATGGAAGCAACATCAATATATTATAGTATAAACTATCACAACCAATATTTTTCTAATGTTGCACATGAAAAAACTTTATTAATTCAATATGTTACATATAAAAATAATAATATTCATAAGAATTAGTCACAAATTCATCTTGATGATAATCATTTTCCTTGATGGAATTTCATGATCACCAAGTATTCGAATTCAATTATTCATTATGCTACAATAACTCAATATATCCAATTGAATTGGCTTATGGTGATGATTTCCCATATTTTCCTCTCGTAATATCTCATCAAGACATTCAATCAATTTATTCTTCATTCTTTCACTGTATAGAATATCAGTCATGCTCGTAAATATCACTTATTTGACTTTATTAATATTTTCTAATAATTATATATTTCGTAAGCAAGAAAAACAAACAAAAGAATAGAAAAAAAATTTAAGGACAAAAAAATAATTAGGAGAATCTTTCTCTCGTTTTTTTTTCGAAAATAAAAGATAATGTCAAGATATAAACATATAAAGAGGAGATTGAAAATATTTTTTGCCCATTAATTAAAAAATTTATTTTTTCTTAATGAAGTATTAAGTCCATAAATTAATTTTAGTTAAATATAATTAAATAACAATTGTAACCACTTAGTATAAAAAAAAGTTTTATAATTAATATGTGAAATTAATTCTATTAATTAAAATCATTAAGCTCAACATTTGAGAATTTGAAGAGATTCAAATAATAATATTTTTTATATTAAACGTCTTCCTTTTCTAGAGCAGAGGCGAAAACGATGGCGAAAACGACGAAGGAGCGGGATAGGACATTGGCAAAAACGACGGCAGGGCTGGGCGGTGCAGGCGGCCGTTCGTCGCAGGGAAGGATGGATCGAGCGGCTGGGATGGCTAGGGCGTCGGTTCTTGCGCCGGAAGGAGAAGGGGATGAGGGATTGGGCGAGTCTCCTAGGAGGAGGCGGGGGAGCGGGGAGCGGCTGAGAGATCGGTCCAGGGAGAGGGGGCGGCCGGTGAACCAGGGGGGTGAGGGGCCGGATCCGGCAGGTGGGATCAGCGGCGATGGAGATAGGGTGTCCGTAGGGATTGGGGAAGATCCGGTGGGTGAGGGGCTGTTCGGTGATGATCCATCGGGGTTGCAGAAACCGGCCCAGGCCGAGCTAGCCGTACAGGCTACACAGACCGGGCATGACACACCAGCGATGCAGATCGCGCAGGCCGCACATGCCGCGTAGGCCGTGCTTGCCGCGTAGGCCGCGCAAGCCATACGGGCCTCGCAGGACGTGCAAGCCACTTTCGCTGCGTAGGCCCTACAAGCTGCGCAAGCCGCATAGGACGTGCATGCCGCGCAGGCCGCACAGGCCGCGGGAAGGCCGACTTCGGGGCCTGCTTCCAGGAATTTGGGCATTCTGAGCCTGGGTGATGGTGTGAATGAGGGATTTGTTGCCACAGGGATACCGGCAGTAACAATGGAAGGCCAAGTTAGGGATCGGGCTATGGCCCCTAGCCCTAGTGCTATCCCTGGCCCGAAGCAAATTACGGATACAATTGATAATCGTGGTTTGAAGAATGACTGGGGGAATTCTTCCTGGAGAGATAAGGTTTTGGGGGTGGTTGAGGAGGAACCCATGATGGAGGAGAACACTATCGAGGATGAGTCTGAGGACTTCTTTTCCGACTCCGATATTGAGGATGGAGAGCCAGAGGACCCGCTGTGTCCTAAGATCCATCTTTCCTCTGAAGACAAGCGTGTCCTTAGATCCAAGTGGAAATTGGCTTTAATTGTCACTGTTCTTGGGAAAAGGATTAGCTTCAATTACTTTGCCCAGAGGATCCAGGCACAATGGGCGAAGAAAGGAAAGGTTACCATTACAGACCTTAAAAATGACTATTATGTCATTAAATTTACAAGGGCTGAAGATTTCAATGCTGTTGTTAATGGTGGACCTTATATTATCTCCAATCATGTTTTGGCACTGAGACCATGGGTCCCAAACTTCAATCCTCATGATTGCTCTATAAACAGGATCCTTACTTGGGTTAGATTCCCAGGTCTACCTATTGAATACTACAGTGAAAGATTTTTGAATAAGATTGGTGGCCTTGTTGGGAAGGTTCACCATATTGATAAGACTACCGTTGGGGAAGTGAGGGGCAAGTTTGCCAGGGTGTGTATTGGCATTGATCTCGCTAAGCCTCTCCTGTCCAAATTCTGTGTTCAGAATAAGGTCTTTCATATTGAATATGAAGGTATACACAATATCTGCTATGAGTGTGGCATGTTTGGCCATACCTATGATGGATGTCCTAAAAAGAGAAAGGTGGTGGAGGAGATGGTGGCACCTATCATAGGTAGAGCTGAGGAGAATCAAGGTGAAGGAAGGAATTTTGGCCCATGGATGCTTGCCAAAAGGTCGGTTAGAAGGAAGCCACGAGCTAATGCTGCTAGGAGTCATTCTCCAGATATCAGTAAAGAGATGACCTCTCTCCATATTGCTCCTCAAATCAAGGTTAGGCCCCCTGACATCAAGAGGGGATGGTGATGCTGGTGTGGACTCAGCATCCGGTTCGGGGTCAAGGTTCGGTGTCTTGTCTATTGAGGAGGGACAGGACTCGGATCCTTCTAATGAGCATATGGATTTAAGCATGCCAGGCCTTGAATCGGCCAAACCAGCCTCCATCCTAGGTGAATCTATTAGTCCTCTTTTTCTCTCTAAAGCTGATGCCAAAGGGAGTTCCTAGACCTTTCTCTCAACAGGAAAAGTGTTGAATAATGAGGTTAGTAATTTGAATCCTCTTGTTGATGTTCCAATTGGAAAATCTATGGGAGTTAATAAGTTGAATATGAAGAAACCCAAAGCTAACCCTAAAAAGAACCATAGTGTGTTGGATTCTTGGGATAAAAGGGGGCCTTCTGGCACCTCTTCTAGGCTCTCTGGAGCCCCGAATAAATACCTGATCTAGGGTATGGGCTTGTGTCAGTAGTCTTCCTTTCTGATGGACTTTTTTGTGTGGAATGTTAGAGGTGCGGTGAGCAAGGCAACCCGCATCCATGTTAATGATCTTATTAAGCAATTTAATCCTTCTTGTTTTGCTCTTCTGGAGACCAAGGTTAGTGGTTCCAAAGCAGATGAAGTGTTTAGAAAGTTTAAGAATTAGAGTTGTGTCAGATCGGAGGTTACTGGTCGGGCAGGGGGGATTTGGCTCTTTTGGAAGCCAGGTCAAGTTAATATTGACATTATTAGTATGGACAGTCAATTCATACATAGTAAGGTGTGTTACCCTGGTAATAAACCTTTCTTTATCACCTTTGTTTATGTCGATCCGGTTTTGACTAACCGGAGAAGGCTGTGGGAGATCCTGTACTCTATTAGTACTAGCATGGTGGAGGCTTGGTTGGTGGTTGGGGACTTTAATGACATTGCCCTTATGAGTGATCAGAGAGGAGGGGGTAATCATTATGTGAACCGGTGCCTTAATCACAAGCAGAGTATGGATTTATGCGGGCTGTCGGACCTGGGAGCCGCTGGTCACAAGTTTACCTAGAAAAGGAATAGTGTGTTTGTTCGGTTAGACAAAGTTTATGCTAATGTTGCTGCAATTTATAGATTTTCCGAGGTCAATGTGCTTAATCTCCCTTTCCGTCATTCTGGCCATTGCCCTATCCTCATTAAGCTGGTTAAATGTAATCGGCTTAAAGGGAAGAGACCTTTTAGGTATCTTGTTGCTTGGGACTCACATCCTGAGTTTAAGAACTTTGTTAAAAGCAATTGGCAACCTCACTCTGATGTTCTCCTTGCCACTGAGGGGTTCAGGAGGAATATGGTGGGATGGAATAAAAACATCTTTGGCCACATTATCAGAAGGAAAAACAAACTTTTAAGAAGGATGGAAGGCATTCAACGTTGTTTGGAGATCCGCTTCGACCACAGTCTGAATTGTCATCTTAGATCTCTCCAACACGAGTTGGAAGCAGTGCTTAGACAGGAAGAGCTTCTTTGGTTCCAGAAATCTAGGAAGACTTGGATTAAGGACGGGGACCGGAACACCAGGTTTTTCCACCTTTCAACGATTATTAGGAGATGGAGGAATAGGATCGATGCTATCAAAGACTCCAATGGTGATTGGGCCTTTGAGGAGGAAGATATTCGTCGCCTTGCCCTTGATTTCTATAAGGACCTTTTTAAAGATGAAGCGGTGGACTTGAATAGTGCCCACTCTGGGATCTCCTTTCCTAGGTTGGGGGAGGATGCTATTAAGGAAGCTTTCCATCCTATTGACCAGAAAGAAATTGATATGGCTTTCTCCAGTATCGGAGCTACTAAGGCTCTAGGGATCGATGGTATTCCTGCTAGTTTCTACCATAAACATTGGGATACTGTGAAGAAGGGCATTTACAGTTTTGTTCTAGGTGTTTTCGGTGGATCCAACGAGATTAGGCTGGTTAATAAAACCCTCCTGGTTCTGATCCCAAAAGTTGATAAGCCTTCCTCCTTTCTTCAAATGAGGCCAATCAGTCTTTGCAATGTGTTATATAAAGCTATCACTAAGATTGTGGCTAATAGAATCCGGCGGATCCTTCCGGAGATTATAAGCCAGAATCAAAGGAGTTTTGTTCCGGGCAGGCAAATGATGGATAATGTTGTTATTGCCCAGGAGATGGTCCATTCCATGAAGATGAAGAAAGGTAGGAAAGGGATCGTGGCTCTCAAACTGGATCTGGAGAAAGCTTATGATCGATTAAACTGGAGCTTTCTTCTGGATAGTTTGATGAAAGCTGGTATCCCGGAGAGCTGGAGGAAATTGATTGAGGATTGCATTTCCTCTCCTGTTTTCCAGGTTATGATCAATGGAGATATGTCTGATGAGTTCTCTCCCTCCAGGGGAATTCGTCAAGGAGATCATATGAGCCCCTTCCTTTTTGTTATTGCTATGGAAAGATTGTCGCACCTGATCCAAGAGGCTGTGAGCAAGGGGATTCTCCACCATGTATCCATCAATAAACATTGCCCTCCTATTACACATTTATTCTTCACTGATGACGTGATGCTCTTCATGGAAGGGAATGAGGAGCAGATTAGTGTGGTGATGGATATCCTTAATTGCTTCTGTGCTGCTTTTGGCCAGAAGATTAATATCCAAAAATCTCGGATGCTTTGCTCCAAGAACATGGACAAAGGCATGTACAGAAGGCTGAGTGATCTTTCCGGCATTCCCCTGACTCACTCCTTGGGGAAGTATCTTGGGGTCCCTCTTCACAGCGACAGAGTCTCCAAAGCCTCTTTTAAAGATACTTTGGACAAAACTAACGGTTTGTGTGCTAGTTGGAAAGCTAGTTCTCTTTCCCTAGCAGGCCGTCTTACTTTAATCCAGTCGGTCAACTGCGCGGTTCCTAACCATATCATGCAAGCCTGTAGGCTCCCTGAGCCGGTCCTCAACGAGCTTAACAAGATTAACCGGCGTTTCCTTTGGGGTGAGTCTGGAGAAGGGAAAAAGATTCACCTGGTCCCTTGGAAGGAGGTCGGCCAGCCGAAAAGCAGGGGGGTCTTGGCATCAGACAAGCTAAGGACAACAACAAAGTCCTTTTAATGAAGCTTCTCTGGAGAATGTGGCAATGCCCATCCTCACTTTGGGTTCGTCTTCTCTGTGGCAAGTATCGGAAAGACAAAATCTTTGGTGGCCCTAAGGAGAGAGTTGTCAGTTGTTCCTTCCTCTAGAAAGGGCTTAGTGCTGTGTTTGCTGAGTTCTGCTCGGGGGTTGGCCTGGAGGTGGGTAATGGTAAGTCCATCAGTTTCTGGTATGATACTTGGATTGGTGACAAACCGCTTATAGAAGTGTGTAGCTCCCCCCCGCCTAGTAACATCCGTAAATAGAGAGTTGCCGATGTGGTGGACTCGGAGGGAGACTGGATCTGGTCAAAGCTTGATACCTTCTTTAGCCTGAAGACCCTCCTTAGAATCAAAGGAGTCAAGATTAGTAATCATGAGGAAGACAAGGACATGCATTGCTGGGCCCTGACTAACAATGGCGCTTATTCTTGTAAGTCAGCTGTTAGACAAGGTGCCGAACGTCCTCGCTCGGGCGGACCAGGGGGTGGACACCTCATGGCGATGTAAGCGGTGATTGGCGCCGAAAGCAACCAATCATGGAATCAAGCTGCTCGGCAGGACCGGAGCTCGGAGTATGGAAGAGTCGCCACCCACGAATGGGAAAATGAACACCGATCCCTCGCGGGAGACCGGTGAGGGTTCGGGAAACTTAGGTATGAGCCGAGAAGGCTAGCTCTTTTCCGGAGAAAGGCTACTAGGCACCCCGACATCGCCCGGTTATGAACCACCGGCCTCCTACTCAGCGTGTTAGGCGATAACGGACTAATCGCATATTTCTTTAAGTTTAAAATTCATTTGAAACCTTTTCTTTCTCGCTTTGAAAACCGTTTTGAGCATGTTATTTGAAAGCCATTTTAGTAAAGAATCACCCATTTTGCATAAATTTAAAGTATATAGGAGAGAGATGGGGAGAAGAAAGAATTGATTTATTCACAGTGTGATTTTATGCTTTAGACTATACACTAACTCTAAGCTAATCTCATTCCCCAAAAATGAGTTTATTTACATGGTTCGTACCTTAATCGTCGTTGGAACGATTTAAGTACGTTTCAAAACCCCGTTAATGATGTTCACTCGAATCGCCGTTGGAACGACTCGAACGTTTGAAAACGTTGAGCAAACAGTTTCTATCTAAAAGCGTGATTAAGCATACAAGTCAATTTGTTTTGTACAAAACCGTTTAGTTAGGAAAACAATTCAAAACCTCATTATTCACAAAAACAATTTTAATTACAAGGTTCGCTTAATCCGTCGTTGGAACGAATTAAGGTTTTAAAGCGTGATGTTTAGAAAGTGGTTTAAAATGATAAAAAAGCCTTTTATTTACACTTTAGGGATGTCTAAAAAACCTTAGTTTAAATAAACAAATCAAACTTTCTTTTTTGTGGTTTATTTTTCCTTTTTCACTCAATTATCCTTTATTTGAACATAATTACAACACTTACAAATTAAACCCAAATTCATCCAACCCAAATACTTTTAAAACATATATATATATATAGGAACCATAAGAAAAATAAACATATAAATAAATAAATAAATATATATATATATATGTTTTGGGTAAAGATGGTAATTATACCTATAGATTGAAAATAAGTGAAGAAATGATATATCCTATGATTATTAATATGTAAAATAGTAATTAAAATACTACTAGACACATTACACTTTTATTTTAATAAAACAAATGTAAAAAAAGAATGAACAAGGTTCATAAATAAGAAAATAACATTTAACCCCAAAATAGTTTTTTACATAATAACTATATGGAAATTAACTCACCTAAATGTACATCCCAATATCAATACCCAAAATAATATCTAATAACCCCAAAAGCATTTATTAATTATCCCAAATGGGCCAAGCAAATAATCCACAAAAATAATAACTAGATATAGCTTAAATGAGCTTAAAGAAAACCTATATATATATATATATATATATATATATATATATATATATATATATAAAAAGTTAGAATAATATAAATAATACCCAAACACAAAATGAGTAAATATATAATAAATAAGTATTAGTTATATACCCCCAAAATAATTTTAATAAAATAATTACATAATCACATATACATATACAAGGGACCAAACATCCAAAAGTTAAGAAAAGGGGCTTAAAAGAGTATTTTTAAAATTTCAGCAGATTTACCGACAAAAAATCCGTCGGTAAACTGCCTTTAGTGACAGAAAACGAATAATTACAGAACAGCTCCTATATTTTCCAGATTTATCAAAAACATTAGATCTACTCTATTTTATCATTTTAGCCTCCAAACTACCCCAAATCGGGTCATGGTTTGTAACGGAGGATTCTAAAACGACGTTTTATTGAAAATAACGGTTCAAAACGTTTATAAAACAACGGATCTATGACGTTTGGATCCCGAACTACCCTTGAATCGGGTCACGGTTCGTATTGGGATCCAAACGAAGTTTTTATTTCAAAACTAAAACCAAATACTTGTTCAAATGCAAAACCAAAAATTAACTTAACAAATCTAAACAATAAAAGTGTAAAAAAACAAATAAATAAATAGATTCAAACAATAAAAAGAGATGAATAAATAAATGGGTCTAGTTCCTCGGATTATTACCTCTCAATCGGTAATAGGGATGCCAAATCAAGTCGATTGATAGTGTTTTGAGTCAGATTTTTGTGTGTGTTTTTGCTTCGTTCGGATCTCGTGGAATTTTTCCAAGGGTTCGGGTTTTTTTTCCTCCTCCCTTTGTGCATTGAGCTCCATCCTATTTATAGGCATGGAGCTCCCCAAATTTTCTTTATCCTTGGCTCCAAGCAAACTTGGAGCCAAAGATTAGCCAAATTAGCCTAATTAGCCTAGAAAACTCTCTCCTCATTTCCTCTTTATTTATTTTTATATTTTTTTTAATAAAATAATAAAACAACAACAAAAAAAAAATAAAATAAGAAAATAAACTAAAAAAACAAATAAAAGAAAAGAGTAAAGCACTTGGCTTTTGTCCAAGTGCAATTATCACGGGCCGTCTAACGGCCCGTGACGAACA
The DNA here is from genome assembly GCF_963576675.1 of Euphorbia lathyris. Taxonomy (NCBI): domain Eukaryota; kingdom Viridiplantae; phylum Streptophyta; class Magnoliopsida; order Malpighiales; family Euphorbiaceae; genus Euphorbia; species Euphorbia lathyris. The sequence continues at coordinate 28,954,286 of NC_088916.1, read as the reverse complement.
TAGCGGCCCCCGACGGGATGATAGGGGCATTTCGTCCCTATCTTTTAGCGTGGTTTACGGTTTATTTTCGAGCTAAATAAATAAGTTTAATTACAAAAATAATGCGTTTTAATAAAATAATGAAATAAAAATAAAAACCGAGCTTTCGAGTAATTTCCGCTATTTTTAGTTAAACTTAGGAAATAAACGTCAAGCTAACTCGACTCGTGAGAAATGTATTTCGCAGGTACAAAAATACAATACACGCAGGGCGTATTCCCATCCACGCGGGACGTGTAAACAAGTGAGTCAGAAATGATTGATCAATCCTGAACCACCACATGGAATCTACTCAGAATACGCAGGGCGTGTCAGCCACCACGCAGGGCGTATGACATCTGTTAGAAAATGATTAACCCAATCCTGAAAGTCAGACTGCATTGTCCCCTAAGTCAACTATCAATACGCAGGGCGTGTTTTGGATACGCAGGGCGTACATAGGGTAATTCGAGCAATAAAATGCCAGGAGCTCAGACACGCAGGGCGTCTCCTCCCATACGCAGGGCGTGTCCTAAGAATTCTGCACCAAATAATGTACCTCTATGATTGTACTTTGTGAAATTACCACTCCACCCCTAGCTTGATGTATAAATAAGAGTGACTAGCACTCATTTTAGTATCTAGACTTGGCTATAGAGTTTAGACATTCAGATTTTGTATAGCTTTATTCTATCACCTTGAGAGCTTGTTTGTATATCCCGTCACTCTGTCAAAGCTCCGCTCCATCATTCGTCACCAAGCTCGAGAGTTCCACCTCCAAGTCCTAAGAGACGGCTTTGAGTCCGGTTGGCCAGTTCCGAGGGCCGATTCTCCCCTCTTCGCTTGCTAATTAGCTTGCACTCTTCCTATGTACTAGGCTTGGTTGTATTCATCATTTATGCTTCCCACATTTATAATATATGGTTTGCAATTTCCGTTTCTATATACGTGTTGATGTTTATTACTTGTTTTGATACTCATAATTGACTATTGTGTAGGGGAACGCGATTTCCGACGCCATTCGGGCTATCTTTAGGGATTCATATAGGTGATGCCTTACCGAAAGTGACGCTCCGGAAACCATAGGAATTGACACACCACGGAACTTACGGCCCTAGTTTCTGATCCCCAGCATTAGACATGCCTTGACTAGGAATCACGTAGTCTAAGTACTTCACGGGTCGGTCGAACTACACGCAGCCGTCTTTGCAAGAATAGATTAGCAATCGTATATATTCGGAGTCTTTGTTTGTCATATTTATAACTTATCGTCGCCATTGCACTTCGTAGAGTATTTTTTATATAAAATCTGTCTCACCAATAGTTTAGGAGTAGTTGGTAGTCGTCACCAAAACCCCTTTAAAGCATTCACCGCTTAAATAACGTATAAAACCGAGTCGTCTAATACTTGCAATTATAAATCCTGTGGATTCGATACCCGATCTTAACCGGATTATTACTTGATACGACGGGGTACACTTGCCCCTAAGTAGTCGTGACGTCTAGTAGAGTTAAAAGCAATTTATAAAGATCACATCCATAGATGTAGAGTCCGCACTCATAATATATATATTTCATCATAGAGACTCTACCACTAGATTTTACGCATCACGGGACCGCGTTTGTATATAAAAATATTTAAAAAAAACCCCTAGAATTAACCAAAATCCAAAGAAATGATTTTTATTAAAAATGATTTTTGTCAAAACTGATTTTATAAAATTAGCTTTTATAAAATCGATCTTTTTACAAAACTATTTTTTGTTGTTCGAATTCTAAAACAAAACCCCTATCGACCCGAGATTTTATTAATAATGAAATACTCCGAATTTGGCAAAATGATTTAAGATTTCATTCGCGGAACCGATTCGCCTGTCATCTCGATTCGATTTCCGAATTCGATCAAACCGGTCTGCACGGTTCCTTTGACCAACGTTTTTTATTTATTATTTTTATTGACTCATCATTTATTTTAATCGACTGATTTGGATCCCTTTTTTATCATTTTTCTTCATCGGTTCTCCGATCTCGGTGTCTACAGTTGCCCCTACTTTTCTATTTTTGACAGTGACGTGTGTGCTTTTTGAAAAAAACTTTTTCATGAATGCAACACATGCAATGCGAAATATATTAAAGTAAAAGACACCTATAGAGTGGGAGGAGAAATACCTGATCTCCATGTCGCAAGTTCCTATCTTGTCTTCAATCTTCACTTTGGCTGTCCTATCCTTGCCTCTGAATCGGCTGCCGACGAACGCTCCTTCTGGGGCCCCTAGTCTCTAAATCGACCGCAGGTAAAATGGCTCTTTCTAGCAACCCTAGTCTAAATCGACCGCAGGTAAATGGATTTTTCTAGCGACCCTAGTCTAAATCGACCGCAGGTAAATAGCTTTTTCTAGCGACCCTAGTCTAAATCGACCGCAGGTAAATGGCTTTTTCTAGCGACCCTAGTCTTCACATCGACCGCAGGTAAAGTTGCTTTTTCTAGCGACCCTAGTCTTTATCTCGACCGCAGGTAAAGTTGCTTTTTCTAGCGACCCTAGTCTTTATCTCGACCGCAGGTAAAGTTGCTTTTTCTAGCGACCCTAGTCTTTATCTCGACCGTAGGTACTCTTTCGTTTTGAAATTAATCATTCAACCCTAATCTCCACATCGATCGCAGACGTCCTTTCGTTTGTGTATCTCCACATCCATCGTTCGACCCTAATCTCTACATCGATCGCAGGCGTTTTCATCTATTGCAGACCTCCAAATCGAACATCCGACCCTAATCTATACATCGATCGCAGGCGTCCTTTAGTTTGCATATCTCCAAATCCATCGTTCGACCCTAATCTCTACATCGATCGCAGGCATTTCCTTGTATTGCAGATCTCCAAATCGAACATCTGACCCTAATCTATACATCGATCGCAGGTGTTTGCTTGTTTCGCATATCTCCAAATTAACCGTTCGACCTTAATCTCTACATCGATCGCAGGTGCTCTTCGTTGATGATAGCTGGGCTTTATTACTCGTCCGAGAGTTGGAATTGAGACCTCGTCCAAGAGGTTTTGACCGCAGTCGCTTTGATATTTGGGCTTTATCACTCGTCCGAGAGTTTGTGACTGTAGTCGCTTCATGCCGTAGACTGGAGTCCGTAGCGGGGCCTGTGCCCATTGATAATGCCGTAGACCGCAGTCCGTAGTGGGGCCTGTGCCCATTGATAATGCCGGAGACCGCAGTCCGTAGTGGGGCATGTGCCCATAGATCGAATCCTAATTTGCCTATCGAAGCCTGCCTAGACTTGCACAAATTTCGTGGAGCTATCCAAGTATTTCTGCGTGCGGCTTGACATAAGTCACGCCCATCATCTGGTGAGTATTGTATAACCTAGTGTAGTGATATGTATGCACATGATTATAAATGAATGTATATATATTTTCTCTTTTTTTTTTCTTTCTCCTTTTTTACATTGCTTCCCTCCTATTTTTCTTTACAGGGAGGCCTCCATTCTACGGACCGAAGAGTACAGGAGGGCGTGGCGGCCGGGCGAGGAGAGTCACTACGGAATGATGATGCTCAGATCGTACATCGTTATCGAGAGATGGAGGATGAGTGCTCCAGCTGGGAGGAGCGAGGCCGGGCAACCGAGGAGAGGAGCTGTGTGGATATAGAGGCCTGACGAGCTGCTGAGGAGAGTTTGCAGATTGCGGTGGAGAGCCACCGAGTTTCGGATGAGGGTTGGTGGGCGGCCATGGATGCTTGTCGAGCTGCCTAGGAGGCCTTAGCTGAGAAGTGGGTTACTTACTTCAGAGATTTTGATCCGTTAGGGCACTTTTGGGATCTCGGATTTCCTCCGCATTGGTATGACTGTCATTGTTTTGCCTTGTAGCTTTCTTTTATTAGTATCACCCCGATGTATAACTTGTATATGGAAAGGAGTGGATATTTGTGTAGGCTTTTTATTTGGTGGTGGAGAAAAGAAATGTATAACTCATGATTCATAATACAATGCATTCCGTAGATTATAATGATTCCAATCATCCTCTTCAAATATATTCATGCCTTTATTTATTTACAAACAGCAGAAATACTTAGCCGCTTATATATTATTTTTATAATTGCTCAAGACATAACTACTGTTACCAGGATCCGCCTTTTTTTGGTTTTCAAATCTCCTTTTATTATCCCGGAATTTTCAAATGAGTGCCCTTTCGGGTTTTCACCCACTGGGATGTCCCTTATTATTGCATAGGTCGCCCTTTGCGGGTTTTCAACCTATCGGGAGTTTTTATTTTTTTCTTTTATTTTTTTTTTATTTACGAAAAGTATTTCTTAAGCATATCCAGATTGGTAGGTTCGGAGAACTCAATGCCATTCATCGTGGTTAGCTTCACCGCCCCTTTGCTTAGGATTTTCTTCACGAGGAATGGTCCTTCCTAGTTTAGCCTGAACTTGCCCCTAGGGTCAGTGTGCGTCATTCGGATCTGTTTCAACACCATATCCCCTTCTTTGATAGGACTGATCCTAACCTTCATCCTCTTTTCATCCACCAAAGCCAACTGTTCGTACCACTTCTTCACCCATTCTGTCTCGGGAATCTCTGCTTTTACCGCGATTCTCAGCGATCGCTTCTTAATCTCAACGGGCAGAACTGCTTCTGCCCTATACACTAAGGAGAATGGCGTTGCCCCAGTTGACGTTCTAACCGTCGTGCGATAAGCCCATAAAGCGAGCGGAAGCTGCTCGTGCCAATTCCGATGCGATGCTACTGTCTTTACGAGAATCCTCTTAAGGTTCTTATTGGCAGCCTCCACCGCACGGTTAGCTTGCGGGCGATATGGAGAAGGCCTATGATGCTCGATACCGTATTTTTGGAGGAGACTTCTCACTTCCCCCTGAAACTGGACCCCATTATCCGTAATCACGTGGTGAGGCACTCCGAACCTGGTGATTAGGTGCTTTTCAATGAACTTCCTCATCTGCTTAGATCCCAACTTGCTAAACGATTCTGCCTCTACCCACTTGATGAAGTAATCAATGGCAACCGCGATGAATTTGTGCCCATTGGATGCATTAGGCCTCACTTCTCCGATGATATCAATGCCCCAAGCTGCGGACGGCCAAACTGGTGCCAACACGTGCAGTTCCATAGCTGGCAAGTGATTATAATCTCCGTGGATTTGACAATCATGGCATTTCTTCGCATATTCGTTACAATCTCTTTCCATGGTGAGCCAATAGAAGCCTTGTCTTACGATTTTCTTTGCTAACACTGCTCCTCCCATATGGGCTCCACAAATTCCCGAGTGTACTGACTCCATTGCCTCCTGGGCTTCTCCCTCATCCAAGCACTTTAGTTGTAAACCATCGGCGTGCCTTTTGTAAAGCAAGTCGTTGTGGATGAAAAATTGCTGAGCTAACCTTCTGATCACAGCCTGATCCCTAAGTTCTGATTCTGTCGGGTACGTCCCACTTTTCATGAAGTTTACGATATCGAAATACCAAGGCTTTTCATCTGCTCCCAACAGCATTACGTCTTCATAGCACGGTTTGTGGGACCTTCTCAGCACCAAAGGCTTCGAGGCAAGGTTCCGAGGATTATCCCATACTGACACCAAAGTGGCCAAAGCATCCGCTGCTTGGTTCTGTGCTCGAGGAATGTGATAAAAACGAAACTCGCTGAATCTCTGCGCCAATCCCTCCAACTGGTCTAGGTACGGACGCAACCTTTCTTCCTTTACTTCCCAGTTTCCCTGTGCCTGTTCGATAATCAGTTTTGAGTCGCCCCAACTTTCGACATATGATGCTCCCAACGCTGCCAATGACTCCAACCCGTAAATGCACGCTTCATACTCGGCCATATTATTGGTGAGAGGGAATGATAAATTTTTTGCCATTGGGATCCTCTCTCCCTCTGGTGAGATAAGTAGCACTCCTACTCCGGCTCCATTGAGTTAACCGCTCCATCGAAGAACATTTTCCACGGTATAACTTCTATTGCATTCAAGTGTTCATCGGGGAAATCATAATTTATCTCCTCCTCTTCTGCATTCAGATGCTGATTGGCCAGAAATTCCGCTACGGCTCTCCCCTTAATAACCTTCTTTGTTACATATTCGATATCAAATTCGGACAATAGCAACAACCATCGGGCTAGCTTCCCTGTTAGAGACGGAGTTCGGTACAGATACTTCACGGGATCCATCCGGGAAATAATGATCACTTTGTAAGATTGAAAATAGTGTCGTAGTTTCTTTGTTAGCCCTACTACTGCCACACACATCTTTTCGATCATGTTATACTTAAGCTCGTATTCCAGGAACTTCTTACTCAGATAATACACCGCGTGCTCCACACCGGTGTCCCCTTCCTGGGCCAGCATTGCCCCAATAGATCGCTCCTCGATCGCTACATAGAGGAGAAGCGGTTTTCCAAGTTTAGGCGGTCTTAGAACTGGTGGATTAGACAAATAGTTCCGGACACTCTCTAATGCTTGCTGGCACTTATCATTCCAAACCGTGGGTTGATTTTCCGTAGCAGCTTAAAGATCGGCTCGCAGATCGTAGTGAGTCGTGCTATGAACCGACTGATATACTGAACCTGTCCCAGAAATCCTCTCACTTCTTTCTCATTCTTTGGTGCCGGAATTTCCCGTATGGCATTCACTTTGTCGGGATCTACCTTAATTCCCTTGTTACTGATCACATAGCCTAAGATTTTCCCCGATGAAACGCCAAAGAAGCACTTCTTCGGGTTCAACCTTAGCTTGAATTCTGCAATTCGGGCTAAAAACTTCTCAAGTGCAGCGAAATGCCCCTCTCTCGTCTCTGACTTGACCATCATGTCATCCACCTAAACTTCCACCTCCTTGTGTATCATATCATGGAACAGTGCCGTGGCCATTCGTTGATAAGTTACCCCGGCATTCTTTAAACCAAACGGCATTACCCTATAGCAGTACGTTCCCCACTCAGTTGTGAACGAGGTCGATGCCTTGTGCTTTTCTGCCATCTGAACTTGCATGTAGCCCATGAAGCCGTCCACATTTGTGTGTAAGATGCTCGATGCTGCACTGTCGATTAACACGTCGAGGTGAGGCAATGCGAATTCATCTTTGGGGCACGCCTTGTTAAGATCTCTATAATCGACGCACATTCTCACCTTGCCGTCCTTCTTCGCGATGGGCACTACATTCGCGACCCAAGGGGGATAGTCGATTACTTCAATGAACCCCGCTTCTAACTGTTTCTTCACTTCTTCTCTGATCTTATCTGCCCATTCCGGCCTCATGCGTCGAAGTTTCTGTTTCACGGGCTTAGCATCGGGGTATGTTGGAATACGGTGAGTTACGATTGATTGATCGATTCCTGACATGTCTTCGTACGTCCAAGCAAACACTATTTCGTATTTTTTTTATTATTCTCTCAAATTCTTTTCTCTCTTCAATAGTTAATTCTTGAGCAATTTGTATAAGTTTAGGATTTTCATCCGTGCCAAGATTTAAAGTTGACATTTCTATTGCATTGATTTCAAATGTAGGCATGTTATATGAATGAGAATGCATGGAATGATCAGAATCAACATCAAGCAAGTAAGCAAAATCAGAATTCATTTCATTGATAGTTTTGGCGAGTACATCATCGGATTCAAACAAAGCAGTAAGATAGTTGTCATCATCGGGGTTCTCGGGGTTTTCGTGGGCCTTGGAGGTGTTTGGTTCATCCACCGCCCCCACAGTCGTCTATGCAGTGATAACTTGCTCCTCAGCATTCAGGTCAAGCATCATGATCCCCTCTATGAAGCAGTTTGCCTTTCCTTTGCCCCAGTCAGTAATATCGTTGAAGATCTTAAATCCGGGCAGATTCTTTCCCTCGGTGCCTCGGCCCGACTCTACCATTACGGCAATTTCCGGCTCGTCATCAGACTCATCCCAGATATGGATTGGAGCTTTCTGATTGATACCTTCCTCGTCCGAGGAACTTCCCCAGATATCCACGACCATCAGATCCATTACGTGAGGGATGTTCGGATTTACGTAGGAAGGGTCCGACGATCCATACCGAGCCCAGCCTATCAGTTCTTCATAGTCCCTGAGGAACACTCCATTCATTCTCCTGGCGACGAGTGGAATAGCACCCCTTCGGATACACATGACTTGCTCCTGATCGCTCAAGGTGACCCGACATGAGGCATACTTGAACCTCCATCTCCTAGCATAATCCACGAATGCTTCCTCGGGAAATTGCTTGATCCTTTCTAAATCTTCCAACGACCCAGTCCATGGGACGTACATCTCATATCTCTACACGAAAGCCTCCATGAGGGATCCCCAATCCCCTTTTGTCTTCCCCGAGAGCATTCGGTGCCACATCAAAGCTTCCCCCGTGAGTGTCTTTGGGAAATGCTGAATCAACTCACTTCGATAGAGTCCTGCATCAAACATGTAGGCCCGAAAACAGTTTATGTGGTCGATGGGGTTCTCACCTCCTTTGTACTTCTTAGCCATGGTTAACACCGCCTCAGGTGTCTCCTCATCGGGTAACATCGGCACTTCCTCTGGGTATCCCCATGCGGTGTACTTCTTGATGAATCTCTTAGTCATTTCAGCCCAATTCACTTTAACGTTCATCAGAATAGACATATACCACACTAGTGACTCTCCCGCGAACGAGTTGCAAAACAAACTCGTGATTTCGCCCTTTTTGAAGCCGAGGGGACCCATAGCGGACAGATAAAAACGTAGGTGCTCCATTGGGTCCTTATCTTCACCATACTTGCTGACAGCTGGAAACAGGCATTTGATAGGCCCAATTTGCATTGCACTATGTTTCACCAACTGTGTTTTGGTCTTTCTATATTTCATCAAAAACAAGCTTGCCATCAGTGACCAATCATGCTTAGTCGATTCAGGTAGCCACTGAAACCACCTCAAAGGTTCACCCACTAGCGATAGATAGAACCACGGAGCGACATCTTCCACCTCATATGGCTCTCTAAACATAGCGCACACATACTCGAACAAATGGGCTTCGGGATCTTCTACCCCACTGAACAAACTCACAATGGGCCCGACCCTCTGAGATGACACCTCTTCGGCTTTTCCTTCATCATTTATCACTTCCTCTGTTACTCCTCCTCCTAAGACAGATACATGCAATCCATTTCCCACATTTAACTTGTCTTCGGAACTCAAAAGCTCTTCCTTAAATTCACAGAATGAATCCACCACGAAGCTCTCCTCCAACCCAGATCCGATTGTGCTCACCCTATGACTAGGCGATGGATTGCGCTTAGAGGGAGGGCTTGCTGACGATGGGTCGACTATTTTCTTTTTATCAATCAGATCCTGGATCTCATGCTTTAGCCTCTCACAATTTTCAATGGTGTGTCCGTATTTACTATGGAACTCGTAATACCCATTGGTTATCATCCGTGGTGTGGGTCCTATCTTGTTCTTGGGAGTAAGATCTTTCAGCAACTCCTTTTTCTGCAATCGTTCGAAAACTTTTGCATAGGTCAGATCAAATTGGGCGAACTGCCTTTTCCCGATAGCATTGAGTTCAATCACCTTTACTGCAGTAGGTTCTACATTAGCACTTGACCCTCCGGCACTATACCCCGACTTCGTCCATTTAGTATAAGCTCTTTTCGGCTCTCCATCCCCCTCAACTGTCAAAGCGTAGCTATATATCTGATTAAAATCGGTGAAAGATATACACCGCAGCTCATTCTTAACATACGGCAAAGTATTGCTGATTACCACCCGGATCTGATCCTGCTCCGATGGCTTCTGTTTCATAACTGCTGCCTTAGCTCTCCACCTACTCACAAAGTCGGACAAAGACTCCCCAGCTTGCTGCTTGGTGTTCTCTAGCTCCCTCAAAGTAACCTCAAACACAGTGTTGAAGCTATATTGGGTGATGAATACCCTCGCTAGTTCTTTCCAATCTCTCTTCGTTCCTAGTGGCAATGTATGAAACCACACGAGGGCAACTCCTTCCAGATAGGCACTGAACGACCCTAGGATCTGTTCCTCAGTCAGAATTATGTGCTTCATCGCTCCCATATATTGGTTCACATGGGCGGTAGGATCCCCAGTTCCATCAAACTTCTTCATGTCAGGGAGTCTGAACTTCAAAGGCAAAGAAGTTGCCGACGAATAGTTCTTCAAATCATAAAAGTCCTAACCTCCAGAGCCTACCCCACGTAGATCATGCACTTCCTGAGTGATGTGCTGCTTCCATTCCTCTTCCCTTTGCTTTCTCTTCCCCAAACTTCTTGTTACGCAATCCTGATAGTTATCTCCGAAACGGGGACCCGTGCTCACCCTGTTCTCAGCTGGTTTACTGCCACTCTTGTTACTCTCAATTGCAAGCTCATCCAGATGGACTAAAATTGCGGTTAACTGATCATTGATGTTGTTTACCACTCTTTCTAACCCTGATATTCTCTCATCTGGCGTAGACATACTGACCAAAGACTGAGCTGATTCGGACAACGATGATTCGAACGCCACAACTGCTGATTCGGAACTGTTAATCTGTAGCTGATCAAACTGCCTGACTAGCCAGTTACTCTCGCGAAACCACAATCGCTTAATGATGAAGTCTGCGCGAACGGTATCCATTAGCATGTATGCATGATTTTATATGCATGATTCGTGGTGTGTGCGTTTATTTATTTACGGATATATAAGATAAGGAGAACAAACGTCAGTCTAATTACACGTAACACAACATCTCTCTTCCACCCTTATTCCTCCACACACTCGATAGTCCAAGTCTCTTTCCTAGGATTTTGGTTTGGGGCTCACATTGCGGTCCAGGGGACGCGTGATGCCGTCGATTATTGTGGAAAAGTAAATCATCCATCAGACAATACAGTTCGTTTTGACATATCCATATCCAGTGACTAAGATATCGACCAAATGGATTGTGCTTTCGAATAACTCGTCTTTTGTTATTTCGCGAGATGCATTAGTTCGGGTTTTGATTCCTTTTTGAGCGTATCTCGGATTTAGACGTGGTACGAGTTATTCTTTTAGTTTAATCGTTCGTTATTGACAATGACTCGTTCCCTTTTATTCACGTGGGTTCGTGTCTCGATTTTTGGATTACAATGGGATCTTTTGGATCTATCGAGAGACGTAACCACGTGTTTGTTTAGTGATGATATCACCTTTGGATTTTATTTTAGGGAACGGACTCATCGCGTGACGTGTTTGTTTTTAGCGTCAAGAATCCGCTTGCTCGTTTTTGCTATGTGAAAAGACGGCGAGTCTTATTTGAGCGCACGATAATCTTTCGGCTAATAACAACTCTTTATTTCTTCCAATTTACGGGATATATCATCCTAGCGTGGTTATAGAAAATCAACGTTTCGTTTAATCGCATGCTTATTCGAAGCAGGGATATTACCGTTCTTTTTCATTTAGGCGCGAGTTAAGCAAATACGCAGATCGGGCCATATTTCTTGTAGTTTTGGTAACGGTCGAAATGATCGAGCCATTAGTCAAACCCACAGTCTCGTCCATATGGTGCAATCATGCGGTTTAGCTTAATTCGGCTTTATGATTTTAAACGACGTACATACCGGTTCGAGGCACGTATTTAATGATATTGGTTCATTTTCTTTAACTACTCTTGGGATCGACATATATCGTAGATACAGTATGATTTTGGTCGTTTCATTTTCTTTCATTTAGTCACTTTTGCGGATACATCCCTTTCTCTTAAGAACAACACAAGGCGTAATGTAAGAGCTCGTTTTTCATTCGGAAGGGACGGGCCACGTTTATGAATCTCTTTACGTTACAACGGGGTCGTTCGAAACAGAAATGTTCTTTGTTTTCGTTTTATCATGATTTCGTTTTATCCCAACGTATTTAAAGAATGTGAATAGCGGCTATCGTTAATATAATCTTTTGAATCGAGATATAACTATCCTTAATATCAAAACGATTTGTACTAATACGTGCTTACGTCATAATGTATTTCCTGAACATGTTCCTTCTTCGGGACACGGAAAGGGACCAGGCGGGTCGCACAAGTCCATTCATACGAGATGACTAAGTCGTCTTTAGTTCGAATTGTTTCGATGTTTTGGGGTAGTTTGTATATCGGTTTAAGAGTATATATTAACGTATCGTTTCATTTTCTTTACATATTTTAGGATTAGACACGTATCATGGCAATTTGAAAACACGAACTGATTCATTTATCACATCAAAAATATTAACGGGTAATCCTATGGCAACTTCTAAGACTACTATATGCTGACACGGCTGATCGCGGGACCTCACAGGACCGCATAAATTCGCCCCTAACGAATGGATGGGGACCCTTTGGCGCCTTACTGTAAGGGGGAACTTACACTAGCCTCTTTCGAGCGACGAATGGACTCTCGCTAGAGGTTTCACGGAAATTACCCAAAAGGTTTGCAATAATGCGTATGAATGCATACGAAAAGAAATAATACGATCCGTCCCCATTAAGGGCTTAATACACGCCTTCCGGAATCAAATTTCTCGCTTCCCCAGCAGAGTCGCCACTTGTTAGACAAGGTGCCGAACGGCCTCGCCCAGGCGGACCGGGGGGTGGATACCTCATGGCGACGTAAGCGGTGATTGGCGCCGAAAGCAACCAATCGTGGAATCAAGCTGCTCGGTAGGACCGGAGCTCAGAGTATGGAAGAGTCGCCACCCACGAATGGGAAAATGAACACCGATCCCTTGCGGGAGACCGGTGAGGGTTCGGGAAACTTAGGTACGAGCCGAGAAGGCTAGCTCCTTTCCGGAAAAAGGCTACTAGGCACCCCGACATCGCCCGGTTATGAACCACCGGCCTCCTACTCAGCGTGTTAGGCGATAACGGACTAATCACATATTTCTTTAAGTTTAAAATTCATTTGAAACCTTTTCTTTCTCGCTTTGAAAACTATTTTGAGCATGTTATTTGAAAGCCATTTTAGTAAAGAATCACCCATTTTGCATAAATTTAAAGTATATAGGAGAGAGAGGGGGAGAAGAAAGAATTGATTTATTCACAGTGTGATTTTATGCTTTAGACTATACACTAACTCTAAGCTAATTTCATTCCCCAAAAACGAGTTTATTTACATGGTTCGTACCTTAATCGTCGTTGGAACGATTTAAGTACGTTTCAAAACCCCATTAATGATGTTCACTCGAATCGCCGTTGGAACGACTCGAACGTTTGAAAACGTTGAGCAAACAGTTTCTATCTAAAAGCGTGATTAAGCATACAAGTCAATTTGTTTTGTACAAAACCGTTTAGTTAGGAAAACAATTCAAAACCTCATTATTCACAAAAACAATTTTAATTACAAGGTTCGCTTAATCCGTCGTTGGAACGAATTAAGGTTTTAAAACGTGATGTTTAGAAAGTGGTTTAAAATGATAAAAAAAAGCCTTTTATTTACACTTTAGGGATGTCTAAAAAACCTTAGCTTAAATAAACAAATCAAACTTTCTTTTTTGTGGTTTATTTTCCCTTTTTCACTCAATTATCCTTTATTTGAACATAATTACAACACTTACAAATTAAACCCAAATTCACCCAACCCAAATACTTTTAAAACATATATATATATAGGAACCATAAGAAAAATAAACATATAAATATATATATATATATATGTTTTGGGTAAAGATGGTAATTATACCTATAGATTGAAAATAAGTGAAGAAATGATATATCCTATGATTATTAATATGTAAAATAGTAATGAAAATACTACTAGACACATTACACTTTTATTTTAATAAAACAAATGTAAAAAAAGAATGAACAAGGTTCATAAATAAGAAAATAACATTTAACCCCAAAATAGTTTTTTACATAATAACTATATGGAAATTAACTCACCTAAATGTACATCCCAATATCAATACCCAAAATAATATCTAATAACTCCAAAAGCATTTATTAATTATCCCAAATGGGCCAAGCAAATAATCCACAAAAATAATAACTAGATATAGTTTAAATGAGCTTAAAGAAAACCTACATATATATATATATATAAAAAGTTAGAATAATATAAATAATACCCAAACACAAAATGAGTAAATATATAATAAATAAGTATTAGTTATATACCCCAAAATAATTTTAATAAAATAATTACATAATCACATATACATATACAAGGGACCAAACATCCAAAAGTTAAGAAAAGGGGCTTAAAAGAGTATTTTTAAAATTTCAGCAGATTTACCGACGGAAAATCCGAACTGCCTTTAGTGACAGAAAACGAATAATTACAGAACAACTCCTATATTTTCCAGATTTATCAAAAACATTAGATCTACTCTATTTTATCATTTTAGCTTCCAAACTACCACAAATCGGGTCATGGTTTGTAACAGACGTTTTATTGAAAATAACGGTTCAAAACGTTTATAAAACAACGGATCTACGACGTTTGGATCCCGAACTACCTTTGAATCGGGTCACGGTTCGTATTGGGATCCAAACGAAATTTTTATTTCAAAACTAAAACCAAATACTTGTTCAAATGCAAAACCAAAAATTAACTTAACAAATCTAAACAATAAAAGTGTAAAAAAATAAATAAATAAATAGATTCAAACAATAAAAAGAGATGAATAAATAAATGGGTCTAGTTCCTCGGATTATTACCTCTCAATCGGTAATAGGGATGTCAAATCAAGTCGATTGATAGTGTTTTGAGTCGGATTTTTTTTGTGTTTTTGCTTCGTTCGGATCTCGGGGAATTTTTCCAGGGGTTCGGGTTTTTTTTCCTCCTCCCTTTGTGCATTGAGCTCCATCCTATTTATAGGCATGGAGCTCCCCAAATTTTTTTTATCCTTGACTCCAAGCAAATTTGGAGCCAAAGATTAGCCAAATTAGCCTAGAAAACTCTCTCCTCATTTCTCTTTATTTATTTTTATATTTTTTTTAATAAAATAATAAAACAACAAAAAAAATAAAATAAAATAAAATAAGAAAATAAACTAAAAAAACAAATAAAAGAAAAGAGTAAAGCACTTGGCTTTTGGCCAAGTGCAATTGGGCCGGGCCCAGCCCCTATCACGGGCCGTCTAACGACCCGTGACGAACATAGCGGTCCCCAACGGGACCGCGTTTGTATATAAAAATATTTGAAAAAAACCCCTAAAATTAACCAAAATCCAAAAAAATGATTTTTATTAAAAATGATTTTTGTCAAAACTGATTTTATAAAATTAGCTTTTATAAAATCGATCTTTTTACAAAACTATTTTTTGTTGTTCGAATTCTAAAACAAAACCCCTATCGACCCGAGATTTTATTAATAATGAAATACTCTGAATTTGGCAAAATGATTTAAGATTTCATTCGCGGAACCGATTCGCCTGTCATCTCGATTCGATTTCCGAATTCGATCAAACCGGTCTGCACGGTTCCTTTGACCAACGTTTTTTATTTATTATTTTTATTGACTCATCATTTATTTTAATCGACTGATTTGGATCCCTTTTTTATCATTTTTCTTCATCGGTTCTCCGACCCCGGTGTCTACATCAGCCTTTGAAGCGTTTACCCCTAACAAGGCCGATCCTCTCTCGGATATTTGGAATTCCATTTGGGCCCTTAAAATCCCTTATCGTATTAAGAGTTTCCTGTGGCTGGGAGTCAAGAACAGGTTGCTTACTAACTCGGATAGGCACATACGGCACTTGGCGGATTCAGGAGCTTGCAGTAGATGCAGAGGCCATGATGAAACTTTATGCCATGCTCTGAGGGATTGCCCTAAGAGTAAAGAGATTTGGAAGAAGATTCTCCCTCACCACATTCTTCCTTCCTTCATGGCCCATTCTGAGTATGACTGGTTCTCTGATGGTGCTAGTGGGAAATTAATGGCTCACATGGAGCATTGTGACATTTTCTTTGCTATCATCTGTCACCAAATTTGGAAGTGGAGGAACGAGGAGATTTTTGCTGATAAAACTGTCCTTATTCCTGACTTACTTGATTTCTTCTCGAAAAAACTCTCTATTATTACTGAGAGCTTCAAAGGGGATCCCCTTGTCAGGTCTACCCAGAAAAGAGAGGTCCACCTCGTTGGTTGGAGCAAGCCGAGAGAAGGGGTAGTGAAGCTGAATACGGATGGCTCCTGCCTTAACAATGACAAGATTGCTGTCGGAGGAGTTCTTCGTGATGCGGGTGGCGCCTGGCTGGCTGGGTTTACCCAGAACCTGGGGATGGGTTCTTCCTTTTCGGCGGAACTTTGGGGTATTCTCTCGAGTATCAAGTTTGTCATTAGCCTGAGTGTTAAGAGGTTATCTGTGGAATCTGATAACATGGAGGCAATCAACAGGATTTCTGATAACCAGGCTATTTGTCTTAACAGCCAGAATCTTATCAAAGCTATTTTAAGGCTTCGTCCTTCCTTTGAGTTCTTAAAGTTCAGCCACATTTACAGGGAACAGAACCAGGTTGCGGATCGCTTGGCGGCCTCTAGGCATGCGGGGATGTTAGGTGTTTCTACCCTTTCTGATCCTCCCATCTTTCTTTCGTCTCTTCTTTTAGAGGATAGGATTGGGGTTAGCCTTCCTAGGCTGATCCCGGGTTAGTTTTCTTTGTTTGTTTGTTTTCCTTTCCTGTTTCTACCAAAATAATAATAATAATAATATTTTTTAATTAATATTTTCCAACAACTTGTCCTATGATCATGTTTCATTTTCATTTGTTAAAAACTCTTGAAATACTAATAATTTTATACAAACCACAATATAATAGTTAAAAACTATATAAGCCAATGTTGCAAAAGCAATTATCTCAATATCCTATAATTAATGTATATTTTTAGGATTTTGAGCATCAAAATTTATTTTTATTTACCTTCATGGTTTCGAATTAGAAAAATCAATCTAACTTCAATTAAAGCTAACAATTGAGTTCATATAAACTGAAAATCTAAATTTTAGTTAGGGTTAACAATCGAAACGATACCACCCATCAACATATATTAAAAACAAATGAAAATATACAAAATCTTTATTTTAGTCATTTTGACAAAAAACATGGATAGGGCAGTGGCGAATCCAGGATTTGAGGGGGGGGGGGAGGCAAAATTCTACGTAAAAAAAATTTAGACAAAAAATGTAAAATTATTCAATTTTTTATGACAAAAAATGCAAAATTGTTCAATTTTTGGTGACGAAAAATGCAAAATCGTTCAATTTTCATGATTTTTTTGATAAAAAATATAAATTATAATGTTTCCGACTCGTAATCATCCATTTCCGGAAATCTCGGGTTGTTACGCATCAAATATCCCTAACGTTTTGGGTCAGGTGCAATTTTACCCCTAACATCTAAAATGGTGCAATTTTACCCCTAACGTTTTGAGATTAAGTATCATTCTATTAGAGATTTAGTTGCACCAAAGAAGTTTGTATGGAGTATGTTTCAACTCATGACATGATTGTTGACACTCTAACAAAACCTGTCAAGAGAGATGTTTTTGTAAAACACATTAGGTGATAGTGATTGTTAAGGATGTAATCGTACTTTTGTTACATGTATTTTTTTAGAACATGTTTTTCTAATTCAATAAAGTACTTTTGAATTTATTATAATACACATATGTACATGTTGTATGTGAATGTTTATCATTGAGTATGCCGGACAAGGAAGTAGCTCACTTACATAACTGTTTACCCTTATTTTGTTATTATGGTGACAAAAATAAGGATGTGGCTAGTTTTTTAGTAAACGAGAACTTGCTCAATAATTGAGGTTGTCTTGCTATAACAATGAATCTGAGTTCGTTAGATTGCAAGATAGAGATATACGTATGAGTGGATAAGTATCTATACAAAAGATTATTCACAATCTAACATTTCAACCAGAGTCATTTAATGAAATCTTCTATCTTAGATAGCTGAAGATAGCCCTATAATAAGAGAGACTAAGGTTGGATGTTATGGCACATTAAAACTGAAATCTTCGTATAGTGTTGTTTTGAGCACAGACATGCGCTTCTTTTAGATGAAAGAAATTGAACACCATAGCACATGTTTTTCACACCATGTGTGCTTAGCAACCAAAAGATGAAAAAATAGACAACCTCACCTTTTTCCTAGTGTGGGACTCACTTTGTGAATGTTTTCTCGAAACGCTATCCTTGATACCCTTAATTAGTTCAAGAAGTGTAATTCACTTTGGCTACTTTAGAAGGATGCTCTCAAGAGCTAGGTGCTAATTCAGTTCAAAAAAGGGCCAACTAGGCAAGTAAATTGAAATATTATGGCAAGAATGTACTAAGAGAGAAATACTCTATTAAGTTCAGATTTTGAGGTTTTATGTTTCACGAATCTGGATAGATGTGCATTTGTGCACACTTGTGAAAACAGATAACTGTTAAGATGATAATGGTTACAATAGATGTGATATGACGTCTAGGATAAAGCATATCATTTTCTTATTTACACATGTAATGCGAGAGGTTGTATATCTACAACAAGTATATAACGTTTGAGTTTTTGATATTATGTCGGTCGCACAAAATATTTGCGAATATGAACAAGACAGAGTATTGGAGTATGTTTCTATTACATGTGAATGAGAGATGTAGGAATTAATTGACCAAATGGTCCTTGGCCCAAACCCGATCCATTAAGCCCGCCTATAACTTTATGGATTAAGGATTAGGGTTTTGCCTTGTTATAAATAGATAAGTAACAGAGGCTAAACCAGGGATACTGAAAAATATAGAGAGAAGCAATTAACTGTTCAATCAAGCAACGTAGTGATTTATCTCCTCTCTCTCTCACATACAAAGTCGCAGCCTCCCTGGAGTCTTAATGTGTGTTCTTAGTTCGTGAACCTACAGTGGTTGCTCTTTTCATGTAGTCTTCATCTTGATCGGTGATACATGATAAAGTTCGTTTCTTCCATTGCAAATCAATGGATCTACACTACAAGAGGTAAACATATATTCGTTATATATTTAATTGATAGATCCAGATTCATTACATTTCCCTCAGAAGTTAAAGAATAACCATTAATATTTAAATAGAGAAAACTTGAAAATGTATCCTAAACAATATAAAAAATATTAAATAATGATAATTCATTTTGATTAAATTTGAAAGAGAAACCAAATCATTATTAATTTAATTTATTTTTTATAATTATTAATTATTTTATTTAAAATATATAAAAAAATTATCTCATACATCGCACAGGTTTTCGATTAATTTATTATGTTACTAGACACACAATCTGCCAAAATATCAATATTTAAATCTATTATATATAAATTAATCACATAATTTTTTTTAAATTATTTTATTTATATATTAGGGATAAATATATATTTTCTAAAAATATTAGAAGTAAATTTAACATTATCTCTAAATTATTTTAGTGATGACGATGAATAATAATAGTAAAAAAATAAAGGCAATAATTCAAGAAAGTTTGGATTGTATTTTATTTTTGATAGGTTAGAAGTAGGTTAGGGAAAAGGATAGAGAAAGGAAGAGGAGGACCAGAAATAAAAAAAGTAGTGGAATCTTGTGAGTTTATGTAATTTAATTAAGGCACGTGGGCTGCTCATTTCATTTGAATTTGAATTTGACCATATTATTGTAATAGTCAGTCATGTGTTGGATTCAATGTAATACTAATAATGGCACTTGCTTCTTTACCCATTTTAAAGTTAGATTGTGACGCTGCCGTGTGCTCAATCGATTCGGATCTGCTCTTTTTTATGCTAATATCCACTTGTACGGTCACTATGGAACTCATCGTTCACATCGTTTTTTTTCCTTATAAAAATGCCATCTTTGAAATTAAGAATAAGGTACAGCTTGTGTTTTTTTTAAGGTTTTGTTATACGTGGTCCCTATTTTACTTACCGTCGTCTTCTGTTTGACATTTTTATCATTTTCATTTAAAAAAGTGAAATTCTCTCAACCCCGAAAAACAAAACGAAGAAAAATCATGCCTCAAAAACAAGGAAAAATACTTGAACATCTAAGTTTCGTATTTACCAATAATCTGAAATTTAACGAATTGAACTTGAAACGAATTTTTTTTCCCTAAGTAAAATAGGGTAGTTCATACTGCCGGTCCATGGACCGGACCGTATGGGCTATCCGTTTAGAGCAAATTCAACGAAAAAAAAATTTCGTTTCAAGTTCAATTCGTTAAATTTCAGATTATTGGTAAATACGAAACTTAGATGTTCAAGTATTTTTCATTGTTTTGGAGGCATGATTTTTCTTCGTTTTGTTCTTTGGGGTTGAGAGAATTTCACTTTTTTGAATGAAAAATGAAAAGGGCAAAAATGTCAAACAGGAGGCGACGATAAGTAAAATAGGAACGACGTATAGCAATCCACTTTTTTTTTTATCCTTCAGATTTTTGTTTGGTTGGTTTTAAATGATATCCGTTAGTTATATTTCTTTCATTTATTCTTTTTTCAGTCTTAGTAAGAATAGAAAAACTTCATTTTATCCGTAGATCTATAAATCTACGTGGTTGTAAAAATGAAAAGGATTCAAATCCGAATGTTTGAAAGAGCTTAAATGAAGAAGACTGGACTACAATGAGATCCAACTTGCGAGAATGATATGATTTATGTCACACCCGACCCTAGACGACCTCAATCGGCATCGGGCGTGAAATAGAAAGATCACAATCAATACTTAGGAGTCTCCAAATTATCCAAATATCATTATATTACAATTGCAATACCAAAGTTCTAACCCTAATTCTAACAATAAGCAGTCAACTTCCAAACCTCGCCTAAACGGTCGATAACCTTCTCTATGTCCTGTACTTTCTCACCTAAAAACATTAAAACATTTAAAAACGTGAGACAAAAATCTCAGTAAGAAACTATCAGCTATAAAAACCAACTTTACTTAACATAGCTACATATATACTTTTATAAAGAGATTTAATCAAAACCTTATAACAGATACTCAAAACTTAAGTTTATGAGATAGTCAAAGGACTAAACCAAAAACCAAAAAGATATAATCTTGTATCCATTCTTGAGTTCAAAACCTTATAAAATATACTCAAAATATAAGTTCATAATATAAAATTTGTGTATGTGTATCCATCCTCGAATTCCACCCGTGTAGATCATAACATCAATCATAACAATATCGAGATATCTCATTTATATCTCGTTCCTTGCCTAACAGTTAGGACTACCAGCCGTGCACTCTGGCCATACCGCCATTAGATATGGTCTTACAAATACAACTCCTACCCCGGGCAATCCTAGATGGACAAAACCATTTAATCTTTCGAAATATCACAACTCATAAAAAATCATATTTGAACTTCAATCCAAAATAACAACAACAATAACCGCAACAGATTTCTCAATCCAAACAATTCGTAAGAAATCATCAAATTCATTTTATTCACTATATATATACATTGAAACCAAAAACATATATTTATATATGTAAATCAACCAAATTAAGCCTTAAATCAACATAATCAAGTAAAATCTGAAATTCACATAGAAACATAGTCAATAGCTTCATTTGAACCATAATTTCACAATAAAAAACAAAATCGTGAAAAACCCAAATTTTACAAAATTCCTGCATAACCTTAAAATATCACTTTCTGAAATTTTTTTGATTATATATATATATTTATATATATCAAACTCAAAATATAGTTGATAGTTACTTACCTTGGCTACTAATTGAAGAAAACACTATCGTTCAATTCTCCACTAAATTCTGTCTAAGACGTTTCCCTCCAATCACTACCGAAACTCAAAAACTCTTCGATTAGGACTTAGATCTATATATAAGAATGCTATGGTTCCAATTTCGAATGATTCGGATGGTCGAATATCCGTAAATCAAAGAAACGGTGGAGAAACGGTTCAGAGAAAACTGATAAATAAAAGAAAAGAATATATATATATTTGAAAGAAGATGGCAGATGATTCTCGATGAATTTGATATATATCCGAATTTGAAAAATATCATATTTGATCCTCCATCTTTTTATAATCTTTTAAAAATTATCCTAAACTTTTAATTTACACCTAAAACCATCGAATTAACCCCAAACTTTTCTTATAACACAAAGTTAATATCACACGCCTAATAATTATAATATATATTAATACCAAGGTATAAATTCTAGAAATTTAGTCACGAACGTGACAATTTATATCTTTGTTATGTTTGTATATTTTATGGTTTTTATTACTCTTTGTAGTACTTTAATCTGTATGAGTGTATGGTTTTATTCCTCATAATTTTCGTGATGTATTTGTATTTTTTAATCTAATGGAATTAGGGCTGTAAATGAGTCGAGCTGCTCAGTGGTCGGCTTGATACAAGCTTGGTTCAATTCAGCTCGATTTGTAAATGAGCCGCTCATGAGCACGATTTACTGGCTCGGTTCGTAAATGAGCCGGGTTTGAGCAGGCCAAAACTCGGCTCGAAAGCTCGCGAGTAAGCTCGATTAGAATATTTATGAACAAATTTTAGTTTGTAGAAAACTATATAGTTTTATGTTAGTTCACAAATATCTAAACTTAATATTATTTTATTTACTATTAGATGAGTTCGTTCACAGACATAATAAATGAATAATAGACAAACTATTTGTAAGCATCTTGTTTATTCATTCACGAACTTTGCTTGTGAGCTTGTTTATGTATACAATTAAAGAGGTATTTGCGAGCTAACTTAACAAATATAATTAACGATTTACTCACAAACAATTCATGGTTAGATAATCTTCTTAATGAACCAAGTCCAAAGAGGATTTTGGGCTCGAAACAAGCTCGAAGCTCGGCTCGGGCTCGGACTCCTTATAGCAAAATTTTTATTCATAACGTTTTCAAGCCAATTTCAGACATTATTCTAAAATATAGGTATTTTGTTTTTTATTCTACACTAATTACATATTAGCTGGTTATAAAAAATTATATTTTTTTATAATTTAATAATAAATTAATACTTATAAATTTGGTGAAATATTTGAATTTTTTCAACTCATACAAAAGACAATATATATTTTTTTATTTTTTTTACATCTAATCATGTGTTTTGTGATCTGTTACTAATGATAAAATGACACACATATGAAGTGTAGATAGAAAGATTCATGATCGGAAATACAGTTTGATAAATTATTTTCCAAATTGACTCAACTTATCAACGATAAAGATAAAATTGCTATTGATTACCAATGTTAAAATAAAAAATTTCATGATCGTAAATATTAGAGATATTTTTAGAGATATTTTTAAGCTGTATCCTTAGAATTATTAAAATTACATTCTGTTAGCAATATTTCGCGAATACGCTAATTTTCAACCTTGTCACGTGTGGCTAGGATGCGGGTGTGCCAACGAAGTTTATTTCTCAATTAAAATGGTTAAGTTTATGGAGTTTGCGTGTCAAAACTTAAAATCTAAGTGAGGCGATTGGCGAGGGACGCAAGGATTGAAAAAGCCCATATGGGTCTCTAGCGTCGTTATAGAAACTTTGCTAGATAAATTATTTTTATTTAAGCTAATGCGGGTAAATAAAAGACGGAAAAATAAAGGAAATTAAAGGTGCGAGATTGACACAAGATTTGGTGAAAAATTGGTATTTTATTGATATAAATCAATGTTTGAATACATGTGTTCAAAGTAAGCATATTACAATTGAAAATTTTCTATACTAAACATATAGTTAATTCAATTGAATTGAGAAAGTAAATCAAATACAAGGAATTGAAATGCAAATAATAATAAATTGGAATTCAATGACAAACTCGGAGCCACAATAGCTATCTCGGCTGGACGTTGAATTTTGGTGTCGGATCGAGGTTCTCGAAGCACCATGGTCGGTTGACACGAGCGGAATTGATCTAGAAAATTTCTGACTTGTAGTAGGCAAGAATAGGGCAGATTCGACCTTCAACTTCGGGGGCACCATATGAGTACTTATGAGTACGGAATCAAGCGAATCAAAAGGCTAAATTGAATTTTAGGACGTCAAGAACATATTTTTAGAAGGAAATGAAGGCTAAAACGAATTTTAAACAGATGAAAACGGACTTTGAAAATCCCTGGACGAATTATACTAAGAACTGGAAACAGAATGTCTAAAACAATTTGGGGTGGAAAGATTAACTTGTAAATGGAGTTTCTGGATACGGAATTGGGTGAATTAAAAGGCTAAATTTAATTTCAGGAAGTCAGGAGAAAATTTGTTGAAGGGATTGAAGGCAAAATCGGAATCTAAATAGATGGAATTATGCTTAGAAAATAACTGGACGAATCTGGAAAAATTAATTTGGAAAGCTAATGAATTGAAAACTTGAGACTTAGGAATGCTAAATTGAATTGAAAAAACTTGGAATGAGGCTATTAGAACTTGAATTAAAGCTAAATCAAGCTAAAAGAAGGAATTAAAACTAGAAAAAATGAAGAACAAAAGGAAAGAACTCAAGAACTAGAATTAAGAACTAAACATTTGAGCTTTGGGAGGGGATTTTGTGTATTGAATGAGTGATTAATTATGAAGAATGGAGAGTCTATTTATAATATTTTGAGAGGGCATTTTGAGTAATTAATCACCCACTAACCCTTATTTTTCTCTCTAATTTTGATCACTAACTTGCCATCTCACTAACTTCCACAACCTGTACAAACCACC
This sequence comes from Euphorbia lathyris, assembly GCF_963576675.1. Lineage (NCBI taxonomy): Eukaryota > Viridiplantae > Streptophyta > Magnoliopsida > Malpighiales > Euphorbiaceae > Euphorbia > Euphorbia lathyris. The sequence goes on along the minus strand of NC_088916.1, from coordinate 28,929,604 downwards.
ACTAACTTCTTCCTAACTTCCCTCAACTTCCATACCACATCACCTCACTACCTTGTGGTTAGAGAGACTTTTAAGGCTAGACATAGGTGTGGGGATGAGCTCGGCTTCATGGGTTAGCCCGTGGTTCCGTTCAGATGTGTTTGGAGAAGTCGGATAGACCGAAACGGATTCCGAACGAGGATTGGCTTCCAGCTCGCCGAGCTGAAGGTTAGTTTATATATATATATATATATATATATATATATATATATATATTTATTTATTTATTTTTCATTTTCATATTTTTCATTCTTTTTATTTCTTTTATTTAGAAAAATAGAAGCTATATCCTGAAATTACATATAAACTTTCTATATACATGAAAATAAAATTTATTTATTTGGGAAACACATTCTAAGATTTTAATACTTCCTCCCTTAAAATTTCAATAAGTTTACATCTGCCTATTACTAAATCCATTTGATTTGTCATGATATAAACGAAAAATCTCAGATATCACTGTTGAGTTTGTCAGTTAAGACCACCAATTTATAGAATACCTTCTACATAATTTAAATTTTAGAGTAAATTTCAAATAAAAACCCTATGGTTTCATTAATTTTTAGGTAAAGGATTGTAATTTAGTTTTTTCAAAGTAAGGACTGAGGTTTTCAGCTTTAGCAAAATAATGACTTTTTCGATTGATACTGTTAAAATCACAATTGAGGACTTAAAAAATGACATATTTTAAGAACTACTAATATTATAAGCAACTTTAATTCTTCAACTTTTTTATTTTGAGATTATTTAGATGATGTTTGGTAAAAAGAGAGAAAGTTAATGTTTAGAGAGATAAAGTTCCAAAAAAGATGATTTTCGAAAATAAAAAATGTAGTTCCATAGCAAATATGACATTGAATAACTTTAATTCTTGAAAATTTTCATTTTCAGGCCGCTAAAGATGATTTTAATAAGATTAATCTAAAAGGTCTTTGATACAGATCGGTTTCGGGACGTGTTAGTTTTAATCGTAAACTAACAAAGATGTTCTTCTCTAGCTAAACTAGAAGGAGTGAATCCCAGGTTTCTTGGACTAAATCCATAGGAATAATGAAATCTCCATTGTTGAAGGTAAAAATCTTAACAAAGCTTCAATGAAGAAGATGATTAATTTTGTATTGATAAAAGTTCAACATTACAAAGAGAAAGAGATGAATTTATATCATCTCAAAAACCTAATTGCCAAATTACATAAAAGGGCAAATTACATAACTAATTAAAATATAAAGGTAAGGGTAAAGTGGGTTAATGGTAAGGGGATGACATGATTGTAAATAGGGAGTGACATGGGTTGTAAATAAGGAGTGGCATGATTGTAATTAAGGAGGAAGCTGGAGTAAGGAGCAAGTTCCTTAAAATGAAGGTACGCGGAGCGTGCCTAATTCCACGCGGAGCGTAGATTGGCTGCTGAACTCTTCTCCGGATCAGTACTCAATCTACGCGGAGCTTGCCCAAATCTACACGGAGCGTAGATTGGTTGCTGAACTCTATTCCGAATCAGTGCTCAATCTACGCGGAGCGTGCCCAAATCTACGCGGAGCGTGCCTGAGCTGATGACTTGTTATGTGGCCCTGTTTTGGGCCTCTTTAGTCGTTTGTTGCTCGTGCTTGGTTCTTCCTCCGACTTCCTTTGTACGGACCCGATCCCAGAGGGAGATGCCCCACATCATACACCTCTTCTTCAAAAGAGTTGGTCCCCAACTCAACTATAGAACAAGAATGGTGCTTGGTAGGTGCGATCCACTCCATATGTTGTCAGTTTCTCCTTCTCTTCATGAACTCTCCCCATACCTCAACTTGTGTCTTGCCCCCGGTGCTCATCCCCCGTAAGGCTCGCCTCAATATCCAACCGACATCGAACGGAATATCTCGATGAAGTTGATCAAACCAATCCTCCACAATATCTTGGAAGCTCCTCCGCACTCCCACGACATGTTGAACCGACCAACCTCGGACCTCCTTGATCTCCACTTCACGAACATGAACATTGATCATAACTTCATTCTGCTCATAGCCGACATCAAATGGGATGTCCCGACGACACTTATCAACCCACTTCGTAGTGATCCCAAGCACACTTGTATCAACTCCTTCTCCGTCTTGGGTTAACAATCTTGCGGCTTCTTAAGTCGCCTCTTCACTAACTTTGCCACTATCCCGCCATTCTTGAGTTTCTCCCATTTTCTCTACATCACCCGGACGGCCATTCCTATTCACCAAATACTCTATGAAGCTCAGTCTCTTCACCATAAAACCACTTCTCATTGACTCCTCATAGGGTTGATGTCCCCTCAACAAGCACAACACATACCCCAACACATGCATCTCAATCAAGAACAAAATAACAAGTTTCGAATTTACCAAGTGGGAGGCTCGGTTCATTCCTAATGTGCATGTGCTAGGAATCTCATTTCTTCCTAGAGGCGTCACAAAGTACCCTTTATCCGTTTCCTTGAAGCTCAAGCGACTATGAGGAAGACATAGCATACGACCTCCGGGATCCCATGCAATGTCACGTGGTATCTTCCCAAAAGGTAGAATGCCCCGTGGTTGTCCGTTGAAGGACACATACTTCCCATCTTCGGACGTTGGTCCCACATCACCACTTTCCTCTATTCCCTTCCGGAACTCTCGCTCATAATAGTCAAGTTCATCATCGTTAACGGGCTCAATGTCGAAGTTCCTTTCCCCATCAATCTCCTCTCCCAGCTCATCTTCTTCTTGACCATACGCCATTTTGCTTCCCTCTTTGTCCTCAATCCGTTCTCTCCCATGACCTATCATTCCTATTGGCTTCTCTCCATAGTTCAAGCCGACTAACTCACGTGCCAAGCCTCTTGACTCAAAAGACATGCAACCACCCGACATGGTTGAACCACCAACATCTCTCCCATCTCCATAGTCATCAATCTCCACACATAATGAAATTTCTTCATTCTTCTCAAAGAGATTAATAAGCCCAAGGTCACTCTCCCCTTCCTCAAGAATAATACCCCCACTTTCCTCACACACACAAGTAAAGTTATGATTAAAGGGTATTTTATCAAACACATAGGGAGCATCCCTTGCAACATGGGTTTCCCCAACATCCTCACCTACAAGAACTCCTTCCTCCTCATTCACACATGAATCCACATTCTCATTCATAATATCATTATCAATAGACCCACAATGAGAATCTAATTCACAAATAACTTCACCAACATCCAACCCCACACTAGAAATAAATATATCCATAACTTCCATATGAGAATTTGCAAGTGTTGGATTTACCTCTTCCTTGTATAATGGAGGAAAGATTCGGGATGAACCTTGAGGAGACAACATGGAGGTTTCTTCATCCTTTTTCCGTTGGGCCCGACGTTGTTGCCTACGTTTGTTTCGGCTGCCTCTTTGTAGCCTTTCTAGCCTTTCTTGCTCCAAGTTCTCTATAGTCTTCCTCCTCATCTCGGCAAGCTCAACATCCATCTCCCTTGCTTCGGCTTGGAGTACTTCAAGGCTCTTGGCGGCATACTCTCTAATGGCTTGTAGAAAACTCGGTTGAATCATCATCAAAAGAAGTCTCTGTTAGGATAACGATCGGCTCTGATACCAACTGATTCAGATCGGTTTCGGGACGTGTTAGTTTTAATCGTAAACTAACAAAGATATTATTCTCTAGCTAAACTAGAAGGAGTGAATCCCGGGTTTCATGGACTAAATCCATAGGAATAGTGAAATCCCCATTATTGAAGGTAAAAACCTTAACAAAGCTTCAATGAAGAAGACTATTAATTTTGTATTGATAAAAGTTCAACATTACAAAGAGAAAGAGATGAATTTATATTATCTCAAAAACCTAATTGCCAAATTACATAAAAGGGCAAATTACATAACTAATTAAAATATAAATCTAAGGGTAAAGTGGGTTAATGGTAAGGTGGTGGCATGATTGTAAATAGGGAGTGATATGGGTTATAAATAAGGAGTGGCAGGATTGTAATTAAGGAGGAAGCTGGAGTAAGGAGCAAGTTCCTTAAAATGAAGGTACGCGGAGCGTGGATTGGCTGCTGAACTCTTCTCCGGATCAGTACTCAATCTACGCGAAGCGTAGATTGGTTGCTGAACTCTTCTCCGGATCAGTACTCAATCTACACGGAGCGTGCCCAATCTACGTGGAGCGTGCCTGAGCTGATGACTTGTTATGTGGCCCTGTTTTGGGCCTCTTTACTCGCTTGTTGCTCGTGCTTGGTTCTTCCTCCGACTTCCTTTGTACGGACCCGATCCCAGAGGGAGATGCCCCGCATCAGTCTTTGTTTTATTAAAAGTGTGAAATCTCAATCCTCGTTTTGACAAAAAGTAAACCACAGTCATTTTTCTGAAAATTAATGAAACCACATGAGTTTTATTTGAAATTTACTCTAAATTTTATTATTGTTTCATATCATTACATGTACACACGATTGGCCGGAGTGTTTAGTTTTATATCTATTCAACCTTCAAAATATTGTAAGAAAAAAGAAATTCTACAAATTAACAAAATATATTATAATAATATATAAAAATAATTTTTTTTTGAAATAATTATATAAAAATAATTGAAGAACACAAAATTCATCCAAAATTAAATCTATTGAACCAACACATAGCTCAATGTCAAATTAAATAGTATATTAATAATTTAATAATTCATTATTACCAAATCTAGAATTCAAATTAAATAGTATAATTTTAAATTTAGTGTTGACAGATTGTGAGTTCAAACTCATTACAAAAGGAAAAAAAAAAATAGTCCGAATCCATCCTCTTACAAAAAGAACGTATAAATAATAATAACAATTCAATATTAACAATAATTAAGTAATGTGTATAAACAATAAAACTGAGTTGATTTAATGGTTAAAAGCGGACTGACTTCGTATGTTTTGGTGTTGGGTACATATAAAGTATATTTAATTTTTGTGAGATAAATGAACAGTGGTTTCTGAGATACATGTATCCAATTCGTACTTATCACATGTAATTTTTGAAACATCATTAATGTCTCAAATCTCTTTATATTTAAGGTTTAAAGTAATTATATTAAGGTCTGATATTATATTACTGGATATCCACGAAACTCGTATACACCCATTCTCATTCCTAGATAATGTATAAAAATATTTCTAACGTTGCTAACCAATAGCAATTTTTCACTTCACGTAATGAATGGTATAATTGAAGGTCTATCATTAATAAGTTGAACCAATTCCAGATATAATTAGCGAAATTATGAATCTTATTATCTCCATTGTATATATATGCATCATGTTTTTAAAGACACATGATATAAATTGCAGAATTAATAAAAAAAAAAAAACAACAACACAGGTTTGTGAAATCTGCTTAACTTCCATTAATAAAAACAATTCTTTAAATAGACAATAAGAATAATACATTAGTAAAAGAACCCACGCTACTAACAAACATGCCCACTAACAATCACACTCGCTCTAACAGTATATACATATTAAAAATGTTAAAAAATTTATCTCATATTTTGTGTATGTGTTGCACACAAAAAATTAAGATCTAAATATTTTGTTTAGTTTAAAGCATTATATCTCCAATTCTATTTTGAAATTGCAAAAGATGTAAACTTTTTTATTGCTGAACATATCAATTGATGCAAAAGACAATAATATAATATTTATGTTACGATGTTTGAAATTGTCTCCGTTTATCAATATTAGACCGTCAATTATAACATTTATAATATTATATGTAAAATTGTGTTTAGCTGTCAACATTATAAGAATATTTTTATACCTTATCTTCAAATTTTTTTTAAATATGCGCACAATGGGCTTACATTAAAGAAAATGGAAAAATCTCACCCGAATGTGATTCGAACCCATAACCTCCCTAGTCATAGGTAAGCTCTCAACCACTAGGCTAAGAGCTTCACTACAAAGATTATCTTCAACTTGGAATGCTACAAGATTATCAATTTCTGATATAAAAATATGATTTATAGACGATTTTTAATTATTTATATTATATAATTATATAAAATATCAATATGATAAAACACAAATACGGTTCTCACACTGTTATATATAATATCAAATTCTTTTATTATTAGGTTTTTTAGGGAAGGTAGAAGGAGTCAGATGGTTTCTCGTGTTCATTATTAGTAGGGGTGGGCACGGTTCGGTTAACCGGTCCATTAGGTAAAAAAATTAACCGAACCGTTATCAACGGTTTTTTAACCATCCAAACCGAAACCGGTCCATATCAATCGGTTAACCATCAACCGGTTAACCATTAATTTCGGTTAGGTTTTTTGGTTAACGGTTTTTAACCAATTCTCACTAGTTAACCAAAAATCAACGGTTAAATTTTTACCCAAACCTAAATTTTTAAACAATATTAAAATACACATAATTTCAAAAATTCAAACGAAACGAATTCATATAAAAGTTTAGAATTCAAACATAAATACCGAACTAAAAAACAATCCATCAAGTTTACATTTAAAACATAAAGAAATGTAAATAATATTTCGTCAAAGTACTTATTACAACATAAAGCAGTATAATCTATGTTATATATTTATATTAATCTATATTATAATCTATGTATTTATATTAAGTAGTATAATCTATGTATTTATATTTATATTTGTCTTGCCTTTGTCGTCAAGTGGCCTATATATTTTTTTTTTAAATTTATATTTATGAAATGGTTCGGTTAACCGTTAACCGCGGTTTTTGAACACTCTAACCCTAAACCGAAACCGAAACCGGTACCTATCTATTTTTTTAACCATTAAGAAAACCACCGGTTCGATTAACCGCTTTTTCCGGTTCGGATTATCGGTTTTCGGTTTGACCGGTTTTTTTGCCCACCCCTAATTATTAGAATTAAGATGTTTTTGTGCTTCAAATGTAATGCGAACTTATATTTCTTTGTGTTATATTTATTTTGGTTTGTTAAAAAAAAAATAGTAATATTGGTTATCTCAAACTCTTGAATGGTTTGATGATATCTTAAAATAGAATAGAAAGATGCCTAAAATGGATTGAATAATAGAGTAGATACTAATTTAAGAGATGACAAACTTTAGTTCGGTTGTAAATAAATCTAATAGTATTAAAAATTAAGTAGCAATTAAACTATAATTAGATTCTGTTTAGTAAAGGAAATGATTCCTCCAAGCTTTTACTTTTCTTTTGTTTTTGTATAAATTGGTGCAGCGTAGCAGGTGGAACAAATGATACCCACCTACTACACTTTTTCTTTTGATTACTAATGGCATGGTTGATGTAATGTAATTAAAAACTCTAAATTATTTTATTAGGGCTGAAAATAAAAAACTCCCTGGTGTATATATATATATATATTTTTGCTCTTTGGCCCTGTTTGGGAATTAGCTGTTAGCTGATTGCATTAGCTATTAGCTGTTAACTGATTACATTAGCTGATTTGACTAGCTGTTTGTGTAGACCTGTTTGGTAAAAGTTAGCTGATTGAAATATCGGTTTGTGCAATAAGACGAATAAAGCATTTGGCTGGAGGAGGAGTCTATCTATTAGGGTTAAAGAAGTTCATTAATTTTAATATTGCAAAACGCTAATTAAAAAAGCTCATAAAATGAGCTTTTTCTAAATTAGCGTTTTCATCCCAAAACTCTCTTCCAAACCTCTCTCCACCAAACACTCCAATCAGCGGTTTCAGTGGTCAAACTGCTAAAGTTGATCAAAACCGCTATTTTTATCCCAAAACGCTCTTCACCAAACAGGGCCTTTATCACGCTTGAACTTATCATACACATCTAAATTCTCATTCCTAATACAAGTGATTTAACGATGAATCGGATCATAAGTATGTATTCTAACTAAATTGTTTAAGATAAACAATTTTTTTAATATAAGATTTAAATCACTATTTGGTCTCCGATCTATCTAAAATATTAAATTTTAACCTCATATATCTATTATATGGTAACATTTAGCCTATAGCTTATTCAATACGCTCATTCATCTATTATTTAGTAATATTTACACTTTACATATTTAAAATTGGTAAAACTTCGATCAATGTGGATGATTGAGATTTTACTAATTTTGAATAGTAAACCAGTCAACAAATATTATCAAATAATAGATTATAAAATATTAATATTTTGAATAGTTTAAGAAATAAATATTATTAAATAATAGATCATGGATAAAAAACAATATTTTAGATAAGTCAGAAGCCAATAAAATGTTTTAATCCTTGATATAATGATTTTGAATATATCAAGAAAATGTCTAAAACACATTAGACATTACTAATCTGCTATAAAATTTTGTTATTCTGATTTAATTTTTTCCGTAACAGATGAACATAATGTTTATAAACTGAGAGGGTGTTTGTTTCAGATTTTCGAAAGAGCATTTAGCGTTTCACTCCAAACCGCAGAAAATATAGCGTTTGGTTACGTTTATCTAACCGCAGCGTTTAGCATTTTCTCTGAAAACTGCAGCGTTTTGGAGCGTTTCACGAAAAGCTCCTATTTGGAGCTTTTCATAAACAGTTGTTTGTAGTTAGTTATTATTGACAGAATTATCCTTCTTAATTCTACAAAAATATGTTTATTCTTTAACATTATTTATATTTCTACAATATAATTACCAGAAAAACAAGGTTTTGTTGCGTTCAATAAATTTTTTATTTTTTATATAGATTATTTTTATTAATTTGTGTAACACATTTTTTATTTTATAATAGGATAAGGTGCAAAAACACCCCCAACATTTATAGGTATGAGCAATTTTACCCTTAACGTCTAAAATGGTGCAATTATACCTCTAATTTTGGCAGCCAAAAGCAATTTTACACATAACATTAACAAGTTGAGAAATAATTTATCAAACTGTCTTCTTGGTCATGAATATTGTCATCTACACTTCACATGTGCATGATTTTATCATCGTTAGTAACAAATCACAAACATATGATTAGACGTGATTTTTTTAAGAAAATAAAATATATATATTATCTTTTGTATGAGTTGGACGAAAAAAATTCCAATATTTAATCGATTTTATAAATATTAATTTTCAATTTTACTATTAAATCACAAAAAAATATGAAATCTCTTTTTTTAGAACAACTGGTATATGTAATTGGTGTATAATAAGAAATAAAATATCTATGTTTTCTAATAATATCTGAAAACGACCCAACTTGCCAATGTTAGGTAAAATTACTCTTAGCTGCCAGCGTTATGGGTAAAATTGCACCATTTTAGACATTAAGAGTAAAATTATTCCTAGTTGTAAACGTTATGGGCATTTTTTTCACATTTTTCCTTTTATAATTTCATCGTTGATTAATTTAAAACATGTCCATTTTAGACATTTTAAATCCAAACAGCAACCGTTCAATATAATTTTACCAAACACTAATAATTAAACAGCTAATAACAAACAGCTAAGAGCAACAGCTAACAGCTTACTACAACTGCAAACAGCTAACAGCAACCGCAACAACTATTAGCTAACAGCTGAACCAAACTGGCCCTGAAATTGATATATAAACTACTAGTATATAATAAATTCTAATTTTTTTTTATGAATATAAATTCTAAAATTTTAAAGAAGTTACAACAGCAATCGCCAACATTAGTTTTAATTGCAAATTTGCAATACTTTTCAAGTCCCAAATTTTCAAATTGCAATCCAAATTGCATATCTGATTTACAATCAATAAATTTCGCAAAACAATAATAACCTTTTGAAAACAATTGGCTGAATCCACCTTTTTCAACATCTCATGTTGGCCAACTACTTTTCTACACGTATTGTTGTCCTTATTGAAATCTGATTGCAATTCATTTGCAAAGGTCAAACCATTCGAATTCCTTCCTATATGCTTTGAATTTGATTTCCTATGTGTTACTATATTCCGATAAATAATTACTAAATTAGATAGGATTAATTCAATTATGATCCCTAATTATCTAAAAACACAATTGGATAAAACATGAATCCGTAGTCCACTTGAATCTAAATTAGTACAAGCAGATAATTTTTATATCTCTCACTCGTCATAAATCCACGGTTCCATTCTCTTTTCATATTTACAAATATATCGTGTGACCGACATACCATCGTGAACAACATTGTTATATACTTATTAGAGATATATATCGCCTCGATAATAGAGTAATGTACACCGGTTAAGGATATACAGACTACTGTAAAAGTATCAAAAAAAATTGTATGACATTATCCTAGATTTCACATCACATTCCCTATAACTTTACATAGATCTCTATAATATTCTATATATTTTCACAATTATACATCTCAATATAACTGTTCGTACTGTAAAACATAGAGACTTGAAATGTGTAAATGATAATCGTTCCCTTAAACTTCATTCCTTTCATCATAATTTAAATTAGCTTATCTAGTCAGCCTTTTTCCGAGCTATATTATCACGTAGCCCATGAGAGAATCCTTCTAAGAAAACCGTATCCAAATTGCAATTCTAAAATAAGTTAAGGTTCAAAGGGTAAGTTTTTGTAAATCATAATAATTTAATTACGAAATGAGTCTTACGCTAGGAAAAGTTGAGATCAGTCTTTTCCATCTCAGGTCGCTCAACGCACATGATATGAACTCATGATCTTGTGTTATGATTTTGTTTCTTACATGTGAAGAGAGTGTTGTTTAAAACACCATACTAAAGCAATAGTTAAGATGTTTCTAGTATCTACCTTAAGTTCCATTGCTTTCAGAACTACTTTTAGGACAAACAAATTTACGTTATTCCATAACTTTACCTAACAGATCAATTCACAATCTCTTTATATACTAATGTGTATGTAGGAATCTTATACTTTAATGAATTCTCTTTATAGTTCTTTACAAGACTGCTTCAATTACCCGAAAAAATGTGAGTAAACACTTGTGTAAGTGAGTTACTTTTTTGTCCTACATGCATCATTATATAACAGTAAACATTTCAACGAATAAATATTTACATTTTTGGATTGATAATATTCAAAAGGCTTTCATTGAATACTCATGTTCTCAAATTACATGACAATAACTATGTCTAGACCGTACATAAACCTTAGGATCTTACATATTTCTCATGAACATCTCTAGTAAAAAGTTCCATGAACAGATCAACAACCATATCGTGAGCCGATACATACTTCATGCCAACTTTCTTACGTGCAATTAAATCTCTTATAAAATGGTATTTAATCTCTATATGCTTTGACTTGCTATGAAATCTCTGATCTTTTGCAAAAGTTATAGTAGATTGAATATCACTATTTATTACTAAGGTTATAAAAAACGTCAGGCGCTAGTCAGGTGGACAAGACCCTTAAGGATTAACCAGGATTTAGTCAGGGGATTAATTAACATTAATCGAATTTCTTTTTTTAATAAATAAATTGGTATATAAATTCAATCAAAATACATATTATACTCTCTAACAATAATAACAATAACAATAATAATAATAAATCATTTAACATAAAAAAAATATATTTATATTTATAATATATATCTTTAAAAATGTGCAAACATTAACATTTCAACAACAATGTCATTGAAACAACTCAAATAAATAAATTATAATGTTCAAAGTAACATAATTCACTAAGAACTATAAAACAATGTCCTTAAAGTCTTAAACCATATCATGAAAATAAGTAGAGAATGCAATCAATCCAAAATATTCGAAAATAATAAACACAATTCACGAATGACCATGTGACAATGTTCAAAAGTGGAATATAATAAAATAATAATAAAGTTTGTGTTCATCGTTGCTTAGGCTGCATCCAAGTAGCCATTGAAGAGCCCATACGACTAAAAATCTTCTAGGGGCTAAAAAATGCCTAGAGGGACTAGTCGGAGAAAATCAGAACATATTTTCGTTTTCGAGCACCTAGACGTGGCCTAGAAGGTCTAGGCGGTCTTGTTTTTTTAGCACTGTTTATTACTACTGAAATGTGAGAGGTAGTAATGTTTAGGTATTCTATAAACCTATTCAACCAAACTACCTTTGGACTGTAGACAAGTACAATATGTATTCAGCTTTCAAATTGGATAACATTATGCATGTTTATTTCTTGCTTCTCCGGAATATGGCGTCATTTCCAAGCAAGAAAACATATCCACACATGGATTTTCTCCCATCCAAGTTTGTATTTATGTATCCTCTTAATTACAGATCTTTACCTCGATAACACAAAGAATAATCGGTTGTACCTTTGAGATATTTCATAATTCTTTTGACAATGATCCAATAAGTTGGTCCAAGATTGGAATGATATCTGATCACCATGCCAATTGAATGACATATATCGAGTCTAATACACATGCATACATCATACTTCCAACAATACTTGAGTATGAAATATTCTTCACGTTTTCAATATTTGTTTATGTTTTAGGACACATTTCTAAATTCAATAAAAAAATTAAACGTAGGGCTCTGTACAGATTTACAATCTTGCATATTAAATCGTTTGAGAATCTTGTTGATATATGTATTTTGAGATAAGGACAACATTTTTTTAGAATGATCTTTTGCAATTTTAACTCCAAAAATATTTACAGATTAATCCATATCTTTCATTTCGAAACTTGAATTCAGCCAAGCTTTTACTTGATTTACATACCCAATGCCATTTCCTGCTACCAAGATATCATCGATATACAATGATAAACTAACGAACCTTTTTTCCAGAGTGTTTAATTAGTATAGACACAATGATCTTCTTCAATTAGCTTGTAAACCTTTTGTTCCATGTAATCGATATACCATTATTTACAAGACTGTTTAAGGTTATATGCCAATTTGATTAGCTTGTAAACCTTTTGTTCCATGTAAATCTCCTCATTCAACTCTCTATTGAGAAAAACAATTTTTACATCCATCTAGTGTAATTCTAGGTCTAAACTTACCGCTATTGCTAAAATAGGTCGTATTGATGTAAATCACACAACAGGGAAGAAGTTTTCCTCGACTTTGATTCCTCCCATAATGAATTTCATAGTTTTTTTTTCTCTACGAATAACTTCATGATCTTTCAATGGGTTAGATCTATGCGATGATACATAAAACTTTCATGTTTTTCCATAAAGAAAAACATGATAACATATATATATATATATATAGACATACCACAACCACCTATAAAAAAAAAAAGGAGAAAAAACAAAAAAACTACAAATTAATAATAGTTAATTGTTATTTGAAAATAGGATGACATTGCATAAATTATTAATGTTGGACCCAAATATAAAATTATTAGGAAAGTGTTGGGAGCCAAAATTGACAAAGTAAAAGGGCTAGGTAGCTATTTGATTTCCTGTCATCTTCTCCTTAGTGAATTTTGTTCTTTTAGCCTTAATTATATGTCCATTTATTGGTACTAGTTGCATAAAAGGTCAATAAAAAATCTGAATTTAGGATAAGATCAAAAATCTTGATTCCTTGCCATTGAAATATATTAATCTTGCAAAAGTCGAAGTCAGTTTTTTACATTATTAATCAGTGTTTCTAGAACTAAACATCGTATATTATATGGCTATAAAAAGGAGTTAAGTCTGTCCTAGAAACCACACACCACAACACAAAACCCAAAACCTAAAATGGCTACTAAACTGGTTTTACTGTCTTGTCTTTTGGTAGCCTCTTGGTTTTTGGGCATTGAAGCTCAGAAAAAGCCCCCGATAGTGAATGGTCTGTCATGGTCATTCTACAAATCAAGCTGTCCTAAAGTAGAATCCATTATCAAAGATGAACTTAAGAAAGTTTTCAAGAAGGATGTTGGACAAGCTGCTGGCTTGCTTCGTCTCCATTTCCACGACTGCTTTGTTCTTGTAACTACTTTCTTCCCAGATCTCATTAAACCTTTTTTTCCCCGAACATGTTTGAATCTGTGTCCTGCACACTCTCTTACAGTAGTAGTTGTGTTGTGTGCCTGCCACAAGTTTTATTTATTTATTTTATTATTAGTAATTGAGAAGTCAATAATTGTTTTTGTGGAGATCTGATCTGAATAATTATTAAAATGAAATAACAGGGATGTGATGGATCGGTGTTGCTTGAGGGATCTGCCGGTGGACCCAGCGAGCAATCTGAACTTCCCAACTTATCTTTAAGAAAGGAGGCCTTTAAAATCGTCAACAACCTCCGCGCTCTTGTCCACAAGCAGTGTGGCCCAGTTGTTTCCTGCTCTGATATTGTCGCCATAGCTGCTCGCGACTCCGTCGTCTTGGTAATTAATATTAAATTATTTAATTTTTATTACAGAATGTCGAAATCGAAATTAGTGAATGATTATTATTATTATTTTTTTTATGTTACAGACAGGTGGACCTAAATACGATGTACCATTAGGAAGGAGGGATGGGGTAAAACTCGCAGAGGTAAATGCGACATTTGCTAATCTAGTTGGACCCACTGCTAACGTTACTACAATATTGGCTAGACTAGCCAGAAAAGGGTTGGATACTACTGATGCTGTTTCTCTCTCCGGCGGCCACACTATCGGAATCGGTCACTGCAACTCCTTCACGGAGAGACTCTATCCTTCTCAAGATCCAACTTTGGACAAGACTTTTGCGAACACTCTCAAGCGAACTTGCCCTCAAGTTAACACCGACAACTCTACTTTCTTGGATTTAAGGAGTCCTAACACGTTCGACAACAAGTACTACGTTGATCTCATGAATCGCCAGGGTCTTTTCACTTCCGACCAAGACTTGTATACCGACAAGAGGACTAGACAAATTGTTATTGATTTTGCTGTGAACCAGACTTTGTTTTATGAGAAGTTCATCATTGGTATGATAAAGATGGGTCAATTGGATGTGGTGACAGGAAATTCAGGGGAAATCAGAAATGATTGCTCTTTCAGGAATTCTGATAACTATTTGGTGTCTGTCACGGATAAAGAAGATTCTGGTTCTTCATCGGAGATGAGATGAAGTTAGCTCAGATTATGTCATGGACATGGAAAAAAAATAAGGTTGTTGGGTTGACTGACTTATGTGGTGCTACCGACGGACGGTGGCAGTCTTTTTTGTGGTGGTACTTGTTTTAACTTTTTGGCTGTTAGTTAATAAAACAAGTAATGTGTATTCTTGACTGTATTTGCTATAATTAATGAATTCAAGTATTCTACTCAGCACTTATTACCAACCAATTAATTTTGCACTTGAGTGATACTCTCACGAGTATCACATCGCTCAAACTAGATATCGAATTTGAATTTTAACATACGCAAAAAGTTTTAATTTAAAGTGTGTCTGACGAATCTCAAACCGATAAATCAGACAAACTGTTAAAAAGTTGATGTGGTTTAAAAGTTCATAAAAAGCAGTTATGTGATTTCTGAAATTTATAATTAGAAGATATCTATACTATATATAATTGCGTAAGAAAATGAGAGAAGTGTTTTACATGCTTATTTCATTAATTGTCAAACATTTAAAAATCAAGATTAAAAAAGATTTTAATTAATTAAATTTTATATTTAATAAAATAATATAATTAATTATATATATAATATGAAATTCGAGTGAGTTATTAATGCTCATTTTATTGGATGTATATTAATGCTCATTACAATTACAATATGTAGAATTAAAATTTTATATTTAATAAAATAATATAATTAATTAGATATGTAATATGAAATTCGAGTAAGTTATCAAAAAAATGTAGAGAATTTGTATAGTTAAATATAATAATAATAATAATAAAGTAATGATACTCATTTAATTAATTAAGTAATAATTGTTAATTTAATCATCTAACAATTCAGGGTAGGTGAAGGGATATTGCATTAATTAATTGTATTTAATAAGTATTATTATTACATCAACTGTTACAATTTATTGTACTATATATAATGTAAGAAGTTTGTGATTTTTTTCTTCACAAATTTACATCCCTACAAACTTAAATCTCCAAGTACGGTATGATGAATTTTGTTACAGTTATATGATTTTTTTATGAATTTTTTTTAATGAATATATTTTCATGCAGTATGACAATGTTGCAAATTAAGGCTCGCTTCAATCAAATTAGCTATCTCTTTACCGAAAAAGACACGTGGAGAATAAGAGTCAGAGTTATTAGGTTATGGGAAGCACTTAACACAAAAGAAAACAATTCCGTAATGAGTTTGGATATGATATTGCTAGATGAAGAGGTATTTATGTAATATTTTTATATATTCATTAAAACTGAAAATTCATTCATATAATTTTTTTGTTGCAAAATAGGGTAGCACCATTCATGGAATTATCCGTAAAGCTCAAATTGATAGATTTCGAAGAAAATTACATGAAGGCAAAATTCATGTTATTGAGAACTTCAAAATTATACCAGCTTCGCAAAGCTACATGCCTATTCTTAATGAGCATAAGATTGTGTTTCTTCTAACAACTAAAGTAACACAAGTTGATGAAATTGATTGTAAAAGTGCTCTCCAAAAGTTTGAATTTGTTACTTTTGACAAGCTTATTGATAGATGTGAAAACAATTTTGTTCTAACTGGTGAGATATTTGAACTATAGTTTTATAATTTAATTCAGTTTCAAATTAAATATTAATTTCAATTGTTTTACAATATTAATTTTGCAGATGTTGTTGGAAGAATCACAACAATAAGCTCGATCAATGAAATTGATGTTAGTAAAAAGAAACGAAAGAAAGTAGATCTCGAGCTGATGAATTATGAGTACGATCTGTAATTATAATTTTTCTGCAATTTAATTTAATTTCACTTATTTTTATCAAAATAAATATATATTTATACTTGGTTCCTTAATTATAGAGGGAAAATGATTAGATCCACGTTGTGCGGGAAAGTAGCCATAGATTTTGATGGAAGGTCAATTTCCACAAAAGACCAACCATTTGTTATTATTTTAACATTAATGACTGTGAAGAAGTTTTTGGATAAGCACAATTACTAAATAGATACGAATATATTTTTGTATGTAATAAATAAAATATATTTTTTTAATTGTAGGTCAATATACAATATCTTCGACTATATCAACCAAGATATATTTGAATTTCAACATTCGCGAAGTCGAAGAAATTATGAACAAGTAAAATTGTTTTGTATATTAATGATTTTGTCAATAACTAATTATCTATGTCTTTTTTATTATTTATAGGAATGTCAGAACCAAAGAATCCATTCGAATCATACCCAATGAAGACAACAATGAGGATTTGAAGAATAAGAAGTTCAGGAATAGAGTGAATGTAGATGATATTAAAAAAATTCAATGAGAATGAGAGGAGCATGTAAAATTTATGCTTTTTAATTCAAAATAAAAAAAATATATTATAATAATTATATTGGTTAGGAGAAGACTTTCACAGTGGCCGCTATAATAAAAAGCATCAATGAAAAATTTGAATGGTACTATTTGGCATGTGAAATTTACCAAAAGAAAGTAAAGACGAAAGATGATACATTTTGGTGCGAAGAATGTGAACGAAAACCAAGGACTGCACTTCCAATGTAAAATTTAATAGTAAAATTTAATAGTAAAGTTACAATAATCTTTCTTTGCATATTGAACAAAATTATAAACATATATTATTTTTTCACAATTACTGATCACAAATGAAGAAAGCACTGGAAAAAATTATGCCGCAAATATAGTATACAAGGAAGTTCTTCAAAGACTTTTCTAAATTAGAAATTATACAAACACTGATGTAGATTGTATTTTTTATTTTTATTATTACCATTTTAAGTTCTTTTCTCATTTTTTAAGCATGAATTCTATATTATTATTATTACAAATACTATATATAATAGTGCAACCAAAGAGAAATTGATGAGGAGAGTTTTGGACGCCTTTTTCACGAGTTGTAAAAATAGTAGCAAAAAAATAGAAAATATTATATCTAATATAATTTATATTTAATAGATGTAATAAAATAACTTACAAAACATCCCAATATATATATATATATATATATATATATATATATATATATATATATATATATATATTTTAAAAAGAATATCAATATCATTATATGTAAATGATACAAAATTAAAAAATTAAACAATCTTAAATAATTGTAAAAAAAAAAAATTTATATATCCGCGCAACGCGCGGACACAATACTAGTGTGACTTAATTTTATGATCGAACAATACTTGTGATTTAGTTAATTTGTAAACTCAAATTTTCTATTTTGAATAATTTGTAAAATAAATCTTTTTAATTATTCTAAATCATTCCATAAATAATCACGGTAGTAATTTTTTAACAAAAATAACTCAATTTGTAAATTTTACAAAGCAAAATAACCCATATCAATCAAGTGCTCTCTACTCATAATAAACAAGTTTCATATATTAGCATGGTGTGTTTGGGAAGTACTATAATCAGTAAAAAATTCTTTTGATGCTAGGACCTACGTACGGGCGTAGATATTTATATGGCTTTATTATTAAACATTTGTGGAGTTTTATATTAAAATTGGACCCTTATATATTTTAAAAAATATATGTACATAATATTAATACTTTTATATAATAACTATAGTTAAAAATATTTCATATAACAATTATATTTTTAGAAAATAAATTACTAAAACTAAAAATACTTTATTATATTTTACTATATCCGTTTAAGATTATAATTGAGAAAATGAAAATAAATTCTACTATTAAAATTAAATTGAGTCCCTCCTAACTTAGGCGGCTTGTGCAAGGGCTCATTCAAGTGTTACATTATCTCTGTCCAGAAACTATAATATACTTACCGTATTATCGAATATTACTTTAAAATATATAGTTGGGTTTTAACTATAAGTTTAATTTTTTAGTTCGGTTGATTTTTTTGACATGGTAACCTAAATTAAGTGGTCAAGATCCAGAGTAATCGTTGCAACCTTGTTAATTGGTAAAATTAAAAATATATAGTAAGATGGGCCTATGTTAGGCCTTGTTTGATAAAACACTTAATTGTTTAAATTAAAATGTTAAGCACTTATTTAATTTAAGTGTGTTTGATAACGGTTGCTTTTCCACCACTTAAATTAGTTAATTAAGTTAAAAACCACTTATTTTGATAAGTCAAAATATTTAACTTATCATTTTAAGTTAAACATTATCAACTTATACTTTTTTTTAAAACTAAATCATTTAATATTTTCAACACTTAAAATATTCAGCACTTAAAATTCAGTACTTATTTTTTCAGCACTTAATTTTCAGTTTTATCAAACAGCACCTTACATACTCTACAAACCAACAGAACATTCACATCTGAAAGTATGTCAGGAATTAATATAAAAGATATCGTTGAACCTTAACGATGAATTAAACTTTTGGTTCAAATAGTTTTTTTGACATGTACCATATACTACAGTTGGATTAATGAATGGCATGTCCAGCTGCAACAACAATACTGTCGAGTCAATAGATTCTACTTCCTCTTTTGCAAGACGGATTCGCCAACTCTTGAAATTGCCTCTCTTTTCTCCCTGGGAACTAAGCCAAAATAAATGGTAGACTGGAAATCTTTCTCCAACTCTTTATCTTCACGTCCTTCACACTCCATGTTTCCCTACTTCTTCCTATCTTCCTATCCTCTTCGACTTCTCCCGGATCGACACTTTCTCGCTGTCTTAACTTGCTTTCACTCCTAAAACTAAGTTCCCACTCACGACCCATGTAACAAGCTACACCAAGTAAGAAGTGCTAGAGGGGAATTCAATGCGAATATAAGTATTTCTTTTACGCGTTGGATTAAAGCATTATTTAAAGACAACATCATATGATTTCGTTTTTTAAAATATTTTAGATGAGGAACATAGTAACTCGACTGAAAAGAGAGGAATGAATCGATTGAAGTGATAAGTTAGCCGAGTGAAGTCCTTCTTCTTGGCTTGAAACTACCTTATTTAGATAGCAAATTTTAAAATAGCATAGTCCTTTGTGCATGCTTTAAGCTGACGATAGAAGTCTCCTGCCGGGAGCGAGGATGCATGCCAGTTTCATACGACCAAGTGGAATGGCATAAGATCTGTCTCTTGGCTTATGTCGAGTGTTGATTTGATACTTATTCTGACATGGTTCATAAGGTCACAACACATGCATAACCTGGAAATTCCCTACAATGATTTTTTTAAACGATCATCCATTAATGAGCCTCAATCGGGCAAAAAGCTAATGTTACAGGCGAAATAAAACTAGGAATAATTGAATCTATATATTGTTCAACTAATATATAGGTTCACTAAACTTATTAAGATTAATCAACCATTTAATAACCAACGTAAATGTGTACTTAAATAAAAGGAGAAGAGTCCACCCATTTACCACCTGTTCCAGATCAGCTCCCACTTGTTAGTGGTTTTACTCATTCATAATTGAATAAGCACAAACAAAAGAGAAAAATAGAAATAAACTATTGCGATTCGAAAAATAGTACCTAAAACAAAATTAGAAACTAATTCTCAGATCTAAAGTCTGATGTCAAAGATCTTCTATAAAGGTCTTTAAGTAGTGCCTTAAGAAAAACAAAATAATGTTCTTGATAAGGAAGGGATGAGCTTGGCAAACTATTACGAGACATCAGAAACAGTCTGCAGAACAGACAGATATTGCCCATACCATATCATTACTTACAAAAAGACATTGTTCATTAAGAAATAGTCTTAGAAAAGGTCTTGTATGGGTGATGGCTGATTACATAATTTTGGACCCATGTTTTACTCAACTAGTGGTTCTCAGCCTTCACCCTTTTAATTCTTCGCTCTTCTTTCCATCCAACGAACAATGTGGACACCTTCAGTGAGCAGGCATACCCTTTCCAAGAACAATCGGCACAATAAGCATGTTTTATTAGTATTTAAGTCTATTAAACAACCTATTTGAGCTACAAACGCCAGTAAAAGTTGTCACTTCTTACATACTATTTTCACTAAGAGTCATTTAAAGTTGATTTTTAACGCAAACTCCTCAAAATTTAACTTAAGATCCCAACAAATGAGTCATTAGAGATGCTCTAAACAAGTAACACTCCATAGGTTTAGCATATGGACTAATCGTTGTATGCGAATCCTTTTGCTTTACTTTTTATTTCTTTTCCGCCCAAAAGAAAGTAAAAAAAAAAAGAAAAGTTTTTTTTTTTTTTTTGGTAAGAAGGGAAGAAAAAAAAACAAACAAACAAAAACCTAACCCGGGATCAGTCTAGGAAGACTGACCCCAATCCTATCCTCAAGAAGAGAAGGTAACAGAAAAGAAGGAGGAACGGAAAGGGTAGAAACACCTAACATCCCCCCATGCCCAGCAGCTGCTAAGCGATCCGCCACGCGGTTTTGCTCCCTATAAATATGGGAGAAGGTAAGAGAATCGAAGGCAGGACGAAGCCTCAAGATGGCTTTAATGAGATTCTGACTCTTAAGACAAACAGCCTGTCTATCCGAAATCCTGTTGATAGCCTCCAAATTGTCAGACTCCACCGAAAGTCTTTTAACACCCATGCGAATGGCGAGTTTAATGCCAGACAAGATCCCCCAGAGCTCTGCAGTAAAGGAGGAGCCCGTACCTAAGTTATGGGTAAACCCAGCCAGCCAGGCGCCACCAGCATCCCGAAGAACTCCACCAGCAGCAATTCTGCCATTACTAAGGCAGGAGCCATCCGTATTCAACTTGACAACCCCTTCCCTGGGCTTCCTCCAACCAACTAACTGGACCTCTTTAACCGGGGAGGGGTGAACCAGGGGCTCTCCTTCAAAACTCTTTGTAATAACAGAGAGTTTTTTCGAGAAGTAAAACTGGAGGTCAGGAATAAAGACAGTCTTCTCAGCAAATAACTCTTCATTCCTCCATTTCCACATTTGGTGACAAATAATAGCGAAGAGAATAGCCCCGTGCTCCATACTGGCCAACAAATTCCCATTAACGCCTTCAGAGAACCAGTCAATATCAGAGAACCCCATAAAGGAAGGAAGGATGTGGTGAGGAAGGACCCCTTCCCAAACCTTTCTACTATTCGGGCAATCCCTCAAAGCATGGCACAATGTTTCCACATGGTCGTTGCATCTGCTACAGGCACCAGATACAGCCAAGTGCCTTCTGTGTCTATCTGCATTCGTGAGGAGCCTGTCTTTGACTCCCAGCCATAGGAAACTCCTAATGCGGTAGGGGACTTTGAGGGCCCAAATGGAATTCCAAATTTCCAAAGGAGGATCAGCCCTATTAGGGGTAAAAGCTTCATAGGCCGATTTGCAAGAATAAGAACCATTATTAGTCAAGGCCCAGCAGTGTCTGTCCTTATCCTCCTCCTGATTACTAATCTTCACACTTCTAATATTAAGGAGGGTCTCCAGGCTAAGAAAGGAGTCGAACTTAGACCAGATCCAGTCTCCCTCCGAGTCCACCACATCAGCAATTCTCCAGGAGAGGAGATCATTCGGCGGAGGGGCGATGCACACCTCAATCAACGGTTTGTCACCAATCCAGGTGTCATACCAGAAACTAATGGATCTCCCATTACCCACCTCCAAGCCAATCCCCGTACAGAACTCAGCAAAAACAGCACTAAGCCCTTTCCAGAGGAAGGAACAGCTGACAACCCTCTCCTTCGGGCCACCAAAGATTCTATCTTTCCTATACTTGCCGCACAGAAGACGAACCCAAAGGGAGGAGGGGGATTGCCACATTCTCCAAAGAAGCTTCATTAACAGGACTTTATTATTGTCCTTAGCTTGCCTTATACCAAGACCCCCCCCTGCTCTTAGGCTGGCAGGCTTCCTTCCAAGGGACCAGGTGAATCTTCCTCCCATCCCCAGACTCTCCCCACATAAAACGCCGATTAATTTTATCAAGGTCGTTGAGGACCGACTCAGGGAGCTTACAGGCTTGCATGATGTGATTTGGAGCAGCGCAGTTGATAGACTGGATTAAAGTAAGGCGACCTGCAAAGGAAAGAGAATTAGCTTTCCAGCTAGCACACAAACCGTTAGATTTGTCCAAAATATCTTTAAAAGAGGCTTTGGACACCCTGTCACTATGAAGAGGGACCCCAAGGTATTTCCCAAACGATTGAGTCAGGGGAATGCCAGACATCTCACTCAGTCTTCTACACAAGCTATTATCCATATTCTTGGAACAAAGCATACGGGATTTATGGATGTTAATCTTCTGGCCAGAAGCCTCACAAAAGCAATCGAGGATATCCATCACAGCCTTAATTTGTTCCTCATTACCCTCCACAAAAAGCATGACATCATCAGCAAAGAGTAAATGGGTAACAGGGGGGCAATGTCTGTTGATGGAAACAGGGTGGAGAGTCCCTTTGCTCACCGCCTCTTGGATCAGGTGAGACAATCTTTCCATGGCAATAACAAAAAGGAAGGGGCTCATAGGATCCCCTTGACGAATACCCCTGGATGGAGAGAACTCATCCGACATATCCCCATAAATAGAGTCCCCATTAAAAAAAGAAAAGTTTTAATAGTTTTAACGTTCAGAGTCGCAGAGTA
This sequence comes from Euphorbia lathyris, assembly GCF_963576675.1. Taxonomy (NCBI): domain Eukaryota; kingdom Viridiplantae; phylum Streptophyta; class Magnoliopsida; order Malpighiales; family Euphorbiaceae; genus Euphorbia; species Euphorbia lathyris. The sequence goes on along the minus strand of NC_088916.1, from coordinate 28,906,040 downwards.
ATTTTACTTTTTTTTTTAACCATAAATAGAGTAATTAAAGGTTTACCATTGACAATTTGAATTAATTTCATATGTCATTTATCTACTTTTCTCCTTTATCATAAATTATCTTAACTTCATTGGACATGTTTTTGTCATGGTATTACTTATCAACAATAGACCAAAAATACATGTGAAAAATAAAATAAAAAAGTATTATATATATTGAACCAATCTTTTTTTTTTTTTTTCAAAATCCGAATATTTCGTTGAGGTAATATGTATTTTTAACTTCTAATTAAATCATAAAAATTTAATTTTTTTTATTTACAAATCAACTGATATACAATCAATACAAAATATGAAAACATAATATATATGTGTTTTAAGAATGTCGGAAATTGGTTTAATTTATCAATGTTATACCCTTAATTATATAATCAATAATGTTAGAGGTAAAACAGTTGCAGACTCTAATAGCCATAATGAATTTCTCTAACCTCAAAAGGACAGGTAATGAACCCGGATCTAATAAATCAACAGATTCAACTTATTACCTCTTGTAACGCAGATCCATTAAACAACAACGGAAGTAATCAACATTGGCTCCATGTCACTGATCTAGGAGGTTGCTACACCAGAGGAGCAATCTCCGTTGTTCCACGAACTAAGAACGCACTCCGAGTACAAAAGAGGGCAGCAACTACAAAAAGAGGGAACAGATGAATTGCCTTTGTATAGTCTCTGGCTATTGTATTCTCTTGTGTTAGGATTTCTTTGCGTGTTAGGTTTAGTCTCTGTAACTATCTATTTATAGTTAGGCTAAACCTAAAAACCTAACCCTAATTGATTAGGTTATGAATGGACTATAAATGAATCCGTAAATGGGTCAGACTCCGTTTACTAAATTTATTTCTATAACACTGTTATTGACTTGTAATGTGAAAGGTATATTTGTATTCAATTAAGAGTATTTGTGTAATTTATTTATTTATGTACCTAACGGAGAAATGAATGCTAATATATATATATATATATATATATATATATATATATATATATATATATATATAAATGTTTTAATGTCAACTTACGAATAAATAACAATATCAATTTTGTAATTCCTAACCCAATTGGAAGAAATTGGCCATCTACAGATATATGGAAGATCTTGATGACAAAGTAGAACAAGAAAAATGACAAGTGGAGAGGCTTTTTCCATACTTAATAATTTTACAATATTATAAAAAGTATATACCCTAAAGTATATGCCTGAGATATCTTAAGCTAAATATCATAATCCTCCATTTTCTCACATTTTAGCCGTCCATTCCTACTAAATCAATTATACCTGTTTGCATGTACAAATACACTATGGTCCCGTCTGGTAAGATGTAATGACATTCGTAATGGAATGACCATTACATTGAATGCTTATTACCATGTTTGGTTGCATATTACAATTTCATTGTAATGGAATGAGAAAACATTGGGTTAAATTTTGTTGAAGAAATCTTGTAATCCACATTATATAGAAAAATGACTTGAATTTTCATTACATTGTCATCTAACCTCTCATTTCTCAAATCTCACATCTCAATTGTCAAAAATGCAAAAAGTAGAAAAACGTGAAAATTGAAAACGATAAAAATGAAAAGAAAAAACAAAAAACCGAAAAAATGCGAAAAATGAAAAAAAAATGAAAAACCGGAAAAATGAGAAAATAGAAAAACCGTGAAAAATTGAAAATGGAAATTAAAAGAAACCAGAAAAATGTAAAAAAATATGAAATAGCGAAAAACTATATACTAGTTTATTGATTTCGGTTAATCTAATTTTGTATTTGGTTTCGATTCGATTTTTTTACATTTTTCATGTTTTTCGTTGATTTTAATTATGTAAATAAAATGTTATGGTTGCATTTAATTAGGAAAATATAAGTATTGTAATGGTAATTACATTCCATCATAATTGTCAACCACACATGGTAATAGAATCACTATTCCATTGCATTACATTACAACTTTGATTACATTACGATCTTGATTACATTACATTACATTACGGCATACCAAACGGACCCTATAAACTTATAAAAAGCTTAAATTTTAAAGGAAGTTGATGGTTGGATTGGGAGGCTAACTAATGATTTTAATGGGGATTAAAATCTTTCATCCACCATATTAAAATATATTTTTAAATGGACTTTAGGTTATAGTATCGGTTTGTCCCTACATGGTGTTTAGGTGAAAAACCACTTCCTTTTTTATTTTTCTACAAGTTGAAAAATCTTGTATATAAATAAGTTTGTAAAAATGTTATAAGTAGTGTGATTACTATTAGAGATACTAATAATGCTATTTTTGGATCTTAATTATTCAATCGGTGCTTGATATGGTATTAGAGCAGCCGTGGAGTCAGGAATTGATATATAGGGAGGATAATTTTAGCCTCACACAGTATGTGAAATTTTTCTAAAAGGTTAAAAAAAATTGATTGAGGAAAAAAATAGTTGAAAAAAGTTAAAAAGATAAAGTAGATATAGAAAATAATTATTAATAATAATGTAGTTATTTATAAAAAAAATTAAATAGATAAATAAAAGGTTTTGAACTCATAACCTTTTGAGTTAGAACATAATACTCAACCAACTTAGAATATTGAGATAACACTACAAACACACAAATATAAACTAAATTTAGGGAGTTATTAAGTATCGACCCGATACTAGTTAAGGGTGGACCCAACGGTTGGGGAGAGGTGGGCGGAGTCCGATAGCCCTAGGCGGCTCTGCCCCTGTATTAGAACCATGATTTAATGTTAGAGTTTCCATCAATATCAGCGTTACATATCAAATGAATTTGACAAATGTCACGTGCGGAGATTTGGCCGTAGGCAAATCTCAGCCCGTGGCTTGGACTAAGACGTTGGCATTGGCGTAGCAAAGGCATCGGGAAAAGTTTGCGGCGGAATTGTGGAACACCATGCCCTCGGCGAGGAATTGCGGCAGCGGCGGCGGCGGGAAGAACGGGCTCGTGGACTATGTCCACGCCAATTCTCCCAAATGGGGCAACTTTCCCAGCATGATTCAAAGGCTATAAGCCCAATATATTCTATAAGGAACCTCCATAAAATATGAGGACTAATGGGAACCTCTAGACATACCTTTGGATAAGTAGTGGTGTATGGAGCATGTGTGTGTCCATCGGTAGTATGACCCGAGTTGGTATAAGAAACACTATAGGGGGGATATGGTCTCAGGCGTCAGATCTCCGCCAATCCCTGGGCCAGTTGTCGGGACTGGTTTAAGTGATCCACCCTAATCCACTAGGGACTAGAAGAGTCGGGCATTCGGCCTTCGGGAAGGGAGTCGGATGTCTCCGTTCGGGTGAAATCCCGACGGACACTTTTGGTGGGCCCATAATGCGAGTTGTCTATATATTGAGGTTTAACCACGATAAACCCCTCCGGGACGGATTACAGACATATGAATTGACGGGATGCCTACGGGTAAAAGGGGATAGATCCCTTCGGATGGTATTGGCTGGCCGAGACTCGGGGAAACCTCGGCGCCACACGGGACATTGGCTAGGCCTTCGGATTAGCCCCGTGACAAGTGGGATTATGTCTCGCAATCTGAAAATATCTGTGAAGATGAATACTGAAAACCTCAATTCAAGATTTATTTTATTTATTTTATTTTATAAATTTTATAAAAAAATATAAAAATAATAATAATAATTGTATTAAACATCCACATTACTAAATTGAAAAAGTAAATTGACTCCTTAGATATATAAGATAATCATCTCTCTTTGAAGTACATTTTTTTAAGTAAGTTCGATTTTGTACTATAAGAACGCGTTAGCTACAGCACTGCACGGGTCGATACGCACAGCGCCCAGTATCCATCGTTTACGGCTAGGACTACTGGGGTATCTAATCCCATTCGCTCCCCTAGCTTTCGTCTCTCAGTGTCAGTGTCGGCCCAACGAGCACCGTGGAAATACATGCCACTCAGCCAAAGAAAGATGATCGATTACAAATTTCTCTTTCTTCATTCTTTAGTATATAATTGTTTTCATATGTTAACTATTTGCGACTCAAAATTGAATCTAATCAACAACATATTTATGGGATTATTTATAAGAGAATATTTTACAGACAAACATATGGTTGAGAATGTTGGCACAGCTCTGCAAATGAGGATGCTTAGGACATGATGTGCAACTCCTTTTCAAGTCATATTAAAAACATGTCTTGCATCAAAGGTTGGTAATAACCATTGTAATTAGAGACCTTAATAACTTAGTCTAGTAACATGTCACTGGAACAGAGTTGGTATTCAAAATTATATTAGGTCAAAAATTTATTAATTATAATAATAAGAATCGAAATTGTAATTTTTCACAGACCAAAACATAATTTTGTCACCTTTTCAAAATCAAATTCTTATGATTATATACGGGTGTAACACACCAGATCTATCACGTGTAAGTCTCTCTGTGACATGGCATGCAAATACTTAAAATATGGATTTTAGGGGAGTATTTACGGTTTGTTACTAGAATAAGTATAAACTTATTTTGGTCATAACCTTCCTAATCATTGGTTGTTACTCCACATAGACAACAAACAACCAAACCACTACCACTAAAAATAACCTTATAATTTATATCAGCCATTTATATTATGTAGAAGAGAAAACAATAAATCTCATAATGAAGAAGTGTGAACTCCAATAACAATCAAAACATAAATCCATCTTACTGATAGGCTACAAATCCAAAACAACAATGTTATAATAATAATAATAATAAAGATATAACCAAAAAATTATAAATGCAATGATAATTTGACAAACTGGTCGACTTAAAACGATTCACAATATAATTTCTGTTAATTCAAATTCCAATTTAAAGTGTTTAACATGAGAAGAGATAAGCTCTCCACCCAATAAGTACGTAAAAATTATATATATATATATTCGAAACATCACAAACAAACCTTGCTTACCATAGCATACATCATATATAGATCAAATTAAAAGTTAGTTTTTTTTATTAATTAGTACCCAACTAAAATTAAGTACAATAAGCCCAATCATCTCTAGATCAACTCATATGTGATATCATGTCCTTATCAACATACATGAGCTTAAAAATATATCAAAGTGTTAATAAGTTTTTGTCCCCATATAAGAACTTGTTTTCATATCAGTACTCTTTCTCTCGGTACCGATATTGATACTAAAAATAATTCATTATATTGCCTCATATATCGAGAGGGGATTGTGGTCACAAATTCAATAACTTTACGAGTATTGTTTTTACCTACTTAAACTAGCTATATGCTCATGTGTTCCAACATCTCATAACGAACTCAATTCAAATCATTCTCATTCAAAGATCATTCATCAATCTCCGATCTTTAAGATCTCATCACAATTCACGTACATGCAAATTTAACATCATTATAACAACACCACACATATATTTAATAAATCATCTCAAAGTTAACATCATTATAACAACACCAAAAAGATGTTGTGAATGATTATATATGTGCTGTAAATAATTAGTAGTGACTGTTGGGTATTTTAAAAGAGCTAGTTAAGTGCCAGAAAGTTAAAAGTATTCTCCGAAATAGATAATTAAGTTAATCATATCAAGACAAGAGGCAAACTCCCAAAGAAGAGTAAATAAATACATGGACCCATTAGCCCATTGCTATTTTGGGATATAGTCTTAAGAAGGCCCATTGGACATTAAGCTTTCAATCTTTTCCAAGAATAGCAAATTCAATCATAGTATTTTTGTAATAATTATAGCACATTAACTAATGAGTGAGTCCTCTAAAATTAAAAGCCATACATATTATATTATATTATATTATCTAGAATTATTTTGAAAATGATGAAAAGACAAAGAATAGTTCTCACACATGATAGTGTTTGCTTAAATGACAACAACTAGCTGCCCCTTTTTACACCAGAAAATAGATTGTATTCTATTTCATTACTATCTTCTTTTTATATCAGATCAATTTATTTAATACTTTCCAATAATCATAATTTTCCGGGTTACTCAGTATGAAATTCGTCAGACATTTTGTAGATGAGTTTTTTTTTCAATTAAAATTCATTGTGTATATTAGCATTCAAACTAGAAATCTCTTAACACTTAATCGCTCAAATCAACCTTAATTGAATCAAAATTCTTATTTAGTTGTAGCTTCATGTTAAGATATAGCGAAAGACAGACTAATAAAATATATGAAAATGTATATTAGTAAAGGTAGGGAGCCAATCCTAGGATTCTAGCATGAAAAGTTGAGTGATATGATAATAAAAATTACAGTAGCATGCAAGTAAAAATTGGGAAGTAATAATTGAATCTCTTAGAGATATAATTATTAATTAGTTTGGTGTGAATATATTTTGATAATAATGCAGAGACATGAAAGCCCCACAAAGCACTAATTCCCCCCAACATAGGCAATAAATATAAAATAGCAACAAAAACATGCTTCCTTTTATATATGTAAAGTCTACTATTTCCTTCTTAACAATTCACTAACCAATTCTACTTTTTTTCTTTTAATAAATTATTAAGCCTCTCACTATGAGTGCCTTAGCTTTAACTTTATTTTATTAACCCTTCAACTTTAAGGTTTTTCTTATATTAAATCTATATTCACCCTATTTTTCTTTTTCACTTTTTATACACATGCATTGATTTAGGGTTTTTTTTTTGATTAAACGTGAGGAGGCGAGAAGAACGGCACAGGACATCCCAACTAGATTGGCATTCCCGGAAAACCGCAACCCGAGACCCGAATTTATTAAAGAGAAAAAGAAAATCAAACCAAGTACATCAAGAGAGGAACAAAATTAAGTGAACCAAAACACAGCCCGGTCACTAGCATTCTCAAATAAAAGTGGTCTACAAAAATCTGAAGGTGAGTCCCACCAAATGTCTGCAGTGCTTTGTCGCCCTATAGCAGCCAGACTATCAGCAACCTTATTACATTCCCAATAGACATGTGAAATTACTACTTGCATTTGGTTCAGACGGGGGAGACAGGCTTTCCAATCCAGAAAAAGAATCCAGGGGACTTGATCAGTGCGAGAGAGCACGACAGAAATTGTATAGGTTGAATCACTTCCAATCCAAAGGGCATGCCAACCATTGTCGAAGGCTCAAATGATTGCAACGATGACCGCCTTTAGTTCCGCTATGTGTGGATGAAGAGAGGTGAAAGGCAGTGCATAAGCTCCCCTGAAGCGACCCGTGCTATCTCTGAAGATGCCACCGCATCCCGCTGCGTCCGACGTTACGGATGCATCCGTGTTCACTTTCAGCCAGCCAATCGGTGGGCGTTGCCAAATAACCGGTATGATGTGAGGAGCGCACTGAAGCCGTGGCTGTATGATCAATGAATTAAGAATGCTCCATTCAGCCCAAGAGTTCCAGATTGTCCCCCTGTTTAGGCTGTCGGATTGCCTAATATACTACCAGAGCAAACACAACACAACCGGGATGGTAGGTGTCTGATCATCGAAGATACATGCGTTTCTGATCCTCCAGGTAAGCCATACGACATGTATTACCACACTATGCCAAAGCGATGCAATCTGAGGGCTGAAAGATAATGAAAAAACAAAGTTTAGCAGATCCTTTAGAGTTCCATTTTGGGGCAGCCGCCTACCAAACAAGCGTGAGATGGCTTGCCAGATAGATGAGACAAAGGAGCATTCCACGAATAAGTGATCAGTCGATTCCAACTGTAGCCTACATAAACAACACTAAGATACCATAATATTACCCCGTTCCTGTAAAGCCATCTGTGTAGGAAGGCAGCTATAGTAATCCCTGTTGGAGTTTAGTGTCCTAAAGATAATTGTTTTAGGATATAAATATTAATGAATAAATTGTTTATTTAATTATTTGTTTAATCAGATATATATAGCATTAAAATGCAACTATATATAAAGGCACAAATCTTTCATAAAGAAAGTAATCCTAAGTTTGTTTAAGTAATTATAAAGTGTTCATACAAGCATGAAGTGAGACTGTTCTTTATAATAAGATCAATAAACTTAAAGTTGACCCAAGTCAAGTAATATATTATAGGGGTTGGCATATTACTGTTGAGACTTGCATGTAACAGTGTTTTCTGTCGAGACAGAAAGCTGATCTCACAAGCTTTAGATATTTAGATATCTAGACAGTTACATGGATCCGGTGAAGGAGTTCATTAGGATTGGGACCCGACTTGAGATAACCGTATGGATTGATTTATCTAATGTGTCAACTGTTCATCTCTTTGGTATTAGTAGGTATAACTAATCCTCAGACTCAAACATTTGTTAATTAGTGATTCTGGATTATGGAGTGTGATGCTTTGATTCTGTGCAAGCACGATCCACTACAGCTGAGAGCTTGGGGTGTGTGAGAGCAGAGTTGGGTATCACATAAAGTGATTGCAGAATAGTTAATGTCAGATTGAGCATTCATCACTCCCGATAAGTGGGAGATATATCCAAATGCCCGTTTGTGGTGAATTAAACTGAAATCCTTGCAAGGTGATAGAGTTAAGACTAGAAATGAATATTTCACTTAACTTATCTTTCATAGTGAATTCAACCTGTACAAGTAAAAATGGAATCTTCATTATATGTAACCTTGACACGTTCCATGGTTATAAGGAATTGACCGACAGGATATAGTTGATGAAGGATCATATTATACTGTACCTAATGCAGAAATGTTAACGTCAGTTATCAACCTGACTTCTTAATTGCTCTAGGGGAATATCATAGGTTCTGCTAGTAACATCTCACGACGGTATTCCGTTATATATATGTTGGAATTAATCATGATGAATTCATTTCAAAGATATATACGCTAGTGGCAATAAAGGACCTAATGGGTCGCATATGGGACTTGGAACTAGAGGACGAAAATGTAATTAGTGAGACACTAATATATGGGCCGAAATTTGTAAATAAATTAGGGATAAATTAATTTGATTAATAATTATAATTGGATTATAGTTGTGAATAAAATTAAAGGATTATCTGATAATATTAATTGGAGATTTTAATGAGATTGAAACTCTAATTAATTATCCCTAACAATAATTAAATTACTAATTTGATTAGTAATATTATCTAAATATAATTAGTTATTATTTAGATAATAATAAGTATTTATTTAATTATCTAATTAGTAATCCTATTCCGAATAAGATTCTAATTAATTAATTATCTAATGCAACTATACCTCGGCATGGGCCGTGCTGGGCCGGGCCTATCGGGCTTGTGATCAAATCTGATAAGCCCAAGCCCAGCACAAGCCCACACTAATATCGTCGGGCTCGGGCTCGAGCGGGCTCGGGCCTAAAAAAGGAATCCCAAGCCCGCCCGCCCAAACCCATATCTAAATTAAAAAAAATCAATTAAAATAAAATACTAACTTTTTTTAATAAAAAATAATAAACATAATAGTTAATAAGTCTTAGAAAACTAATTGTAAATTGTAAATACTGATACTTATATAATTATCTATAAATTTATATATGTAGGGTTTTTATGGACTCGTTTAATTTATATAATTAAATTTATAAATACATATATATATATATATATATATATATATATAACGGGCCGGGACGAGGGTATTTTAGTAATTTAGAGAGAGAAATGGAAAAAGAGAGAGATTGAAAGCTTTTAGAGAGAGAGAAGAGTTAGAGAGAGAAATAGAAGGGAGTGAGGGAGTGAGTTCTATTTTTTCAATTTGGAAGGGGCGAGGGTATTTTAGTAATTCTATATTAGGGAGGTGAATTTTTGACTTTTAAAGTGGTCAAAATGATGACGTGGCAACATTGACTTGTGTTGACCGGTCACAAATACCGGATGTACACTTTAGTGGGAGGTCACCAGAAGGTTGTACATTTTACTGTGCAAAATTAAAGATTGTACACCAAAGTGTGATAAGAGGTAAATATTGTACACCACGTATGTAATTTACCCAGTATTTATGACCATGGAGGAACTTCAAAAACATATTTATAAGAAACTATATATAATAGTAAAGTTGTGTTCAGAATGGAAAATAGTTTTGGTTATAACATCTTTTCGAATTTTTTTATGTTGTTGCGAAGAGTTAGAATTGCCCATTCACGCTTTAAAATACCATTAGAACCAACTTCTTGCTCTAGATGTAATATTATAAAAGTTCCAATCTTGCTAGGTTAATCCAATAATGGTTATTTTATCATTTGGGATAAAGCTCCAATGAATATCATCCATTTTGCTTTCAATCTATTGACAAATCGTTAAAAGATATGTTACCTACTTAACTCAACAATGTAACTGGCCTACCTTTTGGAGAGAAACCAAAGATTTTTTAGATGACTTTAGAAAAATATTTCCAGTTATAACAAATGGATCAAAAACCATGTGAAACATGAAACATATTTTATCATGATGGATTCAGTTCGTTTGCAGATTGACTACTTTCCTTAGGAGATGGTGGCATTCAAAATCATTCAAATTATTTAGTAGATACTGAACAAAATGGGATCAATATACCTAAGAAACTTTTAGAACCTTTGGAAACAAACCTTGTTTTAACAATCATGAGTGAAATATATCTAGAGTTTGAAACAAACTACACATCATTTACTTACTTGCATGAAAGGGCAATTGTAACATTTAGAAACAATACTACACACATAATTAATGATTATATGTTAAATCTGGTCCCAAGCACAAACCATACATATTATAGTTGTGATTCGATATGTAAGGCAACCACAAATATTGAGGAATTTGAAATCTTATACCTAGTTGAATTCTTGAACTCATTAAACCCATATAGGCATCCTAGTCATGAACTCACACTCAAAATTAACACTTATGTTATGCTTCTTCCTGATATCATTCCAGCAATTAGTCTATGAAATGAGACTCAGCTAATTATCATAAATTGGATGAAATGATTATGAAAACTTATATTTTAAGTGGCACTTATACCAGCAATCGAGTTTTTATACCACTCATTACTTTAAAGCATTCAGAAAAACAATTTCCATTTGTTTTACAACATCGATAGTTCGCAATTAAAAGTTGTTATTGCATGACAATTAATAAGAGTCAGGATGAAACACTTAAGCGTTTAGGTTTGTATCTAGATCAACATATTTTCACACATAGTCAACTATATGTTTATTTTTCTCATGTTACAAACAGTTCAAATGTTTGATAGTGTCAATGATCCTTTATTAGAATTTGACATTTATTTACTTTCTTGTGCCAATACATAGTGGTCATATTTAAGAAAAAATATAATCTACACGAAAATATTTCATGAATTAGGAGGATCTTTGTTATGCTCCACTTAAATATAACGCACGATTATTGGCTCATTCTTCCAAATATTTCACACCTTTATTCAATGTGTTATATCAGAGGCATGTACTTTTTATATTGTTAATTAATCACATTTGTTTTCTTCTCTGCAAATCAGTTAATGGCATATGTCTTCGACATCAACAAGAACAACAAGAACATCAAAATCAGAGTCCACATAGAAAGGGTTTGGGACTTCTTCAATTCGAGAAATGTCGAGCATGTATTCAGTCTTGAACTACTCCTCATTGATGAACAAGTGAGTTTACCTTTTAAAAAATGCATTTCCTTTTTTGTATGCTTTTTCTGTTTAAAATTTACTTTCCATTGCTTCCAATTATCTTTATTATATTATGATGATACGATTTAGACGACCGTTTAAAATGAGGTAGCTGGAAAGTTTGGTGCCATGATCTTAGAAGGTAATGTGTATATTCGGATTCACAATCTTACATGCTCTTACAAAGTATCGATTGACTATCCATCCTTTCCTACTATGATTGTCATATGATGTGCATATCAAGTACCTCGAACATGAATATATAGATGTCTCCTATTACAAATTCAATTTCCTCAATTTCTCTCAAGCTGAAGCATGCGTCAAACTGATAGACTACTTGATATACAAACATGTATATCCATTCAAATTGAATATTACATCATTTTTAAAGATAACATGACTGATTTTTTTAGATTTTATTTAAAGATATTCACACTATTTTTATTTTCATATGGAAAATGCATTCGGGTTGGTTACAAAAATTGGGAATACTGAACAAGTTCGACCTTTAGACGAAATAAAAACAAAGCATGACATTAATATCCATGAATTACATTAATGTTTGAAAAATACCCACATATGGTCTTCCTTATACAAACCAATGCGCTTACAATAGCAAAACTTTTTTAGAGGGGCAGAAATGCGAGTTACTCTATTGGAGATAAGACCATGTTTCCCGAAGAATTGTTTCTTCGATTTCCAAAGACAAGCCAGTTGTGATTGTTTTTCTCTCAATGATATCCAATCTTTATATATATATTAGTTACTGCATGTCAAATACACTCATTCTTATTGTGAAAACATATGTTCGTTTTATAGTGTATTCACGCTTAATAGGTCTAGCGCGGCCAAATTTTTCAGAAATTTAGACATCTGAAAGATTATATCCTTCAGAGAGACGTACACTATATATTCATTTCATATTTTTATTTTTCAAATATCTACTTCCACATTATTCATACTGACATTTTTTTTTTTGTATATAGTGTAAAAAAACCGTTCCATTTTCTGCAAAAAAAAATCATGTCCGGACTGCACGTATTACTAACATCGAGGATGAAAAGGAGTTAAACTGAAAAACTATTTATGAATTGCTTCAAATTGATATACACACCGACAAGGTCAAATGACCAACTTTTGGAAAATAAAAACTATTTAAGCAAATAATTCATTTCTTTCAATTATAATTTGTCTATGTTATAAGGAATGAAGTTTACGTGCACAATAAAGCTTAAAGAAATAGATTCTTCGAAAGGTAGACGATGTAGATTAAATCGGGACGTGTTAGTTTTAATCGTAAACTAATAAAAATATTTATTCTCTAGCTAAACTAGAATGAGTTCATCCCGGTTTTATGGTCTAAATCCTTAGGAAATCAAAGATCCCCCATTATTGAAGGTTAGAAACCTTAACAAGAGTGCTAAGGGGTAGGATGAGAATGGAATGTCAAAATGACATTTAGGCAAATAAAAGGAGAGTACAAACAATAGGGTTAAAATGACACAATGGTAATTAAGGGGTGAAAATTAACATTCCGTCACCGAAACGAATCGACTCGTCGCCAAAGATGGAGCTACTGCCGCAAAGACCTCAGAACTCAACCAATTTTGGTAGGAGCATGCCCACACGCCTTGTCACTTAAGTGGCACGCCATGTGGGTCAGTTTCTGACTTTATAAGTGCATTTTCTTCATGCTGGCTCCTCGTGCCACTCCCCCGGATCAGACCCTACTCAACACGACGTGCGGAATGATTGGCACACCATGTGGGGCTGTTTTGGCCCATTTTCTCTTGATCCTCTGTGCTTCATTCCTCTCCGGCTTCCCTCATCTAGACTCGACTCTTGAAGGAGATGCTCCGCATCAGTAGATAGTATTGAGCATGTCCAAGATGCAAAAGGAGTATCCAAAATTTTGATGACAAGTTATGGTGCAAGAATTACAGGTTTATCCATGGTTTGTCATTAACATGGTATAAATAAATTAACTACTTTATTTACAGTTGTAAACTCGTGTCTATTATTATCTTATATACGATTTTATTTTATTCCTATCGCAACTCCTGCTATGACCCTACATACCTTCTGCTATGACCAAAATTATCGGTGATAGTCATGTTTTTTTTTTTTATGTTCGTATAAGGACACCTTGTTAACTCCAATATTGAAATACCAAACCTTGTCTAAAGTTTCTCATTGCTGGCTGAATATCAGTTGCTCCAACATCCGCAAAAATACTAGTATGATATTTGAGGATATCCTGCCATTGCCAGCGAAGTTGAGTGCAAATACGCCACCAAAGAGGAATAGAAATACTTTACAAAGAGTGTTAAACTTATTTACTTTGCTTTTATTTAAACATTCACTGTCCTTTATATTATAATAGGTGGATTTTTAGGAAGTGTAGACAATTTCATATAACAAAAAAAATCATTTCCTATTTATAAGAAAAATTGAGTGGAGCGTTTTTGAGAGCATGTGAATATATCTTTTGAAGCATGTCACTTAAATGATGATGATGATGGCCGCATATTTGTAATTGTAAAATTGAAATGGACCGACCGGCCCCACAATCCACCACTAGCTTAGTGGTTTATTCTAAAAATCACATCTATCCATTCCAACATCTCCACATGGTCTGCCACCACACTGGATCATTCGTGGACCCCTTAAATCACAACCCTTCATCCTCAATATATCATATGTGTCCACCCATTGCAACATTATATATATATATATAAGGGTCTTATATAGATATAGTTGAGAAATTAAGATGATGGAGAAGAGCAAGTCATATCCAGGAGTAGGAGAATACTCGTCGTCTTTTTCAGGTGAGTTGGAATCAGCGAGTTCATATAATTTCAACGGGAGCGGGAAGGGAAATGGATTTGCAGCATCAAATGATCCTGAATTGAAAAGAAAGAAAAGAATAGCATCTTATAATATATTCAGTGTCGAAGGAAAGCTCAAATCAAGTGTTAGAAACAGCTTCAAGTGGATCAAGAACAAGTTCAATCCCCCTCATGCTCCTTATGGTTTCTAGTTATTCTAATTATGTACATATGTAGTTTTGATTTCTACCTCTCAATCCATATATACATTTACATGCATTTCTATGCCTTTTCCATGTTTATGTTGGAGGACAGCAAGCTGAGCTTTTCTCTTTTTTTCTTTTTTCTTTCTTCATCTTCTTTTTAAACAAGCCATGAAACATGTAATAATTGTTCAAATATTAATAATAAAACATGTTCTATCAATTTTAATTTTTGGATCAAATAATTACGAGTTAAGTATTCAGATGAAATTAATTTTTTTATAACAAAAATTTGAAGTTAACTTTGTTTGTTAATTAATTCAAAATTTCTCTGTTTTTTCTTTTGTTTCTTTCCAACAGCCCAAGAGTTCTTTTTTTAAAATATTTTTATATAATCTATGTAAATTTTATTTATGGATTAGATAATTACAAACAGTATGATCATAAGGCAATATTAATCATCAATTGTTTTATATATATATATGTGTGTGTTCAGTATAAGCCAAAACCAACCTAATTAAACACACACAGATTAGGCTCCACCACCTGATATGGTTCTGTTAGGCAGACATAAACATAAACATATACCTAATCAACCCAACACAACAATTACACATGCCTTCCACATCCAATTCATTACATTTTATAACTTCATTGATTTACTTTATTTTTAATATTGTTAACACTATAAAATATTTTATACAACTAGAAAATTAATAATTGATTATGAAAATGATAACCTCAATTCTTATATAGCTTTGAGATTATGGTAAAAGATTCAGAAATCCACCAAATGCAAATAGGACTAAATTAGTAGATATTAACGGTGAGCAAAACCAATTGTAACTCGACAACTGAAAAGCCAAACTGATTATGGTTCGGTTTGGTTTTCAATTTGATTCGTTTTGATCAATTTATCAGTTTTGTATGGTTCGGTTTAAACCAAACTAGTTTATATCCATCCATCCTAAGATATATAAAATATATTCCTTCCATTCCACTTTACAAGTCATTCTAAAGTTTACGTCCTTCCATTCTCTAAATATAAATTATTTTAGTTTTAAAAAAATTTAAATATTAAATTTTGTCAAATCATTTTATTAGGTAATAAATATATATTTATTAATTTGATTCTATATTAATTATATTTTTTAATTTGTGTAAAACACGTTAAAAGGAATATATAATTAATGGAATGGATGGAGTAGAGTATTATATGGAGTATATGGAAATAAAGATTCAATCCTCATAAAGTTAAATTGACTGTACAAATTTTTTTTTTTTTTTTTTAACGAAGATATAGGTTTTGGAAATAAATGAACACATTGAATTATCAAGGAGGCTTGCTCTATGATTGTCAACCACGAACCACAAACGGAAATTAATATCATGAGTAGTATGGAGGGATTTGTAGAAGTCCCTTATGTGTACACGCCTAGGTAGAACTCCTTATTAACTATATTAGTATCAAATACCTATAAAACTAGTTGTTGTTTTTTTCTTTTTTCTTTTTTACGCAAAGAGACAATTCATTAAAAATCAAATCATACACGTACAATAGATGGTCAGACTGAGAGCCGGTGTCCGAACAACAGAAAGGACAACCCGGTTCGCTGACGGAAATAAACCTGCTACGATATAGTATCGAAACAAAGCTAATAAGGATCTGAATACCACAGACAAAATTCCAACATCAGATTTAACACTAAGGTCAGGAATACCCTATATAAAATCTGTGAAGGGACAAAACACATTTGAAACCCTATCCTTGAGCTTGTAGGAAGCTTTCTGAACCTCATGGCCACCATCAGTCGACTGAAAATGAAGATCCCAAGAACAGACCCGGAAATCTCGTATTAACCACATGTGGTTGCACGGAGGTACTGAAACCTGAGAAATAACAGCAAACATGTTGATGAGGGCGAGAAACCATTGAAGAGAGACCCGTTGAAGAGAGTATTGTTCCGTTTCCCCTTCCCACGATCTACTACCTTCCAAGAATCTGCCAGATCCGGCCAAAGACGACGATTCTCCCCTCAAAATCGAAGAGATCCCGAGTTCTTTCTAGCTCGTGCAACAACCCCCATCATCCTAAACCTCCCCATTAGACCGAGGAGAAGCAGATCCAATGGGCAGTTGTCGGAAAAAACCAAAGATGGAGTAGATCTGGGTAGGAGAGAACCCACTTAATAGAAAAAAGAGGGAGGAGTAGATCAAAGGCAAAAAAGAAAAACCCACACCAAGGGGCAAAGTCTAGAAAGAAGCGGGACTCTCTCTCACTAAAAAGTAAGGGCTGTTATGTAAAAGTAAATATATCCAGATTAAAACTAGTTGTTAGTCATTGATACCTAAGAGATTATATGAAGTAATACTCAGATGACTAAAGAGATTTTTCTAGTGCTTCCCATGAGACAAAAAGATAGTTAGAGCGAGGTCACTAGCGAATCCACCCTGATGATTGAATTAGTCATGTATAAGATAAATTATTAAGCAATTGAGATTAACTGTAGAGAATATATATGTACGTACATTGATTGTGGGATTTCTAGGAGTATTTATGTAACGACCCGGTCCGGAGTGGGTGGCGCTGGGGTAGAAGGCCTGAGCAAGGAGCGACCCTAAGGGATGGCGATGAGGGCGGGAATGAACTGAATCCCACATCGGAAATGGAGAGGGAGTGATTGGGGCTTATTAGTAAGATGTGAATCCAATACATGCAGATGCTTTTTAAAGCCGTGAGGCCCAAGGTGTTGGATTTTGACCAGAGCGGACAATATCTACATGGTATTAGATCAGGATGTTACAATTCTGTAACGACCCGGTCCGGACTGGGTGGCACCGGGGTAGAAGGCTTGTGCAAAGAGCGACCCTAAGGGATGGCGATGGGGGCAGGAATGAATTGAATCCCACATCGGAAATGGAGAGGGAGTGATTGGGGTTTATTAGTAAGATGTGAATCCAATACATGCAGACGCGTTTTAAAGCCGTGAGGCCTAAGGTGTTGGATTTGGACCAGAGCGGACAATATCTACATTGTATTGGACTAGGGTGTTACAATTTATTGGGAATCACTTATCCCTAGATTCATCGCAAGATAACTGTATATAATTTAGGCAACACATATCATGCTCGTTTTAGACTACCTTGATTCTAGGCCAATATAGCAAGCTATAGTATGATTCAGACTTGAAGTTTCTCCTATTGGTCCATGTGTTAGAGCAATGGATGTATTCCTGTTTAGTTGAATCTGACGGCTCCCAATGCTCCTAGCTGGCTAGGATGGAGACATGTGTACTGATACTAATTCACATGTTATAAGATGCCCCCTAGAGTCTAGAAGCTCTTATAGGGCTTCATTCATTTGGAAGCGTTCATAGGGCCCATTTACTCGTCTCTTTTGGGAGAAATGAGAATGATATTTTGATGTGTGTGATTCGTAAATTTCCCGTGGTGGATTGTTACACGGGATGACATAATATAGTTGCAAGTAGGCATGCAACCACCTCTCGAATACGCATGATTATGGTCGCTCTCTTGACTACACTTGAAGCTTGACATGTTGTAGGTGCCGCGGCCTCGCCCGGAAGACCCGGGGGTGGACACCGTTGACGACAGATGCTGTGATTGGCGCCGAAAGCAACCAATCGCGGAATCAAGCTGCTCGGCAGGACTGGAGCTCGGAGTATGGAAGAGTCGCCACCCAGGAATGGGAAATGAACACCGATCCCTTGCGGGAGATCGGTGAAGGTTCGGGAAATTGGGTACGAGCCGAGAAGGCTAGCTCCTTTTCGGAGAAAGGCTACTAGGCACCCCAACATCGCCCGGTTCTGAACCACCGGCCTCCTACTTAGCATCTTAGGCGCTAACGGACTAATCGTATATCTCTTTAAGTTTAAAATTCATTTGAAACCTTTTCTATTTCGTTTTTGAAAACCATTTTAAGCATATATTATTGAAAGTCATTTTAATAAAGAATCACCCATTTGCATAAATTTAGAGTATGTAGAAGAATGGGGGAGGTAGAAGAATTGATTAATTACAACATGAAATATACTTTAAGCTATACATTAAGTCTAAACTAATCTTCACTCCCCAAAGAACAACTTATTTACATGGTTCGTGCCTTGATCGTCGTTGGAACGATTTAGGCACGTTTCAAAACCCCGTTGATTTACTTGCTTCTCACTCGAATCGTCGTTGGAACGATTCGAGTGCTCGAAAATGTGGAAAATACACATTCAACCGAAAACGTGATTACGCATACAAGTCCATTTATTTTTGTACAAAAACCGTTTAAACCGTAAAAAATGATTCAAAACTCTATTATTTACAAAAAACGCTTTTAGTTACAAGGCTCGCTTAATCCGTCGTTGGAACGGATTAAGGTTTCAAAACAGGCCATTTAGAAAACCATTTGGAACAAAAAGAAGTTGAAAACTCTTATTTACATTTTGAAAGCCTCCAAATACCTTTAATTTACATAATCAAATTGAAATCCTTTTTGTGGCTTGTTTTTCCCATTTTCCTTTTTGTGGCTTGTTTTTCCCATTTTCCCATTTTCTCATTTTCCGGTGTGTGTGTTGGACCTCTCCAAAATCTCCTTCCT
The DNA here is from genome assembly GCF_963576675.1 of Euphorbia lathyris. NCBI lineage: Eukaryota > Viridiplantae > Streptophyta > Magnoliopsida > Malpighiales > Euphorbiaceae > Euphorbia > Euphorbia lathyris. Next base: position 28,886,728 of record NC_088916.1, on the reverse strand, counting down.
GAGGATTTCGTACATCTCTTTCTTGCTGATGGGTTTATCTTCATCCTCTTCTTTCAGCTTGTTTCTGTCACCATGTTTCCCGTGAAAGGATCACCTCCTACTTTTACTCATTTCCTCTAAATGATGTTTGGGCTTGTTTTGGGGATTTTTTGTATCTTTCCTTTTGTTAGGCTTCTTGATTTGGAATATCTTCTTGTTGGTGACGGGCTTCAGGTGTACCTCATGAGTGTTTGTGTTAATTGATGGCTGGATTCTGCTATATTGTTGAGATTGTTTTGCATATTCTCTTCAGTGTTTCTTAATTTTTCTTTAAGGTCTTCCATCTCTAACGCGTGCGCGACATTATGTCATCTATCTCCTTTTCACTCCCAAGTTCTGGCAAAATTGTTGAGACACTTCATCCACCAGTCACTGGTACTAAGGTTCCAGCTGCGATTGGTGTCTAGACTCATGAGTGGATTCTACTCTATTTTCTCTGTGCAATTATGATTGGATGCGATTTTCTTTTGCCATTGCTGAATTTTATGAATTTTACGTGTTTTGTTCGGGCTTCACATTCACCGCACCAAAGATAACTGTGTATCTAAATTTGTGACTGGGAGTCTGAATGTCTTGCCGAGCCTTCCGGTGTCAACCTGTAAAAAATAACCTAAGGTCTGAGAGGGATTGGAGTCCGGTGAACCCTCTCTGATGCCTAATCAATAGGTGCTTTGAAAGAGCTGAAGAGTAAGGACTAGTTGTAAGATCCAAAGGTCCATGGTAGTCTTTGGTAGATCCGAAGGTTCCAATTACAACATGTGACAGTTGATCGAAAGGTTTCTAAAACGCCACATACAATATCAAGAAGAGAATCAAATGATGTCACATGTTGATATGGGAAAGTTGAGAAATGGAGTATTGTGATAAGATATCCCTATTAAAGCCCAGCAATTGTTATCATAACTACTTCTTCTCTAATTGATTATGATACTTAGATTCATATTTAATCATTTGTTGGATAAAGAAAGATTGTTAGTTTTAATAAAAATAAATATAATCTTCTGACCCTCTCTCTAATTCCTATAATTATTATGTTGTAAGTTGCAACTAATCGATTCGAGAAATCGAATCTCAGTAATAATATAATCTATCATATTTCTGGTTAGTTGAAGTTGATGTTTTTGTTTATATTGTTTTCAATAAATTAAACACTTTATTATTTGCTACCTCTATATTTACACATAGTTTTTGTATATTAAGCTATGCCATTACATCATTTACAATGTTTGCACGCAAACTTTTATTTTAAAGGTTTCATATTTTGTATGAAATTTTTTGAGTTACATGTCTACTTTAAAAAATTAAAAACTCATTTATATTTTCAAAATCTTATCCAATAGTTGATATTACTCAAATATTAGTACTCTCTCCGTCCTACGAATATAGATACAAATTCATCTTTTTTTAATGTCCCATAAAATAGACATATAACCAACTTTAGTTTATTAATTTACTAATATACCCCTTAATTATGAAGCTTAAATAAAAGGGTAAAGTTCAAATAAAACCCATGTGGTTTCACTAATTTTCAGATAAAGGACTGGTTTACGTTTTGTCAAAACGAGGACGGAGGTTTTCAACTTTAGCAAAATAAGGACTTTTTCGATTGATACTATTAAAATCACCCTTAACAACTTCAAAAATGACATATTTTAAGAACTAATAATATTCTAAGCAACTTTAATTCTTCAACTTTTTTATTTCGAGATTATTTAGATAACGTTTGGTAAAGAGAGAGAAAGTTAATGTTTAGAGAGAGAAAGTTCTAAAAAAGATGATTTTCTAAAATCGAAAATGTAGTTCCATAGAAAATATGACATTGAACAACTTTAATTCTTGAAAATTTTCATTTTCAGGTCGTTAAAGATAGTTTTAATAGCATTATTAAAAGTGTGAAACCTCAGTCCTCGTTTTGACAAAAAGTAAACCACAATCCTTTATCTGAAAATTAGTGAAACCACAAGGGTTTTATTTGAACTTTCCCCTAAATAAAATGAATAATTATTTTGATATTAGGAAATTTACATTTCCAATACATTAAAATTAAATACCTTTAATATTAACCTTGACTTTATCTAACATGCATTTAATCACATGCTCATTCAAAGCATCCTGAAGCTTAGATTTAATAAACCTAGATCTAACGGTGAATGAGCAAATTCTACATGCTCATTAAGGTGCATGTGATCAAGACCGATACGCATACACCTACAAAAAATTCTATTGGAGCATATTTTTCTTTTTATAGAAATAAGGTTTATATATTGGGATTAACAATATGTTATTAACATAGGAGTATTTTGAGTTACAAGAAGAAAAGGGTAAATTAGTCAAAATAGAATAATATGTATTATTTTAATAAAATTAACTAATTTTTCTTGTTCAGTGTGCATACACTTTCATGTCTATATTCGTGTGGGACGGAGGGAGTAACTCTTAATCAGTTCATCTCAGATTGACAACACTAAATTAATTACACTTAATTAAATGACTCTTATAGTTAGTTCATCTTGAATTAGGGTATGTTTGGTTCAGTTGTTAGCTAATAAATATTGTGGTTCATGTTAGCTGTTTGCAGCTGTTTGCTGTTTGTTATTAGTTTTTTAATTATTAGTGTTTGGTAATTATATTGAACTGTTGTTGTTCGGATTTAAAATGTCTAATATGGACATGTTTTAAATTAATTAACAAAGAAATTATAAAAGGGATAAGGTGAAAAAAAGCTCATAACATTTACAACTAGGAGCACTTTTACTCTACACGTCCAAAATGGTGCAATTTTATCCATAATTTTGGCATCTAAGAGTAATTTTACCTCTAAAATTGGCAAGTTGAGTCAATTTTAGACATTATTATAAAGCGCAGATATTTTATTTCTTATTCTACACTAATTGCACATATCAGTTAGTTCTAAAAAAGGAATTTCATATTTTTTGTGATTTAATAATAAAATTGAAAATTAATATTTATAAATTCAGCGAAATATTTGAAATTTTTTTGTCCAACGCAACAAAACTTTGTTCTTCCAGTAATTATATTGTAGAAATATAAATAATGTTAAAGAATAATTATATTTTGTGGAAATAATAAGGATAATTTTGTCAATAACAAATAACTATAAATAGTTGTTTATGAAAAGCTCCAAACAGGAGCTTTTCGTGAAAAGCTTCAAAATGCTGACATTTCTATAAAAAATGCTAAACGATGCGGTTATATAAACCTAACCGAACACTGTATTTCCTGCGGTTTGGAGTAAAACGCTAAACACTCCAAAAAGCTGAAACAAACACTCCCTTCATCTCTTTTTATTATTATTATTGTATGTTGCATTAATCTCTTTTAGATCAAGTTACTCGAGCTCTCAAAATACAAAAACTAGGGTAGAGCAACAATTAGTTATAACATATTAATCAAACGAAAAAAACCTTTTTGGTTCAAATATTTTTCTAATTCGGTTCATTTCGATTTTAATTTTAAGTAAAATTTTGGTTCAGTTTTTTGTTCGGTTCCAATTATAAAAGAATTAAATTAAACGAACCAATCCAATTTTAGAACTTATATAATTTTGCTCATATTTTATTGGTTTTAGTTATAAATTTTAATATATTTTATGTGTACTAGAAAATATTAGTTTGTTAATTGAATTATTTTTTTCTTAACATAAATAAAAGTGAAAAATAAATAATAAAGCAATTTTATTTGTGTTGGGTTATTTACAAATTTTCTATCGGTTTGGTTCCGTTTTTTAAAATATACACTATTTTTGTTCATTTAATTTTCAATTAAATTCGGTTAGAGTGCGTTTATCTCAAACAACTTTTAGTAGGTGTGGTAACATTTTTCAAATAACAATTGGTGACTTTTAAAATGCCTAAAATTTGTAATTGAGTAGAAAGGGTCTTTAATCGCTTAAATTAGGTCTCAGATTCGTTTCTTAATGTATACATAAAATCTTAATTGGAAGAATGCTTTTCTAAATGGAGCTTTTTTTTTTGTTTTTGATAAGTTAAATGGAGCTTTTAAATAAGAAGTATACATTGGATCCTCCGAGAACAAATTGTGATGACAAAGTGTGCAAACCAAATAAAACTTTGTATGGATTGAAACAGTTCCCTCTATCTTGCTTTGGAAGATTCTTTTGTTGTAGTGAAAAATTTAGGTAAGGATAGGTCTACCCACCCCCAATGTTAGGGCAAACCACACTTATTTTATATATTGATGACACGGTCATTACAGGGAATGAATTCAACTGAAGTTATTTCACTTCAAAAATACTTGGCAACTGAATTAGAATTGGAAGATCTTGGTCAACTAAAATACTTCTTAGGCATTAAAATTGCAAGATTAGCCAAAAGTTTAATCCAACAGAAGTATGTGTTAGATTTATCTGTTGAAACATGCATGCTAGATCAAATACTTTTCCATAAATATATAAAAAAAAATTCATATGTTTTGTAAGTTTCAATTCTACCGCGTATAATCGAAAGATCAATTTCGCTCTCTATTATTATTCTATCTAAATTGGTTCACATTTTATTAATTTTAATATGTAATGAGTAAATGTTACCAAAACCTAGATCAAATACCAACATTTTAAATATACCAAATGACTAAATAATGCTACCTGCCTTTATTATAACTAATACTACCTACCAGTACCAACTAGAGGTACCATAATTTAAACTTTTATTAATGCGTCCTTATATTTTCTTTATACATTTTTGGTATGATGATAAATTAATTCTTTTGAAGGTTGAAAATAGTAAGAAACAAATATATTATAAAAAAATGACAAAATGTGAGGATACAGTATGAGATTATAATAACAAACTCAAAAACAAAGGTGCATGGTTAAGTGCGGAACTACAGGGTCACTAAGAGTCTGTCCATTCCCGACTCCATAAGAAAATAACGAAAAATTAGATTTACTGATGGAAATTTCTATCGCTAAACATAAGTACGGATTCTTCCGTGACTGATTAATCTCAAAAATTGTGTTTTCTTACTAAATTTTTATCCGCTGACCCTCCCAACTTTGGTTCTGTACCGCCACTCACTGGGCATGTTTGCCTTAGTTTTCAATGGCATAGAGTTGTAAATGCTGAGTTTGATTTAGTTTTCTGAATTCTCTAGTGGAAGCAGACCTATGCATTTTATTTAAGTTGTACAAGCTCTGATTACTGTACTTATTGCTGCTGCTGCTTTTATTATAGCCTGGTAATGGAGGCAGCCCTTGTGTTTTTGGAGACATTTTTTGCTTCCACGTTGGAACCGGCGACAATTCAGCCCGCGCGGAGGAGCTGCTCCCACTACTGCTACCTCCTGCTGATTCTTGGCTTTTTGGCTTTTCAACGTTTTCCGCCTCCTGAAATCAGTACTAGTTCATTATATATGACTGAATTTGTAAGATTACAAGTGCAACAAGATGAAGGTGAAGGATTCATTCATACCTTTTCAGAGTTTGTTGAATCTGCTATTGGTTTTTCAGCTAATACATCTTTACTTCTTTGCTCACGATATGTTCGAGACCTTCGTTTCATTTTAGAATTATTTCTGTGGCTGCAAGATCAAACCACAAAACTTAATTCTTGCAATAAATGTTAGTGTTACACTAGTTGTCATTGTCAAGGACATTACATTCTGAGTTGATTAGCTTGGGCAATCTCGTCTTCCTCTCGCAAAATAACCGGTAAACCTGACAGGTCGCATGGTAAAGGGCTTATGTAAAAGAACTGCATAAACAAAGAATTAATCCACCAAACTGAATTGAGCAAAACAAGAGACAAGATATGTTATTTATGGTGATACTTACTTCACTCTGAAGAGCTGAAGATGCAGAGCCACGGTATGCAGGATCTAGAGCAAGAAGAGTAGTCAATAGACCCAAAGATGATTCAGGAAACTCCCCAAAAGCTTCAAAAAGACTAGGTTTGTATTGTTTTGGAGGCCGGAATGTAGTAGATAACTTCAATTTTTTCCAGTAATCTTCTGAGGGTGTGCCACACAGTTTAAAAATCCTATGTAGCTGTTCAACCTGAAGGAATGTTCATATGAAACTTAGTTATTTAGTATTTGAGATCTCATCAACAACAGAAACCGAATTAACCGAATTGAATTGAGTTTACCTCAGTTCTTCCAGGCATGATTGGCCTGGCAGCAAGCATTTCAGCCAGAAGGCATCCAGCACTCCAAAGATCAATCCCTACTCCATAATTAGTAGAACCCAACAAAAGTTCAGGAGCTCTATACCAAAGTGTCACAACCCGGCTTGTAAGAGGACGCTTAGGATTATAATAGTTTGCAAGTCCAAAATCAGCAATCTTTAGCATACCCTTTTTATCAATCAACAAATTAGACCCTTTAATGTCTCTATGAAGAATTCCCCTCTCGTGACAGTGCTGCAGACCTGAAAGCAATTGCTGCATATAGCACTTCACCTGAAACCAAAGATAATAAGCATTCAAACCATGTAATCGAAACCAGAGAATATTGTGTATGAATCTACTACCTGTGGTTCAGTAAGCCTTGCTTCTGGATTGTTAATGATGGATGATAAATCAGACTGCATAAAATCAAAAACAAGATAAAGACTATACTGCATTCTGGATGTAGCTAATCCTTCAAGCTTTAACACATTTGGATGATCCAATTCCTGTAATATAGTTATCTCTCTGGCCATAAATTTGACGCTCTCAGGTTGTGATGTGTCAAACTTGACCTTCTTGAGGGCAACAATTTTCCCTGTATCCCTATCTCTAGCTTTATAAACATTGCTGTAAGTACCCTGCCCTGCCTATATATGATAATTTAGTGAAGCTGACCCTAATGAAAAAGGAAAGAACTTTGCAATTTATTATATACTGACCTTGTCAATCTTATCATAGTTTTCAGCACTTTTTGGAACCAAATTGGCCAAAACCTCAGCGGGAACATTATCAGTAAGCCACTTAGGCCAGCCATTGACTACCTCTACTGCATCAATCTCCAAAGGTGAATCTTTTTTACCAACACCAATTTGATCGCTTAACTTCCTGGGAGGTGGATCGGAGTTATTCTTTCTACTACCCAAGTAGTTTTGGGCATTAGACCTTCTATGGCCTGCAAGAGCTCCTTTTGGGACATACCCATTTTCCATTTTGAGCTTGTGCAAGCGATTTGGGGATGAATTTGTTGAAGAATTGCTTTGTGCACAACCCATGGTATGGTTTAAAGCGGGAATGAGTCCAGAGAGACCAGTTTTGGTGTTTTTAGAGGATGGATGAGTAATGCTTCTTTATTGAACATGAGAGAAAAGACAGTAGGACAAGTGTTCAAGTTCGAGAGAGACAGAGAGGAAGAAAAAAATAAGAAAAGAAAAAAGAAAATGCCGGCCTCGGCCAGCCGGCAATTATGCTTTTGGAATATTAGCATTAGCGTATCGAGAGAAACGGAGTGAAAATCTTTGAAATTCTACTCTTTGTGGTTTTCGATACTAGTAAAAGTTTGATGACTTTACCCAGTATGCATACAAAAAACACATTCTTTCCTCAATCTGGTATGGCGGGAATTTTCTCAAGGATTTTGCCACGTAAGGGGACCCAATTCGTAAAGTTTTGGTTTAGATGGATGGTGGGCCTAAACCTGATTCAGTATCATATTTTGTCGGGTTCCTTCGTACCTACCAGTCTAGGGTTTTATGCTTTTCTCTCAATCTTAATCCAAGCAAAATCTCGATTGATACCCTGAATTGAAGCTGAGCAGGAGGAGTTTGCTTCGTCTCTCTTAGCTAGGTAGGGTTTCGAGCTCTTCATCTTTAAGGTTTTTTCTTATCTTTTGCTTTCTATCAATTTCAAGTTCCAAGGAAAACTGCAGGATTAACTTTTCAATTCGCTCACTGGAGTGGAGACATCACTTATTAGTTTAGTTTTCTCGAAAAATTCATCGTATTTCTTCAAATTGGATCTTTTTATTTGTGTTTGTTTTCCTTGACTGTGTGGAAAAATCTAAATTTGATAATAACTGCATCTTTCTCTACTCCTGTTAGGTTATCTATATGTGTAGCGATAGAATGCCATTGTAAGAAAACAGAGGCTTTGAGATCCCTGTAAAACTCTTTAGACACAAAATGAAGTTTTTGAAACCATTAGACACAAATGTGTTGTGCAAATACCACTTTTTGTATTTCAAAGTGTTTGATTGGATTGGATGTAACACATTGAGTCAAGATAATCTTTGTTTTTGCTAGTTATACCATTTGCAGTTGTGGGATAAGATGCGAAATTGATAAAGGTACCAAATGTTCCATGCCAATAGGGATTCTGTCTCCGTAAATCGACACCCTTAACTAGCATGATACTTGTGTAGACAGACTGTAGTAGAAGTTCCATCATCTTGATATAGAGTCTGTTACTGATGACAGTAGATGTGCCGGTATGAGCCATGGGAAGACGATTTAGCGGACGGAGATGAACGTAGAGGAGGAAATGGGAGATGGGAAACACAAATGGCGAGGTTGGAGGCAAGGATTGCAAATGTAGAAGCTAGGGTTGAAAGACTTGAGGCAAGGATGTTGTATTTGCACAAGGGAATGCGCTTAGTTTGTGGCTTGTTTTTTGTTACTCTTGTCTATGCTATTTGGAAATGAATATCACATTTTCTTTGCATAATCTAACACCAAATCTCATTCTTTTGTATCTTACCCACACATTTGTAAATATAAAATAAGTTGACAAATCAAAACAACTTCTTTTATTTGCAATGCTATGTACCCTTGAGTTATATGGCTTTACAACAAAGAATGTTTATTATATGGCTTAAGTACTCAGTTGAAACACTTTTACACCTTAAGGCTATGTTTATTATCAAGGAAACAAGGGAAATCATGAATATTTCAAAGGATTGAATATAGATACATAATACATGCATTAGAGGTGCTATGACATATGAGTTCTTTTACATAAAAATTTAAAAATTAGCCATACAGACATTTTGAGGTGTCATGCCATGTCAGTTTGTATGATCGACTCATTCCTATAGATTGGCGTTAGCATTGTAAATAAGTCAAACTGCTCATGAGCATGTCGGCGTTCGGTTCGATAAATTCGGTTTGATTTATAAACGAGCCGAGTATAAACAAGATCAAACCCAGCTTGAAAGTAGGTTCAGTGATAGATTAATAAACAAGCTCATGAACAAGTTTGATTACAATATTCATGAATAGACTCATGAACAAGCTAGATTTGGATTTTTTAATAATAATATTACTATTATTCTTAGAGGGGAGAAATGTAAAACTAAATAGTTTTGTATGGAACTTTAGTTTTGTAGGTTTTAAAATTACATAATATTTATTATTTTATTAGGTTATTTAAATTGATGAGCTCGTTCAAGAACATAATAAATGAACATTAAACGAACTATTCGTGAACATATTGTTTATTTGTTTACGAACTTTGCTCTTAAGCTTGCTTATGAACATTATTAATGAGTTGTTCAAGAGCAAGATTCATGAACAAAATTAACGGGTTGATCACGAATAAAGTTCATAAAGAAAATTGACGAGTTGCTTGTGAACTGCTCATAAATAGAATTTTGAACTCAAACCGAGCTTGTGAATTTTCTATCAAGCCGATAATTAATGAGTTGCTTGAGAGCAAAACTCATAAATAGAAGCTAAGAATTAATGAGTTGCTCGCAAGCAAAGTCATAAAAAGAATTAATGAGCTGCTCACGAGCAAAACTCGTGAACAAAATGTTAGAACAAAAGTAAAGGACTAGATTGAATAAAATTTATTTGTATGAAAACTAAAAAATTTACAACCCACTACTTAATGCTATTTATATTATTATTAGCTCACACTCACCACTTAATTAATTTCTCACTATTCTCCTCACACTTTATTTCTATTCTGATTTGTATGTGCTCTCGCTTATCTTGCAAAAACAAACCAACCTCCTATTTATAGTGATAGTGTGTCGGTTGACACTATCACATGAACCGCAAAAATTATGTGGTTCTTTTATTATTTTTATTATTATTATTATTATTATTATTATGCACCGCAAAAATTATGTGGTTCTATTATTATTATTATTATTATTATTATTATGCATCTTCTAGATGCAATTATTGATGTAAATATCTTATTAGCTTTTCTCTAGATTTTTCTATCAAATTGTAGATTTGTATTTTGGTCCACAACCAAAGTCGGTGGTGGACTTTCAATACAAAATAACCAAAGTCGGTGGTGGACTTTCAATACAAAATAAACGAGCTGCTCCCGAATAGGATTTTGAGCTTCAAGCTTGTTAATTTTCTATCAAACCAAGCATCAACAAGTCAAAGTTTGGTTCGATTATAATCCTAATTGTCATTGAATGAATGAGAATATAATCTGTTGAGAATTAATTGAGTAGTTCAACTTCATAAGCCTGTTTGTGTCCCAGAAAGGCACATTACAGTTACAGAGGATGTTCAATTCTCTGTTTTTGACTAACACTTTGAGCAACCTCAACCTGCTTGAACACAATTGTCTGGAACAGATACTTTTCGACATTATGCATTTAATTTTAGTTTCCTTTCAAGACTCGAAATTTCATTTAATTATAATTGAATAATAATCTTTTTTTGTCATCACCAAAAAAACACTTGGATTCAACCCTCACTAACAGTAGGAATATGAAGATCAACTGAATTGCAGGTGCTGCCCGTTGCACAAAAGGATTCATAACAACTTTCTCAGATACTATACAAAAAGTTAATTTAGCCCTTTTAACTTGTCTTACAGGATCAATATCAATGATCCCATATGATTATACTTCGAGCATAACACGTGTCAACATATAATTCGTGAGTTTGGACTGGTTTGACCCAAGTTAAAAACCAAATAGCAAATTAACTCTTTATCCCTCCAATGCCATTTAAAATATACTTGCATGGATGACATAAAACATTTTTCTCTTGTGTTAAGGAGGGGTTTTTTGAAGCTCATAGTCCAAAATGCAGTTGTATTCTTCAAAATATGGAACAGTGTATAAATAACAATAGAAGAAACAAGTTGTTGGATATGATACAGCAATTACAGAAAATTAAAATGTATTGTTGCCTTTAAAAATGCACAAAACCAAAAAAAAAAAAAAAAAAGTAAGTATTTTAGCCGGTGGAGAGAAAGAGTTGAATCATTCTAGATCAAGTATCCCGAAATTGGAGAGAAGGATTTTTACTTGATCAACAAAGTCTGATCCTGTTGCATACTCTGTTAGCATCCCAACAGCAAACCCAAACATTGCCCATCTGTTCAAATAAACAATCATAACCATAAATGCCAGGTTATTACTATGGTCAACTTTATGCAACTAATGATGCCTTTAAATGTAGGCTAAGAGACTCAAATCAGCATCCAAGACTCTTTCTTTCCTTAATTCTAAGGAGGAAGATGAAAGAAATGCAAATAACGCATTCACCAAAGTGCATCTTCTAGACAGTGCCATATGCCTATATATGTGGTTTGAGTTCTGATATCTGAAACATCTATCCTATCCTATCCTTAAAAGGCATGTACACTCAGTCAGAAACAGTAATTGAAGGACTAAATCACTCAATCTGATAAAAAAAAGAAGCAAAGATGACATAATCAAAGGACATCCATAACCAAGACAATGCTCTCCAACACGGAAGGTATCTTAGAACCCTAGTCTTCAATATATACCCAGAACCCTTTTTCCTATCTCATTGCCCAGACTTCGCCAATAAAGTGAGTCTGTTGGGACCTCTGGTATCACTCACCTTATTTTCTGTCTTACCGGATTGATAGCCCCTTGTCAATCACAGGCCATTACTCATCCCAAGGACCAAGCTCTAACATAGACTTTTCCATCAACAAAAGAGTTTAACCATACAAATGACTCATAACACCGCCACATAATATTTAAATGACTCAACAGAAAAGGATCCAAACTAATTGGAAGCTTCAACCTTCTACTCCAAATAGGTATGCATTACAAATTCCCAAAAAGGAAGGAATGCTTCCAATACTTAATTTATCTTCTAAAATGTAAGCTAGACCTCACTTTGAATAACAGTTGTCGAATAGAAGAAGCAATATCAGGTCAAGTTTCTATTTCACTTTCATATCATTATGGGATTTCAATGAGCTTTAATCAATTATCATGTTGTAACAATACATTTCTGTCAAATGTATGCATCATTGAAACAAAAATTCTTAACTCATCCAAGTAATTTTTAGAACGCCTGTTCCTAAAAGCTGAATAGGCATTCATTGTCCAAGTATGAACAGGCAAAATTAAACAGCACTGCTCTGCAAATTTCAGTTGGAAATGGCTAAGAAATCACAATAAGCAAGATTTGTAAAAGTTCTCTCCTATAATTCCGTGAATCAAATACAATATCAGTAACCCTCTATATCCTCAATAAATTCAATACCCAGAATAGAACTAAGATGAGAATCTACTTTTCCACAAATACCCAGATAAAAAGATAAAAAACTTGTAGTGAAGAGGGTAGCATAATATACCTTCCATTAGAAATCTCATTCTTGGCAATGAAGCCAAAGAAAGGACCTTGATTAACCTGCTCAAGTTTCTTTTGCTTAAAAAACTCTTGAAGCTCCTTAGCCTTTTGCCTCTGAAACTCTAAAGTGACAGCAGTTTTAGTGTCCACAAGCAGTTGAGCAGCAGGCTTAGGAGGTGGAGGAGAAGAAGGAGAAAAAGGGGGAACAGGCTTCAAAGGAGGAGATGGGGATGGGGATGGGGGAGAGGGAGCAACAGGTCTCCTTATAGGGCCTTCAGACTGAGAGCTCCTGATAGTAACAGTACAAGGCTTAGTGGTGGAAGAGAATCTGAAACAAGAAGAGGTTGAGGTTGATGACGAAGATGAAGATGGAGATGAAGAAGATAATAATGATGATGATGGGTTTGGAATTTTGATATATGGCATTGAGGTTGCAACTGACATCTTGCTCCTTCTCTTTACAAAATCCAATCTTTTTCTTTTCTGGAAAGTATGGATGAGTGGAGCGTTCTTCTTGCTTTGTTCTATCAGGAGGACTCAGAAGAGAAGAGGGGTGTGTGGATATGGTGTAGCCAAGTCTCAACAGGTGGCATTAGTTGCCTTTCTTCCACCCACAGCCTCTCAAACTCTAATTTATATACACGGATTTCTTTAATTAATCGATCATTTTTACATGTTAAGCTTGAAATTTTAAAATTTGCCTATTAGGTAAATTCAATTTTATCTATTCCAATTTATTGTAGGAAAAAGAAAAGAACCGGGCGTTCTTTTTTATTTTACAAAGTAAATAAAGAAATTTATTTACAAAATTAACAAATAAATTTTTTTATAGTCACTGTTGTCGACGGTGGATACACTTGTGAATAAAAAAAAAACAAATAAATTTTTTTATTAACTAACTTATCATCAAGTTAAACATAGTCCAACATATCATGTCATCTAACTACATTGTATTATTAGTCAAATTTTTTTTTTTTTTTACTAATTTTATGAAACATATGTCTGCTTTTGTATATAAAAAAAAAACCGCATTCATCTATTTAACATGAATTGTTTGTAATTATTTTTAATGGTAATGCTTTTATTCGTCACATAGGTAGATGTAAAATTAATTTATGATTGTTTTATGGGGTAAATTTACCTTTTTACACACCAAAATATTGCATTTATGCTATTAGACAATGTAAGAGATTTTTTCTTTTTTTTAAAAAAAAGTAAGCATAAAATATTTATAGTGTTTGAATTAAGATATACTTTCTAATTAGTGGAATAAGTTAATATATCCAACTTTATCAATTATGAATCAGAAAGTGATTTAAACAAAGCGTTAGGTAGAAAAATATGAGCTTCGTCAAGGGTCATTTGCTTGTATTTCCAACAATAATAAATTATGAAACAAGATTTCCAAAAAGCCATAATAAGTTTTTAAGTGCGAGTTAAAATCTATCACTGTCTCGTATAGATACAGGTCAGAAAATAACAATCATATTAGTTCTCTTGCATAAAACTTGAGAGAAAGCAAAGGCAAAACACTTGTCTAGTACAGAATTTCCAATACACAAACAAAATAGGAGGATATAAAAAAAAAAGGACAAATGGGACCAGAAAGAAACACAGCAAACTAACAGAGATCAAACAGGAAGTGTCCTGTCCTGCAACCATAACAACAACAGAAGGTTTTCCTGAAATGGATATGAAATGTATCTTTTATATTAATGACATCAACTGAGAAAATACTATAGCACATTACTCATGATTGAAAAATAAAAGCAATCACAACTAACAAAACAATTGAACAAAAACAAAATTGAAATCATCATCAATTTAATATAGACACAAATTATCAGAGTCCAACGAGGAAGCAGGCCAAGGATACAGCTTCTTTCTTTCTATACTTTTCTTTTCCTCTACCCATAAATCAGTTGATCCGGGTGAAAGCAGATAACCTCTGTTAGACAGACTCAATGCCAATTTCGATGTCCCATCATCAGTTTCCACCATACCTTGGCCCATTATATGTTCTTTTGCTCATAAAAATTCATCACATAATCACACACGAACAAGTTTTTTCGGTTCCATTCTCGAATTCATCGTCCGATCCCGTTGTTTCACTGCCACAGGGTCAGATTTCAATTTCAGCACCATAATATATTCACAAGCAATTCAAACTTTATTAAAACTTCTCTTTTTACCTAAAAATGGAAAATGATCTAGTCTCAAGTAAGAGACTTCTACTCAAAACACAGACTATGGTGAGATTGCAGGATGCAAGCTGACATTGATGTTTTACGTATGATTGGAAGCAGTCAATCTTTCAAACATGACCACAAAATTTTCAAACCACATTTCACTAGAAAAACAAAGAATTGCTAATGATGCACAAAATTTACTTTCCAGCTTGAACTGATTATTAAATAGAAGGCCTGAGACACCAGCTCCATGGTGAATGAAGAATACAGCACCTGGGCAATGCCCTGAGATATTCCTATTAGAACAAGAAAACACATTCCAATTTAGAAGTTCTAACAGATCCCAGGATATTATCAAACCTCTAAAGCATCCTCAAACTCTAACATTGCTTCTCAAATTCATCCTATAATGTACAGGCTAATAACTTATTCTAAAATATGTATAATAATAACTAACCGGTAAGAATCAAGCCAAAACTGAAAAATACTCAAGACCTTTGGCTCAAGCAGTAGAAAAGTATTTGACGATTGCCCCTAGTTATACAAAACAAGGGCATCCATAAAACTCAAAACATACATTGAACAGATCAAATTTTCAAGTATGAGTGTTAGTGAATAATTCTTCCAGTGTCACGATAATTAACTTAGAAACTCTTAGGAGTTCACACCTAAAGACATACTCAATATGTCACATGCAATACCATGGTAAGTTAGGTTGTAAACAAAAATGTGCATCCACCATTTTATTGCTGGTAGAAGGGCAAAGGCCCTGTAGTATCCATTCTTACAAAATATTCTATTAGGCAGGACATTTAAGATATTGTTAAACAGATATTATATTCTCTATTGTTATGTACAGTAACCAACATTTAAGTTACTGTTGAAGTCACAAGCAAAAAAGAAAAATAAAAGACCAGGGTTAATTACAATTAGTAATTTTGTTTATTTCTCGTATTTCAAGGACTTGTCATACAGCACGTTAGATTAACTTTACAGCTTCGGATATATGAGCTATTAAGGGAAGCCTATCTATCATATTCAGAAATGAATGGTCACACAATGGCTAATCATCAAAGTTTTTGTCCTACTCCCCAATAAGCTCGATGCATTTGATGTATGAAAAACAAGTCTATAATAGTTGATGCACTGTGTTACAGAATGTACACAGCTCCGCATAGCTGTTAGAGTTTCTATATAGCTTAATCATAGGCCTAACTATTTAACCTTCCTAGTTTACATGACTTTACTAGTATAATACAGATGTATTTTCTTTTGAAGGGAGTATCAAATTATTCCCCATTCATCTAGTTTCACACAATGAAAGAAATCTGACATGGACGCACTATGCAGTCTTCCAAATTAGCAACAAATGCACTGTAACTGACATTAATTTCCAGCTAGATATCCAATATACACTTTAAATTGGCCTTGTCCCTGAGAAAATTGATGAAGTATTGTGCTAGTGATTTTGAACATGATGAGACACAATCAAGAAGCAAGGAAAAGACAAAATATTATGACAAAACCACAACCAAAACAATAAACAGATGCAAGAAAAAGGTGAAACTTAGCTGTAAAAAATAAAATGTTTGCTTTGCAAGTGGAAGTTTCTATTTGTATTCATAAATAACAAAGAAGAAACAGAATCATGTTCAGGCTGAAGTTCCAGAGTATTGAGCAGAGATTGCCAATACCAACATAACTCATAATTATGCTGTCCCTGTATCTCAAGTATTCATTGTATATGAACTCATGGTAAGGTATGTCTCTTATGCCCATCCCTTACACATGCATATTGTCTTTGTAACAACTATCATGATTTTACTACATTTCGGTGAGGAACCTATAAGGAGAAAAATCTGACATGCATGAAACCAATAATTTCACTAAGTTCAACTATGTTGATGTGCTTCACAGGAAACACCTAAAATTTTCCAATTACAAATTCAGAAGATCTAAAATCAACATTATTAGCAAACTTAGCATTATTAGCAGGCCTAGTAGTGCGCAAAAAAGCCTCAATGGAGCAGAGCTGTGCTCTACATTCTCGTCTATGGATAAAAGTTGATGAACAAGAACAAAACCCAACCAATCTATAATGTGATATCTTAATTAAACAGCCAAGGATGCACTAAGAGGAACCATTTGACCACATAGAAAACTAATGACAGGGTGAAAATTCTTATGCAGATGAAAACCTAAAAATAAGAAGGATTTTGATGTTATCATGTTTGCATATTGAACTCATTCCCATGATACATGCACAAAAAGCAGACCAATGAAAGGAACACCAAAACATAACTCTTGAAATGATAAAAAAAATATGATTTAAACTTGAATGAACTGCTCCCTGCTCATAAAATCTTAATTTGGAATAAGCATATTCCTACCTTGGCTCAAATTCCCTGATTTCAACAAGCTCGCTCCCACAAACATCTGTCCACTGCACTTTTCTCCTTTCTGTATGACCAGGGATATCACTACCTTT
The DNA here is from genome assembly GCF_963576675.1 of Euphorbia lathyris. Taxonomy (NCBI): domain Eukaryota; kingdom Viridiplantae; phylum Streptophyta; class Magnoliopsida; order Malpighiales; family Euphorbiaceae; genus Euphorbia; species Euphorbia lathyris. The sequence continues at coordinate 28,869,504 of NC_088916.1, read as the reverse complement.
TTCACTCAATGAATTATGCTGATTTGCATTCTCAGCAGAAATAGGCATACTTTTTGATGGCTTCTTCAAGCTACTCTTAAGACTACATCTTCTCACATTATTATCACCATCTAGTTCAGTTGTTTGATCTTTGTCCTTGTCCACGGCAAGAGGTTCCGGCAAGGCATCCTGCTGTTGGGTGGGACCTACCTTGAGAGGGGATGGGGAATCAAGCCCCGCAGAAGTGCGACCAAAGCAAACCAAGGAAGCGCACCCGCGGGAAAGCCGGTTCTTGAGGGAAGCCAGCTGGAGGTCAGGGTCTGGATCGTTTTCCACCAACTGGTACTGATTCCACGGCGTAACTCTCATGGGTTTGTCTTCGTGATTATGACCCAAGAGAAGAAGGGTCAGGCCCTTGCTATACCCAGAAGCTGAAGAAGAGAAAAATCCTCCTCCTTCTACTGCAAATAACATCAGTTCTAAACATCTGGGCACCAAAGCTACAATTTCAAAAGAAGCTCCCTTCTTGCCGTTCTGCAGTAACACATCCACCCTTCATACACCACCTATATGTCACTTAGACAAGTTATGACACTCCAGATATTCAGAAAAAGGATATAGCCATGTTAAGAAAAATAACATCACAATGCAAAACTGATAATGAAAAATTGAAAATTAAAAACAGAATTCTGAAGTTTGCAAGGATCATCTAAACTCTGAACCTGTTTCTAACTAATGAATTTGCTAACATTAGCAGTTCATCTAATCCGATTTCTAAGCCGATATTATAATATATCAATATTACAAAGCCATCAACCTTAGCATTAGCATATACTTCAAAATCCAAAAAGCACGAAAAAGAGAAAAGAGAAGAAAAAAGGATTGCACTAATTACAGGATTGAGACGCCACTATGCAACAGAAAGAACAGTTCGCAACTGATTGATCATGTAATGTAGCAAACCACAAAATATACGCATCCAAACTCAACCAACACAATAGATGACTCAAAATGCTTATCGAAGCATGATTGAGAAACACAAAATCAAAAGAATCAAAAGGCGTGCAATGGCTGAATTCTATGAGACACTTGACAGCAATGGCAGAACCAGACAGTTTAAGAAACTGATCTAAATGAACTAACAAATAGAGGGTAAATGAAATACACAGTTTAGACAATTACAGCTAATGATCGACAATTTAACTATAGAATCCTCAGCAAAGATCTAAATAATTGCAAAAATAAAAATTGGAACAAAAACGTTGATTGCGCATACTTCTTAAAACCGTGTTTGCTTTACAGGAAAATCAAAAAAGCCATTTCTCTTACTTCCAAATCAACACAAGTCTTTCACATGCAAAATTTTCTCGGGAAACTAAGAGAAAATCGAATACCTGAAAGTGACACTACAGATCTGAGAAGTAGATTGTGGGAGACTAAAACGGCGGCGCCGGCATGTCGGCTCGAATAAATCGGCGATGAATTGAAGAGGGAAAAATTGAAACCAAAGGAGAAATAATTAAAAAGAAAAAAGAAATAAAAAAGACTGAGCATACATCTGGTTCGAATTATTTAAAGGACGATAGGGATAGTGACTCCACGGCGCATGATAGCGATGGGTATTATTATTATTTATCTTGTCTCGCTAATCACTTTTATGGAAGTAATTATAAAAGAGAAAGCTTGCTTTTGTTTGGTTGCTTATGGCTGCTTGTTTTTTAAGTCCACTCTTTTAACTAATTAATATAAAAGTAAATACTACAACTAATTACTTCAATCCCTTTTTTAATTTCCTAACCTTTTTTTAGGACTGCTTTATTAAATTGGTATGTTAATGAACTAATATGAGTAATGCTATATCAGACCGAACCAATCGGACCAAGAACCGATGAACCGATTAGGTCTCGTTGGCTTTATTTTATTCATTTTTAACAAGGGTAAATTACAAAATTGAGTGTAATGAGAGACTCATTTACATTTTCAGACTCATTATCAACCAACTTACATACATAGACTATACGTTGGCTACTTCCTCGAAATGCCCTTCATATATATATAAGAACTTATGCATTTTTCACCCCGCCCCCCTAACTATCTAACATTCGCGAATTTGAAAAGCCAGCCCAAAAACTCAAACGACGAGCATTTTCAACACGACCAATCTTTACATTTTTTCTTCCAGCGTCTTCCAAACCGATTCCAATGGCAAGAACCGGCAAGAAGGTATGTTATTTTGTGCTTTTTGATTAGGTTTATGTTATTTTGTGCTTTTTGATTAGGTTTTAACGCTTCTATTTCTATACTACGGTTTTTTACTTCTCCTGCGATTTACAAGTAGGGTTTACAAATTTATTGTGTTTTTTCATTAGTTCATAGCTTCGTTTTGTAAGAATGACACTTAGAAATAGTTAAAATCAGTTGTGGCGACTTAATTTTGTAGAATCGACCAATTCGCGAATATGAGTTTACTTCGCGAACATCTCAATCTGCGAAGGCAAATCATATTCGCGAATCAGTCGAGGCATATGTATAGGTTTCGCATATGCTAATTCGCAAATAATCTTTTCAGTTCGCGAATGTTATATTCGTGAAGTTATTATTTACTTGACACCTTAGATATAAGAGCTACTATCACAGTTCGTTCTGATGTTGAGGTGATGACGAAAGTGAAAGAAAAATTATCTACAATGCAGTTGGACATGTTGAGGAAAACATGCTTCGAGCATTTGGTGGACTTCGAAGTGTATTCGTTTTCCTCTCCTCTATGCCATGGGGTTCTTACAATGGAGATCAAACCGAAAGAGGGAAAATTCGGAGAAATGTGGTTCAACATCAATGGTGTTGAAGTGAAATTCGGTCAGCGTGAATTCGCACTCATAACCGGATTGAGACTAGATGATCCGTTGCTAATTTTGAAGCAGATGAGTAATTACAAAAGGGAAAACAAATTGAGGAATCTCTACTTCGGAGGTAGACGGAGCATAAATCACAAAAATATATTTGATACCTTCTTAGAGACTAATTAGGAGAACAAAAATAACGATGATGCGGTGGCAATGGCTATGTTGTTCGTTATACATAGGTTCCTACTCACAACTGATCCATTGAAAAAGGTTGATGACAATATCATCAACCTAACTGATTTCCCCACTGTGTTTAACTCGTTTCCATGGGGTGTGTCTGCTTGGGATGAGCTGTACAAGATGATGGAACGGGCTGTTTTGGCTCCATCAAGGAAAAAGGCATTTGAGGCGTTCCACAAGGAAGAAGGAAAGAAGAAGGTCATCCCATATCAGCTTCATGGATTAGCACAAGCGTTCCATGTATGTTTCCTATATTCATTTGATTTACTTCATGTTAGATTTCAACTGTAATGATTTTTATTTAATACTTTGTAGGCTTGGATACTGGAGATATTGCGTGCACCCTCTAAATACTATATGAGGAGATCAAAGACCGTGTACCCTCGTATATATCGGTGGATAAATGCAAAGAATATAACTTTCTCAGAAGCTGAAGAAATTTTTAAGATAAGTACATATGTCTTATGTAAATAATTAGTGTGTGCTTTGGAGGTAAGTAACATGTGCTTATGGAGTTGGGTTTGATTTTTCATGTGTTCAGTCATCTGATGTGCAAGCATCTAAACTTGTTATCAAGGAAGACGAGGCAAAGTGTGATTGGTATGCGCCAATCAAGGATTATTTAGATGGGAAAGCCATAGACCTTGATGTGTTATTTGAACCTTATAAGGGGTTTGAGCTAAGTGAATAAGATGAGAACAATGAGGAAGAGAATGAGGTACATAATGAGGAAGAGAATGAGGAAGAGAATGTTGTAGGTAATCAGGGCGAAGAGGCTGTGGAAAATGAGGAGGAAGAGTATGATGAGATGGATGAGGATGAGAGAATTAGAAACGAGAAGAGGTGTAAGAAGAAGAATGAAGTGAATGTACAGGCAAATGAGGAAGAAGAAAGGAAGGCAAGGATGCGGGAGAGATTTGAAATGTTGAAGGTGGAACTTAAAGATTCATTGGAGGATGAATTGGTGCGAAAGATGAGATCGGAGTTAAATGAGTCTAATAAGCGGGAGAGGGTGGAGTTGAAGGAGGAGTTGAGGGCAGAGTTGAAGGAGGAGTTGAGGGTGGAGTTGATGGAGGAGTTGATGGCGGAGCTAAGGGATGAGATTAAGGCAGATCGGATGGGAGAGCGTAATGGAGGTGATATGTATATGAATTTAGACTTTGTGGGGGAAATAGGTGGGGATGTGGGAGAGGAGAACGTTGTAGAAAAGCATGGTGAGGAACATAGTGAAGAACAAAAGAAGAATGAAGAAGGTGAGAGGAAAGAAGATTAATGTGGGGAGGATAAGAAGGAAGATGGTGAGAGGAAAGAAGAGCAGGGTGGAGATGATAAGAAGGAAGATGGTGAGAGGAAAGAAGAGCAGATTGGAGAGGATAAGAAGGAAGAGGGTGAGAGGAAGGAAGAGCAGTGTGGGGAGGTGATTGAAGTCGGCGATGACACGGAACCACAAGAGATACTCCATAAAAAGGTATACGATAGTTTATATACATGTAGTTTTATATTTATTTTAAATATGTCCCTTAAAGTGTGTTCGGTCATTATGTTTTGACAGGAAGAAATTACCAGTTTAAACGAGAATACACAAGCCGTAATAGATGATGTGCATCAGCCTCAGCCGTTTAGGGCGGTGCGACAAAGGAAGTGATCGCATCACGTGACAACACCATACACCGAGGAAAAGAAAAGAAAATTGTCTAAGAAGGTGGCTAGGAAGGAAACTAAGAAGGTAGCCAAGAAGGGACCTAAGAAATTAGCTGAGAAGGTAGCTCAGAGCATGGATATTGTCGTATCACAGAGTCTCACCGTTCCTAGAGCACCTGTTGTACCTAAGTCATGGACAGCCCGGATTGATAAGGAAGATGTGTGTACGTATGAGGTTTGGATGAATTTTTGCAACAGAAAGTCATCAAGGATCGTTAAAGTGACGGAAGCACTACATCCGGAAATCCCGTGGTTCATATAGGCTGAGCAACGGGGAAATATTGGGACGGGGAGGTATTGCTTTTGAATAATATTGGGACGGAGAGGTATTGCTTTTCCAATAAAAATTAGGACAACCAGAGACATGACGATCCAATTGGAAGTCAAGATGGTCTGAATTTTTTTTAATATTTTTTAAATTTAATTAAAAAAAAGTAAAAACTAATAATAACATTTTCATAAATCTTGACATAATTTAGATTTCTTTTATTTTAATTCGGTCTACTTTGTATTAGTTTATAAGACTTCTATTTTTTTTTTTTAGACTCATCGGTCATATAAGTATAAAATATAAAGAAAATAAAAATAATATATATAAGCATTGTTTTGGTGCCTTCTATAGTTACTTTGTTTTTTATAAAGTACCATTACTTGGTGTGTTTTCACCATTGGACACATGGTAAGAATTAATTAGGTCAGGTGGGTCTAATTAATTATTCATTCATAACAGAAATGAACCAAGTAAATTCTATTAAATTAAAATTAGATTTAATCTTTCAAAAAAAAAAAAAGATTTAATCTTAATAAGTAACGTATAAATAAAAATTACATCACATTTCTAACCCAAAAAAATAATATATATATTATGTTATTAGGCCAATTAATTCCAGGACTGCTTTAAGGTAAGCCAGCCCAGGGCCTCCCATTTAGAAGCACTGATTCAAAATATTTTTATAAAATTTAAATTTTATTTTAATTATAATATAATAATTATTAAAATTATTCTCATAAATAATTATTATCTAATATCTAAATATAATAATAATCATATAAAAATACAATTTAGTAAAATCGAATTAAAATTCGGCAAGAGTAACACATATTGTCATTCTTTTTTTCAATAATTGCCTCATAAAATCGCCTCCAAAATTTATTCCACAATCTCTCTTTATAAAAATACGAATAAATTATCAATTTAGTCATTCGGTTATTGTGTATGTATAAAACAATATAATTTTATATCTAATATTTACTAGACAGTATAATTTTTCAAATCTCATTAAGATTGTTTTTTTTTATTAATAGAATATTTGCAATTTTAAATCTTATTGAATGGTTAAAATGCTAGAGTTTGAAGGATATACAGAACATCAAACTGTACAAGAAAGAAACACATCTTTCATTAATGAGTCATGATAGTGAACCGTCCGATAAATGTTAAGGGCCTAAATTAATATATTTTTCTCCAATAACTATAGTACTAAAATTTGTCCTTTTATCTGAGAATAATATAATTGTTAACTATTTTGTTTCTATTTTTTAGAATTGTTTTTTATCTTTTAATTTTAAAAAGGAAACAAAAAAAAAAGTGTTTAGTAAAAATTTGAAACAGATTCTTTTAAATAAAAAATAAACTAATATATAATACCTATTAGTAACCGTTAATAGTAACAGCAAACAGTAAACAATGACATGGAAAACAAATGAGTCCTTAGTCACATTACAACAACAACAAAGTCTTAGTCCCGAACTGATTCGGGATCGGCTAACATGAACCATCATATAAAACCGTGAAATCAAGTCGGATCAGCGACACAAATTCTCCCCCTCCACTCTGTCTTGTCCACTACCATATTTTCCTCAATCCCCAATAAACTCATATCACTCTCGATCACCCTCCTCCAAGTTTGCTTAGGTCTTCCCCTACCCCTCACCACTACATCCATTTGCCACTCTTCAGTCCTCCTAACCGGCGCATCAAACGCTCTTCGTTTTACATGGCCAAACCACCTTAGTCGGTTTTCCCTCATTTTATTCTCAATAGATGTAACCCCTACTTTTGTCCTAATTATTTCATTTTATTCTCACACTGAATCGCATCCTCGATCATATGACTAAGCCTCTCTAAGCACAAGACAAAGAGGTAAGGTGAGAGGGGATCTCCTTGTCTAAGCCCTCTAGAGGGGGCAAATCCGGTCAAGGCCTCTCCATTCCACAGAACTTTCATCTCAGAAGCGGCAACACAATTCATTATTAAATTAATCCAGTGCTGGGACAGGTTCAAGAGAGAGAGCGTCTCTCTCAGAAAATGCCAACTGATACGATCATAAGCCTTTTCAAGGTCAATTTTTAGAATCATATCCCCAACTCTTCCCTTTTTCTGGCGCATGGAGTGAATGGCTTCCTGAACCAAGATAACATTATCTGTAATGCTTCTACCTGGTATGAAACTACTCAATACCGAGCTAATTAGACTGCTTAGAAGGGGCTTAAGGCGGTTAACCAGGCATTTAGTAACAGCCTTGTACAAGACATTACAGAGACTAATAGGACGGAACTGGGAAATAAATTCAGGGTTCGGTACCTTTGGAATAATAGAGATTAGAGTTTCAGAGAGAGCTGGAGCAATCACGCCAGTATTAAGTGCCGTCAAGACGCACTCGCAGACTTGCTTACCGACAAACTTCCAGAGCTTCTGATAAAAGTCGGCCTGATAGCCGTCTGGGCCGGGTGCTTTAACGGAATCCATACCAAAGATGGCGCTATGCACTTCTGCATCCACAAAAACATCATCCAGAGTCCTCTTGGCCTCCTCGGGAATGGTAGGGAAACAATTTAGAGTGAACATAGGACCGCGAATGTCTTCCTCTTCCGTGTACAATTTATGGAAATAATCGACCACCATATCTGTCACGCTATTGTGGTCCCAACACCAACACCCACTGTCATCTCGAAGGCCGTCAATTTTGTTTCTCCGCCTTCAAATAAGGGTTGAAGTATGAAAGAAAGAAGTGTTTCAGTCCCCATAGTTCAGCCACTTAACTCGAGACTTTTGGAACCAAATCATCTCCTCCTGATCCAATATCGTGTCTAAGTCTGCCAATAGCTTCCTCTCAAGTCTTAACAGCCCATTGTTCACCTATGCTCCCAGAGCTCTCTGAACCCCAGCCAATCTGCCGTAGATTCATTTCTTTCTGTTGGACAGCATACCAAAAACCATAGTGTGCCAGTTCTGAAGCATCGGAGTCAACTACGCAAGATTGGTGTTAATCCCTCCGTTCGAATTCCAGCTATCTTTGAAAAACTGCATGAAATTTTCGTGCAGCATCCACGCCGCTTGGAAGCAGAACGGACGAGTAACCGGAGCAGGAATAATGCAATCCAAGGTTAGGAGCAGTGGAGAGTGGTCCGACTTATTCCTCGGGAGATGCCGGATCATCGCATCAGGGTACCTAGCTCTCCATGACTGGTTACATAAAGCATGGTCCAAACGACAAGCTACTCTGGTCCTTTTAGTAGACCATGGTACCAAGTGAATCGCGGACCTTAGAAACCCAAATCAATGAAATCCATAGAATTTATCCAATTCGAGAAGAAAGCACACTTATCCAGCGTGCGTGTGGAACCTCCCTGTTTCTCCTCAGGCGACTTGATACAGTTGAAATCACCAATTATGATCCACGGTTCATCGATTGTCTCCTTAAGTTCCAGGAGCTCCCTCATAAACTGCCTCTTGAAACTCATTTGCGGTCTCACATAAACAAAGGTAATCAGAAAGCAATGATTATGATAAGTCCTTCCATTAATCATAGCTCTGGAGTGGATAAACTGCTTATTTCTTTCAAGAATGTCAATCTGAACTCGCTCTGTATGCCAAAATATCCAGATGCCCCCACTGAAACCATCTGCTTCAACACACTCCACTTGAGAGAAATTGAGCTTCCTGCAAAGGACAACCGCCCTACTGCTAGGTAACCATGTCTCTAATAGCACTAAAATGTCAGGATCATGTACCGATAAAAGATGTCTGGTAGCACGATAGAAAGCTGAGCCCCCTGCACCGAAACAATTCCAAGTAATAACTTTCATCATAACAGAATCAAGAAAGGATCAAGCCCACACTCACAGCTAATGCGCGGCAGGAAGGTCAGTCGCAGGCAACGGCTTCTCCCCAATTCTCTTTTTATTAGTCACGTCAGCTAGCACTGTTCTTCCAGTGGTAGTCGCCATGATTTCCCCATCAGCCCTAGTAGGTTTCCCTGTCACATTCAAATGCCTAGACGGGAGGTTCCCTCCCATTTCGTCAATTCTGCTTCGTTTCCCCCTAGTTCGTGGGTTACCTTCTAATTCAATATCAGTGATCTTATTTCCAAAATCAATTTGAAGAGGCCCAAAGACATTCTTAGACAGAGGGGATTGTTCTTTGAATGTTTTGCCTCTCCCAATTTGATCAGTTCTCTTGGTTGCAGAGAATATATGTCCTGAAGAAGGACTAGCTTTGCTGGTTTCAACAAACCCACTATGCAAATTACCTGAACCTTTGGTCCCGAGAGTTTTCACAGGTGCGACGGGCTGCTGAATGCTGACCTGTTCATCTCCCACTGCCACCTTCTTCCTTTTGTAGGGGGTCTTTCTCCTAACCACCATCATCCACGGTCCATATTCTGCCCCTATTTTATCCGTCGAGCAGCCAGCATTGGGCAAGGGAGTGCTATCAGGTTGTCCCCCCCATCTCCATAGGACTAGCCTCTGCAGGACCTTCTCCAGAGCCTGCTACAGTACCATCGTACACATTAGGAGCGACACAGTTCGCCCTTACATGCCCATATCTACCACAGTTAGTACAAGCCACATGTAACCCCTCGTATTCAATTCTGTAAGACCTTCCATTGACCTCGAATTCAGCAATAAGCGTCTTTGATAAATCCAATTCCACACACACTCTTGCAAATTTACCTCTCGAAGCTTTAAGGGTATTACGATCCACCTTAACCGCTTTCCCCATAGTGTTAGCAATTGTCATGATAAAATCTTCATTATATAAGTGAACAGGCAATTTAGGGAATCAGGCCCAAACCAGAGTGGAAGCAATTGTGGCATCAGAAGGATTGAAATCTTCAGACCAGGTTCTTACCGTGAGGTAGTGTCCTTGGACAATCCAAGGTCCCTCCTGGATGACTTTTCCTCTGTCTTCAGGTTTGTCAAAGCTAACCAGATAAAAGCCATGTCCTACATCCATGATATCCACACTCCCTGCTGGCTTCCAGAGTTCAAGTGCTCTTCTTTGCAATGCAATAAACCCAACACTTCTACCAAGCAATTTTACCACCAATGCATCCTTCCAGGGCTTCCCCCAAGTGGCCAATAATTCCGGGGAACAGTGAACTTCGGCTTCAGAGGATTATCCAGCGTAATTTCAACCAAACCAGTGGCGAGCAGGTCGACAGGTTGCCTTGCTTCTTCCGACCTCGGCTCCCTCATTACCGAGTCTTTGTACGACCGACTTGCAACATGGTGTGTGTTTGTCGAAGTGGTTCCACCATCCAAGTCATTCAGGGTCACTCCATCGTCTGGCGGTTTATCTGCAAATTCGTCCATGCCGGCACAGGTACGGCAGCCTGCGGCGGCGATAGGGTTGAAGGAGATCGGCGATAGGGTTTAAGGAGAGCCGCGATACCTATTTTTTTCCTAATCTGATGAACTGAAGCGTATTTATGATTATGAGAATTGCGAATGCCATTCCTTCTGTTATAGGCTTAATATAATAAATTAAATGGACATTCAGAATTAATATAAGAAAACAAAAGTAAGTTGAAAACATTACCTATTTGTCTTATTATTTTCAAAAAATATATATCAATATATATATATATATATATATATATCATTGGATACCTTTTTCAATTCCATTTGAGCGATTTTTTGAGGAGAGAGTCGGTGAGAATGAGAATTTATGAATGAGATTCGTTTGGTAATTGATGTATATAGTCATTTAAAATAAAAAGAAATGAATTTAGTATGCTTTTGTAACAAAACAATAAAGAATTAAATTAAAAATAAGATATAATAATAATGAGAATCATCATTTTAATGTAAGGAGCATCACCATGCATAAAAAGGAACAATTGTTGTCCATTATTAAGTCCACCTCTCCTTTCTAAGCATACAAATCTTTCCAATAAAAAGAAAAATAATGCACAAACTTCACAAGTCACGATAATTTCAAACACAAAAAAGTTAAAAAGAATAGAAGAAAAAAGATGATCACCGTCGTAAAAAAAATAAAAACCATATGATATAAAATACATTTAAAATTAGTAATAAATAAGAGCCATTTTAGCTTGGGAATTTATAAAAATGGGTCAAATAGGAGGTCTATTTACATTTTTAACCTATTTATTCAACATATTACATATCTAGATGGTTTTTGTGTGACTTTCCCATAATACCCTCAATATTTACGGCGAGACTATCTCCCTCCCGTCTGACTTTGCATATTCTAGCATATGTGAAGCATGCGAAACTAATGTTTGGTTTAGTTGATGATTTCAATTAGCATATGTGAAGTCTGGTTGTGTGTTTAACAAAATTCGTTAAGTGGTGTATAACAAAAAATGCCAAACAACAACGGGTTCTAACATTAAAATCATAACATTATCAAAATTTACAATAAGATTGCCACAATAACAACATTAAAATCATAACATTATCAAAATTTACAACTAGATTGCCACAATAAACTCCTAACAAATCACTTCAAAGTGAACCTAACAAATCTGGACGGAAACTTCTCCCTCTACAGGAAGTCCAGACTTTTTGGGATGGGAAATGGAAGTCCAGGCCTTTTGGGATGAATGTGTCCCATGGTGCACACCAAGATTGGCACAATCTCTCCTAACCAATCATTTCAAAGTGAATGTGCCAATCTTGAGGGAAATTTCTCCCTATACAGGAAGGAAAGTCATCTCTTATGCATCCGAGGACACTGACTTCCAGAAAGGGATGTAATGTATTCAATCACCTTCAAAAAAAATTAATCGTGTTAGGCAGGAAAAATGACGATTTGGATTCGTGAAATGAGGCTTAGTGAAGCACGCGAATGTAAATGTGTAGGGAAGAGGATTATTTTACTTAGCGAATTGATGCTTTCGCGAAGTCTGCGAGGTCTGAAACGTGACGATCTACTTAGCGAATCGATGCTTTCACGAAGGCTGCGAATGAAGTTATGAACTTTTCTACTAGCAGACTTCGCGAAATAATCGATTCGCTAGGCAGATCGTCACGTTTCAGGCTCTTTCTCATCGCAGCTCTTCGCGAAATCATCGACTACGCGAAGTAATTTCATGAAAAACGCAGAGAAAACAGTAGATACTTACATTTTTCGCACCTTTCGCCCATAAAAGTGACAATAACAATATGATAAACTGGGAAAACGATAGAAACAACGTAGAATAGCCATTTCTTTGATGGTAACAAGAAGAAAGAAACCAAGTAACGAGCAGGAACAGGAAGATGAAGAACCATGGCTTCGTTTTCTAGCATTAGGAAGATGAAGAATTAAGAGATGAAGAGAGGAAGAAGAGAAATGCATTGTGATTTGGAGAAATTGTGCAGATTTCGTGCAATTTAAAGGAAAATAGGAAGATCAAAAGTCTGGGAATCATTAATGGAGGAGCCAACCGTTTCGCGTAACCAATGAGAATAGGGGAGAGCCCGTTCGCGTAAAGGGGAAGTGGAAAGATTAGGGGTATAATGGGAAAGTCACACAAAAACAGTCTAGATATGTAGTAGGTTGAGTAAATGTGTTAAATATGTAAATGGGTCTCCTATTTGACCCATTTTTGCAATTTTTCCTTTTAACTTTAATGACATAAATGATGTAATTATATTTTTAATGTTTATAAATTAGATCAATTTTGCTCTTAACTACCTTTACACTCTGCACAGTCATGAATATATTTATCGCTACTTTACTTATGCATTATATTATCATTTATCGTGTGTATACACGTGTTTTTAATTTGGTGTAGAACACGAGATACTTTTTTGAACTTTTTTTTAAATCGCGCGTGTACATGAGTTTTTTATTTGTTTCTGGTTATTGAAAACATAAAACACAAATGGAGTGGAGATAACGAGATTCATGAATGTATAGAATGTTCCGTTAATAATCTGAAAATTGATCTAACTTTTAAACATTGAAGGAAAAATTCGCCTAACTTAGAAGCATTATGGGTAAAATTGTACGTTTTTTGGACTTTAGGAAGTAAAATTGCTCTTGTTGCCATCATTGGAGTATTTTTGTATCTTTTTCCAAAAAAGTTTTATGTATCAATATTATCACGGAAAAATTACACTCATAACTTCTCAATTTTGTCCTTATATTTATCATAGAACATTATGACTCCTAAACTTTACATATTACTAACATCATGGCCCATCTTACTCTTAAACAAGAAGACCACTCTATTAGTGATACCCTAAAGAATGTTCCATGAAAACACCTTGGATACGTGGATCAATGTCACCCCTTAATATGGAAAATGTCAAATAATTCATTCGATCTAAGAAGAGAATATTCCCGAATGATGCGAATGAAATCGTCTGGACACGTGAAAGGATCCCTACCATCCATCTACGCAGTTGTACGATATAAGTAAACTTGTTCGTGGGTCGGGTTAGGCCAGGCTCATCGGGTTTTTATCTAAAAATGCTCAGTCCAAGCTGAGCCCAACCTGTTGTTGATTTAAGCGGACTGGGCTCGAGCTTAAAAATCAAACGCCTAAATATATATTTCTAATTTTTAATAATAAAAAATAAAAAATTATATTTAAAAATAAATATTAATATATATATATGTGTTTATTAACTAATAGGAATAGACGGGTCAGGCTGGACCAGCCCATGCTATTTTTTATAATTCTCAAGTCCGTCCAAAAAACAAGCGGGCTTTAGCACGTCTCGGCCGGACGGGGCCTAAGGATAAATTTTCATGTCCAAGTCCAGTCTAGGGGACACAGACCTGGGCAGGGCGGGGCGGACGAGCGGACGGGTACCTGAGTCCGTGAATAGATATAGATATAAGAAGAACAAAGTTGGATCAAGGTATGCAAAGAACAAGGGACAAGGAGCAGTGCACGTCGTCTGACACACCAGAGGTCTGAAGGCTGTATGTTCAATGAAGTCTAGCCACCTGACAAAGCGTGTGCAACATGGCCGAGTGCACCATCTGACGATGTCACAAACTGAGTACGATAGAACTAGGTGAAGATTGGCACGTGTCTTATGACTCATAAGGGTACATTCTCAGAATGACAAATGTGATAACCACTATAAAGAGCAAAGGTAAATGACACAGACAAGGTATGTGAATTACATAGTATCAATTCCCTCTTCTTCTTGTTTGTTCTCCTTCCTCTTCTCTTATTCAAATACTCACATTTTCTTTTATTAATTTATTGCGGATTTGACAGTTTTTGGGACATGGGTGCTCTCCCCGTCCAAGTTCTATCTCGTCCCAATTTCTATCAAAAAAAAATTACATAGTATCAATATTCTTAATATTTTCGGCCCTCCTACAACCATTGCTAACTTAAGTATCGGAACATGTTCATCAGACATTGGGCCCTCTCTGACCATCTGTTAATCTTATTTTAGGCTAGAGGAAGAAGAATCTAAAAGACTACTCAGAAGCAATGATATTATTGGTGTGATGAGCGTGGAATTATTAGTCCTCTTCAGAAACAATGATTCCTCCAACAAAGTTCACCCATCGAGAGACATCTAGTAGACCCTTAGGACCAGTTATTTAAGAAAAAAGCATGGTAGAATCCCATCCGGATTCTCAATGGGTCTCTAACGACCAACGCCATGAAGAGCCTCTAGACCCCCCATCACTAGTGGCTCTTTAATGAAATAAGTCAACACTTTACCCATGACCTTAACTAAGTCCATAGAGAGATGGACATCACCAGGGCTGACCACGAGGCACAAATGGCAAAAATCAAAGAATTCAGAAGGGCGGAGGAGGCTATATATCATCCTAACCACGAAAACATTTGTGTCCCAGTTCAACACCCTATAGACTGTTCATGTGATACGAGCAAACCACATTGCCTCAGAGACAAATGTTAAGAACGCGCAGTCCATCCGACTGATGAGACACTTGATACACAAGTCCCACGTAGTTCAAATAGGATGCGCCATCTCCTAAAAAGATAATAGCAGTAATTAGTGGTTGTTGCGTTAAAATTGAAATATTTTGCTTCAAAATCAATTGTTACCAAAACTCAAGAAAATAAATTAATATATATTAATTATATAAATATCTTTATTATACTAATGTTCATTTAATGTTTTAATATAAATATAAATACTTTCATAAAAAAATATAAATATAAATACATATTATAATATAAACTTAATATTTAAATGTATTTAATATTATATTTTTATTTTATATTTCAATTAATATAAAAAACATTTAAAAATTATTAAATTAACTAATTTAAAAAATACAATAAATATATATTATAATATAAATTCAATATTAAAATATATTTAATGTCATCTATTTTTTTTTGAAGGAACTATGTTTTTATTTTTTATGTTAATAAAAAAAAATTCCTTATTTTGTTTAGTATTAATAAATTTCAACTTACTTTTAAACTTTAAAAATGCAAAAAATAAATTTAAAAAACTATTGAATTACATAATTCAAAATGAATTGTAAAATATATAAAATATTATCTGATTTACATTTTACAAATATTGTTAATAATAATTATTTCGTTGAAAGATTATATTTTATATATTAAAAGTTTATATTTTATATTATCAAACAACAATGTTTTCCAACAACCTTATTATTATAGAAAATTGTAAAATTTTGCAACAATATATGTTTTGAAAAAAAAATTCATTTCCCTCCACATAAAATTTTCGTTTCCCTCCATATTTACTAAAAGTTAAAAAGAAAAAAGAAGTATTAACTGGTTCCAAAAAAAAAATAAAGTATTAATTAAATTTCTTCTTTTCTATTTCCAAACCCAACGCTACGACTTTCAGAATTCCACCTCGGGTTTTCTTGGTCCTGATTTGGTTGTGAAAATGGAACCAAATCACCTGATTTCTCTTGCTCTTAATTATTGCTTAATTCTTCTAATGACTGTTGCTTCCAACCCTGGTCATCAGTTTCTTCAATCACTGGCCGGACGACCGCGTTGATCATTGCCATCGTTGCTCTTTAGCACAAATACGTGAACGACCTTATTCCAGCAACCCATCTCCACAGTTCGATTCTCTAAGAGATACTGATGAATTTATAACTTTTAAACTTGGTCAATGTGGGTTTGTTATTTATCCCTAAATTTTCTATCTTCTGTTTTCTTTTTCCTAATTGTTTAGTTTCTGATTTCAATTTTTTTGTATTTCATAGGTTAAGTGGTGGCTGGGTTCGAAAGTTTCTACCACCATTCACCACAACAGCAGTTTCCATCTATTTTTGAACCAGTGATGTGTTCTACTTTTTTATTATGTTACTGGTGTGAATGGTGTGAGTTTTAGTTAATTCCACTTTAATTTGATTCCATTTTAGTGTGAATGTGGGCTTAGATCTTTCATTTTAGGCATCTTGATATCTAAATTGGTGTGAATGTTGTGTTCTATTCTGTGCTTGCTTGATTGGTTGTTAACAAGTGTTTCCCTTCTATTTTCTTTCCTTTACTTATTTTCTTAATTTCCCTTTATAAATAAATGAATTGCGTTTGTTATGTATTCATTTGTGGTAGTTGAGACTTGAGAGCTAAATTTTTAAAAGGAAATTGATTCTTATGTACACCCTTTGATTGGAAATCCAAGTGATAATTCTTACTGCAGATGTTGCTAGAAGCCTAGATCATCTGATGTTGAAATTTGTTATGTTTAACTGCACAAAGCTCATGTAGATAGCTAGGTTTTTGGACATTTATAGTTTTTGATAGCATGAGGTAATTAATAAAAGAGAACCATGCTTAAGCCTTTTTTTACATGATATTGAAGTCCGCAGAAGAAAACCATTGTACCTGAATAAGGAGCCTTATGATGCTCTAACATACATTGTGAGAGAAATGTTTTAAATCTTTACTCTTCCCTTTCTCCCCATCTACCATGGTAACTGTTATCATCAATGCACTTGCTAGAGCAGAATTAGCTTCGGTCATTTACTTTCATAAACGACTTTTATGTTTGTAAATAGCAAACTTTATAAACTTTAATGTTGGCATACATATATGTTGGTCTTTTATCTTGTATATGTGTAGAATTTTGGTTATGGTCCATGAATGGGATTCATTTTTTAGAGGGATAAGGTACCAAAATAGGTATATGGTTTTTAGGGAAGTATCAATTTAGCATACACCTACAAAATAACACCAATATAGGCTTAATATTTAAAAAATGTATCAATTTAGGCCCCAATAACGGAAGGAGACATGTCAATGACAGAACTTAACGGAGTAATATCAATGACATGTCTCATTCTGTTATCGAGGCCAAAATTGATATCTTTTTTTAAACGTTAAGCCTATGGTAGTGCTATTTTGTACGTGGAACCTAAATTGATACTTCCCAAAAAACAATAGTCCTATTTTCATATCTTATCCCCTTTTGAAATTTATGTTCTGGTTTCTTTTGATGCTTGTGGAGGAATGAAGACCTGCACATGCAACTTTGTGACTTTTGAAGAAAATCGTTGATCAAATAATGATGTTACAACTAATTGTATCAAATATTTACTTGCTGCAGCAGAATATTTAAAATCATGATGAAGATAGCATCGGAGCTTTTTCCTTGGAAAAATGGAAGATATTTAATGTCCTACACCCTTCATGATGGTTAAGAAATCAATGATTTGCTTAGCGGACCAAGCACGAGTGAAGGTACTAAATTAGTTTGAATTAGTTAACAATTCGATCATGATTCGAATCTTTGAAATGAAAATGCAATCGTGATTAAAATAGTTGATGAAATAGTTTTGACTTCCAAAAGAATCTACTCGGTTTGAATTAGTTTGAGCTGGTAGCCACAAAACCCGGATGATTAGGGAATTTTTTTGTTACGAACAGATTTTAGGTAAGAGCTACTAGCCCAAGTTTTGGATAGAGCTTCCAATAAGTGAGAATCAATCAGAATCATGTGTGCTTAAACCTTAATATCTAGATAGTCTTATTAATTTGGTTTTAATTGGTTTAAAACATATCTTACTCTCTTAATGCATACTATGTGTCCTTAATGCATGTCATGTGTTCCTAATTTATCTGTATTACTAAATGTGAATGTATGCATGTCATTCCCTACTTAGAGATTATTACCACTCAATATTTATACACTTGTCCATATGTGAATATATGGTTCTAGAGTTTCCAAAATTGGGTAAATCTTATAGATGTTTCTTTTCCCCTTAACTATAGTCAACATTATCTCAAGTAATGAATCATTTACTCACCAACATTTATTATAAACTAACTCTAAGTGAATAATGGTTATATTGTATAATGTACCATAAAGGATATTTTGATTAGATATTTGGAGACCAACAAAGTATTATTTTAAATGGTAAATTTAAAAAAAAAACTCATGGTTTCATGAATTTCAAAAAAAAAAAACTCATGTGGTTTGTTTTTACCAAAAAAAAGAATGTGCCTTACGCCGTTACAAGAATTATGGAAAAGGAGAAAACACCGTTTAACTTGGTGATGTGGCAAAGGGTAGATTTGTCTGAAATTATTGGGGGACCTATATAAGCTCCAGATCGTGTTCTTCTTCCCCCAATTTACTACTTCTCAATTTCTTCTTTCAATCGAAAACCTAAAATCCAAATTCCTTCAAATCATGTTGATTAATTAATAGGGATAAGTACAAAAAAATGTCTGTGGTATACCGGATTTGCGAACTGGGACCTGTGGTTTTTTTTTTTTACAAACGGAGGTCTGTGATAAACGTCGTTAGCAAAGAACGGATTTTTTCACTCACTCCGTCATTTTTGCTTACGTGGCACTTTGACCCAAACGTTGACCAGGGGCAAAACAGGGATTAAATTAAATATTTTATATATAAACCCAAAAAACAAAAATCCCCAAAATCGCACCCCTTCTTCTTCTCCCCCTTTCCCTAATTCAATTACCCTCTCCCAAATTGCAAACCCTAATTCCTTAATTGGATACCCAACACTCCCGTTCTGGCACGAATTGTAACTCTCTGTCCACCGTATTGTAATCCCGAACGCGTTTCAGGTAGGATGAGTCGAACATCCTCAAATTCGTGGGTGCAGGGAAGTCAAGAAGAATGGTCAGGACCTGTGAGATGCAATTGCGGATTCATTTTACCACTACGAACAGCTAAGACGCCGGGGAACATGGGCAGACGGTTTTTTGGTTGTGGGCGTTTTAAGGAGGTGAAGGGCTGTAATTTCTTTGAATGGATTGATGAATTGCCATGCAGGAGGGGAAAGATGGTGTTATTTTCATTGAAGGAGGAGAGAAAGATATACGAACAAGGTATTGCAATTGCTCAGAAAAGGATTGAAGAGTTGGAGGTGGAGTTGAGTTTGGCTAAAAAGATGGTGGCAGAAAAAGAAATCGCTGTGTAGAGTGAGAGGCAGGGAAGAAGATGGACATGGAACTGCTGTATAGGAAATGTAGTTTGCTTGGTTATTGTCATAATAGGGTTAGAGATGTATTGGTTGGATTTAGGGAACAATGATAGGAATTCTTTGGCACCTTGAATTGTTCTTGAATTGTTCTTGGATTTTTTGGTATGTATTTGGTATTCTGTGATACCAATTGGGCATGAAATGGGATTTTGTATGAAATGTTAATTTGTGTTATGAATTGGTATTGGAATTCTATGATATGAATTGCTTAAATTTCATGTTGTTCTTGTTGACACAAAATGGGAATGTTTGCTTAATGTTTTGGTTAGAATTATGTAAAGGTATTGGGTAAACTGGAGTAGGTTATTTAGGTATGGATTAAGGTTGATATTGGCGACATTAGCAAGCACATTCATTATGTATTTGCAATGAAGCCTGTAATTGACAAAAAAATGGACACTTAATTGACACACAACTGTATTGTAGAGACCTGTAATTGAAAAGAAATGGACACTTAATTGTAAGCTCTTGAAACTGTAATTGACACATAATTGTAAGCTCTTGAAGCAGTAATTGACACATAATTGTAAGCATTGTATAGACCTGTAATTTATAAAAAAAACATCAAAGATGCATTACAAAAGCAGTTAAGTCAACATCGTTCAATCGTCTTAACTAAACCTGTAATAACATACACAAAAAACAGGGTACTTCATACCCACTAGACATAGAAATTTTACTACAAAGCATCCAAAAACAGGGTACTTCAGACCCGATAGCCACATAAACAGAGTACTGCTCTGGGTACTTCAGACCCACAAAAAAACATCTAACATGCTATAAGCATCCCAAAAAACATCTAACATGCTATAAGCATCCAAAAAAACATCTAATCCCAAGCTCATTTTTTCAGCCTCCGCAAGATATCTTCGAGTGTCGTCTTACTTGCACTTGGAGGCTGTGAACTCGCCATAGTTTGGCGCTGTGAACTCGTCATTGGTTGGGGCTGCGAACTTGAAACTGTAGGTATTCTTACAGAGAGTGGAGTTGATGTTGGTTGTGGCTGTGATAATGGTGTTCTTACATGCCTACTTGGCAATGCAGATGATGAAGGCCGAGATGATGGTGCAGATGTACGAGCGTTCTTCTTTGGTCTTCTAGCCCGTCTAGGGGGTGAGGACTACAAAAAAACATGAAAACTAAATCATTATGCACAAAAAATTAGATAATGTAAACAAATGACCATTTCTCATTAGATATAACCTTACATGGACATTCAATTCTTTGTTTTTGGCTCTCCTCATCCTCCTTTGCCAGCCGGTTTCGCCTGTAACAGACGCGGTACAACCTCTAACATTATGCCCTTCTTTCTTGCAATTACCACATACGACAATTCCTCCTGCTCTTGTTACTTTGTATGGATTTCTCGGTTCATCGGACTGCCTAGTTCTTTTCTTCTTAGGCCTTCCTGCAGGTTTTTTCACAACCCATGGGTGGATGTCTGGAAGATCTGTTTTCTCCCATTCCTCCTTGCTTGGTATTGGTGCCATTATATGACTGTATACACTTAAGTAAACAGCTTTGGAGAAGTACTCATGCACATATGCCTCAGGCATCTCCCTATTCCTGAAAATAGCGGATATTGCATGTTTGTAAGGGATACCACTTATATCCCACATCCTACAGCTACATGTCCTATCTTGCAAATTAACAACGCTTGTGTAATCCCCACAATCAACAGAATAAAGCTTTTGCCCAGCGGGAGTCGCGATACAACCTCTAGCACTCAATTTGAGCTTCTCCAGCTTCTCTTGATAGTAAGGACAAATATCACCCCTATATTTCTTCATACCTTCAGTATTCACATGAATTCTCTTCATCATTTTCTTCCTAATCCACTCAAAGCAACTAACCATAGGTTTATCCCTACTCTTCTTAATATAAGCACTGAAGCACTCACTCATATTGTTTTGCACAGCATCAGATTTTGTTTCAACTGAGAAATAGCACCTAGCCCATGTCTTGGGATCTTTCTCCATCACCCATGTCCATGCTGCTCCATCAAATGCCTTAAGCTTGTCCATATAGTGTTCCCACAGCCTAACAGTCCTAGCTTTAGCAGCATCCCACAACAGCTTCTTGTACTCTAGTCCTTTGAATATGAGCTTCATGTTGTCATACATGTGCTTCACACAGAACCTATGCTCTACCCCAGGAATCAACTTCTCCATAGCTTCAACCAAACCCTGTGCAAATACATAAACAATTATAAAAATCTATCTAATTCCATAATAATTAGATCAAACTTAATAAGGAACAAAAGTATTGTTACCTTTTGCTTATCAGACATAAAAATCCACTTTGTTGCCCTGGGATTCCCAAAATCATTGAATAGATTCTCCAAGAACCACTCCCACGATGCTTTGTATTCACTGTCTACCATTGCCATAGCCAATGGATACATTTGTTCGTTTCCATCTCTTGCCATGGCAGACAAAATCTGGCCACCTAATGGTGTTTTTAGAAAGCACCCATCAAGCCCTATTATTGGTCTCAAGCCAGACTTAAAACCTTCTAACTGTGCATTGAACCTCATATACATATATTGGAAAGTAACTATCTCCTTGGGTACAAAGCTCTCCTTCTCTAAGCACTTCAACCCTTTCCAACTCAAGCTCAGTTTTAAATCTGACTCTGCTACCGGGCATCTGTTTCTCTATTGTTGCACCATAATCAAACAATCTCCTGTATTGCTCCTTTGCAGCTCCATCAACCAACTTCTTTGCAAGATTTCTTGCTCTGTAACACTTTGCTACAGACACCTCAGATCCCAATTCCCTTTGGACCTTATTACCTAGCGCATCAACATCATAACTGGGATTGTCCCTCAAATCCTCTAGATATTTCTCTGCAATGTAAGAAGAACCTATAAGCCTGTTTCTGTTATCCCTAGGACACTGATGGACTGGCTGAAATGTCTTCACTTGAAATGTGTCATATTGACGTAGCTTAGAAGCATGCACTTTGAATCCACATTTATGCTTGCACCTAACTGTCACCTTCTGTTGATTGTTATTCACGAAGATGTAGTCATAGCCATTATGAATAGACCAATCCTTCAGAGCCTTCCTAAACACACGCACATTAGTAAACCTCATACCTACACATAGCTCGGGAATGGCAGAACCAGTATTCTCATTGAAGTCCGTATAGTGTGGACCTTCATCATCAGAGCCCTTTAAACTACGCAACTCATCACTATCATATCCTCTCTCATTAAATTCTGCCATATCGTCATCCTCCAAATCATTGCCACCTGCATATGTCCTTGGGATATCTCCAATCGGCTCTACTTCTTCCTCTAGTGATTCTGACTCACTATCCTCCTCATTGCTACCACCATTTGGAACATAAGTACTATCTTCAGAATCAGACCCCATGTCATCATTGTTAGGAGTGTGAACATCCTCATCCTCCGCATCACTGACATCACTGTCATCAGAATCAGACCCTCCTTCATTAGTGTCATCACTGTCGTCATAAGCAGACCCTCCCTCATTAGTGTCAACATTGATACCAGTATCATCATTGGCACCCATATCCTCCAAATTATCCTCATTGGCACCCATATCCTCCAAATTATCCACATTGGCACCCATATCCTCCAAATTATCCTCATTGGCACCCATATCCTCCAAATTATCCTCATTGACACCAATATCCTCCAAATTATCCTCATTGGCACCCATATCCTCCAAATTATCCTCATTGGCACCAATCTCAAAACTCCAATCATTGGCACCAACCTCCACACTCCCCTCATTGGCACCAACCCCATCATTGGCACCAACCTCCACATTCTCATCATTGGCTCCAACCGCAACACTCTCATTACTGGCATCAACCTCAACATTCTCATCATTCGCACCAATATCAAAACTCCAATCATTCTCACCATTAAAGGAAGGGTAAACATTTGTGCTTGGGATATCGTTTATGTCACACCTATTGTCATCAATAACTTGTAATGGCTTTATCTCCATGTAGTAAATGTCTGTATGCGGATACCCTGCATTAAAGTCAATGAAGTCTCGAACACTCTTATCGTTAACAATCTCCTCAATTCCTTCTGATCCAGATAACCCAGCGATCTTGTACCACATTTGTACTGAGTGTTTGTACCCTACATCCTTCCCAATATCCGCTAGCTCAAAGTAGCTCATGTAGTCAATATCCATTTTCACCATCCTCGTTTTACCTCCAACGTATAGTTGTTTGTCCATGTCTACCCATTTACCACCGTAATGAATAATCAACGTATGCATTGTAGCCATGATTGTTGTACATCAAACAAGTAATAGCATATCAACAATTTTCATTCACACTATTCATTCAACAATATTCATTCACATGACATCGAACTAATGACAGAACAAATCAACATGACATTGAACTAAAGTACAACTCTGAACTCATATGACATCGAACTAAAGACAGTCCAAATCAACAATATTCATTCACACTAACATGCAACCTTAACAACATCTAAGTATAAACATTCATTTGTCTCATTATCACTGTACATCATACAAGAAATAGCATCAAATTAAAGACAACTCTGATCTCACGATCATTACAAACACAACTCTGAACTAACAAGGCATCAAATTAAAGGCAACCCAAATCAACAAACGTCATTAACACTAACATGCAACCTTAACAACAATGACCACAAATTTGCAACATCGTACAAGAAAAATCGTATATACGAAATCCTATCGCAAAAACCCTAACTAAAATAAACAGAACATAACGAAATCGAGATTTGAGAGCTGTGCGAACAGTGTGTGTACCTTGATTTCCAAGCTTTTACACCCTCAAATAGTGGTCTTCACCCTTACTTTTGCTCCTTCATACTTCCTTATAATTTTCCGTTTTCTTGGAAAATAGGTTGGAAACGAACCGTATGATGCAGGAGATGATGAATTTCGACTTTTCCCCTCCAAATTCCGACTTGAAGGTGAGGTTTTTCAGTGGTTTGTGGTGCCTGGTACTGTTGAAGTTCGAAGGTTGGAATAGGAAGAGGTGCGATATTGGGGTCTGTGTTTTTTGGGTTTATATATAAAATATTTAATTTAATCCCTGTTTTGCCCCTGGTCAACATTTGGGTCAAAGTGCCACGTAAGCAAAAATGACAGAGTGAGTGAAAAAATCCGTTCTTTGCTAACGGCGTTTATCACAAACCTCCGTTTGTAAAAAAAACCACAGGTCCCAGTTCGCAAATCTGGTATACCACAGGCATTTTTTTTGTACTTATCCCTAATTAATATGTTCTTGATTCTCTTGAAGTTTCGAATGTAAACCCCAAGATTTAGAGTTCCAATTTCGCCAAATTCGTGTAGAATTTACTGAACCCTAAAAGCGTGAAGAGATGAGTTCATCGAATTCATTAAATTCTCAAATTTCATTGGGTCAGTGGCATAAATCAAACTGCTTCTGTGGGATTAGAGCTCCAATCCACCGAGCATCAACAAAGTTAAACAATGGAAGAAGGTTCGTTGGTTGTGCGAAATATCCTAATCGAGCCGTTTGTCGTTATTTTGAGTGGATTGATCCTGGTGATTTAGAAGTTTGTCGTGCTCATGTGGATGAACTCGAAATGGAGTTATGGACCACTTTTGAGGGTAAGAAAAAGCTAGAGATGGAACTGTTGCAGGAGAAGGAAGAAAATGGAAGACTGAGAAATGAACTGTTGCAGTAGAACGAAGAAAATAGAAGATTGAAATCAGAAAATGGGCGTTTAAAGAAGAAATTAATTGTTATTGTGATTGTAGGGATAATGGGGTTGATTGTAATGATGATTGCTAGTATAGATAATGATAGTAGGATAGATGGTAGATTTGGGTTGCCTTAGTGGTAGGCAAACTACACTTTGTAGTTCTCATTGTATTGCCATTTACATGTTTATGTAAATGCTTGTATGAAAAATGAAGCTGGATTGAAATGCAACTTATTGGCTTGTGTTAATTGTGACCCAAGTTCATTGGCTTGTAATTTTGTGCAATTTAATCAGCTTGAAATGCTGGGTTGTTACTTGTACATACACAATATGACTAGAAATGTTACTTGTGCATACACAATATACCTAAAAATGTTAACAAGTTCATGTCACAATATATGTAAATTGCAAAGAACCTTAATTATATTCACATCCTTAATTGTCACAAAGGTATTGCATATATGTCATTGGAAATATACCTATAATGCCAAACAAAAAGTAGTGTATCCATAAATGCCATAAGTTTTGATTACCCTATACACAAAGTAGTGTACCCATAAAGGTCACAATTCACAAAATATACAAAATGGGTAACAAAAAGTAGTGTTCCAATATGCTTATCAAGCTTCATAGTAATCTTCAACATTTCTAGTGAAATGGCCATGCCTCTTGGCTAAATCAGCAAGGTTTGCAGCTCTTCTTGGTCTTTTTGGGACACTTGGCTCTGCTTCATTTAGGTTGGCTCTTTTCCTGGAAGTAGAAATTGTTGGTGCCATGAAATTTATGCCCCTGCCCCTACCCCTACCTCTGCCCCTGCCTCTCACCACTGGTTGGCTTTGTCCTCTTGATGAAGGCTGTGTTGGGGGTGGCTGTGAAGCACTTCCTCTAGTAACACCACCAACATTTGATGGTGGCTGTGTTGGGGGTGGCTGTGAAGCACTTCCAAATACATGTCCTTGCTGCATCATATGACATCAAGAAATAACTAAGTTACACTATTTTTCCAAAAGCAACAAATTTTTCCAACTTACACTATATTGTACAGGGTTGGAAGTGGTTGCATTAGTGACTTTTTTAGGTATGTCTACCTTTCTAGGTGGACTACCCTGCAAAAAGGAAACACGCATTTGCTTCAAACATGAGAAACTTACTTGGCCATCTAATGTTGATTATACAAACAGTTTAAACTTACTTGAACTTGTTTACCACTCCTTTTGTTGGCTAATTTGTGCTGCCTTCTTTTCCATGGGGTTTCACCTGTAATTCTAGACTTGCAACCCCTAGCATTATGCCCAAACCGTTGACACATGCCACACTTAACACCACCTCCTATCCTCGAAACCTTATGAGGGTCCCTTTGCTCATCAGCCCTCCTATTCCTTCTCTTCTTTGGCCTTTCAGGTGGTTTAAGTACAATGCCAGCATGGATGTCAGGTAGTGTTGTCCTTTCCCACTCCTCTTGTGATGGCACGGGCTTGAATACATGTTGATATACTATCAAATACGTTGTCTTCATAAAATAGTCATGCACATATTGCTCTGGTTGTCTCTCTGATAAATGATGGCATCCATTGCATGCTTACAAGGAATACCAGAAATATCCCACATCCTACGTGTGCATGTCTTATCCTTAAGATCAACAGCAACACCTCTTCCATAATTATCAACTTCATACAATTGATCACCTACTCGAGTGCATAAACGGTTTCTACTCTCCACTTTTATCTTCTCAAGCATATTCTGGTAATTTGGGCACACATTTCCATTATAGTTATTCATACCAATGAACTTGGTATATTGTCTCGCCATGAAGGCTTTCCTAATCCATTCCAACATACTAAGTACAGGCAACTCTCTACAAGGAAATATCATCTTGTTAAATGACTCACAGATGTTGTTTTGAACTGCATCACACTTGGTTGGCCATGTGTGAGGATCATGGTCCATCACCCATTGATGAGCCGCAGGGTCAAATGCTTTGAGTTTCTCCATATGATGCAGCCTTCCATAAATGCTCTTTGTATTTAACCCCTTTGAATCTCAGTTTCATGTTCTCGTACATGTGCTTGACACAGAAATGATGTTCCACATCTAGCATTAGCTCCTTCATAGCTTGCACTTGCCCCTATAAAATAAGAACAAACCATCAATAGTTAATTATGAATTAACACTAACAAATTAGTACTAACCATGACTAACCTTTTGTTGATCCGACATGAAGACCCATCCAGTTTCTCTAACCATGCCAAAATCATCTTGCAAAACTTGTAGAAACCATGACCAGGATTCTTTGCACTCAGAGTCAACAACAGCAACATCAATTGGAAATATGTTCTCATTTCCACCCCTTCCAATTGCAGCCAACAACTGTCCCCTCATCATTCCTTTCAAATGACAACCATCAAGGCATATAATTAGTCGTAGGCTAGAGAAGAATCATTGTTTTTGGGCAACCATTCTAACATACATGTGTTGAAACAAAACAATCTCCCTAGGAACTCCTAACCCATGGTCTAGCTCCAGCTCAGTTTTGATTTTGACAACAGTTCCTGGATTAGTGACTTTGAGAGTCTCTACATAATCATATAGCCTCTTATATTGATCCCTAATTTGACCAGCAATAATTTTCCTCCCCTCACTCTTAGTCCTATAGAACTTTCGAGTAGACACCTCATACCCCAAATCTCTCTTAATCGTATTCTTCAGGTATGCAACTTTCAAGTCTTTATCATCCCTCATGTCTTCCAAATATTTTTCACAAAGGTATGAAACCTTGCAAAATTTCTCATTGTATTGCCTAGGACAAGTATGGTTGAGATTACATGTCTTTATTTTGAAAGTTTGAGTGTCTCTAACCATAGATCCTCTAATCTTGAACTCATAACCATCTGCATCACATCTCACATGCACCACTGATGGTCCATTCTTCCTGTATGAAAATGTGTGCCCTCCCAATATGGCCCAAGACCTCAAGGCTTTTCTAAACTCCTTAGCACTCCTAAATGTCATACCTAATGACAAATTTTTAGTCATTGCATTATATTCTACATTAGGTGTTGCTCCCTCATTATCTGAACCTTGCAAGCTCCTTAACTCATCATCTAAGTCAGGAGCAGCCTCATTGAACTCAAATTCTACCTCCCTCCTGTTTGAATGGTGATTGACACCATCATTGTGCATTTCTCTATTATGGACATTACTTGTACCCTCATTTGGAATTTCATTGAACAAATTTGCCTCACTATCTAATGACACATCCTCACTGTCTAAGCTCTCAAACCTTGAAACAACTTCAAACTCACTATCTTCACCATCATCCTCACCATCATTGTCCTCATCACCATCATTGTCTTCATCATTATGACCACTTTCCTCGCCACTATCCTCTTCACCTATATCTGCACCCTATGAAGCACGGACACGGGTGCGGACGCGGGTGAGGACACGGGTGCGGATACGGCAAACGACATTTTAGAAAATATGAGACACGGGTGCGGCGGGGACACGACAAATTTTATATAATTAATTATATATATATTAGATATAAAAATATATAAAAAACATGCTAAATCACAAATTGGAATCGTGATGTTAGGAGAAGAACGAAAGAAGAACCCAGGAGAGAAGAAATTGTTTCTGATTATTCCCAAACAAAAACGAAATCGTGATGTTAGGAGAGAAGACCTAATTCTAATTCGTGCGATAGAGATTATAATTTAGGATTTTTGACAAATTGCATAATTGATCCTTAAATTTTATAAAAAAATTTAAAAAAAACCCTAATTTTTAACTTTTTTTTACCCCAGCCGTGTCCCGCCGTGTCCCCATCCGTGTCCCCCCGTGTCACCGCTGTGTCCGGCCGTGTCCCGCCGTGTCCCCGTCGAGTCTCCGAGTCCCCGAGTCCGGCGAGTCCGACTCGGCGACCCCGGGGAAGAGTCCGTGCTTCATAGTCTGCACCACTAACAAACTCCACATCTTCACCCCTATCTTCTCCCCTATATTCACCTCTATCTTCACCACTAACATCACCCCTATCATTGTTAACAAAACAATCTTCAACTTCTACTTCATCTACTGCATCCCAATCCATACCTATGTCCAACCCTACTGCATCTTCAAATGTGTATCCTCCATCAACACCAACATCCTCTAATACTTCTTCTCTAGTTTCTACTGCTTCATCAAGTGTTTCGTTACCATCCCCACCTACTTCTCCAACTAGCTCTCCTCCTTCCCCCCTACTTCCCCAACTACTTCTTCTCCATCCACAACTGATTCCACAACTAGTTCTCCCCTATCCACACCTAACTCCTGAAATGCTTCTTTTCCATTCACAACTCCTTTATAAACTCTTTCTCCTTCAGCCACAAATACACCCTCAAATGGGTCTACTCCATTCACTACTGCTTTATCAACTACACCTCCATTCACACCTCCTCCAGCCACACCTACATTCACATCCTCAACTGGTTCATCTCCATCCACACCTACTTCCTCAACTAGTTCTACTCCAACCCTATCATCAATTACAGTTAAATCCTCTATCTCCCCTACCATCACCAACTCAAGACCACCAACTCTTGAGCATAGGCTATTATCTGAGTTGGATGCATCAGACTCAGCGGGTGAATGTTCATCACCATCAACCAGATTGATAAAAACAGCATCCCTAATCATTGACCCAGGTTTAGGTAGAGCTTCAAAATAAACATCCCAAGTATCCCATTTGCTATTCACATCTGCCACACTAAGACATGATTTATCATCTACTATCTCCCAATAACTCCATTCACCTCTAAGTCCTATCACATGTATCCATATCCTACACCCACTTGTATACTTTAGCTGCCTATAATATTCCACCTCTAAGTCATCAAATGAGGACCATTTGCCTCCGTGGTGAAATACCAGGGTCACATATCTAGCCATCTGCACCCATTCATTCAACATACTAGCAAAAACAAACAAAACAATAATAAATAGCTATCACATAACTCAAATTATATATCAAACCAACAAAACCAAAAAACAACAGTAATTGATAACTAAAAACAGAGAAATGCATAAAATGACCATTCGATAATATACACGAATCGATTGAACGAAAACACTATTACATGCAATATAACTGTTGCTGATTAATATACCTAACAAAAAAATCACAAATCCGATTATTAATCGTAAAAACACTAAACCCTAACTTACTCAAACAAAACCCGAAACCAAGAACACATGTAACAGAAGAAAAAATCAAAATTTCCATGGATATGGTGCACTTACCTTGGCTGACATGTAACCCCTTGGAAAACCTTGAACTGTGGTTGCCCTACCCACTTCGAACAAGCGATTCCAACTTCTATCTAACTTCGTCGCTCCAGAAAACACACACCTTCAGTATTAGAAACGATGATCGAAGTGGTTTTGAACGAGTTCTTGGTTGGCTGCCACTTCGAATTCCGATTTTGAAAAGCTTTCAATACAACTGAAATATGAAAAGTCACTAAGATAAACGTTATTATAGAAAGATCTGGAGCTTATATAGGTCCCCCAATAATTTCGGACAAATCTACCCTTTGCCACGTCACCAAGTTAAACGGCATTTTCTCCTTTTTTATAATTCTTGTAACGGCGTAAGGCACATTCCTTTTTTTGGTAAAAACAAATCACATGGATTTTTTTTAAATCCGTGAAACCACATGGGTTTTTTTTTTTGGAATTTACCCTATTTTAAAAGGCTAAGAGGTTAAAATTTAAGCATTTTTTCAAGGATCAAAGCTTAAGAAACTTGAAAAGTTAAAGAAGCATAAACTAATTTTTTTGAAAACAAGGTAACAAGTGTGTGGTAATTTAATGCTAAATATTTCAAGATTTTTTGATTTGGTGGTTTTTAAGTGCCACTTCTGAGTTGTGAAAGAGGGAAATGAGTCATAGATATTAAATACGAATAAAATATATCTATGGTCCTTAAATTATAGTGTTACTAACATTATGATCCCTAAATTTCATTTAATGATATAAAGCTCTTCGATTTTACATTATACTAACATTAAAATCTACATGTTAGTATGGTTTACTTATTATTTTTTCTATTTTTTTCTATTTAGGGTGAACTTTCATGATGATGATGATAATGAAAATGATCACGCTTAAGACGCCAAATATGAAAGGGAATTCATGATTAAGAAAAATAGATCATTTTTTTGTATAGCTAGTGAACTTGTAACTATAATTTGTTAGATATCTTTTTGTCATCTCTGAGATTTTTAGGACTATGTGATGATACATTAAATTGGTATAATATAATTAGTTACCGAGGGTTTTTTTTATATGTAAAGAACATATATATTACCTTTAATGGCTAATGTATGTAGTTTGATTGTATTCAAATTTTGTATATATATATATATATATATATAAAATAAGAACAAAGGTGATGTCCAGGATTGTGCCAACTATCGAGGAATCAAATTAATGAGTCACACTATGAAACTTTGGGAGCGAGTGATCGAACAAAGGCTAAGGAGGATGGTGAAGATCTCGGAAAACCAGTTTGACTTGCATCAACTATGGAAGCCATCCATCTAATGAGACAATTAATGGAGCATTATCGAAATAAGAATAAAGACTTGCATATGGTTTTCATTGACTTGGAGAAGGCATATGATAAGGTACCAAGGGAAGTACTTTGGTGGGCCTTAATAAGGAAATGCATTTCGCGGAAATATATTGACATCATAAAGGACATGTATGAGGGAGCGTGCACGAGTATACGTACCAGTGTTGGGAAGACTGAAGAGTTCTCTATTACGATTGGAGTGCATCAAGGTTCTGCACTAAGCCCATTTCTTTTTACCGTCGTTATGGATGAACTAACGAGTTCACTTCAAGATGGTATACCATGGTGCATGTTGTTTGCAGATGATATTGTGTTGGTTGATGAGACTAAAAAAGGCGTGGAGAGGAAGTTGGAACTATGGAGACAAACTTTAGAATCTATAGGCTTTAAGTTGAGCCGAAGTAAGACGGAATATTTGGAGTGTAAGTTTAGCGGCGATAGGAGTAGGGAGGCAGAGACAATCACCCTAGATGGGAGAGTTGTTCAGGCATCAGATTGCTTCCGGTATTTAGGATCTAATATCCAAACGGATGGAGATGTAGATGGAGATGTTGCTCGTAGGATTAAATCTGGGTGGGCAAAGTGGAAGAGTGCTACGGGTTTCCTTTGTGACCCCAGCATGCCTAATAGATTGAAGGGAAAATTCTACCGCATGACAATCAGACCAGCATTGTTATATGGCACAGAGTGTTGGGTAGTGAAACACTGTCACATTCATAAGATGTCGGTGGCGAAGATGCGTATGTTGAGATGGATGTGTGGTCATACGAGAAAGGATCGGGTGAGTAATGAAATAATTAGGACAAAAGTAGGGATTACATCTATTGAGAATAAAATGAGGGAAACTCAACTAAGGTGGTTTGGCCATGTAAGACGAAGAGCGCTTGATGTGCCGGTTAGGAGGACTAAAGAGTGGCAAAGGGATGTAGTGGTGAGGGGTAGGGGAAGACCTAAGCAAACTTGGAGGAGGGTAGGACGGAGTGGAGGGAGAGAATTTGTGTCGTTGACATGACTTGATTTCACAGTTTTATATGATGGTTCATGTTAGCCGATCCTGAATCATTTCGGGACTAAGGCTTTGTTGTTGTTGTTGTATATATATATATAATAAATTTTATTATATATACATTTATTGTTGTAATAAGTTGTTGCTAAAAATTAAATCTATTTGTAAATAAATCAACATTTATAGCAACGATAACAGATAACAGTTGTTTCAAAAATTCAATATTTATGGCAATGACAAGAATTGTTGCGAAAAATAAATATATAGCGCTACAATGTGAGTTGTTGCGAAAACAAAAAGTATATAGCAACATAAAATATTGTTTCGAAAAGTCTAAATATATAGCAACCCACAACTTATTGCGAAATATAAAACATTTATAGCAACGACACATGTATATATTTTTTGCAACAGCGAGATTTCGTTGCGGATACCTTTAGTAACAGAATGTTTCTCTACAACCGAAAGTCGTTGCGAAACATGCATTGTTGTTGCTAAAAATATTTTTGCAACAATCTTCTCCGTTGCCAAAAATCAATTTTCTTGTAGTGGTACATATAAAGCACGACTAGTGGCAAAAAGGTATCGTTAGAAATAATGAATTGACTAGGACAAAACTTCCTCACAGGTATTATGTTTAAATCCATTAGGATTTTACTTGTTAATAATGCTCATTGTAACTACAAGGTATGATAAAATAGTATGAAAACATCTTTTCTAAATGGAAATCTATTGGAGAATGTATACATGATACAACCTGAAGGTTTTATATCAAACTACAAACTGCAAGAATCCATTTATGAACTTAAGCAAACATCTAGAAGTTGGAATAAACATTTTGATGAAACCAAAAAGTATTATATGGATTTAAACAAAACATTGACGAACCTTGTGTATACAACTAGGTTAGTGGGATCGTGATCCTCTTCCTAGTGTTGTATATGAATGACATACTGTCATCTAGCAATTTCTCCATGAAAGACATGGGTGAAGCAACTTATATATTAAAGGGGTTCGGTTAGCTAAACTTAAATTATGGAATGGAAATGAGAATGTATATTATTCTTTTTGTTAGTGTTTGGTTAAACAAATATTAACTTGGGAATGATAATCTCATTCTCCAAATATAAGAGTCATTCATTCCCTTCTCTCTCCAAATCAATCACATTCCATTTTCATTACTATTGATTTATTAAAAGGAAAAAAAACCCAGCATGTACACGTTTTTTACGTGTAAAAATCCCATGATTTTAACCATTTGTGTCTTGTATTTTTTGCTTTTTAAATGGTTATTTTGTTTGTTGAGAAATAGATGATGGTTAACCAATACTATATTCTATTTTATATATATTTCTTTGAAATTATAATACCATTATTTTTATTTACAAGTAATAAAAAATTTTATCAATAAGAAACCATTAATTTTATTTTAAAATACTAGTTCTTTATAGTAATTTTTCTTTGTATTAAAATGTATGTTTTGAGGATGATTTACTATTTTTTATATTTATTAATTGATGTTATAATAATAATTATTTACTAAATTATTTTAAGCAAATATTGTATTTATTTCCATTCCGATCATTAAAAAAACTAAACAATTTCAAAGAGTATTTTATTCTGATTTCAGATTGAACTAAACATGATAAATAAATAATCATTTTAATTCTGATTCCGACGCATTCCGATTCCGATTCTGTTTCCGATGTTCAAACCAAACGCCTCCTAGCTATAGGATCAATAGGCATAGATTGAATAGACTAATTAGACTCACCAAATCAACATACATACATATAAGATGCTAAAAGGTTTAGCATGGATTAATCCAAGAATTACCCATATATCAAATGAGATAAAACTTTCTACAAAACAATCTTTGACGACCGATGTAGAACGAGATAGAGATCGCATGATTTATACTATTATGTACAACCCGAGATGTTGCTTATGCACTAAGCGTGACAAGTAGGAGTGTCAATATGGGTCATGACCCGCTAACACGATCCGCATAACCCACAATTTAAAGGGTTGAGCCTTAATGAGTTTGAGTGATAAACGAGTCAAATGGGTCGACTCACTTAACTCGTTTATGGAACATGTCCCATTGATCTGTGAATTAATTGCAACCCATGTAATTTTAAGCGTACTGGTGGGCCGTGTCGATCCAATCCGAGAACCCATTTAACCCGGCCCATATATTTTATTTTAAGGTTTTTTTTATTTGTGTTTGAGTTTATTTTGATATTTGTTGAATATTATACATTTTAATTAACATTTTATGTTTATTTATTGGATTTTTGTTATAATGGGTTGATGGGTTGACGAGTCATACAACCCATTTAACAGATTTTGATATATAGCAGGTTAATGGGTCAACCGAGTTATATTAATTTTTTAGTCATATTTTTTCTGTTTGCATAAACAAGGTTAACCCGTTTATTAAACGGGTTGTGTCGTGTCAACCCATTTATTAAACGGGTCATGTTAGGTTTGACCTAAACAAGTCACCTGAGTAGGTCGTTTACGACCCACAAACCCATGTTGACACCCCTCAAGTAGATTCCATGGTAATCCCAATAATCCACACTTGATTGTTATCAAGAACATTCTTGAGTGCTTAAGTACTAAGGAGATATTCTCAGTATATGCAGGAGGTGAACCAAGTTCAATAGTACTCGGATGCTAGTATCTATACCAATTACGATGATAGTAAATCTTAATTAGGGTACATATTTATTCTGAATGAGGCGGGTCAACAGGAAGAGTTCCAAGCAAACCAATGTTTTTACAACCAAAACTGAGTACATTGCATCTTTTGGAAAAGCTAAAGAAGTTATATGAATGAAGAAGTTTATAACACAATTTAAAGAGCTGCCCAACATTATAAATCTCATACCATATAATGTGATAACAATTAGTCCATAGTCCATAAAAAAGTTACAAGTGGAAATTACCAGTGTATATTCCAAATCGAATTACGGAAAATTTAAACATCAATTCAATTCATAAATTGTCAAATTAAGAAAAAACGTAAATTGTTCACTATATGATTTATAGTTTCGATTTAGAAAACTAAAGTTAAAAATATCATTATTTATAACCCAAATTTAGCAATGTAATTAAAAAACACTTGTTCTAATTACCACAAATTGATTTATAGACATTCCCCTAATGACTAGTCAAGTAAGACCACTATAATGAATTTAAAAGGAAAGAAAATAACAACAATGATAACATATTTTATAAGTTGCTGAGTCAATTCAAGGACACGCTTTACATGACATTAAAGACCCAACTTAAGCATCAAAAAAGACATTAAAAAAGAAAAAAGAAAACTAATAGGTTATGGTGCTTTCATCTTTATGCCATTTCCTTCCTAGTAGCTATCTTCTTCACGCTTCAAACGGTCATAAGCATCATGCATTTTTCTTGTTCTTGTATCAAGTAATCATTTTCCATTTACCAACACAGTAATGTAATTTCAAAACCTTCCCAATTCTTTTTAACCCAAGCAAGCCATTTACCATCTAAAAACCTCATATATCAAATGTCCATTGAAGAATCATTGGAACTTACAGGATTACTATCCCTGTTCTGCTGCTGAACATAGTTGGGATCGCTACTGGTGCGTGTTCCATTTCCCGTTGGTGGACCACCTGTTGGATAATATCCTCCTCCCTGTGCAATGTGGTAGTTCTGGAGGCTTCGACGGATGGGGCTTGACAAAGCATTCGAGAACACTGAATTCTTGGGTTGTTGATCACAATGCTCAGACCGAGTAATCTGTGCACCAGCTATTGGACCAGATGACCCTGAAGAAGGAAAGTTGGAATTTGTGAACTGAATCTGATGCTGTGACGGAGCTCTAGGGGACATTGGTGGCTCTTCTCCGCTATAATCCAGCTCATTCTGCACACGAAATACCACAGTTTCAAATTCATAACTGCATATAATCACACTTGGAGCCCAAACAAATGAAGCTACAAACTGGGAATGTATTCAGAATCCAAAACAAAGCTCCAATTATTTACCATTAAACCACAGGATCATTTTTCATAAACCAGCCTAATAACGTGAAATTCATGCCTTTTCATGGTACAACATGATGATCAATAGTGCTTTCAATTTTCGCGTTTTCATCAAGTAAGCTGCCAAAATGTTACAGCCTAGTCTTGAAAAAATGAAAAAAATGACCTCTACATGCTTTATCAGATGCTCAACAATAACTCTATCTTACAATTTTACTGAGAGGAATAACCACGCAGTTGGAACAAAATTAATTCAGATGACAATGTCATTCTGAACTCCATAATGAGACATCTCGCCTGCTACTTCTTAAACAACTTACAAATGCAGGCAAAACTTCAAAATTTTATTGGGAGAAGTACAAAATGCCCGATTTGCAAGTAGAGAGGAATGTGGCATTTTTTCTTGCAAAAGAGGCATGTGCTTTACAAAGTTAGCAAAAAAGGAATTTGACTAATGGCGTTAGTTTTTTATGACGTGGTATGTTGATTTTGATGATATGGCATGTTGACACAGCATGTTGGCTTAATGATGTGGCATGTTGATTTGATGACGTGGCAAATGGAGTTAGTCAAATTCTTTTGTTTGCTAATTTTGTAAAACAAATGCCCTTTTTATTTTACATATGGAGTTGGTCAAATTCTTTTCCCAAATTTAGTTTACATATGCAGAAAGTTACATAAGATGATGCAGTTAAAATCAGTTTTGACAGTTTTAAGCGACAAAAATGAGAAAGTAAAACCGTAAAAGACTGAACTGTAAATAAATTAGGCAAACCTGAATGTAATTGACTATATCAACAGTTGTCACTCTGGACCCTCCCTCTTGTTGTCTCCAAATCCACTGATATAGTTTATCCTAAACACAAAAAGACAAGGAAAATCAGCAAATTAGGAGTCTCAGGCCAGATATAAAATATGAAAAATTAGCACTTACAAGAGCCATAAACTTTCATTAGTGGGTTAACACTGCACATGTTAATTTCTAGTTATTTCCTCCATTAAAGTTTTTTTTTTAATTGAATTATGGCTCGGCAAAAGGATATAGATAGGGATACACAAGCTATTGCTTTTCTGTAGAAAAAATATTTCATCGTTATGCTACTAGTCAAGTACTAATTTTCTGTAACAACTAAATTTCTTTTAAAACAGGGGAAACAAATTTAGTTTAGTAAAATACCATAAGGGATTACATTGGCAGAGTTATAACCACGTAAGAGAAGACAATATTGTTGAAGATACTTCTAAATTCTATAAGTTATTCTAACAGAAATCTTAACTTGGTATAATGGGGAAAGACAAAATTCCAGGTGCAGCATTAAGTAAATTTTATAAATTTAATAGTTGAATGTTTTTTTACAAATTTAATGACCACGATAGCTCTTCATTGCTTGATGCAACAAGTAATAATCCTATGAGAAGGGCACAAGAAGAACTAAAGCAAACTTGTTGATTGTCAGATGTATAGTCATTTATAAAGCAAGTGCACTCTATTGCAACAAGTAGTATATTTCGTAAGAACCAGTCGATCCCTCAAGGACTAGTATTTAAGTACCAATTCTACTAAAATCCTTCGTTATCTAAGCAATTGAATAAGTGAAAGGGGTTTTGGACTTAAGAAAATATTAATTGAAATGCTTGAAACTGAATGGAAGTATATGGAAGATAACGGTGAAATTTGATTACTTTATAAGGTTACCCCAAATCTCTTGCATGAAAAAGTAGAGAGAAACCCTTTTAGTTTCAGTTTGCAGCTTTAGTCATTGGATTGAGAGGACTGGTTGTGAGGATAGTTAGGATCCCATGGTCATTAACAAAGTACTGTTTTAATATAAGGTTGGCAGCACTATGGAAACATGGCCATTGTGCATCTTGCATATGAACCATACCATCCATGGACTAATAACTGCATGAAGACAAACAGTAGCCACTTCTAGGCTATGATGCACGGAAACGGAAACGGATACGGGAAACGCGATTTCTAAAAAACATAGGAAACGGAAACGTGGGGGAAACGTGTAAATATTAAAAATATAGGGACATATTTATAAATATTAAAAAATATAATAAATATAAAAATCATCATAAATTATAAATACATAAACTAATTATTGGTAAAATGAAAACAAATTAATGAAAAAACTACCAATTTAATAAAATAAACATGTTACTAATATCAAGTACCAATTAATTAATAAAAACAAATATGTATAAATATCAAAATGTGTAAAATTAAAGTCTTTAGCTAAAGAGTAAAAAAAAGAAATAACACTATTTAAATAATAAACAATATAAAAGGTCCAAGTGCAACCAACCCAAACATTCCAGAAGTCTCTCTCCATCACACCATTCAAGAAGGCACAGAAAAAAAAAAAAAACTGCACAATCCCCACTCGAAGAACAAGAAGAAATCCCAGACCAGACTCAAAGAAAAACAACCCAGACCAGACTAAAAGAAGAAAAAATCGCAAAACTCGGAAGAAGAAGAAAAAATCATGGAGTTACATGCGTTTAAGTATGGAGATCAATTTCAATATGAACCGTTTGAGTTTTGAATGTCTTTCAGATTTTGGAAACACGTATCCAATTTTCTTTAGTTACAGAAACGTGCCCGGAAACGGTTCGTTTCCGTTTCCGGGCGTTTCCATTTCCCACATCTTGTGGAAACGTAGAAACGCTACTTCAACAAAGTTTCCGTGCTTCATAGCTTCTAGGACTTCTATGGTTCTGACAATGAGATACCTCGAGAAAATAGAAAACAGAGCCACACATTTTGTTTTTCTTTTCAATATTTTTCTTGCAAACTGAAATCCGGTGGTTCTAATTTTCTCTCAGGAATTTCATCAAACACTTGGGGTGCAACTGAAGAAGGATTTGAGACTCCTCTAAGTTCTTGAATCGATTGAATCAAGTTTGAGAAGGATTTACAGATTTGGATTTCTGACAGTAAGATTAGGGCAGAAAGATCTTAGGAGAAGAGAAGAACAGAGTGATCAAGATAAATAGAGAGAAGAATTTAGAAGAAAGAAAACAGAGTAATTCTTTTACGGTTTGATATATGTAGCCCTTAGCCCTTAGAGCATATAAGCATTTAATGCAATAAAATATTCTTTTTATTTTTTTTGAAGCTAAAATATTCTTTTTATATTTCCAATATCTATATTTATTATGCATTAAATTTCTAAATACAACAAAACTCATTTAATGTAATCATATATTCTTTTATATTTTCAATATCTAGATTTATTATACATTGGACTTCTAACGTTTTTGGAAAACTGCATATTCACCTATGACCATGAATTTAAACAGACTGTTTCAATGTTATTTGTATTTTGTCGATAAAATAAAGCAGTTATTTGTACTTTGACAGGTTGTATGCAGTTTTTTGTGACTAACTTTTATCTGACAGACTTAAATATTATTATTTGGACATGTTAGTTGTAACTTAGTAACCAAATAAATATTTTAGACATAATTGATGTTTGCAAGGTCTTATGTGATAATTGAATAACGAGTTACATAACAGTGAAACAGTCTTTTTAAATTCATTGTTACGGGTAAATCTACACTCTTCCAAAAACGTTAGAAGTTCAATGTATAATAAATGTATATATTGAAAATATAAAAGAATATATGATTGCATTAAATGAGTTTTGTTGCATTTAGAAATTCAATGCGTAATAAATATAGATATTGAAAATATAAAAAGAATATTTTTATTGCATTAAATGCTTATATGCAGCCCTAAGGGCTGCATATATCAAAACCGATTCTTTTAGATAGGAAAAAAAGGAAAAGGAAAGTATAGCTAGCCTACTAAATTCATGGCCCTTATAATTCTAACTTACCTTAAATCACCCTATTAATTCTAACCTACCTTAAATAAGAATAGAAAATATAGCCTACCTTAAATAAGAATACGAAATATAACAATTCACTCTAAATAGGCGTAATTCTCGTGACATCATGCCTGGAGGCTAGCGCCTTTTGAGCCTAAGGCGCGGCGCTGATCACTATGAATTATACTAAGATTTAAATGAACTACAGCTGGAAAGAACCATACTACATTCTTTATGAGTCCATTTCCTGCACTGGAATAATTACTAAGGGTTCACAACAAGTTTCCATTGTCTCTTATGGGTTCAACCCCTGCTAAAGTCATTCTTACTTCATAATCAAAGGTCCACAGCTTCTCTGTTCTAAAACTATGGTTCAAGTTTCCTCTTCCATCTATCCTCCAGTCTGTAACCAATGTCAAAACTCAAAAGCCAATGTCAAGTAATTGTTGCCTTAGTAATCAACAATTAAATAAAATGAATTGAACAAGTGTTCAATGAGAGTGCCAAACAAAAAAACTTGGACGCATGTTTGCTTATTCCTCTAGCAACTAATCAAGCAAAGCTCCTCTATGAACTTTCTCAGACAACACAAACCTTTAAAGTCTCCCAACAAATTTAATGCTATTATGAGTCTAAAGAACAATCAATTTCCAAAAACCTCCAAAGTAAGAAAGAACTTTAAAAAACAAAAACATATGAAACTCAGTTTCAAGAGAAGAATTTACTACAAGGTCGAGCAACTTCAGTTTCATAAATAAGTTGGTTAAGAATTAGCACTTCACCATTGCAAGGGCTAGAATGACATTAATTCAAACTCCAACGCATGTTTGCTTATTCCTCTAGCAACTAATCTAGCAAAGCTCCTCTATGAACTTTCTCAGACAACACAAACCTTTAAAGTCTCCCAACAAATTTAATGCTATTATGAGTCTAAAGAACAATCAATTTCTAAAAACCTCCAAAGTAGGAAAGAACTTTAAAAAACAAAAACATATAAAACTCAGTTTCAAGAGAAGAATTTACTACAAGGTCGAGCAACTTCAGTTTCATAAATAAGTTGGTTAAGAATTAGCACTTCACTAAATAAGTTGGTTAAGAATTAGCACTTCACCATTGCAAGGGCTAGAATGACATTAATTCAAACTCCAACGCATGTTTGCTTATTCCTCTAGCAACTAATCTAGCAAAGCTCCTCTATGAACTTTCTCAGACAACACAAACCTTTAAAGTCTCCCAACAAATTTAATGCTATTATGAGTCTAAAGAACAATCAATTTCCAAAAACCTCCAAAGTAGGAAAGAACTTTAAAAAACAAAAACATATAAAACTCAGTTTCAAGAGAAGAATTTACTACAAGGTCGAGCAACTTCAGTTTCATAAATAAGTTGGTTAAGAATTAGCACTTCACCATTGCAAGGGCTAGAATGACATTAATTCAAACTCCAACGCATGTTTGCTTATTCCTCTAGCAACTAATCTAGCAAAGCTCCTCTATGAACTTTCTCAGACAACACAAACCTTTAAAGTCTCCCAACAAATTTAATGCTATTATGAGTCTAAAGAACAATCAATTTCCAAAAACCTCCAAAGTAGGAAAGAACTTTAAAAAACAAAAACATATAAAACTCAGTTTCAAGAGAAGAATTTACTACAAGGTCGAGCAACTTCAGTTTCGTAAATAAGTTGGTTAAGAATTAGCACTTCACCATTGCAAGGGCTAGAATGACATTAATTCAAACTCCAACGCATGTTTGCTTATTCCTCTAGCAACTAATCTAGCAAAGCTCCTCTATGAACTTTCTCAGACAACACAAACCTTTAAAGTCTCCCAAAAAATTTAATGCTATTATGAGTCTAAAGAACAATCAATTTCCAAAAACCTCCAAGTAGGAAAGAACTTTAAAAAACAAAAACATATAAAACTCAGTTTCAAGAGAAGAATTTACTACAAGGTCGAGCAACTTCAGTTTCATAAATAAGTTGGTTAAGAATTAGCACTTCACCATTGCAAGGGCTAGAATGACATTAATTCAAACTCCAACGCATGTTTGCTTATTCCTCTAGCAACTAATCTAGCAAAGCTCCTCTATGAACTTTCTCAGACAACACAAACCTTTAAAGTCTCCCAACAAATTTAATGCTATTATGAGTCTAAAGAACAATCAATTTCTAAAAACCTCCAAAGTAGGAAAGAACTTTAAAAAACAAAAACATATAAAACTCAGTTTCAAGAGAAGAATTTACTACAAGGTCGAGCAACTTCAGTTTCATAAATAAGTTGG
This sequence comes from Euphorbia lathyris, assembly GCF_963576675.1. NCBI lineage: Eukaryota > Viridiplantae > Streptophyta > Magnoliopsida > Malpighiales > Euphorbiaceae > Euphorbia > Euphorbia lathyris. Next base: position 28,826,561 of record NC_088916.1, on the reverse strand, counting down.
TTAAGAATTAGCACTTCACCATTGCAAGGGCTAGAATGACATTAATTCAAACTCCAACGCATGTTTGCTTATTCCTCTAGCAACTACTCTAGCAAAGCTCCTCTATGAACTTTCTCAGACAACACAAACCTTTAAAGTCTCCCAACAAATTTAATGCTATTATGAGTCTAAAGAACAATCAATTTCTAAAAACCTCCAAAGTAGGAAAGAACTTTAAAAAACAAAAACATATAAAACTCAGTTTCAAGAGAAGAATTTACTACAAGGTCGAGCAACTTCAGTTTCATAAATAAGTTGGTTAAGAAATAGCACTTCACCATTGCAAGGGCTAGAATGACATTAATTCAAACTCCAACGCATGTTTGCTTATTCCTCTAGCAACTACTCTAGCAAAGCTCCTCTATGAACTTTCTCAAACAACACAAACCTTTAAAGTCTCCCAACAAATTTAATGCTATTATGAGTCTAAAGAACAATCAATTTCCAGAAACCTCCAAAGTAGGAAAGAACTTTAAAAAACAAAAACATATAAAACTCAGTTTCAAGAGAAGAATTTACTACAAGGTCGAGCAACTTCAGTTTCGTAAATAAGTTGGTTAAGAATTAGCACTTCACCATTGCAAGGGCTAGAATGACATTAATTCAAACTCCAACGGATGTTTGCTTAAAAGTCTCCCAACAAATTTAATGCTATTATGAGTCTAAAGAACAATCAATTTCCAAAAACCTCCAAAGTAGGAAAGAACTTTAAAAAACAAAAACATATAAAACTCAGTTTCAAGAGAAGAATTTACTACAAGGTCGAGCAACTTCAGTTTCGTAAATAAGTTGGTTAAGAATTAGCACTTCACCATTGCAAGGGCTAGAATGACATTAATTCAAACTCCAACGCATGTTTGCTTATTCCTCTAGCAACTAATCTAGCAAAGCTCCTCTATGAACTTTCTCAGACAACACAAACCTTTAAAGTCTCCCAACAAATTTAATGCTATTATGAGTCTAAAGAACAATCAATTTCCAAAAACCTCCAAGTAGGAAAGAACTTTAAAAAACAAAAACATATAAAACTCAGTTTCAAGAGAAGAATTTACTACAAGGTCGAGCAACTTCAGTTTCATAAATAAGTTGGTTAAGAATTAGCACTTCACCATTGCAAGGGCTAGAATGACATTAATTCAAACTCCAATCGCTTCTTCAAGTTGTTGGAAATGACTAAAACCAGTGTTTCATCAGTAATGGAATGAATGTAACTTACTAAAATTTCGATTACAAAATATTAACAAGGAAGAGAAGCCCAATTCAGTCAAGCGTAAAAATCACCAGCAAGAACAACAAAAGAAAGAGCAGACCACCATCAATCCCATCTTAATTCATCAAAACACTTTACGAATAGTCAGATAAAACAACCACGAAAGCTTGCGACAGGAAGAGGAAAGAGCAACGTTCATCTAAACTAGAAAAGCATAAAAAATAATAAAAAATTAAGGAAGGGAAAAGAACCTATGTGCTTAATTGTTCAACGCAATACCCTAAAATCAAAAATCAGAACCGGATTCAACAAAAACATCAACTTAAGGAGGAAATAAAAGAGATAAAAGAAAGAATCCTTACAAGGCCGTGGCGTTCACCAGCCTGAAAGGAGAGTTTCTGGTGGTTCATAGACTGGGTATAAAGCTGAGACAGAGAATTAGCAGCGCTACAAAAGGAAGCGTACATGGTCCGATCCACCTCGTCCAGGTTTGTGGCTACAGATTTCCTCTTCTTCCCCATCGCTACCAAACACTTGAATTCCACACTAAAATCTTCCCCGATTTATATCTAAAAAAAATCTGTCCCTTCTTTATCTGTTTATTCAAATATTTAATTTCTTTCCGTAATTGCAAATTAAAATAAAACGGAAATAAAAATAAAATAAAATAAATAAAGAGCACTTTCGGTTTCTGCAGAAAAATGATTAGATTAGATGAGATGAGAGAGGCGAATTGGTTTTTGTGTTTGTGGTTTCTCTACGTTTTTCTTATAACTAGGAAGCCAAGGAAGGAAGGAAGAAAGGAGCCGTACAGTATTTCACGTAGGGTGAGTCACAGTTAATCGATAAACGGTGTCGTGTTGCCATTGAAGGGTTTTTTGTATTTTTTTTTGGGTACTTGTTATTGAAGTTGAAGATTATGAAACACTGTAAATGAAAAGCATTTGGCATGTAAGGCATATGTGCCGCTAAATAAACAGTTCATCCACTTAGATTTTGACACGTATTGTGCGGTGGAGGTTTCACGCCGATTCTTCAAGTTCTACTTCTACGTGTATTTAACTCTACTAATTCAAAAAAAAAATCTACTAATTCAAATTTTGGTAATTAAAAAAAAATATAGTAAAGTATGTAAATAGTTTTTTTTTTTTAGAAGTATCAATTTAGGTTTCATGTATAAAATATACGAATATAGGTTTAATATTTAAATAAGAGTATCAATTTAGGTTTTAATGATGGAACATGACATGTCATTCATATTACTTTATTAAGTTATGTATATATACGTGGAGAGAGAAATCAAAACTTAACAGAGTAATATGAATGATGTGTCGCATTTCGTTATCGATGCCTAAGTTGGTACTTTATTTTACACGTTAAACCTATATTGATGTTATTTTGTATGTGAAGTCCATATTAATATTTTTTCAAAAACCTTATATCTATTTTGATACTTTATTCCAAAAAATAATGTGCTTTCACGTTTGTCAAACATTTACTTGTAAAAATTATTTATCCAAATAGAAATCGAAGTTTTTTTTTACGACTAGGAGATGGCTGAAGGTTTTTGCTTTATTAAAAATAAAGATTTCAAAATTAAAATGAGCATTGACGATCTCAAACTTGAAAAATTCAAAGATTTAATGATATTCTAAACAACTTTAATTCTTCAACTTTTTAATTTTGAAGTTAGTTAGGTGTTGTTTGATGAGAAGGAGAACCTAGATATTTAAAGAGGGAAAGCTCTGAAAGTAATGATTTTAGAAAATAAAAAAATTTGTTCCCTAGTAAATGTGGTATTAAACAACTTTAATTTTTTTTGAAAATTTTCATTTTGAAATCGTTAACGGACGTTTTTATAGTGTCAAACTAAAAGATTCTCATTTTTAGTAAAACAAAAATATGACTCCCTACTTAAACAAAAGAAAATTCACAGGTATCTATTTGACATAACATGAAAACACATAAATTTTTTTAGACTTTACCTTTTAAATTTTACTCAATGTTTTAATTGTACTAATCGAAAGGTATGTGACATTAATTGTACTAGTCGAAAGGTATGTCACATTATAAATTTCTCTTATCATTTTTTAAAATTAATAAATAATTAGATAAATTTTATAATTTAATTAGGTCAGCGTATTGCACAGTGATGTAGTTGAATCATGTGAGTTCATGTGTCAAAGGGGGCCGTTATTTTGTGAACATGCTCCGATGTCTAAATCAGTTTATGAAAGGACTAGAGGATGAACACGACCTGTAAACAAAAGTTGTAATGTAAGTTTACTTGATGACATTTTTATTTAGTAGGCTATCATTCAAGGGTCATATAGGTGATAGTAGTAATAAATAAGTTGTCATCGGAATACACATAAGATGACAGCGTACCAATAGGCTAAAGTCACATGAGGTTCTTTCAAATGATACAACGCAACCGTCATCTGAAGTTCCATCAGACAGTAATGAGTCCCGTGACAGTTTTAATTTTCGCGGGACAATGGTTTTGAACCATCGCCTGAAAGGCTTATTAGCGTAGTGTGATAAGGAGGTTATATGGGATCCTAACGGTTGACTTGTCCATTGTCCAGTGCTCATAAGTACAATTGCCAATGTACGTTTCCTTATGTTTTTTACATTTTTATTTAGTAGGTCGTCATTCAAGGGTCATATAGGTGATAGTAATAATAAATAAGCTATCATCGGAATATACATAAGATGATAGTGTACCAATAGGCTGATATCATGTGAGATTCTTTCAAATGATAGAACGCAATCGTCATCTGAAGTTCCATCAAACAGCAGTGAGCCTCGTGACAGTTTTATTTTCCACAGGATGACGGTTTTGAACCATTGTCTGAAAGGCTTATTAGCGTAGTGTGATAAGGAGGTTATACGGGATCCTAATGGTTGATTTGTCTCTCGTCCAGTGCTCATAAATGCAATTGTCAAGGTACATTTCCTTATGTTTTTTTTTGGTGTATTTCTAATTGACGATGATTTCTTCTTGTTCGCCATATGTTGTGGTATCACGATTTTTTAGAGTGCGTGTTAGGAGCATTTAATCCTTCTTTAATCATTACTGATAAGTAATGATAACACTCGACATTTCGGTAGCCTCCCAATAATTGCAACAATCTTTGGAATGAGCTTCTAGTGTGTTGTATATGGCTCATAATATCAAATGGGCTTATCCCGGAGTGGAGCGGATAGGAGCGAGTGGAGCGGAGGGCATCGAGCGGAACGGAGCGGAACGACAATAAGAAACTGTATCTTTCAGTTACACGATCAATAAGAAACCCGCTCATCGCTCCCGGAGACGTAGGCAATTCAAAACTGTCGAACTTCGTTAATAAATCCTTGCGTTCGATCTTTGCTTGATTAATTTCTGTATTATTTAGCTTTGTTTTCAACATGGTGGGAATTAAGAAGTCTCAAAAACCAGTTGTGGAAGTCCAAAATATTAGCTATTCGGTCATCATTGAAAAATTAGCCCTAAACCTACTGAGAAAAATTACAAAATATAAATATATGATGTTAATCTTCCCCATACGCATGACAAATAGGACATATATTGGGGAGAGAAATTCGACGGACTTCAAGGTTAATGAGAGTAGGTAAGCAATGAGTGAAGATGCACAAGAGGCAGTTTTTTTAACCTTTGGAGCCATTTTTAAATTCCATAACGCTGCCAATTGATGATAGGAACCACGTGATTAGATGAGACATTCTCCATTGACATATATTACCCACTTCGAACTGAATAAGAGCCTTTATTGCCTTTCAGCTAGAGCCACGAGTCATGACCCCCTCTAAAGCGCCTTAGGATAGAATAAATCAACTTTCTATCCCGATCTTTGAAAGTTGTGTTGAAATACCTTTCCACATGATTTTGATTTGAAAAAATTATTTAAGTTAATCCATGATTAAGAGGCAATTAAATTTAAGTGCTTTAATTTAATTGTACTAATATGTCTGTTCAATGTTGAGTATAAGTATAAATGAAAACAGAAATAAAGAGTAAGACAGGACGAAGTCAGCATGAGAACACAACACAAGCTGAGTGGAGTGCAACTCAGTATAATAGAAGAAAAGTCATCTTCAGAACAAAAGCTTGAAGATGGAGCTGACCAAAGAAGCTGAGTGGAACGCAACTCAGTATCAAAAAAGAGAAGTCTTCCTCTAAACTAAAGCTTGCAGACGAAGCTGACCACGGAAGCTGAGTAAGAATATGACTCAAAAACAAAGAACAAAAGTAACGTCAATAAAGTCAAGTTGAGTGTTCGTCAGGACAGCGCGATTGATCCGTTTGCTAGAAGACAAGATCCGACAACTGTCTGCACCAATAACAGAAGCTTTGGAATTACGTATAGAGTCAATTTCGAGATGCATGGGTCAACTGTCCGTGAGCTAGAAAACGAACCTGCCGGAAGAAGACAAGCCTGACGCCTGCTAATTTCAGACGACAGGATTGGCCTGCAAATCTGAAGCTGGCCAGAACAATAACGCAAGAAAGAGCCGTTTGAATTCAACGGATAGATCCAGATTCAAAAATGATTGAGACTTCAGATTTCAACTATAAAAGGACAAGTTCATTTCTTGGATCCTTTGCCGATTGCCGAAAAATACAAGAGAAAAAGAGCATACATACAAAGCACATTCAAACAAGAAAAAGATCTTACACCAAAGTTCCATTTCTGTGTAAAAGCTAGATCGAATTTGTTTTCATCTAAAGTGTTCTTGATTTAGAAAGAACAGATTTGTATCAATTGTAAAAGATTGAGAGAGTGGTGCTGAGTACTCGGTTTTAAGTACTCAGCGGTAGAGAAATCTGAGTGTTTGGTTATAGCGCTCAGTAGGAGTTGAGTAGACGAATAGAGGAAGGTACTCTTGCATATTCAACTGCCTTGTAAACGGTTTGTGCTCTACCTTTAAAGAGCTCAATATTGGATTGAAAAAGCCCAGAGGGATTCTGGGGACTGGACGTAGGCGGAGAGGCCGAACCAGGATAAATCTTGCTGAGTAATTTCTAACCCTCTTTCTCAATATATATGTATGTGTTTCTTGTTAAATTGCTCAGGATATAAATTGTAAAAGCTGTCACTAGGTAATCTTGGTGCTGAGTTGGAAGCTGACCTCAAGTGTTAATTCCCAACTCACAAGTAAAACAGTTCTAGTCAGCATCTGACTAAAGCTGTCTTACATCTCTCGGCCGTGCTGACCTAACCTAAGTTAAGTAACTTAAAGAATCAATTAAGTCAGCATAATTAAGCGAAAAAGTTACATTAGTTCCTGACCCCCCCTTGGAACTAATCACACGGGACTAACAAGTTGAATCAATAACAGGGCGAATCTAATTACCTTTAGTATTCAACAGATCACATAACAAACCTAAAGGGATATATGAGGAAATTGTGGATGTTAGAAAATGGTTGGTCATGTCGGGTAGCCAGGAGCCACCCCAATCCTAACCCGTTTAATCAGACATCTTTATAGAAGTTCGTTGCCAGCGAGAATACTACACCAAGTGAAGGAAGGGTTATGCCATATCTTAGCTTGAAGAAAATGGCAATCCAGAAAGTATTTAGCCTTTAAAACCCTTGAAATCAATTAATCGGGATCAGTGAGAATGCGCCACCCTGTTTCGCTAGAAGGGCTAGATTAAAATTATGGGTTCTCTAAAACCCATGCCCCTTTAGATTTAAGAGAACAAAGCTTCAGCCAATATTTTCAATGTATGCTAGATGGAGATTGTTAAGCCCAAAATATACCTAAAATATCATCAATAATTACATCAGTTTTGCTATGAATTCGTGCTGTTTATATCTATTTAGAAAGCTTTTACTCTCGAATATGTTTCTTTCATACAAGGTACATAAATATTTGGTAAAATCCAAATAGGAGTAAAAAGAGCTCGAAAACAGAAGAAAGACCTTACAAAAGGAGTCGAAGACGACAGAAATTAATAACGCCAAATCGAGGACGCGAACGAAACCTGAAAAACCAAAAAACGTTCCGTGCCGCGACCGCGGCCCCCAAATTCTCGGTCGCGACATGCGTTCCTCAGTTTCCCCTTCCCTTCGTTCAAAGACCAAGAAATTACTCCTCATTCTCGGCCGAGAATTGCCATTCTCGATAAGATCAGAAATCTTTGCAGCACAACAAACACATGTTTAAATTCCAAGAAACGCGTTTGTTCGGGTGGACGGATACGACTCTCCACAACGGATACGACTCTCCACAACGGATACGTCTCTTCACAACGGACACGACACTTCAATCAAGACTCTTCAACATCTATAAATAAAGAGTTGATGGAGAGTTGAAGGGAGGTAGAAGAAAGAGATTAGTGCAAGAGTTATGCAGAAACTCTGACTCAGAAATGAGTCAGAGATTAGATTTCATTTCTGTTCAAAACAATATGCTGTACACACATTGTTTATTCAATAATAACAAGTTTAGTAGCGTTTAGACATTGTTCCAGTTTAGTTTTCATTTTGGTACTAGACCGATCCAGTCTCTATTACGAAGATTCAACGAGAAGATTGAGTAGAGGATTCGCCCCTGAGCCTGACAAACTCTAACGAAACCCAAGGAAATGATTGATCAACCCGTTCACTTGCACCCCGTCGAAGAATTCAATGCTCCATGTTCTCTGTAAACTTGTATCAATTTATATTTCATCTAATAAAGTCCGTTCTATTCGATAGATTTTTATGCAGCACTTATGGTAACCAATCCACTAAAGTGACTGCTGGTGTTTTCATTAAAACGTAGTTTAATTCAAAATCTTTACAAGGAAACTTTGTTGAACACTTAGGCAAATTATTATCTCGGTAGAGTTTTAATTTGGTTAAGGGAAATTATCCCGGATAAGGGTTTTGTCATGTTCAAAGCCAATTAATTAGAGGTTCCGTCATTTATTTCATCTTTATAATTCGTACAAAGTTTAAAGTTGTTTTCTTTGCTTAATGCAAACGAATACATTCGTTTACTTTTCTAAAAAGTACTAAAAGTTCCTATCTTGCAAATTCATTCTTAAATCAGAATATTTTCTAACGTTTTCATACTCTAATCTAATTCTCATTCTAGCAATTTCAAAACCAAAACCGATTAAACGATTTTTCCATATTATAAACCTTAAAGTAAATTTAACCGATTATAAATAAGTTTTGTTCGAAAAACGTTCCCTGTGGGATCGATATCTTTTATTACTACAAGCGTATACCGTGCACTTGCGGAAATCGCTCAACAAGTTTTTGGCGCCGTTGCGGGGAACGCCAAATTTTTAACAAAAATTTATATTTTTCATGTTTTATTTCGAACCTTGGTTTATAATATATTTATGTATTTATTTATTTTATAGTTTTATTTTATTTATTGAGGATGGTCACTAGGACTAAATCCTCGTTGTTATTTAACGTTTGCAATTAGATGTTTGCAGATAAAAAAATTCAAGTTTTTTCACAGATAACCTGGAGATTTGATTATTAATGAAATTCACAGAAGGAGTCTACAGAAAAGAAATTAAGCATGCAGATACATCCGAAGGGAAAGCAAAATTTTTGAAGCAACATGTCAGACGTGACCTATAATTTTTTTCCAGAAAATTTACCTTTTCCCAAACACCTTTACCTCTTTTCTATACACTTAATCCTTCACCAAAACATCATATCTCTTTGTTAAGAAGATATCAATTCCTACACTAAACCCAAATAATTTCCTTTTTAATCATTTCCTCAAAACACCTACATTTATCTCTCTAAGAAATAGCTAATCAAAGAAAGATATATCAGAAGGAGGATGAAATTACCTTATCCGCCAGGAAGGAATTGTATACTTTTAATATTGTTTTGAAAGTTTCGGTTCATGTGCGTAGTTTTTTATTCGAGGCCTGAACCAGAAGTTCGGACATTCAACCGAAATCACTAGATCCTTAAATTGAGAAAACGCTAAAAAAAAAGCGCTAAAAAAATGCTAGTAAAAAAAATATTATTGTTCCAGGTAAGTTACATGCACAGGACCATTATTTAAAACCGGTCTAAGTAATTGATTATGTACATGATTTTGATTCTCCTTGAGAATTCTTAAGGATTATCACATTTTTTAGTTTTTAGTTTTTCATATTTTTAATTCTTACATGTCATTTTAGTTCAGTTTATACATTAGTCTTTAGTTTAGTAATAATGGTGAGATTAGAAATAAAAATTTTGTGATCATTAAACGATATTGAATTAAAAGTTACACAAAATTTAAGTTTCATAATTAAAATCTCTACTGTGACTTTTGTTTGATGTTTTGAAAATTTCTGAACTTACTGAGAATGTGAATTCTCAGTTGAGAATTTTACTTTCTCTGCCTTATAAATTTCTGAACTTACTGAGAATGTGAATTCTCAGTAGAGAATTCAGGATTTTCAAAATTTGAAGGGAAAGGAAGAAAAAAAAATTCTGAACTTACCGAGAATCGAAATTCTCTGTCGAGAATTAAAATTCTCGGTAACTTCAGCGAGTAAAAAATAAAAAATTTCGCGACCGCGAATCGCCATTCACGGTCGCGACACGGGCGATATCAGACATATATTCTTTCTTTTCTTCTTCAGTTCATGCACCATTGCTAAATATTATGAACAATTATGATCCTTCATGTTCAAATGGTGTGAATTTACACCTTTTCAATCCCAACAGACTCATTGATTCATCCTAACATCATTATAAATAATTAGAGAATATCAGATTTCAATACTTTTCATCTCTTTCAGACAAAATCTGATATTCTTCTCCAATTTTTCAACCTTTCAAAAAGTTACAGAAACTTTTTCTTCCTTTAAAAACAATGATTTCCAAGCATAAATCTTCCAAGAAGATTACTGCTGCACGCAACAAGCGTCCTGATTTGTCAGAATGCTATGATGCACCATTTCCCATTTACATACATATTGAAGAACTAAGATATTATAAAACTATTTGTTGTATATAGTTTGTATATAGGTTTGATTTGTGTTTGTTCTTTCTGTAACTTGTATATATGTCTTCTAATTTTATTAAACTATCAAGTTTGATTCTTTGATTCTGTTTGCTTAAACATACATTAACCATACAAGTTATACGAATACATCTGAATCTAAGTTTAAATGAAATAGTTTAACTTTTAATCTGAATCCAAGTTTAAATGAAACAATATATTTTTTACAATGACTCTGTAATTATTTTGAATCTGTATCCATTTCAGAAATGTTTCTGAACATCTGACTTTTCATATATATTACACGCTCATAAATTATAAATCATTAATAACTATTTCATGAACGTTCATTTTATATGATAATTCTAAGTTTTGTTTTGTATATATGTTTTTCAATTTTGATAACATATCAACTTTGATTCTTTGGTTCTTTTTGATTCATATGTGTTAACTATGCAAATTATTTGAATGAATCTGTATATATGTCCACATGGAACAGTATCACCTTCACCATGAATTTGTCTATAATAATAAAATGCTTCTGTCAATAATTTAATTAATCTGTATCAGTTTCAACGTTTCAGACTTAATATGAATAAGTGATTAATATTTGTTTAATTTTCATTTGTTTGTTATTGTATATAGGATCATTTTTAATTTTTCTAGTACATATGTTCTTGTTCATTTATGTACACATGTGTTATGCAATAAAACTTCATTTGATTTCATACTTTTAATTTTTCATTATGTCTGTTCAGATTTCTACACAATTATCACATGAATCTGTATGAACCGCTTTAATGCTAATAAGTTATGATCATTATTAACTCTATTAAATTTTCATTATTTAGTTTAATTTTAACTTATATCGTGTTGATTATTACATATATCAGTATGAACTTATTATTATGAAACATACAATTTTTCATATGAATCTGTATCAGATAGAATGCAGTTAAATGTTTCGTTATTTTAATACTGATTTAATTTTAAAACGGTTCATGTTTAAGTTTTAAGCATGAATAAATACCTACATAATCTTAGTAATAGCTTAACTGGATCTGTGAAGATCAAGAAAGGTAAGAAAGGGATTGTGGCCCTCAAACTGGATCTGGAGAAAGCCTATGATAGATTGAACTGGAGCTTTCTTCTAGATAGTTTAGCCAAAGCTGGCATCCCGGAGAACTGGAGGATTTTGATTGAGAAGTGTATCTCCTCTCCTGTTTTCCAGGTCATGATCAATGGGGACATGTCAGATGAGTTTTCTCCCTCCAGAGGAATTCGTCAAGGAGATCCTATGAGTCCCTTCCTCTTTGTTATTGCCATGGAAAGACTGTCTCACATGATCCAAGAGGCGGGTGTGCAAAGGGACTCTCCACCCTGTTTCTATCAACAGACATTGCCCCCCTATTACCCATTTACTCTTTGCTGATGACGTCATGCTTTTCGTTGAGGGTAATGAGGAGCAAATTAAAACAGTTATGGATATCCTTGATTGTTTCTGCGAGGCTTCTGGCCAGAAGGTTAACATCCAAAAGTCCCGTATGCTTTGTTCCAAAAATATGGACAATAGCTTGTGCAGAAGACTGAGTGAGCTCTCTGGCATACCTCTGACGAACTCTTTGGGGAAGTATCTTGGGGTTCCTCTTCACAGTGACAGGGTTTCCAAAGCCTCTTTCAAGGATATTTTGGACAAAACTAATGGTTTGTGTGCTAGCTGGAAAGCTAATTCTCTTTCCCTTGCAGGTCGCCTTACCTTGATCCAGTCAGTTAACTGCGCTGCTCCGAACCATATCATGCATTCCTGTAAGCTTCCTGAGCCTGTCCTTAGTGACCTGGATAAGATAAATCGGTGTTTCCTGTGGGGTGAGTCTGGAGATGGGAGAAAGGTTCACCTGGTCCCGTGGAAGGAAGCTTGCCAGCCTAAAAACAGGGGGGGTCTTGGTATTAGGCAGGCAAAGGAAAATAATAAAGTCCTGTTAATGAAACTTCTTTGGAGAATGTGGCAATGCCCCTCCTCCCTTTGGGTCCGTCTCTTGTGCGGGAAGTATCGGAAAGATAGAATCTTTGGTGGCCCGAAGGAGAGGGTTGTTAGCTGTTCCTTCCTCTGGAAAGGGCTCAGTGCCGTGTTTGCTGAATTCTGTACGGGGATTGGCCTGGAGGTGGGTAATGGTAGATCTATTAGCTTCTGGTATGACACCTGGATTGGTGATAAACCGCTGATTGATGTGTGTAATGCCCCTCCATCGGCTGATCTCCTTTCCTGGAAAATTGCTGATGTGGTGGACTCGGGGGGAGACTGGATCTGGTCAAAGTTCGACTCTTTCTTTAGTCTGGAGACCCTTCTTAACATTAGAGGAGTGAAGATTAGCAATCAAGAGGAGGATAAGGATAGACATTGCTGGGCCTTGACGAATAATGGTACTTATTCTTGTAAATCGGCCTATGAAGCTTTTACCCCTAATAGGGCTGATCCTCCCTTGGAGATTTGGAAGTCCATATGGTCCCTCAAGATCCCTTACCGTATCAGGAGCTTCCTTTGGCTGGGTATCAAAGACAGGCTCCTTACGAATGCGGATAGGCACAGAAGGCACTTGACTGAGTCTAGTGCCTGTAGTAGATGCAGAGGCAATGTGGAAACCTTGTGCCATGCCTTGAGGGATTGCCCAAATAGTAAGAAGATCTGGGAAGGGATCCTCCCTCATCACATCCTCCCTTCCTTCATGGACTTTTCTGAAAGGGACTGGTTCTCTCAAGGAGCCAAGGGGAACTTGCTGGCCAACATGGAGCACGGTGCCATCCTCTTTGCTATTACTTGTCACCAAATCTGGAAGTGGAGGAATGAAGAATTATTTGCGGGTAAGGCTGTCCTTATTCCTGATTTACTGTTTTTCTTCTCGAAGAAGCTCTTTGTTATTACTAAAAGCTTTGAAAGAGATTCCCTTGTTCGCCCCTCCCCGGATAAAGAGATCCTGCTAGTTGGCTGGAGTAAGCCTAGAGAAGGGTTTGCTAAGTTGAATACTGATGGCTCCTGCCTTAGCAATGACAGAATTGCTGCTGGAGGAGTTCTTCGGGATGCTGGTGGCAATTGGATGGCGGGGTTTACCCATAACTTGGGGACGGGCTCCTCCTTTTCTGCGGAGCTCTGGGGTATCTTGTCAGGTATTAAACTCGCCATTCGCATGGGTGTTAAAAAGCTCTCGGTGGAATCTGATAATCTGGAGGCTATTAACAGGATTTCAGATAGCCAGGCTGTTTGTCTGAAGAGCCAGAATCTCATCAAAGCTATTTTGAGGCTTCGTCCTGCCTTTGAGTATCTTAATTTCTCCCATATTTTTAGGGAGCAAAACCGCGTGGCGGATCGCTTAGCAGCTGCTGGGCATGGGAGAATGTTAGGTGTTTCTACCCTCTCTGTTCCTCCTTCTTTTCTTTTGCCTTCTCTCCTAGAGGATAGGATTGGGGTCAGCCTTCCTAGACTGATCCCGGTGTAGGTTTTTTGTTGGTTTTGTTTTTTTCCCTTTCATTTCTTACCAAAAAAAAAATACCTACATAAACTTACATTGATTATCTTTTAGAAGATTAATTTACCTTATGTGAATTAATGCACATTCATGATTAAATTCAATTCTCTAACAGTGTTAATGATCATTTATGATTCATTTAATTCAGTTCGGTCATTTAATTGATTCATTAATTCCGTATTTATCAAGGCTAAACCTATGGTTTACCTTGAATTTAATGTTTTAAATTTGTGTTCTTAAGTGCAGGTACAGTTTACATTAAATTCAGGACACATTTAACCAATTAAATTACACAAACCAAGTCAACATGGACATAAACAGCCACTTTGGACCTATCCGCGGCCGAGAATTATATATTCTCAGTAAGTCCAGCGAAAACAGGCCAAAATCAGAGTGAAAAATTCTCTGAATTTCGCGTGCCGCGACCGCGGCTAGGCAATTCTCGGTCGCGACCAGCGACCTGTCGGCGGGGTTTGGCTCGAATTTGAACAAATTTTTACCTTTTTCTATTCTTAACCCCTAAATTCATACCTCTATTAGCCTATCCCTTATACACACATTCCATAAACTCTATTTCAAACACATTTTCTTTTTCACAACTCAATTCCACACCATATCAACTTTACTTTTTACCAATTTTTACTTCTCCAAAATACATCTTTCCCAAACACCACATCCATAACCTAACCCTTTTTACACACAATGCCTAAACATCAGCAGGTTACTAACCAGGTTTCCTCTACCTCTAATAAATTGTTTGAATGTTGAATATGGATCCATTCAACATTATTTCAGATGGGGTTGGGCACGTGGTACAAGCACTATTATGGACATAGTGCGTAGTGACATAGACGTTATTGTATTGGTTACTCTTTCCTATTCTGAGAGAATGAGAGGATTCCATTTAGGACTTAGGTTCCAATTTATGAAGATAGGGATGACGAGATGCGTATTTGGTTTGGATATCGTACCAAACAATTTATTGTTAAGCCCATCAATTTTCACAACAATCTGGTAAAGGATTTCAAGTCAGAATTTATTTGTTAGTTCTGGATTACATCTTCAAGGATTTTGTGGTAGATTAAATTGGATTACCTTTTGGCAATTGAGTCCATGTTTCCGTTTCAACCAATACGCACGTTCCAATGGGTACTTTGATTACGGGTATTGTTTTGGATGTTACGAGTATTATGGAGTAGTTTTTCATCTCTTACTCCTACTTATTATCCGATGTTGGCTTATGCCGCAATTTTACACATCCATAGTGGTTAGCCACTGTTGGCTAGTTTTGCAAATTCGATGTTGGTACATCAAGTTCACATGGTAATAGTATTAAAGAGGATAGTAATGCGAAGACACATTTTTGTGAGGATGACGATATGCATTATGATGATGATGAAGCAGGTGAGAAAGATGCGCATGTTGATGCTTACACGCAAGCACAGGCGGATGTTGAAGAAAAGCACACTATTGATGATCCTGTTACTTTGACACAAATTTTGAACCAACTGCGTGCATGCCACCGGCATATGTATTTGTGGTTCGATGCTATTGTGGAAAACAGTCAAAATATGAGTTCAAGAATTTACGCGGTGAATGCCAATATCCATACTTTGAGGAGAGATCATACGTCAACCCGACGCCAGTTGTTTTCATTTTTCAGTCGTCCAGGCGTAGTGACCACACCGCCTCCACCGGGTTCCCCTTCACAAGAATAGGTCTGGGATTGTCTTAGATACCATTTGTTTGTGCAATTGAAGCTCGACTGGAATCCATTCGCTTTGATGACATGTCTGGCCTTCTTCTCAATGAAGATAGGCAACTTAAGCGAGATTCCACCACTGCTATTGAACAAATATCATACGCGACCCTATACTTAATGGCACATCGGATCAAAATGGAAATTCCAATTTTGTGGACATGGGCGTGTTAAATAGTCATCGCGGGTTAGATTCTCTCAACCAAATTTCTGCTCCAAAACAATTGGTAATTTTACAAATAATTCCAACTCCACTATGCTCACTGTTAGAAATTTGGCATACAAAAATAAGGTGGAAAATGATTTTCTAGCATGTTAATTCCCCCCAGAAACATCAAGTATCTTAAAGAGTGAATTAAAAGGGTTTATTGTTCTACTTGAAATGAGAGTCGATCTAGTTGATTTGAGATTGAGGAGTTGAAATACAAACTCCCTCTACTGTTTTATACGCGAAAGAACTGGTCAAATCCATAATGTGCTAGCACCATCAAATACAATTAGTCCAATAAATCAAATCAAGTGTTTGTTCTTTAAACTTTTACAAATAGTTCTATGAACTAACTTGCACAAAAAGGCATGACCTAGTTTTGTCCAAGCAATACATTATATACTACTTGAAACAAATCCTAGGTCTAGTTGGTAGGGTGCGGCCCAAACATACTAATTAGGAGAGGATTCTAATTGATTTTAATCTTTAATTAAAAAAAAATTCTTCCTAATTTAAGTAGGATTGGTTAGATATTTTTTATAATCTTAATATAATCTAACTAGTTTTTGACCCGTGCGATGTACGGATTCATTTTAATATATAAATATTAACAAAAATATAATTTAATAATTTCAATTAATGATATAAAGGTGCTATATAAATTAAATATTATCATTTTATTTTCACATTTAATTTAAATAATATTTTTATAGATAAATATAATAATATAATTAAAATTAATATTTTATATATTATATTAAATTTTTTATCAGTAAAAAATAATGAAGTGACACCTCAGCTCCATCGTTACTGTTTTATATTATAGATAGATATGCAAAGAATTAGAGAGATTTTAGGGATTAATTTAAATTATGTAGAACTTTTAGATATAGAAATGCAGAGAATTAGAGAGATTTTAGGGATTAATTTAAATTCTGTAGAACTCTTAGATATAGTACGGATAAAATAATCTTTTTATAAATAAATATAATAATATAACTAAAGTTAATATATTATATTTTATATTATATTTTTTTATCAGTAAAAAAGGAGGAAATGACACCTCAGCTCCATCGTCACTGTTTTATATTATATATAGATTTTAAAAAAGATTATTTTATCCGTACTATATTTAAGATTTCTACAGAATTTAAATTAATCCCTAAAATCTCTCTAATTCTCTGCATATCTATATCTAAAAGTTCTACATAATTTAAATTAATCCCTAGAATCTCTCTAATTCTCTGCATATCTATATATAATATAAAACAGTAACGATGGAGCTGAGGTGTCACTTCTTCCTTCTTTACTGATAAAAAAATATAATATATAATATAATATATTAACTTTAGTTATATTATTATATTTATTTATAAAAAGATTATTTTATCCGTACTATATCTAAGATTTCTACAGAATTTAAATTAATCCATAAAATCTCTCTAATTCTCTGCATATATATATATATCTAAAAGTTCTACATAATTTAAATTAATCCCTAAAATCTCTCTAATTCTCTATATATATATATATATATATATATATATATATATATATATATATATATATATATATATATATATATATATATATATATATAATATAAAACAGTAACGATGGAGCTGAGGTGTCATTTCCTCCTTTTTTACTGATAAAAAAATATATATACTAAAATCTCTCTAATTCTATGCATATCTATATCTAAAAGTTCTACATAATTTAAATTAATCCCTAAAATCTCTCTAATTCCTTGCATATCTATATATAATATAAAACAGTAACGATGGAGCTGAGGTGTCATTTCCTCATTTTTTACTGATAAAAAAATATAATATAATATATTAACTTTAGTTATATTATTATATTTATTTATAAAAAGATTATTTTATCCGTACTATATCTAAGAGTTCTACAGAATTTAAATTAATCATTAAAATCTCTCTAATTCTCTGCATATCTATATCTAAAAGTTCTACATAATTTAAATTAATCCCTAAAATCTCTCTAATTCTTTGCATATCTATCTATAATATAAAACAGTAACGATGGAGCTGAGGTGTCACTTCATTATTTTTTACTGATAAAAAATTTAATATAATATATAAAATATTAATTTTAATTATATTATTATATTTATCTATAAAAAGATTATTTAAATTAAATGTGAAAATAAAATAATAATATTTAATTTATATAGCACATTTATATCATTAATTGAAATTATTAAATTATATTTTTGTTAATATTTATATATTAAGATGAATCCGTGCATCGCACAGGTCATTAAATATAATAATATAACTAAAGTTAATATATTATATTTTTTATTATATTTTTTATCAGTAAAAAATGAGGAAGTGACACCTCAACTCCATCATTACTGTTTTATATTATATATAGATATGCAGAGAATAATAGAGATTTCAAGGATTAATTTAGATTCTTTAGAACTTTTAGATATAGATATTCAAAAAATTAGAGAGATTTTAGGGATTAATTTAAATTCTGTAGAACTCTAAGATATAGTATATAAATTAGAGAGATTTTAGTATATAGATTTTTTTATCAGTAAAAAAGGAGGAAATGACACCTCAGCTCCATCGTTACTGTTTTATATTATATATAGATATAGATTTTAAAAAAGATTATTTTATCCGTACTATATTTAAGATTTCTACAGAATTTAAATTAATCCCTAAAATCTCTCTAATTCTCTGCATATCTATATCTAAAAGTTCTACATAATTTAAATTAATCCCTAAAATCTCTCTAATTCTCTGCATATCTATATATAATATAAAACAGTAACGATAGAGCTGAGGTGTCACTTCTTCCTTCTTTACTGATAAAAAATATAATATATTAACTTTAGTTATATTATTATATTTATTTATAAAAAGATTATTTTATCCGTACTATATCTAAGATTTCTACAGAATTTAAATTAATCCCTAAAATCTCTCTAATTCTCTGCATATCTATATCTAAAAGTTCTACATAATTTAAATTAATCCCTAAAATCTCTCTAATTCTCTACATATCTATATATAATATAAAACAGTAACGATGGAGCTGAGTTGTCATTTCCTCCTTTTTTACTGATAAAAAAAATCTATATACTAAAATCTCTCTAATTCTCTGCATATCTATATCTAAAAGTTCTACATAATTTAAATTAATCCCTAAAATCTATCTAATTCTCTGCATATCTATATATAATATAAAACAGTAACGATGGAGCTGAGGTGTCATTTCCTCCTTTTTTACTGATAAAAAAATATAATATAAAATATAATATATTAACTTTAGTTATATTATTATATTTATTTATAAAAAGATTATTTTATCCGTACTATATCTAAGAGTTCTACAGAATTTAAATTAATCCCTAAAATCTCTCTAATTCTCTGCATATCTATATCTAAAAGTTCTACATAATTTAAATTAATCCCTAAAATCTCTCTAATTCTTTGCATATATATCTATAATATAAAACAGTAACGATGGAGCTGAGGTGTCACTTCATTATTTTTTACTGATAAAAAATTTAATATAATATATAAAATATTAATTTTAATTATATTATTATATTTATCTATAAAAATATTATTTAAATTAAATGTGAAAATAAAATAATAATATTTAATTTATATAGCACATTTATATCATTAATTGAAATTATTAAATTATATTTTTGTTAATATTTATATATTAAGATGAATCAGTGCATCGCACGGGTCATTAAATATAATAATATAACTAAAGTTAATATATTATATTTTATATTATATTTTTTATCAGTAAAAAATGAGGAAGTGACACCTCAACTCCATCGTTACTGTTTTATATTATATATAGATATGCAGAGAATAATAGAGATTTCAAGGATTAATTTAGATTCTTTAGAACTTTTAGATATAGATATTCAGAAAATTAGAGAGATTTTAGGGATTAATTTAAATTCTATAGAACTCTTAGATATAGTATATAAATTAGAGAGATTTTAGTATATAGATTTTTTTATCAGTAAAAAAGGAGGAAATGACACCTCAGCTCCATCGTTACTGTTTTATATTATATATATATATAGATATGTAGAGAATTAGAGAGATTTTAGGGATTAATTTAAATTATGTAGAACTTTTAGATATAGATATGCAGAGAATTAGAGAGATTTTAGGGATTAATTTAAATTCTGTAGAAATCTTAGATATAGTACGGATAAAATAATTTTTTTATAAATAAATATAATAATATAACTAAAGTTAATATATTATATTTTATATTATATTTTTTATCAGTAAAAAAAGAGGAAGTGACACCTCAGATCCATCGTTACTGTTTTATATTATATAATATAGAAGATTAATTTAGATTCTTTAGAACTTTTAGATATAGATATTCAGAAAATTAGAGAGATTTTAGGGATTAATTTAAATTCTGTAGAACTCTTAGATATAGTATATAAATTAAATATTATTATTTTATGTTCACATTTAATGTAAATAATCTTTTTATATAATAATATAATTAAAATTAATATATTATATATTATATTATATTTTTTATCAGTAAAAAATAATGAAGTGACACCTGAGCTCTATCGTTACTGTTTTATATTATATATAGATTAAAATTAATATATTATATATTATATTATATTTTTTATCAGTAAAAAATAATGAAGTGACACCTGAGCTCTATCGTTACTGTTTTATATTATATATAGATATGCAGAGAATTAGAGAGATTTTAGGGATTAATTTAAATTATTTAGAACTTTTAGATATAGATATGCAGAATATTAGAGAGATTTTAGGGATTAATTTAAATTATGTAGAACTCTTAAATATAGTACGGATAAAATAATCTTTTTGTAAATAAATATAATAATATAACTAAAGTTGATATATTATATATTATATTATATTTTTTATCAGTAAAAAATAATGAAGTGACACCTCAGTTCCATCGTTACTGTTTTATATTATATATAGATATGCAGAGAATTAAAGAGATTTTAGGGATTAATTTAAATTATGTAGAACTCTTAGGGCTTGATTGGATGGGAGGTTGTGGAGGGTAAATAAAGGAAGGGAAGGGAAGGGAGAGTAAGGGGAAGGAAGGGGAAGGGAAGCATTAACCTTACCCTTGTTTGGTTGGATGGTAAGGGTTTATAAAGGTTTGTACCATTCCTTTGTTTGGAATGAAGGGTTTGTAAGGGAATGAAACATTATAAAATGACTAAAATGTACATAGCAACCATGAAGAGAGAAAGCACAACATCAACAGTAAAAAAATAGAAGAAAATTGACTTAAATCAAAGTTGGGGGAGTTCTACCGGTGACGGAGTTCCGCCGGTGAGGAAGAGAAATCGGAAAAGAGGGGAGGAGGAAGTGAGAACATAGATCATAAATAAAATCTGGTTTGGGTATTAAGTAATTTTAATAAGGGTAATATTGGAAATAAAAGTTTGAACCCTTCTAAACCCCCCAATTTGGTGGGTTGGAAAATTGAAAGAAAATTGAAGAAATCTAACCCTTCTAAACCCCTCAAATCCCTTATCCTTCTAAATTTATTTCTTCCAAACAAGGGTTTCCACAAACCCTTACTAACCATTCCCTTACTAAACCTCCCAAACCTCTCAACCAATCAAGCCCTTAGATATAGTACGGATAAAATAATCTTTTTATAAATAAATATAATAATATAACTAAAGTTAATATATTATATTTTATATTATATTTTTTATCAGTAAAAAATGAGGAAGTGACACCTCAGCTCCATTGTTACTGTTTTATATTATATATAGATATGCAGAGAATTAGAGAGATTTTAGTATATAGATTTTTTTATCAGTAAAAAAGGAGGAAATGACACCTCAACTCCATCGTTACTGTTTTATATTATATATAGATTAATATATATCTATATAGTATTTATATATCATATAAACTTATATATATATATATATATATATATATATATATAAAACATACATATAAATATATTATAATTAATAGATCTATATTTTAGGTGTCTTCTATGGTTACTTTGTTTTTGATAAAGTAACCCTTACCTTGTGTGTTTTCACCATTAGATGATGAGATGTAAAATTCATCTAATGGTGAAAACACACAAAGTAAGCATAGCCTAACCCCTATATTTTATCCAATAAAATATCATCTCTAATTATGTTAATCGTATTACTATTGATTAGGTTTATCTTGGATCTGACTTTAATCCAATTAAATCAGCCTCTATCCCAACCCTCACTGTAATTAAAAGCTCTAGAATTTATATAACCATTTTATTTATTTTGAGCTTACTCTAATTTGGTTTGGTCAAACTTTGCGTGTGATTCTGTATATTCATGCAGACCTGATATTGAGCTCGGATCCATCCTTCGGCTCACAAATCATAAGTGTTATTTTAGCAAAACACTATGATTATCCGTACTGAATGAATATCTTATACGAACATAACAAGAGCCTAATAACAACCTTATATGTTCCCTTGCTAATAGATATCAATGTTTAGCATAAGGCACGAGCGCATCACTCTCATCTGTTTCTAAAGCATTTCTTGATTCTAAGATAAGCTAATAAGCTTCCAATTAGCAGTAACCATATGCCTTATTTGGGTACGTCCGTACACTTCTCAGCTTCACCAATCAAGTGGCCTGTGATTTCCTCTCCCACATTGGAGAGTAGCAAACCCCTCACTTCACTCATGGGTCCTCAGCATGATTTAGAACATACATGACTAACCCATACTTAACACCCAGTTACAGGCTTTCTAGCCGATAATAAACGTATATCGTTTCTCATCTAAGTCCCATAGTGACTTCGGGTCTAAAGAATCCACTATAAGCGTTGCATGAGATACACTATGACACATGATCATGTGGTGTTCTCTTACTATTACTATTCCATAAGCCCATATGCCCTTAGTATGACATCCCATGTATGTGATCAATGAAACACCATCACAAAAAAATGACATACAAGTCTTTAGTTCATTATCATCCCCACGATAACAATATGCTAGGGATGCTTTAATATACTATCTAATCGAACCATGGGTTCACTTGTCTGGGTCCTCAACCCTCCAAACATGTGCAAATCACTATATTAGGATACTCTATTAAGTTGATTTGCATAAGTAAACAACAAAGTAGATTATTGCCTCTTATTAATGATAAAAAAAATGTCAAAACAAATGTATCGAGACTAGGGGATTCACCAATAATCTCCCATTTGCACTGGTCTCGACTATGCATGGGCCTAATTCCTTTAGATCTAATATGACACTCATATTGGATCGGTGGCATTATCTTCAGACATAACCCTTCTAATTTGCACATCCCTTTCCCGAAAGAGATTAAATCTTTGCAGTATTTGTTTGGCTTGTTTGTGTGACCAAGGCGCATTATCTTGTGTGATGGTCATGTTTCTATATATCATAGAAGGGGTCTACCGAGTCTAGGATAGTTGTAGCTACTCCTAACTTGGTAAAGAACTTCTAGATCTAAATAGCATATTATGTTGCATCCTATGCGGTAATATACTATGATTTTAGGGATAAGGTACCAAAATAGGCCTAAGGTTTTTGGGGAAGTACCAATTTAGGCTCAACGTTCAAAATAGCACCAATATAGGCTTAACGTTTACAACATAATATCAATTTAGGCTTAACGTTTACAATATAGCATCAATTTAGGCCTCACGTATAAAATAGCACCAATATAGGTTTAACGTTTACAAAATAATACGAATTTAAGCTTAATGTTTACAAAATATATACAATTTAAGCTAAACGTCATAATTAAATTAATGATATTATATTCTTTCCCTATTAACTTTATATGTTATCTTTTTATTTAGTTCTATATTTTTATTTATTATAATACAATTAATTAGTATTCTTGCCCATTAAGATCTTATATTTGTTTTTCATCAATGATTCTATGACTACTAAATTTCATTGCTTATGTAATATATGTAAGCTAAAAGTAATTGAATATCCACAATATTTTGAACACTGACATGTATCAATATTATTTTACATGAGCCATGAAATTTAGAAGTCATGGAATGGTTGATGAAAAACAAATGTAAGGTTTTAATGGGCAAGAATACTAATTAATTGTATTATAATAAATAAGAAAATAGAACTAAATAAAAAGATAACATATAAAGTTAATAGGAAAAGGGCGTTTGACCGACCGAAAAGCTCTCTCTAGTGGCGATTGAAAGGGCGATGGCAAAGGAAAGGGCGATGGTGTTAGATAGGGACCGTGAGCGAGATCGGCGGGTGAGGGTGCGGGATAGATCGGTAGAGAGGGCGGCGCAGGGTGGGCTGGGGGGTCGATTTTGGGCGGATAGAGAGGAGCGTGAGGCTGGGCAGGGGATCGATGGGCTTGGAAGGCCGGAGGGAGATATAGAGGGAGGAGGGAGAGGAGCGGCGGGTTCCTGTTGGGGCAAGGTTGGCGGATCGGGAGAGGCAAGGGAGAGGGAGGTTCGTGCAGGGGGCGCGGATCTACCTGTTGGGGGAAAGGTGTTTGTCGGGGAGGCTGCCCTTGTAGCTGGGGTTGATGCCGATGGCGGAGGGAGGAAGGCTGGGGCAGGGGATGCAGTTCCAGGCCAGGAGGGTGTGACTGCTGCCCAAGGGGGCTCGGTGGCAGCGGCCACGGCTTGCAGTATCCCTAGCCCGGCCTTGGCCGACGGGGGAATTCAGGCGGAGGGGGATACGGTGAATGCTGAGACCAAGTCTAATTTAAAGCTAATTTCTAGGACAGTTGATGATGCATTGAACAAAAAATCTAACGAGCAAGGTTTGGGGAAAAACTCATGGAGGGATACAGTGATGGGAATGGTCGAGGAGGATCCTATTTTAGATGAGGATATTATGGAGGATGATTCAGAAGAAGTCTATTCTGATTCTGATGAAGAGGATGGTGAACAGGATGATCTGTTATGTCCTGTGATCCGGCTTTCCTCGGCTGAAAAATGTACCCTCAGGTCTAAATGGAAGTTATCTTTAATAGTTACTGTGCTTGGTAAAAGGATTAGTTTTAACTATTTCGCTCAAAGAATCCAGGCGCAGTGGGCCAAAAAAGGGAAAGTCACCATTACTGACTTAGAGAATGATTATTATGTTATTAAATTTACTAGGGTGGAGGATTTTAATGTTGTTATCAATGGTGGCCCATATATTATTTCTAATCATGTTCTGGCATTAAGGTCATGGGTCCCTAACTTTGATCCTCATGACTGTTCAGTAAATAGGATTCTAACTTGGATGAGATTCCCGGGCTTACCTATTGAATATAATAATGAAACCTTTCTTAATAAAATTCGTGGACTTGTTGGTAAAGTTCACCATGTGGACAAAACCACCATTGGGGCAGTTAGAGGTAAGTTTGCCAGAGTTTGTATTGATATCAATCTAGCTAAGCCCCTTTTGTCTAAATTCTGTCTCCAGAATATGGTTTACTTTATTGAGTATGAAGGTATTCATAATATTTGCTATGAGTGTGGTATGTTTGGACATACCTATGAGGGTTGTCCTAAGAGGGTGAAGCTGGTAGAAGAGGTTATGGTGGCCAATAAAGAAAGGGATGAAGGGATTCAAGGGGAAGAGAGGAACTTTAGCCCCTGGATGGTAGCCAAAAGATCGGGTAGACGAAGGACTCGTGCAACTGTTAGTCAGAATCGTCCTCCTGACATTAGTAAGGAGAATAATCTTTTTCAGATAGTCCCTGAAATCAAAGAGAGATCCCCAAATAAGAAGGTTGGTTCTGGATATGAAACGGTCCTCAGTTCAGGTTCTAGATTTGGGGTTCTGTCTATTAAGGATGCTCATGAGGCTGACCTAGCAAATGAGCATTTGGAGCTAAGCATGCCAGGGTTAGAGTCCGCTGAGCCGACGGCTGATAAAGTGGAGACTGTTAACCCCTTATTTGAGCCCAAAGTTGATGCCCTGGGGAGCTCCCAGAATCATGCACTTATTGGGAAAAAGAAGCTTAATGAGGTTAGTATCCCGAAAATCTTTGTGGAAAACTTAAATGGGAAGGCTATGAGGGTCAATAAAATGAGTATGAAAAAACCTAAGGTATTCAGAAAAACAACCAAAGTTCCTCAGTTTCTTAGGATAAAAAGGGGCCTGCGGGGACCTCTTCAAGGCTCTCAAGAGCTCCGAATAAGTATCTAGTTTAGGGTGTGGGCCTGTGGTCAGTAGTCTGCCTTTTTGATGGATTTGTTTGTGTGGAATGTTATAGGAGCGGCTAGCAAGGCTACCCGTATCCATGTTAAAGACTTAGTTAAACAGTTTAACCCTTCTTGTTTTGCTTTGATGGAAACTAAGATTAGTGGAAGTAAAGCTGATGAGGTGGTTAGTAAGTTTAGAAATTGGAATTGTGTCAGATCGGAGGCTACTGGCCGAGCTGGTGGGATTTGGCTTTTCTGGAAGCCAGATCGCGTTCAGATTGACATTGTCAGTATGGATAAACAATTTATTCACAGTAAGGTTGGTTATCCTGGTAATAAACCTTTTTTTTATCACCTTTGTTTATGCTGATCCTATCATGGCCAATCGTAAAAGGTTGTGGGAGGTTCTGCATACTATGAGTACGAGTATTGTAGATGCTTGGTTTGTGGCGGGGGATTTTAATGATATTAGCCTTATGAGTGATCAAAGAGGTGATGGGAACCACTATATGAACCGGTGTCTCAATCATAAGAAAAGTATGGATTTGTGCAGGCTTTCGGATCTGGGTGCAGCTGTTAGACGAGGTGTCGCGGCCTAATCTCCCGGGCGGACCGGGGGGTGGACAACCTCATGGCGACGTAAGTGGTGATTGGCGCCGAAAGCAACCAATCGTGGAATCAAGCTGCTCGGCAGGGCCGGAGCTCGGAGATATGGAAGAGTCGCCACCCACGAATGGGAAAATGAACACCGATCCCTTGCGGGAGACCGGTGTGGGTTCGGGAAACTTAGGTACGAGCCGAGAAGGCTAGCTCCTTTCCGGAAAAAGGCTACTAGGCACCCCGACATCGCCCGGTTATGAACCACCGGCCTCCTACTCAGCATGTTAGGCGATAACGGACTAATCGTATACTTCTTTAAGTTTAAAATTCATTTGAAACCCTTTTCTTTCTCTTTTTTGGAAACCATTTTGAGCATATGATATTGAAAAGCCACATCAGTAAAGAATCACCCATTTATGTTTATACATACACAGAGAGGGGGAAGAAAGAAGTGATTTATTTACAACCGTATTTAAATGTTATATTGTGTGTCTATTCTACATTAACTTATTTCCCCAAAACGACGTTTATTACATGGTTCACACCTTAATCGCTATTGGAACGATTTAGGTGCGTTTTAAAACCCCGTTTGATGAAGCTTACCCGAATCGCCGTTGGAACGACTCGGGTGATTGAAAACGTTAAAGTAAAAGCCTTTTAATAAGAAAACGTGGTTAAACATACAAGTCAATTTTATTTTGTACAAATTCATTAAGAAAGCGATTCAAAATCTCCATTATTAACAAAGAAAACGATTTTGATTACAATGTTCGCTTAATCCGTCGTTGGAACGGACTAAGGTTTTAAAACGTGGTGTTTAGAAAACGATTTGAAATATCAACCAAAATGACTCTATTTATCTACATTAGAGATTTAAGAAAGCTCATTAGCTTAAATAATTTAATTGAAAACACTCTTTTTGTGACTTATTTTCCCCACTTATTTAATAGACTCTCTAACTATTATAATTACATCAATAAACACATTTAGGCCCAAAAATTAATTTTTCCAAGTGAAGCCCATTTGAAACATGGACTTATAAATAGCCAAAAGAAATAAAGAGAATAATATAGATATATATTTACACATTTTAGCCCAAAAGACATAAAATAAGAGTAAAAGAAAATATACTATCTAATACATATATAAGAAAGAATAATGAAAATAATATATTTATACTTTAAACATAAGAAAATAGTGAATGAAATTCATAAATAGGAAAATAGCATTTATCACTCAAAATAATTTTATTTAACAATAATTAAGATAACCCAAATATACCCCAAAACTATATATATACATAACTAATATAATCCTATTGTCAAAAAGACTATATGTTCATCCCCCAATATCTACTAATTATCTCCCAAAATGCTCAGGTAAATAACATTTAAAATAGAATTTAATGTAATTTAAATGAATAATAATAAAAAAGAAAGTAATATGTACATATACAAAAAATTAGAATAAAAATGGAATACCAATCTCCTAAAATAATTATATATGTTAAAGTTTTAAAACAATTTGAAAAGAATATATTACATAATTATATATATATATACTAAGGATTAAAAGTCTAAAAGTTAAGAAAAAGGGACTGAAATGGCATTTTTTACATTTTGGCAGATTTACCGACGGAAAATCCGTCGGTAAACAGCATTTAGTGACAGAATTGGCAAATTACAGCAGCACTCCAATTTTTTCCAGATTTATTCAAAAGCTTTAAATTAAATCTAATTCAATCGTTTTGGACTTCCGAACTACCAAAGATGGATCATAGTCGAAAACGGAAGTTCCTAAAACGATGTTTTTATTTTAAAACGTTATTTGGAAACCTCTTTTAAATTAAAAACTTATAATTACAACATTTTCGATACCCGAACTACCTTTTTATCGGATCACGGTTCGTATTGGGATATCCAAAATGAGGTTTTTATTTTAAAACAAAACCGAATTTTATTTAACACGAAACGAAAATTAAATAAATACGTTAATTAAATAAAACGTGACAAAATAAATAAATGACTAAAGGAATAAAAAATATAACATAAAAAAAAAATAAATAGAAGGAGAGAAATAAATTAAATAAAATAAATAGTCTAGTCCTCGGATAATACCTTTAATTCGGTATCTGACAGTCGAAGCCGATTGATTCCACGAACCGCGAGCTCCCGTTTTTTATGAAAAATTTAGTAAAAATTGAACTTAGGAAATTTAGAGATTTTCAATTTTAGGAAAAAAAAATGTTTTTTTCCCAAAAAATCCACTTCCTCTCTCTAGAAAAATATCTAGTGTGAGAAAGCTCTCTCAAAAAAATCCTCCTCCTTTTTGCCTTGGGATCCGTGCCCTTATATAGGGAAACGGGTCCCGGAACTTTGGGCGACGCCCAAATAAAATTGGGCGTCGCCCAAAGTTGTTGGGCGGCCGCCCAAGGCATGTTGGGCGGCCGCCCAAGGCATGTTGGGCGAGCGCCCAACACAACGTTGGGGCGCCCACGCCCAACCATCGTTGGGCATTCGCCCAACATTCGTTGGGCGTTCGCCCGACGTGGTTGGCCGCTCGCCCGACGATCTTCGGGGCGCGCCTCGCGCCGTCGGGCACGCGCACCCCGCGGCCGCCGAGCGCGCGTTTCACGCCGTCGGACGCTCACACGTCGCGGCCGCCGAACGCGCGCTTCGCGCCACCGGGCGCGCACGCTCAATGGCCCACGAGAGCGCGCACCGTGCCACCAGACCCGGGCATTATTCGGACGTCAGGGGCGTGCCACTCGCGATGCGTCCGACGGACGCCGAGCGTACGTCCCGTGCCGCCGAGCGGGCGTTCGACCATTGTCGTCCGCGTACAGGATGCCGCTAAGCACCCGTGCCCTGCCGTTAATTTTCTTTGCTTATTATTCTTTATATTTTTTCAAAAACTTCCGGAACCAATCGCTTCGACCGTCTTGTTTCAGGTTTTCGTCACAGGTCCTCCAACTCGGTGTCTACAGCAGCTGGTCATAGATTTACTTGGAAGCGTAATAGTACTTTTGTTCGCTTGGACAAATTTTATGCTAATATTGCTGCTATCTGTAGATTTCCGGAAGTGAATGTGCTAAATCTCCCTTTCCGTCACTCTGATCACTGTCCTATTTTAGTCAGGTTGGTTAAAAATCATCGCCCTAAAGGGAACAGACCTTTTAGATACCAGGTGGCCTGGGAGTCTCACCCTGAGTTTAAAAACTTTGTTCAGGATAATTGGCAACCTCACTCCAATGTTTTGCTTGCTGCTTAAGGGTTTAGAAGAAATGTGGTAGGATGGAATAAAAACATCTTTGGCCATATTATCAGAAGAAAGAATAAACTTTTAAGCAGAATCGAAGGCATTCAGCGTAAGTTGGAGACTAGTTTTGATCATAGTTTGAATGGTCTTCTTAGATCTCTCCAGAAAGAATTCGAAGCTGTGCTGAGGCAGGAAGAGCTACTTTGGTTTTAGAAATCAAGGAAAGCTTGGATTAAAGATGGAGATCGCAATACCAGGTTTTTCCACCTTTCTACTATTATTAGAAGGCAGAGGAATTGAATTGATGCTATTAAAGATTCGAATGGGAATTGGTTTTATGAGGATGAGGATATTTGGCTCTTGGCCCTTAAGTTTTACAAAGACTTATTCAAAGAGGAAGTTGTTGATCTGGATAAAGCTCTTTCTAAGACCACGTTTCCCAGGTTGGAAGAGGATATGATTCTGGAAGCTTTCTGTCCTATCGACCAAAAAGAGATTGATCAGGCTTTCTCGGGTATTGGTGCTACCAAAGCTCCTGGGGTTGATGGTATTCCTGCCGGCTTTTACCATAAACATTGGGATACTATGAAGGAAGGTATTTACAGTTTTGTTAAAGGAGTTTTCAGTGGATCCGAGGATATTAGGCTTGTGAACAAAACTCTTCTGGTCTTGATTCCGAAAGTGGAGAAACCGTCTTCCTTTTTACAAATGAGGCCTATTAGTCTTTGTAATGTGTTGTATAAAGCTATTACCAAAATTGTGGCTAATAGACTCCGGATTATTCTTCCTGATATTATTAGTCAGAATCAAGGCAGTTTTGTTCCTGGAAGACAGATGATGGATAATGTGGTTATAGCTCAGGAGATGGTTCACTCTATGAAAATTAAAAAAGGTAGGAAGGGTATTGTGGCTCTTAAGCTGGATCTGGAGAAAGCTTATGACCGCCTCAACTGGAGTTTTCTTCTGGATAGTCTGGAGAGAGCTGGTATCCTGGATAATTGGAAGAAGTTAATCGAGGTTTGCATTTCTTCTCCAGTTTTTCAGGTTTTGATTAATGAAGATATGTCTGAGGAGTTTACTCCCTCCCGAGGAATCCATCAAGGGGATCCTATGAGCCCTTTCTTATCTGTGATTGCTATGGAAAGGTTGTCTCACCTTATCCAAGAGGCTGTTGGCAATGGGAAGTTCCATC
The DNA here is from genome assembly GCF_963576675.1 of Euphorbia lathyris. Classification (NCBI taxonomy): domain Eukaryota; kingdom Viridiplantae; phylum Streptophyta; class Magnoliopsida; order Malpighiales; family Euphorbiaceae; genus Euphorbia; species Euphorbia lathyris. The sequence continues at coordinate 28,795,602 of NC_088916.1, read as the reverse complement.
CGGTTTCCATCAATAAATTCTATCCTTCGATTACTCATTTGTTTTTCGCTGATGATGTTATGATCTTTGTGGAAGGTAATGAGGAGCAAATAGGTGTGGTTATGGATATCCTTAACTGTTTATGTGCTGCTTCTGGGCAAAAGATTAATATCCATAAATCTCGGATGTTGTGTTCGAAAAACATGAGTCAGGGAGTTTGCAAAAGGCTAAGTGAAATTTCTGGTATTCCTTTGACCAAATCCTTGGGTAAGTATCTGGGGGTTCCCCTCCATAGTGACAGAGTCTCCAAAGCTTCCTTTAAAGAGACTCTCGATAAAACTAATGGTAAATGTGCCATTTGGAAAGTTAAAACTCTTTCTCTAGCTAGCCGTCTTACTTTGATTCAATCTGTCAATTGCGCGGTTCCTAACCATATTATGCAAGCTTGTAGATTGCCAGAGCCGGTTCTTAATGATCTTGATAAAATCAATTAGCGGTTCCTTTGGGGGGACTCTACGGAGGGGAAAAAGATCCACCTTGTTCCTTGGAAGGAGGTTTGTCAACCTAGAAAGATGGGAGGCCCGGGGATAAAACAAGCCAAGGACAATAACAAAGTGTTATTAATGAAGCTTCTGTGGAGAATGTGGCAGCTTCCTTCATCTCTTTGGGTTCGTTTTCTTTGTGGAAAGTATAGGAAAGATAAGATTTTTGGAGGTCCCAATGAGAGAGTGGTCAATTTCTCCTTTCTTTAGAAAGGCCTTAGTTCTGTGTTTTCTGAGTTCTGCTCTGGGATAGGTTGGGTTGTGGGCAATGGGAAGTCTATCAGCTTCTGGAATGACATCTGGATTGGGGATAAATCTTTGATAGAGTTGTGTATTTCCCTTCCACCTGTAGATATCCGTAATTGGAGGATTGCTGATGTGGTGGACTTTGAGGGGGATTGGATCTGGTCCAAATTTGACTCTTTTTTCAGTCTGGATACACTCATGAGGATTAGAGGGGTAAAGATTAGTAACAAGGAGGAAGATAGGGATAGTCATTGTTGGGCATTGATGAATAATGGGGCTTATACCTGTAAATCCGCCTTTGAGGCCTTCAATCAAAATTTGGTGGGCCCTCATTCTGAAGTTTGGAAGCTGATTTGGGCTTTAAAAGTTCCTTACCGCATTAGGAGCTTTCTGTGGCTTGGTGTTAAGGGTAGATTGCTTACTAATTCTAAGAGGAATAGACGGCATTTCGTGGATTCGGGGGCTTGTAGCAGATGCAGAGGGCATATTGAATCTATTTGCCATGCTCTTAGGGATTGTACTAGGAGTAAAGAGGTGTGGAAGAAAGTTCTCCCTCACCACCTGCTTTCTACTTTCATGGACCACTCTGATCTTGACTGGTTTGTTGATGGTGTTAGTGGGAAGTTGTTGGCTGACCTGGAGCATGGTGATATCTTTTTTGCTATTATCTGTCATCAGATTTGGTGTTGGAGGAATGAGGAGATTTTTGGAAGGAAAACTGTTTTTATTCCTAATTTGGTTGAGTTTTTCTCAAAAAGTTATTTAATATTACTGATAGCTTCAAAGGAGATTCCCTTGCTAGGTCTACCCTGAAGAAGACTGTCCACCTCTTGGGCTGGTGTAGGCCTAGGGCAGGGATGGTGAAGTTAAATACGGATGGTTCTTGCCTGAAGGACGGTAAAATTGCTGCAGGTGGTGTTCTGAGGGATGATGGTGGTGCCTGGGTGTCTGGGTTTACTCAGAATCTGGGTCTGGGTTCATCCTTTTCGGTGGAGCTTTGGGGGATTTTTTCGGGCCTTAGACTTGCCATAAGTCTGGGTTTGAAGAAATTGCTTGTTGAATCTAACAACCTCGAAGCTATCAATATGATCTCTGATAACAATGCTATTTGTTTAAATAGCCAAAACTTAATAAAAGGTATTAGAAGGTTTTGTTCTTCCTTTGAATACATCAACTTCAGCCATGTTTTTAGAGAACAGAACCGGGTGGCGGATCGTTTGGCCGTTGCTGGACATGAAAGGATGCTGGGCGTCACAACCTTCTCTTATCCTCCTGATTATCTTTCTTCTCTTCTTTTGGAAGATGTGGTGGGAGTTAGCTTTCCTAGCCTAATCCCGGGTTAGGTTTTTTCTGTTTTTTTTTCTTTCATGTTCCTACCAAAAAAAAAGGAAAAGAATATAATATGGTTAATTTAATTGTGACGTTTAGCTTAAATTGGATATGTTTTGTAAACGTTAAGCTTAAATTCGTATTATTTTGTAAACGTTAAGCCTATATTGGTGTTATTTTGTACGTGAGGCCTAAATTGATGCTATATTATAAACGTTAAGCCTATATTGGTGTTATTTTGAACGTTGACCTAAATTGGTACTTCCCCAAAAACCTTAGGCCTATTTTGGTACCTTATCCCATGATTTTATGATAGAATCTGCAATTGTGTCTTGCTTGGAACTTTTTCATCTGACACTTCCTTCGTTTAAAATAAACACGCTTTCTGAGTGACATCGATGTCAAATTCAGAACCAGCATCAGTGTAATCACTCAGCTAGATGACATTATTGCTTAGATTATTCAATTTGTGAAATTTCACATTTATGTGGAAATTAATCTCTGCTCATGGGAGTGCAAAAATATGAAGTTTTGCATACCACCATCATCTCTGAAATATTTTTCTTTTATTGTCGAGACATAAAATTCACTCCAGTGAATTATTTTTTCCCGGCTTTTCACCGTGGTTCATTAACATTGCTACTGGTACTAGGGCTGTAAATGAACAGAGCTGCTCATGAGCGGCTCGGTGATCGGCTCGATAAAAACTCGGCTCGACTCGGCTCAATTTGTAAACGAGCCGCTCATGAACACGATTTACTGGCTCGGTTCGTAAACGAGCCAAGCTTGAGCAGGTCAAAGCTCGGCTCGAAAGCTCGCGAGCAGGCTCGATTAGAACATTTATGAACAAATTTTAGTTTTGTAGAAAACTATATAGTTTTGTGTTAGTTCACAAATATCTAAACTTAATATTATTTCATTTGCTATTAAATGAGTTCGTTCACAAACATAATAAATGAGTAATAGACGAACTATTTGTAAGCATCTTGTTTATTTATTCACGAACTTTGCTTGTGAGCTTGTTTATGTACATAATTAAAGAGTTATTTGCGAGCAAACTTCACAAATATAATTAACAATTTACTCACAAACAATTCATGGTTAGATAATTTTCTTAATGAACCAAGTCCAAAAGAGGATTTTGGGCTCGAAATAAGCTCGAAGCTCGGCTAAAGCTCGTTGAGCAAGCCAAAGCTTGGCTCGGGCTCGGCTCGTTAATTTTATAGCAAGCTCGGCTCGGGCTCGAGATCGTTAATTTTATAGCGAACCGAGCTTGAACAGGCCAAAGCTCGGCTTGGCTCGGCTCGATTACAGCCCTAACTGGTACAAATAGGCCTAAAGCCTCTGAAATTACCATATTCTTAGAACCATATCCATCTTTAATTAACACATATAAAAAGAATATTAATAAAATAAAACGACAATTTTTCTGAAATTCCAAACAAACCAAGTTAGTCAGAAAATTATAATCTATTTAAACAAACAGAAACAAAAAAAAAATAACAACAAAAAATATTGTTTATATTTTTTATATTGTCCAATTTTTCTACACTTAATTTTCCCATCAAAAGTCCGAAATTATATTCCGTTCGTTAGGGCAAACCATCAAAGTATTCCTGTACGTCTCTTTAAAAAAATCTGTCTTAAAATTATAAGAAAATATTAGTCCAAAAAGACATACGAAATAGGAATAACAACAATAACAATATAAAACTATTATTAAACTAAAATTACCCAATACAAACGAAATTATGGAAAACATAAACTGACGGATTGAAAATCGAACGGAGTAATTTGAAGCATGTATTAACAGATTCCTTAAGACAGATTATGGCTATCACCTCCAGGATACAACATTTCCGTAACGAACTTTAATAATGTATAAATTTGATAACATCGGGATATTATCGCAAGGACCAAAGGAGATAATCGCCTCAAGTATGCCACGTGGCATAGGAAGCCGCCTGGCGAATCCCCCTGGGTTAGCTCTAAGAGATCCGCTGGCGGATCTCCAAGGCGAATCTCTCCATTTACTTAAGTAACGGCTAACTGACAACTCAGCCATAATGATCATTAAATGAATCATTAACAGTCTTGACCCGCCAGGTTAAGAGTAACTTGTAACCGCCATTAAATGAGCATTAATGGAGACTCTCTAGTTACCTAGAAGTTACAAATCCATCTACTATAAATATCCTACGTCTAGGCTATCAAGGTACATTGACTCATACTTACTTTTCGCTAAGCTTTGTCCATTCAGTTTATTCTCCATATTAGCTACTGACTTAGCCAACGGAGTGTCCCCGGCCGATCCCAACGGCGCCTCACAGGGACGTGATCCGATCAGAAGTTTCTCTAGTGTTATCAATTGGTGCGGTGAACGTGGAATCCTTGGTCAGATAAAGGATTTTTCGTTCACACTGAAACATCATGACAGGAGGAAAGACTAAATTTTTCCTCTGGGATTAAATCACTGATAATTACACCGCCAAGTGCTGGTCGCACAGATATGACCACTCATGAGACTTATTATAAATATCACAAGGAAGATGGCTACACTGATGCTAGACTCAAAGAGGACTCGACGAAAAAGGAAGAGAAAATATATAATTAACGTCATAGCTGGCGGACCAGGTTATCAGCCAACAGCAAAAAAGGCAAGGGTGACCACCCTTGAAAGAACGGCATTAAACCGCCCTTTTTCAGATGCAGGTCAGAAGATTGCACCCCATGCGGACGCACTGGTCGTCACCATGATGGTTGAAGGTTGGGAAATGAGGCGAGTAATGATTGATACGGGAAGTTCATGTAACATTATTACGCGAGGAGCATTCGCCAAACTCAAGATTGATCCTGTCCGGATAGAACCAACTGTGGTCGATATTTTAGGAGTCACTGGTCATACCATTCAGACGAAAGGTCAGGTTACTTTGGATTGCGAGTTTACCGGGGATGATCAAGTTTGGAGAGAAGATTTGGAGTTTTCGGTCTTAGACGGACAATTAGCTTACAATATTATCCTTGGACGACCTTTTATCTCCGGAGTTGCAGCTCTCATCTCCATTCGCCATTTAGCACTCTACATTCCCACGGTCAAGGGATGCATGATGGTCAAAGGTTGTCAGAAGGAAGCCCAAGAGACATATTCCGCATCCTTAATGATTCGCCCTCAATCTAAGGAGGAAGATGAGGAGGAACACGTCACGATGGCTTTGGGGGAAACCGAAATGTACCCTATGGCGGATGGGAAGCAGGTGCGGATAGCTAAAAGCCTACAAGGTGAGATCAGAGACGCAATCACCAAAGTACTTGGCGAAGTTGAAGATGTTTTCGCATGGAAAGATGAAGTACTCCCCGGAATTAGCCCAGACGTGATCACCCACAAACTCAACATTGACAAAAATGCGGTTCCTGTGGCTCAGAAGCGGAGAAACCATGGTCCGGAAAGGCAAAAAGTGATTGAGGATGAAATCGCCAAGCTCCAAAAGGCGGATGCCATCGAGGAGGTGCTTTATACCCAATGGTTGGCGAACGTCGTACTAGTCAAGAAAGCTGGCGGATCTTATCGTATGTGCATCGATTTCACAGATCTTAATAAAGCTTGCCCCAAAGATAATTATCCTTTGCCGTGCATAGACATGCTTGTAGATGGAACTGCCGGTCACGCAATGTATTCCTTTACTGACGTAAAGTCTAGCTATCATCAAATCCCTATGGAGCCCTCGGATAGAATCAAGACCTCGTTCGTGACGCATCAAGCCACTTATTGTTTCAAAGTTATGCCCTTCGGGCTCAAGAACGCGGGAGCTACCTATCAGAGGATGATGAACAAGATATTCGCGGACAATAAAAGTGGTAATTATTCCGTCTACGTAGATGACATGATCATTAAAAGCATGACGGCAGAAAGGCATGCGGAGGATATAAGGGAAGTACTGGGCGTACTGCGACACCACAACATCAAATTAAATCCCGAGAAATGCACTTTTGGAGCTACATATGGAAAAATTTTAGGATTCATGATCAGTGAAAAAGGAGTTAGCCCAAATCCTGACAAAGTCAAAGCAGTTCTTGAGATGCAAGCGCCCCGGAATATCAAGGAGGTACAATGCCTTAATGGGCGTATTATAGCCTTGGGCAGGTTTATTTCTTGCTCAGCCCGTAGATGTCAGCCTTTTTTCGAAGTTATCAAACAGCAAAAAGCATTCGAGTGGAATGAAAGATTGTCAGAATGCCTTCGAAGGAATCAAGCGGTTCCTCACAGAACCACCTATGATGAGTCGACCTTTGAAGGGAGAAGATTTATACATGTATGTATCGGTCACGGATAAAGCCGTATGCACGGTCATGATACGGGAGGAGAATGGCCAACGGTTCCTAATTTATTACGTGAGCAAGGTTTTGAAAGATGCTGAAACCAGATATTCAAGACTGGATAAAATGGCACTGGCTGTTGTAACCACGGTAATACGCCTTAGGCCATATTTTCAGGCGCATACAGTAATAGTTCGTACCAATATACCAATGAGAAAAGTATTACAGAAGCCGGACACTTCGGGAAGGTTGATGGAGTGGGCGATCCGCCTGGGCGAATTTGATGTAAGATATGAAAGCAGGTCATCATTGAAAAGTCAAGTCCTGGCGGACTTCGTGAATGAATTCACTGATGAGGGGATATCTCATCCCAAACCTCCGTTAGAAGAATGGTCGATGTATACCGATGGGGCTTCATCGGCGGAGGGAGCAGGGGTGGGAGTTGTGATCAAGGGTCCCCATTACATAAAATTGCGGTACGCAGCAAAACTAAATTTCCATGCCACTAACAATACTACGGAGTATGAAGCTCTAATATTGGGTCTACGTCTACTTCAAGAGATCACCCCAGAACGGATCGTGATCTACAGCGATTCAAAACTAATGGTCAACCAAGTCATCAAGAATTACGAGGTAAAAGACGAGATCCTGGCCAAATATGTAGCAGAAGTCAAAAAGTTGCTAGATAACCTTGAAGCTAAAGAAGCTAGATGGGAATTGGTTCACATACCAAGAGAATCCAATACGGAGGCGGATCAATTGGCCAAAATGGCTTCTTGTGAGGCAAATTGGGCGGATCCGGACTGTCCCTTCGAAGTAAAAATGGCTCCGGCATTTGTATCTGCGGAAGTATCTCTACTCACAACAGTGGAAGATGATTGGAGGACGGTCATCCGCCAATATCTGCTAAATGGAACATTACCTGAAGATAAAGAAGAGTCACGAAGGATAATCAGAAGGGCAGCTTATTTCTCCTTGATCAACGATGGTCTCTATAGAAAATCCTTTAGCCATCCTTGGCTGAAGTGCATTCTACCTGAAGAGGGACAACAAATCCTTAAGGAACTACACGAGGGATCTTGTGGGTCACATGAGGCATCCGCCACGATTTTGAAAAAATCCAGGTTAGCAGGTTTCTACTGGCCCATAGCCGAGTTAGACGCCCAGAGTTTGGTAGAATCTTGTCACAGTTGCCAGATTCATGCAAATGAGTCACACACTACTAAGCACATCCAAAAACCAATTATTGAAGGCCGTCTGTTTGCCCTCTGGGGAATAGACATTGTTGGCCCATTTCCTCCAACTCGCCGGCAAAAGAGGTACGTAATAGTAGCAGTGGACCATTTCACCAAATGGGTGGAAGCCAAGGCTGTTTCCTCCATTACAGCGGAGCAGATAATAGAGTTTGTCAAGGACGACATCGTGGGAAGATACGGCATTTCACATACTATTATCACCGACAACGGGACACAGTTTAACTGTGGCAAATTCAAGGCTTTTTGTGAGGGATTGGGCATCCTGAACAGATTCGCTTCCGTTTATTATCCTCAGTCCAATGGAATGACCGAAGTAACCAACCGAACAATCGTAAAAGGGATAAAAAAAGGTTAGGAGAACACGACAAAAAATGGGCGGATCAACTTACAAGTGTTTTGTGGGCCTATCGTACCACCCCAAGAACTGCTACAGGAGAAACGCCATTCGCCCTTTCTCATGGAGTGGAGGCCGTAATCCCAGTTGAAATACAAGTCCCCAGTGATCGAGTGGCCTTTTATTGCGAGGAGGACAATTGCAAACGGTTAAGGGACCGCCTAGATCAGGTCGAGGACCGCAGGAACCAATCCTATGTACGCATGGTAGCGTATAAACAGCGGATTGCATCTTATCATGATAAAAATGTCAAGCTTGTGGATCTAAAGATGGGAGATCTGGTGCTTCGCAAAGCTGATAAAATCCAATCTCGAGAAGGCAAAGGCAAGTTAGGGATTAATTGGATAGGGCCATACCAGATAGTGGAGAAGGTTGGACCAGCCACATTCAAAATACAAGATATGGAGGGCAATACGCTACCACGCACGTGGAATCTCCAAAACCTCCGCAAATACTTTGTCAGAAAATAGAGCGCGCTCACGGTCTTGAGTACTCTTTTTTCCTTTAGCAAGCTTTTATCCCATGTGGTTTTTCTTATTAAAAGGTTATCAAATGAAGCTCCTTTATAAAGGACCCATTCACTGTAATAAGGTGTCTTTCCTATCAATAAACATTATTGATCAACTTTACGTCTTTTACTGTTGCAATTTCAGTATTCCATAAAGAGAACATCCCAAGTTCTCTACATTCACAATAAATCCGCCACTTGGCGGATCATGGTCACCAATAGAGTTAAAACGATCCTTGGACGCAAGGTCTCTACACTCTCATACCCTTCCCAGAGAAGGATTTATAAGTCCTGCGGGCGGATCATTTTACCTCAACGATAGGTAGCAAATTGAACCCCTGGGCAGCTTTACTTCCTCTAAGAAGGAATAGAACAGCTTCAAAACCTTCACAAAGGTTCATACAATGGAGTATGGCTGGCCACCTACTCCAAACCAAAATCTCTAAGCAAAATCGAAAAAATAGGGTTACCCCCTTCTTCTTCGCCCACGTCGCTTGAGGGTCCTCCTCCACAGCCATAGATTCGCCACCAGTAAAGATATCTCTTAAGGAATAAAACCTAACGAAAAGACGAAATCAAAGGCTGGTAGTATCCCTTTAAAAATCATCCGTCACAACTGTGATGTAACTACACGCGTCGGCCATAAAAGAACATTGAACAGAATGCTCGCAGAAGCACAAGACGACGCGCAGAGGACCCAAAAGCCCTGAAGGACTTTAAAGGCATTTTGAGGGGGCTTCTGATAACATCGGGATATTATCGCAAGGACCAAAGGAGATAATCGCCTCAAGTATGCCACGTGGCATAAGAAGCCGCCTGGCGAATCCCCCTGGGTTAGCTCTAAGAGATCCGCTGGCGGATCTCCAAGGCGAATCTCTCCATTTACTTAAGTAACGGCTAACTGACAACTCAGCCATAATGATCATTAAATGAATCATTAACAGTCTTGACCCGCCAGGTTAAGAGTAACTTGTAACCGCCATTAAATGAGCATTAATGGAGACTCTCTAGTTACCTAGAAGTTACAAATCCATCTACTATAAATATCCTACGTCTAGGCTATCAAGGTACATTGACTCATACTTACTTTTCGCTAAGCTTTGTCCATTCAGTTTATTCTCCATATTAGCTACTGACTTAGCCATCGGAGTGTCCCCGGCCGATCCCAACGGCGCCTCACAGGGACGTGATCCGATCAGAAGTTTCTCCAGTGTTATCAAAATTCATTATCACCGAAGTAGAAAAACATGAACAATATGAACGTACATAGAGTAAAAAATTCAAAGAGTATGTCTTTTTCAGACTATGAAAATTGATTGTTTTATTTTGTGTAAATAGAACTCAAATGGACATATCTATTCATGAATAAACATAAGTATTCACGAATAGATGTATCTATTGATATTTAAATGGGTAAATTACAAAAATGGATGTAATGGGAGGCCCATTTACATTTTCAGACCCATTATCAACCAACTTACATATATAGACTGATTTATTTCGAAATACCCACAATACCCTTCATATATATAAGTTACTTAAGATCTCTCTCAGCTCTCTCTCACAGCTCTCTCTCTCTCTCTTATTTTTCCTTAAGATCCTTCATTGGAACACATCAATCCAAGCACAAGCCTTGTCATGTAAGTATGATGTTAGTTTCATATGTTTAAATCGCTTTTAACTTGTTGATGTTGTTTTTGAGGTTAGAAATTTGTAAATCTGAACTTGATTCGCGGAAGATCGCGTGCTTCGCAGATTATGATTTCGATTCGCGAAATCTTAATATGCGAAGTCGATTGAAGGCTGTGTATGCGATTGTGATTCGCATACTTCGTGGAATTTGCATATGGAATATACGCGAAGTATACGAAGAGATGGTGTTCCATTAATGGATTCGCACACTTCGCATATTTTACGTATTTGCGAAGTATGCGAAGTCTGCGAATGTATTTGCGATATATGCGAATTCGCATATTCGAATAACTACGAATTATGCGAAGTGTATGTTATTTCATGTTGTTATCTCATTCTTTTTTTGTTTATTATTGATAGAAACATGTCATCCTAGTTTGTATTGTGTGTGATCATGTGGAATGGCCGGTGGAAAACAGTTGGTGAGAACATGACATACGAGGGGGTGAGAAGAAATTGTTGAAGATGTCTCCGGGAATGAGCTTGGAAAGGCTGCAAGAGATAGTATACACTACTGCGAATGTTGATCCAATGTCATTTGATCTGCGTATGACTATGCAGTTAACTTACGTTCGAAAGCAACTACATGGGGCAGTAGTTCCGATTGTTGATTCAAGTGATGTTGAGTGTTTTTTAGATTATTGTTGGATGAAAACTGACGATGTTACCCCACTATATGCTAATTTTGAGTCACAAACAATCCAACCGCGAGTCATGAAGGTAGAGAATGTTATTCATTCAAGTTGTGATGCCAATGCCACAGTTGTATTTGAAACAACTCCTGAAGTAGACAACACAACTGTTGAACGCCCACCTCATAGGCCAGGAAAAGAACCAATCACTGAGTGCAATATTGCATCCCACACTCCTGATTTAGATGGTATTAGCTCGAATCCGGTTTATCGTTCGGAGGACCAGATGTACGACGATGACATTTGGGGTCATGATGACACAGAGGAAACGGTAAATGATGGACAACCTACCCCTCCGAGACAATCGCATTGCGAATCTATTCCCCAAAGCAGGGTATTGGCAGAGAATGTAGAAACAATAAGGAAGAGGAGTGATCCATTTCGATGGCTACTTGAGATCCATGATGCACCTAAGTTTACTATTGAAGATAGTTCATCGAAAGGGGTCATCGGTTTAAAGGTATACGACATGTTCTCCAACAAACGAGAATTGCAAGATGCACTAGGTAAATTCGCAGTGAATAACAGGTTCGAATGGAAAGTGTACAAGTCTAACAAGTCCATGTTTGAGGTTAGATGTAGACATTCGGATGTATGTAAATGGCGTGCTAGAGGAATTGAGATATCCAATTCAAGTTTGTTTAGGCTCCGAAAAATGGATACAATGGACAGCCACACATGTTCTAAAGATCAAATGTTACCACATCACAGGCAAGCGGGGAAACGAGTGGCTGGCATACTACTTTCGGATAAGTTTGATATCCAGGGTAGAGTGTTTAGACCAAAGGACATTGTGAAAGATTTTGAGACCTACTATAAAATAAACTTGTCGTATATGCAGGCTTGGAGAGCAAGGAATTGGGCGATAGAAGATGTGATAGGTTCACCGGAAGAGTCATACATGTTGTTGCCGGACTACTGTGAGACGTTGAAAGCATGCAACCCAGGTACGGTAACACATATTCAAACTGACGATGCTGATCATTTTCAGTACTTCTTTATGGCGTTTGGTCCTTCACCTAGAGCTTTTAAAAACACATTCGCCCTGTCATTTGCGTTGATGGAGCCTTCCTAAAAGGTAAGTATCCAAGACAATTGTACATTGCAGTTGGGAAAGATGGTAATAACCAGATTTATCCTATCGCTTTTGGGGTTGGACCAAATGAGAGCAACAAGGCTTGGAGTTGGTTCATGACCAAGCTCAAAGAATGTATTGGGGACATAGAGAATTTTGCCGTCATCTCTGATAGGCACAAAGGAATTGACTATGCTGTGAATTTGGTGTTTCCAAATGCAATACATGGATGTTGTTGTCACCATTTGAAAATGAACCTGCAGGCCAAATTCAGGTCAGTTAGAAAGATAGGCGATGTGTACTGGGGAGTTGCTAAAGCTTACAGGGTTTCAGATTTTATCGAAGCATTCGCTCAACTACGTGAGCTATATGGCCCAACAGTAGTATATCTAGAGCAAGCTGGTATCCAGAAATGGTCGCGTGCATATTTTCATACCCGTCGCTATAACATAATGATAACAAACATTGCTGAATCATGGAACGCGGTAATGGTTGAAGGAAGATGTTTGCCCATCACAATGTTGATAGAGTACATTAGAACTACTGTCCAACGATGGTTCTACGAAAGACAAACAGCGGCTGGTAAATATTTTATACGTTGTCATTTCTGGTAATTTAGATGATACATAAATACATTACCTTCATGTTTCCATTTCCAGGAGCACGAGAACATTATCTGTCATTGTACGGTGAACGAAAGATGAAGAAACATGTTACAAAAGCTATACCATGTACATTCAATGGAATAAACCAACACACATTTCAGATTGGGGACCGAGGGAAAGGGGGAATTGTTGACTTAAATGCAGGTACTTGCACGTGTAGGCAATGGCAACTTTCTCAATTTCCTTGTAAACCTGTATGTAAAGTTGCATGTGAGAATCAACTAAGTAACGCATACTAATGGGTTGATAAATACTACACCAACAACGCAGTTAGATGAGCTTACACAGAGTGTATCTACCCACTCGGACCCTAGATGGAGTGGACAAACTGTGACCCTCCAAGGAATGTTCTTCCCCCTGTAAGAGGTTCTGCCCCAGTTGGACGACCAAGAAGTCAGAACAGAAGACGGTCACAAGGTGAAAACCCTTTGCCAATGGTATGTAGCCGATGTGGGAATAGCGGGCATAATTGGTTGAATTGTCACCGACCGTTGCCAAATAGCGGGCCCATATCCATATTATATGACAACTGTATATATCCGGTGAATTGGCTATCACATGTAGTCCAGTCCGCATCTAAACCATTCTCGAACGACTGGCGCCGCAACAGATACAGGAATGCATCGATGTGCTAATTAAAAAAGAAATATATACATAAGTCAAACATATGTATCACAAACAAACAAACCATAATATTTATAAGCAATACCTCCCCGTCCCAATATTTTCCCGGTGTCTCAGCTTGTATGAACCACGGGATTTCTGGTTGTAGTGGTTCTATCCCTTTAACGGGCCTTGACGTCTTTTTAGTGCAAAAATTCCTCCATACCTCATACGTAGACACATCGTCCTTATCAATCCAGACTGACCATGACGTAGGTACAGGCCGTTCCATCGTCTTGTACAACTTATCCCAAGCAGGCACACCCCATGGAAACGAGTTAAATACAGTGGGGAAATCAGTTAGGTTGATGATATTGTCATCAACCTTTTTCAATGGATCAGTTGTGAGTAGGAACCTATGTATAACGAACAACATAGCCATTGCCACGGCATCATCGTTATTTTTTTCGCCCAATTAGTCTCTAAGAAGGTATCGAATATATTTTTGTGATTTATGCTCTCTCTACCTCCGAAGTAGAGATTCCTCAATCTGTTTACCCTTTTATAATTGCTCATCCGTTTAAAAATTGGTAACGGATCACCTAGTCTCAATCTGGTTATGAGTGCGAATTCACGTTGACCGAATTTCACTTCAACACCATTGATGTTGAACCACATTTCTTCGGATTTACCTTCTTTCGGATTGATCTCCATTGTAAGAACCCCATGGTATAGAGGAGAGGACAACGAATACACTTCGAAGTCCATCAAATGCCCGAAACATGTTTTCCTGAACATGGCCAACTGCACTGTGGATAACTTTCTTCATCACCTCAGCATCAGAACGAACTATGATAGTAGCTCTCGTATCATAGGCGTAGGGGTACCTAAAGGTGTCTTTGATACTCTTCTTAAGTGTCTTTGATGTCCTCTTCCTCTTTTTGGAATTAGTCTTAGAATGATCACCCTTCCAAATCATAAAGTAGAGCAAATTAGTCAAGTAAATAGTAACTTCGCGAATATGAAATTCGCGAACTGACAAGCATATTCGCGAATTCGCATATGCGAAACAATAGCATATGCCTCGACTGCTTCATGGATATGAGTTTACTTCGCATTTTGCGATGTTCGCGAAGTAAACTCATATTCGCGAATTGGTTGATTCTGCAAAGTTTGGTCGCCACAACTGATTTTAACTATTTGTAAGTATCATTCTAACAAAACGAAGCTATGAACCAACGAAAAACACAATAAATTTGCAAACCCTACTTCTAAATCGCAGGAGAAGTAAAATCACCGTAGTATAGGAATAGAAGCATTAAAACCTAATCAAAATCCACAAAATAACATACCTTCTTGCCGGTTCTTGCCATTGGAATCGGTTGGAAGTCGCTGGAAGAAGAAACGTAAAGATTGGTGTTGAAGATGTTCGTCGTTCGAGTTTTTGGTGTTCGTCGTTCGAGTTTTCGCGAATGTTAGGGGGTGAAATGCATAAGTTCTTATATATATATGAAGGGCATTTCGGGAAAGTATTCAGGGCATAGTCTATATATGTAAGTTGGTTGATAATGAGTCTGAAAATGTAAATGGGCCTCCCATTTGACCCAGTTTTGTAATTTTCCCTATTTAAATTAATATCATTCATCACAATTTTTTCCAACAATTTATAATTAAAATTGATTGAATCATTTTAAGACAGGCAATACATGTGTATCATAAAATATATATATATATATATATATATATATAGAGGGGTATATAATATAAAAGTCATTTTCCAATGTAAAAAAGATCATGCAACATAAAAAGGAGCGTGATAGAATTGATAAATTAAAAGTTCAGGGATTAAATAGATTAAAAGTAAAGGTCAGGAGTTTAAAAGAAAAAAAAAAATCTAAATATTAAGAGCTTAAAGTTGAAATTAAAGAAACAGATGTTTTCTGATAAAATTTTGCTAAAAATATATAGGTTAAAATTTAAGTATTAAATATTATAAATGCTGAAATATTAAAATATTGAGTAATAAAGTTTTTTGTTTTTTGCAATATGTATTTCTGGGTTGAAAATTCGTAACACATTTAAAAATGGACTTTTTCCTAATTAAAGTTTTATGTATATGGTAGGATTCCGAGATCTACCCTAAGCGACTTGAGAATCCAAACCCTTAATTAGTAATAACAAAGTTATTTCATAAGTAACAAAAGAACAAAAAGTAATGATTTTAAAATATGAAGGTCTTCTAAAATATAAAAAGTAATTTATATGGATTAGTTACTATAGAAAATGATGAACAAACTCTCATATTTAGTAGCAGTAATAGTGAGACTAATGGCAATATTAATAAAACAATTAATAGGACAATTAATTATGAAGAAAGCTTAATTCATAGGCCAGTTACTAGGAAAATGACCAAAACGGTTGAACAAACTCTCATATTTAGTGACATTAATCGTAGGACAAATGGCGACAGTAATGGAATAATTAATATGACAGTTGCTTATGAAGGAGACATAAATCATGAGTGAGAAGGTGAGTCTGGAGAAGATACTGTAGTTATGAAAGTAAAACGTAGAAGGAAAGACGATGTTTTAAATGAGAGGGATGATGGAGTTTCAAATAATAGTCTAATTGTGGATTCAAAAAACAAGTTTCAGGTGGGCTCTGCTGGACAGGCCCACCCATCATCATGAGTCTATTAGCATGGAGCTGTCGTGGACTGGACAACCCACGAGCAGTTGGCGTTTTAATGGATCTTGTCCAAAATTACAGACCATTAATTATTATTCGTTCTCGTATTGCTGGAAACTTTTCGGTTAGGGAAGGTGAAGCTATTGGTATTCGATAAGTTATTAGATGGATAAAACTCAAGGGTTTGGGTGGTGTAGAGGTAGGGTCAGATGCGCTGTTAGTGGTGGAGCATATTCATCAAGCATAATTTCGTTCTTCCTATGCTTCAATTATAGAAGCTTATAAAAGTCTTATTTCTAGTATCAATGACATTTTTGTCAGATTTATAGGTCGTTTTGCGAATGGGGTGGCTCATGCTTTAACTAGGTCTTCTCATTCTTTGTCAGAACTTGTGGAGTGGGGGTATTGTCACTACAGATTTTATTTTACATTTTTTGTATGTTGATTCCGTTTAATGAAACTTATTTTTTTTAAACTAATTTATATTTTTTTTAGAAATGATAATATAAATATATATAAACAATATGTAAACCATTTCTTATATAAAAAAAAAATTAGAATGTTATCATTGGTAATGTTTAATTTAATATTTTAAGTTAAATAAACTTATTAGATTAAGTTACCATTTAACTTAGGCACTTAATCTATTAATTTGAAGTAATTTTTTTATATTATCAAACATCACCTTAGAAATACAAGCATATAAATTTCAAAAGAGTTAAAGGTTATGTTTTGCTTTCATATAGAGTTTTTTTTAATTGCTTTTTACATACTTTTGGGCAGAAATCCAAATCTGTAACTTAAAAGTAGGATATGATACTTAATCATTTCACACTATATAATTTCACATTTCCATACTAAAGGGCTTTAAAGTTATGGGCAATCCACTCCTTAGTCTAGGAACATGTGTAGTTTTTTGTAGTCTTGGGTCTCTATCTTCAATTTTCCACCTGCATTTACAACCAAAATGAAAATGAAAAAAAAAAAAAAAAACAATAGAAATAGAATTTTTAAAAAAATTACTGAGTTTATAAACCGCAAAAGGCACAGACCTCTGTTTACAAACTTCTAAACCATAAGTATTGTTTTTGCAAATCGGTCAAACCACAATATTTAATATTTATTTTTGTACTTTTCTCTTTTTTCGGGTGCAATTTCATATTATAGTCACTCCCAATCTCCAATATTCTAATCATCTGAACATCTTCTATTAACGAAGAAAACTCATTTTTTTGAAATTACACTATTTAATAAAGACTAAACTCAGTAATTAAGCCTTGAACATTTGCACTTTTAAGGATTGAGCTCGTAATCATTCACTTTTCCAAATTAAGCTCCAAAACTTCAATAGTTTTAATGATTAAGCCCCCTAATCTTTAATTTTCACATGTATTAAGCCCCTCACTAACAGTTTCGTTATGTAGGAGGATGAATTCGAACCTACAATCTCCCACCTCGGATTTCAGAGGTATACCAACTGAGCTATGCTCCTTTGGTAACGAAGATAACTTTGTATTTTTAACTTTAAACAATATCATTTGAATTAATTTAATGTGAAATTCCACTTTCAAACTTATACATATGAAAAATGACTAATAATAAAATATATATATATATATATATATCTTCAAAATTGATTATACTAATCGATGCTATATAAAAGCATCTTATATTAGTAACCTATAATACATTGAGTCTCGAATTCATGCTTATTTTTGTTATTCAGACTTTTCAAATTTTAAGGATTAAATCTTTCACTAACGGTTTAGTTAGTGGAGTCGTTAGTGAGATGGCTCAATGTGAGTAAAAGAACTATTAAAGTTCACAGACTTAATCTGGACAAATAAATGACCACAGAGTCCATCCTTAAAACCGTGAAACTTCAAATAAAGGTTAGAGTTAAGATTGTTCAATTTTGTAAATCCGCCTTTACCTCAAATGAAAAAAGATTAGAGGTTATCATAAAGGGCGGCCCGGTGCATTACGCGTCCCCGCTTAAGCGAGGGTCCGGGGAGGTGTCCCACCACAAGGGTGTACTGGGGGCAAGCCTTCCCTTGCCAATATTTTGACAAGAGGCCGCTCCTAAGACTCGAACCCGTGACCTCTCAGTCACACGACAACAACGATTAGAGGTTATCATAATTGAAAAAAAAATGATGAGGAGAAGAGAACTGACAAGTATAAAGAAGTGAGCCTGTGTAAAAAGATGAGCATAGAGAGTTTTGCCATCTCAATTCCTAAACATGTCCTTGCTCCTGCTCCAAATGGTATGAAACTGTATGCTTTTTGTGTTTCCTGAACATACGATATACAATATTATAATCATTCTTACCATACATCAGATTAATTGATAAAATTAAAATAATAAGTAAATGAATTAATACATCAAATCTGGAAGGGTTGAATTCCAAAGGATCCTTGTACAAAGCTGGATCAAAATGAATACAAGTAGCATCAACATTTGCAGTCCATCCTTTCTTTATCTTGTGACCTGAAACCATCACATTTTCCATCTATTAATTACAATGTCTTATCTAGGAGTATTTATTAAATATAGAAGAACTTGCCATCAACTACGCAATCATTTTGTGCAACTCGAGGAAGCCACAACACTACATTTGCCATTCTCAATGTTTCTTTCACTACCTGAAACAAACAATTCATGTTTTCTATATTTCAGATTCCAATGTCTGTTTCTCAAGAACAATTTAGTCCAACATTTTCTAACCTTGAATCCATACGACATCTTGTTCAAATCTTCGAAGCAAAGCAAGCTTCCCTTCTCCTTATTATTGGTTATGTCAAATTGTTCTTCCTGCACACAAATGTTAATTTCAGTTCCTTATGGTTATGGAAGTAAACTTGTGAATGTAAATCTTACCCTGAGCTTGTCCAGAACTTGTGTATTCTCATCCAAGTACTTAATGCTCCACATCATAGTAGCTGCAGAGCTAACCTGTCCTGAAACTAGTAATGTTAACAGGTTATCCATTATCTCACTATCTTCAAGCTTTTCATCTGATGAATTTGACTCATCTTTTTCTAACAATGTCTGCAGGAAATCATCCTTGTGCTCCTCTCCACTTCTCCGTCTACCAATCATCTCCCCGAAGATCTTCATCAGCCTTTCGCGTGCCTGTTTTCGATTAACAACTCCAAATTAAGTTGAGAAAAGCTTTGCATAATCAAGTTGAAAACACCTTACTTACTTTCATGCCCCTGTAGTATGTGGTTCCAGGAATCATAAGAGGAACAGATAACAAACCATCTGATACATCTCCACAGTCTCTTAGAATCTGTTGAAGCATGGATTCCTCTTTGATGCTCATTAGCAACTCACACATTGAATCTAATGTCAGCTGCCAATACAATACACACACCGTTTTCAATATGAATTACTTTTTATTTTCTGTGTGATTCTAATGTTGTTACCTTCATAGTGAAGTCAAGAAGTGCAAATTTTTGTCCAGTTTGTTGCAATTGTTTCAACCTCTGAGATAGCATTTGATCGAATTTGGGAACGTATTTGGAAAGAGAAGGCATGGAAAAGAGAGCAGATAAAATATGCCTAATCCTTTTGTGGCTCTCAACAGGTGCAGCAAACACACTCTTTGGTCCAACAATAGTTGCCATTGATTTTATATATGATTTGTTGAATTCTCCAAAGTCATTTGTGAACACCTTTCTTGCAGCCTCTGTACTTGGAAGAAATACATGTATCTTTCCAAACAATCTTGTCTTGAACCACTTCCCGTACCTATTACAGTATTAAACTTCAATTCATTTGTATGCATATAATTAAGGGGGAATAAACATCTTAACAACTCTAGTTTTTAGATTTTTATGTATTGAGCACTTAGTATTTCAAACACTTTCATCAACTCTAATTCATAAAAAAAAAAAACAGAAGAGAATAAGTGACCTTTTTCGCCGGAGCCGGACGAAGTCATAGCAGCCTCTAGTGCTGTTAGTGGCTGAAAGAAAAGAGAAGGTTTCACCTACAAAAGGTAGGCCATGGCCACCAGGAATACCATCATCTTCTTCAATGCTTTTTTTGACCCTTCTCCTCCTAGTTTTGAAGAAAGCAAATATTACTATGGAAAAGATTGCGACCATTATAATGTCATGCTTGTTTTCCATAAGGAATTTAAGCTCTTGTGCAGCAAGTAGCTTCAACATTTTCACACACTAAATCTCCAACCAAATCCAAAATATCAGTTTTCAATCTGACCAAAGGCAAGGCATATGTATGAATTAGTATAGTTGTAGCAGGTCTAATTTCTATTACATTAATAAATAATAATGGAGATTAGGAATGGAAATGAGACAAGAAGCATAAAAATGAGAAGTTGTTTGGACTTAAGGGAGTATCTTTTGAAGGAGGATCTTTATTCTTTACTAGGCAGAAGATTTTTAATTTGATGGTTAAATGAGAAAAAGACAATTTGTTTTTATTAGTATATTCCCTTAATGAAGAAATTAATTGAGATTGCAAATCTGTGCTTATCTTTTTCACTGGAAATTTACCATAATTAATTGGGGTGATGTGGACTGAATAGTAAAGTTAGCAAGGTTGACATGTAGTGACAGAGTGATGCTTATTTTATGAATTATTTTCCCATTAATTTATAATATATATTGGAGAAGAATACGCTGTTCACAACCTCAAATAGATCATCTACTTGTACAAATGAAAATCCAACACTGCAATTATCAGAATTGTAACCCTTGCTTTTATTAAATCTTCCTAAAAATGACCATTTGGTGCCTTCTCGCCAAATGAGTACCTTTCATAAAGTTCAGTTAAAAGAAATGTCTTTTTTTTAACGATCTTGCATTTACAAAAAGGAGAAAAAAAAAAAACTCAGAAGAGCAGTGTCCCATTTAAGAATAAAGACTCCCAATAACTTGGATACTTTTTTCTGAACATTAGGTGTCCGGGTAGACCCCAATAGATTTTGCAACACCTGCCACAATGATGTACTTTACGACATGCTTTGGAGAATGTATGGAGATCCTCAAAAGGACCGATATTACCTAACATTTGCCCAAGAACAAGAGTTCCCTATTTCATATTCAATTTGCAAGCAAGGGAGCAACTTCGTAAACAACGTAGTACATAACTTCATTTGTCTAAAATGCCAAGAAAAAGTAATTCAATTCTCTCCTATCAAATCACGTTTAGAGAGACTCCCAAGATAAGATACTGATCAAATCATGTTTATGTATCTTCTCAAAACAAACAAAACTGATTATTTGACATATGGCAAACATTACTTTCAATTAATCAATCGCTTTTCAATTATTCCAACTTGTAGAGTTGTACAGAAAGCAGGTTTTTTCTTTTCAAGTCACATTCAAAATAGATGCCAATTCTAAAACAGACAGAATAAAATAACTATAGTGCAAACAGTAAATTGATAAACCCGTTAACAGAATTAAAATCCTTCAATCTAACAAAGCCATATCTAAACTTTTCTAATGCAAAATTTCTTGTAGCAGCTGACTAATTCTGCCTCTGCCGACCAACAAAATTGTTGAAGCCAATAAATAGATTGTTCATCTCTTCTTTGAGACACCAACAGTCTTTCCACGACGACCAGTGGTCTTGGTGTGCTGTCCCCTAACTCGAAGACCCCAGTAGTGCCTCAGACCACGATGGTTCCTGCATATTAACACACTACACGTTACTTGGAAGTTGGAAGTACAACATGTTACTTGGAAGTTTGTTTCATTAGTTGTAAGAATAGCTCGCTGACATCTCACTACTAAAAAACCATCAGACAATCAGCTCTCTTTATTTAGAAAAGGTGATAAAAGGAATGCAATGCAATTAATAGTTTTCCAACTCCAATCAAAATAATAATCTAAGCTATGCTCATCTGCACAAATTTTGACGAAATATCAAGATTAACCAATTAAAAGAAATAACACTTCAGTCAAAAAAGCATGTTCTGCCTGCAAAATAATGAGTGATGCATAAAATTTGCAGTCAAATTTCAATTATCAATTGTCAGCATCGTAGGAGTTCAGCTCAAAAGGCTCCACAATAAATTACCTTATCTTTTTCAATCTCTCCAAATCATCTCTCAACTTCATGTCCAGTGCATTGGAGACAACTTGAGAATATTTCCCATCCTTGTAGTCCTTTTGCCTATTCAAAAACCAATGTGGGATCTTGAACTGACGAGGATTCGCAACAATGACCATTAGATTATCAAGCTCAGCAGCAGTTAATTCACCAGCCCTTAAAACAAAACAACGCAAATCAGGCTACATGTGTAAAACCAATTGATTTTTTTGAAGAACAAAGCTAAGCAAGAAGACATTATTGAGAGACAAAAGTATAGAGATGCCTTTAATTGGAAACAAAAACCAACAAGCCAACAAGTTATAATTGGTTAAGCTATTTCATCTTCAATTAATATGTGACCCTTGACTATCAAGTTTCAAAGCAGGCTGGCTGTCTAAAATTTGATCACTAAATAAGTAAATATCAAGTGGATGGAAAGTCATCTTCGATACAATAGGATAGATGAAAATCAATTTCATAAAGATGGCCCTGGTGGAGAGCTTTCTCCGACCAATTCAAATTTTAATGTTGATTTGGATTTCTTCCTCAACAATAATATAGGTGAATACTTGTTGTCATAACTCACATTGCCTTATTTTCAAGGTATCTCAATGGGTCAAGAAAAAAGGAAACTGATTTAACTTGACCCCAATAAAACATCAAAAAACAGAGCAATAATCCACACATATAGAAGTCTCGAAGCAATTATCATGAAAACTTTTCATTTAGCCAAGCTAAAGCTAGACGCTTTTGGGCATATAGAAATATAATATTGATACAATCCAAACAAAATGAAAGGTTAAGAAACAACCAGCTATAAGGTACATTAAACCAGCACTACGTATTCCAATCAAGAAATGTACTGATATTCTTTGAGACATAAGAGCAAAGTAGAAAATAAAAAAACCTCTTATTCATGTCAACATCGGCCTTCTTGCAGACAATGTTAGCAAAGCGCCTCCCAATACCCTTGATTGAGGTCAAAGCAAACATAATCTTCTGTTTGCCATCCACATTAGTATTCAGCACACGCAAAATGTGCTGAAAGTCCTCATTCGCAACCAGAGACTGCACCGCACAGATAAAGTTCAAGCCGAAATTTACATATATCCAAAATCAAAACACAGACATAAAATACAAATCTGTACATAAAATAAAGCAAATTCGGAAACGGGCAGCCGCATTTACCAATCCTTGATTAAGATAAACAATTATGCTAACACTGAGAAGATACATGTGATCAATCTATAAAACACGTATATAAGAGAGATCCGTTTTAGGTTTTCAATTGCAATCGTCATTTTCAGATCAAGCAAATACCAATACACGCATATATAAAGACTCAGGCAATCATAGTTTTTTTCTGTAACTATACCAAAAAACAGAAGAAAAAAACGAAAAGGAAAACCCAAATACCATTTTGGATTGCAGTGAGTCGGAGCAGGAGAGAAAAGAGTAACTGAAGGCGACCAAGAAGAAGTAGAAACACAAAAGAGAAAAGCGAAGGTAATGTAACTCGCGTTTTATGAAGTCCCTGCTTTCTTTCCCTTTCGAAAAGCCAACGCCCAAAGGTGCTCTATTAAAGGATTAACGTTACATTACTGGGTTAGGGTTTTATTATGTTTAAAGACGTTTTTACCCTCAAGAAAGTGTCTGTGCATAAGATGTATCAACGCTAGACTCGTTCTTTTTTTTAGTTAGGAAAAATTAATAATTGTAACAAAAAAACAATAATTACAAAATAAAATGAAATAATTAGGTTGCTATTTTTATTTTTAGAAAGTGTCTGTGTGTGTAAGATGTATCAACGCTAGACTCGTTCTTTTTTTTTAGTTAGGAAAAATTAATAATTATAACAAAAAAAACAATAATTACAAAATAAAATGAAATAATTAGGTTGCTATTTTTATTTTTAGATTTTAAGAAACCTAATCCATTAAAAAAGAATAGATAATGAAGGAGGTGGATATGTCCACACTCCATATAGTTTTAATTAAAGTATGAGTCATTGCAAACATTGAACGTTTTATAAAAGAAACAGTTAACGAACATTGCAATCTTTAACTATCCCAACTAAATAAGACAAGTCAAAATTTAGGATCAATGATAGCATTAAGCGCAATAGGGCATTCTGATTGGAAGTTCACCTTTGAAGCTCCTTCAATTTAATCCTACTCAACGCCTCCTTTAAGTGTCAAAGCTTCAACAATGTTTAGATAAAAAACATCCTCAAAAAGCACCATTCCAAGCTGCAAAACAATCCTACATAAAATCATGAATTGGAAATCCAAATGTGATATAACTCTCGTCTTTAAAGCTTCCAACATCGACATTGCAAACCCAACATCCTTCATATGACTTCCTCCACATTGCCTCAACAGCCCTAGAAGAAAGAACTTGTTTCGGCCTAAGCGCTTGAGCAAATTGCCGCATAGTATCTCTAATAAACTAAACAATATGGATATGCTTCTTGGTTTTGCTCTCCTAAAGTAGAGATTAATTGAAGCATTTGGCCTAATAAGAACCTCTTTTCGAAGTCCAGATAAGAACTTTTCTTTCTAATCATTCATCCTCTTCCATATTTGGTCCTTTAGAAAAAACAAATGTATGTATTTTGCTTTTACCAACTAAAATTGGTGTTGTGAGTACGAATTTGCGGTCCGTGTGATATAAGTTACGTACCCTGCAAGAATGAAACAACAGTCGAGTCCTAAAGAGTTCGCGACCAATGGAAACACAAAGGTCATTAACCTCGAAAGGTTTAAAATGTCTAGTAAATCCTACTAGTTTATGTGAGTTGTGACTTATTAAGTTATCTGAAAGCAGTCGTTGTCGAGTTAGTTTATCCTGTCAAGACAGTCTGATCTTCTCGAGAGCTCGGTCTCTCTCAAGAAGGCCGAAGACCTGCTTGGAGACCTTAAGTCCTCGGAGTTGGGGGTGTCACCCAATTTATAGGGTCTCCGATCCTATTTTCTTTTGCTGCACTATGGCAGCCCTACCATGTGGGGGCGTTAGCCCCCATTTGTGGGGTCATGGTGCCCAAATTTTGAGACTTCCAGCCTCACATCTCTTTTGGAGATTTGAACCCCATAGGGGATTAAATCTCAAACCAAGTGGATGGAAAATTAGAGTGAGAAGAAGTTAAAAAGAGAAAGAAAGAAAGAAAAAAAAAAGTGAAACAAAAGTTCTAGAGAAAATTCTATAATGAGAAACTCTTAGAAAGATCTAGTGAACGAAATTTTTTAACTCTTTCTAGAGAGCATTTCATTCCAACTTGAGACGCCAAATGTTGGAGATCTATCAAATTTCATGCAAAGATTTGGAACTGGAACGTTCTAAAGGATTCCTGGTGTTAAACCTATACCAAGTACTAGAAGTACGTTCCAAGAATAACGCATTGAAGGTATAAATTCTCACTTTTTGGCTGTTTATTTAAATATCATATTTAGAAAATTAATTTGAGGTATCAATTAGATTTTAAAATTATATATGTACATATTATTTGAAATGAATTTCTTAAAATAAAAAATTTTGATTTTTATCGATTTTGGTCCCTTTATACATTAAGGTGCCTTCTATGGTTACTTTGTCAAAAACAAAGTAACCATAACCTAACCCATTAAAATATTATTTCCAACCTAAAACTTTTACTTCTTTTCTTAAAGCTTAATAATTTCATTTAAAACTCAAAATGAATTGTGTTTCCTCATGTAGTCCAATAAAATTATGATTTTAATCTCAGAAACTTATTTTCTTTATAAAACCGTATTTTAGCAAGGTACTTATTTCTAATAAAATCATTTTTCATATCTTAAATAATTTCGTAAGTATGTCATATTTTATTCACATATAGATACATATAGATACATATAACTGTAAATTATCATTAAAAAACATATAGAATTCACTAGAATTTAAATGTGTTTAGCAAATAGAAATTAATGATTGTCCGTGAATCTAGTCTTTGGAAGGTAGGGCTATCCTTCGGGACCGGTTTTGTCGATTTTTTCTAGGTGGTTGGAATTGGGTGACGACTGTGTCTTTTAGAAATCAAAAGTTTCAAACTATTCAATAGTATCGAATTATTACGCAATTACACTCTCCTGAAAATTAATCAAAGTCTCTAAAAAATAACACTATGAAAGCGTCAAACAAAAAAAAAAACTCGTGGCGGAAAGGACCCCTGAAGCGTCTCATAGTGACAACTCTGCTGGATGTAGAGGCATATAATTGTGAATTTTCTAGATATATTATTTTTTTTAATACCGCCTATGTATATAGTACTCTTGAATGACACCTTCATTCATGGTTCATATATATATTTCAAAGAAATCATCATCATCATCATCCAGGACTAAAAAATCTTATGTTCAAATAGTTTCCTATTATTTCTCGAACATCATTTACCTTTGCAAATATATTATTTATCAAACGATGCACAAGTTATTAAAAACTTGTTGTTTATGTGCTTCAAGAAAATTTCATATTTCCTATCCTCAATGGCGCCGTCAATATAAGGTGCCAAACGACAAAATGATACATGTTTAGATGTATAATTATGTATTAAGCGTTCCGATGAAATTTAGTGATTTTATCAACACAAATCTGGAAACAAAAATGAAAGTTGAGGCACTGTTTGCGTAGTTAAAAAAAGTGAATATTCAAAAGAAATAATTACATTATGGTACTGATATGGACACCACATCTAAAGTGAAAGAATCCAAATTACATCTGAAAAATCTAAGCAAAGTGAATGTTAAAATCTCTGTTACAAGATGGCCAACATTATGATATTTCATCATTCCCTTGTTCACTGTTTCACTATACACTGTTATCCTGAGCCCTTAAAACAACTTTTGGGATAAAGTGAAAGATCCACACTTATCAGGCCACCATGTCCCTTCAATCCAATTAATTATGGACTATTTCTATTCTGTTCGGGTTTATTCATAAACATGAAAACCTCGCACATTAAACCAACCAAAACCCAGTTCATCGTGTCAAATGGAAATAGTACAACCTAATTCCTTGGCAGCAGTATCCAGATAGTGTATGGCCATTCCTGTCGCTAGTCGGCTATGAGCTTCCCATCTCAAGCATTTCTCTACATCAGCCTGCCAATCAAGCACCTCTACTTTTAAGTACTGGTAACTCGGACCGTTATTCCCATTTCTTTCTATTTGGTTAGAGACAGCAGGTCTTATTGATCCAGAATGCAGAATACTTCGAAGAACTGATGAGCTCAGAGCGCGTACGTGGGCACTCGGATGAGAAAGGCATCGCACGGTAGCTGGTAGTCGACACTGCATCAATTACCCAGAGAAAAAAAATTATATAATCAGAAATCATCTTGGCATCAGAAACTCTAATTCCTATTTATTCTCTACATAGAAAATGTCTTCTTCATCAGTGAACAAATGGCAATCCTCTGTTCAAAAATCAGTGACCCTAGAATGGATTTCATATTTTAACTACTCTACAAAGATTAACAGTGCTCATGATAGCACCTCTTCCTCCTCGAGCTGTAATTTGATTAATAATATGGAGCTTCTGACTGATACTATATAATATAATCATTCAACCTAAAGAGCTTCCACTTGTAACTAGAAGCTTAAGAATAAGCAACTTAAATCAGTTTGTGTAAGTATAGACACAAAAGCCTTTGGATAGAATATGCCATTGAGGAGTATTTTTCACCTTTAATAAGTTTGAAAGGCCATCTGCAACTGCAAATCCAGATTCTCCCCACTCCAGCACAAGCTGAACTGCTCTAGCTGTAGCTTCTAGTAACTGCCATCAATTTAAGAGTTTCACATAAAAATTAGTTGGACTTTCTGATCATTGACACTACAACTTGCTACATCACAAGCCTTTGAATAAAAAATTATTCTCATGTTACTTTTACATAACAGATGGTGATTAAGCTAATAATCCTATGGATGTTGATAACAATGAATCAGCAGACTGCATATTGAATTCAACCATGAACATACTTGTCACAGTTCTCGTGAGCAGATATTTTCAATTGTTGGACGTTACCTCGAGTTGCGGTAAAGTGCAAGCTTCTCCATCAACAAGCATCCCATCCGTGGCACGTAGAAGAAGGTCTGATGCGCTTGCTAAAATTACCAAGGATTCTGGTCTATCATGATTTCTCATTAATTCCACAATCAAACTAACTATTCTTTGGTTAATTCTCCACATCTTCTGCCCTCGGTCATCATCTTTGGCAATCCAAGGTTGTAATTCCCTATCAGCCTGACATGGAAAAAGATGGTAAAAGTGACTATACAAGACAAGTGATTAGAAAAAAAAAAATGAATAACAGAATAAGGTTAAGACAACTTCAAAATCGGGCAATAAATATTTAGTTAAAAATTTTGATTTTAATACTCGCATGTTTTACACTAAAAGGATTAGTGGTTTTGAATTATACTTAGCCCTATCTAGAACATAAAAATAAAAATAAAAACATAGCAATTTCTTTTTCTGGAAAAAATTAGAGGTTGAACAAAACTTGGACCTGAAGCACAACTGCAGCTGCTGCTTTTGTGGGCGATGCTGATACAACGTTGCATAATGCATCAACGACCTAATAACATTTAAATAAGATTGTCAGAAATTAAAGTATTTCCACGTAAAATTTCAATAAAATATAAATAAAATATGGAATACTGCATTGATTTCCCAACAACTAGGAAGCATTTCAAAACTCTAAGTTTGATTGGCATAAGTTAATTCTGTACTAAATTAGATCTATCAAATGATGAGTTACTACGAGGGGCTTTTAGTCATCAGTTCTTCATCAAAATGCACCATTAGGAGCCACTATAAATGAGAAGGATGATCAACTTCTACAAATATGAGCAAATGGAGAGATCTCTACTTTAACTAGAAAAATATTTTCCTTTGACTTGATTGTCTTTCGACTAACAACATTAGAAAAAAAGGAAAATATTCCCAGGAAGAATATTGTCCATGAAACAAAGAGAGCCTAAAAGAATAGGTTTTTCCTGATATGCCTTGAAATTCTTATATTATCCCATCATGTCTCTTTTTCCCTTTAATTTCCAAAAATAAATGGGTCATATTTCATCAAAATTTGAATTTGAATTATCTTTCTTTTGGAAATGAATCAAATAATTATTAAACTAAAGAAAAATATATACATAGAAATTACCTGTCTCCATCCTTGTTGAGCAGAGGTGCTTTCTGCGCTGGGTTGAGTTTCAGGTGCTGCAATCAACTTGTGCCAAAGCAGTGAGACAACGGAAAAACATAACTCTTGTTTCTCCACAAGCACTGATCTTAAGAGAACTTGTGCACTGCAACTGAATCCAATGTGCCTGTCCATTGTTAAGAAATTGGCCAAATCTGAAGCCTCTGTCGGAAAACCTGCAAGACCCTTTTCAAAGCTACTTCCTGAACTCTGTTCTGCATTAGGTGATCTCTCTCTTCTAATTTTACTTTCTGAACCTGATTCTTCGTATTGTGAGGAAGATGCTTCCCCTGAATCACAAAAGCCAATGCTTGAACTTTTGTTTCGCTTTTTGCTATCAAAATGCACAAGGGAATCTTTCCATACTTGTACATGCAAATGTGCCTCTAATGGCTCAGCCTTGGTAACTATGGATGCCACAGCTTTACTGTGAAAATCAATGAGGTTATATAGTGATGATGCCCTGGTGTAAATTTCATTATCAAACTTGCACCGCATTAAAACAGAAAGAGCATGCATGCAAGCCTTTGACCTTCTGAATAGTTCAGAAACATGAGCAGCTACCATAGCTGCAGCTACAATCTCATTTGAACTGTAACCCCAAGAGGTACCAACAGAAGATGGTTTCAAAGAAAAAAGCGCTTCCAAAATTGCTAAGATTCTATGAGTGTGATGAACCGCAGAGTCAAGACTACTTTGGAACTCATTAATAGCTCCATTTAGTTTTACAGAATCTGCTGCCACAGCCAGTGTATCCTTAGAACTTGAATGATTGCTTCCCCTTGAAATAAAAGGGAACAATTGAAGCTCACAAGCAAGAGCACATACGGCAGCCAGAACATAGGAATCAAATGCTGCAACAGGACCTTGTTTTTTCACCTTTCTTGATCTCCGTTTGCTTTGCATTTGAGATGTTAGTTGGGAGTCCTCAGTGTTCTCTTCTGGTTGGGAACTTTCCTCGCCTCTTGGCCTCTTGCTGCCACCGGATTGAGCTTCATGACTAACACACACAGTTAACACAACAAATAGCAGACGTGAAGATAGCTCTATAGAGGCACATGATTCCAAAAAGAGTGAATGGACCATTGTACGAAGCTCTGCCACAGCAAGGTTTTTAGAGGCAGATCCCATGCCAAGCAGATATCTTGCTTTTCTGGTCTGTTCTCTGGAAGTCTCAGGTGGGAATGTTCTCTGGAGAATAGCTTCTACAGTAGCAACAAATATCTTCATCAGACATGCTTCAGATGGACTTCCTCGCGGAAGGTACTCCAAGACCTTAAGGAGAGGTATATACAGATTCCATGATAATATAGGAGGCTGCAATGGAGTTGCCACTATGATTTCAGGAAGATCAACTGCTGAGGATCCTAAAGGAATTAGTCCATAAGCAGCTTCCCAGATGGTGCAAATTCTCCATTCAACCTCAGGACCATGGGCACAAAGCATAGATGCAATTCCCTGCGCAGTTGCTTCAATAGTGGCTTCAGCTGCAGGAACTTCTATCTGCTCACAAATTTTCGAAATGGTAGTTAGGTTCATATAACTATTGGAGCGTGGAAAAGCTTGGCGCGGATTGCGGAACGATATCAGATCCAATGTCTGGAAGCAAAAACTTCATGCAACAATGCCAAGGATTAGATAAGATTGTCTCCAGACTTCCCCTTGGCAGTTGACAGAACCATATCTAGGCAATAGCCACTTTTTTCAGTTTAGGTATTTTGCAATTTTTCAAATTTATTAAATCAGAATATCAAGCACTTATTATCTGGAAGAGTCAAACTGATAAGCTAACTCATATTACCTGTTTTCTATAGCTTGAAATATAACCACCTAACGGTTCATGCTGCAGTTCAACACCATCAACTTGTCTTAGCGGAGGAAAAAGCAACGCAGGCTGTGAAAGTACACGGAAAAGTAAAGCTGCAGCAGCATCAGCTGCTATGCCTGCTCGCATGGACATTGCAGTTCCAATTGCCCGCAAGAAATGCAAGTGCATCCAATTCCTGGGAAGCTATTACAGCAAACAAATAGAAATTAACAAGAATAAGGCAAAACAGAAAGATATGCTAACCCAGGAACAAGCAAAAAGCAAATCTATACATAAGTAACAAGAAAACAATTCATGTTAAAGCATGTTCACATTAAGAATTTCTTTTTGTTGTTTTATTTGGAGAACTCCATTGCAGTGAGAATGTGTACGAACCATGGGGAAGAAAAGCATGTGAGGTAGAATATGCTAATCTATGCTTGTTAACTGGTGGTCCGAAAAGTGTGTGGACACATACAATTTTGTGCTTTTATGTTCACAAAGCCTCAAGAAATCCATTAAACCGAGCAAATAGCAAGGTTCATAAATTTTTCAAATCATATAAGAAAATATTGTTAATGAAGAAAAAAGGAAAAACAGAAGTGGAAGATGAGAATATAGTCATCTCAGAGAAACTATATATTCCTCCAACGGATAAAAGAAAAATAGTAGACCTAATAGAAAAGGCATTTAAGTACAAAGGAGAAAAAATCACTTTCTGATAATTTTCAAATTAAGAATTAAAAATGCTAAGTTCATTGATCTGGTGAAATAATTGGAGCAAACAACAATATTGTTTAAGAAACTGATGCATCAACAGTAAGCAAACATACTTTCACTATTTGCAAGTCATTATATAGCCAACAAAGACTAGTCATCTAGCAAGGGGAATAACTATAACAAAGGAAGTAGAACCATACTAGAACATAATCAAACATATCAAACAGAAACACAACATTCAATTTGTTGCTTGCCATGTTAGGTTTCAACTTCAAAAATGAACAATATGCAACTTACCCTAATGCCAGATGCATAATCTTCGGCAGCTCGAAGGAGTTCCACAAGCTGTACAGCAGCATCAAGTGCATCTGGAGCCCATGAAGGCGGTGCTTCTAAAAGACCAAGAAGAAGTCGTTGGGTTGCACTTGGAGTTGCAATGGCATAATACCTGACCCATTAAAAAAGAAATTAAAATGAATTCTTTAATAGATGCTTTGACTTGGTAACAAAAGGCATTCCCAGACTCGCAAAGAGTGGACTTATATCCCACTCTCTTCCTCGTTTCTTTGAACATTTATAATTTAAGTTACCACTTATCATTTCTAGTGTTCTTGCACATCCTAGAACTTCTATTTTATTAAATGTGTAGACAAGAGGAAGCACAAAAAGATGTCGCTGTGCTGCAAATAAATGCCATGTTTGGGAGAGAGAGAGGATACTAGGTCATGGCACCCACATAAGCTGAAACAAATTTGTCAGTCCAATCTATCTTTTCCTCACACCTTCCCCTCAGTATTAAATATACTGCAACAATAAAACACCCACCTATGAAACAGACGTGCATATGGTTCAAGAGCAGGTAGCCCAGCAACCAGATGTTCATCCAAAGCTGTTGTTGGAGGGGGAAGCAGAAGTGCAGGGACAGCTGCTGCAGTTAAGGTGGCAGTCTCATAGCGAGCTACTTCATCATCACACACACTTAGTATAACCCCAGCACCATTTGCTACAGCCCATCTTGGTGTTGATGGCATGAGCTGAGGATGTTTCCCAGATCCACGAGATGAAGCTAATGAAGAACAAAATATAAATAAGTAACATTTATTTTGACAGTTCTTGGCTTTGATGGTGTTAACTTCACTGATCATACGACATTCGTAACTTCAATAAAAGCATAGGAGAAAAAGTTTCTGAAAAGAAATAAGATAAATCAATTTAGTGCATGTATTTCCTATAACATCCGAACTTCTTCCAAATCAAGCTAATATTGCAACTTCAGCTAACACCAGGTGCAAGCCAAGAATGCTCCAAAATGAAGTTCGGGATCACTATACTCACAGAAACACATGCTCTCATTTCATTGAAGAAATAATGCGGCAAGAGAATTAAACTCAATACTAGTAACGAAACCTATCTAAATGCAAATATTGTAAAGGAATATTTAACGAACCAGTTGTTGGCGGCTTGAGCTCTCCAGCAGCATATTTTCCCATAACACCACTGCACCTGAAAACATGTTGTCGGTTTTAAGCTTTATTATAGGGGCATACTCATATTGGAGTAGAGGAGCCAAACTGACAATTTGAGCCACGTACAAGGACCAAATTGACAAATTGTTCCAAGTATAGCACCAAATTTTATCTTTTACCAATGGATTTACTAAATCCAAATATGACCAAAGAGATAATGCTATAAGAAACATAAAAGAGAGAAGATTATAACTAAAGAAGCATTGATCTTTGTTTTATAGCTTAGAGGCAAAAAATTATTTAAGAATTTCTGGTGTATATTACTTCCCATAGAAAAAGCAACAGTTACCAAGAATGAAAGAATGCACTCACCAACGGAAGTAGTCACTTCTGATGCCCAGTGGTGCAGCAAGTAATATGTCAGTAATCCAGGGAGACAAAGGCCTTAAAGGTTTCCTCTCCTGCTGTACCAAAGTTGTGTGGCAGGAAGTCCCATTTATTGAGCCACTAGTTGTAGCATGGTTGCCACCACTTTTATCTGTTTCATTGTTCTGCTGTTCCATCTTGTAAATTGGACGATTGTAATGAGTCAAAATTCGCAAAATCTCTCCACAAGCTAGAGCCCATTGTTCAGAATATTCATTCTGTAAAAGAAATAGCAGGCAACCGCCAATTGTTAGAAGTTTTCTTCCTGATTTACGAGAAAACATGATGCCAAAATGAACAAATAGTAAACTAAATGCTGCTTAAAGAAAATACAGGTCCGGTGAGAGGATCAAAATAACAAAGACCAGAATTAGATATAATAATTTATCCAAAAAAAACATGTTATTATTGGAAAAGAAAGAAGATAGAAACTGCAAAGGTATGCTAATCTGTTAAGTTTGCATACCTCACTACTTGGGCAAACTAAGGAAATGAAAGACGCAAATGGTGGACTACTCCTATCATACACCAGTGTGCCATCAATTAAACATGAAATGATTGGAAGAACAACAGCATGCCCGTGCTCCGGATGATAGAGGACAAATGTGGCTGGAAACAATAAGATACGTGAAGCAGTTACAACAATGAAGCAAAAATAAGGTTTTCTATTTGCTATGACTCCCTACAGGGTTAAACAATTGTTTTATGCATTAACAAGGGCAATGAATCAATACCCAATACATCGTCAAAAAGGCGTTTCTCCTTTGATGGATAACGATTACGAATCAGCTGTCAAAAAATATGCATGTTAGTAAACAATATAAATTTCCAAACAACACAAGCTATGAAAGTCGCAACGAAGTTTATGAATTTTCTAGATTGCCATACATATAAGTCAAAGCAAAAAAGTACAAGATGAGGCATACCTCAGCAATATCATCAGGAAATTGTTCAGATGTGAACTGCCCAAAGTACTCAACATAAGCAGTAATTTGTGCCTGGGGTAGAGATAGCATTATTTAACGTTAATCCTTGAAGAAAATATACTTGTGAAGCAACAAACATGGAGGGAAAATTTCCAAATTAAGTACTTTTCAAAGTCGATTTATATGCAACAAAGAATTTTCAATATGAGAAAGAAACAAATTAGCGTCTAATGCAACAGATCATCTGAACTCCAAGGTAGAACCAGTTCATAACACTTAAATGTAATTAAAGGGAACACTACTGAGAATGAGAATTACATAATTGAAAGTATCTTCAAAAGATTAAAAAAAAAAGTCTCGCATTTAACAGTTAACAGTGGTCTATGATTTCAGTTTGCATCAGTAAACTGAATGTGAGAACTTTGACCAAGTAAAGAAGAATGCAGAATCCCATATTCAATAAAACTAATTATGAATTTTCAGTCAAATAAGAATTAAGGGAGTTTGATTTATCTCTTAAAAAAATCATCAATGAGCTTCAAGGATAGATGACTCAAAGAACAGGAAAAGTAAGGGAATCAAGGATTTTCTTGTGAAAAGACCTGTGACAAGATCTTATTCGCGAACCCATGACAAAAATGTGGCGATACTACAATAAGGATTTGGGGCTTTTAGCTAAAGTCTACAGAATATATTGTATTTCATGTTTTTGAATAATTAGGAAGTTATATTATTTGAAAGTTCAAGTATTTAGGAAGTTATACTATTTTAGGAGTCTTATTATTTAAGAGTTACTAAACTTAGTGTTATAGAATAAGTCAATGTAATAAATGTAAGCATGGCTAAGTCAACTAAATCATTGTTAGAGGCTGCTGTGGGCTTACTATGTCTCCTTGATTGAAGGAGAACCCTATATATATATATGTGTATTGTTCTTAAGTAAAATATATCAATGTAGTCCCTCAATCTACATGGTATCCCATGTATTCTAGTGTGTTACATGGTATCAGAGCCTAAGGTCTAAGGTTTCTGAATTCTTTTTTCTGGGTAGTATTTCCAGAGTTGTGAAGTATTTCCAGAGTTGTGTTTCTGCAAGGGTTCAAAATTTTCTGGGTAGTATTTCCCAGGGTTCCATTTCTGTCAAGAGCTTGGGTCTCTTGAATACTCACTGTTGGGACGTCATTTTATCTCACCACCCCTCTGGTTCATCCTCTCTGCCTTCAATC
Source organism: Euphorbia lathyris (assembly GCF_963576675.1). Lineage (NCBI taxonomy): Eukaryota > Viridiplantae > Streptophyta > Magnoliopsida > Malpighiales > Euphorbiaceae > Euphorbia > Euphorbia lathyris. Next base: position 28,759,756 of record NC_088916.1, on the reverse strand, counting down.
GGCGTTTCCTCACATTCCGGCCACCCTGTGCCGTTATCGCTACAAGAAAATTCCTCCTTACATGGGATCAGAACCTTGTTTCGGCTTCTGTCTGGGGTTTCTGGGTTAAGATTCCAGAATTTGTTTTCTGCCTTGTGAGCAGAAGTTTTGGGTTTGTAATTTTGGGCTGTTTCTTTCAGCTCAATGGATTGTCGCCATTCCTTTTCCACGGCCGTCGCGTGTCTGTTCCGTTAGTTTTCCGGTGAATCTCCTTTCTGTTGACATTGGCATCTGCTTCTCTGTTTCCGACAAGGATTGTTGTCTGCTGTCGTCTTGTCATCTACCTTCCGCCTATCCGTTTTGTTCTTCTGAGTTGCATCCCCCGGATTATGTTTTATATCCTGAAGTATCTTCAGTTTCTTATGTTTTATTTTGTTTTGAGTGGTATTGTCTTTAGACTATGTTATCTCTGTATGTAGCAAGCTGAGCATGATTAAAAGCCATGCTTCAGCTTGAGGGGGAGTGTTATAGAATAAGTCAATGTAATAAATGTAAGCATGGCTAAGTCAACTAAATCATTGTTAGAGGCTGCTGTGGGCTTACTATGTCTCCTTGATTGAAGGAGAACCCTATATATATATGTGTATTGTTCTTAAGTAAAATATATCAATGTAGTCCCTCAATCTACATGGTATCCCATGTATTCTAGTGTGTTACACTTAGGAATTTTTCTAGATAAGAATTCTTGTGTACGAGGGCGAGCCTTGGCGCAACGGTAAACGTTGTTGTCGTGTGACCAAGAGGTCACGGGTTCGAGTCTTAGGAGCGGCCTCTTGCCAAATAAATTGGCAGGGGAAGGCTTGCCCCAGTACATCCTTGTGATGGGACCCCTCCCCGGACCCTCGCTCAGCAGGGACGCGTAGTGCACCGGGCCGCCCTAAGAATTCTTGTGTACTTAGAATCCTAATCTATTTAAAGGGGAGGATCCTATTCAAAAAGTAATTATAAATTTTATTGGCACATCTGCTCCTCTTTTGTAGTGTTCTAGTAAGTAAGACATGAAGTGCTGAATCAAGTTTAACTTCTCATGAAGCTTAAGCATATGGTCTACATCTTACATGAGACTTGTTTGGGAATAGGCAAGTTCCAGTTTTATTTCTAACAAGTATTACTAGCATGGTTGTCTTAAGAAATTAGTTATTGATGATAGTCGTAGTTAAGGATATTTTTGTTATTGTTGACCCCAAACAATTCAATTTGTATCGAGGAACATATACATTTCAAGAAGTCTTTTGCTCCTTGACTCCCTATGGGTTTAAGAAGAAAGTATTACCTCAAAATGTAACCTAGGAATCCAAATCCTTCAAGACTGTAGACGTGCTGATCTAAGGTTAACTAGAATTTACAAATACAAGAGCTTGTTTTCCTCTTCATCCAGTTTAAATTTCACAAAAGAATGGTACTTGGGATCGTGTGATGCATACTGTAGATTTCTATGTTTGGTTCAAGTATAAGAACATGCATATACACAAGTATGATGAGTCTAACCTTTCGCATAGCAAGAGAACATCTATATGACAAGTAATTACTAAACAATATATGTAAGCTAACCTTTCGTTGTTGAGCATCTTGTGGAGGTGGCCAAAACAATGATGAAAAATGAAGACCATCAATCCATCTCTCAGAAGAAGTAGCCATAAAAAATAATTTAGAAAAGCAAGCAGATCACTACGCCTTCAATATCTCCCCCTCCAATAGCTACCAATCAAGAATTAATAAGTCGTAGTTTAACATTCCGGCCAAGAACTCCCTGAGGCCCCAGAATTCTGACTTGAATCAAATAAAAAAACTTGACTCTGCTTAAGAAAAACAAACAGATCACTACGCCTTTCTTAATGAATATTCTATCTCAGTAAGTTATTCTCAAATCCTGAAGCCTTTGCTCCTTAGTTGTGTCGCAAATTACTCCGGCAATCAACTGCTCTGCAAAAACAACAACAAAAGAAAAGAAGAGAGTAAATTAGATTAGAATAGAGAATAAAATTTCAAAAAAAAATAAGAAAAGGAAAGGAAAATAGACAGAAAACCCACAACCAGATTACAAAAGCAAGAGAAGAAAAAAAAACAAATCTGTGAATAGCTTTCAGGTGATTAATTCATTTCGGACAGGTATCATAGGCAAAATCTTCAAAAGTAGAAGAAGAAAAAATAATACAAATCAAAATCATGCAAAAATACATTTTACATACCCATAAAAGCTAATAAGAAATTCCACTTAAATCCAAGAACCCAGATAAATACTATACGAATCTGTGTAACAAAACAGAGAGTATAAATCAGATACGAAATTTAGAAAAACAACAAAAAAAAACCCCAAAAAGGAGAAGAAATTTACCAAATACTGGGTGGAGTGGAATTACAGGGTTCTAACTCTTGATTTTCGAGATTTCTTTTAGGAAATTTGTACTGCTGTCACTTGTAAAAAATCAGATTTTTTGGAATTTCTTTGACAAAATTTCTCGTATTTATTTTTTGGTTGGGTTTTTTTGGATCGGAAATAATATAATCAAGAGGTTGGAAATGGTTTGATGCAGAGAGAGAGAGAGAGAGAGGGGAAAGATATGGGGATCTTTTGAAGCTCTGTAGCTCTTCCTTGGGATGCCGACGTGGCAATGATATTTTCCTCTCAGCTTAGAGGCCCACGTCATGTCCTCTTCTCTTGCCACATCCATGTATGGTACCACATCTATACATACATCACTTTAGATTATGTACCTCCAGCTCAAATTTCAACACCACGAACGAGGTAAGAAATCGTATGGTCATTTATTCGACTCTCAAGTTACTCAAATGCCCTTAGCTTAGCATCACCCATATAAATATTAACTTATTTATTTTTGGCTTAATGCATCATTTGCCCCTAAACTTGTCCAAAATAGTTGATTGGTCCCCTGAACTTTTAAAATGTCTCGATAGCCCCCTGAACTCGTATAAAATGTTCAGTTAGTCTCCTAAACTTATATAAAATGTAATCAATTAATCACTCGATTGTAAAAAAGTAAGTTAAATGCGGAAGATATGTTGCACGCATCTTAAAAAAGTAAAACGACCAAGATCGGGGTATGCGATTATAATATTAGAGAAAAAAATGTTTTATAGTTGAATAAGTAAGAAATTCTTTTTTAACATGTTTTAATTTATTTTGTGAAGTATGTAATAACATTCTAAGGCACATGTAACATATCTTCCGCATTTGACTTACTTTTTTACAACTGAATGATTAATTGATTACATTTTACGTAAGTTCAGGGGGCTAACTGAACATCTTATGCAAGTTCATGAGGCTATCGAGACATTTTGAAAGTTCAGGGGTCAATCAACCATTTTAGATAACTTCAGGAGGCAAATGATGAATTAAGCCTTTATTTTTATTTTTTTAGCAAAAATCATCTTTTGGGTCTCTTAAGATTTAATTTTCACATATATTGAATATTACGTAATCTTTTTTTACAGCAAAACCAGACATTTTTATTAATCAAATAAACCCGGCTTCAGCAATATCCCTCATAGATCGAGGGGCTGATGCCCAATAGATCAGGTTAACCCGTGGAAAGAAGTTTTGGCTAACGCATCTACAACACGGTTAGCCGATCGCTTAACAGAAGTCACATTCGACACATTACTTAACCTAGCTAGCCAAATACATTCGCGTATGACAAGCCCAATCTCTGACCAATCCTTGAGTGTCCGGTGAAAGAGGTCCACAACCTGCTTCGCATCCAACTCCGCCCGCACCCCCTACCACTCTTTAGTTCAAACCCACTGTAACGCTTCCCTGAAGCATATCGCCTCAGCTCAGCTAACACCTGTCGCCACCAACTCGTGACAACTTTCGAGGCACAGGCTACGACCATCCCCCTCTCGTCCCTACATACCATTCATATACCCACACGATGTCCCGAGGCATCGCTCGCAATATCCGAGTTAACTTTGAGGTAGCCTTGCGGCGGAGGACCCCAATACAACACAACAGCCTGCGATGGTCCCCGCCTAGGACCTTCGTTGCACGCATTGTTAACCCAAAACTCATGAAGGAGTTGGAGGCAAGTCAGAACACATATCCAAGAAGGATGCACAATGTTATTCCACACTTTGTTGTTTCGTTGATTCCAAATTTCCCAGACCAACATATAAATACGACCTCTTTTCGCCTCTTTATGGGATGACTGAAACATCGACATGAGCCAACTTGCAAAGTGATTTGTGTCACACCCGATCCAAAACGGCATTGGGTATGAACGGAAGACAAGATAACGAGTGTTATCAAGTCTAAAAGGCGAACCGATTTTCTAATATATAAAAATTTATTTGGACTACCTAAAATTTAATTAATTATTTGGCTTGGACTTGATAATTCTATCAAGCTTCCTACGTATCCCAAATGTCTTTTAATATTTATACCGGGAATCAAAGTCACGTAGTTCTACCTATTTTAGGTAGTTCTCTTAATTTATTAACTCGTTTTAACTTATTGACACATTAATGATCTAACTGTATACTTCACTTTATTACTATATAATTTTATATATAAATCATTTTATCCAAATGAATCAAATTAAATAACGTTTTATCAAAACGAATCGAAACGAATAATATTTTATCAAACCAACTCGGAATCAAATAAACGTTTTATCAAACCAACTCGTAATCAAATAAACGTTTAACATCAAATCATCAAGCATTTTAAAAACATAATATAAAATTTGCGTGTGTGTGTCCATCCTCGAATTCCACCCGTGTAGCTTATCATAACATCAATCATATCAATAATCAAGATATCTCATTCATATCTCGCCTTGTCTAACGTTGGGACTACCAGCCGTGCACTCTGGTCATACCGCCATTTGGTATGGTCTTACAACTTACAACTCTTACCCCGGGCAATCCTAGATGGACAAAACCATTTTATCTTTCTTTCAAAATATCACAACATAAAAATCATATTTGGACTTCAATCCAAATCACACAAATAATAACAACAATAATCGCAATAACTTTCTCAATCCAAAAATAATTCGCATCAAACCATCAAATTCATTTTCTCGACCAAATTTCCAAAATACCACGATAATAAATAATTATTCTTCAAATAATCAAAATCAAAAGTATATAAATATTTTAAAACAATATATCTTAAACAAATTACTAAAACGTATTCAAAGTCACTTAAATAATTTAAAACGGAAACTTATTTTTATCTGTCACCGGAATATATATTTTAGACCGAATATATCGTTAGACTCGTTATATTATCATAAGTATATTTGTACTAATTTTATATTCAAATTCTTGTACCAATTTTATATTCGACTTTATGCCGACTCTATTTGGCAAATATCAGTATTGGTCCTTCTATTTTCAACGTATTTTAATTCTAACTATTAAAGTTACTTACATATTTTATTAATACCATTTAAAATAAGCAACTATTCTTATTGGTCTATGTTGGGTCAATGAGATAGTTATTTTAAACCGACGTTTTTATCAGACTATTTATGTTCGTCACCGAAATTGTACTCTGTAACACTAAACTGGTATCGTTAATTATGACCGAAGATTCAGTTAGACTCGTGACATTACTAGAAGTCTATCCGTAAAAAAAATTTCTTTATTTTATTATTATTTTCAATATATAAAAATTCAGACTGACAATTTAATAATTAACCGGCACTAATTCTTTTCGTTACCGAAAAGTACAAATGACCATTTATTTTAATATATAACTGTCTAATTATAACCTTATTAAAAAGAAAATAATATTAAACATTACTTCTTGTAGACTATTTAAGAACGACTGACCAATGCACCAAACGTTCACCTTTAATCTGTTCCGCAAAACTCATTTTCTAATACAAAATCTTCATTGTTCTTTAAAAGTTATAAAATTAAAATGAAATCTGAATTTAGTTTATTTGAAATTCATTTAATAAATGATTTTTTTTTTGTTTTGAACAAGAAACCATTTCATCATATGTAACATTCAAATATTTTTATTTTAAAATCATACCCAAATAAAAACGTTTTCTCCCAAAACTCTTCTTTGTATATTTTATAATCAATTCCTTCTTAAAATAAAAATAATGCCCTTTTGATTCATATGAAGTTATATACAGTATATACATATTTTTAAAATATAATAAAAACACAGGTCTTACACCTAAGTTCATCTAATTAGATTAGTTTGACACATGTTTTAAATAAATTGATACTTGTATATATAAGTTGACTTGTATTATGTATATCATATTCTACATTATATATATCCATCCATATTCCAAATGAAAAAGTTTTTATTTTAATTAAATTTTTTAATAACCATCATCTAAAGATAATAGTAATAATAATAATAATATTATTATAATAATAATAATAATAATATAAAAAGTTTAACCGTATACATATATATAGTTAATTGTTTTAACCATATTATTATTAGTTTTGTTTGTTTGGTTTTGTTTGTTTTTTCTTTCCTTTCCTACCAAAAAAATATATAGTTAATTGAAAAATATAGATTTTGGTCCTTTGAGTTTATAATTTTTATAAAACTTACTCAAAATTTTTTTATTTACACCTAAAAAATATTAAATTGAACTTAATAATATACTTAAATTTTATAATTAATTAACACTATCTATTTCGAAAATAAAAATTAGAAATTTTAGACACGGACGTGACAAACTGTCTCTTCGCCAACCAGCTGCACCCTTGTCACAACCCACAAGGATCTAGCAAATTCACAATCAACAAACGTATGCATATTATGTTCACCAACTACCTCATAGATAGCACAGACGTTCGGAACCTCCAATTCGCGCAAACATAACTTCTCCCTAGACGGCAGAAAATCGCATCAACAGCGCTAGAGAAAGATTTTGACCTGAGGAGGTATGTCATAGTGCCAAATTTGGTTCTAATCCACCCCGTCAATCTGAATTATATGTTGTACATTGTCCTTAGTCGCGACACGATAAGCAGACCGAACTGAATACTGTCCATGATGTTCAAATTTCCAGATTAGTTGATCCTCTCCCTGCCGAAAGTCACAGGATTTGTCGGACGTCACCCTCCTCAAATATTTCCTCAATAAGTTCGACGTCCCACTCCTCCCTATCTCCAATACACAAGTCATTAACACAAATGTCTTTAAAACCAAGTTAAATGGTCGTGTGTGGCCTGAAGTCACCCCCATTTGGGATCCATAGTTCGATCCGGATGTTGATGCTAGTTCCATCCCAATATGCCATCGGCATCTGTAGTAGCAAGAGTGGCTCTCGTTTTTCAATTATTATAAAATATTAATAAAGTGAAAGAAATGATACCTACGAGCGTAAGTGATATTGTATACAATGGAAGAATGAAGAACAAATTGATTGAATGTCTTGATGAGATATTACGAGATGAAAATAGGGGAACTCATCACCTTAAGCTGATTCAATTGGATATATTGAGCTATTGTAACCTAATGAATAATTGAATTCGAATACTTTGGTGATCATGAAATTCCATCAAACAAAATGATTATCATCAAGATGAATTTGTATCTAATTCTTATAAAAAAAAATTGTATGTGATTGAAGTTTTTTCAATGCAAAGGCTAAATGTATATATGTAACATATTGAATTGATAAAGTCTCTTCATGTGAAACATTGAAAAGTATTGATTGTAATAGTTTATAGCATAATAAATTGATGTTGCTTCCATTTCAACATAGATTGTAATTCTTTTGTACCGTAGATATAATATTGAATTTTAGTTGTAGTTTAATTAAATTTTTTATTTTTCATTGTATCCAAATATATTTCTTAATTAATCTCATATTTTATTACTATTATTTTAAAGAATTCTAGTTACAAAATAATATGAAAATGTATATCTTAAAATTATTAAAATGTACAAATCATTAACTTTTATAAAAATAAACAAATCATTCACCTTTAATTAAAATTCTATAAAAAAAATTAATCAATTTTTATTTTCAAAATTAATTTAATTTGATTTGAATTATCAATAAAAAAAATATATATTAATTTGAAATATACATAATACAAAATATATAACACCAATAAATATAGTCTCATTATTCAATACCATTTGTAAAAAAAAATTAGAGTACTATTACAAAAATAAATGAATAAAAAATGAATATTGAAAATAAAATTAAAAAACAAATATAGAATAAAACATCAAAAGTATTTCTTCAAAAAAACATTAAGAGTATTGGTGGAATCTATAAAAAGGTCTAAATGAAAAAAAAAATTATAAAACCAATTATAGAAAAATAAGTACAACTATTTCTAAAATTTTGGAATATTAATCACATCAATTTGAAAACAATTTTTACTTTTAAATAAATGAGTTGTTTAAAAAAAAAATAAATGAGTTGTCATACTAAAGAGAGAGAAAATATTTATACAATATAGGTTCATTTAGACTATTATAAATTACTTTGAACAAATAAGTAAACAATTATATTATTTATAATGAAAACTCACTGCTATATTATTTTTCAATGTATGAATTTACAAAGTTTACGAAGTAAAATGTTGTATGAAGTAAAACGTTGTATGAATTATTATGCTCCATTTTTCTAATAAAATAAAATATTAACTACTTATTACTTTACTTTATAATCTAATTAATAAAAAAATATTATTTTCAATAAAATTACTATATATATATTAAATTTATCGTTTACTATTTTTTTTAAAAACCAAAAATTATACAAAATTATTTTTTAAAATAATATTTATTTTTTATAAATTTAAATTATTTTAAAACAAAAATTTATTACCATTATATGCAAATGATATATAATTAAAATAATATTAAAATGCTAAATTTTTGTACAAAAATTTAATTGATTCGCGCAACGAGCGGAAACAATACTAGTTGATATTAATATCTGACATACCTATTAATGAGACTTGAAGCATAAACAATACATGCTTATCTTATACTAGTTGGTATTAATTAGACCTGGGCATGGGCCGGGCTGGGCCTATCGGGCTTTTGACAAAGCCTGATGAGCCCAAGCCCGCAGGAATTTAATCGGGCTCGGGCTCGGCTCGGGCCTGAGATATAAATCCCAGGCCCGCCCGCCCAAGCCCATCTGTATATTTAAAAAAATATATAATTAGATTTAAAATGTCACACCAAGAAAGATCACAAAAATAAAACTATCAATTCTAAGGGGGAAGAAAAATAGGTATCAAAAATCAACAACGGTTCAAAAATCAAAATCAAAATCAAAAGAGCTACTAGAAAATGAAATCGAAATCAAAATCAAAATCAAAATGGGTATCAAAATGGACACTGCTAAAAAAGAAACAGGATCAAAATCAAACAGCAATAAAAAAAAAACGAGAAATAGATAGGCGAAAACAGGATGCTGTGATAATATTAAATGAATTACAAAGAAAAATATATTTGAGAACCTTCCTGGAAATTTACAAAAGCTTGTGTTATATAATATAAATTTATAAAACAGTATATATATTATATCGGGCCGGGTCGGGCCGGCCCGATATAAAATATGTAAAGCCCAAGCCCGCCCAGTTTTTGACGGGCTTAGACCGGGCCGGGCATTGCCCAGGTCTAGTATTAATATCCTGATAATTTAAGGGCTTTAGGTAAAATAAGCAATAAGGGCTCATTTAATATAAAATTTACTAATTAAAGTGTAAAAGTTGGATAGACCTTTTAATTTTTCTTTTATCAATTGGCTTTTGAAAAAAAAAATTAGACAATTCTGTATAATTTTATCATATTTCTATTAAAAAAAATTAACTTTCATATATACATATTATACTATTTTTTTTTTACCCCTCTCTAGCCCTGGTTCTAGGCCGCCGCACTCTGGATCTAAACCCATAGCCGGCCCTATTTATAATATGTTGAAATTAAATCTACAAATAGAATTATCAAGAATAGAACCATTCAATCAAAATGTTAAAAATACAAATTTCAAACGGAAAGATAATAAGTACACTCAATTAGCGGTATTTTATGTTAAAAAAGCTTATTTTTTTAATCTTAGAGAGACTTAATCAGGGGTGGAACCAGGGGGGTTGGGGGGCTCCAGCCCCGGCCGCCCGCCCGAGAATTGAGAAATTTTTTTTTAGTAATGGTGTCTCGTAATATTTTGGAAAGAATTATATTGACTCTATGTAGTATTATATCAATGTTTAAAGGTAGATGAGATGGTTAAGGATGTTTGTTTTTATTTGAGAGGTCATGTGTTCGATTCCTTTCAACCTCATTTTCTTTTAAAAAGTTTTTATTTTTAAATGGACTCTTTATTTTTATTTTCATAACACTTTTGAATTCATTTTTAATATGTCTTTATCATTAAAAAAGTAAACATATTTAATATTCAATTAGTTCAATGCTAGTTTCTAAAAAAATGATACTCCCTCCGTTTCATATTACATGTCTTTTTAAAAAATTGTATAGAAATTAAAATGACATGTTATATGAAACAAAAAAAAATCTCTAGAAAGACATGTAATATGAAACGAATGTAGTAACATTTTTACAGTTTTAATGCGTTGGAGGCTAAAAGATTTTTACCCAACCCTAACGGGCTGGACTTTGAAATTTTATTTTATTGATATATTTGAACCCCGGATCATTCGGAATCCTAGTTCCGCCACTACTTAATATACTGAAATCACAATAATTAGGAATCTCAAGATTTTTCTTTTTTTCTTTCTTTGTTGTTTTTTTTTTTTTTTTGCCTAAACAAGATATTGTTTTAAGATATAACTTATAAGTGATTCATGCGGGTCAAGTTGCATGTTTTGAAATTAAAAAAAATTAGTGGGGTTGAGTGGGACTATCTTAGATATTTTTGGCTGAGTTTTGTCGTGTTCTTTCTCAATTGTATGTCTATTTTTTTTAAATGTAAAATTTTATTAACTTAAATCAAATCAGATAAAAGAATATTGTTAAAAAATGGTTGTGGACATGTTTATTCATTCTGAATAGATATAGAATTCATTGCTTTTATTAGAGCATGGACAATCAAATTCATTGAACATTTAATAAAGGAAATAGAGCATAACTCTAAATCTCATAATAAATAAATACAATCAGAAAAAATATCAACTAAATACGAAATACCTTCTAAATCCATTTGAATTGCTTTGACTATGACGAGACAATCCGACAGAATTTGAATTTTCTCACTGGGCGATGCATCTTAATCCAACTTAAAGTCTCTTTGATAGTCATGGTCTCGGCTAGCTAAGAAATGAGATTTCCTTCAAAAACTCCCATTTTAGCTAGAATGCATTTCCCAGAGCGATTACTTGATGATATCATAGATGGAAAAAGAATTTTTGATGTAAGAATTGAAAAGAAAAGAAGAAATTTGTCAAAGGATAAGACAAAATCAAACTTGTCAGATGACAAAACTCATATCCGTTGAACAGCAGCGGAGATGAAAGAACTTCAAATTTCCCTTTTGAGTATCCTTCCATTTTTTTTTTCTCATTTGCATGTTGCTTTTAGAGCTCTATATAAGGATTTATTTAATTGTATGTCTACTTTAATGCTTTCTCTTGTGGAATTTAATTATGGACCTGAATTAACCGTTATTTATTTAATTTTTTAGAAAGATTTTATCTATTTATTTTTAGTTTTTTGAAAGAATTTTATCTATCTATTTATTGATTCATTTATTTTTACCATTTTCATGTTTAGGATATGTTTTTTTTAAGTAGCTTCCCTCCGTTTTTTTTTTATATATCATTTAAAAGGTTCATTAAAATCAATAAAGTATTAATTATATTATTAAAATAGTTGTTTTACTGTTTAACACTTGTCTCTTAAATTCTATTTTCAATATCAAAATTATCTTTCTTTTAGATTGTTATGACTACTAATGAGGGTTGGTTCGAGTGGTAAGGTGTTGAACCTCTGCTTTACAAGTTTGACATTTGATTCCCACCCTGTTAAAATTTAGCCCTCATTGATAGGTGGTGTCATGACCTTGGGAGTGGGTAGACCTACCCTCAAGGACGGAGCTAGGGGTGGTAGGGGAGGGTCTCCCGACCCTTCGGCCCTTCGGAAAACACCACCAATGGTGTTTTCCACCCTATGCAGGTGGTTTTCTGCCATGGCCATGACAGAGGTTGAAGAAGAGGGGATATCCCATCTTCTTCAACCTAATTTTTTTTGCAGCCTCCTAATCTAAAACGACGTCGTTTTAGTTGTATTAGGGCTTTTTAAAAATTATAGAAATGACTTATGTACCCTTTATTTAACTTAACATTTAAACATGTGTTTAATTTATATACACAGCATTTGTTATTTACTCCTCTTCGTTCAACATCGCGAATCGCAGGAAAGGTAGGAGAGGAGCTGATGCCTGCTGTCTGCTGCCTGCTGCCGCCATTCAACCTTCTTGCTGCTGCCGGCCGCCGTTCATTTGCTGCTGCTGCCGACGTCGTTCGTCTTCGTCGCCGGAAGTTGGGGAAAAGAGATATAGAGGTTAGTTTTTAATTTAAGGTTTTAATTTTAGGGATTTTGATTTTAGGGTTTTAATTTTAGGGTTTTTGACTAAATTGAATTGAAATTGATAATGTGATAGTTAGGGTTTTAATTTTAGGGGTTTTGATTTATTGAATTGATTGAATTGAATGTGATTTTTTTAGGGTTCAATTGAATTTAGGATTGAATTGAATTGAGTTTAGGATTGAATTGAATTGAGTTGAATTGGATATTTTTGAGGTTCAATTGAATTTAGGATTGATGAATTTCTCACAGATTGTCTACTATGTTATGTTGAGAAACGAATTTTTATCGGTATAGAAAACGAAGTGATTGTGAAAAAATTTCAGAATATGACATCACGAAGGGGTAAATTGTCACCTGTTAGGCATTATTTTTCTTATTATAGGTAAAAAAACTATGTACTCACATTTTATGATTCAATTTACATTTTGTAATGTTTTTTATTTTTTTTATTAATATGTTTAAATACCATTGATTTTTTTTTCTTACATGGTCAAGCCTCCCGAGCTTAGAGTTCTAGCTCCGCCACTGCCTACCATTACCTAAACTTTTTATTACCAAAAAATAGATTGTTATGACTTAGTTATAGGATTATTCGTACTAATACAGTTTGAAATTAAGTTTAAATAGATTATAAATTCATTTATAAGTCTTATGTAACTTTAAGAAACCATATAATAAAAAGAGGCCAATAAACTTTAGCATAGAGGAAACCGGTCCAAGAGCATAATGGTACTTTTACATTCGTGACAATATATAAATGAGTAATATCTATTTTGCCTCTCTTTATTATTACATGAAATTCCATTTTTTATTCTAATTGATCACCAATTTTGGTATCAGAAGGAACCTAAGGATCCCACCCCAGCGTAGGTCAACAAGCATACATGAAAGTCAACTAAAAAATTAGACCAAACTTAACATTTAGTGTAATGAGCGTGAATCCTACTCTATGGACTCCTAGTCTTCAGTTTGAATAACTCGAGATGTTTTTCAAAAACAGGGACAAACAATTGCTCGAATACACTACTCGAAAGAGATATATTCCTCAATCTGAGGACCCATAAACAGAAGAAGATCCTACACTGGGAAAAGAAGAAAGAGTCTCAAACCATAACGAGCAAGACCTTGAGGTCGGTGATCTAGACGATAATATAGCTGAGAAGTCCAGTTTGACTCGAAACTTTGTGATAGTTCATAATGCGATGTTGGTCGCCATATAACTAGAAATGCAAGAGACTTAAATAAAGGTGGGTGAACAACATAACTCAAAAAGTATTAAGTCGCAAGTATAATGTTTTGGTTGTTCGAGTTATCAGGGCGAAGTAAATGCCATTTGCCAAACAATATCTTCATCTAGTTTATCTTCAAATAAAGGAACGGATGGACAAAGGAAGCTTTCCTTATATTTTAACAGCAAACATTATTAAATAACATTCACACCCGTGTATTGAAAGAAAAAGTTATGAAGATTTTTATTGAATAAACATGTTCTCATAAATACATGAAAATAGAAGTATATTTAGATCATATGAAAAGTCTGGGATCTAATATGTTTCACATAAATATCTCTCTCGACAAGCTTCGTAAGGGAATCATCCACCATGTCATGAGTAGAGGTATACTTCGTACTAACTTCTTTACGTGCAATTAACTCTCTAAACAAAATGATACTTAATCTATATGTGTTTTGTCTTTCCATGGAACCTTTGATCTTTGGAAAACGCTATAGCAGATTGACTATCATTAATTATTACTATGAGTGTATTAGAGTTGGCTATATTCAAGTGCCTCATGAATCTGTTATACAACCTCTTATGTTGTAGATGAGTATGACACATACCCTGCTTCCATGGTGGATAACGCTACACAGATTTATTTCAAAGAGGCCATCAAAGAATGATCTCAAATGAACCATTTTTATCATAAATAAATAGGCCAATCATCCAACAAACACAACACTTATTCTTCAAAAGAAAATCATGATACAATACCCAATAAATGAGAGAAAATAGCCATTTCAAAAATTCGAAAGGACTAGTGATAATAGGGGAACCCTTGTGTGAAGTATATATGAACCCTTTTTTATACCTCTGTCCATGAGTCAGTCATCTAAATGCATCATGCAAGACGAGTCATAAAAGAGAACACATCATAATAGCACTCATCTTCTCTCAGAATTCCAAGAATGCCTCTGCCAGAAGCGATAAAGCCATCATATTAAAATCGTGTCAAGCGACATCAAGTTCAAAGAACTCGAGAAAAGATAAAAAAAAAAAAAGAAAGGAAATAATAATAAGCCCACTCGTAAAGGGTGACTCGGGGAAAAGCTAAGGCAACTCACTAAATCAAAAACTCGAAATGACAGTTTAGGAAAAAATTAGAGCATTTCAAAAGTAACTAGAAAAAAAGAGTCAGTACGCTTAGAGGCAAAGTCGCCACTTGATGGAATCACGTTAATGTCTTGAATCATGGTCTCAATATCCAGAAGAGATCCGACAAATCCGTTCCTCATCAAAAGCTAACCTCAATTTTTAAACAATTAAAAAAGATCCCCTTAATACCAAACTTAAAGACTATACCCATCCGAAAATCGCATCATTTCCATCAATCCTTCATTCCAAACTTAAAAGACCATCCACATCCAAAAAATCCCAATACTTCTATAAATATTTCTTCCATGTCATGAACCTTACACCCCACCCCTCCACACCAAACAATCGATTGGGGACTCTAAGTAGAAAAGTCCAAACACACCACATATGTACAAACACATAACTACACATGGTCACACATATATGTATGTCATTACACTTCCATGTGATCATGATAGTGCATAAGCATACGTTCATCCTTACATTCATAACTTTACAAGGTATTTCATAACTAATGTCACCCCAAAGAGAGAGTCTCTTATTTT
Source organism: Euphorbia lathyris (assembly GCF_963576675.1). Classification (NCBI taxonomy): domain Eukaryota; kingdom Viridiplantae; phylum Streptophyta; class Magnoliopsida; order Malpighiales; family Euphorbiaceae; genus Euphorbia; species Euphorbia lathyris. The sequence goes on along the minus strand of NC_088916.1, from coordinate 28,744,280 downwards.
GACAGTGCCTTGTCACATAACGGGAGACAAATTGCCCAACCCATGGTCAAGAGGCAAATGAACACACATTCCCCTTCAAAAAAGTTGATAGAATGAAAGATCAAAGCTAGAAAAGATGCAAGATCAAAGCATGACTAAACACAAAATAAGTCAATCATGGTAGAAGCCTTTACAAAAATAGACAACTTCGATAGAAAGCGTCAAACCCTCAACGGGAAAATCGTGGTGGTAATCTAATTGCCTCAACCTTTATTTTACCAATAAATTGAGTAAGATAACTGAAACATCTGTTAAGATGATCTTAGAGAAAGGGAGTGTAGGAAGATAGAGAAGTGGGGTGAAAATAACATCACTTTCCTCCATTTCCCATCAATTTTTAGGCTAAAGGAAAAAGGGTGGCTCCCCCTCATTTAGTTGATAAGCCACTAATGCCATATGTACCACCCTTTTCACACAACTGATTTATCTGATTTTGCCTTTCATCTTTCCTTGGTGTGGATTAAAAGGCACCAATCAGAATAATATTTTTGCCTCCGAGAGACCTTTGCTCCGCTGAAAAATTGCAGGGCAAAAGACTAAAATAAACCAAGAGCGAACCCTTTAAGACGAGGCAACATCCGAATAGCTCAACATCGAACCCTATAAGAATAGGCAAATCTTGATCAACCAAGAGGCGAACCCTCTAAGACAAGGAAAAACATGAATAACTCCAATAGTGACCTCTTTAAGACAAAGCAAATCTCGAAAAACCAAAATGTAAACCTTCCAAGATGAAGTAAATCTTGAACAACTTTAACAACAATCCTTCCAAGAAGATGCAAACAAATCTGAAACCAAACACCAATGACAAGACAACACTAAATCTTAGTTAGTAAGAAAGAAAGTAGTTTATTGAGGTAAATGTCTGACGACATTACTACTCGGGTAAGGACTGGAACTATCCTGTGTTATCCTTCAATCGAATAAATAAGTCCATTATTTTTTCTAAAATCTTCATTGATTGAATTCAGAACGGCTCATGTCTTTCTAAATACAATAGGATTGCGTTTGGCGTCAGACGATTAATCAGTCTCATAGAATCACTCTCTCCTCCTCCAACATATGCTTAAGTATCTTCGAATCGGCTTTTGAGGCATAAATTATAAATACTTAAGTGGGAGCCAATCTGTGAGTATAGATTTATCTATGTGAAGAATGAAGCTACACTCCACTACTAAAGAGCTCACAATCGATGGGAACGCAAAGGTCACTAAAAGACGGAGCCTTAGAAAGTTTGAAAAGCTTATAAAACCCCACTTGTTTAATGTTTGCGAGAGTTGTAATTTTGTTAAGTCATCCAGAATAGTCATTGTCAAGTCACTTTGTCCATTCAGAGCAGCTCGGCCTCCCTAGAAGAGCTCCACCCCATAATTACCATTCCATCCTTCGGTTCCAAGTCTCATGTGTGACCCAATAGGTTCTTATCACTACTAGTCGTATACAGTCATTGAATTAATTTCCCTAAATTATATTCAACAGATTGTATAACGGAATGAGTGCACGTATTATGAATAGCAGAACTGTAAACATTCTCCCAAAGTAATAAGAAGACATGTTGATTCCGTCGTTTACCTTTCTGTATTAGTTCCAGTATAATTCGATCTTTCATCAGCTATATTCTTAAACGAATCTTAACTATGGATTATGTCAATTTACATATAGTGCGATGTTTGTTTTACTTGTTCAGGTAGAATTAACTCTGAATAGATAGGTTAAGTGAAATCTCCATTTCAACTCTTAACCATATCACCTTGCAAGGATTTCAAGTTAATTATCCACAAGAGGCCCATGGATATATCTCTCATTTATTAGGAGTGGCGAATGCTCAATCTAATATTAACTATCCCGTAATTACTTTATGTGATACCCAACACCTGACGCACACACCCCAGGATCATTCCTGTTAATGGATCATGTTTGCACAGAGTCAAAATATCACACTCCATAATCCATAATCACTAATTAATATTTATTTGAGTCTGAGGATTATTTATACCTACTAATACCATTTGGGACAAACAGATGACATAAGATAAATCTATTTATCCTGTTATCTCAAGTCGGATCCTCAATCCTAATGAACTCTTTCACCGAATCTATGTAACTGTACAGATATCTCCATATCTGAAGTTTGTGAGATCAGCTCTTTGTTCACAACAGAAGACATTATTACATGCAAGTCTCAACAACAATATGTTAACCCCTTAAACATATTACTTGACTTGGAGTGGTTTTAAGCTTATTAGTTTATCATAAAGTTTAGTCTCACTTCATGCTTGTATGAACACTGTATAATCATTTTAAATAAACTTTGGGATTTTCTTTTATTTAACTTAATTGGTTCTTAATAAAAGATGGATGCCTTTATATAGTTAAACACACTATATCTTATTAAAACAAATGATTAAAGGAACAATTCATTTACAAGTATCTATATCTCAAAACAATTGTTTACAGAACATAAAACCCCAACTGGGTTGGTCTTTTATCTAGGAACGAAATTATATTCATGGCTTGTACTGGGTCGGTTATGGTTCCAATTCATACCGTATTTACAATGTCAGAACCAAAAACGTCTATTACAACAGTTATGTGAACCAACATAATGGTTCTTTCTACCTCGTATTTTTATTAATACAACTTGTAACAGTTCATAAGATATATTTTGTGTTAATTAAAAAGTAATTATGTACCAGTGTAATTAGAGAGACTTGAAGGAGAGAAAGATTGAAGAGGAGAGATGATGAGTTTGAATTTTTATTTTTGTTTTGGAGTTTGTTTGTAATAATTAGATAATAAGGAGGTTAATTTATAAAATAAATAAATCTAAATATAAAATTAACTATTTTCCTTTTACTTTTGACTTTTTTTAAAACTGTATTTGCTAACGAAATCAACTTCAGGATATCTGTTTCTAACCTTTTTTTTGGTAAATAAAAGTTTAGGTAAGGGTAGGTCTACCACTTCTAAGGTCAGAGCAAATCACTCTGTTTCTAACTTTTAAATCATATAGTTTAGGTTTGAAAATGTTTCAAATCACAAAATTTATATTTATAGTTTTTCTAATAAAAATATTAGAATATTCTTTCAGAAAAAGATTAAAATATTAAAAAATCACGTATAATTATTTTAATACAACTTTAATTTGGTCCTACTGAGTGGAAAGCAATTTCTCTCACGGAATTAAAAAAAAAAATGGTTCCACTGAGTAGCTTTATTTATAATATAGTAATTAATAAAGAAATACAATAATTATTATTATTGGTAGAGAATAACTTTAGTTATGTATTTTAATATATATTATGATGATATATGAAACCACTATGACTAGTGAAAATTTTGGCCTATAGGAAAGATGGTAAATGGCAGTTGACTTCTTGATAAAGTAGAAAATAAAGAAAACGAGTTCTAATTTAATTTTATATAAACTCTTCAAATATAGATGCCGATGGTTTGACTCCTTAATTAAAGTGTTAAGCACTTGAAGCTGAAAAAGAAATGAGAAAAAGGTGTTTAAGTGGAAAATACACTCAAATTATTTGGGTGCCCTAATTGAAAATTTGTTTGTTTACTGTAATTTGTTTGTTTATTTTGTGTTTTTTTAAGGATGTTTAGAAGATGAAAAAAAACGATAATGAATAAACATTGTATAAGTATAGACTAAAGTTAATATAAGATCTAAAATGATAAAAACAATATATAAAAAGTAAAAAAAATAAAAAAAATGATAAAAAAAATAAAAAAATAAAAAAAAATATATTTCTCGTAAATCAAATTATGTAGAAAAATACATGCAATTCAATTTTCATTATTTAGAGCACTCAGAACATCGGAATCTAAGTTATTTCTTGTTTTAGATCTATTGATCCACAAAGAAGATAAACCGTTCCGTTCTTGTTAAATCCGAAAAATGTATAAACGAAAGAATAATAAAGAGCGGATATAATTCAGATGAATAAAAGAGTCCATAAAATATATGAACATCAATTAAAAAGAAAATAATAATAATAACGAAAAACATAAAAAGCTTAACTAAGGGTGAAAAAATTTCATTCTTTCTCTTTAAAATAGATTTAGAGAAGAAGAAAATTTATGTATTTAATAAATCGCAAGACTTTGATAGAAGAGAAAGGAAGAGAAGAAAAGAAGAGTGGAAGGAAGACCATATGTTTTATTTGTTTATTAATTTTTATTTTTTTGAACCAATTTGTTTATTTTGGTAGTCACAAGGTTAAACACATTTTATCTATTCTTAATAACCTACTGGTCGGAAAAAAATTACTACTGTCTAATTTTATTAAAAAAAAAGTAGTTATTTATGTTTTCAACAATGTTATGATAAGATTATAAAGTTAGACTTTGTATCATTTTACATTTGGCACCAATAAATTGGATATTGTTTTTTTTTTTTTGAAACTGGATACGAATTTCATTAAGCAGAACAATCACAGTACAAAGTATCACGCAAGAAATCAGGAGGTTTAGATGACCAAACTGACGGCTCAGCCAAAGAGTAAGATATGCCCGCTAACTTATGAGCAACCTTATTGGCAGAGCGACTAACATAATTGACTCTAACGTCATTAAACGAATTAATCAAGGCCTTACAATCATCCAGGATAATACCATATGGAGAAATAAAAGAGTTTTGATGCAGATGTTCAATCACCAGTGTTGAGTCAGACTCGACTTCACAACAATCCAGGCCGAGGCTCTTCAACCAGCTGAGCGCTTCCCTCATCCCCATTGCTTCCCCATCCCGTGGAGAGAAACTTCCTCGGATACACCTCGAGAACGCATAGCAGAAATCGCCACTTCTGTCCCGAATAACTCCACCCAAGCCAAGCAAACCGGATCCTTGTATAACAGAGGCATCAATATTAAGTTTAAAATCAGACCTCAACGACAAAGACCAGCAAGCAGCGTTCCGCCCAGCTGCACTCAACAGACTTCCAAACCCGCCACAAATTTGCAAAAATTTACTTTGAGCATCCTGCCACTGCGCGAGATTCTCACACACCCGATTGAAAACGCCACCTGACGGCATTTGAACTCCTTCCCAGACAACCTTATTTCTATCCATCCAAATCCCCCAAACTGTCATCGCCCAAGTTGCGCACTTCTCCGGGCTTAATCTTTCAAATACAAAATGCATCCAATCCAGAAAATTATCAAACCGGACATCAGTAAAATTGATGGAGTCTGAATGATTCCAAATCGCAGTAGCATGATGGCAATAACATAGAGCATGCATAATTGATTCAATCTCATAATGACACAATAGACATGTTAAGCCCAAAATATACCTAAAATATCATTAACATTTACATCATTTTTATTACGAATTTGTGTTATTTATATCTATTTAGATTACTTTTACTTTCGAATATCTTTCTTTCTTGCAAGGTACTTGAATATTTGGTAAAATCCAAATAGGAACGAAAAAGGATCTAAAACAGAAGAAAAACCCTACAAAAGGAGTCAAAGACGACGTAAATCGAAAGCGCCAAGTCGAGGACACGAACGAAAGCAAGAAGTAAGAAAACCTGCCGGGCCGCGACAGTGGATCCCAGACCCGCGGCCGCGACACGCGTGGTATAACCTTTTCTCCCCTTCGTCCGTCGCTCAGCTCAGTGCTACGTCATTCACGGCCGCGGATTACTATCCTCGGTAAGTGCAGAAAATTCACCAAGAGCATTTAACACATGCTGAAAATCCAAGAAACGCGTTCGTTCAAGTGGATAAAGACGTCCTTTCACAACGGACACGACTCTTAACCAACGGATACATCACTTCAAACACAACCCTTCAACATCTATAAATAAAGAGTTGATGTTGAGAAAAAGTGTAATGAAATGTTATAATATAGATATAGAAATCAGAGCGTAGAACTTATGTCGAAGTTCTAAGTAAAAACATTTCGAGAGTTAGAAATTAGATTCTGTACAAAACAAGATGAGGTACACATATTGTTTATAGTTTAATTACAACTCAGTAGCGTTTAGACATTGTTCCAATTTTAGTTTGCATCATGGTAGTGGCGGACCGAATCCCTATTACGAAGTTACAGCGAGAAGATTGAGTAAAGTGTTCGCCCCCGAGCCTGACAACCTCCTAGGAAACCCAAGGAAGCGGAACCGATCAAGCCCTTCACTTGCACGCCCTCGAAGAACTCGATGCTCCTTATTCTCTGTAAACTTGTATCAATTTATTTTTCATCTAATAAAGTCCGTTCTATTCGACAAATCGTTATGCAGCACTTATGGTAACCAATCCAATATAAGTGAGGCTGGTGTTTTCATTAATATGCACTTGAATTCAAAATCATTACAAGGAAACTTTGTTGAACACTTAGGCAAATTATCATCTCGAAAGAGTTTTAATTTGAGTAAGGGCAACTATCCCGAAAGGGTTTTGTCGCGTTCAAAGCCAATTAATTAGAGGTTCCGTCATTTATTTCATCATCATAATCGATACAAAGTTTAAGTTGTTTTCTTTGCTTAATGCAAATGAACAAATTCATTCATTTTTCTAATAAGTTCTAAATGTTCCTGTTTTGTAAAATTCATCCTTAAAATCAGATGATCTTTCTAACAATCGATTTATTCTAAATACATAATCTTATTCCAGCATTTTCAAATACTCAAAGTTCACAAATTCAATCAAATAAATTTCCTAAATTCAATTAATCCAATTTTCACTTTTCATTTACATTTAATAATAAATCCAACAAGTTCGAAATTAATAATTCAAAAATAAGTTTTTTCGTTAAAAAAACGTATCCCTGTGGGATCGATATTTTTATTACTACAAGCGAAACCGTGCACTTGCGGAAAACACTCAACAAGTTTTTGGCGCTGTTGCCGGGGATACGCCAAAATTTTTGACAAAATTTTTATTTTTTGTATTTTATTTTCGAATATAGGTTTATACATTATTTTTATACAATTTTTATATTTTATTTATTTTTCAGTTTATATAACACATTTTGTTTTCAATTTTGTTTTGAAGGTAGTTTGGCTCGTGTAACAATTTCAAGTTCATGCGCAGTTCGCGAAATTCGGGCACGCCACCAGATCCTTTTGATCCAGAAATTGAAAGAACACTTAAGAAAAACAAGAAAAACAACAAAAACAAAGACAAAACACCCTTAAAAACTAAAGTAGACCAGCCAGAAATCATGGCCGATCCACCGACACTTATGGATTATGCTAGGCCAGGAATGGCCGGTGTAACTAATAGTGTAGTTAGACCCCGTATAAATGCAAATCAATTTGAAATTAAGCCTGCTTTGCTTAATATGTTGCAAAACAACGTAACATTTTACGGATTGCCTAACGAAAACCCTAATGCACATTTGACAAATTTTTTAGAAATTTGTGACACTTTTAAAATTACTGATGTAACAGCCGAAGCAATCAAACTTCGCCTCTTTCCTTTCACTTTGAAGGATAAGGCAAAAATTTGGTTAACTTCTATGCCTGCTGCAACATTTGAAACTTGGGACCAATTAGCCCAAGCATTTTTACAAAAATATTTTCCCTTAGCAAAAACCGCAAGAGTCATCAAAGAGTTGACATCTTTTACACAAAATGATAATGAAACTCTTTATGAAGCTTGGGAACGTTTTAAAGAACTTCAACGTTTATGCCCACACCACCAATTTCCAGATGCACTTTTAATGCAGACATTCTATAATGGATTAAATCCTACGACTAGAGGTTCATTAGATGCTATGTCTGGAGGGTTATTTATGAAGAAGACGTCCGCCCAAGCAAGAGAACTTTTGGAGGAAATGGCAATCAACAGCAGTATGTGGCCCGCAGAGCGTGGACATATACCAACGGCGAAACCATCATCCTCATGTACATCATCGGTTAAAGGTATAATGAATCTTGATCCTGTAGCAATGTTACAAGCCCAATTTTCTGCCTTATCGCACAAAATTGATAAATTTATGGCACTATGCAATCCTAATGATCCGATCCAGAGAGACATTGACTACGAAGGTATGAATGAGATAGAACAGGTAAATTTTGTCCAAGGACAAAACCAAACTACTAATCCTTATTCTAATACTTATAATCCTGGATGGAGAAATCATCCTAACTTTAACCGGAAAGATGGTAATAATAATAATAATGCAAATGCTAATCAATATCATATAAATAATTATCAAAATCAAACAAGAGATACGATTAACACTTTATCTTCAAAAATCGACAAATTTATAGATGCTATGAATGGAAAGGTAAGTAATCAAGACGATGGTTTTAAACGGATCGAAAATAAATTCGATCAGCTTATCAAAAACCAATCATCTAGCATCCATAATTTGGAGGTTCAAATTGGACAACTTGCTAAATCAATTCCATCCCGCAAAGAGGGAAGTCTTCCCAGCCAAACGGAAGAAAATCCGAAAGAGCATGTTAAGGCTATCACTCTTCGTTCGGAGAAAAACTACTTAGGTCCGGAAATGCCCGGAAATTCAACTTTACCTGGAAATGATTTACCAAAACCCAAAAAAGATACGTTAAAACAAAAAGATACACCAATTGACTCTAATCCAAAATCTTTTGTACCAAAACCACCTTTTCCACACAGGGTCCGAAATAAGGACCATGATAAACAACTTTTATCATTTTTAGATAAACTTAAAAATTTGCATATAAATTTAACATTCATGGATGCAATTACGTAAATTCCTAACTATGGAAAATTCTTGTAAGATTTAATTTCAAAAAAGATTAGTTGGGAAGGAATTTCATCCATTTCACTTTCTGAAGAATGTAGTTCGATAGTATCAAGCAAATTACCTACTAAACTCAAAGATCCCGGATGCTTTACCATTCCGTGTACTTTGGGAAATATGGAATTCCCAAGTTGTCTTTGCGATTTAGGAGCTAGTATAAACTTGATGTCATTGTCTATTTTTGAGAAATTAGGTTTAGAAGAAGACATCAAGCGTACCAATATGGTTTTGCAATTAGCGGATCAATCCACTAAAAGACCATATGGTATAATTGAAGACGTTTTGGTAAAAGTTGACAAATTTATTTTTCCTACTGATTTTGTTATCTTAGATTTTGCTTATGATGCTAATTGTCCGCTAATCTTTGGTAGACCATTCATGAACACGGGACGTGCTCTAGTTGATGTGTCGGAAGGAAAAGTAGTTTTACGAATAGGTGACGATAAGATCGAGTTCGATATGAATCAAGCGATGAAATATCCTATGGAGGATTTCGCTTGTATGAAGCTTGATTTAATTGAAGAATGTGTTAATGACATTGTTCAAAGAGAAGAAATAATAGAACCTATAATGGGTGAAGAATTAGAAGATAAGGACCCAGAGCCTTTGATTCGAGAAGATGGACCAGTTCCGCCTTCAGTAATAGTTCCACCTAAATTAGAACTTAAAGAACTACCAAACCATCTGAGATACACTTTCCTAGTCGGAAGTGATACTCTACCTATAATCATCTCTAACAAATTAACAGAAAATCAAGAAGAAAAATTGAAAGAAGTTGTTAGAAATAGAATAGGAAGTATGGGATGGCAGATTTCAGATTTAAAAGGAATTAATCCTAGTATTGTAATGCATAGGATTCACTTAGAAGAAGATAAGCCACCTAAAGTGGATAGACAAAGACGTTTAAATCCGAATATGAAAGAAGTAGTCAAAAATGAGATTACTAAACTTTTAGACAATGGAATCATTTATCCTATTTCGGATAGTGAATGGGTCAGTCCAATCCATTGTGTACCCAAAAAGGGAGGTATAACTGTAGTAAGGAATGATGAAGGTGAATTAATACCTACGCGAACCACCACCGGTTGGAGGGTTTGTATAGATTATAGGAACCTAAATAAGGCAACTAGGAAAGATCATTTTCCTTTACCTTTCATCGATCAAATGATCGAGAGGATAGCCGGTCATGCATTTTATTGTTTTCTCGATGGTTATTCCGGATTCTTTCAAATATATATTCACCCGGATGACCAAGATAAAACAACCTTCACATGTCCTTATGGAACATTTGCATATAGAAGAATGCTTTTTGGTTTATGTAATGCACCAGCAACTTTTCAACGTTGCATGACTGCAATTTTTAATGATTTCATCGAAGATATCATGGAAGTATTTATGGATGATTTTTCAGTTTATGGAGATTCTTTTGATGCATGTTTAAAAAACTTAGATAGAGTTCTTTCTAGATGCGAAGAAACGAATTTGGTATTAAATTGGGAAAAATGTCATTTCATGGTCGACGAAGGAATTGTTTTAGGTCATAAAATATCTGAAAAAGGATTAGAAGTGGATAGAGCAAAGACTTCAGTAATAGAAAAATTACCCCCACCAACAACTGTCAAGGGAGTAAGATCATTTCTAGGACATGCAAGTTTTTACAGACGATTTATAAAAAACTTTTCTGTGATTTCCAAACCACTTACTAATTTACTTATGAAGGATTCAACCTTCGACTTTAATGAAGATTGTATTAAAGCTTTTGAAACATTGAAAACAGCCTTAGTCAGTGCACCCATAATTGCTAAACCCGATTGGGATTTGCCTTTTGAAATCATGTGTGATGCAAGTGACCTAGCAGTAGGATGTGTTTTAGGTCAAAGAAAGGATAAAAAATTACATATTATTTATTATGCAAGTCATACATTGTCCGGTGCACAATTAAATTACACAACAACAGAAAAAGAGATGTTAGCCGTAGTATTTGCATGTGATAAGTTTAGGTCATACTTGTTAGGATCTAAAGTTATTATTTATACAGATCACGCAGCCGATCATCTATCAAGACTAGAAGATGAAAACGGTCCTATAGGTGAAACTGTCGGTATACGAGATGATTTCCCCGATGAACATCTCTATCAGGTAGAAAGTATCATGTCACCATGGTATGCAGATTTTGCTAATTATCTTGCGACCGATATCGTTCCGGAAGGATTATCTCCCCAACAAAGGAAGAAATTTTTCTTCGATATTAAACAATATTTTTGGGAAGATCCCTTTCTATTCAAATCATGTGGTGACGGGATAATTAGGAGATGTGTTGGAGAAAATGAATATGAATCTATAATAACAGAATGTCATTCCAGCTCATATGGAGGGCATAATGGAGTTAATAAAACGGTAGCTAAAATATTGGAATGTGGTTTCTTTTGGCCTACGATGTTTAAGGACGTTGGTTCCTTTATTACTCATTGTAATAAATGTCAAAGAACGGGAAATTTAGGAAGGAAAGATGAGATGCCCCTCACAAACGTGTTGGAAGTTGAAATCTTCGACATGTGGGGAATTGATTTCATGGGACCTTTTCCGCCTTCCAATGGTAAAACTTACATATTAGTAGCCGTTGATTATGTTTCGAAGTGGGTTGAAGCAATTGCAACCCCTACGAATGATTCTAAAGTAGTTATTACTTTTCTTGACGATATATTTTGTAGATTCTGTTGTCCTAGATACGTTGTTAGTGATGGCGGTACCCATTTCATAAATCGGAATTTCGATATGCTTATGAAAAAATATGGAGTACGCCACCGCGTGTCAACACCATACCATCCTCAGTCGAATGGTCAAGCGGAGATCTCAAATAGAGAACTCAAATGGATTCTAGAGAAAACTGTTTCGTCATCAAGAAAAGATTGGTCACAAAAACTCAATAATGCGCTATGGGCATACCGTACTGCATTTAAGTCACCAATAGGAATGACTCCATATCGTTTAGTATATGGAAAAGCATGTCATTTACCAGTTGAATTAGAACATAAAGCCTATTGGGCTATTAGAAAACTTAATTTTGATTTACAACAAGCAGGAAAGAAACGTTTGCTCAATTTGAATGAGTTAGATGAGTTACGTCATTTATCATATGAGAATGCAAGGATTTATAAAGAAAAAGTGAAAAAATGGCACGATGCCAATATCAAAGTCAAACACTTTAATGTTGGAGATAAGGTGCTGTTATTTAATTCACGGCTTCGTATATTTCCAGGAAAACTTAAGTCCAGATGGGCCGGACCGTATTTAGTCGTCAAAACATTCGACTATGGTTCTTTGGAACTTGAGGAAACCAACGGTAATCGTTTTAAAGTTAACGGTAATCGATGTAAAATCTATTACGAAAATATCTCCGAAATAGGAACTAATTTCGTAACAAGATTTCCTGACATATAAATCATTTTATTTTTCTAATAGTTAGTTTTTATTTATTTTTATTTTTATTTTATTTATTTTTTATTTTGTTTTGTTTTAGATTATATCATTTTATTAGAATTTCAGATATAGAAAAATATATTCGAGTCATGATTTTAATTAATTTTTAGGAATTTAATGAGAATTAGAAAATTCAGTGATTCTCAGTTGAGAATTTGAAATTCTCAGTTGAGAATTCACATATATAGAATTCTTAAGGAGGTAAGAAATTTCTGAACTTCTAGAGAATTTAAAATTCTCAGTTAAGAATTTGGGTATAACTAGCAGCCAGGAAAATTTCTGGACTTGTAGAGGATTTCAGATTCTCAGTTGAGAATTCTGATTAAAAATTGAAAGGAAAATTTCTGAACTTACCGAGGATGAGGATTCTCGGTAGAGGATCAGAAATTTGGAGTTTTGACAACTGATTTCCGCAGGGAAATCAGCGTGTCGCGACCGCTGGTCAGCATCCTCGGTCGCGACACGGGGAAATTATGCCCAAATTAACCCTTTTTCCAGCAGATGCAACTCTTCAGAAACGAAAAATTGAGTTTTTTCATTTTTAAGAGGTTTGTTTCATGCCTTTTCATTTCAAAAATAACACCTCTTTTTATCCTAGGATTTTATAAATAGGTTCTAGAGGTTCAGTTTTCTGTCACTTTCTTTTCATCTCTATCAGAACTATCTCTGATTTTCTTACCATTCACAAATCCAGACACTAAGTTCAGAACTTTTTCTTTCCAAACACCATGACTTCCTCAAGCACTTCATCTAAGAAAGTTATTGCTTCACGCAATAAACGTGTTGATATATCAGAGCGTTATGGATGTAACTTTCCCATCTTCAATCATGAAGAGGGAAGGCACTTCTTGAGGCTACGATACACATTCTTTGTCGGAATGCTATACATGGATGACTTTCTTAACGATCAGTTGGGAATTAAAGATGATATGAGTCGCTACATGGAGCGATTAGGATGGACCAGATTTGTTGATATGAAGTTTCCTATAATTGGAGACTGGATATTAGAGTTCTTCTGTACAGTGCGTTTTGTTAACAAGCGTCGGGTGCGTCTCAGTTTTCATCGGGATGGCAAAACTTTCACTTTTGGATATCCTGAATTACATGTTTGGTTTGGTTTTCCCTTAAAGGATACTACCAAATGTCATCATGGACGAGATATGACGTCCACTGATATTTGGCGAATGCTCACCGGCATCTGGCCTTTCCACCCAAAACTTGCCTATAATAAGTCTTTCTATTCCAACTCTATGCTATATTTGCATAAGTTTCTGAGTCACAGCCTGTTAGGTCGCACGTTCAGTAGTGTCGTCCAAGAATCTGATCTTTATGTCCTTGGCGATATATTTCAAGGCAACGTGGTTGATTCTTCAAAAATTCTTATGGAGGGTCTTGTTGCCGCATCTAGATCCAAGGCTAAGAAGGTTGGGTTCGGGAATATTATATGTGGAATAATACTAGGGACCAAGGGCAGTATTTCTGTTCCTTGGAGTGATGCTGAATCTTTCCCGATGCTAGACTATGAATTTTTAGAATTTGAAGGTCTAGTGAAGCGAGTTTTTCGATCAGGACCAAATTTTCTTTCTGCACCAGAACGTCAAGCCTTCGTGCAGTTGAAAATGGAACGATATAGGGCTAAGAAAATCCCGATTGAAGGGGACGAATTTTTAGCATAGCTTGTGTTTTGTTTGTTTGTAAATATATGTTAATAAATAAAAATTTCTCTTTTGCATTATACTTTGTTTTTGATTATATGGTTACATTTTAATTTCATAAATCTAGACCAATGAATCAATTAAATGCAAACTTAATCCATTCATTAACTAATTAATTGATTAATAATTAAATTTCAAGTTCCTAAGATAAGATTCATTTAACTTAAATTAATAAATGCACATAAATGCTTCAATTAATTTTAGTTACAAACCTTTCATATTCATAATTTTAACATTTATTACTTAATGCATTTTTTATTTTAATTTTCCATTAATAAGGATAAACCTTTGGTTTTCCTTATCATTTAATGTTTTACATTAATGTTTTTAAGTACAGATCACATTTTAAAGGAGTACAGGTTCCAAACTATCAAGAAATTACATGAATTGAAGTTATTATGCAGAATTGGGTGACCACCGTGTGATCCGCGGCCGAGAATTAATAGATTCTCGGTAACTTCAGCAAATTTACTCCAAATTCAGACAAAAAATTTTGCTGCCCAACGCGATTCGCGGCCGCGAATTCTGGATTCTCGGTAACTTCAGACATTTCTTCAAATATTTCAGAGACAAAATTGGTTTAAAAACGCGATCCGCGACCGCGGATACACATCCACGACCGCGACACGCGTATTTAAGGCACTCCAAGTCTGATTTTGGCCTATATTTTCCACCTCTTCCCATTTCAACCTATACCTATTCCTTTTCCTATTCTCCCTCTACCTAATTACTCTTCCTATTTCAACTCTACCTATTCCAATTCCTATTCCTACTCTACCTATTAAACTTCCTCCTCAAACCCTATATATACCTATTACTTACACAAACCTTACATCACCTCCAATTTTAACCAATCCCCTACTCTTACCTCTTCCCAATACCTTACTTTTACTCTTCCCAATTTCATCATTACCCTTTTCAATCACCTACACCTTTCAACTTCAAGTCTCCACAACACCTCTACTTCATCTTCAACCTCAAGCTTTTCTCTCTTTTCTTTCATACTAAACCCCAAACACCATAACAATGCCTAGAGCAAAGCGTGTTGGACACAAGCCGCCTGTCACTGAGGCTAATCGCCTAAGGATTAGTTGCGGGGCTTATTTCGACATTCATTCTGAAGAAGAAGTTGGCCGTTTGAAGCACTTTTCAAACCCCAATCGTAAGTTCGTGGATATGCAGTTTCTTGACTTTGATTCGGTAAGGAAGTTGAACTTCACTACACAAATTACTGCTTTTATTGAAACTTTGGGATGGGAAACTTTTGCTTCTATGCGTTTTCCACAAATTCAAGAGTATGTGGTTGAATTTTTGGTTACTTTGAAGATGAACAAAAAGAGGACAGAAATTTCTTTTCGGAATAATGGTGTCACCTATACCGTTGATTATGAGGCTATGGGTAATATGTTTGGTTTCCCTACTAGTGACTTTTATGATAAGCCTCAGGATTTTGATAATAACTCTTTTTGGCGAACTCTGTCTGACCAAACTTCTTTTGATTCCAAAAACACTTCGAGCAAGTTGATTAAGGACAATTGTGTGTTCTTCTTTCACAAGTATTTGAGTTTTTCACTTTTTGGTCGTGTTGAGAGTTCAAAGATTCAAGTTCGGGATTTGTTTGTTTGGGATTGTTTGTTCAAGGGTTTACGGATTGATAGCATTAGAATGATTTTTGACAATTTGTATCGTGCTTCGAGGGCTCACACCACTCAAGTCCCTCTCGGTAATTTAATCACTGCTATTGTTTTGGGGGCACGGGATGAATTGGCTACTTTTGATATGTCCACCTACTATGGATATGTTCCGGTTTTGGACATTGTGGCACTTGAGCGGGCTCATTTATTGGTTTCTGCGGCTCCTCCTGTTTTTATTTCGTATGCTACCCGTATTGCACATCTTCGTGGCACTATGGGTGGAGGTGCTTCTAGTTCTCATAATGTAGGTACCGACGAAGAAGGAGCGGAGGAAGGTGGAGAAGCTGCACCACAAGCCCAAGCAACCCAAGACAATGATCCGGTGGATTTAAGGCGGATTTTGAACCAAATCAATGCAAATAATCGACAAATGAATTTGAGAATTGATGATTTGGTGGAGAACAATATGGTGATGAATGACAACCTCAATACTTTGAGGCGTGCGCATCGTTCAACTCGGCATCGGATGTTTTCATTTTTCCGACGCCGAAATGTGGAAACTTCACCAACACCTCCGGATTCCCCGCCACATGCTTAGGTTTTATCTTTTATTTTTATCTTATCTTATTTCAATTTCAATTTCGTACATTTTTCTCTTTCTTATGTTTCGTACAATTTAAGTTTTAATTAATTTTCTGATGAATGTTTTTGCTATATCTTTCGTTTATTTCCGTTTGTTTTATCTTTAATGTTTTATCTCCATTTTTGCACCAATGAGGACATGGTCCAATTTAAGTGTGGGAGGAGATATTTACATATATCATTTTATGCAAACGAATGAATGAATGAATGTATGCATCACTTGTTTTTCAAAATATAAAAGCAACATATATATTGCAACACTTTTTAACTAATTTGCAACGCAAATTTTTTAAAAAAAAAACTTTTTAAATTGAACATAAGTTAAAATTTTTATGATTATTTTTAGGTTATCATTATCGATAGAAATAATATATTTCTATACGGGTAATATTTTTCAAATTTTTCTTTCACAAATCTTCGACACGATTTTAAGTAAAATTGTCTCGAGTGAATGTATTTAAGTAAAAAACAATTTCTTTATTTTTCAATCTCTATTTCACATCATGAAATTCATGATACAATAAATCTTATTTTTTTTATTAGGTTTATAGGCATTAAATTGAACTAACAATTTTTAGCTCGGTTTTGATTTTGTCTTACATTAACACCAAATTGAAGTTTTTAAGGAAACTATAGCCATAATACATGTTGAATTTTAAGTCAATATAGGATGAATGTGCTAATTTTCTTTTTCCCAAGTTATAATCAATAAATCGTATTCTTAACTTTTGGCCACGATTGAGACCAACCTTATCACAGTCGAGGTATGAAAGGGAAGAAATTAATAAGTAAAGCGTACTTTTGGCCACAGTTGCGATCACCCTTATCACAATCGAGGTATGGAAGGAACGTTTAAATAAGAAAAATTAAGCGTGTTTAAAGTTTAAAGTAACGATTGCGTCCACCCATGGCATGGTCGGTACCTCTTAAGCAAACACAAAACAATTGCATATAAAGTTACGATCGAGACCACCCTTATCACGGGCGTAACTAAGCAAATAAATTAAACTTAATACTCATATATAATAATTCAAGTTTGGGAAAGGAAATTTGGTGCTTTGAAATGCCTTGAGATGAAAGACTCAATAACATGCGTGCTTACATCGTCCCGAATACTTCAATTTAAAAATTGAAATACAAGACGAATGATATATCGTATTTATACTAAGTTAGTTTGATATTTTGCGCATAAATTTGCCATACGAAGTTAGTCTTTTCGGCTTAACTAATTTAAAAGGTAAACACAAAGATATATGTTTTATTTTTATAAAGAGATTAGTTAAGGAATAAATTCAGTGAAATTTTGCTCGGGACTAGCAAAAGATTAAGTGTGGAGATTTGTTAAGCCCAAAATATACCTAAAATATCATTAACATTTACATCATTTTTATTACGAATTTGTGTTATTTATATCTATTTAGATTACTTTTACTTTCGAATATCTTTCTTTCTTGCAAGGTACTTGAATATTTGGTAAAATCCAAATAGGAACGAAAAAGGATCTAAAACAGAAGAAAAACCCTACAAAAGGAGTCAAAGACGACGTAAATCGAAAGCGCCAAGTCGAGGACACGAACGAAAGCAAGAAGTAAGAAAACCTGCCGGGCCGCGACAGTGGATCCCAGACCCGCGGCCGCGACACGCGTGGTATAACCTTTTCTCCCCTTCGTCCGTCGCTCAGCTCAGTGCTACGTCATTCACGGCCGCGGATTACTATCCTCGGTAAGTGCAGAAAATTCACCAAGAGCATTTAACACATGCTGAAAATCCAAGAAACGCGTTCGTTCAAGTGGATAAAGACGTCCTTTCACAACGGACACGACTCTTAACCAACGGATACATCACTTCAAACACAACCCTTCAACATCTATAAATAAAGAGTTGATGTTGAGAAAAAGTGTAATGAAATGTTATAATATAGATATAGAAATCAGAGCGTAGAACTTATGTCGAAGTTCTAAGTAAAAACATTTCGAGAGTTAGAAATTAGATTCTGTACAAAACAAGATGAGGTACACATATTGTTTATAGTCTAATTACAACTCAGTAGCATTTAGACATTGTTCCAGTTTTAGTTTGCATCATGGTAGTGGCGGACCGAATCCCTATTACGAAGTTACAGCGAGAAGATTGAGTAAAGTGTTCGCCCCCGAGCCTGACAACCTCCTAGGAAACCCAAGGAAGCGGAACCGATCAAGCCCTTCACTTGCACGCCCTCGAAGAACTCGATGCTCCTTATTCTCTGTAAACTTGTATCAATTTATTTTTCATCTAATAAAGTCCGTTCTATTCGACAAATCGTTATGCAGCACTTATGGTAACCAATCCAATATAAGTGAGGCTGGTGTTTTCATTAATATGCACTTGAATTCAAAATCATTACAAGGAAACTTTGTTGAACACTTAGGCAAATTATCATCTCGAAAGAGTTTTAATTTGAGTAAGGGCAACTATCCCGAAAGGGTTTTGTCGCGTTCAAAGCCAATTAATTAGAGGTTCCGTCATTTATTTCATCATCATAATCGATACAAAGTTTAAGTTGTTTTCTTTGCTTAATGCAAATGAACAAATTCATTCATTTTTCTAATAAGTTCTAAATGTTCCTGTTTTGTAAAATTCATCCTTAAAATCAGATGATCTTTCTAACAATCGATTTATTCTAAATACATAATCTTATTCCAGCATTTTCAAATACTCAAAGTTCACAAATTCAATCAAATAAATTTCCTAAATTCAATTAATCCAGTTTTCACTTTTCATTTACATTTAATAATAAATCCAACAAGTTCGAAATTAATAATTCAAAAATAAGTTTTTTCGTTAAAAAAACGTATCCCTGTGGGATCGATATTTTTATTACTACAAGCGAAACCGTGCACTTGCGGAAATCACTCAACAAGACACAAAGGACTCAGACTAACCTTCCGTCCCACTAATACGATTGCTGTTGGTAATATACAGTTAGAAGCTCTCCAAAGCATGTTACGGACTTTTGGGGGCACTTTCAGTTGCCACAATCGGTTCCACGACCAACTCAGCGCATCTGGAACGACCGTCGTCAACCAATTGTAAGCACTTTTTACTGTGTAAAACCCGTGATGCTCATGTCTCCAGAACCAATTATCCGAATCAGAGACATTGGAGATGGGGGTGCTAAATATATGCCGCCTATCCTCCTCATTGAACAAGTCACAAATAATATCTGCATCCCATTTCCGGCGATTTACTTCAAATAACGCAGCAACCGGCGCTTCAGCAACATCAGAATGAACAACAGACGTTATTCTTCCTGTTAAGGTCCCTGACACCCACGGATCAGACCCAATTTTAATACTTGCGCCACTACCCACTCTCCTCCAACACCCCTGCTTCAGTAAATCCTGCGCACTATGTATACTGGACCAAACAAAACTTGGATTGGATCCCTTAGGCGCATCAAGGAAGTCGCAGTTCTTGAAATAACGAGCCTTAAAAATACGGGAAACAAGTGACATGGGATCCGAAATAAAACGCCAGACCTGTTTCCCAAGCATAGCAAGATTGAACTCGCGAATTTTCTTAAAACCCAAACCACCACACTTCTTCGGTTTACACATGAGATCCCAACGCATCCATCGAACCCCCTTCCCATTAGAGCACCACCAAAACGAATTGAACATCCGTTCAAGTTCCTGACACATACCCACAGGTAGCAGAAAGACGTTCATCACGTAGTTAGGTATTGCATGCAAGACTGATTTGAGAAGAATCTCTTTGCCAGCCCGAGATAGAAACTTAAACCGCCAAGATTGCATTCTAGCCCAAGTCCTATCCTTAATAAACCTCAATACCTCATTTTTCCTTCTACCAATAAACGATGGTAGACCCAGATAGCGGCTCTGATCCTTAGTTACAGCCACCCCCAATCTCTCACAAACAGCCCTTTTATCCTCAGACTGAACTGCACTACTAAACAAAACAGCAGATTTCTGATAGTTGACAACCTGCCCTGAAGCGAGTTCATATTCATTTAGCACATCTTGAACAACCTCACTCGTAGTTGCAGATGCCCTAAAGAACAGGAAACAATCGTCTGCAAAGAATAGATGGCTAACTGTCGGAGCTCCCCTTGCTATCGAGCAACCCTGCCACAACGCTTCTCTTTCTTTTGCTCGGATAAGCGCACTCAATCCTTCGGCACATATAATGAATAGGTAGGGGGACAGGGGATCCCCTTGCCTAACACCCCTGTACGGACGAATCGGACCCAAGAGCTGCCCCTCAGTGGCAATATGATACCGAACAGTACTAATGCAATGCAAGATGAGATCAACCCAGCGCTCTGCAAAACCAAACTTAGTTAGGATTTCTCTTATATATCGCCACTCTAACCGATCATAGGCCTTGCTCATATCGATTTTAAGGGCAGCAAAACCGGTAGCATTCCGCTTCTGCCTCTTTAGATGGTGAATGGTCTCAAAGGCTATCAAGAAATTATCCGTTATAAGACGACCGGGAACAAAAGCACTCTGCGATGCAGATATCAGAGAATTTAGAATAGGCTTCAACCGGTTAGCCAGAACCTTCGCCACCACTTTGTACAGTACATTACACAACGAGATTGGCCTCAAATCCCCCATATGTTCCGGGTGATCTTTCTTTGGAATCAGAACAATAGTAGTCTCATTCAGACCGATCGGCAAAACACCAGAAGCTAAAAAGTTCTGACATAGCTTCACTACATCACCTCCTACCAGAGACCAAAAATATCTATAAAACACCGGGTTCAACCCATCCGGTCCCGGAGCCTTATCCGGATGCATACTGAACATAGCTTCCTTAACCTCTTCAGCAGAAAGATCATTCAGCAGCGACTCATTAATGTCATCAGTGATTACAGGTGATATACTGTCAATAACATCCACAGAGAATGAATTAGAAGATATGAACAGATTAGAAAAGTATGACGTCATTACCTCCACCAATGAGCCATCCCAATCCTGCCAATTCCCATGTTCATCCTTAATTCTCTCCACCCTATTGCGCCTCTTTCTCCCTGAGGCGTAAGAATAAAAATTTTTTGTATTAGCATCACCGCCTCGCAACCAGTGCGCTTTTGCCCTTTGTTTCCAGTACACTTCCATAATTCCCAGCAGCTCAAAATATCTGCGCTGCCCCACTTCGAACTCTTCCACACTGCTCACATCTCTTCTCCCTCTAAGCCGATTTAGAACAGATTTAACCCGGCTCAATTCCGCTTTAACCTGCATCAAATAGGAATTCCCCCAATTGATTAAATTCTCGCCACACTCCTCAACTTTTGATAAAATAGGCTGAACCGGACATCTATTCCAGACCCTCTCCACGACCTCTATACATTTGGGATCTTGTAACCAGCAATTCTCAAAACAAAACTTTCGCACCCAAACTCTCCTCCTCTTCTGTTGTAACGTAAGGAGCAAAGGTAAGTGGTCTGAAGATGTATAATTAAGCACTGATACTTTAGAATTAGGAAAGAAATCCAGCCAGCTTGCATTCGCCATACCCCTATCAAGCCGCTCCTCCACCCATGCATCAGTCCCTCTCCCTCACTCCCAGGTAAACGGATGACCAGAAGAACCCAAATCCACTAGGCCACTATCAGCGACGGCCTGTTGAAATCCGGATAGCAACCACTGCGGATGCGAAACAGCCCCTCTCTTCTCATCCGGCGATAATAAATTGTTATAATCCCCCATGCAACACCATAGTAAAGACGAGGATTGAGAAAGAGAACGAAGCAGGTCCTATGACTCCCGCCGATTACCTCTCTCAGGTAAACCATAAAAACCAGTGAATCTCCATGCCGTCGTAGCACACATATGAAGAGACACATCAATAAAATTCTTACTTGAATTTAGGATCTGAACCAAAATATCTTCTGACCATATTAGGCCCAATCCACCTCCATGGCCCAAATTACTAACACAAAAACAGCCTTTATAACCCAGCTTTCTACGCACAGCATCAAGCCGAGCCTCTCCTAACCGAGTTTCAGAAATAAAAATAAGATCGGGTTTGTGATAACGGACAAGATCCAACAGAACCTGAACTGTTCGTGGGTTGCCCAAGCCATGACAGTTCCAGGCTAAAATACTCATGATGACGGGCGGGCCTATCCAGCAGAACCCGCCAATAACCCGTTTTTTTGACCCGGTATTGTCATCAAGCATAAACTCTGATACTACCTCTTCTGTAGCTGCCACGTGTTTTGATTCCGCATCCTTCCATCGTCGTTTAATATCAACAACAACGACTCTTTCTGTTTCTGTACTCAGCCCACATACTGATTCTTGTGGCCCACTAGGCCCACTAACCGTCTCAACTGCCGGAAGTGGATTGCCCCCATTACCTCCCATGATGTGTTGGTTATTTCCCAACTCACCTCCACTCTCCTGGATAACTGCCTTCTGATTTTCCTGCAGATCAACTGCCATCATGGACGAACCGCCGCCGCCACGGGCAGCAGTTTTCGTAACGAGCCATCGTGAGCCCCGACTCGGAATTTTCCGGCCAACATGCGCAATCATATGGACACCATAGGGCTTAACAATCTCCCTATCTCCAAAGTCATACACTTTAGGACAAGAGAAGTCCGTATGATCCAGTAAGCCACATATAAAGCAAAACCTTTTGATCCTCTCAAACTTGAACTCAATCCAGAACCATTCACCAAAAGGTTTCTTCATCTTCATCCTTCGCATCAGTGGCTTCCGCGAATCAATAGAGATCCGAATCCTCATATACTCCCTCCACATGCCTTGGAAGTTATTAGGGTCAGATGACACAAAAGATCCCATATAATTTCTGATGACAGCCGCCACTCTTTCGGACATAAAGCCACTCAGTAAATTATGAGCCTGAACCCAAACATCAATGTGAACCAATGGCACCTCCAAAGGAATGGCATTTGCGTCAAGACGTCTCACAATCAATAACTTATTATGAAACGACCAAGGGCCATTATCAATAACCCGTCGAATATCAATCTCATGAAACAATTGGAAAAGATAACGGTTATTGCTCAGTGACCTGATGTATACTCCTTTCCCCGGCTTCCATACAGCAGCCATCATATCCTTCATGGCTTGAAAATCAATAGACTTATCAGTAAGAAACCGCCCAACCAGGCACCATCGCAGATCAAGTTGATCTGTATTTAGATCCTCCACAGACACAGCGACGCCACCGTTTTCCTCATCCTCCAAAGATAAATTTCCATACAAAGACTCAATGTTGCTTGATGAAGCCATAAGATACAGCGCAAGAAAAACAGAACCAGGAAAATCTATGTCGAAGCTTGCCACGAAAACAAGACAAAGCAGACTTGCCAAAAGACAAGAGTTTTATATTTTTTTCAATTCAAACTAATAAGACATAAATTGGATATTGTTAGATAATTTTTTTTTGTCAAACACTTACTAAGATGCCTACTTTGACAAATCACAAGTTTAAGGTTTACAAATTCTAAAAGTATCACATGATGGAGTCAATTGTTACATTGTGAGCACATATATATGTGTCGAATCCAATAGGCCTAATACATTACGAGTTTCGTGAACTTGTGCAAAATAATTGATTGACTCCCTGAATTTTGCAAGTGTCTCACCAGTTTCCTAAACTTGCTTATTTCGTATCACCAACTCTCTAAACTTATCCATAAAAATAGATTAGCTCCCTGAACTTTGCAAGTGTCGCACCAACTTCCTAAACTTGCTTATTTTGTAACAACTAAATACAAAGCTTATTAAATCTAAATTCTAAAAATACGTCTTCATCTATTCAAAAGATAATTTTTTTTTTGCTTCTCCTACCTTTCAACCTATTATAAGAGTTAGTGATGCAAGTTTGAGAGATTGAATGGATGAGGAAAGAAAGTTACTATTATGGTTTTTGTATTTAGTTGTTACAGAATAAGCAAGTTTAGGGAGTTGGTGAGACACTTGCAAAGTTCCGGGAGCTAATCTACTTTTATGAACAAGTTTAGGGAGCTGGTGATACCAAATGAGTAAGTTTAGGGAGCTGATGAGATACTTGCAAAGTTCAGAAAACCAATCTACTATTTTGGACAAGTTCAAGGAGCTGGTAATGTATTAGGCGAATCCTATAATAACAACTTATTAAAAAGCTCCATATTTTGAAAGATCCTTGATTGAAGACAACCTTCTCCTTATTTTATTTTTCATTTCTACCTTCAATCAGTATAATTCAAAATTCAAGTGTATTACATTATTCATCATATGCCTCTCATTATATTTCCTTACCTTTTTTTTAATGGAAACCGTTATATTTCCTTACCTTTTTTTAATGGAAACCGTTATATCTTTGATAGATGAACAAACAATAAATACAACAAATAAACATAAGGAATAAAAACCTTACAAGATTCATAAAGGCACTAAAACGACTATAAAAAGCAAAAATAACCGTAAAAGGTATTAAAAAAAAAACATACTTCTCATAAATCCAAATCCGTAGAAAAGTATCTGCAATCCAATCATCGTTATTTAAGCCATTATGAACATTCGGATGTAAATCCGTTCTTTTGTTGCAACCACGTAGATCCATTGATCCACTAACAAGATAAACCGTTTCCGCTCGTACTAAATTCGAAAAAGTATAAACGAAAGAATAATAGAGAACTGATACAATTCAGATGAATAAATAGATCAGATGAAGTATATGAACACAGATAAAAAAGAAAAATAACAATAATAAAAAAACACACTAAATCGAGTCCAATGGGAGGAGGAAGAAGGAAGACAAACTTCCCTCTTCCTATTCAAAGTAGATTCGCAAAATAAAAAAAGTTATGTATTTGATAGATGACGAGGCATTGGAAAAAGAGGGGAAAGAGATGAGAAGAAGATGAGAACGGAGGTTGGACGAGTTTTTTTTTTCAAAACCAAAGAAAAGAAAAGGAAAATATTATATTTCCTTACCTTACTACTAACTTGGGTAAATTACATATGTGTTTACTACTTTTATCTCATATCACATTTTAGTATATAATCTTTATTTTCGCACACAAAACTCCACCACTTTATGAGTAACCTCCCGTAAAAATATATATCAGCTAAAAATGACCGATCAACCATAGTCAATTTGGTACATTAACAATTTTTAACTAATTTTTTAAGAAATGTGGGACTCACTCATCTTTTTCGATCCATTTTCTATCTTCATTTTTAAGCATATTCTCTCTCTAACTTCCCCTTTCCCTCTCTTTCTCCTCTCTCTCTAACTCTCTTTTTCTCTCTAAGGTGCTGTTTGATAAAACTGAAAATTAAGTGCTGAAAAAATAAGTACTGAATTTTAAGTGCTGAATATTTTAAGTGTTGAAAATATTAAATGATTTAGTTTTTAAAAAAGTATAAGTTGATAATGTTTAACTTAAAATGATAAGTTAAATATTTTGACTTATCAAAATAAGTGGTTTTTAACTTAATTAACTAATTTAAGTGGTGGAAAAGCAACCGTTATCAAACGCACTTAAATTAAATAAGTGCTTAACATTTTAATTTAAACAATTAAGTGCTTTATCAAACAAGGCCTAACTCTCCTTTCAAACGGGTTTTGTTACTGTTTATTGTTTGGATTTATATGTAGTTGTATAATTGCTGTAATTTATTGTTGCATTTCGTTAGATTTTTGTATATGAAATTGAGTAGATGTTGTTTTTGGCTACTTGAAGGTGAAGAGAGAATTCGAATTTATATATTGATATTTACATGAAAAGGAGATAAACAACAAATGAAATCATTAAAAACTGTAGCCAAGTAGAAACTGGACGTGGCACCACTTTTCTCGGTGTCTATGATGGCCATGGTGGGCCCGAAGCCTCTTGATTCATTCGCAACAATCTTTTTAAACATATTATGAGCAAGTGCTTTTTTCCTATTCCTTTTGGTTTTATGCGTATGCAATTTGAGAATGAAGTAACTGTCGAGTTTTAAGAACTTGCGATTGATGGAAACAAAATGATATCATCACTGAAAGACGGAGCATCATAAAGTTTGAAATATCTAGAAAACCCCACCTATTTAATGTTGCGAGAGTTGTAAATCTGTAAAATCATCTAGCATCAGGAGGCTTTGAGTTAATTCGCCATATTGATACGGTCGAACCTTCTCGAAAGAGCCTGAATTATCTTTCTGGAAGAACGTGGGGCCTCGATTCTTTAGTTTAGAGTCTCGATCCTCGAATTGGAAGGTCATCGGCTCCTTGATGGTGGGGTCATTGACCTTTTTTGTTAGGGGACCTCTTAGAGCAACCGTCCCCGGGTTTATTATTATTATTATTATTATTATTTGAGTTCCTATGTAGGGATTCCAAATCTCAAAATTGAGAGGAGAAGTTTGGATTGAAGGAAGTTTTTAGGAAAAGGATGTACACTTATTGATGTAATCTAAGAGAAGAATTCAAGACTAAAGTGGAATTGGAAGGATACAATTGGAAATTTGAAATAGTGTTTGAATTGAAATCTAGGAAGGTTCAGGATTATACTAAAGACATTATTAGCACGTCAAAATCCTATATAAAGAATCAATATTCGTTACTTTTGGAATTAATAAATGTCATAAAACGAATTAAGAAAATACAACACATGCACAATTATTGACATCCAAAGTAGTACTAATAATAACATTCCAAATAGACTGCTAACAAAATAAAGTTGGCACAATTAATATCCAAACCTAGGTTTTGTTAGGATGCAAATGTTGCAAAGCTTTTTTCACCCCCTTTGAAAAAGGATATTTGGTAGTGAATTTGAAATTTTATAATTTCATAGTATGTTAGACATCTTATATTGCTAAATGAGGAAGCTTTCTGGCTCTTTAAATATGTGAAGTAATCATCACCCTTTGAGATACCTTTTAGGGTGAGTTAGATCTTTATTTACATGATATCCATGGTTCAATGTTGGGGCTCCCGCTGATATTAACGTTACGCATCAAATAAATTGGACGTGAGGGGGTGTGTTAGACATCCCACATTGTTAAATGAGGAAGCTATATGACTTCTTAAATATGTGAGGCAATCCTTACCCTTTGAGGTACCTTTTGAGATGAATTAGGCCTCGTGTTAGACATCCCACATTGCTAAATGAGGAAGCTATCTGATTCCTTAAATATGTGAGGCAATCCTCACAATTTGAGATACCTTTTGTGATGAGTTATGCCTTTATTTATATAGTATAGTTATAATATTTAAAAAATGGTGATTTTGAAAATCAAAAGCGACGATTCTATAGAAAAAATGTGGTTCTAAACAATTCTAAGAGGTCCGGTCATTTTAACTTGATAAATGGTAAAATTAGTAATTGTATTAATAAAATGAAAAGTTTAATGATATTGTAATAATTCATAGTTTTGAAATTGAGGGGCACAATGAAATTAAATGAAAAGTTGAGGGACTATGGGTGTAATTTAACCAATTTCCTTTTATTCATAAAACTGAGTTCATTTTTAAAATTTTAAATGATTCAACCATTAATATGAAATTTGATTTATAAACAATTATGAGATGAAATTAATTTATTGAAAATGAATCTTTAAGTAAGTTCATAGTTTAACGAAAAACGGATAATCTAACCTGTGCCATGAGGCACAGGTTTATTTTAATAATTAATTACTTTTCTGGACGAAGGTAAGTAATTTATTACTTCTTTTAGGTTGGTAAATTACATCCATGGCTATTGAACTTTATTCATTTTCACATTATAACCACTCAACTTCATTTTTTCCCTATATGGCTACTGAACTTCACACTTTTTAATACCGCTGGCCTCTCAATTTTAACCAACTTCTCAAAATGACCGTTAATGATCGTTAATGATCTCAAAATTAAAATATTCAAGAATTGAAGTTGTTCAGAACGACCGTTAACGATCGTTAATGACCTCAAAATGAAAATATTCAATGGATCATAATATGAATATCATTAATCCGTTTTCACATTATGATCACTCAACTTCATTTCTTTCATGTATGGTCATTGAACTTTACACTTTTTAATACCGGTGGCCACTTAACGCCTCAAAACGACCATTGAAGGATAAAAATAAAAAATCCATAAGTCTTAATGATATTCTAAGGAACTTTAATTCTTTAAAATTTTCGTTTTGAGGTTATTTAGGTGTTGTTTGGTTAGGAGAGAGAAAGTGAATTTTTAGAGAGAGAAAGCTCCAAAAAATTTGATTTTCGAAAATAAAAAATGTGGTTTCATGATAAATATCGTTCTGAACAACTTTAATTCTTGAATATTTTCATTTTGAGGTCGTTAACGGTCATTTTGAGAAGTTAGTTAAAATTGAGTGGCCAACGGTGTTAAAAAGTGTGAAGTTCAGTAGCCATACCGGGAAAAAATGAAGTTGAGTGGTCATAATGTGAAAATGAATAAAATTCAGTGGCCATGGGTGTAATTTACCAGCCAAAAAGAAGTAATAAATTACTTACCGCCAATAGAAAAGTAATTAATTATTAAAATAAACTTGTGCCTCATGGCACAGGTTAGATTATCCGTTTAACAAAAACCGGATCTGAAAACCAAGAAAACCGGACACAATTCTTAATTTATATATTCCCCCTACGCTACAAAGCAGGCCCGAGACAAGAAGATTCCTCTACACCATTAAAACAAACGGTCATCCACAACCGAGAGCGCATCAAACCATCAATATCCTGCCACGTAGTATGTTCCGGTTGCTAAGAATGCCTTGGCTGGCGTGATTCCAAAAAATATCTAATCTGAGTGCAATAATAGATATTTTCTATTAGTTATTTAAAAAATAGAAAGAAAAAGAGGAAGGAATGACGTGTCACCAATGAGAGAAGGGGTTAAGATATACTCCTATAAAGGAATGGGGAAGTGGAGGTAGATGTGGCACAAGGAGGTGTTAGGAATATATCTTCATTTGTACCCACTTGCCCACATGATTACCTTCTGGGCTCCACTTCCTATGTATGTATGGATGCTTAATCATCATAATCAACATGTTATGTTCTAATTAGGATACGTGCACTTTTGCGATTGGCTGTTAAAGGTAGCTCTACTTTGCACGCGTGTGACTAAATAACTACTGCCTTTTGTCGCTTGCTCACCCTGCGATAATTTTGTGCTAGGTAAATTACAACCATGGCCAGTGAACTTTAATAATTTTCATATTATCTTTACTATTCAGCTTCAAAACATAACATTTATATTTTCTAACATTACCGTCCTAAACTTTAACTAACACTTTGAAAGTAACAATTAATAATTTTAAAATAGAAATTTAAAAAAATTAATGGAGTAAATTACATGTATGACCTCTGAATTTTACCCATTTTAACATTGTGGTCATCACTTCAATTCTTAACGGTATTATCACTCAACTTTATATTTTTTAACATCAATGGCCACTTAACGCTTCAAAACGACCCATGGTGGCACCGTTGAACTTAACTCCTCTACTCGTAGAGGTAGAGCCTGAAGAAGAAGAAGTCAGCACTACCGCTCAACTGGTCAATGTCATACGCAGCTTTCAAACTACCCAAGCCGTGCAAACGCAGTACAAATGAAAATTATCGAGTAGTAAAAGCCGAGTTTCCATCATTCCAACCAGCTTGCCTAGCGGAGCAACCAGAAATTGTTTCCTTTCGAACCTCATTTATACCGATCTCGCCTTCCGCGTGAAGCCTCTTCGAACTCGTCCACACTGGCACCTCGTCTTCCTCATCCCCATCACTCTTCGAAAACTCCATAATGGAGTTCATGGCAAGCTGTTGGGTGCACACCTTAACCACAGTCCGTTTCGACCTCATAGTTTGTATAACTGAACCGTCTATAGGCTCCTCCAATAATTCAACACAAGCATCCACCCTAATGTCACTGGCTCAGTAACCAGAACACCATATGCAACAGTTTCATCCATATCAACCTCATTGATTGCGTTCAGAACACCACCCATACTCTGAATCACTTGATTCAACTCGTCTAGAGAGCTGTAGGAAGGCATGAAGCTTGACGCCACTTGATAATCGGCACCCGAAAGCAACAACCCAGCCTCGAACTACATTAGGTCAAAATCAAGGCTCACTTACTTACTAATCAGTGCTACAGGGATAGAACAAGGTAAAGATTAGTCAAACCAAACAATAAAAGGAAACACAAGTCAAGTGCAATTTAAAACAAATATCTTTAGATTAAAACAAAAAAACGACACCCCCACCCAAGACTTACCATGCAGGGCCACTTCGACGATGATGGATTCAAGCTCTATCAAGTCTCCCCTAATGAAATGGCATGCTTTCATCCATGCAGTCAGAGAGATTAGTGTCCAATCAGCCAAATGCGTTAAACACCACTGGATCAAGATAGAATGACCAGTGACTAGATAATGGCCAATCAACAAGTCCACATTTTTTTTGTCATTATCTAGAAGACACTTCAAATAGGCAACCAACTCCATCTCGCTACTCGTCAGCTCTCTCTTCATCAATCACAAGGACGAGTCTAAAGGATCCATGTTTACCTTAAAGGGAAACACGCTTCGCATCTGCGACACTCAGAAGAAGCGATGCCTCCACTCCAGCAGCTTATCAGACAGACCGATAATAATACTGAATTTAGAATGAGAAAAGCTCACATGCTGCAATCTTGAGCTTTTCCTGGGTTTGAAGTATTTTCAAAAGATGAGCCTTGTCGCCCTATAACCAGCCGCTGGGTTTGAAGCTCACGTCCTCCAACCGTTGGGATAAATTTGGCTAGAGCACAAATTTTACTTACAAATCACTTCCACAAAAATAGTAGCAACAACAACCGTATTCCAGCCTCCATGATCATTTAGTTCGGAGCCATAGGATCATTCGCACGAACCTCCTTCTCCATATGACCAATCTCGTATGGCACCCCGATCTGATATGTCACCAACAGTGCGGACAAATCCTTTCGAACAATGATGGAGTGAGCCTTCTCCAAACTTAGGCACCCTAGTTTCTTTAGTCTAGTTGACTGCTCATACCGAAGACAATCCGAGCCAGACTCCCTAAGACCGCGAGGCCACACCTTTTTTTGTATTCGCTCATACAAAATAAGGAAAGTCTCCCCACCACTCAACAGGTACGCGAAAACTTTTACAATCACCTATAGCATCCCAGGTTTGACACTGTCGGCAAGCCTAACAATCGATGAAGGCAATCACACGATAGGGACGCTTCGCACATGAGGTTTCTTTGGCATAGAAGTACCTTCACCAATCATTTTGTCACCAGAAACCATACACTTCTTCTAGTGAGTCTGACCAGTGTCAGTCATAGTGAAGTCACCAGGAGCAACATGAGTCAACTTTATTATGTCCCCCCGACTTGACTCACCATACATACTAAGGCCACAAGACAACATTGAATAAACCCTAGATAAAGAGCAATAGGCAAGAAAAACACCAGCAAAACTTCAAGTAAAAAAGGGACTGACCTCATCCAAGGCAAAAGCATGCTCTAGAAAAAGTGGAAGTTGACAACGAACCCACCAACCTTAAGGACTTTGCATGGGCTATAGAAGCGGTATGAGAAACATCCAAGGACCATCGCCGGGGTATGGAACGAAGTAAAAGTCTCTTTTACGGTGGAATAATAAGGAAAGATGAATTTAGAGGCAGTAAAATTTCAAAAGGAAAACTGAACGTATTTATAAGCCATAAGAATCGTAGGAGGTGCCTCGAAATTCACCACAAGACATGATTAGACACTTAGCATATTTGCACAACAATTTTGATCACACCTTATTAAATGGATGGCATGTGACATCATTAGGGCTTTTCTCTCTCCCTCTTTTAAAGAGAGAGACCTTTGCACTACTTTAGCTTATAGTTGTCTGCCATCCAATAGAATCACAACGTCTAAACAAAGCACCAACACTTCGCCTATGTGAGCATCTAACAGTAGCATCCGTATAGGCATCATGCATATCGATCCTCGAACACACAAACATGCGCAAACCCTTAAGCAATCGTAATCAATCACCTGATGAACGTCTAGTTGAAGTGCAATGACGAAGCGCGATATACCGAAACATCGAGCAACATCAAGATGAGAAGACGATGGAAACTTACATCAAATGGTTTGATGGACCACTTAGCGTCCTAAACCATTCGGGGGTGACTAATTAATAAGGAATATGGTCCAGGCAAGTAAGGCCCACCGAAACCTTAACCGTACAACATGGACTAATGCCCATCGACCCACTACATCACAAGCACGCTCTATAAAGAGACCCCCAACACCCAATGATCAGGTCAGCTATATTCTCTCTCTATTTTAATACTCTGACCATTTCTCTCTCTCTCTCTCTCTCTCTCTTTTAGATACTGACTTGACTGTCGAAGTGTTCCTAGGGACCGCTCCCAGCGCAGGGACGTAAAGGGCTTCAGAGATCATATGTTACCCCACATCTCCATTATTAGCTATTGTTACTATTAAAAATGGGCTTTTGTTTTAAGTGTGATATTAACTATTGATGACAAGTGGAGAAATTCTGATCAACTTCCGTCCCTGTGGGGGCGTCGTTGGGTTCGACGGGGGAAAGCTCCGATGCCAAAGTCAGTAAGGAAGAACAAGAGAGCAAACTGAATTGACAAAGGGTAAGTGAATGTGTACCTTGATAGCCTGAGATGTAGGCTATATATAGCTAGAAAGTTATAACTTACAGTAACTAGAAAGTCTCCATTAATGTTCCATTAATGGCGGTTACAAGTTACCTTTAAGCCGGCGGTTAGCTAATTGATAGCTCATTAATGGTCTTTATGGCCGGATCGGCCCAGCCGTTCTAATGGCGAATGAGTGTCCAAGGAGATTCGCCTCATAGGTTCTCTGGCGGGTCTCTTTTGATGGGACCTTGGAGATCCGCCAGTCGGATCTCTTTGGAGGATCAATACGCGGCGTTCTTTAGGTGAATATCCCTTTTGGTCCTCGAGATAATATCCCAATGTTATCAGAAGCCCCCCCAAAGTTCCCTTAAAGTCCTTTAGGGCTTTTGAGCTTCTGCGCACCGTCATGATTACGCATTAATGAGCACTCTGTTCGATGCCAATCGCACAGTGACACGTGTAATGGGTGCCCTGTTCGAGGAAAGAGAAGACGCCTTCTTCTTCCTTCTCTTTCTCTTTCTTCCCCATTTTGTCTCCATTTACCATTTCGTTGCTCGAAGCTTTTTTCTTGGAGTTTCAGAGTTCCCTCGAAGCTTTCGCTTATATGTAAGTTCATCTTTTCTCATTCTATTTTTCTGAATGTTTAGGAGTTCTTCGTCATCCTCTAGATCAACCTCTGAGCTTTTTAATTTGACCCCTCCTCCCGAAATTGTAGTTAGTTTTAGTTGGACCACTTCGTCATCGGAAAATTCATCTTCCTCCGAGGACACAGTTAGCTCCGATTTAGCTGAGTTGCGTAACTCGGCGAGTAATCGCTATCGAACTCGTTCCTCTAGGAGTCAAATTATTTCTACTTCGGCCACCGGTATTGCTCCGGCCGTAGATTTTAGGCGTTTTTCGGGGGCAATGGCCTCTTCTTCTGCCCAACCTAGAAAAAAGAATCCCCGAGCTGAGTCCACTTCATCTCGTATGAGCCCTGCGGATCTAGCGAGCCTGGCGGATCGCTTTCCGTGGATTAAAAATTATGAAACCCTACTGGCAGATGCCCATCAGCGACCAGCCTGTCCGCCACGCGGATATCTATCCATGTATAGTAGTCATGTAGAGAGGGGATTTCGTCTACCTCTCCCAAAGATGATGGCGGATATCCTTGCTTATTTTGAAATCACCGCATGTCAGTTGCACCCCAATGGCTGGTTAGACCTAGCTCTGGATTGCTACTTAGCTTCAAATATAGGTGTACTATGTTCACCACGCGTCTTCCGAACCTTTCATAAACCTTCTAAACGAAAGTCAGAGTCTTTTATTACCTTTGCCAAATTTGGAGTTTATTCGCCATTTAGCGGCAAGATGTCAAATGTCCACTCTTGGGACGACAGGTTCTTTTATGTGAAGATCGAGGAGAATGAGCCATTAGGCTTTCCATCATATTGGAATGCCAGACCTCTACACATGGCGGGTGACATGCGAATAATGACGGATAGCGATGAGGTTGTGGCGGATCTCATGAAGAAAGTTAAGGCGAATGCTTGGACATACGCCGATGCCTTAGACTTTATGATGAACGATATTCCCTTGATCCGTCGAGATGGAGACAAGTTCACCTATTCCAAGATTGCTCAATTTGATAAAGGTAACTTTAATTTTCTTTAAACCTTGATTATTTGATTGTTCTTCTTGGACAGGGGTGTATCTAAGGCCAATCACGCTCTTGTAGAGATGCGTAAGAAGATGAAGGAAGAGGAGGCCCGTAGGAAGGCACAGGCGATGGAGCCTTAAAAGAATGCAGGAAAACGTGTTGCGGATCCAGCAATCGATCCGCCACAGAAGAAGAAGAGATACACCGCTCCAGCTGGGCAAAAGTTGATGACCGATGCCCTGAGATCCGCCATCCCTTCGTCGGACAAGGAACATGTAAATTGCTCTACTTGTTTTTCCTTTCTACATCTTGATTTTTAGGTTCTGACCTGGAGATTACGGTGTAGATGGCGAGACCCGATTTGGGCAGTTATTGGGCCGCTAAATATGGAGATGAGGGATCCCTGGAGAATGAGTCGATAATCAATGATCTGGATGAAGCTCTTGGGCAATTAGGCAGAGTTCGAGAGAGTCAAACTCTAATCTCAGGAGCTGCCAACATCCAACTCGGGAAAAAGGAGCTTCTGTCCGTAAGTACTTTCTCAACCATACGTTTGATTTCTAGGCAATTTCTTTTGGGGATAAATATCAACTAAGCTTTTGTTTGTTTTCGTAGGCGTATACTCGCTTACGAGTTGCAGAGGTTGAGCTTCTTCAAGGGGTGGAGGATAAGGCCACCATAGAAAGATTGGAAAACGAAGTTACGGTTGTGAAGGCGAATGCCGAATCGGCTCTTGCTCTTAAAGATGCTGAATCCGCCCATAAGGATGCTGAGATCCGAAAGTTGAAAGAGAAGATTGAAGCGGATGCTAAGGAGCATGAAGAAGCCTTGGCGGATGCCGAATTTATGGCTGGAGAGCAAGCCTTCTTCTATGGTGAATGGCTTATGGCGTACTTCCAATTGGAATATCCGGAGATCGATTTTACGGATCCGGAATTTGCTGTTCCCGATCCGAATGTAGTTGTTAAATATCGCAAAACTCCAAATGTCAAGGACTACATTCGGGATCGTGTTCGGGAATGGATGAAGGGGCCTGTCGAAGAAAGCAAACCTACCACCAACGTCCAGCTAGTGGATCTCGAGGAAGTGCCTCCGAAATCTGGTGAAGAGCTGATAACCGATGGCACCCTTCTTCCTGGGTGTTAGACGAGGTGCCGCGGCCTAATCTCCCGGGCGGACCGGGGGGTGGACAACCTCATGGCGACGTAAGCGGTGATTGGCGCCGAAAGCAACCAATCGTGGAATCAAGCTGCTCGGCAGGACCGGAGCTCGGAGATATGGAAGAGTCGCCACCCACGAATGGGAAAATGAACACCGATCCCTTGTGGGAGACCGGTGTGGGTTCGGGAAACTTAGGTACGAGCCGAGAAGGCTAGCTCCTTTCCAGAGAAAGGCTACTAGACACCCCGACATCGCCCGGTTATGAACCACCGGCCTCCTACTCAGCGTGTTAGGCGATAACGGACTAATCGCATACTTCTTTAAGTTTAAAATTCATTTGAAACCCTTTTCTTTCTCTTTTTAGAAACCGTTTTGAGCATATGATATTGAAAAGCCACATCAGTAAAGAATCACCCATTTATGTTTATACATACACAGAGAGGGGGAAGAAAGAAGTGATTTATTTACAACCGTATTAAATATTATGTCGTGTGTTTATTCTACGCTAACTTATTTCCCAAAAACGAGTTCATTTACATGGTTCGCACCTTAATCGCCGTTGGAACGATTCAGGTGCGTTTTAAAACCCCGTTTGATGAAGTTTACCCGAATTGCCGTCGGAACGACTCGAGTATTTGAAAACGTTTGAGATAAAAAACCTTTTAATGAGAAAACATGGTTAAGCATACAAGTCAATTTTACTTTGTACAAATTCTTTAAGAAAATGGTTCAAAACTTTATTATTTGCAAAGAAAACGATTTTAATTACAATGTTCGCTTAATCCGTCGTTGGAACGGGCTAAGGTTTTAAAACATGACATTTTGAGAAGTGATTCGAAATGCTAACAAAATGACTCTATTTATCCAAATTAGGGAACTCTAAAAATTCATTAGTTTAAGGTGAAAATTCTCTTTTATTTTCCCCACTTATTTAATGGACTCTCTAACTATTATAATTACAATAATAAATCCATTTAAACCATTATTCACACTCAAATAAGGCCCATTTGCAACATGGACCCATGAATAAACCAAAAGAATAAAGAAAATAATTTAAACATATATATATACCTTTAAACCAAAAGAGGATATGAAAATAAAAGCTAATACAAAAGAAACTATACGTATATGAAAATAGTAGATATAGTATAGTTATACTTTAAAAATGTGAAAGTAGTAAATAAATCTTATAAATGAGAAAGAAAACATTTACCCAAAAATAATTTCATTCAATTAATAAAATAACCCAAATAACCCAAAACTACATATATACATATCCATTATAATTTTTAAACATCAAAAATAACATATACTAATATACATTAATTATTCCCCCTAAAATACCCAAGTAAATAATCTTCAAAAAAAAGGATCTAATATAACCCAAGTGAATAAAAAAGAAATACATATATATATATTTATACTTATATTACAAAATAGAATAAAAATGATATACAATCATTCCAAAATAAACATATATACTAAAGTTATAAAATAATTTGAAAAACATGTATTACATAACTATGTATATATATACTAAGGATTAAAAGTCTAAAAGTTAAGAAAAGGGGACCGAAATGGCATTTTTTTACATTTTGGAAGATTTACCGACGGAAAATCCGTCGGTAAACAGCCTTTAGTGACAGAATTGGCAAATTACAACAGCGCTCCCATATTTTCCAGATTTGTTCAAAAGCTTTAAATTAAATCTAATTCAATCGTTTTGGACTTCCGAACTACCAAAGATGGATCATAGTCGAAAACGGAAGTTCCTACAACGATGTTTTTATTTTAAAACGTTATTTGGAAACCTCTTTTAAATTAAAAAACTTATAATTACAACGTTTTCGATACCCGAACTACCTTTTTATCGGATCACAGTTCGTATTGGGATATCCAAAACGAGGTTTTTTTATTTTAAAACAAAACCGAATTTTATTTAACATGAAACGAAAATTAAATAAATACGCTAACTAAATAAAACGTGACAAAATAAATAAATAACTAAAGGAATAAAAACTATAGCATAAAAATAAATAGAAGGAGAGAAATAAATTAAATAAAATAAAGAGTCTAGTCCTCGGATAATACCTTTGATTCGGTATCTGACAGTCGAAGCCGATTGATTCCACGAACCGCGAGCTCCCGATTTTAATAAAAATTGAACTTAGGAAATTCGGAATTTTTGAGAAAAAAAATATTTTTCTCAAAAAAATCCACTCTCTCTCTAAAAATGTTTAGAGTGAGAAAGTTTTTCCATCCTCAAAAAAGCCTATCCCTTCACCTTGGGATCCGTGCCTTTTATAGGCCCACGGATCCCGGAACAATGGGCGACGCTGAAAAAAAATTTGGGCGTCGCCCATTGTGGTTGGGCGAGCGCCCAACGCGAGGTTGGGCGCCCGCGCCCAATCCTCGTCGGGCGTTCGCCCGACGCGTTGGGCGTTCGCCCGACGTGATTGGGCGCCCGCCCGACGACCCTCGGGGCGTGCCCTGCGCCGTCGGACGCGTGCACTCCGTGGCCACCGAGCGCGCGTTCTGCGCTGCCAGACGCTCGCACGTCGCGACCGCCGAACGCGCGCCCCGTGCTGCCAGGCACGTGCGCCCAACGGCCCACGAGGGCGCGCACCGCCAGCGGTCCCAGGCATCGCTCGGACGTCGAGAGCGTGCCACTCGCAGTGCGTCCGACGGACGCCGCGCGCACGTCGCGAGTCGTCGAGCGGGCGTTCGACCATCGTCGTCCGCGTGCGGGATGCCGTTGCGCGCTCGCGCCGTGCCGTTAATTTTCCTCCGCTTATTATTCTTTATATATTTTTCAAAACTTCCGGAATCAATCGCTTCGACCGTCTCGTTTCAGGTTTTCGTCACTGGTCCTCCGACTCGGTGTCTACACTGGGGAAACACCTTCCATGGAAAAGGAAGTTCCCTTAGTGGACGTATCCGGGGCTGTCGAGAAGGAAGCTTCTCAAGCAGGTGCTTCTGGCGAGAAGAATGATGCTCCTGTGATCACTTGATGTCTTATTTTGTTTGTAAAACTTTTTAAGTACAATTTGTTTAATCCTTATGGTAGCTGTTTATTTTACCTTTACGTTTGCGTAAGTAAATATATAAGCGTCTAGGATTTATTTTGGAGTAGGTGGCCAGCCATACTCCATTGTGCGAACCTTTGTGAAGGTTTGAAGCTGTTTTATTCCCTTAGAGGAAGTAAAGCTGCCTTCAGGGATCATCTTGCGACCTATCTTTGAGGTGAAGTGATTCGCCTAGAGGACTTTGTGGATCCTTCTTTGGGAAGGGAATAAGAGAGTGTAAAGACCTTGCGTCCAAGGATCGTTTTAACTCTATCTCGAATGGGGATCCTCTAGAGATGGATCCGCCCATGAGATTTGTTCTCCTATCTTTGAGGAGAAAAAGTAGCTATGAGATAGCAATACTTTTTTAATATGGAGAGCGTTGGATGATGCCCCCCTTCTTTTTAAGACTGGAATATTGATATTGCTGCAATAAAATCTTTAAAAAGAACATAGATAATAGAACAATTGATGTTTATTGATAGGAGAAATGCTTTATTACAGCAATCAGGTCTTATATGTGAGCCTCGTTAAAACCTTTAATAAGAAAAACCACATGGGAAAAAAGCTTACTAAAGGAAAAAGAGTACTCAAGACCGTATGTACACTTTATTTTCTGACAAAATATTTGCGGAGATTTTGGAGGTTCCACGTGCGTGGCAATGTATTCCCCTCCATGTCTTGAATCTTAAATGTGGCGAACCCAATCTTGTCCACTATTTGATATGGACCCGTCCAGGTGAGCCCTAGCTTGCCCTTCCCTTCTCGAGACTGGATTTTGTCATCTTTGCGGAGCACGAGGTCTCCCACATTCAGGTCTACAAGTTTGGCATTTTTGTCATGGTAAGTGGCGATCCGCTGCTTGTATGCGCCATACGTATATAAGCCTTGTCTCTTCGATCTTCCACTTGATCAAGACTCTCTGTTAATCTGTGGCTGTTGTCCTCCTCGTAATAGAATGCAACTCTATCACTTGGGACCAGTATTTCAACTGGGATTACAGCTTCTACACCATGAGAGAGGGCGAATGGTGTTTCTCCTGTGGCCATTCTAGGAGTGGTGCGATACGCCCATAAGACGCTCGTCAACTGATCCGCCCACTTCTTATCATGCTCTCCCAATCTTTTCTTTATTCCTTTTACGATCGTCCATTTCGTAACTTCAGTCATACCGTTGGATTGAGGATAATAAACGGAGGCGAATCTGTTCAAAATGCCCACTTTCTCACAGAAATTTTTGAACTCATCACAGTTGAAATGTGTTCCATTATCAGTGATGATGGTGTGGGGTACGCCATATCTTCCCACGATATTGTCTTTAATAAATTCCACCATTCGTTCAGCAGTGATGGAGGAGACAGCTTCGGCTTCTACCCACTTGGTGAAGTGATCTACTGCCACTACCACATATTTCCTCTATCTACGAGTAGGAGGAAATGGTCCAACGATGTCAATTCCCCAAATGGAAAAGGGTCGCCCTTCAATGATGGGCCTCTAGAGATGTTTGGCAGTGTGTGATTCATTTGAATGAATCTGACAACTATGGCAAGATTCCACCAATTTTTGTGCATCAAGCTCGGCAGTGGGCCAATAAAATCCTGCTAACCTGGATTTCTTCAAGATGGAGGCGGATGCCTCATGGGCCCCATATGATCCCCCATGCAGCTCCTTGAGGACTTGTTGTCCCTCTTTTGGCAGAATACATTTTAACCAAGGATGGCTAAATGACTTTCTATAGAGGCAATCGTTGATTATGGAGAAATAGGCCGCTTTCCTGACGATCCACCGAGCCTCCTCCTTATCGATAGATAGAGCTCCATCTAACAAATACTGGCGAATGGCTGTCCGCCAATCATCCTTTACTATTGTGAGTAGGGATACTTCTTCGGAGGCGAAGGCCGGAGCAGCTTTAACCTCGAAGGGACATTGCAGATCTGTCCAGCTCTCTTCACTGGAAGCCATTTTTGCTAGGTGATCTGCTTTGGTGTTTGATCCTCGGGGCACATGGATCAATTCCCATTTAGTTTCTTTAGCTTCGAGGTGATCCAGCAATTTTTTGACCTCGGCTACGTATTTGGCCAAAACATCATCCTTTACCTCGTAATTTTTGATCACTTGATTGACCATCAACTTGGAGTCACTATAGATCACGATCCGCTCGGGAGTGATTTCTTTAAGCAGGCGCAACCCTAATATTAGAGCCTCATATTCAGCGGCATTATTGGTGGCATGGAAATCCAACTTTGCTGCGTACCGTAATTTTATGTACTGGGGGCCCTTGATCACGATACCTATACCAGCTCCATCTGCAGAGGAAGCTCCATCCGTGTACATCATCCACTCCTCTACTTGAGATTTAGGGAGATTCACCCCTTCTTCTGTGAATTCATTCACAAAGTCTGCCAAGACCTGACTCTTCAAGGCGGTCCTGCTCTCATATCGCACATCAAACTCTCCGAGGCGAATTGCCCATTCCATCAATCTCCCTGAAGTGTCCGGATTTTACAATACCTTTCTCATGGGTATATTCGTGCGAACTATGACAGTGTGGGCCTGGAAGTATGGCCTAAGGCGGATTGCCGTGGTGACAACGGCCAGAGCCATTTTATCAAGTTTAGAATACCTGGTTTCAGCATCCTTCAATACTTTGCTCACGTAATAGATTGGATACTGCTGGCCATCCTCTTCTCTTATCATGATTGTGCACACAACTTTATCTGTAACCGAGACATACATGTAGAGATTCTCACCTTTTAGGGGTCGGCTCACCATGGGCGGTTCTGTGAGAAACCGTTTGATCCCCTCGAAAGCCTTTTCACAATCCTCATTCCACTCGAATGCCTTTTGCTTCTTGATGACCTCATAAAAGGGCTGACACCTACGAGCTGAACAGGAGATAAACCTGCCCAAGGCCATGATCCGCCCGTTGAGGCGTTGCACTTCCCTGATGTTCCGTGGTGCTTGCATTTCCAGAACAGCCTTAACCTTGTAGGGATTTGGGCTCACTCCTTTTTCACTAATCATGAATCCCAAGAACTTTCCATATGTCGCACCAAAGGTACATTTTTCCGGATTCAACTTAATATTGTGGCGTCGGAGTACGACCAGTACCTCCCTTACATCATCTGCATGCTTCTCCACAGTGGTGCTTTTGATGATCATGTCATCTACATAGACAGAGTAGTTATCACCTTTGCTTTCTGCGAATATTTTGTTCATCATCTGCTGATAGGTGTCACCTGCGTTCTTAAGCCCAAAGGGCATGACTTTGAAGCAATAAGTGGCTTGGTGAGTCACGAACGAGGTCTTGATTCTATCTGAAGGCTCCATGGGGATTTGATGATAACTCGACTTTACGTCTGTAAAGGAGTACATAACATGTCCAGCGGTTCTATCTACGAGTATGTCAATACACGGCAAAGGATAGTTGTCTTTGGGACAAGCTTTGTTGAGATCCGTAAAGTCAATGCACATGCGGTAGGATCCGCCTGCCTTCTTCACCAAAACGACATTCGCCAACCATTTCGTATAAAGCACCTCTTCAATGGCGTCCGCCCGTTGGAGCTTGGTGATCTCTTCCTCTATCACCTTCTGCCTTTCAAGGCCATGGTTTCTCTGTTTCTGAGCTACAGGAACTGCATCTTTGTCGATGTTAAGTTTGTGAGTGATCACGTCTGGACTGATCCCTGGGAGGATCTTATCCTTCCATGCAAAGACGTCTTCTGCTTCATGGAGAACCTTGGTGATTGCTTCCTTAACTTCACTTTGGAGCCCTTTAGCCATTCGCACCTGCTTTTCATCCACCATGAGGTACATTTCTGTCTCGCCCAAGGCCATTGTGACGAGTTCCTCCTCATCTTCGTCCTTAGATTGGGGGCGAATCATTAGTGATGCCGAATACGTCTCCTGAGCCACCTTTTGGCTCCCTCTGATCATTACACCTCCCTTGGCCGTGGGGATGTAAAGAGTTAAGTGGCGTATGGAGATAAGGGCTGCTGCTTCGGAGATAAAGGGTCGTCCGAGGATAATATTGTAGGCTAACTGACCATCCAAGATAGAAAATTCCAAATCGCCCTTCCAGACCTGATCCTCATCTACTAACTCACAATCCAATGTTACCTGGCCTTTTGTCTGGATGGTATGTCCTGTCACTCCCAGGATATCCACTACGGTTGGTTCTACTTGGATTGGATCAACCATGAGTTTGGCGAAAGCACCTCTTGTGATGACATTGCACGAGCTCCCTGTATCTATCATCACTCTTTTCATCTCCCAGCCTTCCACAATCATAGTAATGACCAAGGCATCTGCATGAGGAGAGATCTCTGGACCTACGTCTGCAAAGGGGTGATTCAACGATGCCCTGTCAAGAGCGGTGGTTTTTGCCTTTTTCAGTATTGGTTAGTACCCAGGTCCGCCTGCTATGACGTTGATGGTACCCTTTCCTTTCTTCTTTGGGTCTTCTCTGGATCTATCACCATCTCCCTTCTTGCCATCATTTTGGATGAACCGATCCAATTTGCCTCTGTCAATGAGACGCTCTATTTCCCGAGCTAACTCCTAGCATGCATCTGTGTCATGGCCATTTTTCCTGTGATATTTACAATAATTTTTAGGATTTTTACCAGTATTGGTGTACTCCCCCCCTTTTGGTTCGGGGTATGAAATGCTCCGTTTGTGTTGACTGTTCTCGATCCACATAAGCACTTCACTTTTAGAAGCATTGAGAGGTGTGAAGGAGGTGACAAATGCCGATTTGTTCTTAGAACCCCTTCGCCGGCTTCTAGAGGAGGAATCCTGGTGCTTGTCCTTTTCTCTATCCCGATGGCGAGATTCGCTTTTGTCTCTTCTAGGCGGAGATGGTGATTCACGGTGAATGTCATCTACCTCCATAAAGTCTTTGCAGCGCTCTATCAGTTCTGCCATGCTGGTGGGCTTCTTTCGAATTAGATCCTCCTGTAAACTCTTACAAGTGGTGTTCTTTACCAGAGATTCTACTGCCATGGAGATATCCACATCAACAATTTGTATACACAATTTGTTGAAAGAGTTTACATACTCTCGAAGGGATTCGATCGCCTTCTGCTTTAATTCAAAAAGCTTCCTTGACTTGACCACTGGAGGGATACAGCCGACGAATTTAGCACAAAATTCTCTGCTTAGTTGGTCCCAAGTGTCTATCGAGCCAGGAGGTAGAGATTGGAACCAGCCATAAGCGGGACCTCCTAACGTGGTGACAAACATTTTGCAAAGCACGGGTTCAGTTGCACGGTTGAGGCGAAGCAGTATTCGGTATTTTCTGACATGGGCCTCTGGATTGTCTGCACCCGTGTATATAGCGAGATTAGGTATTTTAAAATGCCTATCCGTTTCCTCTGCTTCGATCCAAGCCATGAAGGGCGAATCTCTATTGACGAACGGGTTATGCCTGGCATTCTCCTCATTCATGCGGAGCACCGCAGCTCGAACTCTGTCGTCAAAATTCTCCGGACCCACCCTTGGACGGCCCCTCCGTGGAGATATGCTTGGAGAAGATGATGAGCTGGATCCCGAAGACGGATCCGAGGGTGATCGTCCGCCTCCACTTCCATGTCTGCCTCCGTTTCCACGCCCGCCTCCTCCTCCACCTCCACCTCCACCTCCTCCGCCCAGGGGAGCCTGACCGC
Source organism: Euphorbia lathyris (assembly GCF_963576675.1). Lineage (NCBI taxonomy): Eukaryota > Viridiplantae > Streptophyta > Magnoliopsida > Malpighiales > Euphorbiaceae > Euphorbia > Euphorbia lathyris. Next base: position 28,699,843 of record NC_088916.1, on the reverse strand, counting down.
TACCCCCTCCAGAGCCTCCTGAAGGAATATGCCCATCATTCCCTTGGTGTGGTGGTCCACTTGAATGTGGTGTCTCTACTGGCCTTTTGCTCCGTCTACGTCTAGTAGATGGGGGTGACCTGCCTTTGCGGGAGGATCTCGGTCTTCGGGGCAAAGGTGATTCAGACCGCCTACTTTTCTCTTTTCTACGCTTTTTGTGTTTTCGCCCTTCCGATCCACACAAGGAGAGATTCGACCGTGGTCGCCTTGGGATATCTGATCCGCCTAGATTGATCCTATGGTTTGCAGATCCGCCAGGAAGAGTTTGATTGTTCCTTTGACTTCCTCCTGCACCAGCAGGGAATAACTCTCGATTGATCGGTCGTTCTCCCAACGCCGTCGTGGTAGTTACCATGGATTCCGTATTGTTGGCTTGGAGAAATGAAGAATTATGGGCGTTTGGTCCTAGAGTCATTTGGGGCCAAGAAGATATCGTATATGTAGGCGCCAAGCTCCAAAACGGAGGAATGGTCATGAATGACCGTAGGCGATCACCTGTTTCCGGGCCAAACTTCTCCCCTATTGCTTCTGCACACATGTTGATGAATGCATCCGGGGGCATACTACTTTCAGCTTGTGTTGTGGGAGCATTTGAATCAGCGCGCCCAACACTAGTTACTGGTTGACTCGATGGTGTTATTGATGGTGTTTCAACCCCTGAGGAGGGGTTCTGCTCTCCATTTGTCATGTTCTTTCTAACGTGAATGGAAACCCTTTATTTGATTAAGGACTCCACCTTCACCGCACCAATTGATGACAAGCGGAGAAATTCTGATCAACTTCCGTCCCTGTGGGGGCATCGTTGGGTTCGACCGGGGAAAGCTCCGATGCCAAAGTCAGTAAGGAAGAACAAGAGAGCAAACTGAATTGACAAAGGGTAAGTGAATGTGTACCTTGATAGCCTGAGATGTAGGCTATATATAGCTAGAAAGTTATAACTTACAGTAACTAGAAAGTCTCCATTAACGTTCCATTAATGGCGGTTACAAGTTACCTTTAAGCCGACGGTTAGCTAATTGATAGCTCATTAATGGTCTTTATGGCCGGATCGGCCCAGCCGTTCTAATGGAGAATGAGTGTCTAAGGAGATTCGCCTCATAGGTTCTCTGGCGGGTCTCTTTTGATGGGACCTTGGAGATCCGCCAGTCGGATCTCTTTGGAGGATCAATACGCGACGTTCTTTAGGTGAATATCCCTTTTGGTCATCGGGATAATATCCCAATGTTATCAACTATGTTTTTCTTCGTGGTGAGCTTAATGAAGAAGTATATATGCAACCACTTCCATATATGTTTTTTCCATAACCTACTTTAGTATGTAATTGTATAGTTTAAAATAGACTAGTAAGCAACAGTTTGCTACATTGCGTGTTTTTATTTTTAAAAAATGGATATAAATAATGTGATAGTGATCATTCTCTCTTTACTAAAACTAATAGACTTTTTAATAACTATTTTTTAGTTTATGTGGATGACATTATTATGACAGAGAATGATATTGTTGAAATTAATCACATTAGGAGTATTTTGGATGATGAATTTAAAATTTAAAATTTAGATTCTTTAAGGTTTTTTAGGTCTTGAAATTGCTCGTTTGAGTGTAGGGATAAGTTTAACACAAAGAAAATATGTACTGGACCTCCTAAAGGATGCATGATTGTTAGTTGCAAAGCCTGTTAAAAGTCCAATGGATGCTACTATCTAAGGACCAATTGACTATTTTAGCACACCCAACTATGTATAGAAGGTTGATAGAAAGATTGATTTACTATTATCTTTTTAATTACACATTCCTCTTTTATTTATTTTTTGACAACCTATGTGCTATTTATCTTATTAGTAATAATATGAACTGCAGATGCAAATGCAGATGAAAATGCAATTCAAATACCCAAAATGACAGGTCATTGATCCACACCATTCTATAATCACCAATCACAGCAAACTTTCCTATCTCACCGTACAAACAATTACACAAGCAATATATCAGCCATTAGATCATCAAGGGGCACACAGATCTTTTCTTGTAACTGATTGATGTCACGCTCTTTTCCTTTTCTGTAACTGCATTTACTACTTTCTAGTTTTCTCTTTCTTAGCTCAGCAATCTTATCTTTTCCTATTTAAGTTTGTACTTGCTGCATTGTTTAAAATCAATGAGAAAGTTTTCATATCATTCAAATCATTATTAGTTTATTATGGTATCAGAGCAGAATTCCCTGCTCATACTCTGATCCCTTTTTTTCTCTTCTGCAAACTTTTCATAAATGGCAGTACGCACAGATACTACAGCCAGTCCTTATTTTCTTGCAGCCAATGAAACTCCCTCATTGTCTTTAGTAACTCATATCCTCACTGGCCCCAATTACCATCAGTGGTCAAGATCTATTAAAGTAGCCTTGATTTCCAAAAACAAATATTCTTTTGTTGATGGAACCATTACTGTGCCAGAATCAACAGATGCATTATATGCAACCTGGCAAAGGTGCAATACGATGGTCATATATTGGATACTACATGCTATTTCAGAATCTATTGCTCAAAGCATAATTTGGCTTGATAAGGCTTCAGACATCTGGACCGATCTTCATGATCGTTTTTCTCAAGGAGATTCTCTGCGAATTTCAGATCTGAGAAGGGAAATTCAAAATTTCAGGCAAGGAGATTCAAATTTCACTGAATATTATACTAAGTTGAAGATCTTACATGATGAATTAGCAAATCTGCGACCATTACCCAAATGCACTTGCAATCCGGTTTGTAGCTGCGCTGCTGTTAGAACATTCAGAACTCATCAGGAGGCAGATCAGGTAATTACCTTCCTTCAAGGTCTCAATGAAAACTATTCTACTGTCTGTTCGAAGATCTTGTTAATAGAGCCACTGCCATCACTCAATCGAGTTTTTGCTTTATCTGTGCAACATGAGAGACAACTCAATCAAATCATCAAACCTATTGCTAATTCAGATGGAAACACTCCCTTTTGCTGGTTTTGTTCACAATCAAAACAGATTTCAAAATACCAAATCCAAGCCAAACAACAATTCCAAGAAATTCTACAATAACAAAATCCCTCCATATGCACCCATTGCAATGGTTCAGGACATACTGAGGAGACCTGTTTTAAAAAACATGGTTATCCACCCTCATATGGAAACAAATTCAAAAATCACCATCCTAAAGCTAACTCTGCTTCTCAACAACCCAATCATGACCAGAATGAGTCTGAATCTGATGAGGAAGTTACCAGAACGGGTTATTCTACGCAAAATTCACCAGACCAGTTTGTGTTAACCAAAGGTTAGTATCAACAACTAATGGCAATGTTGCCTTCATCATCTGCAACCAAGGCAACAAATGGCAATAGCAGCGTGAATGCTAGCAGCAAAGTTGATTATTCTAGTATTACTCTAAGTTCCTCTATAAATACATCAGCTAAAGAAGCATGGATAATAGATACAGGTGCTAATGATCATATTATATGTGATAAGAGGTTCTTTAGTTCATATTCATCCATATCAAACTGTAGTGTGAGGTTGCCAAATGGAGATTCTGTGGTCGTATCTTACATTGGGACTGTTGTTCTCAGTTCTAAGTTTGTTTTACATAATGTTCTGTTTATTCCAACCTTTGAATACAACTTAATATCGACCAGTAAGCTCACAAAATCAGCAAAACTGTGTGTAATTGTGACTGAAAAAAGTTGTGTGATACAGGATCTTATAAGGTGGGAGAAGATTAGCTTAGCTGAAGAGAAAGATGGCTTGTATCAACTGATTCACCCTATCCCACAGTTTTCTACAATTTCAAAAACACACACCCTATCAGTCACGGTTAACACCAACATCTGGCATAGCAGACTTGGTCACCCATCACAATCAAGAATGCAGAAAATGCACAAGTTATTTCCATTTTGTAATCCATCTCACGTTTTGCCTTGTGATATTTGTCAAAGAGCAAAACAGAGAAAACTACCTTATAGTTTAAGTTCAAATGTTGCTGTAAACTGTTTTGATTTAATACATACAGACATTTGGGGGCCTGTTAAAGATTCGTTCTCAGATCATCATTACTTTCTTACTATAGTTGATGACTATAGTCGTTTTACATGGATATCATTAATGAAGAATAAATCTGAAGCTAGATCATTACTGCAACAATTTTGTGCCTATGTGAATACGCAGTTCTCAAGGAAAGTGAAGGTGATCAGATCAGATAATGGCCCTGAATTTGCAATGGTAGACTACTATGCATCACATGGGATGGTGCATCAAACATCTTGTCCTGAAACCCCTCAACAGAATGGAAGGGTGGAGCGTAAACATCAGGATATCCTCAATACAGCACGGGCTCTTTTATTACGAAGCTCAATGCCTAAGGAATTTTGGCCAGAGGCTATTAATCATGCTGTTTATTTGATTAATCGTTTACCATCCACTGTTTTACAGGGCAAAACACCATATCAACTGTTACACAATAGCAAACCATATTTGCTTGATCTAAAGGTCTTTGGGTGCTTAGCATATGCTTCTACTTTGGATAGGGGAAAGACAAAATTCACCGATATAGCAGTGAGATGTGCTTTCATGGGCTTCAGCAATGGAGTGAAAGGTTTTAAGCTTCTTAACCAAGTCACTGATTCAATTTTTCTATCACGAAACGTCAAGTTTTTTGAGGATTGCTTCCCCTTCAGTTCCCAACAATCACAATCTCCACTTACCTCCTGTAGTGAGCAGGAATTAGACAATCAACATGCCATTTTACCTGATGATGATCCCATTAATCATTCATCAGAACCTAAATCACCCATTTCCATACCTCATCCTAATATTGATCATTTGATAGATGATGAGGATATTCCTTCACCTATCCCAGATCATACCAATCCAACCATACCCTTACGAAAATCCACCAAACCCAAAAACCCACCTACCTACCTCAAAGGTTACCATACCGCCCTTTCACACAACACTATCTTACCTACTCATCCTACACCACATTCATTATCCACATATTTATCCTACAATAACTTATCCCCAACTAAAAATATTTTTTCGATCAACATCACTTGCCATAAAGAGCCAAATAATTATACAGAAGCATCACAAAGTCCACAATGGCAACATGCAATGAAAGCTGAACTAATGGCATTAGATATCAATCAAACATGGGAGATAGTTGATTTACCTGCAGGAAAACGCCCAATTGGCTGTAGATGGGTCTACAGGATCAAATATAAATCGGATGGTAGTATTGATAAATTCAAGGCTCGTTTGGTCGCCAAAGGATTTACGCAGCAAGAGGGAATTGATTTTACAGCCACGTTTGCCCCAGTAGCGAAGTTCACCACCATCCGCACTTTATTGACAATTGCAGCTTGTAAACAATGGCACATTGAACAACATAACATCAATAACGCCTACCTTCACGGGGATCTTGATGAGGAGGTCTACATGACTCTTCCCCCAGGCATCGAATCTTTATTTCCTAATCAAGTGTGCAGGCTGAGGAGATCATTATACGGGTTAAGACAGGCTGGTTGACAATGGAACCTTAAGTTAAGTCAGGCAATCAAGGTAGTGGGTTTCACTCAATCTTCATCAGACCCTTCATTGTTTACTAAAACTCAAGGTGATCATTATCTTGCTTTGCTTATCTATGTTGACGATGTAATTGTGGCAGGCACTCATACAGAAGATATCAAGCAAATCAAAGCCTATTTACATCATACTTTCACAATCAAAGACTTGGGTCCCTTACATTATTTCTTGGGATTTGAATTCACTAGAACCAACAGAGTTATTCACATGTGTCAACGAAAGTACACTCTAGAATTAATTGAAGATAGTGGCATCCTTCATTGTAAACCTGCTCCAACACCGGCTATTCCCAACTTCAAACCTTCTGATAAAGCCACACCATTAGAGGACATCACTAAATACAGACGGCTTATTGGACGCATGTTGTACATCACTCATACCAGACATGAGCTATCTTACATTGTAAACAATCTATCTCAGCACTTGTGCAATCCAACATCTGATGATATGTCTCGGGCATATCGTGTTCTTCGTTATTTAAAGGGTGCACCAGGATTAGGAATTTACTTCCCCTCTTCAAACAAACTTCAACTTCAGGCATTCTCTGATTCCGATTGGGCATCATGTCCAGAGACAAGAAAATCTGTTACTGGCTATGCTATTTTTTTAGGGGATGCTCTCATTTCATGGCGATCTAAGAAACAGAACACAGTCTCCAGATCATCCTCTGAAGCAGAATATCGTGCAATGGCCTCCACATCTTGTGAGCTTCACTGGCTCCTTAATCTGGTTCACGATATGGGTATTCCACACCCTCCTTCTGCATTGCTTTTTTGTGATAATACATCTGCTCAGCATATTGCTCAAAATCCTGTCTTTCACGAGCGAACCAAGCATATTGAAATCGATTGCCATGTTATTCGTGAGCGTGTGCAATCTAGATTCATTCGCCTCATGCCCATTCCTCATGCCCTTCAATTAGCTGATCTATTTACAAAAGCTCAACACCATTCTCAGTTACAATTTCTCCTTTCCAAACTCGGTCTATTCAATCCTTTCCATGCCTAGTTTGAGGGGGGGGGGGGGGGGGGGGGGGGTAATATGAACCGCAGATGCAAATGAAATTCAAATATCCAAAATGACAGGTCATTAATCCACACCATTTTATAATCACCAATCACAGCAAACTTTCCTATCTCACCGTACAAACAATTACAGAAGCAATATATCAACCATTAGATCATCAAGGGGGCACACAGATCTTTTCTTGTAACTGATTGATGTCACGCTCTTTTCCTTTTCTGTAACTGTATTTACAACTTTCTAGTTTTCTCTTTCTTAGCTCAACAATCTTATCTTTTTCTATTTTAAGTTTGTACTTGGTGCATTGTTTAAAATCAATGAGAAAGTTTTCATCTCATTCAAATCATTATTAGTTTATTAAGTAACTCAACTTTTTATAAGAGCAATTACATTGAAATTAACCTATCACTTTGTTAGAGAAAATTTGACAACTAAGTTTTATTCATCCATTATCTGTTTGTACTTCAAATCAGCTCGCTCATGCCTTCACAAAACATTACCACCAAAGTTATTTCAACTAAATATTAACAAGTTTGGAGTACTAACAATATGCATTCGAGCTTGAGAGGGGTGGTAATAAATATAATTGAACGGCATTTTGATTATTTATCTATCTTGAATGTAAAGGGTAGAATAGTAATGTTGAATGCAAAGGGTAGAATAGGGTTTACAATGAAGAAAATGTGAATTGATTAGGAAGTTCATTGAGGTCATATAAATGAAATAAAATAATAGAGGTGAAGTTGGAAATGGAAGCAATAGATGGTTCTGGAAATGTCAAAGAATAGAATAGGGATGGGATGGGTAACTGACAGATAAGAACAATTCAATAACGACGTAAAGCTTGTTTATCAGCTAATTGTCGGTACCGCACCTTTCAATATAAACTAAACCATTCCTCACTTGCCAAATACCATTTCCCTAACTTATTAATATTATTTAATTTTTATAAACCTGATTACCAAGGACGTGCTCTTTTCTGCGTCGTACACGTAGCAACCATACAAATCATGTGGACTATATGGTGGGCCCATAGATTAGGATCTTTGTTTTCAATTCATTTTTTTAAACATAGGACGGTGGGAAGATAATTACATGTTTTATTGCTTTTGTCTCATTTGTATTAATAAATAAAACAGAATTCTAAAGTTCTTTAAAAATATATGTGTGTAGTTTTGTATATTTGTAACTAACTATGTTTTTTTTTTTATTATGGAACATATATTATTCTTAGAGGAAAAAACAATTTAATTGCTATATATGTAAACGTTAACAATCTAATGTGTTCTTATTTTGTTTATAGAAGTTATCATTTTTTTTTTTGAAATAGTATTTTATATCATTAAATCAACATATATACCAACCATTTACATTGATAAAATTAATGTTTCACATTAGTAAAATCTAACGTCATTTATTTAATTTCTTATTTTAGTGATCACATATTCTCTATACAATAAAACATAAGATTTGTTTTTTTTAATTTATTAATCACTTTTTAAAATTGAAACAAGAAATAGAGGAAGTAAAACACTCCAATCTCTATAATCTGACATAGAATTAGTCGTCTTTATTAAAATACGAGCAACTAGATTTACAAATCTCTTGATAAACTGAATACATCAGTTATAAATTTTTCTTATAAGAGATTTATAATTAGAAATAATAAGGTTTAATGTTGACTGTATTAAAATTAACTAGGTATTTCACATTTAAGAAAAGAATAGTATAAAATAGTTTAATAAAAATAGCATTGTATTTAAAATATTTTAATAACTTTTTAAATTCATATATAAAAACATTAAACAATTCTTTCTCTTTTTTTATAAAAATTAGAAATCTAATATATTTTTATATATACAAATATGTAAAACTATATAACTTGTATTATAAAAGAAACAACAACAACCAGCGGCACAATATAAAGATTTTTAGGGCCTTAAGCCCAATTAGAAAAGCAAATCGTTAATAAGGCTCTGAGTTGCTATTTGTTAAGGGTTTTCAAAAAATAATATGAAAGTTTTGAGATCCTAATAATAATAATAATAATAAGGAGAAATTTTATAAAAAAAAAAAAAAAAAAGGAGAAATCGACAAAAATGTTATAATTAGAAGTTACATTAACTTCCCTAATTTTAGACAATTTTTTTTCTTTCTAAATTGAGTTTTTTTTATAGTGTCTTGGTTGTACCGTTTTCTTCCTTTTGAAATTCTTTTCCGTTTCTTTTGGGTGGTTATTATTTTCTGTAAACAAAGATCTGTGGAATGTTAATGAATCCCGACTCTAATACCATATAAACAAATACCTAACTCATCCTAAATGATTACCTCAAAAAGAGATGAGTACTTCATATATTCATATCTTTAAAGAGTCATATAACTTCTCAATTTAATAATGTTGGAAAGTTTAACATTTTTAATATTTAGTATTCAAACTTTTAATTGACTATTAATTTCTCCAGATTTCTTTCAATTTGATTTATATTTCGTTTATGGTTTCTTTATTTCCTAAGTAATAATTTTCTTTCTCTCAACTATTTGCCGCACATGACATGAAAGTACTTATTTATAAACACTTTGTTGTTTTTTGTCATTTGGTTATTATTATTTAGACAACCATTTAATAAAAAAAGTTGATTTTAATTTCTTTTTAATAATGATGAAGCATCTTCTCGTCTTGAGGAATCTGAAGTGAAAACTTTAGTTAATATAATAGATGATGTTGAATATATATATAAATGGCAAGTGTAGTGGTTCTATGAAAAAACGAAAGAAAAATTGTATGTAGTTGTAATTCTATTATGAAATGAAAATGAGTTGAATTTCCTTATAAACGATTTTTTGATATTTTATGAAGGTTGGGGATTTTTTTTTTTTTTTTTGTTGAGGAGGAATATATTGCTTTTGATTTTATGTTTAGGATATTTTTGGTGTATATGTATTTTAGGAATGGTAGGGTTGTTTTTTGTTATGGTGTTTAGGTGAAATCTCTAAGCCTTTTCAACCAAATTATGCAATTTAGAAGCCCAATTGTACTAGCTTGCTTGGGCCTCGGCCCGTCATCCCTGAGTCACGTGATCATTGCATGTGCCATCTTCGTCTTTCTTTCCTTCCTATTTTTCAACGTTCAAATCAGAGAGCAGCAAACATGAAAGTGGATCAAAAAAGAACCCGCTGATTCCAGAATACGATTCTCACCTGAAACAAGAACGGAGCTCAAGCCAATTCTAACTTAATTATTATTCTTCAATTACAAATGAAAGTCTTTTCGCTCGTCTTCCTTGTTTTCTTCCCTTTCCTTCCCTCTTCCATCGCTAGAGGCGGAGAAAGTACTTCTCCCCCTTCAGGTACATGTATTCACTTATGACTTTGTACTTATCTTATTATTTATTTAGGCTTAGTAGCTGATTATATGTTATCCTTAGTTTTTTTTTTTTTACTAAAACGATGAATGATGTCTATAATTTGATTTTTTCTGTTTATTTTATTATTTTTGATGTAGGTGTTAACAATGGTGGTAATTATGGAGATTTCTCGAGGCGTTTTCTAGGCGTGGATAAGAAATCTAATGGAAGGTAATGATTCGCTTATTATTCATATTCCTTGATTGATTGATTTATTCATTTTTCGGATTCATACTTCTGTAATGTGCATGATGATGATAATGATGTTAACAGTAGCATTGAAATGTCTAATATTTTTTTTTGTGCGGTAGTGTTGATAAGGGTCATGGATACATGACTAACTCCGATCTTGAAAAGGCTGTGAAAGAATTTGGGCAAAGATGCAGTAACATTTCTAGGATATACAGGTGATTACTATAAATGATGTATATATATTTGTGCATTTCGGCAACTTTACTTAAAATGATTTTGTTTACGTTTTGTTAAGGTGATTGTGCTAACTTGATCTTTGTTTCCCTCTTTGAGGGATTCTTGGATTTGGTAAATCAGTATTGGGAAGAGTGTGAATGGAGTTCCACTGGTAATGATTTGCTGAAGTTATTTTTATTTTTTTATAAATTTATTTTCATGTGTATAATTTGATGTTTTTGTGTTCACGTATTTCTAATCTTTTCTTTTTTTGTATGTTATCAAGTGTAGTGGGTTATAGAGATCTCTGACAAGCCCGGGAAGGAAGAGCCTGAACCTGCATTCAAGGTGAATAATAGACAATGGGAGCACTAGTAGAAGTGTGGAACCCTTTTTATTTATTCAATTACTTTCTACTCTTTGTTTACTGAAAGCAGGCTCTTCACTCTTTTAAGATGCCACCAGGGATCTTGAACTGATACTGGTGCAAAAGTAAAACTTTAGGACTATCGCATGGGGAATTCTTGAAAGTTGAATTATTTTTGGGATGAGTTACTAGACCTTCCTTTGCCAATTTGGGTCTAATTGTTCAATTGTTTAGTTCAAATAAAGTTAAAAGTTCAAGGATTCCGTGTGTTAATTATACCTTTCTCTCTCTCTCTCTCTCTCTCCTATTTGTATTCAAATGAAAATATTTTGGTTGTGAATTGAGTTTGGAGATTCATTTATTTTGAAATGCATCCCCTTGGAACTGCAACTTTTGTTTGCATCATATTCAATTACAAATTTCAGCAACTTGGTGACTGGTTGCACTATTTTGCAGTTTATTGGAAATGTGCATGGAGATGAACCTGTAGGTCGTGAACTTCTAGTACTTCTTGCTAATTGGATTTGCAATAACTACAATACAGATCCCTTGGTAAGTTCCTTTCTATTTAACTCATGTAAAGGGTCTCTAATGTTTTATTTTGATGCGCCTTTCCCATATTTATCTTCTTTTTCATCTTTGTTTAAATCATCTTCATCTTGGTTCGCTGGCATTCATTTTTCAATGTTTTTATTCCTTACTTTCCTAATTTGATTATGGCACTTTTTTTTTATAAAATTATAAATATATAAATATATATATATATATATATATATATATATATACTTGTTTTTTTTTTTAAAGTACTGCAATTTCTGTCTGCATTTGCAGTACTTCATTTACACTTATAAAGAATCTAGTTAGGCAACCATTTTTACATTACATGTATTTTGCTGAGCCTTTTTTTCTTCCTTCTGTTAGTTGGATATCCTCATTTCAGAAACATACTTTTGCAAGATTATATTTTCACCCAGTGATTCTATTGAATTAAAAGTAGTCCATACACAGTTTCATGTTTGTCTATTTAGGTGAATTCCAGTCAATAGTTCCTAGTATTGGTATGTTTGACTACAGATTTTGTATTGCTTTAAATCTTGAATTGTTTATTTACAGGCTAGATTGATAGTAGAAAATGTCCATCTTCATATTCTTCCATCGATGAATCCAGATGGGTTCTCATTGAGAACACGTAATAATGCAAAAAATATTGATCTGAATCGGGATTTTCCAGACCAGGTATCTGAATGGAATTATTCTTTTGTTTCTTTTAGTTTCCTTTGCTTCCAGACCGAGTCCTAAAACTGTAAGAAATTAGACTGTTTTATGGTGAGCAATCATATTCGATGTTTTGGACTTGTTAGAGTTTGCAAAATGTTATTCGCATTTTCAAAATCCTCGTATTGTTATAAAATTGTAAATCACTTAACAGAGTAGTATGTTTGAATCAACCTACAATGTCTGAACACTATTTGGAATTTATGATTATTATGTTAGTAAGGTATCAAATTGTTCAGTGCATACACATAAATTTGTATGCCTGTACTCCTATTGCTTAAAAAGAAGATAAACCAGAAAGGTGATAAATGAAATGGTGGCTTAAGTGGACTAGTTAGCTTACACATTCATGTAAAATTTTGATAGAAACTCACCACTAACAATCAAGAATTAAGCAGAAAACTCAACCAAACAGCAATGGTAACTAGATTTAGACTAGCAAAGAAAAGAACATTTAAACTTAGTTTAGTAAAGAAATAGTCTGTAAGTGTAGATAGCAAACAACATAGAGCTAAATGGATAACAGCAAGGAAAATCTGCAGAGAAGAACACTGCCCAAAACTACCAATAAGTAGAGCACACTCTACTGCCCAAACTAATAGCCAAAATTACTAACAGTACTCTCAAAAGCTACCTTTACCTTCACATTACTAGCTAATATATAACCCCCTTGCACCTCTTGCACCCTTCATCCGCAAGAAACTAAAGCCAGCTAAGATACCTTCCACGTGTGCAATTATATTCCCTAACTGCCCTTACTACCTATATAGAATTCTCTATCAAGTTGATTAAACATTGTAGTTTCTCGTAAAATCTTTCAGAATATTTGGGGTATTATCTTTCCTATTTAGGCTAAGATTGATATTTCAAATTTCCTATCAGGATGGTTATTGTGCTGCAAGCCTTTATATGCTTGAAATGTGTGTAGATTGCCTTAAATTGTTTACTCAACATTTTAAACCCAGAATATTGCATGGCCTGAGATATTCCCATCAGTTCCTTTGTTTGATTTAAGGGTTGAACTTGTTGAAAGATTTCGTTTGTAGGATTAATTGTTGTATTATGCTGTTCTGATATCTGATATTAAACAGCTATTTGTCAAAACAAAAATTGCCAGTTTTTCCCCATGAATAATGACATAAATGCGCGCCAACCTGAGACAAGAGCAATTATGAATTGGTTGAGGGAGATACGTTTCACAGCATCTGCCAGTTTGCATGGGGTAAGACTTCATTTCCTAGATGCTATCAATAGATAAATTCCTTTCCATGATGAATGGTACTGCTTTTAGCTCCTGATGCAGTGATATAAAATCATTTAACAGACATTCTTGACAAGTGTATTTCTGTTTCCATTTTTTTTTACCTAAGCAAGATTTTTGTAATTATGTTTTAAATTTCATAGAAAATAAGGAAGCATAGACTTGCTGTTCTTCGGGGAATGCTTTGTCTTTTGTTCTAGTTATAAACATGTTATAATGGATAGCTCGTTAACATATTATTTGGGATATAATCTTGCTAAGTAGATAATTCTTAACTCTCCCTCTATTTGTATCCACAGGGAGCACTTGTTGCAAATTATCCATGGGATGGTACAGATGATAAAAGGTAATTGTCAATTATCATGATGTCTTCCAATTTATTGAACAGATCTGAACTTGTACCTTCTTCTCAGATTAGTTCAGTTTATGAAGGACAATTGTTTTGCATGAATTCTTAATTTGTGGTTTTGAATTCCTTAAACTGTCAGTTTATAGCAAAAGTTCCCAATTCATGGAAGTGAAAGAATTCTTTGTTACCCCTTCTTGTCAACCTCTTTTGATATGAATCTATCCGATTCAGAAGGAAAGTAATGGAGAAGCCGCCGATAGCATGCATAGGGGTTTGTTATTGGATAGTTTGTCTCATGGACCTAAGTTGTGGCATGCATATAGTAGCTTAATCATTTATGTGAATTTGTAGTAAAAGTTTTTTCTGTGAAAGCTGATATGAATATCTGCAAATTTAGACCATTTAAAAGGATAAGCTAAAATTGATTATGTGCATGAAGTTTGGCTTACGGTCTTGCAGTTATATCACTTAAAAGAATATTAAATTGCCATCACTTAAAAAAATATTAAATTGCCATCACTTAAAAAAATATTAAATTGCCATCACTTAAACAAATATTAAATTGCCACTAGGCAATCCATCTTTACATTCTCTTCCCACTTAGTTTCATATAGTTGCTATATTTATATAATTTGGTTGATGGACATATTTTGAATGGCTTCACACAGTATTAATACCATGCCATGGTTGTTATGTATGTTTTCCAGAGGGGATTTGAAATTGATCATTGCATAGTTTCTACTAAGTGCCAAAAGGGATTTAATTTGGAAGTTTCCTTTATAATACACAACTTTGGCTTCTTGATGGACATATAAGATTTAGAAAACTTATGGCTTACCAAACTAAATGAGGTTTCTTGCTTTATAGGTATTGCAGACTCACATGATTCATTGTTTTGGGATAACTGAAAGTTAAAAAGATTTTTATCGAGTTACCTTCCAATATTTTATATTTATCATTTATACTTTGTCAGTTACTCTGTCTCTTATATGCGCTTAGATTCTCTCAAGGTGTGAAACAATTTCAGGAGAAGTTACTATGGGTGTCCTGATGATGATACTTTCCGGCATATGGCAAGTATATATAGTCATTCTCACCGTAACATGTCTTTGAGTAAAGAATTTCCTGGAGGAATTACAAATGGTGCATTATGGTATGGTAGATTGACTTTCTTATTTAGATTATACTTCGATAAACTATTAAAATGAAGATTTTTTAAGGCTTCTGTACTCCATGGGTATATCTAAGTCAAAGATGGCAACAGGTACCCAATATATGGAGGAATGCAAGACTGGAACTATATAAATGCTGGCTGTTTTGAATTAACCTTGGAGGTTAGCGACGACAAATGGCCTAATGCTGAAGAGGTTCGAATTCTATTCAAGTTGTTTTAAACTGTCAACACATTCTCACATTTTGCTCCCCTATGTTGCATGGAAATGGACAGAAACTGACACAGAAAAAAATGGACACCGAGAAATGGTATTTGTTCAAAATACAGGGCATGGAAACATGGGGGAAAAACATAAATAATTAAAGTATAAGGATATATTTTTAAAATTTAAAACTATAAGGTATGCCGTTTTAATATATTTTTTTATATATTAAAATGAAAAATAATTCCATAAAAGTTATATAAGAAGGAAACATGAGTTTTTGCACTTGAAAGCTTAAGGAAGATGATGAACTGACTAAGGGATCCGTTAGTGTGTACATCTGCTTCTCAAAACCTATTTTACTTTAAGTAACGAGTTTCCAATTTCTTAAAATAACAGAAGCATAATCTGAAATGGTTCCTATGAGTTTCCGTTTTGAAATGTTTCTGAAAAACATGGAAAAGCTTCAACATCAAAGTTTCCGTGCAACATAGTTCCTCCCATTCCATCTTGCAACTATCTATCTGATGAACTTCTTTTACTGTATTTCTGGACAGCTTCCTGTACTTTGGGAATACAACAAAATGAGTTTATTAAACCTTGTAGCCAGCCTTGTCAAGGTAGGATGTCTTTGTCTGTGCCTATTTATATATGCATCATTGTGATTATCAGGTATTCTATTTTAAAGTTCAAGGGAATGAATTTCTCAAACATGCCCTGCCTACTATTCTGCATTATTTTATTTTTTTTAAGTGTCTGCTAATTTATCTATTGACTTGTACTCTTAAAGACAGGAGTGCATGGGAGGATCTTTTCATCTGATAGAGGGAGGCCACTACCGGGTTCTATCATAGTTAAAGGAATAAATTACACTGTATGTTCAAAACCAACCATTGATTTTTACTTTTTCAAAATTTCCAAGTATTTTAGAGGATCTAGGGGGGGCTTTCTGTCAATTGACCAGAATGGAGGAAAAGGAAAAGAATATCATTTGACTTACTATTGCTGACTTGGCATCCAGACAGGCGGAGTTTATTCTTGTTCTTTTTTGAAGTCTCATTAAGTTCAATAGTTATTTCTGCCTTTAACTTCTAGGTCTATATTCATTTGATGGATGATTTCGGTACCACCATGAATCATTTATCCTCCTATCTCTCATTCTCAGTAGTGAAGATGGGATATATACCATCAAACGAGTAAATGTCATGGAGTACCTGTTTGCTATTTTACATCTAGACCTATTATCATCCCAGAAAATACAGGGCTTAGTTACGGTAGGTGATAGAAGTTCTAGCTATTATTGCTCCTGAATACTCCGTAAACGATTGGATCTATAAAATTGTTGGCATGTGAATGGATACTTGTATACTGCAAATATCTTCTACTGCAGCTGCTTATATTCATTAACTGTTGTAATGGATCTGTTTCCATCTGAGATTATTGGTCATAGTTGGTAGAGTGATTTGTGCCGCTTTGTGCTACAGATGAAATCTCTTGATTGCAGTTCATTTCCCTTGGATGCACTGTTTAAGCAGTAAAATGTTATAAATATGACTTCAACATTTGTTACGACTAAAAATAGGTGCATCAGCAGTTGACAGTATGTCCAACAGAATGGAAAATAGTCTGATCTATACATCCTCTTAGAATTAGTTTGATATAACTTACCTTTTTAATTTATTTTCTGCATGTAATGCATGGTCTGCTAGACAGCCATGTTCTTTTGTCTGACATATATTATCAGTCAGACGATTCACAAGTCAATGACCATTAGTAAAATATCCAATTGAAAATTCTGTACCTAATTTCTGAAACCTTTGAGTTGTATTTCCTAGAAATGTTCTTTTGTTTGTTTCTAAGGAAAGTTGTGCTTGACGAAATGGCTTCTTTCTAACACGGACGTTGGCAACTCCTTTACTCAAATTGACAGATAACAGCTGGCGGAGGGTTTGCTGACTATCATCGCATGCTTACCCCTGGAGCGACGTATGAAGGTATCTAATATTATTCCTGATAATCACTCTATTGAAAGTAGTTGACACTTGACATGGATCTGGAAAATTAAATGCTAAATATAATATACTTGAAAGTAGGAAGAAATCAATCTATTGAAAGTAGTTGACACTTGACATGGATCTGGAAAATTAAATGCTAAATATAATACACTTGCTATTAACTGCAAGTTGGATGGTCAGCTATATGCTTGTCAAAACTATTAAAGTAACTGGGGGAATAGATAAATCTTCATATCATGAATCGTAAATGTAGATTTTTCTGGTATCCTTTAGAGCCTCTAGATAGTCTTATAAATAGTAACTAATGAATCTTGTTGCTGCATTTTCGTCTATTTGTAGTTGACCATAATTTACAGTTATTAGATTCCAATATTATCAGCTTGTGTATACAGCCAATTAGAAATGTTACAAAATCCCCTGCTCTTGGGGGATGTCCTCAGCGCCGAGGAACATGTACTAGGGTGTATGTGCGACTTGCTTAGATCATGAACTTGGACAAAAGAAAGGAAAAAAATTTCCACTATCTGTGTCAGTACAGATGAAAGGGATAGAATAGAAGAACCCCCCTCATTATCTAAAAAAAAGATCTCATATTCGTCTATTGTGTATCAAATTTATGGTTTCATTGGTGCAAATTCAATCTGCTCAATTTTCAATTTAAAACAAGAAAGGATTTCCCATTGGTAACAACTGATTGGCAGAAGACACTTAAACTAATTTATAACTTCAAACTGTGAATATTTCTATTGTTAAACCTATAAATACTTTCTTGAAAAGTTCTGAAGTTGCATGCATATTCCATTTAGTTTTCCTGTGATTTTGCTTTTTTTGGTTAAAATTTTGTACCATGACATTATATGTTGTAGTACCCGAGCTCATTCTTTTTTATTATACTTGTAATTTTAGTATTAGATAATTTATTTATTAATCCTCTTCCTAAGTTAATTCTGACTATCCTGTGAAAAATGTCCATAGTCATGGCCTTCATGCCTGGATACAAATCAAAGACCACAAGCATCTCATTAGGAGAAGCAGCCACGACTGTAGACTTTATTCTCGATCCAGAAGTTGAAGGTGACGGGAGGTTTAGAAGCTTTAATTATTGCAACTGTGATGGCAATAACAGTAATGACGTTTTCTGGGGGGTTCACTTTGAAATTTATATAATTTTGGTTATGATCTTAGTATTCCTCTATCTTATGTTGACAAGGAGAATGAAATTCAACTTTTCAAACCATAGACAGATGCCAAAAAAGGTAGGTCAGGTATGATCAGTACTCTGTAACTTGTACATACCTAACCATTTACTTCATACACAAATATACACATTGTGATTTGTAAAGCTTCCGCTAATTTGTGTTGGCGCATGTATTCTCATCGGAATTGCTATTTATTTCATGTCTTCAATGAATTAATATTTGAAGCAGAACTTATAGTATTATACCGTTGATGGATAGATATATATTTCATCCGTGTGAATCTTATGATTAACTCTGCTACTTGAAAATTAAAACAAATGCAGTATGTTTAACTAAAAATAGTCTACTTAAATCTTATGATTAACTCTGCTACTTGAAAATTAAAACAAATGCAGTACGTTTGACTAAAAATAGTCTACTTAAATGGTATCGTAAAACAATCATATTTGTGACCTTAAAGCCAACAATAACTATCCTGTGGAGACTAGGATGAAGATGACATGATCCACATTCTCCTTAGTCCATCATCTTACTTGGATACTAACTGGTTCAGCTTGTCAAGCAATAAATCAATATCATCTTGGCTTCTGATGAGGCTGAGACGCACATAGCGATCACTAGCGAAAGCACATAGCGATCACTAGCGGAAAATTCAGCTCCTCGACGACCATTAATATTAGCAGCTTTAAGCACTGCATAACAATCTGTCTTGTTCCCTCTCACACTTGAGCCATCCATAAGCTGAAATGAATTTCTAATCTGGTTATAGAATCTCTGGATTGCTAAGAAGGTTTAGCTCCGAGTTAATTACCATGCCTGGTGAAGCATTCCTGACTTTCTTTAAATAAGTGCAATATTCAGGAGGTATTTGTTGGAGGGAGAAACGGTTTGTCTTTGATATTATTTCATTCAATCTTTTCGAACGTTTTCTCATTGTGTGGTGTGCCAATTGAAATATGTTGCTTTCGCCTTCTTCAAGAGCTACCTTAAGGAGCTTTAGAGCTCTTAGTTGACTCTCCCGAGAAACTCCTATAGTGTTCAAGTTCAAATAGCTTGCCATTTTCTGATAGATTGCCTCATCCTTTACAATAGCCCAACTGTGCAAGCAAAGTGAAAATGATGACTATATCTCTGCTCTGGTGAACAATCATATTCAGACTCACATTTGACTTGTTTTTCCATAAGGAAGTGTCCCCTTGAAACCTGAAATCCATTGACCGGAAGAATTCTGTTTGTATTTGATAAACCTGCAAGGATAGGATTTAACATGGAACGAGAATTTGAGAAACGATGAATCAATCAGAGGGAAGAAAAAAAGATAATACGAACCGGGTAGAAGGGGATAGAAGCAACAATATTGGCAGGGGAAGTAAAGTAATGAGGGGATAACGTGTGAACAGCAGCATTAAGAAGCTGTGTAGAGCCTGCTCCAAAAACTATGTATCTTCCTTGAGTCACAGCATTTCCTACTTTTGCATGTAGATTTCGGATAACATTTTCGAGATGTTTGGAAATGAAAGATTGATCACTAAATGTGTAGCTCATCGTATGCCATCCTGCTACTACAACTGCACTGCTCGCTGCATTCTTTACCCAAAATGGCCAGAGCATGATATGGCTGCTACTTTCTCTGCTTCTTCTGCTGCTTCTCTTGTCCAACCTTTTTCATAGTTATACCTTTTGTACATCAATAACAAATTCAGAATTATGGATATTCCCAAAATCAATTTGTAACACTTTTGAGTTTGATTTCTTTGACATTTTTCTTTGATTCTTAGCTCTCTTATCATCTGACTCCCACTCTACTTCCAAGATGCTTTCTGGGATTCTCTTTGGACAATATATATAAACATATGGAAATTTATAAGTTAATTAGGTCTTATATATATAATTATTGGTTTATAGTTCAGTTAGGTCCTTAGTCTATACTTCAAAAGTTAATTAGCTCCCTAACCTATTAAAATCATTAATGAGGTCCTCAATATATAGGAAAAATTACAAAACTTGTCCAAATTGGAAGCGCATTTACATATTTAAACCCATTACATATCTAGACTTTTTCATTCAGGAATTACCTATAATAGCCTTCATATATATATATATATATATATATATATATAAAACACTTAGATCATTTTTCTTCTTTCTTCTTCCTCTCTTCATTTGCGAACTCGAAGTCCTTGTACTTTTCAACATATGCGAACTCCATTTTTCTTCCTCTTAGTTTATTCTCTTCGATTTCAATGGCAAAAGGCGGCAAGAAAGTATGTATCTACTGAATTTATGCGATTTCGACTTGGTTTTAGGGTTCTTTCTTCTCGTTTTTCTGTTTTTGAGAGTTTGGTTTAGGATTTAGACTTTTGTTATGTTTTTTCGTTAGTTTATAGCTATATTTTGCAAAATGAAACTTAAAAATAGTTCAAAATAGTAGTGAAGAGTTCATTTTGCACAGAAAACGAGTTCGCAGATATGAGTTTGCTTCACGTTTTTCGTAAAATGCGAAGCCAAATTTTCGCAGATTAGGAAAAACCGCGAAGCAAACTCATATTTGTGAACTCGTTTTCCCTTCGCAGATGCTCAAAAATCACGAAGCTATGAGTGATTTGCGAGTTCGCAGTTTCTCTTCTGCTTTGCGGTTTGAGCATATGTGAAAGGAATTATACTTAATTTGCCTAGCGATTTTAAAAACCGTGAAGCAAACAAGGGAACTGTGAAGCTTTTTTATTTCATTATTTGACTAATTTGAGCTAGATTTTGTTGAAGGTTGATCCATCTAAGGTTGATTCAAAGAAGAGGAAGAAGGTATCAGGTGATAATAGTACCAAAAGCATTACTTTCAACTATCCCTATAGCTTGAATACAAAAATATCAATCACAGTGAGAAATGATGAAGAAAGTGAAGACCAGATTGCTAACAAAACAATTGGGTATGTTTAAGACATGCTTTGGGCATTGGTTGGATATGGATGTGTGTACGTTATACATGTCTCTATGCCATGAGGTCCTTATGAGAGAGATTTGCTCGAGAAAATCCAAACCATAGAAAGATGTGGTTCAACGTCAAAGGGGTTGAACTCAAATTCGATGATCGTGAATTCAGACTCATCACCGGATTGAGATTTAGTGATCCGACACCAATTGTGAAGCGATTGAGTAGTTATAAAAAGGCAAACAGATTGAGAAATATGTACTGGTAGTCCGAGATTAACTCACAAACAAAATCTATGAGACCTTTGAAAGCAAAGAATGGACAGATAAAGAAGACGGTGATGCGGTCTTCATGGCTATGTTGTACGTTATACATAGGTTCCTATTCACCACCGATCCAAATCATTTGGTTGATCCTAATATCATGGACCTTACTGATTTTCCGAAGCTGTTTAATGAGTTCCCTTGGGGTGTGTTTGCTTGGGAGGAAACGTATAAGACGTTGCAATAAGCTGTATCTGCTAAAAGCAGAAAGGAGAAATTTGAGGCGTTGTACCATGACAAGGCCATTCCATATCAGCTAGTTGGTCTATCAGAAGCTTTTCAGGTATGCTTCATATATTTATTTGATCTACTTGATGTTAGATTTTAACTGGATTGATTTGAATTGAAATGTTTTATAGGTTCGGATACTTGAGCTATGGAGTGTGCCTCGTTAATTCTATATGAGGAAAGACAAGAGCGTGCTTCCTCAAGTAGATGGATAACTTCCAAAAATCCAACTTTTAAAGAAGCAGCAGACATTTTTAATGTAAGTATATATGTTTTGTTTACGTAAGTAATATGTGCTTTGGATGTAACTAATATGTGTTGCTCAATGTATATTGGTTTTGTGTTTTTCAGTCATCTGACGTGCTAGCAGTTGAACGGTTCCAAAAATATGTGTATGTTATGGCTTCGCGGTTTTATATGATCTGTGAAGCCTGTAAGATAGGGGTGGCAACGGGGCGGGGCGGGGGCGGTTTTGCATCCCCCATTCCGCCCCCAATATTTTTGGAGGCAGTTTCGGGAAATCTCCAAAAAAAGGTTCGAGGATTTTTTGCACCCACACCCACTCGCATGGTTTTCCACGGGTTTCGGGAAATCCCCAATCTCCAAATAAAATTAAAAAAATTTCCCAAATCCTAATCCCCAAATTTAAAATTCGCCACGTGTTACTGGTATAAAATATCAGTTTAGAACAGTAATAAAACGAAATTATAAAATATAACTTTAGAGCAGTAATAGAACAAAATTAAAGTACTGATATAATAAAAAAACTTAGCATTGAGTACTGATATATCTAAATACATATGATATACCAAGAGTAGCAATAAAACTAAATTAAATTGTTATAAATGTAGATAATAATATTAGTTTTTTTTTATTTTTTTTTATAATAATAATATTAGTTAACTTATCACAATACTGATTATTTTTTTAATCATATTTAAATACTAATTATCTTAGATATATATATATATATATATATATATTATTTTATTTTATTGTTTGGGGATTTTTTGAGAATTTTACGGTCGTTTTTTTGGAGGCGGTTTGCGGATAGTAATATCCACCACCGCCCAATTTTAATGTTCGGGGCTAAAATTTCCCCCGCCCCCAGCCCCACACCTAAAATTTTCAGTTTTTCTCCGACCCTGCCGGTTCGGATCCCCATGGTTTTCGGTTTTTTCCCGTCCCATTGCCATCCCTACCGTAAGGTTTCATAGTTTGCAATTTTGCGAAGTAAAATCGCAAACCGCGAAGCTATCGGAAAAAATCTTAAAACTCCAAATATAGGTTCAATACACAAAACTAACTTCAAATATACAAAACCTATGGTTCCAAAAACATTTATGAATGTAAAATGAAAATAATACTTACATGAAGAGTTTGGATCTTGGATTGATGTATGGAAAATGAAAGATTCCTAATGAAAGAGTCTCAATGAATAGTACTATTTTTTTGAAGCTTGGATTCCCAATAGAAAAAAGGTGTTGTTATACCCAACCTTGAATTCCCACCCCTAGCCCCATAAGGATAAAAATGTCCTTTCAGGGGTTTTGGATGGGAGAAGGCTTTTTTTTGCCTTCCCGACACGCAGGCGTGTGGCTATCACACCCCACCTTGCTGTCGGGCGTGATAGCCTCACGTCTCACCGTGTGGGCGGACGTGATAGCCACACGCTCGACCATACGGTGAGGCGTGAGGCTATCATGCCCGACCGTAAGGTGGGGCGTGATAGTCACATGCCCGCGTGTCGGGATGGCAAAAAAAATTAGCTCGTTACCCGATTAAACCCGTAAATACCTGTTAACACTACACAATTTTACTTAAAACCTGTAAATACCATACAATTTTAATTAAAACCAGTAACAATAATATAAGTTCATGAATAAATATTATTAATTAAAACACATAAATTCATATACATCAATCAATGTAATCTAGTCCAAGCTGTTCTCCTGTCAGCATATATATTGTCCAAGTGACGAACACTCGGATCACGAAATCTATGCCATTGGATGGCAATGGGAGGCACTGGAAATCCAGGTCTTAAATAAAGACGTATGTAGTGTTCATAACTCCCCAAATGACAAATGACAATATCTCACTCCGGTGGTCTGCCATCGTCCGAACGCATCGGCAGTATAGTACAACATCCTAATTGTGGCGTAGTAAAAAGAAATATCACTATAATCAACACATATGCAGCAGCATATAAGTCATCCGGACTCACCATCCAGTGAGATTGACCACACTCCGCTCCTGTCCATCTAATACGCGTGAGGGCATTATCTTCTCGGTTCTAGAACACCGGCGCATACAGATCACGGTGGGCCCGCACCTTATTTTTTATAAGCACTCTCAACAACTTCCACTCCTCCTGATTATTTATGATGGCGTCGGCTAAAACACGAAATCCGCAGTTACCGTCTGATACAACATCTAGGTATCCAGTAATATATGGTACGATTAGTCCCTGAACCCTACGTAAATGTGGATATCCACTGATATCCGCATCAAATCCGACTGTAAATATGAACATATGAAGTTCGTCAGTGATAATATATTTACTTTAACATGAACTTATTTATTACGAAAATAAAATATACCTGACATCTTGTTGTTATGTACAAAGGACGATGAGCTTCGGCCTCAACTACGACTACTCCTCGAAGTAGAAGACCGAGCACGACCACGTGCACCCTGACTGTACTTCTATGCACTCGGATTTCCCTTCATAGATGAATTCCCATTTGGTCTACCTCTAACTATGTCTTTGACCTCGGGTTCTTTGTAACTACTTTGATCCGGGTTAATTTGATTATGGATGTAGACAGATATGCTACGCACCATTGAAGGATCTTATTTGTCAACCTTTTCCATAAGAGAGTGAAAAAACTGGTGATCCTCGAACCCGTCACCATATATGGAAGCAGTAACTGGTATGTCACTCAAACCATCAAATGCAAGAGCTCTCCAAAAAGGATGGATGCGCTCCACACTAACCGACGTATTCGACTCAATATATTTTTTAAGTCCACATGAACAAAGAATACCATGAGTCATGGGCAACACACATCCGCATTGCTGAAACACATCCACACTCAATTCACGCATACGTACCATCTCATCATACAGTACCCACAAATAGTAATATGAAACATGTAAGTTGAGGTACGTGAAAGGAGCTACATAGTGATACACCGCAGATCTTCGTCTCGAGTCCTCAAGTGAGTATCTGGTTACATACAGTAAAACACATTACAAAACTAATTTGTTACAATTAAAAAGATTAAATTTAATAACAGAAAAAATGTCTTACTTGATCGTATCGATCTGAGCCTCAATGTCATTATGCACCTTTGCCCACACTGTATCGAGTGCACCAGTAGATGAATTCAACCACTCCTTCAAATGTGCATGTGAACTCTCCACTCAACAAGTTGTTGTGTTTCCTAAGTACAATACCTTGTTCATCTATGCTCGACAGAACTTCTCCTTATGCACTAGCCATGTGGTCTCTACATACTGTATCACATGAGGCCATTTGGCAGAAGTATTCTTCATGCTTATCATTGCCTCCTCATATTCGGCTACTGTCGGGGCTTCAATTATATTTTTCCATTTGGTATTCTTAAAAATAACTCCAAAATACTTAAATCTACACAACTTGCATACTCTATCCTCCACATCTTTATAAATATGCCATGTACACAACAAATGATGAGTTTTAGAAAAAACCTCACTAACTGGCCTCATCAAGCCTAATTTTCGGTCAGTAGCATTGGCTGTCGGATGCACATCAACTCCAACCAAAAGCCTCAATTTTCCTAAAACCCACATATAACTACCCTCAATCTCATCCTGCATAATTGCATATGTAATCAAGAAGTTCTTGTTTGAAAGCGTCATCACAATGATCTCAAAAAATGGCATTTTATACTTGTTTGTTTTATATGTTGAATCCATACCAACAAACAAGTAGTAGGACCAGAACAGGGTGATCGAAGTAGGATGTGCCATAGGTGAGTCACAACATTGCTGCCCGGCTCCGCTTGCGTCCAATGTATGTACTCCATATCTATAGCAAGCCGATAAAACTGATTGATTACATCCCGACCTTCAAAACTCTTAGTCCTTATTTTCCCTGTAATTATACACGTCTTTGGGTCGGGCAATCCTTAGGGTGTTTTTCTTTAATTGCTGCAAAAATAGCACAAGGCTTTGCTGGAGCTACACTCATTTGACGAACAATTTTTTTGAATCGGGCTTAGTCCGATCATCTGTCGATAGCCCTGACGATATACAATCAATCCATGATTGTCCTGTCCTCTCTCCCCAGCAACCCCATTCACCACCCAACCCCCTAATCTAGTGATTTCCAGAACCTTCACCTGAAATTTGCAACCATAGTATTTAGTTTTCGTATTCCTCCGTACTACTTCCTCCATATCCATATCCCTAGTCCTGTGAGTATTCTTTGTACCACGGGCACATTTTACCAATATCCATTTTAACTTACCCCATGTCTTGTGAGAAGCTATAGTTAACTCGAACCCAAGCTAAATCACCATCTGTTTTGCCCAGTTAACAGCTTCCTGGTATGTTTCAAACGTCTGTACAGGAAAAAATTCCGCACTGTAATCGACACCGTTACCTCCAAAGTCTTCTAACGGAACCTGCAAAAAATAAATAACGAACATTAGACTCCATTACGATCAATTTCGTCAATTTTTCGGTACCTAAACCCCTAAAATCCAATTTTCAGAGTACTGGACGTGTGAACATCACGCCCCACCACCAGGTGGGACATGCGAACATCACGCCCCACCACTAGGTGGGGCGTATGGCTATCATGCCCCACCATGTGGTGGGACGTGTGAACATTACGCCCCACCATGTGGTGGGGCGTGATAGCCACACGCCCCACCTGGTGGTGGTGGGGCGTATGAACATCACGCCCTACCACATGGTGGGGCGTAATGTTCACACGCCCGACATTAGAGATTCCGAATTTTTTCAAAAATTTTAGCAGAAATCATTATATGCTCAATCGAAAAAATAGATCGACTTGAGCGGCTTGGTCGTTCTCGTCTCTTCCCGGGGATCAGGATTGCTTGCCATTATACGTGCAATCTTTGATTTCGGAAAGAAATGAGTTTGGGAGAGTTTGAGAGAGTTTAGGGATTTCAAATTTTTGCTAAGGGGCGGTTTCATCTTTTTTCGGGGCTGAGGGTGGGAAATTGGGGCTGGGTATAGTAATCCACTAGAAAAAGGAAGGAAACGTCTAAGTTGTATATGTATATATGTATGAAGGGTATTATGGGTAATTGCTAAATGAAATAGTCTAGATATGTAGTGTGTTTTGTAATGGGTTTAAATATGTAAATGAGCCTCCGATTTGGTCCAGTTTTATAATTTTTCCCAATACATACCTTGAAAGTTAATTAGCTAATTAACCTTCGAAAATCATCAATTAGATCCTTAAACTATATCTTGAAATTCAATAGGTCTGTACCTTCTAAAATCACCAATGAGGTCTCTATGTATGTTGAAACCGTCAATTGGATCCTTCCATAATTGAAATAAAATTTGGTTAGGTTATTTTATATTTTTAGTTCCAGTTTGATTTGTATTTTTTAATATTTTAGGTTTCGATTTTAGTAAAAAAAATTCTAGTTAAACCAAATCAAAATTAAGATATTATACCAAAATACTTTATTTATATATGTATATAAAATATTTATTTTTGTAGAGCTGATTTTTTTTATTAAACGTGAATTGATAATTGAAACTAAAAATATCATAAAATACTGATAAAAACCAAATCGAAAATAAATAAAAATCAAACCATTTTTTTTTCAATTAAGGAAGCGATCTAATTGGTAGTTTCAACATACATTGGGGATTTAATTGGCGATTTTAGATGATAGACCCAGTTGAATTTCAAGATATAAATGGAGAATCTAATTGATGATTTTAGAAAATTAAATATATAATTAACTTTTAAAATATAGGTTAAGAAACTAATTAAATTTTAAGCTAATAATTAAATTTCACTAAGATATACATCTTAGTGAAAAACTCCAAGAGTGGGTGTATGCTTCAAGAGTGAGTGTCAAACTATTTCTTAAAAAAAAAAAAAAACTCTTTAGATATGATTAACTAGGGCTTTGTTTGATAAAGCACTTAATTATTTAAATTAAAATGTTAAGCACTTATTTAATTTAAGTGTGTTTGATAATAGTTGTTTTTTCACCACTTAAATTAGTTAATTAAGTTAAAAACCACTTATTTTGATAAGTCAAAATATTTAATTTATCATTTTAAGTTAAACATTATCAACTCATACTTTTTTAAAAATTAAATCATTTAATATTTTCAGCACTTATAATATTCAGCACTTAAAATTCAGTATTTATTTTTTCAGCACTTAATTTTCAGTTTTATCAAACAACACCTAAATTGACATGAATTAAATTCTCCAAAAACTTTTGCGAACGTGTTGTTTATGGTTAACTTCTATTCTATTATGGAAATACTTTTCATGGTTTGTGGTTGCTAGTTCTAACAATAATGACCAAAGAACTGGACCTAACAACACAGTACTATACATTATTGATACTTTTTCCCGAAAATTAATATCTATTATATATATAACCAATTCAAAACTTCTTCTATCTAGAACTGTTCACGGGTCCGGATATCCACCTGACTCATCCATACCCGTATCCATTGAGTCGGGTTTGGATAATGAAAATTGATCTTAGGGACATCCTGGTCCAGACTCGCTAAAGTCCACTTATTTTTTGGACGGAACTGATGAAAATAGCACCAGCCGGTACATCCAGACCCACCTTATTAGTATTAATTAGAAAATTTACATATTTATAATTAATATTTATTTTTAATCATAAATTTTATTTTTTTTAGGTGGGTTTTATATAGGATGTACTTGTGATTTGATTTTTAAACCCGAACCCATCACGGTCCAAGCCCGCTAAATTAATAGTGGACTGAGTTTGAGCTGAACATTTTTACATAGACGCCTGTTAGGCCTTGTCCAAACCCGGTCCAATCCGACCTATGGACATGTCTACTTCTATCTAATAGCAAAACCTTAGTCGTCAAGATAATTCTTAACTTCTTCATTCAGGTTTTGAGGTTTTCTTCCGGCTTTTAGCCGGAAGATAAACATTTCTTCGATCAATTTGTTTGATAGTTTCTCTTTTATTTAAAGTTTTTTCTTCTTTCTTGTATTTCTCTCAACATGGATGGTCGTGGTCTTTCTCCCTATATAAGTGGTTGTAGTTTGTCTCCCTATATGAGTATTATCTTGTTTTCTTTTATGAAAAAACAGAAAATTTTTGTTTATCATCACATATATTTGATTCATTGAATCATCCCATATAATTGACTCATTGAATCATCACAGATAATAGTAAACAGTTGCTCTCCGGTGAACCATTAATTAGAGTATTCTCCACCACTGGTTAATCTTTTACAGAGTAAATACTTGGGAACAATTAAAAAGTAAGAATCAATTAGTTGTTGGATTGGATGTCAACATTCTTTAACTTTTGTCTAATTATAAAAGCATCATTATGATAGGTTCAACTCTCTTACGAAGAATCTTATGGCTTAACTAAATAATTTATAAAATCATTGTATATTGTAAATAACTAGTGAAAAACCAATGTGATATACTGTAGATATGAATTTTTATTTTATATAATTTAAATAAATAAATAAATTGATATATTTTATTTTTGAATAATTTTATATTATGTATATTTTTTTATTGAAATATAGACCTAGCCCAACGGACATCCCAACCAGGTTGGCACCCCCGAAAAGGTAAAGATCCAAGATATATAAATGAAGAGATGAAAAAATATGAATCCAGTACAAAAAATGCTTTAAGAAAATCTAAACATATCCCTACCAATGACATTATCTCTAGATAAAAGGGATTAAATTAAAATATATATATTTTTTTATTGATAATTCAAATTAAATTAAATTAATTTTGAAAATAAAAATTAATTAATTCTTTTATAGAATTTAATTAAAGGCGAGTGATTTATTTATTTTACAAAAAAATCAATGATTTGTACTTTTCTGCAATTTTAATATATAGGTTTTCATATTTATTTTTGTAATTGGAATTCTTTAAAATAATAATAATAAAATATAAGATTAATTAAAAAAAATATATTAATCATCAAAGCTATTATAAGGCTTTGCTCCTCCTTTGAGTTCGTAGAGTTCAGACACATTTTTAGAGAGCAGAATCGTGTTGCTGATCGCTTGGCGGCGGCGGGCCATGAAGGGACGTTAGGCGTTACTACCCTTCCTGTTTCCCCTAGTTTCATCTCTCATCTTCTCTTAGAAGATAGGATTGGGGTTAGCTTCCCTAGACTAATTCCTGGGTAGTTTGTTGTTATTCGTTTTTCTTTTCCTTTTCTACCAAAAAAAAAAAAAAAAAAATATATATTAAAATATAATAAAACCCTAAAAATTAAATTAAATTATATTTAAAATTCAATATTATATAAATCATAACCCAAGGGATGTGATCGAGCGGTAATGACACTTCCACCCAAGGGTAAGGGTTTGAACCTATTACTGTACATAATATTAGAAATAAATAAAAATAATGAGACAGAGATAAAAAGAGGGGAATGGAAATGTTTTTGGTCCATTAATTCAAATATTAATTTTTTCTAATGTAGTATTAAGTTTGTAAATTAATTTGAGTTAAAGAAAATTAAATGCAATTGTAATCACTCAGTATTAAAAAATGTTTAAAATAAACGTGTGAAATTAATTCAATTAATTTTTTAATTAAAGGCTGGTTATTGAGGAGGAGCCGAAAACGGACATCGAAATTAATTCAATTAATTAAAGTCATTGAGCTGAACATTTTCAGAAATTAAAGAGATTTAAATAATAAAAATTTTAATTATCATTTTTCCAACAACTTGTCTTATGATCATGTTTTATTTTCGTCTATTTCATTATCATAACAATTAGAGGTATAGGCTAAATTAACTTGTACTATAGATTGGAGTTAATAATTAAAGAAACATTAAGAGACAAATTTTCATTTTCAAACATCAAGTCCTTAAAAATGAAAAATAGATAATCATTAAGAACTTACTAAATTAACATTGAAACTCAACTCTCAATAGCTAAATGAACGTTCAAGTATACAGAAAATGAGGATCAATCTGTGACGTTCTAAACATCTCGTAATTGAGTTGAGTCATCAAACTGCAAAATAAAATAAGACTCATATGTATAAATGAGATTGAGGAGTCCAATTGCAATTTCAACAAAAATTTATAATGTAGTAAAATGAAAGGAGTTGGAAAAAATTCTTTACTACTCAGAGAATGAGCTTTTTAGCATCGATAATATGATCGGTAAAGGTGGTAATCCAACACATAAAAAGAGTTGAATTAACTTAATTCCTAAAGGCAAATGACCTCTAATTTTCAAATAAATTAATCAATTTTTATTTTCAAAATTAATTTAATTTAATTTGAATTATCAATAAAAAATATGTTGAAATTTAAAATATACATAATATAAAATTATTCAAAAATAAAATATATAAATTTATTTATTTATTTATCTAAATTATACAAAAATTTCTTATCTCATGTATCGCACTAGTAGTTTTCGACTAGTTGTACAATACACAGTGATTTCATAAATTATTTAGACAAAAAGACCCTCATAAAGAGAGTTGTAAGTATGATAACCATACCTTGGAAGCTAATAAGTATGGGCTATGGTAATGATTAGAGTTTATGATTAGACAAAGTAAAAGAATGTTGACATCCAATCCAACAATTAATTGATTCTTACTTTTTGAATTGTTTCCAAGTATTTACTCTGTAAAAAGATTAACCGGTGGTGGAGAATATTCTAATTAATGGCTCACCGGAGACAGACACAAATACATTCGAACAAGGTCAATAGACATGGCCTCTGTAGAATAAACATTTTAATTCTGTTTATGCCTAACCTAACCTATGATGAATATGTATATGACATTCTGTTTGGTCCATCATCTTCCTTGGATATTAACTGTTTCAGCTTCTCAACAAATATTTCAAAATCATCTTGGCTTCTGATAAGACTGAAACGCACATAGTGATCAGTAGCGAAAAATTGAGCTCCTCGACGACCATTAATATTAGCAGTTTTAAGCACTTCATAACAATCTTTATCTTCTTCTCTCTCACACTTTAGTCATCCATAAGCTGAAACCATTTCTTAAACTATTTATATAATTTCTAAATTACATTACAATATTTAGATGAGACTTGATTACCATACCTGGTGAAGCATTTTTTATTTTGTTAAAATAAATACAGTATTGAGGAGGTATTTTTTGAAGGGAGAAACGATCTGTCTTTGATATTATTTCATTCAATCTTTCCCAACGTTTCCTTATTATGGGATGTCCAAATTCAAATATGTTGTTTTCGCCTTCTCCAACAACTACTACCTTAAGGAGCTTTAGAACTCTTACTTGAGTTTCTCGAGAAACCCCCATAGTGTTTAACTGCAAATACCGTACCATTTTCTTATAGATTGCCTCATCCTTTACAATAGCCCAACTGTGCAACCAAACCCAAAAAAATGGTAACTCTGTATATCTTTTTTGTGGGGTAAGTTACATATGTGGTGCCTTTGTATTATTTCACTGTTTGGTGTATAATCTTTTGGTGATCTTCCACTAAAAGTGTATAAATATGACCGATCAACCCGAAGTCAACCACTTATAGAGAGAAAGGGAAAAAGAGAAAACCCGTAGAAAACAAAGGAAGGAGACGAGGCCATTTTAGTAATTGGAAAAGGAGTAAGTCCCACTTTTTAGTAGGATGAAAAATGCTAATGTGTCGCGTTGACTTCAGATTGGCCGGTCGCAATTACATTCTTATATGTAAAATTGAAAGTTGTACACCAAAACGTGAAATGATGCAATGTATGTAATTTAGCCATCTCTTTCTCTTAAAAGGTATAAAAAGTTGCGAGAAAAACTTGCCCGAATCTGGAGCCAGCATGACCAGTAAGCTTGGAGAGTGTAAATATGGTCATATCTTCATCAGCGGGGGCTGGAATAGCAGTATAATGAGGCCAATAATAGGCACGATCATAAATTGCTTGCACATTTGAACCTTGAAGAACAGCATGTTTCAGCTGTCCATCAGGATTGTTTGGTGAAGTTACAAACTCAATCAAATCATCTGACTTATTTTTCCATAGGGATGTATCCCCTTCAAACCTGTAATCCACCGACCGGAAGAATTCCGTTTGTGATTCATAAAGCTGCAAGGATATAAAGGAATGAGAATTCGAGAAATGATGAATCAATCGGAGAGAAGAAACAAGAGAAGCCGAACCGGGAAGAATGGGATAGAAGCAACAACTTTAGCAGGGGAAGTAGAGTTATGAGGGGATAAAGAGTGAACAGCAGCATTAAGAAGCTGTGTAGAGCCTGCTCCAAAAACTATGTATCTTCCTTGAGTTACAGCATTTCCTACTTTAGCATGAAGATCTCGAATAACATTTTCAAGATGCTTGGAAATGAAAGATTGATCACTAAATGTGTAGCTCATCCTATGCCATCCTGATATTACAACTGCACTGCTCGCTGCATTTTTTAACCAGAATGGCTCCAAGAATAGTGGATCCCCCCTAACATAACCAAACCAATTTGCATACAACACATTATTTCCCTAGAAATGAAATTAATACAGCCTGCTTTCATTATTACGATGACAATGTTAAATTTGTTAATTATCTCTTCACCTGTCCTCAAATACTAAGCATAGATAGAGAAATAATTAGTATTTGAAGATAGTTAAAGAGATAATTAAGAATAATTATTTCTAACAGACAAGAAAACAGGTTAATTTTGTAAGATCAACCGTTTTAAGTCATTAATCTAACTTGGTTATGAACAAATTAAGGTAAAATTGATTCAGGTAACAGGTAAAAAAGAGAAAGAAATACATACGCTTCAGCATTAGCAGGACAAGCAGGGTCGAAAAGGGAGCAATCGGAAGCAGCATAGCAGGAGTTGCATTCACAGACGGCACCATCTAAGTAAGCTCTTCCATGGCCAGAGCATGATATGGCTGCTGCTTCCTCTGCTTCTTCTGCTGCTTTTCTTGTCCAACTTTTTTCATAATTATAGCTTTTGTATATCAATAACAGATTCAGAATTATGGATATTCCCAAAATCAATTTGTAACACTTTGAGTTTGATTTCTTTGACATTTTTCTTTGATTCTTCCCTCTACTTCCTTCCTCTTCTATTACCACCAACACAATATATATACTCCTTACCTATGGGGGGATCCGTAAAAAAAAAAAAAAGTTCAATTGGATCCCATATTTCAGAATAAGTCCCCAACCTTTGCCAAAATTAGTATTTGCCTACGTAACTCTAACTCTGTTAACGTTTTCTCCACTAAATATTATTTCAATGGTTTCAATTTGGAACAAAATAGAATCTTTTTTGACAAATATTCACTAATGGCTTGAGCTGAATGGTTTGGTGTCAATTTCTTCACATAATTAAATTTTCCTGGATTTGCCGTGGAGGTAAGTTGGTTGTTGCGTAATGGAGCAGAGCATTAGCTAAAGAAGGTGGAGTTTTGGTGCAATTTGGAGGAAGGAAAAGTGATCGCAAATTGTACAAAACCAGAGTATTAGGTGATTCAGATTTTCATTCTTCATCACAATTTCGGAATTTGATGAATTTTTATATAAAGATTATTTCGGGAAATGGGTGAATTTGATTGGAGAATACCAACTAAGCAAGCATGAAGAAAATAGAGAACAATATTCATCTAGCTATTTTATTTTTTCATCACTTAATTTTCAGTTTTATTTAATTTTCAGTTTTATGAAACAGCACCTTAGACAGAGTTTGTTGGAGTGCGACAATTGCTGGATTTGACAAAGTTGGGGACTTAATTGACCAATTTAGAAGTATAGAGACCTAATTGATTTTGGGAGTATAGATTGAGGACCCTAGCCCAGTGAAAGGACGAAAATGCCCTTTTAGGGGTTTTTGGTGGGAAGAGGCTTTTTTTTTTGCCATCGCGACACGCGGGCCTATGGCTATCACGCCCCACCTTACGGTCGGGCGTGATAGCCACACGTCTCACCGTGTGGTCGGGCATGATAGCCACACGCCCGTGTGTAGGAAGGGCAAAAAAATTTAGCCCGTTATCCGATTAAACCCGTAAATACCCGTTAACACTACACAATTTTATTTAAAACCTGTAAATACCATACAATTTTAATTAAAACCTGTAATAATAATATAAGTTCATGAATAAATATTATTAATTAAAACACATAAATTCATATACATCAATCAATGTAATCTAGTCCAAACCGCTCTCCTGTCAGCATATATATTGTCCAAGTGACGAACACTTGGTTCACGAAATCTATGCCATTGGGTGGCAATGGGAGGCACTGGAAATCTAGGTCTTAAAAGACGTATGTAGTGTTCATAACCCTCAAAATGCAAATGACAATCTCTCGCTCCGGTGGTCTTCCATCGTCCGAACGCATCAGCAGTATAGTACAACATCCTAACTGTGGCGCAGTAAAAAGGAATATCACTGCATTCAACACAGATGCAGCAGTATATAAGTCATCCGGACTCACCATCCAGTGAGATTGACAACACCCTGCTCCTGTCCATCTAATACGCGTGAGGGCATCATCTACTCGGTTCTAGAACACTGGCGCATACAGATCACGGTGGGCCCGCACCTCATTTTCTATAAGCACTCTCATTAGCTTCCACTCCTCCTGATTATTTGTGACGGTGTCGGTTAAAACACAAAATCCACTGTTACCATCTGATACAACATCTAGGTATCCAGTAATATATGGTACGATTAGTCCCTGGACCCTATGTAAATATTGATATCCGTTGATATCCGCATCAAATCCGGCTGCAAATATGAACATATGAAGTTCGTCAGTGATAATATATTTACTTTAACATGAATTTATTTATTACGAAAATAAAATATACCCGACATCTTGTTGTTATGTACATGAGCTTCGGCCTCGACTAGTCCTCAAAGTAGAAGACCGAGCACGACCACGTGCACCCTGACTGTACTCCCATGCACTCGGATTCCACTTCGTAGATGAATTCCCCTTTGGTCTACCTTTGTAACTACTTTGATCTGGGTTAATTTGATCATGGATGTAGAAAAATATGCTACGCACCATTGTAGGATCTAATTTGTCAACCTTTTCCATAAGAGAGTAAAAAAACTGGTGATCCTCAGACCCGTCACCATATACGGGAGCAATAACTGGTATGTCACTCAAACCATCAAATGCAAGAGCTCTCCAAAAAGGATGGATGCGCTCCACACTAACCGACGTATTTGACTCAATATATTTTTTAATTTCACATGCACAAGGAATACCATGAGTGATGGGCAATACACATCTGCATTGTTGAAACACATCCACACTCAATTTGCGCATACGTACCATCCCATCATATAGTACCCACAAACAGTAATATGAAACATGTAAGTTGAGGTACGTGAAAGGAGCTACACAGTGAGACACCGCAGATCTTTGCCTCGAGTCCTCAAGTGAGTATCTGGTTATATACGGTAAAACATATTACAAAACCAATTTGTTACAATTAAAAAGATTAAATTTAATAACAGAAAAAATATCTTACTTGATCGCATCGATGTGAGCCTCAATGTCCTTATGCACCTTCGCCTATACTGTAGCGAGTGCACTAGTAGATGAATTCAACCAATGCTTCAACTGTGCATATGAACTCTCCACTCGACATGTTGTTGTATTTCCTAAGTGCAACACCTTGTTCGTCCACGCTCGACAGAACTTCTCCTTATGAACTAGCCATGTGGTCTCCATATACTGTATCACACGAGGCCATTTGGCAGAAGTATTCTTCATGCTTATCACTGCCTCCTCATATTCAGCTACTATTGGCACTTCAATTATATTTTTCCATTTGGTATTCTTAAAAATAACTCCAAAATCCTTCAATCCACATAGATTGCCTACTCTATCCTCCACATCTTTATTAATATGCCATGCACATAGCAAATGATGAGTTTCAGGAAAAACCTCACTAACCGGTCTCATCAATCCTAACTCCCGGTTAGTAGCAATGGCTGTCGGATGCACATCAGCTCCAAGCAAAAGCCTCAATTTTCCTAAAACCCACATATAACTACCCTCAGTCTCATCCTTCATAATTGCATAGGCAATCAAGAAGTTCTTGTTTGAATGCGTCATTCCAATGATCTCAAAAAAATGGCATTTTGTACTTGTTTGTTTTATATGTTGAATCCATACCAACAAACAAGTAGTAGGATCAGAAAAGGGTGATCGAAGTAGGATGTGCCATAAAGAGGTGAGTCACAACATTGCTACCCGGCTCCACTTGCGTCCAATGTATGTACTCTATATCTATAGATAGCCGATAAAACTGATTAATTACATCCCGACCCTCAAAACTCTTAGTTCTTATCTTTTTCCTGTAATTATACACATGTCTTTGGGTCGGGCAATCCTTAGGGTGTTTTTCTTTAATTGCTGCAAAAATAGCACAAGGCTTTGCTTGAGCTGCACTCATTTGACAAACAATTTTTTTTAACCGGGACTTAGTCCGCTCATCTGTCGATAGCCCTGAGGATATACAACCAATCCGTGATTGTGCTGTCCTCTCTCTTTAGCAACCCCATTCACCACCCAACCCCCTAATTCAGCGATTTCCATAACCTTCACCTGGAATTTGCAACCACAATATTTAGTTTTCGTATTCCTCTGTACTACTTCCTCCATATCCCTATCCCTATTCCTTTGAGTATTCTTTATACCACGGGCACATTTTACCAATATCCATTTTAACTTACCCCCTGTCTTGTGAGAACCTATAGTTAACTCGAACCCAAGCCGAATCGCTCTGTTTTGCCCAATTAACAGCTTCCTGGTATGTTTCAAACGTCTATACAGGATAAAATTATGTAGCGTAATCGACACCGTTACCTCCGAAGTCTTCTAACGGAACCTGCAAATGATAACTAACGAACATTAGACTTCATTACGATCAATTTCGTCAATTTTTCGGTGCCTAAACCCTTGAAATCCAATTTTTAGACGTGTGAACATCACGCCCCACCACAAGGTGGGGCGTGATGTTCATACGCCCCACTATATGGTGGGGCGTAATGTTCACACGCCCGATGTGTATATTCTGAATTTTTTTCAAAAATTAGAATATAAATCAGATATGCTAAATCGGAAAAATACCTCGACTTGAGCGGTTTGGTCGTTCTCGTCTCTTTCCGGGGATAACAGATTGCTCGCCATTATACGTGTAACCTTTGATTTCGGAAAGAAATGAGTTTAGGAGAGTTTGAGAGAGTTTAGGAATTTCAAATTTTTGCTAGGGGGTAGTTTTGTCTTTTTTCGAGGTTGGGGGTAGGAAATTGGGGCTGGATATAATAATCCACAAAGAAAAGGTTTAAAAGAGAATCCAGAAAAGAAATTATATATATATATCATGGAAAATGTGCTTGTCCTCCCACCATTTCTTTCTATCGCCTCCAGCCCACCAAACGTGGCTTTCCACGAATATACTATGTTTTAAAAACCGGACCGAACATTAAACCAGTGTGATTATTGGGTCAATGGTTTATTGGTTCAACCGAATGATATTATAAATATATTATATTTATATACATAAATTAATAAATAAAACTACCCAATGATAAAAAAAATCAATAGATAATTTTCCTATTTAATTTCCTTCCTAATCGAGTCAACTCAATTTACCTTTTATTTTCAGAGTATGGGCTCAAAAAAAAACTAAATATAAAGGATAAATGATAAATTATATAGTTTTATTAAATTATTTAATTGTGATTTAAAAAGCCCTACTCATTTTTTTTACCTAATGTAGCTTTACAGTATTCAGTCAAACTTCTTTTGCCGCAGTCATCTCTTTCACCTCCTCCATTTCCTCTATGGCAGCCATCTCTTCCAAATTCAATTAATCTCAATCTCCTTCCATCCTTTGCTTATTTTCAAGAGTTGCTTCTATTATTCAAAGGAAAACAAAACCTTATTAGGAATCGGCCGGCCGGAAGAATTAGATTTGTGAAAATTGATCACTGAAATTGGCACCGAATAGCTCCCTGCCATCTTTGCTTCGTCAATGTCCATTTTCTTTGACCGTCGTTCTTCTCCGATCTACTATCAAGCCTCCACCACCTCTCTTCACCGTCTGATTTGTTTTTCATCGGAATATTTTTTCATTCTTAGAGAATCGGGGTCAATTTGGTTCATCGGTTTAATACCGGTTTACCCCGGTTCTGAACGGGCTAACAACATCGAACCTTATACCCTATAATCGGACCGAATAGATGGCCGGTTTACGATTGAACCTGTCGGTCCGGTTTTTAAAACAATACGAATATCTCTCTATTAAAATAAAATTATTAATAATGATGATTTGTTTATAAATAATAATAGTAATCATGATATGTAGTAATAAAAAAAGGCAAAATGCATTATTAGGTCTCTGATCTTTCATTTTTTGGTTTATTAAGCCCTTGATCTTTTATTTGGATACATTAAGCCACTGATCATTTATTTTTTGTCCCATTAAGCCAATGATGACCAAAAAAAGTAATTTTGAACATAAAATTCGGTTAACACATTGTTACTCATAGTATCTGCATTCGAAATTTGTATCTTTTCATTGTTTGAAAGCAGTTTTGAATATGTAATGTGTCTATAGGAAAACTGTACAAACCTTAATTCAAACTGTAAAAAATATATTTTTTAATAATTTCAAATACATATAAAGTTAATAACGTATTTTTAATAGAATTAGATGTTTACAACTTACTAATTTGGTCATCAATGTCTTAATTAAATCAAAAATAAATTATCAGGGGCTCAATGTATCCAAATAAAAGATCAAGAGATTAATGAACAAAAAAATGAAAGATCGGGAGCCTAATTATGCTTTTTGCCAATAAAAAATAAGATTTGGATTGGATCCTCTCATTATATTATACCTGTAAGTTTTTTTATTTTGAAATTTTGAGGAAACACAGCATATTGTTGTATTTCTTATTCGTATTGAATTCATAGATATTATCAGTAACACCTTCGTTGAATATCATGTAGATATTATCCGTTTTGACCCAAATTCAATACATTGGGTCTCACAACTTTAAAACGCGTCTATATATATTGGATTCTCATCTTACTAATAAGTCTCTCTCTCTCTCTCTCTCTCTCTCTCTCTTTCCGATGTGGGATTCAGTTCATTCATGTCTTTATCCCCATCCTTTAGGCCCGCTCCTTGCTGAGGTCTTTTACCCCGGAGCCACCCACTCCAGACCGGGTCATTATAGGCCCACGCACACCTGGTCCAATACTATGTAGATATTGTCTGCTTTGACCCAAATCCAACACATTGGACCTCATGGCTTTAAAACGCGTTTACATGTATTGGATTCTAATCTTACTAACAAGCCTCAATCACTCTCTCTCTCCCTTTCCGATGTGGGATTCAGTTCATTTTTGCCCTCATCGTCATCCCTTAAGGCCGCTCCTTGCTCAGATCTTCTACCTCGGCGCCACCCACTCCGGACCGGATCCTTACATTAGCAATGTCTGTTTATGGACTAAAAACAGGATTAACAAAATCAACTAACTAGTTGTTATCAGTTTATTAAATTGAAAAACAACCAAAACAACTTTTACCTAAAAATAAATAATTGAATATTAAAGTCTGTTTATTTACCGGAAAATATTGGGGTAATAAAAAAAATTGTTGGAAACTAATATTTTTCATTGATTTGCTAGAACATCGAAAAACAGAAAAAAAAAGTGGTGGATGACTAGTGTTTTCATAAAAGTAAAACGAAATGAAATATGGTTCCAAAAGCTTAGAAAAATGTTTCTCTTTTCAAAAAAGGTAAAACATTTTTCCTCACTTTCTTTGTATATTTTTCTATTGACTACCCTAAAATTTTCCGTTAGATTTATTTTCCTAAGCAAATTGTTGGGGTGAAAATAAAAAAAAATTCCTTTTCTATTTCATTAAAATAACAAAAATAAGGAAAAATCATTTTTTCATTATAATATAAAAAAATAGCAAAAATAAAAAGAAATGAAAATTTAAAAAATAAAGAATAAAATATTTTTTTAATAGGTCTCGGCGAAATCTACTCCTGGAAAAATATTTTTCCAGCGAAATGCTAGGTCTCGGCGAGACGGGGTCCTGAAGTTGTTTTTCTCGACATCCACTCAGACATCCGCTACCCACGTTTTTGGCACAATCTCTCCAATACAGATGAGTGGAAATCATGAGAGAAAAGGTGGAAATCATGGGACATGAAGCTTGGATTTCTTTGCTATAAATAGGACATGAAGTTTGGATTTCTTTGTTGTTTTTGTTTTGGAGTTTGTTTGTGATAATTAGATAATAAGTGGGTTAATTTATAAAATAAATAAAAATAGTTCTTTACCTTTTGACTTTTTTTAACACTGTTGTCAGTTTAAACTGTCTTTGCTAACGGAATGAACCACAAAGTACCAGTTTGTAAACTTTTAAACCACGTAGTGTTTGAAAATGACCCAAATCACAAAGTTTATTTATTTTTTACTTTTCCTCTTCTTTTTATTGTTTTAGTTAGTGATTATACTTTATGGTCTCATAATATATCTTTTTCCCTTTATTTTTCACAGATTGCTTTAATTTAAATATTTAATAGTTGTATTGAGAAATTTAGCAGCATAAATATCCATATCCATGTTCCTTAAGTTTCTAGTTGATTATTATGCTTTATTTGCAAATTAGAGGTCATTTGCCCTTTAAGAAATAAGTTAATTCAATCTTTTTATGTGTTGGATTACCACATTTACCGATCATATCATCGTTGCTAAAAAGCCCATTCTCTGAGTAGTAAAGAATTTCTTCCAACTCCTTTCATTTTACTACATTATAATTTTTTATTGAAATTGCAATTGAACCCCTCAATCTCATATATACATATGAGTCTTATTTGATTTTGGAGTTTGATGGCTCAACTCAATTATGAGATGTTTAGAACGCTACAGATTGATCCTCATTTTTTTTTGTATACTTGAACGTTCATTTGGCTATTGAGAGTTGAGCTTCAATGTTAATTTAGTAAGTTCTTTATGGTTATCTATTTTTCATTTTTAAAGACTTGATGTTTGAAAATGATAATTTGCCTCTTAATGTTTCTTTAATTATTAACTCCAATTTATTGTACAAGTTAATTTAGCCTATGCCTCTAATTGTTATGATAATGAAATAAACAAAAATAAAACATGATCATACAAGTTGTTGGAAAAATGTTAATTAAAATTATTATTATTTGAATCTCTTTAATTTCTGAAAATGTTGAGCTTAATAACTCTAATTAATTGAATTAATTTCACATATTAATTTTAAACATTTTTTAATACTGAGTGGTTACAATTACGATTTAATTTTCTTTAACTCAAATTAATTTACGGACTTAATACTTTATTAGAAAAAATTAATGTTTGACTTAATGAACCAAAAACATTTCCATTCCCCTCTTTTTATCTCTGTCTCGTTACTTTTATTTATTTCTAATATTGTATACAGTAATAGGTTCAAACCCTCACCCTTGGTTAAGGATGGAAGTGTCATTACCACTCTACCACATCCCTTGGGTTATGGTTCATATAATATTGAATTTTAAATGTAATTTAATTTAATTTTTGGGTTTTCATTATATTTTAATATATTTCTTAATTAATCTTCTATGTTGTAATTTAATTTAATTTAATGTATGTTGTGCAGATGTTCAAATCTAAATCTTATTCGGTTCCTTAGTTGCTTAGACAAAAATGGTTCAATTGTTTAAATCAGATCGATTCTATGGCTTTTGTAGTGTCTCATATTTTTCGTGAAGGAAATCATGTTGCGAATTCGCTTGCAAATTATGGACGGACGGCAACAGCTTCGACTTGGTGGGATGTTGTCCCGGATTTTTGTGGATCGGTCTTTTTTCATGATCGTGTTGGACGTTGCGTTTATCGCTTTTTCTAATTCTTTGGCTTCATTTTATTCTTTATTCTTTTTGTGTTATGACATTTATTTACTCTTTTAATAAATTTGGTTCGGGGCTTTTTAGGGTCTGTGGTGGGGGTGCCAGCATAGCTGGGATGTCCGCCGCTTACCCTTCCTCGCTAACCAATCTTTAATAAAAAAAAATTATTATTTTAAAGAATTCCAATTATTAAAATAAATATGAAAACCTATATATTAAAATTGCAGAAAAATACAAATGATTGATTTTTTTAAAATAAATAAATCATTCATCTTTAATTAAAATTCTATAAAATAATTAATTAATTTTTATTTTCAAAATTAATTTAATTTAATTTGAATTATCAATAAAAAATATATATATTTTAATTTAAAATATTGATAACAACCAGATACAATTTACGGGACTGAAAAGGTAATTGACCAAAACGACCGCGTATTCAGATTATCCGGGGAGCA
Source organism: Euphorbia lathyris (assembly GCF_963576675.1). Lineage (NCBI taxonomy): Eukaryota > Viridiplantae > Streptophyta > Magnoliopsida > Malpighiales > Euphorbiaceae > Euphorbia > Euphorbia lathyris. Next base: position 28,656,417 of record NC_088916.1, on the reverse strand, counting down.
ATGGCGTATCAAGCAAGCCATCCGAATGGCGGATCACCTAGATTCCACCACACGCCATCCGTAGTCAAACCTACGGAAGACCCGCCATCATGCCTCGATCCGCCCGTTGAACGGTTAAAGTCGATTCCCAATGAAGGCATTTAATAATACATTAATGAGCTAATGGTCATACTTGAATGAGATCAGTAACCGCCATTAATGAGGCATTAATGGAGACTTTCTAGGTACTAGGAGTTACGACTAAATCTTTTTCGTCGAAATCGTCCATAATCATCATTTTTTGTATAAGACTTCTTATATGTAGGATTATTTCTATAATTACGATTATTTCTATAATTACGATTATGAGTATATCGTCTATATTTTCGTCTAACTTTATCATCACAACCAAAAACTAATCGTTTTTCAGTGAATCCACATATTTCTCGTAATCCTAGTTTCTTATCCTTTTTAACCTTTTGTTGAACTCTATATTCTTCACATTTTCTCATAAGATAAGATCGTAAAACTCTTATTCTTTCTCCTAATGTATTTTCTTTTGGTTCTAATTGTGTATATTCTTTTGACACTTCTATGTTGTACGGGTTTGGTAAATGGTCATAATATAGTTGTTGATATATCAATCCTTCTTGTGGTAAGAATCTAGCTTCATAAAAGAACTTAGTAAAACTGATAGTATATTCTGGTAATTTACTGATTTTACAACATTTCATGTTATTCAAATTCATTATTATTTCGGCTTTTCTTTCAGCAAATACTGTTTCTCTAGCTACTAACCATCTTTCTCCTAAAAATTCTCTTTTTAATACCATATCAAATAATAATAACATTGATTTCCAATCATGAGCACAAGCTTCTATTTGTGGTCTTAACTGATGAGTTATTGATTCCATCCAAAATCCTACTTTTCCTATCATTGTTTTAGATATTAGGTCATACATATAGTCTAAATTTTCAGTGTGAGATGAATTCATTAAGGCTATATACATTCCTAAATTCCAATCATTTATTCGTCTACTTATTTCTTGTTCATCATAGACATTATCTAAGTCTAGCTTGCATCACAAGCTATTGAGGTACACACATTCTCGCTCTCCTAAACCTTACTTTGTCAATATAGTTTATTCTCTTACAATATACTGACTTTGGCATCGGAGCTTCCCCCCGTCGAACCCAACGATGCCCCCATAGGGAAGGAATCCGGTCGAAAGTTCATCACCAGTTATCAATTGGTGCGGTGAAGGTGGAATCCTAATAAAAAAAGGACTTAGTTCACGATTCAAACATGGCAAGTGGGGGGTCTAACCCCTCAACAAGAACTACAATACCGCCCATACCACCATCAATTAATCCCACCACAAATGCTAGTCGCATTAATCCCAATGCACAACCGTCCATGACGCAAGGGATATGTCGCCAGAATCCTTTTGGGAGATTTGCGCAAGTAACATGAGGAGGGAACATGGACCCATTATGGAGGGTCGATTGAGGGCCTATCTGGAGAACCAGGATGTAGGTGGACCCACGACAGGAACTGTTCCCCCGTTGAATCATCATCAACCGCCAAGATTGACCCTATCGCAATGGCAAAACGCCTATGTGGGACCCAATGCTCGCCGTGACTCATCATTTTTTCTCTCTCAACCCGTGGATTCAACAGTTGTTAATCCAGAGGTCGCTAGTAGCCTGCCGTTAAACCGAAGGCTATTTCACGATATACCAGAGGGAAGTCGTAGGAACGATCAATCTCCTCCGAGGAACACAATAAATCCAGGGATCACTATTGGCGGATCTCGAGCTCCTCCAATCGGAACGTTGGCGGATCAAAATGACACAGTGATGGATCCACCAGAAGGCGGACGTGATGGTTACAGGCATAAGAAACGAACCAGATCACATAGGAAGGGACGATCCAAATCCCGTTCTCATCACAGACGCAGAACTGGATCCCTCCGATATGGAAGGTCGCCTCCACCTCCCGAACGAAGGGAGAACGAACGCCGAGCTGGGTCACCTTGTCAGGTCATGCAACATCCGCCACCAAATCGAGGTAACGGGGGACGATCTCCACCAAGGGGGCATGGCAGCGACGGAAGAAGGTCACCATCAGAGCCTTCATCAGGATCCAGCTCCTCTTCCTCACAGCAAGGCAGGTCACATAGTAGGAGACGTCCAAGAAGGGATCAAGGTTCTATAGCGGATCAGATCAGGGTAGAGATACGCAGACAGAACGAAGAGAATGCCAGGCATAATCCGTTCGCCAATCGAGAATCGCCCTTCACTGCGTGGATTGAAGCCGAGGAAACAGATAGGCATTTTAAGATTCCAAACCTACCAGTCTACTCTGGCGAGGATAATCCTGAAGCTCATGTAAGGAAGTATCACATGTTGCTCGGACTTAACCGTGCAAGCAAAGCAGTTGTGTGCCGGATGTTTATCACCACGCTAAAAGGTCCAGCGTACGATTGGTTCCAATCCCTCCCCCCGGGATCGATAAACAGCTGGGATCAGTTGAGTAGGGAATTTTGCCCAAAGTTCACAGGATGCATTCCGCCAGTGGTTAAATCGCGAAAGCTCTTTGAGCTAAAGCAAAAAGAAAATGAATCTCTTCGGGAGTACGTCGACAATTTCAATAAGTTATGCATTCGCATTGTTGATGTGGATCTCTCCATGGCAGTTGAAGCAGTGGTAAAAAATACAACTTGCAAGAGTTTGCAGGTGGATCTAATCAGAAATAAACCAAAGAATATGGCAGAGCTGATGGAGAGGTGTAAGGACTTCATGGAAGTTGATGACATCCAGAGAGAGTCAACGTCTCCTCCAAAAAAAGGGAAAGGCGAATCCCGAAGGTGGGATAAGGAAAAAGAAAAACCCTCCGACACATCCTCCCAAAATAGGCGAAGGGGCTCTAGGAACAAATCGGCATTATACGCCATCGTTTACACCATTAAACGCCTCAAAAAGTGAAGTGCTAATGTGGATAGAGAACAGCCAGCACAAGCGGGGCATTTCATACCCCGAACCAAAAGGGGGAGAGTACACCAACACGGGGAGAAACCCCAAGAATTATTGCAAGTACCACAGGAGGAACGGTCATGAAACAGATGCATGCTGGGAGCTGGCTAGGGAGATTGAAAGGCTTATCGAGAGAGGAAAACTGGACAGGTTCGTCCAGAATGACAAGAAGTGAGATGGCAATAAACCTAGAGATGAGCCGAAGAAGAAGGCTAAAGGGGTCATTAATGTCATCGCTGGCAGACTAGGATACCAGTCTACAGTAAAAAAGGCAAAAACCATCACTCTAGATAGAGCATCACTCAACCGCCCCTTTGCTGATGTTGGTCCAGCCATCCCCCCACACGCAGACACTCTCGTCATCACTATAATGGTGGAAGGATGGGAGATGAAGAGAGTGATGATAGACACTGGCAGTTCTTGTAATGTCATTACTAGGGGAGCATTCGCCAAGCTCAAGGTTGATCCTATTCAAATTGAGACCACCATCGTAGACATCCTGGGAGTAACCGGTTACACAATCCAAACAAAAGGCCAAGTAACACTAGAATGCGAGTTAGCAGATGAAGATCAGGTATGGATGGGAGATCTGGAGTTCTCCATCATGGACGATCAATTGGCATACAACGTCATCTTAGGGCGGCCTTTCATCTGAGAAGTGGCGGCTCTCATATCAATACGCCATTTGACGATGTACATGTTGAAACACCTTTCCACATGATTTTGATTTGACAAAATTATTTAAGTAATGATAAAAAATTTCTAACACATTAAATTTAAATGCTTTGATTTATTACACTAATGTGTTTGTTCAATGTTGAGTTTAATTGTTTACAAGACATTAAGATTAAAAAGCCCAAAGGCCCTTAAAGTGGAAGTCAAGCCCAAGTCAACACATCAAGACCATTCGGCCCAAGAGTTCAAAACGAAGCCGTATCAAGCAAAACGACGACTCAGCAAAAGAAGGATCGAGAAGCCTTCGAAGCAAAAGCTTCAAGTGGAAGCTGCTGAGTTGGACGACAATGCAGTCTGGACAGCGGCAAACAATGTTCAACTTCTAGACAAAGTATTTCTACTTTGGGAAAAGTTCAGAAGGAGCAGGAAGCTGTCTCGTGGACTTTTCCTTAAATGTCAAAACATTCTATTTCAAGGACGAAAAGCTGCCGTGGACAGAAGATGTGTGAATCCTATTGGCCAACGACGCTGAGCACGCCCAGAGTGACAACGACAGGAATCCGTTTCCCTCCAACGGTTATTTCGAAATTCGAAATGACCAGGTGCCTCAAGTGTCACTATATAAAGGCCATCCATTTGCTTCAATCGATGCAGATCTTCAATTAGTCGAAACGCTGACCAAATTCATACTTGAAGTTTCTGCGAGAAAAGCAAAGCAAATACCTTACACCAATTTCTATATTATTGTGTAAAAGTTTAGAGTGATTTTCAATCATCTAAAGTGTCTTAGCAATTGTTGTTTAGGACAAACACCTTATCATTTCTAGAAGAATAGAAAGGAGAGGCTGAGTACTCGGTTATAGTACTCAGCGGTAGATATAGGAGTGAGTAGAGGTATAGAGGAAGGTACTCTTATTATACTCAGCTTCTATCTGTAAAAGGTTTCGTGCTCTACCTTTAAAGAGCTCAGTAGAGAATTCAAAAAGCTCGGAACGCGTTCTGGGGACTGGACGTAGGCGGACAGGCCGAACCAGGATAAGTCTGCTGAGTAATATCTTTCTAACCCTTAAACTCCTCTAATATATATTGCTTGCTATAAAACTAACTAAGTAAAGAACTCACGCTGAGTTAAGTCTACTAAGAAGCTGAGTTCAGGAATAGACTCTAAGTGCTATTTCCTGACTCAACTAAAGAAGCTGACTTAGTCACAAGTTGACTAAGCTTGTTGATAACATCCCAAATTATTCTTGAATAAAGAATAAGGGAAAATTAATAGAAATAATGGCAAACCATTATTCCTTCTAAAAGAGATATTTATACATGATTAATGTGGAATTAATGATAATTAATGCAGGGGAGAATATGCAAATAATGAGGAAAAGGAAGGAGTCTCTAGCATTATGCCACGCCACGTGGACCATGGCAAGATACGCCATAACGAGATACGCCCGATGAGAGCGAGTAGCGGAGACCCGCCATAGCTCTCAAGGAGAGCGTACATACGCCTTGACGGATCAAAGAATACGAAAAGGGATATTCATCTTACTGACAGAATATTATCCCAAGGACCAAAAGGGATATTCACCTTGAGAACTCCGCAAGAAGAGCCGGATGGCGGATCTCCACGGTTCAGCTCAGTGAGATCCGCTGGCAAACCTATGAGGCGAATCTCCTCTTTCACCTGATTCATCACAGTAACGGCTAACCGCCGACTCAGCCATAAAGACCATTAATGAGCTATCAATTAGCTAACTGCCAGGTTAAAGGTAACCAGTAACTGCCAGCTTAAAGGTAACCAGTAACCGCCATTAATGGAGCATTAATGGAGACCTTCTAGTTGCTGAAGGTTACGACTTCCTAGCTATATATAGCCTACATCCCTAGGCTATCAAGGTACACTTTTACTTACCCTTTGTCAATTCATTTTGCTCTCTTGTTCTTCCTTACTGACTTTGGCATCGGAGCTTCCCCCCGTCGAACCCAACGACGCCCCCATAGGGACGGAAGACAATCAGAATTTCTCCACTTGTTATCAATTGGTGCGGTGAGTGTGGACCTCTAACAAACAGAAGATCACAAAATCTTGATTGTATAGAGTTTCACAAAGAACAAAACAATGGAGTCAACGGAATAGAAATCACAATCTCAAACTTTGGCTCAATCAGTACAACAAATCTATCCAAAGATACAGTTCTCCATATATTGGTAGGAAAGAGTTTTCTACATTAAATCTGGAATTTTATGATGAAAAAGATAAGTTTCCTCCCCTTTCTTATTCCATTTTTAATTAAAGAAAATTGAGATCCCTCACTCTTATAAAGTGCTATGAATATCATTACATGTTATTATGATAAATCTAATAAACTATGAAAGATGAAGTCATAGACACAAATCTTTCATTAAATCTTGCATGCTTACTATGCCCTCATATTTTTATGCATGGCAAGTATAACATGATATTATCATTGAATTAGTACAAACGCATGTATAAGACCCGTAATCTTGGGATTTACAAAAAAAATCATCCATTCAATGTGATTTTGTCATTTGATATTAAAATATCATAAAAGGGCTCATGTAATTACAAATGATTTAGATCTGGTCGGTCTTTTGGATGAACATGTATATAACTATTAGAAGAAATTGCAAAAAAAAATCATATTTGGTTTTTCCTTGTACAATTCACCATCTATATATGGCTTTTCTCCTATATAGTACTTTTAATATCAGAAATTCATACTTTTGAATATTGTTTTGTCAAACAGTTATTTCATTCCTTTTTTTACAAGGATGTGTCTATTCATGTAAAAACTGTTTATTTGACATTGTTAGAATTTCTGTTACCAACACAAGAGACTTGAAAATATTGAGTCTATTTGTAATTATCCTGTAATTGTCCCTAACTATTAAGGCCATTATGGGTTGATGAATTATCAAATTGGATAAACAAAACTTTCATGTCCTGAGCTAACTACAAAATAGTGCAAGTGTCGGTTTCGGATCAGAACATTAATTTATGCAAAATTCTTAGGATATACATGAGAATTCCTTAAAGATTGGAGGAGAATCATGGTACATGTATTTTTCTTCTAAAATTACCCTTTCTCTTCTATTTTATTCGTACAAATGAAATGATATAAGAGTAATTTTATATATAACTATATTATTAAATCATCACTTACCTTTCTTTAATTACACCTCATTCAAATGAGGCTTTAATGATCTCTGAATGCCATTAATGTATGGATGCACAATATTAATGCTATCTTGGATATTAATGCGCATTGAAATACAAAAGGACATTATTCTTAAACCATTCTCATTATGGTTATTTATTAAGAATTCAACGTGAAGGAATTATTAAGTTGATTCCAAGATGAACTAAAAATTCCATAAAGAGAATTGCATCATACATGATATTTGCCAACAAGGCAAATGCAAACATTCTTTTGCTATGAAGTATGTTCCATGGATCAAGCCATTGACCCCCAAGGTAAGTGAATATAGCTTTTATGACTTACCACAATCTTTTAATAATGGACATAGTATGCCCCACTTCTGGAGTTCTTTCAGTGCTAACCCACAGGTACAAGGGAGTTGCTAATACTACAACCAGTGCAAACACTGATATGAAAAATAAAGCTCAATCCAAAGAAGTGTATATGCAGAGTCACTTCAGAAAAATTCCTTGACTATGTCATTGGCCAAAAAGGAGTTAGAGCAAATCCAGATAAAATAAAAACCTTGTGAGGAAAAAGGTGAAAAGAGCGCCTAAATAAAAGCCATGCGAGGAAAAAGGTGAAAAGAGCGCCTAAATGAAAACCCCACAATGGGTGAGAAAGATCCAGAGGTTGAATGGGCGGATCATCATACTAGAAAGATTGTCAACAAGCATATCAAGGTATAAAACAATTCCTAGCAGAACCACCCTTGATGAGCAGACCAATCTGAAGGGGAGACCTGCATTTGTATCAATCTGTCATGGATAAAGATATGTGCACCGTGGTTATTTAAGAAGAAGAAGGTCAGCAGTTCTCCATCTATTATGTTAGCAAAATGTTGAAGGATGCGGAGACAAGATATCATAAGTTAGATAAAATGGCTCCCACGGTTGTGACAACATCCATCCGCGTTAAACCATATCTCCAAGCATAACCTCAACATGATCGAGATCAAGATCAAGAACCGGCTTCACCATCATGATTCAACATTGAACACACGAATGATGAGATTGAAAGGCGAGTGCATGCCGCTCTATATAGACAAGAGAACAATGCAGAAAGGTACGCCATCAAGTTAACATGAATTCGCCATTCATAGCACGGACCCTGGGGTACGAAGCGGACAGAATGTTTAAAGCTTCCAACTTGCCACAATATAAAAGAAAAGATTCAATATAAGCGGGACATTACATATCCCGAACCCAAAGGAGGGGAGCATGTAACCGTTGGAAGAAACGCCAAAGCGTACTACAGGTTGGCCACCACACTGAAGCTTGCTGGGAGCTGGCAAACTAGATAGCTTTGTCCAGAATAACAAATAACAAGATGACAAGCAGAAGACAGATCCCAAAAATAAATTCAAAAGTGTCATTAATGTCATAGCAGATGGACCAGTGTATCAGCCACCCGTGGAAAAAGCAAAAATATCCGCTCTGGATAAAACATCCCTCCATTGCTCCTTTTGCAGAAACAGGTCCGGTAATCTCTCCATATGCAGATGCATTGGTAGTAACAATGGCGATTCAAGGATGGGAGATAAAATAAAGCAAGTAAAGACACGGGCAGTTCTCGCAATGTCATCACCAAAGGTCACACTATCCGAACCAAGGGCCAGGTAACTTTGGAATGCAAGCTGGCGGATGATGATCAAGTGTGGATTGGTGATCTGGGGTTCTTTATTACGGATGGACAATTAGCTTATAACATCATTCTTGGGCGGCCATTCATCTCATAGGTTGCAGCCCTAATTTCCATCCGTCGTCTGGCGATGTACATTCCCACCAGCAAAGGAGGAATAATGATTAGCGGGAACCAAAAGGTGGCTAAAGGGACTTATACTCGGCGTCACTATCAATCCGCCCACAATCCAAAGAGGACGAAGGTGAGAAATATTAACTTGTCACTACAGCTTTGGGCGACACAGAAACGCTCCTTATTGCTGATGGAAAGTGGGTGCGGATCGCCAAAAGATTAAAACTTGAGATCAAAGAGGATGTTAAAAAAGTTCTCATTGAATCTGAAAACATATTTACATAGGAGAATGAGATCCCCACAGGAGTAAGCCCAGATGTGATTACTCATAAGTTAAACATCATTGAGGATGCGGTTCTAGTTGCTCGGAAAAGGCGGAACCATGGGCCTAAAAATCAGTATTTTTACATATTCTTATATGTGCATTAAACTGTTATAGTATCCTACATTTTATAATTTATTCTTTCTCGCCATACTTCTTATATTCATTTGCCTAGCTTTTAGTGCTGATATACGCCCAGTGGCTGGCGAATGAAAAGTTCCACAGGCGGATCAATTACCTCAAAGATAGGACAATTGATCCCATCACGGGCGGATCCCCTTTCCACAAAGATAAGTAGCACAGACCCTCAGGAGCTTTCAAATGAGCTCAACTCTCTCCTCAAAGACAGGAAAAGGATTGACCACCATCAAAAGCGGGTTAAAATCGTCTCAAACATGAGATCATTACACCCTCAACTTTCTCCTCAAAGATAGGAGAACATTCTCATGGGCGGATCCATCTTTAGATGATCACCATTCGAGAAAGAGTTAAAACATTCCTTGGACGCAAGGACTTTACACTCTCTCACTCCCTTCCCAAAGAAGGGTTCACAAGTCCTACGGGCGGATCGCTTCACCTCAAAGATAGGTAGCAAGTTGATCCCCTAGGCAGCTTTACTTCCTCTAGAAGGAATAGAACAGCTTCTAAACCTTCACAAAGGTTCACACATTGGGGTACGGCTGGCCACCTACCCTAAACAATCGGAGAAATCCTAAACCAGATCCTAGAAAATTACTTGCTAAAAGATATAATGCATTAGTAAAAATAGTTCTGGAAAGTAAAGGGTTCATCCAACTAATGAAGCCTCGTCTTCATCTCCAAATATGAAGCCTCGTCTTCATCTCCAAATAATGAAGCCTTGTCTTCATCTCCAAATAATGAAGCCTCGTCTTCATCTCCAAACAATGAAGCCTCGTCTTCATCCAATCAATGAAGCCTCGTCTTTATCCAAACAATGAAGTCTCGTTTTCATCAAAGTAATGAATCCTCATCTTCATCATAGAAATAACAAAGTCTCGCCTCCACAAAATGCACAAAAGTCCCTAAATGGCTGATCATTCTTACTGATCCCTAAGGGCGGGTCATTCTCCTCAATATGGCAGAACTGAAGAAAATAAGTCCCTAAAGGCGAATCATAATCCTATGGGGTAGGAACAAATGGTCCCATAAAGGGCAGGTTGTTCCTTTCTAAAGGAAATATAACTCTCAAGAAGCCCCTAGAGGATAACAATGGATACGGTTGGCCACCTATCCACAAGGAAGCAAAAGCCCCTAAAAGTTCATCATATCCATATACGATCCCACATAGGATGGATCTTGTTCATAAGATCCCGCACAAGGAAGCCCCAAAAGGCGCATCATTTCCATATATGATCCTCCATCTAGGGCGGGTCCACTTTCCTCTAAGATAGAAAAATGAAACACCATTTAAACAGCCCTAAAGAGCTTTTTATACCTTTAGGGGGGGCTTCTGATAACAACCCAAATTATTCTTGAATAAAGAATAAGGGAAAATTAATAGAAATAATGGCAAACCATTATTCCTTCTAAAAGAGATATTTATACATGATTAATGTGGAATTAATGCAGGGGAGAATATGCAAATAATGAGGAAAAGGAAGGAGTCTCTAGCATTATGCCACGCCACGTGGACCATGGCGAGATACGCTATAACGAGATACGCCCGATGAGAGCGAGTAGCGGAGACCCGCCATAGCTCTCAAGGATAGCGTACATACGCCTTGACGGATCAAAGAATACGAAAAGGGATATTCATCTTACTGACAGAATATTATCCCAAGGACCAAAAGGGATATTCACCCTGAGAACGCCGCAAGAAGAGCCAGATGGCGGATCTCCACGGTTCAGCTCAGTGAGATCCGCTGGCGAACCTATGAGGCGAATCTCCTCTTTCACCTGATTCATCACAGTAACGGCTAACCGCCGACTCGGCCATAAAGACCATTAATGAGCTATCAATTAGCTAACCGCCAGGTTAAAGGTAACCAGTAACTGCCAGCTTAAAGGTAACCAGTAACCGCCATTAATGGAGCATTAATGGAGACCTTCTAGTTGCTGAAGGCTACGACTTCCTAGCTATATATAGCCTACATCCCTAGGCTATCAAGGTACACTTTTACTTACCCTTTGTCAATTCAGTTTGCTCTCTTGTTCTTCCTTACTGACTTTGGCATTGGAGCTTCCCCCCGTCGAACCCAACGACGCCCCCACAGGGACGGAAGACAATCAGAATTTCTCCACTTGTTATCAATTCCCCCACAGGGACGGACGTTGATCAGAATTTCGCTACTTGTTATCAATTGGTGCGGTGATCGTGGAATCCTTAACCAAACAAAGGGTTTTTCGTTCACACTAAAAAACTATGACAAACGGGTATCAAAATCCCTCTTCAGGGATTGAAACACCATTAGTTACACCATCTAGTGTTGGCCGCACTGATTCAACTGCTCCTGCAACGCACGTCGAAAATAGTATGCCTCCAGATGCTTTCATCAATATGTGTGCCCAAGCAATTGGAGAACGGTTTGGAACTGAGACAGGGAATCGCCTGCGGTCATTTATGACCCTCCCTCCACATTGGAGCATGGCGTCCACATCGGCCGTATCATCTTGGCCTTTGTTAAGCTTTGGACCGGGCGCCCATAGTTCTTCATTCCTCCAAGCTCACAACACGAATTCTATGATAACCACCACGACGTCGACTGGCGAACGGCAAATCAATCGTGAGTTATTTCCTGATGGCGCTGAAGGAAGTCAAAGAAATAATTCATCCTTACCGGGTGGATCTGCGGGACCTGGATTAAATCTGGATGGACCCAATATCCCCAGGCGTCCACGGACGAATCTTCCCCCTGGCGGATCCAAAGGGTGAACACACAAAAAGCATAGAAAGGAGAAAGGCAGGCGGTCCAGGTCACCTTCACCCCGACGACCGAGATCCTCCCATCGTGGTAGATCGCCCCCATCTACTGGTCGTGGACGGAGTAAAAGGCCAAGAGAGACACCCCATCCAAGTCGACCACCACCACCACCACCACCTTCGAGAACTGTTGGCCACATCCCGTTAGGAAGCCAAGGAGGGGGAAACGGGCCGGCTCCCCCTGGCGGAGGAGGCGGAGGTGGAGGTGGCGGAGGAGGAGGTAGTGGAGGAGGTGGCGGACGCGGTAATGGGGGAGGGCGTTCGCCATTAGATCCATCGTCTGATTCAAGTTCTTCTTCTTCTTCTCCAAGCAGATCGCCACGGAGAGGTCGTCCCAGGGCGGATCCAGAAAATTTTGATGATAGAGTTAGGGCCTTGGTGCTCCGTATGAATGAAGAAAATGCTAGGCATAACCCGTTCGCCAATAGGGATTCGCCTTTCGCAGCTTGGATTAAGGCGGAGGAAACAGACAGAGCTTTTAAAATTCCCAATCTTGCAATATACACAGGAAGTGACAATCCAGAAGCTCACGTTAGAAAATATCGAATACTGCTTAGGCTCAACCATGCCACCGAGCCCATGCTCTGTAAAATGTTTGTTACCACGCTGGGGGGCCCAGCCTATTTGTGGTTTCAATCTTTACCTCCAGGTTCGATAAACAGCTTTGATCAATTGAGCAGGGAATTTTGCGCTAAATTCGCCGACTGTATTCCTCCAGTAGTGAAATCTGGGAAGCTTTTTGAGTTAAAGCAGAAGGCGAATGAATCCCTTCGGGAGTATGTGGACACTTTCAACCAGTTGTGCATACAAATCTTTGATGTGGACATCTCCGTAGCTGTGGAATGTTTCGTAAGAAATACCACCTGTAAAAGTTTGCAGGAAGATCTCATTCGAAAGAAACCCACCAGCATGGCAGAGTTGATGGAGCGTTGTAAAGATTTTATAGAGGTGGATGACATTCGCCGAGGTTCACCATCATCACCGAAAAGGGACAAAGGCGAATCTCGTCCCCGAGATAGAGACAGGGACAAGCGTCAGGACTCTTCCTTTAGAAACCGGCGAAGAGATTCTAAGAGCAAATCAACGTTTGTCACCTCTTTCACACCTCTCAATGCTTTTAAAAGTGAAGTCCTTATATGGATCGAGAACAGTCAACACAAACGGAGCATTTCATACCCCGAACCGAAGGGAGGGGAGTACACCAATAATGGTAAAAATCCTAAAAACTATTGTAAATATCACAGGAAAAGAAGTCAGCCTTAACGGACAAAATTTTAAATAGTTCATATCCCCCCCTTGGAACTAACTTGTCACGTTATAAGGGACCAACAAGTGGTATCAGAGCTTAAAAGCTCATTGTGCAAGTTTTAACTACCTTGAGCTGATCCCCACTATGGCTGAGAACAGCACTCGGTTTCTCCCAGGAAATCTGACAACTCAGATTTTACCTGAGGGTTTGTCTATAACTCGGCCTCCTCTATTCTTTGGGTCTAACTATACCTTCTGGAAGAATAGAATGAAAAATTTCATTCAGGCAACAAATATGAGTGCATGGCTATCTATAGTCCAAGGCCCATTTGTTCCTGTTGAAACTATTGATGGCCAAACGGTTGTCAAAGCTGAGACTAGATGGACAAAGGATGATCTCAAGAAGCTACAAAATCATACTTCGGCTATAAACATGCTTCACTATGCTTTAGATGCTGCAGAATACAACAAGATTTCAGGTTGTGAGTCAGCGCAGGAGATTTGGAAGAAGCTGGAGGTCACCATATGAAGGAACCAACAAGGTGAAGGAATCCAAGGTCAATCAGCATATGAGGTTGTACGAGCTGTTTGAAATGAATGATGATGAAGGAATCTCTGACATGAACGCAAGGTTCACAAACATAATCAACGAGCTCAAGAGACTTGGAAAGATCTTCACTGAGGAAGAGCAAGTCAAGAAGATTTTTAGGAGTCTTCCTAAAAGCTGGCAAGCAAAGAAAACTGATGTTGAGGAAGCTCAAGACTTAACCACCTACAAGTATGATGAACTCATTGGCTCGCTGCTGACCCACGAGATATCAATGAAGAACTTCGAGGTGAAGGAAAAGTCTGAAGACAAGAAGCAAAAGTCTCTTGTCATGAAAGCTGACTCCACTGATGGGAGCTCAAGAGACGATGAAGAAATGGCTATGTTCACTAGAAAGATGAAAAGGCTGTTCAGAAAGAGTGACAAATATTCTAAGAAGTCTTACAAGAAGTTTGACAAGTACAAAGCTGAGTCCAGCGACAGCAAGTACAAGAAGGACAGCTCAAAGCCCATTACATGCTTTGAATGTCATCAAACTGGCCATATCAAGTCAAGCTGTCCCACGCTGAGGAAAGAAAGAAAGAACAGCAAGAAGGCAATGGTGGCAACTTGGAGCGACAGTGATGAGTCTTCATCATCAGAAGCTGATGCCACTGAGTCAGCAAAGATTTGTTTCATGGCTGACGAACTTGCTGAGCCATGTGTTTCTGAGCATGTTGACCCCTCCATTGCATCTGACGATGAGGAACACTCAACTAAGGTAATATCACTACCCTTGCTCAGAAATGAAATGGTTAATGCCCTGAGTGACCTCTATACACTTGTCAAAAAGTGTAATAAAAAGGTTAGAGCACTCAGCAGGCGATGTGACGAGGTTGAGGAGGTCAAACTGAGTGACCTTCGATATCTTCTCTAGGACAACTCAACTTTGCATAGTAATGTAGAAATTATGCAAAAGTTTATCTCTGAGGTCCAATCAGATTCTAAGAAACTGAGAAAGGATGTCACATCAATCCAGAACCAACTTAAGGTTCCGAACAAAAGAAATATTCCTCTGAACACTGAGTACCGAAGTACTAGTCAGCAGATATGGAATCCTCAGCGGAATGTCCAGTGTGACTTCTATGGGAAGAAAGGACACACCACAAAGGTGTGCTGGCACGCTCAGCACTGGGGTGCTGACCAGTCAGTGAGACATCCTAAACGGAAGGTCAGATGTGACTTCTGTGGAAAGAATGGACACACTGTCCAAGTATGTCGTCATAAAATGAAATATGATGCTTTACTTGTTGAACCTAACAAACAAGGACCCAAAAAGAATTGGGTACCTAAAAGCAACTAGCTATATTGCAGGTAAGTCTGAGGTGTGCTGAGAAGTCAAAGATGTGGTACATTGACAGCGCATGCTCGAGGCATATGACTGGTGATGAAACTCAGTTCATCATGTTTGTGCGTAAACGAGGAGGAAGTGTAAGTTTTGGAGACAACAAGAATGGTAAGATAGTAGGGTCAGGAACCATTGGTGGTAATCCTACTATTGAGTCAGTCTCCCCAGTCAGCGGACTCAAATATAACTTACTCAGCGTAGCTCAGCTATGTGACAATGGGAGAAAAGTTATATTTGATGACACTGGATGTAAATGTTGGAAATTAGGCTAAGGTATAGCAGCGGAAATATAAAAAATTTAACCTATTTCCATTTAACCACAAGATCCGTTAACCGTTATTTCATATAAAGAAGGATAAGAAGAAATACCTTTTAGAAGTTCTATCTACCGTTGCAAACGAAGTGCCCACAACTTCAAAAGAGATAGAAACTGTTTACCAATCTTCCCCTATGCGAAACAGACCTTCCAGACCTCCGAACGACAATCCCTTCGGTGGAAACGTGGAAGCATATGTCTAGAAGCTCCTGTCCAAAAATCGCGACGATCCGACGGTTCAATCTCCGGGAATCCGCGAAATTGTGAACTGACCTGATGTAGGAGTAGTAAAACGAATTTCTCCCTTTTGTTTGTTTTTCTTCTTCGAGTTCCCAAACACGAAATAAAACACGGGAAGATTAATTTAGTATCAACCGTTGAATAGCAACCAAAGTAGATTGCCTCTAACTAATCAACACAAGATCAAGGATAAAAGAAATAGATGAAAATCAATTGATCAAACGAAGCCGTAGAGAAATCTCGTCCTCGAACTAGAGGTGTCGAATTTTCTCTCTCTTGGACTAGGTGAATTTCGAAAATCACAAGTAGGGTATGGCTTGCTTGGATTTCGAAAATCTCAAGGGAAGGGGTATTTATAATCTCTTGTATCTAATCCCTAGTTAGATAGAATTAGGTTACTGAATAGGAATTCCATTCGGAATAGAATTCATAATTATTATCTCACTATATATCTAATATATTAAGGATAATAATAATAACCTTATTGGATAATAATAGGAGTATATTAATCTAATTAAAACTCCTAACTTAATTATCTCTTAATTAATTTAATTCATATTCCTAATCTAATTAGGATTAACAAAATCAAATTAATTATTCATGTATATCACTACATGAATTTCGACCCCCTTATGTCCATGGGCCTTATTTGGCTCAATTGGGCTTCTATCAATTAATTAACATCTATATCTCTTTTAGGTTCCAAGTCTTATGTGTGATCCATTAGGTTCTTATTGCTTCTAACCGTATGAACGTTATTAAATTAATTTTCAAAGAATTATATTTAATCTTTGCATAACGGAATGATGTACAGAGTATGTGATTAGCAAGTCCGTAATCATTCCCCCAGAGCTATAAGAAGACAGGTTGATTCTGTCGTTAACCTTTCCGTATTAGTTACAGTATAATTCGATCCTTTATCAACTACATCCTTGAACTGAATCTTATGACTATGGGTGATGTCAAGTCACATATAGCGAGACGTTCATTTTACTTATACAGGCCGAGTCAACTCAAAAAGATAGGTTAAGTGAAATCTGTATTTCTTACTCTTAAGCTATCACCTTGCAAGGATTTAGAGTCGAGTCTTCCACAAGCGATCCATGGATGTATCTCCCATTTATCGGGAGTGATAAATGCTCAATCCAATATATAACGACTCCGCAATTACTTCCTGTGATACCCAACGTCTACTGTTCACACCCCAGAGTCATCTCTGTTAAGGATCGTGTTACACCAGAGTCAAAGTATCACATTCCGTAATCCAGAATACCAATTAATATTCCTTTGAGTCTGAAGATTAGTTATACATATTAATACCAATGAGATGAACAGGTGACAATTATGAATCTACCCATCATGTTATCTCAAATCGGATCCCCAATCCTAATGAACAACGTTTCATCGGATCTATGTAACTGTCCAGATATCTGTATATATGAAGCTTGTGAGATCAGCTTTCTGTCGGACAGAAGACATTGTTACATATAAGTCTCAACAGTGATATGTCAATCCCAAACATATCACTTGACTTGGGGTGGTTTTAAGTTTATCAGTTTACTATAAAGTTTTGTCTCACTTCATGCTTGTATGAACACTTTATAATCACTTTAAATAAACTTACGGATTTCCTTTTATTAGACTTTATTTAGTGCTTAAAAGAGATTGCCTTTATATAGTTATAAAACATATATCTCTTTAAACAAATGATATAAAGAACAATTCATTTACATTAAGTTTGTATCCTAGAACAATTGTCTATAGGACACTAAACCCCAACATACTCCCACTTGGACTAAAGCCAATTGTTTCTAAAACTTATCCCAGTAGAAGTTAAATGACGATCATGTATTCTCTGGGTTAAAGGCTTTGTCAACGGATCTGCAACGTTGTCCTTTGTAGGTACTCTTTCTATTCTCACATCTCCTCTAGCCACAATCTCTCTAATGATGTGGTATCGCTTAAGGTAACGCTTGGATGAATTATGAGACCGTGGTTCCTTTGCTTGCGCAATGGCTCCATTGTTATCACAGTACAGTGTAATGGGATTGACAATGTCAGGCACCACACCTAGTTCTGTAATGAACTTTCTAATCCAAACCGCTTCCTTTGCTGCTTCCGCAGCTGCGATATACTCTGACTCGGTCGTAGAGAAAGCTACGCTTCCCTTCTTGGAACTCTTCCAAGTGACCGCGCCCCCATTCAAGATAAACAGGTATCCTGATTGGGATTTATAATCATTCTCATCTGTGAGATGACTTGCGTCTGAAAATCCTTCTATTTTCAGATCACCTTCTCTATACACTAGGAACATATCTTTAGTTCTTCTCAAGTACTTAAGAATGTTCTTGACGGCAATCCAATGCTCGTCTCCCGGATTCCCTTGGTAACGACTTGTTACAGATAACGTGAACGCTACGTCAGGTCTAGTGCATAGCATAGCATACATAATCGAACCGATTGCGCTGACGTACGGGACTACAGCCATGCGTCGTTTATCATCATCGGTTTTAGGACATTGATGATTGTTTAACTTTACTCCATGTAACATGGGTAAGTTACCTCGTTTCGATTCAAGCATGCTAAACCGATTTAGCACCTTTTCAATGTATGTAGCCTGTGAAAGACCAAGCAGTCTTCTCGATCTATCTCTATAGATCTTTATACCAAGTATATATAAGCTGCTTCACCAAGGTCTTTCATTGAGAAGTTACCAGATAACCATACTTTCACTGACTGTAAGAGAGCAACGTCATTTCCCATTAATAATATATCGTCCACATATAGTATGAGAAATGCTATAGAGCTCCCACTTGCTTTCTTATAAATGCAAGCTTCTTCGCAATTTTGTTCAAAACCAAATTGTTTTATGGTTTCGTCAAAACGCTTATTCCAGCTTCTAGATGCTTGCTTGAGTCCATAAATGGATCTCTGAAGTTTGCAAACTTTATTTGCATCCTTCGATATGAAACCTTCAGGTTGCATCATATATACATCCTCAAGCAGGTTTCCGTTTAGGAAAGCTGTTTTCACATCCATTTGCCAAATCTCATAATCGTAGTGAGCGGCAATTGCAAGCATGATTCTGATTGATTTGGACATAGCCACAGGAGAGAAAGTTTCGTCATAATCAATTCCTTGCTTCTGACGATATCCTTTCGCTACTAACCTAGCTTTGTAGGTGCTAACCTTTCCATCCATGTATGTCTTCTTTTTGAAGATCCACCTGCACCCAATGGGTATTATCCCTTCGGGTGGATCAACCAAAGTCGACACTTGGTTAGTATACATGGAATCCATTTCAGAATCCATGGCCTCAAGCCATGCTTTAGAATCTGGACTAGTAAGAGCCTCTTCGTAGTTTTCGGGTTCGTCGTCTAACATGGGAACCTCATTATCATCTCCCACTAGAAAACCATATCTAACTGGGAGTTCACGAACTCTTTGTGATCTACGAATAGGTGGCACTGGAGTCTCATCTAATGGGACTCCTTCGGGTACCTCAACCGCCTCTATTGTTTCAGTCGGTGTTTCTTCTTCTTGAACTTCGTCAAGTTCAATCATGCTTCCCTTTTGTGTTTCTTCGAGAAACTCTTTCTCTAAGAAGGTTGCGTGCTTGGATACGATTACTTTCTGATCATCTGGATGATAGAAGTAATATCCCATAGTTTCCTTAGGGTATCCAATGAAGAAACATTTATCAGATTTTGAATCTAGTTTGTCGGACGCAATGCGTTTGACAAAGGCTGAACAACCCCATACTCTCATAAATGAAAACACGGGTTTCCTACCAACGAACAATTCATATGGTGTGGAACTAGCGGATTTAGTTGGTACTCGATTTAGGGTGAAGAGGGCAGTTTCTAAGGCATAGCCCCAAAACGTCTTTGGAAGTAAGGCCATGCTCATCATGGATCGTACCATATCTAATAGGGTACGGTTTCTCCTCTCGGACACACCATTGTGTTGTGGTGTATAGGGAGGTGTCCATTGTGAGCATATCCCACATTCAGTTAGATAATTCAGAAAATCATCTGAAAGATATTCGCCACCTCGATCAGATCGAAGCGTCTTTATTTTCTTTCCTAATTGATTTTCTACTTCATTCTTGAAGCATTTGAATTTCTCAAAAGCTTCTGACTTGTGCTTCATCAAGTAGATGTAACCATATCGGGTATGGTCATCTATGAAGCTTATGAAGAATCTGAATCCTCCTCTTGCTTGGACTGACATAGGACCGCATACATCTGAATGAATGAGTCCTAGAGTGTCTGATACACGCTCACCTTTATTGCTAAAGGGTGTCTTTGTCATTTTACCTTTTAAACATGATTCGCATGTTTCCAATGATTCAGGATCAATTGGATTTATAAGCCCATCTGAATGTAGCTTTGACATGTGTCTCTTGTTTATATGGCCTAAACGACAATGCCACAAGTAAGTTGAATTATCTAGCTTATGTCTTTTGGTATCAATTGCAAAAACAGGAATTTTGTCATCTAACACATAAATCCCATTTTGTGATATTCCTGAAAAATAAAAGATCGAATCTTTATAAAAATTACAACTCTTGTCTTTTATTGAAATATGAAAAGCCGTCGTTAATAAGGCGGCTAATAGAAATAATATTTCTAGATATTCCTGGAATATCCTCAGGCTGCATCCGGTATCAAGTACCAAAAGATTCAGACTGTGAAATTTCAATATAAAACATACCAGATGTTGAAGTATCGGCTTCTTCCCCTTTTGAGGAAGGCTAGGTACACCAACAGTTTCTTTTCCAATGCCCGTCTTTACCACAGAAGTGGCACTCTCCTTTGGGCTTCTTTACTTCCTTTCCCTTAGTTTTGTTGGGCACGGCTTTCTTACCTTTCTTGGGATATTTAGGATTGGGAGAATTCCTTTTCCTCTTTTTTGATCCCTCTATGACAAGAGCCGGTATGGCTTTGTCTTTCTTCATATTGGGCTCAACTGACTTGAGCATATTTGCAAGCTCTTCAAGAGAGGTTTGCAAGTCATTCATCTGATAGTTCTTAATGAACTGTGAATAACTTTTTGGGAGGGATTGAAGAATTAAGTCTATACTTAATTCGTTATCCATCGCAAATCCAATACTAGAAAGTTTGGTAATGTAGCCAATCATCTTGACACAATGTGTCATGACAGATGTGCCCTCTTGCATCCTACTACGATATAACAACTTGGATATCTCATAGCGTTCGCACCTGGTTTGTTTCCCAAACAATTCCTTTAGGTGCATGATGATGGAATAGGCATCCATTTCCTCATGTTGCCTTTGTAATTCCGGTGTCATCGATGCAAGTATGATGCATCCGGCATGATCATCATCAGCCTTATGCTTATGGTAAGCATCAATTTCCTCAATGGGAGCATCATCAGCAGGGAGAGGGGGTATCGATGTATCAAGTACATACCCTATTTTATCGAACTTCAAAACAATTTTGAGGTTACGAAACCAGTCGGTGAAGTTTGAACCATTCAATTTGTTATCGGTAAGAATGTTTTGCAGAGTGGTGTTAGTCATGATTATAAGAGTGGGTTTAATTTAAACCTGAGAGTGAGAAAGAGTAAACGTATGTCATTCATTTGCTTAAAGTATATCAATCTAAAATTATAGGCCTTTTAGTTTATTTTAGATTGCTCCCACTATTTTGCCAAATTAATAGCCCTCCATATTAATTCGAAGAATTTCACAAATCCTTTAGTGAGCTAGGATCCTAACTCCTGAGATTTCGCCTTGAGTTTACTCAACAAGCTAGTCTCATTCATTAGGTAGATTCATGTAATCAATCACATCTTTAATGTGATTCCTAAGTTATTGGGTTACTAACCACATTAGTAACTAATATGCTATTCATATTAATCCTAACCGTCTTGCCCATTAGTTTATGACAACATGAGTTTACTCATCCAATTATTATAATCTAATTTAAGTATTACCCCATATTCATGAAAAATGATTTTCGATAATTCAGGTGTTACCGAAAGGACCCCGAGCTTGAGTTTACTCAACAACCCAAAGGCCCTCAGCACTGCCGGTTGAATAATAATATTAGGGAGGGGCAACCGATTTTAATAACTTGTTTATTTACTTAACTTTTTAATGAGGGATTTTATTTTAGGTCTCAAATTAATTTAATTAGAACAAGAGTTACACTTAAAGGTTTAATATATTATGGATGTTAAATTTCATTTAACAATGTTTACTTCAGCAGTCGTTTGTCTTCCTACCCTTTTTAGGGTCATAAGAGCGATCCTGCACACATTATACACATCAGAAAAAACGGTCCACATAAAATGGTATCAGAGCCCTTCAAAGGATCTCACAAATAGTTAGAACTTTTTGAAATCACTATGTCATCTTCATATACCAGTATGTTTGCATCACAGCTTAATATTCATAGGAAAGCAGTTGATAAAATTACAAGCGGCATAATTGAATTAGATTTAAGCAATAGTTTAGAAATTTCTATTCTATTAGGCAAATTAATTATATTATTAGAATATTACCAACATCTCCTTAATATAGGAACTAGTGATCTAAATAGGCATATAATGTTAATAAGAAAAGTAGAAATGATTAAATGCCTAATTAATTTCACAATCGTGATTTTTCAGAATTATACACACTAGATAATGGATATACCAGTTGAAAGTCTTAGGATTATTGCTGAAAAACCATTAATTTATAATCAGGATATCAATCAACATATTATAAGTTGTAGAAGAGCATTACAAATTATGGAATTAAAAGATAGACAATTAGAAGTAGCACAAGGTGCTTTAGATGCTAAGCGTATTGAAAAGATAAAATTACAAAAAAGAGTTTTTGACTTAGAAGATGAAGTAAAACGATTAGAAGAAAAACATAGAGAGCAAGAAGAGACAATAGAAATTCAAAAACAAATAATTACTGAAAGTTACAGACATATTCAAGTTTTAATCAATGGAAGAGAATAAAGAAATAACAGAACAAACCCATACAGAAAATACTAATATCTACTATCAAATGGATACTTATGAAGGTGGTATAACTCAAACTTTAAGTTTTAAACCAGATATTTATCAGAAAATACAAGATGAAACTGAAGAGCTATCTGTAAATAAGATATTTAAAACAAAATGGTTTGAGAGAAATAAAAATATACGATATATTGTTCAGAAGCATGAGAATATTATAGATACAACTACTATAAATGGTAGAGCAAGGATAAATTTAATAACAAATGACGTAATAAAAAGAGAATTATCCAAATTATCACATAAAGAAGCAAAGAAATATAGGAATATTTACTTTGGAGGAATAGAATTCACTATAAAAGCATATTTTCAGAAAAATATCGATACTCCTATTCAAATATATGTATTAGATGATAGAATATTAGATAATATCCAAGATGCCTTAATAGCAGTAGTAAGAGGAAACTTAATTTATCAGAAACTTAAATTCACAATTCAACCAGATTTTAGTATCTCATTAGAAGATAAACATAAAGATCTAGCTTTAACACTCTATTATAAATTAGAAGGAATAAGAATGCCCCCAGGAAGTAAAGTAATTAGTATAGAAACAAAAATGATATATGCCCTTACAGGTAATCATCATATCAGAAAACAAAATGATAGGGATATATTAGTACCAAAATTATATCAGGAAATATTAGAACCACTAGAACATAAGGAAAATTCCATCATAACAATACCAGACGAAATATGTATAGATTTTAATTCTAGAAAACTACAACCAATCCAGAAATTATTACCTAGGATAGAAGGAGGAAGGTTAAGTTTTAAGAAAGACATAATAAGACAACCGAGAACATTAGATTTATTACATACATATTATGAAGATAAGTTACGAATAAAAGTAATATTATTTAATGAGCTACGAGCAACTGACTGTATAGCTGAAATTAATACAGGAACCAAAAGTTTAGTACATATTAGCCAAATAAATGAGAATAAATGTGAACTAATCGAACCACAAACTTATAACTGTCCAAATAGTACAAGAGAAATAATCATAACTAAAAGCATAAGAATTAGATTTAAAATTCAAGATCTAGAATATGAGATAATTGTAGGAGTAACAGAATATGATAGTACATATGCACTATTATTAGGATACGACTTTTTAAATAAAATAAAATATAAGATAAATAATGAAGGAATTACGATAGAGGACCAAAACAAAATACGGTATATACGACTTTTTAAATAAAATAAAATATAAGATAAATAATGAAGGAATTACGATAGAGGACCAAAACAAAATACGGTATATAAATAAAATATGAACATACGACAACAACTTGATAAAAAAGAGAAAAAATTACAAATAATAAAAACTATTATGGCAGAGACAATCATAGAATCTCAACTAAAATATTTAGAAATTGAATCTAAACAACAGAGACTAGAATGTGAAATCAAACAATTAAACTCTTTATTAGAACCACCTAAGAAAGAATGGATCAAACTTGAAGACGGATGGATAAAAAGAATCTACAAAGATGAGTGATCCTAACCAAAAATTGGACCAAATATGGATAGAGATTGTAGCAAAAGAACAATTAAAGAATACTCTTAGTTTAATACAAGAAAACCATATTCAAATCCAAGAAATGATAACACATGAATTAACAAAACTGTGGAATACATCGGAAATACCAACGTTTAAGATAATTTTGGAAAAATTAAACATGTTAGTAGCTAATATAGACAAAAGAAAAAGACCCATAGAAGAAAGCTGTAGCATTACCTCAGGAGAAAATCTAAACATTACTATAACACAAACTAAAACTCCAGAAATAGTACCCATAGATGCTTGGAGACGAAGCAAGGACCCAATAATGATGGATATAAGTGAAATAAAACCTAAAATCCCTACAACCGTAAATAAAACCTTAGATCTGTTAACCGATTTACACAAAAAAGGACAATTCTAATCTAATGGCCGAACAAGAACATAGTGTAATAACATTTCTTAAAAATCACGCCCAAGAAATTATTGAAAAGGAAAAATACAAATATGAACCGCTAAAAAACAGCAAACTCAAAGACAATGATGCTAAACCATCCAATGTAGACGTAAGCACCGAAGCCGAATACCTTCAACTAAAAATCGAAAAACAACATAAAGAAATCAAAGACCTACAAAAAGAAAACATAAAATTAGTCATAAATTCAAGTACAGAATGGGTCGAAAAATATAAAAAATATAAACACAAATTTAAAAATACTAAAAAAGAATTAAAAGAAACAAAGCTAGAATTAAAACAAACAAAAACAGAGCTAATCCACATTACAGATGAATTAAAAGAATTAAAGGAAGAAGTAAGAGTCTTAAGAACAATGGTTAAAGAAGTAAAAGGGAAAACTATTCACATCAGTAACAGTAGTAGTGATAGTTCAGATAGTTCAGATACTCAAAGTGAAAATAAACTAAAAATCATTGGGTATATAGAAGAAGAAAATAAAGATGAAACAAAATTAATAGAAGAAAATCATCAAATAATGAAAGCATTAGAACAAATGAAGAACATTAATGCAATAATAGAAGAAGAACCAGAAAGTGATATAGAAAACAACGAATACAACAACAAATACACTAGGTATGAAGAATCAGATATAGGATCAGAAAATATAGTAAACGAAGATGCCGATAATTATCCAGAAGAAGAAATGATAGACCCCAATTTAGACGTAGTAACTAAAAGAGTACCTACGATTCCACAACATATACCTATAGGCCAACAAGGAGACTTTAAAGAATTTATAGGATCTATGTCTCAAGGATTAAATCCAAATGGATATTTTTTAGACTTAGATAATGTCTATGATGAACAAGAAATAAGTAGACGAATAAATGATTGGAATTTAGGAATGTACATAGCCTTAATGAATTCATCTCACGCTGAAAATTTAGACTATATGTATGACCTAATATCTAAAACAATGATAGGAAAAGTAGGATTTTGGATGGAATCAATAACTCATCAGTTAAGACCACAAATAGAAGCTTGTGCTCATGATTGGAAATCAATGTTATTATTATTCGATATGGTATTAAAAAGAGAATTTTTAGGAGAAAGATGGTTAGTGGCTAGAGAAACAGTATTTGCTGAAAGAAAAGCTGAAATAATAATGAATTTGAATAACATGAAATGTTGTAAAATTAGTAAATTACCAGAATATACTATCAGTTTTACTAAGTTCTTTTATGAAGCTAGGTTTTTACCACAAGAAGGATTGATATACCAACAACTATATTATGACCACTTACCAAACCCATACAACGTAGAAGTTTCAAAAGAATATACTCAATTAGAACCAAAAGAAAATACATTAGGAGAAAGAATTAGAGTACTACGAGCTTATCTTATGCGAAAATGTGAAGAATATAGAGTTCAACAAAAGGTTAAAAAGGATAAGAAACTCGGGTTACGAGAAATATGTGGATTCACGGAAAAACGGTTAGTTTTTGGTTGTGATGATAAAATTAGGAGAAAATATAGACGATATACTCCTAATCGCACTTATAGACATAATCCGACATATAAGAAGTCTTATACTAACAAGTATGATAATGGACGATTTCGACGAAAACGATTTAGACGATATAAAAATAATCCCGAAAATCGGAACAGATTTAGATATAAACGAAAATTTAGGAAAAGACGAGAAAGACCACTAAGGGATAAAAATACTAAACTTACAGAATGTAAATGTTGGAATTGTAATGAGAAAGGACATTATGCTACTAAATGCCCTAAATTAAAACAAAAAGGTGTCAAATATATAGGAACAACAGAATTTATAATGAGTCTAGAACAAATAAGAGCCAGCGATGATAAATGGCATAAAGAAGATGAATTTTATATTACTGAAACAGAAGGTGAGAACTCAGAAGAATTAGAACCAATAGAATATGAAGATAGTGAAACTAATAACTAATGGTAGCCATATATGTAGAAGCACCGGTAGAATATAAACCTAATAAGATTATAAAACGCCGCATATTTATAGATAGTGGAGCTGATATATGTTTAGCGAAGCAAGATGTACTAGTTTCCCATAAATGGAAAAGATCTAAAGGACATAAGGTCAGAGTTACAGGATTTAATGAACAAATGAAAGAATTAGATATTATAGCCGAAAATATGAGATTAATACTTAACAAGACAATCTTTCGATTACCCATAATTTATCAAGAAAATAATATGAAACAACATATATTATTAGGAAATAATTTTCTTGATTTCTTTAAAGTCCAGCTAATCAAACCTGAAACCATAAGTCTTTTAACTCCTTGTAATAAATGGATTATCCTTAAGCGCGTCCTACCTTTATATCCACTCACAATACATAATATCAAAACAAATAGAGATACTAATTTAGAACTTTTAAAACAAAAATATTTAGACCATTTAAAGATCAACTTTGGAGAAAACCCTATAACGTTGTGGGAAAAAGAAAAGATATATGCTAAGATAGAAGTCATAAACCCTAATGATGTTGTTCGCACTAGACCAATAAGATATAGTCCTGATGATCAAAAGGAATTTGAAATACAAATAAAAGAATTATTAGACTTAAAATTAATTCAAGAAAGTAAAAGCCCTCATAGTAGCCCGGCATTCTTAGTAAGAAAACATAGCGAACAAAAGAGAGGCAAAGCAAGAATGGTAATAGATTATCGAGAACTAAATAAGAAAACAATTTTTGATGGATATTTTTTACCTTATAAGAGAAATTTAATTAATAGATTATCAGGAAAAAAGTGGTTTAGTAAATTTGATTGTAAAAGTGGCTTTTGGCAAATTAAGCTTACTAAAGAATCAAGACCTTTAACAACATTTAGTGCACCACAAGGACATTATGAATGGATTGTGTTACCTTTTGGTTTGAAAAATGCACCCCAGATATTTCAACGACGAATGGATACGATATTTAGAAAATTAAATGACTTCTGTGTAGTTTATGTCGATGATATATTAATCTATAGCAATAATATAGCAGACCATTTACAGCACCTAGATGCATTTATAAAAACAGTACGACAACATGGAATCCTTTTATCTGAAAAGAAATCAGAAATCTTTAAAAATAAAATAGAATATTTAGGATATATAATAGATAGTGAAGGATTACAACTACAAGATCATATCGTAACTAGAATCGAAAATTTTAAAGAAAAATTAGATACTAAGAAAGAAGTCCAACAATTTCTAGGAATAATAAATTATGCATCAGATTATATAAAAGACTTACCAAAATTACGACAACCCTTGCAAGAGCTAATTAAGAAACATAAAGTATTTGAATGGACGACAACTCACACTGATACTATAAGAAAAATAAAAGAAGCAGTAAAAGTTCTCCCAAAATTAAGACTACCTAAAGATAATGATCAATTAGAATTATATACAGATGCTAGTGATATCGGGTGGGGAGCAGTACTCATCGCATATAGAAAAGAAGATATAGACAAAGAAACTCCTTTAATATGTGGCTATAGATCAGGAACTTGGAAACCCTCAGAGAAAAATTATCATATCAATGAAAAAGAATTACTAGCTGTTAAAAATGGAATTAAAGGATTTAGGTATCATTTGTTACCTATAGAATTTATCATAAGAACAGATAATACACAAGTAGGAGCATTTATCAGAAATAAAATAGATCCCCTACCAGAATTGAACAAAAGAAGGCATTGGCAAAGTTTTTTCAATTGCTATAATTTTGTTGTTAAACCTATCTCTGGAAAACGAAATATCTTAGCTGATTTTTTGAGCAGGAATGGAGATAATGATCCAGCGAATATCAGAAATCAGAAATCAGAACCGCCAGATGCTGGCAATGATCAGAAATCATGAGAACTTTCTGGACAACCTTGAGGAAGAACTCAAGAAACTCCAGTCTCAGAACAATCAGAATATACGAACCATGACTCCTAGATCATCTTATGAGTTGTTAGGAGATCTTCATAAGAAGCCAATTGAGCTGCCAACTTCATCTAGTGGACTCTCAGGAGCCACCACCTTGAACCATTCTAAGCTGATTAATCAGAACTCATCAGAAATCACAACCTCCCAGGTTATACAATTCCCTCCAGAAATGACAGAAGCATATAAGAATATCATGAAATTTTTTACATATAAGAAGAGTCAAACCGTATATAGAACCATTAAGATGACCAAATACCCTAGGTATATATGCTCAGAAGGCTGCAGTCCAGATGTTGTTCAGAAACTATTTCGATATGGATTTCTGGACAAAGTCATGACTGATGAGAGCCTTAATAGTGTTTCAAAACTCCCATCTATCATACCTAGATCCATTGACGAACTTGGATTAAGATTTGGAAGAGGAATATTTTGTGTTCAAATTTTTGATGCTGCTATGGACTTAGAAGGGAAACCGATAATAATTGCTCAGATTTTTAAGACTGGTAGAAACACTAAGATTGATGTAGATAATTCCGACCATCAATGGGACATTCCATGCAAATTAGAAAATTTTAAATCTTGGTTAGGAGAAAAACGAGCACATGGAATCCATACGATCAAATGTAGACTCGAAGACTATATTAGAAATAAAAAGGTGGCTATAATAGCCAGATCGAATCATGGAGAAGTTGAAGAAATGATAACTATCAACTATTTAATGGAAATGGGTGATGAAACGAGTCAACAAATTTTGATAGAAATGCATACAAAATTGATGGATAAGAAATATAAACATAGTTCAGATACATTAGCCCATTATGAATCTATATATGGCCCAAGAAAATCATGTTTAATTAGAATTGAGCCCATAAGACCTGAGCCCATGAATATTGACTCCATAAGGCCCAAAGAAGAAGCCCATCCAAGAAAAGAGGAGGATCCATTTATTTAGAAAATGAGATAAAAATGGATAAGAAAAATAAGAAATATAAGAACGAGGTGTCAATACCTAAAGAAAAGGTGGCAATAAGATCAACACGTGGCAAGACATGAAGATATGAAGAGACATGTGTCCAAAGAAGAAGCATGAGGTGGAAACATTAGAGATTAGTGGCAAGATGTAAAGCTTGAGGTGGAAGAGCAAAATAAGAAGCATTCGACACGTGTAACCTAAAAGTTTGTACTTTTAACTTTTGTGATGATGTAATCTCCTTTTTGGTAATTTCACCTTTGATCTTCTACCTATATAAGGAGAAGACATATGATGTATGAGATATAACTTGCTTTGAGCAATAAAAGCTTTCTTTCTCTCTATATCCATGGCTTTCTAAACTTCCCCTTTTAGCATCCATAGTTGTTAACTACTTAAGTTTAACTTCCGTATAGCATATTAGTTTAAAAAGATCCAGAGTTATAAAGCAACAATAGTTAGCCTTCAGACAAATCCAAGAGTTGTGTAGAGATGCTGGAACACAGCCATAACCCATGATGATGATGAGAGGGTGTCAGGCAGAGTTCAGAAGTCTCCACTGAGGATTGCTTTGAAAGGTATACTAGAGTTCCTCTATAACTCTTGTTCTAATTAAATTAATTTGTTATCATTAGTTACACTTAAAGGTTTAATATATTATGGATGTTAAATTTCATTTAACAATGTTTACTTCAGCAGTCGTTTGTCTTCCTACCCTTTTTAGGGTCATAAGAGCGATCCTGCACACATTATACACATCAGAAAAAACGGTCCACATAAAAAACGGTCCACATAAAATGGTATCAGAGCCCTTCAAAGGATCTCACAAATAGTTAGAACTTTTTGAAATCACTATGTCATCTTCATATACCAGTATGTTTGCATCACAGCTTAATATTCATAGGAAAGCAGTTGATAAAATTACAAGCGGCATAATTGAATTAGATGTAAGCAATAGTTTAGAAATTTCTATTCTATTAGGCAAATTAATTATATTATTAGAATATTACCAACATCTCCTTAATATAGGAACTAGTGATCTAAATAGGCATATAATGTTAATAAGAAAAGTAGAAATGATTAAATGCCTAATTAATTTCACAATCGTGATTTTTCAGAATTATACACACTAGATAATGGATATACCAGTTGAAAGTCTTAGGATTATTGCTGAAAAACCATTAATTTATAATCAGGATATCAATCAACATATTATAAGTTGTAGAAGAGCATTACAAATTATGGAATTAAAAGATAGACAATTAGAAGTAGCACAAGGTGCTTTAGATGCTAAGCGTATTGAAAAGATAAAATTACAAAAAAGAGTTTTTGACTTAGAAGATGAAGTAAAACGATTAGAAGAAAAACATAGAGAGCAAGAAGAGACAATAGAAATTCAAAAACAAATAATTACTGAAAGTTACAGACATATTCAAGTTTTAATCAATGGAAGAGAATAAAGAAATAACAGAACAAACCCATACAGAAAATACTAATATCTACTATCAAATGGATACTTATGAAGGTGGTATAACTCAAACTTTAAGTTTTAAACCAGATATTTATCAGAAAATACAAGATGAAACTGAAGAGCTATCTGTAAATAAGATATTTAAAACAAAATGGTTTGAGAGAAATAAAAATATACGATATATTGTTCAGAAGCATGAGAATATTATAGATACAACTACTATAAATGGTAGAGCAAGGATAAATTTAATAACAAATGACGTAATAAAAAGAGAATTATCCAAATTATCACATAAAGAAGCAAAGAAATATAGGAATATTTACTTTGGAGGAATAGAATTCACTATAAAAGCATATTTTCAGAAAAATATCGATACTCCTATTCAAATATATGTATTAGATGATAGAATATTAGATAATATCCAAGATGCCTTAATAGCAGTAGTAAGAGGAAACTTAATTTATCAGAAACTTAAATTCACAATTCAACCAGATTTTAGTATCTCATTAGAAGATAAACATAAAGATCTAGCTTTAACACTCTATTATAAATTAGAAGGAATAAGAATGCCCCCAGGAAGTAAAGTAATTAGTATAGAAACAAAAATGATATATGCCCTTACAGGTAATCATCATATCAGAAAACAAAATGATAGGGATATATTAGTACCAAAATTATATCAGGAAATATTAGAACCACTAGAACATAAGGAAAATTCCATCATAACAATACCAGACGAAATATGTATAGATTTTAATTCTAGAAAACTACAACCAATCCAGAAATTATTACCTAGGATAGAAGGAGGAAGGTTAAGTTTTAAGAAAGACATAATAAGACAACCGAGAACATTAGATTTATTACATACATATTATGAAGATAAGTTACGAATAAAAGTAATATTATTTAATGAGCTACGAGCAACTGACTGTATAGCTGAAATTAATACAGGAACCAAAAGTTTAGTACATATTAGCCAAATAAATGAGAATAAATGTGAACTAATCGAACCACAAACTTATAACTGTCCAAATAGTACAAAAGAAATAATCATAACTAAAAGCATAAGAATTAGATTTAAAATTCAAGATCTAGAATATGAGATAATTGTAGGAGTAACAGAATATGATAGTACATATGCACTATTATTAGGATACGACTAATTTAATTCTTTTAATTCTTTTTTAGTATTTTTAAATTTGTGTTTATATTTTTTATATTTTTCGACCCATTCTGTACTCGAATTTATGACTAATTTTATGTTTTCTTTTTGTAGGTCTTTGATTTCTTTATGTTGTTTTTCGATTTTTAGTTGAAGGTATTCGGCTTCGGTGCTTACGTCTACATTGGATGGTTTAGCATCATTGTCTTTGAGTTTGCTGTTTTTTAGCGGTTCATATTTGTATTTTTCCTTTTCAATAATTTCTTGGGCGTGATTTTTAAGAAATGTTATTACACTATGTTCTTGTTCGGCCATTAGATTAGAATTGTCCTTTTTTGTGTAAATCGGTTAACAGATCTAAGGTTTTATTTACGGTTGTAGGGATTTTAGGTTTTATTTCACTTATATCCATCATTATTGGGTCCTTGCTTCGTCTCCAAGCATCTATGGGTACTATTTCTGGAGTTTTAGTTTGTGTTATAGTAATGTTTAGATTTTCTCCTGAGGTAATGCTACAGCTTTCTTCTATGGGTCTTTTTCTTTTGTCTATATTAGCTACTAACATGTTTAATTTTTCCAAAATTATCTTAAACGTTGGTATTTCCGATGTATTCCACAGTTTTGTTAATTCATGTGTTATCATTTCTTGGATTTGAATATGGTTTTCTTGTATTAAACTAAGAGTATTCTTTAATTGTTCTTTTGCTACAATCTCTATCCATATTTGGTCCAATTTTTGGTTAGGATCACTCATCTTTGTAGATTCTTTTTATCCATCCGTCTTCAAGTTTGATCCATTCTTTCTTAGGTGGTTCTAATAAAGAGTTTAATTGTTTGATTTCACATTCTAGTCTCTGTTGTTTAGATTCAATTTCTAAATATTTTAGTTGAGATTCTATGATTGTCTCTGCCATAATAGTTTTTATTATTTGTAATTTTTTCTCTTTTTTATCAAGTTGTTGTCGTATGTTCATATTTTATTTATATACCGTATTTTGTTTTGGTCCTCTATCGTAATTCCTTCATTATTTATCTTATATTTTATTTTATTTAAAAAGTCGTATCCTAATAATAGTGCATATGTACTATCATATTCTGTTACTCCTACAATTATCTCATATTCTAGATCTTGAATTTTAAATCTAATTCTTATGCTTTTAGTTATGATTATTTCTCTTGTACTATTTGGACAGTTATAAGTTTGTGGTTCGATTAGTTCACATTTATTCTCATTTATTTGGCTAATATGTACTAAACTTTTGGTTCCTGTATTAATTTCAGCTATACAGTCAGTTGCTCGTAGCTCATATACAGTCAGTTGCTCGTAGCTCATTAAATAATATTACTTTTATTCGTAACTTATCTTCATAATATGTATGTAATAAATCTAATGTTCTCGGTTGTCTTATTATGTCTTTCTTAAAACTTAACCTTCCTCCTTCTATCCTAGGTAATAATTTCTGGATTGGTTGTAGTTTTCTAGAATTAAAATCTATACATATTTCGTCTGGTATTGTTATGATGGAATTTTCCTTATGTTCTAGTGGTTCTAATATTTCCTGATATAATTTTGGTACTAATATATCCCTATCATTTTGTTTTCTGATATGATGATTACCTGTAAGGGCATATATCATTTTTGTTTCTATACTAATTACTTTACTTCCTGGGGGCATTCTTATTCCTTCTAATTTATAATAGAGTGTTAAAGCTAGATCTTTATGTTTATCTTCTAATGAGATACTAAAATCTGGTTGAATTGTGAATTTAAGTTTCTGATAAATTAAGTTTCCTCTTACTACTGCTATTAAGGCATCTTGGATATTATCTAATATTCTATCATCTAATACATATATTTGAATAGGAGTATCGATATTTTTCTGAAAATATGCTTTTATAGTGAATTCTATTCCTCCAAAGTAAATATTCCTATATTTCTTTGCTTCTTTATGTGATAATTTGGATAATTCTCTTTTTATTACGTCATTTGTTATTAAATTTATCCTTGCTCTACCATTTATAGTAGTTGTATCTATAATATTCTCATGCTTCTGAACAATATATCGTATATTTTTATTTCTCTCAAACCATTTTGTTTTAAATATCTTATTTACAGATAGCTCTTCAGTTTCATCTTGTATTTTCTGATAAATATCTGGTTTAAAACTTAAAGTTTGAGTTATACCACCTTCATAAGTATCCATTTGATAGTAGATATTAGTATTTTCTGTATGGGTTTGTTCTGTTATTTCTTTATTCTCTTCCATTGATTAAAACTTGAATATGTCTGTAACTTTCAGTAATTATTTGTTTTTGAATTTCTATTGTCTCTTCTTGCTCTCTATGTTTTTCTTCTAATCGTTTTACTTCATCTTCTAAGTCAAAAACTCTTTTTTGTAATTTTATCTTTTCAATACGCTTAGCATCTAAAGCACCTTGTGCTACTTCTAATTGTCTATCTTTTAATTCCATAATTTGTAATGCTCTTCTACAACTTATAATATGTTGATTGATATCCTGATTATAAATTAATGGTTTTTCAGCAATAATCCTAAGACTTTCAACTGGTATATCCATTATCTAGTGTGTATAATTCTGAAAAATCACGATTGTGAAATTAATTAGGCATTTAATCATTTCTACTTTTCTTATTAACATTATATGCCTATTTAGATCACTAGTTCCTATATTAAGGAGATGTTGGTAATATTCTAATAATATAATTAATTTGCCTAATAGAATAGAAATTTCTAAACTATTGCTTAAATCTAATTCAATTATGCCGCTTGTAATTTTATCAACTGCTTTCCTATGAATATTAAGCTGTGATGCAAACATACTGGTATATGAAGATGACATAGTGATTTCAAAAAGTTCTAACTATTTGTGAGATCCTTTGAAGGTCTCTGATACCATTTTATGTGGACCGTTTTTTCTGATGTGTATAATGTGTGCAGGATCGCTCTTATGACCCTAAAAAGGGTAGGAAGACAAACGACTGCTGAAGTAAACATTGTTAAATGAAATTTAACATCCATAATATATTAAACCTTTAAGTGTAACTAATGATAACAAATTAATTTAATTAGAACAAGAGTTATAGAGGAACTCTAGTATACCTTTCAAAGCAATCCTCAGTGGAGACTTCTGAACTCTGCCTGACACCCTCTCATCATCATCATGGGTTATGGCTGTGTTCCAGCATCTCTACACACCTCTTGGATTCGTCTGAAGGCTAACTATTGTTGCTTTATAACTCTGGATCTTTTTAAACTAATATGCTATACGGAAGTTAAACTTAAGTAGTTAACAACTATGGATGCTAAAAGGGGAAGTTTAGAAAGCCATGGATATAGAGAGAAAGAAAGCTTTTATTGCTCAAAGCAAGTTATATCTCATACATCATATGTCTTCTCCTTATATAGGTAGAAGATCAAAGGTGAAATTACCAAAAAGGAGATTACATCATCACAAAAGTTAAAAGTACAAACTTTTAGGTTACACGTGTCGAATGCTTCTTATTTTGCTCTTCCACCTCAAGCTTTACATCTTGCCACTAATCTCTAATGTTTCCACCTCATGCTTCTTCTTTGGACACATGTCTCTTCATATCTTCATGTCTTGCCACGTGTTGATCTTATTGCCACCTTTTCTTTAGGTATTGACACCTCGTTCTTATATTTCTTATTTTTCTTATCCATTTTTATCTCATTTTCTAAATAAATGGATCCTCCTCTTTTCTTGGATGGGCTTCTTCTTTGGGCCTTATGGAGTCAATATTCATGGGCTCAGGTCTTATGGGCTCAATTCTAATTAAACATGATTTTCTTGGGCCATATATAGATTCATAATGGGCTAATGTATCTGAACTATGTTTATATTTCTTATCCATCAATTTTGTATGCATTTCTATCAAAATTTGTTGACTCGTTTCATCACCCATTTCCATTAAATAACTTCTCCATGATTCGATCTGGCTATTATAGCCACCTTTTTATTTCTAATATAGTCTTCGAGTCCACATTTGATCGTATGGATTCCATGTGCTCGTTTTTCTCCTAACCAAGATTTAAAATTTTCTAATTTGCATGGAATGTCCCATTGATGGTCGGAATTATCTACATCAATCTTAGTGTTTCTACCAGTCTTAAAAATCTGAGCAATTATTATCGGTTTCCCTTCTAAGTCCATAGCAGCATCAAAAATTTGAACACAAAATATTCCTCTTCCAAATCTTAATCCAAGTTCGTCAATGGATCTAGGTATGATAGATGGGAGTTTTGAAACACTATTAAGGCTCTCATCAGTCATGACTTTGTCCAGAAATCCATATCGAAATAGTTTCTGAACAACATCTGGACTGCAGTCTTCTGAGCATATATACCTAGGGTATTTGGTCATCTTAATGGTTCTATATACGGTTTGACTCTTCTTATATGTAAAAAATTTCATGATATTCTTATATGCTTCTGTCATTTATGGAGGGAATTGTATAACCTGGGAGGTTGTGATTTCTGATGAGTTCTGATTAATCAGCTTAGAATGGTTCAAGGTGGTGGCTCCTGAGAGTCCACTAGATGAAGTTGGCAGCTCAATTGGCTTCTTATGAAGATCTCCTAACAACTCATAAGATGATCTAGGAGTCATGGTTCGTATATTCTGATTGTTCTGAGACTGGAGTTTCTTGAGTTCTTCCTCAAGGTTGTCCAGAAAGTTCTCATGATTTCTGATCATTGCCAGCATCTGGCGGTTCTGATTTCTGATTTCTGATATTCGCTGGATCATTATCTCCATTCCTGCTCAAAAAATCAGCTAAGATATTTCGTTTTCCAGAGATAGGTTTAACAACAAAATTATAGCAATTGAAAAAACTTTGCCAATGCCTTCTTTTGTTCAATTCTGGTAGGGGATCTATTTTATTTCTGATAAATGCTCCTACTTGTGTATTATCTGTTCTTATGATAAATTCTATAGGTAACAAATGATACCTAAATCCTTTAATTCCATTTTTAACAGCTAGTAATTCTTTTTCATTGATATGATAATTTTTCTCTGAGGGTTTCCAAGGTCCTGATCTATAGCCACATATTAAAGGAGTTTCTTTGTCTATATCTTCTTTTCTATATGCGATGAGTACTGCTCCCCACCCGATATCACTAGCATCTGTATATAATTCTAATTGATCATTATCTTTAGGTAGTCTTAATTTTGGGAGAACTTTTACTGCTTCTTTTATTTTTCTTATAGTATCAGTGTGAGTTGTCGTCCATTCAAATACTTTATGTTTCTTAATTAGCTCTTGCAAGGGTTGTCGTAATTTTGGTAAGTCTTTTATATAATCTGATGCATAATTTATTATTCCTAGAAATTGTTGGACTTCTTTCTTAGTATCTAATTTTTCTTTAAAATTTTCGATTCTAGTTACGATATGATCTTGTAGTTGTAATCCTTCACTATCTATTATATATCCTAAATATTCTATTTTATTTTTAAAGATTTCTGATTTCTTTTCAGATAAAAGGATTCCATGTTGTCGTACTGTTTTTATAAATGCATCTAGGTGCTGTAAATGGTCTGCTATATTATTGCTATAGATTAATATATCATCGACATAAACTACACAGAAGTCATTTAATTTTCTAAATATCGTATCCATTCGTCGTTGAAATATCTGGGGTGCATTTTTCAAACCAAAAGGTAACACAATCCATTCATAATGTCCTTGTGGTGCACTAAATGCTGTTAAAGGTCTTGATTCTTTAGTAAGCTTAATTTGCCAAAAGCCACTTTTACAATCAAATTTACTAAACCACTTTTTTCCTGATAATCTATTAATTAAATTTCTCTTATAAGGTAAAAAATATCCATCAAAAATTGTTTTCTTATTTAGTTCTCGATAATCTATTACCATTCTTGCTTTGCCTCTCTTTTGTTCGCTATGTTTTCTTACTAAGAATGCCGGGCTACTATGAGGGCTTTTACTTTCTTGAATTAATTTTAAGTCTAATAATTCTTTTATTTGTATTTCAAATTCCTTTTGATCATCAGGACTATATCTTATTGGTCTAGTGCGAACAACATCATTAGGGTTTATGACTTCTATCTTAGCATATATCTTTTCTTTTTCCCACAACGTTATAGGGTTTTCTCCAAAGTTGATCTTTAAATGGTCTAAATATTTTTGTTTTAAAAGTTCTAAATTAGTATCTCTATTTGTTTTGATATTATGTATTGTGAGTGGATATAAAGGTAGGACGCGCTTAAGGATAATCCATTTATTACAAGGAGTTAAAAGACTTATGGTTTCAGGTTTGATTAGCTGGACTTTAAAGAAATCAAGAAAATTATTTCCTAATAATATATGTTGTTTCATATTATTTTCTTGATAAATTATGGGTAATCGAAAGATTGTCTTGTTAAGTATTAATCTCATATTTTCGGCTATAATATCTAATTCTTTCATTTGTTCATTAAATCCTGTAACTCTGACCTTATGTCCTTTAGATCTTTTCCATTTATGGGAAACTAGTACATCTTGCTTCGCTAAACATATATCAGCTCCACTATCTATAAATATGCGGCGTTTTATAATCTTATTAGGTTTATATTCTACCGGTGCTTCTACATATATGGCTACCATTAGTTATTAGTTTCACTATCTTCATATTCTATTGGTTCTAATTCTTCTGAGTTCTCACCTTCTGTTTCAGTAATATAAAATTCATCTTCTTTATGCCATTTATCATCGCTGGCTCTTATTTGTTCTAGACTCATTATAAATTCTGTTGTTCCTATATATTTGACACCTTTTTGTTTTAATTTAGGGCATTTATTAGCATAATGTCCTTTCTCATTACAATTCCAACATTTACATTCTGTAAGTTTAGTATTTTTATCCCTTAGTGGTCTTTCTCGTCTTTTCCTAAATTTTCGTTTATATCTAAATCTGTTCCGATTTTCGGGATTATTTTTATATCGTCTAAATCGTTTTCGTCGAAATCGTCCATTATCATACTTGTTAGTATAAGACTTCTTATATGTCGGATTATGTCTATAAGTGCGATTAGGAGTATATCGTCTATATTTTCTCCTAATTTTATCATCACAACCAAAAACTAACCGTTTTTCCGTGAATCCACATATTTCTCGTAACCCGAGTTTCTTATCCTTTTTAACCTTTTGTTGAACTCTATATTCTTCACATTTTCGCATAAGATAAGCTCGTAGTACTCTAATTCTTTCTCCTAATGTATTTTCTTTTTAATACCATATCGAATAATAATAACATTGATTTCCAATCATGAGCACAAGCTTCTATTTGTGGTCTTAACTGATGAGTTATTGATTCCATCCAAAATCCTACTTTTCCTATCATTGTTTTAGATATTAGGTCATACATATAGTCTAAATTTTCAGCGTGAGATGAATTCATTAAGGCTATGTACATTCCTAAATTCCAATCATTTATTCGTCTACTTATTTCTTGTTCATCATAGACATTATCTAAGTCTAAAAAATATCCATTTGGATTTAATCCTTGAGACATAGATCCTATAAATTCTTTAAAGTCTCCTTGTTGGCCTATAGGTATATGTTGTGGAATCGTAGGTACTCTTTTAGTTACTACGTCTAAATTGGGGTCTATCATTTCTTCTTCTGGATAATTATCGGCATCTTCGTTTACTATATTTTCTGATCCTATATCTGATTCTTCATACCTAGTGTATTTGTTGTTGTATTCGTTGTTTTCTATATCACTTTCTGGTTCTTCTTCTATTATTGCATTAATGTTCTTCATTTGTTCTAATGCTTTCATTATTTGATGATTTTCTTCTATTAATTTTGTTTCATCTTTATTTTCTTCTTCTATATACCCAATGATTTTTAGTTTATTTTCACTTTGAGTATCTGAACTATCTGAACTATCACTACTACTGTTACTGATGTGAATAGTTTTCCCTTTTACTTCTTTAACCATTGTTCTTAAGACTCTTACTTCTTCCTTTAATTCTTTTAATTCATCTGTAATGTGGATTAGCTCTGTTTTTGTTTGTTTTGAGCAATAAAAGCTTTCTTTCTCTCTATATCCATGGCTTTCTAAACTTCCCCTTTTAGCATCCATAGTTGTTAACTACTTAAGTTTAACTTCCGTATAGCATATTAGTTTAAAAAGATCCAGAGTTATAAAGCAACAATAGTTAGCCTTCAGACAAATCCAAGAGGTGTGTAGAGATGCTGGAACACAGCCATAACCCATGATGATGATGAGAGGGTGTCAGGCAGAGTTCAGAAGTCTCCACTGAGGATTGCTTTGAAAGGTATACTAGAGTTCCTCTATAACTCTTGTTCTAATTAAATTAATTTGTTATCATTAGTTACACTTAAAGGTTTAATATATTATGGATGTTAAATTTCATTTAACAATGTTTACTTCAGCAGTCGTTTGTCTTCCTACCCTTTTTAGGGTCATAAGAGCGATCCTGCACACATTATACACATCAGAAAAAACGGTCCACATAAAATGGTATCAGAGCCCTTCAAAGGATCTCACAAATAGTTAGAACTTTTTGAAATCACTATGTCATCTTCATATACCAGTATGTTTGCATCACAGCTTAATATTCATAGGAAAGCAGTTGATAAAATTACAAGCGGCATAATTGAATTAGATTTAAGCAATAGTTTAGAAATTTCTATTCTATTAGGCAAATTAATTATATTATTAGAATATTACCAACATCTCCTTAATATAGGAACTAGTGATCTAAATAGGCATATAATGTTAATAAGAAAAGTAGAAATGATTAAATGCCTAATTAATTTCACAATCGTGATTTTTCAGAATTATACACACTAGATAATGGATATACCAGTTGAAAGTCTTAGGATTATTGCTGAAAAACCATTAATTTATAATCAGGATATCAATCAACATATTATAAGTTGTAGAAGAGCATTACAAATTATGGAATTAAAAGATAGACAATTAGAAGTAGCACAAGGTGCTTTAGATGCTAAGCGTATTGAAAAGATAAAATTACAAAAAAGAGTTTTTGACTTAGAAGATGAAGTAAAACGATTAGAAGAAAAACATAGAGAGCAAGAAGAGACAATAGAAATTCAAAAACAAATAATTACTGAAAGTTACAGACATATTCAAGTTTTAATCAATGGAAGAGAATAAAGAAATAACAGAACAAACCCATACAGAAAATACTAATATCTACTATCAAATGGATACTTATGAAGGTGGTATAACTCAAACTTTAAGTTTTAAACCAGATATTTATCAGAAAATACAAGATGAAACTGAAGAGCTATCTGTAAATAAGATATTTAAAACAAAATGGTTTGAGAGAAATAAAAATATACGATAT
Source organism: Euphorbia lathyris (assembly GCF_963576675.1). Taxonomy (NCBI): domain Eukaryota; kingdom Viridiplantae; phylum Streptophyta; class Magnoliopsida; order Malpighiales; family Euphorbiaceae; genus Euphorbia; species Euphorbia lathyris. The sequence goes on along the minus strand of NC_088916.1, from coordinate 28,614,802 downwards.
ATTGTTCAGAAGCATGAGAATATTATAGATACAACTACTATAAATGGTAGAGCAAGGATAAATTTAATAACAAATGACGTAATAAAAAGAGAATTATCCAAATTATCACATAAAGAAGCAAAGAAATATAGGAATATTTACTTTGGAGGAATAGAATTCACTATAAAAGCATATTTTCAGAAAAATATCGATACTCCTATTCAAATATATGTATTAGATGATAGAATATTAGATAATATCCAAGATGCCTTAATAGCAGTAGTAAGAGGAAACTTAATTTATCAGAAACTTAAATTCACAATTCAACCAGATTTTAGTATCTCATTAGAAGATAAACATAAAGATCTAGCTTTAACACTCTATTATAAATTAGAAGGAATAAGAATGCCCCCAGGAAGTAAAGTAATTAGTATAGAAACAAAAATGATATATGCCCTTACAGGTAATCATCATATCAGAAAACAAAATGATAGGGATATATTAGTACCAAAATTATATCAGGAAATATTAGAACCACTAGAACATAAGGAAAATTCCATCATAACAATACCAGACGAAATATGTATAGATTTTAATTCTAGAAAACTACAACCAATCCAGAAATTATTACCTAGGATAGAAGGAGGAAGGTTAAGTTTTAAGAAAGACATAATAAGACAACCGAGAACATTAGATTTATTACATACATATTATGAAGATAAGTTACGAATAAAAGTAATATTATTTAATGAGCTACGAGCAACTGACTGTATAGCTGAAATTAATACAGGAACCAAAAGTTTAGTACATATTAGCCAAATAAATGAGAATAAATGTGAACTAATCGAACCACAAACTTATAACTGTCCAAATAGTACAAGAGAAATAATCATAACTAAAAGCATAAGAATTAGATTTAAAATTCAAGATCTAGAATATGAGATAATTGTAGGAGTAACAGAATATGATAGTACATATGCACTATTATTAGGATACGACTTTTTAAATAAAATAAAATATAAGATAAATAATGAAGGAATTACGATAGAGGACCAAAACAAAATACGGTATATAAATAAAATATGAACATACGACAACAACTTGATAAAAAAGAGAAAAAATTACAAATAATAAAAACTATTATGGCAGAGACAATCATAGAATCTCAACTAAAATATTTAGAAATTGAATCTAAACAACAGAGACTAGAATGTGAAATCAAACAATTAAACTCTTTATTAGAACCACCTAAGAAAGAATGGATCAAACTTGAAGACGGATGGATAAAAAGAATCTACAAAGATGAGTGATCCTAACCAAAAATTGGACCAAATATGGATAGAGATTGTAGCAAAAGAACAATTAAAGAATACTCTTAGTTTAATACAAGAAAACCATATTCAAATCCAAGAAATGATAACACATGAATTAACAAAACTGTGGAATACATCGGAAATACCAACGTTTAAGATAATTTTGGAAAAATTAAACATGTTAGTAGCTAATATAGACAAAAGAAAAAGACCCATAGAAGAAAGCTGTAGCATTACCTCAGGAGAAAATCTAAACATTACTATAACACAAACTAAAACTCCAGAAATAGTACCCATAGATGCTTGGAGACGAAGCAAGGACCCAATAATGATGGATATAAGTGAAATAAAACCTAAAATCCCTACAACCGTAAATAAAACCTTAGATCTGTTAACCGATTTACACAAAAAAGGACAATTCTAATCTAATGGCCGAACAAGAACATAGTGTAATAACATTTCTTAAAAATCACGCCCAAGAAATTATTGAAAAGGAAAAATACAAATATGAACCGCTAAAAAACAGCAAACTCAAAGACAATGATGCTAAACCATCCAATGTAGACGTAAGCACCGAAGCCGAATACCTTCAACTAAAAATCGAAAAACAACATAAAGAAATCAAAGACCTACAAAAAGAAAACATAAAATTAGTCATAAATTCAAGTACAGAATGGGTCGAAAAATATAAAAAATATAAACACAAATTTAAAAATACTAAAAAAGAATTAAAAGAAACAAAGCTAGAATTAAAACAAACAAAAACAGAGCTAATCCACATTACAGATGAATTAAAAGAATTAAAGGAAGAAGTAAGAGTCTTAAGAACAATGGTTAAAGAAGTAAAAGGGAAAACTATTCACATCAGTAACAGTAGTAGTGATAGTTCAGATAGTTCAGATACTCAAAGTGAAAATAAACTAAAAATCATTGGGTATATAGAAGAAGAAAATAAAGATGAAACAAAATTAATAGAAGAAAATCATCAAATAATGAAAGCATTAGAACAAATGAAGAACATTAATGCAATAATAGAAGAAGAACCAGAAAGTGATATAGAAAACAACGAATACAACAACAAATACACTAGGTATGAAGAATCAGATATAGGATCAGAAAATATAGTAAACGAAGATGCCGATAATTATCCAGAAGAAGAAATGATAGACCCCAATTTAGACGTAGTAACTAAAAGAGTACCTACGATTCCACAACATATACCTATAGGCCAACAAGGAGACTTTAAAGAATTTATAGGATCTATGTCTCAAGGATTAAATCCAAATGGATATTTTTTAGACTTAGATAATGTCTATGATGAACAAGAAATAAGTAGACGAATAAATGATTGGAATTTAGGAATGTACATAGCCTTAATGAATTCATCTCACGCTGAAAATTTAGACTATATGTATGACCTAATATCTAAAACAATGATAGGAAAAGTAGGATTTTGGATGGAATCAATAACTCATCAGTTAAGACCACAAATAGAAGCTTGTGCTCATGATTGGAAATCAATGTTATTATTATTCGATATGGTATTAAAGAAGATGAATTTTATATTACTGAAACAGAAGGTGAGAACTCAGAAGAATTAGAACCAATAGAATATGAAGATAGTGAAACTAATAACTAATGGTAGCCATATATGTAGAAGCACCGGTAGAATATAAACCTAATAAGATTATAAAACGCCGCATATTTATAGATAGTGGAGCTGATATATGTTTAGCGAAGCAAGATGTACTAGTTTCCCATAAATGGAAAAGATCTAAAGGACATAAGGTCAGAGTTACAGGATTTAATGAACAAATGAAAGAATTAGATATTATAGCCGAAAATATGAGATTAATACTTAACAAGACAATCTTTCGATTACCCATAATTTATCAAGAAAATAATATGAAACAACATATATTATTAGGAAATAATTTTCTTGATTTCTTTAAAGTCCAGCTAATCAAACCTGAAACCATAAGTCTTTTAACTCCTTGTAATAAATGGATTATCCTTAAGCGCGTCCTACCTTTATATCCACTCACAATACATAATATCAAAACAAATAGAGATACTAATTTAGAACTTTTAAAACAAAAATATTTAGACCATTTAAAGATCAACTTTGGAGAAAACCCTATAACGTTGTGGGAAAAAGAAAAGATATATGCTAAGATAGAAGTCATAAACCCTAATGATGTTGTTCGCACTAGACCAATAAGATATAGTCCTGATGATCAAAAGGAATTTGAAATACAAATAAAAGAATTATTAGACTTAAAATTAATTCAAGAAAGTAAAAGCCCTCATAGTAGCCCGGCATTCTTAGTAAGAAAACATAGCGAACAAAAGAGAGGCAAAGCAAGAATGGTAATAGATTATCGAGAACTAAATAAGAAAACAATTTTTGATGGATATTTTTTACCTTATAAGAGAAATTTAATTAATAGATTATCAGGAAAAAAGTGGTTTAGTAAATTTGATTGTAAAAGTGGCTTTTGGCAAATTAAGCTTACTAAAGAATCAAGACCTTTAACAGCATTTAGTGCACCACAAGGACATTATGAATGGATTGTGTTACCTTTTGGTTTGAAAAATGCACCCCAGATATTTCAACGACGAATGGATACGATATTTAGAAAATTAAATGACTTCTGTGTAGTTTATGTCGATGATATATTAATCTATAGCAATAATATAGCAGACCATTTACAGCACCTAGATGCATTTATAAAAACAGTACGACAACATGGAATCCTTTTATCTGAAAAGAAATCAGAAATCTTTAAAAATAAAATAGAATATTTAGGATATATAATAGATAGTGAAGGATTACAACTACAAGATCATATCGTAACTAGAATCGAAAATTTTAAAGAAAAATTAGATACTAAGAAAGAAGTCCAACAATTTCTAGGAATAATAAATTATGCATCAGATTATATAAAAGACTTACCAAAATTACGACAACCCTTGCAAGAGCTAATTAAGAAACATAAAGTATTTGAATGGACGACAACTCACACTGATACTATAAGAAAAATAAAAGAAGCAGTAAAAGTTCTCCCAAAATTAAGACTACCTAAAGATAATGATCAATTAGAATTATATACAGATGCTAGTGATATCGGGTGGGGAGCAGTACTCATCGCATATAGAAAAGAAGATATAGACAAAGAAACTCCTTTAATATGTGGCTATAGATCAGGACCTTGGAAACCCTCAGAGAAAAATTATCATATCAATGAAAAAGAATTACTAGCTGTTAAAAATGGAATTAAAGGATTTAGGTATCATTTGTTACCTATAGAATTTATCATAAGAACAGATAATACACAAGTAGGAGCATTTATCAGAAATAAAATAGATCCCCTACCAGAATTGAACAAAAGAAGGCATTGGCAAAGTTTTTTCAATTGCTATAATTTTGTTGTTAAACCTATCTCTGGAAAACGAAATATCTTAGCTGATTTTTTGAGCAGGAATGGAGATAATGATCCAGCGAATATCAGAAATCAGAAATCAGAACCGCCAGATGCTGGCAATGATCAGAAATCATGAGAACTTTCTGGACAACCTTGAGGAAGAACTCAAGAAACTCCAGTCTCAGAACAATCAGAATATACGAACCATGACTCCTAGATCATCTTATGAGTTGTTAGGAGATCTTCATAAGAAGCCAATTGAGCTGCCAACTTCATCTAGTGGACTCTCAGGAGCCACCACCTTGAACCATTCTAAGCTGATTAATCAGAACTCATCAGAAATCACAACCTCCCAGGTTATACAATTCCCTCCATAAATGACAGAAGCATATAAGAATATCATGAAATTTTTTACATATAAGAAGAGTCAAACCGTATATAGAACCATTAAGATGACCAAATACCCTAGGTATATATGCTCAGAAGACTGCAGTCCAGATGTTGTTCAGAAACTATTTCGATATGGATTTCTGGACAAAGTCATGACTGATGAGAGCCTTAATAGTGTTTCAAAACTCCCATCTATCATACCTAGATCCATTGACGAACTTGGATTAAGATTTGGAAGAGGAATATTTTGTGTTCAAATTTTTGATGCTGCTATGGACTTAGAAGGGAAACCGATAATAATTGCTCAGATTTTTAAGACTGGTAGAAACACTAAGATTGATGTAGATAATTCCGACCATCAATGGGACATTCCATGCAAATTAGAAAATTTTAAATCTTGGTTAGGAGAAAAACGAGCACATGGAATCCATACGATCAAATGTAGACTCGAAGACTATATTAGAAATAAAAAGGTGGCTATAATAGCCAGATCGAATCATGGAGAAGTTGAAGAAATGATAACTATCAACTATTTAATGGAAATGGGTGATGAAACGAGTCAACAAATTTTGATAGAAATGCATACAAAATTGATGGATAAGAAATATAAACATAGTTCAGATACATTAGCCCATTATGAATCTATATATGGCCCAAGAAAATCATGTTTAATTAGAATTGAGCCCATAAGACCTGAGCCCATGAATATTGACTCCATAAGGCCCAAAGAAGAAGCCCATCCAAGAAAAGAGGAGGATCCATTTATTTAGAAAATGAGATAAAAATGGATAAGAAAAATAAGAAATATAAGAACGAGGTGTCAATACCTAAAGAAAAGGTGGCAATAAGATCAACACGTGGCAAGACATGAAGATATGAAGAGACATGTGTCCAAAGAAGAAGCATGAGGTGGAAACATTAGAGATTAGTGGCAAGATGTAAAGCTTGAGGTGGAAGAGCAAAATAAGAAGCATTCGACACGTGTAACCTAAAAGTTTGTACTTTTAACTTTTGTGATGATGTAATCTCCTTTTTGGTAATTTACTTAACTTTTTAATGAGGGATTTTATTTTAGGTCTCATAATCTAACTTAGTCTTGATTTGCTTTAGCATACATCAGACACATACATTCACATACATTGGCGTTATGGACATATCATCTAAATTATTCCGTCGAGCCAGAGACGGAATAAAAGGGCAAACCTAAGGAAATACTAACTATTACATATTTCTCTTTAGGTCCTCCGTCTTCTCCATGACGCCTTGAAATTACATAATAATTTCTATACTACTAAAGAAAACTTCAATTGAATTGAAGGGAATCAGATGAGAGGGGAAATTACAATAGATAGTAGAAAGGCAGGACTCGCATGCCCTATTTCAAAAATACCAAAAGACTAAAGAGGGTCCAAATATGTCCATAACTCCAAACATGCATAGACTCAATTAAATAAATTTAATTAGTTGATTACATAACTATCTTATGTAATATTTATGTTAATCACATTAACATATCAAATTAACTTTCATCCAATTTTACTTCTAATAGTTTCGTATCTTTTATATTAATTTTTAGATTAATATAACTATACAAAACTTTAATTATGCACGTCCCAATTATTTTGATTTTAATTCATTTAACATTTTGATTTACAAATTGGTAAAACAAACTTTTAAACAAATTTTCATTCGATAATCAAAACAGAAAACTATCAATTTCTGAAACATATAAATATAAAAATGATTTTATATATATATATATATATATATATATATATATATATATATATCAGTTCTAAAACGGTTTTAAAACGATTTTCAGAAAATAGGAAAAACTACTATAGATTTCCGTTTTATCTTTAGAATTAATAAAACTGATTTTATCAATCTAACTATAAAACTAATAGATTTTGTTATAATGATTATCAACCAAAATAATTAGGAACATACGCATAATATGTTTTAATTAACAATTAATTAAAACTTATTTATCTTTAGAATTAATTAATTAAAACAATTTGTTATTTAATCCTAACTATAAATATTTATTCAATCCTATTGAAAACTTCTAAATTTTCATATATGAAATAACGGATTTAACGATGGCCCCGATACCACTGTTGGAAATTAGGCTAAGGTATAGCAGCGGAAATATAAAAATTTTAACCTATTTCCATTTAACCACAAGATCCGTTAACCGTTATTTCATATAAAGAAGGATAAGAAGAAATACCTTTTAGAAGTTCTATCTACCGTTGCAAACGAAGTGCCCACAACTTCAAAGGAGATAGAAACTGTCTACCAATCTGCCCCTATCTGAACCAGACCTTTTAGACCTCCGAATGACAATCCCTTCGGTGGAACCGTGGAAGAATATGTCTAGAAGCTCCTGTCCAAAAATCGCGACGATCCGACGGTTCAATCTCCGGGAATACGCGAAATCGTGAACTGACCTGATGTAGGAGTAGTAAAACGAATTTCTCCCTTTTGTTTGTTTTTCTTCTTCGAGTTCCCAAACACGAAATAAAACACGGGAAGATTAATTTAGTATCAACCGTTGAATAGCAACCAAAGTAGATTGCCTCTAACTAATCAACATAAGATCAAGGATAAAAGAAATAGATGAAAATCAATTGATCAAACGAAGCCGTAGAGAAATCTCGTCCTCGAACTAGGGGTGTCGAATTTTCTCTATCTTGGACTAGGTGAATTTCGAAAATCACAAGTAGGCTATGGCTTGCTTGGATTTCGAAAATCTCAAGGGAATGGGTATTTATAATCTCTTGTATCTAATCCCTAGTTAGATAGAATTAGGTTACTGAATAGGAATTCCATTCGGAATAGAATTCCTAATTATTATCTCACTATATATCTAATATATTAAGGATAATAATAATAACCTTATTGGATAATAATAGGAGTATATTAATCTAATTAAAACTCCTAACTTAATTATCTCTTAATTAATTTAATTCATATTCCTAATCTAATTAGGATTAACAAAATCAAATTAATTATTCATGTATATCACTACATGAATTTCGACCCCCTTATGTCCATGGGCCTTATTGGGCTCAATTGAGCTTCTATCAATTAATTAACATCTATCTCTCTTTTAGGTTCCAAGTCTTATGTGTGATCCATTAGGTTCTTATTGCTTCTAGCCGTATGCAACGTTATTAAATTAATTTTCAAAGAATTATATTTAATCTTTGCATAACGGAATGATGTACAAAGTATGTGATTAGCAAGTCCATAATCATTCCCCCAGAGCTATAAGAAGACAGGTTGATTCTGTCGTTAACCTTTCCGTATTAGTTACAGTATAATTCGATCCTTTATCAACTACATCCTTGAACTGAATCTTATGACTATGGGTGATGTCAAGTCACATATAGCGAGACGTTCATTTTACTTATACAGGCCGAGTCAACTCAAAAAGATAGGTTAAGTGAAATCTGTATTTCTTACTCTTAAGCTATCACCTTGCAAGGATTTAGAGTCGAGTCTTCCACAAGCGATCCATGGATGTATCTCCCATTTATCGGGAGTGATAAATGCTCAATCCAATATATAACGACTTCGCAATTACTTCCTGTGATACCCAACGTCTACTGTTCACACCCCAGAGTCATCTCTGTTAAGGATCGTGTTACACCAGAGTCAAAGTATCACATTCCGTAATCCAGAATACCAATTAATATTCCTTTGAGTCTGAGGATTAGTTATACCTATTAATACCAATGAGATGAACAGGTGACAAGGATGAATCTACCCATCCTGTTATCTCAAATCGGATCCCCAATCCTAATGAACAACGTTTCATCGGATCTATGTAACTGTCCAGATATCTGTATATATGAAGCTTGTGAGATCAGCTTTCTGTCGGATAGAAGACATTGTTACATACAAGTCTCAACAGTGATATGTCAATCCCAAACATATCACTTGACTTGGGGTGGTTTTAAGTTTATCAGTTTACTATAAAGTTTTGTCTCACTTCATGCTTGTATGAACACTTTATAATCACTTTAAATAAAGTTACGGATTTCCTTTTATTAGACTTTATTTAGAGCTTAAAAGGGATTGCCTTTATATAGTTATAAAACATATATCTTTTTAAACAAATGATATAAAGAACAATTCATTTACATTAAGTTTGTATCCTAGAACAATTGTCTATAGGACACTAAACCCCAACAGTAAAATATTCGAGGGTAAAACAAATGAGTTAATTTTAACTGCCCCTCGTATTGATAATGTCTTTATGCTGAACTTAGAAAAGAAATTTTCAAAAACTGTATGCTTAGTATCAAAGGAAGAAAATTCCTGGCTATAGCACAGGAGACTTGGTCATGTAAGCATGGACCTCCTGGTCAAATTAGCAAGAAAGCAATTGGTTGAGGGACTGCCAGAACTTAAGTTTGAAAAAGATCAATTATGCCACGCTTGCCAAGCTGGAAAACAAACCAAACAATCTTTTCATAGTAAAAACATTGTCTCAACTAAGCGTCCATTAGAGTTGCTACACTTGGATCTCTTCGGTCCAGTCCACCCACTGAGCTTGGGTGGAAGAAGATTTTCCTTGGTCATTGTAGATGACTTTTCTCGGTACACTTTGATCATCTTGCTGAATAGCAAAGATGAAACCTTTGAGACATTTTCAAATTTAGTAAGAAAACTTGAAAATGATAAAGACCTTAAGTTAGCTCACATCCGAAGTGATAATGGTGGAGAATTCAAGAACCAACAGTTTGTTGAATTCTGTGAAACCAACGGCATTGGTCATAATTTTTCTGCTCCTAGAATGCCTCAACAAAATGGGGTTGTTGAAAGGAAAAACAGAACCTTGGTTGAAATAGCCAGGACAATGTTGATTGAGCATAGGCTTCCAAAGTACTTTTGGGGAGAAGCTGTTAACACAGCGTGCTACATTCTTAATAGGGCTCTAGTTAGACCTATATTAAAGAAGACCCCCTATGAACTTTGGAAAGGACGAAAGCCCAACATTGGATACTTTCGTGCCTTTGGTTGCAAATGTTTTATCTTGAATACCAAAGACAGCCTAGCTAAGTTCGACTCAAAAGCCGATGAAGCTATCTTTTTAGGCTACTCAACAAACAGCAAAGCATACAGAGTTTTCAATAAACGAACTCAGGTCTTAGAAGAGTCAGTACACGTTGAGTTCGATAAAACTAACCCTGCAGGAAGAGACATGCAGCTGACTGAGGATGATCCGCACTCAGCTCCCGCTGACCAAGAAATAGCCGCTGAGTCATTGCCTCAAGGGCTGACCAAAGGTAAAAGTGAAACTCAAATTAATTTCACTGACCAAACTACACCTGCAGAGATTGTTGAAACACAACCAGCACAAGACATCAATCTACCAAAGGAGATTAGAATACCAAGAGGTCACTCAGAGAGTGTTATTCTTGATGCCGCTGAGAACACCCTAATGAAGAGGAATCAACTCAGAAGATACCTCAGCAATGTAGCATTCGTCTCAATCCATGAACCAAAGAATTTCGCTGAAGCTGAGTATGATGAATTCTAGATGAATGCAATGTAAGAAGAACTTGATCAGTTCAGAAGAAATGAAGTATGGTATCTAGTGCCAAAACCAAGAAGCCAGAAGACCATAGGAACAAGATGGGTCTTCCGTAACAAGTTGGATGAACAAGGGAACGTGGTCAGAAACAAAGCAAGACTTGTAGCTCTGGGCTACAGTCAACAAGAAGGTATTGACTACGGTGAGACCTTTGCCCCAGTGGCAAGGCTAGAGGCTATTAGAATTTTATGTGCATATGCAAGCTATATGAACTTTAAATTGTTTCAAATGGATGTTAAGAGTGCATTCCTTAATGGAGTTATAAATGAGGAAGTTTATGTTAATTAGCCTCCAGGGTTTGAGGATCCTAAATTCCCAAACCATGTTTATAAGCTCAAAAAGGCTCTGTATGGTCTCAAGCAAGCACCACGTGCTTGGTATGAGAGGCTGACCAGTTTCCTGCTGACTAGAAATTATGTCAGAGGTAAAGCTGATACAACCTTATTCATTAAGAGAAAGGGTAAAGATACCCTACTGGCTCAAATATATGTTGATGACATTATTTTTGGTGCCACTAACGAGTCAATGTGCAAGGAATTTAGTAAGCAGATGCAGACTGAGTTTGAAATGTCAATGATGGGAGAACTCAATTTCTTCCTTGGACTTCAAATCAAACAAGGGAAAAATGGCATCTTCATCAGTCAAACTAAGTATGCTAAGGAGATATTGAAGAAGTATGAACTTGAGAATTGTAAGTCAATATCTACCCCAATGGGCACTGACACTGTCCTCTGCACTGATGAAAATGGTAAGTCATTAGACAGCAGATTGTACCGAGGTATGATTGGTTCTCTACTTTACTTAACTGCTAGTAGGCCGGACATTCAGTTCTCTGTATGTTATTGTGCTAGATATCAATCTAACCCTAAGGAATCTCATTACATAGCTGTAAAAAGAATCCTTAGATATTTGCAAGGCTCAGTGAATGTAGGTTTGTGGTATCCCAATACTCATGATTTCATACTCATTGGATACACTGACGCTGACTACGGACGAGACAAGCTTGAACGAAAAAGCACCTCAGGAGGATGCCACTTCCTTGGGAGCTGTCTTGTGTCCTGGTTCAGCAAAAAGCAGGCGTCAGTAGCCCTGTCAACCACTGAAGCTGAGTACGTTGCTGCTGGAAGCTGTGTTGCTCAAGTCCTATGGATTAAGCAACATCTTGAAGATTATGGCATTCGGACCAAAACAATTGAAGTCAAATGTGACAACAAAAGTGCCATTGACTTATCAAAGAACCCAATCCAGCACAGCAGGATGAAGCATGTCAGCATAAGACATCACTTCATCAAAGATCACGTACTCAAGGGAGAGATCAAGCTGACCTATGTCCCAATGGATGAGCAGCTTGCTGATATCTTCACAAAGCCACTGGCTCGTGAGCAATTCAACATACTTAGAGAAGCCATTGGTATGTTTAATCCTCTTCAATAAATTCCAAGTATAGTATGCATGCTGAGTGAATTACCATGCTGAATGACTTATGCTTGCTGAGTAGATATATATATATGCTGAGTGCTTATCTTAAGCTGAGCTACTAAGCATAAGAACTGCTTCTTTGCATAACACTGACTACTCAGAATTTTAAACGCTTGAAATTCTTAACACTGAGTATGCGCTATAATTAGAAAACACACGCGCCGTATGTGTCATAAATGCCAAAATCTTTGTCGATTGAGAATCTCGAGGTCAAATTGACAACCCAACGCTTTAGATCAACTAAATACCTCTATAAATAGTGGACAAATTCCCACTTTTATCTCTTTATGCTTAGAAAACTTTGGCATTCCAATTACTCTCTCTAAAAATTCCCAAACTTCCCAAAACTTCTCTGAGAATATGACGAACGTTTCTCTAAATATCTCCGGTGCTGGTTTACCTGACAACCGCTCCGATGAAAACCCCAAATCTCCTACCCAGCGTGACCACGCTAAGGTCACAACACCGAGTAAGAAAGCTCAAGCTGTCCAAGCCACCTCTTCGAAGGGAAAACAACAGCAAAGGGACAATGGCAAGAAAGTTGTGGAACGCACCTACTCTCAGGTCTTTGAGAGTGTGAAGGGGTGTAAAATTGATCACTCGTGATGGTTTTCAAAGGGATTTGTAGACACCGAGCAACCCTTTTGTAAGTGGATCAAGAATAATGGTTGGACCGAGTTGTTCTCAGTTCGTGATGCTACTTACCCTGAGCTGGTAAGAGAATTCTACGCCAACCTAAAGGTCGCCGATGATAACCGGAACTACCTGGCTTCTAATGTTCGAGGGAAGGACATCTTCATCAACCCTGCATATCTTGCCTCACTATTCAAACTGAAAAACGAAGGAGCTATACTTCGTAAATCAGGTGACCAAGATAAAACCAACTACGTTCACACCTTCTGTAAACCTGCTGGTCATGTAGGTGAAATCTCGAGTACCTCCATGGGTCAGCATCAAAAGATGGCCCATTACATTCTGACCAATTTCCTTTTCCCTAAAATCAACTGCACTAACTCAGCAACCAATTTTGAGCAGTGTTTTATATGGCACATGCTGACCTACACACCGATAAACATGCCCTTCTTCATAATCGGTGGGTTTCTATGAAGTACAGGAACCCTTAGGTTAGGCTCTTTTATCACCCGAATCCTCAAGGATCATAATGTGGACATGGTTGCGAAAATCCACACTTGGGGAACCGAGATTACAACTGCTGCCCTATTCGGTTTGGCATATGATCAACCTATTGTGTCGGAGAAAGGAAAAGGGGAAGCTGTCTAGAACGCTGAGGGGGCGGTGACTCGAAAGGGAAGAACTCAAAGAAAGAGGAAGGTTGTCCAGAGCACCTCTAAAGCTGTTGCTTCTGCCCCAAAGAAGCTTAAATTTGTATGCGGAGGAACGAAGCCTCAGATTCAACAAGGACATGGTGGATCTAGGTCAGCTGAGAAAAGACCTAGGCAAGCTGAGCCTGAGGCAGAAGAAAGAGAGGTTGATGAGCAACCATTAAGTAAGAAGAAGAAGCTCAATTTTGAGTTAAGACCTATAGATGCACTTCCGACTGGTGTCATCGTTCCTCCTAACTCACATTATGCACAGAGTCAAGGCATTGACGCTGAGCAACAGTTAGATGACCATGAAGAACAAGACCAACTGGGTGGTCAGTTTGTCGAGGAAGAAGAACTGGATGAACAGTTTGAGGAAGAAGAACTGGATGATGAGTCTAATGAAGAAGAACGTGGTCAGGATGACACTGAGGAAACAGCAGATGATAAGCACCTTGAACCAATCAACACTGAGTTGGTTGATGAAGAATAAACTGAGCACACAGCAAATGCTCCCGCTGATCAAAGGGAAGCATCACCTACTGACTCTATTGAGTCCATTCCTTGTGACCCTACTCCTCCAAAGCTAAAGAGACTGAGGAAGAAGAAGGCATTTCGAGCACCCATCATTGACCTAATGGGTGACTCACCGCTGAGGGATGAGATCTCTGACCTTACAGATGTACATCTTAGGTTCTTCTCCAACCCTCCTAAGTCTCAACCAGAGCAATAAGAAAATCAAGCCTCTGTTTCTCAACCGAAAGAACATGCCGACTTAACCGCTTCCCCAAACCAAAGTAATGTCGAGCAAGTGCTCGAAGATTCCACTCCTCAACACGTTGAGCAAGCTAAAGAATTACCTGCTCAGGTGAACACTGAACTTACTCAGCTTCCACAATCTAGTCAGCTTCAGCCTGACCCTGAGCAAGTAACACATTCTGCCGATCCTCCACTTCCACAACTCCAAGTGTAGAATCCAATCCAGTCATTTTCTACTGGAAATCCTAATTCAAGGCCAGCAGCTGATAATGCTGGCACTTCAAATGTTGAGCAGAACCAAACAACGCCTCTATTCGATTCTACTCCTCCTCCGGCATCTGGGCCAAAAAATGATGAATCCTTTAGCTATCTCAATGCCTCTGAGTCTGGTTGAAGAATCATTGACTCATCTCAAGCTCTTATCCAGGATCTTCATCAATCAAACACTAATGCCACTGGGTCTACAAATGTTGAGCCTACTCAGCTTTCGTCTGTCACTCAGCTTCTTACTAAGATCAAAGGTCTGAAGGATCTACTGAGTGTCATGACTTCACTACAATCTCAACAGCCCAGGCAGGACTCTATAACAAAGCTGGCCGAACTCCAGCTGACCATGGTAAACCACATGAACTCACTACAAGGGCAGATTCATCAATTGTCAGCTGCGAACTCAACATATGCCACTTCTGCCGAAGTACATCATCTCTTCAGCCAGCTTCATACTGAGCAAGAGAAAACCAATCACCAACTCTCTTCCTCCTCCCAATGCTCCATTGAGCAAATTAGCGAGGCTGTGTGTCTGCTAAACTTAAGCAGGGAAGAGATGGCAACTGACCAGCTCAAAACAAACGAGATCCTGAAGTACTCTCGCGTTACTTTCAACCACGTGCGACACACCAATGATCAGCGTGAGTATTTTGATTCGTCCTTACTGAAGATGTTTCATCAAGCTTTTGCAATGCTCACGGACAGCATACACTGGGTTGCAAAGGGTCAAGCATATGTTCTAAGTATGCTGAGTGCTGCTGATGTCAGGATTCCTCGCGCTATTTTGGATGATGGTGTTCCCATCTTTGATGGCATAAATACAAGCACACACAAGCTGAAGGCATTCTCTAAACGCCTAACTAAAGCTTCCATTGAAGACACTTTCATTGCTCCTCCTGCTGATGGTGGCAAAACGGGGGAGAAAGTACAAGCTCAAGGAACCCAGCATTCAGAAGAAGCTTCAGGTAGTCAGCAAAGACAAAAGGGAAAGGGTAAAGCTAAAGAGCATGAAGCACAACTAAACTACAAGAAGAAATAGCTTTAGCTTTACTAGGACTGACTAGATGTCATTTTGTTGAAACTTGTAGTCTTTCCCTTGTGTATTTTTGTTGTGCTGACCCTGAATATAAAACTTTGATGCATCTATCCTTTTAAATTAACCAATCGTATATGATGCTTACTTATGTTTTGTATTGAATAGTTAATTGCATCTTCACTAAATCAACTGTGCTACTTGTCTACATTGCTTTATGATTGCATGCTGTGTTGATCAAAATGTTGACCGCTTTTGCATGTCTTCTTAAACACATTGAACAAAGAAATACTCAGCGCTCTCTGATATATAAATCTTCCGCATAAACTGAGTTAAATAGAATATGTTCCATGAGCTGATCTAATTCTGAAAAACTGACCTTAGACTTACTTGAAATGTGTAAAGTAAATCTAAGTCAGCCGCTCAACCTTTCCACATGATTTTTATTTGACAAAATTATTTAAGTAATGATAAAAATATTCTAACACATTAAATTTAAATGCTTTGATTTATTACACTAATGTGTTTGTTCAATGTTGAGTTTAATTGTTTACAAGACATTAAGATTAAAAAGCCCAAAGGCCCTTAAAGTGGAAGTCAAGCCCAAGTCAACACATCAAGACCATTCGGCCCAAGAGTTCAAAACGAAGCCGTATCAAGCAAAACGACGACTCAGCAAAAGAAGGATCGAGAAGCCTTCGAAGCAAAAGCTTCAAGTGGAAGCTGCTGAGTTGGACGACAATGCAGTCTGGATAGCGGCAGACAATGTTCAACTTCTAGACAAAGTATTTCTACTTTGGGAAAAGTTCAGAAGGCGCAGGAAGCTGTCTCGTGGACTTTTCCTTAAATGTCGAAACATTCTGTTTCAAGGACGAAAAGATGTCGTGGACAGAAGATGCATGAATCCTACTGGCCAATGATGCTGAGCACGCCCAGAGTGACAACGACAGGAAGCCGTTTCCCTCCAACGGTTATTTTGAAATTCGAAATGACCAGGTGCCTCAAGTGTCACTATATAAAGGCCATCCATTTGCTTCAATCGATGCAGATCTTCAATTAGTCGAAATGCTGACCAAATTCATACTTGAAGTTTCTGTGAGAAAAGCAAAGCAAATACCTTACACCAATTTCTATATTATTGTGTAAAAGTCTAGAGTGATTTTCAATCATCTAAAGTGTCTTAGCAATTGTTGTTTAGGACAAACACCTTATCATTTCTAGAAGAATAGAAAGGAGAGGCTGAGTACTCGGTTATAGTACTCAGCGGTAGATATAGGAGTGAGTAGAGGTATAGAGGAAGGTACTCTTGTTATACTCAGCTTCTATCTGTAAAAGGTTTCGTGCTCTACCTTTAAAGAGCTCAGTAGAGAATTCAAAAAGCTCGGAACGAGTTCCGGGGACTGGACATAGGCGGAGAGGCCGAACCAGGATAAGTCTGCTGAGTAATATCTTTCTAACCCTTAAACTCTAATATATATTGCTTGCTATAAAACTGACTAAGTAAAGAACTCACGCTGAGTTAAGTCTACTAAGAAGCTGAGTTCAGGAATAGACTCTAAGTGCTATTTCATGACTTAACTAAAGAAGTTGACTTAGTTACAAGTTGACTAAGCTTGTGTCTTGAATCTACTTAGTGACGTTGTGTAAACCTTTTCATAAGAAAAGAAGTCAGCCTTAACGGACAAAATTTTAAATAGTTCCTATCCCCCCCCTTGGAACTAACTTGTCACGTTATAAGGGACCAACAGTACATCCCTACTGCTAAGGGAGGAGTAATGATCAAGGGGAACCAGAAGGTTGCTCAGGAGACGTACTCTGCATCCTTATCGATTCGCCCCCAGTCCAAAGATGACGAAGAAGATGAACTCATCATGACGGCCCTGGGAGATACAGAAATGTTCCTCATTACAGATGGTAAGCAGGTACGGATCGCCAAAGGGCTAAAAGTTGAGATTAAGGAGGATGTTATGAAAGTTCTCCGTGAATCGGAAGACGTGTTCGCATGGAAAGATGAGATCCTCACAGGGGTCAGTCCAGATATGATCACTCACAAGCTCAATATCGCCAAAGATACGGTCCCAGTGGCTCAAAAGAGAAGGAATCATGGGCTAGAGAGACAAAAAGTGATAGAAGAAGAGATATCCAAACTGAAAAAGGCGGACGCCATCGAGGAAGTTATTTACACGCAATGGCTGGAGAATGTGGTCCTAGTTAAAAAGGCAGGTGGATCATACCGCATGTGTATCGATTTCACGGACCTTAATAAAGCTTGTCCCAAAGACAACTACCCTTTGCCTTGCATTGATATTCTAGTTGACAGAACCGCATAACATGCAGTATATTCCTTCACAGATGTGAAGTTGAGTTATCACCAAATCCTCATGGAGCCATCGGACATGATCAAAACTTCCTTCGTAACTCACCAGGCGACTTATTGCTTCAAAGTCATGCCTTTTGGGCTCAAGAACGCTGGAGCCACTTACCAGCAAATGATGAACAAGATATTCGAAGGAAGAAAAGGTGACAACTTCTCAGTTTATGTGGATGACATGATCATTAAAAACACCACCATGGAAAAGCATGCAGAGGACATAAGGGAAGTCTTAGGAGTCCTTCGTCATTACAACATCAAGTTAAATCCTGAGAAGTGTACTTTTGGGGAAACTTATGGAAAATTCCTGGGGATACATGATCAGCCAGAAAGGAGTAGGTCCCAATCCAGATAAAATCAAAGATGTACTGGATATGAAGGCACCACAAAATGTCAGGGAGGTGCAACGCCTTAATGGGCGGATCGTTGCACTTGGTCGATTCATCTCATGCTCTGCTCGTAGATGCCAACCTTTTTATGAAGTGATCAAAAAACAGAAAGCATTCGAGTGGAATGAGGATTGCAAGGAGGCATTCGAAGGGATCAAACGCTGCCCCTAATGAGCAGACCTTTGGAAGGTGAGAATCTGTACATGTATGTTTCTGTTACTGATAAGGCAGTTTGCACAGTCATGATAAAGTAAGAAGATGGCCAACAATATCTGATCTACTATGTAAGCAAAGTCCTTAAATATGCCGAAACCCAGTATTCCAGATTGGATAAGATGGCGTTGGCTGTGGTCACCACTTCGATTCGCCTAAGACCTTATTTTCAAGCACACACGGTCATCGTTCGTACCAATATACCTATGAGGAAGGTATTACAAAAGCCGAAAACTTCAGGAAGGCTGATGGAGTGGGCGATCCGCCTAGGCGAGTTTGATGTTTGTTATGAAGGCAGATCCGCCTTGAAAAGCCAAGTCTTGGCAGACTTTGTAAACGAATTCACCGAAGAGGGCATAAACCTTCCCAAACCAAAAGTGGAGGAATGGACGATGTACACGGATGGCGCTTCTTCAGCGGAAGGTGCAGGAATAGGCGTAGTAATCAAGGGACCTCACTACATCAAGTTACATTATGCCGCAAAATTAGAGTTCCCTGCAACGAATAATGCCGCAGAATATGAAGCATTGATATTGGGGCTACGCCTGCTGAAGGAGATCACGCCAGAGCGAGTTGTGATCTACATCGACTCTAAGCTAATGGTCAATCAGGTGATCAAAAACTTTGATGTAAAAGATGAAACACTGGTCAAATATGTAGAGGAGGTCAAAAAGCTATTAAACCATCTGGAGATCAAAGAAACCAAGTGGGAGCTAGTTCACGTGTTACGAGGATCAAACATAAAAGCGGATCACTTGGCTAAGCTGGCTTCAAGCAAAGATCAGTGGGCGGACCTGCAGTGCCCATTCGAAGTAAAAGCCAGACCGACATTCGCCCCTGAAGTCATAGCTCTTCTTACACCCACCGTGGGAGATTGGAGATCACCGATCCAGCAGTATCTCACAAATGGGACTTTGCCTCAAGACAAAGAAGAAGCCAGATGGACGGTAAGAAAAGCGGCATACTTCTCCATAATAAATGACCAGCTGTACAGGAAATCTTTTGGGCACCCATGGTTGAAATGTGTTACGATGGAAGAAGGACAGGAGATCCTCAAAGAATTACATGAAGGTGCTTGCGGAGCCCATGAGGCATCTGCCTCCATTCTGAAAAAGTCCAGGTTATCTGGATTTTATTGGCCTACGGCGGAACTCGATGCACAGAAGTTAGTAGAGACATGCCATAATTGCCAAGTCCATGCAAATGAGTCTCACACGGCTAAGCACCTGCAAAAGCCTATTGTCGAAGGACAACCTTTTGCCATCTGGGGAATCGACATTGTCGGCCCTTTTCCTTCTACCAAGAGACAAAGGAAATATGTGGTAGTAGTTGTGGACCACTTTACGAAGTGGGTAGAAGCCAAAGCTGTCTCCTCCATAAACGTAGAGCAGATGGTCGAGTTTGTCAGGGACAATATCATTGGAAGATTCGGGGTCGCCCACACGATTATCACTAACAATGGGATGCAGTTCAATTGTGGAGAGTTCAGAGCATTCTGCGAAAGTCAAGGCATTCAGAACAGGTTCGTCTCTGTTTACTACCCCCAATCCAACGGGATGACTGAAGTCACGAATCGAATGATCGTTAGAGGCATAAAAAAGAGAACGGGGAGCATAACAAAAAGTGGGCGGATCAGCTAATGAATGTCCTATGGGCATACAGAACCACTCCTCGGACAGCAACAGGCGAATCACCATTCACCCTCTCATATGGCGTAGAAGCTGTGATCCCCATTGAGATTCAGGTCCCTAGCGACAGAGTCTTATTCTATTGCGAAGACAAGAATGACCAAAGGTTGAGGGAAAGCCTCGACCAACTGGAAGCAAAAAGAGAGAAAGCGTATGTACGAATGGCCGCCTACAAACAGAGGATCGTGGCATATCATGACAGACACGCCAAGCTTATGGATCTGAACCTAGGAGATCTAGTGCTCCGGAAAGCGGATAAAATTCAATCCACAGAGGGCAAAGGAAAGTTGGGGATCTCCTGGATGGGGCCATACAAGATAGTCACCAAAATTGGACCCGCCACTTTTAAGATCCAGGATATGGAGGGGAACACATTGCCACAGACGTGGAATATTCAGAACCTCTGCAAATATTTCGCCAGAGAATAAAATGTAACCAAGGTCTTGAGTACTCTTTTTCCTTTAGTAAGGTTTTATCCCATGTGGTTTTTCTTATTAAAGGTTTTAATGAGGCTCACACATAAGACCAATTTGCTGTAATAAGGCGAATCACCATTTAATAAAGAGAAATTTTCCATCTTGCAAATTCTTCTTAAGTATTTTCTTGCAGCAATATAAATATTCCAGATTCAAAAAGGGGGAGGCAACAAACGCATTCCCATGGTAGAATAATTCCATCGCGGCATAGCTACCTTCTCCTCAAAGATAGGAGAATAATCTCAGTGGCGGATCAATTCACCTCAAAGATATGAAATAATTGATCACCGTCAGAGACAGAGTTAAAAAATTTCTCAGACGTGAGATCTTTACACTCTCAAATACTCTTCCCAAAGAAGAGTTTCAAGACCTGGCGGCGGATCGATTCACCTCAAAGATAGGAAGCAAATCGATCGCCTAAGGCAGCTTAACTTCCTCAAAAGGAATAAAAGCTTCAAAGCCTTCAAAAAAGGCTCACACTCCGAGGTACGGCTGGCCACCTACCTCGTACAAAATAAGTCCTAAAAACCTAGAAATTTACTTGCTGAAAGATATAAAGCATAAGGTAAAGATAATGGTTGAAAAAGGATTAAACCAAAAAATAAATTGTACTTAGTTACATTCACAAAAAAACTAAACATTTATAGGGGCATCCTCCTTAGCGTCTTTCTCTAAATATGCGCTCTCTAGAGGAACCTCATTCTCTGTAACGATAGTTCCCGCCTAAGGAGCCGTACAATCAATCACTGAATCATTGGCCTTGTCACTTGCCTCTTTGGATGCTTCACCGAGATCATCTGATTCAAGGTCGACAACAGGTTTGCTCTCCTCACCTGACCCACTCAGCTCCTTTTGAATTTGATCACGGATGAAATCCTTAACGTTTGGTATCCTGTCATACCTGATGCAATCCTCAACCTCAGGGACCACGTATTTAGGATCCACAAAATCAATTTCGGGGTAGGTAAGCTTAACATAGGCCATGATCCGCTCACCGTAGTAATAAGCGTGGTTACCCGCCATAATCTTTGCGTTCGACAGGGTAGCTTTGTGGTTCTTACCATCCTCCTCCATCTTCTCCTTCGGGTCGCGGATCTCTGCGTCCTTGCTTTCATTAAGGGCAATGGCGGAAGCAGCATTTGCACTGGCAACGACAACTTCTTTCTCCAGTTTTTTTATGGTGGCTTTATCCGCCACCCCTTGAAGTAGATCTGCCTCCATAGCACGCATGTGCGTATACGCCTGGCAAAGCAAAGGACGATTTAAAAAATAAGATCTCCCCAAAGGAGATCACTCTTTCATCCAAAAATGTAAGACAAGGAAAATAAAGCTTACCGAAAGGAGCTCCCTTTTCCCCATCTTGGCATGGGTTGATCCGGAGAACTTATTTTGACTCTCCTGCACTTCAACGAGTTGACCGAGGGCTTCATCAAGGTCATTGATAACCGACTTGTTCCCTAGTGACCCTTTATGACCATACTTGGCGAGCAAATATCCTCCCAAGTCGGGCTTAACCACCTACGCAAGGAAAAGAAAGGCCAAAATCAGGATCCATAGAAGAAGGGAGAAAAGTGATAAAATAAGCATACCTGCTCCAGATCCATCCTAGGCCTCCCAGCTTTCATGGCATCCACCAGCAATTTCTCTCCACCAGCAGCGGCTGATCTCCTCTTCTTAAGAGGGGGATCCGCGACACCCTCCGCAGGGCATTTCCCAGAACTCCTACTAGGATCTGCCACCTGCGCATCTTTCTAGGCCTCCAACTCCTTCTGTTTTTTACGCTTCTCTACAAGGGCGCGACTGGCCTCAGACAAACCCCTGACAAGGGAACAAAAAATAATAATCAAGGATCAAGGAAGAAACAAAGTTACCTTCATCAAGTTGTGTAAACTTTGCATAAGTAATCACATCCCCCACACAGCGGACCAGAGGAATGTCATTCATCATGAATTCCAGAGCATCGGCGTACGTCCAAGCATCCGTCTTGATGCTCTTTAGGAGATCCGCCACTTTCTCATCACTGTCTGTCAGTATATGCAAGTCCCTAGCCATGTGTTGAGGATTAGCGTTCCAATTCAACGGGAATCCCAAAGATTCGCCCTCTTTCACCTTAACAAAGAAAAAATTTTCGTCCTAGAGATGGACGTTCGACATCTTGTCGAAAAGGGCGAATAGCTCTTAAATTTGGCAAAAGTGTAGAAAGATTCGGTTTGATGCTTCGAGGGTTTGTGAAGAGACCGAAAGACACGAGGATTACAAACTATCCCCAGATTCGAAGCTAAGTAGCAATCTAGAGCAATGTCCAACCAGCCATTTGGATGCAGCTGGCAGACAGTAATCCCAAAAAACTCCAAAATATCCGCCATCATCCGAGGAAGTGGAAGACGAAATCCTCTCTCCATATGACTACTATACACGGATAGGTATCCTATAGGGGGACAGGCGGGTCGCTAATGAACGACCGCCAACTCGGTCTCTTAATCTTTGATCCACGGATAGCGATCCGCCAAATCAGCCAGATCCGCTGCGCTCATGCGAGACGAAGTAATCTCTGCACGAGGCTTCTTTTTCCTAATCGGAGTTGAAGGGGAAGCCTCCATTCCGGAAAAGCTCCTGGGATCTATCGCCGGAGCAATATGAATTACAGCGGCAGTAGTGTTCTGGATTTCAATTAGACGGGGGTGACGATTTCTATGCTCCCTCACCGTGTTACTTAACTCCGACCAGTCACAACTAGAGGTACTCTCGGACGAACTCGAGTTCTCGGAAGAAGACCATCTAAATGAGGGCTCAGAGGGGGAAGTCAAATTAAAGAGTTTAGAGGAAGAATCAGAGGCAGAACTCATAAAAACTCAGAGGACAGCGAAAACAGAGGGCAACTTATATGGAAAACCGGAAGCTTTGAAGATTCTGGAAGCCGGAAAAACTCTGAAAAAACGCAAGCAAAATCAAAAGGAATTTAGCAAATGAGGCGGAAAGAGAAAGAGAGAAGTTGAAGAAGGTACCGCCACTTACCTCGAGCTGTGCATCCAGGACACCTGTCGCGCAGTAAATGGCCTGGAACAGAGTGGTAATTAATGCAACTCATCATGACGGCGCGCCAGGAAGTGCAAAAGTCCTAAAGGACTTTTACGGAACTTTGGGGGGTGACGCGGCCTCGCGCGGTTGTGGAGCGAGGCCGATCTTAGGGATAAGTGTACCCCGTCGTTATCAAGTAATAAATTTTTAGTTAAGTCCAGGTTATCGTCCATAGGATTTATTTCTGCAAGTATCGAGTTACTTGGTTTCAGGTGTTATCTAGGCTTAGGGGGTTTTGAGTTGGTTTTTCTAAGTTAATCTACTCCTAGGTTGAATTTATACTATTCCTAGCTAAGTTATCTGATTTTAACTAAGTTATTCTACGCCTAATTAAGTTACTCTACCCCTAATTAAGTTAAACTACTCCTAAGTGATCTTTTACCAATGCAATTATCCGAAGGAACATGAAGGGATACAATGATAATGAAAATAAATTGTTTAAGCAATTGAATTAAAACCTAAGTCACTTGTGTCCGAGGCGATTAACCCGACCTATCCTCCTAAAGTCCCTAGTTCGTGATTCCCTTGTAAGGCCGAAACTAGCTCTAAGGCTCAGCAATTTGGGCTTAATCTTCTATAGGGTCGTCAATCCTATAGGCACTGACTAGGTCAGATTCAGCTCGCAATATGTGCCAACTTGATTTTGGGATTATCGAATGAGTTAAACCAATCAGACAAAGCGTAAGACAAAGATTAAAGCATTAAAACAATTGAATGAACAAGAACTATAATATATATCAAACATGAAAGTATTGTCACGAAGTTACAATGAGCCTAGGATTCATAACATGTATCAGAGGCTAGACAGAATATAAAAGAAGAAAAATCCCTTTCAGGGAACCTGTCTACCAATGCAGGCGTCTTCCTAGGACTTAAGGATGGAGCTTGAGCAATCCTCGGTGAACGGAGCTTCAGAGGTGTCTTCAATGGAGGTTTGAAGGATATGGAGGAGGTGGAGAGGATTTCTCAAGATGAAAAGCTAAGAAAATTACAAAGATAAAAGATCCCAATTTACATTGGAAAAACTCTATTTATAGGCGTGGCTCGGCCCCTTTTCTTGATCTAATTCGTGTCCTTATGCAGGTAGGAAGTCGTGGGGTCCATCATGGCGTCGTGGGGGCGGAATTGGTCTTTTTGACCAATTCCCGCAGGTCTGCTCGCCAAGCAGGGCGAGCTGCTCGGCGAG
This sequence comes from Euphorbia lathyris, assembly GCF_963576675.1. NCBI lineage: Eukaryota > Viridiplantae > Streptophyta > Magnoliopsida > Malpighiales > Euphorbiaceae > Euphorbia > Euphorbia lathyris. Next base: position 28,589,826 of record NC_088916.1, on the reverse strand, counting down.
CAGGCACTGCTCGTCGCGAGCAGGCACTGCTCGTCGCGAGCAGGCACTGATCGTCGCGAGCAGGCACTGCTCGTCGCGAGCAAGCACTGCTCGTCGCGAGCAAGCACTGATCGTCGCGAGCAGGCACTGCTCGTCGCGAGCAGGCACTGCTCGTCGCGAGCAGGCACTGCTCGTCGCGAGCAGGCACTGCCTGCTCGGCGAGCATGCCTCTAGGGGCCTGCTCGGTGAGCAGGCACAGTGCTTGGGCTGCTCGCCGAGCCGCGCCTGGGCTGCGCGCCGATGCTCAATTCGCCGAGCGACTGCCGGGGGTCCCCGAGACACGATTTTTGCCTGAAATTGATCGTGTTTTAACCTGCACACGCACATAAACTCCAAACAACATTAGTCTAAGGGCTAAATTGACCCGCCAATCGCTTATTTGAGCAAACGCTTCGTTTGGTGCGACTTTTGACGGATCAATTAGCTTCAAAAGATAACGGAATTATAATATGCATGCCATTTTGGCCGTATTTGCCTAAATTGATCATAAAACGAGCCTAAACAACGAAAGTAAATAAAACGTTTCCAATTTCTAACTAACTCACACAAAAGCATTTAAATGCGAGAATTGCTCGCTTATTAACTAAATAACGCTAAAAACCGTTCTAAAACCGTACCCAAAGATAGGGGTTTTTGACCCCTATCAAACCTCCTCGCACTTAAAACTTTACTTGTCCCCAAGTAAACTAAAAAACTAAACCCGCAATCACAAGCAAGCTAGAAAACCTCCCGGTTTGACTAGGTGCTTGACACAATTTCGAGCATCTGTAATTACATGCATTCGGAAATACAAAGTAGAGACACGATATCCAAAAGCCGCATTTCAATTATCATAGGTCATATGTTTTAAGAAAAAGGACACATGTTCAATTAAACGAGCTTGAGGAGATCGCTAAGTAAAACACCTCACCATAGGTAGTTCACTCATTTCACACAATTTTGGTGGCTAAAGTGTTTACTCTCGGCTCATGTTCTTGCTTAGGATTACGTTGATTTTGCACGTTTATCCGAGTTCCTCTACTATGCTATAAGACTCCGATGATATCAAAAACAGCCTCGAATTGGGGTTGTAATGTGGTTAGAGGGTTAAAGGTACAACAAGGGTTAATAGTTCTAGCGCTAGAAAAACAAAGTTCAAATGGCTTTAGCAAATATGAAGTGACTGAGCTTTTTATTCATTCATTATTCTCTTTTTAGGACGTTTTCTTGAGACGTTTTGATTTTAAGAACTGGGGAATGAAGTTCTCCCCTTTTAGTTCGTCTCTTTTCTTTTCTTTTCTTTTTCTGTTTTTCTCTTTTTCTTTTTCTTTTTCTTTTCTTTTTTCCCTCTTTTTTTCATTTTTTTTCTTTTAGTGGTGCTCATTCACTTCTTAGCCTTTTGGCTTGCTACTATAATGCCATAAACAAAGAAAAAGCGCTAGAAGAAAACAAAGGCTCAATTTGAGCTTTGCAAAAACTTGGGTTAGGTAACAAACTAAGTGATAGTTTGCAAAAATAAGGGTTAGAACGAAAGAAAAATTCTACAAACTACAAAAATACAGGCTCAAAAGGGCTTCCTAGAGTGGTTGAAAAAAGAGAAAATAAGGTAAAGAAAAGGGTTAATTCTAATGAGGCTGATTCATCGTTTATCATCTCAAATCATTGCATGTAGGTTCAACACAGTATTAGGTGCAAAATCTGTAATCTTTCCACAAGTCAAAGCATTCACACAAAAATGTCAAGAAAAAAGAGCTTTTTGATGTTCGCTCTTGGGCTCAAATTCAACTCACAATTCTTTGGGTTTCAATTTTGTGTTTACTAGTTTTCCCCAAACTCAAGTTTAACATCACATGCCTTCAATTCTTAAGTTATCTACCTAAGTAATGATTTTAGCATTTCTTCAAAAGTAGGGTCTAAATGCAAACTTTAGCTCATGCTTTTACAGATACAAGGATTGTGTCCTACACCTAAACTAGTTTTCATGCAATCTTAGATTCGGTTCTCAGCCATCAAGGACAAATAACGAAGTTTAGATTCGAAGGAGGTTCACGGTTTTAGGTCCTAAACATGCAAAACATAAATAAAACCCGAAAACGCTAAACTAAACTAGACACGACGCAACAAAAATTTAAAAAAATTTATACAATTTTTGTAAGTTTGTCTACCCCTACTCCTCACACTAAAAATATGCAATAAGTTCCAACATTGCATCACAAACCATAAAGTACAAGTGCAAAAAGTTAGGGTGGAGAAGACAACTTACTGATTTTATCGCAATCGCCAAAAATTTGATGATTTGCGGTGCCAATTTTCAGCCCTCAAGGCCAAATAACGAAACCTTAACTTCGGATAGAGTGTACAATTCTTGGGATTATAACAAAATAAAATAAAAATAAAACAACGCGACAAAATTTCTATTTTTTTTTTTTTTTTTTTTATTTATTATTATTATTTTTCAGCTCCGTTCGGGATTTAAAAATCCTGAACAGTTTGCTTATCGCGGCCGAGCAGCGGGCTGGGCGCAGTGCCCAGCGGCGGGCTGGGCGCCAGCGCCCAGCTCGCGGCGAGCAATGCCCTGCTCGCCGAGCTGGGCGGCAGTGCCCAGCTCGCGGCGTGCTGGGCCCTGCTCGCCGAGCTGGGCGGCAGTGCCCAGCTCGGCAAGCTGGGCCTCTTGGGGCCAAATTTTTTTTTTTTTATTTTAAATCTGAACACTTAAAAAAAATAAAAAATAAAAAAAAAATAAAATTAAAGAAAACTAAACAACTAAAAAAAATATTTATTTTTTTTTTTTTTTTTTTTTTTACGAACACTTTAAAAAAACGTAAAAGAAAACTAAAAAGACTAAACTAAAAGATCAATATATAATCTAAATAAAATAAACCTGAAAAGTTTTATTAAAACTTGGGTTGCCTCCCAAGAAGCGCTACGTTATAGTCGGTGAGCTCGACATAGAATTCCCGCCTAGGTGTATGCTGACATTCGCGTTAGGAATTCAAATTCCTGAATAAATAATCCGTACTTGCAAAACGGATTATCAGTTTCAAAGAATTTTAATAAAAACAAAGGATAAAATTTAAATAAGTTATGAAAAAATTTAGTTTGCTCCCTTTTTGATTCCCTTGGTAAATCAAAGAGAATGTAAATTTCTGGACTTGGAGCAAAACCGAACTCTTCTATTTTTGGATTCTTCTCTAGAGGCTCAATTTCAACTGATTCCTCAATTAATATTGAAACTTTTGGTTTCTCATAATTAGGGATCAGTTCTTCATTGTTAATGGGAAAAGATATTACCTTATCAACCTGACCTACCAAATTGGGTTCTTTAATTGATTCGTCCGCGGTTGAATCAACTAGGATCCCTTTTTGTATGCATAAATTTTTAATTGAGGCATACAAATCGTCAGTTTGATCTTCGTGAGTAGATAGAAAGTTAAGCAAATGCGTAATAGACTCCTTATTTCCATTGTTTCTAGCCATTTTCTCAAAAAAGAAGAATCATTAGAAATAACAATAAAAATTAAAAACAAATATTCACAAAAAGAAAAGTATAAAGGATTATATATAAACAAGTATAAACGATTATAAACAAAGGATATTCACAATGAATGCCTAAACTAACAAATCGACCTTTGGTTCGATATTGCAGAAGAAATAAATCCCCGGCAACGGCGCCAAAAACTTGACGCGGCCTCGCGCGGTTGTGGAGCGAGGCCGATCTTAGGGATAAGTGTACCCCGTCGTTATCAAGTAATAAATTTCTGGTTAAGTCCAGGTTATTGTCCACAGGATTTATTTCTGCAAGTATCGAGTTACTTAGTTTCAGGTGTTATCTAGGCTTAGGGGGTTTTGAGTTGGTTTTTCTAAGTTAATCTACTCCTAGGTTGAATTTATACTATTCCTAGCTAAGTTATCTGATTTTAACTAAGTTATTCTACGCCTAATTAAGTTACTCTACCCCTAATTAAGTTAAACTACTCCTAAGTGATCTTTTACCAATGCAATTATCCGAAGGAACATGAAGGGATACAATGATAATGAAAATAAATTGTTTAAGCAATTGAATTAAAACCTAAGTCACTTGTGTCCGAGGCGATTAACCCGACCTATCCTCCTAAAGTCCCTAGTTCGTGATTCCCTTGTAAGGCCGAAACTAGCTCTAAGGCTCAGCAATTTGGGCTTAATCTTCTATAGGGTCGTCAATCCTATAGGCACTGACTAGGTCAGATTCAGCTCGCAATATGTGCCAACTTGATTTTGGGATTATCGAATGAGTTAAACCAATCAGACAAAGCGTAAGACAAAGATTAAAGCATTAAAACAATTGAATGAACAAGAACTATAATATATATCAAAGATGAAAGTATTGTCACGAAGTTACAATGAGCCTAGGATTCATAACATGTATCAGAGGCTAGACAGAATATAAAAGAAGAAAAATCCCTTTCAGGGAACCTGTCTACCAATGCAGGCGTCTTCCTAGGACTTAAGGATGGAGCTTGAGCAATCCTCGGTGAACGGAGCTTCGGAAGTGTCTTCAATGGAGGTTTGAAGGATATGGAGGAGGTGGAGAGGATTTCTCAAGATGAAAAGCTAAGAAAATTACAAAGATAAAAGATCCCAATTTACATTGGAAAAACTCTATTTATAGGCGTGGCTCGGCCCCTTTCTTGACCTAATTCGTGTCCTTATGCAGGTAGGAAGTCGTGGGGTCCATCGTGGCGTCGTGGGGGCGGAATTGGTCTTTTTGACCAATTCCCGCAGGTCTGCTCGCCGAACAGGCCTCTGGGGGCCTGCTCGGCGAGCAGGCACAGTGCCTGGGCAGTGCCTGGGCTGCTCGCCGAGCAGCGCCCGGGCTGCGCGCCGATGCTCAATTCGCCGAGCGACTACCGGGGGTCCCCGAGACACGATTTTTGCCTGAAATTGATCGTGTTTTAACCTGCACACGCACATAAACTCCAAACAACATTAGTCCAATGGCTAAATTGACCCGCCAATCGCTTATTTGAGCAAACGCTTCGTTTGGTGCGACTTTTGACGGATCAATTAGCTTCAAAAGATAACGGAATTATAATATGCATGCCATTTTGGCCGTATTTGCCTAAATTGATCATAAAACGAGCCTAAACAATGAAAAGTAAATAAAACGTTTCCAATTTCTAACTAACTCACACAAAAGCATTTAAATGCGAGAATTGCTCGCTTATTAACTAAATAACGCTTAAAACCGTACCCAAAGATAGGGGTTTTTGACCCCTATCAGGGGGGGTTCTGATAACAACCATATACAATTTACGGGACTTAAAATGTAATTGACCAAAACGACCGCGTATTCAGATTATTCGGGGAGCAATGGCGTATCAAGCAAGCCATCCGAATGGCGGATCACCTAGATTCCACCACACGCCATCCGTAGTCAAACCTGCGGAAGACCCGCCATCATGCCTCGATCCGCCCGTTGAACGGTTAAAGCCGATTCCCAACGAAGGCATTTAATAATCCATTAATGAGATAACGGTCATACTTGAATGAGATCAGTAACCGCCATTAATGAGGTATTAATGGAGACTTTCTAGTTACTAGGAGTTACGACTACATGACTATAAATAGCTTGCATCACAAACTATTGAGGTACACACATTCTCGCTCTCCTAAACCTTACTTTGTCAATATAGTTTATTCTCTTACAATATACTGACTTTGGCATCAGAGCTTCCCCCCGTCGAACCCAACGACGCCCCCCGCAGGGAAGGAATCCGGCCAAAAGTTCATCACCAGTTATCAAATATATATAATATAAAATTATTCAAAAATAAAATATGTCAATCTATTTATTTATTTAAATTATATAAAATAAAAATTCATATCTACAGTATATCACATTGGTTTTCCACTAGTTATTTACAATATACAATGATTTTATAAATTATTTAGTTAACCCACGAGACTCTCCTAAGAGAGATGTAGGTATGACAGTCTCGTTCAATTGGACCTCAATGACCAAATGGTATTTGGTCCTTCACCCTTAGATTGATGTATAATTTAATCCTATGGTTAGAAAGAATAAATAATTAAACAATTAGTTAACATTAATTATTCTTAATAACACCGAACAGTCTCGTTCAATTGGACCTCAATGACCAAATGGTATTTGGTCCTTCACCTTTAGATTAATGTACAATTTAATCCTACGGTTAGAAAGAATAAATAATCAAACAGTTATTTAATATTAATTATCCCTAAAAACAAGGAAACTAACACATAGAAATGGACAATGTTTCCTCTTCTTCCATTTTATCCGGTAATCGGCGAAAAGCTTGTGGGAGCTCTGTTACTAATTTATAAGAGAGAGAAAATGACAGCGTCTTCCTCTTTTTCCATATTCTCAAGAGTAAAAATCACGCGTTCTCAACTTTTTGGTTGTTCTTGTTCGCCGAAAACTTAATCTAATTAATTAAGGTGTCAATGTCAGGTATCTCCATCTCTTCTTCCTTCTTCTTCTTCTCCTCCATTAAGAAGAGATGGATATGGAGAAAAGAGGAAAAAGAGATGGAGATACCTGAGATTGATGCCTTAATTAATTAGATTAAGTTTCCGGCGAACAAGAACAACCAAAAGGTTGAGAAAGCGTGATTTTTACTCTCGAGAATATGGAAGAAAAGGAAGATGCTGTCATTTTCTCTCTCTTATAAATTAGTAACAGAGCTCCCACAAGCTTTTCGCCGATTACCGGATAAAATGGAAGAAGAGGAAACGTTGTCCATTTCTATGTGTTAGTTTCCTTGTTTTTAGGGATAATTAATATTAACTAATTATTTAATTATTTATTCTCTCTACCCGTAGAATTAAATTATATATTAATTTAAGGGTGAAGGACCAAATACCATGTGGTCATTGAGGTCCAATTGAACGGGACTGGTAGACATGATAACCATACCTTGGAAGCTAATAAGTATGGGCTATTGTAATGATCAGATTTTATGATTAGACAAAGTTAAAGAATGTTGACATCCAATCCAACAATTAAGTAATTCTTACTTTTTGAATTGTTCCCAAGTATTTACTTGGTAAAAAGATTAACCGATGGTGGAGAATACTCTAATTAATGGCTCACCACAGAGCAGTTGTTTATTATTATCTACAGACGGCCACAAATACAGTCGAACAAGGTCAATAGACATGACCTCTATAGAATAAACATTTTAATTTTGTTTATAGCTAACCTAACCTACGATGAATATCACATGGTCTTTGGTCCATCATCTTCCTTGGATATTAACTGTTTCAGCTTCTCAACAAATATTTCAAAATCATCTTGGCTTCTGATGAGACTGAGACGCACATAACGATCACTAGCGAAAAATTGAGCTCCTCGACGACCAGTAATATTAGCAGCTTTAAGCACTGCATAACAATCTTTATCTTCTTCTCTCTCACACTTTAGCCATCCATAAGCTGAAATCATTTCTTAAACTAGTTATATAATTTCTGAATTACATAGAATATTTAGGTGAGAGTTGATTACTATACCATACCTGGTGAAGCATTTTTGAGCTTGTTTAAATAAGTACAGTATTGAGGAGGTATTTTTTGAAGTGAGAAACGATCTGTCTTTGATATTATCTCATTCAATCTTTCCCAGCGTTTCCTCGTTGTGCGATGCCCAAATTCAAATATATTATTTTCGCCTTCTCCAACAACTACTACCTTAAGGAGCTTTAGAACTCTTAGTTGAGTTTCCCGAGAAACTCCCATAGTGTTTAACTGCAAATACCGCACCATTTTCTCATAGATTGCCTCGTCCTTCACAATAGCCCAACTGTGCAAGCAAACCTCAAAATGGTAACTCTATATCTCTCTCTTGGTGGGTAAATTACATATGTGACGTCTTTGTACTATGTAAAATCTTTTGGGGACTTCCGATTAAAGTGTACAACCGATAAATCCGAAGTCAACGCGCTAAGTCAGTTGTTTGAGGGAGGAAAGGGAAGGAGAGAACTCGCAAAATGAAGAAATGAGACAAGAACATTTTAGTAATTGCAAAAGGAGAGAGTCCCATTTTTTAAAATGAGCAGGATGAAAAATGCTAATGTCGCGCGTTGACTCCGGATTGAGCAGCCACAAATACCAGTTGGACACTTAAGTCATCCAAAAGTTGTACATTTTGTGTGCAAAATTGAAAATTGTACACCAAAAGTGTCAAATGGTGCAAAGATTGTACCACGTATGTGATTTACCATCTCTTTCTCTTAAAAGGGTATAAAAAGTTGTCGAATACTTGCCCGAATCTGGAGCCAGCATGGCCAGTAAGCTTGGAGACTGTAAACAGGGTCATATCTTCATCAGCTGGGGATGGAATAGCAGTATAATGAGGCCAGTAATAGGCACGGTCATAAATTGCTTGCACATTTGAACCTTGAAGAGTAGCATGTTTCAGCTGTCCATCAGGATTGTTTGGCGAAGTTACAAACTCAATCATATCATCTGATGACTTGTTTTTCCATAGGGATGTATCCCCTTCAAACCTGTAATCCACCGACCGGAAGAATTCTGTTTGTAATTCATAAACCTGCAAGGATATATAGGAATCAGAATTCCAGAAACAATGAATCAATCAGAGAGAAGAAAGAAGAGAATAACAAACCGGGTAGAAGGGGATAGAAGCAACAATATTGGCAGGGGAAGTAGAATTATAAGGGGATAAAGAATGAACAGCAGCATTAAGAAGCTGTGTAGAGCCTGCTCCAAAAACTATGTATCTTCCTTGAGTCACAGCATTTCCTACTTTAGCATGAAGATCTCGGATAACATTTTCGAGATGTTTGGAAATGAAAGATTGATCACTAAATGTGTAGCTCATCCTATGCCATCCTGATATTACAACTGCACTGCTTACTGCATTTTTTACCCAAAATGGCTCCAAGAACAGTGGATCTCCCCTAACATAACCAAACCAAATTGCATACAAATGAAATTAATACCGTATGCTTTCGTTATTACGATGACCATGTTAAAGATGATTATTGTTAATTATCTCTTTACCTATGCTCAAATATCATCGATAGATAAAGAGATAATTACCCGTGACCTCTGGTCACACGGCAACAACGTTTTTACGGTTGCGCCAAGGCTCGCCCTCAGATAGGTAAAGAGATAATTAACAATAATAATAAGAAGATAAATTGGACAACAATTAAAAACAGATTAATCTAACTTAGTTATAAACAAATAAAGGTAAAATTGATTCGGATAACAGATAAAAAAGAGAAAGAAATACCCGTCAGCATTAACAGGACAAGAGGGGTCGAAAAGGGAGCAATCGGAAGCAGTATAGCAGGAATTGCATTCACAGATGTTACCATCTAAGTAAGCTCTTCCATGGCCAGAGCATGATATGGCTGCTACTTCCTCTGCTTCTTCTGCTGCTTCTCTTGTCCAACCTTTTTCATAATTATAGCTTTTGTATATCAATAACAGATTCAGAATTATGGATATTCCCAGAATCAATTTGTAAGACTTTGAGTTTGATTCTTTTGACATTTTTCTTTGATTCTTCCCTCTACTTCCTTCTTCTTCTATTACCACCACCAACACAATAAGGATACTCCAATAGCTAACGACAATATGTATATACTCCTTAGCTATTGGAGGATCCGTAAAAAGAAAAACAAAATATCAATTGGATTCCATATTTCAGAATAGGTTCCCACTATTTGCCAAAATTAGTATTTGCCTACCTAACTCTACAAAATAGAATTTTTTTCTACAAAGATTCAGTAATGGGAGGGAGGCAATTGCTGGATTTGGCAAAGTTGGGGGTTTAATCGACCAATTTAGAAGTATAGAAGTATAGAGACTAATTGATTTTGGGAGTATAGATTGAGGACTAATTTACACTTTAAGCCAATCAAAAAAAAGATTCCCAACAGAATCCAAAGGAATTATTTATATATCGTGGGAAATGTGATTGTCCTCCCACCGGGTCTTTCTATCCCCTCCAGTCCAGCCCACCAAAATTTATATGGTTCTAAATCTTTTAAAAGATTTAGAATCAAGAGAAATATGGTAAAACATTTTTCCTCACTTTCTTTGTATACCTTTCTGTTGACTAACCTAAATTTTTCGTTGATTTATTTTCCTAAGCAAACAATGATGCGGGGCATCTTTCCCTAGGATCGGGTCCGGACGAGGGAAGTCGGAGGAAGAACCAAGCGCGAGCAACAAGCGAGTAAAGAGACCAAAACAATACAACACAGCAGCTCAGACACGCTCCGCGTGTATTTGAGATTGATCCGGAGAAGGTCCGGAAGGTCACATACGCAGGGCTTGGATTGGGCACGCTCCGCGTGGAAGAAAACACGCCCTGCGTACTTGAGGGTCTGATCCGGATAAGAGTTCAACAGCCAAAGTACGTCCCGCGTAGATCTGGGCACGTCCCGCGTATAATAGATACTGATCCAGAGAAGGGCTCATCAGCCAATCCACGTCCCGCGTGGATTTGGGCTCGTCCCGCGTACTTTCACTTTTTCAGGAACTTGTGCCTTACTCCAGGTTCCTTGTTATTTACACATTTGGTCCCTCAGCTCCTTTCCCACTTTCAAACCAACCCCCTCCACTTACCTTTACCCCATTTACCCCTTATCTTTATGCTTTAATTAATTATGTAATCTACCCTTTATGTAATTAGGCAATTAGGGTTTTTGAGATGATATAAATTCATCTGTTTCTTGTAATTGTTCTTCAACTTTTTATCAATCAAATATTAAACTTCTTCAAGAAGCTTGTTAAGGTTTTCACCTTCAACAATGGGGATTTCATATTCCTATAGATTTAGTCCATGAAACTTGGGATTCACTCCTTCTAGTTTAGCTAGAGAAGAACATCTTTGTTAGTTTACGATTAAAACTAACACGTCCCGAATTAATCCGTATCAAACAAACACCAAAAAATCATGAAAATATTTTTCTGCATAATATTTTTCGGCAAATAAACATGACCTAAAGCAATGATATCTCTAAACAAATTGTAGTAATGCTTTGAATCAGTATAACACACTACGACAGGAAGCAACGAGGGTCTTATTTGTAATCTGTTTTTCGCCTCCTAATATATACTATTCTCCTTCTGCCCGTGGACTAGTCAACACAACATTGGTGAACCACATAAATATGTGTTTTCGATTGTTTATTTATTTATATTTCATTAATTCCGCACAACACAGATATTGTTTCAAATCTTAAAATTCCATCTTAATTCAAAATTTATAAGAGATTCATTTGTTAGATTCTCAAGTTAAGTTAAATTTGAGGAGTTTGTGGTTAAAATATAACTCTAACAACCTTCTAGTTCTTTCCTCAAATCATTTTGAGTCTTTATTGCATCTATATTATTCATGAATTTCTTTCCCCTCCTAGAACACTCCTTATTTCATTTTTATTAATCCATCCATCTCATTATATAAATTATTCTAGGATGTTTCCAACAAATTAAGAAATATTAATATAGAGTCAAATTAATGAATTTGTATGGTTTAACTTAAAAAAAATATTTCGCATGTAATGGTTGTGGAATAAACATCGAAATATTAAAAAAACACATGGATACATTGAAAATTAAGATAAAAAATTAATATTTGGACCAAAAAACCAAACTAGAACGACTTATATTTTGGAAAAAAATTCACTTTCTAAAACGACTTATATAATGGGACGGAGGAAGTAATTATTTATTATTGAGGAGTCTACATCATCTCACTATTGATAAATATAACAATACATAATAATTTTAATGATAGAAAATAAATAAGCAGTGAGTATCAAGTGTATTGTTGGAAAAGGCGGAAGAGTACTGCATTCGTAGCGGTGGTGTCTTCCATGATTCGCCTGAAGTTTTTGACATGATTGGTTGGATCGCCAATCCCTCCGTACTGGCTGAAAGTAGGGATTTCTAATCCCCTCAGCATCGACTACTGGTTGATCTCCATAGATAAAGGCATGCATGTGACAGACAAGGCTGAATATTCATGGTACGTGTCGGGTCTATCTAATGCCTCCTTTCTAAGAAGCTCGTAGATAGCTTTCTTGCTAAGTGGTTTGTCTTCTTCCTCCTCTTTCGGTTTATTTTTATTTGTATGTTTGCTTCGATCAACTGGAGGTTTTTGAGGAGATTGTGTCTACTTCTGCTTCGCTCCTTGGACTAGTTTCTCCGCATCTTTTGGGGGCTTTTGGCTTTTTCTTTACGTCTGGTAGGTGATCGAGAATATCTTCTTGTGAGGGGGAGACTTTGGGTACGATCTTTTGAAGTTTTTGTTGATTGTCGGTTGGACTCCGTTTTGTAATTGATGTTGTTCTGTAAGTCCTCTTTGGCCTTCCTCGACTGTTGTTTGAGGTCTGTCATCTCTTTCTCGCAACTTTTGCGTCATCTATCTCTTGTTGCATGGCGACTAAATTCTGTCCGAACCTTCGAGAAATCTCATCTGCCAAAAGGTGATATTGGAGTTCCAATTGTGGTCGACGCTCTATTTCTTGCTTAGCTCCGTCTTCATTATTTTGATGGACCTCCGAATGGATACGACTGGAGAAGTCCTTTGCCATGTGAAAATCTAGTTATTCTCGAACATTCCCTTGTAGGGGAATCGAAGCTTCAAAGGTTTCCGAAGGTATACTTTATCTCATATGTGATATAATAATATAGAGGATTGTGATGATATCATATCCCAATTTTTCCTACGAAGAAAGGAAAAGTTTAATATCATGATTGAATTAACATTATTTCAGAAATATTTCCCTTGTAATTATTGTAAATAATTTGTTGAATAATATTTGCATTCAACATAAGACTAAACTATTAAATGTTTCCATCAATCAATTATACGATTCCATCAAAGAAATATAAAATATCATATATTACATCATGCATAATGCATAACAGCCATACATTCCATGATTCGACCAGAACTAGTCCAATTCATAATTGATGAAATAAAATGAATTGAATAAGACGACACCATCTCAGTACTCCATCGTCTAACATGACATGAGAGACTATGACTATTTTAATAATATTTACGGAACTATTCTCATTTAAATATCTACCTGATTTATCGTAATGTCTACTTGAATTTTATGGTCCTAAATTGTTCTTCATTATTTTATTATTATGAAAAACATATTTTGAATATTGTAATAGTAATTTTTATTTTCCTTAATTTTATATGTTGTTCATCTAACTAAATGAGACAATTATTAGATTCATGTTGTATTAATTATCGGGTTAATATTAAATAAGTCAAACTTAATTTAATTCAAAAAAATTGTGTCATAATATTGTCAATCTAATTGGATTAGTGCGGATATCGTATCGAGTTTTCGAATCACATATAATTTTACTATTTACTTATATTAATTGTGACTGTTTAAATATGATACTATTTCTAAATATTGTATGTTATTTTTGGATTTGCATGTTAACACTGACCATTCAAAAATCCGGTTATATCATGTTGAGTTTGTGTAATGTATTTACAAGTCACATGTAATTTTACTATCTATATTAAAATGACATGTAAAAATATTAGAAGTTTGAGTCGTATTTACCGGTAACAATTATTATTTTATTATTTTTACTAATTAAAGTAACATGTAAAAATATTAGAGAATACAATAATAATTTTAAATATCCGTGTAATTTCGTGCCATTTTCGAATTAGCATGTCAATACTAACTCAATCCGTAAATTTGTTTGTCTTTGTATCAATCTAAAAATAACACATTACCCGGTAAACTAAATTCAAATACTAAAATTACATGTCAATTTTATATCATATATGTATATGAGCTTTTCCTAGAGTAATGTTCCCATACCAAAATCTTTTAGCTTTTCTCGAAATTGAGCAGTTGGAAAGGAAAGCTACTCAATTCATCAATGCGTTTTGGTTAATGCAATCTCCTTTTCATGTAGGACAGAAAACTGGCAAAAACATTCTGAAACCCTAATCTTTTACTTTTCAATGCATTATTTGAAGATATTAAACCACTAATCATTTGTTTCATTTATCTTTTATGTGATCTTTTGAAGACATTAAACCACTAATCATTTGTTTCATTTATTTTTACCAACTTAATTAATTGTGAACATTTATACAACTAAAAAGACATTATTTATTTCATTTATTTGAAATAATAATTTGTATGGTCAAGGCATTTACAATTCTTATATACACATCACACATCAAAAACTATTTTTCAGTAATAAACAAAACTATTAACCAACTTTTATGTTCCAAGGTGACATTTATTTATTTTTTTTGAAGGTAAGGTGACATTTATTTATTATTAATGCTTAATCGGACTAAACATAAAAGATAAAGTTTAATGTGTACATAAAAAATTAAGAACTTGAAAACAACAAAAAAAAAAAAAAAATTGCCGATAAAATTTGCAATTAGGATCATGACCATCGTAGGAAAACTCATGGTAACAAGGATTGAATTGGAGGCAACGAGTGATCTATCTTCGAGAGCGGTAGTACTATGGACCACAAAGGAAATTGGCAAGTCAATTAACCAGGAATTGTGGAAGAAAAATGCTTAATTCCAAAAGAAATGAAAATAATACAAATATTGAACTGCTACATCCACTCTATGCCACTTACATATAAAACAAAGGTAAGAAATGTTGGGTAATTTTTTTCAAAACATATAAAAAAAATATTAAATAAAGGAACTACATTAACAGGTCAGTAATTATTTAAGGAATACAATTGACAATCACCCTTGGATCCCAACATTTCCCCCAACCCCATCCACTATAGAACCCCAAACAAAAAAAACTCTATTTCATGTCAAAATTGTGGGATGGATGGATTGCCACTTCTGCAATCTCCACATCAGGCTGTAAAATAGCATTTGACGTTTGTAGCACTTATGTCCCATATATATGTCTGTGGACTGGAGGGGCATCCAAACTTTTTATCACATCCATCCACGGTTTGTCTATGATCAAGATTGAGTTTTCTGAAAGGTTTCCAATATATAAAACAGGATCTCTGAATGCAAGGAATTCAAAGTTTTTATAATGTTTCGCCTCTGTATGACTCTCTTTCAACATTCGTTTGAATCTACCGTTTATCAGATTTTGTTGCAACTTCTTCAATGGAGAATGTTGACCATTCACCAACTCACTCATCTCCTCTCGATCCACCGGTAATCCAAAGTTAATTAAGCACATCGCCCTACACCATATTCCAATCAAATGTTAAAACAATCTAATGCAATGCCATCCTAGAAAATAAGATAAAAAGAGAGAGCAGCACCTGGCACTATAAACAATAACAACCGGTGGACTTGATGAAGGCAAGAATGAGAGCCCTATAACCTCCCCAGGAAATTCCTGATATCTCTTCGGAAGGACAAATGTATGCCGCATTGACCATTCTCCCAACTGTTTTGCTTCCACATCAAATGCATACACCTGGTTCGAAGAGGTTGTGACTACAAGAACATTATTATTTTGTGGAGGAAAACCACCAGCTGTCACCGAGGCACCATCCAATCTTGATATAAACCAATGTTGTCTGTTGCACCAAGAATATGATTCATAAGAAATCATTCGGAATAATCAAGCATTAAGTTTAACTGACCATACTTCCTTCACTCACTCGTCAAAAACAACTTGTCTGGGATTCAGAAAATTCCCAATAAATCACACAGAATAAACAAGTGAAGCTACATTAAATTGTTCCGATAACAAGCAACACTCATCAAGACTATAAGAGCTAGAATATTAGATTATTTATATCAATATTACAGATGGTAGAAAAAGAGCACTTAAATGAAAATTAAAACGTTCAACAGAAAATCAGTAGATAGCATGCTATATACCATTTATCCAACAGGAATAGCAAACTAAAAAACTTCAAACTTACTGTTATTCTCTGGTATCATCACTAACTTTGTATTGAAAAGCATATCCAGTAAACACAAAAAAAAATCTCTATAGATAATAATCATTGTGCAGAAAAAAATTGATGGTCTAAAAAAAGACCAATTTAAAACAAAATATGTTAATACCTTAATGTCTCCAGATTGAATATATAAACATCTCCAAAGCAATTGATGGCAGCTAACCATTGCCCATCACTACTTGTAAACATTTTTGTTATAGGAGGCTCACTGGGTGGCAATTTCTCATCGTAATCTTCACGCCGAGGTGTGAAGGTATGCAATAATTCCAAGCTTGCCACATCCACAACCTACAACAATTTGATGAAAAACAGGAAGAACAGTATTTCAAATTAAGCATCAAGGATTTTCCACGAAACACTTGACAATACTTGACAATAAATAATTCATAAATGTAAGAATAGAAGCATATTGAATGGAAGGCTACCAATGGTTCCAAATTATAAAAAATCCAAAAAGAGACTTTAACCGGACTTTTTTTCCCAGTTCTGTTCATTGCACATCTACTCTCTATAACAACGAAAAATTAACTCCTAAAGTAACTACACCAAATCTCCATGCAATTAAAGAGAGCAAACGAACTCGTGATCAACCTATATGCCTAAAAACAGGATCAAATTATCTAATCTTGCAACCAACTAGCTAGAAGTTCAGTATTTCCCTTATTTGTCTCAATGCATAAATCTACTGACAACCATTTAAATGGCAAAGCATAATAAAACAGAATGTGAATACAGAACATATGAAAGATAGAGAACCCTTACATATATTCTTCTATCATGCCCTGCTATCATCAGTCTTGATGAATCAGAACTAAATACCATAGAATGTCCAAATGGTAATTTTTGGGGAAGTTGCTTTTTGGTAACAGTCCATGCAGTTTTTCCATTATGCCTCTTCAACTCAAAAAGACTCGGTTTAACATGGTCTGAATAGGCAAATAGCGCCCCTGAATTAGCAATGGCACTGCATATGATCTTCCGAGATGCTTTACTTTTAATTCGAGCTAGCAACTCGGTATTTGCAGGGCCTTTGGAGGGGCCAGGACTAGAATCCGGCAAGACTCCACCTTTCACATTAACACACATAATATCCAGCCAATGAGATCCCTGAACTAGAAGCAAAGAACTGTGATTGAATGTAGTATTAAGAACCAACTGAATAGGCACTCTCTGTGGAGCAGGGCAGATATCATGTGGAGAGTATTTGGTGAATTCCTTGGCAGAATAGGCAAAGAGCTTCGTGTCATCACCAGCAGAGATGAGCATAGGAACCCCAAGGTGGGCCCACTTACGATAACTAAAATCAAGGGGCCTCTTTCTACTACGAATTCTTTTTACCTTTTCATCAGGCAAAGGATCTGTCATTTACACAGTTCAAACAAATACGTAAAATAGAAGTCACAGTACATTATATAGTGTATTAAATGCTCGACACAAACTCAGTAATATACAGATATTAAAGAAAACCATGCACATACCTTCTCTACTGATTGGTGCTGCCACTGTCAAAGCCCTAACATCATGAGTATGAGCTCTATAATGACCAACATATAGCCATTTCTTCATCATTTTATTGGAAATATCATCACTCAGTCCAACAGGCTCACTGGAAAGCTTATAGAGAATAACCTACAATACAAAGCAATCCATGTTTAGCAATAAAGCTAAATTTATATGGTGAATGGACAGCATGCAAAATAAGAATATGTACAAGTCAACAATTACTGAAGCAAACTTTGATAAGAATTATCTTCCATACTTTCACAGTAGCCCAATATAACAAGATAAGAAACTGGAATTAAGTTATTTGCATTTTTTTCCAACACATTGTGCTGGTTAAGACAAACCTAAAAAGTTTCAACTTCACATAGATCAAGATCTGTACCTGACCATCCGACCCAGCAGAGAACACCCTGTTATGACTAGGTGAAGCTGCCAGCGCATTTGCACCCCCCTTGTGTAGAGTATGCGCCTGCAACAATGTTCCATGCTGAGAGTCCCAAAACTGAACACTACCACTGCTGTCTGCACTAACAAGTGTCCCACATCTGAAATTTACAATAACTAATTAAAAACAGTGCGAAGAAAAATATACAAATTACCTCATTACTTCCATACCAAGTAATATATAGAACACAAAATGAATTTTTCTTACCTAAGGGCAAGTAGAGACCATATACAAAGTTCAGGACCACTACCCAGACCACCAAGCCCCACCGTAATCCTGTATATCTCATGTCCCAATTTAGCATCCCAGCACCTTATAAACCTGCAGGGAGGCTAACTTATAAGACATTATAAACTTCAAAACAAGAAGAAGAAAAAGAAAGGAGGCTCTAAACACACGCTGATTCATAGTTCTGCTTTTCTGCTGAAACTAGCAGAGAATTATAGTCATTGCCAGCATAGCAGTAATAGAGATTCCGCTCGTGAATCGAAATCCTCATTTTGTGAATTGACTCGTGAACTGAATCATAAGATTCGGTTCAAATATGTAATATTATAAAAAAAATAAAATACATATCACCTTCATGAACAATTTCAAATTACATATATAATTTTTTTATGGCTTTTTAAATTAAAATGCTAAAACTCAATTAAAATGGTTTTTATATTATAGTAATAAAAAACATAGTTGTTAAAGGCGCACCTCAGAAAAGGCTCAAGGTCTTGCACCTAATAAATCCTAGGCAAGGCTATGTTTAAAAGGCTCGTGCCTTGTGCGCATCACCTGGGATTCGCAGACTCTCCTCAGGCGCACCTCTTATGCATTTTGATTAATGATTAGGTTTATAATTTTTTACTGCCCTCATTAAAATAAAAGGTTGATTAATCTCAACCACTTATCCTACTTAGTAAACTTAAATCTAAACCATTGATCTAAGTAAAAAAGAATAAGAGATGTAAAAATAGAAGGGACAGAAGAAGAGCAAGAGATGTAAAGGAGAGGAGCTCCTTTCAACAGTGCGAAACATAAAACCAGCAGTTCTAGTATCTTAGTCTTTGTTGTCAACTAGTGCGCCTTTAACAACTATGATAAAAAAGAAGTTGCTATCTATAATGGAATTAAAAACATGAGAATACAATTAATTCCCCTCTAGACAGAAAAGGTGTTTTTGTTTCCTTCAGTATTTTAATTTCTTCATGCTCCCAAATCTAAAAACCCCACTTCTCATTCTCCCTCAATTTCTTTCAGATTTTCTCCAGATATGAAGAAAATCCATTGGGTCCTCGTTATCTTCCTCTGTTTTCACTCTCGTGTATACTGTCAGCAAAAAAGTGACAATGCCTTGATGCGTAAGCACCGGGAAAGCCTCAGCAGTCCTATCAAATTCCTCTCCTTTTTTCACCTTTATCCAAGACTCAGCAGACTCGCCCAATTCGCACGAGCCAGCCCGATTCAGCACCGAATCTTGATCCAGTTTGATACCACCTATAGATAGGGCTCGAAACCTAGACGACTCGACTCATACGAGTTTGATAACAGTGATTGTCCGTCCCAAGAAAACTTACCCATCACTAGTCCCTGAATAAATCTTACTAGCATCAGAACTCCATGCAACACTCAAAACGCGCCCTGCAAATAAGCATATGATTAAAAAGCTGTGCAGATGTACAAAAAATTACCCAAATGGAGAAATCAGAGAGGTTAAGATATCTCACCACTGACCCTAGGCAACGTTTTATTGTATATTAACTCATCTGAGTCAGGAATGGCATATATCCGCACACAGCCATCATCACAAGCCATTGCAATGCGAGGATCCTCAACAACAGACTGCTCAGTAAGTTCATCCGAGTCTGAATTGTCTTCAGACTCACTGGATTCATAATCATCAGTACCATTTTGTTTATCATGTAAATATCCATTTCCAAGGGGCTGGGACTTGAGATTTGTAGGACTTGGTGGGTTACTAGAGGGTGCGACTGCCATCTGCCAAATTGAGACCCCAACAGACTCTAGAACATTCTGCAACACACGGAGAATAAAAATAACATTATAGATTGGCAATCAAAATTGTAAAAATGTCTATTTACTATGAAATTTCAACTTCTACATAAAATGAACAATGTTTTCACTTAGAATTCTAAATGAAGGGAAAAAGAAGAAAGGAATTCTGGATTTAAAAGTATATGGAAGGCCAACTGATGTGAAACTCAAAAGAGCTATACTTGAAATATATAATCTATAAACATACAGGTAATTAGTCTAGTCAACTCCCGCACTTTCAACTGACTATTGACTGGCAGCACATATAACATTTAGCTTAATACATAATCAATCATCTAAACTCGTTACATTTTGCGGCCTTATAGTTGGTCCTATCACACAACTAAACTTGTCGAATGTGACACCTTTATTTGTTGATTTGCCAGATTTTAAAGCTGGGAATGGCACCTCAAAGTCAAACTTTCACCTAAGCTAGATCAAGTATAAATTCAGGGGGCCAAACAGCAAAAAGCGACAAGTTTAGGTGTTAGTTATGCATTAAGCCTATAACATATCTAGCAAATTAAATGAACAAGATCAAACGCAAGTTGAAAAAGAAAACTTCACCTTCTGCTTCAGGTGAAAAAGATCCCATTCTGAAACTGAACCATCAATACTACAGGAGAACAACCTTCCACAAGGCAATCCATTGGAGCCAACACGACACCAAACAAGGGATGAAACTCTCGAATTAGGGTCTCCATGAATAGTCTATGAGCAAAAACAATCAAAACGTCAACTGATTAACAACGCCAACTTAATAAGCACTCGTATATCTATAATAACACAAGCTTAAGTACCAGCTGACAGTGCCAACCAACGGCTCCAGGAGAGACGAGCCAAATTTCTAGAGAACCATCTTCACGGGCGGCAGCGACCTGGTAGTCGTCTGCGCTTGTGGCTAGGGCTACAACAGGAGATGGCTTCCACTCGATGGAACTGTTCCTGTACGCAGCTTCAAGCATTGCGTACTAAAAGAGAAAAAACACAGGAACAAGAACCCCTTTTTCCGCCGATGATAATCTTAAGGCGCCAATTTAAACAAAAAACCCTTCAATAGGGGCAGAGGATAAAGACAGAAGACGTTGAAAGCGCCGCCACAGGAAGCCTTTGGCAGAGGCACGAAGGAGGAGGAGTAATGTGAAAGAGAGAGTAGGCATTCCAGGAAAAAGAAACCAAGTAGGGTTTAAGCGCGGCGATTGATTTATGAGTTATGGAGGGTCTATACGAACCGAATCCGAATAATGGAAATTCGGACCGGGTTGGTTTTACCAGCTTCTTGAACCGGGGAAGCGATGAAACGGCGACATTTTCTACCAATTTTGACCTTCTTGGACCGATAATCATTATCATTTCCAAATTTTCCAATCAGCGGATTAATTGTTGGCCAAAATTGATTAATTGCTGAGCTGTAAATTTGCTTATCATAAGTGCGAACAAATTTAGTATATTTATAAAGGAATGCAATTTTAAATCTATCAGTATAATTTCAAATTTCATGAAGAGAATATTAGATTTTTCATTGATATTTCAAATTTCAAATTACATTAGGAAGGACTTTTAGGTCTTCCCTTTAATCTTCTCCTCAAGACTCAGGTTGAGACTTCTCCAAAATTCCTCACTTCTTGGGACATATTTGTGTAACATGATGTCCGGTAGAACAAGCAACAGAACTCTTCCTATCATCATGTTTGGCAGCATCTCTTGCCTCCTTTAGTTCTTGACGCATTACCTCCATTTGTGTAGCATGCTCCGCTCAAATGATATTCATCGATTCTTGAATCGACCCCATGTTGTAACTCAGCTGTCTAGTTAAGCCATCTATGAAAATACGCTGCTCAGGTTCTAAAGATCCTAGGCAAGCATCGATACGTTGATCCAAAATTCGTGTACCAGCAAGGATTGAAAGTGGATTATTGCAAGAATCCACTAAGCCACGATGAGGAGCGACTGAAGTGCTGGGAAAGTCAGTAACCCACTTATTAGACTGAATCCCTGATTGGGAAGCGGATTGTTCTAGGGGTTGATTTGCAGGATTGACAACTAAAACTTTGAACTTGAACCATATTTTACGAGAAACGTTCCATGCTCACCGCACCAAATGATATGGAAATTCTTGTAAACTCCACGTCCGACTACACTCCGGTGACCTGAGATCACAAAGAATGTTAGAAAAAGGGGCCGGTGTTCCAGCAAACCCTCTCCGATGCTAAAGTCAAAAAATATTAAAGAGAATACCAGACTAACTTAGAACAAGGAAAAGAGTAATGAAATAGTTGAAGTAAGATACCTGTGAACGTGGGCTTTCAATCTATTTATAAGTAAAAATGAAGTGTACCTGGACACGTGGCACCACTTGATTGGCCTTCAGACCCGATCTTTTTGTGTTGTGATATATATGAGTTTGGGGAGCGTGTTGTTGGAATCCATCGTTTTCATTGGTCCACATATCTCTTTAAGCAGCTCCCGAAGAGAAACGTTTGGATGTCAAGTGGCCGAAGTCATGGCTTTGAACAAGAAGAATGCAATTATAGGCTTTGATGGAATTGGACCCATTTGATGACTTCAGATCATGGTCAAGGCCCAACTACCAAAAGCCCAAATAACTTGATACCATATCACTAACAATTTCAAAAAGTTTGGTGTCTTCTGTGGTAAGAATGTTTATGCCAATGCCCAAGCTGAGTTGTCTTATATCATTGGCGTCTCTAATACTCTTAATACATGGGAATTTCTTGGTGTTCCTTCCCTCATACGTAAACAAAAGAAAATTCTGTTCTCATTCTTGAAAGACAAGATTTTTAAAAGAATAAACATAGGGTGCAGAAGCTTTTATATGGTTTTTCATAAAATTTTAATGCTAGAAAAAATTAGTGAAATATTGTAATGCATGAATGTAATTAACATCTGTGTGTTATTTTACCAGCGTTACACTAACTAGCTTTTGGTCCGTGTCATGAAGGGATTCATTTTTAAACATGTGAATAAATTTTAAAATTTTATTGATAATTCATTAACTAACCGTACTGTTCAGATTCGAGCAACGATGGCTAAGGGATGAGGAGATTTAGAATGTGATTAAGGAGGTATGGGGATCAGATAGGCGAACGGTACTGAGTTCACGGTTAGCGCATGTGGCAGAAGTGCTTATGAGATGGAGCAGAACTAGTGATGTCAATTTTCGTCAGAAAATTGAACAATTAAAAGCGAAGTTAATACAACTACGTGATCTGAGAGGTCCAAATAATAGTGATGAGTATGAGTCGACCCGAGCTGAGTATGTGAGAATTATGGTTCAAGAGGAAGACCACTGGAAACAGAGAGCAAAAGTCTTATGGCTTCAGGAGGGAGATCTAAATACTCGTTTTTATCACTCTTTCGCTAATGGAAGGCGGAAGCAGAACAGTTTAACAGGGCTCAGGAATAATGCAGGAGAATGTATTGATGATAAGGATGGGATGGGGCAGATTGTAATACAGTATTTTGAATCGGTTTTCTCTGATAGTAATAATGAATGGAGTGAAGTGGTAGATTTAATGTAGCCACGCATCACTGGTCGAGACAATGAGCAATTACTACGACCACTTACAAAAAAGGAGTTCAAGAGAGCTTTATTTGATATGCATCCTGATAAGGCTCCAAGACCTGATGGATTTAATCCAGGATTTTATCAAAAATTCTGGGACATAATTGGAGATGATATCTTCACTGCTGGGTCAACATGGTTTGATCAAGGTATGTTCCCCTTTGAGCTTAATAATACTATCATTACTCTCATTCCAAAGTGTGAGAATCCTGTTATTATGACTGAACTTCGTCCAATAGCACTGTGTAATGTCATACTCAGAATTTTCTCCAAAGTCTTAGCAAATAGATTGAAGATGCTTTTGCCTAGGATTATCTCTGAAAATCAATCTGCTTTTATTAAAGGGAGGTCTATTCATGACAACGTGTTGATCGCATTTGAACTTATTCATAGCATTAACAATAATGTTGCTAAGAAAGTAGGTAATGTGGCACTAAAGGTTGATATGAGTAAAGCATATGACAGGGTGGATTGAAATTATCTAAGAGAATTGATGCTAAAGTTGGGTTTTGCAGATAAATGGGTGAATTTGATAATGCATTGTGTATCTTCTGTGCAATATATGGTTAGAATAAATGATCAGTTGGTTGGTCCTGTTTGCCTGAAAAGAGGACTCCACCAAGGTGATCCATTATCACCGTACTTATTCCTGCTTTATGTTGAAGGGTTGACGTCGTTATTGGTGGCAATTGAGAATAGGGGGTTATCGCATGGGTACCGAGTTAAGCGAGGGGCGCCTGCGATTTCACATTTGCTCTTTGTTGATAATGCATTCTTATTTTGCCAGGCTACCATATATGAAATTAGAGTGTTAAAAAAATTACTCAGATCATATGAATTAGCTTCGGGGCAAGCTATAAATTGTCAAAAATATAGAATCATATTCAGTAGAAATGTGGCAAATGACCTGGCTATGGGAATTTCTAGCATTTTGGGTATTACTAGTCCGTTGAATATGAGAAGGTATTTGGGTCTTCCATCATTGGTGGACAGAACGAAATGAGCAATCTTTGCACACTTCAAAGACAGATTATGGCAACGGCTACAACACTGGAGAGGGAAAGGAATATCAAAAGCTGGTAAGGCTACACTTATTCGAGTAGCAGGGCAAGCTATCCCAATCTATTTCATGAGTGTATTCTTGCTCCCTATATCTGAAGGATTTGAAGCGGAAGCATGTTGGTATTTAGGAACGAATTTCAAAAAATTTCCCTAAACAAACAATCAGTGTGATCCAATCACTCTGATAAACAGTCAAACATCCGATGTCTGACATCAAATCCTTAACCAAGATCAGTAAGTTCTTTAATAATCAAATTGATATTTATACTACGAGATCGGAATAAATACCTCTTGTAGATTCCAATCAAGTATTAAAGCTTCTCTAGTGGTGAAGCCTCTAGTTAGTCCACTAAGTCGATTAGATCAAGCCTTGCAGAAATTGATTAATCTTGCTCAAAATCGTAAACTGATTCCGGATCCGATTTTCTAAACCGCAAAACCGTATCTCTGTTATTATATCTCTTCGTATACATATACATCTTTGATATATATGTATACAACTTTTGTTTCAATCCAAATGATTGAAACAAAAGCATGCACTAGGACACGTGGTGTCCTAGTGCATGTTATATATATATATATATTAATATAATAATAATAAATATTAATATAATAATAATTAATTATATTATTATTAATATATAATATATATAATAATAATTAATTAATAATTTAATTAATTACTATTATATTCTTTAATAAAATCTTAGAGGAGCTAGCTTAAGACACCTCTCAATTCCAACAGTCAACACTTGACTATTGTATTCGGACATCAACTTAAATTGAGCAAGAATAATAATTTATAATTTCCTTAATTGAATATCAAACAGTGTTAGAATGTTTTGTCAATCCCATTGACATATTCAATTGTGTCAATTAATTAATTAAAACACTTTTAATTAATCAATTTAACTAAAACTTGATACAAACAACTTGTATGTGTGTGACTTTCTAGGTTCATCTTTAACTGGCATTAGAGGCATAATACTAACTCTTAGTAAGTATGTCAGGAATCCAATTCCTTGTACTATAAGTGTATCCTATATAAGCTTAACTTATATTTACTTACAGTCCTCTAAAGATTATGATCTCCAGCTAACACACTACGCCATGACGTCCCAATTAAAGAATGAAGTTACTTGAAGTAAACTTATAATTAAACTAATTATGAACCATCGATCATAATTTCCATGCACTAAAGTCCTTTCATTAAAAATCCCGATCTTGACTAGAGCCACAAAGTGTCAAGCTCTAATCGTCAAGATACTAAGAAATATTGATTAAGTCTTTGATAAAATAAGACTCACATCAAGGAATCATTCCTTGATACTTATCTCATAAGATGAGTCTTATTGTCCTGGCCAGGAACTCATTCCATCAAAAAACTAATCAATAACTATCTTAGGATTTATCTCTATTTACTTAGAATAATGAATCCTCAATTAGCAAACTCTTGTTACACTACACAACTAACTATAGCGATTCACTGCCGGATTACCAGAATTAAGATCTCAGTACAAAGCAGGAACAAACTATAATTACCTGCGCAAGAACAACTAAGTTTCCTCAAGTCAAAGGACTATATGCACTATTATGACCTAGACAATAATTATGTTGACTAGGAGTAAACCTTTGTGCAATTATTATCTAACGTCACAGTTCGACCATTCGCCTCTTCGAATGTCCACATATTTATTCTGATATCAACATATCAAACAGAATGAGATTTTCTGTTTCTGATTAATATCTCATACTAATCGAGAAAATAAACAGAGGTGATAGTCTAAGGATACATGAGTGTCCAATTCATTATCCACCGACTATGAACATTTAAGATTATTATTTCACCAAAGAAATATATCTCATTATTATTAACTCTTAATAATATTATCTCTTTGTAAATAATCTTTGGACTAATAAATATATTCATTAAGTAATTAAACAATACAAATAATTACACATGAATACATATATATTATTAATTGCCATTTGGATACAAAATTCACACTGTATAATATACAAAAGGAATGGCCTAGGGCATACAACACTTACAATCTCCCACTAGCACTAGAGCCATTCAGTAAAATATTTAAGACCTATCTTCTCAAGATGACGGTCTAACTGTGACTGAGTCATTGGCTTAGTAAATGGATCAGCTGGATTATCAGCTGATGCTATTTTCTGCACCGAGATATCTCCTCGTCCAACAATCTCTCTAATTAAGTGATACCACCTAAGCACATGTTTGAAGTTCTTGTGAGACCTTGGTTCCTTTGATTGTGCAATCGCTCCATTGTTATCACAATACAAAGGAATTGGACTAACAATAGAAGGAACCACACCAAGTTCGGTGATAAAGTTCTTCAACCACACTGCTTCTTTAGCGGCATTTGAGGCAGCAATATATTCAGCCTCAGTAGTGGAATCAGCTACAGTATCTTGTTTAGAACTCTTCCAAACAACTGCAGCTCCATTACATGTAAACACATATCCTGAAGTGGATATAAGTTTCTCCTTATCTGATTGAAAGCTAGAATCTGTAAAGCCTTCAATTAACAGATCACCTCCTCCATATGTTAAGATCATATCTTTAGTTCTTCTCAAGTACTTAAAGATAGACTTAACAGTAATCCAGTGAGTCATACCTGGATTTGATTGATATCTGCTTGTTAGACTAACAGCAAATGCAATGTCTGGCCTTGTACACAACATAGCATACATTAGACTTCCTATAGCAGAAGCATAAGAAATCTTAGCCATTTCTGCTCTCTCCGCTGGAGTTTTAGGTGATTGCTCCGTGGAGAGTTGTAAACCATGTCTAACAGGTATCAATCCTCTTTTGGAGTCTTCCATTCTAAATCTCTTTAGAATTTTCTCCAAATAGAGTTTTTGAGATAGCCCTAATATTCTTTTAGCTCTATTCCTATAAAGCTTAATTCCAAGAATATAGGCGGCTTCTCCCAAATCTTTCATAGAGAAGGTAGAGGATAACCAGACCTTAACATTAGTTAACATACCCATATTATTCCCAATTAACAGAATATCATCAACATACAAGACAAGGAAAGTGATAGCTCTCCCACTAACCTTTTTGTAAACACATGGCTCATCAAGATTTTTGACAAACTCATAACCCTATATGGCTTCATCAAATCTTTTATTCCAACTCCTTGAAGCTTGCTTAAGTCAATAAATGGATCTCTTAAGCTTACACACTTGAGAACTTTCCTTGGATATAAAACCCTTCGGTTGTTCCATGTAGATTTCTTCTTCAAGAAATCCATTGAGAAATGCAGTTTTAACATTCATTTGCCAAATCTCAAAATGAAAGTGTGTTGCAATAGATAAGATTACTCGAATACTTTTAAACATAGCTACAGGAGAGAATGTTTCTTCAAAATCAATTCCCTCCCGTTGGCGATAACCTTTTGCCACAAGCCTTGCTTTATAAGTATCCACAATTCCTTCAGAATTCAGTTTGCGTTTGAATACCCACTTACAACCTATAGGAACAATTCCTTCAGGTGGAGTAACAAGTTCCCAAACTTCATTCTTATACATAGAATCAATCTCACTTTGCATAGCTTCTAACCACTTAGAAGAGTCAGTATCACATACTGCTTCTTCATAAGTAATTGGATCATCAGGATGGTCAGTACTACCAAAAACAAATAACTCTTGTTCGTGGTCAGTAATTAAATCATACCTATCAGGAGGATATGAAACCCTTTCAGACCTCCTAAGAGTTGGAGTGATGATATCTGTTGTTTTGGTAGGCTCATCTGGCTGATCAATTTGTATTGGTTCAGCTTGTTGGATTTCTTTATTAGATGATTCCTCATCCAATAAAATCTTTCTACCTTTACCACCTTCTTGCAGAAACTCTTTCTCAAGAAAAATGACATCCCTACTGATAGTAACAATTTGTTCATCAGGGAGATAGAAATAATAACCCATATATCCTTTTGATTTAGGGTATCCAACAAATCGGCCTTTAGTAGACCGTTCCTCTAATTTTTCTATTTTCTGCTTTTTTATATAAGCAGGGCAACCCCAAATTTTAACATGATTCAAAATTGGTGCCCTTCCAGTCCATATTTTATATGGTGTGATAGAAACAGATTTAGAAGGAACACGGTTGAGAATGTAAAGTGCTGTCTCAATTGCATATCCCCAGAATGAGATAGGCAAATCAGTGTAACTCATCATCGATCGAACCATGTCTAACAAAGTTCGATTCCTCCTTTCAGACACTCCATTTAGCTGTGGTGTGTAAGGAGGAGTGAGTTCAGAGATAATTCCATTTTCCTTGAGGAAATCATCAAATTCAGTACTCATATATTCACCACCTCGGTCTGACCTTATTGATTTAATATTTTTCCCAATTTGATTTTCTACTTCAGCTTTGAATTCTTTGAACTTTTCAAAAACTTCATATTTGTATTTCATTAAATACAAATAACCATATCTTGATTTATCATCAATAAAGGTTACGAAGTAGTGATAACCTCCACGAGCTATTTCACTAAATGACCCGCAAACATCAGAATGTATTAATTCTAATATTTCATTGGCTCTCTTCATTTGTCCCACAAATGGTTTTCTAGTCATTTTTCCTTGTAAACATGATTCACATGTTGGATAATCAGATTGAGAATTTAGATTTTTTAAAATTCCCATCTTATCCAACTTAGTGAGTCTATTACTAGAAATATGTCCTAGACGGAGATGCCACAAATATTTGGAATTAAATTCTGATTGTTTATCAGTGGAATTATTATTCATCTCTTTTAGGTTGCCAAGCAAAACTTGCTTATCTTCATTTTTGTTATTTGGTATATTTTTATCAACATAAAATAAACCACGATGTAAAACACCAGAACCGATAATCACATTATCAAAATATATTGTACAAGCTTTATTACAAGATCGGAATTCATAATTCCTTTTTGTCAAACTAGATACAGATATTACATTTTTATATGCTCCTGGTATATATAATACATCTTTCAATAACAAAACATGATGGTCTAACATAAGTGAAATATCTCCCACTGCCTTGGCTGCAACCCTTGCACCATTTCCCAGTGTGAGTTCCACTTCACCATCTTCCAACAACCTTCTATTTGCCAAATCCTGAACATAGGAACAAATATGAGAAGTTGCTCCAGTGTCTAAAATCCAGGCATTAGATGAGTTATAAGAAAGATCATTATTTAAATCAACATTTAAATAATTATTAAGAGAAATACCTGATGCAGAAGCTGCACCCTTACCCTTCTTTAAACTTTTCAGAAAGATTGGGCAATTTCTCTTAAAGTGACCTTCCATTCCACATTGGAAACATCCCTGCTTAACAGCACCCTTAAGTTGTGTTGAGGCTTTTGGCCTCACAAATGATGGACTTGTATTAGTGGTCTTTTGAACTTTCTTTTTCTTCTTTTTAGGTTGGGTCTTACCCTTCCTTTTAAAAGAAGATGCAGCCACTACTACAACATCATCTTTCTTTTTATCTTGGTCCACCACATTCTGTTGGTGAACAACCAGATTCTGCAGCAACTGGGCCAAAGTACACTCCACTTTGTTTAATGGAAGTTTGAAACAAAACCTCCATACGAACGTGGGAGTGAAGAAAGCACAAGATCAATTTGGAGTTCATGAGCCATTGCAAAATCCAAAATTTTCAAAGATTGGATTAAATGGATCATTTCTCCAACATGATCAGAAACATTTTGGCTTTCTTTCATCTTCATCCTAAAGAGCTTACTTGATATCTTATATCTCATAGTCCTGCTGGTCTCACCATACAGGTCTTTCAAGCCCGATAAGATTTCATAAGATGTTGCTATATTCTCATAATGCTTCTGTAATTCATTATCCATAGAAGCAATAATATAGCATTTGGCCTGGGTATCATCATCTACCCATTTGTTATATGCCTCATGTAAAGCCTTTTCTGCATTCTCTTTAGGAGATTCAGGCTTAGGCTTTAGAATTACATATAACAAGCGTTGCTGAGTTAACTATCACGTCCGTATCCAAAATTTCTAGTCGTTAGATCCTAATATTTGATTTGGTTATATCTTTTAGGCGGTCAATAAATGGTAGAATTGATTGGGTATTATGATATAGTTTAAAACTCTAATTTATGTATTTATATGAAAATTTAAAATTTAAAGTAAGTTTTTAAAGAAATTACAAAATAAATGGACCGTAACTGAATTTTTGCCAAAACTAATTATATGACCTACGAATTTAAATATATATATATATATATATAAAGTAACTAAGGTAACTTACACTATATTATTATATATTTAGAAAAAAAAAACATTATACACTATTTTAATGGCCTTAGAGTTTTTATTATTATAAAGGATGAGGAAGTGGCATGTGTTAGACACATGTTGACATTAGAAAGAAATGTTAAGTATTTTGATGAGGTATCATTTATATAATTTTTATAAAAAAAAAGAAATATCTATTTATCTTGACATAGGTAATAAAAATATGTTTAAGTTGACATGTGTAATAAGAATTGCATGGAGAGGGCCATTATTGAATAATATGAAAAGATAAATTCATTACCATTGTGAAGGGAAAAAAAAACTCCTTTTAATTCATAAGGAGATGATGAGTATAAAAAGAAAAAAAAAATGAGAGAGGGGTTTTCTTTTAATATGTACACATAGATAAAAAAAATAAGTAAATGGTGGAGTGCTTCTCTTATTAGTACGGGCAATTAGAAGTGTAATGACGGGTTCGTGGGAAGCTTTACGAGAGTCACGAGAGGTAATATTAGTTTATCTTTATTTTAGTTCTAATTAGCGGTTATATTTTAAATAGACGAACATTTAGAAGTTTCGGTAACGTAAGGAATTGACACTAGTAAATTGTCACCGAACCATCGGTCGGAATTAATGATGTCAGTTTAGTGTTATACAGTGACAAATAAACATAGTCTGATAAAAGTGTTTGGTTTAAAATTTAGCTTTAAGTTATTTATATAATAATTAAGTGATATTAAAATAAGTTATAGATTAGAAGGACTAATACCGATATTTACCAATTAGAGTCGGTATAAAAAAAATAATAGAATATAATTTGGTACAAGGATTTGAATATAAAATTAGTACGAGTAGACTTATGACACCGTAACGAGTCTAACGATATATTCGGTTTAAAATATTTATACCGGTTTAGTATTACACGTAGCTGTTCCGGATAAAAATAAGTTATGAAAGTAATTAATTTAAAATCTATTTAAGTTTATATATATTTGAATGATTTAAATCCTTGGAATTGTGAACTTATGATTTTTATGGAAATATATTATTTAAATTAGTTATTTTTTATTTTAATTGTAAAATGATGAATTGGAAGTATAATTTCATATTTGTGGTATTAACTTTATTGGATTTAAGAAAATTAACTCGATGTGAATGATTTTTGGATGGAGAAAGTTCAATTGAGAATATTATGATAATGGTTTTTTTTTTATATATCCATCTAGAGTAATCCGGATCGGTGGTTTTATATTGAAGTCCATGTTCAGTGAGGGACATGGCCTGTGTACACAGTTGAAAGACCTATCGGGTATGGCAAAGAAGTGTTGAGTAAGACCATGCGGGATAGGCAAAATTATGAGATATCTTGATTCTATTGTGGGGATCGATACGTAAGGGGAGAAACTCTAGGATGGATATAATGTTAAGTTTGTTGATTACGAATTTGGTTTGATAAAACGTTTATTTGGTTACAAATTGGTTTGATAACCCGTTTATTTGGTTATAGACTCGTTTAATAAAGAGTTTATTTGATTATGAATCAGATTTGATAAACAATTTATTTGATTACGGTTTATTTTGTTAATTCGAAAATATCGATATTTATTTGTGAATTGATTTCATCCGTGATACGAGTTGATTTGATAAAGTGATTTGGGAACTTAAAAGTTTATCGGTTTTGATAAAATATTTGTGTATATCTTTTATAAAATATATTTACATTTTAAGAAGATTATATTATATGAATTATCAAGTAAATTCGAGATACTAAATATTAGTTTATGCTTAATAATTGTATTGTGAAAAATAAAATTGTATAATAAAGTGAAATATACAATTAAATGATGAATGAGTCAAACGAGATGTGAACAATTTAAGAGAACTATCTATTTTAAGAGAACTACCTAAAATAGGTAGAACTACGTGGCTTTGATTCCCGATTTAAAAATTAAAGACGTTCGGGATACGTAGGAAGCTTGATAGAATTATCAAGTTCAAGCCAAATAATTAATAAAACTTTAGGTAGTCCAAAGAAATTTTTATCTATTAGAAAATAAGTCTGGCCTTTAAACTGTTTGAAGTTCGTTATCCTATTTTCCGTTCATACCCGATGCCGTTTTGGGTCGGGTGTGACATTAACACAACCTTAAGGTTTCTCAGCCAGTCCACATAATTCGGCCCTGTGAGCCTATTACGGTCTAATATCGATTGGAGAGGTGTTGATAACATGTTTGGAATCAAAGAGTAACTGTAAAAAATAAAGATTGATAGTCAGTAATATATTTAAGGTGAATTAAACGAACCAATATGACATGGACTTTTATCATAATGGTTTCCCACTAATTTGGCGAATCCTATACTTCCAAATAGGAAACGATAATTCTTTGGAATGAATTACTAGTGGGTAAATCGAATTCTTATAAATTCTATTAGGTTCTCCCTCAACTTCACATTGGTATTCTTGGGATAACTAATAAATTCATAAGTTGACAACACTTGTCAATCACTTTGCACTATGCTGTGAAATTCAATTTAACACTTTTCTAGCTCCTAGTGTTTTAATCCTCAGTTTCCCTTTGACGTTCTTGGATTTTAACACTAGATAAATCCAACCCACTGAATCAACAGATTATATTAAGCCTGAATTAACATTGTTCAGCTTCACATTGGCATTCTTACAATGTTAATTGCCTAATGTAACTCACAAATTAATTCAATGGGAATTAACTTTCACACTAATCACACAAACTATTTGTGTATTAATGCACCAGTGGAGAGCCTCGATACAACTCTTGTATCTTTATCGGATTTAATATTTATGTGGAAGATTTCTGGTCTTGCAGTTAAATTAAATTTAACTTAAGGTCTCACTTTGCACATTAACCAATTTAAATTTCTAACATGCAATTTTGCATAAAAAGAAATTTATCTTGAATTAACACTTAATTCAATTTATTAGTTAATGTTTGTACATTATCCAATAACATGCCTTGTGGTGATCAACCTTAGCATTCATCTAATCTTATTGGTATAATTATGGATTGGATAAAATTGAACATGTAATTAATAAAATTACATATATGTATGTAGTAAAATCAAAATTGATTTTATTACACAATTGACCATTTTCGTACAATTGACCCTCAATTGTTCCTAAATGTAATACTTACATTTAAGGCCAATATATAATTTTAATCACATTTCAATTTTATAACAGCAGACAACATACAAACTAGACAACTAAAAATTGCCTAAAGTGTGCCCGCACCATAATTTCTGCAATATGTCAATTTCGATGTTTCTTCAATTTTGCTCCAAAATTACAACAAGAGCAAAATAATAAAAGCAAAGCCCCAACAATCCATAATTATATCAATCAAGAGAACAAAACATCAATTAACTATAAAAGAACTTAGATGGCTCTGATACCACTTGAAGGATTTGAAGCGGAAGCATGTTGGTATTTAGGAACGAATTTCAAAAATTTTCCCTAAAAAAACAATCAGTGTGATCTAATCACTCTGATAAACAGTCAAACATCCGATGTCTGACATCAAATCCTTAACCAAGATCATTAAGTTCTTTAATAATCAAATTGATATTTATACTACGAGATCGGAATAAATATCTCTTGTAGATTCCAATCAGGTATTAAAGCTTCTCTAGTGGTGAAGCCTCTAGTTAGTCCACTAAGTCGATTAGATCAAGCCTTACGGAAATTGATTAATCTTGCTTAAAATCGTAAACTGATTCCGGATCCGATTTTCTGAACCGCAAAACCGTATCTCTGTTATTATATCTCTTCTTTGATATATATGTATACAACTTTTGTTTCAATCCAAATGATTGAAACAAAAGCATGCACTAGGACACGTGGTGTCCTAGTGCATGTTATATATATATAAAATATAATATAATATAATAATATATATTAATATATAATATATATAATAATAATTTAATTAATTACTATTATATCCTTTAATAAAATCTTAGAGGAGCTAGCTTAAGACACCTCTCAATTCCAATAGTCAACACTTGACTATTGTATTTGGACATCAACTTAAATTGAGCAAGAATAATAATTTATAATTTCCTTAATTGAATATCAAACAGTGTTAGAATGTTTTGTCAATCCCATTGACATATTCAATTGTGTCAATTAATTAATTAAAACACTTTTAATTAATCAATTTAACTAAAGCTTGATATAAACAACTTGTATGTGTGTGACTTTCTAGGTTCATCTTTAACTGGCATTAGAGGCATAATACTAACTCTTAGTAAGTATGTCAGGAATCCAATTTCTTGTACTATAAGTGTATCCTATATAAGCTTAACTTATATTTACTTATAGTCCTCTAAAGATCATGATCTCCAGCTAACACACTACGCCATGACGTCCCAATTAAAGAATGAAGTTACTTGAAGTAAACTTATAATTAAACTAATTATGAACCATCGATCATAATTTCCATGCACTAAAGTCCTTTCATTAAAAATCCCGATCTTGACTAGAGCCACAAAGTGTCAAGCTCTAATCGTCAAGATACTAAGAAATATTGATTAAGTCTTTGATAAAATAAGACTCACATCAAGGAATCATTCCTTGATACTTATCTCATAAGATGAGTCTTATTGTCCTGGCCAGGAACTCATTCCAACAAAAAAACTAATCAATAACTATCTTAGGATTTATCTCTATTTACTTAGAGTAATGAATTCTCTATTAGCAAACTCTTGTTACACTACACAACTAACTATAGCGATTCACTGCCGGATTACCAGAATTAAGATCCCAGTACAAAGGAGGAACAAACTATAATTACCTGCGCAAGAACAACTAAGTTTCCTCAAGTCAAAGGACTATATGCACTATTATGACCTAGACAATAATTATGTTGACTAGGAGTAAACCTTTGTGCAATTATTATCTAACGTCACAGTTCGACCATTCGCCTCTTCGAATGTCCACATATTTATTCTGATATCAACATATTAGACAGGATGAGATTTTCTGTTTCTGATTAATATCTCATACTAATCGAGAAAATAAACAGAGGTGATAGTCTAAGGATACATGAGTGTCCAATTCATTATCCACCGACTATGAACATTTAAGATTATTATTTCACCAAAGAAATATATCTCATTATTATTAACTCTTAATAATATTATCTCTTTGTAAATAATCTTTGGACTAATAAATATATTCATTAAGTAATTAAACAATACAAATAATTACACATGAATACATATATATTATTAACTGCCATTTGGATACAAAATTCACACTGTATAATATACAAAAGGAATGGCCTAGGGCATACAACACTTACAATATCGACGACTGAGGAATTACAACGAATGCTAAATTCGTTTTGGTGGGGTAATAAAAAGTCAAGTCAAAGAGGACTGAATTGGATGGCATGGGACAGATTATGTGCTCCAAAATTGATGGGAGGACTGAGTTTCGAAATTTCACAGCCTTTAATCTTGCTATGTTGGGAAAACACGGATGGCGGTTTTTTACCAATCCATCTTCACTTGTTAGTAAAGTTTTCAAAGCTAAATATTATCCAAAAGGGGATTTTATGGGGGCCTCATTGGGGCATTCACCAAGTTTTATATGGCGAAGTATCTGTGGTTCTCAACTAATCATTAGAGAAGGAATCAGATGGAAAATTGGAAACGGTCAATCAATAAATGTGTGGAGTGGGAGATGGTTGCGTGATGAGGAGGATGGCTATATATGAACCCCTATGATGGAAGGGTTGGAGTATTTGAAAGTTAAAGATTTGTTTATCCATAATTTTAGGGATTGGGATGAAGAGCTGTTGGAGGAAATTTTCGAGCATAGAGATATTACAGGAATTCATAAATTGTTCGTTGGTACTTTGCGTGGTGAGAATCGATTAATATGGAACTTCCATTCTTCGGGACGTTACACAGTGAAAAGTGTTTGCCGATTGGCTACAACGATGGAAGCAGGTGAAAGATTTCATGTTCAGGGAGCTTGGAAAAAATTGTGGTATGCTGAAATTCTACACAAGGTCCGAGATTTTGGTTGGCAACTAGCACGCAATTGTCTCCCAACGTGTGCGAATCTTCAATTTCGTGAGTTACATGTATGTAGTACTTGTGTGATATGTAACGAACCTTGGGAGGATGGATGACATCTTTTTATTGAATGTGCATGAGCTATAAGAGTGTGGCAGAAGGCGGGACTTCTGGAGCGAATTAATGCGGAGGCGGCGGTGGCTAAGAACTTAACAGCATGGTTTCATAATATGATTAGAGCAGCACCGGAACAAATTGTGAAAACATTTTTGATGCACCTCTGGAGTTTATGGCAGGCTAGGAATGCCCGTCTTTGGCAGTATGAGATTCGCACAACAGATCAAATAGTGGCTCAAGCTTGCACAGTACTTAATGATTGGTCAGAAGCAAATGCCTTAAGGAATCGGACTGGTACAGGAGAACATCGGATCGAAAATACAGTAGCAGGAAATAATTCATCTGCTGGTTGCACGGCTTGGCACCTACCATCGGAAGGATTTCTCTCGTGTTGTGTTGAAGTCGCATGCTTTAACGCTGATGGTTGTGCAGGGATGGGAGCAGCAGTATGAGATGCAAATAGGCAGTTTGTAATGGGGAGATGCGCGGGTCTGTTATGTTGTCCGACAACTCGAGAATGTGAGGCCGAAGCTCTATTACAGACTATGCAGTGGCTAGAAGCTGATGGAATAAGGAATGTGGTTTTCGAATCTGATGCTAAACAAGTGATTGATGCAATAAATTTTAGTTTTGTTGATGATTCTGAATTTGGGGATAGAATTATTCAAATACGATCAATTCTAACATCAAATGACTCTTACTCAGTCAAATGGATACGACGGCAAGCGAATGGGATGACACATGTGTTAGCACAGTCTTCTCGTTTATCCACTTGTCTTTTTTTTTAATTTATTACCGAGTTATGTTTCTGTTTCATTGTTACCATTTTGCCATGATTTGGCTCATTAATTCATTGTTCTTTTGATTCAAAAAAAACTAACCGTAATGTTTAAATTAAATTTTATTATTTTGTTTTGGCCTTTTCTTTAAATGTTGTAATTTATTTCCTTAATCAAAAAGTTAAAAAAAATATTACATATTATTATTATTTTTTTGTATAAATTACACAAAAATATTATACGTATTCTAAAATCGCATGATAAAACTTAATTTAACATATGTACTATTGAGCAACCAATTTTATAATAACATACATTTCTAAAAGTAAAATTGTTTTAAAACTTATAAAATACATTAAATAATAATAACCTAATGAGAAAAACCATTTTTTACGCAATGCATTTTTCAATTGAGAAGAAATCATTTTTATATATTGCATTTTTTGTTATAAAATTAATTCTCTTCCCTAATAACTTCAATTTTTGAGACATTTTAAAAATTGATCAAGACAATACACATAAAATCTATAAAAAAAATCATTACATTGGAAATGTCATAACAAACCATGTCAAATCAAATAAAATACTAAGCCATAAAATTATAGGACAAATATCTTAAATAAATCTAGAAAACAACTATGTCCAAAGAGGCAGAATTAAAAATCTTCTAATAACGAAATTAGAAAAATAGCATTTACAACATGCAAAAAAAAAAAAAAACTTAAGATGACAAACGATAAACTTATAGTTACAACATTAACATTAAAAATAGGCCAAAAGAGTAAGAAACCGTTAATTGTATTTTTTTAATCCTTAGAAATCTATTGCTTCCTCTAACACCAAAAAATATTTTCAATTCTTGTCTACTATATTTATTTTCGAAATAATTATAATTTCTAAGTAAGGGTTTACTGTTATTAACGTAAAACTTATATTTGATATATTGTATACTATAATCTAGGGAAAAGTCAATTTCAAATAAAATATTTTAAAAAAATTACAAATCAAATAACAATAATGGAAACATTTTTATTAGTTTGTATATATGGTTTACAATTGAGAGGGCATGCTTCGTTTTTATATATTCTCTTCTCAAATAACCCAAAGCAAATGGATCAATTCATTAAACCCAACCATTGTTGCTTGAAATAACAATGCATGATCACTTCAAGTTTTTTAGGCGAGAACACGGACAAAAGTATTTGAAAGGATTAATGGCAATTAATCCATTTGAGATATACGGGTTCGGGCGTACCTTATTGAATAGCAGAACCTGTAGATCTTTCAAAGTAGCAGAAGCATATATTAGCACCACGATCTTGTACCACCGGTAACAGGCAACCACACAGCGTTAGCCGGGGAAGACTCAATAATCCATAAACTAAAGTGAAGAAGAAGAAGAAGAAGAAGAAGAAGAAGAAGAAGAAGAAGAAGAAGAAGAAGAAGAAGAGAGAGAGAGAGAGAGAGAGAGAGAGAAGGCATATGAGAGGGGGATGAGGCAACCTTTTAACCTTGTGTTGTGATTAGGGTTAAACCTATTTATAGGAAGCTAAAACCCTAATCCTCCATCTCTTAAGATGGGCTTGACTTGTTCCATTTCGAGTGGGTTGGATTAATTAGATCCATACCCAAATAATCCTAACATCTCCCATTCGTACGCAATGGAACCAATTCCAAAGAATCATAACATTGCCCTTTGAACCAACTAATCAAGATTCCAAAAATAATCCAAAAAATTCATTCAACCATGATTGTACGAAAAATAAATAAAAAACGAGCATTTGTTCTAAAAACGATAAACAAAACTAACTCAAAAGTTTTGACAAGAAACTATGGAATTCATTTAATAAAACAAGTTAAAAACTAAACCCCGTGAACCTAAGGAGAGACTATTCAACATTCATTGGGTTGAAAACCATCATAATGGATCCTGCTCGAAAACGTCCTTATCACTTCATCACGGTGTGACCAGGAAAGTGACCATAGAGGTGATCAGATCCCCTTTTGTACCACGGAGCCAGGAGTTGCTTCTTTGCTTACCCTAATAGGAAGGATGTTCCTCGGTCATTCAGGTAATCCAAAAAGGTACGTATAGATCAATTGTCATGTGGGATCTTGACCAACTATGGAAATACATTCGGCTTAGCCTTGGGACAGTAGAGAAAGATTCCTCATAGCCCTAAAGCAAGGAAGATTTCTACTGTCGAAACAAAGGCCACTGTAGCAGACAACACACTGCATCAGGTTCTGTACCTTGACCAGGTGACGCACAAGTGCATCTGCATCATCCCATCTTACTAAAGTAGTCATCTTGCAATAATCCAGCCTATTGTGGAATCTTTTCAAGGTAGCTTTCTGGGCCGGTGTTCTAGGAACAATTGGCACGAACACAGTTCCCACCATTGCTGACTTATCAATAAAAAAACGAAAAATGAAGTTAGTGTACATGTACATAAACTTATTTTGTCAATCAAAACATGTTTTGATCGTAGTATGGACTTTCAAAAAACACAATAATAATTTTATAAAACTTTGATAAATTTTTCTTAATTTTTGGTAAAAAGAAAAAACAATTTCCATTGAGTTTTATCCTTTTAGAATATCTAATACGGTAAAATTAAATATTCCGACAGTCCAAAAATTACCAAAAAATATCAAAAAGTCTGAAAAACTATTTCGAGTTAATCTTCCAAAAAACGGAGGAAAACGAATATTAGGAGGTGCCGCACGCGCCTACATGCGCGGCGCACGCGATGGCGTGTGGGGGCCATGCACCGCTCTCCTAAACTTCGTTCGGCCGCCGTAATATGTCGATCCTAGGATTTTGGGGTTTTCTGGACACGATGGAGGGGTTGGTGTTCTCGAAAAACTTGCTGATAACTTGTGGAAAAATCCTTGATCGGAGCACTTCCCTGTGAGGCGCCGTTGGGATCGGTCGGGGACACTCCGATGCCAAAGTCAGTAATATTTCTGAGAATAAATTGTAAGCACAAAAGTAGAGAATGAGTAAGTGTACCTCAATATCTTGGGAGGCAAGCTGTTTATAGTCATGTAGTTGTAACTCTCGGTCCTCATTAATGGCAGTTACTGATCTTATTCAAGTATGACTGTTAGCTCATTAATGGGTTATTAGTTGCCTTTGTTGGGAATCGGCTTGGCCGTTCCTTGGGCGTATTGATGTTTGACGACGGGTCTCCCAAGGCGTTTGACCGTCTGTGGTGTGTTGAGGAATCTGTAGATCCGCCACCTATGTGATGGAAATTAAGGCTAACGTATGACAGCGGAAATATAAAAATTTTAACCTTTTTCCATTAACCCAAGATCCGTTAATCGTTATTTCATATAAAGAGGGATAGAAGGAAATACCTTTTGACGAACTATCTACCATTCAAGCGAAGTGCCCTCAACTCTTACTCCGAGTTCACGAGCACAAAACAAAACACAACCCAAATCAAGTTAGTGATCAACCGTGAAAACAATCAACTATAGATTGTCTCTAATAAATCAACACAAGATCAATGATAAAGAGAAAGATATGAAATCAATTGAATCGGTAGGAAGCGGTGGATTATTTCGTCCTCGTCTAGGGGGGTCGAAATTCTCTCTCTTGATTGCTCTAGTGTGTCTCGAAAATCACACATATAGGGGGTATTTATATTCTCTTGTATCTAAACCCTAGTTAGATAGAATTAGGTTACTGAATAAGAATTTAATTCGGAATATAATTCTTATTTATTATCTATTAATATATCTTAATATAAAGATAATAATAATAACCTTATAGGATAATAATAGGAGTAATTTTAATCTCATTAAACCTCCTAACTTATTTATCCTTTTATTAATTTAATTCACAATCATAATCTAATTAGAATTGTTAAAATCAAATTAAATTATTCATGTATTTTCATACATGAAAATCGCCCCTCTATCTACTGGGCCTTAGTGGACTCAGTTGGGCTTCCATTAATTAATTAACATCTGTTTCTCTTTTGGGCTCCAAGTCTTATGTGTGACCCATTAGGTTCTTATTGCTTCTAGCCGTATGCAACTATTAAATTAATTTTCACAGAATTATATTTAATCTTTGCATAACGGAATGAGTACGGAAAATGTGATTAGCAAATCCGAAACATTCCCCCAGAGCTATAAGAAGACAAGTTGATTCTGTCGTTGACCTTTCCGTATTAGTTACAGTATAATTCGATCATTTATCAATTACATCCTTGAACTGAATCTTATGACTATGGATAATGTCAAGTCACATATAGCGAGACATTCATTTTACTTGTATAGGCCGAGTCAACTCCAATTAGATAGGTTAAGTGAAATT
Source organism: Euphorbia lathyris (assembly GCF_963576675.1). NCBI lineage: Eukaryota > Viridiplantae > Streptophyta > Magnoliopsida > Malpighiales > Euphorbiaceae > Euphorbia > Euphorbia lathyris. The sequence continues at coordinate 28,547,633 of NC_088916.1, read as the reverse complement.
TGTATTTCAAGTCTTAAGCTATCACCTTGCAAGGATTTAGAGTCGAGTCTTCCACAAGCGATCCATGGACGTATCTCACATTTATCGGGAGTGATAAATGCTCAATCCAATGTATAATTATCATGCAATTACTTTCTGTGATACCCAACGTCTGCCGTTCACACCCCAGAGTCATCTCTGTTATGGATCGTGTTACAACAGGATCAAAGCATCACATTCCATAATCCAGAATCACCAATTAACATTCCTTTGAGTCTGAGGATTACTTATACCTATTAATACCAATGAGATGAACATGTGACAAGGATGAATCTACCCATCCTGTTATCTCAAGTCGGGTCCCCAATCCTAATGAACTTCTTTTCATTGGATCCATGTAACTGTCCAGATATTTGTATATATGAAGCTTGTGAGATCAGCTTTCTGTCTCGACAGAAGACATTGTTACATGCAAGTCTCAGCAGTGATATGTCAATCCTAAACATATTACTTGACTTGGGGTGGTTTTAAGTTTATTAGTTTATCATAAAGTTTCGTCTCACTTCATGCTTGTATGAACACTTTATAATCACTTTAAACAAACTTATGGATTTCCTTTTATTAGACTTTATTTAGTTCTTAAAAAGGGATTGCCTTTATATAGTTATGAAACCATATCTCATTAAAACAAACGATATAAAGAACACTTCATTTACATTAAGTTTGTATCCTAGAACAATTGTCTATAGGACACTAAACCCCAACATACTCCCACTTGGACTAAAGCCAATTGTTTCTACAACTTATCCCAGTAGAACTAAGATGACGATCATGTACTTTCTGGGTTAAGGGCTTTGTCAACGGATCTGCAACGTTGTCCTCAGTAGGTACTCTTTCTATTCTCACATCTCCTCTTGCCACAATTTCTCTTACAATGTGGTATCGCTTCAGGTAATGCTTGGATGCATTATGAGGCCGTGGTTCCTTTGCTTGTGCAATGGCTCCATTGTTATCACAGTACAGTGTAATGTGATTTACAATGTCAGGCACCACACCAAGTTCAGTAATGAACTTCTTAATCCAAACCGCTTCCTTTGCTGCTTCCGCAGCAGCGATATACTCTGACTCGGTCATAGAGAAAGCTATGCTTCCTTGCTTGGAACTCTTCCAGCTGACCGCGCCCCCATTCAAGATAAACAGGTATCCTGATTGGGATTTAAAATCGTTCTCATTTGTGAGATGACTTGCATCTGAAAATCCTTCTATTTTCAGATCCCCTTCTCCGTACACTAGGAACATGTCTTTAGTCCTTCTCAAGTACTTAAGAATGTTCTTGACGGCATTCCAATGCTCGTCTCTCGGATTACCTTGGTAACGACTCGTTATACTTAACGCGAATGCTACGTCAGGTCTAGTGCAAAGCATAGCATACATAATCGAACCGATTGCGCAGGCGTACGGGATTATAGCCATGCGCTTCTTATCATCTTCGGTTTTAGGACATTGATGATTGTTTAACTTTACTCCATTTACCATGGGTAAGTTACCTACCAAGTATATAAGCTGCTTCACCAAGGTCTTTCATGGAGAAGTTACCAGATAACCATACTTTTACCGACTGTAGTAGAGCTATGTCATTTCCCATTAATAATATATCGTCCACATATAATATCAGAAATGCAACTGAGCTCCCACTTGCTTTCTTGTAAATGCAAGCTTCTTCGTAATTTTGTTCGAAACCAAATTGTTTTATGGTTTCGTCAAAACGCTTGTTCCAGCTTCTTGATGCTTGCTTGAGTCCATAAATGGATCTCTGAAGTTTGCAAACCTTGTTTGCATCCTTTGATGTGAAACCTTTAGGTTGCATCATATATACATCCTCAAGCAGGTTTCCGTTTAGGAAAGCTGTTTTCACATCCATTTGCTAAATCTCGTAATCGTAGTGAGCGGCAATAGCGAGCATTATTCTGATTGATTTGGATATAGCCACAGGAGAGAAAGTTTCGTCATAATCAATTCCTTGTTTCTAACGATATCCTTTCGCTACTAACCTAGCTTTGTAGGTGCTAACCTTTCCATCCATGTCAGTCTTCTTTTTGAAGATCCACCTGCACCCAATGGGTTTTATCCCTTCGGGTGGATCAACCAAAGTCCACACTTGGTTGGTGTACATGGAATCCATCTCAGAATCCATGGCTTCGAGCCATGCTTTAGAATCTGGACTGTTAAGAGCCTCTTCGTAGTTTTCGGGTTCATCGTCTAACACGGGAACCTCATCATCATCTCCCACTAGAAAACCATATCTAATTGGGAGTTCACGAATTCTTTGTGATCTACGAATGTGTGGCACTTGAGTCTCATCTAATGGGACTGCTTCGGGTTCCTCAACCGCCTCTGTTGTTTCAGTCGGTGTTTCTTGTTCTTGAACTTCATCAAGTTCAATCACGCTTCCTTTTTCTGTTTCTTCGAGAAACTCTTTCTCCAAGAAGGTTGCGTGATTGTATACTATTACTTTCTGATCATCTGGGTGATAGAAGTAATACCCCACAGTTTCCTTAGGGTATCCAATGAAGAAACACTTATCAGATTTAGAATCTAATTTGTCTGACGTTATGCGTTTGACAAATGCTGAACAACCCCATACTCTCATGAATGAGAATGTGGGTTTCCTACCAACGAACAATTCATATGGTGTGGAACTAGCGGATTTAGTTGGTACTCGATTTAGGGTGAAGAGGGCAGTTTTTAAGGCATAGCCCCAGAATGTCTTTGGAAGTAATGCTATGCTCATCATGGATCGTGCCATATCTAGTAAGGTACGGTTCCTCCTCTCGGATACACCATTGTGTTGTGGTGTATAGGGAGGTGTCCATTGTGAGCATATCCCACATTCAGTTAGATAATTCAGAAAATCATCTGAAAGATATTCGCCACCTCGATCGGATCGAAGTATCTTTATTTTCTTTCCTAATTGATTTTCTACTTCATTTTTTAAGCATTTGAATTTGTCAAAAGCTTCAGACTTGTGCTTCATCAAGTAGATATAACCATATCGGGTATGGTCGTCTATGAAGCTTATGAAGTATCTGAATCCTCCTCTTGCTTGGACTGACATAAGACCGCATACATCGGAATGTATTAATCCTAGAGTGTCTGATACACGCTCACCTTTATTGCTAAAGGGTGTCTTTGTCATTTTACCTTTTAAACATGCTTCGCATGTTTCCAATGATTCAGGATCAATTGAATTTATTAGCCCATCTTGATGTAGCTTAAGCATGCATCTTTTGTTTATATGGCCTAAACGACAATGCCACAAGTAAGTTGAATTATCTAGCTTATGTCTTTTAGTATCAATTGCGAAAACAGAAATTTTGTCATCTAGCACATAAATCCCATTTTGTGATATTCCTGAAAAATAGAAAATCCCATCTCTATAAAATTCGCAATGTTTGTCTTTTATTGAAATATAAAAACCGTCGTCAACAAGACGGCTAATAGAAATAATGTTATGAGACATTTCTGGAACATACAAACAGTTCCCTAATTCTATTACAAGCCCAGAGGGCAAGCTCAAAGCATAATCACCAATGGCGAGGGTGGCAACTCTTGCTCCATTTCCTACTCGCAAGTTTATGCTCCCTTTCTTCAGTTCCATAGTCCAATTTAGTTCCTGCATATTTGTACAAATATGAGATCCACATCCGGTATCAAGTACCCAAGATTCAGACTGTGAAACTGTATTTATTTCAATATAAAACATACCAGATGTTGAAGCACCGCCCTTTCCCTTCTTGAGGGAGGCTAGGTACTCCTTGCAGTTCCTTCTCCAATGCCCGTCTTTACCACAGAAGTGGCACTCTCCTTTGGGCTTCTTCACTTCCTTTCCCTTAGCTCTAGTGGGCATGGCTCCCTTGCCTTTCTTGGGATGTTTAGGATTGGGAAAATTCCCCTTCCTCTTCTTTGATCCCTCTATGACAAGAGCCGGTATTGCCTTGTCTTTCTTCATATTGGGCTCAACTGACTTGAGCATATTTGCAAGCTCTTCAAGAGAGGTTTGCAAGTCATTCATTTGGTAGTTTGTGATGAACTGTGAATAACTCTCTGGGAGGGATTGAAGAATTAAGTCTATGCTTAGTTCGTTATCCATCGCGAATCCAATACTAGAAAGCTTGGTAATATAGCCAATCATCTTGACACAATGTGTCATCACAGATGTGCCCTCTTGCATCCTGCAACGATATAGCAACTTGGATATTTCGTAGCGTTCGCACCTAGTCTGTTTCCCACACAGCTCTTTTAGGTGCATGATGATGGAATAGGCATCCATTTCCTCATGTTGCCTTTGCAATTCCGGTGTCATCGATGCAAGTATGATGCATCCTGCATGATCATCATCAGCTTTGTCCTTCTGGTAAGCATCAATTTCTTCGATGGGAGCATCATCAGCTGGGATAGGGGGTATTGTTGTATCAAGTACATACCCTATCTTATCGAACTTCAAAACGATTTTGAGGTTACGAAACCAGTCGGTGAAGTTTGAACCGTTCAACTTGTTATAAATGTTTTGCAGATTGGTTTTAGTCATGATTTTAAGAGTGTTTTAATATAACCTGAGAGTGAGAAAGAGTAAACGTATGTTATTCATTTGTTTTAAAGTACATCAATCTAAAATTATAGGCCTTTTGTTTATTTTAGATTGCTCCCACTATTTTGCCAAATTAATAGCCCTCCATATTAATTCGAAGAATTTCGAAAATCCTTTAGTGAGCTAGGATCCTAACTCCTGAGATTTCACCTTGAGTTTGCTCAACAAGCTAGTCTCATTTGTTAGGTAGATTCATGTAATCAATCACATCTTTGATGTGATTCCTAGGTTATTGGGTTACTAACCACATTAGTAACTAATATGCTATTCACATTAATCCCAACCATATTGCCCATTAGTTTATGACAACATGAGTTTGCTCATCCAATTATCATAATCTAATTTAAGTATTACCCCATATTCATGAAAGAACGATTTTCGATAATTCAGGTGTTACCATAAGACTCCGAGCTTGAGTTTGCTCAACAACCCAAAGGCCCCCAGTACTGCCGGCTGAATTATAATATTAGGGAGGGGCAACCGATTTCAATAACTTGCTTATTTACTTAACTTTTAATTAGTGAGGGATTTTTATTTTAAGTCTCATAATCTAACTTAGTCTTGATTTGCTTTAGCATACATCAGACACATACATTGGCGTTATAGACATATCATCTAAATTATTCCGTCGAGCCAAAGACGGAATAAAAGGCCAAACCTAGGGAAATACTAACTATTACATATTTCTCTTTAGGTCCTCCGTCTTTTCCATGGCGCCTTGAAATTACATATTAATTTCTATTCTACTAAAGAAAACTTCAATTAACTTGAAGGGAATTAGATGAGAGGAGAAATTACAATAGATAGTAGAAAGGCAGGACTCGCAGGCCCTATTTCAAAAATACCAAAAGACTAAAAGATGGTCCAAATATGTCCATAACTCCAAACAAGCATAGACTCAATTAAATAAATTTAATTGGTTGATTACATAATTACTTTATGTAATATTTAGGTTAATCACTTTAACACATCAAATTAACTTTCATCCAATTTTAATTCTAACGGTTTCGTATCTTCTATATTAACCTTTTAGATTAATACAACTATACAAAACTTTAATTATGCATGTCCCAATTATTTTGATTTCAATTCATTTAATACTTTTGATTTACAAATAGGTAAAACAAACTTTTAAATAAACTTTTCATTCGATAATCAAAACATAAAACTATTAATTTCTGAAACATATATATATATATATATATATATATAAAGCTCAGTTTTATTTAAAAACAATTTTTTTAAAAATAAAATAGAGGTCCTTTCGTGTCGGGCCCGCAAAGGGGGCCCGAGACTCACGGCGCTGCTGCCGTTTGACAGCAGCGCCGCGGCTGGCCGCCGCTGCCTTACGGCAGCGGCACCCAGCCGCCCACAGTTGCTGCCTCGCGGTGCAACCCGGATTGCTGTCCGTATTTTTTTTATAATTATATATATATATATCAGTTCTAAAACGATTTTCAGAAAATAAGAAAACCTATTATAGATTTTCCGTTTTATCTTTAGAATCAATAAAATTAACTTTTATCAATCTAACTATAAAACTAATAGATTTTGTTATAATGATTATCAACCGAAATAATTAGGAACATATGCATAAACTATTTTAATTAACAATTAATTAAAATTTATTTATCTTTAGAACTAATTAATCAAAATAGATTTGTTAATTAACCTAACTATAAATATTTATTCAATCTGATTGAAAAACTTCTAAATTTTCATATATGAAATACCGGATTTAGCGCAGGCTCTGATACCACTGATGAAAATTAAGGCTAACGTATGGCAGCGGAAATATAAAATTTTTAACCTTTTTCCATTAACCCAAGATCCGTTAATCGTTATTTCATATAAAGAGGGATAGAAGGAAATACCTTTTGACGAACTATCTACCGTTGCAAGCGAAGTGCCCTCAACTCTTACTCCGAGTTCACGAGCACAAAACAAAACACAACCCAAATCAAGTTAGTGATCAACCGTGAAAACAATCAAGTATAGATTGTCTCTAATAAATCAACACAAGATCAAGGATAAAGAGAAAGAGATGAAATCAATTGAATCGGTAGGAAGCGGTGGATTATTTCGTCCTCGTCTAGGGGGGTCGAAATTCTCTCTCTTGATTGCTCTAGTGTGTCTCGAAAATCACACATATAGGGGGTATTTATATTCTCTTGTATCTAAACCCTAGTTAGATAGAATTAGGTTACTGAATAAGAATTTAATTCGGAATATAATTCTTATTTATTATCTATTAATATATCTGAATATAAAGATAATAATAATAACCTTATAGGATAATAATAGGAGTAATTTTAATCTCATTAAACCTCCTAACTTATTTATCATTTTATTAATTTAATTCACAATCATAATCTAATTAGAATTGTTAAAATCAAATTAAATTATTCATGTATTTTCATACATGAAAATCGCCCCCCTATCTACTGGGCCTTAGTGGACTCAGTTGGGCTTCCCTTAATTAATTAACATCTGTTTCTCTTTTGGGCTCCAAGTCTTATGTGTGACCCATTAGGTTCTTATTGCTTCTAGCCGTATGCAACTATTAAATTAATTTTCACAGAATTATATTTAATCTTTGCATAACGGAATGAGTACGCGCAATGTGATTAGCAAATCCGAAACATTCCCCCAGAGCTATAAGAAGACAGGTTGATTCTGTCGTTGACCTTTCCGTATTAGTTACAGTATAATTCGATCCTTTATCAACTACATCCTTGAACTGAATCTTATGACTATGGATAATGTCAAGTCACATATAGCGAGACGTTCGTTTTACTTGTACAGGCCGAGTCAACTCCAATTAGATAGGTTAAGTGAAATTTGTATTTCAAGTCTTAAGCTATCACCTTGCAAGGATTTAGAGTCGAGTCTTCCACAAGCGATCCATGGACGTATCTCCCATTTATCGGGAGTGATAAATGCTCAATCCAATGTATAATTATCCTGCAATTACTTTCTGTGATACCCAACGTCTGCCGTTCAAACCCCAGAGTCATCTCTGTTATGGATCATGTTACAACAGGATCAAAGCATCACATTCCGTAATCCAGAATCATCAATTAACATTCCTTTGAGTCTGAGGATTACTTATACCTATTAATACCAATGAGATGAACAGGTGACAAGGATGAATCTACCCATCCTATTATCTCAAGTCGGGTCCCCAATCCTAATGAACTTCTTTTCATTGGATCCATGTAACTGTCCAGAAATCTGTATATATGAAGCTTGTGAGATCAGCTTTCTGTCTCGACAGAAGACATTGTTACATGCAAGTCTCAGCAGTGATATGTCAATCCTAAACATATTACTTGACTTGGGGTGGTTTTAAGTTTATTAGTTTATCATAAAGTTTCATCTCACTTCATGCTTGTATGAACACTTTATAATCACTTTAAACAAACTTATGGATTTCCTTTTATTAGACTTTATTTAGTTCTTAAAAAGGGATTGCCTTTATATAGTTATGAAACCATATCTCATTAAAACAAACGATATAAAGAACACTTCATTTACATTAAGTTTGTATCCTAGAACAATTGTCTATAGGACACTAAACCCCAACACTATGAGTCTTGCTTTATACGCCATCTGGAGATTCGTCGGTGGATCTTTATCCATAAGAGTATTGATGGCGGATCCTTCATTCTTTGTCTAATTATCCTTTTTCCCCATGTATGATATTTGGATGTTATGGAGATGTAGATGAACAATCATGTCCTTACTCATCTTTAATTGCTATCAATTCTCCATTAATCCCAGCATTTATCCTTGAAACCCTCAGAGTTCGAGTATTCGCACAGTCAAGTCTTTATTCCCCTTTAATGGCTATTAATTGCCATTTAATTGTATTTATTCCCATTCATGGATGGTAATAAAGGCTCCTTTTGGTATTTTTAGATCTGTCAAGGTGTATGTACGCTCTCCTTGAGAACAATGGCGGGTCTTGTCATGGTCCACGTGGCGTGGCATAATGCTAAAGACTCCTTCCTTTTCCTCATTATTTGCATATTCACCCCTGCATTAATCCTGCATTAATTATCATTAATTCCGCATTAATCATGCATAAATATCTCTTTTAGAAGGAATAATGGTTTGTCATTATTTCTATTAATTTTCCCTTATTCCTTATTCAAGAATAATTTGGGTTGTTATCAGAAGCCCCCCTAAAGGTATAAAAAGCTCTTTAGGGCTGTCTAGATGGTGTTTTATTTTTCTATTTTGGAGGAAAGTGGACCCGCCCTAGATGGGGGATCATATATGGAAATGATGCGCTTTTAGGGGCTTTTGCTTCCTTATGGATATGTGGCCAACCGTATCCATTGTTAGCCTCTAGGGGCTTCTTGAGAGTTATATTTCTTTTAGAAAGGGAATAACCTGCCCTTTATGGGACCATTTGTTCCTACCGCATAGGATTATGATTCGCCTTAGGGACTTTTCTTCTTTAGTGGTTGACTTTTCTGTCATATTGAGGAGAATGACCCGCCCTTAGGGATCAGTAAGAATGATCAACCATTTAGGGACTTTTGTGCATTTTGTGGAGGGTTTTGGCACTCTAGGCACTTGCCTTTTTAGCCTTTATCCATTTTCCAAAGTGTTTTTACTTTGCATTTGTGAAGGCGAGACTTCGTTATTTCTATGATGAAGATGAGGATTCATTACTTTGATGAAGACGAGGCTTCATTGTTTGGATGAAGACGAGGCTTCATTATTTGGATAAAGACGAGGCTTCATTGCTTTGATGAAGACGAGGCTTCATTGTTTGGATGAAGATGAGGCTTCATTATTTGGAGATGAAGACGAGGCTTCATTATTTGGAGATGAAGACGAGGCTTCATTATTTGGATGAACCCTTTTCTTCCCAGAACTATTTTTACTAATGCATTATATCTTTTAGCAAGTAACTTTCTAGAATCTGGTTTACTTAGGACTTCTCCGATTGTTTAGGGCATGTGGCCATCCGTACCCCAATGTGTGAACCTTTGTGAAGGTTAGAAGCTTTTATTCTTAGTGAGGAAGTTAAGCTGCCCCAGGTGATCGATTGTTTCCTATCTTTGAGGTAAATCGATCCCCTAGCGGGTCTTAATACTCTCCTTTTGAGAAGAATACTTGAGGGTGTAAAGATCTCACGTCTGAGAAATTTTTAACCCGTCCCTGACGGCGATCAATCGTTTCCTATCTTTGAGGTAGATCGATCCGCCGCTGAGATTGTTGTTCTCCTATCTTTGAGGAGAAAGTTTAGGGTGTAATTTTCTCATGTTTGAGATAATTTTAACCCGCTTTTGATGGTGACCAATATTTTTCCTGTCTTTGAGGAGAGAGTTGAGCTTATTTGAAAGCTCTTGAGGGTCTGTGTTTCTTATCTTTGTGGAAAGGGGATCCGCCCGTGATGGGGATCAATTGTCCTATCTTTGAGGTAATTGATCCGCCTGTGGAACTTTTCATTCGCCAGCCACTGGGCGTATATCACCTCTTTTATTACATCTGCCTTCTTCAGCTTTGCTATTTCTTCTTCTATAGAATTTGGAAAGATATAGAACAAAACTAGGCAAATGAATATAAGAAGTATGGCGAGAAAGAATAAATTATAAAATATAGGATACTATAACAGTTTAATGCACATATAAGAATACGTTAAAATACTGATTTTTAGGCCCATGGTTCCGTCTTTTCTGAGCAACTAGAACCGTATCCTCAATGATGTTTAACTTATGAGTAATCACATCCAGGCTTACTCCTGTGGGGATCTCATTCTTCCATGCAAACATGATTTCGGACTCAATGAGAACTTTCGTAACATCCTCATTGATCTCAGGTTTTAATCCTTTGGCGATCTGCACCCGCTTTCCATCAGCAATAAGGAACATTTTCGTGTCGCCCAAAGCTGTAGTGACAAGTTCATCTTCCTCACATTCGTCATCTTTGAATTGTGGGCGGATCGATAGTGACGCCGAGTAGGTCTCTTGAGCCACCTTTTGGTTCCTGCTAATCATTACTCCTCCTTTGCTGGTGGGAATGTACATTGCTAGACGGCGGATGGAAATTAGGGCTGCAACCCCTAAGATGAACGACCACCCAAGAATGATGTTATAAGCTGATTGTCCATCCATAATAGAGAACTCCAGATCACCAATCCATGCTTGATCATTATCCACCAGCTTGCATTCCAAAGTTATCGGCCCTTGGTCCGGATAGTGTGACCTGTCACTCCCATGATGTCAACAATGGTTGTTTCTATCTGGATCGGATCAACCTTTAGTTTGGCAAATGCTCCTCTGGTGATGATATTGCAAGAACTGCCCGTGTCTACCATTACTCGCTTTATTTCATCTCCCATCCTTCAATCGTCATTGTTACTACCAACGCATCTGTATGTGGAGAGATTACTGGACCTGTTTCTGCAAAAGGGGAAATTGAGGGATGTTTTATCCAGGGCGGATATTTTTGTTTTTTTTCACGAGTGGCTGATACACTGGTCCATCTGCTATGACATTAATGACACTTTTGAATTTCTTTCTGGGATCGGTCTTCTGCTTGTCGTCTTATTATTTGTTATTCTAGACAAATCTATCTAGTTTTCCAGCTCCCAGCAAGCTTCAAAATGTGGTGGCCATTTCTTCTATGGAACCTGTAGTATGCTTTGGCGTTTCTTCCAACGGTTACATGCTCCCCTCCTTTGGGTTCGGGATATGTAATGTCCCGTTTATATTGAGTCTTCTCTTTTATATTGTGGCAAGTTGGAAGCCTTAAACCTTTTGTCCGCCTCGTACCACATGATCCGTGCTGTGAATGGTGAATTCCTGTTAACTGGATGGGCGTACCTTTCTACATTGTTCTTTCATCTATCTAGAGCGGCATGCACTCGCCTTTCAATCTCATCATCCATGTGTTCAGTGGTGGCGAAGTCGGCTCTTGATTTTGATCTCGATCATGTTGAGGTTATGCTTGGAACTACGGTTTGACGCGGATGGATGTTGTCACAACCGCTGGAGCCATTTTATCTAGCTTCGAATATCTTGTCTCTGAATCCTTCAACATTTTGCTAACATAATAGATGGGTAACTGTTGACCTTCTTCTTCTTGAATAACCACGGTGCACATAGCTTTATCCATGACAGATAGATACAAATGCAGGTCTCCCCTTCAAATTGGTCTGCTCATCAAGGGTGGTTCTGCTAGGAATTATTTTGTACCTTGAAATGCTTATTGACAATCTTCCTAGTACGATGATCCGCCCGTTCAACCTCTGGATCTTTCTGACCCTTTGTGGGGCTTTCATTTAGACGCTCTTTTCACCTTTCTCCTCGTAGGGCTTTTATTTAGGCGCTCTTTTCGCCATTTGCCTCATAGGGCTTTTACTTTATCTGGATTTGCTGTAACTCCTTTTTGGCTAATGACGCAGTCAAGGAATTTTTCTGAAGTGACTTCGAATGTACACCTCTCTAGGTTGAGCTTTACTTTTTATGCCAGTGTTTGGCGCTGGTTGCAGTATTAGCGATTCCATTGTACTTGTGGGTTAGTACTGAAAGAACTCAAGAAGTGGGGCATATCCTGTCCATTATTAAAAGTTTGTGGTAAGGCATAAAAGCTATATTCACTTACCTTGGGGATCAATGGCTTGATCCATGGAACATACTTCATAGCAAAAGACTGTTTGCATTGGCCTTGTTGGCAAATATCATGTATGATGCAATGTCTCTTTATGGAATTTTTAATTCATCTTGGAATCAACTTAATAATTCCTCCACGTCGGTCCCTGACTCTAGAATGAACTTAGTCAAAGGATAAAACCGAGTAAATATTATATGTCAAACAAATTCATAATAGAATTTTAATAGTGCTTGTGTTAATAATACCATATATAACGGTCATAACCATAAAGATTACTACTACACATAAATATCATAATGAATTCTTAATAAATAACCATAATGAAAATGGTTTAAGAACAATGTCCTTTTGTATTTCAATGTACATTAATATCCAAGATAGCATATTTATTTTAAACATCATAAAAGTTATGACATTTTATATTGGGTACGATATCTTACATAGTTGCTATTTACTTGCAATCAATATTGTGCATCCATGCATTATTGGTATTCAGAGATCATTAATGCCTCATTTGAATAAGGTGTATTTAAAGTAAGGTAAGTGATGGTTTAATAATGTAGTTATATATGAAGTTACTCTTATATAATTTCATTTGTATAAATAAAATAAAAGAGAAAGAGTAATTTTGGAAGAAAAAGACATGTACCATGATTCTCCTCCAATTTGGGGTGTATGGAAAATTACTCAAAATTCATCCTCACATACCTTCATATACCACTATCCAAACAATCTCTAAAGAACACTCATGTATAGCCTAAGAACTTTGCATAAATTAATGTTATGATCCGAAATTGACACTTGCACTATTTTGTAGTTAGTTAAGGACATGAAAGTTTTGTTTATCCAATTTGGTAATTCATCAGCCCATAATGGCTTTAATAGTTAGGAACAATTACATGATAATCACAAATAAATTCAATATGTTCAAGTCTCTTACGTTGGTAAAAGAAATTCTAACAATGTCAGATAAACAGTTTTTATATGAATAAACACATCCTTGTAAAAGAGGGAATGAAATAACTGTTTGACAAAACAATATTAAAAAATATGAATTTCTGATATTAAAAGTACTATATATGAGAAAAGCCATACATAGATGGTGAATTGTACAAGAAAAACCAAATATGATTTTTTGCAATTTCTTCTAATGGTTATATGCATGTTCATCCAAAAGACTGATCAGACCTAAGTGATCTGTAATTACACGAGCCTTTTATGATATCTTAATATTAAGTGATAAAATCACCTTGAATGGATGAATTTTTTATAAAATTCCAAGATTACGGATCTTATACATGCATCTTGTACTAATTCAATGATAATGACATATTATACTCGTCATGCATAAAAATATAAGGCATATTGAGCATGCAAGATTTAATGAAAGATTTATGTCTATTACTTTATCTTTCACAATTTATTAGATTTATCATAATAACATGTAATGATATTCATAGCACTTTATAAGAGTGAGGGATCTCAATTTTTCTTTAATTAAAAATGGAATAAGAAATGGGAGGAAAATTATCTTTTTCATCATAAAATTCCAGATTTAATGTAGAAAACTCTTTCCCACCAATATATGGAGAACTTTATCTTTGGATAGATTTGTTGTACTGATTGAGCCAAGGTTTGAGATTGTGATTTCTATTCCGTTGACTCCATTTTTTTGTTCTTTGTGAAACTCTATACAATCAAGATTTTGTGATCTTCTGTTTGTTAGAGATCCACCTTCACCGCACCAATTGATAACTTGTGGAAAAATCCTTGATCGGAGCACTTCCCTGTGAGGCGCCGTTGAGATCGGCCGGGGACACTCCGATGCCAAAGTCAGTAATATTTCTGAGAATAAACTGTAAGCACAAACGTAGAGAATCAGTAAGTGTACCTCAATAGCTTGGGAGGCAAGCTATTTATAGTCATGTAGTTGTAACTCTCGGTAACTAGAAAGTCTCCATTAATGCCTCATTAATGGCGGTTACTGATCTTATTCAAGTATGACCCTTAGCTCATTAATGGGTTATTAGTTGCCTTTATTGGGAATCGGCTTGGCCATTCCTTGGGCGTATCGATGTTTGACGACGGGTCTCCCAAGGCGTTTGACCGTCTGTGGTGTGTTGAGGAATCTGTAGATCCGCCACGTATGAGTCTTGCTTTATACGCCATCTGGAGATTCGTCGGTGGATCTTTATCCATAAGAGTATTGATGACGGATCATTCATTCTTTGTCTAATTATCCTTTTTCCCCATGTATGATATTTGGATGTTATGGAGATGTAGATGAACAGTCATGTCATTACTCATCTTTAATTGCTATCAATTCTCCATTAATCCCAGCATTTATCATTGAAACCCTCAGAGTTGGAGTATTCGAACAGTCAAGTCTTTATTCCCATTTAATGGCTATTAATTGCCATTTAATTGTATTTATTCCCATTTATGGATGGTAATAAAGGCGCCTTTTGGTATTTTTAGATCTGTCAAGGCGTATGTACGCTCTTCTTGAGAACAATGGCGGGTCTCGTCATGGTCCACGTGGCGTGGCATAATGCTAAAGACTCCTTCCTTTTCCTCATTATTTGCATATTCACCCCTGCATTAATCCTACATTAATTCCACATTAATCATGCATAAATATCTCTTTTAGAAGGAATAATGGTTTGCCATTATTTCTATTAATTTTCCCTTATTCTTTATTCAAGAATAATTTGGGTTGTTATCACTTGCCGATTTTGTTTTGCAAAGAAACAGTGGACAAAAATGAATTTAAAAAGATATTTTTCTAATCCGTGAATAGATTTTTCAAGAAACACGCATCTCAATGCTGATTTTAACCTTGAACAATTTTGAAAAAACATAAAATATGGATTCCTTTTGAGTTCCAATCATTTATAGAAGATAAAAAATATATTTAAAAATATATTTTTGATAAGATTTTCTTAGTCGGATCAAAAACTTATTTTAGATTGATAAGAAGATCATGTTGAAACACCTTTCCACATAATTTTGATTTGACAAAATTGTTTAAGTATAATATATTCTAAACACACTTAGTTTAAATGCTTTGATTTATTCTACTAATGTGTTTGTTCAATGTTGAGTTAAATTGTTTATAAGACACAAGATTAAAAGGCCCAAGCCCAATACGGAAGTCAAAGCCCAAGTCAAACAGATTAAGGCAACTCGGCCCGCGTATGTCAAAACGTTGTCGTTATGGACAAAACGCAACTCAGCGGAAGAAGGATCTAGAAGACCTTCAGGGAACAACTTCGGGACGAAGCTGCTGAGTTGATTCGACAAACAGTACAAGACAGCAGCTGGCTAAGAACAACTTCCAGACAAAGTATTTCTACTTTGGGTAAAGTTCAGAAGACACAGTATGCTGTCTAGTTGACATTACCATAAATGGAGAGACATTCTGTCGAGCTGACCAAAAGCTGACCGAGGATAGAAGATACTCAAACCTGATTGGCCAAGAGCTCTGAGCAAGTCAGGATGACAACGACAGGAAGCCGTTTCCCTCCAACGGTTATTTCGAAATTCGAAATGAACTGATGCCTCAGACGTCTCTATAAATAGTGCCATCAATTGCTTCATTCAACAACAGAACTTGATCAAGCCATTACGCTGACCAAATTTCTACGCAAGTTCTGTAAGCAAAAAGCAAAGCAATCTTACACTAAATTTCATATCTTTTGTGTAAAAGTCTAGAGTGATTATTCAATCATCTAAGGTGTCTTAGCAATCATTGTTTAGGACAAACACTTATCATTTCTAGAGATTAGAAAGGAGAGGCTGAATACTCGGTTATAGTACTCAGCGAGAGATTAGGATTGAGTAGAGGTATAGAGGAAGGTACTCTTGTTATACTCAGTTGCTAAGATTGTAAAAGGTTTGAGGCTCTACCTTTAAAGAGCTCAGTAGAGGATTCGAAAGCTCGAAACGTGTTCCGGGGACAGGACGTAGGCTTAGAAGCTGAACCTGGATAAATCTGCTGAGTAACGCATTTCTTACCTTAAACTCCTTATATATATTGCTTGCTTAAATAACCAAAAACTGACCAAGTAAAGAGGTCAAGCTGAGTTGTGCGCATCAAACATCTGAGCTCAGGAATAGACTCTAAGTGCTATCTCCTGACTCAAGTTAAGAAACTGACCTAGTCACCAGTTGACTAAGCCAGTATCTTGTTGTTTACTCAACGCCGCTGTTAAAACCTTTTCTCTTAAGAAAAGAAGTCTGCCCTAAACCTCAAAAAGTTTAAATAGTTCCTAACCCCCCCTTGGAACTATACTTGTAACATTATAAGGGACCAACAAGTGGTATCAGAGCTTAAAAGCTCACTGTAAAATGTTTAACCACCTTGAGCTGATCCCCACTATGGGCGAAAACAGCACTCGATTTCTCCCAGGAAACCAAACAACTCAGATCTTACCTGAGGGGCTGTCCATTACTCGGCCTCCCCTATTCTTCGGGTCTAACTATACCTTCTGGAAGAATAGGATGAAAAATTTCATTCAGGCTACAAACATGAGTGCTTGGCTATCCATAGTCCAAGGCCCATTTGTACATGTCGAAGTTGTGGCTGGCCAAACAGTTGTAAAAACTGAGGCCAAATGGACAGAGGATGATCTCAAGAAGCTTCAAAATCACGCTTCGGCTATTAATATGCTTCACTGTGCGCTCGATGTTGCAGAATATAATAAAATTTCAGGTTGTGAGTCGGCGCAAGATATCTGGAAGAAGCTGGAGGTCACCTACGAAGGAACCAATAAAGTAAAGGAGTCCAAGGTGAACCAGCAGATGAGATTGTACGAGCTGTTCGAGATGAACAATGATGAGGGTATATCTGACATGAATGCAAGGTTTACCAACATCATAAATGAGCTCAAGAGACTTGGGAAGATCTTCACTGAGGAAGAACAAGTCAAAAAGATACTCAGGAGTCTTCCTAAAGACTGGCAAGTAAAGAAGACCGTTATTGAGGAAGCTCAGGACTTACCCACCTACAAATATGACGAACTCATCGGCTCGTTGCTGACCCATGAGATATCAATGAAAAACTTCGAGGTGAAGGAAAAGTCTGAAGACAAGAAGCAGAAATCTCTTGTCATGAAAGCTGACTCCACTGATGGGAGCTCAACAGATGATGAAGAGATGGCTATGTTTACAAGGAAAATGAAAAGGCTGTTCAGGAAAAATGACAAATATTCTAAGAAGCCTTACAGAAAGTTTGATAAGTATAAAGCTTAGTCCAGCGACAGCAAATACAAGAAAGACAACTCAAAGCCCATTACATGCTTTGAATGTCATCAAACTGGCCATATAAAGTCAAGCTGCCCCACGCTGAGGAAAGATAAGAAGAACGGCAAAAAGGCAATGGTGGCTACATGGAGCGACAGTGATGAGTCTTCATCAACAGAAGCTGAGGCCACCGAGTTAGCAAAGATATACTTCATGGATGACGAACTTGCTGAGCCGTGCGTCTCTGAGCATGCTGATCCCTCCGTTGCATCTGACGATGAGGAGCAATCAAATGAGGTAATATCACTTTCCCAGCTCAGAAACGAAATGGGTAATGCCCTGAGTGATCTCTATACACTTGTCAAAAAGTGTAATAAGAAAATTAGAGCACTCAGCAGGCGCTGTGACGAGGTTGAAGAGGTCAAGCTGAGTGACCTCAGATACCTTCTTCAAGACAACTCAACTTTGCATGATAACATGAAGATCATACATGAGTCTGTCTTTGAAGTCCAATCAGTTTCAAAGAAATTGAGAAAGGACATCACAACTATCCAGAACCAATTAAAGGTTCCAAATAAAAGAAACATTCCTCTGAGAACTCAGTACCAAGGTACTCAGCAGAGATGGAATCCCCAGCGGAATGTCCAGTGTGACTTCTATGGGAAGAAAGGTCACACCACAAAGGTGTGCTGGCATGCTCAGCACTGGGGTGCTGACCAGTCAGTGAGACAACCTAAAAAGAAGGCCAGCTGTGACTTCTGTGGAAAGAATGGCCATACTGTCAAAGTATGCCGCCATAAAATAAAATATGATGCTTTACCTGTTAAATCTAACAAGCCAGGACCCAAAAAGAATTGGGTACCTAAAAGCAACTAGTTACAATGCAGGTAAGCCTGAGGTGTGCTGAGAAGTCAAAGATGTGGTATATTGACAGCGCATGCTCGAGGCATATGACTGGTGATGAAACTCAATTCATCACGTTTGAGCGTAAACGAGGAGGAAGCGTAAGTTTTGGAGACAACAAGAAGGGTAAGATAGTAGGGTCAGGAACCATTGGAGGTAATCCTACTATTGAATCTGTCTCCCTAGTCAGCGGACTCAAATATAACTTACTCAGCGTAGCTCAGCTATGTGACAATGGGAGAAAAGTTATATTTGATGATACTGGATGTAAAATATACGAGGGTAAATCAAATGAGTTAATTTTAACTGCCCCTCGCATAGATAATGTCTTTATGCTAGACTTAGAGAAAAAGTTTTCAAAAACTGTATGCTTAGTATCAAAGGAAGAAAATTCCTGGCTATGGCACAGGAGACTTGGTCATGTAAGCATGGACCTCCTGGCCAAATTAGCAAGAAAGAAATTGGTTGAGGGACTGCCTGAACTTAAATTTGAAAAAGATCAATTATGCCACGCTTGCCAAGCTGGAAAACAAACCAAACAATCTTTTCACAGCAAAAACATTGTCTCAACTAAGCGACCGTTAGAGTTACTACACTTGGATCTCTTCGGTCCAGTCCAGCCACTGAGTCTGGGTGGAAGAAGATTTTCCTTGGTCATTGTAGATGACTTCTCTCGGTACACTTGGGTGATCCTGCTGAGTAGCAAGGATGAGACCTTTGAGACATTTTCAAATTTGGTTAGAAAACTTGAAAATGATAAAGACCTAAAATTGGCTCACATCCGAAGTGATAATGGTGGAGAATTCGAAAACCAAAAGTTTGTTGAATTCTGTGAAGCCAGCGGCATTGACCACAATTTCTCTGCTCCTATAACACCTCAACAAAATGGGGTTGTTGAAAGGAAGAACAGAACTCTGGTTGAAATAGCCAGGACAATGCTGGATGAGCATAGGCTTCCAAAGTACTTTTGGGGAGAGGCTGTTAACACAGCGTGCTATATTCTTAATAGGGCTCTAGTTAGACCTATATTAAAGAAAACCCCCTATGAACTTTGGAAAGGACGAAAGCCCAACATTGGATACTTTCGTGCCTTTGGCTGTAAATGTTTTATTTTGAATACCAAAGATAGCTTAGCAAAGTTTGACTTAAAAGCTGATGAGGCTATCTTTTTAGGCTACTCAACAAACGGCAAAGCATACAGAGTTTTCAATAAACAAACTCAAGTTTTAGAAGAGTCAGTAAATGTTGAGTTCGACGAGACTAACCCTGCAGGTAGATACCAGCCACTGACCGAGGATGATCCACACTCAGTAACCGCTGACCAAGAACCAGCTGCTGAGTCATTCACTAAAAGGCTGACCAAGAGTAAGAGTGAACCTAAGATTGTTTTCACTGACCAGTCTACTTCTGCAGAGATTGTTGAAACACAGACAGCACAAGACATCAATCTACCTAAAGAGATAAGGATTCCAAGAGGGCACTCAGAGAGTGCAATCCTTGATTCTGCTGGGAATACCCTGATGACGAGGAATCAACTCAGGAGGTACCTCAGCAATGTAGCCTTCGTCTCAGTTCAGGAACCTAAGAACTTCGCTGATGCTGAGGAAGATGAATTCTGGATGAGCGCAATGCAAGAGGAACTTGACCAATTCAGAAGAAACGATGTATGGGAGCTAGTGCCACATCCAAGGAGTCAGAAGACCATTGGAATAGGATGGGTCTTCCGCAACAAGCTGGATGAGCAAGGAAACGTAGTCAGGAACAAAGCAAGGCTTGTAGCTCAGGGCTACAGTCAGCAAGAAGGTATTGACTACGGTGAGACCTTTGCCCCAGTGGCAAGGCTAGAGGCCATTAGGATTTTATGTGCATATGCATCTTACATGAACTTTAAACTGTTTCAAATGGATGTTAAAAGTGCATTTCTTAATGGAGTTATAAACGAGGAAGTTTATGTTAATCAACCTCCTGGGTTTGAGGATCCTAAATTCCCAAACCACGTTTATAAGCTCAAAAAGGCTCTGTACGGCCTCAAGCAAGCACCACGTGCTTAGTATGAGAGGCTGACCAGTTTCCTGCTGACTAGAAACTATGTCAGGGGCAAAGCTGATACAACCTTATTCATTAAGAGAAAGGGTAAAGATACCCTGCTGGCTCAAATTTATGTTGATGATATAATATTTGGTGCAACTAACGAATCAATGTGCAAGGAATTTAGCAAACAAATGCAGACTGAGTTTGAAATGTCGATGATGGGAGAACTCAACTTCTTCCTCGGACTTCAAATAAAACAAGGAAAGAATGGCATCTTCATCAGTCAAGCTAAATATGCCAAGGAGATATTAAAGAAATATGACTTGGAAAATTGCAAGCCAATATCCACTCCTATGGGCACTGACACTGTCCTCTGCACTGACGAGAATGGTAAGTCAGTAGACATCAAATTGTATCGAGGTATGATAGGCTCTCTACTTTACTTAACAGCCAGTAGACCGGACATTCAGTTCTCAGTATGCTACTGTGCTAGATATCAATCTAACCCTAAGGAATCTCATTACATAGCTGTAAAAAGAATCCTTAGATACTTGCAAAGCTCAGTGAATGCAGTTTTATGGTATCCCAACACTCATGGCTTTACACTCGTTGGATACACTGACGCTGACTATGGTCGAGACAAGCTAGAACGAAAAAACACCTCTGGAGGATGTCATTTCTTAGGAAGCTGTCTTGTATCTTGGTTCAGCAAGAAGCAGGCGTCAGTAGCCTTGTCTACCACTGAAGCTGAGTACATTGCTGCTGGTCATTGTGTTGCTTAAGTCTTATGGATTAAGCAACAGCTTGAAGACTATGGTGTTCAAACAAAGACAATTGAGGTCAAATGCGACAACAAAAGTGCAATTGATCTATCAAAGAACCCAATTCAACACAGCAGAATGAAGCATGTCAGCATAAGGCATCACTTCATTAGAGACCATGTACTCAAAGGTGAGATAAAGCTGACCTACGTCCCAACGGATGAGCAGCTTGCGGATATCTTCACAAAGCCACTGGCTCATGAACAGTTCAGCATACTGAGAGAAGCCATTGGTATGTTTAATCCTCTTCAGTAAATTCCTGTTCTAAAATGTAAATTTATGCTGAGTGAATTACTATGCTGAATGATTTATGCAAATGCATGCTGAGTGATTGTTATGCTGAGTACTTAACACAAAATACACATCAATACTGAGTCAATATGCACACCGAGTAGTTATCTTAAACTGAGAAATCATCCTTTCATATACTATTGACCACTCAGAATCCAAAACGCTTAGTATTCTAAACGCTGAGTGTTAGATCCGTTGCATTAAATGCAAAAGCACGCATATAGCCACCTAGGATGACGTATGCGCCGAATGTGTCATAAAAGCCAGGATCCTTGTCGGTTGACAATCCCAAGGCAAAACTGACACATGGATTCGATAAGATCCACTCTTCACCGCTATAAATAATGGGTAAATCTCCATTCTTTATTTTCTTTACACCTACCGAATTCTAAGGCAAAGCTTTCTCTCTAAAAACTCTCAAAGCTTCCCAAACTTGTTCTGAAACTATGACTAAAGTTTCCGTCAACATCTCCGGTGTCGGTCACCCTAAGACCAGCTCCGATGAACCCTCCAGGAAAACTTCTGTGCCTGAAACTACCAAGGTCACTATGCCGAGTAAAGGAAAAACTGGGCAAGCTACCTCCTCCAAAGGAAAACCGACCAAAATCAGAACTTATACCAAGGTTTTTGATAACATTAGCGAATGGAAAGTGGACTTCTCATGATGGGTTTCTGAGAACTTCGTGACATCCGAGCAACCCTTCTGCGAATGGATATCGAAGAATGGGTGGACAGAACTGTTCTCTATTAGGGATCACACCTATCCTGACCTAGTAAGGGAATTCTACAAGAACCTCCAAGTCGCTGATGATAACCAGGACTATCTGGCAATAGTAGTAAGGGGGAAAACGATTTTCATCAATCCCACCTATTTGGCGAATTTGCTGAAGTTGAAAAATGAAGGAGCAAAGCTGAGAAGATTTGGAGATCATGATGGTACTGGGTACGAAGTCACCTTCTGTAAACCTGAAGGCCACTCAGGAGAAGTCTCCAGTTCCTCTATGGGTCAGCACCAAAAGATGGCTCACTATCTGCTGACCTACTTCATTTATCCTAAGATCAACTGCACCACCTCAGCAACGAACTTTGAGCAATGCTTCATATGGCATATGCTGACATACAAACCGATCAACATGCCAGTATTCCTGATTGTTGGGTTCCTACGAAGCACTGGAACTCTCAGGCTGGGCTCGCTCATCACCAGGATCCTCATTGATCATCAAATAGACCTAACTGATGAAGTTAAAGCTAGAGGATCTGAAATCACAGCTGCTTCACTGAGGGCTTTGAAGTTCAATCAGCCCCTAAAGAAAGCAAAAGTTGCTGCTGCTGGTGAACAACAAGCTGAGGAAACAGCTCCAAAGCAAAGGAAAAGGACAAAGGCTCCAGCTGCCCGCAAGGGGAAAGCTGTTGAGACTCCTTCAAAGAAGGCTGAGCCTAAGGCAAAGAAGCCTAAGTCAGTTGCTGAACCAGGTCAGGAGAGACCTAAGTCAGCTGAGAAAAGGAGCAGGCAAGATGAGCCTGAAATTGAGGAAAGACCAGATGCTGATGAGCAACCTCAAAAGAAGCAGAAGTCTTCTTCACTGTCTCCAATTGACGCAATCCCTACTGACGTCATTGTTCCTTGTGATTCTCACTACACACAGTGTCTAGGAACTGAGGCTGTACAGCAAGAGGATGATGTGCAACTGGACGATCAGTTCATTGCACAAATTGAGGAAGAATTGGATGGGGAGGATGAAGAAGATGAGGAACAGGGAGAAGAAAATAGTGATGAAGCTGACTCCGATGAGACAGCTAGTGAGATTGAAGCCGAGCAAGCCAATACTGAGTTGGCTGCTGGAGAAGAACAAGAACATGACCAACACAATGTTGATCAAGTACAAAAACAAGCTGACCAGCTTAATGCTGATCAAGAAGCTGATCAAGAAGAAACTTCTCCATGTCACTCAGGAGAGTCTATTCAAGCTGACCCTCCTCCTCGCAGAAGAAGATTGGTTAAGGCAAGTCAGAAGACAGTTAGTGACATTCCTGTTCAACAACCAACCCTTCCTGACTTTGTTATTCAGAAGCCAACCAAGGACCCTTCTGCACTTAAGCTGAAATTTTTCAGAAAGCAACCATCCTCTACTCCACCGGCCTCTCTAGAAAAGCAAGCCTCTGTTTCTTCACTAAAGGAACATGCCGACTTGAATGCTTCCGCAAATTCTACGAGTCAAGTGGAATCCATCCGGATTACTTCCTCTCCACTCAACATCTCTGCCGATCAAACTCTTTCCCAATCTAACCAAGTGCAGATTGAAAACACAACTCCAGTCACTGACCAGGTCATCCCACTTAATCCTCTTCCAACCGGTCATACTGATGTCACTGGACAACTTAATGAAGGCTCTCAAAGCTACATGAATGCCACTGAGTCTGGTAAACGAATCATCGACTCAGTGTAGACATTGATCAAAGACCTTCAACAAACTACTCCTGATGCTGCTGAGTCTTCTACTGTTGAGACCACTCAGCTCTCCTATGTAACTCAGCTTCTCAACGAAGTTAAGGGATTCAAGGATCTACCGAGTCTCATCATTACCTTTCAAGCACAGCAAGCTAAGCAGGATTCCATCGCAAAGCTGGCTGAGATCCAGCTGACAACAGTTCAACATCTCAACGCTCTTCAAGAACAAGTTCAGACTTTGTCAGCTGCGAACACACGCTATGCTACTTCTGATGAAGTTGAAATGCTCTTTGCTCAGCTTCACACCGAGCAAATCAAAACCAACGAGCAAATGGTCTCCTATTCTCAGTGCTCAGTGGAGCAAATTGGTGAGGCCGTTCGATTGCTGAATCTGAACAAGCAAGAGATGGATACTGACGCTATGAAGCAAAATGAAATGTTGTCTATCACCAGACAAACCTTCAACCACATACATCACAACAATATTCAGCGTCAATACTATGACACCTCCTTACTCAAGACATTCCATCAAGTCGTTGCTGGTCTGACTGATGCACTTACTTGGGTAGGTAAATCTCAAGCTTTCATAGTCAGCATGATCAGCGCTGCTGAGCTTAATATACCCTCCGAGGTCTCAGATAATGGAGTGGCTATCTTTGATGGTGTCAATGAAAGCGTCGATAGACTTAAAGCGCTGTCCACAGAACTGACCAGAGCCGTCTTAACCGACGCCTTTAGGATTCCTCCTCCCGATGCTGACAAAACGGGGGAGAAAGCACAAGCGAGAACACAGCATGAGTCTAGTCAGTCCAAACAGAAGAGAAAGAAATAGATATAGGCTAGCTCAGTATAGGCTAAGTATGTAGTCTCTATGCCTGTCTTCAACTTTTGTTTGTAAACGCTGACTACCTATATTAAATATCAATACTTGCATCTTCTGTTCAAACCATGAGTTATGAATTATTTTTATACGATGCTGTGTATTAAGTCATTATGTATCTTCAATTGAATCAGCTATGTTTAATGCTTATAAAATTTATTGATTGAACCCAATGCTGATAACATGTTTGACATTGACTTGTAACATTGTCTTATAAAACTCATTGAACAACAAATTACTCAGCGCCCTCTGAATGTTAAAACCTTCCGCTTAACACTGAGTAAAATAGAATATGTTCCATGAGCTGACCTATATCTGAAAACTGACCTTAGACTTACTCAATTAAACCTTCAATTGTTTAGAGTAAAACTAAGTCAGTAGCTCAACCCTTACGGGGGAGTTTGCTAAGTTATATTAGGTCAACTACCATGGCGGAGCTCAATACCGAGTTCTTCGCTGAATAGTTTTGCCAACATCAAAATGGGGGAGTTTGTTGAAACACCTTTCCACATAATTTTGATTTGACAAAATTGTTTAAGTATAATATATTCTAAACACACTTAGTTTAAATGCTTTGATTTATTCTACTAATGTGTTTATTCAATGTTGAGTTAAATTGTTTATAAGACACAAGATTAAAAGGCCCAAGCCCAATACGGAAGTCAAAGCCCAAGTCAAACAGATTAAGGCAACTCGGCCCGCGTATGTCAAAACATTGTCGTTATGGACAAAACACAACTCAGCGGAAGAAGGATCTGGAAGACCTTCAGGGAACAACTTCAGGACGAAGCTGCTGAGTTGATTCGACAAACAGTACAAGACAGCAGCTGGCTAAGAACAACTTCCAGACAAAGTATTTCTACTTTGGGTAAAGTTCAAAAGACAAAGTATGCTGTCTAGTTGACATTACCATAAATGGAGAGACATTCTACCGAGCTGACCAAAAGCTGACCAAAAGCTGACCGAGGACAGAAGATACTCAAACCTGATTGGCCGAGAGCTCTGAGCAAGTCATGATGACAACGACAGGAAGCCGTTTCCCTCCAACGGTTATTTCAAAATTCGAAATGAATCGATGCCTCAGACGTCTCTATAAATAGTGCCATCAGTTGCTTCATTCAACAACAGAACTTGATCAAGCCATTACGCTGACCAAATTTCTACGCAAGTTCTGCAAGCAAAAAGCAAAGCAATCTTACACTAAATTTCATGTCTTTTGTGTAAAAGTCTAGAGTGATTATTCAATCATCTAAGGTGTCTTAGCAATCATTGTTTAGGACAAACACTTATCATTTCTAGAGATTAGAAAGGAGAGGCTGAGTACTCGGTTATAGTACTCAGCGAGAGATTAGGATTGAGTAGAGGTATAGAGGAAGGTACTCTTGTTATACTCAGTTGCTAAGATTGTAAAAGGTTTGAGGCTCTACCTTTAAAGAGCTCAGTAGAGGATTCGAAAGCTCGGAACGTGTTCCGGGGACAGGACGTAGGCTTAGAAGCCGAACCTGGATAAATCTGCTGAGTAACGCATTTCTTACCTTAAACTCCTTATATATATTGCTTGCTTAAATAACCAAAAACTGACCAAGTAAAGAGGTCAAGCTGAGTTGTGCGCATCAAACATCTGAGCTCAGGAATAGACTCTAAGTGCTATCTTCTGACTCAAGTTAAGAAACTGACCTAGTCACCAGTTGACTAAGCCAGTATCTTGCTGTTTACTCAGCGCCGCTGTTAAAACCTTTTCTCTTAAGAAAAGAAGTCTGCCCTAAACCTCAAAAAGTTTAAATAGTTCCTAACCCCCCTTGGAACTATACTTGTAACATTATAAGGGACCAACACATCAAACTAATAAAAAAATGTGTTTATACAAAAAAACCACGAACAAAATCAAGAATATATATAAACACATCAATACAATCATTCTTAGAATGATCTCACAAAATTTCTTCATATCTATGGATATAGAAAAAACACAGAGTACAAGATCTGTGGCTCTGATACCAATGAAGGGATTAATGGCAATTAATCTATTTGAGATATACGGGTTCAGGCGTACCTTATTGAATAACAGAACCTATAGATCTCTCAAAGTAGCGAAAGTGGTATCGAAAGCGGATCTTACCACCACGATCTTGTACCACCAATAATAGGCAACCATATAGCGTTAGCTGGGGAAGACTAAGTAATCCACAGACTAAAGTGAAGAAGAAGAGTGAGAGAGAGAGGAGGAGGAGGAGGAGGAGGCAACCTTTCAACCTTGTGTTTTGATTAGGGTTAAGCCTATTTATAGGAAGCTAAAACTTTAATCCTCCATCTCTTAAGATAGGCTTGGCCCGTTCCATTTCGGACGGGTTGGATTAATTAGATCTATACCCAAGTAATCCTAACAATATTATTATTGGTAGTATCTCCAAAAGGGGAATTCATATATTGAAAACCTACAGTAAAAACCAAATTCGGAATCAAACACCAATCTTTTGAACATAAGAGTAAATCAGACGACTACAAAACCACAAATAATTAAAGAAAGATTTGAAAGAACCTCGGAGATATTTAAAAAATAATATATGTGGAACACAAAAACAAAAATCTACAAAAGTCTTAAATCAATTTAAACAATCATGGATCTGCGAAAGGTTTCAATGTATTTAAAACAAAACTAAGAAAATCACCCAAAAACCTCTATCCGATAATAATACCAACAAATTGAGATAACAAATGAATTAATTTAAACCAAAGATTAAAAATACATTTGATTCAAGAATGGAAGGGAGAATAAGATTCTGAAATAACCTAAAACCACTGGATCTTCCGATCAAAGGCCCATGAACTATCCAGTTCCTTAAAATCATCAGTCGTGTTTGATAGAAATAGTTTGGAGATAATTAAGAAAAATGAACAAAATGAGAAAGGAATAGATTGACAAATCAATCCAGCTTAATGAAAGTGTAAATCTTACTAAGGAAAACAAAAAAGTGAATATGCTTAGGTAAATCAAGACATAGGGGGTGAAAAAAATGCAACTAAAAAAAGTAATAAGTTACCGCAGTTGCACAAAACATGTACATAATATTTAGTTTCATCTTGAAGAATATGATGATCCCGATTTGTCAAAAGATAGAATAATTACATGAAAAAACACAAAAAAAACTTCATAACTTGTATCAAATCTTGCGGATTTAAAAAAAATACACTTTCCATGAAAAAAATACACAAAAACTTAAAACCAGAAACCATGAAAAATTTGTAAAAAAATAAAAAAACTAAAGCCAAAAGGTTATATAAAATCTCCTAAATACACAATAAATCAAGCGTTTTTCCAAACATGTAACATTTATAGAAAATAAAACCAATAAAAATACGTATTCACAAATTTCTCCAACAAACACAAAGAATACAAAACTCTGAAAATACTTTAAACAACATAAAACCATTTACATTGCACATTAAAAACTGCGAATTTAAAAAGATAACATAAATGTTCAATTAAAATGAACCAAAACATAAACACTTAATGTCATATAGAAAGAAATAAAAAAAATCCATACATGGATTATAGATTTGTGTATATAAACCATGAGAATGGTTTTGCAACCAACACAGCATGGTACGACCGTTCATTTGTATCGTCGATGATAAAAGAACTGCGAAATAAGGATAAACCAAACAGATAAAAATAAAAATGTAACGAATAATTGGAGAAAAGTGTAAATACATGAAGCAATGACTCTTCTCTTTTGAATTACCTCATTTTTAAGATTTGAAGATTTATTTAATAATAATTTCTACAAACATCTTCCTCCATATCATGCACTTCTAAACAAAACTTGCTTTATATCTTCATAACTTTTCAGTTTTTGTGTTCTACTTACTGTTATAACGATCAAAGAACACAAAATAAAATCATGATAATAAAATTACGGTGATTTGCATATTAATAAAATATTGCATTTTAAATTTATACCTCTAAGGAGCTAAAACTGCAAGGAAAACTCATTCAAACAGCTAATAACACACGGTTGAATTCCAAGGTCCAATGCTTCTAAAATGGATATTGTTGATAGGGGTAAGCATGGTACGGTTTGGTCCAAAAACTGAATAAAACCGAACCAAATTGGATCGAACCAACTTACTTGTATTTTTTAGGACCACATGAAACCAAATTATAATTCAGTTTGGTCTAGACTGAACCAATTTATTTCGCTCCGGTCTAGTTCGGTTCATGTTTGGACCAAACAGAGCATTGGAGACCTACTGAAATTTATCAAATAAACTTATTGAAATTAAATGGACTTAGTTCTACACCCCTAAAATGTACATTAATAAGTAATTGCATGAAATGGTCTTTCAACTTACTAAATGATTTATCAACAGCTATGTTATTGTGATCTTTTTTTGACAAAATGCAAAGTGTTTGAAGTTTGAACTATGTATGGGTAGAATAGGTTTTTGCCTTTGCCTTAATTAACCCTAAAACTAAAAGTAGTATATATTGTATTTCGGTTCGATTTTGTTTGGTTTTTACCAAACCAGACCGAAAACCAAACTATCTTAAAAATTAGACCCCGAACCAAACCAAAATATAATTCGGTACAGTTTTGTCCAATTTTTTTGATCTTTGGGTTTTTGGTTCGATCCTACTCATCCCTAATTTTTTTATAGCAACAATCTAGATTCGATGAGGATACCTAAGTCGCAACAACATAAGAATTGTATCAAAACTCAGAGACCCAAACCATAATAATATAAGTGTAACATCCCTGAAACCCTAACATATGAGTCTTCCCACATTCATATATGTTTTGATGATTGAGTACATACATTTTAGATTCATCGCATTATCATTAGAAGTTTCGTATGCATAATGCGATTACCGTGCGATTAAGAGGCGATTAGTGCGTCGTTAAGATGTAACGTTTGGTTAATTGAGTTAGGACTTAAATGAATGAATGCATATGTCCTAAATTGATTAAATTACACTTTTGGAGGGATGAATTTGAGGTTTATGAGCAAGCACCTCACTAAGCATGAGGTGTCACCCAATAGTAAGACAAATTATACCTCTTCACTTTAAAAAGATGTATATGACTCAATTCTTATCATTTGCTGCCCAAATTTCGACCATAGCTTCAGCAAACCTTCCTTGTTCATACCCTAACATCTTCCAAAGAAAACTCTTCCAATTTCTTCAATTTTCAAGCCAAACAAGTCAAGTTAGGAAGCATACTATATGATAGACACAAATTGAAGGTTAGTATGTCGTTTTAGCTTCTTTTCTATGAGTTTGAGATTCTGAAATACCTAGCTATGATGATAGAATTTGTTATGGATGAGTTATGATTGAGTTTGTTGAGTTTTGGTGTTGTTTAAATTGGTTATAGGTTGTATAAATGAAAGATATGTATCGAGTGCCCTAAACAGAAATATAGGGTATTGCTTTCAGTCATATTGGAACATGTTTTTCATCTTGATATTATTCGAATTTGGCTAGTGAGGGGGTTACATTTAACCTAAACCGAAATTTTAAATTAATGGACTTACATGAAAAGTAACACAGGTCAAATAACAAAGAGGAAAGTAAAGCATAACTCGAACTATAAAACACACCTATTTCCCTCTAAACAAAATATCACATATTTTTTGGAAGTTAAACTGTATGGACCTATGTATCATCAAATCTGAACCAAAACTCAGAGATCCAAGCCACAACAACATTAAATCTAATCTAAAACTTCGAGATCCAATTCACAACAATATAAGTCTGAAACAAAATTTAAATTCAACTGAGTTATATAAAAAGTAACATAGGTCAATAAAATATTGATTGGTTCAAAATATGAATTATCGTACATCTCATGCATTGCACGAGATTAAAGCTAGTGATTTATCCTTAGAAGCGATGGTTTCTTCTTTTTCCAGCCATACAAGATTAACATAACAACCTAAGTTTGTTCGGAGATTTTCTTGAAGGTCAATTATAGAACTTATTTTTCCTCTTCAATGTTGCTCTTCACCCCTAAATTTACATCCATGTATACTTTTAATTTGTTTGTTTTGGCAATGAACAACTGGGGAGGCTGTATAATCTGTGTTGTACAAACACTTCTCTTTAGTAGCATTTCACTACAACAAATCATCACTTGCGCCACGAATCATGCCACGAGAATTCAAGATTTGTGGCATATTTCCATTTAGCCACGGGAAAAAGAGATTCCAGTAGAAACTTTAGATTACTTGATAAATTTATGCCACGAGTATTTGTTTTTCGTGGCAAAAATATACTTATGCCACGATAAAAAAATTCGTGGCTAGATCTATTTATGCCACGGAAATTTTTTACTCGTGGCATAAAATTACTTATGCCACAGCTAATTTATTTCGTGGCAAGAAAATTAATTAGTTTTAGGATAAATAATTTATTATTCATAAAATAAGAAAAAAATATATATCAGTTATGTGTTTTAACCTATTATACTAGTTAGTCCACATGTATACTTTAAGGTACTGATATTTTATTTTAATCAATATATATATATATATATATATATATATATATATATATATATATATATATTGCATATTAGAATATAAAATTTCCATTATTTATATAAATAAAAACTCATCTTTTTAGTTTTTAAATTTAATTAATATATTAATAATGAAAATTTTATGTAGTATATTTAATTAATCGCTGCTGAGTTGTACCCTCACCAGCCAAACGGTTGGTGATAAAATCTCCCCGTGAAATAACCGACAGATAGTTTTAGATAAAATAAAATGAAAATTTGTCAGTAAGTAAAATAATAATAATAAAGATAACTTTTTTTATAGGCATAACACTATTTTACTTCCCAAACTAAAACTTTAAAGTCAATTAGGATCTTAAACTTTCAAAATCATCAATTTGGTCCATACATTAAGCAAAAATCATTAATTGAGTCCTCATCGAAAATCATTATGTTTAATAGTTTCATACCCTCCAAACCCATTTGTAGCCAACACAGAGATCATTACAGTCCATGTAATATAGTATCATTCCAAAACACAATATGTAGGTATTCTTCAAATATGTTCTGGAGCAGGATAAATCAACGTTTATTCAATTAATTGGTGTTAGTATTCTTCAAAGTGATGCATCTTCTTTCATTGCTCCTTCATTCATGAATTCAGACATTCACTCAAGTGAATTCAGACATTCACTCAATTGATAGAAGCTCTTAATTCAAAACTCAAAACAATTACCATAGAATTGGTCAATTGTAATTTTCGTATGATGATGTCAATTGTAAGAAAGCGTGATGCCAATTGTAATTTTTGCATGCATATATTAATCCAAATATGTTTACTTTTGTATGCGGTCTTTCAGTTCGTTCTCTCGAAACATTATAATAAATTTCTGAGCTCCATTCAATCCAATTTTTTTTTAATTCGGAAAAAATATATTCATTTGTATCGGCCCTATAAAAATGCGATCCAAATAGTTGAAGCATTTGCATCGGCCCATTTAAAGGGCCGATGCAAATGAAGTCTCATTTGCATCGGTCCTTTAAAAAGGGCCGATGCAAATGAAGTATCATTTACGTCGGCCCTTTTAAAGGGCCGATGCAAATGCAGTATCATTTTCGTCGGCCCTTTTAAATGGCCGATGCAAATGCTTCAACCATTTGCGTCGGCCCTTGGCCGATGCAAATGGACATGAATTCATTTGCATCGAGAGCTTTTGCATCGCCTAAAAACCGATGCAAATGGCCTTAAATGGCCGATGCAAATGCTCTTTTTTCCATTAGTGATGGTTTCTAATTTTAGGATAACACAGTGACCTAATTGATGATTTTGATAGTTTAAAGTTCTAATTGAATTTGAAGTTTTAGTTTAAGGACTCATTTGAGTATTATACCTTTTTTATAATGGAGAGGTCGGAATTATGTATTATTCTCCCTCCCAATTTTTCCCTTCTCTCAAATTAAGATGTTTCTCTCTCTCTCTCTCCCTCTCTCTCTCTCTCTCTCTCGATATTGATCTTTCGCTCACCCCTCTTTCTCCACTCCCGTCCTCTCTCATCAATTCAATTACTGTATGATTCGTGATGCAAAAACTCCATCTCATCCCCGATTGAACCACCCGATCGATAGTTGTTAAAATTTTGATTATTTGTTTCATTTTTTGGACGGCGGCAGCAGAAAGTGCCAATTGTTTCTTCAAAGGTGAGTTAACTCTTAATTTTAAATGGATTTAAGGATTTTGAATGGGTTTGCTTGAATACGATAGTATTTTATACAGGATGAGTTTTTGCTTGGGATTAGGGATTTTGAATGGGTTGTCAATGAGAATCTGTCTGTAAGTAATTTGTTTTTTTGCTAAAGTTAATTGGATGTGCACTTCCATATTTTGATGTTTGCTTTTGTTTTTGTGATTAATGTTATGCTTGAACATTATAAGTTGGGCACAATGCGTTCATTAATTATCATATAATTAACATTGAAGAACTTGATTTGGAAAATATGAAGTGGAACTAGTCAAAATTATGGATGAAGAAAATAAGATATGTTGGTCCAAAACCTGGGTTTAGTATTTCTTAGTTTTGGGAGCACTATCAGTATTAGTTATTGTCCTTGATAGAAAAATATCATATGCTAGTGGGTGGTTGAAACTACTAAGTAATATTTTTATTTTCTAAATTATAGGCACTTTGTCAATCATATGGTCATAATTGTTTAAAGTGGTTAAGGTTTTCTTTTCTAAAGTATTTGTAATTAGAATCTATTGGTTATTGGTTATTGGTCATTTGGTTTTATTTTCTTAATTATTGTGTTTAAGGTTAATTTTCTTAATTATTTTTAAGGGATAAGGTGCAAAAATACCGGTAACGTTTAGGGCTAGGAGCAATTTTATCCCTAACGTCTAAAATGATGCAATTAATTGGTGTCTTTGTATTTCCTCTCATCTTTATCTCATTAAATTTGGTAGGAATCGTAAATGGTATGAACTAGATTGGTGGAAGTTTGGTGATAAGAAATCGTAAGTTTATATCTACTAGTTTAGAGTTCTTTTAATCATATTCCACATAGAGTTTATATATATAGTTAAGTTATGTCCAGTTTTACAGTCACAATTCTCTCTTGCTTAGGTACTTTCGACATGCTTCAGGCGAGATGTATGCCATTTTGCAAGCCTTAGCAAGATTTATTTCAATAAATTGGTAAAATGTTATGTCTAGCACGTATCCAGGATTAATTTTGGGTTGTAAGATTGATTAAGTTGGATGTAACATTTGGGTCCTAACTTTAGATTCATGGACTCAGTGTTTGCTTTTCTTTTATGTTAGTGGATTCTTGGGGCTTGTATGTTAGATTATGATAAATTAATTGCCCTTAATTGTGATTTTCTTTCCTAAATTGTTGAAATCATTTGTCCTAACTGTTCTGGTTATCCGTCGTCAATTATTGATCCATGAGACGTTGAGATTAAATCGTAGTATGTAAAATTGGTGTGGCAATATGAAAGAGAGCAGAGCCTCACGTTACTTTCTAGGAAGCACTTGAAGTTGCTCCTAAAGATATAGTTGAATTGATTTATCTGCTTGATATGGGCTAGTGAGGTTGATTGACATGAGCTATTATATCTTGCCACGTGTATTTTACTCTTGCCACAAATTTATATGTGGCAAAGGGATATGATTAGCCACAGATGTTTCTGTGGCATAAAACTCAATTTATGCCACAACCATCATTTTCCTGTGGCCACTACCTAGCCACGCTCACTTGCATCACGGTAGATTTATTTTTAATTTATGTGGCTAAATACTATAGCCACAGAAATATTATACTTGTGCCACGACTCTAACCATGGCGCAAGTGATGATTTGTTGTAGTGTTTCGTGTCCATCCCATTATCAATTGAATGTTATTTTATGAATGTTATGTTTTAGAAAAAATGTTTTTCGTACCCGTTTCTTTATCCATGTATGTGTTCGTGCAACATAGGTAGGAATATATCTTCTATATTAGGGGTGCCAAAATTACACACGACCTGATTATACGACATAAACACGACACAAAGTTTTAGTGTTCGGGTTTGACTTAAAAGGTACAAATGAGTCAATTTCAGGTCAACCCGAAATGACACGATAATTTTCATGCCATTTTCGTGTCATGTTCGGGTCAACCTGAAAACATGTAATTTATAATTTACCCTTGATTTTCTTTATGTAATTTATAATTGACTGGTTAATTGATTGTTACTTTTCATATTATAGTTATTAGTTAATTAGATATGCTACAAAAACCATTACTGGTATATACCAGTAATTTAATTATTGATATAGACTAGTAATGGTTTTACTATTATAGGTAATACATTACTGGTCTGTACCAGTAATAAAGTTAGAGAGTTGTCCTGATAGGGAGGATCGGGATAAGTTGGAGACGATAAGTGAGTTTTTTTTTGTCACATTTCTATGATCTTACTCTTATATTTTCAATGACCAAGTATCCAACAACAAACATGTATTTTCTTGGAGTCTTTAACATTTATGTGACTTTGATAGAAGAAATAAAGAGTGATGATAGATACAAAAAGGAAATTGTAATTCAAATGTTTGAAAATTTTAGTAAGTATTGGAAAAAGTTTAGTGGCATATTGGTAATTACCATTATCTTATATCCTTGTTACAAGCTAACTTTTGTTGAATGGTGTTATAAAGAGGTGTATGATAATGATGGATCTTATAAGATCATGCATTTAAAAAACAAGTTATACGCTCTCTTTAATTGTTATTCAAAAGCAAACGTGTCATCAATGAGTTGTCCACAAGGACCATCGCCCTTGGGGAAATATTCTACTCAAGAAGCGCATGATAAGCTTCTTTCTATAAAGCAAAAAAAATGTTTTGAAGGTAATTTTTATTATTTCATAGCGTGTATGCTTTATTTGATTAGCTATTTGATATTTTGTCTTATTTTTTCCTAGCTTGTATGCTAAAATCTTGTTAATTTTGTAGAACTTTTTTGACAACAAGGAGGCTTCTAAACAAAGATCACAAATGGATCAATATCTAGATGAGCCAAGATTGGACATTAGTGGTTTGAATGTGCTAACATATTGGAAGTCAAATTCTTATTGTTATCCTGAAGTTGCAGCCATGGCTCGTGATGTTATGGTCTCGACAAGTGCTTTTAGTGTTGGAGGAAGAGTGTTAGATCAATATCTGAGTTCACTTAAACCCGACACATTTGAGGCCCTAATTTGTAAAGAGATTAGTTATTTAGTGACCAATGTAATATTTATTAGCATCTCTTTGTTTGTTCATTTTCAGCTTCATAAACACTTTTCTAATACTTTTATTTTTTGTTTTAATTTTAAAAAATTAACAAAGATCAATTGATTGAAGATGTTATGGAGAATGAGGATGCAATTGAAAGTAATTCTACCAAAATGGCTGGTTGTTCTAGTTCAATTCAAGTAGATTGATATATCTACTTCGCTTATAGCATAATTGAACCATTATGGATGTTAAAACTTGAACTAATATGTGTTTATTTAAAGTATTATGGATATTTTTGTTTGTTATAATATGAATTTTGGATATGATGTTTTTAACTTTGATTAATGGATTTGATGAATTATTGTAATGGGTGGTGGATATAATGATTTTTTTGCTTATACAACTTTAATATTGGTACTGATTGCTAATTAGATTATTAGAATGGTTTGAAATCCTTTTGCTTCTTCAAATATTTCGGGTCATGTTAACATGTTGTGTCATTCTTAGCAGGTCGTGTCGTGTCGATCTTGTAAATTTGGGTGTTTAAACCAAAAACTTGTGTCGTGTCGCGTTTGTCGTGTTAGAGCAGGTCGTGTTTGGGTTTGAGATTTTGACCCAAAATATTTTCGTGTCGTGTTCGTATTTGGGTTTTTGATAATAACCTAAAATTTGACATGACAAGAACACGACATGAAACACGAAATTGTCAGGTCTACTCTATATAATGCAAATTGGTGGGAGAAGAAGTATTAT
Source organism: Euphorbia lathyris (assembly GCF_963576675.1). NCBI lineage: Eukaryota > Viridiplantae > Streptophyta > Magnoliopsida > Malpighiales > Euphorbiaceae > Euphorbia > Euphorbia lathyris. The sequence goes on along the minus strand of NC_088916.1, from coordinate 28,510,742 downwards.
ATGTTATGGTGGGATTTATGGCATTATAGCTATTGTGATTTAAACATTTAATCCTCTAATTACAACAACTATGTTATTGTTATGTAATGTTGAGATCTCATTTGCTATTTTCCTTCATGTTATCCTTATTGTATGTTTTTATTCACTCATTAATGCTAAATTATCTTCCATTTCTTGCATGCTTTTTACTTATAGAAAAACTTGTGTTGTTAATTAGGCTCACGCTTGATGTTGATGTTGGATTGTGAAATTATACGTGTAGATACCCATTTTTGTTCGAACCCTTTTTTAAGTTTTTGATAAATTCTACTCGAAATCACATTGAAGTGTGCTAAAAGACAATCAAATCACATTGAAGCGAGTTATCCCATTTTAGTTCGAGTCCAACAAATCCAAAGCTTGGGGTACCATTCATACAAGTCCAAGATTGGGGAAATTGTCCAAGCAAGTCTGTGAATTCCAAAGCACAAGTTATTGTCCATTCAAGTCGATAAATTCCACAGCTCGGGGTTTTGTCCGTACAAGTCCAATAAAGTATGTTCGGATCATAAATAATTCAAAACTCAATCCGCTCCACATCAAGCTCAGGTCAAAATTCAGTCCAACACCCATTCAAACAAGCCAATTCAATAGGCAAATTAAATCCCAGATTCAGCAGATCCATTCGGCAAACAAATTTAATTTCTAGGGACCAAAAGACATTTTACAGAATTTGGAGAGCAAATTGATGAGCAAAGCCACGGAAATGAAAAATCAAAGTTCAAGTCTAAAACAAAGCCATTCAGCCCAAAACAAGGAGAAGTCATCCAGAAGCTTCTCAACAGTGAGAAGCATGAAAATATCCAGAATACTCCTCCAAGGGCAAGAGATGTAATTAAAAAAAATACTCAAAAGCTGATTGTTATTTTTAGTATAAATAGAAGGTCCAACCTCCATTGTAAGGGCCTCTAATTTTTGACAGAGTCCAAGTTTTAGCGGGGCCTAGTTTTTTTTCAATCTCTGTAATTCTTAATTATCAATAGATCTTCCACTTCAATATCTATTTTCTTTGTTTCATTTCTTCTCCTCTTTATATCTGTTATTTTGTTTCATTTTTTTGACTTTTAGTTTTTGTAATAAAACAGAGATTAAAGCATGGATAAAGATCAACACTTTTGATCCCAAACTTTAATCAGTTTGGCCCGTATGCTTTAAGATGATCTGAGTTCACAAATCCCTTTTATTTTTAGTCATTTCTTTAATCTCTGCAATTTCAATACCTATAAATTATATCTTAGTACATTAAAAAATAAATAAATTAGATTTCAGTATATAAAACGAGCTCAAAATCAAATGATCTCTGTTATGAAACATTTGTCTTCTAAAATAGGCAGTTAATAAACCATTTTGATTACTTTCTAAAAAATTATCTTCTGTTCTAAAAGGTAGGTTAATTAGTTTCAGAAAACCATCTTCTGTAAATAGTTTTATCTAGAAATCTTTGTTTTGTTTTAAAACAAAAAACAGGACCAGATTGAACATAGAAAAAGGAAACCTTTTTGTAAATAGTTTAATCTGGAAATCTTTCATCTCGTGGAAAAATCACTCAGTTACAGAAACACCAAAAAATAATACAGAAAAAGGATAATCAATTAAAACCAAACAAAGATCAACCTTAATCCAAAATATATGTTTTCCATTTCCATTTTTGCTTTCCAGGTCTGCCACCGTCGGTGAGACAACCGATCTTCTTCGATCTAAAAAAGGAAGAGCAAATAAAATTCAGAACTGTCAAATTTGAAGTTAGATCGACAGATCTAAGCAGAAATGGAACATGATAGAGAAGAGGGAGATGGACTCACCCCAGGTTCTTCCGCTGTTTGAAGAGGTCACCAGCACTGTCCGTTGCCTTTGTCTAAACCACCGCTCAACGCTCATTGTTATCCATTCACTGGATAACCATCGAGATCTGAAGAAAATAAGATATTAAGATCAGACCCGGGAAGAGGGGCTAAGCAGAATAATAAAAGATGGAGACCACAAGGAATGAAGAGCTCTTACCGGAATCAAACTCGATTCGGTGGAGGAAGACGTCTCTGGATACCCCATCATATCGCCGTCGCGGTCATAAAGGAGGAGACAAGAAGAGAACTGAAGAAAGAACCACCACCCTTAAGTGAGTGCAGTCATCATCATCATCGTCAAGCCATGGAGGTCCGGCCATGGGAGTTGAGAGCTCAAGCTCTAACCTCTGTGGGAAAGAAGGGAGAAGAGGAAGAAGGTGAAAGGAGGCTGCTGCAAACAAGTGAGGTAAAACCCTAAATATCCAAATATATACTCCATTTTTTAAAATTCTGAATTAACCCCTCCTATTTCGTCCATCTCAATTAGACCCTCCATATTTTGTCAATATTCTAAAGCTAACCCCAGCTATTTTAATTCCTTCAAACAAGTCCCTTAATCCAAATCAAACAGGCTGCAATAAGCCCAATTCCGCCCCCATGGGCCAAAGTAAGAATTCCAAGCCTATTCCCCTCCCATCTCTATTCATACATATGTGTATATATATATACTGTTTATGTAATTTAATGTATGTATATATACACTGTTTATGTAATTTAATTGAGCATGACATTCTAATTCAATTTTCACACATAAGTATATATACATTATGTAATTTAATTTAGTACAACTTTATTATTTAAATTTCATGATGTATATCTAGTTAGACCTTAGTTTAGTATGACTTTAGCGTTTTTATGGATCAATTTTGTTGATTTGTTTTAGACTGATTGATAAGTATACTTATTTCCATTTAAATTTTAAATCTTATTCATTTGTATTTTCTAGTTCACATTTATTTGACTCATTTTATTCTTCATTGCCTTAATTTGCCTTAATTCGAATCAATAAAAAAGGTAAATTGATTCGAGGTGTTATCTCAAATCAATAAAATTAATCAAAATTAATTCGGGTCGATATAGAAACATCATTCGAATTCAATTATATACTTAAAATATTCTTTATTAAAATTAAAATTTTTATTTAACGTATATGTGATATATGTAAAATAAAATTGAATTTTAATTCGGTAAATATAATTATGTACATGTTATATACGTAGTTTCACAAACAAATAAATCAATTCAAAAACACCATTTGAACTTGATAATCCGCCTAAGACATTCCTTATCAAAAAATCCAAAATTTACCAAACGTATATGTGATATACGCGAAATTAATTTTATTCGACAAATATAATTACGTGTATATTATATACGTAGTTCTAAATTAAAATAAATCAATTCAAGATGTCATCTCGAATCTATAAAATTAACCAAACTAATTCGAATCGATATGAAAATGTCCTTTGAATTTAATAATATACTTAAAATATTCCTTATTAAAATTCATATTTTACCTGTCGTATATGTGACGTACTATGGAAAAATTAGATTTTAATTCGATAAATATGATTATGTTTATGTTATATATGTAATCTCAAATTAAAACAAACCTAAACCCAATAACCCCCTAAAACACATGAGTACATGGTTTACATCGATAATTCAAAGCAAAACGAATAACAATGTATAATATCATAATAGTACCGATACGTTAGGCGTGGTAGGGTGAGATTACGTCTTTTCCCTATACGTAACTGGAAAAACAAACTCTGATCTCTTCGAAGACCATCCTTGTCAAAACAAAACCATACAAAGTCAATTCGAACAGATAGGGCGACCAATCACGCCCGCACACGTATTTCCAAGTGATGATTGGTGGTGACTCGAAACATAAAACACGAAAAAGTGGATCGAGCCGGCCACGCACCCCGACCTATCAAAACCGAAAGCCAGGGTGCGACAATACGTGAATATATATTGAGGTTATTTTAAGCATTACTTTTTTAGGAGCCATTTTGTAAGGCGCTACGTTGTTGTAGAAGAAAATTTTATAACCTTCTAGCCATTCACATTAGGAATAATATAGTCGTATATTAGGTTGACATTCTTTTAACTTTAATGTGTTTTTACTGTTATTGAATCTAATATCTAATGGAACTATTACCTTACCTATTACATGGTTTTAGACAAATTGAATTGATTGAAATTTGATTTCCACAGCATTAAAAACATAGAATAAAAGTTAATATTGCTCTTCTAACTTAGCTTCCACAAGTTTTACATACCAAGTTTTGATCATTTAAAAAAGGCTTAATACATCAGTTGCTCCTTGAACTTGTCCAAAATGGTTGATTGGCCCCCTGAACTTTCAAACTGTCTTGATAGCCCCCTGAACTTGCATAAAATGTTCAGTTAGCCCCCTGAACTTGTGTAAAATATAATCAATTAATCATTCGATTGTAAAAAAGTAAGTCAAATGTGGAAGATATGTTACACGTGCCTTATAACGTTATTACATACTTCACAAAATAGATTAAAACATGTTAAAAAAGAATTTCTTACTTATTCAACTATAAAATATTTTCTTCTCTGATATTATAATTAAATACCCCGGCCTTGGTCGTTTTATTTTTAAAAAATGTGTGCAACATATCTTCCGCATTTAACTTATTTTTTTACAACCGAGTGATTAATTGATTATATTTTATGCAAGTTCAGGGGGCTATCGAGACACTTTGAAAGTTCAGGGGGCCAATCAACTATTTTGGACAAGTTCAAGGGGAAAATGATGTGTTAAGCCTTTAAAAAAAGTTCTCAAGTATGATTTTAATTATGTTCTCTATAAATGATTAAAATTTCTAGAAATGTGTTAGATTTTTGTGAAAAAGATGTATCCAAAAATAAAATCCTGAAAAATTAAAAAATTTATGTTACCACATTTCATTACCTATACATACAATACTTATAAATTTGATGACGATGTTATATATTGAATTTTTTTATTTTCTATTAGAATTACTAAAAATTTTGTACATCAGGACAATTTTCAATCTATAACCCTCGCGCGGTAGCAAACTAAATTAAGTTGCCCATACAAAAACCCTCGCGCGGTAGCAAACTAAATTAAGTTGCCCATACAAAAGTTTGTATATTTTGGAAGACCTTTAAGCATTAAATACTTTAATTTGGGGAATATCATCTACTTCAATTTGTTTTTATAACTTCTTCCATGGATTTGCAATCACATATCTCAAATTTCTTTAGCCGATCAAGACTCCTAACCATCGAAGATGTCAACACAGATGTTAAATTTCCAATACTTTTAACAATAAAGGTTGTCAAATCAACAAAACTCTAAATTGTCTGATGGCTAGCACGGCTAGGTAGAGAGTTCTTAAACGACGAAATGTATATTATGATAAGTGCGTTACGACTATGGATGTGATCTTCCTAAATGCTCTATCTCTACTAGACGCCACTACTTAGGGGCAAGTGTACCCCGTCGTATCAAGTAATAATCCGGTTAAGACCGGATATCGAATCCGCGGGATTTATAACTACAAGTATTAAACGACTCGGTTTTATATGTTATCTAAGCGGTGAATACTTTGAGTTGATTCGAGGAACAACTACAAACTACTCCTAACTACGGGTGATACCAATTTATATAGCAAAACTCTACGAAATGATATGGAAGGCGATAAGTTATAAATATGACAAACAATGACTCTCAATATATAAACGGTTAATGATTTACTCTTGCAATGATGACTACGTGTAGTGTGACCGACCCGTGAAGTACTTAGACTACATGGTTCCTAGTCAAGGCGTGTCTAATTCTTGGGACCAGAAATTAGGGCCTGTAAGTTCCGTGGTTTGTCAATTCCTACGGTTTCTGGAGCGTCACTTCTGGTAAGGCAACACCTATATGAATCCCTAAAGATAGCCCGAATGGCGTCGGAAATCGCGTTCTCCTACACAATAATCAATTACGAGTATCAAAACAAGTAGCAAACATCAACACAAATATAGAAAAAGAGATTATGAATCATAAATTATAAATATGGAGAATGTAAATATGGAATACAACCAAGCCTAGTACATAGGAAGAGTACAAGCTAATTAGCAAGTGAAAAGGGAAGAATCCACCCTCGGAACTAGCTAACCGGACTCAAGGTCGTCTCTTAGGACTTGGAGGTGGAGCTTTCAAGCTTGGTGAACGGAGATGGAACGGAACTTTGACGGAATGCCGGAATCAACGAACAAGCTCTCAAGGTGGAAGAGAATTGCTATGTAAACTAAAATCTCAAACTATCTAACAAGAACTATATTAAGAATTGTATATCAAAAGGTGTATACAAAGTATAAGAGATTAGATAAGGATGTCTCAAATGAGTGCTAGTCACTCCTATTTATACACATCAAGCTAGGGATAAAATTGTAATTTCTCAAGGTACAAGCATGGAGGAACATGATTTCCTGCAGATTTCCCATGATACGCCTCACGTATGGTGGAGTACGCCCCACGTATTTGCCCATTCCGTTAGAAATCTCCTACATGTGGACCAAATCCAGATCTTGTTGTCTCAACCACGCCTCGCGTAGACTGGGATGCGCCTCGCGTGTTTGAGTTTCTGAGATTTTATTGCTTGAATTGGGTCTTTTACGCACCGCGTAGCTGAAGCACGCCTCGCGTAAATAAGTCTCTGAGTCTTTTAGGTGGAAGAACTTCCTTACACGCCCCGCGTGAAAGGTGATATGCCCCGTGTAGGAGAGTTGACTCTGGGAGACCATGCAGTCTGACTTTCAGGATTAGGCTTATCATTTCTGACATATGTTCCACGCCTCGCGTGGTGGTTGATACGCCCCGCGTATTGGTGACTAGATCCCACGTGGTGCCTGTGGATTGAACAATTATTTCTGACCAAGTGTTCCACGCCCCGCGTGAAGGGTGATACGCCCCGCGTATGTCGGTGGATTTTTGCTCCTTGCTCGTACCTGAAATACAATTCTCGAGAGCCGAGTTAGCTTGATGTTTTATTTTCTAAATTAATCAAAAATAAGGAAAATTAACCGAAAGTACGGAATTTATTTTTATTTCGTTATTTTATTAAAACACTCTATTTTTGCAATTAAACTTATTTATTTCATCTAAAATTAAACCGTAAATCACGCTAAAAGATAGGGACGAAACGCCCCTATCAAACCTCCTCAGACTTTAAAGTTTTACTTGTCCTCAAGTAAAAGAAATCGAAAGACAAGGGATTGAGATTATTAAGAAACAAACCGTCGGTTGGTTTTGCCAAGTGCGTGATTCTGAAGCTAAAGTTTTATGCAAAGTTTTCGGCAAGTACCTACGCAAACAAATGAGTGACCAAAACTTGTTTGAAACCTTCATGATCAAATTTAATAGGCAATATTAACGGGGGTCGATTATCTTTTAAGAACCCGAAAGTACCTCACCAAGGGATTTCACTCTTACGCTCAATTTTTGGTGGGTCGGTATTTTTGCACTCTCCTTTGCACTTACTCGAAGTCACTTTGAGTTTGGATTTTCATCCGGGTTTTTCCTCCTACGTTATGGTCTAGGCAATATTAAAAATGAACCCGGAGGGGGGTTGTAATGTGGGTGGCTATTTAGTGGTTAATTTTTGGAAACTCGAGTTTAAACACCATTTTGATGATCGCACCGTGCTTTTATTTTGGCCTTAGTAAGTTCGTAAAGTATAACTCGAAATTGCTCGGGTGGAGCTTGAGAATGCCTTTTGCTCTTTATTGTGTTTTTCTTTTTCTTTTTGTTTTGAGAGCGGCACAAAAACGATTTCGAAAGCTTATGGTGCTTACTTATCAAGGCCTTGGCTTGTTTCGGTTAGTTTTGGTGCGATTTGATTTTGTTGGTATTTAACCAAGAGGAAAAAGGGTTAAATGTTAAAAGGGTGTTAACAAAAAAAAAGTCGGTTAATAGGCTCGAGGGGGTTTCCTAGAGTTTAATGAAAACGAGAAAAATAAGTTAAGAAAAGAATTAGACTAAGTGGGTTCGTTTTATCATCTATTGCCATTTTAACCAAAATAAGTGTACTTAACCCGACATTAGGTGCAAACTCTATGAGTCGAGTGAAGTCAAAACTCTCGAAAAATTGTGAAAGAAATAGAATTCTCGTACGAACTCTTTTAGGCTCAAAAATATCTCACAAAATTTTGGGTTAAATTGTGTACGTTCAAGTTCTCGTCAAATTTTCAACTATCTCGTTTTTATTACCTTTTTAAATTTCATTATAGAGATAACCTTTGGGTTAGGACTCGATGCTTTTGTTTAGTACAATCCTAGGCTTTGCATAAATTCTCTAACTTCAGAATTAAGACCAAAATTTCTTACTAAAACCGATCCTTTGTGTCAACGTCTTTTCATTTAAGAACAAATAACAGAACTTTTATTAATTTCTGAGGGAGGTAGTGTGTCGGAAAAATTTAAGAATCAATAAATTAGTTTAATTATTTTGTTGTTTATTTGATTTTTATTTTTGTTTTTGTTAGTGCAAAACAAACGGTGAGTGCGGGGTTGCATGACCCTCCGCGTTATTAAAATGGCGTCTATTCCAAGGACGTCGCAAAAGAAGAAAAACAAAAACAAAAATAAAGATGGAATATAAAAAGGACCCTTGAAGGTCAGGTCCTACGCGAGGCATGCCCAGGGGGGCGCCCCGCGTAGGGGGTGCATTTTTAAACCAATTTTGGCTAGAGACTCAAATATGCGGGGCGTGCTAAGAGGGGCGCCCCGCGTGTTTGAGTTTATGAGATTTTTATACAAGAAAAATGACGAGCACGCGAGGCGTAAAATGGAGTACGCCCTGCGTGAAGTTTATTAATGGTGCATAAACAGAGAAAAATGAACACGAAAAGAGAAAAATAAATAAAATGAAACATAAAGGGAAATCATAAATATATTAAAAGAAAAAAAAGAAAGTACAATAAAAACACAAAAAGAGAACAAAAACAACAAAAGAAAGACGAACTAAAGAAACACAAAACAAAGGAAAACATAAAACAAAGAAATGGAAACTAAGGTTGAGGCGGAGGAGGATTGCCGTGGATGTTGAAATGTGTGAAGAAGGTGTTGGCGAAGGCGTCGAAGCTGGCCCTATCCGCTTGCCTTTGAGCCTCGGCGGCGTCGAAGCGAGCATCAAGGGCATCGAAGTGGGCCCGATCACGTCGTTGGTTGTCCTCCAAAATGTCCAACCGGGCGTAGATGGCATTGAAGTCGTGGTTGGGGGGTGGACTAAAGTTGAGGCCCATGTCCTCGTCCTCGTCCTCATCGTCTTGGGGTTGGGCTGCCCCCGAACTCTCACCCGAGCCGGAGGTAGGGTGCTTGAGTGATTTGAAGGCATTTTTCTCTAAAGGCCACGACTCCAAGCTGGGGAGGCGGTCAAGAGCAGCTTTGCCAAGAGCGGAGGTGGCGAAGATGGTGATGAGATGGCCCAACCCGATTCTGCCACGTTTTCGGGTGGGCATGTGGTGGAGTTGGACGGCCACGAGGTAGGAAAGGTCGTAGGTGAGGCTGTTTGCACAACAATAAAGGGCCAAAAGCTCGTGCTTATTGACCTTGGTGGACTCGGACTTCCCCGAGAAGTAGAAGGAGATGAAGCGGTGGAGAAGTTGGAGGATTGGATCGCGGATGCAAGCCGGGCGGAGGTTGGAGATGTCGTAATCATCGGACCCAGTGATGGAGGTCCAAAAATCACGAGGGAAGACACCCTCGGGCCAATGTGCAATGCCCGCCTCCGCTTGACGGGTGAAATGGTTGCGGAGCCATTGTGTGTCAATGGAGAAAGGTTGGTTGTGAAGGCGGAAGTTGAAGAGGGCGGCTCCGGGAACATTATTGGATTCTAGGGAGGTGTAGAACTCCACGACCAACGAAGAATAGACGTGGTGACGTGCCCGATAGTGATCGAGCCAATTTAAAGCACGGAGGCGATCCTCGAAGGCACTTCCAACGTTGTAGCAATCAAGAACGCTATGCTCAATGTACGGGAGTTCCATTACGTGGGCAGCGAAGAGTGTTTGGTAGGATTGGGCTTCTTCTTCAGTGAGAAGATGGAAAGGAGCCCGGTATTGGCGGGTGAGTGGCGGTGTTTCCTTCCGTTCGGGGGGTGGTGGTGATTGGCGTAGTTGGGTACGAGAGGTACGGGCCCGAGTGGACCGCGGGGGGCGCATGTCGGCAACATGTTTGCGTCTTGCCATGGTGTTGGTGAGGTATGGAGAGAGAGTGTAGGAAGAGTGTGGGAAGTTAGAGAGAGTTGTGAGGAAGAAGAAGGAAAAAAAGGGAGTATTTATAGGGGAGGAGTTGGGAATCCAAGTAAAACTTGGATTCCCAGAGCGGTACGCGAGGCGTGAAGAGGCCACGCCACGCGTATCCCACCTCCTGCCCATTATTGGACGTAAAAACGGCACGGTACGCGGGGCGTGCGGGGAAGCACGCCTCGCGTATCGCACCTCTTGGCCCTAAATTGATGGGAGAAGGGCGAGCACACGGGGCGTAAATGGATGTACGCCCCGCGTGGAACGAGCAGTTTTCGGTTTTAAGGAGTTTTTTGAATTTTTATGGGTTTTAATTGCTTATTTAATGTTTTTATTATTTTAATGAACAATTAAGAGGGTGGTTACAAAAATAATGAAGAGGGAAGTTTTGAATTTGAAAAGGTGAAGGGTGATTGGAGGAGAGAGGAGGTGGAGTGGAGAAGTGGGAAAGATTTTTGGGGAAGAGGAGAGAGTGATGGGAAAGGTGGGAGAGGGAAAGGCTGCCATGGGGAGTTGCAATTCGCAACTCCCCAAGGATACGCGAGGCGTGCCCTAAGGCACGTCCCGCGTGTCCTTCCACGTGGCTTTTATTCCGGGGCAACTAACTGCCAAACGTTACGCGGGGCGTGGTAGGGTAAACGCCCCGCATAACATGCCTTCTACTGCGAGAAAAGAGGTCAGATACGCAGATGTGCGGGGCGTATAGGTGTGTACGCCCTGCGTGGCTTATTTTCTTTTGGATTAAAAGTGGGATTTGTTTTTCTTTTGATTTATGAGAAATAAAAATAAAAATAAAAAAAATAAAAAATAAAAATAAAAATAACTAAAAGGAGAAAACTAAAAATAACATAAAAGAGAGAATAAATAAAAATAAGTTGAAAAACGGTTATATAAACAAGTGGTTTGAGAAATTCAAACCGAGGCTACGTTTAGAGTCGGAGTAGCTCGACTTTCTCATGCGGCGGCTTACTGCAGGTTGTCCGAGTTGGAACTCGACGGGTCCGAACTTCTACTGTTTAGGAGCGTTATCGCCTGTCCGGACTCTCTATTTTTACCCCGCGGGTTCTGCTCGGTGTTTGCCGGGAGGGTTCCTGATGGCCTCTCCTATTGCTGACGATTCAAGTGAGCTACCTGGCGGCTAAGGTCCCTACAAAACACCTCACTATCGGCAAGACGGGTTAAGATTTCCTTTCACAAGGACGTTACGGACTGGCCATGCACATTATCGGGAGGTGGAGCGTTCCGATTACCGGGGATGGCTTGTGATTGCCCTAGCCCATTTTCCCGATATTATTGATCAAAGTCAGATGGGGGCCTCAATACATTATTATTATTACCATATGACAAGTTAGGGTGTTGGTACCGAGGCCTCCATCCGCTGTTATTATTATTATGGTGATGTGAATAGGAGTTCAGGTTGGGATTGTACCTTTGATTGCCTCCTATGTAACTTACATTTTCGGTGTCGCGGCGAAAGGCCTCATGTGCAACTTTGTTAAGGCTCAACTGGGCTATCAAAGCGTCAAGTTTTTTATTCATTTCCGCAATGGAACTTTTCGGAGCCTCTTTCTCCACGGTGAACGTTTAATGTCGCGAAGGTCCGGTAAGCCGATCTTCTTGCCACTGTACGCTTTTCCTTGCGAGCTCGTGAATGAGCTCGTATGCTTCACTGACCGACTTCCTAAACAGGTCCCCACCTGCTGCGGAATCCACGGTGGCACGATTAGTAGGTGTTAATCCGTGATAAAAAGTGCTTACCAAATCGTGCTTGGGGATATCGTGGTGCGGGCAGCTTCGAAGCAACTTTCAGAATCTTGCCCAAGCCGCATGAAAGGCTTCGTGTTCAAGCTGCCGAAAGGTAGTGATGTCGTTCCTCAACTTAACCGTTTTGGAAGGCAGGAAGTAGTAAGAAAGGAACTCCTTCTCAAGTTCCACCCATGATGTAATCGAACCCGCCTCCAACGAGTGCAACCACTCCAACACTTGTCCTGTCAAAGAGAAAGGAAACAACTTTAGTCGGACGGCCTCAACCGGTACACCGTTTTGTCGAGAAGTTTCGGCACATATAAGAAATTTATCTAAATGTTCGTTAGGGTTTTCATGAGGTTCTCCTCCGAACTGGCCAAGTTATTGGATGAGTTGGATCATGTTAGTCTTGATTTCGTATGTGTTGGCCGGGATGGTGGGGGCAACGATTCCGTTGCGGTTTTGAGGACGATGCGGAGCAAGAATCTCCATCATCGAGCGCATGTCATTGCCTCCACCATTGCGGTTGTTATTCATGGGTTGCACCGGCGGCCTTTGGTTGACCTCAGGTTGGTTAGCTTCATTGTTGAGGTTTGCCATTTTCTCTCTCCGAATCCTACAAAGAGTACGTTCAATTTCAAAATCAATAGGAACGAGAGTATCACTCCGAGATCGGGTGTGCATAAAATAAATAAATGAAATAAATTGTAAACAATAAATAATATTATTAGTAAAAAGTATATATGAACAATTTATACAAAAATAATGCTTAGACTAACAATAAAACGTTTTTTGTCCAATATTGCAAGAAATTATAAATCCCCGGCAATGGCGCCAAAAACTTGATGGCTAGCACGGCTAGGTAGAGAGTTCTTAAACGACGAAATGTATATTATGATAAGTGCATTACGACTATGGATGTGATCTTCCTAAATGCTCTATCTCTACTAGACGCCACTACTTAGGGGCAAGTGTACCCCGTCGTATCAAGTAATAATCCGGTTAAGACCGGGTATCGAATCCGCGGGATTTATAACTACAAGTATTAAATGACTCGGTTTTATATGTTATCTAAGCTGTGAATACTTTAAGTTGATTCGGAGAACAACTACAAACTACTCCTAACTACGGGTGAGACCAATTTATATAGCAAAACTCTACGAAATGATATGGAAGGTGATAAGTTATAAATATGACAAACAATGACTCTCAATATATAAACGGTTAATGATTTACTCTTGCAATGATGACTACGTGTAGTGTGACCGACCCATGAAGTACTTAGACTACGTGGTTCCTAGTCAAGGCGTGTCTAATGCTTGGGACCAGAAATTAGGGCCTGTAAGTTCCGTGGTTTGTCAATTCCTACGGTTTCCGGAGCGTCACTTCCGGTAAGGCAATACCTATATGAATCCCTAAAGATAGCCCGAATGGCATCGGAAATCGCGTTCTCCTACACAATAATCAATTACGAGTATCAAAACAAGTAGCAAACATCAACACAAATATAGAAAAAGAGATTATGAATCATAAATTATAAATATGGAGAATGTAAATATGGAATACAACCAAGCCTAGTACATAGGAAGAGTACAAGCTAAGTAGCAAGTGAAAAGGGAAGAATCCACCCTCGGAACTAGCTAATCGGACTCAAGGCCGTCTCTTAGGACTTGGAGGTGGAGCTTTCGAGCTTGGTGAACGGAGATGGAATGGAACTTTGACGGAATGCCGGAATCAACGAACAAGCTCTCAAGGTGGAAGAGAATTACTATGTAAACTAAAATCTCAAACTATCTAACAAGAACTATATTAAGAATTGTATATCAAAAGGTGTATACAAAGTATAAGAGATTAGATAAGGATGTCTCAAATGAGTGCTAGTCACTCCTATTTATACACTTCAAGCTAGGGATAAAATTGTAATTTCTCAAGGTACAAGCATGGAGGAACATGATTTCCTGCAGATTTCCCATGATACGCCTCGCGTATGGTGGAGTACGCCCCGCGTATTTGCCCATTCCATTAGAAATCTCCTGCATGTGGACCAAATCCAGATCTTGTTGTCTCAACCACGCCTCGCGTAGACTGGGATGTGCCTCGCGTGTTTGAGTTTCTGAGATTTTATTGCTTGAATTGGGTCTTTTACGCACCGCGTAGCTGAAGCACGCCTCACGTAAATAAGTCTCTGAGTCTTTTAGGTGGAAGAACTTCCTTACACGCCCTGCGTGAAAGGTGATACGCCCCGCGTAGGAGAGTTGACTTTGGGAGACCATGCAGTCTGACTTTCAGGATTAGGCTTATCATTTATGACATATGTTCCACGTCTCGCGTGGTGGTTGATACGCCCCGCGTATTGGTGACTAGATCCCACGTGGTGCCTGTGGATTGAACAATTATTTCTGACCAAATGTTCCACGCCCCGCGTGAAGGGTGATACGCCCCGCGTATGTCGGTGGATTTTTGCTCCTTGCTCGTACCTGAAATACAATTCTCGAGAGCCGAGTTAGCTTGACGTTTTATTTTCTAAATTAATCAAAAATAAGGAAAATTAACCGAAAGTACGGAATTTATTTTTATTTCGTTATTTTATTAAAACACTCTATTTTTGCAATTAAACTTATTTATTTCATCTAAAATTAAACCGTAAATCACGCTAAAAGATAGGGACGAAACGCCCCTATCATTTTCCTTGTGCCATATCTTCTCCATATTTTTTATGACAATTTCAGTTATACCAAATTGGGGAACTGAATCTGCCAAACACATTTTTTATAGAGTTAGATTTTGTTGTTGTCTAATGTTGAAAAATAAGACCAGTCACATCATTTTTAATGTCGCCAACAACTAAAACTTTACTCAAGAGGAATGAGCTCCTAAATACTCCAATCAATAGCTTATTGATGATATCTGTTACATCATATTTAGTGAGTTTTTGTCACATTTCTATGATCTTACTCTTGTATTTTCAAGGACCAAGTATCCAACATCATACATGTATTTTCCCGGAGTCTACCATTTATGTGACTTTGATAGAAAAAAAAGAGTGATGATGGATACAAAAAGGACATGGAAAGTCGAATGTTTGAAAAGTTTAACAAGTATTGGAAAAAGTTTAGTGACATATTGGCAATTGCTGTTATCTTAAATCCTTGTTACAAGCTCACTTTTGTTACATGATATTATAAAGAGGTGTATGATAATGATGTATCTTATGAGATCATGGATTTAAAAAACAAGTTGTACACTCTCTTTAATTGTTAATCAAAAGCAAACGTGTCATCAATGAGTTGCCCACAAGAACCATCGCCCTTAGAGAAAAATCTTACTCAAACAGTGCGGGATAAGCTTCTTTCTATAAAGCAAAAAAATGTTTTGAAGGTAATTTTTCTTATTTCATAACTTGCATGCTTTATTTGATTAGTTGTTTGATATTTTGTCTTATTTTTCCTAGCTTTTATGCTAAAATCTTGTTAATTTTGTAGAACTTTTTTGACAACAAGGAGGCTTCTGAACAAAGATCACAAATGGATCAATATCTAGATGAGCCAAGATTGGACATTAATGGTTTGGATGTGCTAACATATTGGAAGTCAAAATCTTATTGTTATCCTGAAGTTGCATCCATGGCTCGTGATGTTTTATCAATTTTGGTCTCGACTGTTGCATCACAGAGTGCTTTTAGTGTTGGAGGAATAGTGTTAGATCAATATCGAAGTTCACTTAAACCCGACACAGTTGAGGTCTTGATTTGTACAAGAGATTGGTTATTTGGTGACCAAGGTAATATTTATTAACATCTCTTTGTTTGTTCATTTTCGACTTCATAAACAGTTTTCTAATACATTTATTTTTTGTTTTAATTTTTAGAAATTAACAAATATGAATTGATTGAAGATGTTATGGAGAATGAAGATGCAAGTGAAAGTAATTCTACTAAAATGGATGGTTGTTCTAGTTCAATTCAAGTAGATTGATATATCTACTTTGCTTATAGCATAATTGAATTATTATGGATGTTAATACTTAAACTAATATGTGTTTAATTAAAATATTATGAATATTTTTGTTTATTGTAATCTGAATTTTAGATTTGATGTTTTTAACTTTGATTAATGGATTTGATGAATTCTTGTAATGGGTGATGGATATAATGATTTTTTTTGCTTATAAGACTTTAATATTGGTACTGATTGCTAATTAGATTATTAGAATGGTTTGAAATCCGTTGGTTTCTTTAAATATTTCGGGTCGTGTTAGCAAGTCGTGTCGTTCTTAGCAGTCCGTGTAGTGTCAATCTTGTATATTTGGGCGTTTAAACAAAAAACTCATATCGTGTCGTATCGGGAGTAGGTTGTGTTTAGTTTTGAGATTTTGACCCAAAATATTTTCGTGTCGTGTTCGTATTTGGGTTTTTGATAATAACCCGAAATTTGACACGACATGAACACGACATGAAACACGCAATTGCCAGGTCTACTCTATATAACGCAAATTGGTGGGAGAAGAAGTATTATATGTTATGGTGGGATTTATGGCATTATAGCTATTGTGATTTAAACATTTAATCCTCTAATTAAAACTATGTTATGTAATGTTGAGATCTTTTTTTTTTTGAATGAAAAGATATCAATTAATCAATGAATGAATTGTCTTTACAAACAGCACTCATTAACCAACTAGGCACTTGAAAACTAACAAACTCAAAAGCATTGGAAATAGATTGCCTTGCAATTACATGGGCAACCATATTCGCATTCCCAGAAATAAACGACACTCTAATATCCTGTCTAACTCTCAACCTCTCTTTACATTCATTAATAATCATCCCAAGCTCAGAGTAATCCACAAGAGAAGAGTTAAAACCATCCACCAGCCCAAGCGAAAAAATCCAATCAATAGCCCGTCTAAGCGCTAACGCCTCGACCACAGCAGCAGAAAAAACTCCCTCCCTGCAAGAACTGATACAACCGAGAAAATCTCCCGTATCACTTCGCAACACAGCCCCAATCCCGTGACAGCCTTAATCCTGAAAAATAGCACCATCTATATTGCATTTAGTAAACCTGGCTAAAGGCTTTTGCCATTTTACCTGATGTTGAACCCGCCCTCTCTTCACATCAGAAAATCTAATCTGGTTCCGCCTCCATTCATCAATCCATCTTCTTGATTGTTCCACCGCAAAGGACGCCTCCATAAGACACGAATTCCATAGCATATTATTCCTTTGTTGCCAAATAGTCCAAAGAACAGTAGCCACACTACATACAAACCTATTCGACTTTGAACAACATAAACGAAGAAAAGCCGTGTTAACTTCCTCTGTTTCTCCATAACCCAACTCGCAACCAGCCGCCAACCAACAATTTTGCGCATAAGAACAATTCTGCAATAGATGCCAATCATGTTCAACATCCCGTAAACAGACACAACATGTAATCGGAATCCTAATTCTTCTACCACTTAACCTCATATGAGTTGGAATACACAATGAGCAAAGACGCCATAAAAAAGATTTTACCTTCGGAGGGAGAGAGAGAGCCCATAACTGTTTCCACCTTTGAATAGGAACAGAAGAAAAATGATTACTTTCTAACAATCTATATCCGGATTTAGATGAATAAACCGCATTCCTTGTATAATGCCAAATAATTTTGTCAGATAAAGGCTGAAAAGGAAGAACCATATTTACCACATCATTAACATCTTGCCCATTTAACAACAAATTTAATTTTCCTCTATCCCAAATCCTAGACTCCTCCACAATCAGATCAGCCACCTTAAAATTTTCTGTACCTGCCAAAACAGTAGATGTCACCTGTAAAGGAGCCTCACGATTAATCCAGGGATCCTGCCACATCAAAATACTTTAACCATCACCCACTCTCCACCTAATACCCTTTGCCAAACCATCAATAGACGCCCAAATACTCCGCCAAACATAACTAGGATTATTTCCAAGTTTGGCGGAAAGGAAAGCAACATGAGGAAAATACTTCGCTTTAAAAATCCTGCTAACCAATAAATCTGGATTGTCTATAAATTTCCATCCTTGCTTACCTAAAAGTGCCAAATTAAACTCCCGTAACTCCCTAAACCCAAGACCCCCTTCCGCCTTAATCCTACACATATAGGACCAATTAAACCAATGAATCCTCTTTTGCCCATCACTCTTCGAACCCCACCAATAAGAGTTCATCATTTTTTTGAAGATCATCACATAAAGATTTAGGGAGAAGAAACGTACTCATACAGAAAGTGGGAAGGGCCTGTGCAACTGACTTGAGCAAAACTTCTTTCCCAGCAGTTGACAAGAATTTCGCACTCCAACTGTTAACCCGTTTTCTTAACTGATCTTTAAGAAAGCCAAATACTGCTTTTTTAGAGCTCCCAATCATTGAAGGAAGTCCCAAATATCTACCAGAATCAAGAGGATTATGAACATTTAAAATTGAACAGATATTAAACTTGAGATCAGCCCTAGTATTAGGACTAAAGAAAATACTCGATTTTTGGAAATTAATAGCTTGCCTAGAAACCATCTCATACTGGTGAAGAATATCAGCAACCGTCTGACTTTCCTCCAATGTCGCCCTAAAGAAAAGGAAAGAATCATCTGCAAAAAACAAATGAGAAACCCGTGGAGCCCTCGGACACACAGCACACCCTTGTAATCTGCCATTCTCTTCAGCCAACTTAATCAGCTTTGATAACACCTCAGCACACAATATAAACAAATAAGGTGATAAAGGATCACCTTGTCTCAACCCTCTGCTCGGAGTCACATTTCCAACAAGATTCCCATTCATAGCCACAGAATATGAAACAGTAGTAACACATAATCTCATCCACCTAACCCACACATCATGGAATCCCAACCTCACCAAAATAGCCTCCAAAAAGCCCCAATCAACTCTATCATATTCTTTGCTAATGTCAATTTTAAGATCTCATTTGCTATTTTCCTTCATGTTTTCCTTATTGTATGTTTTGTATGTTTTTCTTCACTCACTAATGCTAAATTATCTTCTATTTCTTGCAGGCCTTTTACTTATAGAAAAACTTGTGTTGTCAATGAGGCTCATGATGGCGCGATGCCTAGTGTGAGCTTTTCTTACGACGATTAAATGTGTATTGCGGTGAATGTGCTACGAATATGGATGTGATCTTTTAAATGTTCTTAGCTGTACTAGACACTATGACTACTTAGGGGCAAGTGTACCCCGTCGTATCAAGTAATAATCCGGTTAAGACCGGGTATCGAATCCACGGGATTTATAACTGCAAGTATTAGACAACTCGGTTTTATACGTTATCTAAGCGGTGAATACTTTGAGTTGGTGTGAGACACAACTACAAACTACTCCTAACCTATTGGTGACACAGATTTATGTAATGGAAAACTCCACGGAGTGATATGGGTGACGATAAGTTATAAATATAATGAGCAATGACTCCAAGTATATCCGATTGACGATTTACTCTTGCAAAGACGACTACGTGTAGTTTGACCGACCCGTGAAGTACTTAGACTACGTGGTTCCTAGTCAAGGCGTGTCTAATGCTGGGGATCAGAAACTAGGGCCCGTAAGTTCCGTGGTGTGTCAATTCCTACGGTTTCCGGTTTGTCACTTCCGGTAAGGCAACACCTATATGAATCCCTAAAGATAGCCTGAATGGCGTCGAAAATCGCGTTTCCCTACACAATAATCAATTAAGAGTATCAAAACAAGCAATAAACATCAACACGTATATAGAACGGAAATTGCAAATCATATATTATAAATATGGAAAGCGTAAATGTGGAATACAACCAAGCCTAGTACATAGGAAGAGTGCAAGCTAATTAGCAAGTAAAGAGGGAAGAATCGGCCCTCGAAACTAGCTAACCGGACTCAAGGCCGTCTCTTAGGACTTGGAGGTGGAACTCTCGAGCTTGGTGACGAATGGTGGAGCGGAACGTTGATGGAATGCCGGAATAACCGAACAAGCTCTCGAGGTGGGAGAGTTTTATTACAAAAACTGAATCTATACTACAAAACTACACAACAACTATCTAAAAGAAGCAAAATGTGGCTATGTACAAGGTGTATATGGTAGAAGGTAGAAGGTGAGGTCTCCTCTTTATTGAGTGCTAGTCACTCTTATTTATACATCAAGCTTAGGGACACAAATGTAACTTCACAAGGTGCAAGTATGGAGCAACATCATTGAGTGCAGAAATCCCATAATACGCCCCGCGTATGGTGATGCACGTCCCGCGTATATGCCCATTCCGTCAGAAATCTCCTGCACGTGGACCACTTCCGTGTCTAATTGTCTCAAACACGCCCTGCGTAGCTGAAGTACGCCCCGCGTAAATGAGTCTCTGATCTTTTTACATTGGAGAACTGCCTTTTACGCCCCGCGTATATGGTGATACGCCCCGTGTATAGAGAGTTGACTCCGGGATACAATGCAGTCTGACTTTCAGGATTAGGCCAATTATTGCCGACATGTGTCATACGCCCCGCGTATGCTGAGTCAGTTCTACGTGGTGTCTGCGGATAAGGCAATTATTTCTGACACCGTGTTTTACGCCCCGCGTAAGGGATGATACGCCCCACGTATGGAGTGGATTTTTGCTCCTTTCTCGTACCTGAAATACAAATCTTGAGAGCCGAGTTAGCTTGACGTTTTTATTTCCTAAACTAATAAAAAACGAGGAAAATTAACTGAAAGTACGAGATTTATTTTTATTCCTTTATTTTATCAATAACACTTTATTTTTATAATTAAACTTATTTATTCTATCCAAAATCAACCCGTAAATCACGCTAAAAGATAGGGGTAAAATACCCCTATCAGCTCACGCTTAATGTTGATGTTGGATTGTGGAATTATACGTGAATATATATTGAGTTTATTTTAAACATTACTTTTTTTGGAGCCATTTTGTAAGGTGCTACGTTGTTGTAGAAGAAAATTTTATAACCTTCTAACCATTCACATTAGGAATAATATAGTCGTATGTTAGATTGACATTCTTTTAACTTTAATGTGTTTTTATTGTTATTGAATCTAATATCTAATGGAACTATTACCTTACCTATTACAAGGTTTTAGACAAATTGAATTGATGAAATTTGATTTCCACAGCATTAAGAACATAAAATAAAAGTTAATATTGCTCTTCTAACTTAGCTTTAACAAGTTTTACATACCAAGTTTTGATCATTTAAAAAAAGTTCTCAAGTATGATTTTAATTATGTTCTCTATTTATGATTAAAATTTCTAGCAATGTGTTAGATTTTTGTGAAAGAGATGTATCCAAAAATGAAATCCTAAAAAATTAAAAAATTTACGTTACCACATTTCATTACCTATACATACAATACTTATAAATTTTATGATGATGTTATATATTGATTTTTTTTATTTTCTATTAGGATTACTAAAAATTTTGTACATCAGGACAATTTTCAATCTATAACCCTTGCGCGGTGGCAAACTAAATTAAGTTGCCCATACAAAAGTTTTGTTAGACAAACGTAACTATGTCTTAAGAATGTGAGACAAACCATTAGGTCTGTCTTTAATAATGTTAGATGTGATTATCCAAAAAACGAAATGAACACAGAAAAATATATGAATAATAAAACCAGAAATTAAAAGGAAAGAGTTAGACAAATCTGAGGCCTGTATTAGCAGTTTCCTTAAGACAGATGTCGTCGCTATTGACGATCGTCTCCCAGGATACAACAGATTACGCAAGCGAACTCAAACCGTGTGTAGCCTAGTTATCACCGGAGTATGAAAACAAGAACAATGTGAACAGACAAAGAGCAGGAAGAATTCCAGAGAATATTTTCTCCAACTGTATATGAATTTGACAATCCATTCCATATAAATAGAACTCAAAAGGATATGTCATTTCACAAATAAACACGACTATACACGGACAGACATGACTTTTACGTACAAACACGACTGTTCACGAAGGACACAACTGTTCATGTAAGGAGGTGTTTATTGGTATTAAAATTAACAAATAATTTTATTCAAAATTTTCCAACAATCCCCCATATGAATAAAATTAAAAAACGAGACGATTAGGATGTGGTGATAACTTTCTACAGAAGATATCTACATAGGATAGGTAGCTAATGTGCCTTGAACCTTCCCTTGTGAAAGTATATTTACTTTACTGGCTGACTAATAGACGCGATGTCTTTGAACTATTCTGCCGTTTGTGTAAACGATGATATACCCCACACAGATATCAACATAACACGGTATGGTTCTCATGGTTATGTTCGTTATGGTCATGAACATCGCCTGGTTCTGCGAGAGTTTAAGAGAACTAGGCCCCAAACTAGTCTCCATCGAAGCGACCCCACTTCACTCTAACATAGGTGATTTATTTACTCAGAACACTGACGCACAATGTATCATTAAAAGTATATAGCTTAACCTTTTCCCATTGGTGTCACTGTTTACATCTAGGAATAGACGAGGGTTTAACCCCCACAGTGAACGTGCAAGGTTTATGCAATTAGGTTGTCCCTTTGAACCTAGATCTTGGGATCTCTAGTCAACTAGGTAGGGTTTTCCTTCACATAACGCCTCTTCTTTATGGGCTTTAGTCTCATTCCTTTCGATGATTTTTCAATTTGATCTCGGTTTAACCTCTTGGTTAGCGGATCCGCTATGTTATCCTTTGATTCTACAAAACCAGTTAGAATGACACTCGTTGAGATCAATTGACTAACGGTGTTATCACACGGAAGCTTTTCTACCTGTAACTCATCATACAGAAGCTTTTTATACCGCATATTCACCGACTGATATGATATTTTTCTTCGATTCCATCATTGTGACGTACTTATTTTAAGGCAATTTGATTTCTACATTTTTAGTGACTTTCATAAATTAAATCTAGCCAACTAATGTTCATCTACCAACGTCTAACTTGGTTAGATAACATTACTGCTCAGATTTGTCAATTTATGATATTTCACATTTCTAATGTAAATCAACCTTTACGCGCGAGAATATCAAATATGGAATTTTCGCATATCATCATCACGTCTAAAGAAAACATATTTTCTTTTATCACCAAGTCTTTAAAATTCGTATCAATGAATTTTTCTAGACTTTTAGTGTGGCTTACATGTTGCCACTGGTACAAATAGGCCTATAGCCTCTGAAGTGACCATATTTTTAAAAAACCGGATCCATCTTCAATTAACGTACATGTACCAACATATGCCAAAAGGCAATTAATCTGTTTAAACAAACAGAGACATGAAGTGATCGTGTTTTTAAAAACCGGATCCATCTTCAATTAACGTATATGTACCAACACATACCAAAAGGCTATTAATCTGTTTAAACAAACAGTAACAAGACAATCATTAAGAACAAAAATATATCATTTATATATTTGTTTTATTGTCTTACCCCAATATAATTTTTCAATTATAATCTTTTCATCAAGACAATACATCAATGTATTCCTATACGCGTATATCTGAATTCACGGATGGAATAATTTGATACTTGCCATGCATCATTTTCTCCTCTTGTAATCACTCAACATCCATTTTTGTAACACATTTATCACCAAAATTGTGATGCTCGAGGTGCTGATCTTTTTGAAAATATCCGTGTTGAATAATCAGCATATGATACTCGGAGGAACTATGGCTCAACATTGCAAAATCGAGGGCAGGTATCATGCGTACTTCGTAATGTTTCACTTGTCCTATAATGAAATAAAGAAGTATTAAACGCTTGGATCAAATACATTTTATGATATTTCTACCAACTCTTAAATTGGTACAGCACCAACTAAATATCAAAATGATATATGCATCTAAAAAAATATAATAAACAAAAACTTCTTTAAAGTTCAGAACATCCACTAGATATAATAAAATAAATTAAAATATCAGGAACCAAAACTAACAGAGTTTAGATGCATTACACAATTAAGAGCTTTAAACTTTGCATCAACACTCAAACAAAAAAAAAACTACACCAAAAACTATATGATGTAATTGTTGATAAATTCAACAACCCATTCAAACAAAAACTTTCATCGCATAAAATATGGAAGATATAAATTCATGGATTCATATTTAATAAAATGTGAGTGAAGGCTTTCATCACACAAAATCCTCTTCCAAATTCAAGCCCTCTAGCAAAAGGAGAATATCAACTACAGCACAAGCAAACTGTAACTATTGAAATGTTTTGCTGATACGAGAAGAACAACTTGACTTACAAAAACCAGAAATAAAATACTATGCATTTTCGTCAACACTTCCAAATGCATTAAAAAACGTTCTAAGCAATACTTCTGTATGTGTTTTTTGGAAAATCATAAAACAAAATATGTCTTAAGATTGTTAGACAAACGTAACTATGTCATAAGAATGTGAGACAAACCATTAGGTCTGTCTTTAATAATGTTAGATGTGATTATCCAAAAAACGAAACGAACACAGAAAAATATATGAATAATAAAACCAGAAATTAAAAGGAAAGAGTTAGACAAATCTGAGGCCTGTATTAGCAGTTTCCTTAAGACAGATGTCGTCGCTATTGATGATCGTCTCCCAGGATACAACAGATTACGCAAGCGAACTCAAACCGTGTGTAGCCTAGTTATCACCGGAGTATGAAAACAAAAACAATGTGAACAGACAAAGAGCAGGAAGAATTCCAGAGAATATTTTCTCCAACTGTATATGAATTTGACAATCCATTCCATATAAATAGAACTTAAAAGGATATGTCATTTCACAAATAAACACGACTGTACACGGAAAGACACGACTTTTACGTACAAACACGACTGTTCACGAAGGACACGGCTGTTCATGTAAGGAGGTGTTTGTTGGTATTAAAATTAACAAATAATTTTATTCAAATTTTTCCAACAAGTTTGTATATTTTGGAAGACCTTTAAACATTAAATACTTCAATTTGGGGAATATCATCTACTTCAATTTGTTTTTATAACTTTTTCCATGGATTTGCACTCACATATCTCAAATTTCTTTAGCCGATCAAGACTCCTAACCATCGAAGATGTCAACACAGATGTTAAATTTCCAATACGACTTTTACGTACAAACACGAATGTTCACGAAGGACACGACTGTTCATGTAAGGAGGTCTTTGTTGGTATTAAAATTAACAAATAATTTTATTCAAATTTTTCCAACAAGTTTGTATATTTTGGAAGACCTTTAAGCATTAAATACTTCAATTTGGGGAATATCATCTACTTCAATTTGTTTTTATAACTTTTTCCATGGATTTGCACTCACATATCTCAAATTTCTTTAGCCGATCAAGACTCCTAACCATCGAAGATGTCAACACAGATGTTAAATTTCCAATACTTTTAACAATAAAGGTTGTCAAATCAACAAAACTCTAAGTTGTCGTTGTGCCATATCTTCTCCATGTTTTTTTATGACAATTTCAGTTATACCAAATTGGGGGACTGAATCTGCCAAACACATTTTTTTATAGAGTTAGATTTTGTTGTTGTCTAATGTTGAAAAATAAGACCAGTCACATCATTTTTAATGCCGTCAACAACTAAAACTTTACTCAAGAGGAATGAGATCCTAAATAATCCAATCAATAGCTTGTTGATGATATCTGTTACATTATATTTAGTGAGTTTTTGTCACATTTTTATGATCTTACTCTTGTATTTTCAAGGACCAAGTATCCAACATCATACATATATTTTCCCGGAGTCTACCATTTATGTGACTTTGATAGAAAAAATGAAGAGTGATGATGGATACAAAAAAAGGGGTACCCGCTATGGTTACTTTGTTTTTTACAAAGTACCGTTACTTGGTGTGGTATTCACCATTAGATGATAGAGCATAAAATTAATCCAATGGTGAAAACCACACCAAGTAATGGTACTTTGTAAAAAACAAAGTAACCATAGCAAACACCTACAAAAAGGCATGAAAAATCATATGTTTGAAAAGTTTAACAAGTATTGGAAAAAGTTTAGTAACATATTGGCAATTGCTGTTATCTTAGATCCTTGTTACAAGTTAACTTTTGTTGAATGGTGTTATAAAGAGGTGTATGATAATGATGGATCTTATGAGATCATGCATTTAAAAAACAAGTTGTACGCTCTCTTTAATTGTTATTCAAAAGCAAACGTGTCATCAATGAGTTGTCCACAAGGACCATTGCCCTTGGGGAAATATTCTACTCAAGAAGCGCATGATAAGCTTCTTTCTATAAAGCAAAAAAATGTTTTGAAGGTAATTTTTATTATTTCATAGCGTGTGTGCTTTATTTGATTAGTTGTTTGATACTTTGTCTTATTTTTTCCTAGCTTGTATACTAAATTTTGTAGAATTTTTTTGACAACAAGGAGGCTTCTGAACAAAGATCACAAATGGATCAATATCTAGATGAGCCAAGATTGGACATTAATGGTTTGGATGTGCTAACATATTGGAAGTCAAAATCTTATCGTTATCATGAAGTTGCATCCATGGCTCGTGATGTTTTATCCATTCCAGTCTCGACTGTTGCATCAGAGAGTGCTTTTAGTGTTGGAGGAAGAGTTTTAGATCAATATCGGAGTTCACTTAAACCCGACACAGTTGAGGCCTTGATTTGTACAAGATATTGGATATTTGGTGACTAAGGTAATATTTATTAACATCTCTTTGTTTGTTCATTTTTGGCTTCATAAACACTTTTCTAATACTTTTATTTTGTGTTTTAATTTTTAGAAATTAACAAATATGAATTTATTGAAGATGTTATGGAGAATGAAGATGCAAGTGAAAGTAATTCTACCAAAATGGATGGTTGTTCTAGTTCAATTCAAGTAGAATGATATATCTACTTTGCTTATATCAAAATTGAATTGTTATGGATGTTAATACTTAAACTAATGTGTGTTTATTTAAAATATTATGGATATTTTTGTTTGTTGTAATCTGAATTTTAGATTTGATGTTTTTAACTTTGATTAATGGATTTGATGAATTCTTATAATGGGTGATGGATATAATGATTCTTTTTGCTTAATAAGACTTTAATATTGGTATTGATTGCTAATTAGATTATTAGAATGGTTTGAAATCCGTTGGTTTCTTTGAATATTTCGGGTCGTGTTAGCAAGTCGTGTCGTTCTTAGCAGGTCGTGTAGTGTCAATCTTGTATATTTGGACGTTTAAACCAAAAACTCATATCGTGTCGTGTCAGGAGTAGATCATGTTTGGTTTTGAGTTTCTGACCCAAAATATTTTCGTGTATTGTTCATGTTTGGGCTTTTAACACTAACCCAAAATTTGACACGACATGAACAGGACATAAAACACGAAATTGATAGGTCTATTCTATATAATGCAAATTGGTGGAAAAAGAAGTATTATATGTTATCATGAGATTTATGGCATTATGACTGTTGTGATTTAAACATCTAGTACTCTAATTACAACAACTATGTTATGTAATGTTTAGATCTCATTTGCTATTTTCCTTAATGTATATGTTTTTCTTCACTAATCAATGCTAAATTCTCTTTTATTTCTTGTTGGCCCATGACTTCTAGAAAAACTTGTGTTGTTAATGAGGCTCATGCCTGATGCTGATGTTGGACTGTGGAATTATACGTGAATATATGTTGAGTTTACTTTAAGCATTACTTTTTTTGGAGCCATTTTGTAAGGCCCTACGTTTTTGTAGAAGAAGTTTTTTAACCTTCTAGACATTCACATTAAGAATAATATAGTTGTATGTTAGGTTGACATTGTTTTAATTTCAATGTGTTCTTACTATTATTGAATCTAATATCTAATAGAACTATTACCTTACCTATTACAAGGTTTTAGACAAATTGAATTGATTGAAAATTTTGATTTACACAACATTAAGAACATATAATAAAAGTTAATATTGCTCTTCTAACTTAGCTTCCACAAGTTTCACATACCAAGTTTTGTCATTTAAAAAAAGTTCTCAAGTATGATTTTAATTATGTTATCTGGTTATGATTAGAAGTTCTAGCAATATGTTAGATCATTGTGAAAAAGATGTATCAAAAAATAAAATCCTGGAAAATTAAAAAATTTACATTACCTATACATTACTTATAAATTTAATGATGATGTTATATATTGAAAATGTTTTATTTTCTATTAGAATTACTAAAAATTTTGTAAATGAGGACAATTTTCAATCTATACTTGCATGGTGGGAAACTGAATTAAGTTGCCTATACAAAAGTTTGTAAATTTTGGAGGACCTTTTAGCCTTGAATACTTCAATTTGGGGAATATCATCTACTTCAATTTGTTTTTATAACTTCTTCCATGGATTTACAATCACATATCTCAAATTTTTTTAGCTGATCAAGACTCCTAACCATCAAAGATGTCAACACAAATGTTAAATTTCCACTGCCTTCAATAATAAAGGTTGTCAAATGGATAAACCCTAAGTTGTGGTTGTGCCATATTTTCTTCACGTTTATTGATGACAATTTCAGCTCTACCAAATTGGAGAATTGAATCTACCAAACACATTTTTTATAAAGTTAGATTTTGTTATTATCTAATGTTGAAAAATAAGATCAATCACATCATATTTAATGTCGTCAACAACTAAAATTTTACTGAAAAGGAAATAGCTCATAGATACTCCAATCAATACCTTGTAGATGATATCTTTTTTATTAGTCTTACCAATACAATTTATAAAAGTTATTAAAATTATTAC
Source organism: Euphorbia lathyris (assembly GCF_963576675.1). Classification (NCBI taxonomy): domain Eukaryota; kingdom Viridiplantae; phylum Streptophyta; class Magnoliopsida; order Malpighiales; family Euphorbiaceae; genus Euphorbia; species Euphorbia lathyris. Next base: position 28,482,050 of record NC_088916.1, on the reverse strand, counting down.
TCTAACTTGACTTCAAAATTAGAAAAACTAACAAACATATTACATGAATTTAATCTAGCTTGTGCTGTTTTTATTTTTTAAGTTTTTGAAAGTTGTTTTTCTTTGACTTTCAGCCAACTGTCACAATTCATCAACAATAATTAGAATACATGCACTGATGGGTATGCATAACATAAAACCCATTAAATTTGTATGGTATTGAGATTGTTAATATCGAAATTCAAATAAACAATACTACAAGAAAAATCACTATCTCCGACGGATCCCATGGGTGGAAATTTTGTGTAGAAATTACTGATGGAATACTGATAGAATTAATGTATGGGAGATGACCTACACATTCACCAACACATTTGTAGAATGTGTATGTGATTATTAGCGAGACTATTTCTGCTTTATTCACCAACATAAATTGTCGGTGATTATAAATGTTGGTAATATCACCAACAAATTTTTATTTATAAACCTACATAATGTGTCGGTGGTTATAATATTAAAAAGTAAAATAAAATTAAAGCTATTTTTATTTTCAATTAAAAAAATTAAACAAGACAAAGTAATATACAATGATATATTATTTTCAACTCTAACCCCTTATTTTGTTCATCTCCTCCTCCAATCCATATTTGGAACCCTAGCCACCCTAATCTCTCGCTCTCTCATTGCTTCCACCAACGCCAACACTGATTGCAACTAGTATCACTGTGCTAGTTTGTTCTCTCCTCCCTTTCCTCGATCCCCCCGCCAATGAAATATGCTTATGCTCGATCTACTGTCTTAATTATTGATCTCACCAATCTTTTATTTGTGGTTGTTTTCAATTTGAGTTTTGTTATGGTTACTGACCCTGTGCAATTTTGTTGGAGATAAGAATATGAAATTGCCTATATCTTTGGAGGTTAGAAACGTTTTTATTACATGTTTTTTTGAGACATTCATTAATTTATAGTTTTATGATCAAGAAAACGGAATGGCATCTACATATAGTTTGAACATGGTTATCTCAGAGGCTTGACTTGAAAACTTGGCCTGTTGGCTTTTATGAACATGAAAATGATAATGGTTTTCTTCAAAACACAAAAACCAAAATCTTAACATGTTTCATCAGAATCTTGTTTTATCTCAGTAGAGTTATGTAATTTGCAGGAATTAGCCCCAACCTAGAACTCTATTCAGGTTTGGTAACTAACTTATCTTAATAGAAGTAGTAGAATTGATATGTAGTTTAATTGCACTTTTTAAACATGTTACGCTAAAGTGTAAGAAGAGATTTGGGCAAGTTAAAATGCGTTAAGTTAGTTCAGATAGATCACTATTAGATTTATAGAAGAATAAGGTGAGTTTTTGGTTCCCATTATCATTGGTTTTTTTCCATACCGATTATTTAGATTTGTTTTCTTCCCATGCCCTACAGAGAAGTGCTTTTTGTAATATGCTCATGATATATACTTAAGGTTTCCAATGACATTAAATACTTGTATGTGATTTTTAAGCAATATTTATTCTACAACATACTTTATTCTACAACATTAAGAGAATTGGTTATGGTTCTAGATTAAACCAGACAAAAGAAATAAATAACCATCCCCATTCCGATTCTATCGTATTTTGATTCCGATTCCAACTCTGAAGTTTAACCCAAAACACCCCCTTAGAACTTTTAACATGTATTTACCAAACACTTGTCAACTTTTTCCCACATGATTTTTTTCACACAACATGTTATGTTAGCTACATAATGTCAAACTAGCCCTATATATAATTATCTTTAGAATCGTAAAATTTAATTTATAGTCATGATTTTTTAGGATCTCATGCGTGTTTGTGGACTATTTATGGAGCCAAAATGAAGCTAAATAGAGTGAGATATGACCATTTATTTGGTTATTATGTATAAAATTTTGAGAATTGGGGATGTGATTTGAATTAAACATTTCAACTGTCATGACCTGATAACCACCTCCAAAACACATTTGGAGAAAATATAAGCAGTTGAGGGGCAACTTCATGACATTTTTTTATAAAAGGCACAATTTTAGCATTTAAGATACAACATATCAAATGCAACAGAAAAAATTTCAAACCTATTCTCTAACAATTTGTAAGCAAGTCACCTAATAGTTTTTTTTTGGAAGTCATATTTCAAGTTTACTAAGCTACTATCATTAATGTTCTTAAGTTCCTTAATTTTGTTCATAGTTAACAAAGTGTTAAGAAAAATTTACAATTTCAATTTATTGTTCTTTCCACTCTTGTATGCAAGGCTTTTTACAATCAATAAAAAAATATTTTCAATTCTTGCAGTTCATATTATTTGGTGGTTATCACTGGAGCTAGTTAAGCTTTTTAAAGCGGAGCTACAGACCCAAAAATGTTTGCAATCATTGAAATTTTTTCATATTTTTTATTTATTTAGAAGTTTAAAAATTATTAATTAATCATTTAAGAATCAACTTCCCTATGATACAACTACTTTGTACGCATCGATCCACCAACGTGTAGCAGAAGGAAATAGGTGCTTTGAGAAATGAAGCATAAAATGAAGGATTTAAAGGATGGATAGTTGAATATTGAGCAAGAGACATAGATATGGAACTAGAAGTGAAGAAACCGAAAATTTCTATTGCAAGGATGAAGTGTGAGTCACAGACAAAGATTGATGAAATTTAAGCTATGCAGATGCATTCACAAAAGAAATGGAAATCAGGTGTAGATGATACTTTGTTGCATTTTTTTTGTTTTGATTGTGGTAGTAATGGGTTGGATAGTTGGGGTATCTAACGAACTTACCACATTGACATAAAGTAAGTATTAATTGTTAAGTGTTTGATGAATTATTTGAATGAAAGGAATATATATATATATATATATATATATATATATATATATATATATATAATTGAGCTAATAATTGCGTTTTTCTGTGTGCAAAACAAAAGATGTATGAATTATATTTGGCTTAACCATTCCAATAACTTTATGCATGAGTGAGAAAAACTAAGGTTTGACATAAGTGTTTGTATTTTTGCTATTATGATGTGCAAAAATATAAGGATAAAAAGATGGGTTCATGTTGAGGTGAGTTGGTGTACCAACACCTTAAAATATCATAATTATTTGTATTTGGCTTTTGAGTTGGTATGATAACATATACAAAGAGCTTGTAATATGACACCTCAAAATTGTAAAGAACATGTATTAAACATTACCAATAACATCTTAAAAGAACTTATTGTAGAAGCAAATGAATAACCTCAAGAGTTATATAGAATAACCTATTAGTACCAATAGATCTCATATTAAGAGTTCACATAATATTTCACCAATTGCAAGTAAATTTAGTAGTAACGCTACCCAATATAAATCACAAAATCAACTCAATAGTATAATAACATTGTTATTAATTAAACTTCGTACTATCTAATATTTCTTCAAAACACTATTAAGAGTGTATGCATTAAATCCCAAACACAACATGTAATGTGACATCTCAAAATCAAGCATACTAACTTAAAACCTAAAGTTATACCAAAATCACTTATTTAAAGTTATGTTCCAAAAAGAAATTGTAATTACATCATTATAAAAGAAAGCAGTAGCATAACCTGCCAATATTATCTAAAATCATTATTTTAATTACATCATAAAACATAAAGTATTTTAACATCATCAATTTTTGTTTGCATCTTTAGTCTTTTTAGCATGTTGTCTGGGACCACTAAAATCAACAATGCACAATATATTATAAATTGAACTCCATAACATGTATACATTTGTTTAAAAATAATCCAAATATCAATTATGATTGGAGATTAAAAGTCGAGAAGATGCGGTTGTAGTTGCATTTTACTTTTTAGATGAGCTGACTACTAGTTGGGAACCACTATAATGCCTTGCTTATTATTGGAAAGCAGTTGTGGCTTGTTCAGAAGCCAATACTAGTTGTTAGGAAGCATGTGCGACTTGTTAAGAGGCATTTGTTAACTATTGAGAAGTAATCCTTACTTGTTGAGAGGCCCTTGCTTGCTGCTGGTAAGCACTTCTTTGTAGTTGATAATCCTTTGCTGGCTGGGAAGAAGTTATCAGTGTATGAAAAGATCTTGTTGGTTGGGAAGCAGTTTTTAATGGTTGAGAAGCTCTTGAAGCTTGTTGGCCCGTCGTTCATGCTTGTTGAGAACATAGACATTTTTATGTGTCACACCCAATAATTTTAATATATACTAATATCAATATATCAATTCTAGAAATTTAGACACGGACGTGACAATTCTCCCCACCTTAAGAAATTTCGTCATCGAAATTCACATTCTTTAATCTAAATTTTCTTCCTCAAATAATCTCCAAGATCACAAAATTATTTCCAATTATCAAGATTCCTCATAATCATCATAAAACCACAAATTCTAATGTTTCCTTCCATTAACGTCATCATTTATCAATATCGACATCTTTGTAACAATCATTTGAATATAGTCTTAGTAACTCTAAACTTCAACCTAGTCAATTCCATCGCCATAATCCACAATAAAACTTCAAATATCATTCATATCTTCCTAACATACACCAAATCTCACTTTAATAAATTTAAATCACAATTGATTCCATCAATTGCATATATATCAAATATATTTCACCTATCTCCAAGTTCTATAGACTTCAAAAATATCACTTTTAAAATGCTAATATGTATGATATTATATTTTTCTTAGATCTTCCAAATAATTCGAATCAATAAACATCATACACCTATAATCATATTTCATCATAACAATACTTAAATCTATAATTTTTCACTCCAATCATTATTTATATTATAATCTTCAATCATTATCATTTACATCACCATCATTTTTATAAGAGTCATATCATAAACATCAACATCAACATCACTAATATAAACCTCATTATTATGATACAATTTCCTATCAATAAGAGTCATTTCATAAACTCTTAATATCAACATCACTCTTATAATTCTCCATTTAACTCCTCAAAATCAATGAAGCTACCATGCTATTTTTTTCTACCACTATGTATATCATTTATCAATCTAAAGAAACTTCAATCTTTTCTCCAAACCATATAACCAAGGAAGATAGAGTACCTAAATTATGATAATCAATATTTTTTTTTCCAAACTCCAAATAATATCTTTACACCTATAAACTTAAACCATAATCACACAAACTTCAACTAAAAATTTCCTCTTATATCATATTTATCTCTTAATTTCTTACCTCAAACTGTGCTTAAGATCAGAAAAATTTATCCTCAAAATTCATATCTTAATTATTTCCTCAAACATCAAATATATTCTCCTACTTTACTTCTCATTGATCATTAAGATTCCATAACTTGTTAAACTCCTATCATAATCTCCAATTTATAATCAACCTCCAAAACAATTAATTGACATCTCTACATTCTCGCTTTCTTAATCACATATATATTAACTTCAAAACTCATCATATCATTTCAAAGTCTTCAAACCTTACTTCACATCTGAGATACGTATATTTTATAAACCAGTAGGCAGTGTCTCTCAAATAAGGAGAAAAATCAAAACAGAAACCAAATTCTGGTTTAACGCTAAAATGACCTACATATTCCGTTTATAGCCTAACTTCTTCATATGAAGTCCGAATAAGACGATTCAGAAATCCCTAGAAACGTAAGATAAAAATAAAGAACTTTCATTTAGGACTCCATGACAGATTCGGCCTATATCTGGTCTAAAAATGCATCATAAGATTCAGGTACGAATCTGATTTTCCAGCAGCACCTATATAGACAATTCTCTATATATCTAGCTCAAAGTTATGACTTACTCTTAACCCATATCACCAAATATCAAATAATTTACTATTTTTCATACACCTAGATATTGCTAATCATCAAATCCCATTTTTACACCTCATTAGTTACTCAATCCTCGAAAAATTTCAAATTATTTCTTAGCTTGCACCAAATATTCATCGTCCTCAATTACTATCGATTATTTCTTAGCTATCAGCAACTATCCATATAGCTATCACCAAATATTCATATTCCTCGATTACTATCAATTATTTCTTAGGTATTACGAAATATTCATATTCCTCAATTACTATCAACCTTAGGTCCGAAGAATTTAACCTAGAGCTCTGATACCAAACTGTCACACCCAATAATTTTAATATATACTAATATCAATATATCAATTCTAGAAATTTAGACACGGACGTGACATTATGATTCCCTTCTCATTTTTTAGGAGACACATATAGCATAACATAATATTACATAAGATAATTGCTAATGTAATTTCATAACTGTACATAGGATTATGGCTTACAAAAGAAATAAATTACACACGTCCAAGCTAACCTAACTTTTTATTCCCCTTCATCCTAACCCTTTTTTGCCAAGTTTTCTCTCTAATTATGTTAGCCATGCATCCTCTTGAATTGTGGCCTTTTTATTTTACAATTCCCATAAACAGATGTGCCCCCAACCCTTGTCACTTTGAAAGGATTTCTTGGTTTATCAGTCTTTTTATTTCTTTTCTTTTTGGGTCTGTTTGTAGGCTTCTTAACTACTCGCGCATAAATTTTTAGAACTTTTGTTCTATCTCACTATTCCTTACTTATTGTAGGGTAATTATGTGATTATATACTCCTAAATACACATATTTAGAGAAGAATATGTCTATATATTGCTCAGGCTTCTCTGTGGAGGTATAAATTGTTGAAATTGTATGCATGTAAGGGCCACTAACTTGTTGTATCACCACAACCCACGTGGTATTTTAGATGCCTGAAAGCTATGCAAAAGCAATTTCCATCACCTAATTTAAGAGACTATAGTATAACTTAGACTATTGGACAAATAACCCCTTTATATTTTTTCATACCCTCATATTTAACACGAAATCTTTTCATTATATGTTTCTTCACCAATTGAAACATACTAAGAACAAGTAAATCTCTACCTGACTTAATGTATGCATTAAAAAGCTCACATGTATTTTTCTACAATGCATCAAATTTAGCGTGAGTTGAGAAATTTCACCTTACCGAAGACTTGGATCATGCCCCATTACCTAATCGTAAGCAACCTCATCAATCCCTTTCACTCACTAAAACATCATTAGTAACGTCTTAAAGCATCTCCAAGAGACTCTTAGTGCACTCTCTAAAAATAATATAAATAATTGACTTTTAGTGGTTTAAGAGTGACTAAGACATATCATCTCCAATAATACTCCTTATATTCACTCATTGTTTATTATTTTATCATTAAAATTATTAATTGTTGCTATATTTACCAGTAGTGTGAGGAGAGAGACTTCTCAATTATTTTAGAGGCTTTTTAGCTTAGTTGGCACCGTAGGAGCAAAGAGAATAAATGAGTTAATGGGTTTTAATTATCTCTATGTAATTAGTACTATATTAATACATTGTTTATTGTTAATTAATAGTCCATCAATTAAAGTAATAAAAGAAAGTAAGAGTTACAGGAAGATGAAAAAACACAAAGCGAAAGAAATCCAAAAGTCACAAATAAACCTATATATAAAACATGATAGATAGTATTCCATTATTATATTCATTGACCACCGAAAATCAAAATCTCCATCGAACTTTAATTTTGATGATGTATTAGTTTTGTTCTTAATCTTATAATTTTGTTTTTACTTCAAATAATATAGTTTTATAATTTTGTTCTTACTTCATTTACAAGATTCAGATTTATTTAGGAGCGATTTCCATTGATAAACTGTATTAATAGTATTTTCTTCAAGAATTATCAGAATTTAGACTTTGATATCTCTAATTGAAGAAATCTGATGGAAGTAAAAGAGGCATGGACAACTGAAATTGGGAAAAACAAAAGGATAAAAAATTACAGGAAATCGTTATGTTTCCCAAGGTAATTATTCGGTTTTTTTCATATGTAGCAGTTATTTTATTCTCAATTGTGTTGTTTCACACATCTCGCTACCGTATCTATGTTTTTTTTAAAATGATTAAAATAAAAGATTTTGTATATTTTCATTCTTTTTTATATAAGAACAGAAAAGAATGATGCTTACAAACATGTCAACATGACCAATAGATTATGATTTCAACAATTTCCAAAAACTATTATCAAGCAATTATAAAGAGTTGTTTGTTAATTTATTTATAATTTATAAATTTAAATTATTTAAAAAAAATATTGATATCACTATATGTAAATAATATAAAATTTTAAAAATATTAAAATGTTAAATTTATGTAAAAAAATTTATCACCCGCGCAACGCGCGGGCACAATACTAGTTGTTGCTATATTTACCAGTAGTGTGAGGAGAGAGACTTCTCAATAATAAATTATTAATAAAAAATGAATTAAGAGGCACTAGAGAGATGGAGAGAAGCTCTCTATTAATAGAGAGAATGGAGAGGCTTTTAGTGATTTGATGAGCCACTAAGAAGCTGTTGGAGCTGATTTTTCATTCTCCCTCCTCAAATTTTAACTTAAGAGCCAATTTAAGAAGCTGTTGGAAATTCTCTTATTTATAACGCTCTAGTATGCCACATTATGATACCATTATTTGTATTATAAATTCTGAAAGTGTATTACACATAGGCTGGTCTAATCAAGTTGATTGAATTATTTATAATGAACGAAGTTTAGTGCGTTACAAATAATAGTTTTTGTAATGGGCTTAATTTACGCTCATTGCAAATAGCTTGGTCAACATATAGTTGACTGAGTATTTGCAATGGTTTGTTATTTTCGCATGTTTATAAACAACCAAATTTATCATGCGATAAAATGAATATTTTAAAAAATGACTTGGATCATGCCCCATTAACTAATCGTAAGCAGCCTCATCAATTCCTTTCATTCACTAAAACGTCAGTAGTAACGTCTTATTTGTAACACGCTCTAGTATGCCTCATTATGATACCATTATTTGTATTATAAAATTCTGAAAGTGTATTGCACATAGGTTGGTCAAATCAAGTTGATTGAATTATTTGCAATAGACGCAGTTTAGCGCATTATGTCAGACCCGACCCAAAATAGAATCGGATATGACAGTGAGACATTACCACAGACGTGTACGAGTCGGAAGTAACATCTCACAATTAAAATTTAAGAAATTCAAATCTTGTTTGAAACTTAAGAAACATTTTCAAAATATACTTTTACATCTAGAATTCGAAAATCACTTATAATATCCAATTACGAATCTTTTCCTCTTGCTTTTTACCAAAACGAATTTGAAAATATAGAAAGTTATGTCAATTTTAATATGTTAGCTTTTAATCTGCCTAACCTCATAAATTAATGCCATAATTGAACAATTCAAACCAAAATCCTTCATCACACTACTTCATATTCATTTCAAAATGGGCCACGTAAGTTCCTAAATATTCACAAGCACAAAAACACGCCTATATCTACATGTACAAAATGGTATGCAATACCCTAGAAGACGAATTGGACGATCGTGGTCGTATCCAATCCTCGCCCTAGTGTCGAACACTTCCCTCGGTACCTCGTACTTATTCGCCTAAAAACATTAAAACATTTGAAAATATGAGACAAAAATCTCAGTAAGCAACTATCAACTATAGAAACTAGTTTTTAGTTAAAATATATATACGTATACAGTGTAAAAACATTTAACTAAATCAAACCTTAACTTATTAATTTGTAAATAACGTTTTTATTCGAGTATCCTCAAAACAAACTTAACCAAAGCATTTACTAAAAACCAAAGTTTAAATCAAAATCAATATCGTATCCATCACCGAGTATCCCCTTGTAATTCAACCCATCACATGTAAACATATTCGAGACGTCTCTTTAACCTTGTCTAATCCCGTATTGGTCTTACCCAACACTTCGCTGCCAATACCCGACTAGGTCTTTAGACTGTTTTATTTCTTAACACTTTCTCCTCTCTAGCCAAGATTGCTACTGGTTCTTCTTTATAAGTCAAGTCCTCTGACAGTTCGATTGGTTGCTCCTGGATAATATGATTCGGATCACTTCTATATCTCCGCAACATTGACACGTGAAATACATCATGAATGTTTGAAAGATTTTGAGGTAACTTCAAACGATACGCAACATGTCCAATTCTTTCCACAATTTCATACGGACCAATGAATCTAGGGCTCAACTTTCCTTTTTTCCCAAATCGGAGTAAACCCTTCCACGGTGATACTTTCAGAAATACTTTATCTCCTACAGCATATTGAATTGGTCTACGTTTCAAATCTGCATAACTCTTTTGTCTATCTTGAGCTTCTTTCATTTTCTGCTGGATAATTTGTATCTTTTTAGTCGTCAATTGCACTATCTCAGGCCCCAATAACTGTCTTTCACCCACTCCAGACCAGCATAATGGAGTTCTACACCTTCTTCCGTACAATGCCTCATAAGGTGCCATATTGATGCTAGACTGATAACTGTTATTATATGCAAACTCCATCAAAGGCAAATGCACATCCCAACTTGGAAATTCAGAATACTAGCTGTTAACATATCCTCCAAAGTTTGAATGGTACGCTCACTTTGACCATCTGATTGTGGATGGAAGGCTTTGCTGAAGTTTAATTTAGTTCCCATTGCATCTTGAAAACTAGGCCAAAATCTTGATGTAAAACGAAGATCCCTGTCAGACACAATAGAAACTGGCACACCATGAAGTCTCACAATTTCTTTGCCATACAATTGTGCCAACTTTTCTAAAGAGAAAGTTACTTTCACTGGCAGAAAATGGGCTGATTTCGTCAATCTATCTACAATTACCCAAATAACATCATTACCATATTGCGTACGAGGCAATCCACTGATAAAATCCATTATGATGTGCTCCCACTTCCATTCAGGAATAGGAAGCGGTTGCAAAGTACCAGCAGGTCGTTGATGTTCGGCTTTGACTTGTTGGCAACTCAAACATCTGCTCACATATTCAACTATTTCTCTTTTCATCCCTTTCCACCAAAAATGATCACGTAGGTTTCTGTATATCTTTGTACTCCCAGGGTGCATTGCATAGGAGGAATCATGAGCTTCTTCTAATATCTCCCTCTTAATATCACTAATATTTGGAACACACATTCTATCTCCAAACATTAGCATACCATCTACTGTAACCTTCTATTCAATATTCTTTCCTTGCACAACTTCATCTTTAATTCGCTTCAAAAACTTATCTTGACTCTGAGCTTCTCTGATTCTATCCCTGAGGATTGGTCTCACTTTCAACATTGCACATAACACTCCTTCATTTTCACAATTCAACTCTACATTCAAAGCCCTCATTTGAAGTAACAAAGGCATTTTTATAGATTTAATATAACTCATACTTCCAACATTCTTGCGACTTAAAGCATCAGCTACAACATTAGCTTTGCCAGGATGATATTCAATTGTCAAATCATAAACTTTTAGTAGCTCAATCCATCTTCTTTGCCTCAAATTTAATTCCTTCTGACTCATTATATACTTCAAACTCTTGTGATCAGTGAAAATGCGACATTTCTCACCATAAAGATAGTGTCTCCAAATCTTCAAAGCAAACACAATGACAGCTAATTCAAGATCATATGTCGGGTAATTCAATTCATACGGTCTTAACTGTCGTGATGCATAAGCAATTACTTTATCATTCTGCATCAACACAATTCCAAGACCTTGCCTTGAAGCATCACTATATATTGTATACCCTTCACCCACTACAGGTAGTGTCAACACTGGAGCACTAATAAGTCTTGACTTCAAAGTATCAAAAATTTTCTGACACTCGAGTGTCCACTTGAATTTTACTCCCTTTCTCAGCAACTGCGTCATTGGAGAAGCTATGAGCGAGAATCCATTCACAAACCTTCTATAATACCCTACTAACCCTAGAAAACTGCGCACTTCATGCACATTCGACGGTGCTTTCCAGTTAGCTACTGCTTCAACTTTCTTTGGATCCACCAGAATTCCATTAGCTGATACCACATGCCCCCAAGAACACAATTTCATCAAGCCAAAACTTACATTTACTGAATTTTGCATATAATTGCTTCTCTCTCAGAATCTGCAAAACTGTTCTCAAATGCTTACCGTGATCTTTCTTACTCTTAGAATACACAAGAATATCATCAATAAACACAATTACAAATGTATCTAAGTAAGGTTTAAAGATTCGGTTCATCAGATCCATAAACGTTGCAGGTGCATTAGTTAACCCAAATGGCATTACCAAAAACTCATAATGCCCATACCGAGTTCTGAAAGCCGTTTTCTGAACATCTCCTTCTCTGATCTTCAACTGATGATATCCAGTTCTCAGATTAATTTTTGAAAATATTGTCGCCCCTTGTAGCTGATCAAACAAACCATTAATTCTAGGCAACAGATACTTGTTACGGATTGTAACCTTATTCAACTGACGGTAATCTATACACAACCGCATTGTTCCATCCTTTTTCTTCACAAACAACACTGGAGCTCCCTAGGGTGATACACTAGGTCGTATATATCCCTTATCTAACAACTCTTGCAACTGTATTTTTAATTCTTTCATTTCTGTCGGTGTCATTCTATATGGTGCTAGGGATATAGGAGCAGTACCCGGTTGTAAGTCAATTGCAAACTCTACTTCTCTTTCTGGTGGTAACCCTGGTATCTCATCTGGGAACACATCTGGATACTCATTCACAATTGGCACATCTTCTAATTTAGGAGGTTTTTCTATGTTGTCTATCACATATGCTAAGAAAGATTCACACCCCATCCTTAACATTTTCAAAGCTGTCATAACAGAGACTATATTTCTATGTACACCTCTCTCGCCTTGAAACACAAATTTTTCCCCATTAGCTAATAACAGATTAACTTTCTTCCTACAACAGTCTACCAATGCTTGACACTTAGATAATGAATCCATGCCTAATATCACGTCAAAGGTTTGCACCATTAAAGGTACCAAATCAGCCTATATAAAGGACTCTCCTAACTTTATTTCACAATCAGGATATACATGTGTACATACTAAGGATTCTCCCATAGGCATGCTAACAATTAAAGATTCAGGCATCAATTTCGACTCCCACATTACATCAGACATAAATAAAGGTGACACAAAAGAATGCGTAGCACCAGGATCAATAAGCACATAAGCATCTTTCCTAAATAAAGAAATCGTACCAGTGATAACTTCTGCAGATGCAACAGCTTCTTGTGGAGTCATAGCAAAAACTCGAGGTTGAGTTGCAGCTCTGTCTGACTGAGTACCCTGATTTCTAGCTCCCTGAGAAGTATTACCAGCTCCTCTGCCTATATGGGTACCTCGACCATTTCCTCTTCCAACTGAATTACCTCCACTTGCTCTATCACCCTATGATCCTCGACCTCTCCCAACAGTGTTCAATTTAGGATAATTAGTACATACATGCCCTTCTTCACCACACTCGCAACATGAAATTTTTCTTTTAGATTCTGTTATCCTCCCTGACGGATAATCCTTTTTCAAGTGACCCCTTCCTCCGCACTGATAACATCCCAGAGATCTCTTCCTGCATTCTCCAGAATGAAATTTCCCACACTGAACACATGTTGGACCATTACCACTACTAGCAATGGAAGGACTATATGATGTTTGGCTAATAGTATCAGATGCTCGGAAATTACTATGGCTCATAGGTGATCCCCTTATGTTTTGACTCTGCATTTGACCACCTCGAAACTGAGATGATCCCCATTTGACAAACTTGGATCTCCCAACATCTCCTGAACGCTTCTGACTGTTCTCAGATTCTAACTTGCCTTTCAACTTTTCTTTTTGCAATGCTTTCTCCACCCAGCCTCGATAATGTGTACCCTCATACAAACTCAGTTCATTCTGGTAAAATGCACTCAAACCATCTTTGAATCTTTCACATTTAACTTCCTCAGTAGGAAACCACTGACTTGCATAGCGGTATAAATCATCGAACTTGTCCACATACTCCCTCACAGTCATAGTTCCCTGTTTTAAATTAAAGAACTCATTTCTCTTTGCTTTCTGAAATGATTCAGTCAAATATTCTTTCATGAATTCACGTTTGAAAACATCCCAGTTCAAACCTTCAGGATACAAACCCCTAACTCTAGTTAACCATGTATCTGTTGGCCCATGTAATAAACCAAACGCAGTCTTTACTTTATCTTCATTACTTAACTGCATAGTACCCAAGGCTTTTTCTGTAGCCTTTAGCCAATTATCAGCTTCCTCGGGTTCAATTGTACCCCTGAAATCAAATGCCCCACAGTTTTTGGCATCCTTAATTAACTCACTAGGCCTTCGACGTGCCTCACGTGTTTCCATCATAGTTACTAAAGCTTCAACTAATGTTCGGGGTTCAAGCTGCAAAATTTGTGCAACTTGCGGCATTGTAGCTTGTGGAGTAACAGGTGGTACGCAATGTTCAGGTTCGGGTGGTATTGGTGGAGGATTAATAGGTTGATTTTCTGGTTGTCTTTGAGGCTGGGAAATAAGTGGAACTCTAGCATCATAGGCTACACTACCCTCTATGCTTTCTGGACCCTGTCGTAATTCTCTCCTTTCTGCATTTATACCTCTACCCCCTATTTAGAGGTGGTCGGCCACGTCGTCGTATTGGATGCATCTATATGATAAACAAACTATTACAATTACATTTTTAATATGTGCTATGCATGAATAATATTTATTGGACTTATCAATATACTTTAGTAAGTTATATACTTGACACATATATACCTATATTCATATACCTATAGACCAACCTATTGCTCTGATACCAAAATGTCAGACCCGACCCAAAATAGAATCGGATATGATAGTGAGACATTACCACAGACGTGTACGAGTCGGAAGTAACATCTCACAATTAAAATTTAAGAAATTCAAATCTTGTTTGAAACTTAAGAAACATTTTCAAAATATACTTTTACATCTAGAATAGTTCGAAAATCACTTATAATATCCAATTACGAATCTTTTCCTCTTGCTTTTTACCAAAACGAATTTGAAAATATAGAAAGTTATGTCAATTTTAATATGTTAGCTTTTAATCTGCCTAACCTCATAAATTAACGCCATAATTGAACAATTCAAACCAAAATCCTTCATCACACTACTTCATATTCATTTCAAAATGGGCCACGTAAGTTCCTAAATATTCACAAGCACAAAAACACGCCTATATCTACATGTACAAAATGGTATGCAATACCCTAGAAGACGACTTGGACGATCGTGGTCGTATCCAATCCTCGCCCTAGTGTCGAACACTTCCCTCGGTACCTCGTACTTCTTCGCCTAAAAACATTAAAACATTTGAAAATATGAGACAAAAATCTCAGTAAGCAACTATCAACTATAGAAACTAGTTTTTAGTTAATATATATATATATATATATATATATATATATATATATATATATATATATATATATATATATATATAGTGTAAAAACATTTAACTAAATCAAACCTTAACTTATTAATTTGTAAATAATGTTTTTATTCGAGTATCCTCAAAACAAACTTAACCAAAGCATTTACTAAAAACCAAAGTTTAAATCAAAATCAATATCGTATCCATCACAGAATATCCCCTTGTAATTCAACCCATCACATGTAAACATATTCGAGACGTCTCTTTAACCTTGCCTAATCCCGTATTGGTCTTACCCAACACTTCGCTGCCAATACCCGACTAGGTCTTTAGACTGTGTACACAGGCCATGTTCCTCACTAAACATGGTCTTCAAATATCAAACCACCTGTTCGGACTACTCACGATTAGACCTGTCCACGGGCTCGGGTACCCGCTCGGCCCGCCCAGGCCCGTGTCCCTTGGACCGGGCTTGGACAATAAAAATTGGTCATCGGCGCAGCCCGGCCCAGGCCCGCCAAAGCCCGCCTATTTTTTGGGCGGGCTTGGGATTAATAAAAATAACACGGGCCGGCCCAGCCCGGCCCGCTTATTAATATTAATTAATAAATATATATTTATATATTAAATATTTATTTTTAAGTATAATATTTATTTTTTATAATTAATAATTATATATATATATTTAGGTGGGCTTATATGGGTTGGGCTCGGGATTTGATTTTTAAGCCCGAGCCCAGCCCGGCCCGAGCCCGCCTAAATTAATTGTGGGCTGGGCTGGGCTTGGGCTAAGCATTTTTATTTAAAAACCCGACTGGCCCGGCCCATGGACAGGTCTACTCACGATGGATACTAAATATTTTTCTATTAAATCATCCAATAGATCAAATTTACTCAAAATTTAACCCAATATCGACTGTATAAACTTTCTCATCAAATGGATCAAAATTTACTAACATCGTCAAATTTCGACATTAACTGAACCAAATAGCAATTAAACACGTAAAGAAATTCAATTTAACGCTGACTGAACCAAAATAGCAATTTAACACGTGAAGAAACTCAATTTAACGCCAATTGAACTAAAATTCGTTATGAATTTATCGAGAATCCAAATCATTTCTAAGAAACGCTTAAGAAACAAATTTATGAAATTTTTAAAGCTTGATATACTTATATATATACATGTAAATCAAAATACTAGTTGATAGTTACTTACCTTGACGCGGATTATCGGCTCTAATACGAGGAAACGAGGCTAAAGACTTCCAAACCGAACTCAACTATAGAGAATCTAGATGACACAATTGGAACCTAACTTTTGAATTGTTAACTTTACACCATTGAAAATTAGAATGAATGCATTTCTCATTCTAATTACATAAAACCAATTTTTGTATGATCATCAATCCTTCCTTGAAAATCAAAACATACCCTTTTATATTCATTTTTATTTTCAAAGATGTCAACCTCCCTTATTTTAATTGTTGCTTTCCTATATGATTAACATCTCATCTTACTTAAGATGCTAATTTAGTGTGTGATGGACACCTAACATCTTATTTAATATGGAATGGACAACTCATCTCCCTAATGACACATAGTAAGGTTTTTATTTATTAATTTATTAATTAATTATATATATATTATATAATAATAATAATAATTATAAGGTCAAATGCTTTTTCATTAGTTTGAATACGTATATATTATATTATATTATATATATAAAAGTGAAAGCAAGGAACAGTACCAATTTCTGATTTTGGTTCAAATTCTTCCAATGTTACCCTTTCAATTGTTTTTCCATTTTTGCCCCTCCAATTATCTCAAATGCCTCAACTTCATTGTACCCTCCTCTATTTCTCTCAGCTTTTTGACACCCACCTAATTGGAAGCAAAATGGTGTCGTTTCTTTGATTGCATGTTAAAGGCTTTCTTTCCTTTCCTTTCCTTATTAATACATTATCCCTCTATTACATTCATGTTCCTTTTCTTTTTACATATGGTTTTTCTTTCTCTTTTATTATTTCAAAGTCTACATGATTGTCTCAAGAACGGAATATAAAAACATAAAAATATTCATTAGCCTCTACCATCATAATAAAGGTTAGATCACTTAAATTATAGTATTTTTTTTTAATTGAAAGTTGAATTATAATATTAACTATAGTGTTCACGTGACCCTATTTGACAAACTAAATTTGATTATTCGTTGTTAAATCTAGATTTATTAAATTTCTATAGTGAAAATTCTTAACATTCTAAGACTTAGATTTAATCTAGATTTATTAAAATTCTAGGGTTAAAATTCTAAACATTTTAAGACTTAATAAGTCTGAATCTAACTAAAAATGACCAAATTCATTTATTTGATCATTCATGATCAATATGAACACTGTTGATAGTATTAATAGTCTAATTTTACATAAATGCGGTCCTTAATTTCATCATAATCATAATTTTATAACTGGAATTAGTAAAATAATTATTATTATTACTCTGATCTTCTTAGAATTTTTCTACTTTAAATTTGTTCTCAATCCATCCTTAATCCCTCACCCAAGAACAAAATTGTTTACAAAATTTTAGTTTTTTAGTTTTCATTAGGTTTGAATATTGATTTGGTTAAATAGGTGTTTAATGGATTTTTTTTGTACTTTTAGTTACTATTATATATCAAGTGATTAAAGTATAAATCAATTTAGTAAAATTATCAAGTTATTTAAGCTATTTTTTTCCCAAAGCGAAGCAAGGGCATCTTTCTAGTATACTTATAAAATTGAAAAGCATGAACAGTACCAATTTCAATTTTTTTTCAATTTGTTCCAATATTACCCTTCCACTCACTTTCCAATTTTGTCCAACTTTTTGTAAATTTATTCCAATCCCACCCTTCCACTCACTTTCCAACTCTGTCCTCACTTAATTTTGACATGATGCACTTTCCAATTTTATCCACAATTACACCCTCTTTAGCATGAACTTTTATAGTACCCACCCACCTATAACAAAACGACGCCGTTGTTTTTGCTTTGAAAGAGGGTAAATTGCACCCATGGCCACTGAACTTTACCATTTTAACATTGTGGCTATTGAACTTCAATTCTTAACAGTATAGTCAGCGAACTTTAAACTTTTTAACACCGATGGCCACTCAACACCTCGAAACGACCATTGACGGTATCAAAATAAATAATTCGAAGAGTTAATGATATTTTAAGAAACTTTAACTCTTGAAAATTTTCGTCTTGAGGTAATTTAGGTGTTGTTTGGTTGAGAGAGAAAGTAAATATTTAGAGAGAGAAAGTTCCAAAAATGTGATTTTGGAAAATAAAAAATGTGATTTTGTGATAAATTTCGTTCTAAACAACTTTAATTCTTGAATATTTTCATTTTGTGGTCGTTAACTGTCATTTTGAGGAGTTAGTTAAAATTGAGTGGCTACCGATATTAAAAAAGTGTGAAGTTCAGTAGTCATACCGTTAAGCATTATAAGCCTTTATCTTATTTTTGAATATTCACTATTAGATCCAAACTTACTTAAATTTTTAGGTGAAAATTCTAAACATTCTAAACCTTAGATTTAATAAGTCATGGTGTAAAGGTGAATAACCGAATTCATTTATTTAGTTATGAAATATCCAAAGAACACTACTAATAATATTAATAGTTTACTTTTACATAAATGCGCTCCTTAATTTCATCATAATTTTATAACTCGGGTTGAAATTTTTTATTATTATTACCACTTCGAGTTTTCTGGTTTTACTAAAAAAATCTACTTTAAAAGTTTTCTCAAGCCAGCTCAATCCTTCAATCAAAAATAAAATTATTTACATGATTTTATTTTTGCGTTAGCTGCTTTTAATTTTTTGATTGTGAGGTTTTTAAGTTCAAATATTGATTTGGTTAAGTAGGCGTTCAGTGTAGAAAACTTTTGTATTTTTAGTTATTATATCGTAATAGAAACATAACTAAACTACTACCAATCACGTGGTTCAAGTGGTTAAAATACAATTCAATTTAATAAAAATTAACACGTTATTTCTTTCCCGAAGCGAAGCAAGGCTATCTTTCTAGTATATATATATATATTTGGTTCAATTGGTAAAATATCACTACTAGTCCCTTTTAATCTATAATTCTTTAAAACTTACCCTAAACTTATAATTACTCTTAAGAATGTGCAATTATCCTCTAAACTACACCCGTAACATCCAATTAATCCAACGATTTTAAATTGACTATAGTATAATATAAGGTTCGGGGTATAATAAATAAAGATTAAGGACACGGACGGGACACGTTACACATAATAGTTTTTGTAATGGGCTTAATTTACACTCATTACAAAATATCTTGGTCAATATATAGTTGACTGAGTATTTGTAATGGTTTGTTATTTTTGCCTGTTTACAAACAACCAAATTTATCCCAGATTCCTTATCACATACTGCAATTACCTAGATCTCTACAGTTTATCTGATTTCACAAGTACGCTTGTCCAGATGGTGAAAAACAGAATGCCTCAAGATATGAACTCAATGGATATATTTCCTTCTCATTGTATTCCGTCCATCATAGTCTAACTCGCTTATCCAATTAGGCTCATTTTGGTTGGAATTATCACATCAACCTGAGGATAACCCTTTCCAAGGTAGCTACATCAGACTATATTTCTAGAATAAACTTGAAGTCACAAGGACAATATAGATCTCTAGAAATCATAATTTCGAGATGTAAGTCTCACACTAGGAAAAGACGAGATCGACTCTTTTCCATCTTATGGTTGCTAAAGCACACATTGTCATATTCAAGTGTTATGGTGTTCAATTCTACTTATAAAAGAACATGTACCTTAAGTATAACACCATGTAGGAGCTTAGGTGTAAATGTGCCAAAACATCTAACTTTAGTTCACTGCCTGTAGCGAACACTCCTGGCTGTAAAAGCGGAAGGCTTTAAGTTGTCGCAAACTTGCCTATCAGATTCCATAAAATATGTCACATATACCTGAGGTGTATGTAGTTATCTTGCACCATGATAAAATTCCTTTCATCCTTTTGTAAGATTGCCTCTACTATTGAACATGCTCTCGTATGTTTAAAAGCGGCCTCATCCTACTATTTGTCACATATGACAAAAATAAGGGTAAACACTCGTGTGAGTGAGCTACTTCTCTACCTGATATGCATTTGAAAACAGATAACAGCAAATATAAACAGCTTTAAATTCGCACTTATGTATTGGAAACAATTCTTAAAACCTTTATTAATGATTCAAATTCACTAAACATTGAAAAAACATAGAAGTACATTTAGATCCTACGTAACCAGTGGGTTCTTATATGTTTAACATAAACATCTCTTTTGACAGGTTTGTTATGGGTGGAAATGTACTTCACATTAACTTCTTTGCATGCAATAAGGTCCCTGACGAAGTGATATCTAATCTCTATATGCTTGGCCTTCATATGGAACCTTTGATCCTTAGCGAAAGCAATAACAGATTAACTATCACTGTTGAATATGACTGGAGCGGTGGAGGTGGTAATGCTAAGGTGGTTTAAGAACCTATTCAACCACACCGCTTCTTGAACTGCTGATGAATAAGAAACGTACTCAGCCTCCATGGTAGATAGTGCTACGCAGGTCTGTTTCTTATTGCTCCATGAGATGGCACCATGCCGGACGTGGATTTCCTTTCATCCAAGTCGCCTTCCTAATGGACATCTGTATATCCTCTAAGATTGAGGTCTTTGCCTTGATAGCATAGAGAATAATTTGCAGTACCTTTAAGATGTCTCAATATCCTTTTTACTACAGTCTAATGTGTTTGTCCAGGATTGACTGATATCTGCTCACCATCCCAAAGGCGTGATAGATGTCAGGTCTAGTACACAATATTGCATACATCAGACTTCCAATGGCACTAGTATAAGGAACTGTCTTCATGTGTTCTTTTTCTTCTTATGTATGCGGACACATTTCGGCATTTAGGGTGATGTCCATAATCATCGGGCTATATATGGGTTTGCAGCCTTTCATACCAAAGCGTTAAATCACTTTGTTAATATAAGTCTCTTGAGACAATGCCAACAACTTCTTTGAACGATTTCTTGAAATCATAACTCCAGGAACGTATGCGGCCTCACCCATATCTTTCGTCTAAAAACTTGAGTTTAGCCAAGATTAGTAATTGGCATATGATGTATGCTTCTAGTGCTTCTGATCTTATTCGAATTTGGATTGTGTTTAACCCTGAGGCTGTTAATGTGTCTATGGTGGCTAGGTTTGATCAATTTATTCACTGCAAGGTTCAGTTTGGGTCTAGTTGTTTTTGGTGGACAGTGGTGTATGCTAGCAATGTGTGTGAGGAAAGGAAAGTTTTATGGGATAAGATTCAGAATATTGCTTCATTGTCTAATGGTTCTTGGCTGATTTTTAATACAATCCTCTCTGGTGCTGATAAAATTGGTGGAAATATTGATCATGGTGATAGTGAATCTTTTCGTGCTGCTATTGATGGAGCCGATCTTACTGAGTTAGATTGGAAGGATTGTCAGTTTACTTGGACTAATAATCAATTGGACGATCGTCGTATATGGTGTAAACTTGATAGATCTTTATGCAATTCGCAATGGCTAGACATGTTCACAAATTCTTTTGTCGAGGTGTTGCCAGCGGGCATTTCTGACCATTCCTCACTTATTGTAAATGGTTTGAATTTGTCTAATTTTAGGGGAAATAAATTGTTTCGATTTTATAATATGTGGATGGATTATGAGGAATTTTGGCCGAATGTATTGAATATTTGGCAGCAACAAATGTAGGGGTGTTCTATGTTCATTATTTGTCAAAAATTGAAGCTTATTAAAAGGTATTGTCTTCATCTTAATAGGGAAGTGTATAACGATATTTCTGCACGGGTTTCTAAACAAAAATTGCTTGTGGAGGACCTGCAAAAGGGGCTGCAATTAGACCCACTGAATGATAGTTTGTTGGCTGAATAGAGGGCTATGAATAATTTTTTGAGGAAACTGATGTGGCAAGAAGAAACTTTCTATAAGCAGAAGGCCAGGATTGATTGGGTTCAGCTTGGAGATTGTAACACAACCTTTTTCTTTAGCCAATGTCAGCTCAAGAAGTCTAAGAATAAAGTTGCAAAGATTAAAGATAGTACTGGCAATATTATTAATGATTCTGAAGCTATTGGGGCTGCAATGGTTGATTTCTATAAGGATTTACTGGGGACTAATAAAGAAAGGAGAAAGCATTGCGATGTCTCAGTATTTTCGTTTGGAAATTATATTCTGCCTGAAGAGGCTCATTTACTGATTCAGGAGATCACTATGGATGAGATTAAAGATGCACTTTGGAGTATTGGAAATGATAAAAGTCCTGGTTTGGATGGGTCTAACAGTTTCTTCTTTAAAAAAGCTTGGTCATTTATGGGTTCAAACATTTGTAAAGCGGTTCAAGAATTTTTGTGTAGGGAAAATTGCTCAAACAGATTAATTCTACGTTGTTGGTTATCATTCCCAAGGTACCTGATGCTGAAAACTTGGCTGATTTTCGCCCTTTATCTTGTTGTTCTGTTCTTTACAAAGTTATCTCTAAAGTGCTTTGCAATAGATTAAGTTTGATTTTGCCTCGCCTTGTTGCTAAGAATCAGTGTGCGTTTATTAAAGGGAGGAAAATCACTGATAATATTTTGATTGCGCATGAGTTGGTCAGAAATTACCATAGGCGTACTGACAAGAGTAATTGTGCTTTAAAGATTGATTTAAGAAAAGCTTACGATAGTGTTTGCTGGGATTTTTTGGAGGAAGTTTTACTTGGACTTCAGTTTTCTAGTAAATTCATTGGGTGGGTGGGTGATGCAATGTGTTAGGAATACAACATATTCTGTGGCGCTTAATGGGCAATCTTTTGGTTATTTTAAAGGAACAAATGGTTTAAGACAAGGTGACCTATTATCTCCGTTACTGTTTGTCTTAGTTATGGATTACTTATCTTGATTATTGTCTGCTAAGATTTCCTTTAATTTTCAATATCATTGGGGGTGTAAGCAATTGAAGTTATCACATTTAATGTTTGCAGATGATTTGTTTTTATTCTGTAGATTGGTTTAGTGGGGGAGTTGGTTGATATTTTGGGATTGTTTAGTGATATGTCTCGTCTTCAGATTAATAACAGTAAAAGTGAGATGTTTGTTAGTGGGTTGAATACTGCTCAAAAGGAAAGTTTGGTGCAGAGGGCTAAGTTTAAGCTTGGTCTCTTCCGGTGAGATATTTGGGGTTACCTTTAGTGTCTTTGAGATTTTCCAGAACTGATTGCCAGGTGATTGTTGATAGGATTACGGCTCGTATTAATTCTTGGGGGGGCGAAATATTTGTCATATGCTGGGAGGATACAATTAATTACATCTGTGCTTAGGAGCATTCAGACTTTCTGGATGCTTGCTTTTATTCTTCCAAAATCAGTTATTAAAGATATTGATGCTAAATGTCGTAATTTTCTTTGGAAGGGGAAAAGAGAGATTAGTTCGGGAGCTTTAGTGGCTTGGAATGATATTTGTTTTCCAAAAAGGGAAGGAGGTTTAGGTATTAAAAATCTTGCTATTTGGAATAAAGCTGCGATTGCTAAGCATATTTGGGATTTGCTTGTGAATAAAGAGTCTTTATAGGCGATTTGGGTTAGCCGGATTAAACTCAAGCTGCTTAGTTTTTAGGGTATTTTACGTCCATTTGATTCTAGTTGGAGCTGGAGATGGATTAATAGGATTAAAAATGAGATTAAGCCTTGATTGGGTTATAAGTTAGGGAATGGCAGATTGTTTTCATTCTGGTTTGATCCTTGGTTCAAAGGTAGAAGTATTTCTGATTGCTATCCTCAATTGATAACTGAAGACAGTGACATTTCTCGGCAGGCCACTATGATGGATGTGTGTAGAAACTATAATTGGCGGTTGCCTGATCCTTGTTCTGAGTTGATGGATAGAGTTTGGCAAGAGATTCAATTAATACAGGTACATGATGATTGTGAGGATTCAATTTTTTAGCTTGGGAACAGTTCTCACATTTTTCTATTAATAGTGCTTATAATGATTTGAGGGAGAAAGAGCCTCATGTGACTTGGTGGAAAATGATTTGGGGTCCTTCTCATATTCCAAGACAGAGTTTTATTGTTTGGCTTGTTTTGCAACGAAAGATTGTTGTTCGGGTGCATTTAAAGAAGTGGCAAACTATTATTAGTGTTACTTGTGGTCTCTGTAACAAAGAACCAGAAACAATTGAACATTTATTTTTCAAGTGTGATCAAATAAAAGGGATTTGGACTGTTTTGCAGAATCGTTGTTCTATTCTCAAAAGAGTTGACAGGTGGCGTCGTATTGTCAATTGGATTTCCCGAAATGCTGTTGGAAAAACGATTCAAGCTCGGATTAGAAGAATTGCTATTATTACTGCTGTCTATTGGGTGTGGTTAGGGAGAACTAAATTTTATTTTGCCCAGGAACATTTTAGTATTGAAATTTTTTTGGGACAGATTTCTTTGACGGTTAAGAGTCAATTGTGTTATAGGCGGGGTGCTAGATGTAATCAGTATTTTGATTGGAGTGTTTGGTCTTAGGTCTTAGATGACCTTTGCTGAATTTGTTATATTTTGGAATTCTTTCTTTTAATATAAGATATATTTTCAACAAAAAAAAAAAAAAAAATCTTCCTCTAAGCTGATTGGGTTTGACCATCAACTTCATCTCTACATTTTTTTTTATGTGAGATTAAATAAAACATTCTCCGATCTTTCATGATATTGGTAAGCTTGTAAAAAAAAGTGGAAAAGAAATATATATCACACAACTTTTCGTTTAGTTTATAGTTAGCATTTTAAAGATATTTGGAAATAAATTTAATAGTCCTCTCATTTTTACCTAAACACTGTTTAATTCCCTATTTTGAAAAACATATTATCACATCCATATCCTTTGTTATTGTTAACCTTTTGGTTTTCTATTTCTTTTAGATTTTTAATATGATACGGTAAAAAATGTGGGAACTAATAAATTATTTGACCAAAATATTTTCTTCCGCAATGATTATATTGTTCAATTTTTGTATAAATATATGCAAGTGCAAAATCTATACCCACAACCGAACATTCCTGTATTTCGTCCCTGTATGGCCATAAAATTTGATCTTACTATTTCTTCATGCTCAATCAGGTATCCAACTTGAGGTTGAGGGTAGTAGTGGTCGGGTTTTACAACGACTCTCTTTCCTATTACTATTAGATGAAAAAACTATAGAATGGCATGGCAGGCCATAGACCAGACCCTATAGGAGAAGCGCTAGTTTTGCTTGAAAGAGACCGCCGACTTTGGGCACCTTTGAGCAAGTACCTGCTTTGTCTTCTCAAGGACACCGAAGAAGATTGAACCTCCAATGCCTATCCAAACCACTCTTGGTCCAATACCCTGTCACCATAAAAGATAAAAGAAAGGTCTAATTCACTTAGCTTTAATTGATTTATTCAGTGTTTCCATAGGAGATCCAAAGCCATCTTTACACCATTGTTTCTGTTTAGTTGGTTGGAAATGGAAAGAAAGAAAAAAAAGAAGCATGACAAACCTTGAGAAGAGCATGGAATCCCTCTTCTTTTGAGATAGTCTTAAGACAATCAAAAATCCCTCTGTACTGGTGTCCTGAACCCTGTAAAAGTTTAAAATATAAACAGGCTTGAAGAAGAAACTTAGAAAAGGCTAAGCCTTCCATTCCAGCAAAGAAAGAAGAGCAGTTCACTGCTACCTGAACCATTAATCTGGTTTTTACGACATCAAGTGGAGTCGTCATTGCTCCGGTTATTGCACCTGTATTGTATAGCAACTACCACATAAGATTATCAATAGTTTGCAGTCCAGTCCAGTCCAGATGTTGTAAGATTGTGGAGAAAACTACATCCTAACTAACCATACATAAACCAATTTAAGCCCTTTCAACTTTATGCGTTTGTTCTACTAAATCCTCAAACTTCAGATTTGTTCTTCTTTTCTATTTCTACTAAATCCTCAAATCTTCTATTTTGTTCTTCTTTTCTGTTTCTATTCCTTCATCACTTTCGCAATGCAATTTTTCTTAGTGTGCTGCTCATATTAAAATAGATTTCAACTATAAAGTTCAGGGACTTAATAGAATAAATATAAAGTTGAGGAGCCCAATAGCACAAACAGGTCAAGTTCAGATGCTTGAAATTACATCTCGGTAGTTCATGTATCACTTTCTTGAATTTTTGCTCAAATTTTTCGGTATTGTACAATTAGTTTACATTTTACAAGATATCCCATTCAAGTAACTAATGATTGTTTTGGTCTTAGAATTCATAGGATGGAGTGGAGGGAGAGAATTTATGTCGCTAACACGACTTGATTTCACGGTTTTGTATGACGGTTCATATTATCATTTCGGGATTAAGGCTTTGTTGTTGTTGTTGTAGAATTCATAGAAATCTACATGAAAATTCAAATGTTTCTAAAAGTGTTCAATTACCAGCAAAAGCACCAACTAAAGCAATCTCGGGGCCTTTAAGATCTCTTTGAGCCTGCAGAAAAGGCAACAATATACAATTTGTTATGTCTTCATAATTTTGTTAACCAGATACTGTCCTGTGTCTGCTTAAAACATATATGAGAATTTCATCTGTTTCACCTCATTGTAATGTAATGAATAATGCAATCATAGTAATGGATCTATCCACCAACAAGACATACGGAAGCAGGCCAACAAGAGATAAGGAATAAAATTTGATAGCCTCTATCCCTTGTCAGCATTTTGTCGAGAAGAGAAGTCTATACACCATCAATATTTTGCATGTATATTTGAAAGAATAGCAAAGTAAGCTTACAGCTATCTTATATCCCATCATGAGTTGCTCATAGATGCAAAACTGGACAGCATCAAAAGGCAAATCTCGCAATAAGAAGGATCCGTATCCCTACAAAATCAAAGAAGTGAATGAGTTTGGTACATACAAAGAACAAAGTCAATAAGGATTAATAGCACTCACATCAAAAATAGTAATTAAATAGCAGCGAAAAGCAATGTGTTACAAGTGGCTTGCAGATAGCTAAAGACTTGTGAGCAAAATGGTACCTGTAATAACTAGTTTGAAAATAAAAAACTTGTTCTCTAATCAGATATATCCTATTGACATCTATGCAGAGACCTTGAAATCAGACAATTAGAAAGCAAATACAACACTAAAACTTAGCCCTAGATTGCCAAGACAAATGTTTTTTTCACATAGTTCAATTACCGCATAAAGTCCTCTAAAACCGTCTTTAGCAACAATAAGCCGAACAGCATTAGAAGTTGAAGCAAATTGCCCAGTCTGCAGCCTTTGCTTAACAACCTATAAAGTGCTCAATTCTGTTAGGAATTATAACTGATATCAAACAAGGAAGGTTCAACCAAATTGAAGCAAGATACCTCTGTCGGCACCCGAATAATAGAAGAAATGGCACCACCAACAACACCTGCAGTCTGAATGAAGTCTCGAAACCTGTTATATTAAAAAAAAAAGATGTTCTATCGCATAGATTGAATCCCAATTATATATATATATTATAGCAGAAGAAGATGCAAATGCAAGCTCAGAAGGTCCAAGTACAGAATGTGGCGAATTTCATCATGGAATAGTTGCAAATGCAGAAAGCTATCAAGACATCATCAAAAGTGAACTACTCATTCCAAATTGACATAACTACCCCAAGGAAAAAACCTAAAGAGAGGTAGGTTAGATTATTCTTCTCTTCTAGAGACCAAATCAAAAAGATAAAATAAAAAAACAAAAAAACTGACACTGCACTGAATAACATAGATACTGCAAGATTGGTAAATTGATTTCTCAAAAGTTGGCTTTGCAACTTGAAGCATGTAAGGCAGGGTTCTTACAAGATGAGCAACAGCACTGAGGTTTTCAGGCAGAGTTTTTAGGAGTTTCTGTTTTAGGGGTTCATATACACCAACAAATATAGCAGAAGCCCTGCAGATCAAAGAAAAATTCATTAATTGCATGCTATACGACAATAAAGTATATTACTAAAATAATCTTGATTGCTAAACTATTTCAATTAAAACAGAAACAGTATTATTCCATCGTACTTGATGCATAAGATATAATCTAAATTTGCATGCAAGTACTCACGGCAAAGATCCGGCCAGATTTCCACCCAATCCAGAGTAAAGGCCCTTCAACATAATTTTTCCTCCACCGTGAGCAGCCTAACAAGGTAATTATGTTCATCAATCATCAGAATTGAAAAATCAACAAATTAATCTAAATATGTTGTGTACAGGTCCGTTACATTTACACCTATAGCTGATTGATCTGTCCTTAAAAAAATTTGCATTTTGCTTTGAGATACACTAGGTCACCATAAAAGTAGCAAATTTCAAATGAACTATTCACCTTTCCTTTTCCACCAGAAATTGTAAGACAATTCAAAATAAAAATGGAGCAAACTCAGTACCAAGTCTATCAATTATCATGGTCCAATATGTCAAAGAAAGTTTTTTTTTTTTTTTTTTTAAAGAAAGGGTCTCATTACTATACAATCAAAGCATATAGCTCATGCAACTATGAAAGAGATCATATCATCTGAGGGTCTCTTTCCGCATAAGATACTTTTAGTGCACTACTATTAGCTATCACCTATGCAGCAAGGAAACCTGATTTTGAAGAGTTTTTCCACGTTTAAGAAAGTTTTTGAAACTCCAAGAAACTGAAACTTTACCTTTCAGGTCACATTTTTTTAATTTAAGAAAATTGGAAACTTGTTGCTTAGAATTTGGGAACTCGTTTCTAGAAGGAAATGACGCATTACCAAATCACTTAATAAGTTCATCATGTCACAATCACATTGCATTAAATCCCTAATTTTTTATAGATCATCTCCTTGCCTTAGTGTGCCTTTGGCAACTGCCCCTTGGTGCAAAATGGCGCACCAGGCGCGCGCCATGGCGGTTGCGCCACGCCATGGGGGTGTCATGGCGCTAAGGCCTGCACCATGCGCCATAGGCGCGCCTTTAATAACTATGCCTCCATGTTTCCCATTCCCATATTTTTCACAAATATCATTTCTCGTGACCATTTTAGTCTGTTTCCATTCAATATCGGCTATTGCTAATCTTGTGTTGAGCTAGGCAAGATTAAGGCTTAAAAAAAAAAGGGAATAAATAATCCCACGTCTAGATGCTTCTTCCTAACTCCAAATGAGAAAGAGAAAAAGAAAGTAAAATTATTATGCAAGAACTGGTTTCTTTCAAAATGATTATAAATGCATAATAATATCAAAATCACTAATTATGTAAAATTCAATGACTAAAGAAATCAAAGAGACATTATAAAAGTTTACAAACTGTAATGGTGCTATAGAAGTTGATATTAAAATCAATACAGCAGAGATATAATAACAGTAGGACTCCAGTATTTGTATTTCCATCTAGATATGACTGTCATTATAAAACTATGCTGCCAACTAATGCAACCGCATTATAAATTGAAAAATTAGGCAATCAGTCATACATACATTTTAAATTTGAACTAGTCTTTTACTCCCTCTGTTTCATTTTAATTGTCTTTTAAGGTTTCTACACAAATATTAAGAAACCTATTAATTAGCCTAAAAAGTAGTTAAACATTACCTTATTACCCTCTTGCAATTAATGCTTAAAATTCTCTGCAAATTTCTTTCCTCTTATTATATGAGGACAAAGTTGGAAAAAACACATTTAATGCTCATTGAAAAGTGTAAAACGTCAGATAATTTGAAACAAAAAATTTTCCTCAAAACGACAATTATTATGAAACTGAGGGAGTATATAAGAGATCACAACTTCATGTCTAAGACAACTTGCCTGAAGTCTAGTTTTAATAGTGTCAATTGGGTACAAAGCTGCTTCTGCAACAACACCAGCAGTGCCTCCAGCTACAATGCCCTCTGCAGCAACACCATCACATACATTGAGGAAGATTTAAGAATGCAAACTTATTATTTTGAGGAAGATGATGCAAAAAATATTCTAGCTATAATCTGCTATTCTTTCCCTTAATTATTAAAACAACAGCCACTTTACCATTAGCTTAAATTATCTTTGGAAAAAGAAATGCATTCAGAAAATTTGGGTAATCTTTGTTAGGCAGTATGAAGCTAAGTATTACCAGGCACTAATTGTAGACTACGACAATGATTAGAGAACCAACCAAATAATAAGTGCAGAAAACAAGAATTTACATCCATGTTCGATATTGTCAGCAACCCCTTTCCACCCCACCAGAAATTACTAAAAAATGACAAGTATTTCAAGCTACCTCTACTAGGAAGCTGAAAGATGCTAAAATGTGGGTTGAAATCAAGCTATACGTACCTAATAAAGCACCCAAAAAATCAAATGGCTTGTCCTCTCCTGCTGTGATTGATGCAAAAAGATTTCGTTGTTTCTTCTGAGAAATGCACCCATTAATCTCTAACGAATTTGCATAACAGTTTTGTCTTTTATCTACAGAACAAGAAAATTCAATCATTAACAGAGTGAGAGAAAAACTTGGATAAGGTTCTAAGAACAACATATATATTACAGCCGAAAAGACAGACAATTTCTCAGTTCTCATAAGAAACACATATAAAAATGCTTGAAATTTGAAGAGTTCAATTAAAAGGTTATGCTGATCATATCAAAATAACAATCAATTAAGATAAAAGGGAAAGCGGAATAAATTAACCCAAAAGGGGAGGGTACCGAGAGAGGGTATATGAATACTGGTTGAATCCATCGACGAGGGAGACGAAGTTTGAGCTGCACAATTATCTCATTCAGATTGCAAAACCACTTATCAGTCTTCACTCTTCAAAAAAATGAAAGAAAAACAGAAACCAACTATGAAAATGAAAAGCATTTTTATTTAGTTTTAGTTTAAAAGACTCCATCTATGAATCTGATGTTTCTGCGGCGGGAATATACGAAAACGTCCCTATTACTGTGGCACTAGACCTGTTCAGAGGCCTGCCATCCGCCTACTTGTCCAATAGATTGGGCTTGATCAAAAGTCTTGATATCAGGCCAGCTTGGCACAGGCCCGCGGACTTCAAATTTCTGGAAATAAAAGAGCCTGACTTGGCTCGGTCTACTAGTACTGCTGCGATCTAGTGATATTAATTATTAAATTTATATGTTAAATATTAAATATTTATTTTTAAATATAAATTTGATTTATTTTATATATAGTGGGATTTTTTTGTAAAAAAAAAAGTCTAAAATTAATTCGATTTGGCTTTCATCAAAATTGAAAATTAAAAACCAAGTAAACTCAGTTTGGGTTAAACTTTAAAAAAAAAAAATTCATCAACCAGAAATAATAAAATCCTTACAATGACAATTTTTCATCCAGCTTGGAATAGAAAAGGAGGCATTGGAAAGGGTTTAGTGTACAATGATGTGAGTAAAGAATGTAGAAACAAAACTAATGGAAAATTAGAATGTTGGTTGAAAAACTCTCTATACTCCTTTATGACGTCTCCATACTCAGAAATATTGTTCTTCTTCAAATAAACGTGATCCACCACCAATTTCACATTAATTTCAAAAACAATTTGTAATTATTCAAGAAAATCACTCAAAAGATACTACTCTTGAGAGTTATTGCCTCCACCATTTTGGCATCAAAAGTACCGTTGTAGCAGTCACTCTTTAAGACATGACAACTCTCATCCCAAACTTGCAGTCATTCACAGAAATAGAGGTATTTACATTGCACTTGATCCAACCCTTAATTAAACGATTCCAACTAATGAAACCTTGCGTCGAAGCCCAAACACTAGTAGCAACTATAGATTAGTATGCAGAGAGGCAAAAAAACACATTAGAGATTTGAGTCTACTTCCAATCTATCAAAAAAAAAAAACAATGGGTAGACAAAAGTGCAACAGATGGAGAACAACATGAACCTTGTTAGAGAAGGTTTTTCGTTGTTGCCAAATGGACCACAACACTAACATCACCTTACCAGCTGCAGCTTTAGGCATAATATCATCACACACATAAAAGATCCAGTCTGCTACATTCTCCACCTCGGTTCCAAAAGGATTAGTACCAGCAACTGTCTAAAAATTAAAAGAAACATAATAACATAGGAAAGATGTCACGCATGCTCCACATCGTTATATTAAAACAAAGATTGCATGGCAACCTCTACATCCTTGGACAATAACCGAGTGTGAGTAGGAAGTCATCTGAAACAAAGCTTCCATAAAAAATAATTTAATCTTGG
Organism: Euphorbia lathyris; assembly: GCF_963576675.1. Taxonomy (NCBI): domain Eukaryota; kingdom Viridiplantae; phylum Streptophyta; class Magnoliopsida; order Malpighiales; family Euphorbiaceae; genus Euphorbia; species Euphorbia lathyris. The sequence goes on along the minus strand of NC_088916.1, from coordinate 28,449,326 downwards.
GAGATAAATTAAGATCCCAAAGCTTCCTCCAACCTTCAAGGGTATTGAGATTACACCTAATTAGCCTCCAATATTCTATACCCAGACTTTGAAGGACAAGCCTCGTCCTTAGTATAGTGCGAGATAAAAGCACTAGGGAAGACGACATTATCTAAATCCATAAAATGGCCGAAGCATCTGCTTTTGAAAGACTTTACCTATGAAGGTGTCAATGAATTTTACAAGTCAATCATCATTTTAATATCACCTCTTATAGTTATTGTGCCTTTTGAATCCAACCTCTAATGGTACTTAAATTGTACACCACTATTCGCTTTTATCGATTTTATCTTGACAACTAGATCTTGTAAAAATGAAAACAATTTGAATTTCAGTGAATATAATTGCAGTTCAGACAAAACGCAATTATTAAAATGCGAAAGAGATCTTTTCGCATTTACATAGAAATGTGATACATAAACCTAAATGTAAATCACATTCGATGTAATGGGTATCACATTTCATCGATATGCGACTATAATTTTGAAGAGCACATATTCGCATATCATCAAACCATTTACAATTTGGTATATTGCGAACCCAATTTGCTAAAAAGGGATTCACATATCAGTATAGAAATCGCATTTGGAGATATATGACTACCTAGTTCAAGGTTTATGGGTTTATCTGTTCGCATTTTATGAAATGCGACGCAAATTCATAAACTGCGAATAGTCGTAGAGCACTTCTGCTAGAAATCACAAGTTATTCAACATTCATCACACATATACACCTCAAATTAGTTCGCAAATCCTCAATCTAACCATTAAACACTAATACCTAAAACTAACCAAAAATATCACAACAAACTCATGCATAAACCATAAAACCTATCTGAAATCAAGAAGAAGAAAACAAACAGAGATGTAGAAAGGACATATGTTTTATTTGATTTTATCCTAGTCCTTCTTTCCCGATTTACCCATCATTCGCTGGTCGTTTTTTTGTTCACAAAATTGTCGGAAGTTCACAAGAGAAAAGAGAAGGAGAAGGGTTAAGGAGAAACGAGGGTGTTATGTGTATTCTAGAAGTGGACGAGTCTAATTTGGTAGTATGTATCTAAATAGGTCTAAATATGTAAATAAGCCTCTTTATTGGTCTAGTTTTGTAAATTTCTCCTCGAAAACATGATATAAAACCAAATAGGTTGGGTTGAGTGGTTAAAAATTTTGATTTGTTATATATGCCCTAAAAGTGGTCTCTTGGTTCCTTCCGGCGGCTGGTTCTCTGGCTGTGTGGTAGGTTTTTCTGCCCTTGTGGTCCTTCAATCCATTGTTTTGTCACTCTTGTTGTATTGTTCATTAATCCTTTCGATGGCTGCACAACTGGAAACAATGATGGGAAATATCAAGCTCGTCGACTCGGAGGAGGAGGTGGTCGACCTTGGTACTGATACGACGATTGACAGCGAAACTACCCGGCGACCGTCAATAATAGGAAGAGTAGTTTCATGCAAACCGTTAAATATAAGGGGGATGACCCAAGCCTTCGCAGCAGGGTGGAGGGTACGTAACTTTGAATTGAAAGAATTAGGGCATAACTTGTTCCAATGTGAATTCGAGTCCAGGAGAGATAAGGTGAGGGTTATGAGAGAGAGTCCTTGGCACTTTGAAAGACAACTAGTTATCCTGAAAGATATGACTGGGGACGAACAACCAAGCGAGCTAGAATTGAATCACTGTGAGTTCTGGGTCCGGGTTGTTGACCTCCCTTTCAACAAAAGGGATGAAGCATCAATAAAGGAAGTGGCCACTAGGGCAGGACGGGTATGTGAAATTGACAAGGAGTGTATTGGGTCTTGGTGTAGCCATGTCAAAGCAAGGGTCCTGGTGGACATCACCAAGCCAGTTATGAGAGGGGTGAAGGTGCGGAATAGTAAGGGGGTGATGGGCTGGGTATCGTTCAAATATGAACGAATCCCCAATTATTGTTATTGGTGTGGGAGGATTGGCCATGTCCACGAAGAATGTGGAGAGATCCCTGAAGATTTTGATGAGACGGAATGGTCGTACGGACCGCAGCTGAGGGCTACTCCGGTACGACTCCGATCAGCACGTATGGATGCCTCATCTAGCAGAGTGGTGGTGGAAAACCAGGGAGAGAAGCCCATTGCTTGTCAAAAACTAAATCTTATTATGGCAACTACAATAGTCCTGCATGTAGCGGCAGTGGCAGCAAGGATATCCTTTCTAATACACCTAAAGTACTAGGAGTGGAGGTGGCGGGAGATGGAATGAGAGGGAAGGGTATTATGATGAACATAAGGGACAAAGCGGGTATAACAGGAGATAATGAACAGGTGGGCCCCAAGAGTGGGGAGGATAAGACCAAAGCGATAGTGGGCTTGATTACTGAAAAGGATGGGACAACTATTCCTAATGCAGACACTATAATTTGTATTCCAGCTTGCAACTCTAGTGGGACCCCTGTCCTACTACTACTTCAAAAGCTGATATTATTGCCTCTAAAGTGGCAGAGATACCATTATTCCACATTGGTTGTCAACAGGAGATCTGTGACCCTTTTAAGAAGAAATGTGAGGAGAAGAGAAGGGGGCAATTGAAGCAGTGTGCCAGAGAGATAAGCAGCACAGTTGGTAGTGCAGTCTCGAACACCTACGGGGATGGGGTGGGGAATAGCAGGTCAAAGAGGAAACTTCTGGATGAGTCACAAGTTAATGCGGATATGGAGGATGTCCATGGAGGTGGGTTGACTAAGAAACCTTGTCATGACCTTCAGGGAGATGAAACAAAGATATAGGCGGCGGTTGCTCAGCAGCCCCGCCGCCCGCTATGAAAATCCTAAATTGGAACGTTCAGGGTCTGGGCAACCCGCGAACGTTCCGTGCTCTGGCTCGGGTAGTGAGTCAAAATAGTCCGAACCTAGTCTTTCTGATGGAGACTAGGATGCATAAGACGGAGATGGATGGGTTGAGGCACCGATTTGGAAATTATTATCTAATAGCGGTGGATGCAGTGGGCAGATCTGGCGGGTTGATCGTGTTGTGGGAGAAAGCACTAGAACTTGAGGTTCTGGGATTTTCGGATCACTGTATTCACTTTGAGGTTGGAGATGGTAATGGGAAGATGATATGGAGGGGATCAGGGATATACGGATGGCCGGAGACAGTGAACAAATTCAAGACTTGGTGCTTGATACGCGATCTAAAAGAAAGGGAAGGTCTACCATGGGTCTGCTTTGGGGACTTTAATGAAACACTGTATTCTTTTGAGAAATATGGGGGGAGGGAACCGAACTATAGAATGCAGAATACGTTTCGCTCTTGTCTCAGCGATTGCGATCTCTTCGATCTGAACTACAGAGGAGCTGACTACTTGGTCCAACGGGAGAAAGGGGGTGGGTGCAATCCGTGAACGCCTGGATCGGTTTGTCAGGATGGTGGAGTGGGATGTAATGTTCCCTAGAGCCTTAGTCTCCCACATTGCGCGTTTCAGCTCGGATCACGCCCCGATAATCATGGACACTTCGTGCACTCACCGAAATGGATGCAAGACATTTCGGTTCGAATCTCTTTGGATCAAAGAAGATGGGTGTCACTCAGTTTTTGAGGCTGCCTGGCAAGAGGGTAAACATCGGTGCCCGAATCCGGTGCGGAGTAGCATTGACATCTGTGCGGAGAGGCTGAAAGTGTGGAGTAGAGATGCAGTGGGAAATATAGGAGCTCAGATTAAGGAGATGACTGAGAGGCTCTCAATCTTACAGTGCAAATCAGTTTTGAATAGCAGTGAAGATGCAGAGATGGATAAGGTCATATTGTGTATTTCACGGCTATAAGAACAGGAAGAGGAGATGTGGAGACAGAGATCCAGAGTCCTTTGGCTCAAGGAGGGGGATACAAATTCCAAAATTTTCCACGGCAAAGCTAGTGCACGCAGGAAAGCAAATAGTCATAAGAGACTAAAAGATGGGACGAGGGTTTGGAAGCATACTAAGGAGGAGATCCAAGACATTGTTATTAACTATTACAGGGAACTCTTCACCTCATCTGACCCTGTGTGCTCGGATAATATAATCAACGTGATTGATGTCCGCATTTCAGGGGAGGAGGCAGAGGAGCTCTCCAAACCGTTTACCAAAGAGGAAGTGCGAGAGGCTCTTGATCAAATGCACCCATTGAAGGCTCCGGGACCTGACGGAATGCCGGTGCTGTTCTTCACACGCTACTGGGACATTGTTGGAGCAGATGTCACTGAGCTGGTACTAGCTATTCTTCAAGGTAATAGTTTTCCTGACGAACTTAATCATACCTTTGTGACTCTGGTGCCTAACGTTAATTCTCCCTATACCATGAAAGATTTGCATCCGATTAGCTTGTGCAATGTGATCTATAAGCTTGTGTCTAAAGTTGTGGCTAATCGAATGAAAAATGTTCTGAATTCTGTTATTAGTCAGACTCAGTGTGCCTTTGTCCCGGGCCTGATGATACATGATAATGCCTTGATCTCCTTTGAAGTGTTCCACAACATGAAAACAAGAAGTCAGGGGAGGAAAAAGGGACACTATGCTTTAAAACTGGATATGAGTAAGGCGTATGATAGGATTGAATGGTCTTTTGTTGATGTGGTGTTGAGAACTATGGGCCTTCCGGCTACATTTGTTGATCTGGTAATGAAATGTGTCACCTCTACGTCTTTTTCATTCCTTATAAATGGGGTCCCTAAAGGTTTTATAAAACCAACTCGTGGTCTCTGTCAGGGGGACCCAATATCACCCTATTTGTTCCTAGTATGTGTGGAAGCGTTGTCAAGTTTGATTAGGAAGGCAGAGGTTGACAGAAAGTTACACGGGTTTGCCATTGCAGTGGGAGGTCTGACAATATCCCACCTATTCTTTGCGGATGATTCACTCTTATTCTTCAAAGCATCTCGGGAGGAGTGTGTTGTGGTGAAACAGATCTTAGCAGACTACGAGCGGGCTTCGGGAAAGTGTGTGAATTTTGAAAAGTCGGAAATCAGTTTTAGTTTCAAGCTCAATAACACCGATAAAGAGGAGATCAAAGAAATACTAGAAGTGAAGGAGGTGGAAGCACTACCCTGCTATTTAGGTTTACCGACACTGATTGGCAGGTCAAAAAAGGCAGTCTTTGGCTTTCTTAGGGATCGCCTATTGAAGCGGATTAAGGGTGGAGTGTGAAATTCTGATCGCGGGCTGGCAAGGAGGTCCTCATCAAGGTTGTTGCTCAGGCAGTACCTCAGTATGTCATGAGTTGCTTTCTAATCCCAAAGTCTTTCTGTGATGATATTCAAGCACTAATGGCATCCTTTTGGTGGAGTAATATGGGGTCCAAATGGGCTATACACTGGCATAGGTAGGGAAAACTATGCGCACCAAAGGAGCTTGGTGGGCTTGGGTTTCGACATCTGCAATCTTTTAATGAAGCCCTGCTTGCCAAGCAAATCTGGAGAATTATTGAAAGGCCCTCCTCTCTCTGCTCAAGGGTCTTTACAAGCAAATATCTCCATTCTGAGAATATTTTCGATGTGATCGGTCAGGCCGAGGATAGCTATGTAAAGAGAAGTCTTCTAGGGGTGCGAAAGATTATTACCCAAAGTGGGATATGGAGGGTGGGATCAGGGGAAAATATTAGAATCATGGAGGATAGGTGGGTGCTTGGTATCCCCTGCTTGCGGCCTCTTAGTATCAGAAATGAGATTCCTAACGGACGGGTATCCTCTCTCATAGATTCCGACTCAAACCAATGGAATGTCGATCTCATCAATCAGTGCTTCTACGAGGATGATGCGCAGGCAATTTGTCGGATACCACACAGAAATGGGAACGATGGGGATAACATCTTCTGGATGGAGTCTCACAAAGATACGTATGAAGTTAAGATTGGTCATAAATGTGCTCTTGAGCTTAATTGGGTGCTGCATGGGTATCCCACCACATCTAATGGGTCGAATCCTGCTTGGCACCAATTATGGAGGCTGCATTTACCCCCAAAGATCATCCACTTCATGTGGTCGTTCTGTCAAAATTCTCTCCCGAGTCCGGCTAAGTTTAGGGAGAGGCACGTCCCTGTGGACATTTGCTGCTACATGTGTGGATTTTCGGACTGCTCCCTGTTACATATTGCAAAAGATTGTGCGGTAATGAGGCTGCGATGGAAGGCGGCTGAACTCCTTGTGAAAGTGTATAAACTGGAAGGGATGACCTGTTTGGACTGGTTTATCAATGTGAAGACCCAACTCCCTAGGGAAGATTTTCGATGATTTTGCAGCCACCTTTGGATGCTATGGTTCGATTTTAATCGAGTAAGACACGGGTCAAATATGATGCCTGATAGGGTATTCTTTTCCAGTGTTGCTGCTACAATCTCTCCCTCAACGGGAAATAATTCTGGTGGTGGGTCGAGGATGGGTTCAAGTAGTGGATGGGCACCCCCGCCGACCAACTATGTCAAAGTGAACTGTGATGCCTCGTTTGGGTGTATGGGGCTTGTGTGTGCTGCTGGTTTTGTGGCGAGAAATGATCGAGGGGAGGTGATGATGTTTGGTGCAGTTCCCCTAGGAGCGTGTTTTTCTGTACTGCAGGCTGAGCTCCTTGCGCTGCTGAACGCCACCACAACCGCGAGATCTTGCGGCTTCTCCTCCGTTTTGGTTGTCTCGGATTGTAAGATTGCAGTGGAGACGATTACTGCTACCCGGGATTATAGCTACACCGATTCAATTGCGGAGGAGATCCGAAAAGAGGCCTCACTGATTCCCTGCTGCACGTTCGGATATGAACATCGAGAGAATAACGTAGAGGCACATGAACTAGCTAGAAGGGGGAGTAATCTCTCATCCCCTCAAATCTTGATAGAAGATTTTCCAGCTTTTCTTTTACCTTGTAATGTGCAAATGGTTGATTTTAATTCAAGGTATTTTCTTCTAAAAAAAATCTTGATTTGTTTAAACTAGATCTCAAGTTCGAGTTCTAGTATATGTATAAAGTTTTAATTGGGAGATGATGTACTTAAAGTTATTTAAAATCATATTTAAGTATTATTAAATAAAGAAAATCAGCAACAAGTAATTTCATTTGCCACATTTTATTCATGGGCCAATATATCCACTCATTTTACTCTCATGTATTCCATTTATATATTATTTTAATGAATACTATCATATATTACTAATTTCAAGATAAAGATAGAAACTTTGGTAATTATTAGTCCAATAAATAAATTATATTTATTTATGTAAATAAAAATTTATATTTAGTTTTTAAAGTAAGATTGTAAATAATAAAAATTAAAAAAAGAAATAAAAGAAATAAAAAATAAAAAATATATTCCTGGAACTTACATCTAACTCGGCGAGCTGGAGTCCATCCATCACCACGAATTCGTTGTCGCCCACCTGACTTTTCCAATGTGCACCAAACGTCACCATGAACTAACCCATAAAGTCTAACTTCTCCTCACATTTATGTCTAGCCTTAAAACTCTCTCTAACCACAAGATAGTAGGGTGATGTGGTATGGAGGTTAGTGGAGGTTAAGGGAAGTTAGAAGAAAGTTAGTAGTGCTTAGTGGAGGTTAGGAAAGTTAATGAGGTGTCAAATTATGGTGAAAATCTTGAGAGAAATTTAAGGGTTGGTGAAATATCTCAAATGCCACTATAAAATGCTATAAATAGAACCTCTAATCTTCTATAAAAAAAATCACAAATTCAACACATCAAACCCCCTCCTAAGTTTCAATACTTAGTTTTTGAGTTATTCCTTTTGTTCTTCCTAGTTCTTAGTTTTAATACATTCTTTTTAGCTTGTTTTAGCTTCATTTCAAGTTTTAATAGCTCCTTTTCAATTTTTTTTCATTCAATTTAGTATTTCTAAGTCTAAAGTTCTCAATTCTTTAGTTACAATTACATTCCAAATTAATTTTTCCAACTTTTGTTATAATTCGTCCAATTATTTTCCAAACCCAATTTCATCTATTTAAAATCCATTTTTGTCTTTGATCCCTTCTAAACATTTTTTTCTGACTTCTTGAAGTTAAATTTAGCTTTTTGATTCGCCCAATTCCGTATTAAGAAACTCTATTTACAAGCCAATCTTTACACCCCAAATTATTTTAGACATTCTGTTTCGAGCTTTCAGCATAATCCGTCCAGTGATTTGCCAAGCCCATTTCCGTCCATTTAAAGTTTGTTTTAGCATTCAATCCCTTCTAAACATTTGTTCTTCACTTCCTGAAGTTCAATTTAGCCTTGATTCCGTGTTCGTAAATACTTATACCGTCCCTCCGAAGTTGAAGGTCAAATTTACCCCATACTTGCTCACTACAAATTAGAAATTCTCTAAATCAATTCCGCTCTTGCCAATCAACCACGGTGCTCCGAGGGCTTCAAGCTGATACAAAATCCAACGTCTAGCCGAGATAGCTATTGTGGCTCCGAGTTTGTCGTTGAATTTCAATTTTTATTGTTATTACATTTCAATTATGTATTGATTTGTTTTTCCAATTCAATTTATTTATCTATATGTTTATGTTTAGTATAGAAATATTTCAATGGTAATCATTTTCATTTTTTTTACTTTGAACACATCTACTCAAACATATTTTTATATCAATAAATACACATTTTCCACCAAATCTCGTGTTAATTTCGCACTTTTAATTTCTTTTATTTATACGTCTTTTAATTATACTTGCATTAGCTTAAATAAAAATAATTTATCTAGCAAAGTTTCTATAACAGTGCTAAAGACCCAATAGAGACCTTTTCAATTCTTGCATCCCTCGTTAGTCGCCTCGTTTAGATTTCAAGTTTTGACGCGCAATTTCATAAACTTAACCGTCCATCTTATTTGAGAAATAATTTCTCTTGCACGCCCGCACCGTAATCATACGCGACAAGGTTGAAAATTAACATATTCCCAAAATATCGCTAAGAGTAATAAAAAGTTGCATATGAATTTTATAAACCAATGCATTTAAAATAAAGAAAAAGTTCAAACTATCCTGTCATTGATAGATAAGGGCTTAATACATCATTTGCCTCCTGAACTTGTCCAAAAAGCTTAATTGGCCCCCTGAACTTTCAAAGTGTCCCGATAGCCTCCTGAACTTGCATAAAATATTCAGTTAGCCTCCTGAACTTGCGTAAAATGTAATCAATTGATCACTCGATCGCAAAAAAAAAAAGTAAGTTAAATGCGGAAGATGTATTGCACGAGTCTTAAAAAAAGTAAAACGACTGAAAGCGGAGTATACAGTTCTTAGATTAGAGAAGACAAGTTGTATAGTTGAGCAAGTAATAACTTCATTTTTAATCTATTTTTTAATTATGTAATCACATTCTAAGATGTGTGGAATACATCTTCCTCATTTAACTTACTTTTTTTACGATCGAGTGATCAAATGATTATATTTTATGCAAGTTCAGAGGGCTAACTGAATATTTTATGCAAGTTCAGAGAGCTATCGGAACACTTTAAAAATTTAGGAGGCCAATCAAGCTTTTTGGACAAATTCAAATTCAGGAGACATGATGCATTAAGCCATAGATAAGAAAACGAAGCACATTTTTAAAAATAAATAAATAAGTTATAGCATTTTGATGATTCGAGTGGTAGGGTCTTAAAGGCTTATAACCCTTCTAAGTGTTAATATTTCATTTCAATCAAATTATGGCATTCTTTTGTTTGACCATATATTATATATATTCTTATAGAATTTGAATTTTATTAAAGAATAAAGAGCATGGCATTACCAACTTAAGTGAACCCAATCAAATAAACACTTCACTACCCTTTTATTCTTCATTAGAAAATCAATCTACTGTATCTTAACATATAAAATAAAAGTTCAAAATTATATATATACTAATGGCTGGTATTTATTTTTGTTGTTTGCTATTTGAAAAACAGAGATTCTTTACTGTTGCAAAAAGCTAATTTTCATGTATAAAAGTAAACTACAGTTTCCTTTCTTAATAGAAAAAAACCTAAAACTCAATTTTTTTTATATGAAATGTAAACATGAGAAGAAAATTGAATAAATAAAACACCCTTTAAAATAAAACCTTATTGTTGATTCATGAATTTAAAATTAAAATACTTATTAATTTTTATGGTGAAAATGAAGAAAAGATGTTAGATTTTATGTTTTAATAGTTTATTGCTTAGTCTTCTCAAAAAAAAAAAAAAAAATAGTTTATTGCTTAGGAACTTCATATATTTCGTAAACAGGAAAAAAGAAAAAAAGAAAAAAAAAATCGTAGCTATAATACAAAAAGCTGAAATGATATTACAAAACGAAATTGACATCATAATAATAATATACATTTAAATTAGAATCTGGCTCCACTTGCTCTTAAAAGCTTTTCAACCTTTTGAAACTGACTCAATTTGAAATGGACTCAAAATTGGTTGTTGTTGACAGTTGACCTGCCCAACCAAATATATATATATATATATATATATATATATATATATATATCCTTTCATTATATATGGGATGGATCTATAGGGATAATGGGAACACTTTCTCTCACTTAGATCAAGAAATGTAAAATTTCATGTATTAATTTTATATTTCCCTTTATAAAATATTAATATTAAGAAAATAAATTAACCAAACTTGTTAATCAGTATGTTCATGAACATTATAATCGAACTTGTTCATAAATCTAATCGAGTCGAGTTTCACCGTATTCAAACTCTGCTCGTTTACAAATCGAGTCGAACACGATTGAACTTTTATTGAATCGAACATCGAATTGCTCATGAGCGATTCAATTTATTTACAGTCCTAAAGACATTATCACATAGGCGTTCCTTGTCAAATTGACACTAATTCTCTATTGTTATCAACTTACTGGAACATGATAGAATACTACACAAATTAGGATTGTTGTCCTATAAGAGATGAATTCTACTTTGTAATCCTTTTCTACTTAGGTGATTTTAATAAATTGTATATATACTTTGTTATTATTATTGAAATACACTGCTTACCATAGGCTTTATACTAAAGAGTGGATGAAATAAAACTTTGGAATCTATCACTATAATGTTTAAAAATAATCAAATCAATTCGTGTAATGTAATACACAAAAAGGAAAGATGAAAAATAATACACAGAACAAAAGTATAGGAAATAATAAATTATTATAATTAAAAAATAATATAAAATCCAAAAAGCTTCTTTGGAGCTTATGTTATCTTTGAATAGTGATAGACATTACAGCAAAAATACAACTGTTGCTTTTTGTTTTATTAAAAAAATAAACAAAAGTTGTTGTACGTGTAAAACAAAATATATTGAATGAGAGTAGCAGATATTTGCCGACGTTGTTGACAATTACACCCTCTAACAATGTTTACACAAGTTTCTTAAATATTAAGAGACCCGTCATACTTTAAAGAGTCAACAACAATTACTATTTCAATTTTTCCTTTTTTTTTTTTTAAATACTATCTTTCAATAGGTTTTTTTTCAAAAGAATCTTTCAATAGCTTAAAGAGTTTACAATAATAATAAACTACATATGCTTTATATTGAAACTCAAATTTTACCAATTCAAACTGATTGGTTAAAAGGTTTAAAGAGTGTTTTATTAGTTTTCACCAACCGAGAAATTTAAATTTAAATAAAACTATAATTAGTAAGCTAAATTTAAATTTAATACACTGAATATTTCATATCTAATTAAATAAGTTTTTTTTTAAAGAAAAAACTCACTTTATTAATAACAGAATGAAACATCCCGATGTAGAATGCTTCGAATGAATACAGAACTAGACCAATGAATAAAAAAATTAGCATAGAAACGAGCATTTCGTGCCAGAGCATGAGCTACCCCGTTGGCTAACATTGAAATAAACTTCACCTTAAACCTTGAGTGATTATGAAGAAACTCTCTGATATCTCGTATAATCTCACCAAACTCAGTAAGATCTCAATGTTGTGTTTGGATCGAATCCAACACAACCTTTGCATCACTTTCTATTATGATTGAGCTATAGCCTGATGATAGAACCCACCCACACTTTCCTTAAGTGCCATTGCTTGACCAATACCACTCTCGTTCTATGTGTGCTGTAGCATTGGATGAAATTACCTATACAGTCGCGAAGAACAGCTCCTGCACCAATAGCTCCATCGTCGTTGAAGATTACAGCATCGACATTACATTTCACGTAATTGCACGGTGGCGAAAGCCAACTAGAATTTGGTGGAAGTCTTCCATTGCTGCCCGACTCTTGCCCTCTTGCGATTTGCTACAGCCTCTCGGGAGGCTCATGTTCTGCTCTAGGTTCAAATGCAGCTGTTGTCATGTTGCTGTTTGGCCATCCAGATGACGACTCTGCCTTGTCGCTGCTGTTCCGCAACAATCTAGAAACTCCAGGTATCCCATCAGCGTTCAGTAGCGTGGCCGTAATTACGGCTGTCGATCCACGCCTTTCGACCCATCCATGAGCGATGTCCGACCTATGACAAAAAGATGAACCAGTGACATTAATGCTGGTGGCCACGACGTCTCTATCCGGTCCTGTTGCACTGTGAGTGTCCCTTCATCTCATCGAGGAACCTGCAAAACAGAAATTGTTAGTCTCTAAATCTCCTGATGGCCTCGTTCCGACTCCGTCCCGTGGCGGATCCACCCTAGCCCCACCACCTTTAGTGTCACTCCTCCCATTCTCACTACCGCCCCTTCAGTTCCCGGCATCACTTTCTTAGCTTTTTGAGCCTCCTCCCACTCCTCCACAAGACGGATGGAGGATCTTATTATCACATCAGGCCTGCAAGCATCGTGATCCCATAATGTTTTGTTTCTGGCTTGCCAAATAGCCCAAAGTACGACAATGCTTTTCTGGATAACATCTTTTTATGATCCGGCACACATATGGAGCGCCCACTCCTCAATATACTCCCATTCCTCTCTAGGTGGCGCTAAACCAACAAAATGCCAGCATAATTTAGCAAATGCACAACCAGCAAACAAGTGCCAACCATGCTCGATATCATTTGGGCACAATAGACAATTAGTTGCGATAGGAACTCTTTTACCAGCAAGTCTAGGTCTTAGGGGGAGTATACATGACATTAACTTCCATGCAAATAATTTAATTTTGGGAGGTATCTCCAACTTCCATAGTGACTTCCATCCAGCAACTTCCCTAAGGTTGTTCCGTGTTGAGGCCTGTATATTGTATCCAGACTTGGAGGAATACACAGTATAATGCCAAATTAGCCTGTTATCTTTATCTGAGAACGGGATAATCATAGCCCCAATGACCTTAGCCATTTTATCATCAAAACACCTCTCCAATTTTCCACGATCCCAGATTCTAGACCCATTGATGAATAATTCCTCAACCTTCATCTCCCCGGTTGTCCGATTCTCCACAGGTTCTATCCATAATTTCTACATTTCCCAAATCTAAGTATCATGGTGGGCAACAACTTGATTTCCTCTGCCAATCCACCATCTTAGGCCTGCTTTAAGCAAATTAACTGAGCTCCAAACACTTCTTCAAACAAAACTGGGATTAGTGTCCAATTTGGAGGTAAGGAAAGTCCCCCCAGGGTAATATTTAGCTTTGACCATTCGACTCACCAAAGTATTAGGCTCATCAATTAACTTCCATCCTTGCTTCCCAAGTAATGCCATATTGAATTCTCTGAGATCCCTAAATCCCAGACCACCCACACTCTTTTTTACACACATGCGTTTCCATTCTAACCAATGAATCCTCTTCCTCCCATCTGCCTTCGTACCCCACCAGAAATAATTCATCATCTTCTGTAGCTCATAACATGTAGATTTAGGGAGTAGGAATGTGCTCATATAAAACACAGGGAGAGCCTGAGCTAAAGATTTCAAAAGTACCTCTTTTCCTGCGACCGATAGAAATTTAAAGGTCCAATTATTGAGACGCTTTGATAGCCTCTCCTTTAAGAGTCCAAAAATAGATCGCTTCGACTGCCCTATTAGAGAGGGCAATCCCAGGTATCTTCCAGTGTCCAAAGGCGTTTGAATCTGGAGAATACCGCTGATAGCTTCTCTAGTCTCACTTTTGACGTTTGAACTAAAGAAAATCCCAGATTTTTCCAAATTAACAGCCTAGCCAGAAACTCTTTCATACCTTTCCAACAATTCTTTGACCCAAATACTCTCAGTCTCCGTCCCATCAAAGAATAAAAAACTGTCATCTATAAAGAAAAGGTGAGTGATGCTTGGAGCTCCACTACAGATTTGACAGCCTCTTATACTTCCCTCTTCCTCCTCTCTCTTTATCATATGGGAAAGGACCTCAGTGCACAACAGAAACAGATATGGTGACAAAAAGGGTCCCCTTGCCGAAGCCCTCTCCCTGGTATAATAGGCCCAATAAGATTATAATTCACTACAACTAAGTAAGAAACTGTACTAATGCAAAGCATGATCCACCTGATCCATTTATCACAGAAGCCCAGCCTTCTCATAACTTCCTTCAAGAAACCCCAATTCACCCTATCATAAGCTTTGCTTATATCAATCTTTAAGGCCACTTCCCCCTTTTCCCCTCTATTCTTCCTATTCATATAATGTATAATTTCAAAAGCCACATGCACACTATCAATTAAGGACCTGCCAGGGACAAAAGCAGATTAACTTTTCGAAATAACCTCAGGGAGGATTACTTTCAGCCTATTGGTGAGTACCTTGGCAATTAATTTGTAGACTACATTGCATAATGAAATCGGTCTCAGTTCTATCATACTTCGGGGGGTTTTCACACTTTGGTATCATGGTGATAATGGTATCATTAAGATTTGGAGGAAACTCATTCTTTTCCAACCATTCAACACAGGCAACATAAACATCTCGCCCAATTGCAGGCCAAAAGTGTTGAAAGAAGCCCGGATTAAGCCCATCAGGTCCAGGGGATTTATTAGGGTGCATCTGATTTACGGCCTTGGTAAGTTCCTATAAAGTAAATGGGCAAGTGAGATCCCCATTCATAGCTTCAGATACATTCTCATGCATATTCACTATTTCATCATAATTGACTGCCATACTACTAAGGAACAACCTCTCAAAATATACCTTGGCTACATTGCTGATTTCCTGACCACTCGAGACTTCAACTCCCTCCTCATTAAACAGGCTTGAGATCCTGTTAATCTGTTTGCGCGCTTTTACACTTGCATGGAAAAACTTTGAATTGCAATCCCCTTCCTTCAGCAAAAAAGCTTTCGCTCTCTGATACCAGTAATTCTCCTCTTGTTCAAGTAGTACATTCAGATTCCTATGGGCGTGCAGAAACGTCTCCACTCTCCCAAGATCAGTGCAATCGCGAGTCTGTTCCATAATCAAACGCCACCTGTTTATCTTTCTATCAAAATGGGCCTTAAAATTTCTTCCCCACACCAACATCCCCTCACAACACATATCGAGTCGTTTAGCAAACCCGACCTGTCGGTTCTGTTGCCAAATGCTCTTAACCAAGCCATCAAACTCCACCTCCTTTATCCATGCTATGTCAAACCTAAACCGATGTTTAGCTTTCCTCCTTAGTAAACCGCCAGGGTCAACCAGGATAGGCGAATGATTCGAGTAACCTGTTATTAAATTCGTAACCACACATTGTGAAAATCTGTTACACCAGTCAATTGACCCGAAGGCTCTATCTAGTTTTTCTCGGATCCATGCCCTTGACCCTCTCCCTCGCTCCCAAGTGAAATGGCTGCCTGTCATATTTAGTTCTATCAATTCGCAGTTGGCAATGATTTCAGAGAACTGATTCATTAGGTATTGTGGGTAAACCAATCCGCCAACCTTCTCATGCTGACTCAAAATATAATTAAAGTCTCCCACCACCAGCCATGGTAGCGCAGGGTTACAGGCTAAATTCCCAAGTAGGTCCCAGGATTCCTTTTGGCTGAGCCTGTTTGCAAAACCATAGAAACCAACCAATATCCAGTCTCCTTGATCACCTCATTGTACTACAGACTCAATATGGTGGTCCGAATAAGATTTCACCTCAACTTCATTCCATGTTTTCCACAGTAGTGCCAACCCTCCACTATGACCTCTCGCCTCCACGACAAAACAACCCGCATATCCAAACTTACTTCTAAGAACCTCCATTCTCGCTTTATCTACAATAGTCGCAATCCAAAATACTAATCTCAGAGCGTGAGCTTTCAACGGCTCACCAAGCGACCGAACTGCCCGGGGGTTCCCCAGACCCCGACAGTTCCAACTGAGGCAACTCATTGTCCTTGGCGGACCTGATCCTTAGGTCTCATTAAATCATTAACTTTAGCGACAAACTTATCCTTGCTTTCCTTGGAAGGGTCTGCCCCCGTCATAGTACCTTGTTCACTTTCCTGATTACCTTGGGGATCTACATTTTCCTCATCCCCACGCCTTCGTTTCCTTGCCTCCACCATCTCCATCTCCATATCCTTATTGAGGTCCACTTCCCCTCTATTCTCCTGATTCACTTCCTACAATGCTGGATGACTCCCATGTCCGCTTCTCTGATTCCCACTCCTCCATTGACCCTCTCCTTCTGCTCCATGACCAGACCCACCTGATCCACTACTACCACTAGGCTCCCTCAGCCATTTGGAACCCTTCATGTCATTATTTGTTCAGATAGGTGATCTTAGCCAGTCACCCCACTCCCTTACTACTTCATTCGGTGCAACCCGAAATAGCTTCTCACAGTACCAATCTGTGTGTCCCAAGAGGCCACAGATGTAGCAGAAATTACATAAGCGTTCATATTTAAAGCGAATGAATGCCCAATCAGTAGTTGATTTTTTAATTTTTTTGCACCTCTTCAGCGGCACTCTCGTATCCACAGCTACTCTCTGTTGAAACACCTTTCTACATAATTTTGATTTGACAAAATTGTTTAAGTATAATTGAAATACATATTCTAAACACACTAAGTTTAAATGCTTTGATTTATTCTACTAATGTGTTTGTTCAATGTTGAGTTAAAATTGTTTATAAGACACAAGAATTAAAAGGCCCAAGCCCAATACGGAAGTCAAGGCCCAAGTCAAACAACTCAGTACAACTCGGCCCGCGTTTGTTAAAACGTTGTCGCTTTGGACAAAACGCAACTCAGCAAGAGAAGGATCTAGAAGACCTTCAGGAAAAACTTCAAGACGAAGCTGCTGAGTAGACTCGACAAAGCGTACAAGACAGCAGCTGGCTAAGGAAAACTTCCAGACAAAGTATTTCTACTTTGGGTAAAGTTCAGACGACACAGTATGCTGTCTAGCTGACTTTACCATAAAAGGAGAGACAGTCTGCTGAGCTGGCCGAGGACAGAAGATACACAAATCTGATTGGCCGAGAGCTCTGAGCAAGTCAGGATGACAATGACAGGAAGCCGTTTCCCTCCAACGGTTATTTCGAAATTCGAAATGACCGATGCCCAGACGTCTCTATAAATAGGGCCATCAGAAGCTTCATTCAACACAGAACTTGATCAAGCCATTACGCTGACCAAATTTCTACACAAGTTCTGCAAGCAAAGAAGCAAAGCAAATCTTACACTACAATTCATACATTTGTGTAAAAGTCTAGAGTGATTATTTCAATCGTCTAAAGTTTCTTAGCAACTCATTGTATAGGACAAAACACTTATCATTTCTAGAGAATAGAAAGGAGAGGCTGAGTACTCGGTTATAGTACTCAGCAAGAGATTAGGATTGAGTAGAGGTATAGAGGAAGGTACTCTTGTCATACTCAGTTGCTAAGATTGTAAAACGTTTGAGGCTCTACTTTTAAAGAGCTCAGTAGAGGATTCGAAATCTCGGAACGTGTTCCGGGGACAGGACGTAGGCTTAGAAGAAGCCGAACCTGGATAAATCTGCTGAGTAAAGTATTTCTTACCTTTAACTCCTTATATATATTGCTTGCTTAAAATAACCAAAAACTGACCAAGTAAAGAGGTCAAGTTGAGTTGTGCGTATTGAACATCTGAGCTCAGGAATAGACTCTAAGTGCTATCTCCTGACTCAAGCTAAGAAACTGACCTAGTCACCAGTTGACTAAGCCAGTATCTTGCTGTTTACTCATCGCCACTGTTAAAACCTTTTTCCTTAGAAAAAGAAGTCTGCCCTAATTGCGAAAAAGTTTAAATAGTTCCTAACCCCCCCTTGGAACTATACTTGCAACCTTATAAGGGACCAACAAGTGGTATCAGAGCTTAAAAGCTCACTGTAAAAGGTCTAACAACCTTGAGCTGATCCCTACCATGGGCGAAAACAGCACTCGGTTTCTCCCTGGAAACCAAACAACTCAGATATTGCCTGACGGGCTGTCCATTACTAGGCCTCCCCTATTCTTCGGGTCAAACTATACCTTCTGGAAGAATAGGATGAAAAATTTCATTCAGGCTACAAACATGAGTGCCTGGCTATCTATAGTCCAAGGCCCATTTGTACCTGTCGAAGTTGTGGCTGGCCAAACAGTTGTAAAAGCTGAGGCCAAATGGACAGAGGATGATCTTAAGAAGCTTCAAAATCACGCTTCGGCTATCAATATGCTTCACTGTGCGCTCGATGCTGCAGAATATAATAAAATCGCAGGTTGTGAGTCAGCGCAAGAGATTTGGAAAAAGCTGGAAGTCACCTACGAGGGAACCAATAAAGTAAAGGAGTCCAAGGTGAATCAGCAGATGAGACTGTACGAGCTGTTCGAGATGAACAATGATGAGGGCATTTCAGACATGAATGCAAGGTTTACCAACATCATTAATGAGCTCAAGAGACTTGGGAAAATCTTCACTGAGGAAGAACAAGTCAAAAAGATACTCAGGAGTCTTCCTAAAGACTGGCAAGCAAAGAAGACAGCTGTTGAGGAAGCTCAGGATTTAACCACCTACAAATATGACAAACTCATCGGCTCGTTGCTGACCCATGAGATATCTATGAAGAACTTCGAGGTGAAGGAAAAATCTGAAGACAAGAAGCAGAAATCTCTTGTCATGAAAGCTGACTCCACTGACGGGAGCTCAACTGATGATGAGGAGATGGCTATGTTCACAAGGAAGATGAAAAGGCTATTCAGGAAAAATGACAAATACTCTAAGAAGCCTTACAGAAAGTTTGATAAGTATAAAGCTGACTCAAGCGACAGCAAATACAAAAAGGACAGCTCAAAGCCCATTACATGCTTTGAGTGCCATCAAACCGGCCATATTAAGTCAAGCTGCCCCACACTGAGGAAAGACAAGAAGAGAGGCAAAAAGGCAATGGTGGCTACATGGAGCGACAGTGATGAGTCTTCATCTACAGAAACTAAGGCCACCGAGTCAGCGAAGATTTGCTTCATGGCTAACGAACTTGCTGAGCCGTGCGTCTCTGAGCATGCTGACCTATCCGTCGCATCAGATGACAAAGAGCAATCAAATGAGGTAATTACTCTTCCCCAGCTCAGAAACGATATGGTTAATGCCCTGAGTGATCTCTACACACTTGTCAAGAAGTGTAATAAGAAAGTTAGATCACTCAGTAGGCGCTGTGATGAAGTGGAAGAGGTCAAACTGAGTGACCTCAGATTCCTTCTTCAGGACAATTCAACTCTGCATGATAACATGAAGATCATACATGAGTCTGTCTCTGAAGTCCAACCAGTTTCAAAGAAACTGAGAAAGGACGTCACAACTATCCAGAACCAACTAAAGGTTCCAAATAAAATAAACTTTCCCCAGCAGAGATGGAATCCCCAGCGAAAAGTCCAGTGTGACTTTTGTGGGAAGAAAGGACACACCACTAAGGTGTGCTGGCACGCTCAGCACTGGGGTGCTGACAAGTCAGTGAAACATCCTAAACAGAAGGTCAGCTGTGACTTCTGTGGAAAGAATGGCCATACTGTCCAAGTATGTCGCCATAAAATAAAATATGATGCTTTACCCGTTGCACCTAACAAGCAAGGACCCAAAAAGAATTGGGTACCTAAAAGTAACTAGTTACAATGCAGGTAAGCCTGAGATGTGCCGAGAAGTCAAAGATGTGGTATATTGACAGCGCATGCTCAAGGCATATGACTGGTGATGAAACTCAGTTCATCACGTTTGAGCTTAAACGAGGAGGAAGTGTAAGTTTTGGAGACAACAAGAAGGGTAAGATAGTAGGGTCAGGAACCATCAGAGGTAATCCTACTACTGAATCTGTCTCCCTAGTCAGTGGACTCAAATATAACTTACTCAGCGTAGCTCAGCTATGTGACAATGGGAGAAAAGTTATATTTGATGCTACTGGATGTAAAATATACGAGGGTAAAACAAATGAGTTAATCTTAACTGCCCCTCGCATAGATAATGTCTTTATGCTAGATTTAGAGAAAAAGTTTTCAAAAACTGTGTGCTTAGTATCAAAGGAAGAGAATTCCTGGCTATGGCACATGAGACTTGGTCATGTAAGCATGGACCTCCTGGCCAAACTAGCAAGAAAGCAATTGGTTGAGGGACTGCCTGAACTTAAATTTGAAAAAGATCAATTATGCCACGCTTGCCAAGCTGGAAAACAAACCAAACAATCTTTTCACAGCAAAAACATTGTCTCAACTAAGCGTCCGTTAGAGTTACTACACTTGGATCTCTTTGGTCCAGTCCAGCCGCTGAGTCTGGGTGGAAGAAGATTTTCCTTGGTCATTGTAGATGACTTCTCTCGGTACACGTGGGTCATCTTGCTGACCAACAAGGATGAGACCTTTGAGACATTTTCAAATTTGGTTAGAAAAATTGAAAATGATAAAGACCTAAAATTAACTCACATCCGTAGCGATAATGGTGGAGAATTCAAAAACCAAAAGTTTGTTGAATTCTGTGAAGCCAGCGGCATTGACCATAATTTTTCTGCTCCTAGAACACCTCAACAAAATGGGGTTGTTGAAAGGAAGAACAGAACTCTGGTTGAAATAGCCAGGACAATGCTGGATGAGCATAGGCTTCCAAAGTATTTTTGGGGAGAGGCTGTTAACACAACGTGCTATATTCTTAATAGGGCTCTAGTTAGACCTATACTCAAGAAAATCCCCTATGAACTTTGGAAAGGACGAAAGCCCAATATTGGATACTTTCGTGCCTTTGGCTGTAAATGTTTTATTTTAAATACCAAAGATAGCTTAGCAAAGTTTGACTCAAAAGCTGATGAGGCTATCTTTTTGGGCTACTCAACAAACAGCAAAGCATACAGAGTTTTTAATAAGCGAACTCAAGTTTTAGAAGAGTCAGTACATGTAGAGTTCGATGAAACTAACCCTACAGGTAGATACCAGCCGCTGACCGAAGATGATCCACACTCAGTAACCACCGCTGACCAAGAACCAGCTACTGAGTCATTCACTAAAAGACTGACCAAGAGTAAGAGTGAACCTAAGATTACTTTTACTGGCCCATCTACTTCTGCAGAGATTGTTGAAACATAGACAGCACAAGACATGAATCTACCTAAAGAGATAAGGATCCCAAGAGGGCACTCAGAAAGTGCAATCCTTGATTCTGCTGGGAATACCCTGATGACGAGGAATCAACTCAGGAAGTACCTCAGCAATGTTGCTTTCATCTCAGTTCAAGAACCGAAGAATTTCGCTGAAGCTGAGTACGATGAATTCTGGATGAACGCAATGCAAGAGGAGCTCGATCAATTCAGAAGAAACGATGTATGGGAGCCAGTGCCTCATCCAAAGAGTCAAAAGACCATAGGAACAAGATGGGTCTTCAGGAACAAGATGGATGAACAAGGAAATGTAGTCAGGAACAAAGCAATGCTTGTAGCTCAGGGCTACAGTCAGCAAGAAGGTATTGACTATGGTGAGACCTTTGCCCCAGTGGCAAGGCTAGAGGCAATTAGAATTCTATGTGCATATGCATCTTACATGAACTTCAAATTATTCCAAATGGATGTCAAAAGTGCATTTCTTAATGGAGTTATAAACGAGGAGGTTTATGTTAATCAACCTCCAGGTTTTGAGGACCATAAGTTCCCTAACCATGTTTACAAACTCAAAAAGGCTCTGTACGGCCTCAAGCAAGCACCACGTGCTTGGTATGAGAGGCTGACCTGTTTCCTGCTGACTAGAAATTACGTCAGGGGCAAAGCTGATACAACCTTATTCATTAAGAAAAAGGGTAAAGATACCCTGCTGGCCCAAATTTATGTTGATGATATAATATTTGGTGCAACTAACGAATCAATGTGCAAGGAGTTTAGCAAACAAATGCAGACTGAGTTCGAAATGTCCATGATGGGAGAACTCAACTTCTTCCTCGGTCTTCAAATTAAACAAGGAAAGAATGGCATCTTCATCAGTCAAGCCAAATATGCCAAGGAGATATTAAAGAAATATGATTTGGAAAATTGCAAGCCAATATCCACTCCTATGGGCACTGACACTGTCCTCTGCACTGATGAGAATAGTAAGTCAGTAGACAGCAAACTATATCGAGGTATAATAGGCTCTCTACTTTACTTAACAGCCAGTAGACCGGACATTCAGTTTTCAGTATGCTACTGTGCTAGATATCAATCTAACCCTAAAGAATCTCATTACATTGCTGTAAAAAAGAATCCTTAGATATTTGCAAAGCTCAGTGAACGTAGGTTTATGGTATCCCAATACTCATGATTTCACACTCATCGGATACATTGACGCTGACTATGGACGGGATAAGCTGGAACATAAAAGCACCTCTGGAGGATGTCACTTCTTAGGAAGCTGTCTTGTATCCTGGTTCAGCAAAAAGCAGGTGTCAGTAGCCTTGCCTACCACTGAAGCTGAGTACATTGCTGCTGGTCACTGTGTTGCTCAAGTCCTATGGATTAAGCAACAGCTTGAAGACTATGGTGTTCAAACGAAGACAATTGAAGTCAAATGTGACAACAAAAGTGCAATTGATTTTTCAAAGAACCCAATTCAACACAGCAAAATGAAGCATGTCAGCATCAGACAATACTTCATTAGAGACCATGTACTCAAGGGTGAGATCAAGCTGACCTTTGTCCCAACAGACGAGCAGCTTGCGGATATCTTCACGAAGCCACTGGCCCGTGAGCAGTTCAGCATACTGAGAGAAGCTATTGGTATGTTTAATCCTCTTCAGTAAATTCCTGAACTAAACGAATATGCATGCTGAGTGAATTACTATGCTGAATGATTGTTTTTGCTGTGTACTCATTGAAATTAATTAAACAGCAAATACTGAATAAACTTGCATACTGAGTAAGTTAGTTTTAAACTTAGAAATCATCTCTTATGCAATACTGACCACTCAGAATATCAAATGCTTAGTATTCTAAACACTGAGTGTTAGACCCGTTAGAATAAATGCAATAGCACGCATATAGCCCTAGGATGACGTATACGCCGTATGTGTCATAAATGCCAGGATTATTGTCGGTTCACAATCCCGAGGCAAAACTGACACATGGATTCGATAAGATCCATTCCTCACCTCTATAAATAATGGGTAATTCCCCATTTTTATTCTTTACGATTATCGAACTCTCCGGCAAAGAAATTCTTTCTCTCTAAAAACCCCTCTAAGCTTTCCCATCCTCAACAATGACTAAGGTTTCCTATAACATCTCCGGTGCTGGACACTCTAAGCCCAGCTCCGATGACACTTCCAGGCAAACCTCTGTGCCGGAACCTACCAAGGTCACCTCACCGAGCAAAGGAAAAGCTGGCCAAACCTCTGGTAAGGGAAAACCAGGAAAAGTCAGGACATATACAAAGGTTTTCGAAAACATCCGCGAATGGAAAGTTGAGCCCTCAAGATGGGTATCTGAAGACTTCGTACAAAACGAACAACCCTTCTGCGAGTGGATTTCACAGAATGGATGGACTGGATTATTTTCGATTAGGGATTACACCTACCCTGACCTTGTAAAGGAGTTTTACCACAACCTCCGCGTTGCTAATGACAACACTGACTATCTAGTTACAGTGGTGAAGGAGAAAACCATCTTCATAAACCCTCTCTACCTAGGAAATTTGCTCCAGTTAAAAACTGAGGGAACAAGGCTAAGGAGATCAGGAGATCAGGATGGCACTGGGTACGAGGTCAACTTCTGCAAACCTGAGGGCCACTCAGGAGAAGTCTCAGCTTCATCTATGGGTCAGCACCAGAAGATGGCTCATTATCTGCTGACCTATTTCATCTATCCGAAGATCAATTGCACTACCTCAGCAACGAACTTCGAGCAATGCTTTATATGGCATATGCTGACATACACACCAATCAATATGCCAGTCTTTCTTATCGCTGGCTTCCTACGAAGTACTGGTACGCTGAGGCTTGGATCGCTCATCACCAGGATCCTCATTAATCATCAGGTAGACCTGACCGATGAAGAAACAGCTAGAGGATCTGAGATCACAGTGGCTTCGCTGAGAGCATTGAAGTTCGGTCAACCCTTGAAGAAAGGTAAAGCTGCTGCTGAGGGAACTGCTGTCCCACAGAAAGGAAGAAGGACTAAGGCCCCAGCTTCTCGAAAAAGAAAAGCTGCTGAGACTCCTTCCAAAGATGTTGAGTCTCCAGCTAAAAGGCAAAAGTCAGCTGGTAAGTCAGCTGAGAAACGAAGCAGGCAAGGTGAGCCTGGAACTGAGGAAACTACTGAGCAACCTCAGAAGAAGAAGCAGAAGCCTTCTACACTGACTCCCCTCAACGCCATACCTACAGACTTTGTTGTACCTGGTGACTCTCACTTCACCCAGTGTCAAGGTACAGTAGCTGAGCATGATGAACATGAGGTGCATTTGGACGATCAGTTCATTGCACAAGTTGAGGAAGAACTCGATGGTGAGTGTACAGAAGAAGAAGAAGAGGCCAGCGGTCAGGATGACGCTGAGGACTCTGAGGAGACAGCCAGTGAACATGAGACTGAGCATGCCAATACTGTGTTGGCTGCTGGAGAAGAGCAAGTACTTGACCAACACAATGTTGATCAAGTCCAAGTGCAAGCTGACCAGCCTCATGATGAGCAACAAGAATCTTCTCCTTCTCACTCAGGAGATGCTATTCACGGTAACACTCCACCACGTAGAAGAAGAAAATTGGTTAAGGCCAGTGAGAAGACTGTCAGTGAACCTCCTGTGCCACCACCAACTCTTCCTGACTTTGTTATTTCAAAGCCAACCAAGGACCCCTCCACAGTTAAGCTCAAATTTTTCAAACGCCAACCAACTTCTACTGCATCGGCGTCCTTAGAAAAGCAAGCCTCTGTTTCTTCCCAACAGGAACATGCCGACCAAAATGCTTCTGCCACCTCAACAAGTCAGGTTGAGCCGATTACTGTAAATGCTATTTCTTCAAGCATGGTGCTGACTCCAAACATATCCGCCCCTGTCAGCACAGACAGTATTCGCATTTCTACTTCTCCTATCAACATCTCTGTCGATCAATCAACTATCCCAGAACCACAAGTGCAGATTGAAAACACTATTCCAGTCACTGACCATGTCACTCCTTTCACTCCTCTTCCTACCGGTCACACTGATGTCCCTGAAGGCTCTCAAAGCTATCTGAATGCCACTGAGTCCGGCATGAGGATAATTGACTTAGTGCAAGCGTTGATCAGAGACCTTCAACAGTCCACTCCTCTTGCTGCTGGGTCTTCATCTATTGAGACCACTCAGCTCTCCCAGGTCACTCAGCTTCTCAACGAAGTTAAGGGACTCAAGGACCTACTAAACGTCATCATTTCTTTTCAAGCACAGTAAGCTAAGCAGGATTCAATCGCCAAGCTGGCTGAGATCCAGCTGACAACTGTGCAACACTTGAACTCTTTACAACAACAAGTTCAGAATTTATCAGCTGTGAACCCCGACTATGCCACTTCATCTAAAGTCAAGATGCTCTTTGCTCAGCTTCACACCGAGCAACTCAAGACCAATGAGCAAATGGTTTCTTACAATCAGTGCTCAGTAAAGCAAATTGGTGAGGCTATTCGCTTGCTGAATCTGAATAAGCAAGAGATGGATACTGACGCAATGAAACATAATGAGATGCTGTCTATCACACGACAAACCTTCAACCACATTCGTCATACCAATATTCAATGTCAGTATTACGACACAGCCCTTTTAAAGACCTTTCACCAAGTCTTTGCTGGTCTTACTGAAGCACTCATCTGGCAAGGCAAAGCTCAGGCGTTTAACGTCAACATGATCAGTGCTGCTGAACTCAACATACCCGAAGAGGTATCCACTGATGGAGTTGCAATTTTTGATGGCGTCAATGAAAGCGCTGAGAAACTTAAGGCGCTGTCCCAAGAACTGACTCGAGCTGTCTTAACTGATGCCTTCAGACTTCCTCCTCCTGATGCTGACAAAACGGGGGAGAAAGAACAAGCAGCTAGAGCTCAACATGAGCGTAGTCAGTCTCAGAAAAAGAAAAAGAAATAGAGATAGGCTAGAACTAGAACGTTTTTTTATGTTATCCCTTGTACCTATTTCTGTTATTTCTAATGCACTAACTACTTATATAATTACTTGCATCGTTCATTATATGAGTTATGAGTTATTTTACCTTGATGCCAAGTATTAAGTCATTATGTATCTTCAATTAATCAACCATGTTTAATACTTATAAAACTTATTGATTGAATCAAATGCTGATAACATGTTTGACATTGACCTATATGTTTATAAAACATTGTCTTATAAAACTCATTGAACCAACAAATTACTCAGCGCACTCTAAATGATTAAACCTTCCGCTTAATACTGAGTAAATAGAATATGTTGAATAAGCTGACCTATATCTGAAAACTGACCTTAGACTTACTCGATCAAACCGTTAAATGTTTAGAGTAAAACTAAGTCAGTAGCTCAACCCTTACGGGGGAGTTTGCTAAGTTATACTAGGTCAACTATCATGGGGGAGCTCAATACTGAGTTCCTCGCTGAATAGTTTTGCCAACATCAAAATGGGGGAGTTTGTTGAAACACCTTTCTACATAATTTTGATTTGACAAAATTGTTTAAGTATAATTGAAATACATATTCTAAACACACTAAGTTTAAATGCTTTGATTTATTCTACTAATGTGTTTGTTCAATGTTGAGTTAAAATTGTTTATAAGATAGAAGAATTAAAAGGCCCAAGCCCAATACGGAAGTCAAGGCCCAAGTCAAACAACTCAGTACAACTCGGCCCGCGTTTGTTAAAACGTTGTCGCTTTGGACAAAACGCAACTCAGCAAGAGAAGGATCTAGAAGACCTTCGGGAACAACTTCAAGATGAAGCTGCTGAGTAGACTCGACAAAGCGTACAAGACAGCAGCTGGCTAAGGAAAACTTCCAGACAAAGTATTTCTACTTTGGGTAAAGTTCAGACGACACAGTATGCTATCTAGTTGACTTTACCATAAAAGGAGAGACAGTCTGCTGAGCTGGCCGAGGACAGAAGATACACAAATCTGATTGGCCGAGAGCTCTGAGCAAGTCAGGATGACAATGACAGGAAGCCGTTTCCCTCCAACGGTTATTTCGAAATTCAAAATGACCGATGCCCAGACGTCTCTATAAATAGGGCCATCAGAAGCTTCATTCAACACAAAACTTGATCAAGCCATTACGCTGACCACATTTCTACACAAGTTCTGCAAGCAAAGAAGCAAAGCAAATCTTACACTACAATTCATACATTTGTGTAAAAGTCTAGAGTGATTATTTCAATCATCTAAAGTGTCTTAGCAACTCATTGTATAGGACAAAACACTTATCATTTCTAGAGAATAGAAAGGAGAGGCTGAGTACTCGGTTATAGTACTCAGCAAGAGATTAGGATTGAGTAGAGGTATAGAGGAAGGTACTCTTGTCATACTCAGTTGCTAAGATTGTAAAAGGTTTGAGGCTCTACCTTTAAAGAGCTCAGTAGAGGATTCGAAATCTCGGAACGTGTTCCGGGGACAGGACGTAGGCTTAGAAGAAGCCGAACCTGGATAAATCTGCTGAGTAAAGTATTTCTTACCTTTAACTCCTTATATATATTGCTTGCTTAAAATAACCAAAAACTGACCAAGTAAAGAGGTCAAGTTGAGTTGTGCGTATTGAACATCTGAGCTCAGGAATAGACTCTAAGTGCTATCTCCTGACTCAAGCTAAGAAACTGACCTAGTCACCAGTTGACTAAGCCAATATCTTCCAGTTTACTCAGCGCCGCTGTTAACACCTTTTTCCTTAGAAAAAGAAGTCTGCCCTAATTGCGAAAAATTTTAAATAGTTCCTAACCCCCCCTTGGAACTATACTTGCAACCTTATAAGGGACCAACACTCTCAACCTCATGAACTGGCTTCTCATACCACTATTATTATTGATGTCATATTCAATGAATGATCCCACAAAATCTCCTATTTGTTTACCAATTGCTTCAGTCATACACCCAATTGGTAATTCATGCACCTGTACCCACATATCCACCAGGTGTAAATCTGCTTCTTTCGGTAGAGTACCACTTTTCCACTTAGTTGTTACCAGCATATTGTTGTCAAAAGACCATGGACCTCTAGCCAGAACTCTATCCCTATCCACACAGTGAAAGAATTCAAAAATAAAAAGATTTGACTCTACTTCTGAGATAGCTATTCCTCTTACCGGCCTCCATATATCTACCAATTTCGTCTTCATGGCCATGAAATTCACAGGCCTATCAGTAAGAAACCTCCCTAATAGGGACAGTTCCCTATCAGCCGGCAAACCTTATTGTACTGGTCCAGAAAAATCAAAGGAGTCAACCTCCTCATTAGACAATTCCAATTTCTCAAAATCTGCTTCCATCAGGGAAAACGGAGTCAACCCAACCCTACTCAAGCTAAAATCAAGTCACTGCCAAGCAAAACAAACAGCAAACCAAGCCCGCAAGGAAATGAATATATCATAAATAACAAATAACAGCCAAAACCCTGTAAAATTGGACCAACCGGTCACCGCCACCACTCATAGCCAACTGCCTCCACAACACACCTAAATCGCCGATCGATACCCCTCCCTCAAGAACTCACAAGATAACAAAAGCCACACCAATACTCAAAGCCAGAAATTGCACATAGAAAACCAGAAATCGCTACTAAGAAACCAAAAACAAACAGTAGCAAAGAGGATCAACTAACCAGGTAAGCACCAAGCCACAAGCGAACGCCGCCGTCCGATGAAAGGAAAAAGCGGCCGCCGAAAAGTCACCCTCTCACGCCAACGAACGATGAATAGACGCTCTCACCACCCTAATCGCATTCGCAAGACGCACGATATGCAGGGAACCGAGAGAATTTTTACTTTCTATGTTTTTTCTATCACATACATCAAATTGGTTCTTAATTTCTTCTAATTAAATAAGCTATTAAATTTTTCTTCTGTCAATATTAATATAAAATTCTATGTTTTATTAATGTCAATATTCATATTAATAATCAATGATATTTAAAGCAGAGAAAAACTTAATTGGTTCAATATGTAACCTTGACTTTTTATTTTTGTAAAAAGTGTTCAACGGGAGGGGTTTGACAAATACCATGTCGTTATGACACACACGTCACTGCTCTAGCACACGTGGACGCAATTACGTCACCAAAGAATAATTGTAATTATCCAATCCAGTTTACACCCACATATATATTTCAAGTTACTTAATTAATTAGGGTTAAGGTGCAAAAATACCCCTAACGTTTTGGGTCAGGAGCAATTTTACCCTTAACGTCTAAAATGGTGCAATTTTGCCCCTAACGTTTGTAGCCAAGAGCAATTTTACCCCTAACGTTGGTAATTTGGGTCAATTTCAGATATTATTATAAAACACATATATTTTTATTCATTATTTTACACCAATTTCATATCAATTCATCCTAAAAAAAGAATTTCATGTTTTTTTGTAATTTAATAATAGAATTGGAGATTAATATTTACAAATTCGTTTGAATTTTTTTTTATCTAATTCATACAAAAGACAATATGTTTTTTTATTTTTTTCACATCCCAGCATATGTTTATGATTTGTTACTGATAAAATGACGCATATATGAAGTGTAGATGATAAGATTCATGACCGAGAAGACAGTTTGATGAATTATTTCTGAAATTGATCCAATTTATCAACGTTAGGGGTAAAATTGCTCTTGGCTACAAACGTTAAGGGTAAAATTGCACCATTTTAGACGTTAGGGGTAAAATTGCTCCAGACCCAAAACGTTAGGGGTATTTTTGCACCTTAACCCAATTAATTATAAAGGTAAGAATGAATAATTAGTTTAGTATATTAATGGTCTATTTATTTTTGGAATTCAGTTACCACAGACCTTTAAAAAAATAGTCATATCCGAAAAAACTGATTTTTCAAAAAGCTGAAATTCTCTGCTTTTGTAAAAAGATGTTTTTTGAGTGTAAAAAGCAAACAGAAAATTACTAACCAAACACCTAATACTGCTTTTCAAATGTAAAAGACAAATATGATATCACTAACCAAACACTTAAAACTCTCCCTTTTAAAATGAAAAGGTAAGCATGAGCATGAAATGGAGCAACCAAACATCCTCGTAATCAGCTATCAACTAACAGTTAATTGCCAAACAGTGCCAAAATCTTATAAAAAGGAAAGTAAATACAAGTTTGAATTTTAAATAAAAAATTTAGAAAGTATGAATGAAATACATTAACTACATCACGTCGTATTTATTTATAGTTTTTAGAACATTTATGGAAGCGTAGATTTTCTTACCTAATTGATATTCCAGACACATATACAAGTAAGAGAGGGGTTAGGATGTGCTATGAAATGGGATCACATGGATTTGGCAAGTGATTTTACGCAAAGTGAGAGAAATAACTTAGTTTTAACTAAGATATACTCATGATCCACGTCATACAATCAATTATAACTTTTGGCTAGAGCGTGTCATTGGTCCACATATCACAATTAGTTATTTCCTTATTATCGCTCTCTTAACACAATTTAAACATAAACTAGACCTAAATTAATATACACCTCAAACTAAGTTTTCAAAGTTTGTAATGTGGTGTGATTTAAAAGATAATACTTCGAGTTAACAAGTCATTACCTTCATAAAATTCGTTTATTATGGAATTATTCAATTTATTTATATTTATATTTATATTTTTAATAATTTGAAATTAGTTTTGCATATATCTAATGTGGCTATACATCTTATAAACTTTATTTCCAACTATAAATACTATTTATAGTATAAATTGAAATTCAAACGAAATAACTAAATTAAATGTTTACTAAAATAAAAATGATGAGGTGGATCGGCATATTTTTCTCGTAAAATAAAATCTTTAAAAAAATGAAAGTAAAAACAAGTTTGATTTTTAAATAAAAAATTCAGAAGGTAAGAATGAAATACATTATTAACTACATGAGATCGCATCTATTTATAGTTTTTGGGACATTTATGAAAGTGTGGATTTCCTTACCTAATTGATATTCTAGACATGTATACAAGTGAGAGTGAGGTTGGGTTGTGCTTTGAAACGGGATCACATGGATTTGGTAGGTGATCTTTCCATAAAGTGAGAGGAATGACTAGCTTTGGCTAAGACATATTCATGATCCACGTGACAAAATCGATTATAACTTTTAGCTAGAGCGTGCTATTGGTCCACGTATCAGAATTAGTTATTTCTCTATTATCGCTCTCTTAACACAATTTAAACATAAATCGATCTAAATCGGTATAAACCCCAAACTAAGTTTTGGGGTTTGTAATGTGAGGTGATTTAAAAGATAATACTTTGACTTAACAAGTCATTACTTTCATAAAATTCGGTTAATATGGAATTTATTCATTTTATTTACATTTAAAATTTATATTTTTAATAATTCGAAATTAGTTTTGTATATACGTAATGTGGCTATAAATCTTATTAAACTTTATTTTCAACTATAAATTATTTATAATAAAATTTGAAATTCAAATGAAATAATTGAGTTAAATGTTTACTAAAGTCAAAATGATGAAATGGGTCGGCATATTTTTCTGTAAAATAAAATCTTTTAAAAAAAGGAAAGTAAATATAAGTTTGATTTTTAAATAAAAAAATTAGAAGGTAAGAATGAAATATATTAACTACACCAGGTCGTATCTATTTATAATTTTTGGAACATTTATGGAAGCGTTGATTTCTTTACCTAATTTATATTCTGGATATGTATACAAGTGAGAGTGAGGTTTGAGTGTCCTATAAAACGGGATCACGTGGATTTGATA
Source organism: Euphorbia lathyris (assembly GCF_963576675.1). Taxonomy (NCBI): domain Eukaryota; kingdom Viridiplantae; phylum Streptophyta; class Magnoliopsida; order Malpighiales; family Euphorbiaceae; genus Euphorbia; species Euphorbia lathyris. The sequence goes on along the minus strand of NC_088916.1, from coordinate 28,417,087 downwards.
TGTGATCTTTTTCGCAGAGCCAGAGGAATGATCTATGTGACATAATCAATTATAACTTTTAGCTTAAACGTGTGACCCGTCCACGTATAACAATTAGTTATTTCATTATTATCACTCTCTTAAAACAATTTAAACATAAACTAAACCTAAAATGACATAAACCCCAAACTAAGTGTTGAAGTTTGTAATGTGAGGCAATTTAAAAGATAATACTTTGACTTAAAAAGTCATTATTTTCATAAAATTTAGTTAATATGAAATTATTCATCTTATTTATGTTAAAATTTAAATTTTTAATAATCAAAATAAGTTTTGGATATATATAATTTGACTATAATAGTACAATTTGAAATTCAAATGAAATAACTGAATTAAAGTTTGCTAAAATCGAAATGATAATGATGAGATGGGTCGGCATGAAAAAAAAAAAAATACTACAAAGTTTGATTTTTGGTAGGTGGCTGAGAATCAGTTATTTGACATAGTATCTGTTAAGTCGTAAAATAGAGTCGTGGCAGATGATGATTGGTTTGTCGCAGTGCCACCGGCCTCCAACTGTATCTGCCAACAAACTTCCAACACGCAATTCAAGGAGGAGGGGATTCTACGCGGGTCGTTTAATTTGTAACAAACATGGTACTTTTTAATTTATTCAACGCTGTCTATGTCTATATGTAAATATCGTTAATTTCCTTTTCTAATTAGAAAGATCCTCGCTTTGGAATCCTACTTTTTGTTTTTTCATTTCAATTTCTATTTTTTAATCCCCAATTTTTGTTTTCTTTTCCCTATAAATTCTACTTCTCCTCCTAAACCTTTGGATTTCATTTCACTTCTGCTACCTCTCTTGGGTGTGTTTCCTTCTTCTTTTCTTGTTTCACATGGTTTTTGTTTAGACTCTTTCTTCCTTATTGAATTGGGTGTTTGTTTGATTGCAGGAAGACATTTCTTAAAACAATTTGTAGTTTCAGATTCAAGGATGGTAGTAAAAACGAAAGGGTTTATTGAGGGAAGTTTCCCGGAGGAGCTAAAGGAAATTCTTATGAAGGTAGCATCTGAGTGGGGAGATGTTGTAGATGATTTGAATTCTTTGGAGGTGATTCCATTGAAAGGAGCTATGACTAATGAAGTTTTCCAGTTTAATTGGCCTACAAAGAAGGGTGATGTTGTTAGGAAATTGTTAGTTCGGATTTATGGTGAAGGTGTTGAACTTTTCTTTAAGAGGGTTGACGAACTTACCACTTTTGAGTGTATGTCAAAGCATGGACAAGGCCCTAAGCTTCTTGGCCGCTTTGAAGATGGCAGAGTTGAAGAGTTCATTCATGCCAGGGTATGAATATTATTTTACTCTTTCTATGTTCAATTTTCATGTATTTGTATGTGTTAACAGTTCTAACTGCTGTCAAAGTACGTCTTTTAAAAAATGAAATGATTTTTGGGGGAGTTCTCATCTTGATTTTTATATTTGCAGAGTGCATAATCAAATTTATTATGTATTGCTGAATAGTGTAATATTGTGCAAGAACAACTTTTCAATTGGGACTATGAATCATAGGGAATTGATGTGCAATTTGCTATTTGAGGATTACATTTTCTGCTTGAATGTTTCTGTTTGCTTATTAGATGACTGATTTCTTTGAAGTTTTTAGTAAGTTGATAACTACTATATAAAATTTCTGCTATTCTTTTTGTTTTCGCCTACAATTCGAATCATCAATGATTTTATGTCAATGAAAAGATTAATATGCCAACAGTGCAATTACTAGATGTTATAGGTAACTATACTTATGCTTCTTGTTTTTTCACTTGGTTGGATATCCAGACACTTTCAGCTGTTGATCTCCGCGATCCTGAAATTTCTGGTTTCGTAGCAGCAAAGATGAGAGAGTTTCATGGTCTTGATATGCCTGGTCCAAGGACTGTATTCCTGTGGACAAGAATGAGGTATTGATTTCTAACAAACGTGAGACTTTCAGACTGATGAATTCTAGTTTGTGTTGCCTATAGAACTTATTCTGTTGTTTTCATATTTGATTCCACAGGAATTGGCTTGCTGAGGCCAAACGTTTGTGTTCTTTAAAAGATGCAAAGAAATTTCAGTTGGATCAGCTAGAAGCAGAAATCAGTATGCTAGAGGAACACCTCTCTCAAGGCTACCCGGATGTCGGGTTTTGTCACAATGACCTACAATATGGTAATATAATGCTGGATGAAGAGGAAAGATCCATCACCTTAATTGTAAGTAATTTCTGAATTTCAACTGAACCTCTCATTTTAAATTGTCCTGATCAATTACTAGATGTAGATTCTACTTTGATGCTCTCATGAGTCGTGATATCACCTTTCCTCCACCTCTTCGGCCTTAATTTCTCATTTTGAAAAATCAATTTTTGTCCAGTCGTCGTTGTACAATGATTTTCTTACTATTTGTGTGTGTCCTTGTTCGCAGGATTACGAGTATGCAAGTTATAATCCTGTTGCATATGACATTGCAAATCACTTCTGTGAAATGGCAGCAGATTATCATTCTGACATGCCACATATTTTGGATTATAGCAAATACCCAGGTAACTTTTGCTGCAGGTTTGATCTTCTGCCTCAATGAATTCATTTCTGACTATGATTAACTTGATTATTTTTCTTAATTGTGTTGACAATAGGATTAGAGGAGCGCAGGAGGTTTGTCAATGCATATTTAAGTTCTACAGGTTAGTTCTTTTCCAAAACATGTGGTTCTATGCCTTACCAAAAGTTAAAAATCTGCTTGTTTATGTTACTATGCTACAGAGAACTGGTATTTGTGAACCATCAAATAACATATCGTAATTTCAAAATTTTGAAACTCAAAAGAATCTGGGTTTACAGGTGACAATCCTACTGAAGTTGAAGTTGAACAGCTGGTTAATGACGCAGAATTTTACACTCTTGCAAATCATCTATTTTGGGGTTTATGGGGAATCATTTCGGTAATCATTAGACCTATCTTTTTCCCTTTTCTTACTTTTCTGTTTTGTCAACACAAGGGATAAGAATTTGTTTTCACCAACTTGCAGAAATATGTGAACAAGCTTGATTTTGATTACTTGGAGTATGCAAGGCAGAGGTTTGAGCAGTACTGGTTAAGAAAGCCTCAACTTTTGGTATCTTCGACCATCCACACCAACGAGACATAGCAGATGGTACCATGGTCGTGCCATAACTTGGTGAACATGTTGTGGAGGTACAATCACTTTGACTGTGATTGCAACTTCAAATTTAAAGGCACATGTCCTCCATGGAAATCATGGACAATGTAATAAATTGAGTTTATGCGGATTTGTGATACCATGTAATATAAGCTGAATTTTTCTGATGTGGTGATTTCAATTCCCAACTCATTCGGTCATATAAAGATCTATGCACTGTATTCTACCAAAAAAAAGTTGTGTAACAATGGAAACAAGGTCTATTTTAGATATTTGTTTCATGTGCAGAAAGTATGATCAATGGGACAGGTAGTCCATGAAAAAACAGTAATCAGTATTTTAACTGCTACTTTACATAACTGATGTGAACAGTTTCTCAATGCATCAATCAGTTCCCTTGAGGTTCTAAATTTTAGAAGAAACTAACATGGAATGGAGATTGCTGACAATGGAGTCGATGAGTTTATGGGAGCCACCAGTGGCTGCAAACTTCATGTGTTTAGGGGCTTCAGCTCTATCAAAGTAAAATGCACCTGAAACTAGTTTTTCTTTAGGCTGTAAAGCTAGCCAAATAACTGTGTCTGCACCTTCCTCACTTGTTCTTAGCTTTCCTGATAACCTGGTATACAGTTTTTCACAATAATAAAAGGTGAAAACTAATGATCAGTAGAGTGATAACTCTGAATTTAATTTAATGTTTATGAGAAAAGTCGCTTACGATTTATTGAAACTAGGTAAGCTCTTAGCTACTCCGGGTGTCTCAGCCCAGCCTGGGTGCATTGAGTAGAATGAAATCCCTCTATCCTTGTACATTTCTGCCCACTTTTCGGTTAATGCCACCTAAGGATCATATGAAATAACCACTTTATCTTCAAGCTTCCACAAGTAAGCATGCCTTAAAAATCTTGAAAGCAATTAGGAGAAACAAGTCTACATTAACAGACCCAGATGCCAATTTTAAATGTGTTAACAACAAAGATAAACTTAAGTACCAAACGGAGTTCATACAATACGAGACTAACCTGAACTCGCTTGTTGCGAGCATATTGTTCCACCCCATTGAATTTCTCATCAGAAAACTGCAATATGAAAAGTTAATTGGAAAACCATAATATGAAAGTTCAATTAACTTGGCAACTGAATATACCTGTAGATCTGTGGTCAGTGGAGTTGTGTACATTCCACCAGATGAAACTGTAATAACTCTAGCATTAGGAGCAGCTTTCTCCAACAAAGGCACCATTAGTTCTGTCATTGCATAAGTTCCCAACACATTTACAGCAAAATTCAACTCCAAACTGAAATAGTTAGAAAAAAGAAATCAGTTCTGAGACTAGGCAAAACTTAATGCACATTATTAAGAAGAGTAGATGTACCCTTCTGATGTTGAAACTCTTTCGTTTTCAAGCAAACCAGCATTGTTAATCTAAAGAAAACAATCAGTTAGCAGTTGCATGAAATATTAAATTGGCAGATCATAATCAAGTTTCTTGGTAATTAGCCAATATGAGGAGTAGGGAAATTTTACCAGAACATGAACTGGAACATCTTTTGAAACAAATCTTGACGTGAAAGACTTAATCTCACTGACGGATGAAAGATCACAAACCTGCAAACTAAATGTAATAAGCCAATGAATCAATAGTGCATGGGGATTGTTATTCAGCCGACAAAAATTGCAATTCATCGAAGGCATATCATGAAGTAAAGTGAAAGAGATTCATTCAGTCACAGTTAATACAAAACTACTCAAGCAACAACACTTTGATATCATATCACAATCCAAAAATGTCCCATCCCTCCAATTTTATAGTAGCTTGAGGTGAGTTTCTACATGAAGAAGCAAAACAGCAAAGTAGATATCCTAAGCTTCTGCCAGCCAATGCCATCATCAGTTGCTATGATTGTGTTTTTCATCCCCTGAATTCATACCTATTCCTATTCTTGCATCAATATAATATGAGATTTGACAGTTGCCAATCAGCTTCTAACCATTGTTCCTTGTATCATGCTTATTCCTTCTGCCACAACATCACCATACTTTCTCTTTTAAACAAAATCATTCTATACTACCTTCATCTCCCAACATACTCAATATCATTAACCCATATATTATCATTTTTTACTCTAATCACTTATTTAACTAAAAAAGTTTGGATCTTTGATTATGGGGTCTTTGCTCTTAATGCTTAATTAAAAATTAGAAGCATAAGCAAGAAATGGGTATAACACATCATGTTGGAATTCTTAATCAAGATGGAACTTTCAAAGTTGTCTAAAGAGATTTTTTATTTTTGTTATTATAAAGAGCAAATTAAAAGAAATTGAGAAGAAAGAGAGAAAGAGATTGAATACTCACCACTCAAGTACAGTTGAATAAAAAAGTTCAATCCAATTCAAATTGCAAGTAAAATGTCTCAGCATATTATAGATGGCTTTGATGCTGTTAAGTATAATTTTGAACCGGTTTTGTGAGTTTAATATATAATTACACATTTAAATTTGTCACTTTCTGTCATTTGCCATCCTGAATTTATACTTGGACCTATCATACACTTAAATTTGTTAATTTTCAGCTTCTGGCACTCTTATTTAAACGTGTTTAAGTGAAAATTTAACTCGATGTTGACATTTCGACTTTGAAGTGTGCCAAATCAGCACAATAGGTTGAGAACAGAATACCTCTAAGTGAACATTTTGGTTGCCAGTTGTAGTCCGAATCTCAGAAAGGGCAGCTTCTCCCCTCTCCTTGTTGCGACATACCATATATACATTTGCTCCACTGACATAACATGGAAATCAAAATTATAACAGTGCAAGACTGTAATCATGAAAAATTTCCACAACAAGTTCCAATTACCGTGAAGCAAGACCCTCAACAGTTGCATAACCAATGCCCGAATTTGCTCCTGTTACCATGCAATTCTTCCCTTCTATTCTAATTTGCATATCTTCTGGTTTGAAATTTTTGGAATGCTCCCTACAGATCAATGAATTGAAGAATGGACAAGCCAATTGTATGAATTGAAGTGTTAAGAAAAATTAAGGGATAAGGTAATAAAATAGGGGTTATGGATTTTAGGGGAAGTACAGTACAAAATAGCACCAACATTGGTCTATGGTTTAGACCTCGATGATAATGAAAAGTAGCAGATTTTGATAGTTAAGTACATATTGGTGCTATTTTGTAAGTCATAACCTAAATTGATACTGCCCACCTTATCCAAAAATCAATTGAAGGATACTACTCAAGAGAAAGGAGGATTAAACATCAATGAATACATCCATCCAGGATTCTGCTTAAAAAATTCATGATAATTTTAATTCGCGATGGAGAATATATATTCATAATCAGCAATAATAACATAATATCAGCAAATAAACCTAAGCAGACACAGGAATTCCCAAATTTGAGTTCAGCAATTGAAGCAAGAAATGGAAAAAGGAACTTACAAGAAACCGGACTTGGTGAAATTGAGGTAACCATAGACACCAAAGGCAGTTGATCTCCATGTCTGTAAAAGAAGACGGAAACAGCGAATTAGGTACTGAAAAAGACAACATTGATGAAAAATCTGAAGAAAGAAAAAAGAACCTTAAGAAGGAACATTGGAAGGTAGAAAATGGAGACGATGGGAATATGAAATCGTAAAGTTACAGAGATCATGAAATGAAGATGAAAGGATGTTTGATGAATATCTAAAGGTGGTAAATCCTACGCGCCAAAAATGCGAAGATGAAAAAAGAAACTGTTTATAACGGGATGACACGTAATGGATGTTATTCCCACAAGTTCCTCATTGGAGCAGAAGCACACTCACACTGTCTGTCACACTGCAAAAATGGATTTTAATTTGATTTTTTCATTTGTAATTTAGCTTTTCCCCCCTTTTTTTTTTTTTTTTTTGATGAAACATTTGTAGTTTAGTTAATGATTATGATTATCCTCTAGAGATAATTCCAAAATTGTCACATTTTCTGAATTTATGAATTATGCATTGAAATTTAAAAAAAAAAAAAAAAAACTTTTGAGTGTTTTTGAAAATGGGCTGGATTTTTCTTAACATTTTCGAAGAGACCCAAATCAGAATTTTTAAAATTGAAATAGTTGAAATCCAAATCAATGTTGTCAAATCTCGAGTAAAGGAACATTAAATATTACATTTTTTTTAAAAAGAAAATATTACATTCTTCGGAACCTGAACAGTTAAAAAATCTACTCATATGGGTGTTTTGAATTTTTAAGCTTTCAGTAATTTTGTTTTTCTCAACCGCAATTATAAATTAATATTTCATAAATGTAATTGTTTAATTTATGGAATAAAATAGGATTTTGCTATTTATCGCTCCTTTGGACAATTTTGCTCTTGGCATAATTTTTTTTCAAAATCGGGGAATTTTTTTTTTGAGAGGAAATTCAAAATTTTGCGTAAATGGATGCGACATACCGTCCGACCCATGGCGGGAAGTTCCCGCCATGGATCGGGCGGTATGCCGCATCCGTTTACGCCAAATTTTGAAATATACAAAATCGTAAAATTTTTAGTGACGAAAAATACTAAATCATTCAATTTTTTGTGATGAAAAATGAAAAATTCATCTGGTTTTTGTGATAAAAAAATGCAAACTCGTTATGAAAAATATGTAATATTTTCATGAGTTCTTTGATAAAAAGATGTAAATTTTAATGTTTCCGACTCGTAATCATCCATTTTCGGGGTTTGGATTGTCACACATCAATTATTGTTGTTTGGGTTTATGATTTTGGAGAGAGAATTTTCAGTTTTTGATTAAAATTATGACAAGTGCAAAAAAGTCTAAAAAGGGACGGTGATAAGTAATTTGGGAGCGGTATTTAGCAGTTCACATAAAATATTACGTTCTAGATAAAAACTAAATAAAAAATTAAAATTCAGAAATATATTAGAGAAATAGTGGACAGTTCTAGAAACTGTTTTGACACAAGTATAAAATGCTATTCACCCAAAATCGACTTCAAAGTTTTATCAGAAATGACTTCATAATTTTTCAATTAATCAGATTTATGTTATAATTCTGTTTTTTCATCAAAGAAAACTTGATAACACTCGTATAAAAGAAAAACAATCGAACCTACCATACTAGTAGATTATTGATCAAAAGTTTTATTCAATATAGCAAAGAAAATGAGGTGCTAATTTTCGTTTAAAAAATGGAAGAAACCTCAAATTTGGATGAAGGAGTTGAGAGTGTTTTTTTACCACTAGAATTTTGCCACAATTATAAAATTAGTATTAAGAACATTAAATTTTTACTTGAACTTCTATCCTTAATTCTAGACCTTTTTAATTCTTTGGTTGGTCTGATTTTTGACAATCATGGTACTACTAGTTGAAGAAAAAAAAGAAAAAGTAACAGAATTGCCATTTTTTTTATTGAATAAGAACTTACACAGCAACCAACGACAGAACAACAGTATAGAAAGACAGAAAAAACTAGAAAAAACCCAGATTATCCAGGAATGGACCTAGGAAAGGACACTCCTATCAAATCGTCTAACATTATTGGGGGAATATGACCAGGAGGCGTTACAAATTTAGTCACTCCGAACGGAAAGATATGGGCGAGATTAGCGAGTCCATCTGCAACTCTATTTTGTTCCCGGTAAATGTGCGTGAAGGTGATTTGCTGGAAATCATTTCTGCAGCTCTTTACTTTTCTCAGAAGAATGTTGTTCCTCAGGCTTAAGTCATCAGTTCTCTTAATTGCTGAAATAACCTCTGCATTATCTGACTCCACTTCCAGTAAAGGGATGTTTAATACCTTAGCATAATGAATCCCCGTAAATATTCTCCATACTTCTGCATCAAAGGAGGAGCCAATTCCTATTTTCTGCACAAAACCAGCAACCCATGCCCTAACAGCATCCCGGAATACACCACCTGCTGATCATCCCGTCATGGTGCCTTGAGCCATCTATATTAAGCTTAATCCAGCCTCCCTTTCGTTTATTCCATCCAAGAAGAGTCTCGGATCTTCGTTTCCCACACGGTCCGACATTCCAAATCTCCCAATTGTTCACATAGTTGAGAACTGAATTGGAGATAATTCCAGTTATATCAAGAGGGACTTTGTCGCCGATCTGTAGAACTACCCAGTTCCTCCATCGCCACATATACCAGCATGCCGTTAGGAAGATAATCATCCAATTATCCATCTTTTTCATATACACATCCATGATACACCATCTAAATCAATCTTCCCTGTTTACGTTAAAGAACCTCTGCTGCATATATGGTGGGATGAGCCGCTTCCAAATGCCTTGGCTGATCCTACAGTCTCTTAAGACATAGGTTAGCGATTCAACACTTGTGTTACATCTATTGCAACCTTCATCTTGGGTCAAGTGTCGTCTCTTTCTTTCCATATTCGTCATTAGTCTATCATGAGTGCACAGCCATGCGAAGCTACGAATTCTTTGAGGCACCCTTGTGGCCCACACAAACTTCCATATGCTTTCACTGGTCTTTAGGAGTTGTTATCAATTGGTAGGCTGATTTACAAGTGAACTGGCCATTGGCAGTTTAGCCCCAACAACGAGAGTCCCTGTCACTAGCCTTAAAACTTACCACTATATTCCTTATACGCAGGAGCTAGGGTGTATTAAAAAATTGTTCCAAGGTCTCCCAATTCCAGGTGCCAGCCTCGTCAACAACGTCAGCTACTTTCCAGGTGAGGTATGGGGGATTAGTTGAACAGACATTTATCAGCCGAATTCCATCCAGCCACTTGTGGTCCAGAAAAGGATACGCTTTCCATTACCAATCGTCCAAGCCACACCTCCACAAAAATCATGAAAAACCGCATGGATGCTTTTCCAAAGGAATGAGCATTGTTTCACCCTGCCCTTAGTGCCTCCAAAGACCTCATCCCTAAAATATTTACCATGGATTAACCGGACCCAAAGAGCGGTAGGTTCTCTCCACATCCTCCAAATTAACTTCATAAGGATAGCTATGTTATTGTCTTCCGAATTTCTGATGCTAGTACCCCCCTCTAGCTCTAGGTTGGCAGACTGTTTCCATTGGTATGATATGGAGCTTCCATGCGTTCGCCGAGCCTCCCCACAGGAAACGACGATTCATCTTGTCTAGTTCCCCATTGACCGAGTTGGGAAGCCTATTAGTTTGCATGAGGTGGTTAGGAGTTGTACCTGTAACTGATTGCATCAGTATCATACGACCTGCTAAAGAGAGGGAATTTACTTTCCATGTAGCAAGCTTCGAGTGGACTGATTCAGTGAGGTTCTTGAAGGTAGATTAAGTCACCCGACCACTTATGAGGGGAACGCCTAGGTAATTCCCTAATGATGATGTCAGTGGGATTCCGCAGGACAGACTTAAACGATTACATAGGCTCCTTGACATATTCTTGGAACAGAACAAACGAGATTTTTGTGTGTTCAATTTTTAGCCGGACAGAACTTTCCAATTTTGACTGGACGAAGCTTGTTATCCATGATTGCATCTTGGATTAGGTGAGCCAGCCGCTCCATAGCTAGCACAAATAAGTAGGGAGACATAGGAGCACCTTGACGAATGTCTCGTGAGGGGTGGAAAGCCTCGAACATAGTGCCATTCAGGAGGACTCTTGTCGAGACTGTAGAAATGCAGGCTTGGATTCTTTCACACCATAGTCTCGGGATACCAGCTAAGATAAGAGTCTCATGGAGAAACACCCAATCCAATCTGTCGTATGCTTTCTCCAGGTCTAGTTTCAGAGCTATGATCCCTTTCTTAATGTGCATCGAATGTACCATCTCCTGGGCTATCACAATGTTGTCAGTCATCTGTCTATCCGGAACAAAGCTTGCCTGATTAGGACCAATTATGAGAGGCAGCAGGGGCCGCAGCCTACTTGCAATAATTTTCGTAACTACCTTGTACATGACATTGCATAAATTGATAGGCCTCATCTAGCGAAAAGAAGAGGGATTCTTCACCTTAGGAATGAGAACCAACAATGTTTCATTGACCGAGGCAATATCCGTAGTTCCCAAGAACACACCTTTCACAAACTCGCACACTCCTTTCTTGACTATCGTCCAATGCTTCTAAAAGAAAATAGCTGGAAGACCATCAATACCGGGGGTTTTAGTCCCCCCGATCCCAAAAATTGCTTCTTTGATATCCTTATCAGTTACGGGAGCAGAAGCAATGTTGAGATTTAGTCTTGGGATAGGGGGAAATTTCGTTGTAGATACCAAATACTCTTGACCCATTGCGTCATACGTGAACAAAGATTTATAGAACTCCAAAGCCATGGTCTTTATCTGATCTTCCTCATACTGCCAGTTACCTTGGTCATCTTTGATTGCTTCAATTTTGTTTTATTGTCTCCTAATGATAATCAAGAGGTGGAAATACCGTGAATTCCTGTCTCTTTGGGTTATCCAGTTCTTTTGCGACTTTTGGAACCCTAAAAGCTCCTCTTGAAACAGCACATTCTCCAGTTCCTTCTGCAACATGTGGAAAGTTTTCACTAAGTTATCGTCATTGTGTTTTCCAACCTCCTTTGTACCCCTTAAATTTTATTCGGAAGCGATCTTTTCTTATTCAAGATATGGCCAAAATAAAATGAACAAGACAAACCATGCATTATTCATATTGATTACTCTGCCGTGTTTACAGGAGAAAGCTGACTTTACATTCATTCTAACTATATACTATCTTTCTAGGAACTCTAGCTATAGCTCACACAGTAACCACCAATATACAATATTGTTAATAAAAATGGCAAAATCAAATCAAAGAATAATGGATCTGACTCTGTTCTTCAACGATTCCATGGCCCAGCTGCATCCTGTTTTAGATACAAAAATCCTTATGCTTATCTACAACAAAGATAACATTTTTAAGACTCAAAGCTGTTCATATCATACTTGCTACTCACCTCTTCGAATGTCATATAACCTATTCCAATATCAATGTCATCGTCTAAAACTTCCCCATTTTCAATCTCTGCATCTGTGTATGTGAGTGCCCGCTGTAGCCTCCTAGGACAGAACACCTCAACCTCGGCCATATACGTGGCTGTCACAGGCCGGTGATCAGAAAGTTTCAGTTCCGTTCTCCTGTACTTCAGTAGCTTCATTCCCTTCCCATACGAAAGGATGCGGTCACACCTATAAATTAATTAGGCATTACCATAACATATGCTAATATATAAAGCAGCTTCTGACATACGGACACGTAATATCACCCTTCATCGTAGATGAAAAATATGACATACAACGAGACAAGCTGAAAACCGAAGACCAGCAAATGCTCAAAATGAGCTTGTACGGACAATAGTCGAATGTAAAAAACTATAGAAACAGCAAAAACAATGGCATGGGAAAATGCAGTTGCAGAAGATGATTTAAGAACAGCAAGATTAGCAGAAGCGTACCATGCTGGAACACGCCTGCCTGCCTTCGGATCCTGTCCATAATATTTCTCCGAATTTAACTCATACTTGTAAGTTGGTGCAAAATTTATTCTACCCTCCACCCATCCATCAAATGCACGACCTTTTCTAAGTTCTCGTACAAGCTGCCATCATAAGAACCAACAAATTTAACGGCTAGTTGGAATCTTATATTTTTGACATTACTTTCAGCAAGCACATATTGATCAGAAAAGGAAAATACAGGAAAGGAACTGACAACCGTGTAAATTTATCTTATAGTTTTTAGATGACAATGAACAAAACAAAAGTGTTCCAAACTAATCGGTACTATAAAAGAATTCAAATCACCCCATGTCTGCATTTAGATGCACATGTGTGCTGCCTCACACATAGCCCAGTACTGAATAAGAATATCGTCTCGGATACCAAGTATACTTTTGATGAGTCACATTTACCTGATCTCTCTCGAGTAAGTTGGACCACTCCTTTCGAGCTATTAGTTCACGTGTCTTCTCATAAGACAAGTTGATTCGGTAGTTCAAATCGCCCAGCCAAATAATTCTTCTGCAGAAAAGACAAGTATCAATAAGAATGCTTTCAAATTTAAGAGCAAACTAGAATAGCAGTACTGTTAGCATTTTAAACTAATTTAGTGAACTTACTTGAGAGAACTTCACAAAAAGGAAGAATATTAACAATGTTAACAGTATGCGGATGTCAGATGTTGGAATGGTAGAAAATATTATCTAAATTATACTAGATGTTCTATACTTACTCATGATCAAGGATGCCTCTGGGAAGCCCAACACCGGAGAGCGGATTAAAATGAGTTCTTTTATGTATTTCATGCACATCAGCATTTCTTTTGAGTTCATCTCCATCTTTTTCACCTGATGTCAGGTGAGTGCATATAAAACAGAAAAGAGTCTGATATACAGACATGCTGACTGATATTGCTCCCTGGAAGATTAAAGAACTGTCTTAATTACCACAAAAATATAAGTGTTGAACTCTTCATGTATTTTAAAGAACGGGATCAGATATTTATATCTCAATATGTTATCCCAAGCATGAATAAAAACCTCCTAAAACCAAGTTTTGATTGTGTTTTCTGATCAATGAAGTTGATGTGCAACTAAAAGATAGAAAAGGGTTGTTACTGCATCGCAATTTCAGTAAATCACCGAACTGCAGCTCTTAACAGCGCCTTTTAAGGTTAAGTAGAGGTGCAGCTAGCACGAAAATTGGTTATTTCATACGCCCAGATAAACAATTATAATTAGACTTGCATAAATTTCGACAAAAACTGTTCAGCATCCATGTCATATAGAACCCATTCGATGAAGTCCAGATGGGGGGAAAACCCCACTTAAGATTTAAGAATCGATCTCCAAATGCATATATATACATAACACTTCACTCACAAATAATTGAACCAAAATGAGAAGAGGAAAATAATATCACATATGTAAATCCTCTATGATTAGCCAACCGGCCATACAACTATGCAAACCATGATACTATATCAAGCATAAAACGTTAAGGAATTATGTTTTGCAGATATGATATAATACCACTGTGACAATACATTCTTGATTCTTTTGTGAAATATTCATTAGGTAGTCAAACAAAACTGAAAAGAAAAAATCACAACAAAATTCTGATGAGATAAGAAAAAAGTTAGAAAATCAGCTTGTGGTTAACAAACCTTGTTACCAATGTAGCCCATAACACCAACACCAACAGTGGACACCTTTAAATTCTGAATATGTTTGCGCAAGCTCCTACGAACCCAAATTGTGATGAAAATTCCAACCATCTGCTTGCTTACTATCCTTATATATGCTGATCTTCTTTTCCGATTCAAAAGAGCTTCAAGGTCAAATTCTGCAAGCAAAGCCAATCCTGATTGCAGTTCATTTGCGACTGACTTGAAAGAACTATAATTTTTAAGAGAACTCTCTACTACACACGACTTGCTCGATTTAAAAGATTTAATTGATTTAAAGGACTTTGGTCTCTGCAAAACATGTTTGGGTAGCAAGTCTAGTGGGGGCTCCGGCCAGCTCAAACCAATCCTTTCTGTACTACTTAGCATTCTGGTCAACTTGCCACTGTTCTGTCCAACTGTTACTTCAACATCTTCAATAGAATCTTCTGTTAGCAAGCAATTTGATCTATCTAATCTTTTTGCAGAAGAAAATTGTCTCCGGAAATCCTTTCCTGCAGGAATTCCTAGTTCACTGATTTCATCGACAGCTGTGCAAGAATCCATGTGCATGTCACCCATGCCTTGAAAATTTTCATCTAAATCCGAACAGTCGAATTCTTCATTTATTGGATGAATTTCGTCTCCAATATCACTGTCGCTTTCAAGTAATATCTCCTCTTCTATACTTGGAAAATCAGCAGGTGGTTTAAACTTTGATGGGGATGGGGGATCACTATGGCATTTGACCTTGGTCCTTGTAGGCCGAATTACTTCTAGTGTTTCACGAATAATGTTTTCCCACATTGGAACTGGGCGGCTATCTTCAGCACCGAATATATTCCCAGGATTCAATGGTACAATCTCCTGAAGACTGAAAAAGTGAAAGCATTTAAACTGTTTCTCAACTGAACTCTCCCAGAAATTATATATAGATTATATATCAAAAGCGAACGATATACACTAACCACGTACACAGGTTGAGCATTTTGGAGGAAACAAAATAAAAGAATTTAACCAAGTTAAGGCAATAACAGATGGGAAAGTTTTTGTAGATAAAGCACCTCACCTCAGCATCTTTATTCTCAAGGTATTATATAAAATCAGCACTTGAGACTTACTTTAAATTATGACAGTTCCAACATCCATCTTCACCAGTGAATAATACTTTAAAACTAAGAAGAGGAGGCTCCAAACAAAAATCAAATGTACATACCCGAACACATAGATGTCTGCAGGATCATCCCTATCGATCCAATCGTCAATATCTAGATCATCAGGTGGAAGTTTTCCTCCAACATTCCATGTACAGACACATATTCTACAGGAAATATTTTTTGTTTTTTGAGAAGTTTCAAATAAGGAACTTATCTAGTGCTGGAAGGGGAAGAAGAGAGAAAGAGAATTTTTCATGAAGGAGGGAAGGAAGAAGCATTAGACCTGAGTTCCTTTGTGTTTATATATTGTTGCCTAAAAGTTTCTGATTTCCGTCTCCGACTCCGTACCTTTGGAAAACCATCTGAAATCCAACAAAATCAGTCAGGAAATAGTTCCAATACAAATGCTACAACCTCAACTTCACAAAAACCCTTCACCTTTTTTTTTTTTTTAAGTAAAACCCTTCACCTTTAAAACTGTTACTATTTGACAAGATGCAATTCGGAATTTGCTAATATTACTAAAATTGGTAAAAAAAGAAAATTATAAATCAACTATGGAATTACTCAATATTCATCCACTAAACAATTTATTTATCACCATGTTTTTATGTTTTATGTTAAACTAATCAGTTTTATGTTTAAAAAAATAATTATATAGTCCCATTTCAAAAAAATAAAATAAATAATAATTATATCGTCTCTAAATTTTTATTTACATCAACTTTTTAATTCATTTTTAAAAATCAATAGTCAAATTAGACTAAATAAAATTTAAAATGACAAAAAAATCCTTTATCCTATTTTATAATAATAAAACATTTATTTTTTTCTATTTTATATTATTTTTTCTTTTCTTTTCCACAGAATCCTAATTTGTCCTATATACAGTAATTAATTTATTAATTTTTATATAATTATATAAATTTAAGTTAGAGGCATAGGATTAATTTCATTGAAAAAGTTAATGAAAATATTTCAAAACTTATAAAATTAAAAGTAGAGATAAAATTGTAAACATTTATTTCTAATAAAAAAAACAATTTTGAAAGAATTATCAAAATTTATAATAATATTTGATATTATATTATATTTTATGATAATTATAACATTAAAAGAATAAGTAACAAAAATTTATACAATAATATGTATAAGTATAGAATTATTGGTATATATATTACACAAAATTTTATCACAAATATGTTTATTACATTTGAAATTAAAAAGACAAGTTCTTTCACTTATATAACTATTTATGATTTTATACTTTCAAATACAAAAATAAATAAACTAAATAATTGACAAATAAAACTTAAGAATCTTAAAATATGTGTAAACTAGTGTAATAAGTAAAAACGTGGTAAAGTCTTGGCGTAGGGTTAAGACTCTTCCTATAACTGAGGAAGTCATGGGTATGAATCATATGGAGTGAGTTTTTTTTTTTTTTTTGTCATTTAATGTAAGTACAATTGTCCAAATAAAAAAAAATAACATAAGAACTACTAAATTGTTTATTAAATTTTATATATCCAAATTTGCTGTAAACAAAAAAAAAAGGATAAGATCCAAATTTGATTTAATCGTTTTTTAGAATTGCAGATTTACCTATAATGTATGAAATACATAAAATTTATTTCTAATATTTTCAAACAAACTAAATGTTATCCCTATTTGGTGGAAAAGTTGAACGAACTGGTCTCAAAATTATTTGACATATCGACTTTTCTAAATAAATTTGTCAATAAATTTAAACAGTTTTGTGTATTTTGTGAAATGGTTTATAAGTGTGTCAGGAATAGTAACGGGGTCTTAATGTTGTTGGTAGCCTGTATATCAATAATGTATTACTAACCCAACAAATAATTTATGTCATAATTTGAAGTTGGTAATTGCCAACCCTAAGAAACAAGCAAAAAGCAAGGCCGCACTTTTCAAGGTATGGAAGAAATCTATGTCAATGTGAACAAGTAGTGGAATTGTATTAGTACCAAACTCCACTAAATAGATGGCCCCATTTACCTATTTTCCACAAAATGTGCTGGCTTGCTGACACAGTAATCATTCCATAAGTTTATCATAATCTTTATATTACATCCTAATTGTAATGCTAGGCCACTTTCAATTCAACCAACAACTAAACCATAAAAATAACAGCAATAAAAGATTTCCACATTTGCAAAACCACTAGAATCCTAACCAAAATAGAACTTCATCACTTAGATCACAGGGAGAAAAGAAAGCGATTCCCCAAATTAACAGTTTCAAACACCAGTTGCAGCAAATTTATAAATATGCTACCACAAAAACATAAAATCCAATCAAATTGATGATTAAAAGACAAATAAAAACCATGAGAAGAAAAAATAAATGGAAGAAGAAAGAAAAAAAAAAAAAAAAAAAGAAGAGGGAGCGGTACCATTGGTAGGATCCTCTGCTCTGTTATTCCCAAACCGCGATTCTTTTGGCCACTCAGAAGATTCTGAAAAATTTGTAATGAATCAACAAAATTGACATTGATTTGGAAGGTTATACGATTGAAAAGAGGATTTGGAAGGCGGAAAAGTAGTAAACCTTGGGTATCAGAAGCAACAGAGTCATTGTCGCCATCAGAATCAGAGTCGGCGCTGTAATCGGAGTGTTTAGTATTGATGTTGAGCAATTTGCGCATGACAACTCGGGGCCAAAACAGCTGTAGGCAGGAACAACCCAAACAACAACAGGTTTCAACCCAACTTTTCCTCTGCCAATTAATCTCTAAGCATAAATCCCATTACCCAAATATGAAAATCAACCGATCCAAACCCGGATACCATTCATTACACATAAAAACTAAAAGTTGAGAGAGAATAGACATACCTCCAGTTGTTGCTTGGAGGAGCGAGACTTCATGCTCTGTGAAGATTTCATGATTTGAAAGGATTACAAGAAATTCTATAAAAATAATATTAAAAAAAAAAAAGGACTGAAAGTAAAGGTGTTTGTTTCAATAGAAAATGGGAAGAAAAGGTAGTTGCAGAAATGGAAAAAGGAGGGAGGAAGGTAGGGAGAGAATAGTAAAAAGGAAGAGAGGGTTTGACCCTTTTGGATAGAATTAATTTAACAAGTAAAAAAGCTAAAAAGATGCTTTATCGATTCTGGTAGCACTGTTGCTTTTTGCACTTGCTTGCTTACGTAGCAACTAAATAATACATGTTCCCCTCTAACTTAATTGGTTGCTCACTCTATTTTTAACTTAATTTAATTGGAAGAATTTAATATATTTATTTCAATAAAATCATTTTTATTTCAGTTTTTTTTCTATTTAAATTCGTTCAAACGAATTTATTAAAATAAAAACCAAAAGCCTGTATTAACATACAATACAATACATAAAGTTCACTAATCATTGGCCTAATTTACCCGGCACTGTCAGTGTCCAAAAAATAATAATAATAAATAAATAGTAGTAACAATTTATATATATAAAAAAAGAGAGTTGTCTGGTTGCCTGGGCCTTGACGCGGATTGGCTGGTGATCGGACAAAACGGGCAGGCATGGGGGCGGCCGGTGGCTTTTGGTCATTTACAATAGATGCTCTGGGATACGGATTGCTTTGTCCCACCATTTCCACTATTAATGGATTGTCGCCCCTAAACACAAATTTTCTTATACATCTACCGCATCACACTAAATTACGTTCATTACCCCAGTACTTTGTTCTTATTTTCATTAAAGTCCCTAAAATTCAAAATTGTACATTATAAACAGCTTCACGGCATAATGAAAGTAAGTAAAAACTTCAGGACCATAAATGTAATTTACCCCAAGATGTAATGTAATTATGATATATTAACTTTCCGCTTGAAATTATAGGAATTATCAATCCCACCTTCTCCTCCTTTTCACTGCACTGAACATTTGTTTTCACAATTTGACCTTTTAACTTTATTTTGTACTTTTTTTGTTATCAGAAAAAAAAATACTTTAATTTGTACTTGATTCAAAAATAATAATAATTATTATTTTATTTTTTCCTGAAAAATATTAAAATTTTGTTAAAATATCCAATTTCAATTGAAACTATTAATATACGTAAGGAGTTGTCGTATTGAAAAAATGAGAAGATTATAATTTTAAATTAATATTAGGTTAAAAAGTAGTAATTTGAAAAATAAAGGTCTTACTCAAGAACAAAATGTTGATGTCGATGCTAGTTGCTACAAACAAATTCCAAAGTCGTTTTGTTTATCTTGCCTATATTATTCTGGTGGTGGTAGACATCCTGATATTTGGGTTAATTGCAATAAAGTCCCTGAGAATTGAAGTTAAGAACAAATGCATCTATTAATAATTAGATCATGAAATCCAGCTCCTAATCTACTAGATTTGATTTGATTTGGATTTGATGGTGCATTGAAAAAAGAGCCATTTTGAATACAAGTAAGTAAGTACATAAGACATAACATGTGAGGCATAACATGAAAATAAAATAAGGTGCTGCAAATGTTCCATAAAGAGTATAGCTAAAAGGGAATTCAATTCTTACTATTTTATGTACAAGTTGCTTAGTCAATTATTTTACTATATTAAGTACTTTAAACTTTTATATATATAAGACTCCTCTTTCGTCTTATTGACCTCCTAAATTCTCATTCTACCTCTTGTCAATTATTTTAGACTATTTACTTAGATTATGTTTGCTGAAATGTGGAAATGTGGAGTACAATCGTCACAAAACTCATAATTGGGAGATCATCCGTTTTAAAAGTGTCTGACAAGCCTCAAACCGAAAAATCGATGAAAATAATCTATTCGATTTTTTTATGCTCCAACATGCCAAAAATAAGCATAATCAATGCCAAAATATAGTTTGCATGTCTTTCACAAAATATGGATTACATTCATAATATCAGTTAGTAAGAAAACAATAGGGTTTGGACCTTTAACCAGTTAGTAAGAAAACAATGGTAAATGTTGTTCTAAACAACTTTAATTATTGAATATTTTCATTTTGAGATCGTTACCGGTCATTTTGAGAAATTAGTTAAAGTTCAAAGGCCACCGATGTTAAAAAGAATAAAGTTCAGTAGTCATACTGTTAAGAAATTAAGTTCAGTGGCTAAAATGTTAAAATGAATAAAGTTCAGTGGCCATGGTTTTAATTTACTCCCTAATTTTCACTCCTTTTCACCTTATTTGTCTTTTATAACTGAAAAGTAGTTTTTTTTATAAAAGTAGAAATATTGCTGTTTCGAAAAGCAGCTTTTTCGAAAAAACAGTTTTTTCCAACAACAAATAATAACCAAACCAGCATTTAATATAAGAGGCTCTAATATCATATCATAAATCACTTAAAGTGATAGTTAATAATAACTTTTATATTAATTTATGACAATATATAAATCAATGAAAGTTTTACCTAAATAAGAACATAAAGATATTATACACTGTACTTTCTTTGTTACTTTTTTGAGGAAAATCCAAATTTTATTTGTTGCTATTACTCTTTCAATCAAATTTACTTTTCTTTTTTCATATTTACACTTATTTTGGTATCTAGAAATTGTATTGAAATTAGAAAATTTTATTATATTTATTGATTAGAATTAATTGGATTAAAATTTGAACTAAATAATTTTGGTAATTTAATCTTAATTACCCAACAAAATACAACTTTTTTTAAAGAACAAAAAACAACGTATATAAAGGAAGAAAAAGAATATTACTATATAATAGTACCAATTAATGATTAAAAAAAAAAGTAACAATTAAGTGCTATAACCTATAGTTCAAAAGCTTAATTGGCTTAACTAACTGAAGCATAAGCGTCAATAATAATTTAGAGGTTCTATTGCTTTAATAAATATTATTATTTCTCTCTCTCTTTCGTAAAAGTAGATGTAATTAGTCGAACCATATAAGAAAAAGGTTAAAAAAGAATGTATAACCTCCATTTACCTTTTTTCTGCATTTATGGTGGGAGTTACATGATATATCATCTTTTCCTTCTCCTTCTCATCTTCTCTCATTTTCCGATCATTGTACAAACCATCAACTCATAATAATACCGTCATACTCATCATCCTCACAAAGAAACGATTCGAGTAAGTTCAACTTTTTTTTACAAGATTGTTCAATTTTTATAATTAATTCAAAGATTTAGGGCTTGGAGATTTAATGGTTTTTTTATTGGTCTATTTTGTTTGGGGTGTATAAATTCGTATTTAAATAAGTGTTTTCGGTCTTAGAATGTTTGGTATACTAGCCCTATGAATTGTGATCGAATCTAGTGGACATTGGATTTGAAATAGGATTGAACTCAACTTTCTTCTTCTTATTCGTAATTGTTGGCAGATTTGAAAATCATTCGTATTTTGACCATAACCTTTTCATAATACTTGATTGTAAAAATCAAGTTTCAATATAAACTTAAGACATACTTTTTTACGCATATTATCTCTGACACATTTTCCAAATTCGAACTTAAAGAGCTTCAAAAGTGAGTCACAATCAGATATATCTGTTGAAACTTTGTTTTTCGTTTTCATGTTTTTCTTTGTTTTAAATTCATACTTGTCTGATCGATTGAAATTTTCTTTTGAATGTCTTAGGATTTTTGGTAACACTTCTTAGATATATTTACGAGTCTTGGATGATTGTTTTGGCATGCATAAAGATATTTACTTTAATATTAGGCTCATTAATCATATAATGCATTTTATATTTATAGGAGAACAAATGACAGATGAACAAGACTCTGGACGTTTGGATTAGCTATTTGTGCGTGAAGTAGTATAAATACTGAACAAATGATTTTATGTTCAGCGTGTAAGACCCTGTTCTTTATTACTTAATTTCAGTAACAATCAGTTCAGTAGTAATCAGTTCAGTTCAGTTCAGTTCAGTATTCAGTTTCAGTATTCAATAATTTATCATTATTTATTATAATTATTATATATTATTATTATTTATATATAATTTATTATTATTATCATTATTTATTTATAATTTCAGCAATTTATTATAATTATTATAATTTATTATATATTAATTTATCTATTTTCATTATAATTATATTTATATATAATTTATGCTTTGTCATTATATATATTATCATTATTTATTATAATTATAATTATTTGGTGCAACTTATTTGCAAATTTTGCGAAAAGTAAATAAATATTATATTAATACGTTTACATTACAATGCTCTAAAAAATTAACTGGCTCAACTACCTTAATATCTCAAATAGTGCAATTTTATCCCTAATATTAGAAGCCAATAGCAATTTTACCCTTAACATTGATAAATTGAGTCAAGATTTTGTATTCATATGAAAATTCATATTTAGACGTTAGGAGTAAAATAACCCCGGACCCAAAACGTTAAAGGTATTTTTGTACCTTAATACTTAATTGTAATAAAAAGTTAAGAGTGTGTATTCATATAAAAATTTGTATTTAATTTCATAGGCTTTAAATTATATATAAATTTGTGTTTGTATGTAATTTATATTTTTAATTTAAATTAGACTCATTTTTATTTAATGTCATAGGATTTTATCGAGCCTAGATTTTATTTGATATTTAATTTAGTTTAATCTTTAATAATATGTTTATTTATTATTGATATTATTTTTTTTGGTAGAAATATTATTATTATTATTATTATTATTATTATTATAAGCTTATTAATGTCCAATATTATCATTAAATTATTTTAAAGTCTAATATCATCATTATTGTTACGTTCGATTAAATTCGGTTAAGTTCGGTATCATTCACTTAAGTTCAGTAGCATTCAGTATCATTCAGTTCAGTTCAGTTCAGTTTTTTTCAGTAATAATGAACAGAGCCTAACTCTCATTTGTGATGAGATATGAAATGATTATGTATTATGAACATGGAATGTATTGGAGTTTGAATAAAATGTAAATAACTAGGTTGGATGGGTATATATAATGGTCTTGTAATATTGTTAGGCCCTGTTCTTTATCACTTAATTTCAGTAACAATCAGTTCAGTTCAGTTCAGTTCAGCATTCAGTAATTTATCATTATTTATTATATTATCATTATTTATATATAATTTATTATAATTATTATTATTATTTATCTATAATTTATCATTATTTATTATTATTATTATTTATAGTTTATCATTATCTATAAATTAGATAAAAGTCAAGAAATTATAGTTTATTAAAATATATATGGTTTAATAAAAAAAATAAAACTAAAGTATGCATCCATATTTAAAAATTAGGATCCATATTATGAATTATTTCTCAAATTTATCCAATTTATCAATGTTAGGGATAAATTCCACCATTTTAGACGTTAGAGGTAAAATTACTTCTGACCCAAAACGTTATTTTTGCACTTTCACCCTTAATTAAAATAAAAAGTTAAGAGTTTGTATTCATATGAAGATTTGTATTTAATTTCATAGGCTTTAAATTATATATAAATTTGTGTTTGTATGTAATTTGTATTTTTAATTTAAATTAGACTTATTTTTATTTAATTTCATAGGCTTTTATCGAGCCAAGATTTTATCATCCCGGGCTTTTATTTGATATTCAATTTAATTTTATCTTTAATAATATATTTATTTATTATTGATATTATTAAATTTATTAGAACCATTATTATTATTATAAGTTCATTAATGTCCAATATTATCATGAAAATTATTTTAAAGTCTAATATCATCATTATTGTTAAGTTCGGTTAAGTTCGGTAGCATTCAGTTAAGTTCAGTAGCATTCAGTTAAGTTCAGTATTCAGTAGTATTCAGTTGAATTCAGTTCAGTATTCAGCAGTATTCAGTTCAGTTCAGTTCAATTCAGTTCAGTTCAGTTCAGTTCAATTCAGTTCAGTTTTTTTCAACGATAAAGAACAGAGCCTTACAATGATAATTATACTATGAATTTTAAAGTTAGTTATCTTTATAAGAATAAACGATCTCGCATATCTATTTTTATTGATAAATTATTTAAATATAAATATTTTACTTAGATTTAGCTAAACCCTTAAATAAAATATATAATAATTAGTTAAATGTCTTTATCACTAATAATTAACACGTCATTACTAAATATTATTTTCTATGTCAATTTCATTAATCAAATTGAAATTGGTCAAATACTTTCAATGATATTATTTTCAATTTGAATATATTGTATATGCTAGAAATTAAATTTAAAAACTAGATCAAGTGACTAAAGACTTTTTTTTTTTTTTTCCTTTTCACACAAGTTAATCTGAATTGATGAAAATTACACTGACTTTCCACTTAAATTAACCTTCGTTACTTGGTATAGTAGCTAGTTATTTGCTAATTATAAGTTTAGGAGATAAATAAAATAAATTAAAGTAAAAAAATTTCTAATAAAAAAGTAAATGTAAGGGTTAAATTGGAGTAAAGATTGGTTATTGACTATGATGTGCATGTAACTTAATCACGTAATCTTTATTTTCAAAAAAGGTGTTTAAACCAATGATTTTAATGCCTTTCAAGTAGTGGCATTTTAATTTCACATACCGACATTTTTCTTCAGTTTCTCACCTCCAATGGGACGATTAATTACATAATCTTTTTATACTTGGTGGAGTTTTTTTTGTCCTGCACTTCAAAACTTTGTCATTATATGTTTTACGACTTTCTAATTGCTAAAAACTTAGTGACTTTTTTAAATTATCTGAGTTTCAAAATAAATAATTAATTTAAAAAAAAGTGCATATGAATTAAAATTCAAATAAATACAAGTTTTATAAAAAATATGCAATTTGAAGCCTTATTGGTTTATTACAATGTTAGAAGTTGAAAGATGAATATGAAATTATAAATTGTATTAATATGTTATTTGTAAAAAAAAAAAAATCAATAGTTAATTTTATGCAAATATTGGCAGCAACGAATTTTGAAAAGTATATAAAAAATGGTGTGGAGTAAACAAAAAATGAGATGACAAGGGAATAAATGGAGTATGGACATGAGAACGAAATATACGTGGATAATGTTAAAACCTTTTGGACTTATTCCATTTATTAGCTTTGGTCGGCAACCTCCACACATCAATTTTTATATGATTAAAACTGCTAATTATATTTATATCAATGTTATGAAAACCGGACCAGACCGGCCGGTTCGACCGCGAACCGGTCAGGTCTCCGGTCCGGTTGTCACTGGTTTTATATACATTCAACAAACCGGACTGAAGCACTTGAACCGGCCGGTTGAACCGTGAACCGGTCCGGTTAAGCGGTTTGATCCGGTTAGTTGTCACACATGTTTAATTAAAAAAATAAAATATTATGTTGAAGATGGGATTCAAACTTGGACCATTAGGTAGGATTATATACATCTTACCATTAAACTACCTTGCAATTTGTAAATAATAACAACACTATATATTTATATATTAGACTCATACTTAAAATTTAAATTTTAAAATATTATTTAGTATTTATTTTTTTTTATATATTTTAATAAATATTATTAAAAATTTAATTGATCTTATTTATTTCGTATTTAAATTTTCAATATATATAAAATAAAATTTTAAAATCTTAGTAAATTTATAACTAAAATTAAATTAATATATATTTATTATTTATGAGGTCATCCGGTTCAATCAATCCGGATAAACCGGTTGAACCAATTGACCCTTGACCCAGTTGTTAAGCCGGTTCGACATCCGGTTCGTTTTTTAAAACATTGATTTATACATATTTTCTTTGGATAAGGAACTCAAATGGACTAGCTTTTCTCGGTAAGTCAAATTACAAAATAATAACACTATTTTAATTTTAATATTTATCAAATGGTTTATACTTTTCGGCAGGGCCGGCCCTGGGCATAGGCCCGGGGTGCGGCCGCCTAGGGTCCAAGGCTAAAAGGATCCCAAATTTTTTAATTTTATTGAATATATACTATTTTTTTGTTATAAATTTAGTTATATACCCATTAGGTCTAAAAATTGACCAAATAATATGATATTTTAGGTCTAAAATGTACCAAAATTTCTATTTTTAGATTTTTTTGTATAATTTTTTTTTTTATTAAGGACCCATTATTTCTTATTTCGCCTGGGGCCCCTAAAACGTCAGGACCGGCCCTGCTTTTCGGTAACCAAATTTATGATTAAATTAAATACTATTTCATAAATGTTAAGGTGTTAGATTCACTTATGCAGGACTATCACAAAATTGTATGTTGGACACAAGTCAGTTTAGAGTTTGGGGGCCGGAGCCACAGCCACTAGCTCTACCCTTAAGTAGCGGTGATTCTGTCCCTTGTAGTATTTAATATTAATTTATATTTATTATTTACCTTATATAATATTATTTCAATATTGTGATAAAGTGTAAAAATATCTCTAACGTTTAGAGATAAGGGTAATTTTACGTTTAACGTCTAAAATGGTACAATTTTGCTCCCAATGTTGGCGGACAAGATCAATTTTACCTCTAATGTTGACAAGTTGGATCAATTGAAAGACATTATTATGAAACACCGATATTTGTTCCTTATTCTGCACCAATTCAATTGATTCTAAAAAAAGATCTTATTTTTTTTAATTTAATAATAGAATTGAAGATTATTATTTTTAAATTCGATGAAAGTGTTAAAGAAAAGAGACTAAGATAAGTAAGGGAGAAAAGAACTGACCCGAGATTGCTTTTGGATTCCTTTCTTTACCAATTCAGTCTTTGTTTCGCGAGTGGAAAAGGCTTAAGCCTTAAGGTTTACCCGTAAGAAATGCTTGTTTTGGATCTAAATAGAACATCCGAAGGATGAAAGGAAGAAGAAAGTTGACTTTCTGAATCAAGCAAAAGAAAGCATAGTTGAATTTCAAAATAAGTATTTCTATTTTACGAAACAACGCAATGAAAGGAAATGTTTTTTTTTCAGAAAAGAGCGAAAACTAAGACCGAATGGCGAGGTTCGAAAGCAACTCTTTAAGCTCGACATAGTATAATTTTTGCAAAAAAAAAAATTCAAATTTAATCATGTATTTGTGATATTAATAAATATAAAATATGATGCACATGTAAAGTGTAGATATGAGATTCATGATCTAGAGATAGATAATTTCTCCAATTGACATAACGTGTCAACATAAGAGGTAAAATTACTCTTGACTGTCAACGTTAAAGGTAAAATTATATCATTTTAGACATTATGGATAAAATTGCTCGTAAATGTAAACAATAAAAGTATTTTTGCACTTTATCCCTTCAATATTTTAAAGTAGTTAACTTACTTTAAAATTTATGTTTTAATATAAGAGACAATTTAAACTCACAAATCTCATTTTATTTTATAATTTTTTTATTTATTTAAACTTTATTTTCTAAATAAGTATAAAAATATATTACCGTTATTAATTACTTTCAATGCACTCTTTATTTTTATAATATTTTTTAGTTCATCTTTATTATATCTCCTTCTCATAAAAAAAATCAATTTCTTACTTTTACCCAAATAATTGAATTAAATTTTAATTTATAAAAAATATAAAAAAATATAAAAAAATTATAACTAAAAATAAAAAATGTAAATATGTTATCATTATTTTTAAGATTTTAAGAAATTAATGTTGAATATGTATATTATTTCCAGTTTGAAACTTTAAATTTTTTAATCACCACACCAGAACTATGAAATTTTAATTTACTATAAACTAAAAAATTTCTAACCACATGGTTAAAATTAACTCCACTAAAAGATATTTATTTTAGCTTTTCGGAACAACATTTATCGGTTTAATCCAAACAATATAAAATATAATGATTGGTTAGGTTAAAAAAGAAGAAGCAACTTTTACTTTTTTTTTTTTTTTTATGAAAACAGATATGTTTGAGAGCATTTTACAACAACCTTCTTTTTAGAGCTTCTCGTGAACAACTAGTTATAGTTATTTGATCAAAATTTATCGTTCTTATTTTCACAAAATAGGGTTCTTCTTAGCATTATTTTTAGAGTAATTACAAATAGATGTCTTGTGGTTTCACGGATTTACACATTGATACTTGTGGTTTTTTTATTTTTTATTGAACATGCTAAATTTGGCTGATAACGACCTCAAAATGAAAATTTTTAAAGTTTTTAGTTACATATTTTATTATGGAACCGCATTTTTAATTTTTCAAAATCATTTTTGAAGTTTTCTCTCTCTAAACATTAACTTCATCTCTCATAAAAAAAACAACACCTAAATGACATTAAACATAAAAAGTTGAAGAATTAAAGTTGCTTAAAATATCATTTAACTCTTGAAAATGTTTATTTTGAGACTGTTATCGGTCAAATTTGGCAAAGTCAACATAAAAAATGAAAATTTTACAAACCACATGGTTGCGTTTGTAACAAAAAAAAATCACAGGTATCAATCTGTAAATCCGTGAAACCATATGAAATCTATTTGTAATTAATCCTTATTTCTATTTTCATACTATCGTTGTCGAAAGAATAAGGTTTTATTTCGTTCAATAAAATTTTATTTTAAATTATTTATTTATTTAGAGTATTTTTATTAATTTGTATACATATTTTTCATTTTAATTTATTTATTGATTAATTTAAAAATACTAATATTAAACAGTTTACATACTAAAAACAATAGTTCAATATAATTTTATCGAACACTAATAATTAAAAGCTAATAAAAAATAGTTAACAACAATAAACAACCTAGAGCATCTCTAAGAGTATTTTAGTTTGACTCTTAAGTTAAAACTAGTTTTTGACCCGTGCGATGCACAGATTCATCTTAATATATAAATATTAACAAAAATATAATTAATAATTACAATTAATGATATAAAAAAGGAGGAAGTGACACCTCAGCTACATCGTTACTGTTTTATATTATATATAGATATGCAAAGAAATAGAGAGATTTTAGGGACTAATTTAAATTATGTAGAACTTTTAGATATAGATATGCAGAGATATAGAGAGATTTTAGAGATTAATTTAAATTCTGTAGAACTCTTAGATATAGTACGGATCAAAAAAAATAATCTTTTTATAAATAAATATAATAATATAACTAAAGTTAATATATTATATTTTTTATTATATTTTTTATTAGTAAAAAAGGAGGAAGTGACACCTCAGCTCCATCGTTACTGTTTTATATAGAATATAGATATGCAGAGAATTAGAGAGATTTTAAGGATTAATTTAAATTCTGTAGAACTCTTAGATATAGTACAGATAAAATAATCTTTTTATAAACAAATATAATAATATAACTCAAGTTAATATATTATATTTTTTATCAGTAAAAAAGAAGGGAGTGACACCTCAGCTCCATCGTTACTGTTTTATATTATATATAGATTTGAGAAAAAATTAAAAATCAGCTCAAACAACTTTTTAGTGGTTCCTAAAATCACTAAGAGCCCTTCAATCCTCATAGAAAACATCTCTCCACCATTAGTTAGTACTTCCTTAATCCATTTTTTATTAATAATTTTTTTTATTGAAAAATATTTCTCTTCTCACTATTAGTAAATATAATGATAAATTAATAATTTTAATTATAAAATAATAAATAGAAAATAAATATAATAAATATTATTGAAAAAAAATATATTTTAGTTACTCATAAATTTTTAAAAATCAATTATTCATATTAATTTTAGAAAATCTACTAAAAATCTCTTGCAAGAGCAGACCTAAACCAAACATGCCAAATATGAATTTCATTTTTTTTTTCACACAGGACGTATGAATTGGTGGCTCCATTGCTAGTGTAAACTGGAAGCTAAAAGTGACGGCATACAAAAGAAAAACTGAAGGCTATTTTATGATCTTATCCCATTTTATTATGAATATTATAATAGTAGTAGTATATATATATTTTTATCGAAATTGCAGGTATTGGTATTTGCTTCTTTTTATATAGGAGTATTTGAAGTTGTGAAAGAATACGCATCTAGAAATTCAAAAGTGAATGATAATCCTCACCAGAAATGATTAAATTAATACTTAAAAAGAAAAGATAAGGTTTAACTTTCTAACTTTAATTAAAATAAGCTGAGTTTTTCAAGTTTCCTTTTCTGGAAAACACTTTCTCCTTTCATTCAGTTTTGCTAAGCTTTTTCCATCCTAAACTCCAATTAACTCACTCATTAATTAAGCTAATAAAAAGCTTCAACCTAGATCAAGATTCTAATTTTCCAAAAAATACAAATGAAAAGAATTAAATATATATAAATAAATAAATAAAAGGGTCGGACATACCTCTCTCTTTCTCTCTGTATGGTATTCTTCTTTTGGTGTCTGTCAAACTCCGTTTGTTTCTCAGTTTCTTTGATAGAAGATGAACAAGAAACCAGAGAAACAAAAAGAAAAAGAAAAAAGAGAGTTAGGTTTATGTGTGAGATGAGTGTGAAGAGCAAAATGGAGGTTTTGCTTTCTATTTATAACCACACCATGAAAACATCCCTCTCACTTCTCACCTGCTTTGCTCTTGCCACCTATTTTTTTAATTTCCAACCCTTGTTAATATTTTCTTTTATAATTTATTCTATTAATTGGGATAAGGTGCGCGAATGCAACCAGAGCAATTTTACTTTTAATCTTTGAAAGTTCGATTAATTTTTAGTCATTATTAATGAAACATCTTACGCAGTTCGGATGTTTGTTATTTCATTCCACATATATGTTATATTATCACTCGTCAGTAATTGATAATATGGTATAAAATATTGTCTTTGAAAGAGATCTAGACACACAGATAAAAGGATCCTAAAGGTTATGTTCTGGATTGATATATGTGAGTGAAAGCTTGAAAAATAAAAGAAAGGTTTGGCTAGGTCTCCGACATCCAACTCGGTTTTGATCCAGAAAGAGAAAGTAGACAAAGAGTCTAGAGAGAAGAGCTTTGAATATGGTGCCTTTTGTGAAGGGAGTTGGCCTTTATATAGGTGTGGAGACTCCTAGCGCCAATGAGAGTAAAGTGACCATGTGTTTGTATAGGAAGGTGAACCAAGAATATCGGCTTCCTAATCAGTGTGGCACCTTCTGCGCGCTTAAGGATTCATATTTAGGAAAGAACTCCTTAAACCAAACTAACATTAGGGAAACTTCTAGAAATACATCTTTGAGACATCCGATAAGTATAAGGAGAGGATATGTATCTGCTCAACACAACCCCCCCCCCCCCCCCCCCCTGCATAAGCTGAATCTAGCCTTTTAAGGCTAGAGCACACGTTGTCTTTCCCAAGACATCATGATGTTTCATTCTTTCGAACTCTGTCTCATAAATATAAAATGAAATGTGTCCCTATGGGGGCGTGTAGTCTGGACCCCGCTAATTACATTGATGACTCCTTTGAGCCCTTTGGTTTCAGTTACTCTCTCTTGTCAAACTTCTGGTGCGACCTGCCTTGTTGACGAAACTGTCCAACTTTCCTTTCATAATTTAGCATTCTATCCGCCTTCCCAATTCTATAAAATTTTCTGCATTATGCACTTTGACTCTGTGGAATTTGCAATAAGCTTTGGGATTTCCACCATAATTCTCCTATGATTTTTGCATGTGGTATTTAACATCTCGCTCTATGTTGCTCTTTTCTATCTAAATGAGTACATCCATTTTAAAGGAATTCAAAGGAGTCCACTGTTATGGCAATTGCTTATCTTTGTCTCCTTTTTTGGTATTCTTCTTCGAGAATTCACTCTTGGACCCACGATTCATGCTTTCTCTCCTAACATTCGACCCATTTTCTATATCAATATTGTCTAACTCGATGTATGTTTAGCCCTTTCCATTAATGATGTGAGATCTTTCGGATTCCTTAAGATCAAATCTTCTCTTAACCGTTGACAAGTGGTGTTCAGCGTTATAGATTCCAATGTCGTCATAAAGTCCACCTTTATATCTATCCATGCAGTTCCTCAGGGTTCCGTCTTGCTTCTGGAGGAGATGATATATGGTTATGCATGAATTGGATGGTGGGATGAGGGCTATGAACTTAGTCCAAAACTGTATATTTAACTGCTCCCAACTTTGACGGATCTAACGTCTAGAGCTTAAAAGCAATATGGAGTTGGCTCTATTAAGGTGGTTGAGAAAATTCTACATATAGATGCCTCATTTGCTCCACATACGTCCATGAACTCCTTATAATTCCTAAAATGAACAGTGAGATTAGTATCTCCCTTATACTTTCCTAAACTACATGTCTTGAATCTTCTTTATCTTTGTCAATTAATAATATGGTTAGCGAAGGGCGAGTTCTTGCTAGTTAATAGTGGCTGGTTCATGGCTACCATATACCTTCCCAAGGTAGCTATTATTGCCCTGTCCCATTGAGCCTTAGGGATCGAATATGCAGGCACAATTGCATCCTCTTCCCTTTGTGTTTTCTTAGCTTCTCGTTTTGTTCTTCACTCAAAACTAGATCTGCAGCTTTGTTCAGGCTCGCTTTCTTCAACAACTTCAACTCATATTTCTCTCTCTCACTCGCTTACCAGTCTATGCTTGGGATCAGATCTATACCTCCTTTTGGGTATTATGCCCTTTTTTGCTTCATGTCCATTGACGAGCTCTCGATTTTCTTTCCTTTTTAGCTCATCACTCTACACATACTTAGATCTAATGTGCCTCTCATTTTGTAGCTCTTGAGCTACACCATAATTCACTTGGTGATATAGTATATGTCCTTGTTCTGAATCATATCTTTTGTCACGTCCGTGTCTAAATTTCTAGACTTTATATCTAGATATTAATATATATTATAATTATGGGGTATGTGATTTTTATTTGGTGTTATAGGAAAATTTGGAGTTAATTCGATGCGTTTAGGTGTAAATTAAAAGTTTAGGGTAATTATTAAAAGATTATATAAAGATGGAGGACCAAAAGGGATATTTGCCAGATTTGGGATATATATCCCAAACCTTCCCGTATGATCCACCACCATCATCATCTTTACTTTTTCTTTTTCTCTTCTTTCTGCTTCTTCTGCAGATTTATCGATTCCGAACCGTTTCTTCACCGTTTCTTTGATTTACGGAGATTCGACCGTCCGAATCACTCGAAATTGAAACCATAGCATCTTTATGTATAGATCTAAGTCCTAACCGAAGAGTTTTTGAGTTTCGGCAGTGTGTGGAGGGAAATGTCTTAGACATAATTTAGAGGAGAATTGAACGGTTCAATTAGTAGCCAAGGTAAGTAACTATCAACTATATTTTGAGTTTTATGTATATAGATAAATATATATCAAAGATTTTTCAGAAATTGATATTTTAGGGTTATGCATGAATTTTATAAAATTAGGGTTTTTCATGATTTTGCTTTTTATTGTGAACTTACGGTTCAAATGAAGCTATTGATTATGCTTTTATGTGAATATCAGATTTTACTTGATTATGTTGATTTAAGGCTTGATTTGGTTGGTTTACATATATACATATATGTTTTTGGTTTCGATATATATTTATATTGAACAAAATGAATTTGAAGATTTATTACGAATTGTTTTTGGATTGAGAAATCTGTTGAGGTTATTGTTGTTATTATTTTTGAAGTCCAAATATGATTTTTATGATACAAAAGGGCTAATTGAAGCCAAATGACTTATGATTATGTAATAGTTTGGAATTTGATTGTGAAAGGAAATTTGAGCACGTTATGATTTTATGATTTTATATCCATCGAGAGTTATCCGGATCGGTGGTTCCATATTTGAAGACCATGTTCAGTGAGGGACATGGCCTGTGTACACAGTCTGAAGACCTATTGGGTATGGCAGTGAAGTGTTGGGTAAGACCATATGGGATAGGCAATGTTAAGAGACGTCTCGATTATATATGTGGTTATGGATTGATACTTAAGGGGAAAAACTCGAGGATGGATACAATGTTTTAAGTTCATTTGGATTATGTTTTCGGTTATTATTGATTTTGATATCAGGTTTTACGTTTGATTAAATACGAGTTGGTTTGATAAAACACTTATTTGATTACAATATTTTATAAGGTTTTGAACTCAAGAATGGATACAATATTATATATTTATTATGTTTTTGGTTTACTACTTAAGTTTTGAGTATATTTTATAAGGTTTGATGATTATATTATACACTTAAGTTTTGAGTATAGTTTATAAGGTTTTGATTAAATCCCTTTATAAACGTATATATGTAGCTATGTTAAGTAAAGTTGGTTTTTATAGCTGATAGTTTCTTACTGAGATTTTTGTCTCACGTTTTTTAAATGTTTTAATGTTTTTAGGTGATAAAGTACAGGATATAGAGAAGGTTACCAACCGATTAGGCGAGGTTTGGACGTTGGCTGCTTATTGTTAGAATTATGGTTAGAACTTTGGTATTTCAATTGTAATATATATGATATTATGATATTGGGATAAATTGGAGACTCCTAAGTGTTGATTACAATCTTTCTATTTCACGTCCGATGCCGATTGAGGTCGTCTAGGGTCGGGTGTGACATCTTTGCCCTTTTTGAGGTCCGATTTCTATCTTTATTCTATATTCTACATTAGGTCCTACGCCCGCTCTGAGTCCAAATCCTCCCTTAAAATCCATGCTCAATATATAGTAGAAGAAGGGGAAATGGACCATAATAAAAAGGATGATTGACTAAGGGTGGTTCCATTCGGAAGCTTGAATAAGGATTATATATATATATATGGATTCATTTCCAGAGGCATTTGATGTTGATTTCTTGCTTGAATTTCTGTTTCCGTCCTCCTACATTGTTGAACTACCGGTTCCGCCCTTATGATCCTCCTTTTTGGCTTACCCTCAATAGCTTCCATGTTTAATCCACCTCTTCTTATTGCACTTTCCATCATTGTTGGGAGCATATTAATTATTGCCCCTCGAACTAAGAGCGTGATTCATTATCTCTCCTTTTTGGTAGCCTGCGGTCCTTACTCCAAAATCTTCACCGCTACATTCCCTTGTTTTAGGAAATAGAATTTGCGAGGGGAGATTAATACCAAACATGTCAAAAACTTGTTAGGATTTTCCTGTTTAGATCATTAAGGACAGATCCTAATGGAGGACCTGCAGTTCCCTCTGATTTGGACCTTAATTTCGTCATGGTTGTTGAGAATGTATTGATATCATATGGCCTCATATCTGCTTGGATTCTTCTCAAGAATTGCTCTGTAGATTCATTAATTCCATCCTTATGTGAAGCATTTGAGTCCTCTTGACTCTCAACATCTTCAACTACTCCTCTGATCGACAGTTTTCCGTTGCTTATATCTCCTATTGGGGTTTAGTGTCCTATAGACAATTGTTTTAGGATACAAACTTAATGTAAATGAAGTGTTCTTTATATCGTTTGTTTTTAATGAGATATGGTTTCATAACTATATAAAGGCAATCCCTTTTTAAGAACTAAATAAAGTCTAATAAAAGGAAATCCATAAGTTTGTTTAAAGTGATTATAAAGTGTTCATATAAGCATGAAGTGAGACGAAACTTTATGATAAACTAATAAACTTAAAACCACCCCAAGTCAAGTAATATGTTTAGGATTGACATATCACTGCTGAGACTTGCATGTAACAATGTCTTCTGTCGAGACAGAAAGTTGATCTCACAAGCTTCATATATACAGATATCTGGACAGTTACATGGATCCAATGAAAAGAAGTTCATTAGGATTGGGGACCCGACTTGAGATAACAGGATGGGTAGATTCATCCTTGTCACCTGTTCATCTTATTGGTATTAATAGGTATAAGTAATCCTTAGACTCAAAGGAATGTTAATTGATGATTCTGGATTACGGAATGTGATGCTTTGATCCTGTTGTAACACGATCCATAACAGAGATGACTCTGGGGTGTGAATGACAGACGTTGGGTATCACAGAAAGTAATTACAGGATAATTATACATTGGATTGAGCATTTATCACTCCTGATAAATGGGAGATACGTCCATGGATCGCTTGTGGAAGACTCGACTCTAAATCCTTGCAAGGTGATAGCTTAAGACTTGAAATACAGATTTCACTTAACCTATCTAATTGGAGTTGACTCGGCCTGTACAAGTAAAATGAACGTCTCGTTACATGTGATTTGACATTATCCATAGTCATAAGATTCAGTTCAAGGATGTAGTTGATAAAGGATCGAATTATACTATAACTAATACGGAAAGGTCAACGACAGAATCAACATGTCTTCTTATAGCTCTGGGGGAATGTTTCGGATTTGCTAATCACATTTCGCGTACTCATTCCGTTATGCAAAGATTAAATATAATTCTGTGAAAATTAATTTAATAGTTGCATACGACTAGAAGCAATAAGAACCTAATAGGTCACACATAAGACTTGGAGCCCAAAAGAGAAACATATGTTAATTAATTAATGGAAACCCAACTGAGTCCACTAAGGCCCAGTATATAGGGGGCGATTTTCATGTATGAAAATACATGAATAATTTAATTTGATTTTAACAATTCTAATTAGATTATGATTGTGAATTAAATTAATTAAAGGATAAATAAGTTAGGAGTTTTAATTAGATTAAATTGCTCCTATTATTATCCTATAAGGTTACTATTATTATCTTTATATTTAAGATATAATTATGGATAATAAATAAGAATTATATTCCGAATTAAATTCTTATTCAGTAACCTTATTCTATCTAACTAGGGTTTAGATACAAGAGAATATAAATACCCTCTATATGTGTGATTTTCGAAACACACTAGAGCAACCAAGAGAGAGAATTTTGACCCCCCTAGATGAGGACGAAATAATCCACCGCTTCCTACCGATTCAATTGATTTCATCTCTTTCTCTTTATCCTTGATCTTGTGTTGATTTATTAGAGACAATCTATACTTGATTGTTTTCACGGTTGATCACTAACTTGATTTGGGTTGTGTTTTGTTTTGTGCTCGTGAACTCGGAATAAGAGTTAAGGACACTTCGCTTGCAACGGTAGATAGTTCGTCAAAAGGTATTTCCTTCTATCCCTCTTTATATGAAATAACGATTAACGGATCTTGGGTTAATGGAAAAAGGTTAAAAATTTTATATTTCCGCTGCCATACGTTAGCCTTATTTTCCATCATCTCCATGTATCACATTCATCTCTAAAGTCGATCTATCCATGACTAAATCAGAGTTCCATACTCACCGCACCAATTGATATGTTGTAAATTTTTTGGATGGAATAACTTCAAACCCCTTCTCTCGAGCCCGATTGAATTTTCAAAATAGGAGAGTTATGGGCTTATCTTTGTAAGCATTCTAACGTTCAAGTTAGTACCAAACTTAAATCTGAATTAGTAAAGTAAGAAAAGAGGCTACGGTTTTTGGCATACTTGTATGATTCTCATCCACCTTTTATTTATAGATTGTGAGCGCTCTTATAACCATTTTCTATTAGCACTCTTTTTACGTTTCAAGCTTCTATTAGAACATTTAGACCTTCAAATGGCAAGACATCACTTGTAAAGCTATTTTATCACTAGGCTATTTTTTAGCTGACACAAAGGTTCTTTAAACCTTCACCGAGTCTTTCTTAATGTATTAGTGGATGAACGTGGAATGAAATTTTGCTTCTCAATGTAATATTCACCCTGCTCTTTGGGAGCCGCCTTATGGCCATTAAGCCCAAATTCAAGAATAACTACCTTTTAATTAGTTGTTATCAAAACTAAATTCTAGTTACACATTTCCATAACCAAGTTTTCTTAGTTATCACCTTATCACCCTCTCTCAAGTCGAGTAAGTTACAAATACTCAACTTGTGACATATCATATGGAATGATCCTTCCAAAGAGGCTTAGTGAGCATATCAGCTACTTCATTAGTGGTGGGAACATAGTGAACATATATTAGACCTTTAAACACCAGATTGTGTACAAAGAAAAAATCAACTCTAATGTTGTCAAGGACTAGCCCCGATGGAGCGCCAGTGTATAAAAAATGAAAAAGGAGATATGAGGTTAGATTACTCCCCCTCATATTTTATAGTTTAAAACTTACTTCAAACTTTTAATTTACACTTGAAGATATAAAATTAAACTCAATAATATAACTAAAACACCAACACACACCTATACATTATTTCTTGTAATGTTGGCACTTATACGTATGCATGCATTACCATTTATTATCTATTAATAAACTTAACTTAACTTTCAGGTCCTACTTAGCTCCAAAAATATTGTTTATATAAACACATGTCTCCAATATTTGTAAAATAATCTCTAATAAACACAACATATCATCATCTCTCTTTTGTATAAATATTTTGCCCGTATAAAATTCTAAAATTGGGGTATAAAATCTAGAAAGAAAGGTCACAAATGTGACACCGCACTCCTTAATTCCTCATCCCCACAACAATCGCGAAACAACTCCTATCAAATTCCTCCCACTTAAACAAGGGGGAGGAGGACTTCCTCATAAGACAAGTGATCCAAACCCCCTTTATGCCTAATCAAAACGCAAATCCAAGCTCACCAAGGACAGTCCTCTTGGCTCAAAGAATAGCCCAAATCCACTCGCGCTTTCCGATCCAAAAGATACCCAGGTCATTTCGCCCAATGTTAAATTTTATAAAAACAAAGTATTTGGCATCCATAATGGGATCAAGAACTCCCTCTCCACACTTTGTTCTATTCACACTAATTTACTGTCGGAGTGTATTTAAGGGATCGCATCGTACAGGTCAAGGTAAATTGTAGGCATCTGAACTGTGCCACTTGAATTCCATGATCAACATGTATTGAGAAAAAAAGGAAATATCGTAGTTTCATTTTTCTACATGATTACATTTTTTTACTTTGTTGTTGTTCAATTGTGAATTAAATTTGATTCTATTTGTCTTTGAATATATTTTTTTTTTACATTTTTCTTTTAAGAGAATGGGTTCGAATCCACAACATTGATTTCAGAGGCATCAATGTACACCATATGTTCCTTTGGTGTTTGTCTTTGAATATTATACTTGTTTATCACTTGTGTTTGTGGTTTCTGTTTTTCTCAAGGAACAATCTTTTGATTAATTAACGCTTGTTCAGGAGGAGGAGGAGGAGGTTTTCGAGCTTCCTGTTGTTACGCAAGAAAGGGATGTAGGTTTGAGTGGCATGTTGCTGGTTGGTAGGTTCCTTACGGAAAGACCAATAAATTTTGCTTTTATGAAATCTTGTATGGTGGATATTTGGATGCCAAAAAAAGGAGTCTGGATTACGGCACTGAATGCGAATTTGTTTTTGTTTGAGTTCTTTCATAGAATTGATAGAGATTGTGTGTTAGAAGGTGGACCTTGGTCTTTTGACAGTAAAATGTTGATCCTATGTGAATATAAACCTGGACAGGATCCGGAACAAGTCGAGTTATGGCAGATGAATATTTGGGTGCAGGTATTTGGTGTTCTAGTAAGGTGTTTCATTGAAGCTGTAGGTAAGCAGATAGGAGACTTTATTGGAAGTTTTACAGATTATGACGCTACTAATGAGTCGGTATCATGGAGACTTGAATTTATGAGGATTCGTGTATCTCTGGATGTAAGGAAACCATTGAAGCGCTGTGAAAGAATAAAGACATTGGATTCGGAAGTTACGTTCCTTTAGTTTAAATATGAAAGATTATGTAATTCATGTTTCCTTTATGGTATTCTAGGCCATACGGAACACTTTTGTGATAATATGTTTCACACAGATACAATAAATATAAAAAAGGAAGGAGGCTCTTGGCTTGTGGCTCAGACAAAGAGAGGGGGTTCCATACATGTATCTCCTTGGTTCCGAAAGCCAACTATGGTAGATGAAGGGATGTGGAGGAGAAATTCTAGTCTGGGTGATGGGGTCGTTGGCCATGGGAATGTGGCTAGTTCAGAGGGTAACAAATCTCTTGTGGATGCAATGATAGTATGGGAGGAGGAGGAGGAGTTGGAACTCCAAGAAGCCAAAAAACGTAGACGTGATGAGGGGCAACATGTTATGTCGACTGACCTGGCAACTGGGGAACCCGTCAGTGTAATTAATAATGGGCTACAGGTGCATATGGTTTATACTGAGGAGCGTGATTCTATAGGCATCAACAAATTTGATAGGGTGAGGTCTGTGGATTAGAACCGCCACTCGACAACCCCCGGGCAGTTCAGGTT
The DNA here is from genome assembly GCF_963576675.1 of Euphorbia lathyris. Classification (NCBI taxonomy): domain Eukaryota; kingdom Viridiplantae; phylum Streptophyta; class Magnoliopsida; order Malpighiales; family Euphorbiaceae; genus Euphorbia; species Euphorbia lathyris. Next base: position 28,376,485 of record NC_088916.1, on the reverse strand, counting down.
CTTGGTGACCTATTTAAAGTTCATAAGCAGAAGGTGGGTTTTCTTATAGAAACATTGGTTGTTTGACTGTGAATGCTAGAGGGAATAGTGGAAGGCTTGCTATATTGTGGAAAGACGATAACGATGTAGCTGTTAGTAGGTTTTCTGATCATCATATTGAGCTTGTGGTTAATGATCGGGTACAAGGTGATTAGAGATTGGTTGGATTTTATGGTTATGCTGACAGGAATAGACAAAGAGAGTCATGGGACCTGCTGAGTAAACTTGCAAGTTCATATTTGTTACCGAGTTGTTTTATCGGTGATTTTAATTGCATACTTTCAAATACTGAGAAACGTGGTGGCCCTGAGTATCCTATCTATCTTATCAATCGCTTTTCTAAAACAATTCGGTCCAATGATCTCCATGAGCTTTGTATGAGGGGTAGCCCATTTACTTGGGATCGTGCGAGAGGTACAAATCATTGGGTTAGTGAACGTTTAGATCGCACTTTTAGTTCAAGGAGTTGGATGTCTCATTTTGAAAATTATAATTTCACTAATCTAATTGCCTGCTATTCGGACCACTCCCCTATTCTAATCAAGTTTGAGTTTCGTTCGTCTAGGAATCAGAATCATCGCTTCCGGTTTGACTCTGTCTAGATTTTGGAAGACGGGTGTAGAGATTTGGTGACTCAATGTTGGCAGTCAACTCGACAGGTGGCCATTATGGAACGATTAGAGGACTGCTGTGTTAAATTGGCTCATTGGGGTTCGAATTTAAAGCACCGATTTACTTTCAAGATTAGTAGGTATAAAAAAAATTAATGGCTCAGCTACGAGATAATACTGATGATGTATCGGTGCAAATGTTTGCACATGCTAGGGATGGTTTGAATACTGTTCTGGATTAAGAAACAACCTACTAAAAGTAGAGGGCAAAAGCACATTGGCTGAGGGAGGGGGACAGAAATACTAAGTATTTCCATGCGTGTGTTACGGCACGAAGGAAGGTAAATTTCATTGATCAACTAATTAATGAGAGGGGCGATTCATAGACTGATGAAAAGGGTAAGTGTGATGTTGCTATGGCCTACTTTAATCATTTATTTGCTACATCATCTTTACCTGATTTAGATGCTGTTGATATTGTGTCGTCTTTGGTTTCTAATGCTATGAATAAGACTCTATTGGCTCCTTTTTCTTTTGATGAATTCACCACTGCGATCTTTCAAATGCATCTTGATAAATCACCTGGCCCTGATGGCCTAAACCCTAGTTTTTTCCAACAATTTTGGCCACTGATTGGTCAAGATCTTTTTTTGGCATGCTCTGAATGGCTCACATGTACAAATTTCCTTAAGGGCTTAAATAACACTACCATTGCATTAATTCCAAAGTGTGAGCATCTCGTATGTCTGACTTTAGACATATTTCCTTATGTAATGTGCTTTACAAACTTGTTGCTAAAGTCCTGGCAAATCGTCTGCAACATGTATTGCCTGAGGTTATATCTGAAAGCCAATCTGCTTTTGTTCCGGGTCGGTCTCTAATGGCTAGTGTTCAAATTGCTTTTGAGTCTCTTCATTACATGAAAAGAAACAGCGGGGTGGTAAAGGTGAAGTAGCCTTAAAAATTGACAATAGTAAGGCTTATAATCGGCTTTATTGGAGTTTCCTTAAAACGGGTTTGCACCGTATGGGTTTTCATGATATATGGGTGGATTGGATATTGTTGTGTGTGAGTACGGTTACCTATAACATCAAGGTAAACCAAGAGCTGGTGGGCCCTATAGTGCTATGAAGGGGTTTAAGACAGGGAGATCCATTGTCGCCTTACTTGTTTATTATCTGTGCTGAAGTGTTATCCAAGCTTATTGTTAAAGCTGAATTGGATGGTTTGATCACGGGTTGTAGAGTGTGTCCAGAAGCCCCTAGTATTTCTCATCTTTTCTTTTGCAGATGACAACTTCTTGCTTTTTAGTGCAACGGAAGCGGAATGTCGACAATTTAGTAGTATTCTACAAACCTACGAGGTGATGTTGGGTCAAGCTATCAATTTCACAAAATCGGGTATCTATTTTAGTCCAAATATTCGGGATGCAGATCATGTGTTGATTAAAAAATTACTTGGACTTCATGCGCCTTTGGATACTGGCAAATATTTAGACCTTCCTTCATTAATTGGTCATTCTAAAAAAGAAATTTTTAGGTTTTTGAACGAGAGATTAATGAAACGGTTTACTAATTGGACCTTTAGATTCCTTTCGAATGCTGGGAAGGCAGTTCTCATCAAATCAGTGGCTCAATCTCTGCCTACTTTTTGCATTAGTACGTTTTTACATCCAAAGTCCATATGTGATGAACTTCAAAAGATGATGAATTCTTTCTGGTGGGGTACGAATGTTGATGGGCATAATAGAAATCATTGGCATAGTTAGGAGAAGTTAAGCGTCAGAAAAGAGCGTGGTAGTTTGGGCTTCCGTAATCTGTATGATTTTAATCTTGCTTTGTTGGGTAAACAAGGTTGGAAGCTTTTGAAGAATTCTAATATGTTTCTTAGCCGCTTGTTTAAAGCTAAATATTACCCCTAGGGTTCTTTCCTTTCCTCCAAATTGGGCAATAATCCTAGTTTCATTTGGAGGAGCGTATGTAGTTCAATACATGTTTTACAGAGTGGGTTGAGATGGTGAATTTGGAGAGGGGATTCTATTTCCGTTTGGAAGGACCCCTGGTTAATTTCAGATTCTAATTATTATGTTAATTCAGTTTGTACAAAAGAGAATCGTTTGGCAGTCATTTCTGATTTATTCATTCATGGTTCGCGCATATAGGATGTGGGAAATCTGAATGCGTGGTTCGTCCAAGGTGACAGAGAGCTGATCCGTCGCATGTCTGTTCCGTGGTGTCACGTCCGTGTCTAAATTTCTAGAATTTATACCTTGATAGTAATATATATTATAATTATTAGGTGTATGATTTTTATTTGGTGCTATGGAAAAAATTTGGAGTTAATTTGATGGTTTTAGGTGTAAATTAAAAATTTAGAGTAATTTTTAAAAGATTATATAAAGATGGAGGATTAAACATGATATTTGATAAATTTGGATATACATTCCAAATTGTTCCAGATGATATGATCATCGTGATCTTTCTTTTCCTTTTTCTTTTCTTTTTTCTTTTTCAATTCCTTTTTAGATTTATCAGTTTTCTCTGAACCGTTTCTCCACCGTTTCTTTGATTTACGGAGATTCGACCATCCGAATCATTCGAAATTTAAAACATAGCATCCTTATACATAGTTCTAAGTCCTAACCGAATATTTTTTGAGTTTCGGAAGTGTTTGGAGGGAAACGTCTTAGACAGAATTTAGCGGTGAATCGATCGGGTGTATTTTGTTCAATTAGTGACCAAGGTAAGTAACTATCAACTATATTTTGAGTTTTATGTATATAGATAAATATATATCAAAGATTTTTCAGAAATTGATATTTTAGGGTTATGCATGAATTTTGTAAAATTAGTGTTTTTCATGATTTTGCTTTTTATTGTGAAATTACGGTTCAAATGAAGCTATTGATTATGCTTTTATGTGAATTTCATATTTTACTTGATTGTGTTGATTTAAGGCTTCATTTGATTGATTTACATATATACATATAAGTTTTTGGTTTCAATATATATCTATATTGAACAAAATGAATTTGATGATTTCTTACGAATTGTTTTTGGCTTGAGCAATCTGTTGCGGTTATTGTTGTTATTATTTTGGATTGAAGTCCAAATATGATTTTTATGATACAAAAGGCTAATTGAAGCCAAATGATTTATGATTATGAAATAGTTTGGAATTTGATTGTGAAAGGAAATTTGAGCACGCTATGATTTTATGATTTTATATCCATCGAGAGTTATCCGGATCGGTGGTTTTATATTTGAAGACCATGTTCAGTGAGGGACATGGCCTGTGTACACAGTTTGAAGACCTATTGGGTATGGCAGTGAAGTGTTGGGTAAGACCATATGGGATAGTCAATGTTAAGAGACGTCTCGACTATATATGTGGTTATGGATCGATACTTAAGGGGAGAAACTCGAGGATGGATACAATGTTTTAAGTTCCTTTGGATTATGTTTTCGGTTATGATTGATTTTGATATAAGGTTTTACGTTTGATTGAATACGAGTTGGTTTGATAAAACACTTATTTGATTACAAGTAGGTTTGATAAAACATTTATTCGATTATTTGTTTTGATTCGTTTTGATAAGATGCATTATATATATAAAGTTATATGAACTTAAGTTTTGAGTATATTTTATAAGGTTTTGATTAAATCCCTTTATAAATGTATATATGTAGCTATGTTAAGTAAAATTGGTTTTTATAGATGATAGTTTCTTACTGAGATTTTTGTCTCACGTTTTTAAATGTTTTAATGTTTTTAGGTGAAAAAGTACAGGATATAGAGAAGGTTACCGACCGATTAGGCAAGGTTTTGGAAGTTGGCTGCTTATTGTTAGAATTATGATAGAACTTTGGTATTTCAATTGTAATATAATGAAGTAGGTAAATATATGTTGAGGTCCTCGAATGACTAATGTAGTATAAGATATGAATTATTTTAGAATATATATTGAATAAATATGATATGATGATATTTGAATAAATTGGAGACTCCTAAGTTTTTATTATGATCTTTCTATTTCACGCCCGATGCCGATTGAGGTCGTTTAGGGTCGGGTGTGACAGTTTGGTATCAGAGATCTAGGTTAAATTCTTCGGACCTAAGGTTGATTGTAATTAAGGAATATCGATATTTGGTGATAGCTAAGAAATAATCGATAGTAATTGAGGAATATGGATATTTGGTGCAAGCTAAGAAATAATTTGAAATTTTTCGAGGATTGAGAAACTAGCTAATGAGGGGTAGACACGAGATTTGATGGTTAGTAAAATATTGGGTGTATGAAAATTAGTAAATTATTTGATATTTGGCGACATGGGTTACATATATGATCTTAAGTATGACTTGGAATTGATATTTGAGAGTTTAATAGTTAGCTTACAACCATATATACATGAGATATGAGTAAATTAGAACTTTGAGCTAGAGATAATAGAGAATTGTCTATATAGGTGCGGCGGGAGAATCAGATTCGTATATGAATCTTATGATTCATTTTACGACCAGATAGAGGTTGAATCTGTCATGGAGTCCCAAATGAAAGTTCTTTATTATTATCTTACGTTTCCAAGGGTTTTTGAATCGCCTTAATCGGACTCCGTATGAAAAAGTTATGCTGAAAACGGCATATGTTGGTCATTTTAGCGTTAAACCAGAATTTGGTTTTTGCTTTGATTTTTCTCCTTATTTGAGAGACATTGCTACTGGTCTACATGATAAGTTGGTATTTTTATGAATATAGAAAATTGAGGAAATGATAAAGTGATCAATTGAAGTTATTAGATATGGGATTGAGAAAGATAAAATATGGAGGTTTCATTTAATGAGTTTCGAAGTTGATTAATGATTGAGAGATTATAACATGAATTTAGTGTATTATAAAATCTTAAGTTGAATAAATGAGATCTGAAATTTAAATTACTATTCTATTGGTGAACTTTATCGGGTTGAGGTTTAGAATTATTGAGAGTTATATAAATACTGATGTTTAGAGAGATACCGATGTTAGTGATCAATGAGAAATAAAATGAGAGAATATATTAGAGTTGATGATTTGATGATTAAATATGAAAATTTGGTAAGCTTAAATAATGTGTGAAGAAATAATTAGGATATGAATATTGAGGATAAATTTTTTTGATCTTAAACACAGTTTGAGATAGGAAATTAAGAGATAAATATGATATAAGAGGATATATATGTTGATAATTGAAATTTTGTAGTACATATATTGTTAATAGAAGTTATTTTTAGTTGAAGTTTGTATGATTATGGTTTAAGTTTATATAAGGATCAAATGGAGAGTTTATAGGTCAAATAAGAAAATCGAATGATATTATAGATTTATTGACTTTTATGGGTGTAAAGATATTATTTGGAGTTTGGAGAAGACAGAAAAAAAACATTGATTGTCGTAATTTAGCGAACAGTGCGGCTCATACCATATCTGTCATGTTCCAATGCTAATTTTTTCAAGATTCTAGTATTCATTTTTTTTTTAGTGCTATATGTAATGACTTGATTAAAGTTTAAATAAAGTTCATTTCCCTAAAAAAAAGAAAAAGTAGCTATTTCAGTATTAGGTGTAAAATATTAAATACTACAATAACATATATCTTAAATTTTGGAAAATAATATATAATTTAATTAATTTAATTAATTAATTTTTTTGGCGAATTTATTTTAAGTAAAATTAATGTGAAAATTTTATTTTTTTCAAAATTATTGACATACATATATTAATCTAAATATAACCTTTTGGGTCATTGATGTAGATTTGATAACCCGCGAAGCGCAAAACGGGTTATATTCATTTCGCAAGCCCAGCCCATATTAAAGCCCCATGGGCTAAGATTGGACGGGACCCGAATGAAGGAAGCGGGCGCAGCGAGTAAACCGCCCCGAATTCCTAAACGGAGCGTCAAGACTCCCACTCAAAACCACGTTCGTTGCCATGAAAGCCACGAAAGGGACATGGCCTAAAAAGGGGTAACCGCCCTCAGAACGTGGCCCACTAAGGAGTAACCGCCCTCGGCGGTTACCCAAAAAACACCTATAAAAGGCCTTAAGAATAAGGGGGGAGGTACGTTCACATTTTTTCCCACAAAGCTATTGCTAAATTATAGACTCATTCTTACAAAACTGACTTGATCGTCGGAGAGTTTTCCCGGAGATCCTGTCTCCGGTTTTGTTTTGCAGGTAACTCCGGCAAAGAATATCAAAGCGGATCCAGCAAGTTATCATTGGTGCGGTGAGCGTGGACCTTTTTTACTAACATTTGGTTAAAGGTACACGAAGAACATATCAGAACCATCACGAACGACCGGCGTTACCACTAGATCAACCAGTATGAACTCCAGGGGACCACGGATTGCGAATTCGCAACCTGCAAGTACACAGCCTGTGGTGCCTAGCTCATCGGGTCCTTCGGGATAATTGAGTCCCTTATTGGAGGTCCAAGTGCAAACTGAGATGGAAATGTCCAATAGTGATTTCGTGTAGATGGCTAGACAAGTTTTGGCTTCGAACATGAGCCAGGCGGCTGGAGATCGAATGATTAATTTACTAACGGCCCTCGCCGAACACAATACCGCCGTGACGGCTGCTCCTCAAGAACCTGTGGTTATCTCAACACAATCACCGACTATCCCTGTCATATCGGCCCTCCCGCAGCCATCTCAGGCGCCAAATCAAGTGGGCCAGAGTAGTCGCACAAACCCACAGCCACCCGAGCAACTACTCGCACCCAGATCTCATTACGACGATACATCCGACCTGGAAGCCATCCCAACCGTTTCCAGGAGTGCAAGGCACTCTTCCGCTACAGCAAGTGGAACCTTTTCCTCACAGACATTCGGAGTTGATGACTCCTGGGCGGGAGCACACATGGAACTTTGATCCTATAACGGGACAGCGATTAGTCCCCCAACAGGCACACGTCTCAACACCGATGGGCGGGTGGATGCCACCCAGAATTCACCAGCAGCGGATGGAAGAAGTCCGGCGAATACCCGATATTGACTTAGAAGATCAATTACGAAGCATGATGGAGCGAATGGGGTACTCGTCTAGGCCGAGAGCAGAGGTCCAGAGCGATTCACCTTTTGCCCCTTCGTTGCGGGAATTCATTCCAGATCACAGAATCAAAGCACCTGCCATACCAAAATACTATGGGGATCCAAATTCTGACCCTGAGGCTCATGTCAGGAACTACAGAGAGTTAATGGATGTTGCAGGGGCAAGCGAAAGCATAATTTGCAGGTTATTCTCGACAACTTTGGGCGGTGCGGCATCTGATTGGTTTCGATCTTTACCGGCAGAATCTATTCACAATTGGAAACAATATAGTCGGGATTTCTGTGCGAAGTTCGTGGGCTGTAAAGCGGCAGATGTGACAGATAGGCAGCTGAAGGAGATCAAACAGAGAAACTATAATTCCCTAAGGGAATTTGTTGTCGCCTTTAACGATATCCTGGTGCGATTGCAGAACCCGGATATCGTGAGTATTCGCAACATCATGGCGGATGGAACCACAGATTGGAGCATGCGGGAAGAAATCATCCGTAACAAACCACGCACTGTAGCCGAGCTCATGAAGATAGCAAAGGAATTCATGGAAGTGGATGATGTCAACAGGGAACATAGGGCCCAAACTCGGCGAGAAAGAGATGCCGCTAGAACCACTTCGGACAGTCGGCGTCAGACCCAGTCCAAAAGTAATTTTGTTCAAAGAGGCGATCGTCCCTTTCAAGGTGGAGGACATCACACACCACTAAACACGACTCGCCAAGAGGTGTTACTTTGGATCGAAAAGAGCCCCTTGAAGAAGGATGTGCGGTTCCCCAAGGTAAAAGGTCGAACCAGTTTGGGGCGACATCCTAACAAATATTGCAGGTTCCACAGATTGAATGGCCACGACACAGATGATTGCTACGAACTGAAGAAGGAAATAGAAAAACTGATCGAGAGAGGCAAGCTGAGTCAATTTGTAAGAAAAGAAACAGCTGATGAGAAAACAACGCTCCCGCATGAGGGAGAAACACGGCCAGAAAAGAAGCAGAAGAAAGGGGTGATAAACGTGATAGCAGGCGGAATCTACGAGCCTCCAACAAAAAGAACTCGCCGTGAACGGCGAAAGAGCAACACACATAGGGGGGATGCCCTCAATTACTCATTTGCGAGAATCACGGAGCCACATGCAGATGCCCTGGTGGTCACGATGGCCGTTGAAGGATGGGACGTCAAGCGGGTCCTTATCGACACAGGTAGTTCTTGCAACGTCATTACTCGGACAGCATTCAACAAGTTGGGAATCAACGACGAGCGGGTGGAACACACCTTCATGGATGTAACTGGTTTTGGGGGTCAATCCTCCCAAACAAGTGGGCAGGTGGTGTTGGAGGCAGAAATGGGCGATAAGGATCTAAAATGGCGAGGTGATTTAGAATTTGCAATTGTTGATCTCCCACTGGCCTACAACATAATTCTGGGACGGCCATTCCTGTCGGAGATAGAGTCGCTCATCTCAATGAAGCATTTAACGTTACATTTGCCAACACACCAAGGGCGAGTCATAGTTGAAGGTGATCAACTTGTATCTCAACAGGCCTATACATTATCACTTGAACCAAAACCGGAAGAGGAGGATAAAGTCGAAGAGAAGCTGCCGGCGGAAGCATTGGGAGAAACGGAACTATTCGCCATCTCGAATGACAAGAACGTGCGAATAGCGGCTGGACTCTCAGAAGAAACAAAGAAAGCCATTACCGAGGTATTGATCCAATGTGAGTTGGCATTTGCCGCCCCAAATGAAGTGCTAAAAGGAATAAGCCCAGATGTAGCAACCCATCGGTTGAATGTAGACAAAGGGGCAACCCCAGTGCGGAAAAAGAAGAGGGGACATGCTCCTGAGCGGCAAAAGGCGATTGAAAAAGCAGTGGCGGACTTGCTAAGGTCGGATGCGATTCGAGAAGTCACCTATCCGGAGTGGCTAGCCAATGTGGTGCTAGTCAAAAAGCCGAATTGAACGTACAGAATGTGCGTCGACTTCAAGGACTTGAACAAGGCATGTCCGAAAGATATGTATCCACTTCCTAACATTGATATATTGGTAGATGGAACTGCAGGATATGAAGCTTTATCATTCACCGACGTGAAATCCAGTTACCATCAGATACCCATGGAGAAGGCGGATGAAATCAAAACATCATTCATAACTCACCAGGCGACTTATTGCTTCAAGGTGATGCCATTTGGATTGAAAAACGCGGGAGCAACATACCAGAGGATGATGAACAAGATATTTTCAGACAAATCCGGCGAGAACTTCTCGATCTATGTTGATGACATGATCATCAAAAGCAAGAAAATTCAAGACCACCCGCGGGATATCAAAGAAATCCTAGAAGTGTTGATCAAATATGGCCTCAAATTGAACCCAGAGAAATGCACATTCGGAGCAAGAGCGGGAAAGTTCCTGGGTTTCATTGTTAGCGGCAAAGGGGTTGAGGCGAATCCTGAGAAGGTTAAAGCAGTAATGGAGATGAAGACGCCAAGGAACATAAGGGAAGTACAGAGACTGAACGGGCGGTTGGTGGCATTAGGGCGATTCATATCATGCTCAGCTAGGCGATGTCTACCTTTCTACAATGCCATCAAAAAATCCAAGTCCTTTGAATGGACGTCGGATTGTCAGGAAGCATTTGAGGGGATAAAACGATTACTATGTTATCCGCCCTTAATGAGCAGGCCGGAAGACGGAGAAGATTTGTTCCTTTATGTATCCGTCACCAGCATGGCGATATGCACTGTGATGGTGCGAGAAGAAGAAGGGCAACAATATCCAGTGTACTACGTGAGCAAAGTCCTGAAGGATGCAGAACTCCGGTATTCGAAGTTGGACAAAATGGCCCTCGCAGTGATAACCACGGCGGCTAGATTGAAACCATACTTTCAGGCGCATACTATCATTGTGAGAACTGGCATCCCGATGCGAAAGGTACTGCAGAAACCTGACGCATCCGGCCGGTTGATGGAATGGTCAATTCGCCTGGGCGAATTCGATATCCGCTATGAAGGAAGACCAGCGCTAAAGAGCCAGGTGCTCGCCGACTTCGTGAACAAATTCACCTGGGATGATGATGAATGTCCAAAGGCACAAAAAGAAGAGTGGAGCATGTACACAGATGGGGCCTTATCTGCAGACGGAGCTGGGCTAGGAATCGTCATCAAAGGTCCAGAGGTTATCCGCCTGTATTATGCAGCAAAATTAACTTTCAAAACTAACAATAATGCCGCAGAGTATGAAGCAATGATATGCGGATTGAAGTTGCTCAATGAACTCACCCCAGAAAGAGTGGTAATCTACAGCGATTCCAAACTCATGATAAACCAGATCACAAAAAATTATCTGGTGAAACAGGAGGAGCTAGTAAAATACCATCAGGTAGTCGGCAGATTGACACAAGAGTTAACGCACAAGGGAGTCGTTTGGGAGATGGTGCATGTTCCACGAGGCCAAAATGCAAAAGCTGACGAATTGGCAAAAGCAGCGGCAAGTAGAGAACCATGGAGTCAAAAAGCATGCAGCTTGGAAATAAAATCGGCACCAGCATTCGAGGTTGATCAGATTATGATCATCGAGGAACTGGAAGACGATGAAGATTGGCGGATGCCAATCCGTCAATATCTGGAGCAGGGGGATTTGCCGGTTGATAAGAGCTTAGCCAGAAAAATAATTGGGCAGTCGGCACGATACTCAATGCGGGATGGAACTTTGTATCGGAAATCGTACACATGTCCATGGTTGAAATGCGTTAGTCGCAATGAAGGAGACTATGTGCTGCGAGAACTACACGAAGGAATTTGTGGCGCGCACGAAGCTTCGGCGGCATTGGCAAGAAAGGTTAAACTGGTGGGATACTACTGGCCCAAGGTGGTGGAAGATTCCCAGAAGATGGTTGCGGAATGTCACAACTGTCAAATCCATGCGAATGAAAAGCATGTTCCCGAAGCTGAACAAATCACTATAATGACGGCGTGGCCATTCGCAACATGGGGAATTGATATAGTGGGTCCATTCCCAGAAACAACAAAGAAAAGGAAGTATTTGATAGTCGCAGTGGACCACTTCAGCAAATGGGTAGAAGCGGAGGCAGTAACCGCACAAACACCTGAGCGAATGATCAAGTTCTTACGAGAAAACATTATCATGCGATTTGGGATCCCGCAGAAGCTTATAACCGACAATGGCACCCAGTTCAACTGTGCCAAGTTCAAAACATACTGCGAAAGCATGGGAATCAAGAATCATTTTTCTTCTGTAAACCATCCCCAATCAAATGGTATGACGGAGGTTACCAACAGGGCCATGGTTCGAGGCATCAAGAAGCGGCTAGGTGACAAAAAAACAGGTTGGGCGGATGAGATACCCCATATGCTATGGGCATACAGAACCTCTGTAAAGGCAGCAACAGGCGAAACACCTTTCTCGCTAGTTTATGGAGCCGAAGCAGTCCTACCTGTTGAAATCAAGTCGCCCACAGATCGGACAATTTATTATTGCGACACACAAAATCCTATCAACATCAGAGATGCTTTGGATTCTGTGGAGGAACGAAGAGAAAAAGCTTACATGCGAATGGCAATGTACCGCAATAGAATCAAGAAATACCATGATAGAAGAATGCGAAAAGTAATAATCAACGAGAACGACTTGGTCTTGAAAAAAGCGGATAAAATACAATCCAGAGATGGCAAAGGCAAGCTGGGCGTCAACTGGATCGGACCATACAAAGTATCCAAGAAGCTGGGACCAGCCACTTTTGAAATAGAAGAAATGAGCGGAAAGAAGCTCCCGCGCACCTGGAATCTAGAGAATCTACGCCTATATAGAAAGGCCGAGTAGTTCGAGGAAATGACGAGTACTCTTTTTCCTTTTATGAGTTTTTCCCACTAGGTTTTCTGATAAAAGGTTTTAATGAGGCTTCGATCCCGCACAATTGGTGTACATATGTAATAAACTTTTTCTCGTCATCAATAAAAGTTATTACATTCACTCAGTATGTTACAACAAAATGCGGATTCTTTACAAAAACACATAAATGTGTTGCCTGTTAAAGAAAGGCGGATGCATGATTACGCATCACTCGCAAAAAACCTTAGGGTTAAAATCAAAAACACATAAATGTGTTGCCTGTTAAAGAAAGGCGGATGCATGATTACGCATCACTCGCAAAAAACCTTAGGGTTAAAATCAAAAACACATAAATGTGTTGCCTGTTAAAGAAAGGCGGATGCATGATTACGCATCACTCGCAAAACCTTATGATCAAAACTTATGATTATTTTCGAAAGAAGAAGAATTATAAGTTAAGGCATAAAATTAAGCGAATAAACGAGTACTCAAAATTGCAAAAAGGGTCTGGCCGCCCTAGCTATGAAGAAACACAAATATGGAGTCGGCAAAAAGACAAAGGGCGCATATAAAGGACAAAAAAGTGACAATCACACACATATGAAAAGAAACAACCGAAAGAAAGTATATATATCAGAGCGGTTTGTTACATGGTTTTTACATACAAAAGTTCAAATATAAGTTAAGCTATGCTACAGCTTCCTCTCCTTCGCCCCTAATGCCCTCCTGAACTGCGGCGACTCCCTCATCTCCTCCGGTAGGAGGATCTACTTCAAGCGAATCCTCAACCCTTGAATCGGTAACCGCTTTAGTAACCTCTTCGGTGAGAGGTACCTCTTGCACAGGTTGAGAAACGGCTTGGGGTGCCTCTCCTTCCGCGGGCTGAATAGGGATCTCGCAGCTAATCGGAGGATCCTGAAGACTCTTCCAATCTAAGAAGAGTACCTCATCCATATCAGCATCCTCGGCTTCCAGCTTATCCCACTCCCCAGTTAAATCCTTTTCAGGGATGGGAACTTTGGGGCGGTTAAGTACTAGACCCTGATGCCCGTGCTCATAAGCCGCATGAATCCGCTCCCCATACCAGTAGATGCGGGCGCCATCTTCAGCCAAAATCTCCTCAACCCTCTTCTTTTGGGCCTCCTTGAAAGCAGCTAGGTCGTCGAGGGCTTTTTGCAGTTCATCGGACTTGGCCTGAAGGGATTTAAGGGCCTCCTCCTTCTTGCCCACGGCCTTCTGACAGGTGCCCTCTAGGACCTTCACCTTCCCTTGGACATCATCATAAAGCGACTTCTGAGTCGCCAATTCCGTACCAAGACTTTCCAACTCCTTGGCTCGCTCTGCATCCCTTCGGAGAATGCCCTCAGCGAAATTGATAATCTGCATATAACACGTCTCACAAATAAAAATGGGCGAATAGAAATATGCGGTTACAATGAACACAAGATATTTGAAAGCGAAGGACAAAGAAATAATATACCTCTACAGAACGCTTCTCGATCCCTTCCACAGCAGTAGGAAGCGGTACTTGCTCGCGCACACGGGAGGCAGAGGGAAGTCGCCCGAGGACATTGCATATGGAAGATACAATATCCTTGCAAGAGAAGTTCACGGCCAGGCCGAAAGTCCTAGTCCACCATCCGCTAATATCGGGGATTGGCTGCAAAAGCATAAAGAAAAATATCAAGAGAACGGCAGATAGCTCATGAGGAAAAAGTAGCAATACGAGAGGGAGTAGATCAAGATACCTCGTGAATGGGGGTACTGCTCTTTCCTTTAGACGAGGCGGATACAGGTGCGCCGCCAACAGTAAGGGACACAGAAGTGTTCTTCTTTTTAGAACGAGAAGACTCTGTATCCGCACTTATCTTCCGCTTCCTGGTTAAAGGAAGATCCTCGGAGGCAGAAGCGAGACCTTGTGAAGCGGAAGCCCTAACCGGGGAAGCCGCCCTAATAGAAGGAATCGTCCCTCCAGAAGGATCCGCCCCTACAACGGAAGCGGTTTCCGTCATCCGCTTCTTTCTTCTCGCCAGGGCTTTAGCCTCCCGATTTGCAGCGATTTGAGATAGAGGATCACCCCTGCAAAGGGTTAAAAGAAACCATCAACTCGGAAATAAAAAGTACCTTGCACAAAAACGCGGTAAGGAATATAGACAACGCGATCCCCCTCGCGGTACGCAATCGCAACTCGGCTCCTTAGCATATGAAAGGCCTGATCGTATGTCCATACAAAAGGAGGAGTGCTCTTTAGGAACTTGATAACGGCGGATTCTTCCTTGCTGGGATACCCGAAGTTCAAACTCTTTACGTTGGGTCGGCTCCAGGAACGAAGGAAGTTCAGATTTTCCTCATTAAACTTGATAAAAAAGTAAGATCGATCCCACTCGCGGATCTTGTTCAGCTTCTCGTCAAAACCATAGTATCCGCTCTGGCGGATGAAAGTGAAATACCCCACCGAGCTTTTGAAATGGTGGAGCTTAGAGAAGATTTTGAGCGAAAAGGGAACCTCCAAACAATCCGCCAAGAATTTGTCCAGAGTCAAATCGGCCCAGCCGTTAGGATGCAATTGCCCGGGCGCGATTCCGTAACCGCCTAAGACGGAAGCAATCTCATCCGCCAGCGGATAAGTGAAGCCGCAGATAATCTGGGCCACGAAAATAGTGAAATACCCCTTTGGGTAATCGCTCGGTCCCCTATCCTCCCCAGGAATGATAGTCTCGAGACCTCGGAGCCAGGGATAATGCTCCCGCAAATCATCGATTGTCTCTTGACAAACCAGACTTCCCGACCTATCCTTCTTTGGTAACAAACGAGGGGTTGGGACAGGTGGCGGAATCAACTTTTTTGGGTCAAAACCTAAACCCTCGTCGGTTGTATTCGCCAGATGAAGGAAGTCGGCGGGATGAGAATTACACCCAGGAGAGCTGGTTGAAGCTTCCTCAACCATCTCTTCGACCTCGTTAGAGACCTCACGGACATAATCGTCGTCAAACGGCGCGAAATCGAGGTCTGACATGATCGATAAAAGGAAAACAGAAGCCAAAAAGCCGAACAAGGAACAAATGTGAAAAGAAAAACTTAGATGAAAAAGACAACACGGTGAAGTGACGGGATTAAGAGGTCAACGCCGGAAAAGAAGTAACGAAATCAAAAGGTCGACGCTGGAGAAAACGAAAGAGGGGAAATGCACAAATTCAAAACTTTGAAATAATCGGACAAAGACGAAGCGTCCCCTATAAAAAGACCCTAAAAGGGCTCTTGCTAGACCAAGGGGGAGGCATGTGATAACCCGCGAAGCCCAAAACGGGTTATATTCATTTCACAAGCCCAGCCCATATTAAATCCCCATGGGCTAAGATTGGACGGGACCCGAATGAAGGAAGCGGGCGCAGCGAGTAAACCGCCCCGAATTCCTAAACGGAGCGTCAAGACTCCCACTCAAAACCACGTTCGTTGCCATGAAAGCCACGAAAGGGACATGGCCTAAAAAGGGGTAACCGCCCTCAGAACGTGGCCCACTAAGGAGTAACCGCCCTCGGCGGTTACCCAAAAAACACCTATAAAAGGCCTTAAGAATAAGGGGGGAGGTACGTTCACATTTTTTCCCACAAAGCTATTGCTAAATTATAGACTCATTCTTACAAAACTGACTTGATCGTCAGAGAGTTTTCCCGGAGATCCTGTCTCCGGTTTTGTTTTGCAGGTAACTCCGGCAAAGAATATCAAAGCGGATCCAGCAAGTTATCAAGATTAAATCGATCTTGAGGTTTTAATTTTAAACCAACAAAGATTACAAACTTCTCAAGCTAAACTTGAAGGTTGAGTAAACCCAAAAGGAATGAATCCTTGCTCCAATGGAGGCTTCAAAATATAATATTCATCAAAAGTTAACCAACATTACAAAAGATGGAGAATATATACTCCTCCCAAATAAAAACAAAGACTAAAAGGCCACCCATAGGGTTACCAACAACTAAGGAGCCCTAGGGGTAAAATAGGAAATGCATAAAGATAGATATTAGGGTAAATAAGTTCAATGGCAAAGTGGTAATTAACTAAATGGAAAAACAGTAAATAAGAGGTGGCAGAAATTGTCCTTAACACAAGAACTTGGTGAGGAAGTATTCCTCAACCCAGGTACGCCCCGCGTGGCCTCCCTCACGCCCCGCGTGGATGTGTTCCTGAACTTGGTGCTTCTTGTTGGGCACTCTTACACGTGGCGTCCTGGAACATACGCCCCGCGTACTTGATCCCTGTTAAGCCCAAAATATACCTAAAATATCATCAATAATTACATCAATATTGCTACGAATTTATGCTATTTATAATTGTTTAGAAAGCTTTTACTCTCGAATATGTTTCTTTCTTGTAAGGTACATAAATATTTGGTAAAATCCAAATAGGAACGAAAAGAGCTCAAAAACAGAAGAAAAACCCTACAAAAGGAGTCGAAGACGACGAAAATTAATAAACGCCAAGTCGAGGACGAGAACAAAAGCCGAAGAAGTGAAAAACGTTCCGTGCCGCGACCGCGGCCCCCAAATTCTCGGTCGCGACACGCGTTCTTCAGCTTCTCCTTCCCTTCGTTCGAAGACCAATTGATGCTCCCCCATTCTCGGTAGAGAATTTAATATTCTCAGTACGAGCAGGAGTCTGTAAAAGCCTAGTTGCACACTTTCGTTTTCGACGAAACACGATCGTTCGGGTGGATAAAGACGTCCTTTCACAACGGATATGATTCTTCACAACGGACACGACACTTCAATCAAGACTCTTCAACATCTATAAATAAAGAGTTGATGGAGAGTTGAAGATATGTAGAAGAAAGAGATTAGTATAGAATTTATGCAGAAATTCCGAGTCAAGTGATTCAGAAGTTAGATTTCGATTCTGTAAAAAGCAATATGCTGTACACACATTGTTTATTCAATAATAACAAGTTCAGTAGCGTTTAGACATTGTTCCAATTTAGTTTTCATTTTGGTAGTAGACCGACCCAGTCTCTATTACGAAGATTCAACGAGAAGATTGAGTAGAGGTCCGCCCCTGAGCCTGACAAACTCTAACGAAACCCAAGGAAAGGATTGACAACCCGTTCACTTGCAAGTCGTCGAATGTTTCCATACTCCATGTTCTCTGTAAACTTGTATCCATTTATATTTCATCTAATAAAGTCCGTTCTATTCGATAGATTTTTATGCAGCACTTTGGTAAAGGATCCGAAGTGGATGCTGGTGTTTTCATTAAAACGTATTTAATTCAAAATATTTACAAGGAAACTTTGTTGAACACTTAGGCAAATTATTATCTCGAAAGAGTTTTAATTTGATTAAGGGCAATTATCCCGGATAGGGTTTTGTCATGTTCAAAGCCAAATAATTAGAGGTTCCGTCATTTATTTCATCTTTATAATTCATACAAAGTTTAAAGTTGTTTTCTTTGCTTAATGCAAATAAATACATTTGTTTACTTTTCTAAAAAGTACTAAACGTTCCTATCTTGTAAATTCATTCTTAAATCAGAATATTTTCTAACATTTGCATACTCTAATCTAATTCTCATTCTAGCAATTTCAAAACCAAAACCGATTAAACGATTTTCCATATTATAAACCTTAAAAGTAAATTTAACCGATTCTAAATAAGTTTTGTTTAAAAAACGTTCCATGTGGGATCGATATCTTTTATTACTACAAGTGTATACCGTGTACTTGCGGAAATCGCTCAATAAGTTTTTGGCGCCGTTGCCGGGGAACGCCAAAATTTTTGACAAAATTTTAAATTTTTCGTGTTTTATTACGAATCTAGGTTTATTCATACTTATTTTAATTTTTTTATTTTATAATTTTCAATAACTAATATATTTATTCTTCAAATTCTGTTTTTTTAGGTAGTTTCGGTTCGTGCAAGATTTCAAGTTCATGCGCAGTTCTCGAAGTTCAGGCATACCACCAAAACCACTAGACCCAGAAATTGAAAGGACACTTAAGAAGAACAAAAACAACACCAAAAACAAAAACAAAAACAAAAACAAAAACAAAACCCCAGTAAAGATAAAGACCGAGTCTGGTAAAATGGCAGACCCACCAACACTTATGGATTACGCTAGGCCAGGTGTGGCCGGTGTAACCAATAGTATCGTTAGACCCAGAATCACCGCAAACCAATTTGAAATTAAGCCTGCGTTGCTTAATATGTTGCAAAATAATATAACATTTTATGGGTTAACTAACGAAAATCCTAACACCCATTTAACAAATTTCCTTGAAATTTGTGACACTTTTAAAATCCCAGATGTGACTGCAGAAGCAATCAAACTTCGCCTTTTTCCTTTCACTTTGAAGGATAGGGCTAAAGAATGGTTAACTTCTATGCCAGCCGCAACTTTTGCCACTTGGGAACAATTAGCCCAAGCGTTTTTATCAAAAAAAATTCCTTTAGCAAAAACCGCAAGAGTCATTAAAGAGTTAACATCTTTTTCTCAAAATGATAATGAAACTCTTTATGAGGCTTGGGAACGTTTTAAAGAACTTCAACGTTTATGCCCACACCACCAATTGCCCGCTGAACTTTTAATGCAAACATTTTATAATGGACTAAATCCTACAACTAGAGGTTCATTGGACGCTATGTCTGGAGGGTTATTCATGAAGAAAACATCTGCCAAAGCAAGAGAACTTTTGGAGGAAATGGCAATCAACAGCTATATGTGGCCCGTGGAACGTGGACACGTACCAATAGTGAAACCATCATCCTCAGCAACTTCATCAGTTAAAGGTATAGTGAATCTTGATCCAGTAGCGATGTTGCAAGCCCAATTTTCTGCCTTATCGCACAAAATTGATAGGTTTATGGCACCGTGTGATCCTAATGGTAACCCAATCCAAACGGATGTGGACTACGAAGGTATGAGTGAAATTGAACAGGTAAATTTTGTCCAAGGGCAAAACCAAAATAATAACCCTTATTCCAATACATATAATCCTGGATGGAGAAATCATCCTAACTTTAACTGGAGAGATAATAATAATAATACTAATGCTAATCAAAATCGTACTGCTAATTATCAAAATCAATCAAGAGATACGATTAGCACTTTATCTTCTAAAATCGACAAATTCATTGATGCTATGAGCGGAAAAATAAGTAATCATGACGATGGTTTTAAACGGATCGAGAATAAATTCGATCAGCTTATTAAAAACCAATCATCTAGCATCCATAATTTGGAGATTCAAATTGGACAACTCGCTAAATCAATTCCATCCCGCAAAGAGGGAAGTCTTCCAAGCCATACGGAAGAAAATCCGAAAGAGCATGTTAAGGCTATCACTCTTCGTTCAGGGAAAAATTACTTAGGCCCGGAAATGCCCGGAAATTCGGCTTTACCTGGAACTGATTTACCAAAGCCCAAAGAAGATACATTAAAACAAAAAGATGCACCAATTGACTCTAGTACAAAAACTTTTGTACCCAAACCACCTTTTCCACACAAAGTCCGCAATAAGGACTATGACAAACAACTTTTAACATTTTTAGACAAACTTAAAAATTTGCATATCAATTTGATGTTTATGGATGCGATTACGCAAATTCCCAATTATGGTAAATTCCTCAAAGATTTAATTTCAAAGAAAATCAGTTGGGAATGAATTTCATCCATTTCACTAACTGAAGATTGCAGTTCGATTGTGTCAAGAAATTTGCCCACTAAACTCAAAGATCCCGGATATTTTACCATTCCGTGTAAATTGGGAGATATTGAATTTCCCAGTTGTCTTTGTGATTTAGGAGCAAGCATTAACTTGATGCCATTATCTATTTTTAATAAGTTATGCTTAGAAGAAGACATCAAACGTACCAATATGGTTTTGCAATTAGCGGATCAAACCACTAAAAGACCATACGGTATAATTGAGGATGTTTTAGTTAAAGTTGACAAATTTATTTTTCCTACCGATTTCGTTATTTTAGATTTTGCTTATGACGTAAATTGTCCGCTAATCTTTGGTAGATCGTTCATGAACACGGGACGTGCTCTAGTTGATGTGTCGGAAGGGAAAGTAGTTTTAAGAATATGAGATGGTAAGATTGAGTTTGATATGAATCAAGCAATGAAATATCCTATGGAGGATTTTGCTTGTATGAAACTTGATTTAATTGAAGAATGTGTAAATGACATTGTTCAAAAAGAAGAAATAATAGAACCTATAATGAGTGAGGAACTAGAAGATAAGGACCCAAAACCTTTGATTCGAGAAGATGGACCAGTTCCACCTTCAATTATAGTTCCACCTAAAATAGAACTTAAAGAATTACCAAGTCATTTGAGGTACGCTTTCTTAGGTGAATGCGATTCTCTACCTATAATTATCTCTAACAAATTAACACAAGTTCAAGAAGAGAAATTGAAAGAAGTTGTTAGAAATAGGATAGGAAGTATGGGTTGGCAAATTTCAGACTTAAAAGGTATTAATCCGAGTATTGTAATGCACAGAATTCACTTAGAAGAAGATAAGCCACCTAAAGCGGATAGGCAAAGACACCTAAATCCCAATATGAAGGAAGTAGTAAAAAATGAGATTACTAAACTTTTAGACAATGGAATCATTTATCCTATCTCGGATAGTGAATGGGTTAGTCCAATCCATTGTGTACCTAAAAAGGGAGACATAACAGTTGTAAGGAATGAAGAAGGTGAATTAATACCTACACGAACCACCACTGGTTGGAGAGTTTGTATAGATTATAGAAATCTAAATAAAGCAACTAGGAAAGATCATTTTCCTCTACCTTTCATTGATCAAATGATCGAAAGGATAGCTGGTCATGCTTTCTACTGTTTTCTAGATGGTTACTCCGGATTCTTTCAAATATACATTTACCCGGATGACCAAGATAAAACAACCTTCACATGTCCTTACGGAACATTTGCATATAGGAGAATGCCCTTTGGTCTATGTAACGCACCTGCAACATTTCAACGTTGTATGACTGCGATTTTTAATGATTTCATTGAAGATATCATGGAAGATTTTATGGACGATTTTTCAGTTTATGGAGATTCTTTTGATTCGTGCCTAAAAAACTTGGATAAAGTTTTGTCTAGGTGTGAAGAAACAAATTTGGTATTAAACTGGGAAAAATGTCATTTCATGGTTGACGAAGGAATTGTTTTAGGTCACAAAACATCTGAAAAAGGATTAGAAGTGGATAGAGCAAAAACTTCAGTAATAGAAAAATTACCCCCTCCAACTACTGTTAAGGGAGTAAGATCATTTTTAGGACATGCCGGTTTTTACAGAAGATTTATTAAGAATTTTTCTGTAATTTCCAAACCACTCACTAATCTACTCATGAAAGATTCAATCTTTGATTTTAATGAAGATTGCGTTAAAGCTTTCGAAACATTAAAAACAGCTTTAGTCAGTGCACCTATTATTGCTAAACCCGATTGGGATTTACCATTTGAAATTATGTGTGATGCAAGCGATTTAGCTGTCGGATGTGTTTTAGGTCAAAGGAAGGATAAGAAACTTCATGTCATTTATTATGCAAGTCACACACTGTCCGGTGCATAATTAAACTACACCACAACTGAGAAAGAAATGTTAGCGGTAGTTTTTGCATGTGATAAGTTTAGGTCATACTTGTTAGGTTCGAAAGTTATTATTTATACTGATCATGCAGCATTAAGATATTTATTTGCTAAAAAGGATGCAAAACCGCGTCTAATTAGATGAGTTTTATTGTTACAAGAATTTGATATAGAAATAAAAGACAAAAAGGGAGTAGAAAACCTTGTCGCCGATCATCTATCGAGACTTGAAGATGAGAACGGTCCCATAGGTGAAACTAACGGTATACGAGATGATTTCCCTGATGAACATCTCTATCAAATGAAAAGCGTCATATCACCATGGTATGCAGATATTGCTAATTATCTTGCAGCCAATATTGTTCCGGAAGGATTAAATTTCCAACAAAAGAAGAAATTTTTCTTCGACATTAAACATTATTTTTGGGAAGATCCTTTTTTGTTCAAGACTTGTGGTGACGGGATAATTAGGAGATGTGTTGGTGAAAATGAACATGAATCCATAATGTCGGAATGCCATTCTAGCTCTTATGGAGGACATAATGAAGCTAACAATACAGCAGCTAGAATATTTGAATGTGGTTTCTTTTGGCCTACGATGTTTAAAGACGTCCGTTCATTTATTACTCGATGTGATAAGTGCCAAAGAACAGGAAATCTAGGAAGGAAAGATGAGATGCCCCTCACAACCATATTAGAAGTTGAAGTCTTCAATATGTGGGGAATAGATTTCATGGGACCTTTTCCCCCCTTCTTTTGGTAAAACTTACATATTAGTTGCCGTTGATTATGTTTCAAAGTGGGTTGAAGCAATTGCAACCCCGACGAACGATTCTAAAGTTGTCGTTAATTTTCTTGACGATATATTTTGTAGATTTGGTTGTCCAAGAGTCATCGTTAGTGATGGCGGTACTCATTTTATAAACCGAAGTTTTGAAACGCTTATGAAAAAATACGGAGTACGCCACCGCGTGTCTACGCCATACCATCCTCAGTCAAATGATCAGGCGGAGATATCAAATAGAGAACTCAAATGGATTCTAGAGAAAACAGTTTCATCTTCAAGAAAAGATTGGTCTTGTAAACTAAATAATGCGTTATGGGCATACCGTACTGCATTTAAAACACCAATAGGAATGACTCCATACCGCTTAGTGTATGGGAAGGCATGTCATTTGCCAGTCGAATTAGAACATAAAGCCTATTGGGCTATTAGGGAACTTAACTTTGATTTACGACAAGCAAGTAAGAAACGTTTGCTCGATTTAAATGAGTTAGATGACTTGCGCCATCTATCTTACGAAAATGCAAAGATTTATAAAGAAAAAGTGAAAAAATGGCACGATGCCAAAATTAAAGTCAAACACTTTAATGTTGGGGATAAAGTGCTGTTATTTAATTCACGACTTCGTTTATTTCCAGGAAAACTTAAGTCCAGATGGATAGGACCATATTTAGTCGTCAAAACATTCGATTATGGTTCTTTAGAACTGGAAGGTCCTAACGGAGTTCGTTTTAAAGTTAATGGTAATCGATGTAAAATCTATTACGAAAATATTTCACAAATAGGAATTTCGTTCGTAACTAGATTATCTAACGTATAAATCACTCAGTTTTTCGATCACAGTTTATTTTGTTTTATTTCTTTTTTATATTTTTGCTCATTTTATTTTTATTTTATCTTATTTTATTTTTATTTTATTTTATTTTATTTTATTTTATTTTATTTCAAATGTCATTTTTGTGATTAGATGACTTTATGTTATGATTTAAATGCATAAAATATGTTTATTTCATGATTTTAGATTTAATTTTAGGAAATTAGAATGAAATTGAAGTTTCAGGCAATTCTCTGCCGAGAATTTGGAATTCTCTGCCGAGAATTCTATTTTTCAAATTTGTCCAAATAGGTTAGGTTTTCTCTGAACTTACCGAGAATAATAAATTCTCTACCGTGAATCAGGAAATGGGTTACGACGCCTGATTTCCACAAGGAAATCAGCGTGTCGCGACCGAGAATTTGGAATTCTCGGTCGCGACACGCGTTTTTCCTGCACAATCAGGTCTGAATCATCCTAAACCTTTTGACGAACCCTTTGACAAACGAAACCTTAAGTTTTTTCATTTCTGAAAGGTGTAATTTTATACATTTTCATGATTAAAACAACACCTCTTTTCATCTTAAAATCTTATAAATTAGTCCTAGAGGATACAAGTTCTGTTACAAATCTTTTTCATCTTTGTCAGATTTCTGATTTCTTCCAAACACCATTTTTCATTAGGTAACAGAAACTTTGTTTCTTTAAATTCTACACCATGCCTACCAAATACAAACCTTCAAGGCACAATGCTGCCTCAATCAACAAACGCCCAGACTTATCCAAGCGATATGGGGCGCCTTTTCCTATCTTCAATCACGATGAAGGTAGGCGTTACTGGAATCTCCGTTACAAATTCTTCACTGGAATGTTGTATATGGATGAATTTTTCAACACCCAACTAGGCATTACTGATGACATGAGCCGCTATATGGAACGCCTAGGGTGGACGAAATTCGCCAAAATGCGATTTCCAATAATAGGCGACTGGATACTCGAATTCTTTTGTACCGTTCGTTTCACTAACAAACGACGGGTACGTCTCAGTTTTCGTCAAGATGGCGAAATCTTCACTTTCGGCTATCCCGAGTTGCATGCTTGGTTTGGTTTTCCCCCGAGGGATACAATCAAACGTCATCCAGGAAAAGACATAACATCCACGGATATTTGGAGAATGCTCACTGGATTTTGGCGATTCAATTCAAAACTCGCCTATAATCACTCCTTTCACTCCAACTCCATGCTGTATTTGCACAAATTCTTGTGTCACAGTTTATTCGGTCGCACATTTAGTAGTGTGGTCCGTGACACAGATCTTTATGTTCTTGGAGATATATTCCAGGGAAATGCAGTAGATTCTTCAAATATTCTGATGGAAGGTCTTGTCGCCGCTTCTCGATCCAAGGATAAAAAGATTGGGTTCAGCAATATAATCCGTGGAATAATTCTTGGCACCAAGGGTACCATTGATGTTCCCTGTAATGATGATGAATTCTTCCCGACGATAGACTATGAATTTCTCGAGCACGAAGGACTTGTGAAACGTGTCTTTCGCGCAGGGCCTCACTTTCTGTCTGCACCGGAACGTGAAACTTTCGTGCAGTTTCAAATTGATCGTATTAAGGCTAGAAATATCCCGCTTGATAGGGATGCGTATATAGAATAGTTTAGGTTTATAAGTTTTATTTTTGTAAATATTTGTGTATTTTGTGTTATTTAGTTTCATTCTTTGTTTTCTTTGTTTTGTTTTATTCAATAAAATTTTTATTTCATTTCAGTTCATTTATTAATTTTACAATGGTTAGATATATGTTTGTTCTATTTCTTATATAATCATGGTTAAATCTATATATAATCTATAATATTGAACAATCATGGTTTTCTTAATTAACACATATATTCACACTTAATCCAATTTCACAAATTTCATTCATTAAGTTTAAAACATTAATTTATTCACTTACTTAAATTCATATAATTAATATATATATTTATATGCACTTATTATGCACTTAATATGATTCTTTTAACTTATATGCATAAATGAACATTTAAGTTTCACTAATTCTTCATAACCAATTTATTACACTTTAATTCAAATTATTAAGGTTAAACCTTTGGTTTTCCTTGCCATTAATGTCATTTATTTTAGTTTTTAAGTTCAGGGACACTTTATATTACATTCAGGAACCAATCCATCAACAAAATTGCACAAACCAAGTCATTAGGCATCCAAATAGCCAGTTTTGACTAATTCTCTACCGAGAATTAATAATTCTCGGTATGAACAGCAAAAACGGACGGATTTCAGGGCAAAAATTCCCTGAAAGTCGCGTGCCGCGACCGCGGCTTTGCTATTCGCGGTCGCGACACGCGTGTTATATGCCCTTTTGATTCCGATTTTGACACAATTTTTGCCTATTCCTATTCCTATTCTACATATACATCTACCTAATCACCCTATATAACCCTACCTCTTACACAAACCTCACATCACCTCTATTTTTACCCAATCCCTTACTCCAAACTCTTCCCCAAAAACCTACTTTTACTCTTCCCAATTTATTCACTCCAATTTCTATCCTCTTTTCCATTCAATCACTTCCAATTACAACTCCCAAACTCATCTACAAGCTTTGCTGTTTCTCTCAATTCCTTTTTCTTCTTCTTCTTCTTCTCAAACCCTAAACACCATTACCATAGTAAGGACTAAGCGTGTTGGTAACAAGCCCGCTGTTACAGAAGCTAATCGCCTTCGGGTTCAATGTGGAGCTTATTTCGACATCGCTTCGGAGGAGGAAGCCGCTCGTTTTAAACATTTTTCACAAGCCGGCCGCAAATTTGTGGATATGCACTTCCTAGACTTTCATTCGGTAAGAGCATTGCATTTCTCTACTAGAATTGATGCTTTTATTGAGGCGTTGGGTTGGCAAGAATTCGTTAATATGCGTTTTCCGCGTATTAATGAATATGTGGTGGAATTTTTGGTCACTTTGACCATGAACAAGAAGAAAACCTCAATCTCTTTTAGGAATAATGGTACCACTTACACCATTGATTATGAAGCAATGGGAAACATGTTTGGTTTCCCTACTTCTGATTTTTATGATAAGCCTAAAGATTTTGATAATGATGTTGTTTGGCAAACTCTTTCGGACCAAGACTATTTTAATTCAAAAAACACCTCAAGCAAGTTGATTAAGGACAATTGTGTGTTCTTCTTTCACAAATTTTTGAGTTTCTCCTTGTTTGGGCGTGTTGAGAGTTCAAAGATTCAGGTTCAGGATTTGTATGTTTTGGATAGTTTGTTTAAAGGCTTGAGGATTGATAGCATTGGCATGTTGTTCGATAATTTGTTCCGTGCTTTGAGGGCTACTACCATTCAGATCCCTCTTTGTAATTTTATCACCGCTATTGTGTTGGGAGCTCGGGGTGAATTGGCTGATTTTGACATGTCCACCTACCGTGGGTATGTTCCACTCTTGGACATTTCGGCTCTTGAGCGGGCTCATTTATTTCTTCCGCAAGGTCCCCCCGTCTTTATTTCGTATGCCTCCCGTATTGCCCACCTTCGTGGCACTATGGGTGGTGGCGCTTCCAGTTCTCAATTTGCAGGTACCGAAGGCGGCAGAGAGGCGGAAGGCGAGGAGGATGAACCACAAGCTCAACCACAACCCCAAGCACCTCAGGCGGATGATCTGGTGGATTTGCGGAGGATTTTGAACCAAATCAATTCCAACAATCGTCAAATGAACTTAAGAATTGATGATTTGGTAGAAAACAACATGGTGATGAATGACAACCTCAACCTTTTGAGGCGTGAGCATAGATCGACTCGGCATCAGATGCTTTCCTTTTTCCGACGCCGAAATATGGAGACTTCACCTACACCTCCGGATTCCCCGCCTCAAGCATAGGTTGTTTTCTTTAATTTTATTTTTATCTTGTTATAATTTGGTACAATTTTAATTTTCCTATGTTTGGTACAATTTTCCATTTCTATTTTTATGTTGAATGTTTCATTTGCTCCAATTTATATCTTTATTATGGTATGCCTTATTTCGTATTTACTTTTATGTTTTCTCCATTTTTGCACCAATGAGTGTGGGAGGAGATATACATATATCATTTACACTATACGAAAACAAATGCAACGAAAATATTATTTAGCAAAACGAAAAAATACAACACTAATATATTGCAACACATTTTTTTTCATATGTTCATAAATTAACCATAAGTTAATATGATTATTTGTTTAGGTTATCATTATCGTTAGAAAAAATATTTCTATACGTATACGGGTAATATTTTTCAAATTTTTTACAAAATCTCCGATACGATTTTAAGTACAATTGTCTCGAGTAAATGTATTTAAGTAATAAATTCTTTATTTTCAATCTCTATTTTATATCATGCAATTCATGATACAATAAATCTTATTTTAAATTTTCAATTAGGTTTATAGGCATTAAATTGAACTAACATTTTTAGCTCGGTTTGATTTCGTCTTACATTAACACCAATTGAAGTTTTTAAGGAAACTTTAGCCATAATACATGTTGAATTTTAAGTCAATATAGGATAAATGTACTATCTTTCTTTTTCCCAAAGTTACAATTTTAATTTTATAATTCATATTAATTAATCAATTAGTTGAATTCTTAACTTTTGGCCACGATTGAGACCAACCTTATCACAATCGAGGTATGAAAGGGAAGAAAATTAAGTACCGTTTACTTTTGGCCACGGTTGCGACCACCCTTATCACAATCGAGGTATGGAAGGAACGTTAAAAGCAAAAAAAAAATAAATATAATAAGCGTGTTTAAGTTTAAAGTAACGATTGCGTCCACCCATGGCATGATCGGTACCTCTTAAGCGAACACCAAGCAATAAAATACGTATAAAGTTACGATCAAGACCACCCTTATCTCGGGCGTAACTAAGCAATAATTAACCTAAGTACTTACTCATTTAATATATCTCACATATTAGTTTAGGTTTGGGAAAGGAAATTTTGTGCTTTGAAATGCCTTGAGATGAAAGACTCAAAAACACGCGTGCTTATATCGTCCCGAATGCTTCAATTCCAAATTGAAAATACAAGACGAGTGATTTATCGTATATTATATTAAGTTAGTTTGATGTTTTGCGTATAAATTTGCCATGCGAAGTTAGTCTTTTCGGCTCAACTAATTTAGGATGTGATACAGAGATATATGTTTTATTTCCATAACGAGATTAGTTAAAGAATAAATTCAGTGAAATTTTGCTCGGGACTAGCAAAAGATTAAGTGTGGAGATTTGTTAAGCCCAAAATATACCTAAAATATCATCAATAATTACATCAATATTGCTACGAATTTATGCTATTTATAACTGTTTAGAAAGCTTTTACTCTCGAATATGTTTCTTTCTTGTAAGGTACATAAATATTTGGTAAAATCCAAATAGGAACGAAAAGAGCTCAAAAACAGAAGAAAAACCCTACAAAAGGAGTCGAAGACGATGAAAATTAATAAACGCCAAGTCGAGGACGAGAACAAAAGCCGAAGAAGTGAAAAACATTCCGTGCCGTGACCGCGGCCCCCAAATTCTCGGTCGCGACACGCGTTCTTCAGCTTCTCATTCCCTTTGTTCGAAGACCAATTGATGCTCCCCCATTCTCGGTAGAGAATTTAATATTCTTGGTACGAGCAGGAGTCTGTAAAAGCCTAGTTGCACACTTTCGTTTTCGACGAAACACGATCGTTCGGGTGGATAAAGACGTCCTTTCACAACGGATACGATTCTTCACAACAGACACGACACTTCAATCAAGACTCTTCAACATCTATAAATAAAGAGTTGATGGAGAGTTGAAGATATGTAGAAGAAAGAGATTAGTATAGAATTTATGCAGAAATTCCGAGTCAAGTGATTCAGAAGTTAGATTTCGATTCTGTAAAAAGCAATATGTTGTACACACATTGTTTATTCAATAATAACAAGTTCAGTAGCGTTTAGACATTGTTCCAATTTAGTTTTCATTTTGGTAGTAGACCGACCCAGTCTCTATTACGAAGATTCAACGAGAAGATTGAGTAGAGGATCCGCCCCTGAGCCTGACAAACTCTAACGAAACCCAAGGAAAGGATTGACAACCCGTTCACTTGCAAGTCGTCAAATGTTTCCATACTCCATGTTCTCTGTAAACTTGTATCAATTTATATTTCATCTAATAAAGTCTGTTCTATTCGATAGATTTTTATGCAGCACTTTGGTAAAGGATCCGAAGTGGATGCTGGTGTTTTCATTAAAACGTATTTAATTCAAAATCTTTACAAAGAAACTTTGTTGAACACTTAGGCAAATTATTATCTCGAAAGAGTTTTAATTTGATTAAGGGAAATTATCCCGGATAGGGTTTTGTCATGTTCAAAGCCAAATAATTAGAGGTTCCGTCATTTATTTCATCTTTATAATTCATACAAAGATTAAAGTTGTTTTCTTTGCTTAATGCAAACAAATACATTTGTTTACTTTTCTAAAAAGTACTAAACGTTCCTATCTTGTAAATTCATTCTTAAATCAGAATATTTTCTAACATTTTCATACTCTAATCTAATTCTCATTCTAGCAATTTCAAAACCAAAACCGATTAAACGATTTTCCATATTATAAACCTTAAAAGTAAATTTAACCGATTCTAAATAAGTTTTGTTTAAAAACGTTCCCTGTGGGATCGATATCTTTTATTACTACAAGCGTATACCGTGCACTTGCGAAAATCGCTCAACAATCCCCTAGCTTGAACTCTTGTCGGAGGCTGGCTCCACGCCCCGCGCTTCGGAGGGTACGCCCCACGTGTTCGACTTGCTGAGTTGTTCTACAGGCCTTGGGCTCTTCACGCCCCGCGCCCTACCAGGCAAGCCCCGCGTGCTCCCCTGTTCTCTCTTCCCCTCATCTCCTCCGGTTGGCTTCCTACGGGTCTCGATCTTTAGTTCCCGGTTCGCCTTCCGGGACCGGATGCCCTCATCATACTCTCCTTCTTTAAAGGAGTTGGACCCCAACTCATTGATATCACAAGGATGCCTCTCCCCCAAGGTTGATATTCCGCTCACCCTACAAGCAAGACTTTTCTCTTGGTTCGGCTTACCCGCTACTAATTATTCAGGGTTCTCATCTCCTTCGACCAGCCCTCTACGGGTCTCGTCTTTAGGTTCCGGGTCCGCCTCTAGAGGACGGATACCCTCATCATACTCTCCTTCTTTAGAAGAGTTGGACCCCAACTCGAGGATAGAACAAGGGTGGCTCTTCCCTAAGGTTGGTGTTCCGTTCACCCCTTTAGCAATACTCTCCGCTTGGCTCGGGTTACCCATTACTAGCAATCCCACCGGTGGCCCCACCCTCGCAGCTTCTGGCGGTATTGGTTCTCGGCTTTGGCACACAACCAAGGCGGCTCTCTTTTCTTCCTTAGTAGGACCCTTCAAAGGTGTGAGAATGTACTTGGCTCCATCTTTGAACACGGTGTACGTGTTGTCCCTTCCCGCATGGGAGGCATCACGATTGAATTGCCACGGTCTCCCAAGGAGCAAGTGATACAAATCCATGTCAACCACATCACACATAACCTCATCTTGGTAGGCTCCAATAGAGATAGGGACCTTGAACCGGTGAGTGACATTAAGCTTCTCCCCTTCTTTTATCCATCCCACTCGATACGGATTCGGATGCGGCTCGGGTACTAAGCCGAACTTGCTCAAAGCGGCTTTGCTAAGGATGTTCTCTTGACTTCCCCCATCTACAATCAACTCACATTTCAATCCGTGGACTAGACCCTTGGTTCGAAACAATTGGTGCCTCGGGTCATGTTCTTGCTCCACCGTCATAAGAACTCTCTTCACTACATGGACTCCTCGGTCATCTCCAGATGATCCGCTATCCACGGGCTCACAATACACCCCACTGTTTCCTCCATAATCTTCATCCTCGTACCTCTCAACCATATTAGGGATCCTCCTCCTTGGACACTCATTTGAGCGGTGACCCAGTTCGTTGCATCGAAAGCACTTGTATGGAGCCGGTTTGGTGTACGGGTTGTTGCCCTTAGGGGGTGCGGCTGTCCTAAAGGGTCGCACATCTCCGCTAGGTGATTTTCCCCCACCCAAGATCTTGGTGCCACTTGAACTAGCACCACATTTATCCTTGTCCACCCCTTTGGACCCTTCGCCCTCCTCACATACTTCCTCAAGCTTCGGTCTCCGATATCCATCACGTGCTCTAACATTCAATTGAGACTCGGCCTTCAAAGCTAGATTCCTCGCATCTTGAATCCGGATTACCATTTGTGTCCCAATTCTGTCTTGAATATTATACCGTAGCCCCTCTAGATACCTTGAAGTCTTTTGACTTTCGGTTTCCGACAAGTTAGCCCTTGCTGAAAGCCTCAAGAACTCCGAAGTATACTCGTGCACGCTCCTAGGCCCTTGTGAACAAGTCCGGTAGGAGCTGTAGATGTACTGTTCATAATCGGGTGGTAAAAACCGTTCTCTCATCATCGATTTCATCCTCATCCAAGTCCTAATCGATTCCCTTCCTCCTCTTCTCCTTTCTTCCTTCACATTATCCCACCATACCGAGGCTCCCCCTTTCAACCTATACGCCACTAATCGAACTCTCCTATCTTTCGGTATCCCCGCATAGTCGAAGAACCTCTCCACCTCAAGCAACCAATCAAGGAACCCCTCAATGTCAAACTCCCCTCCAAATGAAGGTAGATCAACCTTAAGTTTGAAAGCATCATCCCTATCATAGTGTCCTCCATACCCCACTCTCCCATTCATTCCGTCTCTATATCCGCCCCTATCAATAGCATGACCCCCATACGGATCATTCATCCCATAATTCACCCTTCCGTGACCACCTACATCATCGTCATTCAAAATATCCAAATTCTCGACACGCACATGCACGGGACCAACAACATCATGTATATTCATATCATTCACATGCCTAACATTCCCAATACCGACATCATGCTTAATACCCATGTGTCTAGCAATCCTATTCAAGTCGAAATCATCAAATAGGTCACCGTCACTATCACTATCGGCATTTCTAATGACCATGGCGTTAGGATGCCTTACCTCATGAACCCGAGGGTCCGCTCGTTGTGGTGCTTGGTTTCTCAAAGGGGGTGGCGTTGGGTGTCTATCCGGTGGAGGCCGGATTGCATCTTCATTTGTCCGGTGAAGGTCTCCGGCGAGTTGAGTGTGGGTATTCCGAAACTCAAGAACAAGTCTCTCCATAGCAAGTTGCATTTCTCTTCTACCCGCTTCTTGCTTCTCTTCAAACTCCATCATCTTGTCATTCATTGCCTTCATATTTGTTTCTAAGGCTTCAAACCTTTGATCATTGGATCCGGTGGCTTCGGTGGTGATACGTGGTTGAACCATTTCCGAGAAGAAGTCTCCGGTCAAGGAAAACGACTCGGCTCTGATACCAACTGATGTAGATTAAATCGATCTGGAGGTTTTAATCTTAAACCAACAAAGATTACAAACTTCTCAAGCTAAACTTGAAGGTTGAGTAAACCCAAAAGGAATGAATCCTTGCTCCAATGGAGGCTTCAAAATATAATATTCATCAAAAGTTAACCAACATTACAAAAGATGGAGAATATATACTCCTCCCAAATAAAAACAAAGACTAAAAGGCCACCCCTAGGGTTACCAACAACTAAGGAGCCCTAGGGGTAAAATAGGAAATGCATAAAGATAGATATTAGGGTAAATAAGTTCAATGGCAAAGTGGTAATTAACTAAATGGCAAAACAGTAAATAAGAGGTGGCAGAAATTGTCCTTAACACAAGAACTTGGTGAGGAAGTATTCCTCAACCCAGGTACGCCCCGCGTGGCCTCCCTTACGCCCCGCGTGAATGTGTTCCTGAACTTGGTGCTTCTTGTTGGGCACTCTTACGCGTGGCGTCCTGGAACATACGCCCCGCGTACTCGATCCCCTGGCTTGAACTCTTGTCGGAGGCTGGCTCCACGCCCCGCACTTCGGAGGGTACGCCCGCGTGTTCGACTTGCTGAGTTGTTCTACAGGCCTTGGGCTCTTCACGCCCCGTGCCCTACCAGGCACGCCCCGCGTGCTCCCCTGTTCTCTCTTCCCCTCATCTCCTCCGGTTGGCTTCCTCCGGTTGGCTTCCTACGGGTCTCGGTCTTTAGTTCCCGGTTCGCCTTCGGGGACCGGATGCCCTCATCAGTCATTTAATCTTTAAATAGTAATAATTTATTCTAACTAATCATCAAACATGAATAACAACATCTAACAACTTAAGTGACCTAAACAAGCACTAAATAATAAAATTTTAAAAATTTATTATAAATAATCTGTCATGTTACTTAAAAAAAATTCAATTCCTTAACTGATGAATAGATGACAATTATGATACGATAAGATTAATAATTATAAGGGGAATCAAAATTCACATGCCCATGTCTTACGTTAATCTGAATACAATTATATATTGAGACTTTAGGGTTCCACATCATAAGTTCTACCCATTAATTAATTTAATTGACATCTAATCATACACATGATATATTTTAGACTACTCTCAATATATATTTTCATTAATAAATTAAACTGCTAGAAGTTTTAAGGTATAATAACAAAATGTATATTACTTTTATATCTATGTAAGTAACATACAGTATTATACTATAAAACTTCTCGAATAAACGGATACTAATTAAATCTCATATTTGGTTCATCTATGAATTGTTGCAGTTAATGGCAACTATTATTAGTCATTGCTATTAGCTTTGAGATTTTAGCTGATCGATAAATAGTGTTTGATAAATTTATAATCAGCCGTTATTTTTTTGGAAGAATAATCAGCTGTTGTTAAAATGTCAAAAAAAAAAAAAAAAACTATAAGGATATGCTTTACATTAATATATAATAACTATACAAATAAAATATTATACAAATGTTAATAAAAAAATAATCATAATCAAATAATTTTTAAAAATATTCATAAATAATATTTATATATATATATATATAATTTTTGTAAAGTTCACATAGCTATATAAAAATTTATGTTAACTTATTTTTTACTTGGAAAAATTATTTTTTGGGTTCTTCATAGACTATAAGTAATTAGATATTTCAATGCACAGTATTATTTGAGTTTTCCTATTCTAATAATTTTGATCAGTGTCTATATCATTATCATTTGAATTATTAAATGAGGAATAAAAAAATCAACCGTAATATAGAAATTCTTCTTAGAAGATAATAGAATAATTTTACTAAAATCAAATAAATATAAAAAAAAATTCATGAGTTTTTCAAATTACAAAAAAAAAAAAAAACTAACAAAACCAAACAATATTTTATTTGATGTTTTGGAGTGAAAAGTTAAAAATAGTATGAAGAAACTGAAAAAAAAGAGAATTGAATACAAAGAAAATGGAAGGTGGTGTGATGTAGATTAATTCGGGACGAGTTAGTTTTAATCGTAAACTAACAAAGATGTTCTTCTCTATCTAAACTAGAAGGAGTGAATCCCGGGTTTTACGGACTAAATCCGTAGGAAATCAAAGATCCTACATTGTTGAAGTTGAAAACCTTAACAAAATCTTTAATGAAGAAGATAATGACCCTGTTTGGTAAAGAGCGTTTTGGGATAAAAAAGAGCGGTTTTGACCAAGTTTAGCGGTTTGACCACTGAAACCGCTGATTGGAGTGTTTGGTGGAGAGAAATTTGGGAGAGAGTTTTGGGATGAAAACGTTAATTTAGAAAAACCTCCTTTTAAGAGCTTCTTCAATTAGCGTTTTGCAACATTAAAATTAATGGACTTCTTTAACCCTAATTATTTTATGTATTTTTTATGTATTAAAAAAAGAAATGCCCTTATTCTTCTTTTTTGCACAAACCGCTATTATCAATCAGCTAATTTTTACCAAACAGGTCTACACAAACAGCTAGTCCAATCAGCTAATGTAATCAGCTAACAGCTAACAGGGTCAATAATTTTGATTGATAAAAAGTTAATGAATTACAAAGAAATAGATACATTTATAGCATCCAAAACCTAGTTGGCAAATTATAAATAAGGGTAAATTACATAATTAATTAAAAGGGTAAAGATGAGGGTAGATTGAGGTAATATTAAAGGGGTGGCATGTGTTGTAAATATGGAGTGGCATGGATTGTAATTAGGGAGCAATATAGTTGTAAATAGGAGAAAGCTGGAGTAAGGAGCAAGCAGGGGCAGATGTAGGGGAGGTCAAAGGGGGCATTTGCCCCCCTTCATCCCATTAAAAAAAAAATTTAAATCCAAAATTAAGGGTTAAAGTGCAAAAATACCCATAATATTTTGGGTCAGGAGCAATTTTATTCCTAACGTCTAAAATGGTACATTTTTATCCCTAATGTTGGAAGCCAAGAGCAATTTTACTCCTAACGTGTCTTCTCGGTCATGAATAATAGTATCTGAAATTGATCCAATTTATCAACGTTAGAGGTAAAATTGGTGCAAAATAAAGAAAAAAAAATGACTGTATTTTATAATAGTGTCTGAAATTGATCCAATTTATCAACGTTAGGGATAAAATTGCTATTGGCTACAAACGTTAGGGGGTAAAATTGCACAATTTTAGATGTTATGGGTAAAATTGCACCTGACCCAAAACGTTAGGGATATTTGATGCGTAACAACCCGAGAATCCCGGAAATGGATGATTACGAGTCGGAAACATTATAATTTACGTTTTTTATCAAAAAAAAATCATGAAAATAATACATGACAATTGAACGATTTTACATTTTTCGTCACCAAAAATTGAACAATTTTGCATTTTTTGTCATAAAAAATTGAACAATTTTACATTTTTTGTCTAAAATTTTTTTACGTAGAATTTTGCCCCACGTTCTCTCAAATCCTGGATTCGCCACTGGGAGCAAGACTTTTTAAGTGAATCCATTCGGAACGTGATTTAATTTCACGCGGAGCGTGGAAAATCCACTTGGAGCGTGGATTGACCGCTGATCTTTTAAGTGACATTCTGGATTAGACCATCATCCACGTGGAGCGTAGATCTGATTTTGGCCCCTTTACACATTTGATTGTCCGTGCTTGATTCCTCCTCCGACTTTCCTCATCTAGACTCGATCTTCAAAGGAGGCATCATAGTGATTGTGATCTATAAAAACATGAAGTCATTTGATGCAAATGGTGAAGTAGGAAAAATACAAAATTATGAATGTAAGCAAAAACAAGCTGTAGCTTTTTAATTTGCTGATCTTTGTTTTATAGAAATCATGCTATTTATTTAATTACATTCGTTTTCTGGTCAAGCTAAAATTAATTAACTTAATCCTTCACTCTTTTCATGCCACGTTGCATTTTATTTAATACACATATATGTTGACTATACTAAAAATAACATTTACATTTAGTATTGTAATCAATCATGTAATTGATCTTCTGATTATTAAGTATTTTCTTGTTCGTTGATGTCAGCTTTTGTATTAAAATAAGGATAAATTATAAAACTGGTCCAATGGAGAGGATGGTTTACATATTTGGACTTATTATAACACCTTTTATCAAACTAGACACTTTCAAAGTTAACTTTTCCGAAATACTTTTAGTATATATATTATCACTTAACCTATTTTGTGCGGAATATAATTTATGGGTTTTCTAGTAATTTAAGACTTATTAGGATTAGAGTTTGCCTAAAAAAATTAGAGTTAGGCAAACTGCAACTGGAATTCACTGGAAATCATGTGAGAAAATGTGTTGTCCGAAGGCGAGTGGAGGAATGGGCTTCCGTAATATTCATGTTTTTAACTTGGCTCTATTGGCGAAGCAGAGCTGGAGGATTATCCAAAATCCAAACTCACTGGTGACTCGAACGCTTAAGGCGCGATACTTTCCTCACATTGATTTTTTGCAGGCACCACTGGGACATAATCCCTCTTTTATTTGGAGGAGCATCTTGGCAGGAAGAGATTTCTTCATGAGTGGATTGAGGCGGAAGATTGGCACAGGCGAGAATACGCCTATCTGGAGCAGTCTATGGCTTCCAGACCCGCTGAACCCTCTTCCGACAAGTGTGGAGGATACAACTTTACCAACTGGAATGGTGAATGATTTACTAGACGCGCATGGAGATTGGAATAATACTGTTATTGATAGCAGCTTTAACAGGCGGGATGCACAGTTAATTCGTGCGATACCAGCTCGACGAAGAAGAGAGCATGATAGTTGGCTCTGGTGCGGGAACAATACAGGGGAATATACAGTAAGAAGTGGCTATCTTCACGGTCTCAGACAACCATTTGGGCTATTAATCAATTCGAATGCCATTAACTGGAAAGTGTTATGGCAATTGCAGGTGGCGCCAAAGATAAAAAATTGTTTGTGGAGAGTTCTGTCTAAATGTCTACCATCCTTGAATAACCTTGCTCAACATCATAGCAATCTGCCAAATTGCTGTCCTGTATGCGGCGCCTATGGAGAAAATGAAACTCATATATTCATTAGATGCCCCAGAGCGGTTCGAATCTGGCAATTGTTTTTTGGTGATCATAGGATGGACCTGGTTCTGGATTTTGCTGAATGGTTTAACAATTACATGGGCAACTCAGCTGTGGAAAGTGCTCTTATTACTGTGTTATGTTGGGGAATATGGAAAGCGCGTAATGAAAAGGTGTGGAATAACAGAAGCGCTAGCCCAGAAGAGATATTTAACTCTGCAATTTTAGATCATCAAGCATGGCAGACGGCTCAGGATGGATGACCAATTCCTATCAACTCGGCATCCTCAGCGCTAACGAAATGGCAGCGGCTGATGGATGGATGCTTCACCTGTAATGTCGATGCATGTATCCATGTTGCGGATCAGTTTTCGTCTGTCGGAATG
The DNA here is from genome assembly GCF_963576675.1 of Euphorbia lathyris. Taxonomy (NCBI): domain Eukaryota; kingdom Viridiplantae; phylum Streptophyta; class Magnoliopsida; order Malpighiales; family Euphorbiaceae; genus Euphorbia; species Euphorbia lathyris. The sequence goes on along the minus strand of NC_088916.1, from coordinate 28,337,779 downwards.
TTAATACGGGATCACCAAGGGCGTTGCTTCGCTGCTCAGATGAGAGTTTTGGCGGACAGTGTCGAGCCATCGCTTGCGGAAGCTTTGGCAATCAAGGAAGCCTTATCATGGGTTAAAGACCAGAACCTCAGCCATGTAGAGTTTCAATCCGACTGTTTGAATGTAGTACGTGCGATTCAACATCAGGAATTTCATTTATCTTATCTATCGGATGTTGTACGTGAATGTTGTGACCTTTTACGAGATTTGAACTACTGTTCTATCTCTTACATTAAACGTTCAGCGAATCTAGCAGCACATAGCTTAGCAAAGGCTGTTAGTTCTAGGTCTGTTCGTGGCGAGTGGGCTTGTCCACCGCCTTTTCTTATTGATATCTTGTCTGCTGAGTTAATCTAAAGAATTGTTTCCTTTCAAAAAAAAAAAATAGAGTTATGTTTATAAACTTATTTGAGATGTATTTGTGTGTTTGAATGTTAGAAATCATCTTATTTCAGCATGAAGATAATTGCGCAGTCATGAAAACCTTCCACAGTGGAACAACCGCGAAGTAAATTCATATAAACCATTTGAATTTCCTCTGTAGTTGCTTCCATTGTGAAGACAATGGTTTTTGCAGTTTTATCATATGTTTCGCAATTGCTTCAACTACGAAGTAGTTTTGTTTTCATATTTCTCTTATACCTTCTTTCCGACCTTTGCCATTGAATCACAGCAAAAATCACAGCAAAATCACTTCGCAGTTATCGTCGTACAAAATATGTTAAGTGATAATATATAAAGGGTATTTCGAAAAAGTTAACTTTAAAAATGTCTAGTTTGATAAGAAGTGTTGTAATGAGTTTAAATATGTAAACAGACCTATCAATTGGGCCGGTTTTATAATTTACCCTTAAAATAAATTTTCAATAGAGGGGGTTGTTACACTTTGACAATACGACTATGTACTTTAAAAACATCTTCTCTTAAATTTACGTGACAGAACAAAAAGAGATTTTGAACAAGTTAATGTGTGTACACTTTAAGCAAGTTCAGTCGGTCAATATATTACAGTAAGTACATTTAGGAGGTAAATAGTGATGGGGAAAAATGACTAACAACGGAAACAACAAATGGGAAAAATGACTAACAATGGAAACAACAACAATGCAGAATTAAACTTCGTTATCAATCTTTTCCTGGCTTAAATGAATCTTTGAGGAAACTATAATAACCTAACACAATAATGTAATGATGAATAGAAAATGGCAACCACACACCAAACACAACACGTAACCATTTTTACGTGGAAAACCCCCTCAAGGTGAGGGGTAAAAACCACGGGAACCGTAGTCTGCTTAAGCCTTCCAGTATGTAAAGAATAATAGGCAATACAATAGTTCTTCCCTACAAAATACTAGAAGCATACATAATCAACATCACACTCTTAAAAATCTCCTTCAAGAATTGGTCTTCCGTCCTCCAAACGACGATCCCTCTAGTTAGAATAAGGAACAATGTGTCTCGAAGCTCCGGTCAAAAAAACCGCGGCAATCCAATAGTTTGATCTCCGGCTTGAGAAAATTCTTTAGGGATGGACGGATGAAACAATATGCTGATTTTTCTCTCATCTCTTCAATGTTTGTGGCTACAATTAGATTACATAAATTTCTATAAAACTTACCCTTATATACTAAGGAAAATTACATAGAAATTCATCTTTTAAAAACTATTTAGAACTATGTCAAATCATAATTTTTTATTATGTCAAACTAGTAAAATCAGTACTTTTAATATATTTTAAGGATTTGAATTTATAAATTAGAAGTCTATAATATATTTTCTAGGGTTTATGATTTATGAATTGGGGTCTAAATTTTTTAAATTATGGTATAAAATCACAATATATAGAGAATAATGACATATTAAAAATTAAGTTTGGTAATATGACTTAGTTGTAATTTTATACTTAATTATGATATTCATGTATTTAACTCTATATACTACTAGAGGTTAACACATGGGCCTAACCCATTTTGGGCTCCTCATGGATCATAAAAGCTCAACAAATTCCCCCCCCCCCCCCCCCCCTTCTGACTATAAGGAGGAGTTCGCCATCCCGACGATGGAACAACACACCTTTAGCTTCTCCCTTGCTAAAGCCTTTATTGACATATCAGAACCATTATCATCGGTGTGAAGTTTATCAAGTTCAAACAACCCTTCTTTAAGAGCATCTCTAATCCAATGATACCTCACATTAATATGTTTCGTTCTATAATAGTAAGTAGAGTTTCTAGCAAGATGAATTACACTTTGATTATCACAAAAAACCACATAACACTGTTGATTAAAACCAAGCTCTTGCAGAAACCTTTTCAACCACAAAATCTCCTTACAAGCTTCTGTTGCTGCTATATACTCAGCCTCTGTTGTAGAAAGGGCAACACACTTCTGCAATCTTGATTGCCATGACACAACTCTCCTTATAAAGGACATCAAATAACCAAAAGTGGACTTCAAACTATTTTTTTATCTCCTGCAATATCAGAATATGTATACCCAACGATATTATGGTGATTTAAAAATTTATAAACATTTTTCTGAGCTTTGTAAAGTTTGTATTTAAAGGATATGTGAGCTAAGTTTTCACTCGAACAGTACTTATGGTTTAGTTAGTTTGGAAAGTGAGACCTTGTAGATAAGGTAATTTGCAAAGTCAGTATTTTTAATTGCTCCAAATCACTCTAGGTAAATACAAGAAAATAATTTTTGACGGAATGTTTAAGTTTGTAAATTGCAAGAAACACGTATCCATGTTTACAAACTTGTAAGCCATGAGACTATCTTTGCGAATTAGTCAAACTACAAAGTTTATTTTTGTATTTCTCTTTGATAAAATCATAACTAATTATTTTAATTTAGTGTTCGGAAAAAAATGTATATAATAACAACTTTGGATTGTTTTTTTTTTTTTTTGTCAAAGTGAGGCTTAAATTTATAATAGATAAATAGAGTTTAAAATAACTTGAAATACACCAGTGTATTTTATGTCATGAGATCTTTTCAACGATATATTATAAGGTCAATACGGAGAAATTATGAATGAGAAATTGATGCTCAAAGTGAACTACTTGGAATGGTTTTGAAAAGGATAAAATGAACTAAAACTAAACATAACTTCCCTATCACACATATGAAAGAAGTGAGACTTTTTCCACTAGTGTATGAGTAAAAATACTTTAAATCTTTAACCAATTACTAGAGGAAAGACCCTCTCACGCGCAAGAAGAGTGCAGCCGAAGCCCCACCATGTTAGTAGCGCACCCACACGACGTGGGCGACGCGACTGTCATACTGGAAATGGGCCCTCGGGCTAGCCCACTTTTGCTTCGGCATTATTTTTTATCCTCAATATTATTATTATTAATTTAACATAATTAATTTCCATTAATTCGACTTAATTTTTAAATTAATTTATTCCAACAGACATATCCTTTTATGAATAGTCATTTGTATTCATGAACAGTCATCTACATTAATGAACAATCGTGTCTGTTTGAATTCTATTAATATAGATTCGAACTGTCTAATTTCAGATACTTAGAAAAAACACATTTCTAGTTTTACTCAAAAAATATTTTGCTTATAAGTGTTTTTACATATTAATAAAAATCGAAAACCTAATTACACACCTAATCACAGACATTGATATAAATATTTAATTAACCATTTGCTAGTCTGGCATGCATGTGTTGGTAAAAGGACAAGATTGGATTAGTTTCTATAATTAAGGAAATGTATTAGGAAATAGAAAATGATTATGCTTGACTACCAAATTCTTAAATTGGTCAACTTTTTCTGTTAAAAATATTCACCGCTAAAGATTAAAAATATGTTGTTTGGTTTAATTTAATTAATCATTTTTACTCTATATTGTTGGTGTAATACGTGGAGTATCATGTCAATTTCATATACGTGATTTATTTACAATTTCAAACTGATTATATTTGATATTTTTAGGATTATAAATTTTAGTTCGAATTGATAACTTTATATTTCGGGTTAAAGTTAGTATGGGAGAAGGGTCATCGTAAAGTTCAAATGGAAATTGACTCGCAGACAGTACTGAGCTTGGTTACAGGCCTCTTAGGTACTCATCATCTTTATTCATGGCACATTTTGAGATGCCAAGAGTTACGTGACAGACAGTGGGAAATACAGTTTACTCATTCTTTCTGAGAAGGAAATTAGACTGTTGACCGGATGACGAATTTTGTAGGTTTGGATTCTTTGAGTCATCACGAATGTAATGCGCCTTCTATAAATCTCCAGAATATTCTTACTGATGAGGGCATCCGGTCCCTAAAGATTGAACCGGAGTTGAAGGATGGGACCCGTAGAAAGCTAACCGAGAAGGAGGAAGGAAAGGGCGAAGAACAGAGCACGCGGGGCGTGTCCGCTGGGACGCGAGGCGTGAAGGACTCGAAGTCGTGGGAACCATCCAGGAGGTCATACACGCGGGGCATGTATGGCGAGACGCGGGACGTGGAGCCAACCTCGGATGAGAGTTCATATCAGGAGGCCGAGTACGCGGGGCGTAATCTTGACGCAGGGCGTAATCTATCGGGCGCCTCGCGTCTTGAGTTCGAGCCAGCAACATCAAGTTCAGGGACACATCCACGCGGGGCGTGAGGTAGGCCACGCGGGGCGTATCGGACCTGGAGAATACTTCCTCCCCAAGTTTTTCTTGTTGAGGACAAGATCTGCCACCTTCTTTATTACTGTTTTGCCACTCTACTATTTACCTCTTTGTCATTGAACTTATTTACCCTAATATCTATCTTTATGCATTTCCTATTTTACCCCTAAGGCTCCTTAGTTGTTGGTAACCCTAGGGGTGGCCTTTTAGTCTTTATCTTTTATTTAGAAGGAGTATATATTCTCCATCTTTTGTAATGTTGAGTAACTTTTGATGAATATTATATTTTGAAGCCTCCATTGGAGCAAGGATTCATTCCTTTGGGTTTATTCAACCTTCAAGTTAAGTTTGAGAAGTTTGTAATCTTTGTTGGTTTAAGATTAAAACTTTCAGTCGATTTCAATCTACATCACTTACTGTAGACCTTCCAGGTCTACTAGAAGAATGGTTACCTGTAATTAGTTTTTTTTTTTTTTATCCCTGTTCTCGGATGGCCTCCTTTTCTTAAAAAAAAAAAAAAGTTTAGATTGAATTGATAATTTTAGACTGGTAATTTTATTTTTTTTTCACATTAATTCATGTTTTTCTATTTTATCATTCAAGTTAAAACGATGATGTTTTGGCCTGTGGACCGATTATTTATTTATTTGTTTTTTTTGGTCCATATTGGGTTTAAAATTAGCAGCTCCAAACGAGGAGCATTCCTTTATTCGTAGTTGGTCCTATTGGTATAATGAAAGAATTCATGACATGACATACTGAGATTGTTTAACTCCATCTCTTTTACTCATTGGATTTTCAGATTTCATTTGATAAAAAATAATTATTCAAATTTAACTACTTTCCCATGAAATAAAATTGGGTGAAATCAAGTGAAACTCAAATATTTATAAATTTATGGCACATATCCATCTTTTGTTTACGTATGCACCATAGTATTAAAAAGAATTTTAAAAAAATTACTTATTAAAAAATATACTTTAACACTTTTTTTTTTTTACTTTTAGTACTCTTTAAACTGTTTTTTTAATCAACCCGTTTTCCAAGCAGAGTCTCACGAAATCTTCCATTAGAAGATCGTGATTGGATTCGCATATGTTTGGTAAAAAGAATCTTCTTCTTTGAGAATAATAAAAAAAAGCGGAACTTGGCCTTAACGAAATGCAGTTAATTCTTGTAATTCATAATATATACATATACAACTTTGCAGAACCATAACATTTTTCTCTATTATTCCCTCTTCTTTTGTTCTATATCATACTCTTGAAAATGTCAGGAAACATCGGGAAGGCAACAGAAATTTTTTGGTTTTAACCCTACGCTATAGAAAGAAGAAGAAAGGACCAGACTCCCCCATCTCACTGGCCGACCTTGACCCCTGTTATTTTGAGGTCATATCTAGTATTCAAAGTTTGCCTCGATTTGGTACCGCTCTCGCGGCCATTTGACTTTGTTTCATATTTTTTCTTTTAAAATAATGCATAACGTTTTGATAAGAAATTTACTTTAACAAGTTTTTATATTTTTCATTATCTTTGAAGTTTCAGATATTGTAAAGTAGTTATTTTATTTACGGCTCTAAATGACCTAGTTATGACATAATAATCAATTTTGTTGTGTACTAGTCACCAAAAATATCAATAGTACCCTATGGTTTCATATACTTGGTAGAGTAGTGGCTTAAGTATGTGATCGAATCCCGGTTTCATATTACTATATCACATACCGCACATACCGCACTAAAATGACGTAGTTATAACATAATGATCAATTTTGTTGTGCACTAGCCAAAGATATAATCAATAATGCCCCTAAAATCTTCGAATCCTAATCTCATACTACTACATCATATTGCAATGACCTAGTTATTATTAGGTGATGATCAATTTTGTCAGTGAAAATACTAATAGTATCACTAAAGTTTTTTTTTGAAAATGGTATCCCTAACGTTTTGGATACATGATAGAGTAATAACTTTTGATGTAGGTGATCGAATTTTGATCTCATATTACTTCATTGCATTGTAAATCGTTCAATCGTACCTTAGTCACCAAAAGCATCATTAGTACTTCTAAAATCCGAGATACTTGATACATGAGTTATTTAAATAGGTGAATACATCTTGATCTAATATTACTACATTATATTGTACTAGCCATCGAGACTGTGACATACTAAGTTGCTTTTTTAATTTCAAATTCAATCAAAATTTTCAAACAAAAATAAATCATGTCACAATTATATATATTTTTTAAATAATATTATCATAACTCTACAAAAATGAATGATACTATAGGAATAATATGATTTAAAAAAAATTGCAACAAAAAATATTTATTTAAAAAAACAACAATGTTATATTCAATAAAAAAACTGCGACAAAAAATATTTATTTAAAATATACAACAATGTTATATTTCAAAAAATAAATTAATGGCTGAATTTATGAGTTTAGTTGCTTATTTTCAAGACTTTATGGATCCTCTCTGTTAATAAAGACTTTTTTTTCTCTTTTATATCTATATTAGCAAATAGTGTTGTCCCATTAATTACTCGACATGCACTTTCTGATGCTAATGATTTTTGTTTTTATGTTTCTAAGTGACTCAGGGATGTTATTTATAGGGATTTCAACCCTAACAAATAGAATATCAAAAATTGTTTTAGGTATAGGTATTGGTTATGATATTAAATGAAATAGTGCAAAACTTATTAAATATTTATTTTTGTAATAAAACACATTTATATTGATGAGATGGTAGATTTCATAAATTACGTACCTAACCTAATAAATAAAAATGAAAATATTATCTTATTGATGAAAACATCTTAATTAAATTAATAGCATCTTTAACTAATAATGGGTTGAGACATTGATAGCTCTTTTGGTATGTTTTGGATTTTATTGTTTGGAGTATATATGCATATTTATATGGCTAGGACAGGAAACGAAATTGGCCCCTACCCTAGTACTCTATTAAATAATACCACTCACCCAAAATTAAATACCTATTATTTTTTCTTTTTCTTTTTTGTATTTTTATATAATATATAGGAAGAAATCAGGCAGTCCTTTCTTATAACATTTACATCCCTTTGCATATTTAATTTGTGACCGTATGAACTCACATTCTTTCTACAATTACTTTAGAATTTCACTATGTAGATGTACTTATGCCGGAAATAAATGTAAAATGTAAAAGTAAAAAACCACATTTTCCAGTGTCACTATTTTAAAGTTCATTGGAAGAATTGCATTACAAATCTTTAGATTTCATCATAACACTAGTTGCACAGATATTGGAATAAGATGATTTTCACAAACACATGATGACTGTTAGAAGAGTGTACCTTAATCCATGACGACTATAATCGAGATCTGCAAGAATTACCGAGAAATGTGTTTCTCTCACTTAACCTTTAGACTTTACAAACTTTCTAGATGGAGAGAAAATAACTTTTAGGGTCCATTTGGTTCACTTGTTGCTGCTGTTGCTGTTTGCTGTTGTTGCTGCTGATTATTGTTTATTGTTTACTGATTGTTGTTTAATTATGTTTAGTAATATTATAATTAACTATTATTGTTGTTGTTAGTACGTAAAATGACCAATATAAATATATTTTAAATCAATCCACAAATTAATATATAAATGTAATTCTAAAATCATTTTTTTTATTTCTTCTCATAATCTATAACACTCGATATATTTTGAAATATATATTCTGAAATACATGTTTAAACTTTTAAATTTAGTGATAAATTAATTATGGTATTTGAAATTAGATAGTAAACATATAAATTTTAATTGAATAATTAGTGGAATAGAAGAATTAAAATGTGTTATTTGCTTTTGGCATTACACCCATTTGGGTCCCTAAACTATCAAAATCATCAATCAGGTCTCTAAACTAAGTAAAATCATCAATTGAATATGCATCACATCCTAAAATTAGAAATTGCGAACTATTTAATATAAATTGTAATAATCTATGTGTTGGTTCAAAATGAGTTTAAGGTAGAGGGTATGAAACTGTTCAACCGAATGATTTTCGATAAGGTCTCAATTGATGATTTTTATATTAGAATGAGACTGAATTGATGATTTTTGGTTAGTTCAGGGATTTGATTGATGATTTTGATAGTTTAAGGATCTAATTGATTTTGAAACCTTAATTTAGAGAGCTAAATGTAAATTATACCTTTGCTTGTCTATAAAAAAAATGTTATTTACTCCTCTGAACTATGCATAAGAAGAAGAAAAAAAAAAATTTAATCTCAATTAATAAAACAATTTTAATATATAGTTAATAATAAAAAAACAGCAACAGCAATACTGAAAAAGTAGGAAAACGCTGCTGGTATGAAAAGCAGCTGTTTAGTGTTGAAGCAGCAATCAGTAATCTTTATTTAATCTGAACCAAACAATTAAAATCTGTTGTTTAGATTGAAAACGCAAAACGGAGCTCAAACGTGAGGAAATAAACGGCTCTTAGACAGGTTAGGAAGAGGACCAATTTTGATTTATGTTCTGTAAATATACCTTCCATCAAGGTATTTCTTTATCCATAAGGTACATTTTCATTAATGAACCAATAGATTCAACGTACATTTTCATTAATCAATCAATATGATTGATCATACCTTTTGTGAACTGACCAATAAGATTTATTCTTTTGTTTTATTAATCTATACAAATATATAATATATTAGAACCATATTCTAACTTGACATAAATTATGGAAATCCAACAAATTGATTGTTGTCAAGCCGGAATTAATGAAGAAGAAAAAAAAAACCTCTTTAGAATTTATACATTATATATATATATAGAGTGATAACTAGTGGTGATTTTATCACCACTATCATAAAGGGTACAGTTGTACATTTAAAGTTGCAAGTTTAACTAAATTTTAGCTATAACTTTTGAAAATTCTACTAATTTTCAGTTATCATTAATGAATCACGGTACATAATGAATTTTGTTATTTTCCACGAATTCATGAATTTTTTTAGTGGTTGCTTCCTCTAAATTTATTGTGACAGGTTCATAAAAATCTATTTTTAGTATGATTTGAAACAACATTCCATATAAATTTATATAATAATTTATTAACTATGATACATTGAATATTTTTAACACAATGAACTTTCAAGTTCAATTAACTTATATAATGCACATTTAATCTTATTTGTTCATTGATTTTAGATAAAAACTTTATTTAAATTAGTAATTTAAACTTTATTTAAAAAAAATTAAAATCACTCTATAAATTAATAATTATTAATTTATCGATTAATTAATAACTTTCTAAATTAATAAAATTTCATGATCCCAACATTATTAATTTATAGAGATTTAAATATATATGTTTAGTTATGCCGTTGTAGATTTGGCAAATTAAGAAATACATTGCGTTCACGTGGACCCTGATGACCACGTAAATTTGGTCATTCACCGTTAGATCTATGCGGATTAAATATAAGTTTTAGGATGTTTTGAATCTCCATCTTAAGATTTTAATCTGCCTAGATCTAACGGTAAATGACCAACTTTACGTGGACATCAGGATCCATGTGAACGATGTATTATTATTAGGCCGAAGACATCACTATCTTGATTTTTTTTTTTTTTACAAAGAAATGATGTTATACCTTGACCCTATAATTGTCCAAATGTATCCAATAGCTTCATTCATGTAATTATCTAATAGTTCTCCAAATATATCTCATCTCATCCCATCCCATCCCATCCCTTCTACTCTCTCAACAAAAAAAAATAAATAAATAAATAAAATAAAATCTCATTTTTTCATCATTATGTTGATTGTTATCATTTTATATAAATTTTCTTAATTTTAATTACGAAATTATAATTTTCTATTGTTTCTATTTGTTTTTTCTAAGAATTGTTTCTATTTGTTTTTTCGAAAGAGAATTGTTTCTATTTATTTATTAACAGTTGATTTTTTTTTGGTAACATTTTTTTTTTATGTCTATTGTTGTTTTAAAAAAAAAACACTTGCATTAACACAAAAAATCACCATCATTTTGAATACAAGGTAATATTAGAGATAATATTCTAATTATCTCTGTAAATAGATTCCTATCTAGTTAGAGTTTCAATCTATCTATATTCCTAGCTAGGTAGAGTTTCAATACGACTATACTTATGTATTGTATTCCCATACAAACTATTATTGGCTCACTATAAATACAAGGCCTCTGAGCCAGAATCATTAAGGTGATTCAAAACATTATTGTGCCTATTACTTATCTCTCTATCTCCATATTCCTACCTTTATCAAATTATTCATTCAACATGGTATCAGTAGTATCAACTTCCGCATCTTCTGAATCTTCTGATCATCCTCAATCCCCAACCTATTCCCAATACAAAGCTTCCGTCGCCGCCAACACCGCCGCAAATGCCGCTGCCGCCGTCGTCTCCATCGCACCAACCGCGGCTTCTGATCCCGCGGCTGCTCAGAACGCGAACGACGCCCTCGGAGGGTCGTTTGCATCGTCGGGTTGGAGGTTCACCTCACCGTTTGTTACTGGAGAATCTGAATTTCTAGCCACCACCGCCGCCGCTCCTGCCGCAATAGTTCCGCCACAAGAGAAGACGGTGGGCGACTTTTTTTCGGCGGATGTCCGTGATGCGCTACACGCGTATCTGGCGGCCAGCGCCCGTGCGCCCACCGTGGGACCCTCGACGTCTGCGGCTGCGGGTCCGTCGGCGCAGGTTGCGCAAAAATCAACAGCAACAGGCGCGGCGACCTTGCTATCTCCGGAAGTTCAGGCTGCGCTCCATGCGTTTCAGGCGGCCAGCGCCCGTGCGCCCACTACGGCACTTCCGACGACTATGGCTGGGGGGGCATCTGCGCAGGTTGCGCAAAATCAAAACGTAAGAGCCGCGGCGACCTCGCTGGCCTCGGAAGTGGAAGCTGCGCTTCTCGCGTTCCAAGCGGCTAGCACCCGCCCGCCGTTTGCACACCCAACGGCAACAGCGGCTCCTGTTCAACCCGCGACCCATCTTCCTCTCGCGGCTCCTATGCAAACCGCAAAGCCACCACCACCGACAACGTCTGACGCACACGCTGCGGTGCTAGCCGCCATTACGGCATATCAGGCGACCGCTCCGCCTACACGGACTCAACAATCCTCGACTCCTCCAACTCTATTTTATCCATCAGTTCTTGCTGCCCTAGCAGCATATCAGGCGGCTGAAGCTAGTAACACACATCAGGTTATTTCTGAATCTCAGACTTCACCATTTTGTTACAATACTCAATTATCCCATGATCCCTCACCATCTTTCTTCTCAAATTCTTTTCACAACACTGTTGATGCACCGTCAACCAATGTTAGACATAATTTTATTTCTTCATCCATCCCTCATAATACAAACAATCCTGTCCATCCAGAACCTATACCCACTCATGTTGAACAACCAAGACAACCACCCACAAACATCAATATTAACATCAAATTAACCCCGAACAACTACAAAGCATGGAGAATGTCTATGGAATCTACCCTTCAAACCTATCATCTTCTTCCTCACATTCTTAGTTCAACACCACCCCCACCCAAATTTATTCCTAGAACAGGTTTTGTGACATCAGCTGCGGATTTAATCATAAATCCATCTTTTATTCAATGGGATGATGTAGAAAATGTGGTTAGGACTTTGCTCCTAAATTCAATCACCGAAGAGGTGTTTTCTGAGATTGCATATCTCAAATATTCACATGATATTTGGCTAGCCTTAGAGGATGCCTACGGGCTTATTACAGGCAGCAAGCAGTTTCAGATGGGGGTCGAACTGCATGAACTTGAGCAAGGAGGAATGTCTGTTACGGCATATATGCAAAAAGTGAAATCCATCCTTGATGATCTGGCTGCCTCAGGGAATCCTTATCCTCGACATCTACTACCGTCAGTTCTTTACAAAGGTTTAGCAGAAGAGTATCGCTCCACTGTTCAGAATCTTGTAACTCAGCGCGGTACAAACAACAACTATCAAAAAAATTTGCACAGCTTGAAGATAGTTGAGGGCATGATTCAATCGACCAGAAAGACAACTCTGCTTCAGCCCGAGGGTGTATCAGCACATCGGGAGGCCAATGTATCCACCATAGAAACAAATCAAGCAAAGAAGCAGAATCCAAAGAAGAGAAGAAGTGGCAAGTGCTACAATTGTGGTGATCCAAGCCACTGGGCTGACAAGTGCAAAAGACCAAAGAACAATTCAAGAGCACAATACAATCCTGGACCACAAGCGCACATGGCATGGCAACAACCACCAAATCCATTCATGGGTCCTAATCAGCCGTGGTATCCAGACACAGGAGCAACCAATCACATGATGACAAATCCGACTCAACGTCATCAAATGCAGCCGTATCCAGGATATGATATAGTTCAGTTTGGCAATGGTCAATGTTTGCAAATTTCTCACTTTGGAAATTCAAATATCAATAATTTGAAAATTAATGATGCCCTACTTGTTCCCAAGCTTACCAAATCTTTATTATCTGTTCAAAAATTTACCCGTGACAACTCATGTTTCTTTGAATTTTGGCCTAACCATTTTCTTGTGAAGGACCAAACAACTGGGGAAATCCTGTTACGAGGCCCGAGTAAAGATGGGCTTTATGTGCTTACACCCACCCTGAAGGAGGCGCTAGTTGGAGAGAAGGTGTCTTTTGAAAGGTGGCATGCATGGCTTGGACATTGTCAGAATCAGACAGTCAGCTCAGTTCTCAAAGGAAACAATCTATCCTCTTCAAAACCAGTTAGCAATTGTTCTTTTTGTCCATTAGGCAAGCTTGCTAGGAGCTCTTTTCCATCTATTAGTCGCTCTAGCACATTTACTTTTGAAAACTTACATCTGGATGTTTGGGGGCCAGCTCCAGTTGTTTCTTGTCTTGGCCACCGTTATTTTTTAATAATCATTGATGAATTCACTAGATTTGGATGGGTTTTTTGTTTAAAGAATAAGAGTGATGTTTTTTCAACCTTCTGTGATTTTTATGCCATGATCTCTAATCAGTATAGTGCAAGGGTTAAGAACATTTACTCTAATCTTGGGGGGGGAGTTTCAAAAACTACAACCTTTTTTCAAACGACATGGCATTATACACAATATTGCATGCCCTCACACTCATGCACAAAACGGTATAGCTGAGAGGAAAATTAGACATGTCGTTGATACTTGCCTTACTTTGCTAGCCAATGCATCTTTACCTTTAAAATTTTGGAACTATGCCATGATACACAGCATTAGGCTAATTAACTACTTACCCACCAAAATCCTAAACAACAAGTCACCCTATTTCTTGTTCTACAAGAAACAGCCTGCCTATAAGGCCTTACGCATTTTTGGCAGTGGTATCTATCCCCTTCTTCGTCCATACAATCAGCACAAATTTGATTTTCGCTCCAAGCTATGTGTCCACCTTGGTCCATCAGAAAATCATTCTGGGGATATCTGTCTTGAATATGCCACCGGACGCATATACATCTGCAAGTTTGTGCAGCACAATGAAGAAGTTTTTCCTGCATCAGCAATCACTGCATCATCACCTTCATCTAGCAACTCAGGGGTAAGCACATCGTGTCAACTACCATCTCTACTCGGCCCGTATCCAGGTAATTTCTCTAATCCCAACCCTATAGTATCTTCTTCTAACTTGGTTCCATACTCCCAACCCATCACACCTGTCCACTCTGGACCTCATCCTGGAACCCCAACTACTCCTCCTGACTCTGAAGCCACAAACAGTGCTCCTTTAGCTCCACCTCAATATCTGTCACCAGTGGTCAGTGCTACATCAACACATGTTCCTCAGAATGATCCTAACACACCAATTGATGCTGTGGACATCACCACACCAGAAATACATAATGTAGTACCTCATGAGGAGAACATCATGCCACAAACAGATTCTCCTCCTCCTGAAACTGCACCACCAGCTCCTATTCCAACTGAAAGGCCCAAGCCTCGCAATGCACCGCTGATTGGTCCACGACAACATTATATGCAACTTCGACAGTCATCTCTTCAGTCAAGAGGAAGGTTTGAGGGACTTTTAGCTACACATCCAAATGGCACAGTGGATCCTACATGCTTCAGTAAAGCCAACAAACAATCAGAATGGCGTACTGCAATGTCTGAAGAGATTCAAGCTCTTCTGGACAATGGCACATGGCAACTTGTACCGAGACCACATGATCAGCATGTCATCACCTCCAGTTGGCTCTTTCGTACAAAGAAGAAGTCTGATGGAACCATTGATCGTCATAAAGCTCGCTTGGTAGCACGGGGATTCACTCAAAAAGCTGGGATTGACTACAAAGAAACATTCAGTCTAGTAATCAAAGCTACAACCATCAGGTCTGTATTTGCCATCGCAGCAGCAAACAACTGGTTCATCAATCAGCTAGATGTTTCCAATGCATTCCTTCATGGAAACTTATCAGAAACCATATATATGGAACAACCGTAGGGTTTTCGGGACAGTGACCGACCAGATCATGTCTGCCTTCTCAAAAAGAGTCTCTATGGATTGAAGCAAGCACCGCGAGAATGGTTCACTCGCCTTCGAACATTCCTCCTCTCCCTTGGGTACAAAATGTCACAGGCTGATAACTCTTTGTTCATCAGACGCACCGATACTGAAAAGACTTACATTTTGTGCTATGTTGATGATATACTCATAACAGGGAACCACCCTACACACATCACCAACACTATTGCAGCCATTGAACATGAGTTTCCCATTCGCAATCTTGGCAAGGCAGAATACTTTCTTGGAATTGAGATCCGATATGAGAAGGATGGCATTCACATGTGTCAAGCCAAGTATGTGGCTGACATCCTTGACAGAGTGAAGATGATTGACTCCAAGCCCACACTAACGCCCATGGCCACCACACCAACACTTTCAAAGGAGCTAGGCACCAGCTTAACCTCTAAAGATGAATATCGAAGCATTGTGGGGGCACTTCAATACTTAACATTCACTCGTCCTGACATTGCATTTGCAGTTAACAAATTATGTCAGTTTCTACACTGTCCAACTGATGAGCACTGGAAAGGAGTCAAGAGGGTTTTACGCTATATTCAGGGTACATCAGATTTTGGCATAGTCATGTCCGTCAAACCAATACAGCACATCCATTGTTACTCAGATAGTGATTGGGGAGGGTGTCCTGATGATCGACGATCCACGGGTGCCTTCTGTGTTTATCTTGGATCCGGTATTGTATCGTGGCAGACCCGCAAACAACCCACAATAGCCAGATCCTCAACGGAGAGTGAATACAAAGCATTAGCAAATGCCACTGCAGAACTACTATGGCTCAAATCTCTTCTCTCGGATCTCGGATTTCCATTACCCACCCCGGTTCAGTTATGGTGTGATAATGTTGGAGCAATTTATCTCACCTCAAATCCAGTGTTTCATGCTCGCACGAAACACATTGAGCTAGACTATCATTTTGTTCGTGAACAAGTTCACAGAGGATTTCTCAGTGTCAGATTTATTCCAACCGATGATCAGGTTGCAGACATACTCACCAAGCCGCTAGCTCCGGCTCGCTTCACGATGCTACGCTCTCACCTCTTTGTTCGTGCCCGCCATCGGCTTGAGGGGGGTGTTAGAGATAATATTCTAATTATCTCTGTAAATAGATTCCTATCTAGTTAGAGTTTCAATCTGTCTATATTCCTAGCTAGGTAGAGTTTCAATACGACTATACTTATGTATTGTATTCCCATACAAACTATTATTGGCTCACTATAAATACAAGGCCTCTGAGCCAGAATCATTAAGGTGATTCAAAACATTATTGTGCCTATTACTTATCTATCTATCTCCATATTCCTACCTTTATCAAATTATTCATTCAACAGGTAAAACAGATAAAGGGAAATCCTTAATAAAAATTTCTACATGTAAAAGAAAAATAGCTCAGACTGCTAGGTTATGTGCAACCATATTCAATGAACGTCTTTCATGAATAAAATCAACATGTGAGAATAATTTTACCTCTTCAAGAATATCATTAACAAGCACACTCATTCAGTTATGAATAATTTCTTGTTTGTAAAGAAGATGGATAGCCGATAGAGAATCTGATCCAATCTGAACTGAATTAAACTCATCTTCCCAAACAATACGAATTGATGATAATATTTTCAATAATTCCGCATGCAAGGCAGACATAACCACACCCAAAGGTCCTCCACCCGATAGTGCTACATAACCTACAGAATCACGGACAACTAAACCAAAAGTACCCTTATTAGACGTGCAAAAGTAAGCTGCATCACAATTAGGTTTATTTTGGTGAATCGGCGGCGGAGACTAGTGCATCGATCCAGCCACACCTTGTCCAGGAAAAACTTGATCAACTTATGTACCGTACACAAGATCAACAACAACAGACCCATTCAGAGCTGACAACACAGATGCCACAACTTGTTGCAGACCTTTCTGAAGCCAACCATGACAAACCTGGTTCAGCTCATATCATATCATCCAGATCAAACAACAAAAACACGCTAATTCTGGCCGTGATACTATACTAAAAACCGTCAAAAACCAGCCATGACAATCGGTCTCAGATACTTTATAAACCTTCACATACATATTAGTAACTTTCTAGTACATCTTAGTAATGGGACAATTTTTAAACAGATGAATTAGAGACTCCTCATTCCAACCACAAAATATACATCTAACACATAAAGTAATTCCATTTTTTGAAAGATTATGAAGACTTGGTAAAATGTTTTTCAACGCACACCAAACAGTATGTACATTTTTTGTCGGTGCTTTTACATTCCATAAAAACTTGCAGAACAATTGGTGAACAATTGAAGAGGAACCTACGGATTGTGATAATTGTAATGAACGAACAACAATCTTATATCCTGGTTTTACCAAATAATCATCCATTCGAGAATGTAACCAGAATAAAGAGTCTACATTCATTCTACTTAAAGGGATACATAAAACGGCCTCTGCGACACCAGGAGTGAAACAAAAATTGATTAACTCCCTTTTCCAACAAAAAAAAGTCAAAATCAATCAAACAAGAAACTCATTCCGAAGGAAGGTCATTGAGAAGAACTAATGGTCGATTACAAGGAACATCAGGAACCCAACGAGATCGCATAATATTAATTGATCGAACCTCCCCAATTCTTCAACAACTTCCATCAATAATGACATCTCTTGCTTTCAGCAGGCTACGCCAAACATGGCTAGCACAATAACCCAACTTAGCTTCCATTAGATCCTGGCGTGGGTAATATTTATGCTTAAAAACCAAAGAGCATAGTGAATTAGGATTCTTAAATAGTCGCCAAACTTATTTAGCAAACAAAGCAAGATTAAAAGCAAATATATTCATGAAACTCACCCCCTCTTTAGATAAACATAATTTATCCCAACTAACCTAATAAATTCGATTAGAGTTAGAATTACCACCAGAAACAAGTCATCAACTGTTGTAATTCATCACAAAAAGTTTTAGGAAACTGAAACAACTCATAATATACCATATAAATTAATACATCAAAGATATATATGAATAGAATATTTAAATATTGATATATTATTTTTAATGAATTACTTAAGCATGTGTCCGTTATTTTTAAAATAAATATTTTATTTTAATAAAAATGATACATGCTGTTAAATTTTATTTCTCATGACTTTGCTAATTATTTCATTTAATTATAAGATTAATATCAATAAAAATGGTTAGTTGTTTTTTCCACCATTAGATGAACTTACTTTATCAAAGTCCACCATCATCTAATGGTGAAAAACACAAAGTAAGCTCTACTTTCTCAAAAACAAAGTAAGCATGGATGACACCAACATGGTTATTTTTTTAAACTGTAATAATATTTAGCTTTTGATGATTTGAACTATGCCATTTTAATATTTTAGAAAGAATTAAATTTCATTCCAAACAATACTTCTGCATAAGTTCTTTGGAAAATAAAAAAAAACAGTTATTCTGTCTTAAGAATGTTAGATGTGATTAACCAAAAAATAAAAATTAATACAGAGAAGTGTAAAAATATTAAAACTTGAATAAAAAACAAAGTTAGACAAATCTGAGGCTTGTATTAGTAGTTTACTTAAGACAGATTTCGTCGCTATTGACAATTGTCTCCCAAGATACAAACTATTACACAAGCGAACTCTTATCGTGTCTAAATCGTTACCACTAGAGTAGGAAAACAAGAACAATGTAAACCTACACATAACAGAAATTTTCAGAGAGTAATTTTATTTTTCTAGTCATTGAATTTGACAGTTCCATTCTATATAAATAGAGCTCGAAAGGATATGTCTGTTCACAAACGAACACGAGTGTTCATGGACAGACACGACTGTTCACATACGAACACGGCTATTCATGAAAGGAGGTGTTTGTTGGTATTTAAATTAATTTCATAATTTTATTCATTTTGTCCAACAATCCCCATATGAGTAAAATTGGAAACGAGACGCTTACGACGTCGTGATAATTTGCTATAGTTGACATCTGCATATGATAGATAGGTAATGTCCCTTGAACATTCCCTTCTAAAAGTATATTTACTTTACTAGCTGACTAGTAGATGTGATATCCTTGAACTATTTTGTCGTTTGTGTAAACGATGATATACCCCACACCGGTACCAACATAACTCGGTATTGGTTCTCATGGTTATGTTCATGAACATCTCCTGGTTCTATAAGAATTTCAAAGAACTAATCCCCATTATTCTCTTTTGAAGTGACTTCACTTTACTCTCACATAGGTTATTTATTTACTCAGAATACTGACGCACAATGTATCATTAAAAGAATAGATGGACATTTTTTCCATTTTTATATTACTATTTACATCATAGGAATGAATTTGGGGTTAACCTCCACATTGACCACACAAGGTTCATGCAATTAGGTTGTCCCTTTGAACCTAGATCTTGGGATCTCCAGTCAACAAGATAGGGTTTTCCTTCACATAACGCCTTAAATTTAATGGGCTGGAATCTCATTCCATTCGATGTCTTTTCAATTTAATCTCGATTTAACATTTAAGTTAGCAGATCCGCTATGTTATCCTTTAACTCTACAAAATCAATAAGGATGACACTCGTTGAGATCAATTGACTAACGGTGTTATCATACACAAGTTTTTCTGTCAGTATCTCATCATACAGAAGCTTTTATACCACATGCTCACCAATTGATATTATAATTTTGCTTCCCTTCCATCATTCTGACGTACTCGTTTTAAGGCGATTTGATTTCTACATTTTCAGTGACTTTAACAAATTACATTTGTTGTTATATTTACCAATAGAGTGAGGAGAGAGAGTTTTCAATAATAAATTATTAATAAAAAATGAATTAAGAGGCACTAAGAGGTAGAGAGGATGGAGAGGCTCTTAGTGTTTTGAGGAGCCACTAAGAGGCTGTTGGAGCTCATTTTTTATTCTACCTCCTCAAATTTTAACTTAAGAGGCTATTGGAGATGCTCTTAGCTTCTAGTACGTTGTAATGGAATGACCATTACAATGGAGACTCATTAATATGTTTAGTTAGTTATATCATTTTTGTCGTAATAGAATCACAAATACATGGCTTAATTTTTATATTTTTACATTCTCATGCATAAGGGTTGATTTCCATTAGAAATGTGAAATGTCACAAATTGAAAAATCTAAGCATGTTATCTAGCCAAGCTAGACGTTGGTAGATGAACATTATTTTAATAATAAAATAATAAATAAGGAGTATTGTTGGAGATGATATGTCTTAGTCACTCTTAAATCACTAAGAGTCAATTATTTATATTATTTTTAGAGAGCTCACTAAGAGTATCTTGGGGTAAATTACATACGTGGTGTACAACCTTTACCCGTAATCACACTTTGGTGTACAACCAAAATTTTGTCACACTAAACTGTATAACCTTTTAGTGACCTCCCACTAAAGTGTACAGCAGGTAAAAATGACCGGTCAACCCTATTAATTACTTAGTCAACGTGACACCTCATCAATTTTCACTCTTTAAAAATTAAAAATGGTCCCTACATATCACTAAATTACTTTTATACCCTTAATAAAAAAGAATTTCCCAATATTGAAGGTGAAACTTTGACTCACCACATATACAATTACTTTTATACCCTCATTTTGATTTTCTTCTTAAAATTACTGTTCTCTCTAACACCTCTCTCTCTCTCTCTCTCTCTAAGGCTTTCAATCTAACGAAGACGAAGATCGAATCTGCGTTTTGATATTTAGAGAAATTCAATCCTGTAATTTGGCAGAATAATAAAGAGAGAGATAGGACTTAGAGAAAGAAAATGAAAAAATAGAGAGAGAAAGGGTTTAAAGAGAATATATCTGTTAGATTCACTGAACTAGAAGTCGAAAGGATTTTGAGCTTTCCTTGGAATTCTTAAGTCTAGTCCTTTTTCTGAAATGAAAATGAGATTTTTTTATTCCATTTAGAAACATAAGTTTCATTCGAAAATAGTCTATGAGAAAGAGGCTATGTGGAATTCGAAAAACATAAAACCCAATCTCACCCTCAAATCTCTCTCAATTTCTTCAACTGGGTTAGCTCCAAATCTCTCTCAATTTCTTCAAGTGGGTTAGCTGAACATCAAATAAATGAATTTAAAAACCCAATTGAAATTTGCCTATATATGTCATTTAATGATGTCGGATAAAGGGGTTGAGAATATTGGCGGCCTTAAGAAGAGTGGGGTTCTGGGTTTTACTCATGGAGAAGAAAAAAATGCCAAAATTTTGTCACACTAAACTGTATAACCTTTTAGTGACCTCCCACTAAAGTGTACAACAGGTAAAAATGACCGGTCAACCCTGTTAATTACATAGTCAATGTGACACCTCATCAATTTTCACTCTTTAAAAATTAAAAATGGTCCCTACATATCACTAAATTACTTTTATACCCTTAATAAAAAAGAATTTCCCAATATTGAAGGTGAAACTTTGACTCACCACATATACAATTACTTTTATACCCTCATTTTGATTTTCTTCTTAAAATTACTGTTCTCTCTAACACCTCTCTCTCTCTCTCTCTAAGGCTTTCAATCTAACGAAGACGAAGATCGAATCTGCGTTTTGATATTTAGAGAAATTCAATCCTGTAATTTGGCAGAATAATAAAGAGAGAGATAGGACTTAGAGAAAGAAAATGAAAAAATAGAGAGAGAAAGGGTTTAAAGAGAATATATCTGTTAGATTCACTAAACTAGAAGTCGAAAGGATTTTGAGCTTTCCTTGGAATTCTTAAGTCTAGTCCTTTTTCTGAAATGAAAATGAGATTTTTTTATTCCAATTAGAAACATAAGTTTCATTCGAAAATAGTCTATGAGAAAGAGGCTATCTGGAATTCGAAAAACATAAAACCCAATCTCACCCTCAAATCTCTCTCAATTTCTTCAACTGGGTTAGCTCCAAATCTCTCTCAATTTCTTCAAGTGGGTTAGCTGAACATCAAATAAATGAATTTAAAAACCCAATTGAAATTTGCCTATATATGTCATTTAATGATGTCGGATAAAGAGGTTGAGAATATTGGCGGCCTTAAGAAGAGTGGGGTTCTGGGTTTTACTCATGGAGAAGAAAAAAATGCCAAAATTTTGTCACACTAAACTGTATAACCTTTTAGTGACCTCCCACTAAAGTGTACAACAGGTAAAAATGACCGGTCAACCCTGTTAATTACATAGTCAACGTGACACATCATCAATTTTCACTCTTTAAAAATTAAAAATGGTCCCTACATATCACTAAATTACTTTTATACCCTTAATAAAAAAGAATTTCCCAATATTGAAGGTGAAACTTTGACTCACCACATATACAATTACTTTTATACCCTCATTTTGATTTTCTTCTTAAAATTACTGTTCTCTCTAACACCTCTCTCTCTCTCTCTCTCTAAGGCTTTCAATCTAACGAAGACGAAGATCGAATCTGCGTTTTGATATTTAGAGAAATTCAATCCTGTAATTTGGCAGAATAATAAAGAGAGAGATAGGACTTAGAGAAAGAAAATGAAAAAATAGAGAGAGAAAGGGTTTAAAGAGAATATATCTGTTAGATTCACTGAACTAGAAGTCGAAAGGATTTTGAGCTTTCCTTGGAATTCTTAAGTCTAGTCCTTTTTCTAAAATGAAAATGAGATTTTTTTATTCCATTTAGAAACATAAGTTTCATTCGAAAATAGTCTATGAGAAAGAGGCTATCTGGAATTCGAAAAACATAAAACCCAATCTCACCCTCAAATCTCTCTCAATTTCTTCAACTGGGTTAGCCCTAAATCTCTCTCAATTTCTTCAAGTGGGTTAGCTGAACATCAAATAAATGAATTTAAAAACCCAATTGAAATTTGCCCATATATGTCGTTTAATGATGTCGGATAAAGAGGTTGAGAATATTGGCGGCCTTAAGAAGAGTGGGGTTCTGGGTTTTACTCATGGAGAAGAAAAAAATGAATGTGAAAATGAAGATGATGTCGGATTTGAATTTCAATAGGAGCAAAACGGATTTGACTAAGGTTATCAATTGAAAAAGGGGATTTGACTAAGGTTTAATGTTGTGAATGTATTAGAATCAAAATCTTATATCTGGAAATCTTAGAATTAGAAAGAGAGGAAGGGGAAGATAGAGATGGAAAGCTTTTAGAGGGAGAGAATTTAGAGAGAGAAATGGAGTGAGTTCTATTTTTTTCAATTTGGAAGGGATGAGGGTATTTTAGTAATTTTATATTGGGGATGTGAATTTTTTACTTTTAAAGTGGTCAAAATGCTGATGTGACAACGTTGACTTGTGTTGACCGGTCATTTTTACCGACTGTACACTTTAGTGAGAGGTCACTAGAAGGTTGTACAATTTGGTGTGATAAAATTTTGGTTGTACATCAAAGTGTGATTACGGGTAAAGGTTGTACACCACGTATGTAATTTACCCGAGTCTCTTGGAGATGCTTCTCCAAGAGACTCTTAGTGAGTTCTCTAAAAATAATATAAACAATTGACTCTTAGTGATTTAAGAGTGACTAAGACATATCATCTCCAACAATGCTCCTTATATCCACTCCTTATTTATTATTTTAATATTAAGATTATTCTTTATTGTTACATTACCAATAGTGTGAGGAGAGAGACACATCAATAATAAATTATTAATAAAAAATAAAGTTAGGAGTCACTAAGAGGTGGAGAGGGACTCTCTATTAATAGAGAGGATGAAGAGGTTCTTAGTGATTTGAGGAGCCACTAAAAGACTGTTGGAGATGAATTTTCATTCTCCCTCCTCAAATTTTAACTTAAGAGCCAACTTAAGAGGTTGTTGGAGATGTTCTAAGTGTTTAGTATAAAATTAAGAATAATATAAAAAGAAAAGAAAAAGTCAAAAAGGAAAAAGAAAAACTGTCATTGAAAAAGTCGAATTAAGTTTTGTGTTTTGACATTTGTTTCCAGCACCGTCCAATTTCAATATCTGCTTTTGAGAACTTTAAATAGCCTTACAAAGATGCGTAGAAATGGAACAACAATATAACAAAAAGACATTTCACATAGAGTATAGACTAAAGCATAGAGGTTCCAATCGGTCCACTCCGTTTCTAATCTTGTAGGGGCATTGGAAATATCCCACGTTTAGACTACATTATAAGAGCATTTAAAAATTTAACCGATATAACTGATTGAATCGATGAATTTTGGTTTTTCAATCTTTTAGATTGGATTTCGGTTTTAAATATTGTAATATATTGACAATATTGATTGGTTCGGTTTTTTATGATAAAATAATCAAATTAATCAAACCGATCAAAATTAACTAGGACCATGAATTTTTTATAAAGATATTTGATATATTTTGGATTTTAAGATTATAATTTTATTTTGGTTATTTTCAATACATATTTTGAAAGATCAGTTGAACAGTAATGATCGGTGAATTATTGTACTATGAAATTTTGTAGTGTCAGTAATATAATATTAAGTATTTTTTAGAGAAATATTAAACGTTTAATAATCTAATATTAAGTGTTTAGTACTACAAAAGCATCTCCAACCCTCACCAAATGAGGGTTGGAGATACTAAATTGGCGGTGGTTGGAGATGTATACTTAATACATTAAAAGACATTAGATTCAAGACTATTCATTCACCACTCTGATGGTTATGGAAATCGTGTATAAATACCCCCACCTAGAGGTATTGAAGGTACACAGTTTGATTCCCTACTTTATGCTTATAGTTTATTCTTAAAAACATTACTAACTTAAGCATCAGAGTGTCCCCCAGCCGAGCTCAACGACGCCTCATAGGGAAGAGCTTCGGTTGAAGATTTTTCACGAGTTATCAGTTTTATTCGCTGATATCTTTGAGGGATATCTGAAAGTTCAGGTTCAACATGCACCACGACCGTGGGAAGAGGAAATGTGAATCTCCACTCAAATCTAGAGAAGAGAGAGCAGTTAAATGACTGTCGCCATGATAATTGAGACCACTATTGCAACCGTCAAACCAACAACCCAAAAATCTATGCCCATGAGCGACATGCAATAGATGGGTCATTAGTTCAAAGGATTCCCTCCAATAAGTTATTTTGCATATTCTCGTTCTGGCGGATATCTGATGCGTACAACTATAAGTAACATATCTGTTAGATACTATCTTTTTTTCCCATATGCAGGATATAGATTTGGAGTGTTGTTGGGATCCCCGCTTCTCAGCGAGCCTCATCATCCCCTACTATGAGCATACCCCAAAGATGGTTGTCTCTCAAGGAACTATCGATTAGGCTAGTATGGTAACTCTAGATTTTAATGCCCAATGCAGCAAATGGGACAAGGTTGTGGCCAACACTTTGGAGAGCCTTTATTGCTTGGGCTCTAGGACTTCCTCTTCTTTCAGCATTTCCAGGATTGGATCATCATTGACCCGACAAATTCAGTCGTTTCTTCTCTGACTATCCTCTAAATCTCCATTGTGGGGAGTGCACTAGTGGAAGACATTTCAACGGAACTGCTTAAACGAGTTATTGTTGTATAAATCCACGCTCACGGTACCAATTTGATATTGAATCCTGAAAGTCCACGTGTCAATTTGCAATTGCACAAAAGCAAAGTCAAATGTTGGCCGTTTGTACGGCGACCTCGCTCTGATACCTAAGTCAGTTTGGAAAAGTACCCACATCTCCTTGTGGTGAAGCTCTTAGCCTAGTGGTTCAGAGTTAACCTATGCCTTGGGAGGTCATGGGTTCGAATCACATCCGGGTCTGGTGGGGGTTTTTCTTTCTTCTTTAATATAAGCGCATTGCGCAATTTTTTTGAAAAGCTTAATGTAAAAATGAATGAATTTGCTTACATCAAGATGGACTTACTCTATTTATACTAATGTAGAGATGTAGAAGACGTTTATAGATTGTAGAGGGGGTGAGTGTATGTCACACCCGACCCTAAATGACCTCAATCGGTATCGGGCGTGAAATGGAAAGATAATAATCAATACTTAGGAGTCTCCAATTTATCCACATATCATTATATTACAATTGCAATACCAACGTTCTAACCATAATTCTGACAATAAGCATCCAACTTCCAAACCTCGCCTAATCGGGCGGTAACCTTCTCTCTCTATCATGTACTTTCTCACCTAAAAACATTAAAACATTTTAAAACGTGAGACAAAAATCTCAGTAAGAAACTATCAGCCATAAAAACCAACTTTATTTAACATAGCTACATATATACCTTTAGAAAGGGATTTAATCAAAACCTTATAAAATATTATAATCAAATAAGCGTTTTATCAAACCAAATCGTAATCAATCAAACGTAAAACCTTATATCAAAATCAATCATAACGGAAAACATAATCCAAATGAACTTAAAACATTGAATCCATCATCGAGTTTCTCCCCTTAAGTATCAATACATAACCACATATATAATCGAGACGTCTCTTAACATTGCCTATCCCATATGGTCTTACCCAACACTTCGCTGCCATACCCAATAGGTCTTAAGACTGTGTACACAGGCCATGTCCCTCACTGAACATGGTCTTCAAATATAAAACCACCGATCCGGATTACTCTAGATGGATATAAAATCATAAAATCATAATGTGTTCAAATATCATTTCACAATCAAATTCCAAACTATTTCATAACCATAAATCATTTGGCTTCAATTAGCCCTTTTGTATCATAAAAATCATATTTGGACTTCAATCCAAAATAATAACAACAATAACCGCAATAGATTTCTCAATCCAAAAACAATTCGTAAGAAATCATCAAATTCATTTTGTTCAATATAGATATATATTGAAACAAAAAATATGTATATATGTAAATTAACCAAATTAAGCCTTAAATCAACATAATCAAGTAAAATCTGAAATTTACATAGAAGCATAATCAATAGCTTCATTTGAACCGTAATTTCACAATAAAAGCAAGATCGTGAAAAATTCTAATTTTATAAAATTCCTGCAGAACCTTCAAATATCAATTTCTGAAACTTCTTTGATTATATATATATATCTATATACATAAACCTCAAAATATAGTTGATAGTTACTTACCTTGGCTATTAATTGAAAACCACAAACCCGTTCAATTCGCCTCTAAACTCTGTCTAAGCCATTTCCCTCCAAACATTGTCGAAACTCAAAAACTATTCGACTAGGACTTAGATCTATATATAAGGATGCTATGTTTCTAATTTCGAGTGATTCGAACGGTCGAATATCCGTAAATCAAAGAAACGGTTCAGAGAAAATTGATGAATCAGAAAATGAATATAAAAAAAAAACAAAAAACATGGATAATTCTTGCCTCTTCGCCAGATATCCATTTATATATATCAAATCTGGCGAATATCCAGTTTGATTCTCTATCTTTATCTAATCTTTCAAAAATTATCTTAAATGTTTAATTTACACTTAAAACCATCGAATTAACTCCAAACTTATCCTATAGCACCAAATAAAAATCACATACCTAATAATGATCATATATACTAATATCAAAATATAAATTCTAGAAATTTAGTCACGGACGTGACAGTGTAGATATTGGGGCCTGCTATATCTCATATTTTTTAAAAAATATTGTTTGTTGTACATGTTATCCATACCCGTATGTGTATCCATATTGGTGTTCCATAGGTTTTATGCCATTCATTTTTAAAAATAAGACACATCTAGAAATGATTAAAAGTTATACGCTGTAATCTCTAAATATATCATTTTTTTATAATTTTTCCAAAATTCTATTACGTTATAACTATGAGCTTTATCTTATTGTGAAAAAATCATAATTATTTATTAAAAAATACAATTAAATTATAATATAAAAATTAATTTTCAAAATATCACTATTTTCTATAAATTATAAATAAAATATATCTCTAAAACTTTATTGTATGCTTTTAATTTATAAACTTTATTCTTTAAAATATATTAAAAATAATAATTATATTTTAAAAAATAATAATTTACTTAATTTTGATATAAATAAGTTAAAAACAAGTAAGACTAAATTTCTCTTTAAATTTTTCTCCTATTAATATATTAAGGCCCAATAAAGGGCACATTGTTGGCCCTGCGAAATTAGATGACCTTAGCTCACTATTCGGCCTTTATGGCCCAATTAAGAACAACGAAAAGAGAAATGGATAAAATCAAACTGCAAAAAACTACAAGACCAACCAACGGTACTGCAGACAGGGAAAAAATCTAACACCAAGCTCAGAGCGGGAGAGAGAGAGAGCTGGGTTTAGCTCATGAGGTGCACTGTGAGGATAATTAAAGATGCAAACTTTGCTCCATGTCTGTAAGTCTCCATCTCTGCTAAATTCTTCTTTGCCACTTAATACCGGTTACAACTCTCCGCTTCATTGCAAATGCTTCAAATCCTCAAGTTTTCGCTTATTTCCTTCTATTGGGTATTTCAATGTACTGTCATTTTCCAAGCATTTTCAACTTTGGAGAAGTAGCCACATCTCCTTGTGCTCTCCAAATGATTCTTTTGATGATTTCTCAAGTACCCAATTGCCTGAAAAGCCCCAAAATGATAGAAATCAAGAGAATGACGAGCTTGAATTGCTGAATAAGCCGTCTCCACTTGCTATAGATAATGAGTTAGAAGTAGTTGAGGAGTCTTCTAAAGAATCTATCAAGGATGAGGCTTTAGCCCCTTTCTTGAAGTTCTTTAAGCCTAAAGATTCGCCAGAGGATAACATAAACGGGGAGGAGGATGAATTGAGTGTTATAGAGGGGGAAAGTGATGTAAGTAATGAAGATAAGGAAGTTAAGAAGGTTATTGTGGACTATTATGAGCCAAAACCGGGTGATTTTGTTGTTGGTGTTGTGGTTTCAGGTAATGAGAATAAGCTTGATGTGAATATTGGGGCAGACTTGTTGGGTACAATGTTGACAAAGGAAGTGTTGCCTTTGTATGCCAAAGAGATGGAATATTTGTTGTGTGATATGGAGAAAGATGCTGAGGCTTTTATGGTTAGGGGAAAGATGGGAATTGTGAAGGATGAGGCTGCTATAAGTGGTGCACCAGGGCCAGGGAGGCCTGTTGTAGAGACTGGAACTGTGCTATATGCTGAAGTTCTTGGAAGGACTCTGAGCGGCCGTCCATTGCTTTCAACCAGACGTTTTTTCCGCCGGATAGCTTGGAATCGAGTGAGGCAGGTTCTTTTCTCACTTCCTACTTTTGTATTTTGATCTTGCAAATGCAATAGTGTTTTAGATTGGAATTAGTTTTTCAAAATTGAAATGGTTTTTGACTGTTTACATGGTGTTATTCAGATAAAAGAACTAAATGAACCTATTGAGGTTAAGATTACAGAGTGGAATACTGGTGGACTCCTTACAAGGATTGAGGTTTGTGTGATTTATTTTGTGTTTATGTTTGTTTTTTCATAAAGTGTCAAAAGCACATTTTCGGAGTTGGATTTTGCAGGGATTGCGGGCTTTCCTCCCTAAAGCTGAGCTAATGAGCAGAGTTAACAACTTCAAGGAGTTAAAAGAAAATGTAAACTAAAATTCTTCAAATTTCTTGCTTTATTCTGGACTTTATAACCAAATTATTTATAAAACATATGAAATGCAGAATGTGTTGATGCTAGACTATCATATAGATTATGCTATGTTGCACAGAAACTCTTCTTCTTCCGCGTTTCCTGTCCGTTTCCGTTTCTTTTCTATTTCCATTACCATTTCCTAGCTATATTTTTGGAGAAATAACATGTCCGTTTCCCTTTCCTTGCAACATAGAGATTATGTTTTCTATAAATTCAGTGGGAATTGCTTATGTATCAAAATATAGTTGGTTACTCTAGAAGCATCCTAGTTCATATTTAGAACTTAAACTTCTAAATTACATGCCAAAAACATTATCAGTTCACCTGAATGGCTTTTATTTTTTGTTATTTTCTTGCATTTAATGTATGCATAATATGGATTCCTCAATCATTAGCACTGCTGCTGTTTCAACTCCACGAAATAATATTTTCGATGGTGTAGGTGGGTCGCCAATTATATGTGTTGATTACTCGAATAGATGAGGGCAACAATGATTTGATTCTGAGCGAAAAGGACGCTTGGGTTAGTTACATTACATGTGTTCCTTTTTACTGTGTCTGTCTATGTCTTTCATTTAGTTTTGGCTTGACCTTGCTTATGTGTCTATGTCTTTCATTTCTGTTCATAGACAAGCTTTGCTGACTTTGTAGGTGATTGCAGGAAATGTTAAACCTTCGGGAAGGAACGCTTCTTGAAGGAACAGTTAAGAAAATATTTTCATATGGAGCACAAGTAAGAATTGGTGAAACTAATAGAAGGTCGGTTTTGAATATGGTCCCTTTACAAGTATCTCTGAATTTTCTCTTGCTTTACTATTTGGTAATCTGAATAAATGTCTACTGGCTAAGAAATATAACTTCTTTCACTTCATATGCAAATTAGGATTCTAAAATATCTTGACAACTTTTTCAGTGGGCTTGTGCATATCTCGAACATTACTCGGAACCGAGTTAGTTCTGTCAATGACATACTTAAAGTTGATGAAAAGGTTAAAGTTGTCGTAACCAAGTCGATGTTTCCTAGCAAAATTTCACTAAGGTGATTGTGGACTTAAAACTGTTTCCCTTTTTGACATACTTTCAACAGAGTTTACTCACTGCATAAAATTTATCAACTGGTTTTTAATACCTGATATGTACCACGGAGCTGCTAATGATAGACTTATGTGGAATGCAATGCAGTATTGCTGATCTTGAGAGCGAGCCAGGGCTATTCCTGACAAACAAAGAGGTGTGTGTGGGTTTGTTCGTTCTTGTTGTTGCTTTAATTGAGAATTCAGTTGAAAAAATGTTATATTCCGTGTGCAGAAAGTGTATGCTGAGGCAGAAGAGATGGCAAACAAGTACCGGAAAAGGCTACCAGCTCGTAAGTCGCCTTCACCTCCTACTAATACCATTGGTTTTGAGAGTGAAGCAACAATATACGCAAATTGGGAGTGGTTCAAATTTGAAAGAGATTAAAATGTACAAAATGAAGTTTATACTAACACAAGGCTAAGCTTCTGTTGTGTATGATGTAATATGTTTTGAGGGTTTAGTTTAGTTTTGTTGATTTCTGGACGTGAGTTTTGTCCAGTTGTACTTGTACACAACATCTGTAATATGTATTACCAATTCTTTTGCAACCACTTGATAGCTTCAAAGAGTTCAAGATTTATAGATTCAATTTAAAGTCACAAAATACCAGTTTGAGATAAATATCGTGTCGTGGCTTGTCTAATTTGCAAGTGCATGTTTATGGTTTAAAATTTTGCAAATTCAAATTATTAATGGTTTGTGCAGTTTGTAAATTTGGATATTGTGTTGAAGTTATTGTGGTGACAGATTGATTTTGCAAATTTCAAATTAAGTCCATAGGAAAAATAATAAAACAAATGTATAGATCTGAATTTAGAGGCACATGAAAGATGAAATTGGAGAGAGAATTTAATTTAGTGAAGAGTAAAAGGCCTTTCATACATAATAGGCTTTACCAAACTTACCTGTATTTTTATTTTGTCTTCATCATGCTTTCTCTGTAATCCAAATTACTCTACTTAAATATAGTTAGTGGCTCTATGAAGCTTTAATGAAAATGTCATTTCTAAGGACCCATACCACCGTATAAAAATTAGAATATCATTAGTGTTAAAAAAATAAAAATAAAGGAATCATATATCCAACAAAAAATATCTTCAGTTAAAATAATTTTACCTATAATATTTGTAAGTTGATCAATTTTCAAATGGAGCAACCCTTGTAATCATGAGTTTCTTTCTTCATCTGTGTATCATATTATAACAGATTAAAAAAAACACTCATGAGTTTCTTTCTTCATCTGTGTATCATATTATAACAGATTAAAAAAAACACTTATACACGATGTGAAAAAAATTAAAAAACTCAAGAAAATTTTGTCATATTATGCACCAAAACAACGATATATATACACCCCCCATCTTTTAATACTTTAAAAAAAAAAATTCACATGTGCGCACTCATCTTTGGTTTGTTGTTGAGGAGTGATGGCATATAAATCCACATGTGGAGTGGAGATCACGAAATTAATAAATACGTTAAGTATAATTGTAGTAGTTAGAAGTAAAATCAGTTTAAGGTGCAAAAAATTAGAGGTATAATTACACCATTTATGACATTAGAGATAAGATTACTCAGAAGTGCACTTTTACATCTTATCCAAAAATTATGTACAAATGACATTGATTTTAAAATTTATCTAAACAACTATTACTCATGTGATCTAATGCTGCCACATAGAACTAGCTTCTATACTAAACTTTTATTATTTTATTTTATTTAAAACAAAAAAAAAAACAAAATATACGGAGAGACTAATAGCAGTAAAGTCCAAAAACTTGCTTGCCTATGAAAAAATTAGAAATAATGCTTGTGTTGTGTTATAAAGATAATCCATAACGACAGCCTTAATTCTAGGTTTTGGGTATCTTACTGAACTGCCAAATTATGACAATATATATGCCTTTTAAATTCATACTTTTTTTTATTATATTCACTCTTACAATCTTTATATTAATTAATTTCTCTATTGGTTACCTTATACCTCATGCAATTATAAAGCTGAACGATATCAAATTTTATATATACAATCATACTCTTTTTACCTTCTTTATTTATCATTTTTTTTATTATAAAAAATGCATAAAATTAATTTAATTTTTGTACAATTAATTCCTTGGAGAGCATTGCATGTAGCTAATACTATAATTTTAGTACAAATAATCAGTAATTGCTATTTATTTCTCTAATGCCTTAATTTATAATAATAATAATAAATTATATTAAAATAATGGTAATATATGTATATTTAAATAATAACATGAAGTAAGTCACAAATTTGACCCTTTTTATTTGTGTCTCTGTTCCTTTGGCAGGGACCTATCTATTTATTATACTTGTTCTTATTTATTTAATTTTGATTTTGATTACAATTGTCCTATGCATATTATCCAAATGCTTTAATTATATATTCAATTTTTCATT
Organism: Euphorbia lathyris; assembly: GCF_963576675.1. Lineage (NCBI taxonomy): Eukaryota > Viridiplantae > Streptophyta > Magnoliopsida > Malpighiales > Euphorbiaceae > Euphorbia > Euphorbia lathyris. The sequence goes on along the minus strand of NC_088916.1, from coordinate 28,304,423 downwards.
GGATTCTTAAGATCCCAGACACCAGCTGCATATATACACAATTATTTATATATATTAATTATCATCAGAAACTAAGTATGCATAATTCTTAAAGTAAAATAAGAAAACTAAGTATGCATAATATATTAATTCGATATTTTTTCTACAAAAGAAAATATTATGTTATAAAATTATGGACCATAATATCATTATATTCTAACTCCACTCATATGTAGATTAATATAATGAAAAATTTAGATAAAGAAAAACTAATAAGATTCTAAATTTTTTAGGGTTCGTTTGGTAAGATGTACTGCTCAGCAACAATCGGACAAGTAGGGAATACTGGGTGGACCAGAAAAGTTTGGGTAAAACCGGGTCTAAATGTTGGCTAGATAAGCGTATTGTAGTAAGAGGAGTGGTTATGAACCCTATAGACCATTCCCAGCCTACTTTTTCTATACCTAGATCGATGAAGAAGTACCAGGATGTGACCTAAAAAGTCCATTCCTGCCGAAACTTAAGAGGAAGATCTTGAAATGAAGTCTGTCTACTTGTCGGTTTATCCCGAAACAACAGCATATCTTCCATCTCGAGATGATTGAATTCATTTGTATGCCCGATGTCTAACCGTCAAAACGAAAGACAAGGGGCAAGAGGCCCCCGAGTGATAGGTTCGGAACGAGCATTTTCTATACAGACATATGCCCAGGTCTTTGTAGTGGAATATCCATTACATTGAAGGTCTATTAACATGTTTGGTTGCATATTATCATTTTATTGTAATGAAATGAAAAATCCATGGATTAAATCTTTGTAGTCGATTTCCTATCCTATTTTCGGATCATATGTACGTATATTAACGATGACATATAAAAATATAGGAGAGTATAGTAATATTTGTAAAAAATTTACATCATTTTGGGATTAACATATTAACAATGGCTAAAAGCCCGTTAATATCATGTTGGGTTCATACAAAATATAATATGTTCACAAGTCACATGTAATTTTACTATTTCTATAAAATTATGGGAGGTTCGAGTTGTGTAACAATCATATTTTATTACCTTTATAATTAAGGTTATATGTAAAAACACGAGATAATATGATAATAATTTTAAATATTCGTGTCATTTCATATCATTTTCGAGTTCATAGTTCAATCGTAACGCAACCAAAAAAAAAGGAAAATTATAAAACTAGATCAAATGGGAGACTCATTTATATATTTAGACCAATTAGCCAACTCATTACCTATTTAGACTAATTATTTGTGACTTTTTCAAAATGTCTCACACCTTTCGTCTTCCCTCTTCTTTTCTATCGATTTCATCGTTCCATTTCCCCCTTCCTGTGTATCGTTTCATCTTCCCCCTTCCTTTATTTTTTGTGAATCACCTCAATTGTTTCATTATCTATCTCTTCTTCCTCAACCTGTCTCTCTATTTTTGTGAAGACATGGTTCTTCATCTTCATGTGTCTTCTTCGTCTCTATGTTTCTTTCTTCTTGTGCGAATCGAAGGCATCGTTATTCGACGTTCTTTTGCGTTTATCATATGTTTATTTTCGATTTCAATGCCAAAAGGCGAAAATAAGGTAAGTATCTATTGTTTCACCTTCCTCTTTTTTTTCTTCAGAAAACGGCTTCGCAAAATGAGTTTGCATCACATTTTGCGAAGTCTGTGAAGATATATTCACCTGAAAAATGATGATTTTACTTCGCAGAAAGCGAATATGCGAAGCCTGTGAAGTAAAATCAATCTTTTTTAGCTTGTTTGTTCTCTTCGCAGGCTTCGCAGATTCACTTTCTGCGAAGCAAGGTGAATTTATCTTCACAGACTTCGCATATTCTCTTTCTGTGAAGTAAAAATCATCATTTTTCAGTGTATTTTTCTTCGCAATCTTCACATATTCGCTCTCTGCAAAGCGTTTCTTTCATTATTTTCCTAAAATGACTTAATTTTTATGAAGATTGAATACAAAAGCATCAATTACAGTGATCCCTTTAGTTTGAATACAAAGGCATCAATCAAACTGATGGGTGATTGAGATGTGATGAAGATGGTGAAGACCAAATGTTCTAGTTCCTTCTGCTTCTGAACTTCTTAGCAAATGCTCTAGAAGGACACTCTCTCCTAAATGTCCTGAAAGCACACTAGGGAGAAAGTGTGCTTCCAGAACATTTTGCTAATCATTCTATTCTGGAAGTACATCTTATTGTAAATTTTGATAATGTTCCTTTTGCTTCTGAACTTCCTCTTAAAGACCATTAATTTTGTATGACGCTGCCAATTTTGATGAAGATGGTGAAGACCAAATGTTCTAGTTCCTTTTGCTTCTGAACTTCTTAGCAAAAATGTGTTGGTCCCTTATAACGTTACAAGTATAGTTCCAATGGGGGGTTAGGAACTATTTAAGCTTTTTCTTAATTTAGGGCAGACTTCTTTTCTTAGGAGAAAAGGTTTTAACAGCGGCGCTGAGTAAATAGCAAGATACTGGCTTAGTCAACTGGTGGCTAGGTCAGTTTCTTAACTTGAGTCAGAAGATAGCACTTAGAGTCTATTCCTGAGCTCAGATGTTTGATGCGCACAACTCAGCTTGACCTTTTTACTTGGTCAGTTTTTGGTTATTTAAGCAAGCAATACATATAAGGAGTTTAAGGTAAGAAATGCGTTACTCAGCAGATTTATCCAGGTTCAGCTTCTAAGCCTACGTCCTGTCCCCGAAACACGTTTCGAGCTTTCGAATCCTCTACTGAGCTCTTTAAAGGTAGAGCCTCAAACCTTTTACAATCTTAGCAACTGAGTATAACAAGAGTACCTTCCTCTATACCTCTACTCAATCCTAATCTCTCGCTGAGTACTATAACCGAGTACTCAGCCTCTCCTTTCTAATCTCTAGAAATGATAAGTGTTTGTCCTAAACAATGATTGCTAAGACACCTTAGATGATTGAATAATCACTCTAGACTTTTACACAAAAGATATGAAATTTAGTGTAAGATTTCTTTGCTTTTTGCTTGCAGAACTTGCGTAGAAATTTGGTCAGCGTAATGGCTTGATCAAGTTCTATATGAATGAAGCTTCTGATGGCACTATTTATAGAGACGTCTTGAGGCATCGGTCATTTCGAATTTCGAAATAACCGTTGGAGGGAAACGGCTTCCTGTCGTTGTCATCCTGACTTGCTCAGAGCTCTCGGCCAATCAGATTTGAGTATCTTCTGTCCTCGGTCAGCTTTTGGTCATCTCGGCAGAATGTCTCTCCTTTTATGGTAAAGTCAACTGGACAGCATACTGTGTCGTCTGAACTTTACCCAAAGTGGAAACACTTTGTCTGGAAGTTTTCCTTAGCCAGCTGCTGTCTTGTACGCTTTGTCGAATCAACTCAACAGCTTCGTTCCGAAGTTGTTCCCTGAAGGTCTTCTAGATCCTTCTTCCGCTGAGTTGTGTTTTGTCCATAACGACAACGTTTTGACATACGCGGGCCGAGTTGTCTTGAACCGTTTGACTTGGGCTTTGACTCTTGTATTGGGCTTGGGCCTTTTAATCCTTATGTCTTATAAGCAATTTAACTCAACATTGAACAAACACATTAGTAGAATAAATCAAAGCATTTAAACTTAGTGTGTTTAGAATATGTTTTTAATTATACTTAAACAATTTTGTCAAATCAAAATTATGTGGAAAGGTGTTTCAACAAACTCCCCCATTTTGATGTTGGCAAAACTATTCAGCGAGGAACTCAGTGTTGAGCTCCCCCATGATAGTTGACCTAATATAACTTAGCAAACTCCCCCGTAAGGGTTGAGCTACTGACTTAGTTTTACTCTAAACATTTAAAGGTTTTAATCGAGTAAGTCTAAGGTCAGTTTTTAGATATAGGTCAGCTCATGGAACATATTCTATTTTACTCAGTGTTAAGCGGAAGGTTTTAACATTCAGAGGGCGCTGAGTAATTTGTTGTTCAATGAGTTTTATAAGACTACATATAAGTCAACGTCAAACATGTTATCAGCATTGGGTTCAATCAATAAATTTTATAAGCCTTTAAACATAGCTGATTTAATTGAAGATACATAATGACATAATACACAGCATCGTATAAAAATAATTCATAACTCAGAGTTTGAACAGAAGATGCAAGTATTGATATTTAATATAGGTAGTCAGCGTTTACAAACAAAAGTTCAAGACAGGCATAGAGTCTACATACTTAGCCTATACTGAGCTAGCCTATATCTATTTCTTTCTCTTCTGTTTGGACTGACTAGACTCATGTTGTGTTCTCGCTTGTTCTTTCTCCCCCGTTTTGTCAGCATCGAGAGGAGGAATCCTAAAGGCGTCGGTTAAGACGGCTCTGGTCAGTTCTATGGACAGCGCTTTAAGTCTATCGGCGCTTTCATTGACACCATCAAAAATAGCCACTCCATTATCTGAGACCTCGGCGGGTATATTAAGCTCAGCAGCGCTGATCATGCTGACTATGAAGGCTTGAGATTTGCCTATCCATATAAGTGCATCGGTCAGACCAGCAATGACTTGATGGAATGTTTTGAGTAAGTATGTGTCATAGTATTGACGCTGAACATTGCTGTGACGTATGTGGTTGAAGGTTTGTCTGGTGATAGACAACATTTCATTTTGTTTCATAGCGTCAGTATCCATCTCTTGCTTGTTCAGATTCAGAAATCGAACGGCCTCACCAATTTGCTCCACTGAGCACTGAGAATAGGAGACCATTTGCTCGTTGGTTTTGATTTGCTCAGTGTGAAGCTGAGCAAAGATCATTTTAACTTCATCAGAAGTAGTATAGCGTGTGTTCGCAGCTGATAAAGTCTGAACTTGTTCTTGAAGAGCGTTGAGATGTTGAACTGTTGTCAGCTAGATCTCAGCCAGCTTTGCAATGGAATCCTGCTTAGCTTGCTGTGCTTGAAAGGTAGTGATGACATTCAGCAAATCCTTAAATCCCTTAACTTCATTGAGAAGCTGAGTGACTTGGGAAAGCTGAGTTGTCTCAATAGTGGAAGACCCAGCAGCAGGAGGAGTAGTTTATTGAAGGTCTTTGATCAATGCTTGCACTGAGTCGATTATTCTTTTGCTAGACTCAGTGGCATTTATGTAACTTTGAGAGCCTTCATTAAGTTGTCCGGTGACATCAGTATGACCGGTTGGAAGAGGAGTCAAGGGAATGATGTGGTCAGTGACTGGAAGTGAGTTTCCAATCTGCACTTGTGTTTCAGGTAGAACTGATTGATCGGCAGAGGTGTTGATTGGAGAAGAAGTAATCCGGATGCTGTCGGTGCTAACTGAGGCAGGAATGTTCTGAGTCAGCACAAGACTTGGATTGACAGCATCGACGGGAATTGATTCCACTTGACTCGTAGAATTTGCGGAAGCATTCAAATCGGCATGTTCCTTTAGTGAAGAAACAGAGGCTTGCTTTTCTAGAGAAGCCGGTGGAGTAGAGGATGGTTGCTTTCTGAAAAATTTCAGCTTAAGTGCAGAGGGGTCCTTGGTTGGCTTTTGAATAACAAAGTCAGGAAGGGTTGGTTGTTGAACAGGAATGTCACTGACTGTCGTCTGACCTACCTTAACCAATCTTCTTCTGCGAGGAGGAGGAGTGTCAGCTTGGATAGACTCTCCTGAGTGAGATGGAGAAGTTTCTTCTTGATCAGCTTCTTGATCAGCATTAAGCTGGTCAGCTTGTTCTTGTACTTAATCAACATTGTGTTGGTCATGTTCTTGTTCTTCTCCAGCAGCCAACTCAGTATTGGCTTGCTCAGCTTCAACCTCACTGGTTGTTTCCTCATTGTCCTCAGCGTCATCCTGACCGCTGGCCTCTTCTTCTTCGTCATCTTCTGAACTGTCACCATCTAGCTCTTCCTCAACTTGTGCAATGAACTGATCGTCCAAATGCACCTCATCTTCTTGATGCTCAGCTATAGTTCCTAGACACTGTGTGTAGTGAGAGTCACCAGGAACAATGACGTCAGTAGGGATAGCATCAATTGGAGTCAGTGAAGAAGACTTCTGCTTCTTTTGAGGTTGCTCATCAGCAGCTTGTCTTTCCTCAATTTCAGGCTCATCTTGCCTGCTCCTTTTCTCAGCTGACTTAGGTCTCTCCTGACCTAGTTCAGCAACTGACGTAGGCTTCTTTGCCTTAGGCTCAGCCTTCTTTGAAGGGGTCTCAATAGCTTTCCTCTTGCGGGCAGCTGGAGCCTTAGTTCTTCTCCCTTTCTTCGGGATAGCTGTTTCCTCAGCTTGTTGTTCACCAGCAGCAGCAGTTTTTCCTTTCTTCAGAGGCTGATTGAACTTCAAAGCCCTCAGTGAAGCTGCTGTGATTTCAGATCCTCTAGCTTTAACTTCATCAGTTAGGTCTATTTGATGATTAATGAGGATCCTGGTGATGAGCGAGCCCAGCCTTAGAGTTCCAGTGCTTCGTAGGAACCCAACAATCAGGAATACTGGCATGTTGATCGGTTTGTATATCAGCATATGCCATATGAAGCATTGCTCAAAGTTCGTTGCTGAGGTGGTGCAGTTGATCTTAGGATAAATGAAGTAGGTCAGCAGATAGTGAGCCATCTTTTGGTGCTGTCCCATAGAGGAACTGGAGACTTCTCCTGAGTGGCCTTCAGGTTTACAGAAGGTGACTTCGTACCCAGTACCTTCATGATCTCTAGATCTTCTCAGCTTTGCCCCTTCATTTTTCAACTTCAGCAAATTTGCCAGATAGTTAGGGTTTATGAAAATGGTCTTTTCTCTTACCACAGTTGCCAGATAGTCCTGGTTGTCATCAGCAACACGGAGATTATGGTAGAACTCCCTTACTAGGTCAGGATAAGTGTGATCCCTAATAGAGAACAGCTCGGTCCATCCATTTTGCGATATCCATTCGCAGAAGGGTTGCTCGGAAGTCACGAAGTTCTCAGAGACCCATCGTGAGAAGTCCACTTTCCATTCGCTAATGTTACCAAAGACCTTGGTATATGTTCTGGTTTTGGTCGGTTTTTCTTTGGAGGAGGTAGCTTGCCCAGTTTTTCCTTTACTCGGCGTAGTGACCTTGGTAGTTTTAGGCACAGAAGTTTGCTTGGAGGGTTCATCGGAGCTGGTCTTAGGGTGACCAGCACCGGAGATGTTGACGGAAACTTTAGTCATAGTTTCAGAACAAGTTTGGGAAGCTTTGAGAGTTTTTAGAGAGAAAGCTTTGCCTTAGAATTCGGTAGGTGTAAAGAAAATAAAGAATGGGGATTTACCCATTATTTATAGCGGTGAAGAGTGGATCTTATCGAATCCATGTGTCAGTTTTTCCTTGGGATTGTCAACCGACAAAGATCCTGGCATTTATGACACATTCGGCGCGTACGTCATCCTAAGTGGCAGTTCGTGTGCTTAAGCATTAAGTGCAACGGATCTAACACTCAGCGTTTAGAACACTATGCGTTTTGGATTCTGAGTGGTTAGTAGTATATGAAAGGATGATTTCTCAGTTTAAGATTACTACTCGGTGTGCATATTGACTCAGTATTGATGTGTATTTTGTGTTAAGTACTCAGCATAACAATCACTCAGCATGCATTTGCATAAATCATTCAGCATAAATTTACATTTTAGAACAGGAATTTACTGAAGAGGATTAAACATACCAATGGCTTCTCTCAGTATGCTGAACTGTTCACGAGCCAGTGGCTTTGTGAAGATATCCGCAAGCTGCTCATCCGTTGGGACGTAGGTCAACTTTATCTCACCTTTGAGTACATGGCCTCTAATGAAGTGATGCCTTATGCTGACATGCTTCATTCTGCTGTGTTGAATTGGGTTCTTTGATAGATCAATTGCACTTTTGTTGTCGCATTTCACCTTAATTGTCTTTGTTTGAACACCATAGTCTTCAAGCTGTTGCTTAATCCATAGGACTTGAGCAACACAATGACCAGCAGCAATGTACTCAGCTTCAGTGGTAGACAAGGCTACTGACGCCTGCTTCTTGCTGAACCAAGATACAAGACAGCTTTCTAAGAAATATCATCCTCTAGAGGTGCTTTTTCGTTCTAGCTTGTCTCGACCATAGTCAGCATCAGTGTATCCAACGAGTGTAAAGCCATGAGTGTTGGGATACCATAAACCTGCGTTCACTGAGCTTTGCAAGTATCTAAGGATTCTTTTTACAGCTATGTAATGAGATTCCTTAGGGTTAGATTGCTATCTAGCACAGTAGCATACTGAGAACTGAATGTCCGGTCTACTGGCTGTTAAGTAAAGTAGAGAGCCTATCATACCTCGATACAATTTGCTGTCTACTGACTTACCATTCTCGTCAGCGCAGAGGACAGTGTCAGTGCCCATAGGAGTGGATATTGGCTTGCAATTTTCCAAGTCATATTTCTTTAATATCTCCTTGGCATATTTAGCTTGACTGATGAAGATGCCATTCTTTCCTTGTTTTATTTGAAGTCTGAGGAAGAAGTTGAGTTCTCCCATCATCGACATTTCAAACTCAGTCTGCATTTGTTTGCTAAATTCCTTGCACATTGATTCGTTAGTTGCACCAAATATTATATCATCAACATAAATTTGAGCCAGCAGGGTATCTTTACCCTTTCTCTTAATGAATAAGGTTGTATCAGCTTTGCCCCTGACATAATTTCTGGTCAGTAGGAAACTGGTCAGCCTCTTATACCAAGCACGTGGTGCTTTCTTGAGGCCTTATAGAGCCTTTTTGAGTTTATAAACGTGGTTTGGGAATTTTGGATCCTCAAACCCTGGAGGTTGATTAACATAAACTTCCTCGTTTATAACTCCATTAAGAAATGCACTCTTAACATCCATTTGGAATAATTTAAAGTTCATGTAAGATGCATATGCACATAAGATCCTAATAGCTTCTAGCCTTGCCACTGGGGCAAAGGTCTCACCGTAGTCAATACTTTCTTGCTGACTGTAGCCCTGAGCTACAAGCCTTGCTTTGTTCCTGACTACATTTCCTTGCTCATCCAGTTTGTTACGGAAGACCCATCTTGTTCCAATGGTCTTCTGACTCCTTGGATGTGGCACTAGCTCCCATACATCGTTTCTTCTGAATTGGTCGAGTTCCTCTTGCATTGCGCTCATCCAGAATTCATCTTCCTCAGCATCAGCGAAGTTCTTAGGTTCCTGAACTGAGACGAAGGCTACATTGCTGAGGTACCTCTTGAGTTGATTCCTCGTCATCAGGGTATTCCCAGCAGAATCAAGGATTGCACTCTCTGAGTGCCCTCTTGGAATCCTTATCTCTTTAGGTAGATTTATGTCTTGTGCTGTCCGTGTTTCAACAATCTCTGCAGAAGTAGACTGGTCAGTGAAAACAATCTTAGGTTCACTCTTACTCTTGGTCAGCCTTTTAGTAAATGACTCAGCAGCTGGTTCTTGGTCAGCGGTTACTGAGTGTGGATCATCCTCGGTCAATGGCTGGTATCTACTTGCAGGGTTAGTCTCGTCGAACTCAACATGTACTGACTCTTCTAAAACTTGAGTTCGTTTATTGAAAACTCTGTATGCTTTGATGTTTGTTGAGTAGCCTAAAAAGATAGCCTCATCAGCTTTTGGGTCAAACTTTGCTAAGCTATCTTTGGTATTCAAAATAAAACATTTACAGCCAAAGGCACGAAAGTATCCAATGTTGGGCTTTCGTCCTTTCCAAAGTTCATAGGGGGTTTTCTTTAATATAGGTCTAACTAGAGCCCTATTAAGAATATAGCACGCTGTGTTAACAGCCTCTCCCCAAAAATACTTTGGAAGCCTATGCTCATCCAGCATTGTCCTGGCTATTTCAACCAGAGTTCTGTTCTTCCTTTCAACAACCCCATTTTATTGGGGTGTTCTAGGAGCAGAAAAATTGTGGTCAATGCCGCTGGCGTCACAGAATTCAACAAACTTTTGGTTTTTGAATTCTCCACCATTATCACTTCGGATGTGAGCCAATTTTAGGTCTTTATCATTTTCAATTTTTCTTACCAAATTTGAAAATGTCTCAAAGGTCTCATCCTTGCTACTCAGCAAGATGACCCAAGTGTACCGAGAGAAGTCATCTACAATGACCAAGGAAAATCTTCTTCCACCCAGACTCAGCGGCTGGACTGGACCGAAGAGATCCAAGTGTAGTAACTCTAACGGACGCTTAGTTGAGACAATGTTTTTGCTGTGAAAAGATTGTTTGGTTTGTTTTCCAGCTTGGCAAGCGTGGCATAATTGATCTTTTTCAAATTTAAGTTCAGGCAGTCCCTCAACCAATTGCTTTCTTGCTAATTTGGCCAGGAGGTCCATGCTTACATGACCAATTCTCCTGTGCCATAGCCAGGAATTTTCTTCCTTTGATACTAAGCATACAGTTTTTGAAAACTTTTTCTCTAAGTCTAGCATAAAGACATTATCTATGCGAGGGGCAGTTAAAATTAACTCATTTGATTTACCCTCGTATATTTTACATCCAGTAGCATCAAATATAACTTTTCTCCCATTGTCACATAGCTGAGCTACGCTGAGTAAGTTATATTTGAGTCCGCTGACTAGGGAGACTGACTCAATAGTAGGATTATCTCCGATGGTTCCTGACCCTACTATCTTACCCTTTTTATTGTCTCCAAAACTTACACTTCCTCCTCGTTTATGCTCAAACGTGATGAACTAAGTTTCATCACCAGTCATATGCCTCGAGCATGCGCTGTCAATATACCACATCTTTGACTTCTCAGCACATCTCAGGCTTAGCTGCATTGTAACTAGTTACTTTTAGGTACCCAATTCTTTTTGGGTCCTTGCTTGTTAGGTGCAACAGGTAAAGCATCATATTTTATTTTATGGCGACATACTTGGACAGTGTGGCCATTCTTTCCACAGAAGTCACAGCTGACCTTCTGTTTAGGTTGTCTCACTGACGGGTCAGCACCCCAGTGCTGAGCATGCCAGCACACTTTTGTGGTGTGACCTTTCTTCCCACAGAAGTCACACTGGACATTTCGCTGGGGATTCCATCTCTGCTGAGTACCTTGGTACTGAGTTCTCAGAGGAATGTTTCTTTTATTTGGAATCTTTAATTGGTTCTGGATAGTTGTGACGTCCTTTCTCAGTTTCTTTGAAACTGATTGGACTTCAGAGACAGACTCATGTATGATCTTCATGTTATCATGCAAAGTTGAGTTGTCCTGAAGAAGGTATCTGAGGTCACTCAGCTTGACCTCTTCAACCTCGTCACAGCGCCTGCTGAGTGCTCTAATTTTCTTATTACACTTTTTGACAAGTGTATAGAGATCACTCAAGGCATTACCCATTTCGTTTCTGAGCTGGGAAAGTGGTATTACCTCATTTGATTGCTCCTCATCGTCAGATGCAACGGAGGGGTCAGTATGCTCAGAGACGCACGGCTCAGCAAGTTCGTCAGCCATGAAGCATATCTTCGCTGACTCGGTGGCCTCAGCTTCTGTTGATGAAGACTCATCACTGTCGCTCCATGTAGCCACCATTGCCTTTTTGCCGTTCTTCTTATCTTTCCTCAGCGTGGGGCAGCTTGACTTTATATGGCCAGTTTGATGACATTCAAAGCATGTAATGGGCTTTGAGTTGTCTTTCTTGTATTTGCTGTCGCTGGACTCAGCTTTATACTTATCAAACTTTCTGTAAGGCTTCTTAGAATATTTGTCATTTTTCCTGAACAGCCTTTTCATCTTCCTTGTGAACATAGCCATCTCTTCATCATCTGTTGAGCTCCCATCAGTGGAGTCAGCTTTCATGACAAGAGATTTCTGCTTCTTGTCTTCAGACTTTTCCTTCACCTCGAAGTTTTTCATTGATATCTCATGGGTCAGCAACGAGCCGATGAGTTCGTCATATTTGTAGGTGGTTAAGTCCTGAGCTTCCTCAACAGTGGTCTTCTTTGCTTGCCAGTCTTTAGGGAGACTCCTGAGTATTTTTTTGACTTGTTCTTCCTAAGTGAAGATCTTCCCAAGTCTCTTGAGCTCATTTATGATGTTGGTAAACCTTGCATTCATGTCAGATATGCCCTCATTATTGTTCATCTCGAACAGCTCGTACAGTCTCATCTGCTGGTTCACCTTGGACTCTTTTACTTTATTGGTTCCTTCGTAGGTGACCTCCAGCTTCTTCCAGATCTCTTGCGCCGACTCACAACCTGAAATTTTATTATATTCTGCAGCATCGAGCGCATAGTGAAGCATATTAATAGCCGAAGCGTGATTTTGAAGCTTCTTGAGATCATCCTCTGTCCATTTGGCCTCAGCTTTTACAACTGTTTGGCCAGCCACAACTTCGACAGGTACAAATGGGCCTTGCACTATAGATAGCCAGGCACTCATATTTGTAGCCTGAATGAAATTTTTCATCCTATTCTTCCAGAAGGTATAGTTAGACCCGAAGAATAGGGGAGGCCGAGTGATGGACAACCCCTCAGGCAATATCTGAGTTGTTTGGTTTCCTGGGAGAAACCGAGTACTGTTTTTGCCCATAGTGGGGATCAGCTCAAGGTTGTTAAACCTTTTACAGTGAGCTTTTAGGCTCTGATACCACTTGTTGGTCCCTTATAACGTTACAAGTATAGTTCCAAGGGGGGGTTAGGAACTATTTAAGCTTTTTCTTAATTTAGGGCAGACTTCTTTTCTTAGGAGAAAAGGTTTTAACAGCGGCGCTGAGTAAACAGCAAGATACTGGCTTAGTCAACTGGTGACTAGGTCAGTTTCTTAACTTGAGTCAGGAGATAGCACTTAGAGTCTATTCCTGAGCTCAGATGTTTGATGCGCACAACTCAGTTTGACCTCTTTACTTGGTCAGTTTTTGGTTATTTAAGCAAGCAATACATATAAGGAGTTTAAGGTAAGAAATGCGTTACTCAGCAGATTTAACCAGGTTCGGCTTCTAAGCCTACGTCCTGTCCCCGGAACACGTTCCGAGCTTTCGAATCCTCTACTGAGCTCTTTAAAGGTAGAGCCTCAAACCTTTTACAATCTTAGCAACTGAGTATAACAAGAGTACCTTCCTCTATACCTCTACTAAATCCTAATCTCTCGCTGAGTACTATAACCGAATACTCAGCCTCTCCTTTCTAATCTCTAGAAATGATAAGTGTTTGTCCTAAACAATGATTGCTAAGACACCTTAGATGATTGAATAATCACTCTAGAATTTTACACAAAAGATATGAAATTTAGTGTAAGATTGCTTTGCTTTTTGCTTGCAGAACTTGCGTAGAAATTTGGTCAGCGTAATGGCTTGATCAAGTTCTGTATGAATGAAGCTTCTGATGGCACTATTTATAGAGACGTCTTGAGGCATCGGTCATTTCGAATTTCGAAATAACCGTTGGAGGGAAACGGCTTCCTGTCGTTGTCATCCTGACTTGCTCAGAGCTCTCGGCCAATCAGATTTGAGTATCTTCTGTCCTCGGTCAGCTTTTGGTCAGCTCGGCAGAATGTCTCTCCTTTTATGGTAAAGTCAACTGGACAGCATACTGTGTCGTCTGAACTTTACCCAAAGTGGAAACACTTTGTCTGGAAGTTTTCCTTAGCCAGCTGCTGTCTTGTACGCTTTGTCGAATCAACTCAGCAGCTTCGTTCCGAAGTTGTTCCCTGAAGGTCTTCTAGATCATTCTTCCGCTGAGTTGCGTTTTTGTCCATAACGACAACGTTTTGACATACGCGGGCCGAGTTGTCTTGAACCGTTTGACTTGGGCTTTGACTCTTGTATTGGGCTTGGGCCTTTTAATCCTTATGTCTTATAAGTAATTTAACTCAACATTGAACAAACACATTAGTAGAATAAATCAAAGCATTTAAACTTAGTGTGTTTAGAATATGTTTTTAATTATACTTAAACAATTTTGTCAAATCAAAATTATGTGGAAAGGTGTTTCAACAAAATGTTCTGGAAGCACTCTCTCACCCAAATGTCTTGGGAAGCATACTAGGGAGAGAGTGTGCTTCCAGAACATTTTGCTAATCATTCTGTTCTAGAAGCACATTCCTGGGGGTTGAGTGTTTAAATTATTGTTGCAATCTTGTTGTAAATTTTGATAATATTATGATTTTAATGTTATAATTATTGTTGTAATCTTATTATGATTTTAATATTATATATCACTTCACATTTTTTGCAAAATGAAAGCCTGCGAAGATAATACTACTTAAGTACATGACTTTTTGCTTCGTAGTAGTTTACGAAAACTGCGAAGAAAAAATCATTATGCGAAGTAGTATTGTCTTCATAAGCTTCGCAGTTTGCGGAAAAATGCGAAGAAAAAGTCATGTACTTAAGTAGTATTACCTTCGTAGGCCTCACAGTTTGCAAAACTACGAAGTAAAATCATGTACTGAAAGTATTATTCTTGGAAAAATGTACAAAAATAATAAAAAACGGAGTGCCAAGTTCGCAAGAAGAAAGATTTTACGTATATATGAGTCTATAATTAAAAACGGAATGCCAAATTCGCAAACTAAGAAAGTATCAAAGAGGAAAACGGAAGAGAGAAAGAAGAAAGAGTAAGAAATTTCTAAGTGGTTATATATATATATAAATGGTATTTTGGGAAAGTCACAAATATATAGTCTAGATATATAGATAATGACTTGGGTAATTGATCTAAATATGTAAATATTTCTCAAATTTAACCCAGATTTTATAATTTTCGCAAACAAAAATTGTGTATTAATCCGAAAATGATAAATTACCTATTAAGTTAAACACAAGCACTAAAATTACGTATCAATTTTAAATCATGTTATGGCATCGTGAGAGGTTAATAAAATAATAGTAATATGAAAGGGTTTTGAAGGTAAAAGTTGATATGGTAAACAGTAGAAGTGCGGCTACATAGTTAAAGAAAATATTAAAAAACAGAGAAAAAGAAAACCCTAATGCCCTAATTTGAGTAGTAATAATAAGTATAAAACCCTAAACCTAATATAAAAAATGAAATTGTAATGTTATAGACTATAGTAATATAAGCCCTAATTCCAAAAAACACCCACCTCCCTTTCCTCGAACACCCCATTTGAATTAATTAAATAGTATAAGTAGATTCTTCAATTAAAATTGTATCTATATCTACGCCCTACCCTTCAATATTAACCCTTTTTTTTACTACTAACTTTCACAATCTCCTATATTACTTACCATTTCCCTAGGGCTTTTTAGGGTTAAAATTGAATTGGATAATATATGGACTCTGAATCCCTTGTTTATTTTCTATTTTCCTGAGCCATGCTTCTTCATATATTACTTGCTTTTTCTTGGGGCTTGCTACATTTTTAACCACTTCTCTAAGGCTGTTTTTGTCCTTCTCTTTCCTCTAATTTAAAAAAAGGCGGCTCGGTGCATTACGCGTCCCCGCTAAGCGAGAGTACGGAGAGGGGTCCCACCATAAGGGTGTACTGGGGGCAAGCCTTCCCTTATCATTTTTTTTGGCAAGAGACCGCTCCTAAGACTCGTACCCGTGACCTTCGGTCACAAGATTAACTAAAATTTGTGGGTATGGTGAGGTGATTTCGCATCTAAAATTGATTCACAATTTAATTTAGAACTCCTCTTGTATTTCTTCAGGAGGTGAAGTTAGCAAGGAAAACGGGGACAAGGAAAAAAATTATTTACCAAAATTTTCATGTCGGAATAGTCAATTTACTTTCTGGACGAACAAAAATTTCGGCACATAGTTCATACTTGTCTTACCTTATTAGCCAATAGATCTCTACCATTAAAATTTTGAAACTATTATATACTCCACAATATACTATTAATCAATCATCTACCCACTAAAGTTCTAAAAAACAAATCACCATATCTCATTTTTTTTTATAACAAACAACCTGATTATTCATCATTGTGTATTTTTGGAAGTGGAATTCATCCTTTACTTTGTCTGCATAAGTAACACAAGTTTGATTTTAGATCTAAGTTGGGTGTCTATCTGGGTCATTTTGCAAATCACTCTGTGGATATCTGTCTTGATTTTGATACTAGTCGAATATATACGTCCAAATTTGTTCAATACAATGAAGATGTTTTTCCTGCCTCATTAGCTGCTTCATCTACTAGCATCCCGGTGGAAAGCATATCTTGTCAACTTCCATCTTTACTTGGCCCGTATCTAAGTAAATCCATTCCCAATCTTACATCCTCTTCTTATGATTCTTCTTTTTCTTCACTCCCCACTACACATGCGGACTCCACCTTGGGTTCTGCCACCCAATGTTCCTTCAAATTCTGACAAAATAGACACTAATCATATGGTTATGATACAGACGTCATCACATGCTATGCCATCCACACGTGTGCCAATATCTGTGTCTGATAACATGACTTCCATGCCTATCGATTCTCCGGATCTCACCTCATCAGCTACAATTAACTCATCTGCTTCACTTGGAATGAATACTTCAATCACACACGTGACACCTACCACGACATAGTCTTCAGTACATGAATTTGTGCCCACTTCATCAACCACTCCCTTCCATATAGTTGGTGCACATTCTCAATCCATATCCACAGTATTGGCTGGTCCAATTCATTAGCATAACATGCAACTTCGTCATTCCATACTACATTCTAGAGGGCGTTTTGAGGCTCTTCTTTCCACTCATCCCAGTGGAACGGTTGATCCCACTTGTTTTAGTTAGGCCAATAAGCTCCAATAATGGCACCTAACAACTAGTTCCTCATCCCCGACATCAACATGTCATTACTTCTCGATGATTGTTTCGCACAAAGAAGAAGTCAGATAACCATGGATAAACAGAAGGCTCGCCTACTAGCATGAGGATTCACTCAGACTATCAGATCAGTTTTTCCTATTGCAACAGCTCATGGATGGTTAATTAATCAACTTGATGTCTCAAATGCGTTTCTTCATGGAAACTTGCCAAAGACTATTTTTATGGAACAGCCATAGGGGTTCAAAGATCATGACAAATCAGAACATGTCTACCTTCTCAAAAAGAGTCTCTATGGATTAAAACAGGCACCATATGAATGGTTCACTCGTCTTCAAATGTTCTTACTCTCATTTGGTTTCAAGATGTCACAAGCTGACAACTCTCTATTCATCTGATGTATCAAAACCGAGAAGACCTACATTCTCAGTTATGTAGATGACATCATCATCACTGGAAATATTCTTGCACAAACTACCAGCAACATTGCATCAATTGAACAAGAATTCCCCATTCGAAATTTGGGTAAGGCAGAATATTTTCTAGGTATTGAGATTCGGTATGAGAAGGACGACATTTGTATATGCCAGGCCAAGTATGTGGCTGACATTCTTGGTAAGGTAAAAATGGTTGACTTTAAATGCACATCAACACCCATGGCTACTACATCAACTCTCTCCAAGGATCTTGGCACTAGTTACATTCAGGTGATGAATAGAAGCATTATGGGAGCACTCGCCCTGATATTGCATTTGCAATCAACAAGTTGAGTCAATTTCTTCACTGTCCTACCGATAAGTATTGTAAAAGTGTCAAATGGGTCCTTCGTTACAATTTAAATAGCATTTGACTTTGGAATACTAATGTCTACTAGCCTGATAGATCACATTCATTGTTACTCTGACAGTGATTTGGGTGGGTACCCTAGCGATAGAAGATCAACAAGTGCCTTTTGTGTTTATCTTGGCACAAACACTGTCTTTTGATAGACTCGTAAACAACCAACAATTGCTCGATCCTCCACTGAAAGTGAATATAAAGTTGTTGCCAATGTCATAATAGAAGTCATGTGGCTTTGGTCTTTACTCTCGGACTTGGGATTTCCACTATGGTAATGTTAGGGGCATCTATCTCACTTCAAATATGGTGTTTCATGTGCGAACAAAATAATTGAACTTGATTACCATTTTGTTCGTGAACAAGTTCAAAGTGGATTCCTCAGCGTTTGCTTCATTCCAACTGATGATCAAGTTGCGGACATCCTCACCTAGCCAATTGCTACTGCTCGTTTCGCTATGCTCTGCTCTCGCCTTTTTATCCCTGCTCGCCATCAGCTTGAGAGGGGGGGGGGGTTGTTAGAGATAATGTTCACCAGTATCATTTAATTAGAATGTTATATAGTTATTATTTATAATTGTCCATAACACTTGTTGTTTATCCTAGTCCTACACTAACTATCGTATCTACCACTATAAATAGAAGACTTTATGCCTAACCCCAATCAAGGGAATTCGTTATATTTCTACCCTGGCGCCACCCACTCCGGACCGGGTCGTTACACGGCGCGGGGTAGAAGGCCTGAGCAAAGAGCGGCCCTAAGGGATGACGATAGGGACATGAATGAACTAAATCCCATATCGTAAATGGAGAGAGAGTGATTGAGGCTTATTAGTAAGATATGAATCCAATACATGCAGACGCGTTTTAAAGCCATGAGGCCCAAAGTGTTGGATTTGGGCCAGAGCGGACAATATCTATATGGTATTGGACCATCTATGTTCAGTATACACCACATACTTTTCACCAAGGTTGTAAAAAACGTTAGGCGCTAGTCAGGCGGATAGGGCCCTCGAAGATTAATCGGGGATTAGTCGGAGATTAATCAAATTTGTATTTTTGTATTTTTTATTTATTAATCAATAAATTATTATATAAATACAATTAAAATATGTATTATACTATCTGAAAATAATAATATAAAATTATTTAATATAGAAAAACACGTATATTTGTAACATATATCTTTAAAATTGTGCAAACATCAACATTTCAACAACAATATCATTGAAACAACTTAAAAGTGAATTATAATAAAACAAAAAATAAATTCACAATTAAAAATGCTTTGTTCATTGTCATTTAGGCGACACTTGGGCGGTTTAGGCGGAGCCCAAACGGCTGAAAATCGCCTAGGAATCAATAACATGCCTAGAGAGACTAATTGTAGAAAATCAGGACGGATTCTCGATTTCGATCGCCTAGGCGGGGCCTAGACGGTCCAGGCGGCATTCGTTTCGACCAGTGCTTTTCACATATTCAATAGATGTATCTGTTGGTCCCTTGTAAGGTTGCAAAGATAGTTCCAAGGGGGGGTTAGGAACTATTTTACCCTTTTTGAATAATTAGGGCAAACTTCTTCTTCTTAAGAAGAAAGTATATGACAGCGGCACTGAGTAATCAGCAAGACACTGGCTTAGTCAACTGGTGACTAGGTCAGTTTCGTTGCTTCAGTCAGGAAATAGCACTTAGAGTCTAGTCCTGAACTAAGTCGTTTGCAGCGCACAACTCAGCTTGACCTCTTTTACTTGGTCAGTTTTAGTTTGTTTTAAGCAAGCAATGTATTAAGGAGTTAAGGGTTAGAAATACTTCACTCAGCGGAGTTATCCAGGTTCGGCTTCTTCTAAGCCTACGTCCTGTCCCCGGAACACGTTCCGAGATTTCCAATTCACTACTGAGCTCTTTAAAGGTAGAGACTCAAAAACCCTTTACAAATCAGAAGCTGAGTATAACAAGAGTACCTTCCTCTATACCTCTACTCACTTCTACTCTAATTCACTAAGTACTAAAACCGAGTACTCAGCTTCTCCTTTCTAATTCTAGAAATGATTAAGATTTGTCCTAAACAACAATTGCTGAACACCTTAGATGATTGAGGATCAATCAGTCTAGACTTTTACACAGATGTGAAAATTGTCGTGTAAGATTTGCTTTGTTTTTGGATGCAGAACTTTTGTATACGTTTGGTCAGCGTAACGGCTTTTGCTCAAAGTTCTGTCTTGAATAAGGATTCTGAATGCTCTATTTATAGAGAGCTGTGAGAGCTTCTGGTTATTTCGAATTTCGAAATAACCGTTGGAGGGAAACGGCTTCATGTCATTTTCACTCAGTCTGTTCAGCAGTTCTCTTAGCCAATCAGATTCTAGCATCTTCTGTTCTTCGGTCAGTGTGGCAGTATGTTCCTCCAAATCTGGTAATGTCAAACAGACAGCTTCCTGCATCTTCTGTTCTTTACCAAAA
The DNA here is from genome assembly GCF_963576675.1 of Euphorbia lathyris. Taxonomy (NCBI): domain Eukaryota; kingdom Viridiplantae; phylum Streptophyta; class Magnoliopsida; order Malpighiales; family Euphorbiaceae; genus Euphorbia; species Euphorbia lathyris. Next base: position 28,284,452 of record NC_088916.1, on the reverse strand, counting down.
GAGGAAATACTTGGTCTGAAAGTTGCTTTGTGGTCAGTGGCTGTCTTATACGTTTTGTCGAGACAGCTCAGCAGCTTCTTACCGAGTGGATCTTCTGGATCCTTCATTGCTGAGCTGCGTTTCAATACTCAACGACAGCGTTTTGTAATACGCGGGCTGAGTGATCTTGGCCTTGTTTGACTTGGGCTTTGACTTTCATATAGGGCTTGGGCCTTATGATCTTTATGTCTTGTAACAATTATAAACTCAACATTGAACACACACATTAGTAACAATAAATCAAAGCATTTGAACTTAGTGTGTTATAGAATATTTAATTGTACTTAAATAATTTTGTCAAATCAAAATCCTGTGGAAAGGTGTTTCAACAAACTCCCCCATTTTGATGTTGGCAAAACTATTCAGCAAGGAACTCAGCATTGAGCTCCCCCATGATAGTTTACCTATTTGACTAAGTAAACTCCCCCATCAGGGTTGAGCTACTGACTTAGTTTTATTCTAAACATTTTAAGGTTTAATTGAATAAGTCTAAGATCAGTTTACAAGTATAGGTCAGCTTGTGGGATATATTCTATTTTACTCAGTTTTAGCGGAAGTGTAGTATAGTAAAAGAGCGCTGAGTAATTAATTTGTTCAATGGTTGATTTTAGACAAGTTCAATCATTGATTTTTACGCAGCATACATTCAGCAGGTATTTTCTCGTTTACTGAGTTCAATTTGTACTTAGAAGATGCATTCATAATACTTAGCATGAAAGGATAAATAACACAAGTTGAGTCGACAATGCATGCAGGTATTGTATGAAATAACATAGGATAGTCAGCATACATAATACATGTTACAAGAAGGAAGAAATAAGCTAAGTGTAAACCTAGCTTCTGATTTAACTAAGTTTTTTTTTTTTATCTATTTCTTCTTCTTTTGCTGACTGCCTTCAGCTTGAGTTCTGCGCTGATCTTTCTTCTCCCCCATTTTGCCAGCACCGGGTGGAGGCAACTTGAAGGAATCCAAAAGAACAGCTCTGGAGAGCTCAGCAGAGAAGGTCTTCAAACGATCAGCACTTTCGTCTATGCCATCAAAGATAGGAGCACCGTTGATGAGGACCTTAGGACTAATACGGATATCAGCAGCACTGAGCATACTGAGTGCATAAGCTTGTCCTTTTCCCAGCCATGTAATTATGTCTGTCAGCGCAGCAAAGGAGTTGTGGAAGGTTTTGAGAAGTGAAGTATCATAGTGCTCACGCTGAAGATTCGTGTGTCTAACATGGTCGAATATCTTCTGGGAATTGGTCAGTATTTGATCCTGTTTGAGCTGGTTGGTGTCCATTTCTTCCTTGTGGAGATTAAGTAGACGAACTGCCTCACTGAGTTGCTCCATTGAGCATTGAGATGTGTTTGTAAGCTGTGCATTAGTCTTGTTTTGTTCAGTATGGAGCTGAGCAAACAACATCTTTAACTCAGAGGAAGTGGCGAGATTTGGGTTCGCAGCTGACAGGTTCTGGATCTGGGAAGATAAAGAAGTGAGACACTATACTGTTGTCAGCTGGATCTCAGCCAACTTAGCAATCGAATCCTGCCTAGCTTGCTGTGTTTGTGAAGATAGTAGAATACTCAGCAGGTCCTTGAGTTCCTTAACTTTATTGAGAAGTTGAGTTACTTGAGAAGGCTAAGTAGTTTCTATATGGGAAATGGCAGCAGCAGGAGGAGTTGAATGCTGAATATCTCTAATCAGAGCCTGCACTGAGTCAATGATTCTTTGACTGGACTCAGTAACATTGATTGTGGCCTGAGAGATGGCAGTTTGACCAGATAGAGAAGAGGTTGCTGGGTCAGGGACTGGGAGTATTGTTGGGTTCTGCGCAAGTGTTGATTGGATAGTTGTTGGGTTAGTAGGTTCAACCTCAGCGGAACAGTCAGGTTGGATGGGTTCAGAGCTGACTGGTGCTGTGTTTTCTTCGAGATTTTGCTCGGTTTGGATTGGCGGGTTTGCAGAGTTAAGTTGTTCGGCTTGTTCCTGAGTAGAAACAGAGGCTTGTTTTTCTGCTGCTTGTGAAGGTTGAGGAGATGGTGCAGAAGGAATTGGCTTCCGGAAGAAGGTCATCTTGACCTTGGATGGATCATGCAATGGTGTGCTGACTGGTTGGTCTAAGATGCTGGCCTTTACCAGTCTTCTTCTGGTCTTTTGTACAGGAGGAGGGTCAGCTTGATTTACATCAGCTTGAGATGGAGAGTCGTCTACATTCTGATCAGCAGTGTGCTGGTTAATTGGCTCGTGATGTTGTTCAAAGCCATTAGCTGACTCAGTGTGAGCTTGGTCAGCTTGATCATGGTCACTAGCTGTCCTTTCAGAGTCAGCTTCCGTCTCTTGCTCCTGTGCATGTCCTTCATCCTCAGTGTCTTCATTCTCAAGCTCTGGACGGAGAAGGCTGAGTGGAGGTTTTGTTTGTCTGTTCATCGGTGGTGGCCTTGGAACGACCGGCACCGGAGATGTTGAAAGAGGCTTGAGTCATTTTAGGAGTTCTGAAGTTCTTAAGTTCGTAAGGAAATTCTGAAGCTTTTGAAGGTTCAGTACGCGTAAAGAGAATGTAGTGGGGAAATACCCACTATTTATAGATTTTTAATTAAGGTTTCCGTTTGAATTTAGGTCGGTTTTGCCCTTGGGTTGTCCAATCGGCAGAAACCCTGACATTTATGACACTTTATGACATATTCGGCGCATGCGTTGTACAGGTGTCATTACGCGTGCGTTTGCATTGAATGCTAATGATTACCTTTACTCAGCATTTGTTGGTACAAACGTTTCATATTCTGAGTGGTCAGTTTTGTGCAACGGATAGTGGGAGTAATTAGTTACTCGGTCTGAGATAACTTACTCAGTGTGCATTAGTTACTGTGCATGTGATTTTGACAGATATTCTTTAAAACACTCAGCATGTTAACATTCATTCAGCATGCATTATATCACATTTTTACTTAGGAATTTAAGACGATGGATTAAACATACCAATGGCTTCTCTCAGTATGCTGAATTGCTCTCGTGCTAGAGGCTTTGTAAAGATATCAGAGAGCTGCTCATCCGTTGGCACATAGGCCAGCTTGATTTCTTCCTTGAGTACATGATCTCTGATGAAGTGATGTCTTATGCTGACATGCTTCATCCCGCTGTGCTGGATTGGGTTCTTTGAGAGGTCAATTTTGCTTTTGTTGTCGCATTTAACTTCAATTGTCTTTGTTTGTACACCATAGTCTTCAAGCTGTTGCTTAATCCATAGGACTTGAGCAACACAGCTTCCAGTAGCAATGTACTCAGCTTCAGTGGTGGACAGGGCTACTGACGCCTGCTTCTTGCTGAACCAAGATACAAGACAGCTTCCTAGGAAATGGCATCCTCCAGAGGTGCTTTTTCTTTCCAGCTTGTCTCGTCCATAGTCAGCGTCAGTGTATCCGATGAGTGTAAAGTCATGAGTATTTGGATACCACAAGCCTGCATTTACTGAGCTTTGCAAATATCTAAGGATCCTTTTTACAGCAATGTAATGGGATTCCTTAGGGTTAGCCTGATATCTAGCACAATAACATACTGAGAACTGAATGTCCGGCCTACTTGCTGTTAAGTAAAGTAGAGAGCCAATCATACCTCGGTACAACTTGCTGTCTACTGACTTATCATTTTCGTCAGCACAGAGGACAGTGTCAGTGCCCATAGGAGTGGATATTGGCTTACAATGTTCTAGTTCATATTTCTTCAATATCTCCTTAGCATATTTAGCTTGACTGATGAATATGCCATTCTTTCCTTGTTTAATTTGAAGTCCAAGGAAGAAGTTGAGTTCTCCCATCATTGACATCTCGAACTCAGTCTGCATTTGCTTACCAAATTCCTTGCACATAGATTCATTAGTAGCACCAAATATAATGTCATCTACATATATTTGAGCCAGCAGGGTATCTTTACCCTTTCTCTTAATGAATAAGGTTGTATCAGCTTGACCCCTGACATAGTTTCTAGTCAGTAAGAAGTTGGTCAGCCTCTCATACCAAGCACGTGGTGCTTGCTTGAGGCCATACAGAGCCTTTTTGAGTTTATAAACATGGTTTGGGAACTTAGGATCCTCAAACCCTGGAGGCTGATTGACATAGACCTCCTCGTTTATTACTCCATTAAGAAATGCACTCTTAACATCCATTTGAAACAATTTAAAATTCATATAAGATGCATTAGGGCGGCCCGGTCGCATTACGCGTCCCCGCTGAGCGAGGGTCCGGGGAGGGGTCCCACCACAAGGGTGTATTGGGGGCAAGCCTTCCCTTGCCAATTTAATTGGCAAGAGGCCGCTCCTAAGACTCGAACCCGTGACCTCTGGTCACACGACAACAACGTTTTACCGTTGCGCCAAGTCTCACCATAGTCAATACCTTTTTGCTGACTGTAGCCCTGAGCTACAAGCCGTGCTTTGTTTCTGACTACGTTTCCTTGTTCATCCAGCTTGTTCCTGAAGACCCATCTGGTTCCAATGGTCTTCTGGCTTCTTGGATGTGGCACTAGCTCCCATACATTATTCCTTCTGAATTGGTCGAGTTCCTCTTGCATGGCATTCATCCAGAATTTGTCATGCTCAGCTTCAGCAAAGTTCTTCTGCTCCTGAACTGAGATAAAGGCTACATTGCCGAGGTACTTCCTGAGTTGATTCCTTGTCATCAGGGTATTTCCAGCTGAGTCAAGAATTGCATTTTCTGAATGCCCTCTTGGGACTCTTATCTCCTTGGGTAGATTTGTGTCTTGTTCTATTCGTGTTTCAACATTCTCTGTAGAAGTAGATTGGTCAGCGAAAACAATCTTAGGTTCACTCTTACTCTTGGTCAGCCGCTTTGTGAAGGACTCAGTATCTGGTTCTTGATCAGCAGGTGCTGAGTTTGGTTCATCTTCTGTCAGCGACAGGTATCTTCCTGCAGGGTTAGTTTCATCGAATTGCACATGTATAGACTCTTCTAATACTTGGGTTCTCTTATTAAAAACTCTGTATGCTTTGTTGTTTGTTGAGTAGCCTAGAAAGATAGCCTCATCAGCTTTTGAATCAAATTTGGCTAAGCTGTCTTTGGTATTTAAAATGAAACATCTACAGCCAAAGGCACGAAAGTATCCAATGTTGGGCTTTCGTCCTTTCCAAAGTTCATAAGGGGTTTTCTTAAGTATAGGTCTAACTAGAGCCCTATTGAGAATATAGCATGCTGTGTTAACAGCTTCTCCCCAAAAATACTTTGGAAGCCTATGCTCATCCAGCATTGTCCTGACTATTTCAACCAGAGTTCTGTTCTTCCTTTCTACAACCCCATTTTGCTGAGGTGTTCTAGGAGCAGAAAAATTATGGTCAATGCCGCTGGCTTCACAGAATTCAACAAACTTTTGGTTTTTGAATTCTCCACCGTTATCACTACGGATATGAGCTAATTTTAGGTCTTTTTCATTTTCAATTTTTCTAACCAAATTTGAAAATGTCTCAAAGGTCTCATCCTTGCTGGTCAGCAAGATAACCCACGTATACCGAGAGAAGTCATCTACAATGACCAAGGAAAATCTTCTTCCACCCAGACTCAGCGGCTGGACTGGACCAAAGAGATCCAAGTGTAGTAACTCTAACGGACGTTTAGTTGAGACAATGTTTTTACTATGAAAAGATTGTTTGGTTTGTTTTCCAGCTTGGCAAGCGTGGCATAGTTGATCTTTTTGAAATTTAAGTTCAGGCAGTCCCTCAACCAATTGCTTTCTTGCTAATTTGGCCAGGAGGTCCATGCTTACATGACCAAGTCTCCTGTGCCATAGCCAGGAATTTTCTTCCTTCGTGACTAAGCATACAGTTTTTGAAAACTTCTTTTGTAGGTTCAGCATGAAGACATTATCTATCCGAGGGGCAGTTAAAATTAACTCATTTGTTTTTCCCTCATATATTTTACATCCAGTATCATCAAATATAACTTTTCTCCCATTATCACATAGCTGAGCTACGCTGAGTAAATTATATTTGAGTCCGCTGACTAGGGCGACAGATTCAATAGTGGGATTACCTCCAACGGTGCCTGATCCTACTATCTTACCCTTTCTGTTGTCTCCAAAACTTACGCTTCCTCCTCGTTTACATTCAAACGTGATGAACTGAGTTTCATCACCCGTCATATGCCTTGAGCATGCGCTGTCAATATACCACATTTTTTACTTCTCGGCACATCTCAGGCTTACCTCATTAGATTGCTCTTCATAATCTGACTCATCAGATTGGTCAGCATGCTCAGAAATGCATGGCTCAGCAAGTTCGTCAGCCATGAAGTATATCTTCGCTGACTCTGTGGCCTCAGCTTCAGTTGATGAAGAATCATCACTGTCACTCCATGTTGCCACCATTGCCTTCTTGCCATTCTTTTTGTCTTTCCTCAGCGTTGGGCAGCTTGACTTGATGTGGCCGGTTTGATGGCACTCAAAACATGTAATGGGCTTTGAGCTGTCCTTCTTGAATTTGCTGTCACTTGAGTCAGCCTTATATTTATCAAATTTTCTATAAGGCTTCTTGGAGTATTTGTCATTTCTTTTGAACAGTCTCTTCATTTTTCTTGTGAACATTGCCATCTCCTCATCGTCAGTTGAGCCATCATCAGTTGAATCAGCTTTCATGACAAGTGACTTATGCTTCTTGTCTTCGGATTTTTCTTTCACCTCGAAATTCTTCATAGATATCTCATGAGTCAGCAGTGAGCCGATGAGTTCATCATATTTGTAGGTGGTTAAATCCTGAGCTTCTTCAACGGCTGTCTTCTTAGCTTGCCAGTCTTTAGGAAGACTTCTGCGTATCTTCTTGACTTGTTCTTCCTCAGTGAAGATTTTTCCAAGTCTTTTGAGCTCATTTATGATGTTGGTGAATCTTGCATTCATTTCAGAAATCCCCTCATCATTGTTCATTTCGAACAGCTCATACAATCTCATCTGCTGGTTGACCTTGGACTCCTTCACCTTGTTGGTTCCTTCGTAGCTGACCTCCAGCTTCTTCCAGATCTCCTGTGCTGACTCACAACCTGATATTTTGTTGTATTCTGCAGCATCCAGCGCACAGTGAAGCATATTTATAGCCGAAGCATGATTTTGTAGCTTCTTGAGATCATCCTCTGTCCATTCAACCTCAGCTTTAACAACTGACTGGCCAGCAACAACTTTCACAGGTATAAACGGACCTTGGACTATAGATAGCCAGACACTCATGTTTGTAGCTTGAATGAAGTTCTTCATCCTATTCTTCCAAAAGGTATAGTTTGACCCGAAGAATAGGGGAGGCCTAGTAATGGACAGCCCCTCAGGTAATATCTGAGTTGTCTGGTTTCCAGGGAGAAACCGAGTGCTGTTTTCACCCATGGTATGGATCAACTCAAGGTTGTTAAACCTTTAGTAATGAGCTTTTAGGCTCTGATACCACTTGTTGGTCCCTTGTAAGGTTGCAAAGATAGTTCCAAGGGGGGGTTAGGAACTATTTTACCCTTTTTGAATAATTAGGGCAAACTTCTTCTTCTTAAGAAGAAAGTATATGACAGCGGCACTGAGTAATCAGCAAGACACTGGCTTAGTCAACTGGTGACTAGGTCAGTTTCGTTGCTTCAGTCAGGAAATAGCACTTAGAGTCTAGTCCTGAACTAAGTCGTTTGCAGCGCACAACTCAGCTTGACCTCTTTTACTTGGTCAGTTTTAGTTTGTTTTAAGCAAGCAATGTATTAAGGAGTTAAGGGTTAGAAATACTTCACTCAGCGGAGTTATCCAGGTTCGGCTTCTTCTAAGCCTACGTCCTGTCCCCGGAACACGTTCCGAGATTTCCAATTCACTACTGAGCTCTTTAAAGGTAGAGACTCAAAAACCCTTTACAAATCAGAAGCTGAGTATAACAAGAGTACCTTCCTCTATACCTCTACTCACTTCTACTCTAATTCACTAAGTACTAAAACCGAGTACTCAGCTTCTCCTTTCTAATTCTAGAAATGATTAAGATTTGTCCTAAACAACAATTGCTAGAACACCTTAGATGATTGAGGATCAATCACTCTAGACTTTTACACAGATGTGAAAATTGTCGTGTAAGATTTGCTTTGCTTTTGGATGCAGAACTTTTGTATACGTTTGGTCAGCGTAACGGCTTTTGCTCAAAGTTCTGTCTTGAATAAGGATTCTGAATGCTCTATTTATAGAGAGCTGTGAGAGCTTCTGATTATTTCGAATTTCGAAATAACCGTTGGAGGGAAACGACTTCATGTCGTTTTCACTCAGTCTGTTCAGCAGTTCTCTTAGCCAATCAGATTCTAGCATCTTCTGTTCTTCGGTTAGTGTGGCAGTATGTTCCTCCAAATCTGGTAATGTCAAACAGACAGCTTCCTGCGTCTTCTGTTCTTTACCAAAAGAGGAAATACTTGGTCTGGAAGTTGCTTTGTGGTCAGCGGCTGTCTTGTACGTTTTGTCGAGACAGCTCAGCAGCTTCTTACCGAAGTTATCTACGTGGATCTTCTGGATCCTTCATTGCTGAGCTGCGTTTCAATACTCAACGGCAACGTTTTGTAATACGCGGGCTGAGTGATCTTGGCCTTGTTTGACTTGGGCTTTGACTTTCATATAGGGCTTAGGCCTTATGATCTTTATGTCTTGTAACAATTATAAACTCAATACTGAACACACACATTAGTAACAATAAATCAAAGCATTTAAACTTAGTGTGTTATAGAATATTTAATTGTACTTAAATAATTTTGTCAAATCAAAATCCTGTGGAAAGGTGTTTCAACAGTATCGTACTTAAGGAAGATATTGACTTAGGCATCAAAAAGTCTCTCGCCAACACATTGTCTTCTCCTTTGTTTTGCAAGAAGCAACATGATAAAGAGAAAGACAGAATCATCTTGCTATTAGAAGTTTACACGAGTTATCACTGAGGGTCCGTTTGGTTTACCTGCAATTTGTTGTTACTGTTTGCTGTTGAAAAAAACTATTTTTCATGTATAAAAGGCAAATAGAAGATATTTAACCAAACACCTAAAGCTATGTGAAAAAGGCAATCACGAGTAAAAAAAATGAGTAAACAAACACTCCATTTTAAGTATTGGTGTAAATAAAGTAATATACTTCTATAAAAAAAAAATTGCATAATGAACTCAAACTGAAAAAGAAAAAAACTGAGAATTTATAATTATATGATTTACCATTACACGATTGAATTAAAATAGTAAAACTGAATAGTTTAATATTTTAAGTAAATTATATATTTTTCACCTACTGTTGTAAATAAAAAAGAAAAATAGGCAAGAACAATTTTCTGAAGTTGCAATGTCAGCATTGCTGCTGAGAAGAATGGTGTTATGGTCCTACATACCTTGACTCTTTCACAAATATTGACACGCGCACGCGTGTTATGTAATAAAAGCAAAGCGTGACCGAATGTTCAATACTGTCCTCACTTCCACAAGCATATCCCTTGTATCATAGAAAGGGTAAATTAGACAATATCCAAAGAGAACAACAAGGCGCCCAAATATGAGAAATAGGTGATGAATGAGTATCTAAATATGGAATAAGCAAGCAGCAGACTACACTCATACCATCCCAGAGAGAGCTTCAGTTCAACTTCAAACTCAAACATCATTCTTTCATCGGCCGCCGCAATAATAGTCCAGTGTATGCATGTCCAGGCCAGCAATGCATTAATTCATCAAAATGTCGTACAATTTCTGATTACAGAGGGGAAATTCCACGGTACTGCCATTAATATGTCCTGGTAACTTTCTTTCAACATTAAAAATGGAAACTTTGACTATTTTGAATGTATCCTCATCACCTGAAGCTTTAATGGCTTTTTTTGAATACTTCACATGCATGGTTTCTTTCTATTCAACCATTTAGTGTAAAACTGAAGCATCCCTGAAATCTCTCTCACATGAATTTTGTCTCCTAGATTTCCAGTTTCCCCTTCTCTACCGCCATCACTTCTACTCTACTGTACTCTTCTCAAAACCTTCTAGTTATCTCCTATCTATCATCATCATCTTCGCATCAAAACATTTCTTGGTGATAGCCCAAATTTAATGGGGAAACTGAAGCATTCTCTTTTCTTGTGGCTCTTTTTGGTCTTAACAATGGAAAGCTCTGACCTTTATGTATCGCCTCTTTCTTCTGATGGACAAGCACTTCTTTCTCTTCTATCTGCACCTGACCCATTTGTTAAATCCTCCTCCTCACTGCTTTCTTCATGGAACCCATCTTCAGAAACTCCTTGTACTTGGCAAGGGATTACATGTTCTCCCCAAAATAGAGTCATTTCCCTTTCTTTGCCTAACACTTTCCTTAATCTTTCTTCATTGCCTTCTCAGCTTTCCTCTCTTTCTTCTCTTCAACTTCTCAACCTCTCCTCTTCAAATATCTCCGGTTCAATCCCTCCTTCCTTTGGCCAACTCACTCACCTTAGGCTCTTAGATCTCTCCTCCAACACTCTTTCAGGTCCTATTCCTCAACAACTTGGTCTCCTTTCTTCACTTCAGTTCCTTTACTTGAACTCCAATAAATTATCTGGCAGGATACCTCCACAACTGGCTAATCTTACTTCTTTACAAGTCTTCTGTCTGCAAGACAATCTCATCAATGGTTCAATTCCATCCCAATTGGGCTCTTTAATCTCTCTCCAGCAATTTAGAGTGGGTGGAAACCCTTATCTAACAGGGGACATTCCACCACAATTAGGATTTCTGACTAACCTTACAACCTTAGGTGCTGCTGCTACAGGCCTATCTGGTGTAATACCACCTACATTTGGGGGTTTGATTAGTCTCCAAACTTTAGCTCTTTATGATACTGAGGTTTTTGGTGCTATACCGGCAGAGCTTGGTTTGTGTTCTGAGTTGAGCAACTTGTATTTGCACATGAATAAGCTTACAGGCTCAATCCCTCCTGAGCTAGGTAAGTTGCAGAAACTTACTAGCTTGCTTCTATGGGGAAATGCACTTACTGGTCCTATCCCAGCTGAGATTTCGAATTGTTCGTCTCTTGTTGTTCTTGATGCTTCAGCTAATGATATAACTGGAGAAATTCCTGGCGACTTAGGGAAGTTAGTGGTACTTGAGCAGCTTCACTTGTCTGATAATTCACTAACCGGTTTGATCCCCTGGGAGTTGAGTAATTGTACAAGTCTAACTGCATTGCAGCTAGATAAGAACCAATTATCAGGTTCTGTTCCGTGGCAGGTTGGAAAGTTGAAGTATTTGCAAAGTTTTTTCTTGTGGGGTAACTTGGTGTCTGGTACTATACCGGCCTCTTTTGGTAACTGCACTGAGTTATATGCACTTGACCTTTCAAGAAACAAGCTAACAGGGACAATCCCAGATGAGCTCTTCAGTTTGAAGAAATTGAGCAAGCTTCTGCTTCTCGGGAATTCATTATCAGGAGGATTGCCAAGAAGTGTGGCCAATTGTCAGTCTTTGGTGAGACTGAGGCTTGGAGAAAACCAACTTTCGGGTCAGATTCCAAAGGAGATAGGCCAGTTGCAGAATTTGGTCTTTCTTGACTTGTACATGAATCATTTCTCTGGTGCCCTTCCTATCGAGATTGCCAATATCACTGTGCTTGAGTTGTTGGATGTGCACAACAACCACTTCATGGGAGAGATACCGTCTCAGTTAGGGGAGCTTGTCAATTTGGAGCAGCTTGATCTCAGCAGAAACAGCTTTACTGGTCAGATTCCATGGAGTTTCGGAAACTTCAGTTACCTGAACAAGCTGATTCTCAACAACAATCTGTTATCAGGGTCAATACCGAGATCTATTCAGAACTTGCAGAAACTAACACTGCTTGATTTGAGCTCAAACAGCCTCTCCGGTCCTTTCCCACCAGAAATCGGTTATGTGACAAGCTTAACCATCAGTTTGGACTTGAGCTCAAACTCATTTACTGGAGAACTCCCAGAGACAATGTCTGGATTGACCCAATTACAATCACTTGATCTTTCTCATAACTTGCTATATGGAAAGATTAAAGTTCTTGGTTCCCTTACTAGCCTCACTTCTCTGAATATCTCCTGCAACAACTTTTCAGGTCCTATTCCTTCTACGCCGTTCTTCAGGACTCTTTCGTCTAATTCATACCTTCAAAATCCAGGTCTTTGTAATTCTGCAGACGGGTCTACTTGCTCATCAAGACTCGCAAGAAGAAACAGTTTAAAATCTGCCAAAACTGTGGCTTTGATTTCTGTGATTCTGGCTTCAGTGACGATAGCTGTTATTGCTTCCTGGATTTTACTTGCTCGGAATCATAGATATATGGTGGAGAAATCTTCAAGAGCCTCAGCCTCTTCACCAGGGGCTGAAGATTTCTCCTATCCATGGACTTTTATACCATTTCAAAAACTCCACTTAACCATTGATAACATCTTAGATTGTTTGAGAGACGAAAATATTATCGGGAAAGGCTGTTCTGGTATTGTCTACAAGGCAGAAATGCCTAATGGGGATATAATTGCAGTAAAAAAGCTTTGGAGAACAAAAGGAAATGAAGAAGCAGTGGATTCATTTGCAGCAGAAATTCAAATTCTAGGACACATTCGACATCGGAACATTGTGAAGCTCTTAGGCTATTGTTCCAATAAGAGTGAGAAGCTCCTCCTCTACAACTACATTCCAAATGGTAATCTGCAACAACTGTTACAAGTGAATAGAAGTTTGGATTGGGAAACAAGGTACAAGATTGCAGTAGGATCAGCTCAAGGTCTAGCTTATCTCCACCATGATTGTGTGCCAGCAATTCTTCATAGAGATGTTAAATGTAATAACATACTCCTAGATTCCAAGTTTGAGGCCTATTTGGCTGATTTCGGGCTAGCCAAATTGATGATCCCTCCAAATTATCATAACAATGCCATATCAAGAGTAGCTGGATCTTATGGTTATATTGCTCCAGGCAAGTGTGCTTTATCTTTAACTATATCTATTTGTTTCCTTTTGAATTGTTGTTTGATATTTATGTGATTGATTTCGTTACAATATTTGCAGAGTACGGGTACGCTATGAACATAACAGAAAAGAGTGATGTTTATAGTTATGGAGTGGTGCTGCTAGAAATTCTAAGCGGTCGGAGTGCTGTGGAATCCCAAGTCGAAGAGGGAATGCATATAGTGGAGTGGGTTAAGAAAAAGATGGGAAGTTATGAACCGGCTGTTTCAATATTAGATGCAAAGCTTCAAGGTTTACCAGATCAGATGGTTCAAGAAATGCTTCAAACACTAGGAATCGCTATGTTCTGCGTGAACACTTCGCCAGTAGAACGACCTACAATGAAGGAAGTGGTGGCACTGTTAATGGAGGTGAAGAGCTCACCAGAAGAATGGGGAAAGACATCTCAACCTTTAATAAAACAGTCATCAAACCAAAGTTGAATAAGAATTATTTCTTGTTATTGTACTAATATTTCCTTGTGAGAAATTCAATGATTGATTGCTCTTTTCTGTCCCAAGAAGAAAAGAAGAAAAGCTTTAGTTAGTGTTATTATTGGATGTGACCTTGGGTTCTTGTACAGTTCTGAAAACAGCAATCTAGTTCAGAAGCTTCATGCTTTGCTTTTTTTTTTTTTTTTTTTCTGTTTAATGTTTATGTTCTCAATGCATTTCCTTAATTTTTGAGGTAATTCCTGAAAACAAGGCAGCATCTAGGAAATATTGTAAATTAGACCCATATCTCTGAATATCCCCAAATATGAGGCTGAATGAAAGGGTGATAGTGACATTGCAGTTTAAGAATAAAAATATCATCTTTAATGGTGAAACTGTGAGATTTCGAATCAGAGAATGAGAAATAAACTTTGAAGGAATTAGAAGAAGTGGAGCCATATGGTGCAAAAGAGAGAAGCAGACAGACAAAAAAACATGGCCATACTTCCCTCCCCACATGCTTCTGCCTGAACAGTCAATGGATTTGCTCCCCTTAGCCCATACCCTTTTTCATTATTCCTGTCACAATTTCTGTTCTGGTCAAAAAGCATATATTAAATAATCACCAACTCAATGACATAAGAATAACACAAACTATGTTTTATAAAGTATACTACCTTCACATTGTAATACCTCAATTAAGAAAAAAGGAAAGTGCATACTTTACTGCTAGGCATGATTAATGTAATAAGCTTCTCTTTTTGTTCTTTAATGGTGAGGTATCATGCCTTAATATAGCAATGTAGAAAGAGATCAACTCCATGTTTGTATTTGTATTGCAGGATCCACAATTAAACTAAAGAGACCCTACAAGGCTTTGTTCTAATAAAAAGACCACCGACATGAGAATTTCTGTCATCTTAGAATAAAAATGGAGGTGACTAGTTTCATTTCATCAAGTATTGTGCTTTAATTTCAAGACAATTTAGGGTCCATGGACAAGACGACATGTTATTAGATTGTTGTCATTGGATTACTTGGACATTACCATCATAATACTGCTCCAAATCTTTTTTCTTTTTTCTTTTCTTCCAAATTTCATCCTAAACAAAAGCATAAATATGGCTAAATTTCCATCATAACACCTTCACTCACTCACTGTGTGTATTGCATTTTTCATAAAACATTAGCATTAAAAAATTCTACAAAAAAAAGGGACAAATTCCTGCATAAACCAATCATTTCTTTAAGTAGATACTACTTGTTAAAATCATTATGTCACTGGGGTATCTAAATTTGTTGAAAAACAAGTGGATAAAATTCGGGGTTTCAATGTAACAGTCAAAATATTGAATTGTTAAAAAAATTCACTTCCTTCTAAAAAAATTTTCTAAACCTAAATAATGAAATGAATAGAAAGAATTATAAAGGTTGAATTGAAGAATGATTACCTGAAGTTGGGTTTGGGTGCCCAAGAAACAAGTAGCACCACTTTACATAAAAATTTCATCAATTACAATAAAATTTCATCTCCGAGCTGTCTTCATTTCATCCATAAACCCTAATCATTCCATCTTCACTTCATTCTAAATATATTTTTTGATTCATTAAATCTGTTTTTATTTAGATATATTAAATCTTCGATCTTTCATTTTTTGGTTCATTAAATCTATCTTTTATTTTTTGGTCTCATTAAGTCCAGCGTATGTTAAAAAGAGGTTATTAACTTCATATGTATTTACAATTTTTTATAGCCACGTTACAGATCAGAGACCTAATAATACTTTTTGCCTAAATTTTATATAAGTATTATTTTGAAGTTTAAACCGGAATATTGGATGAAGTAGAAAAAAAATAAGGGTGAATTACACTCATGGCTCCTGAACTTTTCCCTTACATTCATTATATCATCTGAACTTCAAAACCTTATATTATAGACCTGAAAACTTGAGATTATAGCATCTACATTTTGCACCTTACTAACATAATTCCATGAACTTTCCATTTTACCAACATAATATCTTTTTTTCACCATTGATCAAGATGACCACTTCAATAACAGATAATACTTCATTATAGAGTTAAAGAAAATGATATTCTAATCAAGTTTAGTTTTTGAACTTTTTTTTATTTTAATGTCATTTAGGTATTGTTTGATTAGGAGAGAAAAAGTTACTGTTTAGAAAGAAAAACTCAAAAAATGGTGATTTGAAAAATAAAAAATAATAATTTTATAGCAAATATGATCCTAAACAAATTCAATTTTTTTACTTTTCCATTTTGACGAACATTTTGAATAAGTCAATGATAAAAATAGTCATGATATTGATACTGTGCAAAATTCAGGAACCATGATGTTCAATTTTGAAGTTCGGGGTCATAATAAAAAGTAAATGCTAAATTCAAGAGTCATGAATGTAATTTATGAGGAAAAAATAGGTGTGTTTACTTTAGGTAAACAACACTTGACCTCTTAATCAAGGTTAAGAATAATAGAATACCAAAAGAAAAGCATTATGTTCTAGAATATAGTTTTGGTGGTTAATATTATATAGTTTAAGTGACCAATCAAATCATATAAATATATCATTTTGTCCCCATAAAAGACACTGAAAGAATCTTATTAGAGAGAGAGATATATATCTCAACACACAAAATTGATATCTGGAGTTTAGTTATGTTACAAGCAACAGAACCCTCATTTTTTTTAATCTTGTTAATTCACTTAACAGTGGAATAAAGCTAAAAAAAATTGATACAAAAATCAATCTCTTTAACAAAAGTATATGCAACACTTGACATCAAATTCACTCTCACCAAATCAATCTCCATAGTTATTAAAGGTGTCCCCCGGATCTTAGGGGCATGGTCAAGTGCGTGCCTCAACGACATATGATACACTAACAAATGAAAATGTATAATAAATTCAAAAATGAAACAAATACTAACTCATATCCATAATCTTAATCATAAACCCTAAAACAAAGAGGCATTCCTTATAACCACGAAAGGCGCATAAATTCATGCCTACACGTAATCATTTGAAACAAAGTCCGCCTTTTGACATTCTAAAGCACTAGGCTCATGAGCTTGGAGCTTGAGCGTGCCTTCAAGAACTATATGAATCCCACAAGCATATACAAACTATATGAATCCCACAAGCATATACACCAAGCTTACCGCGCCTTTACTAACTAAAGAAAATTGCATTTTGTTATCTTGTACACTATTGCATTTTGTCATCATTATGGATGAACTAACAAGTTCACTTCAAGATGGTATACCATGGTGCATGCTGTTTGCAGATGATATTGTGTTGGTTGATGAGACGAAAGAAGGAGTGGAGATGAAGTTGGAACTATGGAGGCAAACTCTAGAATCTAGAGGCTTTAAGTTGAGTCGAAGTAAGACAGAATATTTGGAGTGTAAGTTTAGCGGCCGTAGGAGTAGGGAGGCAGGGACAATCACCCTACATGGGAGAGTTGTTCAGGCCTCGGATTGCTTCCGGTATTTAGGATCTATTATCCAAACGGATGGAGAAGTAGATGGAGATGTTGCTCATAGGATTAAAGCTGGTTGGTCGAAGTGGAAGAGTGCTACGGGTTTCCTTTGTGATCCCGGCATGCCTAATAGATTGAAGGGAAAATTCTACCGGACGACAATTAGACCAGCATTGTTATATGGTACGGAGTGTTGGGCAGTGAAACACTGCCACATCCATAAGATGTCGGTGGCGGAGATGCGTATGTTGAGATGGATGTGTGGTCACACGAGAAAGGACCGGGTGCGTAATGAAATAATTAGGACAAAAGCAGGGGTCACATCTATTGAGAATAAAATGAGAGAAAACCGACTAAGGTGGTTTGGCCATGTGAGACGTAGAGCGTTTGATGCGCCGGTTAGGAGAACCGAAGAGTGGCAAAGGGATGTAGTGGTGAGGGGTAGGGGAAGACCTAAGCAAACTTGGAGGAGGGTGATCGAGAGTGATATGAGTTTATTGGGAATTGAGGAAAATATGGTAGTGGATAGGACGGAGTGGAGGGAGCGAATCTGTGTCGCTGACACGACTTGATTTTCACGGTTTTATATGATGGTTCATGTTAGCCGACCCCGAATCATTTCGGGACTAAGGCTTTATTGTTGTTGTTGTTGTATTCTCAGGAAGATTCTACTAGCCAGGTCTAAACAAAAGCTTGAAGCATATTATTATTCCAGTGTAGCACGGATGGCCGCAGTACTGAAAAACTTAGAAAATTTGAAGTGTATTTGTTTACCTACTTTTCACTTCAAAAGATAGTTTTTAGGTGTTTGTTTGCCTTTTACAGCTAAAAAATAGCTTTTTACAAAGACAGAGAATCTCTATTAAAGGCAACCAGAAAACAGCAAGTAGCCAAACAGACCCATAAAGTCTCTTTCACTCGACTAAGGCTTAATTGGGAACAATTGTAAACACATCTCTGACAAAATTCAATTATGTTCTAGTATAGACCAGGAAAATTGGGGTAACTAATAAAAGTTGCATTATCACAAAGAAATGTCATAATGTGATGTTTGTTAGTACTAGACATGAGAAGTAAAAATAGCTGAATTCCACAAGAAAACGTCAAACTAGTAATTTCGTTCAACTGAGATTCAGAGAGAGGATGCTAGAAACGACTTTTTTCTCTATAGGGAACAGTTATTGGATGTCCCACTGAACACCAAGACAGTCTTGACGAAGAAAACTACAAGTAACTAGATCAAGTGACTCTTTTATTTCACTTCTCGACGCAGTGTTCTAACCCGAAAAACCACCTTTCATCTACCAATCAATCCTTTCCTTCTCTTATGGAAGATGAAATTTCGTCTTTGATCTTTGCAAGCGGAGACAAGTCACTAACTACAGTGCTAAGGAAAGCAATTGCATGTGTCAAGCAGTGGCATGCTCTGTAGCCGGGGCATGAGCGATTAACTTAACTCTCCTTCGGCTTAACCCTCTTTATACCCACCCTCACATATGCTGCTCAGATCTGATAACAATTGCATGCATCAATGTGTCTACTAATTGGAGAATTATATGCAAGTTCTCATGTTCATTAAGTGTCACAATCACAGGTACGTTGGAGGTCTCGCTAAGTGAACTATGGACCAGCATAGCTGTGAAAGATATCATGAGGCAAAGGTAGAGCATCCTGCAACTTGAGACCCAGAACATATATTCTAGAAGGTGGCAGTTTTATAATGTCTAACATCAAAACAATTAGAAGTTCTTCTACACCTTGTTCGGTTTTCAGATTGAATAAATGGAAAAACAAGTCAAGGGAATGACAGAACACAGTAAGGGGAAGCTAAGCAGTCTTATCTATCTCAACCCTGGCCGGCCTATTATCCATAGTTACTAATGGCACGCCAAAGGCGCATGGTGCACAAGGCTCCAGGCCCAGCGCCTCATCACCCTCCATGGCAGGCCCAATCACCTTGGCACGCCTTTGTGCGCCAAGGCACGGAAATCAGAGGCGCGCCTGTGGCATATGTATTTAGGGTTTTTTAAAGTGTTTTAATGTAGGTTTAATGTTCACCCTTGGATTAGACACATCTAAGGGTCCAAAATAAACAAACAACGAAAAAAGAAAACAAAAGATACACGTTTGAATTGGACAGTCACACAACTGACAGGACAATGATGTAAAGAGAGAAAAAACAAAGCACATAAGCAACCAGGGGAGAATTGTTGAACTTTGAAGAACAAAAATACAAAAGATTTCAAGAGCAGCCTCTCTTCTTTCTCTGTTAGTGTTTTTGACTTTTTTCTTCTACTCTCCTCTACAATTCTGTTCTGTTCTCTTTTCTATTTTCCCCTCTCCTCTATTGAGTTGTCGCCTATTACTGGAATGGAAAGTTAAAAATTAACCTTGTTTGGGAGTTTATAGGATGTAAATGAGGTTAAATGTTTAACCTTGTTTGGGAGTTTAAATATGGAGGGAAAGGAAGGTTAAATTTACTCTTTAAAAAAGTTTACGTTACTCCCATTAACCCCCAATTTGGAGGTTAGAGGAAGTAAAGATTTAACCCCATTAACCTCCATTTACTTCTAAAAAATAACTCCCAAACAAGGTTAACTTAATACTTAACATTTCATTACTCCCATTTACTCCCATTAACCTCCTCCCAAACAAGGGCTTAGTCTTCTGTTTTGTTCCTATTCTTCTATGTATCTAATAAACTTCCAGTTCTGTTTAGTTCAAGTGCTCTGTGCGCTGATTCTATATTGATATTCGATTTATTCCACCATGTTTGTACTTTGTACTATGTTTGCATTCAATTATTATGTACGTTTACAAATAGAATTGAGAATTGTTATTTGATTGATTCCACTATGTCTGTACTATCACTACTATGTGTACAAACAGAATATTGTCATGGTTTATTATTTATCACTACTATGTGTACTATGAAATAAAAGAGATTAAAATTAAGCAACAACTATTGATCATCGAGGAATACAGAAACGAATCAGTATTTGAAGTCAAATAGGTAAAAAAAAAAAAAAACGCAACATACTCCACACTTGCCAATTAAGTTACAAAAACAAAATCTTTTGTCCCAAAGTAATGAACTTTTATATAGATAGGCCATTGCGATGATTCAACTTCACAAACAATGAAACTCCTAATCCATTATTCAAAAACGTCTCTTTTCACTACAACTATGAATTTAAATTATCCCAAATAAATCTCAAGCTAATAGTAATAGTAATACCCAATATGACCAACCTCATCATCAATCATCCAATTGTTGTATCTCAGCTTTCAATTGCTCAATCTTGAGACCCATTGACCTCTGCAAAGCACCCTTTTGGCCTTCTGGTAATTTCCCCAATAGCCCTTCAAACATGTCTAAAACTTCTTTCACTGCAGCCCGTGCACATTCAGCCTCTTCGTTGAAATACACAGTCTCTTTAGACTCCATTGCCATCTCTATCTCTTCCCTAGCCTCTGCAAACTTGAGGTTTATCGTGTCCACTTCCTTGTTTACATCCAAATCAGGAAATGGATCACCTCCCGACGCAGTACTTTGTTTTCTTCGAGTTTTATAGGTCGAAGAGCAAGCATGGAGATTTTCGCAAATAGGGCACGTGTAGAAGTAAGGAATTGAGGTTGAAGTGTGAAGAAATTTGAGGGTTAAGGGTATGAGTGAGTTGGTAAGTAGTGGAGGTGGATTCGATGTTAAAGATTGCAGCAAAAACGCATACTTGGGCTTTGAAGAAAGTTGAAAAGGGTGTCTTAAGAACAACTTGAAGAGAGAAATCTGTGATTGTTTCTGCATTTTCGTTTTTGGCTTTTTTTCTTTCTTTCTTTCAATTCAGTATTCCCGGAAAGGGAGAAAGGGCAGGGAAGGAGGAGTTCAAACCCTCAACTCCAACTTTTCAGGAAGTGGATGGGCTGCTCCAACTATGGCTACTACGAGTCCAACTCTTATCATTATAATGGCCCTTTTCTTTCTTTCTTTTTTCTTTAAAACAAATAAATATGTAAATCAAAGTATATTTTAACACAAATATTTTTTTTTTTTTTGCAATTTTAACATTTACAATTGGGATAAGGTGCAAAAAATACAGAAAAATTACATTAAAAACAAAGAAAAACCCCCAACCAAACCCAACAGGCTAAGAGTTTTACCATAGATCACAAACATATAATTAATCATGAATTTTTTTAAAAAAATACACTGTATTTTGTACGAGTTAGATAAAATAAATTTAAAATTTTCACCGAATTTAGAAATATAAACCTCCAATTCTATTATTAAATCGCAAAACATATGAAACTTGTTTTTTTAATCAACTTACATGTAATTGGTACAGAATAAGAAACAAAATATCTGCGTTTTATAATAATGTCTCAAATTAACCAAACTTGCCAACATTAGAGGTAAAATTGCTCTTACCTGTCAATACTAGAAGTAAAATTGCATCATTTTAGATGTCAATGGTAAAATTGCTCCTAGGGATACTTTTGCACTTTATCCTTTTACAATTTTGTCAAATAATAATAAAAATAGTAATGGAAATGATATTATTTACATTTACTTAGAAAAAAGTAACTGAAATAGCTTGCTAAAATGCCTTTTCAATTTTGCTCTTTTATTATGATTTCTAAACATTAAAGTTGAATATTATTATAGTTGATTTTGTATTTTACTAACATAATAAAAATGAACAATGATAACTTCATTATGTAACACTACAACTAAAAGTTTTTTAAAGATACATTACTCATTTCTATTTAAAACATACAATTATATTAGTAAAGCGGCGCAAAATCCATAGGTCAAAATGTCCAGTTTTAAAGTTCATGAATTATAATGTCTAGGAGTTCATGAGCCATACTGAGAAACCATAGTTGTAATTTACCCATTAAATTTTAGAATGTAATTATACCTAAAATAAGTAAATGAATTACATTTAATTTTCTGGCCTGGACTGATAATGTAACATCATTAATCATACCAATACTCAATAGGAAAGAAAACTGGGTTAAGAACATAATGGTAGAAGTCAACAACAAATCCACAATCTAATTAGTCAAAATCTAAACTTCAACTAATCCTCCAAATGCAACTAACCCCTTTTTCCATACACGAGTTCTATAAATCATGACTCATATCCACACCATAGATTCTTAAGCGAAACTCAGAAAGAGAAGCAACATCAACTATGGCTCGCCAACTTCACCACAAACAAATACCACACAACATATCTCAAGCTGGATTTGCAGCAATAAGCCTTCTCTTGTGTGGTTTCGCCTTGTATCTATGCGCTTCTCATTCCCGTAAATGGCGCCGCAGCCGCTGGGGTTCTTGCTATGGTCTCTCCAACCATGAACCAGTCATACAACAACTCAATTCTGAACCTATGATGCTAACCACAGTTAACAATGATCAACTCATGTTTAGCAGTCAACAACAGCAAGGAGTTCCAGTTTGGCAAAAGAACATACTCATGGGTGGAAAGTGCCAGCTACCGGACTTCTCAGGTGTCATCATCTACAACTCCGATGGACATATCGTTCCACCGGCCAAAAAGCCTCTCCCTATGCTTACCTGGAAGTGATTCATGATCTCTGATAAAGATCAATTTGGACCTTCAACTTGGCTCTAGTGTTAGCAAAAGTTTGTAATCTTCATTACATTGTTTTCTGTGTAAGAACTTTAATTACATTTGCATAACTTACCGCTATAAACCTGATAATTTGGAAGTAGCACATATAATGGATGAAGAGCCAATCTGAGCAAAGAACCAACCAGCATTTACAAACAATTAAAACATTGAATATGATACTGTAAATAATGATAGAACAAGCATTTTTATTGCATCTGAAGTGCTTTTTTACCAATCAACTACGCCTAAAGGATGAGGTAGAAGAGCGACCCCTAAGCGGAACAACGTTTAGCTTTGAACCTGTAGATTTAACTGCACTTGACCTTTTGCTACTTTCCTTGTTCCCACGTGGAGAGCTTTTAGTGGAGACCGTAACCTTCTTCACGACTCTAACAGGCTTGGTTGATTTGGAAAAACTGGATCCTTTTCCAGATTTATTTACTGAAGATGCAGTCTTGGAGCGATAGCCAGATGATTTAACTGATACAGCCTTGGTGCGATTGCCTGAAGATTTAACTGATACAGCCTTGCCGCGGTTGCTAGACGATTTAACCGATACAGCCTTGGAGTTGTCACTGGAGGATTTAACTGTTTCAGCTTTAATCTTGTTTCTTTGACTAACCAACTTTGTGCTCTTCCCTTTCTCTTGAGTTATTTGAGCCCTGGCATTGTCCCTTCGAACATTATCTACAGTAAGGGACTCTAAGCTTTCGTTCTTCTTTATTGCCTCCTCAATTCGGGTGGCCAACTGAATGTTCTTTCTAGCCACCAAGCTTGTCACTTTTCCTGTTAAAAAAGGGCAACAATAATAAAACCACCATTCACTAGAAAAAGGGGACCTTCACAAGCTTCTCCACATCCAAAATTGCAAGGGAAAGAAGATCATTACAATTCTAAAATTACAAATTAGGTTTCATGTTGCCAAGTTCAAAATATTGAAAGGAGGAAATGCTTAATTATGATTGCAGTAATTCTAACCCATGCATCGATGTTGGATGTAGGAGTACATATATTAAGTCCTTATTTTTATTGTCATGAAAAAAATTAATCTTAGAACTCACAGAGCTATATAAATTCATCAGATTTCTGTGATCCGTACCTTTTGCACCCATACGAGCAGTTCGTCCTGTGCGATGAAGGTAGTCGATCTATAAATCCAAAGAAAAAGGTATACATTACTCAAATTTTTTCTAGATAATTTCTCCTGACAATAGTAGCCATTCTCCTCCCCCAAGAACCTATCATCTCAAATTTAGTCATGTCATACAATTGAATACCCGGAGATATTATCCACATTATTACAAAGAAAGAAAGGAAAACAGTTTCCAAATTGAGCGTAGGTCACCAATTGAAAAGACATAGAAGATCACTTACAGAATTCAAGGGGAAATCAAACATGATGACATGATCTACATCCAAGTCAAGACCCCTGGCAGCCAGGTCAGTACAGACCAATGTGGGGCAGTCTCCATCATCACTCTTAAACTTCTGGAGATTTATAACCCTGTTTTTATAAGGATTAGTACCCAAAATAAACATTCATGCCAACCAAATTACAAATCAACATAGAGAAGTGTGAGGAGCTAAGAAGGAAGGGTGAGTCTAGTGAAACAGGTTTTCTTTTATTGGAGAAGGAAGAGTACTAATAGTGAAGTTTATTCAACTATTATCTAAGAAGAGAGCACAGCCTCCTATATACACAATATAAGTTCTACACTGGACTCATAAACATGAACTTGAGCCTAGTCTTTTCAAGATGTTTGGTTGTGCTGTGCACAAATCCAACACCACGAGTGCTGTCACAATACAATATGGTTCTCTCTATTGTTTGTTGTTGCAGTACTACAGGGAAAATTGAAAAAAAGCATTTAAATCCTCAATGCAATTTGATCAGTCTCATCCACAAGCATACAAAGTACTATGCTTTATTTTCTTTTTCCCATCCTTTGAAGGTATTCTTATATAACCTTCTATTTGGGATGGGAACAGGCTACGACTGTATCTCCTACTTAGGAACTATTATTAATGGAAGCAATATTTGTCACATAAAAGCCAAGAAATTGTGTATAACAATTGGACATGAACAATACAAGTAACGAAGTTTTGTGCACTCCCCAAGAATATTCTTCGTAGAATCAATGAATGACTTTATGAAACAAAAATAATCTTCATGACCTCACCTTTGTTCTGCTGGTACCTCACCATGGTAATTGACTGTGGAGATCTGATTTTCAGCAAGAAAGTGGTCTACTGCACGGCTGGAATTCAAAGTGTTACAGAACACCATGACCCTGTTTCCCTTTGATAAACTGGGCTCAAGCACCTATTTTCACCAAAGATCATAGAATGTGAATTTCCCTATTCTATAAAGAATGCTTGAACTGTAGCAACTCATCTTTTCCAAAATTACATTAGATAATTCTTTCAGAAAACAACCTAAAGTAGAACCATGCAAAAAGAAAGATGATTTAACAAAAATGTACAACTAAAGTAAAAAGGATTCAAGGCAGTAATTTCCCAAACCTACCAATTCAAGGATCAACAATGCAATAACGTTTTCAATGTTTCCTTCTATATGTGGCCATTCTATCCTTGCAGATGTTGGATTTTAGTTTAAGTATGCAAAAATTATTGAATTTATAGTTGGAGATGTGTGCTAGAGTTTTATATAAAAATATACATCAAGGAGTCCCCTCTTCACTCCACACTGCCTGATGCTCTACCAATGGCAGGAGAGGGAGATTCGATTCTAACTTACAAATTTTCTTACTTATCATCTGTTGAGTTAAGATCTATGAATACTAACCAATGCCTTGATTTTGAAGTTCATGTGAACCCAATGTTTTATCAACAATAACATTAAAGAAAAGAAATACAGATGTTAACGAATGCTTCATATGATATAGTATAGCAAATTTAGAACAACAACAAACCTGTAATAATGCTTCCATCTTGTTTTCAGAACCCGCAACCTTTAAAAAATCATGGCGAGCTGTTGCTATCTTTTTATGCAGTGTTGATGTGCGCAAGTGGACTATCCCTTGAAACTCCTCATCAATCAGCTTTTGAACTGCCTGCAAAACTTCCCAAGTGTCAATAATAAAATTTCTTCAAATCCCAAAATTTGCGCAGAATAACCCCATTAAATAACAGCCAACAACTCAGACAAACAAAATTCAAAACTCACCTCGTCAGTGACCATAGTTTTGAAAGTCGACCTAATCTACTTTTCTTTCTTCACAGAGATGTAGAAAGAAAAGTAGGCACTTTTAAGGCCAGTGTGGAGTAGCTAGAACGGATGGGAGGTAATTCATCCTACATTGGGAACTGCCTGGGTCACCTGAGGCGAGAGGCGACCCAGGCGATCCTTCCAGTGCCTTTTGCACTGGAAGGCGGTCGACCTACAAGAGGTGGCTGCCTGACCTCCTCAGGCGAGAGGCGGTCGCCTCTTGAAGTCAAGGCTCTAGGTCAGTAAAAGTTAATGAAAACTAAAAAAAATATAAGTTTAGGTTAAAATACACTGTATATCGGAAGAAGCAGAACAGCAGCTAGAAAAGAACTCTCCTCCACACCCAACCCACCGAGCTATGCTATCGCCGGCAGCCGGCCTACCACCTCCGACAGTACTGCAGCAGCTATGTTATCTTATCCTTTATTTTTTCTCTTTTATTTTCTGCTCTTATCTATTTTTCTTTTCATCCATTTTAGTGGTCCATTATGTACTTACAATACTGTTTATGCTGCCCAAATTTTTGGGATTTTCATTATAAGTTTATGAAAGTTACAGCAAGTTATTGAAAGTTAATGAAAATTTATGAAAGTTATGAAAGTTTATTCTGAAGTGTGTTGTCATGTTTGTGAATGGGGTGATCAGTTTGCTTGAATGTCAATTAGTGAATTCAGTTAGCTTGTGAGTTGTGACTCATTTTGAAGTAAGCTAGTAAGCTACTGCCTACTGACAGTAAACTAATGAAAGTTTATGATAGTTTATGAATGTAAGCTACTGCCTAATATAAGATTGCTTGAGAAAGTTTATGAAAGTAAGCTACAGCCTAATATAAGATTGCTTGAGTTGATAATGATATGATATGATTGATCATAGATGGGATAGACAACTCCATCAACCATTGCATGCAGCTGGATTCTTTTTAAATCCAGCATTCTTCAATGCACCGGATGGAGGTGTTGAGATTAAAAGGGATATTTAAAAGCGATGGAAAGATTGGTAAAAAGCGAAGATGATCAAGACAAGATCGGTGAGCAACTGATTTTATATCAAAATTGTGATGACTTATTCGCAATGAACATGACAATTAGGCAACAAACGACAATAAGTCCAGGTAACTAACTTTGAACTTTCTAATTTTAAGTTCCTAAACATTTGCTTCATATTTATTATTTAACAACTTAATTGCATTTTAATACTTGTAATTTTCTTTGTTTAGTTGCATGGTGGAAAACATATGGAGCAAAGACTCCACAATTACAAAAAAAAAAAAAAAAAACCATGAAAGTACTTAGCTTCACTTGTAGTGCTTCACTTTTTGTTCATATAAGCATATTCAGTCCTTATAGTGCCATCTATCTCGTAATATTAAACAAAATGAAAGAATATCCAATCAACTAGAAATACTAAGCAACCATCTGGATTATAACTGCTCAATTAAGATATTGTCAGGTTGATCATATATAACTAGTTTTGGGTCAGAATACTTTTACTTCGGAGCAACCACAACTAAAGAAGGAAACATATAACTGCAATCTGGCTCGGGCTCCAGGTCTATGATAGAAGCAATATTTTTCCACTGCAAATGGAAAAGATTAGTATGCATTCCAAAATAAGAAACAAATGTTTCTTATGTTCGTGGGAGAAGGACATCTAATCACCGAGTGGCATAATTATATGACCTTCCTAGTATGGATAATCGACAAGAAAAACAGGAACTTTGAGCCTGAAGCATCATCCAGAATCGGGTGATTATTAGTTATCTCATGCACAATAAAATGATAGTGCAATGCAAGCCAGCATACCTTTGTCATTGTTGCAGTGACCAAAATAGTTTGAAACCCTTGGCCATCAGGCTTTGAAGCGCGGTTATTTAATGGGCCTAGAAACTTGCGAATATCAGGACCAAATCCACGATCAAACATGGTGTCTGCTTCATCCAAAACCTATCAAGAAATTAGTAACATGATTAAGTCTAATAAAAATTGTTGCAACTATTGTGCAAGTAACTCTATTACTAGTAGGTCTCATTGAATATCAACTTGAAACATCTAAGCAACTCAAGATTTTAAACACTCTCGAACTTAATACTTGACATCAAATAATGTAATAAGAAACTCACCAAGTATTTTATGTCACCATAAACTATATTGCCATCCTCAATATGCTGAAGGATCCTTCCAGGAGTTCCAACTACCATATCAATTGGGCCATTCAACGAATCTTCCTGCGGTCTCAACCGGCCACCGCCACTAACCATGGTACACCTGAATCGTGCATGATGACTGATAGACTTTGCCACACGAAAGACCTATAAACACACAAACACAACTTTGTCAATTACAAATGTGGAGCCTTAGGACTAAAGAACATTCAAATGCCAAAAGCACACAATACCTGTTCTGAGAGCTCTCTTGTTGGACATAGCACAACAGCTCGAGGACGCCTAGGCTTCACTAGCTTACCCAACAAAGATTCATCCTGTCTCAGCAACTGCAAAAGCAAAAGCAGTACACTAAAGCAATAATCTTTTTAAGTAATACCTAGAATACTAATGTCATTCACATGATTTCTCTTTTCAACATTTTCTCAACATAGGTGAAACCACTAGAAGCTTATTCTTTCTCTCATGTTAACAGAAAATAAAGATTGCAAAATCCTAAAAACAGAAAAATTAACAAAATGATGAAGAAAACTAACCTGAACAAGAGGCAACATATATGCCAGAGTTTTGCCAGATCCAGTATGTGAGCCCAAGACTACACTTTTGGCATCCAAAATAGCAGGAACCCCAATGCACTGAATTTCAGTAGGAACCTCAATCCCCATTTCTATCAAAGCTCCCATAACTTCCTCGGTCAATCCCAACTCCTCAAAGCTACCCGCAATGATTTTCCCTTTCTTAGACTTCTTAAAACCATCATCTTCAGTCTCAACAGCAACAACTGATTTCTGTAATGGGGATTGGGTTTTGGTTCGGGAGGGTTTTGAGGAGCCCTTGAGGTGTCTAAACCTAAGTCTCTCCAGAAGCATTGAGTGCTTTGCTTGGTCTGGTTCACTGAGCGTGCTTATTTCAGTGTCTATGGCAGTGGATGTGGCGGAGACGGTGCAGAGGGGTTTAAAGCCGAAACCCAGAACCCTAGTGGATTTTGGAAGTTTAAGAAATGGGTAGTAATAATGTTTGCTTGCTGATGATAAAGATAAACTTAGTAGTGTTCTTGATGTGCCTGCCATGGCTACTCTTCGTTTTCCTGTACCGGTTATAGGATTGTGGATTTTGCTTGGGTTTTTGAGGTTTTAGGATGTAAGATAGAAAGCGGTTCTGGCTGAAATGTCTTTCATCATACGACGCGTCGTTGTAATTTTCAACTACTAGTAGTTTTTGGGGCAAAGTAAAAAAATGTTGGGTTTTAACCATTTACCACAGCAAATACAGTAAAACCTTCCTAAATTTGTACGTGATTTTAAAGTTTCCAAACATAGATACTGTATTCTATTATGAGTTAATTTGTCTATTTAAAATAGACAAAAACCACCGTTTAGATGTTTCATTGTTTGATTCATTAAGTTTTTAATCTTTTATTTAAATACATTAAAAGTTTCTAATTTTTTTATTTTTGATCTCATTAAATCCTTAATGACCAAATTAGTAAATTGTGAATATGTAATTATGTTAAAAAGACGTTATTAACTATATATTTATTTGAAATTATTAATATATATATATATATATATATATATATATATATTATAGTTTGAATTAAGGTTTTTACAGTTATCTTATATTATAGTCACATTATTTAACCGAATTTTATGTTCAAAATTATTATTTTTGATCATCAACGGCTTAGTGAGACTAAAAATAAATGATCAGGGGTTTAATGTATTCAAATAAAAAATGAAGGACTTAATGAACCAAAAAATGAAAGATCATGGGCCTAATAATACTTTTTGCCTTAAAATACTTGTGGCTATTAATCCAGATAAATCTAACATTTTTTTTCAGTTCTAATATTTCTAGGGCTCAGCTCGGCTTGGAGTTCGGCTCGGCTCGGCTCGATTTTTTAATAAGCCGCTCGTGAGCACGATTTTCAGGCTCGGTTTGTAAACGAGCCGAGCTCGAACCGAGCTCGAAGCTCGACCCGAGCTCGATAAGAAACTGTCGAGCCGAGCTCGAGCAGGTAAAAACTCGGCTCGGCTCGGCTTGTTTACAACCCTAAATATTTCCACGTATTTGAGAGGAGCTATCAGTAATCTTTAAATGTGCATACTCACCAGGATACGGGTCGCTATCCGGGGCTACCGTCTCTATTTAGGAGATTGAAACCGTCTATATTTACCTTTTTGAAGGATAGATTAAGGAAAAGATTCAATTCCTAGGGTTTCAATCTTTCCTCAACAGGAAAGGAAATCCTTCTGAAGTTAGTAGCTGAAGCTTTTCTTACAAGTACATTTCTTTTTGCTAAAATCTCTATCGGACGAGTTGCAAAGAATGATGAATTCATTCTGGTGGGGTACAAAAGCTAATGGAAAAAAGAACATTCATGACTGGGGAAATATGTGTGCTTGAAAGGAGAAAGACGGAATTGATTTCAAATACCTTCGCAAGTATAACTTCCCTTTACTTGGTAAGCAAGGATGGAAGTTTATCAATCAACCACAAACTTTAATAAGTAGAATTTTAAATCTAAATATTTTCCAAGGGATACTTTCCTTTCTTCCAAATTAGACAACAATCCTAGTTATGTTTGGAGAAGTGTGTGGAGTTCGAGGGAGATGTTAATTAGAGGTGTTCGATGGAGGTTAGGAGTGTTGGTCCCGTATAACGTGACAAGGTTAGTTCCAGGGGGGATAGGAACTATTTAAAATTTTGTCCGTTAAGGCTGACTTCTTTTCTCTAAGAAAAGGTTTACACAGCGGCGCTAAGTAGTTTTAAGACACAAGCTTAGTCAACTGGTGACTAAGTCTGCTTCTTTCCTTGAGTCAGGAGATAGCACTTAAGTCTATTCTTGAACTCAGTTTCTTAGTGCACTCAACTCAGCATGAGTTCGTTACTTAGTCAGTTTTATAGCAAGCAGTATATAAAGGAGTTTAAGGGTTAGAAATATGTTACTCAGCAGACATATCCTGGTTCGGCCTCTCCGCCTACGTCCAGTCCCTGGAACTCGTTCCGAGCTTTTTGAATCCTCTACTGAGCTCTTTAAAGGTAGAGCACGAAACTTTTTACAACAGAAGCTGAGTATACAAAAGAGTACCTTCCTCTATTCCTCTACTCACTCCTATAACTACCGCTGAGTACTATAACCGAGTACTCAGCTTCTCCTTTCTATTCTTCTAGAAATGATAAGTGTTTGTCCTAAACAACAATTGCTAAGACACTTTAGATGAATGAAATCACTCTAGACTTTTACATAATGATTGGAATTGGTGTAAGATTTTCTTTGCTTTTCTCACAGAACTTCAAGTATGAATTTGGTCAGTGATGCGCCTCACGGTAGTCGCACCGCGAGACTCACTAAGGAATAAATGTACCCCATCGTTATCAAGTAATAAATTTCTAGAAAAGTCCAGGTATCGTCCACAGGATTTATTTCTGCAAGTATCGAGTTACTTGGTTTCAGGTGTTATCTAGGCTTAGGGGGTTTTGAGTTGGTTTTTCTTAAGTTAATCTACTCCTAGGTTGAATTATACTACTCCTAGCTAAGTTATCTGATTCTAACTAAGTTATTCTATGCCTAATTAAGTTAAACTACTCCTAATTGATCTTTCACTAATGCAATTACCCGAAGGAACATGGTATGTGTTAGGGATTAAAGCCAGTTAATCAACTGTAGCGCAGCGGAATTGCGGTTTAAAATTTATTTCTAATCCCTTTAGTTTGATCTTTTTCCGTTAACCATTGATTGAATAAAACCTTTTGATCCATTTAGGGATATAAACATACCCGAAATGTCTCTTCTAGAGACGGTTGAAGAATCCACAAAGTAGTGAGATCTCCGCAGTCAAGTGCACGAACAGCTATTGAGTCAGAACCGGTGCTAGCCGAAGAACGGACGAAGAACTAGAGAGATAATGTAATATGCCAATATTCTTCTCCACTTTCAATTAGTGGCTGCCGAAATTCTTATGAATTTGGTGGGTGGTGGCCGAAAATGTGATGTATGTTAATTAGGGTTTAGTGTTTTAATTTATATATATAGTGTATTCCTAAACCTAATTGGTTTAGGGTTAATTGGTTAATTACAAAACTAATCCAATCCTAATCTAATTACATAAATAAATACCAATAATATTTATTCTATGCAATTAATTATGATTAGATTAAATTTAATTACCCCAATTAAACAAACAACACTAATTAATAAATTAACGTATTAGTTTAATTAATTATTCACTGAATGCAATTTCATTAATTTACAAATTAATTAATTACATCCCGTAAACTAATTAATCAATTAAATACTCAACACTTAAGACCATTAATCAATTACATTGATACAAAGTATCAATTAATCAATTAATTAACCACCAATTAATTACCTTGATATTTTACTATCAATCAATTAATTAATTTCATCTCTCCAATGTACCGTTCTATAAGTTCTAACTCAGATGTTCGATGTGCACGATCCTATGGGACTGTCCTTAGCTAGCAGTGGGCTCACGGTCCACAGACAGTAAGTGGGTTCTAGCAAACCATTACTATCCCTAACCAAGACAGAGTTTCAGCAGTCTAAAGATGCAGAGACCATGTAGTTATCTCTTAACTTCTTTTACCATTTGATATCGATATTATAAACTAGAGGCATGGCGGCTGTCATCCTCTCTGATGTTTATGATATTTCTTGATCTAAAGTAGATTGATGAAACAGATAAGTAAACTACTTATCAGGGTGTGGCCACACACTTATCAATCTCACTTATCAAGTGGCCTGTGATATCATCTCATTATTACATGAGTGGTAATTCCATCACTTCAATATCAATACCAATGTGTTCACCTGTTCACCCAATCATACCCGTATTTAGCATCCTGTTACAGACCTGTTAGGCGTATGTCAAAGTGAACCGGATCCCATATTGATATTATAATGAAATCTGGTCTGAAGATAGTTAGAGACCTACTTAAGAAAAATAATGACACAACCACCATGTAGTTTTCTCGGACGGATCGATCCAGTCATATGTATACAACATGTACCCATATTCACAACTGGCTTATCAAGTGCTATGGCTAGTATCAATTACTACCATACAGTCGTCGAATATACAAGTCCGTGGTCCTAATCATTCTCATGATAGAATGGACTTGGGATATGGTTTTACGATTATCAATCAATGGATTCTCTATTCATATTATAGCACAAGATATAAATGAACTAGATTAATGCCTTTATTAATGTAACACAAATAGTGTATCTATGCAAGAATAATCAAAAAGCATAATACAATATACATGAACCAATGCCTAAGAACTAGGGCACACCAACAGTCTCCCACTTGGACTAGTTCCAAGCAGGCATTGCCCTAATCCCTATAGATCTAGTATGACCATCATGTAGGCGCTGTGCAAGTGCCTTGGTAAACGGATCTGCGACATTGTTCTCGGTGTCAACTCTCTGTAATGTAATGTCACCTCTCGCCTGGATCTCCCGGATGAGGTGAAACTTTCTAAGTACATGTTTGGATCTCTTGTGTGATCGGGGCTCGAGTGCTTGTGCTATGGCACCGTTGTTATCACAGAAAACATCAACTGCACCTAGGATAGTAGGAACTACACCTAAGTCAGTTATGAACTTCTTGATCCAAACTGCTTCCTTTGCAGCATCGCATGCAGCTATGTACTCAGCTTCCATTGTAGAATCGGCAATGGTAGGCTGCTTTGAGGATCTCCAACTAATGGCACCGCCATTCAGGAGAAAAACATAACCAGACTGTGATTGTTTCTGGTCCTCATCAGTCTCGAAACTTGCATCAGTGTAACCTGATACTGCCAACTCCTCTTGCCCACCAAAAACTAAAAAAAGATCTTTGGTACGTTTAAGGTACTTTAGGATAGCCTTAACTGCCTTCCAGTGCTCCTCGCCGGGATCTGACTGGTACCGGCTAGTCATGCTAAGTGCAAATGCAACATCTGGCCTTGTACATAACATAGAGTACATGATGGATCCTATAGCTGACGCATATGGGACCTTTTCCATGTTCTCTCTGTCCTGCTTTGTCTGAGGACAATCTTTCTTACCAAGTTTCAACCCATGGCACATAGGCATGAATCCTTTCTTAGCCTGGTCCATGCTGAATCTTCTAAGAACTTTGTCTATGTACGTTGCCTGACTCAAGCCTAGAAGTCTGTTGGATCTATCTCTGTAGATCCTGATCCCTAAGATCGTTTCGGCTTCTCCTAAGTCTTTCATTGCGAAGCATTTACTCAACCACTGCTTCACACCTTGCAGTGTTGGTATATCACCTCCAATGAGCAGTATGTCATCGACATACAATATCAGGAAAGTGGATATGCTCCCACTAAATTTCATATACACACAGGGTTCATCAGGATTCTACACGAAACCATATTCAGTTATGGCTTCATTGAATCTCTGATTCTAAGACCTAGATGCTTGCTTCAATCCATAAATGGATCTTTGAAGCTTACATACTCGGTTAGGATACTTCGGATCGATAAAACCCTCTGGTTGTGTCATGTAGACATCTTCGAGTAACTTCCCATTCAGGAAAGCAGTTTTAACATCCATCTGCCATATCTCATAGTTATACCATGTAGTTATGGCTAGTACTATCCTAATGGATTTGAACATAGCAACTGGTGAAAAGGTTTCATCATAGTCAATTCCTTGGATTTGTCTATAACCTTTTGCCACCAGTCGCCCCTTGAAGGTGTTATCGGCTTTTAATTTGAAACACCACCTGCAGCCAATCATTTTAACACCCGGAGGTGGATCCACCAAGTTCCACACTTGGTTATCACGTATAGACTGCATTTCAGCCTCCATAGCTTTACGCCATTGATCTGATTGTGGGCTTTCAATAGCCTCTTGATAAGTCTTGGGCTCATCCTGGTCATCGACCATTATGTCCCCATCATCAGTCACGACAAAACCGTACCTTTCGGGTTGATGACGTGTCTTATCAGACCTTCTAGGTTCCTGTGTAACTGGTTCAGCCTCCTCAATTTCTTGAGGACCTAAATCAGTTACCTGAGCATCCTCAGTATCTGCTGTAGGATTCAGTGAGTCTTGAATCTCAGCGAGATCAATATTGCTCCCACTGTCTACTTTGGAAAGGAATTCCTTTTCCAAAAAGACTGCAAACCTAGCCACGAATGTTTTATTCTCGGCTGGGTTGTAGAAGTAATAACCCTTAGTTTCCTTAGGGTAACCCACGAACTGGCATTTGACAGATTTGGACTCTAGTTTGCCACTCATCAATTTCTTGACATGTGCATCACAACCCCAAATCTTCATGAAGGAAACGTTGGGCTTTTAGCCTGCCCATAATCTATATGGTGTTCCTTCAACTGCCTTGCTCGGTGTATTGTTAATTATATGAGCAGCAGTTTCCAAAGCAAATCCCCAAAAGGAGATAGGGAGAGAAGCTTGACTCATCATTGAGCGGACCATGTCGAGCAGGGTCCTATTCCTCCTTTCTGACACTCCATTCCATTGGGGTGTACCAGGAGGAGTGAGTTGGGATACAATCCCACACTCTCT
Organism: Euphorbia lathyris; assembly: GCF_963576675.1. NCBI lineage: Eukaryota > Viridiplantae > Streptophyta > Magnoliopsida > Malpighiales > Euphorbiaceae > Euphorbia > Euphorbia lathyris. Next base: position 28,248,932 of record NC_088916.1, on the reverse strand, counting down.
CAAGAATGAGACAAACTCTTGGCTTAAGTATTCGCCCCCTCTATCAGACCAGAGCGCTTTTACTTTCTTGCTAAGTTGATTTTCTACTTCATTTTTAAAATCTTTGAATCTCAGAAGAGTTTCAGATTTATGTTTCATCAGATACACATACACATACCCATACCGGCTATAGTCATCTGTGAAGGTAACAAAGTACAGAAAACCAGATCTAGCACTAGTGCTCATTGGACCGCATACATCTGAGTGTATCAGTTCCAATAGCTCCGTGGCCCTTACACCAGTTTTGGTGAAAGGCGCCTTTGTCATCTTCCCTCTTAAACAAGATTCACACGTGTCATAAGACTGCATGTCGAATGACCCTAGCGCTCCACTAGAGTAAAGCCTAGTTATGCGTTTCTCATTTATGTGGCCAAGACGGCAGTGCCAGATATGTGTAGGATTTAGTTCATTAGTCTTAATCCTTTTAGCATTTATGTTATAGATTGATTCACTACGTTTTAGATCAAGGATATACAAACCATTTTCTAGAAATGCGGTTCCATAAACAATATTGCCACGATGTATAGAAATCCTACCACGTCCAATATTAAAATTAAAACCGGAAATATCCAACATAGAAACTGAGATAATATTCCTGCGCATTGCAGGTACAAAACAACAATCTCTAAGTTCTAAAACTAAACCAGTAGGCATCTCTAAAGTGTAATCTCCGATCTCCAAGGCCTCTACACGAGCACCATTGCCGACTCGAAGATCCACTTCACCAGATCCTAACAACCTCCTATTTCTCAGTCCCTGCACATTTGAACAAATGTGAGTACCACATCCAGTGTCTAAAACCCAAGATGTAGAAATAGACAGATTTATCTCAACAACATAAATGCCAGAACTAGAAGCTTTAGCCTTCTGTTTCTCCCTTAGCTTTGGACACGTGTTCTTCCAGTGTCCCTTCTCATTACACTCGTGACAGATATCATCTGCCAAGGCCAACCTACCTTTAGGAGCTGCCGCCTTCCTTGTCTTTGACTTGGCCTTTTGGGCGTTCGCCTTGGACTTGGACTTGGCCTTTCCCTTAGGTGTGTTCCCTTTGTTGGCTGGTAAGGTAGCAATCAGTACAGATTCCTTCCACTCGTGTCTACAAACCTTTTGTGAGTTCATAGAACAGTCAAGGAAATCAGTCCCTGAAAGTTTTTCCTTTTCCAGGAGTGGTCTGAATGAGTTGTTGCTTGTTGCATTCATTATTTCTTTTATGTAACTTGGTGATTTTTATCTACGTGGAAAAATTACATTAGAGTTAGAATAAAGGGCTTAAGCCAAAGATCAAATTAATAATCCATTTTAATTTGTTATTGGTGATATTTATTTGGCTGTCTTGACCAAGATCCACAATCCATCAATAATAGACCGAGCTAGGGCTCCGCCGTCGACCATTGACGATTTGGTAGGATAAACTATCCAATCCTCCACAAGGACTCTTGGTTTGATGGGCTTTGTGACACTTAGCCTATCTGTGCTTAGGGCCCGCTCTGAGCTAATGCTACCCACGTTGAGTCCAACCACCATACACGTGTTAGCCATACTGAAGTATCCTAACCCTCGACGGCCCACTAATTACTACAGCATACCTGCTAGGGCACGTCATACACTGTAGCACTACCTGGGAGGAAGAGGTGTGAATCTGGAAAGCACTTTTAAACGACTCAATATTTCATTATCCGGATTAATTAAGTGATACGGCTTTAACATATAATTATCGCGGGTGATGATCTTGTGATCAATGCTACTTATATTTCATGTTATACTAAGCAATTGTATAATCAAAATAAACATAGAGACTCTATGGGCCTTTATAATACATCCTAGTGAAACTAGATAAACTATCTAATCTTCACGGGCTTGCTTCAAGTCTTCTTGGGCTCCCATCATGGGCTTGGACCATCTGGGCTTCTTCACGATCAATTACAATTTTATAAATAGAACCTATTCTAAAATTACATTAATAAAAGAATGGCACGCATGCCATATTCCCCAAAATAGATTAAATTACAAACCGACTTTAATTTAGGGTCCATAGAACTCTATAACACGTTGCTGCACCGTAAGACATACAAATATAATGCATGATCATGACATTCCAAAATCATCTAATAAAGTTAAGCCGAGTTACTTAGGGTGAAATCGCCAATTTTTTTTTACCATATGTGACTAAGGCCCATAAAGGCCCAACGGTTAACATCCATTTAAATGCAAAATTACAATTTCGCTCCCACTTAATTTTTAGGGTCGTCACATATCTAAAATTTAGCCCTCCCAATTTAAACCGGTGTCACGGTCTATTGGGCCAATTTCACAAATTAACCATATTCAATTTTATACAAATTACCAATTCGATCAAAATTAAATATGCATGCCAATCAAAAATGTTTTAATACCAATTAATTTTTATTCAAAACACGTTTAATAAATTAAACGGTATTAGGGCCCTGATTTTATTAAAATTATCCGAGAAAAATTTAAAACAAAAATCAGTCCCGTCTAACCCAAAATTGAAACATAATTTTAAATTTTCAACGGACTCGGGACAGTGATGGGGCTGCTGTCCGCGGACAGCAGCCCCGTGACTGCTGTCTAGCGGACAGCATCAGTGCTGCTGTCCGCCCAACAGCAGCCGCGGGGCTGCTGTTCGCGGACAGCAGTCCCGCGACTGCTGTTCCGTGTCCGTTAAGTATTTTTTTTTCCCATATATATAATCTATAATTTTATTTACTGTTTTAAAACTAAATTTCAGCACAACTAAACTCAAAATAAACAGAAAATATATATTCCAAAACTTCCTAAACTAATTACTAAACATAGGAATTAATAGGAATTTTCAAAACTGATTTGGAAAAATAATAAAAACCAAATCTTATTATTTTCAATCAATCAAAACAGACTAAACCATGGCTCTGATACCACTGTTAGGAATTAAAGCCACTTAATCAACTGTAGCGCAGCGGAATTGCGGTTTAAAATTTATTTCTAATCCCTTTAGTTTGATCTTTGTCCGTTAACCATTGATTGAATAAAACCTTTTGATCCGTTTATGGATATAAACATACCCGGACTGTCTCTTCTAGACGGCTGAAGAATCCACAAAGTAGTGAGATCTCCGCAGTCAAGTGCACGAACAGCTATTGAGTCAGAACCGGTGCTAGCCGAAGAACGGATGAAGAACTGGAGAGATAATGTAATATGCCAATATTCTTCTCCACTTTCAATTAGTGGCTGCCGAAATTCTTATGAATTTGGTGGGTGGTGGCCGAAAATGTGATGTATGTTAATTAGGGTTTAGTGTTTTAATTTATATATATAGTGTATTCCTAAACCTAATTGGTTTAGGGTTAATTGGTTAATTACAAAACTAATCCAATCCTAATCTAATTACATAAATAAATACCAATAATATTTATTCTATGCAATTAATTATGATTAGATTAAATTTAATTACCCCAATTAAACAAACAACACTAATTAATAAATTAACGTATTAGTTTAATTAATTATTCACTGAATGCAATTTCATTAATTTACAAATTAATTAATTACATCCCGTAAACTAATTAATCAATTAAATACTCAACACTTAAGACCATTAATCAATTACATTGATACAAAGTATCAATTAATCAATTAATTAACCACCAATTAATTACCTTGATATTTTACTATCAATCAATTAATTAATTTCATCTCTCCAATGTACCGTTCTATAAGTTCTAAGTCATATGTTCGATGTGCACGATCCTATGGGACTGTCCTTAGCTAGCAGTAGGCTCACGGCCCACAGACAGTAAGTGGGTTCTAGCAAACCATTACTGTCCCTAACCAAGACAGAGTTTCAGCAGTCTAAAGATGCAGAGACCCTGTAGTTATCTCTTAACTTCTTTTACCATTTGATATCGATATTATAAACTAGAGGCATGGCGGCTGTCATCCTCTCTGATGTTTATGATATTTCTTGATCTAAAGTAGATTGATGAAACAGATAAGTAAACTACTTATCAGGGTGTGGCCACACACTTATCAATCTCACTTATCAAGTGGCCTGTGATATCATCTCATTATTACATGAGTGGTAATTCCATCACTTCAATATCAATACCAACGTGTTCACCTGTTCACCTAATCATAGCCGTATTTAGCATCTTGTTACAGACCTGTTAGGCGTATGTCAAAGTGAATCGGATCCCATATTGATATTATAATGAAATCTGGTCTGAAGATAGTTAGAGACCTACTTAAGAAAACTAATGACACAACCACCATGTAGTTTTCTTGGGCGGATCGATCCAGTCACATGTATACAACATGTACCCATATTCACAACTGGCTTATCAAGTGCTATGGCTAGTATCAATTACTACCATACAGTCGTCGAATATACAAGTCCGTGGTCCTAATCATTCCCATGATAGAATGGACTTGGGATATGGTTTTACGATTATCAATCAATGGATTTTCTATTCATATTATAGCACAAGATATAAATGAACTAGATTAATGCCTTTATTAATGTAACACAAATAGTGTATCTATGCAAGAATAATCAAAAAGCATAATACAATATACATGAACCAATGCCTAAGAACTAGGGCACACCAACAGTATGAACGATAATAATGAAGTTAGGTTATTAGGTCTATTGATTAAAAACCTAATCTAAGTCACTTGTATTCAAGACGATTAACCCTACTTACCCTCCTAAAGTTCCTAGTGCGTGATTCCCCTGTAAGGCCGAAACTATGTCTAAGGCTCAGTAATTTGGGCTTAATCAACTAAGAGGTCGTCAATCTCCTAGGCTCTGACTAGGTCAGATTCAGCTCACAATATGTGCCTACTCGATTTTGGGGCTTTTGAATGAGTTAAACCAATTGAATAAAGCGTAAGACAAAGATTAAATCAATAAGCATAGAACAAAATAAGAGCTAAAGTATTATTAAAGATGAAGAATAATGTCACAGGATACAATTAGCCTAGGATTCATAGATTGTATCAAAGAGTACAAACAAAGTAAAGTAAAAGGAGATACGAAAATCCCTTTCAAGGAACCTGTCTACTCTGCAATCGGCTTCCTAGGTCTTAAGGACGGACCTTGAAAATTCCTCGAGAACAGCTTTGAAGGAGCTTCAATGGAGGTCGAAGAAGATGGAGGAGATGGAGAGGAAATTCAAGGGGAAAGCTAAAGTAATTTACAAATAATGAAAGATATCTAATTACATTGGAAAAATCCTATTTATAGGCGTGGCTTGGGCCCTTTTGATGACCTATTTCGTGTCCTTATGTAGGTAGAAAGTCGTGGGACCGGTCGTGGAGTCGTGGGGGCAAAATTGGTCTTTTTGACCCACCAATCGCTTATTTTGAGCAAACGTTTCGTTTGGTGCGACTTTTGACGGATCAATTAGCTTCAAAAGATAACGGAATTATAATATGCATGCCATTTTGGCCGTATTTGCCTAAATTGATCATAAAACGAGCCTGAACAACGAAAAGTAAATAAAACATTTCCAATTTCTAACTAACTCACACAAAAGCATTTAAATGCGAGAATTGCTCGCTTATTAACTAAAAAACTCTAAAACCCGTCCTAAAATCGTACCCAAAGATAGGGGTTTTTGACCCCTATCAGTCAGCATTTCGACTTGATTGAAGATCTGCATCGAATGAAGCATTTGAGAGGCCTATTTATAGTGACACTTCAAGCACCGGTGATTTCGAATTTCGAAATAATCGTTGGAGTCAAACGGCTTCCTGTCGCTTTCACTCAGTACGTGCTCAGCGTCTTCGGCCAATCATATTCTTGTATCTTTTGTCTTCGCCAGTGCTTAGCAGCTTTTCGTCAGATGAAACAGAATGTTCCCACATTTATGGCAAAGTCTCCCAGACAGCTTCCTGCGCCTTCTGAGCTTTACCCAAAGTAGAAATACTTTGTCTCCAAGTTCATTCTGTTCTGCCGCTGACCTGACAGCCTTGTCGAACAACTCAGCAGCTTCGTCTTGAAGCTATTTGGTCGAGGGCTTCTCGATCCTTCTTGTTGCTGGGCTAACGCCTTACTCAGTACGATGGCGTTTTGAGTCTTCTTGGGCCGTGAGGCTTTGATCTGTTGACTTGGGCTTGACTTCCTCTTTTGGGCCTTTGGGCCATTTATCTTAATGTCTTATAAATCAAATAACTCAACATTGAACAAACACATTAGTATGAATAAATCAAAGCATTTAAATTTAATGTGTTGGAATATTTTTATCATTCACATAAATAATTTTGTCAAATCAAAATCATGTGGAAAGGTGTTTCAACAAACTCCCCCATTTTGATGTTGACAAAAATATTCAATAAGGAACTCAGTGTTGAGCTCCCCCATGATGATTGACCTATTCTTAACTTCTTAAGATTCTCCCCCGTAAGGGTTGAGCCGCTGACTTAGTTTTACTTTAAACATTTTAAGGTTTAATCAAGTAAGTCTAAAGTCAGTGTTCAGAATTAGGTCAGTTCTTGGACCAGGCTTATTTCACTTAGTTTCGATACAACGCTAAACGGAAGATTAAGTTCAAATATTGGAGTTAGCTGAGTGAGTTAATTGAGGCTGAGTAATTTTACTCAGTGGCCAAGTATGTGATTAATTCAATGTGTGTCAATCCTTAGATCCTTTGTTCAATTAAGACATTATGAGACAAGTTGTGAATTTAGATCAACACAACAGATAGGCATTAAAGGGAAGAAAATTAAATAACAAGGTTGATTGAAGATACGTTTGTATTGATATTTAGCACACAACACAACATAAGCAAGTAAGCAAGATCACACAACAACAAAAAAACTATCGCCTAATATTGAAGGAGACTTGATTAGGCTTGGACTTGTTTTGTTGTTGAGGTTGAGTGCTAGGGGGCTTTGGTTGAGTGCTAGGCGGGGACCACTGACGAAGTGGAAGCGGAACCAGGATGTTGGTTCTTTTGCTGAGTTCCAGCTGGATGTTTATCTTTCCTTTTCTCCCCCTTTTTGCCAGCATCAATGGGCTGAGGGACAGCTGCATAAAACTTCCCTTGCTCAACAACACGAGTCAGTAGGGTGGAATACTGCTGGATTTGAGCCGTACCGTGCTTGAGCCCGTCAAAGACCTTGGTCCCACTATTCATGTTGGACGCCGGAATGTCCATATGAGAGCTGATGACGCTGAGTATAAATTGAAGGGACTTGCCCATCCAGCTCATGGTATCAGTCATCATAAGCGTAGGACTGATGGTACATTTTGAGCAGGCCAGCGTCATAGTGGTGTCGTTGGTTAGTCTGATGTGTGACATGGTCATAGGTGGCCTTTGTAAGTTGAAAAATCTCAGAGGTCTTGGCCTGTTCAGTTTGCATCTCTTCTCTTGATAAATTTAGCATGGGAAGGGATTCAGCAATTTGCTCGATTGTGCATTGAGAGGTAGAGCCAACTAATTCTCGAGTTGTGGTCAGCTCAGTTTGGACTTGAGTAAGTTGAGCTGACTTAGCTACATCTGAGTTGGCGGCAATTAAGGCGTTGAGTTTCCCTTCAATTGTGTCCATATGTTGCACCATGTGCAAGTGAAGGTTTGCCATTTTGGTAGCGAACTCTTGCTTTGGCTGTTGAGCTACCATTTCAGTCAGCACACATAAGAGCTCTTTGAGGCCTTTGAGTTCAGTGAGGAGTTGAGTGAGGGTGCTCAGTTGTGTAGGCTCCGCTGAACTGCGCTCAGTTTCAGTTCCATGAGTACTCTGTATTTCTGCGATGAGTTCTTGGGCAGCTTGGAAGATTCGTTTCCCAGTCTGGGAAGAAGTCAAGAACTGCAAAGGGTCATTTTGAGAAGTTTTAGGAACTGAGTTTTGGTTGGCTGCAGGTGGTTGTTCATTTGAGTGCACACCAGTAGTAGAGTTGTCCTTTGGATTAGGTGAGGGGCGAACAATCTGAGTGGCAGACGGAGTGATTGGGTCAGCTGCAGGACTTGAAACATTCTCTGGCTGTTCAAGATGAGAGTTGAGTGATGCCATAGCATTGTCTACCTGCTCAGTGTCAGTCGGGAGCTGAACATTGACTTGAGGAGGAGTCAGCTCGAGATTTTCCTGAGCAGGAGATTTCTCCAATGTATGTTCCTTCTCTTGAACAGCGGGTTCATCGATCACTTGCTTTGAGGAGCTAGTAGCAGCGGTGTCGGCAGACTCGGCATGTTCCTGACCACGAGGAACAGAGGCTTGTTTTTCCTTGACTGGTGAGGGTTTGGAAATGGGTTTAGAGAAAAAGTTAAAGTCCAAGTCAGTCAAGCTTACGATGGGTTCATGGAGAGGTGAGTCATCCAGTATGTCAAACACTTGAGGTTTGTTTGCCTTCTTCTTGTATCGTTTATCACTACCATCTTTAGAAGGGTTGGAAGATGGAAGTAGATCAGATGACTCAAGCTGAGTTTACTCAGGTTATGTAGTTGTGGTGTCATCTCTTGGCTCAGTAGCTGGATTCTTCCTCTGCTCAGTGGAGACAGATTGCTTTTATTGAGTGTTTGAAGGTGGAGTTTGTTCAGCAGATTCATGAGTTCGCAGGAAGAAGGAATCTTTTGGTACTGATACATCCAGAGGAATTGCATCCAACGGTGTAACTTCAGAAACCCTCTTCCTCTTTAGGGGTGACTCAGTGTTCTCATGTTCATCCTCAACTTCTTGAACTATGGCAGGTCGCTTTTGGGCAGCTTTGGTAGGTTGAGGTTTCTTTTTGATTGACTCAGCGGGAGATGGGTTAGCCATAATAACTTTCAGGCGTTTGACAGTTTGGAGTGTGGGTGCTGCCTTTCTCTTCTTTCCTTTACCGGTCGGCTCAGCTTCCTCTTCTTCTTCAGTTACCGCATCCTTTCCTTTCTTTGATTTAAAAGGAAGACTGTGTGCAAGTTTATTGAGGTCCTCAATGGTGATTTCCATCCCTAATATGCTTTCCTCATTCTTAAAGCTAATTTTGTAATCCCTAAGGATTTCGGTGATGAGTGAGCCCATTCGAAGTGCTCCAGTGCTTCGTTGCATAGCCCCGATCAGGAATACATGCATGTTCAGGGGTTGGTAGTTGAGCATATGCCATAAGAAGCATTGCTCGAAGTTGGAGGCAGAGGATGTGGCGTTGACCTTTGGATAGATGTAGTTGGTCAGTAAGTAGTGGGCGTGCCTCTGATGCTGAGTAAGCGAAGTGTAAGAGACTTCCCCTACATGCCCTTTAGGTTTACAGAAGGTAGCGGTGTACTTGACCTTCTTGTAGTCATTTGTTCTTCTCAACTCAACTCCCTCATCCTTTAAATCTAACAGAGTAGCTAGGTATGATCGGTCGATGATGATTTGCTTCTTGTTGACATAAGTGACCATGAAATCAATATCGTCCGTGGCAACCAGCAGATTGGAGTAGAACTCAGTGACAAGCCTTGGGTAGGTCAGCCCGTTTAGGGAGAATAGTTTGGTCCATCCGTTCTTGGATATCCATTCACTGTAAGGTTTCACCATCTCTACGAAGCTTTTCGAGAACCATCGTGAAGCTACAACGTCTAGGCCTTCAACATCGGAATATACTGATCGAAAGGTTCTCTCCTCAGTTTCGTCAGTTTTCTTACCCTTGTCCTTCTTCTTTTTCTTAGAAGGAGTTGAGTGCTCAGTGTGAGGATCAACACCGAGAATGCTGACCTCGTCCATGGGTTGGTCATGCTGACCATGTCCAGTATGAGCCTCATCGTCTGGAGTATCAACATATTGTTGCTCAGGTGGAGAGCCAGAATTAATGTCTGAGCGATTGTCCTCATATTGGTCATCAGAGAGATTCTGGGAATCAGACATGGTGTTCTTGAGAGTTTCTTTAAGAAGATTTGAATTTCAGAAGTTTAGAGAGAATGAAGGTTTGAGTGCGAATTTCAAGCGTAGAGAGTGAATAGTGAGAAACGTTCACTATTTATAGACGATGAATGATGACTTGATAGGTTGGATGGAACGGTGGGTATTTGAACCGTCGAAAGTCAGTTATTACTGACATTAATTTCGAGAAACAACGCGTGCTATTACTAATGATGACGCTTACATCATCCTAGAGGCTACTTAATGCGCGTGCTAGTATTAATTCCACAACGGATCTTTTACTCAGCGCTAAGAATTCTAAACGTTTAATGTTCTGAGTAATCAGTTCTACGCAAAGGAATTATTTGTATGCTTAGTAACTCAGCTTAAGATAACCACTCAGCGTGTATGTCTACTCAGCATGTAATAGACATTGATTTAGCATAAATCACTCAGCATGGTAATCAACTTAGCATGCATATATCACATATTATACTTGGAATTTATTGAAGAGGATTAAACATACCAATGGCTTCTCTAAGTATGTTGAATTGCTCACGAGCTAGTGGCTTTGTGAAGATATCAGCAAGCTGCTCATCCATTGGGACATAGGTCAGCTTGATTTCTCCCTTGAGTACATGATCTCTGATGAAGTGATGTCTTATGCTGACGTGCTTCATCCTGCTGTGCTGGATTGGATTCTTTGATAGGTCAATGGCACTTTTGTTGTCACATTTGACTTCAATTGTTTTAGTCTGAACACCATAATCCTCTAGTTGTTGCTTAATCTAGAGGACTTGAGCAACACAGCTTCCAGCAGCAATGTACTCAGCTTCAGTGGTTGACAGGGCTACTAACGCCTGCTTCGTACTGAACCAGGACACAAGACAGCTTCCAAGGAAGTGACATCCTCCTGAGGTGCTTTTTCGTTCAAGTTTGTCTCGTCCGTAGTCAGCGTGAGTGTATCCAATGAGTGTGAAATCATGAGTATTGGGATACCATAAACCTGCATTCACTGAGCCTTGCAAATATCTAAGGATTCTTTTTACAGCTATGTAATGAGATTCCTTAGGGTTAGATTGATATCTAGCACAGTAACATACTGAGAACTGAATGTCCGGCCTACTAGCAGTTAAGTAGAGTAGAGAGCCAATCATACCTCGATACAATTTGTTGTCTACTGACTTACCATTTTCGTCAGCGCAGAGGACAGTGTCAGTGCCCATAGGGGTAGATATTGACTTGCAATTCTCAAGTTCATACTTCTTCAATATCTCCTTAGCATACTTAGTTTGACTGATGAAGATGCCATTTTCCCTTGTTTGATTTGAAGTCCAAGGAAGAAGTTGAGTTCTCCCATCATTGACATTTTAAACCCAGTCTGCATCTGCTTGCTAAATTCCTTGCACATGGACTCATTAGTGGCACCAAAAATAATGTCATCAACATATATCTGAGCCAGTAGGGTATCTTTACCCTTCCTCTTAATGAATAAGGTTGTATCAGCTTTACCTCTGACATAATTTCTAGTCAGCAGGAAACTGGTCAGCCTCTCATACCAAGCACGTAGTGCTTGCTTGAGACCATACAGAGCCTTTTTGAGCTTATAAACGTGGTTTGGGAACTTGGGGTCCTCAAACCCTGGAGGCTGATTAACATAGACTTCCTCGTTTATAACTCCATTAAGGAATGCACTTTTAACATCCATTTGAAATAATTTAAAGTTCATATAACTTGCATGTGCACATAAAATTCTTATAGCCTCTAGCCTTGCCACTGGGGCGAAGGTCTCACCGTAGTCAATACCTTCTTGCTGACTATATCCCTGAGCTACTAGTCTTGCTTTGTTCCTGATCACATTCCCTTGTTCATCTAGCTTGTTGCGGAAGACCCATCTTGTTCCTATGGTCTTCTGGCTTTTTGGATTTGGCACTAAGTCCCATACTTCATTTCTTCTAAACTGATCAAGTTCTTCTTGCATTGCACTCATCCAAAACTCATCGTGCTTAGCTTCAGAGAAGTTCTTTGGTTCCTGAACTGAGATGAATGCTACGTTGCTGAGGTATCTCCTGAGTTGATTTCTTGTCATCAGGGTGTTTTCAGCAGCATCAAGAATAGCACTCTCTGAGTGTCCTCTTGGAATTCTGATCTCTTTTGGTAGAGTGATGTCTTGAGCTGGTTGTGTTTCAACAATCTCTGCAGGTATAGATTGGTCAGTGAAAACAATTTGAGTTTTGCTTTTACCTTTGGTCAGCCCTTGAGGTAGTGACTTAGCAGCTGTTTCTTGGTCAGCGGGTGCTGAGTATGGATCATCCTCAGTCAGCTGCTTGTCTTTTCCTGCAGGGTTAGTTTCATCGAACTCAACGTGTACTGACTCTTCTAAGACCTGAGTTCATTTATTGAAAACTTTGTATGCTTTGATGTTTGTTGAGTAGCCTAAAAAGATAGCTTCATCAGCTTTTGAATCAAACTTAGCAAGGCTGTCTTTAGTATTTAGAATAAAACATTTACAGCCGAAGGCACGAAAGTATCCAATGTTGGGCTTTCGTCCTTTCCAAAGTTCGTAGGGAGTCTTCTTTAATATGGGTCTGACTAGAGCCCTATTAAGTATGTAGCAAGCTGTGTTGACAGCTTCTCCCCAAAAGTACTTTAGAAGCATATGCTCACTCAGCATTGTCCTAGCTATTTCAACCAAGGTTCTGTTTTTCCTTTCAACAACCCCATTCTGTTGAGGCGTTCTAGGAGCAGAGAAATTATGGTCAATGCTACTGGCTTCGCAGAATTCAACAAACCGTTGGTTTTTGAATTCTCCACCATTATCACTTCGGATGTGAGCTAACTTTAGGTCTTTATCATTTTCAAGTTTTCTTACTAATGTTGAAAATGTCTCAAAGGTTTCATCTTTGCTATTCAGCAAGATGACCCAAGTGTACCGCGAAAATTCATCTACAATGACCAAGGAAAATCTCCTACCACCCAAGCTCAGCGGCTGGACTGGTCCGAAGAGATCCAAGTGTAGCAACTCAAGTGGACGCTTGGTTGAGACAATGTTTTTACTATGAAAAGATGTTTTAGTTTGTTTTCCAACCTGACAAGCATAGCATAATTGATCCTTTTCGAACTTAAGTTCTGGCAGTCCCTCAACTAATTGCTTTCTTGCTAATTTGGCCAGGAGGTCCATGCTTACATGACCAAGTCTCCTGTGCCATAGCCATGAATTTTCTTCCTTTGACACTAAGCATACATTTTTTGAAAATTTATTTTCCAAATTCAGCATAAAGACATTATCAATACGAGGGGCAGTTAAAATCAATTCATTTGTTTTTCCCTCGAGTATTTTACATACAGTGTTATCAAATATAACTTTTCTCCCGTTATCACATAGCTGAGCTACACTGAGTAAGTTATATTTAAGTCCACTGACTAGGGAGACTGACTCAATAGTAGGATTACCACCAACGGCTCCTGGCCCTACTATCTTACCCTTTTTGTTGTCTCCGAAACTTACGCTTCCACCTCGTTTACGCACAAATGTGATGAACTGAGTTTCATCACCCGTCATATGCCTCGAGCATGCGCTGTCAATGTACCACATTTTTTACTTCTCAGCACACCTCAGGCTTACCTGCAATATAACTAGTTATCTTTAGGTACCCAAGTCTTTTTGGATCCTTGTTTGTTAGGCTCAGCAGGTAAAGCATCATATTTAATTTTATGACGACACAATTGGACAGTGTGTTCATTTTTCCCACAGAAGTCATAGCTGACCTTCCGTTTGGGATATCTCACTGACTGGTCAGCACCCCAGTGCTGAGCATGCCAGCACACTTTTGTGGTGTGTCCCTTCTTCCCACAGAAGTCACACTGGACATTCCGCTGAGGATTCCATCTCTGCTGACTAGTACTTTGGTACTGAGTGTTCAGAGGAATATTTCTTTTATTCGAAACCTTGAATTGATTCTGAATAGATATGACATCCTTTCTCAGTTTCTTAGAATCTGATTGGACCTCTGAGACAAACTTGTGCATAGTTTCTACGTTGCTATGCAAAGTTGAGTTGCCTTGGAGAAGATATTGTAGGTCACTCAGTTTGACCTCTTCAATCTCGTCACATCGCCTGCTGAGTGCTCTAACCTTCTTGTTACACTTTTTGATAAGTATGTAGAGGTCACTCAGGGCATTTATCATTTCATTTCTGAGCAGGGGTAATGATATTACCTCAGTTGAGTGTGCCTCATCATCAGATGCAATGGAGGGGTCAGCATGCTCAGAAACACAAGGCTCAGCAAGCTCATCTGCCATGAAGCAGATCTTTGCTGACTCAGTGGCATCAGCTCCTGATGATGATGACTCATCACTATCACTCCAGGTTGCCACCATTGCCTTCTTGCTGTTCTTCCTTTCCTTCCTCAAGGTAGGACAGCTTGATTTGATATGGCCAGTTTGATGACATTCAAAGCATGTGATGGGCTTTGAGCTGTCCTTCTTGTACTTGTTATCGCTAGACTCAGCTTTGTACTTGTCAAACTTCTTGTACGGCTTCTTAGAATATTTATCATTTTTTCTGAACAGCCTTTTCATTTTTCTAGTGAACATGGCCATCTCTTCATCGTCTGTTGAGCTCCTATCAGTGGAGTCAGCTTTCATGACAAGAGACTTTTGCTTCTTGTCCTCAGACTTCTCCTTCACCTCAAAACTCTTCATTGAGATCTCATGGGTCAGCAGAGATCCAATGAGTTCATCATACTTGTAGGTGGTCAAGTCTTGAGCTTCCTCAACAGCAGTTTTCTTGGCTTGCCAACTTTTGGGAAGGCTCCTCAGTATCTTCTTGACTTGCTCTTCTTCAGTAAAGATCTTGCCAAGTCTTTTGAGCTCGTTGATTATGTTTGTGAATCTTGAGTTCATTTCAGAGATTCCTTCATCATCATTCATTTCAAACAGCTCGTACAACCTCATGTGATGGTTCACCTTGGACTCCTTAACTTTGTTGGTTCCTTCATAGGTGACCTCCGGTTTCTTCTAGATTTCCTGCGCTGACTCACAACCTGAAATCTTGTTGTACTCTGCAGCATCTAACGCACAGTGAAGCGTGTTTATAGCCGAAGCATGATTTTGTAGCTTCTTAAGGTCATCTTCTGTCCACTTAGCCTTAGCTTTGACAACCGTTTGGCCATCAATAGTTTCAACAGGAACAGATGGGCCTTGGACTATAGAAAGTCATGCACTCATATTTGTTGCCTGAATGAAATTTTTCATTATGTTCTTCCAAAAGGTGTAGTTAGACCCGAAGAACAGAGGAGGTCGAGTAATGGACAGTCCCTCAGGAAGAATCTGAGTTGTCTGATTTCCTGGGAGGAAACGAGTGCTATTCTCAGCCATTGTGGGGATCAGCTCAAGATAGTTATATCTTGCTCAGTGAGCTTTTAGGCTTTGATACCACTTGTTGGTCCTGTATAACGTGACAAGGTTAGTTCCAAGGGGGGGGGATAGGAACTATTTAAAATTTTGTCCGTTAAGGCTGACTTCTTTTCTCTAAGAAAAGGTTTACACATCGGCGCTAAGTAGTTTTAAGACACAAGCTTAGTCAACTGGTGACTAAGTCTGCTTCTTTCCTTGAGTCAGGAGATAGCACTTAAGTCTATTCCTGAACTCAGCTTCTTAGTGCACTCAACTCAGCGTGAGTTCGTTACTTAGTCAGTTTTATAGCAAGCAGTATATAAAGGAGTTTAAGGGTTAGAAATATGTTACTCAGCAGACATATCCTGGTTCGGCCTCTCCGCCTACGTCCAGTCCCCGAAACTCGTTCCGAGCTTTTTGAATCCTCTACTGAGCTCTTTAAAGGTAGAGCACGAAACCTTTTACAACAGAAGCTGGGTATACAAGAGTACCTTCCTCTATTCCTCTACTCACTCCTATAACTACCGCTGAGTACTATAACCGAGTACTCAGCTTCTCCTTTCTATTCTTCTAGAAATGATAAGTGTTTGTCCTAAACAACAATTGCTAAGACACTTTAGATGAATGAAATCACTCTAGACTTTTACACAATGATTGGAATTGGTGTAAGATTTGCTTTGCTTTTCTCACAGAACTTCAAGTATGAATTTGGTCAGCGTTTCGACTTGATTGAAGATCTGCATCGAATGAAGCATTTGAGAGGCCTATTTATAGTGACACTTCAAGCACCGGTGATTTCGAATTTTGAAATAACCGCTGGAGTCAAACGGCTTCCTGTCTCTTTCACTCAGTACGCGCTCAGCGTCTTCGGCCAATCATATTCTTGTATCTTCTGTCTTCGCTAGTGCTCAGCAGCTTTTCGTCAGATGAAACAGAATGTTCCCACATTTATGGCAAAGTCTCCCAGACAGCTTTCTGCGCCTTCTGAGCTTTACCCAAAGTAGAAATACTTTGTCTCCAAGTTCATTTTGTTCTGCCGCTGACCTGACAGCCTTGTCGAACAACTCAGCAGCTTCGTCTTGAAGCTATTTGGTCGAGGGCTTCTCGATCCTTCTTGTTGCTGGGCTAACGCCTTACTCAGTACGACGGCGTTTTGAGTCTTCTTGGGCCGTGAGGCTTTGATCTGTTGACTTGGGCTTGACTTCCTCTTTTGGGCCTTTGGGCCATTTATCTTAATGTCTTATAAATCAAATAACTCAACATTGAACAAACACATTAGTATGAATAAATCAAAGCATTTAAATTTAATGTGTTGGAATATTTTTATCATTCACATAAATAATTTTGTCAAATCAAAATCATGTGGAAAGGTGTTTCAACAAGGAGATGGGAATTCGGATCGATTTTGTCAGGATCCATGGTTGATTAGAGACAGGGCCGGTCCTGGAATTTTATAGGTCCTAAATGAAATAAGATATGAGGGGCCTTAATAAATAAAAATGTGTACTTAGAAGTATAAGTCGATTCCGGATTCTGGTGTGCTGAGGTCATACACCAAGTGCACGCGTGATTATGCTCTGGCAGAACTCCCTTAGGTCCATAGAGAGATGAAGTTGATACTCACCCTCTGCCTGTCTCGCCTGCGAATCCTGCTAACTCGTCTTGAATAGATCTCCTGTCCGTAACATTCCCTTAATTATTCTTTATGCGCAAAGGCTATCTCCTGATCTTGATAGCACGGTAAACTTAAAGTGGAGTGAAGGAAATTGACTTAGTCTACTTAGCCTGAAGTAAGCTTTGACTTAGTGTGAAGTAAGCAAGATCAGATCAGTAAGCAAGATCAGATCAGTAAGCAGGGTTAGTTTCAGTAAGCTTGTCAGTAAGAAAGTGAGTGTCTATCTTTACTTAGTATTAGTTAGTGTAAGCAAGGGTAGTTAGTGTCCATCTTTACTTAGTCTTAGTGTAAGCCTGAACCCACTCTATTCTTTACCCAATCTCTCTATACGGAAGGTAGACGCTAGTTCTGCTTTAGCAATCACTGTACGAGGAGAAGTTGAAGTTACGGAGGTAGAGGTCTAAGATAGGCGCTAAGCCTAATCGTTCAGGTTACGGGTGAGTTCTTTCTGGTTTTAGCTCTAAGAGTAAAAGTAAGAGGTTACAGAGCTATGGTAAGAGGTTAGTTCGGGTCTAAGCTAAGCCAAATAAATAGTACTTGTGTAAGCCAATAGAGTACTTGTATAAGCCAAATAGTACTTGTCTGGTTACTATGCCTCGTTAGTTCTCTATAAGAGCTTATTCCTTGAGCTAGAGACTCGATTTACCTTACCTCGCTCGATTTACCTTACCTCGTAAGAGAGAATTTCTACCTTTCTGACTTACCTTGAGCGTCAGTTCCTTACCTTGCTTCCTTACCTGTCAAGCAAGTAAGGGTAAACCTTACCGAATTGAGAAGTTCCGTAGCTATGGTATATGGATCTATTTTAAGCCTAAATATAACATTATTTGGTCATTTTTTAGCCATAAATGGATATTATAACTATATTTATAATTAAAATTATATATATATATATATGTATTATCGTAAAAAAAATGGCCCTTTTTAGTTCTGGACCCTGGACGGCTGCTCTTCTGGCCTATGTCGAGGGCGACCCTGATTAGAGCAGAGCCTTTACTGTTACATCCCCTATGATTAGCAATTATTCGAATGCAGTGGTGTGACTTCTTCATCCCAGATACTAAAGTATGGGATCGGGGCAAACTACAATTTGTTGTTCAACCTTATGAGGCTGCACTTATTTCTCATTTGGTAGGTGTTTTCTATGATTATTTTATTTTAACCATACTTTGTTTGTACTTAACCATAGAATCTACCCATATTTGGTAGTTCCTTTTTCTTCAATGGATGATAGCCTCCTATGGCACTATAGTAAGGATCAGTTGCATGCTTCAATATACGGGTACTGCCTGCTCTAATAAATGTGATGCAATATTCTTTCAGTTGAGGGATGGAGGAAATTATGAGATCTTTTTCTTCCTCCTAAAATTAAAGAATTTCTTTGGTGAGTCTGCTCCAAATCGCTTCCCATTAGAAACCAGCTTGCGGATAAACATATTTATATTATCACAAAGTGTGTTTTGTGTCCAAATGATATCAAATATATATGACTAGAATCTCTTATCAGTTTGTGCTTATACAATCTCATGTTGGATGAAAGGGAATTTATCACCCTTTAGTGCAGGCATAAATGAAGTGGCTAACCGGTTTCTGAATCACTGTAATGTCGCAAGTTCTGAAGTCGCTGCACAGTCTGGGATTATCCTCTAGTCTATTTGGCAACAATGCAATCAGCTGGTCTGGGAGGCAAATACTCATCACCGTCTTATGTTATAGAAAGCAGCTTCAAACTTGTAGCAAACGAGAAGGAGATGCAGACGAGAAGCATCCAAGGTTTTGGTTCTATGGGACTAACAATAGGAGACAGACAACAAACATGCTTCATGGATGCTTCCTCTGGAGGGCACCTATAAATGCAATTTAGACGCATCCTTGTTTCAGGCCGAGGGAATGAGTTGGTTAGGGGCAGTCTTGAGGAGAAGCGATGTGAGTGTCTAGGCCCTGCACAGTTCTTACTTGCACAACCACCTTGAGGTCAAGACAACAGAGGCCATTGCGTTTAGAGAAGGTATTTGGTGGGTAATTTTGCTGCAAGTTCAGAATGTGTGGTTTGAAAAAATCATAGTCGACAACATTGTTTCCAAGAAGGTTGATCTCTTTGAGTTTGGAGGTGTAATCCAAGACTGTAGAAATTTGCTTGCTTCACGCTAGGATTTTCATATGGCATTTGTCCCGAGATTAGCTAACGGTGTCGCTCATTCAATTTCTCGACAAGCTCCGTCCAATGCTAATAGTCTTACTTCATTTATTGTTCCAAGATGGCTTGTTCTGGCTTTATGTAAGGATAACTCCATTGCTTCCTAATAAAGGCGTTCTTACCTTTAAAAAAATACTTATGGTTAAATTAATTTACCAAATCACAACTTATATAAATAAGTTAATTTGGTGGCCTTTACAGCCGGTCCCAAGCCCGGACAAAGGAGGAGGGTTGCGGTAGGTTTGTGGCGGCCAGCGTAAACCTTAGCCACATCTTATGACATGAACCATAATATAAATACCGTTGGGGCGTTCCCTACTCAGCGACGCGCTGCACTTCCTAGACCCGGGTGTAGTGATAAATGTGCAAGGGTTGCTAGGTCGTCGTCCCGAAGCGGCGCGCCACCCCAGGACCCGGGGGTGGTGTCAAATATGCAAGGGTTGCGGGTAAATAAGCTAGTCCACGGTAATGGTAGGGGTAGGGGTAAGGGTAGTAGGTTACGCTTTGGGACATGAAACATAGGTTCTTTGACAGGAAGATTAGCTGAAATTGTAGATGTTATGAAAAGGAGGAGAATAAATATATTATGCCTACAAGAAACCAAGTGGGTTGGAGCTAAGGCTAGAGAGATAGCTCCTTGGGGTTATAAGCTTTGGTACTCAGGAAAGGATAAGGGTAGAAATGGAGTAGGTATTCTTATTGATAGGGAGTATATTGATGAGGTAGTAGCGGTGTCTAGGAAGAGCGATAGAATTATGAGTGTTAAGCTAGTGATAGGGGATGAGGTTGTGAATGTCATTAGTGCATATGCGCCACAAATAGGATTAGATGTGTCTATAAGACAAGCTTTTTGGGATGACTTAGAGGAAGTGGTGCAACAGGTTCCTAGGGATGAAAAAATGGTACTAGGGGGTGATCTCAATGGACACGTGGGTTCTAGGCGAGATGGGTTTGAGAGTGTTCATGGAGGGTATGGTTTTGGAGATAAGAATGAAGCAGGAAATGATATTTTGGAATTCGCATCAGCCTATGACTTTAGTATCATGAACACATGGTTTATGAAGAGAACATCCCACTTAGTGACTTATCGGAGTGGCGGTAATGCGAGCCAAATTGACTTCTTCTTAGTAAGGAGTGCTTGGAGAAAGAGTTATATTAATTGTAAGGTGATCCCTGGTGAGAGTACGACAACCCAACATAGAGTAGTGGTGCTAGATTTTCGAAGTAGGAAATGTATAAGAAAACAAACACCTCAAGTAGAGACTAAGATTAAGTGGTGGAAATTGCAAGGGGAGAATCAACAAAAATTTGTGGATGAGATGACCAAAAAAGATATTTGGACTTGCAATATGGATTCAGATATAGATTCGATATGGAATAAGATGGAGCATAGTATAAGGGAAGTAGCGAAGGAAGTTCTAGGGGAATCTAAAGGTAGCATGCCACCGGGTAAGGACACATCTTGGTGGACAGAAGAAGTACGACAAGCAGTAAAGAGTAAGAGAGAATCCTATAAACTATTGGGGAAATGTAGGAGTGACGAGAACTACGAAAAATACAAAGAGGCTAAAAGGGAAGTAAAGAAGGTCATACGAGATGCTAGAGCAAAGGTGAATCGGGATCTGTATACAAGATTGGATACGAAAGAAGGGGAAAGAGACATATATAGAATTGCTCGGATGAGAGATAAGAAGACGCGAGATCTCGGAAAAGTTAAATGTGTGAAGGATGTGGACCAGAAAGTCCTAGTTGGAGATAAGGATATCAAGGAACGATGGATGTCCTATTTTGATGACTTATTTAATGGAGATCGCCAACAAGATGTTGGAGATATAAGTATCCATCACGATATGATAAATCATGAATGCCTGCGGAGAATTCAAAAGGGTGAAGTCAAAATGGCATTAAGTAAGATGAAGTTGAAGAAAGCAGTAGGACCTGATGGCATCCCTATTGAGATTTGGAGATGTTTGGGAGAAAGAGGAATCGAATGGTTGACGACGTTCTTCAACAAAATTTGGAGAAACAATAAGATGCCATCAGAATGGAGGAAAAGTACCTTAATCCCTTTGTATAAGAACAAAGGCGATGTCCAAGATTGTGCCAACTATCGGGAAATCAAATTAATGAGTCACACTATGAAACTTTGGGAGCGAGTGATTGAACAAAGGCTAAGGAGGACGGTGAAGATCTCGGAAAACCAGTTTGGCTTTATACCGGGAAGATCAACTATGGAAGCCATCCATCTAATGAGACAATTAATGGAGCACTATCGAAATAAGACGAAAGACTTGCATATGGTTTTCATTGACTTGGAGAAAGCATATGATAAGGTACCAAGGGAAGTACTTTGGTGGGCCTTGATAAGGAAAGGCATTTCGCGGAAATATATTGACATCATAAAGGACATGTATGAGGGAGTATGCACGAGTGTACGTACTAGTGTTGGGAAGACTGAAGAGTTTCCTATTACGATTGGAGTGCATCAAGGTTCCGCACTAAGCCCATTTCTTTTTTCCATCGTTATGGATGAACTAACAAGTTCACTTCAAGATGGTATACCATGGTGCATGCTGTTTGCAGATGATATTGTGTTGGTTGATGAGACGAAAGAAGGAGTGGAGATGAAGTTGGAACTATGGAGGCAAACTCTAGAATCTAGAGGCTTTAAGTTGAGTCGAAGTAAGACAGAATATTTGGAGTGTAAGTTTAGCGGCCGTAGGAGTAGGGAGGCAGGGACAATCACCCTAGATGGGAGAGTTGTTCAGGCCTCGGATTGCTTCCGGTATTTAGGATCTATTATCCAAACGGATGGAGAAGTAGATGGAGATGTTGCTCATAGGATTAAAGCTGGTTGGTCGAAGTGGAAGAGTGCTACGGGTTTCCTTTATGATCCCGGCATTCCTAATAGATTGAAGGGAAAATTCTACCGGACGGCAATTAGACCAGCATTGTTATATGGTACGGAGTGTTGGGCAGTGAAACACTGCCACATCCATAAGATGTCGGTGGCGGAGATGCGTATGTTGAGATGGATGTGTGGTCACACGAGAAAGGACCGGGTGCGTAATGAAATAATTAGGACAAAAGTAGGGGTCACATCTATTGAGAATAAAATGAGAGAAAACCGACTAAGGTGGTTTGGCCATGTGAGACGTAGAGCGCTTGATGCGCCGGTTAGGAGAACCGAAGAGTGGCAAAGGGATGTAGTGGTGAGGGGTAGGGGAAGACCTAAGCAAACTTGGAGAAGGGTGATCGAGAGTGATATGAGTTTATTGGGAATTGAGGAAAATATGGTAGTGGATAGGACGGAGTGGAGGGAGCGAATTTGTGTCGCTGACACGACTTGATTTTCACGGTTTTATATGATGGTTCATGTTAGCCGACCCCGAATCATTTCGGGACTAAGGCTTTGTTGTTGTTGTTGTTGTTGTTGTTGTTGTTGTAAAGTCATTTTTTATATTTGTTTTAAATCACTCTATTTTAGAGCAAATAGTTATGACAACAATTTTGACAAAATAAAAGAATTTGCAAACGACTCAAACCATTGAGACGTTCTTTTAAATCGAGCAAACCATGAACGTTTTTTTTTTACTTTTCCCTAGTTCTTTTTTGGGATAAGCGCAAAAAAATGAGTATAAACAAATATCTCTTATATTTAGAGAATACAACAGGTAGATTATCTCTTGGGTAATATTATATCGGTGAGTAGTCGAGTGCTCTATCTACTATATTGATTTTCATGGTCGAGTAGATCAGGTGATGAATTTGTACAATTCAACTATACGTTGTTTAAAGTCGCATTTTACCAAGCATCAATCACATTGTTGTTGTCTGTGATTAATCCAAATAAAAGAGAATACATAAATATTAAAGTTAAAGTAACAAATATTAAGTGAAAGTCTATGAAAGGGTATGAAACACTTAAACAGAAATAAAAAGAACAAAGTTAGACAAATATGAGACATGTATTAGCAGTCTACTTAAGACAAATTTTGTCACTATTGCCGATCATCTTTCAGGATACAACAGATTACGTAAGTGAACTCTTACTGTGTGTAAGGTGTTATCACCAGACAAAGAGAAGAAGAATACTTCGAACAAACAGAGAGAAAAATAATTTGAGAGAGTAGATTCTGGAGTTTTCATTTTTTGCAGTGTGTAAAAAGATGACAATTCGATTTTGTATAAATAGAAGTCGAATGGACACGACTATTCACGAACAGAGATGAATGTTCATGAATAGAGGTGGCTGTTGGAATTAAAATTAACTAAATAATTAAACTGTATTAGCTGAACATAACTTAAAGTATTTTAAGAAAAAAATTAATATGCTGAAGCAAAAGTAGGCCGACCACGGGCCCCCATTTTGGTGCGGCATTCGCACTTCCAACATCGTGCAAGTGCTCCCCTAACCCGGTGATCCTTTGGTTGCACCCCCTACATGTGAGAGCTTTTTTCTCTAAAGGCTTGCAAAGACCTTTTACTTATAAACTAGTGGAAAATCTCATTTCTTTGGGGTGTGGAAGCTTAATTTCTTCTTATCCTCTTTAAAACCATTTCAAGTGGTTCACTTTGAGCATCAATTTCTCATTCATCATTTGTCCGTTTTGAGCTTATAAATATACCATTAAAAAGATCTCATAGCATAGAATATGTTGATGTATTTCAAGTTATTCTAAACTGCATTTATTCGTTCTATATTTAAGCCTTAAGTGTTTATTTGCATAGGATCGGTAGGTAACAACCCTTGAACCTTCAATTGTGAAAGTATATTTATTTTACTAGCTGACTAGTAGACGCGATGTGTGAAGTATATCGTCATTTACACAAACGACATAATAATTCAAGAACAAGTACCAATATAACGCAGTATTGGTTCTCATGGTTATGAATGTCTCATGGCTCTGCAAGAGTTTCAAAGAACAAAGCCTCATTAGTCTCCTTTGAAGCGACCCCACTTCACTCTCACATAGGTGATTTGTATTACTGAGAATACTTACGCACATTGTATCATTAAAATCATAGATTAACCTTTTTCCGTTTTTATATCGTTGTTTACATCATATGAATGGACTTGGGTTTAACCCCCGTAATGACCACATCCACAAAAGGTTTATGCAATTAGGTTGTCCATTTGAACTTAGATCTTTAAATCTCCAGTCAATAAGATAGAGTTTTTCTTCACATAACGCCTTAAATTCTGATGGGCATTAATCTCATTCCTTTCGATGCCTTTTCAACATGATCTCGGTTTAACCTTTTGGCTAGTAGATGTGCAATATTATTATTTGATCTAACAAAATCAACAAAAATAACACTTGTTAATATCAATTGTCTAACAGAGTTATATCGATGACAAATATGTCGATGTTTACCGTTATATATTGCACTCTGTGCTCTTTTAATCGTTGCTTGATTATTACAATGTATACAATTTATGCGCACAAGCTTTGGCCATATTTCTAAGAAGTTCAGTAGCCACTCAGCTTCGTCTCCGGATTTATCCAAGGCTACAAACTCAAACTGTGGAGTAACAGCAATAAGTATTATGAGTATTAGAGCAACTGCAATTCTAATGAAAATTCAGGATTCTCCAATAAGTATTATGAGTATTAGAGCAACTTCAATGATGTAATAATGATTTTGACAATCCTAGAGGTGTGCTATCTATTAAAATAATAGCTGAGCGATTGAAAATTTCAACAATATTATCACTTTTTAACATCAATTTTGACCTTTTTTAATATAAAAATAATTTAAAAAGATAAAATTAAAATAAATTATATATAAAATGATGATTTGTGTAACTATTATGACAAGTTTTGGAGTTGCTTATCACGAGAGCATGTTTTTAACAAAAGTTAGAGGACTTTTCATCTTTTGTTTGCCTTTCATTTCAAAATAGAGTTTCAAGTGTTTGGTTAGGACTTCCTATTTACTTTTATACATGAAAAGTAACTTTTTAAAAAGTAGAGAATCCTTACTTTTTGAAAAAACAACATTTTCCAACCGTAAACAGCAAAATGTAGAGTAACAACAAACAACACGTAAACCAAACGAACCCTATATATATATTAAGAGACGGTATGAGCCAAACAGACTCTTAAGTCCTAGGCAACTTTTAGAACACTCTATTTGAGTTGCCCACAGCTCGATTCACATACTTCAAAAACAAATATTGAACTATGCGTCGTATCAATTAGAAATTACCAAATGGTACTATTATCCAGCATTTCTCTTACAAAATCTTACACGATGCCATTTACTATTTATTTACACATCCAAGAAGAAGCTAATAAATCCTTTACTTCAAGAACCTGTTGTAAGGGACTCAATAGCCTCAACAAGTTTCCTCTTGAGATTTTCTGATGACATGATCATCTCATAAACCTCTGTCTCTTCCATTTCGAGCAGCATTGCACTCACTTTTCCGTCATTATCACGCTCCAGACGATTCACAGTATCACTTTTTCCTACCATCTTTGAAACAATTAAGTAAACCAATTCAATAACAGCAACACCAGTTTTCAAGTAGTACACACAAATTTCTGAGAGAAAGACAGAAGAAAGCAGCAGAGAGTAAATGTAACATTACACCATAGTGAAAATCCTGTATACCTTGGTCAATGTGGAAGTGGTTATAACAGTCTGCAGTCTTTGGTTATTTGCTGTTGTAAAATTCTTTAATGGGGTTATGATTTTGTTGATTTCAACAGCAAATCCATGTTCAAGCATCACATCCGCATCATCCAATACCTATCATTATGTATTTTCCAGTTACTTTCAAAGAATAAATACTCCATACAGGAAACTCGGCAACTTCACTTTCAAACACTAACACACATACAGCAAAACAACCTTTATCTCATCAAGAGAAGAGGTCAAGATTTTAAAAGTGACTGACAAAATAATCCAAATTTATGATGAGATTTAAGGAGCTATAGTAAAACAACAGACTAAAGGACAAATTGTCCCTGAACTTGTAAGAAAAAATCCCATTTACCTCAAAAAATTAATCTTAGGGTCAATTGAGCTTCATGGAAAAGTTCAAGGAGCCAAATTTATCTTTAATCTATAAAACAAATTACATTCTTACCAAGTATTTGACATTATCGAGTACGATACTGCCTTCCTCCATCTGCTGGACAACTTCATCAGGCGTTCCTATTAGCATACCAATTGGGGAATTTAAGATATCCTCTGGAGACAAATGGTTAGAACCACTTTCTGTTGCACATTTCAATCGTGCAAAGTCACTGATCAACTTAGCTACACGATATCCCTTCACAGATCAATTCGAAATCAATGGTTAAATTATAATGCTCAAAATAACATTACAAAACAAAATACAGCAAAAGATGTATAATGACAGTAACCTCATCAGAGCTTTCCGTTGTAGAGCACAAGACAATAGCCTTGGGGTGCTTAGGCTTCATTCTGGACAGTGCTTCATCTTGTCGCAATAGCTGTAAAAAACAATCACCAAATGAGAAATCTTTACTCCTGTTCAACCACATTGTGGGCATATTAGTAGAACAGGTATTGCATTTTATGCCTGACACATCTAAGGAAACTTGGAACTATTCATTTAAGTTAATTTGTTTTGAAACTGTCGACACTAAACACAAACATGGCATATGAAATTTCAGCAATTGAATTTCATTTGCTGCTTGAGAGGAAAGATCAGAACAAAACGGGTCTAAAAAAGAATAGCAAGTCAATTTTAGAAGAAAATTCTCGCTGTGGAAACATCAGTCAGAACATGAGAAAACAAAAATAAGTGATGTAATATTCAGATAGACATATTATCAAACATTTGATATGCAAAACTTATTGCAAGCACAAGAGAGACAATTTCCACATCCAGAGGCACTTTTCTACATTATTTAGCTGCGAAAAATGAGAATGCAAGCAATTGAACCGAAAAAAATAAGGCATTTGAAAAAACAAAACCTGGAGAAGAGGCAGTAAGTAAGCCAGAGTTCTACCGGACCCATAATCAGAACTCAGAAGAACACATTTCCTTTCTAAAATTACAGGAATCGCAACAGACTGAATTTCAGTTGGAACCCATACATCCATATCTCCGGCAGCCATTACCATCTCCTCTTTCAACCCCAACTCTTCGAAACAAGACACCACCTTTTCCCCATCCTCGACACTACCATGGTTTTTGCTTACTACTTGAGCAGCAGCGGTAGAGTTTTTCGTTTCCTGGTGTTGGGTATTTGTTTTTAAAGAGCCCTGAAGCTTCCTTTGCCTAAATTTTTCAAGAATAAGCGAGTCTTTGTCGGATTTCGTTTCCAACTGGTCGATTGCGTTGGTTTTTGTGGCTGTGGATAGAGACCTTGATAATGAAAGATGTGTGATGGATGATGATGGATTGGTAGGTGTACGGAATCTGTGAGAAAGATAGCGACTCAGATAATATGATTTCATTATTCCTTTCATGCTTTCTCTCTGTTCTGGCTGTTCAACTGAGTCGTGTCTCAACTTAGAAGAAAATAACCTCTCTCAATATACAGAGGGTAATTAATTTATTAGTCCCTATATTTTGACAAAACATACTGTTTAGTTCTTATATTTTCAAAAACACACGATAAGATCCCTAATTTTTTTCTCGACGAACTGTTTAGTCCCTAACTTTTTTCTCGGTGAACTGTTTAGTCTCTGTCGTTAGACTCCCATGAAGATTCTGTTAGTCAATTTGGATTTGAGTCAAATTAAACTCACCATTGAGAGTAAGCATGAGTGATTCGATTATGGGTTAGAGATTCAAACCTAACAGGAAGAGTAAGCGAGAGATATTTGAGTCAATTTCTACCTTGATTCGATTATGGGTTAGGGATTCAATCATTTCTCTATTTTTTTGTGAGTGCAAGTTGTGAGAGAAAGACATAATTGCCAGTTCACTAAGAAAAAGATTAGAGATCTTATCGTGTGTTTTAGAAAATACAGAGACTAAACAATATATTTTATCAAAATATAGGGACTAATAAATTAATTATCCATATATATATATATATATATATAGCTTTTTCTTATTACTCAGAATTTTCAAAAATTATACTCCCTCCATTCTTTTTTATATGTCGTTTAAGGTTTTTCATCAAGACCAATGCAATATTAATGAGACTATTAAAATGACTAATGTACCCTTAATACTTTTCTCCTGGATCTCTACTTTCTATGCAAAATTTCTCTCTCTTATTAATTTTTATAACTTAATTAAGATAATTTGCATTAATAACTATATCTCTCTCCTACAATAAATAGGGGCAAATTAGAGAAAGTATTGTAAAAAGTGCATTGGTAATACAAAACGACATATAAAAATGAACAAATTCAAAAGTCCAAAACGTCATATAATAAAAAACGGAGGGAGTACATAGAAAAAGAAGGATTCCTCTCAAGATTTGTTTCTCTAATCTTAGTCCTTTGTTATAAGAGAGAATTATTAAACTATGGCACTGGTTAGTTTACATTTCTAATTTCTTTTAAATAAATGACCAATACTAGCACATTTCAACAAATTCTTCCACATTTGTCCTCATCATTTAAACTCCGCTCTAACACCTACGCTCTCTAACACTCCGCTCTCTAACACATTTCATTGCGCGAATCCAACGATTCATTCGACGATTTCCTCCAGCGAACGCAAAGCTCAGGAAACGCAAAGATCAAACATGGCGAGAACGTGAAGATCAGACAACGAATCAAATTCAGAAGGAAGGACGAAAAAGATGGTAAATAACTTGATTTTACTTATGAGTTATTGTATTGTATGTACATTTGCTGGGTTCTTGTATTGTATGTACATTTCATGGGTTTGAAAAGGAATCTTTCGTTATGCTTACTTCTTTTGGTGCTAGGGTTCATATGGGTTTGCAGTTGCCGATATCAATATGATATCGACAAACCCTCATTTCCTTGTTTGTTTATCTTCTATATTCGTACATATATTTATTGATATCAATCGATATCCTATCTGCAATTGGTAAGTGTTTGGTCGATATGTGTCGATATCTATGTGATATCGACAATTAGGTTGTCAATATCTATGTGATATCGACAATTAGGTTCTTGATATCTATGTGATATCGACAACCTAATTGTCGATATCTCTCTTATTTTAGCCTATGTTAGCTCATTTTAGCTTAACTTATTTATTAGCTTACTTGCAGGGGCGGAACCAGGGGGGTTGGCCGG
The DNA here is from genome assembly GCF_963576675.1 of Euphorbia lathyris. Classification (NCBI taxonomy): domain Eukaryota; kingdom Viridiplantae; phylum Streptophyta; class Magnoliopsida; order Malpighiales; family Euphorbiaceae; genus Euphorbia; species Euphorbia lathyris. The sequence goes on along the minus strand of NC_088916.1, from coordinate 28,219,599 downwards.
GGCTCCAGCCCCGGCCGGCCGCCCGAGAATTGAGAAATTTTTTTTTTTAGTAATGGTGTCTCGTAATATTTTGGAGAGAATTATATTGACTCTATGTAGTATTATATCAATGTTTAAAGGTAGATTAGATGGTTAAGAATCTTTGCTTTTATTTGAGAGGTCCTGTGTTCGATTCCCTTCAACCTCATTTTATTTTTAAATGAACTCTTTCTTTTTATTTTCGTAACACTTTTGAATTCATTTTTAATATATCTTTACCATTAAAAAAATAAACATATTTAATATTCAATTAGTTCAATGCTAGTTTCTAAAAAAAATGATAACATTTTTACAGTTTTAATGCGTTGGAGGCTAAAAAATTTTTGCCCAGCTCTAACGGGCTGGACTTTGAAAATTTACCGTCAACCGCACAGTTAATTCCGATATTTTTTTAATGTTTTGATTTTTTTTTATTGATGTGTTTTGAGCCCCGGGTCATTCGAGCTCCTGGTTCCGCCACTGCTTACTTGTATGTTAGCTTATGATATATCTACAATAAATTTCAGCATGATCATGGACAAAAGAGGAAGAGAGATGAACATGTCTCTGTTGAAACACCTTTCCACATAATTTTGATTTGACAAAATTGTTTAAGTATAATATATATACATATTCTAAACACACTAAGTTTAAATGCTTTGATTTAATTCTACTAATGTGTTTGTTCAATGTTGAGTTAAAATACTATAAGACATAAGAATCGAAAGGCCCAAGCCCAATACGGAAGCCAAGGCCCAAGTCAAACAACTCAGTACACTCGGCCCGCGTATGTCAAGACGTTGCCGTTTTTGAATGAAAACACAACTCAGCAAACGGAAGGATCTAGAAGACCTTCGGGAACAACTTCACAATGAAGCTGCCGAGTCGTCTCGACAAAGCGTACAAGACAGCAGCTGGCAAAGAAAAACTTCTAGACAAAGTGTTTCCTCTTTTGGCAAAGTTCAGACGATACAGTATACTGTCCAGTTGACTTTACCATAAAAGGAGAGACCATCTGCTGAGCTGACCGAGGACAGAAGATACACGATTGTGATTGGCCGAGAGCTCTGTACAAGTTAGGATGACAACGACACATAGCCGTTTCCCTCCAACGGTTATTTCGAAATTCGAAATGACCGATGACCCAGACGTCTCTATAAATAGTGCCATCACAAGCTTCACAAGATACAGAACTTGATCAAGCCATTACGCTGACCAAATCTCTACAAGTTCTGCAAGCAAGAAGCAAAACAAAATTCTTACACTACATTTCTCATATCTGTGTAAAAGTCTAGAGTGATTGTAAATCGTCTAAAGTGTCTTAGCACATCTTTGTATTAGGACAAAACACTTATCATTTCTAGAGATAGAAAGGAGAGGCTGAGTACTCGGTTTTAAGTACTCAGCAGAGAGATTAGGATTGGGTAGAAGTATAAAGGAAGGTACTCTTATCATACTCAATTGCTGATATTGTAAAAGATTTGAGGCTCTACCTTTAAAGAGCTTAGTAGAGTATTTGAAATCTCGGAACGTGTTCCGGGGACAGGACGTAGGCTTAGAAGAAGCCGAACCTGGATAAATCTGCTGAGTGAAGTATTTCTTACCTTAACTCCTTATTTATATTGCTTGCTTTAAATAATCAAAACTGACCAAGTAAAGAGGTCAAGTTGAGTTGTGCGCGTTGAACGTCTGAGCTCAGGAATAGACTCTAAGTGCTATCTCCTGACTCAAGCTAAGAAACTGACCTAGTCACCTGTTGACTAAGCCAGTACCTTACTGTTTACTCAGCGCCGCTGTTCAAACTTTTTTGAAAAAGAAGTCTGCCTAAATTGCAAAAAGTTTAAATAGTTCCTAACCCCCCCCCTTGGAACTATACTTGCAACTAAACAAGGGACCAACAAGTGGTATTAGAGCTTAAAAGCTCACTTTAAAAGGTCTAACAACCTTGAGCTGATCCCTACCATGGGCGAAAACAGCACTCGGTTTCTCCCTGGAAACCAAACAACTCAAATACTGCCTGAGGGGCTGTCCATTACTAGGCCTCCCCTATTCTTCGGGTCAAACTATACCTTCTGGAAGAATAGGATGAAGAACTTCATTCAGGCTACAAACATGAGTGCCTGGCTATCTATAGTCCAAGGCCCATTTGTACCTGTCGAGGTTGTGGCTGGCCAAACAGTTATAAAAGCTGAGGCCAAATGGACAGAGGATGATCTTAAGAAGCTTCAAAACCATGCTTCGGCTATCAATATGCTTCACTGTGCGCTCGATGCTGCAGAATATAACAAAATCTCAGGTTGCGAGTCGGCACAAGAGATCTGGAAAAAGCTGGAAGTCACCTACGAGGGAACAAATAAAGTGAAAGAATCCAAGGTGAATCAGCAGATGAGACTGTACGAGCTGTTCGAGATGAACAACGATGAGGGCATTTCAGACATGTACGCAAGGTTCACCAACATCATAAATGAGCTCAAGAGACTTGGGAAAATCTTCACTGAGGAAGAACAAGTCAAAAAGATACTCAGGAGTCTTCCGAAGGACTGGCAAGCAAAGAAGACAGCAGTTGAGGAAGCTCAGGATTTAACCACCTACAAATATGACGAACTCATCGGTTCATTGCTGACCCATGAGATATCCATGAAAAACTTTGAGGTGAAGGAAAAATCTGAAGACAAGAAGCAGAAGTCACTTGTCATGAAAGCTGACTCCACTGACGGGCGTTCAACTGATGATGAGGAGATGGCTATGTTCATAAGGAAGATGAAAAGGCTATTCAAGAAGAGTGACAAATACTCTAAAAAGCCTTACAGAAAGTTTGATAAGTATAAGGCTGACTCAAGTGACAGCAAATACAGAAAGGACAGCTCAAAGCCCATTACATGCTTTGAGTGCCATCAAACTGGCCACATTAAGTCAAACTGCCCCACGCTGAGGAAAGACAAGAAAAGTGGGAAGAAAGCAATGGTGGCTACTTGGAGCGACAGCGATGAGTCTTCATCCATAGAAACTGAGGCCACCGAGTCAGCGAATATATGCTTCATGGCTGACGAACTTGTTGAGCCATGCGTCTCTGAGCATGTTGACCCATCCATCGCATCAGATGATGAGGAACAATCAAATGAGGTAATTTCTCTTCCCCAGCTCAGAAACGATATGGTTAATGCCCTGAGTGATCTCTATACACTTGTCAAGAAGTGTAATAAGAAAGTTAGAGCACTCAGCAGGCGCTGTGACGAAGTGGAAGAGGTCAAACTGAGTGACCTCAGATACCTTCTTCAGGACAATTCGACTCTGCATGATAACATGAAGATCATGAATGAGTATGTCTCTGAAGTCCAGATAGTTTCAAAGAAACTGAGGAAGGACGTCACAACCATCCAGAACCAACTAAAGGTTCGAAATAAAAATAACATTCCTCTGAGAACTCAGTACCAAGGTACTCGGCAGAGATGGAATCCCCAGCGAAAAGTCCAGTGTAACTTTTGTGGGAAGTTAGGACACACCACTAAGGTGTGCTGGCACGCTCAACACTGGGGTGCTGATAAGTCAGTAAAAAATCCTAAACAGAAGGTCAGTTGTGACTTCTGTGGAAAGAATGGCCATACTGTCCATGTATGCCGCCATAAAATAAAGTATGATGCTATACCTGTTGCACCTAACAAGTCAGGACCCAAAAAGAATTGGGTACCTAAAAGTAACTAGTTACATTGCAGGTAATCCTGAGATGTGCCGAGAAGTCAAAGATGTGGTATATTGACAGCGCATGCTCAAGGCATATGACGGGTGATGAAACTCAGTTCATCACGTTTGAACGTAAACGAGGAGGGAGCGTAAGTTTTGGAGACAACAAGAAGGGTAAGATAGTAGGCTCAGGAACCATCGGAGGTAATCCTACTATTGAATCTGTCTCCCTAGTCAGCGGACTCAAATATAACTTACTCAGCGTAGCTCAGCTATGTGACAATGGGAGAAAAGTTATATTTGATGCTACTGGATGTAAAATATACGAGGGTAAAACAAATGAGTTAATTTTAACTGCCCCTCGGATAGATAATGTCTTTATGCTAGACTTAGAGAAAAAGTTTTCAAAAACTGTGTGCTTAGTAACAAAGGAAGAAAATTCCTGGCTATGGCACAGGAGACTTGGTCATGTAAGCATGGATCTCCTGGCCAAACTAGCAAGAAAGCAATTGGTTGAGGGACTGCCCGAACTTAAATTTCAAAAAGATCAATTATGCCACGCTTGCCAAGCTGGAAAACAAACCAAACAATCCTTTCACAGTAAAAACATTGTCTCAACTAAACGTCCGTTAGAGTTGCTACACTTGGATCTCTTTGGTCCAGTCCAGCCGCTGAGTCTGGGTGGAAGAAGATTTTCCTTGGTCATTGTAGATGACTTCTCTCGGTATACGTGGGTCATCTTGCTGACCAGCAAGGATGAGACTTTTGAGACATTTTCAAATTTGGTTAGAAAAATTGAAAATGAAAAAGACCTAAAATTAGCTCATATCCGTAGTGATAACGGTGGAGAGTTCAAAAACCAAAAGTTTGTTGAATTCTGTGAAGCCAGCGGCATTGACCACAATTTTTCTGCTCCTAGAACACCTCAGCAAAATGGGGTTGTAGAAAGGAAGAACAGAACTCTGGTTGAAATAGCCAGGACAATGCTGGATGAGCATAGGCTTCCAAAGTATTTTTGGGGAGAGGCTGTTAACACAGCATGCTACATTCTTAATAGGGCTCTAGTTAGACCTATACTCAAGAAAACCCCCTATGAACTTTGGAAAGGACGAAAGCCCAATATTGGATACTTTCGTGCCTTTGGCTGTAGATGTTTTATTTTAAATACCAAAGATAGCTTAGCAAAGTTTGATTCAAAAGCTGATGAGGCTATCTTTTTGGGCTACTCAACAAACAGCAAAGCATACAGAGTTTTTAATAAGCGAACTCAAGTCTTAGAAGAGTCAATACATGTAGAGTTCGATGAAACTGACCCTGCAGGTAGATACCAGCCGCTGACCGAAGATGATCCAAACTCAGTAACCATCGCTGACCTAGAACCAGCTAGTGAGTCATTCACGAAAAGGCTGACCAAGAGTAAGAGTGAACCTAAGATTACTTTTACTGACCCATCTACTTCTGCAGAGATTGTTGAAACAGGAACAGCACAAGACATAAATCTACCCAAAGAAATAAGGATTCCAAGAGGGCACTCCGAAAGTGCAATCCTTGATTCTGCTGGGAATACCCTGATGACGAGGAATCAACTCAGGAAGTATCTCAGCAATGTTGCTTTCGTCTCAGTACAAGAACCGAAGAATTTCGCTGAAGCTGAGTACGATGAATTCTGGATGAACGCAATGCAAGAGGAGCTCGATCAATTTCGAAGAAATGATGTATGGGAGTTAGTGCCTCATCCAAAGAGTCAAAAGACCATCGAAACAAGATGGGTCTTCAGGAACAAGATGGACGAACAAGGAAACGTAGTCAGGAACAAAGCAAGGCTTGTAGCTCAGGGCTACAGTCAGCAAGAAGGTATAAACTACGGTGAGACCTTTGCCCCAGTGGCGAGGCTAGAGGCAATTAGAATATTATGTGCATATGCATCTTACATGAATTTTAAATTATTCCAAATGGATGTCAAAAGTGCATTTCTTAATGGAGTTATAAGCGAGGAGGTTTATGTAAATCAACCTCCAGGTTTTGAGGACCATAAGTTCCCAAACCATGTTTACAAACTCAAAAAGGCTCTGTACGGCCTCAAACAAGCACCACGTGCTTGGTATGAGAGGCTGACCAGTTTCCTGCTGACTAGAAATTACGTCAGGGGTAAAGCTGATACAACCTTATTCATTAAGAAAAAGGGTAAAGATACCCTGCTGGCCCAAATTTATGTTGATGATATAATATTTGGTGCAACTAACGAATCAATGTGCAAGGAGTTTAGCAAACAAATGCAGACTGAGTTTGAAATGTCTATGTTGGGAGAACTCAACTTCTTCCTTGGTCTTCAAATTAAACAAGGAAAGAATGGCATCTTCATCAGTCAAGCCAAATATGCCAAGGAGATCTTAAAGAAATATGACTTGGAAAATTGCAAGCCAATATCCACTCCTATGGGCACTGACACTGTCCTCTGTGCTGATGAGAATGGTAAGTCAGTAGACAGCAAGTTATATCGAGGTATGATAGGCTCTCTACTTTACTTAACAGCCAGCAGACCGGACATTCAGTTTTCAGTATGCTACTGTGCTAGATATCAATCTAACCCTAAGGAATCTCATTACATTGTTGTAAAAAGAATCCTTAGATATTTGCAAAGCTCAGTGAACGCAGGTTTGTGGTATCCAAATACTCATGATTTTACACTCATCGGATACACTGACGCTGACTATGGACGAGATAAGCTGGAACGAAAAAGCACCTCTGGAGGATGCCACTTCTTAGGAAGCTGTCTTGTATCCTGGTTCAGCAAAAAGCAGGCGTCAGTAGCCTTGTCCACCACTGAAGCTGAGTACATTGCTGCTGGTCATTGTGTTGCTCAAGTCCTATGGATCAAGCAACAACTTGAAGATTATGGTGTTAAAACGAAGACAATTGAAGTCAAATGTGACAACAAAAGTGCAATTGATCTTTCCAAGAACCCAATTCAACACAGCAGAATGAAGCATGTCAGCATCAGACATCACTTCATTAGAGACCATGTACTCAAGGGTGAGATCAAGCTAACCTTTGTCCCAACGGACGAACAGCTTGCGGATATCTTCACGAAGCCACTGGCCCGTGAGCAGTTCAGCATACTGAGAGAAGCAAGTGGCATGTTTAATCCTCTTCAGTAAATTCCTGTGCTAAATGAATATGAATGCTGAGTGAATTACATGCTGAATGATTTATTGTTTGCTGAGTACCTCATTGAAACTGACTGAATATACAATACTGAGTAAACTTGCACACTGAGTAAATTAGTTTAGAACTTGAACTTAAAATCATCCTTAAATACTGCACTGACCACTCAGAATATCAAACGCTTGACATTCTAAATACTGAGTGATTAATCCGTTAGCATAAATGCAAAGCACACGTATAGCCTAGAATGACGTATTCGCCGTAATGTGTCATAAATGCCAGGATCATTGTCGGTACATGATCCCAAGGCAAAACTGACACATGGATTCGATTAAGATCCACACCGTTCATTTCGTCTATAAATTATGGGTATTTCCCCATCTTTTACTCTTTACGCTTAATCAATTCTTAAGGCAAAGAAATTACTTAGAACTTCTTTTCTCTCAAATTCCTCTAATTCCTCCATCTTCGAAGAATGACTAAGTTATCTTTCAACGTCTCCGGTGCCGGCCACCAAAAGTCCAGCTCCGATGAACCTTCACAAAACCCCTCTACACCGAGCAAGGGTAAAACTGGCCAAACTTCTGGAAAAGGGAAAGCTGTTAAGATCATGACCTACTCCAAGGTCTTCGAAAATGTCCGCAAATGGAAGGTTGAGCCCTCCAGATGGGTCTCTGAGCATTTCGTACAACATGAACAACCATTTGCCGAATGGATCTCCAAGAACGAATGGACTGGGCTGTTCTCGGTCAGAGATGAGACATATCCTGACCTGGTAAGAGAGTTTTACCACAACCTCAAGGTTGCCAGTGACTCTGCCGACTACCTAAGCACTGAAGTAAGAGGAAAAACTATCTTCATCAACCCTCTGTACATAGGAAATCTCCTCCAGCTCAAAACTGAGGGAGTAAGGCTGAGGAAGTCAGGAGATCAGGACAAAACCAACTACGTCCATACCTTCTGCAAACCTGAGGGTCACTCAGGAGAGATCTCAGCATCTTTAATGGGACAGCACCAGAAGATGGCTCACTACCTGCTGAGCTATTTTATTTACCCAAAGATCAACTGCACTACATCAGCAACAAACTTTGAATAGTGCTTCATATGGCACATGCTGATGTACACCCCCATCAACATGCCAGTCTTCTTAGTTGCTGGGTTCCTACGCAGCACGGGTACGCTGAGGCTTGGGTCACTCATAACTCGAATTCTTCTTGACCACAAGATTGATCTCGAAGGCGAGGAATCCTTCAAAGGAACCGAGATCACAACAGCCTCGCTGAGGGTACTGAAATTTGGGCAGCCCTTGAAGAAAGGAAAAGCTGCTGCTGCTGCTGTTGGCCAAGCTGGCCAAACTGAGGAAACTGTTGCTAAGCCTAAGAAAGGGAGAAGAACTAAGGCTCCAGCTTCTCGCAAGAGAAAATCTACTGAGTCACCAAATGTTGAGTCTCCTGCAAAAAGGCAGAGGTCAGCTGGAAAGTCAGCTGAAAAGAGAACCAGGCAAGATGAGCCTGGAACTGAGGAAGCTGCTGAACTACCTCAGAAGAAGCAAAAGACTTCAACACTTGCACCTCTGGACGTTATACCGACCGACTTCATTGTACCGGGTGATTCTCATTTCACTCAATGCCAAGGTACTGATGCTACGAAAACTGAGGTCCAGTTAGATGACCACTTCATCTCCCAAGTTGAGGAAGAACTTGACGGAGACAGTTCTGAGGAGGAAGAGGAAGAAGAAGAAACCAGCGGTCAAGATGACGCTGAGGATTCAGAAGAAACTGCCAGCGAAATTGAAGCTGAGGATGCTAACACTGAGTTAGCTGCTGGAGTTGAGCAAGTTGAGCAAGTTGAGCAAGTTGATCAAGCTGACCAGACCCATACTGAGGAAAAGGAACCTACTCCTACTCACTCAGAAGAACCTGCTCATCATATCACTCCACCACGTAGAAGGCGAAAGCTGGTTAAGGCCAGTGAAGTGATGGTCAGTGAACTTCCTGTGCAATCACCATCTATTCCTGAACTTGTCCTCTCTAAGACAACAAAGGACCCTTCTACTGTTCAACTAAAGTTCTTCAAACGGCCATCAACTTCCTCTACTACAACGCCGTTGGAAAAACAAGCCTCTGTTTCTTCTCAACAGGAACATGCCGACCATACCACTTCAACCACTTCAACAAGTCACGTTGAACCAACCACTATCCATGCTGTCTCCTCAAGCATGGTGCTGACTCCCCATCTTTCTGCTGTCAGCACAGACAGTGTTCGGATTATGTCTTCCATCAACAACCTCTCTGCTAATCAATCAACAATTCCTTCAACTCAAGTGCAGATTGAGCCAACTCATCCAGTCACTGACCAGGGTACTCCTTTCACTCCACTTTCTTCTGGTCATACTGATGTACATCGGGATGCCACTGAGTCCGGAAAAAAGCTCATTGACTCAGTGCAAGCACTCATCCACGATCTTCAACATTCCGCTTCACCTGCTGCTGGATCTTCAATTCCTGAGACAACTCAGCTCTCCCAGGTCACTCTACTTCTGAACGAAGTCAAAGGACTCAAGGATCTGTTGAATGTCGTCTTGTCATTCCAAGCCCAGCAAGCTAAGCAGGATTCACTTGCCAAGTTGGCAGAGATACAGCTGTCAACAATTCAACATCTGAACTCTCTCCATCAGCAAGTTCAGAAGTTATCTGCTGTGAACACTGACTACGCCACTTCCTCAAAACTCAAGATTCTTTTTGCTCAGCTTCATACTGAGCAACTTAAGACAAATGAGCACATGGTGTCCTATAGTCAGTGCTCAGTCGAGCAAATCGGTGAGGCCATCAGACTACTTAACCTCAACAAACAAGAGATGGATACTGACGCGTTGAAATGATGCTGCTAAAGTGTATAGCGATAAACAGGAGAAGTGAATCCTATCTCAACAAGTAGTACAGTGCTTAAGCACGAGATCGAACCACAAGGACTAGTTGTCACAATTAATTATTCAGCTAACAAAGACTAGCAATTGTTCAGGATGTTGTGTAAATGTCTGAGAATTAATGAACAAACTGTTTTAAAACTTAACATAAAAGAAACTTACTGTGAGAGGAAATAGTATAATTGATGAAGCAATCCGGGATGAGGGTTCCCCTTGATTGGCTCCCTAGTATGGCTTACGGGATTCAGGTTTATATCCTAATGATAATTGACGGTAATCACAGAATTTACCACTTCAAGTCTGTCAATCTTAAGTGGTCCTTTCGCTTAACCTTGGTTATTGCAAATCCTAGGTCATGCAAAAGGTAAGGTTCAATAGTGATCAAGGCTAGAGCCGTAGCCCAGCCACAAATCCGCACTCCTAGTGGTCTCTAGCGAGGTCAGATCATTCCGGTTCCGGATAAGCGATTCCTTGGTCAGGGATCACCTATCCACCATCCTAAACTTGTCAACTTCGAAGAGCTTGTTGTTCTTAATTTAAGGTTAGTTGATTATCATCGATTCTTATTCTAACATCCACTCCTAAGTCTGACAAATTTGAGGCATTAAGCTCGAATAATCTGATCAATTGAGAATAACTCCCATAAACCCAAATCTCTACCATTCTAGGTCACACAATCAATTCCATCCCCATCCCAGATTGGATGGGGGTTAGTTCATGGTCAAACTAAACAACTTGCAGAAACATAAATCATCAATATGAAGCATATTGACTTAAGAAGCGAAAAGTAAAAGACAGAGTTATGAGTTTAGAAATCTAAAACCCGATTTGTCTGATTCTGATTACAAATATCGAGAGAACTCTCCTTCCCAATCTTCAAATTAACAACTACGATCTTTAAAACTCTCCATTCCTCTCAAAGCAAGAAAGAAGAAGAAGAAAAATTTAACAATGCCGCTAGAGAAAAATAAAAAGAAGAAGTAACCCTCACAAAGGAGGCATCATGTTCTATTTATAGCAGCAGGTGCTTCGGGGGTATTTTGGGCATTATTTTGGCCAAAATTCGCGCCCTAGAGGTGAGAAGGCGCTGGGAAAATGATCCTAGCGTCTCGTCTCGTCGAGACCTGACGTGTCTCGGCGAGACAAGTTGGTGTCTCGACGAGACACTGGTCATCTCGTCGAGACACCACGCGATGGCCTCTTCTGGAAACCGCCGGGCCGCCTCGTCTCGTCGAGACTAATAGTGTCTCGGCGAGTCGCGGGCCTGTCTCATCGAGACAGGCACTGTCTCGACGAGACAAGTGCTGGAAAGTCCACGAACCCCTCTTGGACGCATCTGTTTCGGTCCTTGCTTCCAGTAGTTGATCTGGTGGCCCTTGAAATGTCCTGAAATGCTCAAAACATCCTAAAAAGCACCTGAAAATACAGAGAATGTCGTAAGTAACGGAAATCATTACTTCTAGCTAAAAGATAACAGATTGGTATGTGGTTAAGCAGAAATAAGGCAAAAACGACCCCAAATGATCCTAAAATCGTCATATACATGGGAGCTATCAACCCCCCCACACTTGAGTCTTGCTTGGCCTCAAGCAAGAAGGAGTCAAAGGCAGCGAAATTTCAACGATCAGCTCCCATACATAAACAAGGTTCTATTGTGCATTAATAATCCATACGGTTTCAGACTACTCTAGTTGCAATGTAAGAACAGAGTGAACCTCATATAAATTCCCCGAAAATGATCAATTAGTTTTATCGACTAACACTTTGCGAAGGTGAAAGGCGAGGACTAAGGTTGCTAGCTCACAGGTGGCCGCTCTTACACTCAAGTGTTTGGGTGTCATAAGAATTTGGTGAGCTCTCTACAGTGGTATTGCACAAAATGGTCAAGTTGGAATTGCATCATCCATCTGGTTAAAATTACGCATCACAAGTAAATAAGATCCGAGGTCTTTACAGGGTTGTACAGTAGGTTAAGGTTTGGGGGTAGTAAGGAGGTAATTTAGGCAAAGAGTTAGTGACTCAACTCAAATATTGGCACTGTTTCCGCCATGTGCTGGTTAGAAGCTCAAGGTTGTTTTATGTTAGTTCTGGAAGCAATTGGAGTATGCCTTTTGTTCTTTCCTCTACATCTTCTTTGGTTCAATTTTTTTTTTTTTTCTTTGGAACCAGGAGTCAATATGAATAGGCTACTGCTTCACTTTTAGGATTACAACCTTTAGTGATAGCCGGGTGATGGCTAATGGAAATTGAAGGATATGTGCATAATGATTCAAGTTAAGTCACTTACTCGGGAAAAGAAAGGTATTTAGGAAGGCTAAGGGCTTGTAACGAGGTGATCAAAGGAAATGGGACACTGAAGCTCAAAGGGGCTTATCTAATGGAGTTTGGTAAGGGATTTTGGTCTGAGCAAAGACTGGGCTATATTCACAAATGGCTAATCCTAGGTGCCTCATCATTTCAAGTTCACTTATAACACAACATTCAATCAGTATTGGATGCAATTCCCATGAGCATAATGACAATAACTATAATCCCACACCTAAGAGGTCGATAGATCCTACAAATGAGTCTAACATGACGACCTTCGGCTCTAGCTCACAATTTCATGGTTATTGACAACAATCCTAGCCTCGCCTAACGCCACGTTCCATGTCAATCTTAGCTAAATACCCTCTTAGGGGACTCACATGTTGTTCACAAGTTTTATACATGCAACGATTTCACTGAACTTTTAGACTTTCAAGCACACTTTCACTTGTAATGTTAGGAATACTAGACGCCTCAAAAATCAACCGCCTGAGATTCCCCCCTTTTAGACAAACACAAAGCATAAATGTACAAAAACAAAGCAGAGCAAAAACAAACACAAAGCAGAGCAAAAACAAACACAAAGCATGCAAATGATAAATGTACAAAATACCTATCCTATTTTGTCTCCCCCCCACACTAAATTATGCATAAATGTTCCAAAATATGCATATGAGAAAGCAAGGTAAAAGCAAGGAGAGATATAGGATAGTAGAAACTCCCTTAGTGGGCGTCCGTGTAACGCAATGTCTCCACTGCGCCCAAGTCATCTTCGTAGATTTTAAGCCGCTGCCCATTGACCTTAAACGGGGGACTGTTCCCGTTTGTGATTTCCACTGCTCCTGAGGCGAATAACTGGGTGACCTCGAATGGCCCATACCACCTTGATTTCAACTTACCCGGAAATAATCGTTGTCTAGTGTTGTACAGCAACACCTTATCCCCTACCTCAAAGTGACGTTTGATTATTCTCTTGTCGTGCCATCTTTTTGTTTTCTCCTTGTAGATCCGGGAACTCTCATAGGCACCAAGCCTAAACTCTTCCAAAGCATCCAACTGTAGTAAATGGTTTTGTCCTGCAACTCTTGCATCAAAATTTAGAAAATGTGTAGCCCAGTAGGCTCTATTTTCGAGTTCGATAGGGAGATGACATGCTTTACCATACACTAGCCTAAATGGGGACATCCCAATTGGTGTTTTAAATTCGGTTCTGTATGCCCATAGTGCATCATCCAATTTGAGAGACCAATTATTTCTAGAGGAATTCACAGTTTTTTCAAGGATGGCTTTGATTTCTCTATTAGAAACTTCTACTTGCCCACTGGTCTGAGGGTGATACGGGGTTGCCACTTTATGAGTGACCCCGTATTTATGCAAGACATGTCTAAAAGCCTGGTTGCAAAAATGTGATCTGCCATCACTGATAATGGTGCGGGGGGTGCCGAACCGTGTCAAAATGTTCTTTTGCAAGAACCGGATGATAGCCCGCGCATCATTATTAGGTAAGGCTATAGCCTCCACCCATTTAGAGACGTAGTCTACGGCTACAAGGATGTACTCGTTATTGAATGACTTTGGGAAAGGACCCATAAAGTCTATTCCCCAAACATCAAAAATTTCACAAACTAAAATGGGTTTCATAGGCATGGCATGTCGTTGTGAAATGTTCCCAGTACGTTGGCATTTATCACAATTTTTTAACAAAATCAAAAGCGTCACGAAAAATGGTGGGCCAATATAGCCCACTCTGAAGTACCTTAGCTGCAGTCCTATCTGCCCCGTGGTGTCCACCTACCTCTTTGGAGTGGCAGAATGCAAGGACAGAGGCAGTCTCCGCTTCTGGTATGCATCGGCGAATAATATTGTCACCACAGACTTTGAACAAATAGGGGTCATCCCAAAAATATTGTTTCACATCATGTAGGAATTTTTTCCGCTGTTGGTAGGAAAACTCGGGTGGGACCACCTTTCCTACCAGGAAGTTAGCAAAATCAGCGAACTAAGGTACTTGTTGTATTGCCAGCAGGTGTTCATCGGGGAACTTTTCCTGGATGTCTGCAGTCGTTTCCTCATTCTCTTCCTCCTTTTCCACTCGGGAGAGATGATCAGCAACCACGTTCTCCACTCCCTTCTTATCTCGTATCTCCAAGTCAAACTCCTGCAGCAACAAGATCCACCTAAGGAGCCTCGGTTTCGCATCCTGCTTAGAAAACAAATACCTCAATCCGGCATGATCAGTGTAAACAATGACTTTGGACAGCACTAAATATGAACGAAATTTCTCGAAGGCAAAAATCACAGCTAATAATTCCCTCTCCGTGGTTGTATAATTTACTTGGGCATCATTAAGGGTTTTACTAGCATAAGAAATTGGTTGGAAAATTTTGTCCACTCTCTGCCCTAAGCATGCCCCTACGGCTGTGTCGCTGGCATCACACATTAATTCGAAGGGTAAGTCCCAATTGGGGCTAACCATAATGGGAGCTTTGGTTAATTTACTCTTCAATGTATTGAAAGACTCTAGGCATTCGGGTGTGAAAACGAAATTGGCATCCTTCATTAGTAATTGGGTCATAGGCTTGGAAATTTTCGAAAAATCTTTTATGAAACGTCTGTAAAAACCAGCGTGGCCTAAAAAACTCCTTACTGCTTTGACGTTAGAGGGAGGGGGCAGTTTTTCAATGACCTCAATTTTAGCAGGGTCTACCTCAATACCTTTTCGCGACACCTTATGGCCTAAAACAATACATTCGGTGACCATAAACTGTCATTTTTCCCAGTTTAGAACTAGATCAGTCTCTTCACATCTTTGCAGCATTAAATCTAGGTTATGCAAACAACTATCAAAGGTTGTTCCAAAAATAGAAAAATCATCCATAAAAACCTCCATGAAATTTTCTATCATGTCAGAAAATATAGCTGTCATGCACCTCTGAAACGTAGCAGGTGCATTGCATAGCCCAAAGGGCATCCGTCTATATGCAAAAGTCCCAAAAGGGCATGTGAAAGTGGTCTTTTCCTGATCATCAGGATCCACCGAGATTTGCATGTAGCCCGAATACCCATCCACACAACAGAAAAAGAAATTACCTACCATGCGTTCAAGCATTTGATCGATGAACGGAAGGGGGAAATGGTCCTTTCGGGTAGCATCGTTCAATTTCCTGAAATCAACGCACATTCGCCACCCTGTCGTTTTCCGCACCGGGATCAACTCATTTTTTTCGTTCAGCGTCACTGTTGTGCCTCCCTTCTTTGGCACCATATGCACGGGACTCACCCACTGGCTGTCGGAGATTGGAAAGATCATCCCTGCATCAAGCAGCTTAATCACCTCAGCCTTAACCACCTCCTTCATTTTTGGGTTAAGCCTCCTCTGCGGTTGAGCAGTCGGCTTCACTCTATCTTCCATATAGATCCGATGTTCGCAAAGTGACGGGCTGATCCCTTTTATGTCAGACATTTGCCACCCAAAGGCCTCCTTATGCTTCCTCAGCACCTCCACCAAACGATCTTCCTCATGACCTGTCAGTTTTGCAGAAATAATTACGGGTAAGTGTACAGGTGGTGCTAAGAATACATATTTCAAATGTGCAGGCAAAGGTTTTAGATCGAGTGTTGGTGGTTCTTCGATTGAAGTTTTAGGCCTTGTTTTGGTTTCCCTCTCTAAGAGTTCATCGTGTCGGGCCCAATTACATTCTTCTTTACTGCTGTCCCCAACCTCTTCATCTGACAGTTCTTCCTTCTCTAGTTCGATGCTCAGATTCTTTACCTCGTTCTCCTAAAAAGTGCTCTCAACCAAAGTGTCAGTAAGGCTCAAGAAATTACAACATTCGTCATCGATGGGAAATTTCATAGATTTCAGAATGTTGAATTCCACTTCTTCGTTCTGTAAACGAAGAATTAATTTTCCTCCTTCGACGTCAATCAGAGTCCGTCCTGTCGCGAGAAAAGGTCTCCCTAATAAGATCGGCACCTGATCGTCCTCCTCTATGTCCATTATCACGAAGTCAGCTGGAAAAATGAACTGGTCTACCTTCACCAAAAGGTCTTCTACCACTCCCACTGGTCGTCTTATCGATTTGTCCGCCAGCTGTATGGTGACTGATGTTGGTTTTGGATCTCCCATTCCCAAATTCCTGTAAACAGATAAAGGCATTAAGTTAATGCTTGCCCCTAGATCACACAAGGCACGTTTAAAATGCACTTTTCCTATTGTACAAGGTATGCTGAAACTACCAGGGTCCTTAGATTTTTTGGGGAGTGGGTTTGTGAGCATCGCAGAGCATTCCTGGCTCAGCATTATGGTTTCATGATCTCCTATTCTTTTCTTTTTAGAGATTAATTCTTTCAAAAACTTTCCATACACAGGCATATTCTCAATAAGTTCTAGGAACGGGAGATTAGTCTCTATTTTCTTAAACACATCAAGCATCTTTGAATAATCCTTATCTAATTTAGCTCTTCTAGCAGTAGGGTAAGGTAATGTTACCTGTGTCGGTTGTTCAGAAGTGTCAATTATCGGAACCTGATCAAAAATACTTACTTGGGACGGAGATGGGTCCGATGAGACATTACCAGTGACTGGGTCTAACCCTTCGTCATGTGGAGGCACGAACGTTGGTCCTTTGACCTGTGTTCCACTCCTGAGCGTGATTTCCCGTGCTTCCTCTTCTGCCATCTTACTCACTTGCTTCTGAAGTCTTTGATAGAATGCTTCATTGTTTGCCAATCTTCTCTCTACTGTGCTCACACTTTCTCTTAGGGCGTCCATGTCTCTCTCCAGGTTGAATGTAGAACTAGACCTCCTCTGCTCATCCTGCCTTGAATAGATGATCTGTTCGAGCATCTCTGGACATGCCACACTATTGTGCCCTCCGCTGCAAACCTCACACTTCGCTACTGCCCCTGGTGAGCTCAAAAGACTTCCCAGCAGAGCTACCTTTTCTGCGAGTGCTGTTATCTGAGGGTTGGATTTTTGCCACACCCCACTGCACTCCTCTGATGTAGTGGCCCTGCTCTGAGGCGGCTTTGCATCTTGCCAACATGCACTCCATTCGGCCAATTCTTTCACCAGATTATAAGCCTGTAGTGCGGTTTTATTGAACAGATTCCCTCCTACCGCTGTATCTAGAAAAGCGCGGTTGACAGGAGATATTCCCGAGTAGAACATATCAACAAGCTGGTACCACTGGTAATCATGGTGGGGGCACCTTCTCAACAATCTCTGGAATCTCTCCCAAGCTAGATTCAGGTTCTCACTCTCGGACTGCTTAAACGATGCAATTTCGCTTCTGAACTGGGCAGTCTTTGATGGGGGGAAATACTTTGCTAGGAAAGCTGATACTGTATTATCCCAGCCGGTGAGAGAGCCTGGCTCCACTGAATGTAACCATTCTGCAGCTTCTTCTTTTAAAGAAAATCTAAATAACTTCTGGTAGATTTGCTCAGATGTCACTCCCTCGCACTTGAAAGTGCTGCAATATTCTACGAATTTGTCAAGGTGTGAATTGGGATCTTCGTAGTAACCCCCCTTGAACTGCCCCGAGCTCTGGATCATCTAGATCATCGCTGGTCTGGTTTCGAATGATGCTGCTGTTATTGACGGCTCTAGGATACCGGAGGTGCTTGTTGACCGTCTCGCCTTAAGCAGCTCCATCACGAACATATCTTCGGCCATTGTTTTCTCAACTCAGCACCTGCAAGAACAGTTTTAGCTTATAAAATCAGATAAGAGTACGACTGATTATCAGTCCTCGGTTGGAAAAATCCCAAACAATTGTTTAAGCTTCGAGATGAATGAAGTAATTGTAAACAAAATTAGTCCCCGGCAACGGCGCCAAAAACTTGATGCTGCTAAAGTGTATAGCGATAAACAGGAGAAGTGAATCCTATCTCAACAAGTAGTACAATGCTTAAACACGAGATCGAACCACAAGGACTAGTTGTCACAATTAATTATTCAGCTAACAAAGACTAGCAATTGTTCAGGATGTTGTGTAAATGTCTGAGAATTAATGAACAAACTGTTTTAAAACTTAACATAAAAGAAACTTACTGTGAGAGGAAATAGTATAATTGATGAAGCAATCCGGGATGAGGGTTCCCCTTGATTGGCTCCCTAGTATGGCTTACGGGATTCAGGTTTATATCCTAATGATAATTGACGGTAATCACAGAATTTACCACTTCAAGTCTGTCAATCTTAAGTGGTCCTTTCGCTCAACCTTGGTTATTGCAAATCCTAGGTCATGCAAAAGGTAAGGTTCAATAGTGATCAAGGCTAGAGCCGTGGCCCAGCCACAAATCCGCACTCCTAGTGGTCTCTAGCGAGGTCAGATCATTCCGGTTCCGGATAAGCGATTCCTTGGTCAGGGATCACCTATCCACCATCCTAAACTTGTCAACTTCGAAGAGCTTGTTGTTCTTAATTTCAGGTTAGTTGATTATCATCGATTCTCATTCTAACATCCACTCCTAAGTCTGACAAATTTGAGGCATTAAGCTCGAATAATCTGATCAATCGGGAATAACTCCCATAAACCCAAATCTCTACCATTCTAGGTCACACAATCAATTCCATCCCCATCCCAGATTGGATGGGGGTTAGTTCATGGTCAAACTAAACAACTTGCAGAAACATAAATCATCAATATGAAGCATATTGACTTAAGAAGCAAAAAGTAAAAGACAGAGTTATGAGTTTAGAAATCTAAAACCCGATTTGTCTGATTCTGATTACAAATATCGAGAGAACTCTCCTTCCCAATCTTCAAATTAACAACTACGATCTTTAAAACTCTCCATTCCTCTCAAAGCAAGAAAGAAGAAGAAGAAAAATTTAACAATGCCGCTAGAGAAAAATAAAAAGAAGAAGTAACCCTCACAAAGGAGGCATCATGTTCTATTTATAGCAGCAGGTGCTTCGGGGGTATTTTGGGCATTATTTTGGCCAAAATTCACGCCCTAGAGGTGAGAAGGCACTGGGAAAATGATCCTAGAGTCTCGTCTCGTCGAGACCTGACGTGTCTCGGCGAGACAAGTTGGTGTCTCGACGAGACACTGGTCATCTCGTCGAGACACCACGCGATGGCCTCTTCTGGAAACCGTCGGGCCGCCTCGTCTCGTCGAGACTAACAGTGTCTCGGCGAGTCGCGGGCCTGTCTCGTCGAGACAGGCACTGTCTCGACGAGACAGGTGCTGGAAAGTCCACGAACCCCTCTTGGACGCATCTGTTTCGGTCCTTGCTTCCAGCAGTTGATCTGGTGGCCCTTGAAATGTCCTGAAATGCTCAAAACGTCCTAAAAAGCACCTGAAAATACAGAGAATGCCGTAAGTAACGGAAATCATTACTTCTAGCTAAAAGATAACAGATTGGTATGTGGTTAAGCAGAAATAAGGCAAAAACGACCCCAAATGATCCTAAAATCCTCATATACATGGGAGCTATCATGAAGCAGAATGAGTTGCTATCTCTCGCACAGCAATCCTTTAATCACATCCGTCATAATAATATCCAGCGTCATCATTATGACTCAGCTCTCTTGAAAACTTTCCACCAAGTCTTTGCTGGCCTCTCTGAAGCTCTCATCTGGCAAGCCAAAGCTCAAGCTTTCAATGTAAATATGCTCAGTGCTGCTGATCTTCATATACCAGTCGAAGTATCAGCTGATGGAGTTGCCATTTTTGATGGCGTAAATGAAAGTGCTGACAAACTAAAAGAGCTTTCACAAGAACTTTCTCGTGCTGTCTTAACCGATGCGTTCAAGCTCCCTGAAGTTGACAAAACGGGGGAGAAAGCGCAAGCTGCCAGAGCTCAGCATGAGCGACGTCAGTACGAGCGAAGTCAGTCACATGGTAAGAAAAAGAAATAGATAGGCTAGGTCTTAACATTTGTAATCTATGTGCTATGTTTATTTCTTTTGCTGTGTAACTGCTGACTTCTCTCAATATATATCATACTTACTTTTCTTATTCAAATACTGAGTTATGATATATGCTATTAAGTACTGAGTTATTATGTATCTTCATTCATATCAGCTATGTTTAACACTTATAATATTTATTGACTAAATGATATGCTGATAACATGTTTGACATTAACCTATGTACTTATGAAACATTCTGATAAGAACTCATTGAACAACAAATTACTCAGCGCGCTCTATATGTCTAAAACTTCCGCTTAACACTGAGTAAATAGAATATGTGATATAGCTGACCTATACCTAAAAACTGACCTTAGACTTACTCATTTAAATCCTTAAATGTTTTAAGTAAAACTAAGTCAGTAGCTCAACCCTTACGGGGGAGTTTGCTAAAGTATATTAGGTCAACTATCATGGGGAGCTCATATTGAGTTCCTTGCTGAATAGTTTTGCCAACATCAAAATGGGGGAGTTTGTTGAAACACCTTTCCACATAATTTTGATTTGACAAAATTGTTTAAGTATAATATATATACATATTCTAAACACACTAAGTTTAAATTCTTTGATTTAATTCTACTAATGTGTTTGTTCAATGTTGAGTTAAAATACTATAAGACATAAGAATCGAAAGGCCCAAGCCCAATACGGAAGCCAAGGCCCAAGTCAAACAACTCAGTACACTCGGCCCGCGTATGTCAAGACGTTGCCGTTTTTGAACGAAAACACAACTCAGCAAACGGAAGGATCTAGAAGACCTTCGGGAACAACTTCACAATGAAGCTGCTGAGTCGTCTCGACAAAGCGTATAAGACAGCAGCTGGCAAAGGAAAACTTCCAGACAAAGTGTTTCCTCTTTTGGCAAAGTTCAGACGACACAGTATACTGTCCAGTTGACTTTACCATAAAAGGAGAGACCATCTGCTGAGCTGACCGAGGACAGAAGATACACGATTGTGATTGGCCGAAAGCTCTGTACAAGTCAGGATGACAACGACACATAGCCGTTTCCCTCCAACGGTTATTTCGAAATTCGAAATGACCGATGACCCAAACGTCTCTATAAATAGTGCCATCACAAGCTTCACAAGATACAGAACTTGATCAAGCCATTACGCTGACCAAATCTCTACAAGTTCTGCAAGCAAGAAGCAAAGCAAAATTCTTACACTACATTTCTCATATCTGTGTAAAAGTCTAGAGTGATTGTAAATCGTCTAAAGTGTCTTAGCACATCTTTGTATTAGGACAAAACACTTATCATTTCTAGAGATAGAAAGGAGAGGCTGAGTACTCGGTTTTAAGTACTCAGCGGAGAGATTAGGATTGAGTAGAAGTATAGAGGAAGGTACTCTTGTCATACTCAATTGCTGATATTGTAAAAGGTTTGAGGCTCTACCTTTAAAGAGCTCAGTAGAGTATTTGAAATCTCGGAACGTGTTCCGGGGACAGGACGTAGGCTTAGAAGAAGCCGAACCTGGATAAATCTGCTGAGTGAAGTATTTCTTACCTTAACTCCTTATTTATATTGCTTGCTTTAAATAATCAAAACTGACCAAGTAAAGAGGTCAAGTTGAGTTATGCGCGTTGAATGTCTGAGCTCAGGAATAGACTCTAAGTGTTATCTCCTGACTCAAGCTAAGAAACTGACCTAGTCACCTGTTGACTAAGCCAGTACCTTACTGTTTACTCAGCGCCGCTGTTCAAACTTTTTTAAAAAAGAAGTCTGCCTAAATTGCAAAAAGTTTAAATAGTTCCTAACCCCCCCCCCTTGGAACTATACTTGCAACTAAACAAGGGACCAACAGTCTCTTCTTCCAAGAAAGTCAAGGAGGGTTCAGAATATAAATATAAAAAAACATTTGGAACGAAAAACGTCATCACAGTTAGGTGTAATGGAGATGCAACAAAAAATATAATGACCAATTTAACACCAACCCCAGAGAAAGTTATTTAAGTAGAGTTACTTCGGGCAGTATTGTGAGATGGAACTTACACAATTTGCAGGAGTCCTCTGCATACCCTTTTGACAATGGAGATCAAATGTGAAGACCTCAACCCTATGGAGCTTTGCTTCAAAGTTAGAGGTGTTGAGTTGAGATGTGGAGATTGGGAGTTTAGACTCCTAAGTGGGTTACGGTTTGGAGATCTGAAAGCATTTAGGACAAAGTTTAGTGCACTAAAGAAGCCGAAAAGATTTAGAAAGAAGTTTTTTGCCCACTACCCTACACCAACTATCAGAGACGTGGACACAATAATGAAGCAAACTGAATGGGCTAATGAAGATGATCAGGATGCAGTTTCATTTGCCATGTTGTACTTTGTACTTGGTAGTGTGTTGGATAACACTGCCACGAAACAAGCTCTTTCTTGGGTTTTGGAACTTGCAGAATTTCCAACACTGTTTAATGAGTTCCCGTGGGGTGTGGTGGCCTGGGATGCGACCTATAGGTCCCTTGTTAATAGTGTGGTTGGTGGCAAAGACCGACTTGATCAATTATGTGCTTATAGGGATGGAAAAAGGAAATCCCGTGTCTCATATAACCTATATAGTTTTGCACACGTATTTCAGGTATGATGTGTGTATATTCTATATACTAGAAATATTAGTAATAGGCATAAATAATGAATTGGAACTTTGTTGCAGGCTTGGTTGTTTGAAGTATGGGATGCCACTCACGAATGCTTTGTGAAGTCATCCAATTGCATCCCACGATGGCTTCGATGGAAAAAGACCAGTACCCCTATATTGGCCAGAGTTAAAGCCATGTTTGACATAAGTTGACTAAACATTATGCCGATATCGACAACTCAAAATGTCGATATCGACAATATTATGCTGATATCGACAATATTGTGCCGATATCGACAATATGATGCCGATATCGATAATATTATGCCAGACATCTGATCGACTTGTTTTAATTATACATGTATATTTTAGTCAGGTAAAGCCCCAAATGCTACTAAACTTGTAACTGAAGATAGGGAGAAAAAAAGCTTCTGGTACCAACATCTTATAGACCATGTCGAGGGTCGACCGTCTAATTATGACCTTTTATTTGATGACTTGGAAGAGGGGGGAGAGGAGGAAGGGGAGAAAGAGGAGGGAAATGAGGGAAAGGAAGCAGCGGTTAGAGATGAAGGAGGAAGGGAGGATGAAGATGATGACAGCGAATCTGAAACTAATAATGAAGAAAAAGAAGAAGATGACACTGATACTGAAAATGATGAAAATGCCTTCATTGTCTCTCCTAGAGTACCTCTCCAGAAGAAGAAACCATCTGATTTAGAACGACTGATGAGGAGGTTGTTTGTTGAGCAAGAGAGGAAAATAAATGAACAGTTTAGTGAGCAAGAGAGGAAAATAAATGAACAGTTTATTGAATAAAAAGAAGAAAATAAATGAACAGTTTAGTGAATAAAGAGAAAAAAATAAATGAACAGTTTGCTACCTTTGGAAAAAGATTGTCCGTAGTAGAGTGTGATGCGCAACAACTTATAAAGGCACAACAAGAAGTAGATGATGTGGAGACCACGGTAGGAGTAGTTGACGTGGTTCATGGGATAGATGATGAGGTGGTGGATAGGGAGAGGGAGGAGAAAGAGAAGGAGGAGAGGGAGAGGGAGGAGAGAGAACAAAGATAAGGAGGATATGAAGAGGGAGAGGGAGCAGAAAGAGAAGGCGGAGCGGGAGAAGAAAGATAAGGAGGAGAAGGAGAGGATCAATTTGCCCATTCTACCTGTCCAAAAAGCTTGATTGACCCCAGAACTTTCAAAGTGTCCTGATAGTTCCCTGAACTTGCATAAAATGTTCAACTAGCCCCCTAAACTTGCGCAGAATGTAATCAATTGATCACTCGGTTGCTAAAAAGTAAGTTAAATGCGAAATATATATTGCATGTGTCTTAAAAAAGACAAGTTTTATAGTTGAATAAATTTTTTAATTATGTAATAACATTCTAAGATGCGTGAAATATATCTTTCATATTTAACTTATTTTTTTTTTTTGCAACCGAGTGATCAATTGATTACATTTTATGCAAATTCAGAAAGCTAACTGAACATTTTATGCAAGTTGAAGGGGCTATCGTGACACTTTGAAAGTTCAAGGGGTCAATCAAGCTTTTTAGACAAATTCAAGGTGCAAATGATGTATTAAGCCTTTATTTTATGACCGAATTTTAAAATTCACTTCAATAAATTTTTTCTGGACTTTCATTGTAGCTTAGGGACGTTGCCAGTGGTATAAATGAGTCTAGAGCTTTTGAAGTGACAATATTCTTAGAACCGGATTCATCTTTAATTAACACATGTCAAAAAACAATTAAGAAAATAAATCCATAATTCAGAAGATTATAATCTGTGAAACAAAACAATAATTAACAAGAAAAAATATCGTTTATATTTTTTTACACTGTCCAATATTGCTAAAGTTAATTTTCCAATAAAAAAGTATGAAATTATATTTTGTTTGTCAGGACAATTCATCAAAATATTCCTATAAGCCTCTTGAAAAAAATAAATGGATCTGGGGTGGGAGAAGATTCGTACAGTATCTTTTGAGTTACAAAATATGGCCAAAATCTTCGTTCAAACTCTTCTCTATGGTTTCAGCACTTTCCATGAACTTCCTTTTACAAAGATCAGTATAAAAAAATGATATTAGATCAAAGTATCTCACCTTTTCTTTATTTCTTACATTCGTTATCATCGAAGCAGAAAAACAGAAACAATAAGAACGTATAAAAAGTAGAACAATTTCAAAGAGAATTTAGTGTTCATCATTCTGTATAAAAATACAACTCGAATGGACATGTTTGTTCACGAAAGAATACGACTGTTCACGAACAGATACAACTATTCATAAAGGGAGGTGTTTGTTGATATTTAAATTAATTTCAAAAATTTATTCATTTAGCCAACATTAACATATACATTGAATATGGTGTTCGCTATGGTTACTTTGTTTCAATTAATTTGATAAAGCTAAAAATAACAAATTGAATAAAAAAAAAAAGTTTCATTTCAAACAAAAAATGAAGTATGGTTAATTCGTAATTTGGCACCATGAAACAAATTGCAATGTTGTGGTAATTAATTTAAAAGATAAATAATTTGTATCTGGAATTATTACTTGTAGTAGCAGTAGTTGGGATGATTAAGCAAATCACTTGTAATACTGAGGCTTCAAGATTCCCACATACGGCAGATTCCTATATAGTTCTGCAAAGTCCATTCCATAACCCACAACAAACTCATCTGGACACTGCATAAATCATATAACAACATTATTAGAGACCAGTCAATTTCCAAACAAAAGCACGGTAAATGCAGATCGAGTAAAAAGAACGTTGAACAAACATCACTCCAAATTAAGTTCTGACCAATGCTGTCTGTAACAGAAAATAAAACTGTCATGTAAAACATTACAATGAGCATTATGTGAAGGACTAAAACATCCTGAGTCCTGAATTTTGTTGTTTTTACACATTAAACTCAAATCAAGACCTTGATTGTATGTAACCTGTTGACCATTTACTAATCTAAAACTCGAAATTGACACACGCATATAGGGAGACATACCTGATAGCCAGTGTAGTACTTGCCATCACCTAGAAGTTGAAAATGGAGTTTCCTCCTAGCTGGCTTATCAAGGAAACTGCAAACTGATACAGAGGATGCTCCCTTTCTTTCCAAGTGATCAATAACACTCGATAAGGTGCTTCCTGTGTCAACAATGTCCTCAACCTACAACTTCATACTTTCACAATTTGCACACAAAATATAAAACATTCATTCTACTACATAAAGTCCAATGAGTTCCCTAACCTTCTAACATCACCATTTGGGTCTTCAACCTATACTTTCAAACTTAATTAAGTCCTTAAGCTTTAGGTCCCCAATGTATGATAAAACCCTTAATTGGATCCCTCCTATGATTGGAATAAAATTTGATTCGACAATTTCATATTTTCAGTTCAGTTTTTGAAAAGTATTTTATAATATTTTAAGTTTCAATTATAGGTAGCTTTTAGTATAAAAAATCCGTTTAAACCGAACCAAAGTTAATATATTATACCAAAATATTTTTCTTTTTACAAGTCTTAAACTTTCATGATTTTAAAGATCGAATCCCTGATCATTTATATTTTCAAATGACATCCCTGAACTTTGATTTTTATACTAGTTGAGCCCCTAACTAACAGTTATGTTAGCTAAATCATTAGTGAAAAAACTTTTTATTTTTAATTTTAATTTCTTTAATTGTTTGACATATATATATTCAAAATTTAGAACAAATTGAAAATACATCAATCCAAAAAATAAATGATGAAAGTTCAAAGACTTAATCCCAAAAATAAATGATGAAAGTTCAATTCTTAAATACCCAATTCCTAAATCAAAACTTGGTTCCATGGCAAAACCCAATTGTTCTTAGGGCACTGTTACAGTTGAAAGGAGACCGCAATATAAATAAGATAGGAGAGAAGGGAAGAGTAGCTGTACCAGAATAACGTGTTTGCCTTGAACATCGAGCTTCATGTCCATGGAAATAGTAGGGGCACCGCTCGACTCGGTGCCGGAACCATAAGATTCGGCGCGAATAAAATCAACGGAAACAGGCAATTTTATTTGCCTAACCAAGTCAGCTAAGAACAAGAATGCGCCGGTAGCCACGCCCACAATGACAGGAGGAGGAGAAACTGAAGCAAAATCGTTATTGATTTCCAAAGCAAGTTCGGTTACTCGTTTTGAAATTTGGAACTTGGTCCATAGCACCTTCTCTATGTGAGAGTCCAGCGACATAGCTACGGGTCAATAGAAGAATCTAAATTTCAGAAACAATAATGACCAATTATACGGGTCTCTCTTTTAATGGCCGAACAGGCTACAAGCCCATTAGTACTGGGCTATGGCCTATTTTTATCAATTCAAACTTTGAAACTTTGGCGCCAAACAAAGAACCCCCAAAATTCAATCCTCAAAAACCAAATTTGAGAACTAACAAGCAGTGAAGTGCTGAAAAATGTCGTCTACCCTCTTCATCGCCGTTCAATGCTTCCAGTGCTCCACTATGCAGGTCTTTTTAACCTCTCATTTTGCGAATTCACGTTTAAATTCCATTAGAATGATCAAAACGATTTGATATTTTCATGTAACAATTCAGGTGAAGCAGAAGAAGAAAAGCAGCAACTGGACATGCGTGGTTTGCAATCAGAAGCAGTCTGTGAGGAAAGTCTTCGCCCAGGGTTACATGGCTAAAGACATCCGTAAGGTAGTCCAAACCTTCAACATGTCTCGCAAGTTGGCCGATGAGGAGAGCGAACAGAACGAATCCCTAATCGGAGTTACTTCACTGTCTGATTCTGTCGTTTTAGAGGATCAACAGAGGAAGAAACGCCCTGATTGGAATGAGTACCTTGATCCAACAGAGCACGGGAATAAGGAGAATGCGATAGAAGAAGGTATAAATTTATGAATTCTCATCGATTCTGCAAATGAGTTATTTTAATTTTGGTGTTATGATGAACATGTTTAGGATCTGTTTGTCAATGCAAAATTATTGTGCAGGAGATGAGTTTGGACCAAAGATTGTGACGGAGTTGCCCAAGGAGCTGTTTAAGAAACCCAAACTGAACAAGAATGTTTCTGGTTTTGATGGTGAAAAGATTGATGAAAGCTCCTACAAACCAGTTTTCTCAAAGAGGAATGCCATTCCCAATCATGTCTTTTCGCAAGGTAATCAATTTGCCTGTCTACTGTAAATGTCAATCAATTTTTAAATCATTACATTCCATTAATCTTGATTCTTATCAAATGAAATTGAATGCATATACTTGATGTATAAAGTATTGTCGATGAAATTATAGGTAAAGAGGGAAAGAAACATCAAGCTGGTAAGGTCATAAGCCCTCGTGTGTGGAGTGACTTGATGACAAGAGACTCTAAGGAGCCAAAAACAAGTCAAGGTCAGCTAAAAATGGGAATGAAGGGTTCCAAATGGGATACTTACATGAGCAATGATGAAAATAATTTCAAAGTGAGAAATTCTGCAGATGATATGGATCAATGTACCCAAGATATGTGGGAGAAAATGGTGGATGATCAAAAGGTAGAAGATGATGTTCATCCAGATTTCATGTGAACATCTCTCACAGTTTTAGTTTCCATCTTTATGTAAACGTCTAACAGAAGAAAAGAAAATTTTGGAACTTGATCTGCTTCTTATATTCACACCTTGATAGAAGATGATGTATTCAACATAGACATCTTTCTCTCGGAATCATTCTCCTATTGTGAAACAAATTTTCACATTATAGATTAAACTCATATGACTTATTACCATAATGTTATGGAAAACAAACCAAATTTCTATTACCATTGTCAAATAATAGCACAATATTCTAAAGCAACATGAAAGAGAAAAAAATTCTAAAAAAATCTTTAAACTGTCTAAATCCCAGATCAGAAGCCTAAAAGTTTCAGCAACAAAGACTACAAAATACCTTTTCCATAAAAATCTAAAAAACCATAAATACTTCCCCCAAAAAGAATATCTGCTCATCAAGCCCTGTAAAAGATGGACTCTTAGAAGTAAAGGCACAGCGCTTCATTCACTCAATCCCAAAGAACCAAGCTGATCACCAACATTTGAAGCAGTTGCTTCTCTAAGTACGTGCATTGCTTCAGCTACCTTCGTTTTCAGTGCATCTGGAGACTCAATGAGATGAAGCACCTCCGTTTGATCCATCTCCAGCAGCATCCCAGTTACCTTTGCCACATGATTGGGCTGAAGACGCTCCACTAGCGGATATAGATGGTCACCTAGCATCTGAATATAACAAACCAGAAAGTAAAATTTTATATATGCTTCACTAATCTGCATGATATTTATCACACCAGCAAAGAGATAGGAGAAATTGACATACCTCATTTCGTTTTTCTAGGGAAGCAGAAGCCAAGGCAGATGCAAGAATGGAGATGCTTACTGGTTGATGAGCATCAATTTGACTCCCTGCAACCTCAAAGGTCAGTGGCATCATTGGAGCCACTAGACCTTGCGGCACAATAGATGAGTCTAAGCCATTTCTGGCATTACCCATGTATCTCATGCCTTGATTGTTGTTATGGTGCATAAGCTGTAAGTGTCACACAAGAAAGAATTTCAGGATCACACAAATTAATAATAAAAAAAGGCTGAAACTACCAAATTATTATGACATCATAAAGAATAAGGGGATGTAAAAGAGAGAATTGTGTAACAGGAAAAGAAATAGTAAGCAAATTAATGCACCTGCTGCTGCATCTGCTGGGCATTTCCCCCGCGTCGCATTCCCATCCGCTGTCCAGGTTGCCCCTGTCTTTGAAGCTGATATGGCATGATATAATTTGGAGGAACACCAGGGCGCACTCCAGGCATGAGCTGCTGCTGGAAGCCATAACCAGCATGCTGAGGGGGCATCATACCAGGAGTCCCTTGACCAAAGTAAAGCTGCTGTGGTGCAAGCCTTGGTGCCCCAGGATATCCAGGAATCCCTGAAGCCAAAGGTGAAAGTGCAGTAGGGGCTCGAATTTGAGCAAACTGTGCCTGCACATGAACAGGATATCAAGGTAAATACCAGATTTTAGGGGGGCATGCTACCCAGAATAGAAAAGTAAAAAACAAGAACTGAAAATTTTAACATAATTTTGTGGAGTTGAATATGATAGCAACTTTAACTTTCATCAAGTAAGTCCATATTCCAGAAAGCAATGAACAAAAACTCTACATCAGTAAGCCATCTCAAACTAGTTTTACAAAACCTACAAGCATTAATTCAGTCCTCATTCCTCAGAGTTTTGCAGATGTGTTTTTACTCAGAAGCAAAAGGTACTTTTACCTCAAAGCAAGCCTCCAAGTATAAAAAAAAGGGCGGCCCGGTCGCATTACGCGTCCCCGCTGAGCGAGGGTCCGGGGAGGGGTCCCACCACAAGGGTGTATTGGGGGCAAGCCTTCCCTTGCCAATTTAATTGGCAAGAGGCCGCTCCTAAGACTCGAACCCGTGACCTCTGGTCACACGGCAACAACGTTTTACCGTTGCGCCAAGGCTCGCCCTCCAGCAAGCCTCCAAGTATATTACAAAAAAAATAAAATAAAGGCAGAAAGGTATTTGCTGAGCAGATAAATACCTAGTCTATATTATTGGGTATATAATAGATCCTTAAGTGGCAAACTCCAATTTTCCAAAATGATAGGAGTGGGAGAGAAGAGATAGATGGAGACATGATTTTCCACATAACCATAAAAATATGCAATGACAAAATACTACCTGTAATCGAGCCTTCCTTTCTTCTTTGCGCTGGGCAACAGCAACATAAAGGGGCTTCCTTCCTATCATCTTCCCGTTCATTTCATTCAACTGAAAACAAATTGGTAACACCTAATTATTTCAAAACAATGGGATTGTAATTCTTTTTACAAGATAAAAAGAAAATGGTGAGATGAGCATTGCTTTAGATTTTTGCCAAAACAATAAAGAAAAATAGTTAGAACTCACAGCCTTAGAAGCTTCCTCAGGTGTACCGAAGGCAACAAAACCAGAGCCTTTGCTTAGCCCTTGGCTGTCAACCATTACCTGGAACAATAATTTGGGCATATGAAACAGAAAAAACAAAATTTTTTCCACTGCATATTGAAAATAAATACCGCATCATGATTTCACATAGTACAAAACATACCTTGCATGATGTTACAGTACCAAACTCAGAAAATAAGTCTTTCAGTTTTTCATCATTAACGCTTTCATCAAGATTTTTCAAATATAAATTTGCAGCCTTCAATTTTTCATATTTACTAATTCTTTCCAACTCAAACTTGGCTCTCAACTCTGCCTCCCTCTCAGGTTTCCTTTGGGCCCTTCCAACATACCATGCTTTGTCATCAAAAGTGGCCCCATTCAATTTCTCAGTAGCAGTAGCAGCACATTCCGGGTTTTCATAGTTCACAAACCCAAAACATCTGGATTTTCCATTTTCATCCTTCATAATAATTGCACTGGTGATGGTACCATAACTGCTAAAGACTTTCTTGAGGTCCTCATCAGTTGTTGTCTCAGACAAATTTTTAACATAAATATTAGTGAACTTTGGTGATCCATTTGCCCGGATCCTTTCCTGGCGTCGAACAAACAGTCCAACATAGACTTGTTTATCATTAAGCAACATACCATTCAACCGTTTGATTGCATTTACTGCAGCTTCCTCATTATCAAACTGTACAAAACCATAGCCTCTTGATTGACCATTGCTATCAACAGCAACCTTGCAAGAAAGGACTATTCCAAAAGCAGCAAATGTGTCATGCAACGCCTTATTATCAATTGATGTATCCAGGTTCTTAATAAAAACATTAGCATATCCACTTTTTCTGATACTAGGATCTCGATAAGAAAACATTATCCTGATAGGTTTCCCATTCAAAGGTGTGAAATTCAGAGCCTCCATAGCATTTGCAGCTGCATTCACAAATCAAAACATCAATCAACACTGTTCTTCAACAAAAAAAGTTCTTCCACCCCCTTAGCAAGGGAAGGGGATCAGTTTTTCAGTCTACTATGCAAAAATGGTTCCATGAACAAGAATAAGTGTCTGCATAAAACAAGTGCGTGGGTACCAAAAACGAAAAATTACCAATCAAATAAAACAAGGTCATTTAGACATTCTAGTATCAGAGAGAGCAATCTTTCATCCTTCAGTTAAACTTAATAATGGAGTCAGTACTTATCTGAGATCAGACAGGGCTTAATATACCAATTCAATCATCCCGCAAAAGAGAGAGAAGAAAAAAAAAAATCTAACATATAGACGGATTCTTATCAGATGATAAAAACATGTAAACGAAAATAAATAAATATGCCCAATTTCCGATAGAACCAGATTCAATTTAAATAATTGATTTACTAAGGAGATGCAATAACTAAATAAAAATAATCGCATATCAGACAGCACTATAAACAGAAAAAGTAAAAAATTATCGGAAGTAACACACTGACACTCTGATCTTACGAGTAAAACACTGAATCAGGCACCGATCGATCGATCACAACTAAATCAGTTAAATTTCATGAATTGACGAAGCAACTCCTAAAAATTGGACTCAAACAACAAAAATCACTTTAATGGCTACACCATGCACACAAATTAAGAGGCTAATTCGGTGGTTAGATTAATCATGCAATGATCAAAGAAACACTTAAATAAAATGATTCAATAATTTAACACCTTAGAATGAAAATCAAATATCGAAAATCACAGCAATCATTACACATGCACAGAGATTAAAGGGCTAAAACTAAAAGGACAGATTGAAATAAATAAATAAATTATAAAGAATACCGTCTTGTGGATTGCTAAAATTAACATAAGCATAACCAAGAGAGGATCGCCTAGTCAGATCCCGGCAAACCCTAACAGAAACGACTTGAGCAATCTGGCTAAACAAATCATACAATTGCCCTTCATTAACATTTTGCTCCAGATCGCCGACGTAAAGGGAAGGACTGGTAAAAGGCCCTGCCGCACCAACGGGAAGAGTTGGAGTAGCAGTCACTGAAGTGACAATCGCCGGAGCCACTGCCGCCATCACTCACTCAGGAAAAAAAAAAATAGGACAAAAAGAAACAACTCCAAAAAATGTCGACGGAATTAAACAAGGATATCAAGCGAAAGATAAGAAGAATGAATGCAGAAAGACATATATTATATATAAATAAAAAAGAATTTAGGGTTTGAAATCCAATCTAGAAAAGGAAAGGATTTCAATTTTAATGGTTTTGCCAAGTTTTCTCTGTGGAAGTAGGAGAGAGATGGAAGAGAAATTAAGGGAAAAAACGGAAAGGTTTGAGTATATATATGTGAGGGACAGAGAAGGACAGGAAGCGGTTCGCAAAAACCCGCACGTGTGTTTCTTTTATTCATTTTTAATTAATTATAGTTTATGACGTGGCATCTTATGGTTTGATTAGAGTAGTATTTATTTATTTAGAATTTGGGGTTTGGCATTTTAGTCTGTTGTAGGCGTCGCGCTGTCGTTTTGTTTCGCTCACTTTGTTCTTTTTTTTATTTTTTTTATTTATTTTTGATAGATGTTCGCTCACTTGTTCTATTGTTCAGTTGATCTGTGGAATGCCTGTGAAATTTTATTATATTTTTAGAAAATAATAAATAAATATTAAATAAATGTTATAATTTGATTAGATAACCGTATTCAGCAATACAGTAGTGCTCACATGGACCCTGAATGACTAAATGAATTTGATCATTTACCATTAGATGACTTATTAAATTTAAGTCTTAAGATGATTTGAATCTCCACCACATGATCCTAATAAATTTAGATCTAACGCTGAATGATCAAATTCATTTGGTCATTCGGGGTCCAGGTGAGCACTACCGCACAAAACAATATATTTAACACTTTTATATTTATTATATTTTTAGATAATAAATTTTTTAATTTTTTTAGAAAAATTTTAAACTTTTTAATTATACCAATTAAATATATTTTTTAAAATTTTTATATTTAACATAATTGGATATTTTTTAAGAAATCGATAATATATTTAATTATATTGTTACATATTTAATTTTTATATAATATAATTATTAATATTATTAAATTAATATTTTAATTATATGAGTAAAATTTTCATGACAAATTTTATAATCTAATTTCGAAAAAAGTATTTTTGAATCCATTATTATTTAAAGAACGGAATAATAATTTTATTAGATTGAAGAACATAAATAATAAAATTACAATAAATTCGATATAATAAACTTTTGGGTGGATAGAAGAAAAAGATTTTGAAGCATGTTGAGATCAATCTACTTAATATAGATTTTGCAACAATCTATAGTAATCTCATAGGATATAACAGAAACGTGAATCAAACTCTAAATATGTATGTCAAATTATTACCAAAAACTAAGAAATATGATGAATGAATAGAAATAGAAGTTTTAGAAGCTGAACAAAATTTGGAATAGAGAAATTTGTTCACATAAACTGTCTACATGTTACGAATGAGTAAAAAATCACTCTTATAGTCATATTGTTTTTTTCCTTTTGAAAAGAAACTTATAGTCAAATTATTGAAATGCTTTTTTCTCAATTAATTCATCAATTGAATAATTAATTTTATTAAATTAATTCACATTAATAATAATTAAAAACCATGTAACCATTAAAATGTTTTATAAATTAATAATGAACATTAATTAGAATTTATTTCATTATATTATTAATAGATTACCAAGGAGAAACATTGATTTTTAAGTTTTTGGCTAAACTCACAATGAGGCGTTTGAACTTTTTCGATTTTAAGGATCGAGCTCTGAATCTATTTTTTCTAGATTAAACTCATGAACTTTAATAGTTTTAAGGATTAATACTCCGATCTTTAATTTTTACACACATTAAGTTCCTCACTAACGCCTTCATTAACTAAATTGTTAGTCAATGACTCAATGTATGTGAAAATTAAAGTTCAGAGGCTTAATACTTAAAATCTTAAAAGTTCAGGAGTTTAATTATGATTTTACCTTTAATAACAAAGATGAACATTAATTAAGGAAAATTTACAAAACTGACCCAATGGAAAGGTGCATTTACATTTTTAGACTTTTTTAGACATGCTACCAAATTGGACTCTTCTAATACATGTTTTCCAAAGATGCCCTTAGTATATACATAACAAACAACATAACACAAATACTCTTAGTTACTTTCATTCAACATAGGTGATTGGTTTAAAGGTGCATGATATATTCTTAAACAAACGAGAATTGCAAGATGCACTTGAGAGACATACAATTCAAGAGAAATATGAATGGAAAAGATCTACAAATCTAACAAGTCTTTGCTTGAAGTTAAATGTACACATGATGTATATAATTGGCGGGCTAGAGCTATTATGATACAAAATTCTGAGATGTTCAGGCTTCGAAGAATAGATAGGATGGATCAACACACTTGCCCATAGATTAGAAATTACCACATCACAGGCAAGCGCAGAAACTTGTTGCAGGCACACTACTAGCAAATAAGTTTGATCAAGATGATAGAGTGTATCGGCCAAAGGACATTATTTTCAATTTTAGGAAAGATCACACATTTAACCTCTTTTACGCGCAAGCTTGGAGAGCAAGAAGTAGAGTGTTATAAGCGCAACGTGGTACACCGGAAGAGTCATATATGTTGTTACTGGACTACCGTGTTGAAGAATACTAATCCAGGTACGGTTACCCATATTAAAATCGATGATGATGATCACGTCAAGTACTTCTTCATAGCTATGGGTCCTTCACTTAGAGCTTTTAAAGAATATATTCGACCAGATATATGTTCACGAAAGAGCAAGAAGTGGAGTGTTAGAAGCTCAATGTTGTACACCAAAATAGTCATACATGTTGTACCATATAATTATGAGATTTTCAGGCTTCGAAGAATGGATATGATGGATCAACACACTTGCCCATAGATCAAATATTACCACATAACATGCAAGGGGAGAAACTTGTTGTAGACATACTACTAGCAAATAAGTTTGATCAAGATGATAGAATGTATCGACCAAAGGACATTATTTTCAATTTTAGGAAAGACCACACAGTTAAACTCTCTTACACGCAAGCTTGGAGAGCAAGAAGTGGAGTGTTATAAGCTCAATGTGGTACAATAGAAGAATCACATATGTTGTTACTGGACTACCGTGTTGAAGAATACTAATCCAGATACGGTTACCGATATTAAAATCGATGATGATGATCACTTCAAACACTTCTTCATAGGTTTGGGCCCTTCACTTAGAGCTTTTAAAGAACATATTCAACCAGATATATGTTCACGAGAGAGAAAGAAATGGAGTGTTAGAAGCTCAATGTGGTACACCAGAAGAGTCAAACATATTTTACCGGACTACTATAAGATATTGAAGAATACTAATACGGTTTCCCATATTAAAATCAATGATGATGATCACTTGAAGTACTTATTCATAGCTATGGATCCTTCACTTAGAGCTTTTAAAGAACATATACAACCAGATATATGTTGACGATGCTTTTTTAAAAGGTAAATTTCTCAGTAAATTCTACATTGTGGTTTGCAAAGATGGTAATAATTAAATTTATCCTATTGTTTTTGGGATTGGACCAAATGAAAGTAACAAAGAATAGATTTGGTTTATGACCAAGTTAAGAGAATGTATTGATGATGTTGATAATTTTTCCATAATATCAGATAGACACAAGAGCATTGATTATGCCGAGAATTTGGTGTTTTTAAAAGCGATATATTGATGTTCTTGTCAACATCTGAAAATGAATATGAAGACCAAATATTGGTCTATTTAGAAGATAACAAAGCAATATTAGCGAGCTGCTAAAGCTTATCACATCTCTGATTTTGAAGAGGCATTCTCGAAACTTCATAAAATACATGCCCCATGCGCTGCATATTCAGAGGAAGCTGGAATAAAATATGCTCACGTGCACACTTTTCTACTTGCTAGTACAACATCATGACCACAAATATAGTTAAATCATTCAATGCAATCATGGTTGATGGTAGACGTTTACCTATCACAATGTTTGAGGAGTACATAAGCTAATCTGTTCAAAAATGGTTTTATGAGAGATGCAACGCATCAGGTTATAAATCTAACCCTGTATGTAAGATTTGTTCAATTTAACCCCAAGTTTTAACATAATGTATTTGGTTTTTAAGAGAACCTACATCGCATTTTACAGAATGGGCTGAAGTAAAGATGATAAGGCATGTATACAAAGTGATTACTTATTCGTTTTAGGGAATCAACAATCACACTTTTAAGATTTGTGATCAGAATAAGGGGGGAATTGTCGATTTAGAATCAAGAACATGCGTGTGCAGGAAATGGAAGCTATCTGAAATTCCATGTAGACACGTATGTAGAATTACTTTTGAGTTCTGGTTAACTAATGCATATCAGTGGATAGATAGTTACTAAAAAAATGAAACACTTAATTTGGCTTACGTTGAGTCTATATATCTAGTTGGCCACTAGTCCGAATGGAAGACCTATGATAACCTTATGAAAGTTTTCCCCTTGTAATTAGAAAACCATCTACTAGTCGACCGAGAAGTCAAAATAAAAGACCATCTCAATGTGAAGATGTAATTCCCAGAAGATGCAACATGTGAGGGCTTACTGAGCATAATCGGTTGAATTGTCATCACCCGATACCGAATACATCACGACCTCCAAGTAAAATCCTAAGTTCTTCAAACTTTAGAGCGTCAAGTCGTGGATTAAATGTATAAGTAATATGGATTAAATGTAATATGGTTAAATTCATTCAGTTTCAATCAATTTCATTCAGTTTCAATTCAACATCATTCAATTTCATTCAATTTCATTTAGTTTTAATTCAATTTCATTATGGTTTAGTGCTTCACCATTTCTAAAATGCTGATTGTCTTTGCCAATATGCAAAGGTTGTTTCACATTTTATATAAATTGTGAACCACTATATAAAATGTGATTCGTAATACCTCAATTGCGAACTCAATTTGTCAAAATGCGAAGCTTATTTCACAATTTTTGTAAATTACGAACTAGTATATAAAATTGTGATTCGCAGTTTCTTAAAATGCGAACTATCTCTGCCAAAATGCGAAGATTGTGTGGAGTTTCAGCTAGTTTCACTCAAGTTCACTAAATTTCATAATATAAAGCACTCTATTTTCACTTAATGTCATAACATAAAGCACTCTAATTTCATTCAATTGCATAATGTAATATATGGATTAAATGCATAAAACATAATGTGAAGTCATAATATTATATACCTCATAAGAACTAAAATTGTACATATAATGTCAATAATCCAAAAAGGTTCAATGAAACAACTTAGTAGCTATACAAGACCTAAAATAAATATCATCGACTCCGATGAAGTCAAACTTACGACCTACAGACAAATACTATGAGAAAATACATGTAAAGACTCCACAATCATTAGATAACGACTCCTATTGTGGAACCCTAGATACCACACGCCATTGTAAGCTCAGAATACTTTGTGCACTTGAGTCATCAAAGTACTCATCTTGTTTTATAATCCTCAGAATGGAAAATAAAAAGGGCGCCAAGAATGTTATTAGCTTCTCATCAGGATAATATGTGTAGAGGCTATCATATATGCATAGATGCCCCTCCACCAAATTTAGTTCCCACATACACAATGCTCATTATTGATGTTGAATGGCATGAATACCCTCCTAATCTCCTTCTAGGGTCTCAAATAAGCATCCAACCATGATCCATTGACTAAATCAACATACGTTTAATCATATTTGTATCCTGAAGCCATACACTCATCCCGATGGGATGTTAACCTTTGGCAAAACCATCCGGTCAACCCTACATCAATCATCATCCAATCTGAGTGAACGTCTTTTGAACCATGTTGACAATGTTTCAATAACCAAGAAAAGGCATCGATGTGCTGATACAACTAAACAAAAAATATAAAGAATATTCAAATTATAGACATATTAATTAACTAAAGTTGAAAGTGAAAAAATACCTCTCCCTCGAGGCATTTAGGTCTAGTATCTAGGATAGTGAACCATGTAACATCCGGCTGATATAAAGTTCCTTTCACAAACCTAGTACTTTTGGCATCAGTTATCGCTTTCCACTCCCCCATAATCTTCCTTACGCCTTTAATCAATTAGATTACCTGGCCCTAATGTAGTAGCAACCCTATCCATTGTCTTTATCTCTTTTTTAATCTTCATAGCATCATAAAAAGTGTAAAGGGACCTCAATTGTGGGCTTCGTTTCCTTA
Source organism: Euphorbia lathyris (assembly GCF_963576675.1). Taxonomy (NCBI): domain Eukaryota; kingdom Viridiplantae; phylum Streptophyta; class Magnoliopsida; order Malpighiales; family Euphorbiaceae; genus Euphorbia; species Euphorbia lathyris. Next base: position 28,180,695 of record NC_088916.1, on the reverse strand, counting down.
TCTGACGTTGTTAATCATCGATGATAGTCATGTCGGGGCTATATGATAAGAGTAATAGTTGTCCATCTCATTGTCCGTCTTCGTCATCTATTTTAACTTATCAACAAGGTTCAACCATATATTATTATAGTTCAAATCAGTCAATATAAATGACAATATATGTACCTCAACACCATCCGCTCTCGAACCTTGTAAGGTGCGCACCTTATCCTCTAATATCTCAACATGAGGCCCTAGATTGGCATCATATAAGGCAAGGGTGCATATGACCGGTTAACCATTTGATCTGTTTTTTTTAAAAACACTAACCATACATTAGTCCACTAAATTTGGTTAACCACTAACCGGTTAAACAACTATTTCGATCGATTAACCTTTTATTTTGATTTCTAACCATTAGTAAATAAAAATAAAGATAATAAAATAATTCTAATTTTTATTGTGAGTGGGATGGGTCAACGACGAGTTGAAGAGATTAACAACGGAGAGAAAGATGTGCATTTGTCTGTGTGGACTATGGACTAGAGAGTGAATGAGATGAAAAATGGGGTGGGAGAAACCGGAAAGGATGAACTAACTAAAAATATGATTCAAAACGAAGAAATGAAAAAATAATATGCGGATGGATTATGCAAATAAAAAGTATTTATTTTTATTTATCAGGACAATAATTGATATTTAAGTTATATTTTAATTGGTATAAACAAAATTTAGCACAAACTAAATATTTTTTCTATTTAGTCAACGAATATTCTGTCTCTTCAAAGCCAAGAGTGAGAAGAAAAACAAAATTCTTTCTCCTTTGCAGTAAGACTTTTTGTTTTATATACAAAGCAAAAGACATATGAGGTATTGTCTATATGTTATTTGAAAATGATAATCAATATATATTTAGATATATGAGGCTAGGAGATCGGCGGGTATTTCTCCGCGGGTTAAACGGTTCAGTACCGACCGTATCCGTGAAAGGTCGAGGGAACGGGTTTCTGTTCCGGAGGAAGGCGTTGCTGGGGCGGGGCTTGGTGGCTCGGAGTGTGGCCAGATTACGGCCGCGGCTTCGGGGGCACTGGGACTGGTTGATGGTGTAGGCGGGAGCGCTGGCTCCGTTTCTCTGCCGGCTATAGGAGAGGGAGAGCATGAGCGGGGGGCGGGATCCTTGGCCTGCATTGCAGATTTATTGCCCCGGTTGGGGAGGGCAGTAGGCCTTCACCTGGCGCTCCTACGAGTGTAGGCAGCGACACGGGGTTGCCGACACTAAAGGTGGATGCCCAAGGCGAGGCCCCGAAGGATGGCACGAAGTTTAGGGATGTTGGGGATTTTGTGGCTCCCCCGTTGAGCGGGGCTTTGGCCCAGGGGGCTGCTTGCCTAAAAATCTCAGTTCCTAGGTCTAATCCCGGTATTCATGGTAACCCTGGATTAGGGCTGGGGAATTTATCCTAGAAAGACAAGGTAATGGGGGTGGTAGAGGAAGAACCCATGATTGAGGATGACATTATCGAGGAGGTTTCTGAGGGAGATGTTTCTGACTCAGATATTGAGGATGGTGAGCAAGAGGACCCTTTGTGTCCTGTTATCCGGCTTTCATCGGAAGACAAGCGGGTTCTTAGATCCAAATGGAAACTCTCCTTAATTATCACTGTTCTTAGGAAAAGGATAAGCTTCAATTACTTTGCCTAGAGGATCCAGGCCCAATAGGCAAAGAAAGGGAAGGTTACCATCACGGATCTGGAGAATGACTATTATGTCATAAAATTTACAAGGGCAGAAGATTACAATTCAGTGATTAATGGTGGACCTTATATCATATCCAATCATGTTTTAGCGCTGAGGCCTTGGGTACTGTTATCGTCGTAATTTATACATTTTTAGTATTTAATTACTAGTTATTTTGTACCATTTTAATAAATTTTAATAATGGTTTTTGTATATTTTCTTCATTTTATGTATCTAAGCCAATTTGTGTGTTTTCTAGGCACTTTCGCAAGGTTTTCAGCACAAATAACCAAGTCGGGGCTTAAGACGACAACTCGGGAGTAAAAGGGACCAGAAAAAAGGAATTTTAGCGACACCCAGCGTGCACTTCGTCGCGGATGTGTGCTGTAAGATAAAAAGTCCAATTGTTCACACTAGGACAGATTTGACACATTTTCGTATTTTCAATGTATCTCCCTCATACGGACTTGGATTAAGGCGATTCAAAATGCGTTGGAAAGCTAAGAGAAAGATGAACAAGTGACTAATAATGGCCTCTCCAAATTCGAAGTGTATCAAGCCCAGAAAATTCCCAAAGTTGATGAACATGTTGAAGCCTATGATTCCTTTCCCACCTTTACACATTTCAACTCCTAAATTGTCAAAGTCTTCCACCATCCTCTCTTAAATGCAAAATTCAGAAGATTAGGGAGTGGGAGGCCATAAGGAGACTTGGTCTTTGGAATTATGTGTGTCATTTTACTATAAAAGGAGACCTTGGGTGCCATTTGAAGACACACCAAGCTTATGCTTAATTCTTCCCTCTATAATGTTATTTTGTTGATTCTTATCCTTAAGAATCAGTTGTTTGTGTTGTTCTTATTGTTGTTAGAGTGTTGTTTGTGCAAAAGTTCATCTAATAAAAGTAAGTTTCAAGTTACCGAAGAAGTTCGTTCGGTAATCGTCACTACGGTTTCTTCTAAACTTTAATCTCTTTTATTAATATGAACTCTATTATCTATCTTTCTAAAATGTGTTTTAATCTAATGATGGGCTAAACCCCTCTTAACTAAGGCTAAAAGTGGATCTTAACCTTAATTATGTGGTAATTACGTTTAACCTATTTAAGTTATCTTTATCTTTTTGGAGAACTAACTTATGATTCTTAATGCTTGTAGGAGATGGGCCAACTCTCTACTTGGATATGATTAATCGTTTATATTGACCGTGATTAAATTGATTAATCGAAATTCATAAGTTGGACCTAATGACCATTTAGTGTGGCTTATTGGTTTTCCAAGGTTTTTCATGAATCTTATTACAAATCTTTAATTTATTACTTGAGCCGGACCAAGGGAAAGTAATAAACCGAAGGTTTGGAAATAAGAAAACTTAATGCTTCTTTGGATTAATTACTTGAGCCGGACCAAGGGAAAGTAACTAATCGAAAGTTTAGAACTAATTACTCGAGCGGTTTTTCTTGAATCTTAAGTAATCACTTTAGCCGGACCAAGGTAAAGTAGGTTAAAAAGGTTTAGATTTAATCTTGTTACAAATCTTAGATTTATTACTTGAGCCGGACCAAGGGAAACTAATAAATCGAAGGTTTGGAAATAAGAAAACTTAATGCTTCTCTTGATTAATTACTTGAGCCGGACCAAGGGAAAGTAATTAGTCGAGAGTTTAGAACCGATCTCGAGAACTATTAGTTAATAAGAAAAATCGCCATCTTAAAAAGGATAAACAACTTAAAAGGGGTTAAGTGTTTTACCAAGCAAAGAGGTTAAGTGAAGCTAGAAGCCTTAGTTTCTTTTATTATAAGTAATCTCTCACTTAATTTGTGTAATTTTTATTTCACTTCTTGCTTAAGTCTTAGCTTGGTTGTCCAACAAACTCTACATTTCGGTTGTTTAAATAATAGATAGTAAGCAAAGAGATTAGTACTTATAATCACCATCCTCGTGGGAACGATACTCTACTTTCACTTTATTACTTGATACACGACTAAGGTACACTTGCCTTCACATGCACGTATACGTAAAACGCCCATCAGGTACCAAATTTTAATCCGCATGATTGCTCTGTTAATAGGATCCTTACTTGGGTTAGATTCCCAGGTCTACCCATTGAATACTATAATGAAAGATTTCTGAATAAGATTGGTGGCCTGGTTGGGAAAGTTCACCACGTTGACAAGACTACCGTGGGGGCAGAAAGAGGCAAGTTTGCCAGGGTTTGTATTGACATTGATCTTGCTAAGCCTCTTCTGTCTAAATTCTCCATTCAGAATAAGGTCTTTTATATTGAATACGAAGGTATTCACAATATCTGCTATGAATGCGGTATATTGGGCCATACCTATGATGGCTGCCCCAGAAGAAGGAAAGTGGTCGAGGAGGTGGTGGTGCCTATCATAGGCAGAGATGAAGGTAGCAAAGGTGAGGAGAAGAATTTTGGGCCATGGATGTTGGCCAAAAGGTCAGCCCGAAGGAAGCCACGTGCTTATGCTTCTCGGAAGCAAGTTCCAGACATCAGCAAGGAGATGACCTCTCTCCAAATTGCTCCTGAGATCAAGGCTAGGCCTCCTGATACTAAGAGTGGTGTTGGTAGGGACTCAGCTTCCGGTTCAGGATCTAGATTCGGAGCCCTGTCTATTGTGGATGGTCAGGATTCGGAGTTACCAGCTGAACATATGGAGTTAAGTATGCCAAGCCTGGAATCTGCTGAGCCAGCTACCATCCTTGGTGACTCTATTAATCCTCTCTTCGATCCCAAAGCTTATGCTAAGGGGAAATCCCAGATCATTGGCTCGACAGGGAAAGCAAAGCTTAATGAGGTTAGTGTCCTGAATCCCCTTGTAGACCCCCTAATTGGGAAGTCTATAGGAGTTAATAAGTGTCTTTTGAAGAAACCTAAGGCTAACCTTAAAAAGAACCTTGGTTCTTTGGATTCTTGGGATAAAAGAGGGCCGGCTGGCACCTCTTCTAGGCTCTCAGGAGCCCCGAATAAATACCTGCTCTAGGGTGTGTGCCTGTGATCAGTTGTCTTCCTTCTGATGGACTTCTTTGTTTCGAATGTTAGAGGTGCGGCTAGCAAGGCAACCCGCATCCATGTTAATGATCTTATTAAGCAATTTAACCCTTCTTATTTTGCTCTTCTTGAAACCAAGGTTAGTGGTTCTAAAGCAGATGAGGTGGTTAAAAAGTTTAAGAATTGGAAGTGTGTCAGGTCGGAGGCGACTGGTCGAGCAGGGGGGATCTGGCTTTTTTAGAAGCCAGGTCGTGTAAGTATTGATATTATTACTATTGATAACCAATTCATTCATAGCAAGGTGTGTTATCCTGGCAACAAACCTTTCTTTGTGTCCTTTGTCTATGCCGATCCGATCCTGACTAACCGGAAGAGGCTTTGGGAGATCCTGTTCTCTATTAGTACGAATATGATGGATCCTTGGTTGGTCGCTGGTGACTTTAATGATATTGCCCGAATGAGTGATCAGAAAGGGGGGGGGGGCAATCATTATATCAACCGATGCCTTAACCATAAGCAGAATATGGATCTTTGCGGGCTATCGGACCTTGGTGCGGCTGGCCACAAGTTCACCTGGAAAAGGAACAACGTGTTTGTTCGGTTGGATAAAGTGTATGCGGATGTAGCGGCGATCTATAGATTTCCTGAGGTAAACATGTTGAACCTCCTTTTTCGCCACTCGGACCATAGTCCTATCCTCGTTAAGCTGGTTAAAGGTCATCGGCCCAAAGGGAATAGACCGTTTAGGTACCTTGTTGCTTGGGACACCCATCCTGAGTTCAGGAACTTTGTTAAGGATAATTGGCAACCCCATTCTAATGTTCTCCTTGATGCTGAGGAGTTTAGAAGAAATGTGGTGGGATGGAATAAAAACATCTTTGGCCATATTATCCGAAGGAAAAATAAACTCTTAAGGAGGATGGAAGGCATTCAACGCTGTTTGGAGATCCGTTTTGACCACAGTATGAATTGTCATCTTAGATCTCTCCAGAACGAGCTGCAAGCGGTCCTTAGACAGGAAGAGCTCCTTTGGTTCCAGAAATCTAGGAAGGCTTGGATTAAGGATGGTGACCGGAACACCAGATTCTTCCACCTTTCTACTATTATTAGAAGGCAAAGGAACCAGATCGATGCTATTAAAGATTCTAATGGTGACTGGATTTATGAGGAAGAATATATTCGTTGCCTTGCTCTTGAGTTCTATAAAAACCTCTTTAAAGAGGAAGTTGTGGATCTGGACAAAGCCCACTCTGGGGTCACCTTTCCTAGGCTGGAGGAGGAGGTAATTGTTGATGCCTTTTATCCTATCGACCGGAAAGAAATTGATATTGCCTTCACCAGTATTGGAGCTACTAAAGCTCCAGGGATCGATGGTATCCCTGCTAGTTTCTACCATAAACACTGGGACTCGGTGAAGGAAGGTGTCTATAATTTTATCTTTGGAATCTTCCGCGGTTCCAACGAGATTAGCCTGGTGAATAAAACCCTCATGGTTCTGATCCCTAAGGTTGAAAAGCCCTCCTCCTTTTTACAAATGAGGCCGATCAGCCTATGTAATGTTTTATACAAAGCTATCACTAAGATTGTGGCGAATAGGATCCGGCGGATCCTTCCTGAGATTATTAGCCAAAATCAAGGTAGCTTTGTTCCTGGTAGGCAAATGATGGACATTGTGGTAATTGCCCAGGAGATGGTCCATTCCATGAAAATGAGGAAGGGTAAGAAAGGGATCGTGGCTCTCAAGCTTGATCTGGAGAAAGCTTATGATCGTTTAAACTGGAGCTTTCTTTTGGATAGCTTAAGTAAAGCTGGTATTCCTGAGAACTGGAGGAGTTTGATTGAAGGTTGCGTGTCTTCTCCTGTTTTCCAGGTTCTGATCAATGGAGATATGTCTGATGAGTTTTCTCCTTCTAGGGGTATCCGTCAAGGAGATCCTATGAGCCCTTTCCTTTTTGTGATAGCAATGGAAAGGCTGGCTCACCTAATTCAAGAAGCTGTGAATAAGGGGAGTCTCCATCCTGTGTCCATTAACAGATTTTGCCCTCCTATTTCCCACTTGTTCTTCACTGACGATGTGATGATCTTTGTGGAAGGGAATGAGGAGCAAATTGGTGTGGTCATGAATATCCTGGAGTGCTTTTGCGTTGCTTCTGGCCAGAAGATCAATGTCCACAAGTCCCGGATGCTTTGCTCTAAGAACATGGATAGAAGCCTCTGTAATAAGCTTAGCGATCTTTCGGGTATCCCTCTTACCCAATCCTTGGGAAAGTATCTTGGGATCCCCCTTCATAGTGACAGAGTTTCCAAAGCCTCCTTTAAGGAGACTCTGGACAAAACTAATGGGTTGTGTGCTAGTTGGAAGGCCAATTCTCTTTCCTTGGCTGGCCGTCTAACCTTAATTCAGTCTGTCAACTGCGCAGCTCCCAATCATATCATGCAAGCATGTAAGGTGCCTGATCCGGTTCTCAATGAGCTTGATAAAATCAACCGGCGTTTTCTTTGGGGTGAGTCTAGAGAGGGTAGGAAGATTCACCTAGTCCCTTGGAAGGAGGTCTGTCAGCCTAAAAGCAGGGGGGGTCTTGGCATCAGACAAGCTAAAGATAATAATAAGGTCTTGTTGATGAAGCTCCTCTGGAGACTGTGGCAGAACCCTTCTTCTCTTTGGGTTCGATTGCTTTGTGGCAAGCATCGAAAGGACAAAATCTTTGGGGGCCCTAAAGAGAGGATTGGCAATTGTTCTTTCCTTTGGAAAGGGCTCAGTGTTGTGTTTGCTGAGTTCTGCACGGGGGTTGGCCTGGAGGTGGGTAATGGTAAGTCCATAAGCTTCTGGTATGACACCTGGATCGGAGATAAACCTCTTATAGAGGTTTGCTGCTCTCCCCCGCCTAGCAATTTCCGCAACTGGAGGATTGTCGATGTGGTGGACTCTGATGGGGACTGGATTTGGTCTATGTTTGATTCCTTATTGAGCCTTGATTCTCTCCTCAGAATCAGGGGAGTGAAGATTAGTAACCTTAAGGAGGACAAAGATAGGCATTGCTGGGCCCTGACAAAAAATGGAGCTTACTCTTGCAAGTCTGCCTTTGAAGCTTTTACTCTTGACAGATCCGACCCTCTTTCGGACACTTGGAAATCCATTTGGGCTCTGAAAATCCCTTACCGAATGAGGAGCTTCATGTGGCTTGGAGTCAAGGACAGGCTGCTGACTAATTCGGATAGACATAGACGTCACTTGGCGGATTCAGGTGCTTGCAGTAGATGCAGAGGCCAAGTTGAATCTTTGTGCCATGCCCTTAGGGACTGCCCTAAGAGTAAGGAGGTTTGGCAGAAAGTTCTTCCGCACCACATTCTCCCCTCCTTCTTTGCCTACCCTGAGAATGACTGGTTCTCCAATGGGGTTAAAGGTAGGTTAATGGCTAGCATGGAGCAGGGAGACATTTTATTTGCTATTATCTGCCACCACCTTTGGAAGTGGAGAAACGAGGAGATCTTTGGTGAGAAGACTGTTTTTATTCAGAACTTACCCGAGTTCTTCTCTAAAAAGCTCCTTACCATTACGGGGAGCTTCAAAGGGGACCCCCTTGCCAATTCTACCCAGAATAAAGAGGTTCACCTTATTGGTTGGTGTAGGCCGAAGGATGGGGTGGTTAAGTTGAACACGGATGGCTCCTGTCTCAACAATGGAAAGATCGCGGCTGGAGGCGTGCTTAGGGACGCGGGAGGTGCCTGGTTGTCTGGATTCACCCATAACCTGGGTTTGGGCTCATCCTTTTCAGCGGAACTTTGGGGTATTCTTTCTGGAGTCAAGCTTGCCAGAAATCTGGGTATTAAAAGGCTTACTGTGGAGTCTGATAATATGGAGGCTATTAGTATGATCTCTAATAATCATGCTTTTTGTCTTAGTAGCCAAAACCTTATCAAAGCAATAAGAAGTCTTGGCTCCTCCTTTGAGTCCTTAGAGTTCAGCCACATCTACAGAGAACAAAATCGAATTGCGGATCGCTTGGCGGCGGCTGGGCATGAGGGGATGTTAGGTGTTTCCACCCTTTCTGATCCTCCTATCTATCTTTCTTCTCTCCTTTTAGAGGACAGAGTTGGGGTTAGCTTTCCTAGGCTGATCCCAGGTTAGCTTTTGTCTCGGTGTTGGTTTGTTTTCTTTCCTGTTTCTACCAAAAAAAAAGATAACTACTTAATTAGGTAAGTGTAACTATGTAGATAACTAATTACTGATTAGTATAGTTGGATAATATATAATTATATATATATATATATATATATATATATATGTATTTTTTATAATTTTTAATATTTAATTAACAGTCGAACGGTTTCGGTTAATTGCGGTTTTTAGAATACTGAAACCGTAATCGTAACCATTAACCACTATTTTAAAAATTAAAAACCGTACACTAGTCCATCGGTTTTGGTTAACCTTATTTTTGGTTCAGTTTTGTTTTGGTTTTTGGGTTTTCAGTTTTCCGGATTTTTTTGTGCAACCCTAATGTAAGGTGCACTAATCTCTCTCATTTGGAAACCCGAGCACCTAATTTGTCAAACTGAGTAGACAATTTGGTATCCATCTCTAACAATTTGGTATGCATCACCATAAATTTCCCTTTACACCACTCTTAGTGCTCAAGTAACAACCTTTTAAACTCATAAATCACATCAAGGGATGCCCAAGATGCCCGATGAGTATCATCACAATCATCGGGGACATTATCCCCATCATCGTGCTCTTTTCTCTTATCATCCCTGTTATCTTGCTCCTCAGCCTTATCACTCCCGCCATCTAACTCCTTTCTCTCATCATCCCCGTTATCTTCCTCTTTGGTGGCCTCATCATCTCAGACAATAACAAATCCCCCAAATAAATTGTCATAATCAAATTCATGACTCTCGATGTGGCCAGGGACCACTTATACCAACCAGTATTCGTTTCAGCATCTTCCGCAACAAGTTTAGCTTATGGAGGAGCAACATCCTACAAGTCACAAATGGATAGATAATAATTAATATGATTTCAAAGTCGATTATAACAATTCAATGTATATTTTCTCACCTTAATCATATCGTGCACTTTAAGAAATGTCAGGACTTTCATCTAAGCACACGTGGCAGGAGACAATTTGTTTTCTTCACGTAGTATGTCTCCATTGCCTTCCAAAGCTCAAATATCCAAACATGTACAAAGGAGACAACTGATAGGGGTCAAAAACCCCTATCTTTGGGTACAGTTTTAGGACGGTTTTTAGCGTAGTTTTTACGAATAAGCGAGCAATTCTCGCATTTATATGCTTTTGTGTGAGTTAGTTAGAAATTGTATATGTTCTATTTACTTTTCGTTGTTTAGGCTCGTTTTCTGATTATTTTAGGCAAATATGGCCAAATTAGCATATACGTTAAATTTCAATTATCTTTTATGGCTAATTGATTCGCCAAAAGTCGCACTAAATGGAGTATTCACTCAAAACAAGCGATTGGCGGGTCAATTTAGCCTCGGAACTAATGTTATTTGGAGTTTACGTGCCTGTGCAGGTTAAAACATGAACGAGTTCAGGCGAAAATAGCGTTTCGGGACATCCGGCAGTCGCACAAAGCGTTCTGGGCACTCCCTCTCATCGAAACTAGCCTTTTTGGGCCAGATCGGCGAGCTGGCACTGCCAGCCCGGCGAGCAGGCCCCTAAGGGGCCAGCTCAGGGGCCTGCTCGAGCGAGCTGGCCATGCCAGCTCGCGTCAAAAGACTGGTTCCCGGCCCTACGATGCCACGATAGACCCCATGTTTCCCACCTGCAAAAGGAAACGAATTAGGTCAGAATGAGGGCCCGAACCGCGACTATAAATAGGATTTTCATTATGTACTTTAGATATCTTTTATCTTTGTAAAAACCCTAGCTTCCACCTTGAGAAATCCTCTCCATCTCCTTCAACCTCTATTGAAGACACCTCCGAAGCTCCGTTCATCAAGGATTGCTCAAGTTTCATCCTTAAGTCCTAGGAAGACACCTGCATTGATAGACAGGTTCCCTGAAAGTGATTTTTCTTCTCTTTTTATATTCTGTCTAGCCTCTGATCCATGTTATGAATCCTAGGCTCATTGTATCTTCGTGACAATACTCTTCATCTTTAATATATATTATAGTTTTGTTTTGTTCAATTGTTTTATTGCTTAAATCTTTGTCTTACGCTTTGTCTGATTGGTTTAACTCATTTGATAATCCCAATATTAAGTTGGCATATATTGCGAGCTGAATCTGACCTAGTCAGTGCCTATAGAATTGACGACCCTATAGATGATTAACCAAATTGCCGAGCCTTAGAGCTAGTTTCGGCCTTACAAGGGAATCACAAATTAGGTACCTCAGGAGGATAGGTAGGGTTAATCGCCTCGGACACAAGTGACTTAGATTAAGTTTTAAATCCGTTGTCTAAATAATCTATTTTCATTATTATCATATCACGTCATGTCCCTTCGGGTAATTACATTGGTAAAAGATCACTTAGGAGTAGAATAATTTAGATAGGAGTAGAAGTAACTTAACTAGGAGTAGGTTAATTTAAACAAACCAAATTCAAACCCCCTATAGCCTAGATAACACCTGAGACCCAGTAGTTCGGTACTTGCAGGAATAAATCCTGTGGATTCGATACCTGGACTTGTCCAGATTTTATTACTTGATAACGACGGGGTACACTTATCCCTTAGTGAGCCTTCTGTACGGGAGGCACACCAAGTTTTTGGTGCCATTGCCGGGGATTTATTTCTTCTGCAATATCGAACCAAAGGTCAATTTGTTAGTTTAGGCATTCCATTGTGAATATCTTTGTTAATATCATCTATACTTGTCTATCTATACCTGTTGATATATATTCGTTGTACTTGTTTATATGTTGAATAAATTAGGTTATACCTTTTTGATTTCTGTATATATGTCATACGAATGTGGCATGTTGTCTTGTAAGAATTTATATTACTTGTTTCGCCAAAAACGAATTAAAGTATGCATGTAGGATTATGTAATATTGTATGATGAAATTGTATACTAGATAGTTATACTTTCCTTCTCTAAGGAAAACGTTTTTATTTTATTTATTCTTTCTTTTCAGCATATGCATACTCGATCAGCGGAAATACCGTGTGTCCCTCTTAACCTTGAACTTGAACGTACTCTTCGCAGGAGCAAGCAAATCGGGATTATCAAGCCAGACGAGATCCTAGAACCAATCAAGATGACTGAACCTGAGACCAACAATAATAACAAAAATAACAGGAACAGGAGCAATAAGAACGCTGAAACGGGAGTTGACACTCGCTCGATGAGTGAAATCCTAGCACCACGCCGACACCAGCACCTGTTTGGGATCGCTGCCCCAAACATTTCAGCTAATACCTATGAAATCAAGTCTGGCATAATTCACTTGATCCACCAAACGGGACTGTTTGGAGGAGAAGCATATGAAAGCCCGAATGATCATTTGGATCGCTTTCTGATGTGCGCAGACACTGTGAGAACAAATAGGGTTCCCCAAGACACTGCCAGGCTGAAGCTATTCCCATTTTCACTGACTGGGCAAACTCTAGAATGGCTGAGAACACTAAAGCCCGGGTCAATCACCACATGGGCAGGATTGGAGAAGGAGTTCTTATCCTACTACTTTCCTCCCTCAAAGACAGTGATGCTGAGGGGTGAAATCACTTCATTCCACCAACCCGAGCACGAAGGGATCCACACATCTTGGACCCGATTTAGAAAAATGATGCGCATGTGCCCTCATCATGACATACCTAAACACCAGTTGGTGAGCGTCTTCTATCACGACTTGACGCCCACTAACCGAGCTACTGTGGACTCCACCGCGGGTGGAGATTTGTTTAGGAAGACTGCAATAGAAGCGTATGATATGATCAATGAGCTGGCAAGGAAGAGTGTGCAATGGTAAGAGGAGAAGCTCGCTGGCCCCTCAAGGCAGCGGGTATTTGCTGTGGAAGATCAGGAACAGAGCCCAGTTGTTGCGGAGCTGAGCAAAAAAATGGACGTCCTGTTGGCTAAATTCAGCCAACCTCCCACCTGTGTGCATTGTGGCTGTGACCACCATGGAAAGGACTGTCAAGCAGGTAGCCCTTTCGCTGGAGATGGGATGGAGATGGTCAATTACGTTAGGGGACAACAGAGGTACAACCAAAACTATAACAACTACAACCCCAACAACAACTACAACTACAACTCCTACAACAATAACAACTACAGGAGGCCTCAGCACCCGAACTTATCTTACGGGAACTCGAACCATAATATGCTAAGGCCTCCCAACGGCTTTGTCCAGGAGCATAAAGAGCAGGGGCTTGGCATGTCCCTATATCAGGAGCAGAAACAAGGGCCCGTGCCATCTTCCAAAGAACTTGATGAGGTGGTGACTCTCTTGAAAGAGATTTCGGCCAGGCTTGCTAACAACGAAGCCTTCTGCAAGGATCTGAGCAATCAGGTAGCTCAGATCAACAGGGATAGACAGGAAAGGCCGCAGGGTTCTCTCCCAAGCACAATGGAGAAGAATCCAAAGATCCTGAGAAAGGATTGAGTAAGGGGGAAAAATTGGATTTTCCCCGGTTTTAATTCAAAAATTGAACAATCGTTTATGCTTTCGGTTTTTATTTTATTTTATTTATTTTATGAATTTTGTTGATTATTTTCTCTTATACTTTTATTTCTTTTCGGTTGTCAATTTTTGAACCCCCGTATATGCTTTCGTTTTTTTTCTTCCCTGTTAAAAAAAACCTTGAAAATCCGCCCTGAGAGGCCCAGCTCGCCGAGCTGCTCGGCCGAGACGGGCGGAGTTCGGGATTTTTTTTTATCCCGAACTAATATATATATATATATATATAAGGGGGATGAACATTCATCCCCCTTCTTCATCTTCTTCCTTCTCTTCTTTCTTTTCTCTTTTCTCTTTCTTTCAAATCCCTAACCCCCAAATCTTCAATACTAACCCGAAATCAACAAACAAGGTATGGATTCTTACCTATTTTCGATTTCATGCATGATTCTAAGGTTAGATTTTAGTTTAGAACATTGATTTTTGATTAATAGGTAAACCTAGGTTTTAGGATTTTACCTCTTTTTCAAATTTTCACTTGTTTGCTTGTTTCTTTTGGTTCTCTTGCAAATTTATGACTTCTTGATGATCAATAATTGCTTTGGGTATGATTTGAGCTCCTAATTTGTGATTTTTGGAGAAATTGCCCAAATTGGGTAAATTCTCCATTTTAGCTCGGAAATTCAACTATGCAGTTTATAGTTGAAAACTTATCAATAGAACCCCTTTTCACTTCCTTAGCGTATTAAGAGTTACGGGTTAATTACTCTATTTTAGGGACCAAAACCTTAAATTTTGGTCCATAAGTTTCTCAACTTGGATTTAATCATGTTTATGAGTTGGTTATTTGGGTGGTTTTGGTTGAGTTATGTATGTGAGCATGTTCTAACTAGTCCGTTTTGGTCTCCCTTCTTATTCTCAGGAACTATGGGCAGAAAGGGCAAAGCTAAGGTCGTTGTAGAAAACGAGGTCGAATCCAACATCGAATTCAATGATGCCTTGCAAGATAAGTATAGTTCTCCTTTTGGTTTAGCTAGTGAGGAAGAGGGGGAGAAGTATGAACGTTTTGCCAGGCAAGACCATGCCCCCTGAATTATCATTGACCAAAACTACTTAGCATCTCTAGGGCTGGACAAGGATTTCAAGCAAATCCTAAGGTCCCAAGGCTGGCTTCACCTAGCCACAAAAAAGAATGTCACTTACGACAACTACACTCTAGAGTTCCTATGCACCTTAAGGAAAGAACCACCTGAGAGTAGTGACTTATACTCCTTCCGACTAAACAGGAAATCTTATCGCCTCCGTGAGGCACATATAGCGGCTTGTATGGGAGTTTATAGCCCAAAAGATGCAGTCTTGGGTTTTGAAAAACCCATGACTATAGCAGAAGCCTGGTACAAAATGACTGGGAAGTCAGGGTACAGTTCCAGCACTGCTAGCCCAGATCTCTACGAGATCCGCTTTTAAATCTTGCCCACAAATTTGTGGCACATAACCTATTGGGCAAGAATGAGAGGTCACTCAGGGCATTAACCATTTCATTTCTGAGCAATGGTAGTGATATTACCTCAGTTGAATGTTCCTCATCGTCAGATGCAATGGAAGGGTCAGCATGCTCAGAAACACATGGCTCAGCAAGTTCGTCAGCCATGAAACAAATCTTCGCTGACTCAGTGGCATAAGCTTCAGATGATGATGAATCATCACTATCACTCCAGGTTGCCACCATTGCCTTCTTGCCGTTCTTTCTTTCTTTCCTCGGTGAGGGACAACTTGACTTGATATGGCCAGTTTGATGACATTCAAAGCATGTAATGGTCTTTGAGCTGTCCTTCTTGTACTTGCTGTCGCTGGAGTCAGCTTTGTACTTATCAAACTTTTTATAAGGCTTCTTAGAATATTTGTCATTCTTTTTGAATAGCCTTTTCATCTTTCTGGTGAACATAGCCATCTCTTCATCGTCTGTTGAGCTTCCATCAGTGGAGTCGGCTTTCATGACAAGAGACTTTTGCTTCTTGTCTTCAGACTTTTCCTTCACCTCGAAATTCTTCATCGAGATCTCATGGGTCAGCAGTGAGCCGATGAGTTCATCATACTTATAGGTGGTTAAGTCTTGAGCTTCCTCAACAACGGTCTTCTTTGCTTGCCAGTTTTTAGGAAGACTCCTAAGAATCTTTTTGACTTGTTCTTCCTCAGTGAAGATCTTCCCAAGTCTCTTGAGCTCGTTGATGATGTTTGTAAACCTTGCATTCATGTCAGAGATTCCTTCATCATCGTTCATTTCGAACAGCTCGTACATTCTCATTTGCTGGTTCACTTTGGATTCCTTCACTTTGTTGGTTCCTTCGTAGGTGACATCCAGCTTCTTCCATATCTCTTACGCCGACTCACAACCTGAAATCTTGTTATATTCTGCAGCATCAAGCGCACAATGAAGCATGTTTATAGCCGAAGCGTGATTTTGTAGCTTCTTGAGATCATCTTCTGTCCATTTGGCCTCAGCTTTGACAACTGTTTGGCCAGCCACAACTTCAACAGGAACAAATGGGCCTTGGACTATTGAAAGCCATGCACTCATATTTGTTGCCTGAATAAAGTTTTTCATCCTATTCTTCTAGAAGGTGTAGTTAGACCCGAAGAATAGGGGAGGCCGAGTAATGGACAGCCCCTCAGGTAAGATTTGAGTTGTCTGGTTTCTTGGGAGAAACCGAGTACTGTTTTCAGCCATAGTGGGGATCAGCTCAAGGTGGTTAAACCTTTCACAGTGAGCTTTTAAGCTCTGATACCACTTGTTGGTCCCTTATAACATAACAAGTTAGTTCCAAGGGGGGGATAGGAACTATTTAAAATTTTAGTAGGTTAAGGCTGACTTCTTTTTCTTTGAAAAAGGATTACACAGCGCGCTGAGTAAATTAAGACACTAGCTTAGTCAATTGGTGACTAAGTCAGCTTCTTTCTTTGAGTCAGGAGATAACACTTGAGTCTATTCCTGAACTCAGATACTCAATACACACAACTCAGCGTGACCCCTTTACTTGGTCAGTTTTGTTTAAGTAAGCAATATATATATTAAGGAGTTTAAGGTTAGAAAGATGTTACTCAGCAGATTTATCCAGGTTTGGCCTCTAAGCCTACGTCCTGTCCCCGGAACACGTTCCGAGCTTTCGAATTCTCTACTGAGCTCTTTAACGGTAGAGCATCAAACCTTTTACAACTTAGAAGCTGAGTATAACAAGAGTACCTTCCTCTATACCTCTACTCACTCCTAATCTCTCGCTGAGTACTATAACCGAGTACTCAGCCTCTCCTTTCTAATCTCTAGAAATGATAAAGATTTGTCCTAAACAACAATTGATAAGACACCTTAGATGATTGAATAATCACTCTAGACTTTTACACGAAAGATATAGAATTTGGTGTAAGTATTTGCTTTGCTTTTTCTCACAGAACTTCGAGTAGAATTTTGGTCAGCGTAATGGCTTGGTGAAGATCTGCATCGAATGAAGCAACTGAAAGGCCCTATTTATAGAGACGTTTGAGGTATTAGTCATTTCGAATTTCGAAATAACCGTTGGAGGGAAACGGCTTCCTGTCTTTGTCACTCAGTCCTGCTCAGTGCTCTTGGCCAATCAGATTCAAGTATCTTCTGTCTTCGGTCAGTACTGAGCAGCTTTTAGTCAGTCCGGCAGAATGTCTCTCCATTTATGGTAAGGTCAACTAGACAGCTTTCTGTGTCTTCTGAACTTTACCCAAAGTAGAAATACTTTGTCTGGAAGTTGTTCTTGCTCAGCTGCTGTCTTGTACTCTTTGTCGATACAACTCAGCAGCTTCGTTCCGAAGTTGTTCAACGAAGGTCTTCTCGATCCTTCTTTCGCTGAGTTGCGTTTTATACACAACGACAGCGTTTTGCACACGCAGGCCGAGTGGTCTTGATCTGCTTGACTTGGGCTTTGACTTCCATATTGGGCTTTAAGCCTTTTAATCTTTATGTCTTATAAACAATTTAACTCAACATTGAACAAACACATTAGTGTAATAAATCAAAGCATTTAAACTTAGTGTGTTTAGAATATATTTAATTTTACTTAAATAATTTTGTCAAATCAAAATCATGTGGAAAGGTGTTTCAACAAACTCCCCCATTTTGATGTTGGCAAAACTATTCATCGAAGAACTCAGTGTTGAGCTCCCCCATGATAGTTGTCCTAATATTACTTAGCAGACTCCCCCGTCAGGGTTGAGCTACTGACTTAGTTTTACTCTAAACATTTTAAGGTTTAATCGAGTAAGTCTAAGGTCATTTTTCAGATATAGGTCAGCTCATGGAACATATTCTATTTTACTCAGTGTAAAGCGGAAGATTTAACATTCAGAGAGCGCTGAGTATTTTATTGTTCAATGGGTCTTATGAGACAATGTTTAATAAACATACAAGATAATGTCAAACATTTTATCAGCATAGCATACAATCAACAAGTATTATAAACAGTAAACACAGTTGATGTATTTGAAGATACATAATAACATAATACTTAGCATCATATAAAATAACTCAAGTTTTGATAAAAGATGCAAGTATTGTATTGAAATAAAGTAGTCAGCATATATAGTAAAAAGATAAGCAAAAAGAGACATAGAAACTACAAAGTAATAAACAAGACTGAGTTAGCCTATTTCTATTTCTTCTTCTTATACTTAGACGGACTACTTCTAGCAGCCTCCTGCTAGTTTTAGCTTGTTCTTTCTCCCCCGTTTTGTCAGCATCTGGAGGAGGAGGAATTTTAAAGGAGTCGGTTAAGGCCGCGTTGGTCAGTAAGGCGGACAACTCCTTAAGCTTGTCGGCACTTTCATTGATGCCGTCGAAGACAACAACGCCATCATCCAAGACCTCTTGAGGTATACTGAGTTCAGCTGCGCTGAGCATGCTCAGTATGTAGGCTTGAGACTTACCCACCCAAGTAAGGGTATCTGTCAGTGCAGCAAAAACTTGATGAAATGTCTTCAGCAAGGCTGAGTCATAATATTGACGCTGGATATTGTAGTGACGCACATGAGTGAAAGTCTTTTGGGTAGTGACCAGTATCTCATTCTGCTTCATTTGGTCAGTGTCCATCTCTTGCTTATTCAAGTTCAGCAAACGAATGGCTTCGCTAATTTGCTCCACCGAGCATTGAGAGTAGGAAGCCAGCTGATGGTTGGTCTTGGTTTGCTTAGTGTGAAGCTGGGCAAAGAGCATCTTAACTTCAGCAGAAGTTTCATATTGAGTGTTCGCAGCTGACAAGGTCTGGAATTGTCCCTGAAGAGTGTTGAGATGTTGAACCGTTGTCAGTTGGAGCTCAGCCAGCTTCGTTATTGAGTCCTGCTTGGGCTGTTGTGATTGAGTTGAGATCATAACACTTAGCAGATCCTTCAATCCTTTAACTTCATTTAAAAGCTGAGTGACTTGGGACAGCTGAGTTGACTCATTATTGGTAGACCCAGCAGTAGGTTCAGATTTTTGATGAAGATTGCACCGAGTTGAAGATTTGTCTACCAGACTCGGTGGCATGCAGATAGCTGAGTGATCCTTCATCAGGTTGCCTAGTTTCCTCAGTGTGACCAATTGATGGAGGAGTCAAATTTTTCTCCGTGACGACATGGTTAGTGACTGGAAGGGGGTTTTCAATCTGCACTTGGTTCTCTTGTAGAGATGATTGATCGGCAGGAATGATTGTTAGTGCAGAAGTAGGCTGAATGGGTTCAGTGCTGACAGGGGCAGGAATTTCCTGAGTCAGCACAGTGCTTGGAGCAGCAACATCAGTGAGAACTTGCTCGGTTTGGCTTGTAGGGTTGGCAGAAGCATTCAAGTCGGCTTGTTCCTGTAGTGAAGAAATAGAGGCTTGCTTTTTAAGAGAAGCTGTCAGAGAAGAAGAAGGTTGTTTGCTGAAATTTTTTAGCTTAAGTGTAGAAGGGTCTTTGGTCGGCTTTTGGACAGGAAGGTTAATGACAGTTGTCTGACTTGCCTTTACTAGTCTTCTTCTTCGTGGAGGTGTAATGTTAGCTGGGATAGACTCTACTGAGTGAGGAGGAGAAATTTCTTCTTGATCAGCATTGAGCTGGTCAGTTTGTTCTTGTTCTTCATCTGCAGCCAACTCAGTATTAGTTGGGTCAGCAGTTTCCTCTTCACTGGCAGTCTCCTCAGTGTCATCCTGACCACTTTCTTCTTCCTCCTGTTGATCATTCCCTTCGTTTTCTTCTAGCTCTTCTTCAAGCTGTGTGATGAACTGATCATCCAGTTGCACATCGTCTTCTTGATGCTCAGCTACAGTTCCCTGTGATTGTGTGAAGTGAGAATCACCAGGAACAATGAAGTAAGTGGGGGATAGCATCAATAGGGGTCAGCTCTGAAGACTTCTTCTTCTTCAGAGGTTGCTCATCAGCATCCATTCTTTCTTCTGTATCAGGCTCATCTTGCCTGCTTCTC
This sequence comes from Euphorbia lathyris, assembly GCF_963576675.1. Taxonomy (NCBI): domain Eukaryota; kingdom Viridiplantae; phylum Streptophyta; class Magnoliopsida; order Malpighiales; family Euphorbiaceae; genus Euphorbia; species Euphorbia lathyris. The sequence continues at coordinate 28,160,918 of NC_088916.1, read as the reverse complement.
TTCTCAGCTGACTTAGGTCTCTCCTGACCTTTTTGAGCAACTGACTTTAGCTTCTTGGCTGGAGACTCAGCATCTTTTGAAGGAGTCCCAACAGCTTTCATTTTGCGGGCAGATGGAGCCTTTGTTCTTTTGCCCTTATTTGGGACAGTCTCCTCAGTAGGCTGATCAGCACCTTTGGCTTTCTTAATCGGTTGGTCAAACTTCAAGGCACGTAGCGCAGTAGCTGTGATCTCAGAGCCTTGGGCCTCAGTTTCCTCGGATAGGTCAATCTGATGGTCTATGAGGATTCTGGTAATGAGTGAGCCCAGCCTTAGAGTTCCAGTGCTCCTTTGGAAGCCGGCAATTAAGAATACTGGCATGTTGATGGGCTTGTAGGTCAGCATATGCCATATGAAGCATTGCTCAAAGTTTGTTGCTGAGCTGGTGCAATTTATCTTTGGGAAGATATAATTGGTCAGCAGGTAGTGTGCCATCTTTTGGTGCTGGCCCATTGAGGAACTGGAGATTTCTCCAGAATGGCCAGCGGGCTTGCAGAAGGTGGCAGAGTACCCAGTTCCTTCATGATCACCAGTCCTCCTCAGTTTTGTTCCTTCATTCTTCAGTTTCAGCAAGTTGGCAAGGTAGGTAGGGTTGACAAAAATTGTTTTCTCTTTTACCACAATTACTAGGTGGTCCTGGTTATCGTCAGCAACCCGCAGATTATGGTAGAATTCCCTTACTAAGTCAGGGTAAGTTGGATCTCTGATTGAGAACAGCTCGGTCCAGCCATTCTTCGATATCCATTCACAGAATGGTTACTCGGTTTCTACGAAAGCCTCAGAGAACCACCTTGAGTGGTCAATCTTCCACTCTCTAACGTTTTCGAAAAGACCTTAGTATAGGTTCTGACTTTAGTCGGCTTTCCTTTAGAGGAGGTGACTTGGCTAGCTTTGCCTTTGCTCGGTGTAGTGGCCTCAGTCGTTCCAGGCGGAGTAGGATGCCTGGAAGGTTCATCGGAACTGGTCTTAGAGTGACCGGCACCGGAGATGTTCAAGGAAATCTTAGTCATAGTTTCAGAGAGGGGTTTGGAAGTTTTGAGAGTTTTTAGAGAGAAAGTATTTATGCCAAAGAATTCGGTAAGTGTAAAGAGATAAAAAAATGGGGATTTGCCCATTATTTATAGCTGTGAGAGGTGGATCTTATCGAATCCATGTGTCAGTTTTGCCTTGGGATTGTCAACCGACAAGGATCCTGGCTTTTATGACACATTCAGTGCATACGTCATCCTAGGTGGCTATTCGCGTGCTTTAGCATTAAATGCAACGGATCTTATACTCAGCATTTAGAATTCTAAACGTTTTATATTCTGAGTAGTCAGTTTTACACAAACAGATGATTTAAGTAATTGATTTCTCAGTTTGAGATAACTACTCGGTGCCAATATTTGCTCAGTATGTGATATTCATTCATTTAGCATTAAATACTCAGCATACATCTATCCACTCAGCAAGTAATAGCATAAGTCATTCAGCATGGTAATTCACTCAGCATGAATATAAATTAAGAGCTGGAATTTACTGAAGAGGATTAAACATACCAATGGCTTCTCTCAGTATGCTGAACTGCTCACGAGCCAGTGGCTTCGTGAAAATATCCGCAAGCTGCTCATCCGTTGGGACATAGGTCAGCTTGATCTCACCTTTGAGTACATGGTCTCTAATGAAGTGATGTCTGATGCTGACATGCTTCATCCTGCTGTGCTGAATTGGGCTCTTTGATAGATCAATTGCACTTTTGTTGTCACATTTGACCTCAATTGTCTTTGTTTGAACACCATAGTCTTCAAGATGTTGCTTAATCCATAGGACTTGAGCAACACAGTGTCCAGCAACAATGTACTCAGCTTCAGTGGTAGACAAGGCTACTGACGCTTGCTTCTTGCTAAACCAGGATACAAGACAGCTTCCTAGGAAATGGCATCCTCCAGAGGTGCTTTTTCGTTCAAGCTTGTCTCGTCCATAGTCAGCGTCAGTGTATCCAACAAGTGTAAAATCATGAGTGTTAGGATACCATAAACCTGCGTTCACTGAGCTTTGCAAATATCTAAGGATTATTTTTACAGCTATGTAATTAGATTCCTTAGGGTTAGATTGATATCTAGCACAGTAGCATACTGAGAACTGAATATCCGGTCTACTCGCTGTTAAGTAAAGTAGAGAGCCTATCATACCTCGATACAATTTGCTATCTACCGACTTACCATTCTCGTCAGCACAAAGGACAGTGTCAGTGCCCATAGGAGTGGATATTGGCTTGCAATTTTCAAGATCATATTTCTTCAATATCTCCTTGGCATATTTAGCTTGACTGATGAAGATGCCATTTTTCCCTTGTTTGATTTGAAGTCCAAGGAAGAAGTTGAGTTCTCCCATCATTGACATTTCAAACCCAGTCTGCATTTGCTTGCTAAATTCCTTGCACATTGACTCATTAGTAGCACCGAAAATAATATCATCAACATATATTTGAGCCAGCAGGGTGTCTTTACCCTTTCTCTTAATGAATAAGGTTGTATCAGCTTTGCCTCTGACATAATTTCTAGTCAGCAGGAAACTGGTCAGCCTCTCATACCAAGCACGTGGTGCTTGCTTGAGGCCGTACAAAGCCTTTTTGAGTTTATAAACGTGGTTTGGGAATTTAGGATCCTCAAACCCTGGAGGCTGATTAACATAAACTTCCTCGTTTATAACTCCATTAAGGAATGCACTCTTAACATCCATTTGAAACAGTTTAAAGTTCATATAACTTGCATAAGCGCATAAAATTCTAATAGCCTCTAGCCTTGCCACTGGGGAAAAGGTCTCACCGTAGTCAATACCTTCTTGCTGACTGTAGCCCTGAGCTACAAGTCTTGCTTTGTTCCTGACTACATTTCCTTGTTCATCCAGCTTGTTTCGGAAGACCCATCTTGTTCCAATGGTCTTCTGACTCCTTGGATGTGGCACTAACTCCCATACATCGTTTCTTCTGAATTGATCAAGTTCCTCTTGCATTGCACTCATCCAGAATTCATCGTGCTCAGCATCAGCGAAGTTCTTTGGTTCCTGAACTGAGATGAAGGCTACGTTGCTGAGGTATCTTCTGAGTTGATTTCTTGTCATCAGGGTATTCTCAGCGGCATCAAGAATAGCACTCTCTGAGTGTCCTCTTGGTATCCTTATCTCCTTTGGTAGATTGATGTCTTGTGCTGTCTGTGTTTCAACAGTCTCTGCAGGTGTAGATTGGTCAGTGAAAACAATTCGAGGTTCACTTTTACCTTTGGTCAGCCCTTGAGGGAATGACTCAGCGGCTGTATGTTGATCAGCGGGTACTGAGTGTGGATCATCCTCGGTCAGCGGCTGATATCTTCCTGCAGGGTTAGTTTCGTCGAACTCAACATGTACTGAATCTTCTAAAACTTGAGTTCATTTATTGAAAACTCTGTATGCTTTGCTGTTTGTTGAGTAGCCTAAAAAGATAGCCTCATCAGCTTTTGAGTCAAACTTAGCTAAGCTATCTTTGGTGTTTAAAATAAAACATTTACAGCCAAAGGCTCGAAAGTATCCAATGTTGGGCTTTCGTCCTTTCCAAAGTTCGTAGGGGGTTTTCTTTAGTATAGGTCTAACAAGAGCCCTATTAAGAATATAGCACGCTGTGTTAACAGCTTCTGCCCAAAAGTACTTTGGAAGCCTATGCTCACTCAGCATTGTCCTGGCTATTTCAACCAAGGTTCTGTTCTTCCTTTCAACAACCCCATTTTGTTGAGGCGTCCTAGGAGCAGAAAAATTATGGTCAATGCCGCTGGCTTCACAGAATTCAACAAACTGTTGGTTTTTGAATTCTCCACCATTATCACTTCGGATGTGAGCCAATTTTAGGTCTTTATCATTTTCAAGTTTTCTAACCAAATTTGAAAATGTCTCAAAGGTCTCATCCTTGCTACTCAGCAAGATGATCCAACTGTACCGAGAAAAGTCATCTACAATGACCAAGGAAAATCTTCTTCCACCCAGACTCAGCGGCTGGACTGGACCAAAGAGATCCAAGTGTAGTAACTCTAATGGACTCTTAGTTGAGACAATGTTTTTGCTATGAAAAGATTGTTTGGTTTGTTTTCCAGCTTGGCAAGCGTGGCATGATTGATCTTTTTCAAATTTAAGTTCTGGCAGTCCCTCAACCAATTGCTTTCTTGCTAATTTGGCCAGGAGGTCCATGCTTACATGACCAAGTCTCCTGTGCCATAGCCAGGAATTTTCTTCCTTTGATACTAAGCATACAGTTTTTGAAAACTTTTTCTCTAAGTTCAGCATGAAGACATTATCAATGCGAGGGGCAGTTAAAATTAACTCATTAGTTTTACCCTCGAGTATTTTACATCCAGTGTCATCAAATATAACTTTTCTCCCATTGTCACATAGCTGAGCTACGCTGAGTAAGTTATACTTGAGTCCGCTGACTAGGGAGACAGACTCAATAGTAGGATTACCTCTAATGGTTCCTGAACCTACTATCTTACCCTTTTTGTTGTCTCCAAAACTTACGCTTCCTCCTCGTTTACACTCAAATGTGATGAACTGAGTTTCATCACCAGTCATATGCCTTGAGCATGCGCTGTCAATATACCACATTTTTTACTTCTCAGCATACCTCAGGCTTACCTGCAATGTAACTAGTTGCTTTTAGGTACCCAATTCTTTTTGGGTCCTGGTTTGTTAGGTTCAACAGGTGAAGCATCATATTTGATTTTATGGTGACATACTTGGACGGTATGTCCATTCTTTCCACAGAAGTCACAGCTGACTTTCCGTTTAAGATATCTCACTGACTGGTCAGCACCCCAGTGCTGAGCATGCCAGCACACCTTTATGGTGTGTCCTTTATTCCCAGAGAAGTCACACTGGACATTCCGCTGAGGATTCCATCTCTGCTGACCAGTACTTCGGTACTGAGTATTCAGAGGAATATTTCTTTTGTTTGGAACCTTTAGTTGGTTCTGAATAGATGTGACGTCTTTTCTCAGTTTCTTAGAATCTGATTGGACCTCAGAAACAAGATTTTGCATAATTCCAATGTTACTATGAAAATCTGAGTTGTCCTGAAGAAGATATCGAAGGTCACTCAGTTTGACCTCCTCAACCTCGTCACATCGCCTGCTGAGTGCTCTAACCCTTTTATTACACTTTTTGACAAGTGTGTAGAGGTCACTCAGGGCATTAACCATTTCATTTCTGAGCAAGGGTAGTGATATTACCTCAGTTGAATGTTCCTCATCGTCAGATGCAATGGAAGGGTCAGCATGCTCAGAAACACATGGCTCAGCAAGTTCGTCAGCCATGAAACAAATCTTCGCTGACTCAGTGGCATAAGCTTCAGATGATGATGAATCATCACTATCACTCCAGGTTGCCACCATTGCCTTCTTGCCGTTCTTTCTTTCTTTCCTCAGCGAGGGACAACTTGACTTGATATGGCCAGTTTGATGACATTCAAAGCATGTAATGGTCTTTGAGCTGTCCTTCTTGTACTTGCTGTCGCTGGAGTCAGCTTTGTACTTATCAAACTTTTTATAAGGCTTCTTAGAATATTTGTCATTCTTTTTGAATAGCCTTTTCATCTTTCTGGTGAACATAGCCATCTCTTCATCGTCTGTTGAGCTTCCATCAGTGGAGTCGGCTTTTATGACAAGAGACTTTTGCTTCTTGTCTTCAGACTTTTCCTTCACCTCGAAATTCTTCATCGAGATCTCATGGGTCAGCAGTGAGCCGATGAGTTCATCATACTTATAGGTGGTTAAGTCATGAGCTTCCTCAACAGCGGTCTTCTTTGCTTGCCAGTTTTTAGGAAGACTCCTAAGAATCTTTTTGACTTGTTCTTCCTCAGTGAAGATCTTCCCAAGTCTCTTGAGCTCGTTGATGATGTTTGTAAACCTTGCATTCATGTCAGAGATTCCTTCATCATCGTTCATTTCGAACAGCTCGTACATTCTCATATGCTCGTTCACTTTGGATTCCTTCACTTTGTTGGTTCCTTCGTAGGTGACCTCCAGCTTCTTCCAGATCTCTTGCGCCGACTCACAACCTGAAATCTTGTTATATTCTGCAGCATCAAGCGCACAATGAAGCATGTTTATAGCCGAAGCGTGATTTTGTAGCTTCTTGAGATCATCTCCTGTCCATTTGGCCTCAGCTTTGACAACTGTTTGGCCAGCCACAACTTCAATAGGAACAAATGGGCCTTGGACTATTGAAAGCCATGCACTCATATTTGTTGCCTGAATAAAGTTTTTCATCCTATTCTTCCAGAAGGTGTAGTTAGACCCGAAGAATAGGGGAGGCCGAGTAATGGACAGCCCCTCAGGTAAGATCTGAGTTGTCTGGTTTCCTGGGAGAAACCGAGTACTGTTTTCAGCCATAGTGGGGATCAGCTCAAGGTGGTTAAACCTTTCACAGTGAGCTTTTAAGCTCTGATACCACTTGTTGGTCCCTTATAACATAACAAGTTAGTTCCAAGGGGGGGATAGGAACTATTTAAAATTTTAGTACATTAAGGCTGACTTCTTTTTCTTTGAAAAAGGATTACACAGCGCGCTGAGTAAATTAAGACACTAGCTTAGTCAACTGGTGACTAAGTCAGCTTCTTTCTTTGAGTCAGGAGATATCACTTGAGTCTATTCCTGAACTCAGATACTCAATACACACAACTCAGCGTGACCTCTTTACTTGGTCAATTTTGTTTAAGCAAGCAATATATATATTAAGGAGTTTAAGGTTAGAAAGATGTTACTCAGCATATTTATCCAGGTTCGGCCTCTAAGCCTACGTCCTGTCCTCGGAACACGTTCCGAGCTTTCGAATTTTCTACTGAGCTCTTTAATGGTAGAGCATCAAACCTTTTACAACTTAGAAGCTGAGTATAACAAGAGTACCTTCCTCTATACCTCTACTCACTCCTAATCTCTCGCTGAGTACTATAACCGAGTACTCAGCCTCTCCTTTATAATCTCTAGAAATGATAAAGATTTGTCCTAAACAACAATTGCTAAGACACCTTAGATGATTGAATAATCACTCTAGACTTTTACACGAAAGATATAGAATTTGGTGTAAGTATTTGCTTTGCTTTTTCTCACAGAACTTCGAGTAGAATTTTGGTCAGCGTAATGACTTGGTGAAGATCTGCATCGAATGAAGCAACTGAAAGGCCCTATTCATAGAGACGTCTGAGGTATTAGTCATTTCGAATTTCGAAATAACCGTTGGAGGGAAACGGCTTCCTGTCGTTGTCACTCAGTCCTGCTCAGTGCTCTTGGCCAATCAGATTCAAGTATCTTCTGTCTTCGGTCAGTACTAAGCAGCTTTTAGTCAGTCCGGCAGAATGTCTCTCCATTTATGGTAAGGTCAACTAGACAGCTTTCTGTGTCTTCTGAACTTTACCCAAAGTAGAAATACTTTGTCTGGAAGTTGTTCTTGCTCAGCTGCTATCTTGTACTCTTTGTCGATACAACTCAGCAGCTTCGTTCCGAAGTTGTTCAACGAAGGTCTTCTCGATCCTTCTTTCGCTGAGCTGCGTTTTGTACACAACGACAGCGTTTTGCACACGCAGGCCGAGTGGTCTTGATCTGTTTGACTTGGGCTTTGACTTCCATATTGGGCTTTAAGCCTTTTAGTCTTTATGTCTTATAATTAATTTAACTCAACATTGAACAAACACATTAGTGTAATAAATCAAAGCATTTAAACTTAGTGTGTTTAGAATATATTTAATTTTACTTAAATAATTTTATCAAATCAAAATCATGTGGAAAGGTGTTTCAACATTCAGGCTCAACTCCAAGCCATGAACACCATGATGGCTGAAATGCACAATCTCAACATGCAAACCTATACTACTGTACAACATATGGATCAACGCTTCACCGCCTTTGAACAAATGATAGACCGTAGACTATCCGGACTAGAGCATGTGGCGGCGGACTATTGTGAGCGCTATGGCATGGAATGGCCATACTCCCCGGTCGATCAGTAAGTTGTCTTCTCCACCTTAACTTCTTCCACATGTGTTTTATAGTTTTAGATGCAATGTTGGAACTTATTGCATGATTTAAGTGTGAGGAGAAGGGGTAGACAAACTTATAAAAATTGTATAAATTTTTAAATTTTTGTTGCGTCGTGTCTAGTTTAGTTTAACGTTTTTGGGTTTTTGTTTATGCTTTATTTATGTTTTTGCATGTTTAGGACCTAAAACCGTAAACCTCCTTCGAATCTAAACTTCGTTATTTGTTTCTGGGGGCTGAGAACCGAATCTAAAATTGCATGACAACTAGTTTAGGTGTAGGACACAATCCATATATCTGTAAAAGCATGAGCTAAAGATTGCATTTAGACCATACTTTTGAAGAAATGCTAAAATCAGTACTTAGGTAGATAACTTAAGAATTGAAGGCATGTGATATTGAATTTGAGTTTGGGGAGAACTAATAAGCACAAATTTGAAACCCAAGAACCGTGAGTTGAATTTGAGCCCAAGAACGAACATCAAAAAGCTCTTTTTCTTGACATTTTGTGTGAATGCTTTGACTTGTGGAAAGATTACAGATTTTGCACCTAATACTGAGTTGAACCTACATGCAATGATTTGAGATGTTAAACGATGAATCAGCCTCATTAGAACTGACCTTTTTTTTACCTTATTTTTTCTTTTTCATCTACTCTAGGAAGCCCCTTTGAGCCTGTATTTTGTAACTTGTAGTTTTCTTCTTCCGTCTAACCCAATTTTTGCAAACTATCACTTAGTTTGTTACCTAACCCGAGTTTTTTGCAAAGCTCACACCGAGTCTTTGTTTTCTTCTAGCGCTTTCTCTTTGTTTATGGCATTATAGTAGCAAGGCAAAAGGCTAAGAAGTGAATGAGCATCACTATCCAAAAGAAAAAGAAAAACAGAAAAGGAAAAGAAAAACAGAAAAGAAAAAAGAGACGAACAAAAAGGGGAGAACTCCATTTCCCAGGTCTTAAAATTAGAACGTCTCAGAAAAAAAATGAATAAAAAGCTCAGTCAGTTCATATTTGCTAAAGCCATTTTTTAAACTTTGTATTTCTAGCGCTAGAACTCCTAACCTTTGTTGTACCTTTAACCCTCTAACCACATTACAACCCCAATTCGAGGCTGTTTTTGATATCATCGGAGTCATGTAGCATAGTAGAGGAACTCGGATGAACGTGCAAAATCAACGTAATCCCAAAGCAAGAACATGCCGACAGTAAACACTTTAACCACTAAAAATGTGTCAATTGAGTGAACTACCTATGGTGAGGTGTTTTACTTAGCTATCCCCTTAAGCTCATTTAATTGAACATGTATCCTTTTCTTAAGCGTATGACCTATGATAATTGAAATGCAACTTTTGGATATCGTGTCTCTACTTTGTACTTCCGAATGCATGTGATTACAGATGCTCGAAATTGTATCAAGCACCTAGTAAAACCAGGAGGTTTCCTAGCTTGCTTGTGATTGCGGGTTTAGTTTTTTTAGTTTACTTGGGGACAAGTAAAGTTTTAAGTGCGAGGAGGTTTGATAGGGGTCAAAAACCCCTATCTTTGGGTATGGTTTTAGGACGGGTTTTAGCGTAGTTTTTACGAATAAGTGAGCAATTCTCGCATTTATATGCTTTTGTGTGAGTTAGAAATTGTATATGTTCTATTTACTTTTCGTTGTTTAGGCTCGTTTTCTGATTATTTTAGGCAAATATGGCCAAATTAGCATGTACGTTAAATTTCAATTATCTTTTATGGCTAATTGATCCGCCAAAAGTCGCACCAAATGGAGTATTCACTCAAAACAAGCGATTGGCGGGTCAATTTAACCTCGGAACTAATGTTATTTGGAGTTTACATGCGTGTGCAAGTTAAAATAGGAACGAGTTCGGGCAAAAATTACGTTTCGGGACATCCGACAGTCGCATAAAGCGTTCTGGGCACTCTCGCTCGTTGAAACTGGCCTTTTTGGGCCAGATCGGCGAGCTGGCACTGCCAGCCCGGCGAGCAGGCCCCTCAGAGGCCAGCTCGCCGAGCTGACCCTCAGGGGCCTGCTCGGGCGAGCTGGCCTACGGGAATCAGTCAAAAGACTGATTCCCGGCCCCAAGATGCCACGATAGACCCCACGTCTTCCCACCTGCAAAAGGAAACGAATTAGGTCAGAACGAGGGCCCGAACCGCGACTATAAATAGGATTTTCATTATGTACTTTAGATATCTTTTATCTTTGTAAAAACCCTAGCTTCCACCTTGAGAAATCCTCTCCACCTCCTCCATCTTCTTCAACCTCTATTGAAGACACCTCCGAAGCTCCGTTCATCGAGGATTGCTCAAGTTTCATCCTTAAGTCCTAGGAAGACGCCTGCATTGGTAGACAGGTTCCTTAAAAGTGATTTTTCTTCTCTTTTTATATCCTATCTAGCCTCTGATCCATGTTATGAATCCTAGGCTCATTGTATCTTCGTGACAATACTCTTCATCTTTAATATATATTATAGTTTTGTTTTGTTCAATTGTTTTGTTGCTTAAATCTTTGTCTTACGCTTTGTCTGATTGGTTTAACTCATTCGATAATAACAATATTAAGTTGGCACATATTGCGAGCTGAATCTGACCTAATCAGTGCCTATAGGATTGACGACCCTATAGATGATTAAGCCTAAATTGCTGAGCCTTAGAGCTAGTTTCGGCCTTACAAGGGAATCACGAACTAGGTACCTCAGGAGGATAGGTAGGGTTAATCGCCTCGGACACAAGTGACTTAGATTAGGTTTTAAATCCGTTGTCTAAATAATCTATTTTCATTATTATCGTATCACCTCATGTCCCTTCGGGTAATTACATTGGTAAAAGATCACTTAGGAGTAGAATAATTTAGATAGGAGTAGAAGTAACTTAACTAGGAGTAGGTTAATTTAAACAAACCAAATCCAAACCCCCTATAGCCTAGATAACACCTGAGACCCAGTAGTTCGGTACTTGAAGGAATAAATCCCGTGGATTCGATACCTGGACTTGTCCAGATTTTATTCCTTGATAACGATGGGGTACACTTATCCCTTAGTGAGCCTTCTGTACAGGAGGCGCACCAACAACCAAGTAAGTAAACTATATTTTTACAATATATATACAATTCATACACCGATTACATGTGCTAGCCTTCCTAGTTGATATTTAACAGGAGCGTTCATACTTATAATTTGCATTTAATTAAAAATAGTTTCTATTTTATAAAATAGAACAACTTTGCAATTCACCTTAAGGCTTCACATTTATCTACTTGCGAAGCAAAACTATTTGCATTTTGATTCAATTGTGAAACAGATTTAAAATTGAGAATCGCAATCCAAGTTGAATGTTCGCAATATCCATTTTCCTAAGCCCTTTTAATTTATTTGAACTTTTATACAAGTTTGGATACTCGAGGTATGGAAGGCGCCACGTAAATTTTATCTCAGGAAAGCAAATGACATCCTCCCACATATGAGTATATGGATAACTGCAAAAATAACCCCGACATTCAAAGAAGTAATGAAAGTTTATCTGTGTAAGTAAATAATATTTTATCTAGTGTGTGCTTTTGTTTACAATTTGAATACTTAGATATTTGGTTTTACAGTCATCTAAAGTTCTAGAATCTCAACTTATGATGGAGGATAATGAAAAAACGTGTATCTGGTATAAGACACTCCAGGACTATATCGATGGTCATGCAGTAGATCTTAATAGTTTATTTGAGAAGTATGAGATCGTGGAAGAAGAAAAAAATGTAGATGAAGATAAAGATGGAGGAGGAGGATAAGAGGAAGACTAAGAAGATGAGGACAAGGAGGAGGAGAAAAAGAGAAACGAACACGTGTAAGAAGAAGGAAGAATGAGAAGAGGGAAAATCTAAAGGAGAAAAGGAAGAACAAGAAGAGAAGGAAGAAGAAGGAGAAGATGATGCTTCTCCTATGGTGAAAAAAGAGAGGAACATATAAGGTGTACAAACAAAGCTGAAAGAAGAGCGAAGGGCAAAGCTACGGTTTCATCCACTCAAGCTGACATCAGAGGTTAAGGCGAAGATTATTTCAGAGTTAAGGAAGAGATGATGGCAGAGATAAGGGGAGAATTGATGGATAAAGGGAGAACTGAGGGGGAGATGATGGTAGAGTTGAGGAAAGAGAACAAGAGATAGATAAAGGGAGAACTGAGGGAAGAGATAAGGGGACAACTGAGGGAAATCATACACTGCGAAACAAAATCATACATCGCGAAACCATCAGGTTGGATAAACCCTCCAACTTTTAGTCTCTAATGTGCAAACTAACTTAAAATACACATAACTAAACTATATAAAGAAATTTATGTATGTAAAATCAATAAATTACTTATTTGAAGAGTTTGGACCTTGGATTGATGTATGAAAGTGAGGATTGATTGCATAAAGGATGAGAAGTGAAGTAGAGTTGGTGTTAAGTGATAACATATATACTAAGAGTCTGTTTGGTGTGTCGTAATGCAAATGTAATGTAATCAAAGTCGTAATGTAATGGAATTGAATAGTGATTCCATTGCCATGTTTGGTTGACAAATAAAAAAAATGATGAAATGTAATTCGGGTTAATTTCAAATAAAACCCTTGTGGTTTCACTAATTTTCAGATAAAGGATTATGGTTTACTTTTTGTCAAAACGAGGATTGAGGTTTCACACTTTTAATAAAACAATGACCTTTTGGATTAATGATATTAAAACCATCTTTAACGACCTGAAAATGAAAATTTTCAAGAATTAAAGTTGTTCAATGTCATATTTGATATGGAACTACATTTTCGATTTTCGAAAATCATTTTTTTTGGAACTTTCTCTCTCTAAACATTAACTTTCTCTCTCTTTACCAAACATCATCTAAATAATCTCAAAATAAAAAAGTTGAAGAATTAAAGTTGCTTAGAATATTAGTAGTTCTTAAAATATGCCATTTTTGAAATTGTCAAGGGTGATTTTAGTAGTATCAATCGAAAAAGTCCTTATTTTGCTAAAGTTGAAAACATGTCTTTATTTTGGAAAAAAGTAAATCATAGTCCTTTATCTAAAAATTAATGAAACTACGGGGGTTTTATTTGAAATTTACCTATGTAATTACCATTACAATACTTACGTAGTTAAATGCAATCGCAAAATTTTATTTACATAATTAAAATCAACAAAAAAAAACATGAAAAACGTGAAATTAATATATAGTTTTCTGTCTTTCATAGTTTTTTTTTTACATTTTCTTGTTTTTTCGTTTTCACCGCTTTTTCATGTTTCCTCATTTTCTTATTTTTCACATTTGTTTTGCTTTTTTTTTCGTTTTTAAGAATGATGAGAAGTGAGATTTGACAAATTAGAGGTTAGATAGAACTTTAAAAATAGAAATTATGATTACATGATTTGGATGTAATGAGAATTCAAGCCATTTTTTTTATATAATGGGGATTACAATAGTTGTTAAACAAAATTTAATATATGAATTTCTCATTCCTTTACAATAAAATTTTAAGATGCAACCAAACATGGTAATGACCCTTCAATGTAATGGACATTCCATTACAAAGTCCATTACATCTTACCAAACGGATCCTAAGGATATTTTAGAAAAGTATACTTTTGAAAGTATTTAGTTTGGTAGGAGGTATTATAATAGGTCCTAAGGGTATTTCAGAAAAGTATACTTTGAAAGTATATAGTTTGATAGAAGGTATTATAATAGATCTAAGGGTTAATTACAAATAACTACCATGTGGTTTGGCCGATTTGCGATGTGATACCTGTGGTATTTTTTTTTTTTTGCAAACACCTCCCTGTGGTTGTCACCGTTAGCAAAATCAAGGCAAATGGATGGAACTGTTAAAATGATGACGTGGCAGAGGGGTAATTTGGGAAAAACGAATTTTATTTTATTTTTAATTATTTTTCTTTCTCCCTCTCTTCTCTCCTTCTTCTTCCATCTTCTTCATCTTCTTCTTCCATTGTTCTTCATCTTCTTCTTCCTCCTCCTCCTCCTCTCTTTTCTTCTTCCTCCTCCTCTCTTTTCTTCTTCTTCTTCCTCCTCTATCTCTTCTTCTTCCTTTTTTTTTCTTTTTACTTTTTCTATTTTTTTTAAATTCTAGAAATTTCCAGCCATCTGGAAAATTTCCAGAATTCTGGAAATTTTCCAGATGGCTGGAAATTTTCTAGACATTAACGTCTGGAATTCCAGACGTTGAAGAACGTCTGGAATTTCCAGATGCGATATCACGTCTGGAAATTCCAGACGTTCTTCAACGTCTGGAATTTCAGACGTTAATGTCTAGAATTTCCAGACGTTGAAGAACGTCTGGAATTTCCAGACGTGATGATGAATCACGTCTGGAAATTCCAGACGTTCTTCAATGTCTGGAATTTCCAAACGTTCATTGCGAATTTCAGAATTTTTTTTTAAAAAAAGAAGAAGAATAAAGGAGAAGAGAGGAGGAAGAAGGAAGGAAGGAGAAGAAGAAGAAGAAGAAAGAAGAAGAAGAAGAAGAAATGAGGAGGAGGAAGAACAACAAACAATGGAAGAAATGAGGAGGAGAGAGAGGAGGTCAACTAAAAAAGTCAAAAAAAACAAGTCAAATTTTTTTTTTCCCGAAAATGCCCATTTGATTTAACAAAATTTTTACCGTTGCCTTGATTTTGCTAACGGTGACAATCACGGGGAGGTGTTTGCAAAAAAAAAATACCACAGGTACCACATCGCAAATCGGCCAAACCACATGGTAGTTATTTGTAATTAACCCTAGATCTAAATATGTAAATTTACCTCTTAATCAGACCAATTTTGCAATTTACCCTATTTTATACCCCAATAAAGCAAAACATAAGTACTATAATTAATAAATTATATGTATCAATTATGTTTTAAAAAGAAACCATTGTACTAAATATAACTATGCAATTGTGTTCTACCAAACACTACTAGAGTATTTGTTTCACGCTTTTCTTTTTCTCTTATTTGATTTCTTTTTGTTATATGAATAATAAAAACTAGAAGTTAAAAAGCAGAGTTAGACAAATCTAGACATGTATTAACAGTCTCCTTAAGACAGATTTCGTCGCTATTGATGATCGTCTCCTATGATACAACAGATTACGCAAGCGAACTCTTACTTTGTATAAATTCGTTATCATCGGAGCAGGAAAACAACAACGTACAAAGAGCAGAAATTTTTCAGATAGTGATTTTTTCAAAAGTTTCTAATATTTGAATTTGACAGTTCCATTCTGTATAAATAAATAGACTCAAAAAGACGAGAAATTATCAGAAGCACCGGGTTCTCCATGTCAAATTGAGGACCTCTAATACATACAGTATTTTGTCACGTGTAATATGGACCCACACTTATTATAAGAGGCCCCACTATTTTAAATATTAAGTGGGACCACATTACACGTGTAAAATGTGAATTGGAGGTCCTCCAAGAGATATGGAAGACCTGATGCTTAATATAAGAACTCCGGAAAGACATGTCTGCTCATAAACGAACACAACTGTACACGAACAAGCATGACTGTTCACGAACGGACACGACTGTTTACGAATGAATACAACCATTTATGAAGAGATGTGTTTGTGGATATTTAAATTAATTTTATAATTTTATTCATTTTATCCAATAAAATATACATTGACTATCCGTTATATATCATTTCACCTTCAATGTAAACAAAAGGGTTAATACATCATTTGTCCTCTGAATTTGTCCAAAAAACTTGATTGACTCCTTAAACTTTCAAAGTGTTTCGATAGCCCCTGAATTTGTGTAAAATGTAATCAATTAATCATTCGGTTGTAAAAAAGTAAGTTAAATGCGGAAAATATGTTGCACGTGTCTTAGAATATTATTACATAATTCATAAAATAGATTAAAACATATTTAAAAAAAGAAGAAGCTTTTACTTGTTAAACTATAAGCTTTACTTTTTTAAGATGTGTGCAACGTATCTTCCGCATTTAACTTACTTTTTTAGAACCGAGTGATTAATTGATTACATTTTACGTGAACATTTTATGCAAGTTCAATGAGCTATCGAAACACTTTGAAAGTTTAGGAGACCAATCAAACTTTTTGAACAAGTTCAGAAGCAAATAATGAACAAAATCATTCACAGTTTCTGTTTTCATTGAGCTTAATCGGTCTTCTTTCTCAATCGATTAGCTTCTGTCAAATAAAGATTATGAGTTTCTCACTTTCCTTTGTTCATATGTAGATGATGTATAGTTTGTAAACGAAATACATGTTAGTAACATCACTTCTTCGAAGCACTTCAATGCAACTTCAAAATTATCAGTGAAAAATAGAAAATATCATTTAACATAGCTTGCAGTGCTATTTAAGTAATTGAGAAAAACAAAACAAAAAAATGAATTCCAATTGATTTTTGCTCTCAAAACAATAGAAATAAACAGACATGAAAATGGAGATCATATTCTTAAGGCACAATGACTTCCCCATTCCAAACTTTTCTGGGAGATCATGAAATTGCTGAAAGTTTCCATTAGCAAAATCAATTCCTCCACATTTTTTCCATAAAACTGCAATGAAATATCACCACTGAAACACCATCCTAAACGAAACAGAACCTCAAAACATCACAAAAAAATTCAACAAGGTCAATGCACAATTTCAATTTATGTCTTGAGATGTTTATCAGAAGATGTTTTTCGTTGTCTTCTCAAGTTTATCAGCACATCATCCCACTAAATTTCCAATAACAGATTGTTTGCTACAAAGCATAGAATTAAGATTTTCCTGAATATCATTAGCTATCTACACGCTGCCACCACGTAACGCAAGAACAAGATGAAGAACGGAGCCACCCTCAATGTTGTAGTCCCGAGCAGTCTTGTCATCTCCAAGCTGCTTACCAGCATAAATAAGCCTGCAACAAAGTAGAATGAATCAACAAACACATTCTCACCCCAGATGGAAGAACAGAAAAGCATCATGATCAAAGAAAAAAGTTGGGAAAATGGATAAATTAAGCATTCAAGACAGACATAATTACACAGTCGATTCTATATCATGTCCAAATGTATAGTTGTTTGTTTCTGAACATTTATATGAAAAACTCCATGTTTGAGTGAACAACTGTTGTTGGAGCAACCATGGATGGATACAAGACTTGTAGTCTAAAAGGCGAATAATATACAGCCATCTCACTACCTCTAAATAGCATAGCATAGATGAAGCCTACAAACTTACAAAACATGACAAAAACATGCTAATCGGATGGTGTTGAATATAGAACTAGAGCGAGACTAGGTTATTACCTTTGCTGCACAGGTGGAATTCCTTCCTTCTCCTCAACTCGTTCCTTGATACGATCAATGGTATCATTAGGTTCAATATCAATTTCAATTTCTTTTCCTGTGAGAGTTTTCACTTTGATCATAGTTCCTCCCCTAAGCCTCAAAACCAGGTGAAGAGTTGACTCCTTCTGGATGTTGTAATCAGCAAGAGTTCGACCATCTTCCAATTGTTTACCAGCAAAAATCAATCTCTGCTGGTCAGGAGGGATTCCTTCCTTGTCCTGAAAAGCACATCCATAAATTGTTATACGTGAGTTCATTAACTTGTAACAAAAGATTAATCCAAAAAATCCCAAAACAAAACCTCATTACTAAATTTAATATGTTGATAAGGGGTAATTTTGATCCTTCAGCTTGGGTCAATATATGATTTATGATTTGCTGACAAGTGCCAATTTCTGAATTTGAAATAATTAAAAAAAAACATAGATACCAAAGTTAATTTTAGGCAAATTAATCCCTGGTTCACGGCCACATTGAGCTTTCTACTCATTGATATGGTACTGTTAACAATAATCTAATTTGGGAGGAGATTAATGGAAGTAATGGATGTAAAATATTAGATTAACTTTGTTTGAGAGTTTTTTAAGGAGTAACGGAGGTTAATGAGAGTTCCCATTAACTCTAAGCTTTAATCTCCAAATTGGGGGTTAAAGGGAGTAAATGGAAACTTTTTAATGGGAGATAGCCTTTTAACTCTCATTTAAATTCTATAAACTCCCAAACATGGATAACTTTTAACCTTCATTTCCATAGCTTCCCATTCCATTAACCCTCGAACTCTCACCTCCGTTAAGCTTCCAACTCCCAAACAAAAGTAAGGTTTATGATGATAATAATAGTTAACTTGGTAAAAATGAATATATAAGAGTTAATTGTTAATTGCTGTTAAAATTAACTTCATCTACATTAATCTAAGCTCCAAGGAGAAACAAGCCAGACATAATTATTTGAATCAGCCATTAAAAGCTCCACAAACGAAATTAGGAACAAAATAAAATTCAATAACAAAACTAAACCAAAGAAAAAAGAAAGGTAAGCTCATGTTGCCTTCTCTCCCACCCAGCAAGTACAAAATAGAGACCAAATTGATACAGACTAAAACATGAAACTTAAGAAACAAAACCAGGTATAAGAATCGGTAATAAGCAAACGGGTAATCGCAATAGCCAAACCCACAGAAAATTGCAAAATTTCCACGAAAGCGGACAGGGCCAGAAAGGGAAATGAGTACAAGAAAGACGAAAAGAAAGGAATTGCAGAAAAGGATACCTGAATCTTGGCTTTGACGTTGTCGATGGTGTCGCTGCTCTCGACTTCTAGAGTGATAGTCTTGCCAGTTAGGGTTTTGACGAAGATCTGCATCTTATTAGCTTGAAATAACCGTTGGGTCTGGTTTTTTCTGCTAATGGCTGGATGGAGCTGAAAATGGAGAGAAAAATGAATTTGATTTATAAAGAGGGGTTGGCTTTCCGAGAAGACATGGGTTTATTTATTCTTTTTCTTTTTTTTCTGCAACGCTCGCTCACCAGGAATTACGAATCTTTTATTTAATTTGGAAATGCTATTTCACCAGAAAACAAAACCTATTACATAAATCTTTATTTTATTTTCGGATAACTTACAAAAATATCTAAATCCTTCCGTTAAAAACAATTTTATCACTTAGCATTAAGATTCCAATGGATTTTGCGATCAGTCATGACTCATATAATTTCCGTGCATTCAGTTGATGTTAATAAAAGCAAGTTTAATAGTTGGAAGGTTGCACACTCTAATCATTCAATCTCACTCATTTTTAATTATTCTCTCATCAAAATAAAATAACTGTTCCAGAAATCTTCTTTAATGGTTTGTCACAACCACTCTATTTAATCGATCTCACACGTTATATAATATTTTACTTTCTTTACTTTTAATCAATTAAACTATTTTATAATAATAACAAAATTAATACTAATAAATTATTATTAATCGAATAAAAAATATCTATTGGATTAAAAAATTAAAAGCATAATATAAATTTTGTCCTAATTTTAATAAAAAAAGTACATTAAAAATTAGAATTATTAAAAGTTGGAATTGAACTTAATTTTTTTTTTTTGAAATGAAAAGCATTTAAAACAAATTCTGTAAATAAATTCAAAATTTTTATATCAACAAGCATAAAAATTATTTTAACAGAAAATGCTTAAAAAATAAATTGAAAAGCATTTAAAACGAAGCAGCAGTATTGAAAAGCAAAAAAGTAAAATTCATGATACATGCCACTCGCCTCATACAGGGTTTGCAAGTCACGCAGCTTTACTTGGTGGACAAATCGCGCGCGTCAACCTCCCTTCCATCAATTGCACATGTCTTTTATATGGCCTTTCATAAGGCCAAACAAGTCACCCAATTGGAAGACTCACTAGAAATGAGAGGGTTTCAATTAACCATCTCTAATGGTTAGAAGGTCTCTGAAGAGTTTTAAAAATTGCAAATTGGTTCTTAAGAGCAATCATTAGAGTTGCTCTAACGAGTTAGTATCTCATGTGATGCCTAAGAGAGGTTTGAGGCGGCAAAGTAAAGAATGATGGTTTTATTACAAGATGTATGGTGTGTCATGACGCTTCTAGTATTTTTCATCTTTTTTTAGTACGTCTGAAGCATAGAGTGGAAGCTAAAAGATATTCTCGATGTTTATGAAACTATGTTAGGAAAAACAGTCAATTTTTTTGAAATCAGGAGTATTCTTTGGTACGAATGTTAGTGAGGAAGATCGTAATACTATCAAAGCTCTCATGTATGTTTACTCTCCTTTGGACTCATGTAGATATCTGAGACTTCCATCTTTGATTGGTATGTCTATAAAGGATATTTTTGGTTTCTTAAAGATGCGACTTCTTAAACGTTTCAATAACTGGACCTTTCAGTTTCTATCTGCTGTAGGAAAGGAAGTGTTACTGAAGTCAGTAGCACATGCTCTCCCCACTTTCTGCATTATGATAGGGCTGAAATATACGTATTTTCGTATGCATTTTCACGTTCATATTCATGTATTTAGTTTAGTTTATTAAATGTTTTGGAAAAATTTTACTTGTTTGTTTATGATTTGAACAGAAACAGGTTAAACACGGATGAAAACTCAATATGAAGGAACATCAACATAAAACAAGCAAAAGACGGGCAAATAAGGAGCAACAGAAGAGAATCCAAGAAATGTACCTGTCGCGATCGTGACCTGCGTCTCGTTCATGACAGACACTTTGTCAGCACAAAATTGGCTTCTCATGTCACGAACGTGACACTGCTGTCTCATTCGTGATAGACATTTATTCATCAAAAAGACATGATCTTCATCTGGGAAGCACATCCTTTCGCCCGAATCAACATTTCTCTTCACCAATAAGCCACATTCATTCATTACACCTCTATGAAGGGATGCCTTCCAAGGGACACGACTTTTCTACATCTATATAAAGAGAGTTCTACATCAATCACAAGATATGTAATGTGTACAGACATGTGTACAGATACAGAGATATTTCATAATCAGAAACACAACTCTGAGTCTGAGATATTGAGGTATCTTACTTAGAGATTCAGTTCAATGCACATAAAGAAGTGAGGTCGAGAGATAAGCTTTCTCGAGATGCAAGAAGAAGATACAAAAGAGAAGACGACCCCGAGGCTTGCCAAACCTTACAAGGATAAGTAAAAGGATTGACAACCCCTATACTGTTTTTGTTATAGTCTTTTCCCTGTATTCTTTACCTTCAATTCATGTTCAACATTGTTAATACATTTATACCAGACATCAATCAATCAAATGCAAATTATTCTATGTTCACATAGGAATAGTTATCAGTTCATAAATCTAGAAGAGATTCAGTTTATGAAAAGATAATCATACTGTAAAACTAAACTTGTTTATTTAGTTTATAAATCCTAATTCACTACAATAGGTCGATGAGTTAGTATTATTAATCTAATTAAACTTAAGTTTCTTAATCCTAGATCGAGAAATTGGATTAAGAGTAATTCTCAAGTATGACTGCAAAAGATTGACAGTATTAATAATTGTTTATTCTGTTTAATTATTATCAACTTGTATCAACGCTATGCATGAAACGATAATAGGATTAGTTAGATTAGAACATTTAAGTTAGATTAAATCAATCACTTAATTAATGATTTTCTATAAACCTCGAGAAAATGAATAAAGAAATAATATACATTAAGTATCAATTGCGTTCTTTGTGGGATCAATATCTTTTATTACTACAAGCGAAACCGTGCACTTGCGGAATTCGCCTAACACATTAGTACTTTTCTGCTTCCAAATCAATATGTGATGAACTGCAATAGACAAATTGGTTTTCTCGACATCAAAACTGACAGAGACAAGAGCTCATCTTTCGCCGACTCTTAGCGGTCAAAACCTCTTTTTCCTGTAGAGGAGAAAAGACGGACAATCAGCAAGAAAGTCAGTTCATCGACCATTTCTCTTACAAAGCATCCCCTACAATCAAGCATCCCCTATAATAGGAGGTAGGCTAGTCCTATTCCTTTCTCATTAAAGCAATCGGGATTAAAGACATGTTGGAATGGACTCTGTTATGGGGTTGGATGAAGATGTGGCTACGTTTAGTTCACTAATATGCTTCCCTTGCTCTCGGTGGTCTTCCTCGAAGCTTTACTCACTGACGCACCTCTTGTAACTACTAAATGGAAGGCTGGCCAGAAAGATTTAAATCTGGTACGATTCGTCCGACTTTGGAGGTATTATGATATGTGCAGAACCCCTTTGCAAGTTGGTATTCATTCTTTATGAATTGAAACTAATTTACCCATCGAGTTCACCCGTGGGTGGACAAGGCTCCACACAATCCTTAGTGTCTATTTTAGGTCTTGAACAACCTAGAGCAGGTAGTGGTCTTTTTTCTTGGAAACAAGTCACTACACTACACAATACCATTTATGATAGAATCTTTAATATGATAGGAGTGCACAGGTTCTCAACAAGACTCTTTTATCAGGATTACTTGAATGGAAAAACAAAACAAAAAGGATAACCAAATGAAACCGCTAAAAACAAAGGGCTCTATCTATATATAGTACAGAGAGCTTACCAGAAGGATATAGTTGGTTAGGTAAGACCTCTCTATTGAAACACATTTCCACAATGATTTTGATTTGACAAAATTATTCAAATTAGAATTAAATCCCTATGATAAAATATTCCAACACATTAAATTTAAATGCTTTGATTTAATTATTACTAATGTGTTTGTTCAAGTGTTGTTTAAATAATTAATCCATAAGTGTTGAAAGACATTAAGACCAAGGCCCAAAGTCCATTAAGCAAGGTTAAGGCCCAAGACAAAATCAAATCAGATCAAGGCCTGTTGGATCAACTCAGCCCAGCAGGAAGAAGGATCTAGAAGACTGGATATTCCTTCACAACGAAGATAATGAGTTCAACAGACAACGTGAAAGTTGACTCAACCAACTTGGAGACAAAGCTAATCCAATTAAGGAAAAGTTCAGATGCAACAGAAAGCTGTCGAAGAGACTTTGCCATAAATGGAGAGACAACCTAACGCTTACTGACCAAAAGCATCTGAGCACTGATCAACACAGAAAAGACAACGTTCTTATTGGCCGACGACACTGAGCACTGAGGAGTGAAAGGGACAGCAGAGCCATTTTTCTCCAACGGTTATTTCGAAATTCGAAATCACTAAAGGCTCAAGGTGTCACTTATAAATAGGCCCTTCATTTGCTTCATTCGATGCAGATCTTCATCAAGTCGAAACGCTGACCAAATTCCTACTTGAAGTTCTGTGCCAAAGCAAAGCAAAGAAATCTTACACCCATTCTTATTTTGTGTAAACGATTAGATTTTAGATCATTTAAAGTGTTCTGTGTATTTAGAACAAAACCTTTATCAATTCTAAAGATTATTAGGAGATACTGAGTTGCTCGATTTTAGCACTCAATGGTAGAATAGTGTTGCATATAGGATATAGAGGAAGGTACTCTGTATACTCACTGACTATTGTAAGAGGTTTGTGCTCTACTCTAAAAAGCTCAGTAATGGATTAAAGCTCGGAAGGATTTCGGGGACTAGACGTAGGCAGGAGGCCGAACCAGGATAAAACTGTTGAGTAACATTCTCTAACCCTTAACTCCTTATCTGATTGCTTTGTATTGTGCCTAGTAAAATGCTTAACTGATATATATTGAGTTGTGTGATTTGGTGCTGAGCTCAGGAATAGACTCTAGTGCTATCTCCTGACTCAACGTTAGAAGCAACCTTAGTCTTGGATTAACTAAAGCTGCCTCTGACCTCACCCAATATCACCATGCTAAATAACTAAGTGAAAAATCTTAAGTGTTAAAAAGAAACAAGTCAGCCTTTAAGAGAAAAATTTTAAATGGCCAGTGAATCGTGATCTTATCGTTGCATAGATCCATTGTGGTCTTGAAATTATCTAATATAATAATGGAGATGGCAAGTAAGGTTGCTGCTTGCTTGAGTGCCTCGCAGGATACGGCTTCGCCAGGTAGCTAGTCTTTACAAGATCCAAGCCGAAAGACTCCCATTTCTTTTTTTTTTTCTGATTTGTATTTTTCAAGAAAGGTTCCATCCTTCAATATCATGATTGAGTTGACTCGACCATAGGGGTGTGAATCGGTTTAAAACTGAACCGAACTGAAAAATCCGAACATTGAAATTACCAAAATAATTCACACCGATACCGAACCGAATAGCATGTAAAATCGAAATACAACCTTCGGTTCGGTTCGATTTTAAACCGAATAAACCCAAATTTACTTAAAAAATGAAAACAACAAATAAAAATCACTATATTTCATCATTAAATTTATCTTAAGTAGAAAAAAATTGAAATACTTTCAAAATATATTTATATTAGCTTATTATCACAACAATAATAAAGAAAATTAAACTTATAAAATCAAATATATATATGTGTATATATATATATATATAAAATAATATATAATATGTGTAATTCGGTGCGGTGCGGTTCGGTTTTTTTTATATTTTTTATCAAACCGAACCGAAAACCGAAATGCACCTAAAAATAAAACCAATGCCAAACCGAAGTGTCAAAAAAACCGAACCGAAAAACCGAATTCAATCGGTTCGGTTCGGTATACTGTTTAAACAGCATCAATGCACACCCCTACTCTGCCAGGCCAGATTATGAGTGAATAAAAAAAATGAAAACGTGCATAGCTCTTCCAGCTAAAATACTTGGAATAATTCTATTAGGAGTATCATTTTTAGTGTTAGTTGAACGTAAAGTAATGACTTTTGTGCAACGTCGAAAGGGTCCTGATGTAGTGGGATTGTTCGGATTGTTACAAGCTCTAGCAAATGAAAAATTACGGAAAATCGAATAATTGTACAATATTTGCCCCATGCAATACGGTGGGATTATTTGGTTAATATGTTCACAAAGTAATAACAATAAATGGTCCATAATTGTTAGGAAACATTCAAGTGTCAAAAAGACTTGGCTATATCAGAGTAATTATTTTGGAATTAAGTGGTATAGCTTCACATTTGTTATGGCTTGGACGTTTCATGGCAGATATCGGTACACAGACTCATTTCTTCTACAAATTTCAAGCCCAAGGGTTGTGATTTCTTCTTCTCCAACTTGAAAGAAAAGAAAAAAGACATCATTTATACCCTATTCGAGATGCTCTAAGTTTATAATTACAACTTCTTCCACATCATTGTTATATAGGAAAAAATTAGGCGAGTTGTTTCAGTTTTTACAAGTTAGAGTGGCTAATAGGACATCCCTTAATTTTAAGGGCCAAACTGGCTAATTTTAACAAGTTTAAAGAGGGCAATATGATTTAAAATATCCCAAAAGATTCCTTTATTAGACTCTTAAGTTAAAGTTTAAGGGGTTTATGGTAAAATCACCATACAACACACTTTTAGTTTATTCTTAAATCACTAGGGTTTGTTTGATTCATGGAATATGAGAGGAATAAAATAATTATTCCTAGAAAATCCTATTCCACCAGTTGGTTCATTTATTTTCTATGGAAATTGTATTCGACAATTGGTGGAATAATAATTCTTTAATATAATCTAGGAATAACTATTCCATAACCAATATCTTTTTCAATTCAAAAATTACTCTTCTCATATTTATTGATCATTTGTTTCACATTTCATATGAAAAACGTAAAGATTGATAAAAACCTGAAAAACGGTAAAAACATGGAAAATGATAAAAAAAAACGGAAAAAATATGAAAACAATGAAAATACAAAAAACAAAAAACATGCAAATAGTAAAAATACGAAAAAAAATGTGAAAACGCGAAAATAGTAAAAACGAGAAACTTTAATGTTAAAGTGTTTTACGTTTGCATATTCATGTTTAAAATTTGGAAACTTGTTTCTAGCATGTGTACATAGATAATGACTTGCAATGCAAAGATCTAACATAATATGTTTTGAAATATGTATTCATGTACTTACTTTGTCTTTAACAAAGTAGGCTTTACTTTGTGTGTTTTTACTATTAAGTAAGTCTTACTTTATTTTTTTTGCCATTAGATGATAGGAGTGTAAAATTTATCCAATGGTGAAAACACATAAAGTAAAACTTACTTTATTAAAAACAAAATAAATATATGCAAAGTTTATTGTTTGATTATGATTAAGTTGGTTTCAATTGTTATTTTTATTTGAATAAGTAAATGATTTTGTATATACTTGAACGAATTAGTATTTTCATGTTTAAATGATTTTATTTTATTGCTAATGTTCCGTTCACATTTTCAAGTTCTTAGTACAAATTGTATTAGTTTGAAATACATTCTCTCTCATTCAAAGCTCATAAAATATCATTCTCTCATTTTTTTTTTAATTCTTTTTCGTATTCTTATCGGTTTTCCTTTTTAATATTTTTTGATGTTTTTTTTTTCGTTTTTACTATTTTTCACATTTTCATACTTTTACCATTTTTTTTACAATTCTACCTTCACATTCTTACCCTTTTTTCTTAAATAAAATATATTGAATATTTAAAAAATTGATGGTAATAATTAAAAGGGATAAACAGTGGCGGAACCATGAAGCTATACCTGGGGGGCTAATTTTAACTTTATCATTCGGGGTAATTTTTTGAAGTTCAGCTCGTTAGGACTGAGCAATTTTTGTTTAGTTTCCAACACACTAAAACTTTGTGATTTTGGTATGTTGACTAAAAATTATAACATTTTTACACATTTTTATTTTATTTTATTTTTAGCTATAAATTATTTATAATTTTTATAAAATTCAATTCAGAAATTAAGTTATTTGAGTTCAAAAAGTAAGAATTTGAATCTTTTTTTTTTTTTTATGAAAAAGAGATAATAACTACAAATAATTTAGCCTCCACTATGCTAAAAATTTGTGATTTTGATATGTTGGCTAACATTTTTACACTTTTTTATTTTTAGCTGTAAATTATTTATAATTTTCAGTGCATTTAATTCAGAAATTAAGTTATTTGATAAAAATAAGAATTTGATTTTTTTTTAAGAAAAAGAGATATAATAAATTCTAAAAAAAATATAATAAAAATAAGTTCAAGAGTGTTATGTTAACAAGGAGCCCATTTGGAAAAATAAAATTCAAATAAATATAAAAGCTTTATATATATTTTAACAAAATGAGATTGGTGGGGATTGAACCCATAACCCCTCAACTTTAGAATAAAGCTCCTAAACCAAATCAACTACCTTCAATTGATGAAATAATACTACACCAGTTAAATATAAACAAGCAGACAGCTTTCATTAGATTAGGGCATGGACTTCTTTCACAAAATCTTGCCTCAAACAGCTATTTTAGGGGCTCAAGTCCCACTCACAGACGGGGTTTCACAAAGCGTCAATGTTTAAAATTAATCCAACTTGCCAATGTTAGGGGTAAAAGTGTACCATTTTAGACATTAAAGGTAATATTGCTTCTGTCCATTAACGTTAGGGGCATTTTTACACCTTATCCCCAGGGGCGGAGCCAGCCCAGGGCTTGGGGAGGCCGAAGCCCTCCCGGCAACCGGCTCTGCCCTTGAGTATAGTTAATTTTTCCGATTCTAGAAAAAATATTTTTAAATTCGATGAAATATTTGATTTTTTTTTTGTCCAACTCATAAGTTGATGAATAATTTCTCCCATTAACACAACTTGTCAATGATAGAGGTATATTGCTCTTAACTGCCAACATTAAGGGTAAAATTTCATCATTTTAAACATTAGGGATAAAATTGCTCCTAGGTGTAAATGTTAGAAGTATTTTTGCACCTTTTCTCTAATTAAAACTTTAAAATAAAAAAGAAATTACACATAAGGGTAAGTTTGTCTTTTGAACTACAAAACTAGTTATTACATTTTGTCACATTCCATGAACCAAACATAAGAATAACTATTTCTTATGAATACTTATTTTATTCTATTGCATTCTATTTCTTGATAATACATATTCCGGCACCTAAAATTCTGGCGTTCCTCTTTAGAGGACCTTGAAATTGTTTCCCAAACATAATATGTTATTTAGTAAAAGAAATAAATACATTTGTTTCATTGTCCCGTATAATGGTGGCGCTGACGAAGAAAGCCCCAAGTAGTGTTTAAACAATTCTAGCCATAGCCATAGCCATAGCCATAGCCAAAGCCAATCCAACCATTAAGATAGTGTACAAGAAGGGCCTGAATTCAATATGTTCTATCAAGTTGTAGTTAAGTAGACAATGCAATGTAATTGACCGAGAAGGATGAGAAAACATACCAATTTTGTGCGTAACGTCTGCCTGCCTGCATATCTACAGCTACTATGTTCTCTCATACCTGTTTTCTGCCCTACCATCATCAGCTGTACACCACTTAGATAACCCATTATACACCTTTTTCATCATTTATTTAAAGCAGCAGTAATAGGGAATAGGAATCCCCAAAAATATTCCTCATTTTTATCCCCAAGTTGGAACAGGGATGAAGATGGGAATGCCTGCCCACTCCCCCAGTATCCCCATCCCTGTTGCCTTGAGGATCCTCAAAATTATACTTAATAAATTTAACTATAATACTACCCTAATTAAAATATTTATGCTTATTATTTGTATTCAATTAAAATGTTGAATTATGATAATTAACTTTTAATTAATATTTTAAATAAAACCAAATAGAATCCACGGCGGGGACAGGGAAGGAGGAACCATTCTCCATCCCTGTCCCACCTGGTTACAACCCTAGCACTGCAGTAACTTGAGAATACTTGAAAAATGCTGTAAGCCATTTGAATGGTTTAGACTTTTATCAAGAAGGTCAACCCAACCTCCTCCAAAATAGAATAACTTCTTTCATCATTTTACATGGATTATAAATCAGTAAGTTAAAACGAGTTTTTATCTCGCTCCAAAATGACTAAAAGCTAGTGCAAAAATTGAAATAAAAGTAAAAGCAGGTATATTCACTAACCTGTTCTCTCTGTTCAATAAGACTAGGTAGAGCGGGTCTTGAGAAGTAAGCTGCAGTAGCTGCTTAACAATATAGGCACAAGTAGTAATGCTGAAATTTTTGGAACAACAAACTATCAGTGATTAATTCAGCATGATATCATAGAGCAATGTATGGCACAAACATTATCTTGAAGGGAAGATTACTTGTGTTAACTTGTTATATGGTAATCACCATTATATTTGCCAAATTTTTACCATTAAAGGGAAGATTTCATGTTGAATGTGTAGCTTTCACAGTAATATCATGAATTCAGGACTAATAATTTATTCACTATGCCACTGCATAATTAGTTAGGGTAAAGAACAAAATAGTAAAAGTTGAAGGCAGGAGCCAATGCAATCCTATGTTCTATGGATTAAGACCTTTATTTCTTCCATTTTATTAATCTATTATAAAATTGAAGTGCCCCAAGCAGATTGACACATTCGACAAAGACACGTCTTTTATTATGATTACTACTCTTCACACAATAATATGATTGAAACTAATCAAGAGTCAAAATCATGAAGGATGCATTACCTGCCAAAACATATAAATAAAGTTATCCACAAGAATGCACCGAGCCAACTTGATTCCTTGTAGGCTACCCATACCTAAGTCAATAAGAAAAAGGAAATCATTAATTTGAACTGTTAGCTGAAAAATCACTGAAGAAGACAAAATGGGAATTTCAAATGTTTCACCTAACTAATTTGGTTCAACTATTAAGAAACAACAATAACATTAAAAGAACTTAACTGTATGATTAATATTTCTCCACTTCCCAATGGCAGTAGTTCACATATTAAGGCCTACAAGGCCGGGTTTTCAGGCAGAGTAAGAACTATTTGGTCTACAAAATTAAAGCACTAAATTGAATTGGGCTGAACCACGATGCCAACTAAACAGTAAATCATTACTGAATAAATAACTCACACTAAAATCAACTAAGTTCTGATCTCAATCTATTTGACGTTGTATAAAGCACTTTTGGTTCTCCTATATTATTTCTAAATAAGGTTACATGCATCTAATCAAATAAGTTATCCCATTGGACATTATCTCCAGCAACAAATCTTCATCTGTGACTTCATAATAAGAGTGTTTAATTTTTTTTCATAGCATAATAAACTAAAACTCGATAAACACACAGTTTTTTTTTATTCCTATCATACTAAAGTTCAGAAACTTATAAGAAGTATACTAAATATGCAATTAAAAGCAAATTGTGTCCACAAATCCTCTGTGTATATGACTATTTTCAGTTCTCTTGTAATGGTGACATATATATAGTCAGAAAATGACATAAACTAACTTTCAATGACAGATGGAGCAGAAAAGGAATGAAATAATTTGCATACCGAAAGGGCAATGACATTGATGTAGAAGTCGACTAGTGTTGCATTCATCCACCTACAAATATTTTAGCAACAAAATGCATACACAACCTTAGAACTGTGAATGTACATTCCTAACTGTCGGTATACAAAAACATAGAACATGTGCACAAACACTTCTATAATGTAAACATGAATCCTCGACATTCTAATAAATAATATGCAGTTACACACCCCAGGTGTGGGCATTAGTTCTGTCAGATATTAATATGAAGTGGACCTTTAACTATCAGCTTGAGCGTTTAGTTCAATTGGTTCCATGATATGATATCAAAATTGTTTTCTGTAAAAATCCTATCTTCCTTCAAAAAGGTTTTGCGAAGTTGGACAGAAAGCACTTGAAAAGTTAAGTCGAGAGGACCTCAGATGTAAACTATATTGCCATGAAAACACAAGCTTGTAACATGATGACCAACAAGATCATCCGGCTTATCAACTAGAGCATAAATAGGTCATGGATAAGGGGGCTCAAGCTGCCCCAAATTGCAAAAAGCACTACCAAAGAGACATTTTGACATGCACCATAATATGACTGTGGCAGAGACTTTCAAGTTCAGAACCCATCAGAGCTCAGTTTGGCTTTATTTGGCAAATATGGTACATTTGAATAGACCAAACCACAAGGTACCCACTTGAATTGGTATAGAATATCAATTAATAGCAAGCTGTAATGCATATACCCATCATTCAACCATCAAAAGATCCAAAATAGATTTAAGACCATACAAGATAATAGTAAACAAGTGGCAACCATCTTTATATTGATAATAAAAGAAGAGATACAAAAGGAAAACATGGTCATTTTTATATCAGCCACGTAAGGTTATTTCACTCCAAAGGTAAGATCAACAGAAGAAAATGCCAGCATTTCTATCCAAAGCAATGCAGATAAAGAAAAGACATTACTTAATAGCTTGTTTAAGTCAGAAGAGCCAGACAGCATGATCAAAGTTCCACTGAAATGCACCTAAAGAAAAGGAGGAAAGGGATTGAAGGAATAGAAAAACTTACGGAGTAAGAAGATCTTTACGAAATGGAGAACCGTCAGTTAAAATAGTGTAGATCAAAGTTCCCAACATCAAACAACCCAAAATGCTAAAAGTAATTCTTGCAACCAAGACAGGGGAGTGTTTCCTTTTCTGTTCCAATCCATTCCTAAAAGCAGAGGATTTATGAGAAATAAGAAAATATTCAAAAGAGAGATAGGCATGCAGGTTCTGGAAACTTGGTGGTGATTAACATACAGAAGAAAGAACAAGTGAGAGCTATAAAATCAAAAGAAAATAAAAATTACATATACCCTCAACTGCATTCATCAGCTTCCAAAATCCTCTATATTACTATGTCCAATCAATGGTTTGCAGAGAAGAATTACAGATCAGACAAATAAACAAATGGCTTACAAGGTGAGTCCCTAAGAATTTCTCAAGCAGTAAAGCAGCATTGATACTACCACAAACTGTGAAGAAATTCTGGAGTTCGCAAGAAATAACTAAGCCTTAGTCTTTTAAGATATCAAGAATTTTTTCACTTCACACAACTGTCTGTATTTTGTTACCTATAATGGTTAGTTGAAATATTAGTCATTTATGGCAGAAATTGGAAGTCATATTACTAGTAAAGGGTTATGAAAACTAGATGAGAACCAAGCTTGCAGCATATTTAGTGGTATGT
The DNA here is from genome assembly GCF_963576675.1 of Euphorbia lathyris. Taxonomy (NCBI): domain Eukaryota; kingdom Viridiplantae; phylum Streptophyta; class Magnoliopsida; order Malpighiales; family Euphorbiaceae; genus Euphorbia; species Euphorbia lathyris. The sequence continues at coordinate 28,128,917 of NC_088916.1, read as the reverse complement.
ATCCAGTTGTCCGACAGAAGATCAAAATAGTTGACTTTATGTCATCAATGGTCTTATAGAAATGTAGTGTAAGGAACCTGCTTCTAATCCTACACAAGTGTCAGAAATTGTTGAAGAAAGAACAAGATGTTTCTTTTGTAAAAAGTAATATTGATATTGGTTCTTCGTCAATTCCCATCCAAATATCTAGGAAATATATTATCGTCTTGTTCGGATTTTCATGTGTGAGCTGGGTCAACTATTCAATCAAATGATATTGAGCCATGTTTCCCACACATTGAGTACACCCTATACATGTATCATAAATTTTGACGGAATGTGACATTGGATTAAAAAATTTTTTAACCTCATAAAATTCAGATGCATATACAAATAGATGCTCAACGAACATGAGTACATAGAAGGTTGAGAATATCCAAGTTAGACGATTGAAGTAGAAAACTGATAGTTTGGAGCTAAGCAGTGGGAGAATTTAGCCGCATCACATCTTCTCATTAATGTAGACAACCAAGAAAAATGGGAGAAAAAAAGTCCACATGACTGAAGGCATTAAATTGAGATTAGTTGAGAATAAAAGAGCTCGAACTTGGCTCCAAGTGTGCAAAATTATTCAGGTGTTTCCTGATTTTTTACATGATACATAAACCATACATACAAGCTTATCTACACAGAAAACTTTAAGGAAACTACTCCAACTATGGAACAGCAAAATTAGCTATTATAACTCCCAAGTCATACAAGGACTATGTGAATTGATCATTTCAATTTCCAATATAATGATCAGTTGAAGAATAAGTGCAAATATAGACATATCAGAAGTTCTGTATACATACTTGTTTTCATGACGCAGTAGAACATGGTACATTGGATCTTGTGCAGATTCTTCAGGTGACAATTTGAAAAATTGAATGAAAATGTAAGCACATGTAGTAATGCTGGAGAAAAGTGAAACAACAAATAAAAATTGATTCAATGCATAAAAAAGAAAATAAGATGAAAGGAATAAAGCAATATATATAATGTGTTGCTTCAAAACCAAGTTACATACAACAGGAGTAACAAAAACCAGTTACAAATTAATCTGCTATAAAACTAAAATTTAGTACCAAAATAGTGGGAAAAGGAAGTAGGAACTTAAAAAAAACTCAAAAGCAAAAGCACGCTCTCCAAAACTCAAATGTACAAAAAAAAAAAAAAAAAAAAAAAAAAAAAACAGTTTTTAAATGAGTGGATGAACATGGGCAGGGATTGAACAAGCAAAGAGCATCTTTGTTCCGTTTACGTGAGCAAAAATAACCTCATTAAAACCATAAGAATTGTCAAAGAGAAATCAAAACATAGCCAGAACAGATACCTGCCAAAGCACACAAGAAGAATTATCCAAAGAATTGCACCTATTATTAAGCTTGTTTCCTTATACAAAACCCAAGCCTGGTACAAGAGTGAAGTGTATAAGTGCACATAAATTAAAAACTGCAAACGCTAGGGTAAGACAAAAACTCCCAATATAGAAAAAGCAAAATATACCGCCAACGGTACAACATTGATGTAAAAATCAACCAAAGTAGCGGCCATCCACCTGAAAAGAACAGCAAACAGAAACTTGACAAAAAAAATCAATCTTCTGTTAATCAAATTCTTGACCTGGAAATGGAGAGAGCAAAAGATTACGGGGTGAGAAGGTCTTTGCGAAAGGGAAGTCCATCAATGGAGATTGTGTAAATCAGAGTGGCAACCATCACGCAACATAGTACAAAGAACAAACTTCTTAATCCACTCGCCAGATGAATCGCCATTAAATCTGCTGTTGGTCGATGGGAATTCTGCAAGAAGACTAGTAGTAAAAATCAGTCATAAAGATGGATGGCCAAATGGTGGGTAGTATAAATACACGTCATCAATAAGCCTTTATATATATATATATATATATAGGGTTAAGGTGCAAAAATACCCTTAACGTTTTGGGTTAGGAGCAATTTTACCCCTAACGTCTAAAATGGTGCAATTTTACCCCTAATGTTTGTAACCAAGAGCAATTTTACCCCTAACGTTGATAATTTGGGTCAATTTCAAAAATTATTATAAAATACATACATTTTTGTTCTTTATTTCGCACCAATTGCATATCAATCATTATATAAAAAAGGATTTCATGTTTTTTGTAATTTAATAATAGAATTGGAGATTAATATTTATAAATTCGGTGAATTTTTTAATTTTTTTTGTCTAATTCGTACAAAAGACATTATATTTTTTTATATTTTTTTCACATGCCAACATATGTTTGTGATTTGTTACTGATCAAATGACATGCGTGTGAATTGTAGATGACAAAATTCATGGCTGAAAAGACAGTTTGATGAATTATTTCTGAAATTGGCCCAATTTATCAACATTAGGGGTAAAATTGCTCTTGTTACAAACGTTAGGGGTAAAATTGCACAATTTTAGACGTTAGGGGTAAAATTGCTCCTAACCCAAAACGTTATGGGTATTTTTGCACCTTAACCCTATATATATATATTCTTATTCTTTTTTCTTTTCTTTTTCTTTGCCCTCAACTATGGAGCAAAAATCAATTAACAGACTCATTCTACTCAAATCTGCAAAAAGATCCCTATACTGATATGGATTAAGTCGATGTGAACGGTTTTAATCTTAAACCGACAAAGAATGCAATCTTCTCAAGCTTAACTTGAATGTTGAATAAATCCAAATGATGAAAATCCTAACTACAATGGAGGCTCAAAAATTGAATATCATAAAAGTTGTGTTTCATTACAAAGAGAGAGGGTTTTATACCTTCTCCAATTTAAGAGCAAAAGACTAAAAACCCATACTAGGGTTACAAGCCTAGTTAATACATTTAGGCTTTGATTGGATGAGAGGTTTTGAAGGGTAATTAAAGGGAGGGTAGGGAAGGGGAGAGAGGGTATTACCCTTACCCTTATTTGGGAGAAAGGGAATGGTTCATCAAAACCCTTCCAAACCCACCAATTTGGTGGGTTGAAAGTCTATTAAAAACTGATTGGTTTTGAACCTTTCAAAACCCTTCATTAACCCTTCAAAACTCTTACCCTTAAAATTTTTTAGTCTTCCAAACAAGGGTTTCCACTAACCCTTCCCTATCCTCCCTTTAATTACCCTTCAAAACCTCTCATCCAATATGGGAAAACAGAGGTAAGGGATAATTAATGGCAGTACTGTAAATAGAAGATAATGGCAAGACAATAAATAAGAGGTGGCAGCTCTTGTCCCTTGCATAAAGAACTTGGGGAGGAAGTATTCATCAACCTAGGCACGCTCCGCGTGGTGGAATTCACGCGTCGTATGGAATAGTTTCGGAGCTTGGCTCGTCTCGACTGTCCCATTCATGCTCCGCGTAATCTGTCATACGCTCCACGTAAGTGGATCCCTAGACTTTGCTCGTCTTGGCTGCTCATTCCATGCTCCGCGTATTTGGACTCACGCTCCGCGCATTTGAGTTACTGAGTTTTTTCTTCTTGGCTGGGCTCTTCACGCTCCACGTATTTAGACTCACGCTCCGCGCATTTGAGTTGCTGAGTTTTTCCTTCTTGGCTGGGCTCTTCACGCTCCGCGTATTTGGATCCATGCTCTGCGTGGCTGAGTTGCTGAGTTCCTCCTCCTTGGTTGAATCTCCATTGCCCTCACGAGCCTTGAAGCCACGCCCCCCGTGTCCTGTTCCACGCTCCGCGTGACTTGGCTCTAAGTATGTTGAGAGGCAAGCGATGTCCTCATCATATACTATTTGTAGATGGTTAATCAACTCCTCTCTTAACTGCTCTCCCTTCTTCTCCCTTTGTTGCTTCGTCGGAACGGTTTGAAAGATGATGCATACCGTTACTTTGATTTTTAGATTCGAATTGGCAAAATGGAGAAAGCCTCCAGAAGGCGAGAATTGAATCAAGAAGAGACCAGAGACGAGCCAAATTAATTTCTCTCACTTATCTACTAGTTCAATTAACTGGAAATCTATATCTATATCTATACTATATATAATAGTGGAAGCAGAGAGAAATGAGAAGATGTGTTTTATATGTCTTTTTGATAAGTTGTCAATGTAGTAAAAAATCAAAATTAAAAATTTAACTAATAAATAATACCAGAATTAAAATTGAAAAGTCATTTATATTTATTTATAATTTATAATAATAATAAAAAGTTGTCAATTACTAGCCTATTAATTAAAGTAATGAAAGAAGGTAAGAGTTACAGAAAAATGAAAAAAACATAAAGCGAATGAAATCCAAAAGTCACAAATAAATCTATATATAAAATATGATAGATAGTATTTCACCATTATATTCATTGGCCACCGAAAACTAAAAGTCTTTATCAACCTTTAGTTTTGATGATGTATTAGTTTTGTTTTTCATACTCTTATAATAATATACTTTAATAATTTTGTTCTTACTTTAAGTAATATAGTCTTAATGTGAGAATAGCTAGAGCTTACAAATTGAAAGTAAGATTCAAATGAACAAACTATGGCTGTAGAATAGCTAGAGTCCATAATGTGAGAATTGTTTGAATTCCATTAGGATTTGAATTGATTTGATTTCATTGTTGTTGAACTGGTTGAGTTGGATCCCTCTTTCTCTTTATTTTCTCCCTTAAATACTGTTTCATGGTGCTAATAACCGCTGCTCCCACGTTCTCTCTCCACTACCACACGTTCTCTTCCTTGGCTCTCTCTGCGCAACGGGCTCTAGTTCCGTTTGTGGATTCACCCCACGTCCCTGAACCACCCACGTTCTTGTCCCACGTTTATTCTCAGTTCGTGGAGTAAGCTGTCGTTCTGAAGAAACACTTCCTCTCCTGTCGTTTTGGCCAGCTTGTTCTGTTTCTCACGGGTCATACTAGTTGAGCTCCATTCTCTAGCTCTTTCTCTTGCTGGCGCTTTCTCTATGTTGATCCTTCTCAATTAGTCCCAACATACCTGTAGGGGAAACAACTATTCAAACCAAAAATTATATACAGTTATTTTTTAATATAATTTTTTTTTGTAAGTTTAAATTATTTTAAAACAAAAAAAAAATACCAATATATGCAAATAAATATATAATTAAAAAATATTAAAATGTTAAATTTTGTACAAAAATTTAATCGACCCGTGCAATGCGCGGGAACATTACTAGTTTTGATTTAGAACGAAGGAAGAGGGGGAAGGAGCTAGCATTGGAAAACAACATAGGGTTCGATTTTTGCATTCATTTGATGTATGCAATTTGAGCTCTCATTATGAAGCTTTCTCTCTTCTTCTTGTAATTAATCACTTGTTCATGTAATTAATTTTGGAATTCAGAGATTTATGAAGAATTTATTAGACTCATCTTTAATTTTTTTGATTTTGTATGGATCCGTGTTAGGGAAAACCCCCACAACGGAAAGAATTTATCAGACTCATCTTTAATTTTTGTTGCTTCTCGATGATGTTCGATTTTGTATGAATTACTATTAGGAAAAACCCCACATCGTAAAGAAATATTTAATTTGGATAAATAAATTAACAATAAAATAAAAGAGAACAATAAAATAAATGATACAAAGATTTATGTGGTGCGGCGGAGTTCCTACTCCACGGGCAAAGAAGACTAGAAATTATTCCACTACAGAAATGAAAGTGGTACAAAAAATGGAGAAACTAAGGCCTCATTTGTTTTACTTACTGTTTGTTGTTGCTGTTTGCTGTTTACTGTTACGATTTGCTATTTGCTGTTGCTTTTTGCTGGTTGCTATTGGAAAAAACTGCTTTTCCAAAAAGCAGAGATTCTCTGCTTTTGCAAAAGGCTGCTTTTCAGGTGTAAAAGGCAAACAAGAGGTCACTAACCAAACACTTAATGCTACTTTTCAACTGTAAAAGGTAAACATGAGAAATCTAACCAAACACCTAAAACTCTGCCTTTTAAAATGAAAAGGCAAACATGAGGTGAAAAGTAGGTAAACAAACACCCCCTAATACTCAAAAGCCTTTAACCCCAATACACTCAAAACCTCATAATTCTCGATCGGAGAATATTACTCAAATTAGCAATTGAGTGTCAATTACTTAAATGCTCAAAACCTATGCCAATGCATGATATTTATAGAAAATTTTGGAATATGAATGAAGGAATTTAAAGTCAAAAATTACATGTGAACAAAAAAAAGAGCTAAAAGTAATATTGACCAACCTAGTCAATACATGGATTGAAATTTCAAATCAATTTTACAAATCTCCACCTTCATTTGAAATTTCACAAAAATCTTCCTTCACCGAATGCCCTTTCGGGCTAGCTCACATATTGCTAATACCGATCATGTTCAAGCAATGCTTGAACTTAGTTGTTGGAAGAGGTTTCGTCATCATATCGGTTGTATTATATGCAGTACTAATTTTATTGCTAGTAATATTTCCTTTAGAAATAATCATTCCCAAATTATCATAGTGATTGATACTAGCACATCAAAGGATTCAATTGATATCCCTGTGTGTGAGACTGTAGATGGAGTTCGCTTTTCAACTCCTCAAACTTGAATTCTATAATAAACTCTCGCCCCATGGTGTTCAGTAATAATTTTAATACCCTTTTCAAGCTATATAAGTTTCCTGGTTAATTATAGAATCGGTTCCGCTGTGTTTTTCTATAATTAAAACTCTATCAGTGGTATGAGAGCCTCTTTGTATGATTTTAATCAGATTAAAAGTTGTTTTGTTCGTCAATGATATTATTTTATTTGATTTTGGGATTGTTTTAATTTTACTTTGGAATCTGATGTTTGGAATTTTCAGATTGAATTAAAAGTAAAATTAAAAATGTTTTTGATTTTACTCTAGAATCTGATGTTTGGAATTTTCAGATTGTAGAAAGGGTAAAATTAAAAGTTTTTGGTTTATTTTTTTATTTTATTGTTAAATCTGATGTTTGGAATTTTTCAGATTGCATTAAATACGTGAAATTAAAAATTTATATTGTTCGGGTATCCAAAACGGCGACAGATGAGAGTCGGGATTGCCATGTCGTTGCCTTCTGCCATGACGGGACAACAAGCCGAGCTTGCTACCTTGCCACAGAGGGTGGCGGAATAGCAAGCTCAGCTTGCTGTCCCATTGAAGCTCGGTGGCAGGAGTCGAGCTCCTGCCGTTTTTTTATAAAAAATAAATAAAAGAACGTTTTTTACTGTTGTCTCAACCAATTTTAAAAGGGGATCCTCCTATTGGACAGCCCGAGGGAAAAAGAAAATGTACGTTGGGGATTTGGAATCCATCAAATGTAATTTTTTTATATTTGGGCTAGGCCCATTAACCAAATCCCGAAAATCAAGTTTACCGAACATTAAACGAGATATATTCTAATGGTTAGAATTTATATTTTGTTAATTGGATTAAAAAAATTGGAGAAGTTTTTTAAACTTGGTAATTTTATATTGAGAATGGTTCTCAAGATTTTAGGAATTAATTAAGGCACAATTAATTCTAATAGCGTATTACAAAAATTTCATTGGTTGAAATTGATCAACTATTGATCGGGAAAAATTCTAGATATGTGTTCGTATTATATTGGCTATGGAGTTTAATATATTTTGTTGATATATATACATGGGCTTATATAAAACTTGTTTTCCAATTAGGTCGTAAATTTTATTAAATATGGACTGCGCACTGTTTTATTATTCTTTCTAAATTTTAGAATAGTTTGATATTCTATTGTAATTCAAAGATGAAAGGAGCCTAGAAGGCAGCCAAGTCAAGACTGTGAATTGAAGCCCATCGTTTTATCTTATTGTAAATTTTTTAGTTTACCTTTCAATTGGATGTACTAAAAAGCCCATATATAGTTAATTATGTGTATCTTTTTATATGTCCATTTCACTCTATTATATCCATAGGCCAAATAAGTCGTAATTAATCAATTAACTTGATAATTAGCCCCAAAATATTAAGCTGGTGAATGCTTTCCACAATTGAACCTTGTCAAAGCATCGATCATTTAAATGTAGGCCGTGCTAAAACTGGGTACAATGGATTATCTTTGTAAGGCAATGATTAAAGGTATTGGATATGCTTTAATATCGAATTGATGGTTGGGTTTAACATGGACCCCAGGCAGACCCAGGCCCTAAGTATAGGAGAGGAAGTGCCAAAAGTCCTAAAGACTATTCCTCCAAACCGAGAGAGTTGCATAAGAATGCAATAAAAAATACAGCAAATCATCACTTGCGCTACATATGCTTTCCCTTTTACCTTGTTAACTAGTTTGTACTCTTCTTATGTGCTAGATTTGGTTGTATTCCACGTTTACGCTTTTCATAGTAATACTATATGATTTATTGTTTTCAGTTTCACTATACTTATTGATATTTCTTCCTTGTTTTGATTCTCATAATTGATTATTGTGTAGGTCGCTTACGAACTCCGAAATCCATTAGGATTCACATAGGTATTGGCTTACCGAATTTGACAACCCAAAAACCGTAGGAATTGACAAGCCACAGAACTTACGAGCCTTATTTTCTGAACCTAAGTATTAGAGTCGCCTTAAGAAAGAACCATTGTCTAAGTATTTCACGGAGCTGGCCGGTTTGCAAATAATCGTCTTTGCAAAAGTAAATTGTTACTCGTATATATTCTGAAATATTGTTTTTCATATGTTGTAAATTAGCGCCACCCATATCATTCCATAAGGGTTTGAAATACATGAAAACTGCCTCACCTATAGTTTAGGAGTAGTTTATAGTTGTTACCAAACCAACCTAAAGTATTCACCGCCTAGATAACATATAGAACCGAGTAGTTTATACTTGTGGGTATAAATCCCATGGATTCGATACATAGACTTAACCAGATTTATTACTTAATAATGACGGGGTACACTTATCCTTTAGTTGTAGGAGCCGTAGCAGTGGTCATCGCCTTGAGCGCATAATCGCTATTGGTTCGTCTCGCATCAAGTTTTTAGCCCAGCAGTTCCAAGGGCTGCCTTAGACGTCGTGCTGGGCACTATCCCATCAGCGCCAGGCGTTGCCCAGCACTGGCATGCATTGCCTGGCAGGCTGCCTAGTGATGCTCAGCAGTGTTGGGTAGCGCTGCTGAGCAATGCCTGGTAGCCCTAACGAGTTGGATTTTTTTATTTAAATATAATAATAATAATAAAAATATATATAATAATAAAAATTGACACATCAATAATTTTACAACCCCCACTTTAATTTTATATTTCATATTTTTAAATAAACGTCAACCGAGTTCGAAAGTGGAGAATGCCTACAAACGTAAAAATGACAAATCTCGAATACTTTGTAAGTCATTACTATCGGGAACAAAACATTCCATATCTACCACCACCGAAAGATTATTGAGGGAGTCTTCTTCACCATACTATTTTTCTTTACACTTTGTGCTTCAAAATTTATTTCGCAATGTTGGAACTTATTGCTTTTTTAAGTGTGAGGAGGGGTAGGATAGACACCCTCAATTGAAAAAAAAATTGTACGCTTCTTCCGAACTTAAGCTTCGTTATTTGCCTTCTACGAAGATTTAAATTCGAACTTGGATTTGGCATATGCCAACTAGTTTTGGTGTAAGACCCGAGCAATGTTATTTGTACACTTAAAATACTAGGATTGCATTAAGTTTACTTTGTGATAATTAGCTTATGTTTGATTCTTTAGTTCATAGGTTAACTATTAAAGGCATATGCGGCCGAACTTGAACTTTTAGGGAAGTTTGAAAACACCTTGGGAACCTAAATATCGTGTGAGCTATTTTTGAGCTCAAAGAGCGAACATAAAAAAACTCTATTTTTCTTGACATTTTGTGTGCTTTTGCTTGCTCCGATTCATAAAGTTTTCACTAAATACCGAGTTAGGTCCTTAGGTTTTGGTTAGAAACAATAGATGATGAAATAAATCCCTTTAGAATTAACTTTTCTTTCATAACCCCTAGAGGAGAACCCTTTTGAACTTATTAACCACTTTTCTTTGCTTAACCATAACATTATGAGCCACTGACATCATAAATAACTTTGTCCCCTTTTTTCCCTCGTTTTAGCACTAAAAGAAAAATCCGAATACGACATCAATTCTTTAAATGCCAAGAGTTTCTTAGCAAGTTGTAGATTTCATTCCCAAAGAACCAAGATTTTGTGCATTCCTCACAATATATATATAAAATAAAAATAAAATAAAAAAGAGAAAAAAATTCAATAGAGGATTTCAAGCACTTTTAGACACTTTCAGTTCCCTCGTTTTTTACTTGCTAATGAAACAATTTTCAAATGTCACTAAAAATATCATAGTTTAGTGCTAAAACTTGTGTCATAAATTAACATTTTCCCTTACCCTTGACCCTAGCCCCGTACCCAAACTCGGGATTATTTTTAATATTATTTCAATCTTAAGAAAATGGAGGTACTCAGATGAACGTGAAACCCATATTGACTTACTAAGTATAAAGAAGAGAGTAAACACCAAGTCACTTTACAAAAATTTGTGTGATTGAGTGAACCATCATTTGTGGGGTGTTTACACACTATCTCCTTCAAGTTTGTTCGGTTAAATATGCCTATTTTAGTTAAAATGTGAATTTTGGTAATTAGATTGCGGCTTCTTAAGCATCATTTACATATTTGCATCTCAAATTCTTACTTGTACAAATGCTTAGTTGGGATCGGTCACTTGGTTAAGTCAAGTGGTTTGCTAGTTTGGCTAGTCCTTTTACGGGTTTGGTTTAGTTTACTTGACGACAAGTAAAGCTTTAAGTGTGTGGAGATTGATAAGGACGTTTTATCCCTGTCTTTATGTATGATTTTTAGAGTCATTTGGCTTAATTTAAGTCATTTTTCATTACATTTCTAGTTAAAGTACTTGTTTGAACTTGTTTAGTGAGTTTGAGTCAATATTAGTTGGTTTTAGTTATTTTTTCAGTTAATTTCGTTCACTTTCATCCACTTTCACTTTTTCTTAGTTCGTAGTTTCATCCATGTTCACTCACTTTCGTCTAATTTCACTTTTTCTTAGTTAAAAGGATTAATCTTTGAGTTATTTTAATTTTATATTTCTAGATTTTTAATCTCTTTTATCTTTTCAATAATGTTAAAGTCTTTATTAGAATTTAATTAAGTTGTAATTTTTGGAATAAAAATTTATGTGTGGAAATGAAATTCACCCTTTTGAAATGTCTAATTTGAGCTTTTTAATGTTTGAAATTGTAGACAAAGAAAAAGACAAGCAAAGGGGACAATGTGTGAAAGGGAGAAGAGAGGCACAAAAGCCTAGCACTAAGGCCAACAAATTGTGCTAGACCCAAATTTAAGAAAATGCATATTTTCCTACAAGCATCATATGTTTCCTTATTTCGTGTGGGGCCCATATTCTACATCAAATTCAAAGTCTTCTTTCAACATTCAAAGTCCTCTTACTTCATATAATTTCAATTTTACCACTATGGACTGTAATGTTCTCTATATAAACTAGCTTAGAATCCAACTTTGAAGGAGATAGAGAGGAATAGAGATATGAAGTTTTATATTAAGTTTAGAATAAAGTTTATATAGAGTTTATATTCAGTTTTTGTGTAATAAAATCCATACACCTTGAGAGCTTGTTGTAATTCTCATGTTCCCCTGACGAAGTTACGTTCCACCCTCGTTCACCAAGCTCGAGAGTTCCACCTCCGAATCTGAAGCGATGACTTTGAGTCCGGTTAGCTAGTTCTAAGGGCTGATTCTTCTTCCCTTTTACTTTGTTAACTAGTTTGTACTTTTCCTATGTGCTAGATTCGGCTGTATTCCATGTTTACGCTTTTTATAGTAATAATATATGGTTTATGGTTTTCAGTTTCGTTATACTTATTGATATTTATTCATTGCTTTGATTCTCATAATTGATTATTGTGTAGGTCGCTTACGAACTCTGAAGTCCATTAGGATTCACATAGGTGTTGCCCTACCGGAATTTACAACCCGGAAATTGTAGAAGTTGACAAGCCACGAAACTTACAGGCCTTTTTTTCTGAACCTAAGAATTAGAGTCGTCTTACAAAAGGAACCACGGTCTCAGAACTTCATAGAGTTGTTCGGTTTATAAATAATCGTCTTTGTAAGAGTAAATTGTTACTTGTATATATTCTAAAATATTGTTTTTTCATATGTTGTAACTTAGCGCCACCCGTATCATCCAATAAGGGTTTGAAATACATGAAAACTGTCTCACTTATAGTTTAGGAGTATTTTATAGTTGTCACTAAACCAACCTAAAGTATTCACCGTTTAGATAATGTATAGAACCGAGTAGTTTAATACTTGTGGGTATAAATCCCGTGGATTTGATACCTAGACTTAACATATTTATTACTTGATAACGACGGGGTACACTTATCCCTAAGTTGTAGGAGCCACATCAGTGGTCAGCACCTCGAGCGCATAATCGCTACTGGTTCGCCTCGCATCACCTTGTAATCGGCAATTAACATCTCAATTACCAAGGCATCATCATGTCATCCTTTGGGTTATTTTTAAGATTAACGAAATAAAAGTCCGAGCGTTGCTCATTTACTCTTTCAATGGTGATAGTCTCCTCTCTTTTCCTCTTGGTTCGGGAACCTTCGACAATCACATTTATTGTGCCCCGGGTGCCCAATCGTCCACTTCTTGTCCTTTTCTTTCTTGCCTCCCTCATCATATTTCTTGAGGAATCATTGTAGATGACCACTTTCAGCCATTTTTTATGCGAGTAAAGGGTAGTGATGCACTCAAGGTGACCACTGCTCCAACTCTACAACTAAGGGATAAGTGTACCCCCATCGTATCAAGTAATAAATCTGGTTAAGTCTAGGTATCGAATCCATGAGATTTATACCCACAAGTATTAAACTACTCGGTTCTATACGTTATCTAGGCGGTGAATACTTTAGATTTGGGTTGGTGACACTATAAACTACTCCTAAACTATGGGTGAAATAGTTTAGTATATTTTAAACTCTTATAAAGTGATACGGGTAGCGGTAAGTTACAACATACAACAAACAATATTTCAGAATATATACGAGTAACAATTTACTCTTGCAAAGATGATTATCTATAAACCGAACAACTCCGTGAGGTTCTTAGATCGTAATTCCCTCTTAAGGAGACTCTAATTCTTAGGTTCAGAAAATAGGGCCCATAAGTTCCGTGGCTTGTCAATTCCTACTGTTTCCGATTTGTCACTTCCAATAAGGCAACACCTATGTGAATCCTAATGGATTTCAGAGTTCATAAGCGACCTACACAATAATCAATTATAAGTATCAAAGCAAGTAATAAATATCAACACGTATAGTGAAACCGAAAAATGTAAATCATATATTATTATTGTGGAGAATGTAAATACAGAATACAACTAAGTCAAGCATATAGGAAGAGTACAAGCTAATTAACAAGTAAAAAAGGAAGAAGAATCAGCCCTTAGAACTAGCTAACCGGATTCAAGGCTGTCGCTTCGGACTTGGAGGTGGCACTCTCAAGCTTGGGGAATGCGGGTGGAACGTAACTTCGACGGAGTAACGAAAGGATTACACAAGCTCTCAAGGTGGTGGAGTTTTATTACAAAAAAATTGAATGCCTAATTGAGTGCCAAACACTCCTATTTATACACAAATCAAGCTCAAGGGTACAATCATAATTACATTTATTTCGGTTTGTTCACACGCTAAAATGATGAATTTTGGCCCCACTCAGTGAGTGGGCTTGCTTCTGCCTCAATTCGGGTGAAATTTGGTGCAATTTAGGCTATTTCAGGCTGCCCACACGCGGTGTGGGCCACCCCACATGCCGAGTGGGAAAGTCATTCGGCGTGTGGGCCTGCTGTTTGACTAAAAAATGTTGAATTTTCACCATTTTGACTACCATTCTTATCCGTTTCACACCCACTCCCCGAGTGGACTTCCCACATGCTAGATTGAGTGACTACGGCTAGATTGAGCCATCGCTAAATATTCTGACAAATGGTGGATAATCGAACTCCACTTTCACCTCACTAATGATAGCTTGTTACCTGAATTTGGTTATGTGTCCAAACTATGATGCTGATCTGACGTCTTCTTTGAACCTATAAAATAGTATGCAGGTCAAATGGGGCCGAAGTTTGGCAAACCTGCTCCGATGTCTAAGTTAGTGTCTGATTTAGGATCAAATGGAAGGGTATCGACTAGTTTAGAGATAGTAGTTAATGTACCGAACCTTGTGCATATACATGTGTATTTAAAGTGTTTGATTAGGTCATCTCTATGGGAATCCTTACGGAGCTAGGATTCATAATCCCTTAAGGAGTCCGATCCCTGGGAGGAATCCTTTGTCTCATAAGATTTTAGAAGATCCTTTGAGGCAATGAGTTTAGAAGCTTGTGGGTTATGATGGGCCACTGTTCATTGGGCTTGGGCCGCATCGATCGTTTCAGACCTGTTGAAGTGAGGTTGGGGCCATCTTAGACGCATTTGGCCCCTTATCACTCATTGGGCCTAGGCCGTAATGAGGAGAGGGATGACGTCATGCATGCGATATCATTTAATCTGATATTATCACTACAAAAAATTCGTGTTATTGTGACTAATTATTTTGTGATGAAACTATTTTAGTCACAATAAATACGGTTATTGTGACAAAATGAAATATTTGTCCCAATAGTCAAACTAGCTATAAAATTTGTGATGAAATACTTCTTTTGCCAAACTTTCGTCACTATTAGAATATATATTGTGACTAAATCAATTTGTCACGATTGTTCGTAGCTATATATGAGACGGAAAATTTTGACACAAAATTAAAAACATATAAAGACAAATATTTTGTCTCAACAAAGTTAATTCTTTTATGACCAACTGTTTTGTCAAAATAATATACTTTAATTATTTTTAATTTTGTCACAATATTGACGGTTAGGGTAACAAATGGTGTTTGGTCACGATAAAGTAAAAGTATAACTAAATAGTTATTACGAAGAAAGTTTGTCATTATGAAGTGTTTATTATGACAAAAAATCTATAAGAAATATTATAATTAAGAGAGATATTGAGATATTTTATCACCATTTTAAGTTTTAGAAAAAAAAAATTCAATGTTAACTTTAAAATTCTTAAATAAAAATATAATATTTTTTTAGAAGAGAAATATAATAATTAATTTTCCTAATTTTATCACATTATTTATTAAACAAATTATTCAAGTAACATATTAAATTAAAAAGATTAAGTCCTCAATTTTACGATTAAAAAAAAGTCTTCAATTTTAAAAGGTTTAAAGGTGCAAAAATACCCCTAACGTTTTGGGTCAGGAGCAATTTTACCACATAACGTCTAAAATGGTGCAATTTTACCCGTAATGTTTATAGCCAAGAGCAATTTTACCTCTATCGTTGATAAATTGGATCAATTTCAGACACTATTATAAAATACAGTCATTTTTTTCTTTATTTTGCACCAATTGCATATCAATTTATTCTAAAAAAAGGATACAATGTTTTTTGTAATTTAATAATACAATTAGAGATTAATATTTATAAATTCGGTGAATTTTTTGATTTTTTTTTGTCTAATTCGTACAAAAGACAGTATATTTTTAATATTTTTTCTTATTTTTTTCACATCCCAACATATGTTTGTGATTTGTTACTGATAAAATAACCCATGTGTAAAGTGTAGATGACAAGATTCATGACCGAGAAGACAATTTGATTAATTATTTCTCAAATTGACCCAATTTATCAACGTTATGGGCAAAATTGCTATTGGCTTCCAATATTAGGGGTAAAATTACACCATTTTAGACATTAGGGATAAAATTGCTCTTGCCCCAAAACGTTAGGAGCATTTTTGCACCTTAACCCATTTTAAAATTCTTAAATAAAAATACAATAATTATTTTTTATAATTGTATAACATTATTTATTAAACAATTTGTTCAAATAAATAAATTAATTAAAAGATAAACCATTCAACCCTAAAAATTATAAGCCTTAATCAATACATTGTTTTCTCTCTCACTCACTCACTCACTCACCCACCCACGCCTCTCCCTCTCCCCCTCTCTCAATTCTCTGTATCATTTAGGTACTTTTTTCTATTTTATACTTTTCTTTTATCTTTTTTCTATACTTCTCTGATTCAATTGGTTTTTTAACTGAGAATCCTTGTGTTATCTGAATCTAACGATAGGCTATGGAAGTACTCACGCTGCAATTTACGCAATTTACATTCCGACATCCATAACTTCACGATGCGATCTGTTTGTGTGGTTTATATTCATGGAATGCACCTCCTCCTCCTCCTCACCTGACATGGGTACCTATCTCGCTCTCCCTTCCGTTTCCTTCAAGGCTCTCGCGTTTGCTCTGCTTCTCTTTTTCTTGGTCAGGTCAGTTTTTATTGTTGATTTGAAATTAGTGTAACTGACTTTTTTTTTTAATTCCAAATGTTTCTGTAATTTGGTTTTTTCTGCTACAAAATAACAGTCATCAGAAATCATTGAAATACAGAATAAAGACACTTTACCAGGTATTAGAAGTTTCAAATGATTTGTATTTCTAACTTTGATCAATGTTAGCCACCTACAAGTAAGGGAGGAGACTCTTACTATACCTCAATTTCACGCCCTCTATCTTTTAAGGTTAATAACGATTCAGATTCAGTAAATGGTGCTATCTATGCATCCTTCAACCTCAAGAGCTGGGGCTGCTCTCATGATGCATAGGTAAAGCTATGAGTCTAGCTGCATTGCAATTGGTGGATAATGTTTTTGTTTACCATACCAATACTCATTGTTGGATCCCAAATGTTCTTTTTTTTGTTACTGTTTTTGTTTTCGTGTATACATTGTTTGGAATAAATTCTTATGATAAATGGACTCATTTAGAGTTTTACATGATTTTCACTTTCTTCAAATTAACTTATTAAAAAAAAAAACCAATGGATCCTCTTATTTGATTCTTTTCAAATTAACTCATTTATATAATCAAGATCATACTAGCTCTGGGATTTGGCATGGTATTTGGAAGTGAAAAAATCCTCATGGTCAGATTACGATTAATGCTGACAGATTGAGGCGCCATTTTTAATTAATAGTGTTGTTTTTCCTTGTTGTAAACAGAGGAAGGAGTTTATCTTGCATGTATTCAGGTGCCAATTTACTAATGGTATTGGCATATATTACTTGTGCCTTTCCTAAGTTCTTCTCTTATCTGAATTTTATTCAGTAGGTCTTTCTCTATGTGCGGGGCTGATCGCACAGTTGCCTTCTCAATAACTGTTTGGCACTTATGGATTTGGAGGAATGATAGTATTTAATGCAAGCAAGAAGATTCCTTGGAATTCGATTGTGCAGCGTTATACTAAGATCGTTTGGACCTCCAATGGTGGGTGGGGCTATAGGCTTCTTAGTTGGCTGGGTTAAGTTAGCCACAGATGGTTCCTGGTGTCTCCCTTCTGGTCTTGTTGGTGATGGGGTCTTATTAGAGATTTCAACTGTTGTTGGAAAATTGGCAGTTGCCAGAGTATTGGCTCTGTTTCTGCTCAACTTTGGGCTATATTTACAGGTTTGCAATTAGTAAAGTTGCGTTGGAATCTGATTCTTTCTAAGCTATTCAGTTTTTTAATGATAAGGTTGATATTGATGACTGATTAGAGTTGTTAAGAACCTATGTGCAGCTAACTGGCCGGGAAGCTAATGCTTGTGCTGATTTATTGGTGTATTAGCCAAAGCAAATTCTGTTAAGTTTTGAAGCTTCAATCATTCCAATAGAAAAGTACAAATATGGTGTATTATGGGGTGCATAAATTTGAAGACTTTTTGGCTAATTAATTAGCTCTTTATGTTGCATGACTATGGTTAAATTGAATGAATGGCCTATGTGTGCATTACTTTGTGCAGTGGAAAGAAAGACTGTTAATATTTATTGATTTTGGTGTGATAAGGAAATAGGTTTAACTTAGAGTTGTTCGTATCTATGAAGAGAGCTTTCAATTTGAGAAACAAACTCACGAACAACTTGAGGAAAAACTCTAAAATCAAGATGAGAAGATCAAAAGTCAAGATGAGAAGAAAAAAAAGAAACAAATGCAGACTTGCAAGCATCGGAAGATGAGTTTAGAGTTCCTTTTCATTCGATGCTTAATCTTAATGGAGGCCAAACTTTCTTAATCGTTTCCTTGTGAAGCTTGAAGGTATTTTTCTTCAATAATATATAATTATGTCATATTGTCTTCAATGATTATAATCTAATTTATTTTTTCTTTGTTTTGTTAAATGCAGATGAAGTTTTTCCTTCTATGGGTTTGGAGTTTGTTCAATTGTTTCAAAGCAGAAGATTGGTTTTACATTTAGTGTTGCTTTTAAACATTGTATTTCTTCTATTAATTTTATTAAGTTAGGATAGTTTTTGCTATTATTAGAATATTTTTCATTTTTATTGTGGGAATAAAGGAATATTGGATTGAGATATTAATGCTAATTCATTGATATAAAAAGGTATTGTTATTGTTGCAATTATTTGGTAGGATTATTTATATAGGTTTGATAAATTAGATTGGCACTATTTGTGTGTTTTACAACTATTCATGGATTTTTTACTAGTATTTTTTTTTGTCATAATTAAGTTGCAAATTGTGACAAATATAATGTAACGAATTGATTTGTCACAATTAAATAATTATATTGTGTTAAATTTTGCTTCTCAAAATATTATTTATCACATTAAATTAATTACAACAAATATTACGTTTGTCACAATATAGTATCAATTAATTGTAACAAATTTTTTTTGTCACGTTAACTGATTTAGTCACAATAAGTATCAAATTTTTGTCAAATCAACTCACATTTTGTGATTAATATAGATTTATAGTAACCAAATATAATACATGTTTTGACAAACTATTAGTCACAAAATATACCATAAAGCGACTAATGAAATTTCATTACAATATAATCTTAACAATTGAGACAAACTATATTTTCGTCACAATATACTTATTGAGACGAGCTTATTGCAACGAAATCTGTGACAATTTTTTTTTTGTCACAATAAGTATATTGTGACAAAATATGTATATGTTGTGACGATTTTTTTATCACAACACAACCTTAGAAATCAAATCGCCTTAGAACGAGTATGTCACAATGGTGGAAGTGAACCAAAAATATCATATCAATTGGTGAATATGCGGTATAATTTTTTTTCGTATGATGAGATACGGGTGGAAAAGCTTCCGTGTGATAACATTGTTAGTCAATTGATCTCAACGAGTGTCATCCTAATTGATTTTGTAGAATCAAAGGGTAACACATTAGATCCGATAACCTATAGGTGAAACTGAGATCAAATTGAAAAGACATTGAAAGGAATGAGACACAAGCCCATTAAATTTAAGGCGTAATGTGAAGGAAAACTTTACCTTGTTGACTGGAGATCCCAAGATCTAGGTTCAAATGGACAACCTTATTGCATGAACCTTGTGTGGTCACTATAGGGGTTAAATCCAAGTCCATTCCTAGATTTAAGTAGTGAGATAAAAATGGGGAAAAGATTAAGCTATATGCTTTTAATGATACATTATGCGTCAAAAAGGCTAAGCAAATAAATCACCTATTTCAGAGTGAAGTTGGGCCACTTCAAATGAGACTAGTGGGGCCTAGTTCTCTAAAACTCTAGTAGAACCATGCGATGTTCATAACCATAACGAACATAACTATAAGAACCAATACCGTGTTATGTGGGTATATGTGCGGAGTATATCATCATTTACACAAACGACAGAATAGTTTAAGGACATCGCATCTACTAGTCAGCTAGTAAAGTAAATATACTTTCACATCCTTTCATGAATAGTCGTGTTCATTCATGAATAATCGTGCTTGTTCGTGAATAGTCGTGTCTATTTATGGACAGTCATGTCCTTTGGAGTTCTATTTATATATAATGGACTGTCAAATTAAGAGACTATTGGAAAAAGAAATATTCTAAAAAAATGTATGTTTATGTTTGTTCCTGTTTTTCTAGTCCGGTGATAATGAATCTACACACGGTAAGAGTTTGCTTGCGTAATCTGTTGTATCATGGAAGACGATCGTTAATAGCAACGAAATCTTTTTTAAAGAGACTACTAATACAAGTCTCATGTTTATCTAACTCTTTTTTTACTTCTATTTACTGTTCATGCATTTTTCTGTATTGATTTTTTTTCAATAAGTTGATATACACAATTATCAGAATATTTTCCACACAAATAAAAAATTGAGTTCACAAAATATGTAATTTATTAAAACAAATAAATTCAATTTTTTCCTTGTCCCGTTGATGAAGACAAAGCCCCAAGTAGTATTTCAACAATTCAAGCAATCCAACCTCTAAGAGATTATTATTATTATTATTATTATCCCAGAAAAAGACAAGAACCTAAATTAAATATATTACAAGGATAAATTACAAATTGAATAAAGATAGCGTGTACATACAAACAATGCAATATTAAGTTCAATATTTACCAAACCACCATGCAATTTCAAGCTTTATTACCAGACAGACCAATTTTGTGGCATCGCCTGCTTTCATATCTACAATTCCTGTCTTGCTCTCTGCCCTAACCATCATCAAGTGTACAACTCTTAGATAACCTACTAAAGAGCTTTTTCCATCATTTCTCTATATGTAATGTAAAGTGCATAATGGTAGCAGCTTTTTTTACAAGTTTCTTGTGAAATATTCTTGTCTTTAAAGCAAACTTCACAACTCTAACCTAAGGAATCAACTTCTAGTAAACCATGGTGGAATGAATTTTTTATGTGTCTTAACCATACATTACATTCACAATGTTGGCATAACACAATATGAGATCTACACTAGTTCATTTAGACTATAATTTAGCAAGGAGCAACTAATAAAGAACGAGATATCCTCGATCAGGGGAGTGTGATTCTATTCTTCTTGTGTTTGGTTACCTATATGTATGTGTGTCGCCCCCTTAGTCTAAAACTAGACTTTGGATTAATTTTGCAAACTTTTAATCCACGAGGATTTTCTTTACAAATCGGCCAAACCATTGTCATGAAACTGATTGAACTAAAAGCTCAAACTCATAGTTAAGACCCAATCATATATCCATCTCGCCATGTGTTTTAATTCCACAAATTAATGAGGTTGCCAGAACTCGAACCCTCGACCGTTTGATCTTAGAGGCTCTGATACCATGTCATGGAACCGATTGAACTAAAAGCTCGAACTGATAGTTAAAGCCCAATCATATATCTTATATTAATCTCTGACAACTATAAGGTTTATTTTTGTACTTTTCTCTTAATAAAAGTAAGGGTTAATTCCAAAAGAAACATATATGTTACACTATTTTGTCGATGGAGGATTGTGACATTTTTTTATAAAGGACGACTGTGCTTGTTAACATTTGCAAATCGAGGACTTTTGGGTTGCCATTGCCAAATTTGACCATTAATGACTCCAGAATAATTTTTTTTATAAAAAACTTAATGATACTTTTAGCAACTTTAATTCTTCAACCTTTTAGTTTTGAGGTCATTTTGGTGATGTTTGGTGAGGAGAGACAAGTTTAATGTTTAGAGAGAGAAAACTCAAAAAATGATGATTTTAAAAAATAAATAATGTGGTTTTATAGTAAATGTGATACTAAACAACTTTAATTTTTAAAAAATTTCTTTTTGAGGCCGTTAAAGGCCAATTTTGGCAATGTCAACCCAAATGTCATCGATTTGCAAATGTCGACAAGTACAATCCTCGTTTTGAAAATAAAATAAAATACCACAACCATCCATATGTAAAACAGTGTAACTACAAGGGTTTCTTTTGGAATTAACCCTTAAATTAATTATTTTATAAATAAGTATATAAAGTTTAGTTAGGCTAAACCTAGCTAACCCTAAGCACAATGAGCAAGCCTCCATATACTTGTTTGAGAAAATAAGAACACTTGCGATCCTAGGTACGATCGGTTCAGGATCATGGGATCCTTTTCTATTAGATAGGAAGGGTTGTTGCACAAGTGAGAGAAATGTGATTTCATAATTGGAGTTTCAAGAATTTGAAGAGTAAGCTGTCACCCCATGTAGACTGATTCGGCCAAGACTAGTTCAAGCTTGGGGAGATTTTATTCTAGTGATTACAAGCTTCATCTAGTCATTATCTGTGAGTGTGCTCATAGAGGCAGTTATCTTTTCAACTCATAATAACGAATTAGAGAAAGCTTAAGCAACGTGAACATCTCTCATTCCATGGTGAAAGATGAATATATCCTCTAACCTTATTCTAGATGCATGATCTGTGAGAATCAGATGTTTTTATGTTTCATGTATTTTTCCTTCTTTAAACACGTCTGAAAAGCCATCAGTGGTATCATAGTGGTCGCATGCTAGATTTTGTTGGGAAAAATCGCCTTATTAGGATTGTATATTTATGTGTAGGTTATTGATTCAGGTTAATTAAAATTGGATTTTATGTTATTAATGTTTTATATGTTTAAAATATTTTTCCGGGTTTGAAATAATTACTTTATAATTTTCAGTTTTCAGGTTTTAAAATAGTCTTGAAGATCGTATTATGTTGCTGCAGTATGCTGAAAAGTGTTGTGTATATGGTATATATATATGTGTTTTAATTAAATTAATTTTATAAATTATTTATATTATTAGATAATATAAAGCTGCACATATAAAATTGTATACATATGCATAAGTTTGACAAGTTTTAATTTAAAATTGATATATATATATATGTATATGTATAGTAAAATATATATATGAATTTATATATGTACATATTTTATTTGATATATATTTGACAACATTATTAGATAATGTATTTTGAATAATAAGTTATATATATTTAGAAATTGGATATAAATGATATATATGAATTTTATGGATATAAATATATATTATTGGATAATATATTTTATATAGTAAAATATCATTGGCATATGTTTATATATAGTTGTAAATGGATATAATATTGGTATTATATATTTATCGGGCGAGGTCCATTTCAAAGCCTAAAGTTAATTTAATCCCAAATATAATTAACTCGTGTTAGACGCGATATAACATAATCCTAGTTCAAGTATTTGTTAATTGGATTAACAAATTAGGGTCCGTTTGGTTGCTGCTTTTCGTACTCCTTTTTGCCTTTTCATTTCAAAAGGGGAGTTTTAGGTGTTTGGTTAGCGATCTGCTGTTTGCCTTTTAAATCTGAAAAGCAGCATTAAGTGTTTGGTTAGTAACCTCCTGTTTGCCTTTCACAACCAAAAAGCAGCCTTTTACAAAAGCAGAGAATCTCTGCTTTTTGGAAAAGCAGTTTTTTCTAACAGCAAACAGCAAACCGTAACAGCAACAACAAACAGCAACAGTAGCCCCTAACAACAAACAACAAACCGTAACAGCAAACAACAAACAACAACAAACAGTAGAGAAAACAAACGGACCCTTAATAAGTTTAAAATCGATCATTTGATTTAAAAGTTTGTTTTGATGAATGTTTTTCAAAGGAAATAAATTAGGAATGTTTCCAAAGGACATAACATTCAAGTGTCATAATTAGAACCACCTATTGGATAAATAAATCATTGGATGATTATGGAGATTCAATTTATGCAATTTCAAACTCGATCGTGGAATTTTTAACTTGTAAAACAGTTCGGTTTTTGATGTGCTATATATTGTGCTTGTTTCGTGAGTGACATGAGTTTATGCTTTTAAAATTGATGGTTGTAATTTACTAGTTTCAAATACAGTCTGCAAGTAGTTTCTAGTATTTTGTAATTTCCTTAGATTAATAAGTTTTATTATGTAATCCAAGAAGAAGGAAAAAGCTCAGATTCAGAAGCCCTGACCAAGACTTGGAGTTGGAGCCAGAAATTCAAGTTTTCAATTTTGTAAAAATTTAAAACTTTTATAGGGTTGTACTAGATTAGTACATGTCATATCACTTTACTTTCACTATTTATTTATTTATTTTATAGCATTTAAATCGCGAGTAGAAGTCCATGGACCGTTTAAATCATTTCGAAAGTCGCTTTAAAATCAATAAATAAAATTCCTCAATAGTAAGTCAATAAATGTTTTCCACAAATGAGCCTTGTCAAAACATCGATTATCCAAACAAGGGTTGTGTCAAAGTCGGGTACATTGGGTTATTTTTATGAATCAATAGTTATGATATTAGATACGCTTAATGTCGGGTTGCTGGTTTGACTTAATGTGGACCGTATACAGACCCTGTCCCTAAGCATAGTTTGGAAAGTTCCGAAGTCCTATAAATTATTCCTTCCAAACCGAGAGTTACACAGGATATAATCAGATAGTCCTACCTACATAACTAAGGCTTAGGTATACAGACTCATTCATTCTGACTAAGTTGAGGCTAAATAGGGATCCCGATCCACTAAGTAAAATGAATACTATAACATGAATTGAGTTATGGGGACGTTAGTTGATTTTAGTGGGATGAAATAAAAGACTTTAACATTAACCAAGTTTAATTTTCATATGTACACTTGATAAATGGAAAACACCAATTCTTTTCCCTTAAGGTCCGTCCTTTGAGAAGGACAAGTTCAACGGTCATAATTTTATCGATTGGGCTTGAAATCTGTAGATAGTGCTTGTCTAATAAGAGAAAGAATATGTTCTGAATCAGACCTTGCCTCCCGTGCCTATTCAGAATGCAACTCAAGAAGTGTTAGACACTTATGAGAAGCATAAGGATGAGTCTCGAGATGTGATATGTCTTATGCTTGCAACGATGGAAGCTGAATTGCAAAAGCAGTTCATGGATCAACAAGCTTTCCGGATTACGAACAGTCCTAAGGAGATGTTCCAAGAGCTGGCACGTTAAGAATAGTTCTTGACTGTTAAGGCCTTGAATTCAGGTAGGATGGCTCTGGGTGCTTCAGTAAAGTGCCTACATTCTGAAGATGAATAGTTATATTGATACCCTTAAGAAACTGAAGTCTCTTATCTTGAGGGAGCTAGGTGTTGATGCTATCTTTGGTTCCTTACTAGAGTCTTATGATGGCTTCATCCTAAACTACATGTCATGAATGAGGAAAACTATGGTTGAATTGCATACGATTCTTAAACAGACGAATATTCAATCAGGAAGACAAGTCCGCTGTTGTTGGTGCAACAACGCTCCAGACCTCTAGGCAATGGAAAGAAGAAATCTCATCCCAATAAGGGGAAGAAGCCATTGCGACCAGTAAGAAAGGTTGCAAAAAGGGCTTACAAACCTAAAGGAAAGCAAAGGGTCAATAAAGGCTGCTTTTAGTGTCTCGAGATGGGTTATTGGAAGAGGGAATACCCAGTCTTCTTGGAGAAGCAGAAGAAGAATGAAGGTCATGCCTCATATTCAGGTAACTTCTTTAAACTTTGTTACTAACATTTGTTTCAAATGTCTAAAAACTAAGAAATGAAAGCAACAGCAACAACAGAGCATCATTGGATGTTCACACTCAATGAGGTTTTTTTTTTTATTACGTTATACATACTTTGTTTTTATGGAT
This sequence comes from Euphorbia lathyris, assembly GCF_963576675.1. Taxonomy (NCBI): domain Eukaryota; kingdom Viridiplantae; phylum Streptophyta; class Magnoliopsida; order Malpighiales; family Euphorbiaceae; genus Euphorbia; species Euphorbia lathyris. Next base: position 28,103,365 of record NC_088916.1, on the reverse strand, counting down.
CATTTATTCTCATTTGAGATGGTACATTTGAGTTGTCCTCTGTTTTATTTCACTTTAGCATATTTGACATGTTATATACTTTCAGATTCAGTTTATTTAGAATAAATTGAATGTCATAGAGGCATTCTGTTTTATATATCTGATACTAATAAATGAATGTTTTACTTAAACAATCTTATTTAAAGAAGAAACAATTGTTTTATAACTTCTAGGATGTTGTAAATTAATTAAAGGTACATTGACATTGTTAAGAAAGTTATAAACTTATAACACAACTGAAACTCGAAGGATAAAGTGCTCGTTGGGTATACCATAAACTCTCTGCTCGTTTTTACTACCCCTATTAGATTGTGGCACACATTGGGGCTGTGGCCTACCCCTTAGAGCTACCTGATTCTTCCTGAATTCATCATGTGTTCCACATTTCTCTGCTCAAACCTGACATTGGCAATCACCCTTTTTCCGGTTATCTTCCTCCCGGGTTAGCAGGTGATTCTACTTCTTTTGTTTATCCGCAAAAGATTTTAGACACTCACACAATTCAGAAACATGGTGATTTCATTTCTCAATGGCTTATACAGTGGCATCCTAAGGGGATTGAGGAAACAACTTAGGAAGACGAGTTTGTGGTTAAAAGGAAGTACCCGAGTTTGAGTCTCCGAGTTTGTGATTAAAAGGAAGTACTCGTCTTCGAGTCTTGAGGACAATACTCCATCTGAAGAGGTGGCAATGATAAAGAACCAGCTAATATCCTCGGATCAGGGGAAGAATATGGATGGGCTGAAAGTTATGAGGGTTTATATGAGGAGAAATTATAAGGAGACTAAAGATGCATCATATGGCTGTTAGTTATGCTAAAGGATACAGTAGGAATAAAGTTTGTTATCCTAAAGGGTGAGCTAGCAGCCTAGGTGAGGTTTCGGCTATAAGTTTATAGGGGAGGAAGATTAAAGGAGGTTGTTTTCTCTGTGTATGTTTTCTACTTAAGTAGGGCACTCCTCTAGGATGGAGAGGGGAGTGTGATTCTCCCTGTGTTTGTTTAGTTCCATTAATATAATTCAATTCCTTACTACTCTACTATTGATATTTTGCTTGAGCATTACCTGGTTTATTTCCTTTCAGCAACATTAGATAAATTGTCTTTCACAAACTCCTTTATATAATACAACTCTTTAGCTTCTACAACAAAAGCAACAACTGTTGTCAATGAGACATGAATTCTTGTTGGGGGCATTTCTGAAAATGTTCCATCAAGGCAAGGACGGGGATGGAGGAACCACTCCCCATCCCCACCCTGCATGTTTACAACCCTAGCATATTTATGAACTCCAAAATAACTAAAATTGAGTGCAAATATTGAAATAAAAGTAAAAAACATGTAAATTCAGTCACCTGTTCTCTCAGTTCAATAAAACTAGATAGAGTGGGTCTTCATAAGTAAGTTGCATTAGCTTCAAAACAATATAGACAGAAGCACAAGTGCTGAAAAATTTGGAGCAATAAACTATCAGTGCTTGATTCATTCAGCATAATATCATAATATATACTTAGATGATTGAAACTATTTGAGAGTGAAAATGATGCCTTACCTGCCAAATATTAGAAGTAAAATTACCCACAAGCAAGCAGTGAGCCAAGTTGATTCCTTGTAGACTACCCATACCTGTCAAGGGAAAAGAAAAAGAACATAAGTTGAGCATGGTCCTAATTAACTGAAATTCAAGACACAAATAGTGTCACTATTTTAAGTTTGAAAATGAGATGGAGCATAAAAGAAAAGGAATGAAATAATTGACATACCAAAAGGACAGTGAGATCGATGTAGAAGTCAACTACCTTGTCAGTATTCCACCTACAAATAATTTAGCAACACAATATATACACTGTTATGTAACCGTTTTAATCAAAAGCTCAAGCTGATAGTTAAGATCCAATCAGACATCTTATATTAATCTTTGACATATACAACCTTACAACTGTGAAAGCAGATTCCAAACTGTTGGTATTCAAAAAACACAAAACACTTCTATAATGATATGAAGGTAAAAAGAACTTACGGAGTGTAAAACTCTTTAGTTAAGAAAAAAAGACCGCCAGTTACCATAGTGTACGTCCAAATTGAGAACATCGAACAACCCAAAACGATAAAAGTAATTCTTGCAGCCAAGACAGATGAGTTTTTCCTTTTCTGCTCCAATACATTCCTAAAACCACATGATTTATCAAAAATAAGACAATGTATCAAACTGAGATACGCATGCGCATGCAAACTTGGTGTTCATTAACATACAGAAGATACAAAAAGAAAGAATTTAAGTGAGAGCTCAACTAAGTTTAAGATTCTCTTATATAAACGACAAGTTTGCCTTTTTACATAATTTTATTTATTATATTAATACAATAATGAAAATTAACATTATTAATAAAATTATATTATTAATTAGTATATTTTTAATTAAAAATAGATAATCAAATCTATAATAATTTAGTATTTTAATTTAAATATATCTTTCATATAATATCTATTTTACATTGTATTTGTTATATTTGCACCATTAAATTTATAAATTATTAAGGGAAAAATACAAAAATAAACCTTGTGGTTACACCTGTTTTCGAACAACACCAATGTAATTTAAAATTTTGCAAAATAGTACCATGTACTTCATTCCGTTAGCAAACACATACCAAGCTCAAAAATCAATTGAATTTCTCTCTCTAAAAAAGAAACAATCTCTCCAAATGAATTGAAAAGAGTTTTTTTAGATGTCAGTGAACAATCTGATAGATGAAGCTGCGAGTCATATCAAGAAAATGAAAATGAGAATACATGAACTTGAGCAAATTAAAAGACAGGCATTACAAGAATATAATAATGATCCTTGTAGCTCATCTGATTCAGATTTACCAATTCTAAGGGTAAGTAGTAGTGATTTTACTGGTCTTGAAGTCAATTTGATTACTGGCTCCATTAAAAACTTCAAGTTACATCAAGTTATTCAAATTCTTCAAGAAGAAGGTGCTCAAATTACAAGCTTTTCTTCCACTGTCAAATCTGATCATCTTTCAATATACACAATTATATCTCACGTTTATACTTCAATCTCTTTATTAATTGGATTACATATGTGAAATTGATTATGTATAACATGAATTTTGTGACTGTCTTTGCAGCCAATGTGTTCTAGAATCGGAATAGAGACCGAGAAAATTGCTGAGAGATTACAAGACTTGATTTGCAGTTAGAAGTTCTGCTTTTAATTTGCCCGCCTCTTTCAATTGGTACCAGAAAATGTGTCTATAAAGCATTTTAAGCTTTTGAATTAATTAATGATTGATTCACAATATGTAAGTGATTATTGTGTTATTATGTCTTTTTAAGATGTTTTCAAGACTGAAAGAGTTTCCATTGATTAAAGGGTAAATTAACTAAAGGGTAAATTCAATTGATTTGGAGAGATTATTTCTTTTTTAGAGAGAGAAATTCAATTGAGTTTGGAGAGAGAAATTAACAAAGAGAAGAGAGAGAAAGAAGAACAAAAATAAAAAAATGAGAGAGATGGAGAAGATGGTGTATTTGATTTTTAATTTTTATTTTGGGGTTATTTGTGATAATTAGATAATAAGGGGGGTTAATTTATAAAATAAATAAATATAAGGACCAAATTACTCTTTTTCCTTTGACTTTTAACACCGTTAGTCAATTTGGTATGTGTTTGCTACCGGAATGAAGTACATGGTACCATTTTGCAAACTTTTAAACCATGTGAGTGTTGTTCGAAAACAGGTATAACCACAAGGTTTATTTTTGTGTTTTTCCCAATTATTAATTAATAATCGATCAAATGAAACAAACTAAATAGTTATTAATGTTTTTATTTTATAACCTAATCATTAAATTTAAAATTTATTAAACTCAAACTTTATTAAACTTAAGTTATTTCCAATTATATTTAGTAAAATTGTAATTTAAAATAAGATACCCGAGAGACAATAAGAAAAGCGATGTTTAGGCTTTACCTATTAACTTCAATTTTTAGTTCAATCGGTTTATTAACAACATAGTATTAAAGCCTCTTACACATTTGCCGACAAGAACAATGCAAAAAAAAAAAAACATAAACATGTCAGAAGTTCTTAGTACATACTTGTGTTCATGACGCAGTAGAACATGGTATATCGGATCTTGAGCAGATTCTTGAGGCGACAATTTGAGAAATTGAATGAAAACGTAGGCAGTTGTGGTAATGCTGGAAAGAATAGATAAAAAAAAATTGATTTAATACATAAGATGAAGCGAGTTAAGATAGAAATAAGAAAAATAAGATGAGTTACCTGCCGAAAGACAGAATAAGAATTATCCAAACAATTGCAGAAATCAAGTTTGTTTCCTTGTAGTAAATCCAAATCTGGTACGAGATTCTAAGTGTATAATAAGTGCACATAAACCTAGCTAAGACAAAAAGAAATAAAAAAAAGGTTGAGTTAGATATATTACCGCAAACTGTAGTGCAATGAGGTTAAAATCAAGCAAAGAAACCACCGTCAACCTGAAAACAACACAACACAAAACAAAAACTTGTGTTAATTAAATTCATCGCGTAGAAATGGAGAGCAGAGAGCATAATAATTACAGGGTGAGAAGAACGTCTTTGCGAAAGGGAAGTCCATCAATGTAGATTGCGTAAATCGTAGTGCCAGTCATAATGCAACATAGTACCAAGAACAAACTTCTTAATCCGCTCGCCAGAGTAATTCCCATTATATCTGCAGGCAGAGAAATAACATAAGTCATAAAGATGGATGTCCAAATAGTGGTAAGCAGTGGTGGAGCCAGTATTTCATAAACGAGAGTCTAATTTTAGCCCTATGTTTTGGATAATTTTCTAGAGTCCAGCCCGTTGGAGCTGAGCAATTTATTTTTTACTGTTTGAATCTGGAACCACTAGGTTGAGAAGGTACTCTTAGCTACCACTTATACAACTTATGCAAACTTAAATTTGTGTTATACAATCACGTTCAATGTTATAAGTACTCATTTAAATATCTTGGCAGGCTACTCGGGGGCTCTAGCCCTCGGGCTCTGGGCTGGGCTGTCTCCACCCCTGGTTGGAAGTATACCTACCAACAGTGGTAAACACGTGATTGGTCTGTTGGAAGGGCCAGTTTTATAAGTACGTGCATAAAAAAATTAAGTTAGATTTAGACTAAAGATTGAGTGGTTTTGAACAAATTTATGGTCTATATACTAATCAATTAACCACTTTGTACCTTAATTTATCAAAAACAAGGGCCGAAACCATTCATCATAGGGATAGTTTCAATAGGAGGAGGGCGGAAACCATCCACAGTAGGATGGTTCCGACGGGCGGGGAACTAGGCTCCTCTAGGCTCCCTTATTGCCGCCCTACGTACGGGTATTACTACTAAAGGTGGCAAAGAGGCTGGGATGAGATGCATTTTCCATTCCGCCCAATACTTTTGAAAAATTCCTAAAATGATTGTCGTGACCTCCACATCCACACCCAACTGATCCCCACATTCACAAAGACATGTCATGCCACATGGCATAATAAATTTTTTAAACTTATTTCAATCCAAGTAACCTAATCCAACCCAATTTAGCCTTTGAGATCTTTGCATCAAACCTAATATTTGTCCTTCACCTGACACTGCTCTTCGAGATACAAGTGTAAGTTCTCAAAGACGGAGCGAATCTAGAGCTCGGAGTTCCCCAGGCCATCGGCTCCACCCAATGGGTCATGATTCATTTAGTGACTCGCTTAACTCGCAATTAAATAAATTATGATTGTTCCATTTATGTGTTGAGTCATAAACAGGTTGATTCACCTAACTCATATAATAAATGAGTTAAATCCTGAATTAGTTGGATTGACGCATTATCCATGATATAATTTGTGAAAAAATGATAAAATCGTGAAAAAATGAAAAAAAGAAGTAAATACTTGAAAAACAGACAAAACACAAATTGAAAACCTCGAAAAAACGTGAAATAAATAATGTGATGAATTGAAGTTTTAGCGAGGTAGCAATGTGAATCTCAAATTCATATATGTCAAATATTAATATGAAGTGGTTCTTTAATTATAAATTTAAATTTTTATTTCAATTGGTTTCATGATATATTTATAGTTTTATAGTTTTTTTTTTTCGTGGGGGTATATTTTCATAAATATGGGTGTTTAAATATTATGATCAGCACATCAAATTATTTATTCTTGAGGGAAAAAAGTTCGAACCAACTCCTTTTTTTTTTGGATATAAATTTGATTGGCAGGTATGCAACATAATGTATAAAGGCCCGATTTTAGTAGTAGTCTGAGCCTCTATTTTTTATTGGTAACCGTGCAGTGTCAGTTGATGTGGCATCATGTTTGACAACTTTTAAAGGGTGTCTATTATTGGAGTGATTGTGGGTGCAAGAAAAGTTACCAATTCTTGACAACCTTGTTTAATTATTTTCTAATATAAAATCTGTGGTCTCTCTTCTACAAATAATAAAAGGTTAACTTTAAATATAACCCCTGTGGTTTCAAGTTTTGGCAAATAAATACCAGTGGTTTGATTTCGAGCAAATAAATACATGTGGTATGCTCCGTTTTTCAAAAATGCGAAAATGGATGATGACGTTGTCTATATGCTGACGTGGCCAAGGGTAATTTAGTCAATAAAAGTTAATTTCAAATAAATTGTTGTGGTTTGCGTGTTTTTGCAAATAGGTAGCTGTGGTTTGGATATTTTTACAAATAGATACCCGTGGTTTGGATGTTTTTGCATATAAATACCCGTGGTATAACAAACCATAAACAAACGCTTAATTTAGGCAAAAATTGTCCAAAAACCGAAGCTTAATAACTTTGTCAATTCCATACTAATGAGTTGTCACAAAATAGCTAGGAGAGAATTTGTCATTTCCATGTCATAATACTGATACAAAAACATGTAATCAATAAGTGATCACACATTGTCCAAAAAAACCTTAACTATGCGACAGTTGGTTTCATTGTTTATGCATAAACACATCATAGCTTACAAGTTCAATTATCAAGACAAAATAATTATTTTTGAAGTTTGTTTTTTTTTGTGTGTTTGCAAAAACATTCAAACCACGGATATCTATTTTAAAAATATCGAAACCACAGGTGCCTATTTGCAAAAACACGCAAATCACAACAATTTATTTGAAATAAACTCTTATCGACTAAATTACCCTCGGCCACGTCAGCATATAGACGACGTCATCATCCATTTCCGCATTTTTGAAAAACGGAGCATACCAAATGTATTTATTTGCTCGAAATCAAACCACATGTATTTATTTACCAAAAATTAAAACCACAAGGGTTATATTTGAAATTAACCCAATAATAAAATCTGGAGCCTTTTATTTTTAATATTTATAATAAAATAATAATTTGTAGGATTATAATGACAACTTTTGAAGCAACCTCTATTGGAGCATTTTTTAAGTAAAAGTTGCCAAAAATGATGTGGATGAAAGAGACAATAAAATATTATATTTTGGAATTATGTGTTAAGTTTTGGTACTTTTTAGGCATTCTCTATTGGAAATGCTCTTAGGAACCATCCTTTATATTTATATCATTGTTCATTTCATGTTTTTTTAAGGGTTCCGATATTTACAGCCCTTAGGGCTGTAAATAAAACCCCAAAATTCATATTATTAGTGTTCATTTAGTTTTTCAATACATAAAATTTATTGATATTTAAATGCTTAAATATTTAAATGCACGTATTTATAATAGATTATTATATTTCCAATACAAATAAATACTTATTTTAGAATTAAAATTCTCTTTTTTTATTGTTATATGTGAATAATTAATGCTTATATACAATCCTAAGGGTTGTATATATCATTTGCCTTTTTTTAATGTTATTTCGTTTGCCATTTTTATATTTTTATATTTTTCTTAATTTTTAATTACGTATATTTAATTAATAACGTTAAACGAGTTAGCCGATTTAATAAAATATTTAATTTAATTTTAATTGTATTTAAATTAGATTTTACTTATATTTAATTAATTGGATTAAATAAATCAACCCGTATAACCCGTTTAATAAGTGAGTTTGTGTCATGCCCATCCATTTATTAAATGGATTGGATTGTGCTAACTCACATATTAAATAAATTGAGTCAATCCGTTTATCCATTTTAACAACTCTAGTAACGGTGAGCCCTTATAGCCCACTACTATTGGATTATATGTTTGACTTAAGAATTTTTTATTTATTTCCACTTTATTTTCTAAATAATTATTGAACTATTACTAATATTTAATTACTTTTAATGAAATTTTTATTTTTATAATATTATTGAATTGATTTTTATTATCTTTCTTTTCAATACAAAAAGAATCAAATATGCCTTCGATATTCAAATAACTTAATTTATAAATTAAATTTTAATTTATAAAAATTAAAAAAAAAATTATAATTAAAAATAAAAAATATTAACATTTTTTAAGAAATTAGTGTTGATATTTGTCTACTATTTTCACGTTGGATACTTTTAACTTTTTAACCAATATACTAAAATGGTAAAATTTTAGTGTGTTAGATGTTAAAAGAAATTTGTCTAACTCATCTGGCAAGTCTAAAATTAGTCCCCAACTATAGGTTTATCTCCGTCACCGCAAGTGTTATATATATGTTGAGGATCTTTTAGCTGAAAATAATACTATTAGATTAATTTTATGCTCTATCATCCAATGGTGAAAACCACACCAAATAACGGTACTTTGTAAAAAACAAAGTAATCATAGCGAACCGAAAATAATAATAATAAAAACTACAATCCCCTACAGCAGAAATAGAAATTGCGGAATACGGATTGGACAAATATACATGCTATTATATTTCAAAATTTAAACAAAAATCAAAAGGAAAAGAAGAAAGAAGAGAACCTGAGAAAATGAATGATGACGAACAAGTTGTGTAAATAAAATCCCAGAGCTTAGTAGAAATAAATAAGTACTAGTTTACTTCTTCTTTTTTTTTTTTTTTTTAGACACAAGTGGTTGATACGCTCCTTTTGCATCTCTTAAACTAAAGCCACGCCTCCCACATGCCCTTTTTTTTAAATGTTTTTTCTTTTTTTTTCTAATACATAATCATCAGTTCCTTTGCATTTTGTTCATAATAGTAAATTCACTCATTGAATTTCCTATTAAACTTTATAAATGTTTCATCAATTTTTTAAACTTGCTTATTCGGTAACAACTAAATACAAAATCCATAATACAAACTTTCAATCCCGATCTCTCTAACCTGTAATCAGTGGCGAATCCAGGATTTGAGGGAGCGGGGGGCAAAATTCTACGTAAAAAAATTTTTAGACAAAAAATGTAAAATTGTTCAATTTTTTATGACAAAAAATACAAAATTGTTCAATTTTTTTGTGATGAAAAATGAAAATCGTTCAATTGTCATGCATTATTTTCATGATTTTTTTTGATAAAAAACGTAAATTATAATGTTTCCGACTCGTAATCATCCATTTCCGGGATTCTCGGGTTGTTACGCATCAAATATCCCTAACACTTTGGGTCATGTGCAATTTTACCCCTAACATCTAAAATGATGCAATTTTACTCCTAATGTTTGTAGCCAAGAGCAATTTTATCCATAACGTTGATAAATTGGATCAATTTCAGACACTATTATAAAATACAGTCATTTTTTTCTTTATTTTGCACCAATTGCATAGTAATTTTGCACCAATTTTACCTCTAACGTTGATAAATTGGATCAATTTCAGACACTATTATTCATGACCGAGAAGACAGTTTGATGAATTATTTCTCAAATTGATCCAATTTATCAATGTTAGGGTTATAATTGCTCTTGGCTTCCAATATTAAGGATATATTTACACTTTGACTCTTATTTTTGAATTTAACTTTTTTTTTAATGGGGGGGGGGGGGGGGGGGGGGAGGCCCCCTTTGACCCCCTACATCCGCCCCTACCTGTAATACTAAGGTGTCGTTTGATCAAAAACTGAAAATTAAGTGCTGAAAAAATAAATACTGAATTTTAAGTGTTGAATATTATAAGTACTGAAGTTATTAAATGATATATAAGTGTTTGATAAATATTAAAAAATAAGTACTGAATATTAAAATATCAGTTGATAATGTTTAACTTTAAATTTTAAGTTAAATATTTTGACTTATCAAAATAAGTGATATGTAGTTTAATTGAATAATTTAAGTGGTTAATAAAAAACCATTATCAAACACAGTTAAATCAAATAAGTGCTTAATCTAATAATTTAAGTGGTTTTTATATTTAGTTGTTGCGGAATAAATAAGTTTAGAGGATTGATGAGATACTTATAAAGTTGAAAGAGCTAATCTAAGAAATTGGTGATACAAAATAATCAAGTTCAGGAAGCTGAGATACCTATAATGTTTAAGGAGTCAATATATTATTATAGACAAGTTAACAAAGCGGGTAATGTATTATTATTATTATTATTATTATTATTATTATTATTATTATGTTTTTCTGAAAGACTTCTCCCATGCGCACACTTCTCATTTAATATTTTTATATTTTATTGGGTGGAGGGTAGTTGTATATAGATATTCACTTGAGTTGAAATGGGTTAAAATAAACAAATTGCCACGTTGGCATCACAACTTTGTGTTGATTTAGTAATGGGAGTCAACATCAAATGTAGTAAGAGGGTGATCCAATTGATTTTACTAAAACCAAACAAATGACCTCTAATCATTGTCTTTTGTTTTATCACGTTAAAGTCCTCATTAAGTTTGATTTAAGAGTAGGAATAAAATAACTATTTGGTCTGTGTTTCACATCAAATAAGATTGTTTAATTTAACTTAAAAAAAAAAATAACTGTTCGATAATTAATATTTTTTTTAATTCAAAAATTATCTTTCCATGATCATTTGTTTTACATGAAAAACATAAAAAACGGTAAAAAATATGAAAAATGGTAAAAATATAAAATGTGAAAACGAAAAAAAATATAAAAACAGTATAAAATGAAAGAAAAAGTGAACACGAAAATTGGTAAAAACGTAAAAAAAATGTGAAAAATAATAAAAATGAGAAACTTTAATTTTAAAGCGTTTCATGTTTTCATATTTTTTCACAAACTAACACTCTCGAAAACTTGTACAAAACATTTTAGGTTATGTTTTCATAATTTAAAAAAATTGAAATCTTGTTCTAGAATGTGTACATAGATAATGACTTGTAAAATCAAGAGATAATATATGTTTTGAAGGTATGAGTATGAATTCATAAAATTTAGACTTAATATACATCAAACTCCCTAAACTTGCAACTTTTTTTCACCTGACCCCCTCAACTTAGGAGACAACCTCTCAACCCATTCAACTCTCTAAAAACATCACATATAGCCCCTTAACGCCTACGTGGCTCTGACATGGAATAAGTTGGGATTGCACTCATTATAAGGCACGTGAAGGTTGGCTTTAGAAACTTAAACGGTAAAAAAAATCTCCTTTCTTCTTAAATCCCTAACGTTCTTCTCATCAGAAATCATTCCTTCCTCTTTTCCGATTCCTGCGATTCACCTCTTTTCTGTCTCCAACTGGTCTCTGATTCAAGTTCAACAGTAAGTATTCATCTCCTTTATTCCTCCTCTACCTTCTTCTTTTTATGCTTCTCCTTCTTCTGGTTTGCCTCTTTCTACTTCTGAGATAATTCTTTTTTTTTTTGTCAATTAGGTTAGGGCTTGTGTTGTTTTTGAAACCGATTTCATGGTGGGTACTCATGAATCATGTTTTTGTGGTGAATATGTTGTAGTTAAGGTTTCATGGAAACCTGCAAATCAAGGAAGAAAATTCTATGGATTCTCAAATTATGGGGTAACTTACTGGATTTTTTTATATATTTTTACCTAGGTTGATTGAAATTCGTAATTAATGGTTAAAATGTTCAATTGCAGATACAAAAATAATGTTCAATGGAGAAATCAATCGTTCTTAGGGCAAAGGGTATGCATAAGGGCAATTTCATCATTTTATATTTTTGCTGACATGGAAAAATTTAATGAAAAAAATGACACGTGGCATTAGTGTGGTCAACAGTCAAGCGCGTTTTCTACACTGGTCAATATTTTGACCGGACATATGGGTATAAGGGGATGTATGTGATGTTTTTTGAGAGTTGAGGGGGTTGAAAAAACACATGTTGAGGGCCCCATACACCCATATGTTTTTTCACATGGGATTAAAATGTTTTCCAAACAAAATATGTAATTTTTTTAAAGCAACAAAATATGTAATTTAATATCCACTCTATTTCATATTACATGTCTTTCTAGAGATTTTTTTTTTGTTTCCTAATACATGTCATTTTGATATGATCAATACATATTAAATCACTTTCTTTTTGCTATAAAACGTGAGTTTATGGAGATTAATTAGAATAATGGATTACTCTTTAAAAAGATATGTAATATGGAATGAAGGAAGTAAAACAAATAAATTCAACTTTTTCCTTGTCCCGTGCGCTGAAGAAGACAAAGCCACAAATAGCATTTCAATAATTCGAGTCATTTATTATTATTATTTTTCCAGAAAAGATAAGAACCTGAATTAAATGTCTTTAACGGATAAACATCGAGAACTGATTTAGTGTTCCATACCAAAATGATGCAATTTCAAACTTTACTAGTTTTCAACCCGCGCATCTTGCGCGTATTTTTTAATAATTTAGATGTATAATTTCAAATACATATAAAGTTAATAACGTATTTTTAACAGAATTAGATATTCACAACTTACTAATTTAATCATCAAGGGTTTAATGAGACCAAAAAATAAATGATCAGAGCTTAATATATCCAAATAAAAGATTAAGAGATTAATGAACCAAAAAATGAAAAATTAGAAGGCTAATTATGCTTTTTGCCTTTAATTAAATACATGACCAGTGTGCAAAACCAAACGAGATTGCATTATTTGAATTGCAATGTAAGTCACCTATCAAAACCTCTAATAATGGACAAATAACTTGAACTCTAGTAGGAGCATTAAAAGAAAGACATATTCCATGAATTTTCCACAGCCATTGACAATATCACTCTGGAAAAAAAGAATCTATCTCATTGTATTTGACTGGAGCATTCCAATTGAACGAAAATTATGTAGATGCACAACTTTGGAGGTATTTCCGTTGAGAGCCTAGCACAGCTTTAGAGGTATTTCCGTTGAGAGCCTAACATACATGTTAATTTAAACAAAGTAGACTGAACTCAGAATACTAAAAACAAACAAAAAGAATATAATTAAATAGAAAAACATCAAAGCTCAAAATCTTGTCGAGATTGGCCTTTAGTAATTATAAACTACAATTCCAATTCTTGTCGAGATTGGCCTTTAGTAATTACTTAAAAAGCTCAAAATCTAGAGTTTTTAAAGCCGATTTTCATAAACACCATTACACAAACCCATTAAGAAAAGTAAATAAAAATCAGAGTGGAAATAAAATCTATGTCGTGAAAAATAATTCAAAACCATGACATAGAAATTGATGTTAAAATTAATCATGCTTTAAAGAAACAAATGCAAGCAGAATACATAACCAAATTAAAACACATAATAACATTTTGAGTTGAGTACTGAAAATTGGTTACGAAAGCATTACACATTTGTAGCACATAATTAAGCAAACTATTCTACCAAAAGAAACAAAGAAAATCAGAGTTAAGGTAAAATAAACCTTGGAAAAAAGAGAGAGAAAATAAACCTATGATTATAAGATTATATATAGTTGAAGTTGTACTTATCTCTTTTGGCAATGGTCTTTGAGTTTGATTCAAATCAGGCTATAGGTTTTTGCTGCAACAACTCTTATCCTTTACTTTAAAAATAACTCTTATCCTTATCTAATCCAACATTTGAAAAAAAAAACATAATTTAAGGACTACTAATATAAGGATAATAAATAATATACTAACCGTGCAGGAGGGAAATTAAGCTAGATTTTCCTACTTTAATTAATCCATTTTGACAACCCATTTCAATAATTGCAGACCCAACTGCAAAGTATAAGAAGCATGTCAGGAGGGAAATTAGCAGAAATGGAATAGATAAAGAAACAGACATGCAAATGAAGAAATTAACCCAACTGAACAGACGAAGAAGACAGGCAAATGAAGAAATTAATCAAACACAAACTCATTTCAATAATTACAGACTCAACTACATAAATTAATAAGCATACCAGGCAGGAAATGAGTAGAAATTGAAGAAGCAGACATGTAAATGAAGAAATTAACCCAACTCAGAAGTATGCAAATGAAGAAATTAACCCACCTGGTAGAGGGAGGAGCAATTAACGGACGTAAAGAAAACTGATTTTAGCCATTGACGTGAAGAAAACTGATTTTGGATAATGGAACAACATCTGAGTTTAGAAAACCTGTATACCTTTAAATGATTCCAGAATTTTTTTTTAGGAAGGCCATAAACTGATTTTAGGGATGTGAGTTTACAGAATACGTGAGAAGTTATGAGTTAGTAGAAGAGTCATAATCTAACTAAACTGTTAGAGATTGTGAGTTAGTGGGAGAATAACCACTAATTTAATAAAATAAAAGAAACTAAATAATAGATTAATAAATATTAAATAAATTAAAATAAATAAATAAGAAATTAAATTCAGAAATTATGACACATCAGCATTTTATCTCCAGCTTTTAGTATATGTATAGATTATTAGACGATCCAATTTTCTAGCAAGGCTTGCTTTCATATCTATAACTCCCGTTTTGTTGTCTCTACCACGTTCTCTCATACATGTTCTCTGTCGTAACTATCATCAGGTGTCCTTAGATAACAGATTAAATAGATTTTTCATAATTTATCTATATGTAATGTAAAGTCCATAATTGGAGCAGTTCTATATAAGTTTCTAGGAAAATAAATTATTATTATTATCATTATGATTGTCTTTAAAGCAATCTGACAACTCTAATCTAAGCAATCACAATATTGGTATATGGCTTCTAGTAAAGCACGGTGGAGTGAACTGTTCCTTGCATGTTATCAGAACCGGACAGGACATCAAACCAGATTGGTAACTGGGTCACGGGTCACTTAGTCGGACCGGATGGCTCGGATTGATCGAACCGGATGACGTAATAAATAAATATATAATAAATATATATATTAAATATATATAACTAATTTAAAATTATTTTTACACATTATATATATCCAAAATAAATTATAAACAACATTTGGTTTGTTATTTTTTTGTTAATTTGAGTCTTAAATATATGACAAATAAATTAAGTTCAGAATGAATTGAAATATATCAACGTATTCTATGTCATGAGATCTTTTTAAAAATATACTATAAACTCAAAACGGACAAGTAATGAATGAGAAGTTGATGCTCAAAGTGAACGACTTAAAGTGGTTTGGAAGAAGATAAAGGGAAACTAAACATTCACATCCCACATAGGAAAGAAAATAGAAACTTAACTAGTTTATAAGCAAATGATATTTACAAGCCTTTAACTAATTACTAGGGAAAAGACTCTCTCACACGTAGAGAGGGGTGCAATCGATTCACTGTCAGGTTGGGCACGCGCACGACGTGGGCGACGCGAATGCTGCATCGTAATAAGGTCCCTTAGCTTGACCATTTTTGCTATTTTTACTAAATTTTTGCTTGCAGCCCACCATTTTTTCACAAAGCCCGCCCAAAATTTTTCCACACCGCCTTAATTTCTACCTAGCCTGCCCACAATTTTTGCTATTTTTTACTAAATTTTTGCTTGCAGCCCACCATTTTTTCACAAAGCCCGCCCTAAATTTGCACAGCCCACCTAAATTTCTACACAGCCCGCCCAAAATTTTTCCACACCGCCTTAATTTCTACCCAGCCTGCCCAAATTTTTCCCACCAATTGTAGAGACCCGGGGTCACACCGGTTCCCGGCCGGATCACCGGGTTCCGGTTCAAACCCGGGTCTCTTCGGTTTTTCTTCCATACAAAAAACAGTGCAGGCTCGGACCGGCTTCCTCACCGGTTCCCGGTTCGACCGGTCGAACCTGCCGGTCCGGTCCGTGCCTGATAACATTGCTTCTGAGTAAATTTTTGCTTGCAGCCCACCATTTTTTCACAAAGCCCGCCCTAAATTTGCACAGCCCACCTAAATTTCTACACAGCGCGCCCAAATTTTTTCCACACCGCCTTAATTTCTACCCAGCCTGCCCACCTTTTTTGCTATTTTTTACTAAATTTTTGCTTGCAGCCCACCATTTTTCCACAAAGCCCGCCCTAATTTTGCATAACCCACCTAAATTTCTACACAGCCCGCCCAAAATTTTTCCACACCGCCTTAATTTCTATCCAGCCTGCTCAAATTTTTCCCACCAATTGTAGAGACCCGGGGTCACACCGGTTCCCGGCCGGATCACCGGGTTCCGATTCAAACCCGGGTCTCTTCGGTTTTTCTTCCATACAAAAAACAGTGCAGGCTCGGACCGGCTTCCTCACCGGTTCCCGGTTCGACCGGTCAAACCTGCCGGTCCGGTCTGTGCCTGATAACATTGCTTCTGAATATACAAAACTCAACCAGCAATGAAACTTAATTTGGCTTTGATGTGTATATCTGATGCTGCCATCAACTGGTTCTCACATTTGATCAGAGAGGATCCTCAAATGACTTGGAAATTATTCACGGAAAAGATGCATCAATGGTTCAATGACCAGCATGTTCAGAATGCTTACTAGGAATTTTCTACGTTGTGAAAGGTTGGCTCTGTCAATGATTACTAACAAACTACAATTCAGCAAAATTGTGAGGGAATTGATATTCAACTATTAAGATGAAGAAGTCTGCTACAAGAGAAAAGATAGAAAAGGAAACCGTATCTCAAACCCCTAATCTGACTGCTTATATATACAACAGATAAAAATGAAAATTAAAAGACCATATTATCCTTACTAATCTAAGATATAAACTTAAACTACCCTTTACATATTTTATTCTATTACCCCTCCTCAAGCTGGAGTGCAAATACTCAAAACTCCAAGCTTGTTTAAGAAATAATGAAACAACTTTATCGACAAGGCCTTTGTCAATATATCTGCTACTTGATTGAGTGTAGTCATTGCCAATGATTGAACCAGACCTTGTTTGTGCTTTTCCCTCACAAAGTGACAGTCTTGCTCTATATGCTTTGTCCTCTCATGAAATGTGGAGTTGTTAGTGAGATAGAGGGTTGATAAATTATCACAAAATAGAGGTATTGGTAACTTATGATTAATCTGTAAAGCTTGTAAAATATAATGAAACCACTGAATCTCTGCAGAAAGGGAAGCCATTGATCGATACTCTGCTTCAGTTCACGATCTTGAAACAGTTTATTGCTTTTTACTTTTTCATGAAATCAAAGAATCACCCAAAAACACACAGAAACCTGTTATTGATCTTCTTGTATCAATGCATGTTGCCCAATCTGCATCTGAGAATGATTTCAAAGCAATAGCAGAGTTGGCTGAATAAAATAACCCTTTCCATGGATCCCCTTTGATGTAAGCTAAAACTCTTCTTGCTGCCTAAAGATGGATTGTAGTAGGAGCTGCCAAATATTGGCTTAAAGTGTTGACAACATAAGTAATGTCAGGTCTGGTGTTAGTCAAATTCACCAGTCTGCCTATCATTCTTCTATAGATAGTTGGGTCTGTCAAAGGAATGCCTTGTGTCTGAGAAAGTCTGAGTGTTGACTCCATAGGTATTGCAGCAGGTTTTACGGCCAACATCCCAGCATCTTCCAGTAGCTCCAATGCATACTTCCTTTGTGTTATACTCAAACCTGCACTAGTTCTAGCAATTTCCAAACCCAAGAAATACTTCAAAGTACCTAAGTCTTTGATTTTAAATTTTGCATCCAACAAACACTTTATATTTTGTATCTCAACACTATCATTGCCAGTTAGTATTATATCGTCTACATAAACTAATAAAACAGTAATAGCAATACCTTGATGTTTAATGAAGAGGGAATTATCAGATTCACACTGTTTGTACCCAAATTTATACAGAAAATCTGACAACCTAGAGAACCATTGTCTACTTGCTTGTTTTAAACCATAAAGAGATCTGGTTAATTTACAAACAAGATTAGGAGATGACAAATGTAACCCTTCAGGAGGTAACATGTATACCTCTTCATTTAATTCACCATGCAAAAATGCATTGTTAACATCACATTGAAAAAGAGGCCATCTGTTAATGACCGTAAGTGCTAAAACCAACCTAACAGTACTAAGCTTGACTACAGGGGAGAAAGTGTCCAGAAAATCAATGCCTTCAACTTGAGTGTACCCTTTTTCAACTAGCCTAGCTTTATACTGTTCAAGTGTTCCATCACTTCTAAGTTTTACTTTAAAAATCCATCTACGACCTATAGCTACTTTATCAAGTGGCAAAGGAGTTAATTTCCATGTATGATTAGCTTCTAAAGCTGTAAGTTCATCTTTAATAGCCTCAATCCAACATGCATGTTTAAGGCTTCCTTATAAGACTTCGGTTCTGTAAGAATGCTTATGTTCATAATATAATGTTTGTGCTCAGAAGACAATTTAGAATACCCTAAAACATCATGAATGGGATACTTAATTGGATAATGAGCACTAGAAGAATCACTATAATTAGACATACTTAATTGATTGCAATGATAATCAACTAAATAACTAGGTTGAGTTCTAATCCTAGTTGACCTTCTCTCAATCACAACATGAGTAATTTTTTCAGGTGTTTGCACTTCAGGGTCAACATGATCCTCTACATTATGCTGATTAACAATTTGTTCAATAGCATCATCCTCAAGTGGCAAACCTATACCAGTCTCATCCATAATATCAACATGAACAGGAATGACCTGACTAGATTGACTAGGAACAGTATTGGTATTAAGTGTAGGAAAACTATCATCAGCAGAGAAAATACTTCTCAAAAAATCAGTAGTTAAACCCTGCCTATTCTCTAAAGATTGCATTAAGACTTCTGATTGATAAGGAAATATATGTTCAACAAACTTACATCTCTAGACATAGTATATGAGTGAGTGTCGAGATTATAAACCTTATAGCCTTTAACCTGAGGTTTATATCCCATAAAAATATAAGGAATAGCCCTAGGATCAAACTTTGTTCTCCTGCTTTTGAGATTAGCTATAAACACTAAGCTACCAAAAACCCTAAGGTTACTATAATCAGGATCTTTCCCATACAAAACATGATAAGGTGTAGTATTAGCTAACACAGGAGTAGGACTCAAGTTAATTAAGTATGCGACATGCAAAATACAATCAGCCCAAAAAGTAAGAGGCAATGGAGATTGAAAACGCAAAGCTCCAGCAACATTTAATAAATGTTGATGCTTCCTCTCAACCAAACTATTTTGTTGAGGAGTATACGGACAAGAAAATTGATGAAGAATTCCTTTATTTCTACAGAAATCAACTAGTTGAAATTCAGGTGCATTGTCACTTCTAATAGTTTTAATACATATGTCAAAATGAACCTTTACATATTTGTAAAAACCCTCTATACATTTGGCTGGCTCATACTTATGCTTAAAAAATCCAAGTATAACGACTGTAATCATCTATTATAGTAAAAAAATACTGATAGCCAGCATTAGAAGTAGTATTAAAAGGACCCCAAATGTCCAAATGAACCAACTCAAACAAGGAAATAGTTTTAGTAGTACTAATAGGAAAAGAAGAACGCTTCATTTTAGCCAAAGGGCATATTGTACAATCAACATGATCATTCTTATTATTCAAAATGGAAATAGGTACACTGTCTATAAGACCAAGTTTGGATAAAGGAAAATGCCCTAGTCTATAATGCCACAATTCTTTTACAGAAAAAAGTTTAGGCTTAGCAGAATTTAAAGAAATATTTGGAACATGTATATGAGATACATTTGAAACAGAATGCATAAAAGTAGAAGAAGTTTTCTCATGAGGAAGCAAGTAGAGGCCGTTGCAGAGTTTAGCTGAACCAATCATCTGCCGTCGATGAATGTCCTGGATCAGACACAAACCAGTAGCAAAGACACATTCAGCATTACTATGTTGAGCCAACCTACTTACGGAAATAATATTGAACTTAAAACTAGGAATATAGAAAACATTTTGTAAGGAAAGTTTAGAATTAACAAGAACAATCCCTATTTTAGTAACATGAATTTGTTGGTCATTAGGCAATCGAACAGTGATATTATTAACATCAACACAAGAACTAAAATAAGATAAATTGGTGACAATGTGATCAGTTGCCCCACTATCTAAAATCCAATTATCATTATCAACATTCAACTTATCATCTGTCAAACTACTATTAATAATATGCACAAATTCAGTATTAACGAGACAATTATTAAAAAAAGTAACAGAGGGTATGGAAGTACCTGTGATCACATTACCAACAACATGGCCTGTGGAATGCTGAGAAGAATCAGATGTATCCAAAAGCCCCAACAAGTAAGAATATTGTGCCTTGGATAAAGTTATGCCTATTCCACTTGTATCCATATATGAATTATATTCAGAAGTATTGGTAGCACCAAAAACAGCAGCAGCAGCATCTTGCAATTGATTATCAGCAACCACATTACCAGTCACATTTTCTTTCTTGTTCTTGGTGAACTTGAAGGAAGGATAAAAATCATGCTTGCAGTAGCACTGGTCTACAGTGTGCCCTGGCTTGTCACAGTGACTGCATTTCTTCTTGCTCTTATTATCATAATGTTGAGTCTTGGCTAAATTAATAGAAGATTCAATCTGTATAGAACTACTTTGGTTTTGACGTTCTTGTTGCAAAACTAAAGATAAAGTTGACGTTATATCAGGAAGAGGCTTCATCAAGAAGATTTGAGACCTAGCTGCTGAATACTCAGAATTGAGGCCTCTTAAAAAACGAATGACATAATCCTCCTCTTGATAAGACTTAGCTTTAAGTAAAAGAGCTGAGCACTTGCAAGACGGATTACAAGTACAAACAGACAATGGCCTATAATTGATTAATTCCTCCCATAAAGTCATTTGCCTAATGTAATAGTCAGTGATTGTCAAAGATCCTTGGGTAAAACTATAAAGTTGTTCTTGTAATTCAGAAATCTTAATAGAATCTTCGTGAGAAAAACGTTTTTGCAAATTGTCCCAAGCATCAACACAATTGTCAAACCACTATATGCTATTAGCAATAGAAGGAATCACTGACCTGCAGATCCATAAAAAGATCATAGTATTACATCTTTCCTTGGCAGCTCTGTTCTCACCATTGATGGCTAGAATCGCAAAGGTAGTATCGATGAAAATTAATTTGTTCTTGGCTCGCAATGCACGACGAAATTCTCGACTCCAGGTGTGGAAATTAGTTCCATCAAGTAATTGTGCAACTAACACCAAACCTGGATTTTCTCCTGCATGAAGATAAAAGTAACTTGAAGAGGCATTTGTTATGATGCTTGAATGTCCAGAAACAGGTGGATCTTGAGTTGTTGTCATGAAAGATTCAGCAAAAAAAAAAAACAAGATGAAAGAAGATAATGAAATCAACGAAGAAGTGAGATCTTGATCGGAATACGATCAAAATAAAATGAAAATTAATGAGATCTGATTATAGGAAAGAAATCAGATGAAATAAGAAGAAATTGATATGAATGATGATGCACGGAAGTGCTCTGATACCATAACAAACTAAAATTCAGAAGAATTGTGAGGGAATTGATATTTAACTATTGAGATGAAGAAGTCTGCTACAAGAGAAAAGATAGAAAAGGAAAGCGTATCTCAAACCCCTAATCTGACTGCTTATATACAAGCAGATAAAAAGGAAAAGTAAAAGATCATATTATCCTTACTAATCTAAAATATAAACTTAAACTACCCTTTACATATTTTATTCTATTAATTACATTGAGGCTTTTGAGATGATAACGACTTTTCTTCCAAAAAATTATGAGGCAGAATTTTTAGGGTTTTTCAATGGAGGGTTACATGAAACAATTCAGCCATGGCTGCGCACCCTCAAATTCCTAAACATGTGATGACGCAATAGAATTTGCATTTGTGGTTTTAATCACATAATGTAGAATTTGGTTATTCTCCGTTAGATTTATTAGAATCCTATGGTGGAGATTCAAAACATTCTAAGACTTAGATTTAATAAGATTAGATCTAATGGTGAATGACCAAATTCATTTGGTCATTAAGATCCATATGAACATTCAACGTGACGTGAAACTCTCTTATAAAATGAATATTCCACGACCGATGCCTAGAGAAAAACGGGGTTTTAGTGGTGGTAGTAGCAGCGAGTGGAGATATGGAGGGGCCCGGGGGGCCCCGGCCCCTCCGTCCGCCGGAACCATAATAGTCATGAGTAGTTTCGGCCCCTCCTAATGTTTAAAAACATTTGTTTTTTAAAAAGTTCTAGGTTCAATTCCTCCAAACCTCAATTTATTTTAAAAATTGTTTATTTATTTAAATTTTATTTTTCAATAATTATAAAACTATGTTACTATTATTAATTAATTAATTTATTTTCATAACACTTTAGAACTCACTTGTATTTTTTTTTCATTAAAAAAAATTAATTTCTTATATTTGAGACTCAAACAACTTAATTTCTAAATTAAATTTTAAACACTTGTATTTTTTTTCATTAAAAAAAATTAATTTCTTATATTTGAGACTCAAACAACTTAATTTCTAAATTAAATTTTAAAAGTAAAAATGAAAAAATATTTTATTTTTTTTAGAAACTAGCATTGAACTAATAAAAAAAATTAAATATATCTCATTACGTGTTAGCCTTTTTCAAAATTCAAAATTTTAATATTTTGGACCTACTTCCTAAATCCAAATTTCTAATTTTTTTGGCATGTTAGGCCTCCATAAATCCAAATTTCTAATTTTTTTGGCCTTTAGACCTCCATAAATCCAAATTTCTAATTTTTTTTAACTTAATTTTGAAAAATTGTATATTAATACTTAAAATTGGTTCTTGACCATTCAAATTATAACACACATATATACAAAAAATAAAAAAATAAGCAAGTTCGATTTAGCAAAAAAAAAAAAAATCCCAAACGCACGTATAAAACCGGCCCCCGCAACCGAGTAATCCTGCATTCGCCACTGCGGCGGGTTCCATGTTACAACTTATACATGGAAACCTAATAGTAGGATTCGGGTCAACCCACACGACCCGAGAAGTACCTACAGTTTGGGCAATTAAAATCCCCGGACATTAATTGCGATCATTAAATGCCTTTCCAACCTAATTTCAGCAGGCCTCCAGCCAAAATCGCAGCCGTGGTACTCGATATCTACCAGTGAAGAAATTGTAGGAATGAAGGAAGAAGGGATCACGTTTCAAGTTTGCTCAACCTTACAATCCCCAGCATCGCTACAATGTGGGTGAATTGCACCTCACAGTGTCGGAGAATGAAGTTTTTCTGGAATCTGAAATACAATCATAGTATATGAGGACATTTTCAACGAAGTGGATGATGCAGTTGACGGGGAATGCACTGTTTTGGGATTTTCCACCACCACAGGGGATCACCGTTAGGGACTTTAGATGTTGAAATTGAGCGGTAAATTAACGAGCATTCCAATTATGATGTTGATGATTCAGGTGCCACCCACAACTTTAACTCCCCCAAATTGGAAAGAGCAGTGTTGAATGATGATTCAAATTGGGGCAGTAAAGTTCACATGAACATCTTTAGTATTTGAGTTAGGTGTTAGAAATCTTGAGATTTCGTCATAATATTAGATAAACATTAATTGCCCAGATGTTCGAATAAGATGATTTTCACAAAACACTTTGTAACAGTCAGAAGGGCGTACCTTGATCCATGACGATTATAATCGAGTTCTTCGGGAATCACAAGAATTGTGTTTCTCTCACTTGAACCCTTTAGACTTTACAGATTTTCTAGATGGAGAGAAAATCACCTTTTGACAGGTGAGAGAAAGAGGACCAATTCTGATTTGTGTTCTCTAAATATACATTCCATCAAGGTATCTCTTCATCCATAAAGTACCTTTTCGTTAATGAACCAATAGGATTCAACGTACCCTTTCGTTAATCAAACATGATGATTGATCGTACCCTTACGTGAACTGACCAATAGGATTTATTGTTTTATTTTATCAAACCATATAAGTATATAATATACTAGGACCATATTCTAACTTGATGTAAATTATGGAAAATCCAACATTCTCCCACTTGGTCCATGTGAAATTATATATACGGTTTAATAACAAACTTAAGGTGCGTATTAAAATAAATCCATTATCTTACTGGTCATTTAACCATCCCATCAAATAAGTGGAAGATTCATTAAACTGTGAAATATTACCCTGCCATAATGTGATGTGCTTCCAATGCCAATAAAAAGTAACCCATCCAATAGTATTTAACATCCAAAAAACCGCCAAATAAAATGCGTCCCAAGCCGAAATATCACAAGTACCACCGCGCCCAAGTCGCTTCCTTTGTCTCTGCCGAACGCAGCTTTTAAGGAGTCAGTGTCACCTCTACCGACGGAACTTTCCATTCCAGTAGCTCAGCAGAGCTGCTATTGAATCTGGGTTAGTAATAAGCTTCCGAGGTCGTCTAATTCATTAGGATATGTCCTCACTCCGAAGAAGGGGAAGGAAGATAGGCATCCGATTCAAAATCAATTCTTCCAGTCACAACAATGGACCTCGATGAAAACAATGAAATAAAACTGTATTTTTTGGGCTTTCCTCGTTAAAAAGAAGTGGGACGAGGTAATAATGGCAATGTATGAAATCCTCGCCAGACAGGCTAACGCCCAATGGTTGAACCATATAAACATCCTCATCTAAATTCCCATTTAGAAAAGCGGGTTTCACGTCCATTTGGTAGAGCTCCAAATCATAATGAGCTACCAATGCTATGAAAATGAGACTAGATCGATTCCTTCATCGAATTCTGTCTTAGTAAAATTTAATTTTAATAATAAAGATTCAGAATATCAAGCAATAATTATTTGTACATTGAAATTCTCCTTTGGGTAAAATATCAATGTTCAACAATGAAACAAAACATAATTGATGCTTAATTTAATTACACATAATTTGTAATTAATATAGTCCAATTAGACATATTTGCTATCTTTGGATATACTAAACATGTCTAATCAAATATATATTAATTAACCATGAAATGTTCATAAATTATAAAATAACTAATCAACCCTTGGACGATTCATAATATTTTATAACAATGAGCGTCAATATACTCATGAGAAAATATTTTGATATATCATAATATCATCTCAGTTATAAGCATCACGTACACTTGAGTAATTGAAAGTATTTGTTATGATATCTAAGAAATCTTTTTAATTTGTCCACTTTGGTGACTAACAAATTACACATAATATAGATATCAAATTATACATAATATTATACAATTAATTAAATATGCATAACACCTCAATATTTAGTCATAACTTTAGTGACTAAAACCATTACTATACAAACTGCCTTTTGTCAGTAACCTTGAAAAGTAATTAAACTCACAATTGGCCATTTAACATATAATAATAATAATAATAATAATAATAATAATAAAACTCTAGATAATTGATATTCAACAAAAACGATTTTACCTAGAACCTTGAGAAATCGATTTTATTCGTAAATTGGCCAGTAAATTTGAAACATTAAATGAATAAAAATGGCATCAACACATATATTACTTATAATGGCATTAACATTTGTGCCTTCATTATATATATCAGAAATTGAGTTTATTCACAAATTGGATTTGCCAGAGAAAATAAATTTGGTCACCTGATATACTTATCAGAAAGTGATTATCTGTAATAGCATGATATAAGTTATCTGTATATTGGCCTTTAATATAATTAATAACTTGTGGCATAATATTTTGCAGCACTATAAAATTTGCTTATATCAGTATAAAACACATTATTGGCCTCCATAAAACTCATTTTGATCTTATTTTCATTTTACTAAACACACGACCAACACTTGATCAATCACATATAGAAGATAATCATTAACACAACAGATACACATCTTAAACATAATTGGAAAGTCATCCATTCAAAACTAGGCTCTGATACCACATGTTAGAAATCTTGAGATTTCATCATAATATTAGATAAACATTAGTTGCCCAGATGTTCGAATAAGATGATTTTCACAAAACACTTTGTAACAGTCAGGAGGGCGTACCTTGATCCATGACGATTATAATCGAGTTCTTCGAGAATCATAAGAATTGTGTTTCTCTCACTTGAACCCTTTAGACTTTACAGATTTTCTAGATGGAGAGAAAATCACCTTTTGACAGGTTAGAGAGAGGATCAATTCTGATTTGTGTTCTGTAAATATACTTTCCATCAAGGTATCTCTTCATCCATAAAGTACCTTTTCGTTAATGAACCAATAGGATTCAACGTACCATTTCATTAATCAAACATGATGATTGATCGTACCCTTACGTGAACTGACCAATAGGATTTATTGTTTTATTTTATCAAACCATATAAGTATATAATATACTAGGACCATATTCTAACTTGATGTAAATTATGGAAAATCCAACATTAGGACCCTTAGATGTGGTTCAAGGGCTTAACTGGGCTCTTTAGTGGATGTCTTTCATTATTGGGAACATGGATGGACGAGGTTTACTCAATGATGGCAAAATATTGAATTACAAAGGGTTAAAGGAACTCACTAGAAGCTGTCTATTTTGCAGGTTTGGTTAGGGGCGAATTACAAATGGGTTGCTCCACCTAGACACTTGGTTCCCCTTCAATTGTCTCCGCATCAGTTGGGGGATTTAGAACATCTATTACTTCAGAATTCAGCGGTCTTTACCTCCTCAGCGTGCTCAGAAAGGAGATTCAATGCTAGATTACTGAATCGATGTAGTTGGGATTGATCTGAACAAGCCAACGTGCTTTTTTTAGCCTCGTTCGTTTAGTAAAAAAGAAGATGGTGGATTGACTATCAAGTGCTAAATAAAAATATAATGTTGGATAAATACCCTATACCTATTGTTGAGGAGTTGTTAAATGAGTTACATGGAGCTAGATACTTTTCCAAGTTGGATTTTAAGTCTGGTTTCAATCAAATCAGGATGCACACCGGGATGAAGCAAAGACAACTACATGAAATGCATTATGAGTTCCTAGTTCTGCCTTTCGACCTAACTAATGCATCATCCACATTCCAAAGTATGATGAATGACTTGTTCAGCCTTTGGTTACAAAAATTCATTTTAGTATTTTTGTTTATGACATCTTGATTTACAGTGGTTCATTTGCAGAAGCTAGCAACTATTCTTCACATCTTGGCTGATAATTCTTTCAAGGTGAATGATGGGTGTCAAATTCACCAAATTAAATTCTCAACTTGGTTGTTTATGATTAATTGCAAACAGAGTAAGTCGAGGTCGAACACGAAGAATTAATACCGATTTAATTTCCAAAAGGTAACCCGAAAGGAATAAATAAAAAGGGGAGATTGAGTTTGATTGATAATGATAATGTAAATAGAAAATTAAACATGGTAAATTAAAGGATGTAAACAAATTCTAACAATACTTTCAAGTAAAAGTTTCTCAGGATAAGGATCCAATTTAATTATTGATCATTGACAGGGAAATAACTCTTCTAAACATACATCAGATTAATTACTAATGTAGCTTTCTTCCTTATGAATAAAATAGCTAAGCAAGGTTATAACTATTCACCAATCAACAAATAATTCCTCCTTAGTGGATAGAATTCAACATGCTGACTGCTTTAGGAGTCAGAAGAAATTAATCTTGGTCAACCAATTCTTAGCGATATTGATTCAGGAACCAAATTATAAATTTCACTTAACAAACGGATACCAGATCTATCTGTTAATTGTTACTTATATGAGCTTGACCAAACAATTACGGATTTAGGTTCGCTCACTGACTGTAATTGATTAAATCCTTAAACAAATGGTCAAGCTATTTGAAGCTTTAACCAACAATGGATAAATATGCCTTTAAAGGAATAACAGTGAGAAAATAAACGATAATGAATTAGAAGGATGCAAATAAAAATAACGATATCACGATAACGGAAGAAAACCCGCCTTTGAATTAACCTTTAACCGAAAGCAATAGTAGCAACAGAATGCCATGGAAGCTTAAGCTTTTCTCCAAATAAAATGTAAATTGATAATGTAAAAACTTGATTATAAAAGAAATGAAAGTTTTCATATTAGAAAAATCTCTAACAAACAAAGTTTTATCTCCACTAAATCCTAATCAAATGGAGAAAGTGGAGTAAATGTTTCACCCATGACCCATATTCTTTTGGAGTGGCAAAGAGCCATGGATTACAGTAAGAAAATAGACTGGAATAAGTCAAATGAAGAAGTTGTGTGTTTCTGACTAAAATCAGTAGTTTGCTTCTTAGTCCTCCAAAACTCTCCCAATTATGCCTTAGGTCATCACAAGCTCTGTTCATATGCTAGAAAGTCCTATTTTCCATTAGTCACTGAAAAGGTAGAAAACACAAAAACAAGCATAATAGCCGGCATAATGGTCAATTTTAGCTCAATTTGTCGACCTAGGATGGGTTTTAGTATATAGAAAATAGGCACTTAACAGTGAATAAAATAACATGTTCCTTCGGTTTCCCAACGGTGGAGTATCTGGGCCATTTGATCTGGTGCGATAGGGTTTACGTTGATCCTAGCAAAGTGGAAGCAATTCAGGAGTGGCCTACCCCAAATAATGCAAATGGTATTTATGACATCTTGGATTTAACAGATTATTGGCTGAAGTTAGATAATGACTACAGGAAGTTGGATGAGCCACTTGCTGATCTTACTAAAAAGAATAATTACATCTAGCATGACAAAGCATATGAGACTTTTCACACACTTTGAAGCAACGACTTACATCCACCCATCTTCTTATTCTTCCTGATTTCACCAAGCCATTTTATATTGAATGTGATGCTTCTGGTCCTGGTTTTGGCACGTTTTAATGCAAATAGGAAGACCCATGGCATATTTCAGTAAGGCTTTATCGCCTAACAACTTGGGTAAGTCTACTTATGAGAAATAATTGATGGCTTTAGTGCTTTCTATCAAGCATTGGCGACTTGATCTATTGGGGTGATCCCTTGTGTTTCAGATCAAAAGAGTTTATGTCACCTCCAACTATGGATCACCACAATGGACAACATTGATAGAAAAATGGCTTTGTTATTGAAGAAAATGGCTTTGAATGGTGGGTGTATATTTGTCTTTAGAGACTTTGCTCTTAAGAGCTCTTTTCCAGTCCCACATGGGAAACTTACAAACTTTTGAGTGAGTATATATAGAGTTGGGCTTTATAAGCCTTTAAATTGTGTTAAATGGGTTTTAGCAAATATACCACACTCGCTCGTTCGTTTGCGCGACGCCCACCTGTCCCGACTAGACTAGGCTCGAATGTTTTTTTATTTTTGTCCATTTCACTCCTTTTTCTCTTATTCTACCTCCACATTCTAACATTCATATACACGTTCTAACGTTCTTATTTCTGAAGCTTATAAATACAAGAAGTTTTCAGCTTTGAAGATACAGTTTTCTTTTTATCCTTTTCAATCAAACTTTCGGGGCAATTAAAACACTCTTGCTGTTCCATTATCTTCGACTTTGAGTGCACAACTTTGAAGGTCTCTGTGTTAACCTTGGGGAGCGATCGGAATTTCAGATTGCACCTCGGTCTGTCGAAATCGCTTTCAAGGCAGTGGCCTCCGCCACGACACAGTTCGTTTCCTGTTCAATTGTTCGATTTGTTTTTCTCTACCCATTATTCTTATCCTACAATTTGAAAGCGAATTTCTATTTCGCAATGATGTCGGCTCTAATTGCGAAATCCCTTCCCGACCTCTCCAAACTTGAGCCTTTGGATGGTCTTAATTACAAAATATGGTCACAAAAAATTCTGATATTCTTTAAACAACTCGAACTGGACTATATTAATGTTGTCTAGGATCCACCCTCTGACCCAAATGGTCCAGCCATGTCTCTGATTGTTCAGCAATATGACACCCAATCTGCAAAATACGAAAAAGATAACAAAACCGTTAGGGGTCATCTCCTGAATCATATCCCGAACCCACCGTTCGATATTTTTGTCAATAAAAAATCTGCCAAAGAAATCTGGGATACACTGGAAGAAAAATACAAGTCTGATGATGCTAGTAAATGTAAGTATGTGGTTGGAAGATGGCTCAATTATCAAATGGTCGATGAAAAACCCATCATTGACCAGATTCATGAATATGAGAATCTTGTTGCTGAAGTTCTGGGTGAAGGAATGACTATGTCTGATCTGTTGCAAGCCAATGTCCTCCTGGAAAAATTTCCTCCCTCATGGAGTGATTTCAGAAACCACCTGAAGCACAAGAAAAAGGACTTCAGTCTCTAGGAGCTTGTCAGCCACATGAGAACTGAAGAAGCAAATAGAATGAAAGATAAGCAACTTTCCTCAAAATCTATTTCAAGTAATGGTAATATTGTTGAATCTGCTGTAGTGCCAAAAGACAGGACCAAAGGACAATCCATCGAATTCCAAAAAGGCTCAAACCAGAACAAGCCTTTCAAGAAGAATGGAAGAATTCAGAAGAGGACGGTGGTGGAATGCTTTGTGTGTGGTAAACCTGGCCACAAGGCATTTCAATGCTACCAAAGGAAGAACCAACAGAACACCAATCAGAATCCAAACAATAGAGCTGCTCCATAATCCAATCTAGTGGAAAATGAAGAAATTATTGTTGCTGTTGTGGTTGAATCTAATCTGGTGGAAAACAAAATGGACTGGGTCTTGGACACTGGAGCTACAAGGCACCTATGCTCAAATAAGGACATGTTTCATCACTTTGAGGACGCTGTTGATGGGGAATGCGTCTACATGGGAAACACCACTACTGCTAGCGTTGTTGGTAAAGCAACAGTTTTAATTAAGTTAACTTGTAGAAAAAGCTTGTCTTTAAGTAATGTGTTGTATGTGCCTGCTCTGCGTAGGAATCTTATTTCTGGTAGCTTGCTAAATAAGTCTGGTTTGAGAATTATTTTTGAGGCTGATAAGGTTATTCTCACTAGGAATGGGACTTTTGTTGGAAAAGGGTACCTAGCTGATGGCATTTTTATTTTGAACACTGTCCATGTGAATTCTATTGGAATTAATGCAAGTACCTCTGCTTTTGTTTACTTGAGTGAATCCATTGATCTGTGGCATGGTAGATTAGGACACGCAAGTTTTTCTTCCATTAAAAAGCTGAGAAATATGCATGTTAGTAATGATACTAATTCTGAAATTAATTCCAAATGCTCTATATATGTGGAAGCAAAATTTGCAAAGAAACCTTTCTTACCTGTTGAGAGTAGAAGTACAGATCTTCTTGGTTTAATTCACTCTGATTTGACTGATTTTAAAAATTCTATTAGCAAAGGTAGTAAAAGGTATTACATTACTTTTGCTGATGACTTTTCTAGATATACCAAAGTGTATTTATTGAAATCAAAAGATGAGGCTGAGCAAATGTTTATTAAGTTTAAATCAGAGGTAGAAAATCAATTAGATAGGAAAATAAAAAGGCTTAGGTCCGATAGGGGAGGAGAGTATGGAACTTTTTTCCTTAAGTCCTTTTGTGAGAATAATGGCATTGTACGTGAGACTAGTGCACCGTATACACCTCAACAAAACAGTATAGCTGAAAGAAAAAATAGAACTCTCAAAGAGATGATGAATGACATGTTAATTAGTTCTGGGTTATCTGATAATATGTCGGGGGAAGCTGTCTTATCTGCATGTTATATTCTTAATAGAGTTCCTCAGAAAAAATTAGACAAGACTCCTTATGAACTTTGGAAGGGGTTTGCACCCAATTTGAATTTTTTGAGAGTTTGGGATTGTCTTGCTAAAGTTGCATTTCCATCATTTAGAAAGCCAAACATAGGACCCAAGACCTTTGATTGTGTTTTCATTGGTTATGCATCAAATAGTGCCGCTTATAGCTTTATGAATCTGAATGACTACATCATATAGTGTTTTTTGAAAACGTCTTTCCCCTAAAGAAAGACAAACAGTGTGATGCAACTAGTGCTTCTACTTCATTACATATTCCTACTCCAATTGTGTTTGTTTCATCTCTACCTCAGGATGAGATTGAAAATGATAATGCTTTTGAAC
Organism: Euphorbia lathyris; assembly: GCF_963576675.1. NCBI lineage: Eukaryota > Viridiplantae > Streptophyta > Magnoliopsida > Malpighiales > Euphorbiaceae > Euphorbia > Euphorbia lathyris. The sequence goes on along the minus strand of NC_088916.1, from coordinate 28,071,035 downwards.
CTAGGAGAATCAAAATAAGAAGAATAGAAAATAGTTTTGGATCAGATTTTCTTTCAGCCTTTCTAGAAAATCCAGATACCATTACTGATGAGATTATGTCTGCCTATCTAATAGAAGAAGATCCAAAAACGTATAAAGAAGTTGTTAGTTCTATAGATGCTGACTTTTGGAAAGAAGCTATTAAGAGTGAAATAGATTCGATTATGGCCAACCATACGTGGGAACTAGTTGATCTGCCAAAAGGATCTAGACATATAAGGTGTAAATGGATATTTAAACGAAAATTGAGGCCTGACGGATCCATTGAAAAATTTAAGGCTAGATTAGTTGTAGTGGGTTATAGTCAAAAGAAAGGAATTTACTATTTTGATAGTTATTCTCCTGTTACTAAAATCTCTACTATTAGAGTTCTGATTGCAATTGCAGCAATTCATAACCTTGTGATACATCAAATGGATGTAAAGACGACATTTCTAAATAGGGATTTAGAAGAGGAGATCTATGTACACCAACTAGAAGGACACGTCATACTTGGACACGAGGACAAAGTGTGCAAATTGAGAAAGTCACTCTATGGGTTGAAACAAGCACCCAAGCAATGGTATGAAAAATTTAAAAGTGTTTTACTTTCCAATGAGTATGTGGTTAATGGATCAGATACATGTGTCTATTCTAAGTCTTGTGATTCGAATTATGTGATTATATGCCTATATGTAGATGACATGCTTATCTTAGGGACAAGCTTAGATATGGTTAATGATACAAAATCTTTTCTATCTTCTCACTTTGACATGAAAGACATGGGAGAAGTAGATGTAATTCTTGGCATCAAAATTACTAAGACAGAAAATGGGTTCTCATTAGGACAGTCACATTATGTTGAAAAAGTTTAACAGTTTTGATGGAGTTCCAGTTAGAACTCCTTATGATCCTAGTGTAAATTTAACAAGTAATAAGGGAGAAAATAGTGTCTCCCGAGAGGAATATGCTAAGATCATAGGTAGTGTAATGTTCCTAATGAGCCATACTAGACCTGACATAGCCTATGCTATTAGCAGATTGAGTAGATATACTCACTGTCCAAATAATGAACAGTGGAGTGCACGTTATCGCTTACTGAAATACTTAAGAGGTACCATGAATTATTGTTTGCACTTTACTAAATTTCCTGCTGTTTTAGAAGGATATACTGATGCAAATTTGGTATCTAACAATGATAAGATGAGTTCCACCAGTGGCTATGTTTTTGTTCTAGGTGGTGGTGCAATGTCTTGGAAATCATCCAAGCAAACCTGTATTGCTCGATCAACCATGGAATCTGAATTTATAGCTCTTGAACTGGCTAGTCAAGAAGCAGAATTGTTGAGGGCTCTAGTAGCAGATGTTTTGTTGTGGGGGAATTCTTCTGCACCTATTTCAATGCAATATGATTCACAGGCAACTATCGGTACTGCAAAGAATAATGTTTACAATGGAAAGAGAAGACCTATTCATATTAGACATGGAATTTTGAAACAACTCTTGAAGAATGGGGTAATTGCCTTAGACTATGTGAGGTCGGAAAAGAATCTAGCAGATCCTTTTACCAAAGGGTTACCTAGAAGAGTTGTACTTGAGTCGTCGAGTGGAATGGGTCTAAAGCCCGTTGAGTAAAGGAAATATGGTGGACACCACTTGTGGTCAAACGAAGCCATATTGTCCTTGGTATGCACTATACTTCTCCCATTCCTATGGAAAATAATAGTGCGTGTGTAATCCATAGCCCGTTAAGTGGTGGTTCATATCATGGACTTGATGGATGTGTTTTGAAGGTTGAGTTACGAGAAACTCGTAATGATCTTAATTTGACATCACCTACTTGAGTGTGGAGGTGGGTCGCCTTCTATAAAAGACTTGGGCAGTCTTTCTAGAGCACTCATGAGACCCAAGGTGTACGCATGGCCTTCAAAAGCGTTGTAATCTTTTATCGCGGAACAACAAAAGTTTTTAAAGTTATTTATGTGTTGTGGGGGTCTCGGATGAAGTTTTAGAAGTTCAAGCGCAATTCGATTCTAAAACGTTACTCTGTTGCCTCATCTCACTACATATCAATTCAATCGAAAGACATTGATACTTAAGTTTTCCATAACCTTATCCTATTCCTTTTATTTGCCCAGAATATCTTCTTTATACTATTTTAAAATGTTTTTTTAAAACTATTTATTGGGGATTGTTAGACAAATGGCTTTGTTATTGAAGAAAATGGCTTTGAATGATGGGGATATATTTGTCTTTAGAGACTTTGCTCTTAAGAGCTCTTTTACTATCCCACATGGGAAACTTACAAACTTTTGAGTGGGTATATATAGAGTTGGGCTTTATAAGCCTCTAAATTATGTTAAGTGGGTTTTAGAAAATATACCACACTCGCTCATTCGTTCACGAGACGCCTTCCCGTCCCGACTGGACTGGGTCCGAATTTTATTTTTATTTTTGTCCGTTTCACTCCTTTTTCTCCTGTTCTACCTCCACGTTCTAACATTCATATACACATTCTAACGTTCTTATTTCCGAAGCTTATAAATACAAGAAGTTTTCAGCTTTGAAGATATAGTTTTCTTTTTATCTTTTTCAATCAAACTTTCTCTACAATTAAAACACTCTTGTTGTTCGATTATCTTCGACTTTGAGTGCACAAGTTCGAAGGTTTCTATGTTAACCTTAGGGAGCGACCAGACTTTCAGATTGCACCTCGGTCTGCCGAAATCGCTTTCAAGGTAGTGGCCTCCGCCATGGCACAGTTCGTTTCTTGTTCAATTTTGCGAATTGTTTTTCTATACCTATAATTATTTTCCTACAATACATAACTTGCTTGCTAAATTGATGGGTATTCCTTTGAAGTTTTTTTACAAACCTGAGAAGAAAATAGCATCGTAGATGCAGCTTTCATGCTAACATGATACAAGGGATTACTATTCCTTCCTTTCCTTTTCTAACTGGCTTGATGGTGAGAAATTGTTGATTGAAGCTAAGGTTGACCCTCAAATCAGTAAAACAAAGCGACCCTTCTTTGCAATCCTTAGCAAAATGAAATTCTTTACCGTCTGGGAAGTTTGGTAATTTCTTCTCAATCCAAGTGGATTCGACACATCTTAGCTGAGTCTCACAACATAAAAAATGAGAGGTCACTCAGGATATCTGGGAACTTCTTTTGGAATGGCATGGTTTAGGCTATTAAAGCTTTTGTTCAACAGTGTTTTGTTTGCCAAAAATCCAAAATTTCGGCCCATGGGGAGCTACTCCAACTGTTGCCAATTCCAGAGGATGTCTCCATGGACTTCATAGTGGGAATAGGGAATGCCTAATTGTAAGGGTCATGAAGCTGGTGATCAGTTGACTAAGTATAGCCATTTTGTCGCTCTTAAACACCCGTACACAACTCATTCTCTTGCAACGGTCGGTTCTGTCTAATAACCGAACCAAAATAACTGAAAACTGAATAAGTCCTAAAATTAAAACCGAATCTAATCAAATAATATTACTAACCGAACCTAACCGAACTGAATATTTCGGTTCGGTTTTCGGTTATAGTATTTTCTAAAACACTTCTGATAAAACAAATAAAAGTTTAAATTACAACTATAAATAGTTTACTAATTAATTTGATTATAATAATTTAATAAACAAATGACTAAATTAGGTTTTTTAAATGTAAAAATTTAAAAAAAATACATCTATACTATATATAATAGCGGAAACAGAGAGAAATGAGAAGAAGTGTTTTAGAGGCCTTTTTGATGAGTTGTCAACGTAGTAAAAAATCAAAATTAAAAAGATTTAATTAATTAAAAATAATGATTTATATCTTTAATATATTAAACTATTACTAGTCCATTAATTCAAATAATAAAAGAAAGTAAGAGTTATAGGAATATGAAAAAACACAAAGCAAAGGAAATCCAAAAGTTATAAATAAACTTCTATATAAAGCATGATATATAGTATTCCACCATTATATTCATTGGCCATGATATATAATATTATATTTCTGAAGGTAATTATTCGATTTTTTCATATGTTATAGTTATTTTGTTCTCAATTGTGTTGTTGTTTTATTTTTATTAAATAATAGTTGTTATAGTTTCATCTTTCAGATCCATTTCTGTTGTTAGCCAAAGTTCTATACCTCTCCCTAACATATCCATGTTTTCTTTTTCATTTGTCTTCTTTTCAAACTGATATCTCTAATTGAAGAAATCTGATAGAGATAGAAGATGCATGGACAACTAAAATCGGGAAACACAAAAGTGTTAAAAATTACAAGAAATTCTTATATTTCTCAAGATAATTATTTGATTTTTTTTTCATATGTTGTAGTTATTTTTGTTCTCAATTGTGTTGTTGTTTTATTTTTATTAAACAATAGTTGTTATAGTTTCATCTTTCAGAGATGAAATTCTATTTATGTCGTTACCCAGATTAATTCCATACATCTCGCTACCTTATCCATGTTTTTTATTGGTCTTTTTTTTCAATGAGTAAAATAAAGATTTTGTATATTTGCATTCTGTTTTAGTATATGTGCTAGGTGTTATCGTTTCGATTGTTAACTCTAACTAAAATTTAGATTTTCGACTTTATATGAACTCAATTTTTAGCTTTAATTGAAATTAGATTATTTTTTCTAATTGAGAACCTGTTGCAATCCACTCATTTTTTTTAGTTTGAGTTTATCTTTTTTTTTGAGTAAAGGTTGGGACGCGAAGGCAGGTCGGATATCCCAACTAGATTGGCACCCCCGACGCAGCCAACAACCCGAATATTATTAATAAAAGAAAATTAGAAGGGATACAGAAAGGGAGAGGGGAGAAAACAAAGAATGAAAGAAAGACTAGAGAAAACGAATGTGACCTACATTACATAAGTCATCAAAAAGAAAGAATTGACAAAACTGTGGGGCAGTATCCCACCAATGATTATTACTTGCCGATTGACCAAAGCAAGCTAGCCGATCCGCTGCCTGGTTGCCTTCTCTGAATATGTGTGTGATTATCCAGTTCATATCGGATAATTTTGCCAAGCAGTTGCACCAATCTCTCTTTATTCTCGACGGGACCTCCGTCCGTTTATTACGAAGAAGGTGAACCGCATGACTGGAGTCAGATTCAATCCAAAGATTTTTCCAGTTTCTGTCCCATGCAACGTTAATTGCAAAAATTATCGCCTTGAGTTCAGCCACAAGTGCCGTTGCTTCCAAAATTGGAATCGCAAAGCTTCCAATCGCAAAGCTTTGCGATTCCACATGCGTTCCCAAAAGCGTTAGCTGTACCATCCGTGTTTACCTTAATCCACCCCGCTAACGGTGCCATCCATCTGACAGTAATGCAATCCGGATCAGGCGGTTCCCTTGCATAGGCAGCAGCAACCTTATTGTTATTGATATAGTGCAGCAGCTGATATCTAAGAATTTGGATTGAAGGGAGATCGTTGTAAAAAATGGCACGGTTTCGAATAAACCAAATAAACCAAACGCATGTCACAACCGCGAAAATCCAGCTCTTCCTCCATCTCGTCTCGCGAATTTTGCCAAAAAAGCTGTCAATATCGCCATTAATATAGCAGCACACACAAAACATGCTAAAAACCACATTCCACATCTCCTTAGCCACCTGACAATGCACAAACAAATGACTGATCGTTTCCCCCTCGAGTTTGCACAGCTCGCACCTCTGCGCAAGGCGCATTCCTCGGGATTGAAGTTGACTCTGAATCGCTAATTTGCCGTTTAGGATCATCCAGCAGGTGAAAGCTCTTCTGGGAGGGACGAAAGAGTTCCATAGGAATTTATACCAACTAACCGCTTCACCTTGACTGAGCTTACGATAATAATCCTGCACCGATAGCTTTCCCGAATCAGCCGGCTGCCAAACGCAAATGTCAGGCTCATCAACACTCTCAACTCGTCTGATATTATCTTGTACATTATCCGGGAGGTGCTGTATGTTCGTCCATTCCCCATTCAGTCTGAATTCATGAAGAGGAGTATGTAGTTTGGCTTGCTCCTTCCTAGGGATTCCAATCTGATCAGCGACGTAGGGCAGAATCCATCTATCTGTCCAAAAGTTAAGCTCGGATCCCTCCCCAAACCACCAGACCGAATCAGACCTGACCTGATCATATGTAAGTCGTAATGATGGCCAAAGGGTGGAGGTGGCAACAATGCATTTTGCAAGGCCAGAAGGCTCCAGGAAGCGAATCCTAATTAGGGATGCCACAAAGCTCTTACCCTAGATAAGTTCCCAGCAGAATTTTGCAATCAGAGCTAGATTAAAGAGCTTGAAATTCTTGATTCCCAAGCCTCCATTGGCTGTTTTTTGACAGCAGGTTCTCCAAGGGACCGTGATTAGCTTTCTTTTGTCCCTATCACCTGTCCAAAGGAAGTTACGGACACCTTTGTTGATCCGTGAAAGTAAAGATGCAGGCCATTTGTACATGAGGAATGAGTGCACCAGAGCACCAGTGAGCGAGGAGCTGATCAATGTTAGCCGGCCAGCGAACGATAAAGTATTGCCTCTCCATGTGCTGAATTTGCCTAAAAACTTATCAACAAGCGTCTAAAGAAATCTGGCTCTAGGAGCCCCCTGGAACAAAGGGGAGCGAGGCAATTCTGATGCCAAGTCTGTCTGATAGACGAGTTTTGCGAGCCGCAGATATGAAATTCCCATAGATGGCCTGAGATTTCTCCCAATTAACAGTTTGGCCAGAGTTAGCTTCATAAAGAGTGAACAGGTCCCTGATACAGTTCATATTTTTGATCGAGGCCCGGCAAAAGATCATCATGTCATCTGCATATAAAAGATGAGAGGGAAATGCATCACTCTTAGCATAAATCATAGGATCAAGCTTCCCATCAACCACCTGCTTAGTTATCCATCTGCCAAGGAAATCTTCAGCAATTCCAAACAGCGTAGAAGATAGAGGATCTCCCTGTCAAACTCCGCATGAGCAGCCAAAGAAACCCTTGATACCACCACCCAAAGAAATAGAAATTCTGGCCGATCTCGGAATTTCTAGAATCCAGTTTCTGAATCTCAGGGAGAATCCAAAAGCATCCAGCACAGCAAGAAGGAAGTTCCAGTCTAAAGTGTCAAAGGCTTTTCTGATATCAATCTTCAAAGCCATGTTTCCCCCAAAACACTTCTTTTTAAGAAAATTTACTCCTTCAGAAGCAGCAGCTATGCAGTGGTGAATATTTCTCCCAGCTATGAATCCAAACTAATTTTCAAAAATTATCTTGGAGGCAATGGGTGCAAGCCTGTCAAAGATAATTCTTGAGCTGATCTTGTAGTTAAAATTACCCATAGCAACAGGCCGGAAATTCTGAATCTCATTGGCTCCTTCAACCTTGGGTATAAGTGCAATGATGCTAGAATTTAGACCAGGCAGCATATATCCAGTATCAAAGAAAGAGCTAACAATCTGACAAACATCAGGCCCAACAATGTCCCAAAAATGCTGATAAAACACACCTCCAAATCCGTCAGGCCCCGGAGAGCTATCTTTGTTCATGCTAAAGACAGCATTTCTAATTTCAGAATTTGAGGGTTTCCCGGTAAGGGTGCAATTATCCTCATCCATCATCTTACGAGGGATAACTGAATTGACCGCGTCATAATTGATATGTCGAGGATTTTCAGTGAAGAGAGCTTTATAGTAGCTGACAACATGCTGTGATATAGCTTCTTCATCCTGCACAAGCATGTCGTTAATCAAAAGACTATTGAGAGAAGATTGAACCTTTCGGATTTTGGCTGAGCGGTGAAAAAAGGCTGAGTTTCTGTCCCCTGCAGAAAGCCATTTTTCTCTGCTTTTATCCCTTAGGAGCATCTCCTGTCTATACAACTGAAGGTCCAGGTCCTGCTGCGCATCTGCCTCATGAGCAAAGTAAGTGTCGCTGAGACCATCCCTGGAGATCTTGGCTTGAATCTCTTCCAAATTGACCATGGCAGTTGCAATATTTTTATCCACCAAGCCAAAAACATCTTTGTTCCAGGTCCTGAGCTTAGACCTTAGAGTCTTTAGTTTGTGGCACAGGAGTTGAGCTGGCGGCAAAGAGATATTGGAGGAAGACCAGTGATCACTAATAAGCTTATGAATATCTTCATGTGTGGTCCACATAGAGAGAAAACGGAATCTCCCCTTGCGGGCAATGCCAGAAGTACAGTTGAGTATGATTGGGGAGTGATCAGACTTGTTACGAGGTAAGACTGAACAATTAACTCTGTCCCAGCTGTCAATAAAACTGTCGTTTACCAAAGCTCTATCAAGCTTGCATTCAACATGATTAGCCCCCATTCTGCCATTCGACCAGGTAAACTGTAAACTAGTGCTCTCCACCTCATTCAGACCACTAGTCTGAATGAAATCACGAAAGTCGCGGCAGCTTCTTTCAGAAGGAATTCTCCTAGTTTTCTCATGAGCACCCATAACTGCGTTGAAATCTCCCAAAACAAGCTTTTTATCACAGTCAGAAATATCAAGAACAGAGTCCCATAAGATTCTTCTCATACCGGCACTATTGTTACCATATACAAAGCTAATTTGAAAGCATTCCGCAGCAAGACTGTATCTGATAGTGATATGCTGTTCATGACTGAGAATAGTAGCACATCTATTGTTTATCCCAATCTTTGAAAATAACCAAATGGAGTTGTTGGCATTTCGTGAGATTAAGTGTAATCCAATAGAGTTCCAGAAGAAAGTCAAAATTTTGTCAAATTCCACCATTGGTTCAGAAATACAAACAAGGTCAGGATTATTCGAACTGCAGATAAGCCTGAGCGCTCTTTGGGTACCCCTGTTATGGATTCCCCTACAGTTTCATTACAAGATTTTCATGTGTTACTAACTCTGCCTTTGAGCTTTCTGGCCTTAGGCTTTTTCCTAGTTGTAATCCAATCGCTCCTTTCAGCTGCATATTCATTACTATTTCCCAACACTCGGTTGTTTGATCTATTGACAAATTGAGTCCATTCAGGCGAGTCAGTTAGGAAGTTTACCTCTTTGGGCAGAGTAGTGGCTACTGTCAGAGCAAAGCCCTCTGAGTCAGATAATGATCGACTTCCTTCTTCGCTGCAGTCCCCCCATTCCGATCTGTTTCTATCGTTTGCAGTTCCTGAGACCTGAGCTTGGTGAAGAACCATCTGCATAGGGTTGTTTAAAAGGTCTTTATCAACTACAGCACTCGCGATATCCTGTTTATTCAGGTTCGCATCTTCCTTTTGAGAAACACTACCATTTTTGCGATCAGATTGAGTTTATCTAACTGATATGGATAGTATAATTATTTTTATGCATTTTACTACAAATAGATATAAAGTTTCATACAATAGTTATTTATTGAAGTTGGAGACATATTGAATAAAATATTAAAGAAGTATTGAAGTATTATACTTACAATGAAGTTTATTTCAATTATAAATTATGTTATATTATTATTATTATTATTATCAAGAAGTTATTTTTTCTCAGTTTTCTAGACAAAGTGATGAGAATTTGCAAGAAGAGTTTTAGAGGCTTTTTGGCTTGGTTGGCACCATAGGAGCAAAAGAGAATAAATGAGTAAATGAGTTTTAATTATCTCTATATAATTAGTACTATATTAACATACTATTTATTATCAATTAATAACCAATCAATTAAAGTAATAAAAGAAAGTAAGAGTTACAGGAAGATGAAAAAACACAAAGCGAAAATCATTTCATTAACCACCGAAAATCAAAATCCTCATCGACTTTTAATTTTGATTATGTATTAGTTTTGTTTTTAATCTTATAATTTTGTTGTTCTTACTTCAAATAATATATAGTCTTACAATTTTTGTTCTTACTTCATTAACAAATTCATATTTATTTAGAAGTGATTTCCATTGATAAACTGTATTAATAGCATTTTCTTCAAGAATTGTCAAAATTTAGAACTTGATATCTCCAATTAAAGAAATATGATAGAAGTAGAAGAGAAATGGACAGCTGAAATCAGAAAAAGTAAAGGTGTAAAAAATTACAGGAAGTCGTTATGTTTCCCAAGGTAATTATTCGATTTTTTTTCATATATATATAGTTGTTATTTTTTTATATGTAGTTATTTTGTTCTCAATTAACTTAAAATTATTTAAAACAAAATATTGATATCATTACATGCAAATGATATACAATTAAAAATTAAATTTCTTTAGCAAATCTTTATAGATCCGCGCAACGCGCGAGAATAATACTAGTGTAAAATAATAATGACATCTACTACCCTACGCTACTGTATATAATATTAAGAATCATAGATTTTATTTTTGATAGATATATAAGATTTTTAATTACCTATTAGATAATTTGTTTTGATGAAAATATAAATTTTTTGAAAGAACCTATATACTCTAAAACTTAGTAAGTATATTTTTTTTATCCATAGTCATCTAGAATCTAAAACTTAATAAATATATATCTTTTAACTATAGTTGTATTTTGGTTCGGTTCGATTATTTCGTCAAAAAACCCGAACCGACCGATATAACGGATATATTTTATTATTTAAAACCGAAACCGAACCTATTAGACTGAATGAGATAGTGTGTTTATATGGCTTTCCTTCTTTTATCATCAGTGACGGAGACCAATTTTTATGAGCAATTTTTGGCAGGAACTTTTCAAACGTCAAGGTACTTCTCTTAAATTCAGTTCTTCTTATCACCCGGAACCTGATGGACAAACGGACATGGTCAACTGCTGTGTATATTCTTTTTTGGGATGTTTTGCGTCTGTTCAACATAGGTTTTGGATCTGTTAGCTCCCTTTATCGAGTTTTGGTTCAATACCACACTTTCCATATATCCATGGGCATAACGCCAATCGGTGCATTTTATGGTCACAATCCAACAATGATTTGATATGGTCCAAATGAGATTCAAGTTGAAGTTTTGGCTCAAACTCTACATAACCATGATGGGGTCCTAGGGAAACTTAAACATAACTTGTCACCTGCCCAACAACACACCAAGTTGCAAGCAGAAAAACATGATGGAGATGTTGAACTTTGGGTTAGGGATTGGGCGTAGCAGAAGTTTAAGCCACATCGCAAATAATCTGTTGCTCGTTGGGTATACCCTAAACTATCTGCTCATTTTTACTGGCCTTATTAGATTGAGACACACATTGGGACTGTGACCTACCACTTAGAGGTACGAGATTCTTCTCGAATTCATCCTGTGTTCAATGTTTCTTTGCTCAAATGTCCTATTGGAACTTTTATGACCTACCACTTAGAGGTACTAGATTCTTCTCGAATTCATCCTGTGTTCAATGTTTCTTTGGTCAAACGTCCTATTGGAACTTTTCAAACACCAATGTGCTTCTCTTGAATTCAGTTCTTCTTATCACCCGAAAACTGATGGACAAATGGAGATGGTCAACTGCTATGTACATTCTTATTTGGGATGTTTTGCATCTGTTCAACCTAGGTTTTGGCTCTGTTAGCTTCTTTTATCGAGTTTTGGTTCAATACCACTTTCCATATATCCATGGGCACAACGCCAATCAGTGCATTTTATGGTCACAATCAAACAATGCTTTGATATGGTCCACATGAGATTCAAGTTGAAGTTTTGGCTCAAACTCTACATAACCATGATGGGGTCCTAGGGAAACTTAAACATAACTTGTCACGTGCCCAACAACACACCAAGTTGCAAGCAGAAAAGCACGATGGAGATGTTGAATTTTCGGTTAGGGATTGGGTGTAGCAGAAGTTTAAGCCACATCGCAAACAATCTGTTGCTCGTTGGGTATACCCTAAACTATCTGCTCATTTTTACCGGTCTTATTAGATTGAGACACACATTAGGACTGTGACCTACCACTTTAAGGTACCAGATTCTTCTCGAATTCATCTTGTGTTCAATGTTTCTCTGCTCAAACGTCCTATTGGAACTTTTCAAATGTCTACTTCTCTTCAATTCAGTTCTTCTTATCACCCGGAAACTGATGGACAAACGGAGATGGTCAACTGATGTGTACATTCTTATTTAGGATGTTTTGCGTCTGTTCAACCTAGTTTTGGCTCTGTTAGCTCCCTTTATCGAGTTTTGGTTCAATACCACTTTCCATATATCCATGGGCACAACGCCAATCGGTGCATTTTATGGTCACAATCCAACAATGCTTTGATATGGTCCACATGAGATTCAAGTTGAAGTTTTGGCTCAAACTCTACATAACCATGATGGGGTCCTAGGGAAACTTAAACATAACTTGTCACGTGCCCAACAACACACCAAGTTGCAAGCAGAAAAGCACGATGGAGATGTTGAATTTTCGGTTAGGGATTGGGTGTAGCAGAAGTTTAAGCCACATCGCAAACAATCTGTTGCTCGTTGGGTATACCCTAAACTATCTGCTCATTTTTACCGGTCTTATTAGATTGAGACACACATTAGGACTGTGACCTACCACTTTAAGGTACCAGATTCTTCTCGAATTCATCTTGTGTTCAATGTTTCTCTGCTCAAACGTCCTATTGGAACTTTTCAAATGTCTACTTCTCTTCAATTCAGTTCTTCTTATCACCCGGAAACTGATGGATAAACGGAGATGGTCAACTGATGTGTACATTCTTATTTAGGATGTTTTGCGTCTGTTCAACCTAGCTTTTGGCTCTGTTAGCTCCCTTTATCGAGTTTTGGTTCAATACCACTTTCCATATATCCATGGGCACAACGCCAATCGGTGCATTTTATGGTCACAATCCAACAATGCTTTGATATGGTCCACATGAGATTCAAGTTGAAGTTTTGGCTCAAACTCTACATAACCATGATGGGGTCCTAGGGAAACTTAAACATAACTTGTCACGTGCCTAATAACATGCAAGCAGAAAAGCATGATGGAGATGTTGAACTTTCGGTTAGGGATTGGGTGTAGCAGAAGTTTAAGCCAGATCACAAACAATCTGTTGCTCGTTGGGTATACCCTAAACTATCTGCTTGTTTTTATTGGACTTATTAGATGGAGACACACATTGGGACTGTGACCTACCACTTAGAGGTACCAGATTTTTCTCGAATTCATCTTGTGTTCAATGTTTCTTTGCTCAAATGTCCTATTAGAAGTTACTCTTCTTCCGGTGATCTTCCTCACGAGTTAGCAAATGAATCTACATCTTTTTTTATCCAAAAAAGATTTTGGCCACTCGCATAATTCAGAAATATGGTGATTCCATTCTCAATGGCTTATACAGCGGCATTATAAGGAGATTGAGACTTCGTTTGAGGGAAAGACTCCATTTATTATCCTAAGGGGTGAGCTGACAGCCTAGGTGAGGTTTGAGTTATAAGTTTGTAGGGGAGGGAGGATTGAAGGAGGTTGTTTGGTGTGTGTGTGCGTTTTCTACTTAAATATGGCTCTCCTTTAGGGTAGATAAGATAGCAGTGATTTTCACCCGTGGTCAGTGACTTACCAAGTGAATTTGATCAATCACTGTTAGATCTAGGAGGTGTAAATCTAATCCCTACTATTGTTTTAATTTCCACCATATGATTTTAACAAACCTAGATCTAACGGTTTGGTCAGTCACTGACCAGGTGAAAGCTACTGGATAGGGGAGTATGATTCTCCCAGTGTTTGGTTACCTATCTGTTCTGCTTCTCTTTTTTTAGTTCCATTTTTACAATTCAATTCCCTTCTACTTTTCTATTGATATTTTGTTTGAGCATTATCTAGTTTAATTCCTTTGAGCAACACTAGATAAATAGTCTTTCATAAATGCATTTATATAAGGGTTAATTTCAAATTAAACCCTATATTACACGTAGATGAGTACTTGTGATTTGCTAAATTTTCATTTTGGGTTTGACTTTTCTCAAAATGAAAATTTTCAAGAATTAAAGTTGTTTAGTATCATATTTACTATGTAACCACATTTTTTATTTCCAAAACATCATTTTTGGAGTTTTTTCTCTCTAAATATTAACTTTCTCTCATAAAAAAACATCTAAATGACTTGAAACCTAAAACGTTGAAGAATTAAATTGCTTAAAATATCATTTAATTGTTGAAAAATTTCATTTTGATGTCGTTATCAGCCAAATTTGGCAAAGTCAACCAAAAATAAATTTTTTGCAAAGGAGAACGTTTGGGTTGTAACAAAAAAAAAAAACCACATATACCGATCCACAAAAAAGTGTAACCCCATGATTTAATTTGAAATTAACCCTTTATATAATACAACTTTTTATTCTAAGTCAACTAGTGTTGCAGTCATCCACCTACGAGTCCAAAATTTAACCTCGATGAGAAAAATTTCTATAATACTCACAATGCAGTCCAACTAGTACTAGCATTGCAATCATTTTGTTAATGAGAAAAACAAAAGAATTTATCAAAATTCCATGTTCCTTCAAAAAGGTTTTGCAAAGTTGGATAGAAATCACTTGACCAATTTCATTCTCTTTCAAAATGCTGACAAGAGAAACAACCTCCAACATCACTTGTACTGTTTTGAAAATTTATGTTTTGTCTAGCAAACAAAGTTACATACCATGTTCCCTTATTCATTCAACAATTCATGTAAAAGGTTCCGAATTGATGAAGAAATCCTTTCAATTTAACTAAAAGGATAAATCTATTACAGACTATTAAAATGAACTGAACTCGATCTTCATGGAACTCAATTACAGAAGGTCAATTGAGATGACATGCAAAATTGATATCGAAAAGCAAAAAGACGTATTGCTGAAGATAGCATATACATCTTTCTTGCAGGACTCCTTCACAACCTAGACCAGGTTAGTACGTAGTAGAATATTGGCCACTTCTCCTTTGTCGAGTGTTGAAGAAGCTTATTCTATAGTCTGACATGAAGTACAAAGACAACTTACAATGGAAGAAGCATGTTTATCCAGAATGGTATAAACTCAAACATACAGTTACAAACAACTCGATGCCTTCCGTCTCCCATGTATATAGAGTGTTAAAACACCTTTCCACATGATTTTGATTTGACAAATTACTTAAGATAATCCCATGATTAAACAATTAAATTTAAGTGCTTTGATTTAATTGTAATAATGTGTTTGTTCAATGTTGAGTAAGTTAAGTAATAAGAACAGGAATTGAACATCTATAAAAGAAAGCCAAAAGTCAGCAGACGCAAGTCACACAGCAGAAGCTGAGTAAGAATGCAACTCAGCTTTAAGAAAAGAAATGTCTTCTTCAGAAAAGCTTGAAGGCGAAACCGCTACGTCAAGCTGAGTGGTCGACAGGTCAGCTTCAATAGTGATCAGCGTTGAAGACAAAATCTGTCATAGTTTGAGAGAAATTAAGAAGAACCAGAAAGTTGTCGGAAGGACCTTTTCGAGAAGCATGGACCATCTCATATTTACTAGAAGACAAACCTGGCGCAAGAAGACGATCTGGAAAACCTGGCTCCTGGCAAAAACAGAAGACAGGATTGGCTTGCAGCATTGAATGCTGACCAAGTGGTGACGAATTAAGACCGTTTCCCCACAACGGCTATGTCGGAATTCAAATCATTGGCGCCTTAAAGATCACTATAAAAAGGCCAATTCATCACTTGGATCAAATACAACAACACAATAGACAGACAAGCAAATCTTCATTAAGTCAATTCACTTGCAAAATCCAAAATAGAAGCTGTCTTAAAAGAAAAAGCAAGCTCTTACACCAACTCCTATTTTTGTGTAAAAGTCTAGAGTGATTTTATTCATCTAAAGTGTTCTTCACTAAGTGAGAACAAATCTTGTATCATCTGTAAAAGGTTAGAGAAGCTGAGTACTCGGTTATAGTACTCAGTGGTAGAGAGAGGCTGAGTACTCGGTTATAGTGCTCAGTGGTAGTGATAGGATTGAGTAGACGAATAGAGGACGGTACTCTTGCATACTCAGTTGCTATTGTAAAAGGTTTGTGCTCTACCTTTAAAGAGATCAGTAGAGGATTGAAAAAGCTCGGAAGGATTCTGGGGACTAGACGTAGGCGGAGAGGCCGAACCAGGATAAGTCTGCTGAGTAACTTCTAACCCTTTCTCTTGATATATATATATATATGTATGTGTTTCTTGCTTAACATTGCTCAGTAACATAATCTGTACACGCTAAAGCTGAGTAATCTGAGTTCTGAGTTGGAACTGACTTAAGTGTTGCTTCCCAACTCACAACTGAAGCAGCTCTAGTTAGTAAATTGACTAAAGCTGTCTCAAAACGTACTCAGCGGTGCTGACCTAGAAACTGAGTAAAAGTATTAAAATTAAAATTAGTCAGCCTTTAAAGTGAAAAAGATTAATTAGTTCCTAACCCCCCCCCCCTCCATTGGTATCAGAGCATAATAGCTCACTAATCAAGATAAAACTATCTTGAGCTGATCCCTGTAATGGCTGAGAACAGCACTCGTTTTCTTTCTGGAAACCAAACAACTCAGATACTCCGTGAGGGATTATCCATAACTAGGCCTCCTTTGTTCTTTGGGGCCAACTACACGTTTTGGAAAAACATGATGAAAAATTTCATTCAGGCAACAAATATAAGTGCATGGCTAGCTATAGTCTAAGGCCCTTTTGTTCCCTATGAAATCATCGACGGTGTAAAAACTGTCAAAAGCGAAGCTAAGTGGTCAGAAGATGACCTTAAGAAATTACAAAATAATGCTCCGGCTATCAATATGCTTCACTGTGCGTTAGATGCTGCAGAATACAATAAGATTTCAGGTTGTGAGTCAGCACAAGAAATCTGGAAGAAGCTGGAGGTTACGTCTGAAGGAACCAGTAAGGTCAAAGAGTCAAAAGTGAATCAACACATGCGACTATACGAGCTGTTCGAGATGAATGATAATGAAGGCATCTTTGAAATGAATGCAAGATTCACTAATATAATCAACGAGCTCAAGAGACTTGGCAAGAACTTCACTGAGAAAGAATAGGTGAAGAAAATCTTGAGGAGTCTCCCCAAAAGCTGGCAAGCAAAGAAAACATTTGTTGAAGAAGCTCAGGACCTGGCCACGTACAAGTATGATGAGCTCATTGGATCTCTGTTGACCCATGAGATCTCCATGAAGAACTTTGAGGCCAAAGAAAAGACTGACGACAAAAAGCAAAAATCTCTTGTCATGAAAGCTGACTCAACCGAAGCTGACTCATCAGATGATGAGGAGACGACCATGTTTACTAGAAAAATGAAGAAGATGTTTTGGAAAAATGACAAATACAGCAAAAGGCCATTCAAAAGAAGTGACAAATATAAAGCTGAGTTAAGTGACAGCAGACACAAGAAAGATAGCTCAAAGCCCGTTACTTGCTTTGAATGCCATCAAGCTGGTCATATCAAGTCAAGCTGTCCTACCCTGAAGAAAGACAAGAAGGGAAATAGAAAGGCAATGGTGGTAACATGGAGTGATAGTGATGAGTCAACATCATCAGAAGCTGATGCCACTGAGTCAGCAAACATATGTTTCATGGCTGACGAATCTGCTGACCTATGCCATTCTGAGCAAGCTGACCTCTCTGGTGGATCTGACCATGAGGAACACACAACTGAGGTAATGTCTCTACCTTTGCTCAGAAATGAAATGATAAATGCCCTGAGTGATCTCTATACACTTATCAAAAAGTGCAACAAGAAAATATGAGCACTCAACAGACGATGTGATGAGATTGAAGAGGTCAAACTCAGTGACCTCCGACATCTTCTCCAGGACAATGCCAGGCAAGATGAAAATTTAAAAATCATACATAGGTTTGTCTCTGAAGTCCAATCAGATTCCAAGAAACTGAGTAAGGACATCACATCAATACAGAACCATCTGAATACATCGGCTAAGAAAAAGTTTTATCCAAAAGCTAAGTACTCAGGTACTAGTCAGCAAAGATGGAATCCTCAGCAGAATGTCCAGTGTGACTTCTGTGGAAAAAGAGGACATACCACAAAGGTATGCTGGCATGCTCAGCACCCAGGTGCTGACCAGAATATAAGGTATCCCCAACGAAAAGTTCATTGTAACTTTTGCGGGAAGAACGGCCACACTATCAATGTGTGTCGCCATAAAATTAAATATGATGTATCACCTGCTGACCCTAACAAACGAGGACCCAAAAAGACTTGGGTACCTAAAGATAACTAGTTGTATTGCAGGTAAGCTTGAGGTGTGCTGAGAAGTCAAAGTTGTGGTACATTGACAGCGCATGCTCAAGGCATATGACTGGTGATGAAACTCAGTTCATCACATTTGTGCATAAACGAGGTGGAAATGTAAGTTTTGGAGACAACAAAAAGGGTAAGATAGTAGGATCAGGCACTGTTGGAGGTAATCCTACTATTGAGTCAGTCTCCCTAGTTAGAGGACTTGAATATAACCTACTGAGCATAGCTCAGCTGTGTGACAGTGGTAGAAAGGTTGTATTCGATGCCACTGAGTGTAAAATACTCGAGGGTAAAACAAATAAGTTTATTTTAACTACACCTCGTGTTGACAACGTTTTCATGCTAAACTTAGAAAAGAAGTTTTCAAAGAATATATGCTTAGTGTCAAAGGAAGATAATTCCTGGCTATGGCATAGGAGACTTGGTCATGTAAGCATGGACCTCCTTGCCAAATTAGCAAGAAAGCAATTAGTTGAGGGATTGCCCAAACTCAGGTTTGAAAAGGATCAATTGTGCAATGCTTGTCAGCAAGGAAAACAAACTAAAAAATCTTTTCAAAATAAAAATGTGGTCTCAACCAAGCGTCCATTAGAGTTACTACACTTGGATCTTTTCGGACCAGTCCAGCCACTGAGCTTGGGTGGTAAGAAATTTTCCCTGGTCATTGTAGATGATTTCTCTCGGTACACTTGGGTCATCCTGCTGAGTAGCAAGGATGAAGCTTTTGAGATGTTCTCAACATTGGTTAGAAAACTTGAAAATGATAAAGACCTAAAATTAGCTCACAGTTTGCTCTCTCAATAGGGCTCTAGTCAGACCTATACTTAATAAAAACCCCTATGAACTTTGGAAATGACAAAAACCCAACATTGGATATTTTCGTGCCTTTGGTTGCAAATGTTTTATTCTAAATACTAAAGACAACCTTGTAAGTTTGATTCAAAAGCTGACGAAGCCATATTCTTAGGCTACTCAACAAACAGTAAAGCATATATGGTGTTCAATAAACGAACTCAGGTCTTAGAAGAGTCTGTACATGTTGAGTTCGATGAAACTAACCCTGTAGGGAAGATAAGTTAGCCTGCCGAAGATGACCCATGCTCAGCTTCCGCTGACCAAAATGGAGCCGCTGAGTCACTACCTCAAGGGCTGACTAAAGGTAAAAACGAACCTCAAATTATCTTTGCTGACCAATATAATCTTGCAGAGATTGTTGAAACACCTACCCTTGAGGACACTACACTACCAAAAGAGATCAAAGTTCCAAGAGGACACTCTGAAAGTATCATTCTTGATGCCGCTGAAAACACCCTGATGACCCGAAATCAACTCAGGAGATATCTCAGCAACGTTGCTTTCGTGTCAGTTCTTGAACGAAGAAACTTCTTAGAAGCTGAGAACGATGAATTCTGGATAAATGTGATGCAGGAGGAACTTGATCAATTCAAAAGAAACGAAGTATGGGATTTAGTGCCTAAACCAAGGAATCAAAAGACCATAGGAACAAAATGGGTATTTCGTAATAAGCTAGATGAACAAGGAAACATAGTCAGGACCAAAGCAAGGCTTGTAGCTCAAGGTTACAGTCAGTAGGAAGGTATTGACTATGGTGAGACCTTTGCTCCTGTAGCTAGGTTAGAAGCTATAAGAATATTGTGTGCATATGCTAGCTTTATGAATTTTAAATTGTTCCAAATGGATGTTAAAAGTGCATTTCTTAAAGGAGTTATAAACGAAGAAGTTTATGTTAGTCAGCCTCCAGGGTTTAAGGATCCAAAGTTCCCAAACCATGTTTATAAACTCAAAAAGGCTCTGTAAGGCCTAAAGTAAGCACCACGTGCTTGGTACGAAAGGCTGACCAGCTTCCTGCTGACCAGAAACTATATTAGAGGAAAAGCTGACACAACCTTATTCATTAAGAAAAAGGGTAAAGATACCCTGCTGGAACAAATATATGTTGATGATATTATTTTTGGTGCTACTAATGAGTCAATGTGCAAGAAATTTAGCAAGCAGATGCAAACTGAGTTTGAGATGTCTATGATGGAACAACTCAACTTCTTCCTTGGGCTTCAAATCAAACAAGGCAAAAACGACATCTTTATTAGCCAGACTAAGTATGCCAAAGAGATATTGAAGAAATTCGAAATGGAAAATTGTAAGCCAATATCTACTCCAATGGGTACTGACACTGTACTTTGTGCTGATGAAAAAGGTAAGTCAGTAGACAGCAAGTTGTACCGAGGTATGATAGGTTCTCTACTTTATCTAATGGCAAGTAGGCCGGATATACAATACTCAATATGTTATTGTGCAAGATATCAAGCTGACCCTAAGGAATCTCATTACATAGCTGTAAAAAGAATCCTTAGATATTTGCAAAGCTCAGTGAATGCAGGTTTATGGTATCCTAATACAAATGATTTCACACTCATTGGATACACTGACGCTGACTATGGACGAGACAAGCTTGAACGGAAAAGCACTTCAGGAGGATGTCATTTCCTTGGAAGCTGTTTAGTATCTTGGTTCAGTAAGAAGCAGTCTTCAGTTGCCTTGTCAACAACTGAAGCTGAGTACATTGCTGCTGGAAGCTGTGTTGCCCAAGTCCTATGGATCAAGCAACAACTGGATGATTATGGAGTTCAAACTAAAACAATTGAAGTCAAATGTGACAACAAAAGTGCCATTGACTTATCAAAAAATCCAATCCAACATAGCAGGATGAAGCATGTCAGCATTAGGCATCACTTCATCAGAGATCATGTACTCAAAGGTGAGATCAAGGTGACCTATGTTCCAACAGATGAACAGCTTGCAGATATCTTCACGAAGCCATTGGCTCATGAGCAGTTTAGCATACTAAGGGAAGCTATCGGTATGTCTAATCCTCTTCAATAAATTTCTGAGTAAAATGAATGTTGAGTGATCATAATATGCCGAGTGATTATTACATGTTGAGTAACTGTCATATGCTGAGTAAATATAAATGCTATGAAATCACTATATGCTGAATTGCTAAATACATTAAATGATTGCTAAAAGCTGAGTTACTACGCATGCTGAGTATCCCTTCTACGCTAAACTATACACACAGAACTTCAAACGTTTAGTATCTTAGATGCTGAGTAAAACAACTTGCGCAATTAATGCTTGCATGCGAATTCGAGTAGCCAACTAGGATGACGTAAGCATATTCATTAGAAAACCATGCGCCGAATGTGTCATTAATGTCAGAATTAAATACTGTTGAATGCTTCAAGAACCCACCGCCATTCTGACCTATCAGATCAACACGCTTCGGCTATAAATAGTGAACGATTTCTCACTAATCCCCTCTTACGCTTGATAATTTCACACTCGATCTCTCTCTCAAATCCCTAAATCTTCTGCATTTCTCAAGAACTCCTCAAGAACACCATGTCGAACGATTCCCAGAACAATTCTAGTGACCAATACGATGACAACCGCTCTGTTGGGGTTTTCTGTCCTATAGTCAATTGTTGCAGGATACAAACTTATTGTAAATGAATTGTTCTTTATATCATTTGTTTTAATGAGATATATGTTTTATAACTATATAAAGGCAATCCCTTTTAAGCACTAAATAAAGTCTAATAAAAGGAAATCCGTAAGTTTGTTTAAAGTGATTATAAAGTGTTCATACAAGCATGAAGTGAGACAAAACTTTATAATAAACTAATAAACTTAAAACCACCCCAAGTCAAGTGATATATTTAGGATTGATATATCACAGTTGAGACTTGTATGTAACAATGTCTTCTGTCCGACAGAAAGCTGATCTCACAAGCTTCACATATATAAATATTTGGACAGTTACATAGATCCGGTGAAACGTTGTTCATTAGGATTGGGGATCCGACTTGAGATAACAGGATGGGTAGATTCATCCTTGTCAACTGTTCATCTCATTGGTATTAATAGGTATAACTAATCCTCAGACTTAAAGGAATGTTAATTGGTCATCCTGAATTACTGAATGTGAGACTTTGATCCTGTGGTCCCATGATCCTTAACAGAGATGACTCTGGGTGTGAACTGCAAAGGTTGGGTGTCACAGGAAGTAATTTCAGGGTAGTTATACATTGGATTGAGCATTTATCACTCCCAATTAATGGGAGATACATCCAAGGATCGCTTGTGGAAGACTCGACTCTAAACCCTTGCAAGGTGATAGCTTAAGAGTAGAAATTCGGATTTCACTTAACCTATCTTTTTGAGTTGACTCGGCCAATAACAAGTAAAACGAACGTCTCGCTATATGTGACTTGACATTACCCATAGTCATAATATTCAGTTCAAGGATGTAGTTGATAAAGGATCGTATTATACCGTAACTAATACGGAAGGGTTAACGATAGAATTAACTTGTCTTCTTAACGGACTCTGGGGGAATGATTACGGACTTGCCAATAACATACTATGTACATCATTCCGTTATGCAAGGGATTAAATATAATTCTTGAAGAAATTAATTTAATAGGTTGCATACGGCCAGAAGTAGTAAGGACCTAATGGATCACACATAAGACTTGGAACCAAAAGAGAGATGTATATGATTAATAGATGGAAGCCCAATTAAGCCCAGTAAGGCCCAAATACTAGGAGGGGGCCGAAATTTATATGTATTAGTAAGGAATTAATTTTATTCCATTAATCCTAATTAGATTAGGATTGTGAATTAAATTAATTAAGAGATAATTTAATTAGGAGTTTTAATTAGATTAATATACTCCTATTATTATCCAATTAGGTTATTTATTATTATCCTAAATATATTTGATATATTATAAGATAATAATTAGGAATTCTATTCCGAATGGAATTCCTATTAAGTAACCTATTCCTATCTAACTAGGGTTTAGATACAAGCTAATATATATACCCCCCTATAGTGAATTTCGACTAAGCCTAATCCCTCCCCTATAAGTGATTTTCGAAATTGCTATTTTAGAGAGAGAAAAGAATTCTATTCCCAAGTTCGTGAACAAGAATTCATACGGCATTCCATCGATTGATTAATCTTATTCATCCCTCTTTCTCTTTGATCCTGTGTTGGTTTGTTAGAGGCAATCTATTTTGGTTGCATCTCGTAAGGGTTGATTTCATCTTAGCCTCACCGTATTAATCTTTGTGTTTGGAATCTCGGAGAAGAATTGTGGGCGCTTCTTTAACAACGGTAGATTGTTCATCGAAAGGTATTCCTTCTTATCCCTCTTTATATGAAATAACGATTAACGGATCCTATGGTTAAAAGGAAGTAGGCTAAAATTTTTATATTTCCGCTGCTATACCTTAGCCTTAATTTCCTTCAGTGGTATCAGAGCCATCGTTAAATCCCTTATTTCATATATGAAAATATAGAAGTTTTCAATAGGATTGAATAAATATTTATGGTTAGGATTAATTGACAAATAGTATTGATTGATTAATTCTAAAGATAAATAAAGTTTTGATTAATTGTTAATTAAAACTGATTATGCTTATGTTCCTAATTATTTCGGTTGATAATCATTATAACAAAATCTATTAGTTTTATAGTTAGATTGATAAAATTAGTTTTATTAATTCTAAATGATAAAACGGAAATCTATTGTAGTTTTTCCTATTTCTGAAAATCGTTTTAAAATTGTTTTAGAACTGATATATATATATATATATTTAATATAAAAAAAAATATGACAGCAGCCCGAGTCGCGCCTCACGGCGCGACTGGCCGCTGTCACGCGGCTGCTGCCTCGCGGCAGCGGCCGCGTGCGACGCAGGGCGCCGCTGCGGCAGCGCCCCGTATGGCCAAAGGGGCTGCTGCCAATCGGCAGCAGCCCGCCCTCGGGCTCGGCCCGATACCCACTTGTTTTTAAATGTGTTTAAAATCGTTTTATGTTAAATGTAAATATATGTTTCAGAAATTAATAGTTTTCTGTTTTGATTATCGAATGAATAATTCGTTTAAATGTTTGTTTTTACCAATATGTAAATCAAAGTGTTGAATGAATTAAAATCAAAATAAATGGGACGAGCATAATCAACGTTTTATATGGTTATATTAATCTAAGGATTAATATAAAGATACAAAACGATTAGAAGTAAAATTGGATGAAAGTTAATTTGACGAGTTAATGTGATTAACCTAAATATTACATAAGCCGGTTATGTAATCAACCAATTAAATTTATTTAATTGACTCTATGCATGTTTGGAGTTATGGACATATTTGGACTCTCTTCTAGTCTTTTGGTATTTTTGAAATAGGGCCTGCGCGTCCTGCCTTTCTACTATCTATTGTAATTTCTCCTCTCATCTAATTCCCTTCAATTCAGTTGAAGTTTTCTTATAGTAGTATAGAAATTAATATGTAATTTCAAGGCACCAAGGAGAAGACGGAGGACCTAAAGAGAAATATGTAATAGTTAGTATTTCCTTAGGTTTGGCCTTTTTATTCCGTCTCTGGCTCGACGGAATAATTTAGATGATATGTCCATAACGCCAATGTATGTGAATGTATGTATGTCTGATGTATGCTAAAGCAAAGCAAGACTAAGTTAGATTATGAGACTTAAATAAAATCCCTCATTAAAAAGTTAAGTAAATAAGTAAGTTATTAAAATCGGTTGCCCCTCCCTAATATTATAATTCAGCCGGCAGTACTGGGGGCCTTTGGGTTGTTGAGTAAACTCAAGCTCGGGGTCTTATGGTAACACCTGAATTATCGAAAATCATTTTTCATGAATATGGGGTAATACTTAAAATAGATTATGATAATTGGATGAGTAAACTCATGTTGTCATAAACTAATGGGCAAAACGGTTGGGATTAATATGAATAGCATATTAGTTACTAATGTGGTTAGTAACCCAATAACCTAGGAATCACATTAAAGATGTGATTGATTGTATGAATCTACCTAATGAATGAGACTAGCTTGTTGAGTAAACTCAAGGCGAAATCTCAAGAGTTAGGATCCTAGCTCACTAAAGGATTTGTGAAATTCTTCGAATTAATATGGAGGGTTATTAATTTGGCAAAATAGTGGGAGCAATCTGAAATAAATTAAAAGGCCTATAATTTTAGATTGTTAAACTTTAAAGCAAATGAATGACATACGTTTACTCTTTCTCACTCTCAGGTTTTTGTTTAAACACACACTCTTAAAATCATGACTAACACCGATCTGCGTTACATCCTTACCGATAACAAATTGAGTGGTTCAAACTTCACCGACTGGTTTCGTAACCTCAAAATTGTTTTGAAGTTCGAAAGGAAATGGTATGTACTTGATACACCCTTACCCAATGGATGATGCTCCCTACCAAGAGGTTTATGCTTACTTGAAGCATAAAGCCGATGATGATCAAGTGGGGGACATCATACTTGCATCATTGACACCGGAAGTTAAAAGGCAACTACATTCAGATATGGATGCCTCTTCCATGGTCAAGCACCTTAAAGAGCTATTTGTGATAGAAACTCGGTGCGAGCGCTTCGAAATAACCAAAGAGTTATATAAAAGCAAGATGCAGGAGGGCACATCTGTGATGGTACATTGTGCCAAGATGATCAGCCTCATAACCAAGTTTTCTAGTATTGGAGATGCGATGGACCATGAACTAAGTGAAAACTTACTTCTACAGTCCCTCCCTGAGAGCTACTCACAGTTCATCATGAACTATCAGATGAGTGGCTTGCAAACCTCTCTTGTAGAGCTTGCACATATGCTCGAGTCAGTCGAGCCCATTATAAAAGAAAACGAGGAAATATGTTGGCCCTTGCTATTGAAGGATCGAGAAAAGGAAAGGGGTCGCTCCCGATCCAAACCGTCCTAATAAATGCATGGGGGCTATGCTCACCGAAACAAAGGGAAAGGAACCAAAGAAGCCCAAAGGAAAGTGCTACTATTGTGGTGACTTAGGGCATTGGAAGAGAAACTGCATGGAGTACCTAACCTTCCACGAGAAGGAAAATAACGGTGCTTCAGCATCTGGTATGTTCTATATTGAAATAAATACGGTTTCATTGTCTGAATCTTGGGTACTTGATACCGGATGTGGATCTCATATTTGTACAAATATGCAGGAGCTAAAACAGACTAAGAAACTAAAGAAAGGAAGCATAAACTTGCGAGTGGGAAATGGAGCAAGAGTTGCCGCCCTCGCAATTGGAGATTATGTTTTACTTTTGCCCTCTGGGCTTGTAATAGAATTAAGGAATTGTTTATACGTTCCTGAGATGTCTCGTAACATTATTTCTATTAGCTGTCTCGTTGACGACGGTTTTCATATTTCAATAAAGAACAATAGTTGCAATTTTTATAAAGATTCGATCTTTTATTTTTCAGGAATATCACAAAATGGGATTTATGTGTTAGATGATAAAACTCCTGTTTTTGCAATTGATACCAAAAGACATAAGCTAGATAATTCAACTTACTTGTGTCATTGTCGTTTAGGGCATATAAACAAGAGACGCATGCTAAAGCTACATTCAGATGGGCTTATAGATCCAATCGATTCTGAATCATTGGAAACATGCGAATCATGTTTAAAAGGTAAAATGACAAAGACACCCTTTAGCAATAAAGGTGAGCGTGTATCAGACACTCTAGGACTCATTCATTCAGATGTATGTGGCCATATGTCAGTCCAAGCAAGAGGAGGATTCAGATACTTCATTAGCTTCATAGATGACCATACTCGCTATGGTTATATCTACTTGATGAGGCACAAATCAGAAGCTTATGACAAGTTCAAATGCTTCAAGAATGAAGTGGAAAATCAATTAGGAAAGAAAATAAAGACACTTCGATCTGATCGAGGTGGAGAATATCTTTCTGATGATTTTCTGAATTATCTAACTGAATGTGGGATATGCTCACAATGGACACCTCCCTATACACCACAACACAATGGTGTATCCGAGAGGAGAAACTGTACCCTATTAGATATGGTACGATCCATGATGAGCATGGCCTTACTTCCAAAGACGTTCTGGGGCTATGCCTTAGAAACTGCCCTCTTCACCCTAAATCGAGTACCAACTAAATCCGCTAGTTCCACGCCATATGAATTGTTCATTGGTAGGAAACCCGTGTTCTCATTCATGAGAGTATGGGGTTGTTCAGCATATGTCAAACGCGTTGCGTCCGACAAATTAGATTCTAAATCTGATAAATGTTTCTTCATTGGATACCCTAAGGAAACTATGGGATATTACTTCTACCATCCAGATGATCAGAAAGTAATCGTATCCAAACACGCAACCTTCTTAGAGAAAGAGTTTCTCGAAGAAACACAAAAGGGAAGCGTGATTGAACTCGACGAAGTTCAAGAGGAAGAAAGACCGACTGAAACAACGGAGGCGGTCGAGGTACCCGAAGGAGTCCCATTAGATGAGACTCCAGTGGCACCTATTCGTAGATCACGAAGAGTTCGTGAACTCCTAGTTAGATATGGTTTTCTAGTGGGAGATGATGACGAGGTTCCCGTGTTAGACGACGAACCCGAAAACTACGAAGAGGCTCTTACTAGTCCAGATTCTAAAGCATGGCTTGAGGCCATGGATTCTGAAATGGATTCCATGTATACTAACCAAGTTTGGACTTTGGTTGATCCACCCGAAGGGATAAAACCCATTGGGTGCAGATGGATCTTCAAAAAGAAGACTGACATGGATGGAAAGGTTAGCACCTACAAGGCTAGGTTGGTAGCGAAAGGATATCGTCAAAAACAAGGTGTTGATTATGACGAAACCTTCTCTCCCATTGCTATGTCCAAATCGATCAGAATCATGCTTGCAATTGCCGCTCATTTTGATTATGAGATTTGACAAATGGATGTGAAAACAGCTTTCCTAAACGGAAACCTGCTTGAGGATGTATACATGATGCAACCTGAAGTTTTCATATCAAAGGATGCAAATAAAGTTTGCAAACTTCAGAGATCCATTTATGGACTCAAGCAAGCATCTAGAAGCTGGAACAAGCGTTTTGACGAAACCATAAAACAATTTGGTTTCGAACAAAATTAAAAAGAAGCTTGCATTTACAAGAAAGCAAGTGGGAGCTCTATAGCATTGTCATACTATATGTGGACGATATACTGTTAATGGGAAATGACATTGCTCTATTATAGTCAGTGAAAATATGGTTATCCGGTAACTTCTCAATGAAAGACCTCGGTGAAGCAGCCTATATACTTGGTATAAAGATCTACAGGGATAGATCACGTAGACTGCTTGGTCTTTCACAGGCTACATACATTGAAAAGGTGCTAAATCGGTTTAGCATGCTTGAATCGAAACGAGGTAACTTACCCATGGTACATGGAGTAAAGTTAAACAATCATCAATGTCCTAAAACTGATGATGACAAACGACGCATGGCTGTAGTCCCGTACGCCAGCGCGATCGGTTCGATTATGTATGCTATGCTATGCACTAGACCCGACGTAGCGTTCACGTTATCTGTAACGAGTCGTTACCAAGGGAATCCGGGAGACGAGCATTGGATTGCCGTCAAGAACATTCTTAAGTACTTGAGAAGAACTAAAGATATGTTTCTAGTGTACGGAGAAGGAGATCTGAAAATACAAGGATTTTCAGACGCTAGTCATCTCACAGATGAGAATGATTTTAAATCCCAATCAGGATACCTGATTATCCTAAATGGGGGCACGGTCAGTTGGAAAAGTTCCAAGCAGGGAAGCGTAGCTTTCTCTACGACCGAGTCAGAGTACATCGCTGCTACGGAAACAGCAAAGGAAGCAGTTTGGATTAGAAAGTTCATTACAGAACTAGGTGTGGTGCCTGACATTGTCAATCCCATTACTCTGTACTGTGATAACAATGGAGCCATTGCGCAAGCAAAGGAACCACAGTCTCATAATGCATCCAAGCACTACCTAAAGCGATACCACATCATTAGAGAGATTGTGGCTAGAGGAGATATGAGAATAGAAAGAGTACCTACAGAGGACAACGTTGCAGATCCGTTAACAAAGCCTTTAACCCAGAAAGTACATGATCGTCATTTAACTTCTACTGGGATAAGTTTTAGAAACAATTGGCTTTAGTCCAAGTGGGAGTATGTTGGGGTTTTGTGTCCTATAGTCAATTGTTGCAGGATACAAACTTATTGTAAATGAATTGTTCTTTATATCATTTGTTTTAATGAGATATATGTTTTATAACTATATAAAGGCAATCCCTTTTAAGCACTAAATAAATTCTAATAAAAGGAAATCCGTAAGTTTGTTTAAAGTGATTATAAAGTGTTCATACAAGCATGAAGTGAGACAAAACTTTATAATAAACTAATAAACTTAAAACCACCCCAAGTCAAGTGATATATTTAGGATTGATATATCACAGTTGAGACTTGTATGTAACAATGTCTTCTGTCCGATAGAAAGCTGATCTCACAAGCTTCACATATATAGATATCTGGACAGTTACATAGATCCGGTGAAACGGTGTTCATTAGGATTGGGGATCCGACTTGAGATAACAGGATGGGTAGATTCATCCTTGTCAACTGTTCATCTCATTGGTATTAATAGGTATAACTAATCCTCAGACTCAAAGGAATGTTAATTGGTCATCCTGAATTACTGAATTTGAGACTTTGATCCTGTGGTCCCACGATCCTTAACAGAGATGACTCTGGGGTGTGAACTGCAAAGGTTGGGTGTCACAGGAAGTAATTTCATGGTAGTTATACATTGGATTGAGCATTTATCACTCCCGATTAATGGGAGATACATCCAAGGATCGCTTGTGGAAGACTCGACTCTAAACCCT
Organism: Euphorbia lathyris; assembly: GCF_963576675.1. Lineage (NCBI taxonomy): Eukaryota > Viridiplantae > Streptophyta > Magnoliopsida > Malpighiales > Euphorbiaceae > Euphorbia > Euphorbia lathyris. The sequence continues at coordinate 28,041,046 of NC_088916.1, read as the reverse complement.
TGCAAGGTGATAGCTTAAGAGTAGAAATTCGGATTTCACTTAACCTATCTTTTTGAGTTGACTCGGCCAATAACAAGTAAAACGAACGTCTCGCTATATGTGACTTGACATTACCCATAGTCATAAGATTCAGTTCAAGGATGTAGTTGATAAAGGATCGTATTATACCGTAACTAATACGGAAGGGTTAATGACAGAATCAACCTGTCTTCTTAACGGACTCTGGGGGAATGATTACGGACTTGCCAATAACAATACTCTGTACATCATTCCGTTATGCAAGGGATTAAATATAATTCTTGAAGAAATTAATTTAATAGGTTGCATACGGCCAGAAGTAGTAAGGACCTAATGGATCACACATAAGACTTGGAACCAAAAGAGAGATGGATATCATTAATAGATGGAAGCCCAATTAAGCCCAGTAAGGCCCAAATACTAGGAGGGGGCCGAAATTTATATGTATTAGTAAGGAATTAATTTTATTCCATTAATCCTAATTAGATTAGGATTGTGAATTAAATTAATTAAGAGATAATTTAATTAGGAGTTTTAATTAGATTAATATACTCATATTATTATCCAATTAGGTTATTTATTATTATCCTAAATATATTTGATATATTATAAGATAATAATTAGGAATCCTATTCCGAATGGAATTCCTATTAAGTAACCTATTTCTATCTAACTAGGGTTTAGATACAAGCTAATATATATACCCCCCTATAGTGAATTTCGACTAAGCCTAATCCCTCCCCTATAAGTGATTTTCGAAATTGCTATTTTAGAGAGAGAAAAGAATTTTATTCCCAAGTTCGTGAACAAGAATTCATACGGCATTCCATCGATTGATTAATCTTATTCATCCCTCTTTCTCTTTGATCTTGTGTTGGTTTGTTAGAGGCAATCTATTTTGATTGCATCTCATAAGGGTTGATTTCATCTTAGCCTCACCGTATTAATCTTTGTGTTTGGAATCTCGGAGAAGAATTGTGGGCGCTTCTTTAACAACGGTAGATTGTTCATCGAAAGGTATTCCTTCTTATCCCTCTTTATATGAAATAACGATTAACGGATCCTATGGTTAAAAGGAAGTAGGCTAAATTTTTTATATTTCCGCTGCTATACCTTAGCCTTAATTTCCTTCACGCTCAGATATAAATCCTCCCTCTCCAGCTGAGCAGGTATATCAAGAGACTTCCTCAGAGTCTCAAGAACAAACCCATGGTCAGCTTGACCAGCCTATGGACGAGTTCAACATCCTAAGGAAAGGAAGTTCCTTCAAGTATTCAGTAGTATCAAGAATCTCAATGTCTTCCATTCCCGATGGTTCTCAAAAAGCTTTGTAGAGGCTGAGAAACCTTTCTGCGAGTGGATCTCAAAGAACGGATGGACTACCCTCTTCTCTCTCCATGGAACAACCTATCCACAATTAGTGAAGGAATTCTACGCAAACCTGAAAGTAGCTGACGATGACGTCGACTATATGGTAACTCAGGCCAAGAACAAGGAGATCACCATCACCCCTTCTTATCTCGCTATACTGCTAGATCTGAAAGAAGAAGGTGCAGAACTGCGATGCACCAATGATTACAAGCGGGTTGAGTACAAGGCTGAGTTCTGTAAACCCAAGAACCACACTGGTGAAATCTCTAGTACTAATCTGGGCCAGCCTCAAAGACAGGCACATTACATCCTGACCAACTATCTTTTCCCCAAGGTCAACGCCACCTCCTCAGCCTCAAACTTTGAACAATGCTTCATCTGGCATATGCTCCACTATCAACCATTCAACATGCCCGTCTTTCTCATTGGGGCTTTCCAACGTAGCACCGGGATTCTAAGGATGGGTTCTCTCATCACCAAAATTCTTCAGGATCACAAGATCAGCCTCAAGGGGGAAATAGATGTAGAGGGCACTGAGATCACCTCAGGAATCCTGTTCGGGTTAGGTCACAGCCTTCCTTTCAAATCTAAGAAAGGAAAGGAAACTATGGTTGAAGAAGCACCTGCTGAGCTACCTCAGAAAGGAAAGAAAACCATGGTTGAAGAAGCACATGTTGAACAACCCAGGAAGAACAAAAAGAGGAAAGCTGGCCCATCCTCAACACCGACAGCCAAAGACATTAATCAAACTGTAAAGAAGATCAGGATGGCGGTAAGGGAGAAGAAAGCTGCTCCTGCTGAGCCAGCTCAAAAGAAAACAGAGTCAGCTGACAGACAGAAGAAGCGAGCTGAGCCTGAGGAAGAAAGTGAGGAGACACTTGAGGAACCTCTAAAGAGGAAGAAAACCTCTAGGATGACGCCGTTGGATGCTTCCCCACTCGATTTCATCATCTCAAAGGATTCACATTTCCTCCGAAGTCAGGAAATCGACTTGGAAAAGACTCCTTACAGTCGGGAGGAAGAGCAAGATTGCACTGAGGAACAGCCTGAAGCTGACAAGATGCAACCTGCTGAGCCAAGTAACACAACTGCTGCTGAGCACACTGTTGAACAAGGAGCTGAGTCACCAGTGAAGAACAAGGTTGTTAAGGACCTTTATGCTAACTTTGGACTCAACTCCTCTCTTGAGTCCCCAGAACTTATCTCTACTGTCCCTTCTTCTCCAACCAAAAATTATAAGGGAAGCATTGAAAAGCGGTTCAAGCGGAAGGCATAGAAACCTAACCTCATAGATCTACTCGATGATTCTCCACTAAGGGACCCCATCACTGACCTGACTGGGCTACAATTCAGCTTCTTCACCAACATCACTGAACCCACTCCCAGTCAAGTGAAGAAAAAGCAAGCCTCTATTTCTCAAACTAAGGAACAAGCAGACCCAAAAATTCCTAAGGATCAAGTTTCTGCCGACACCTTTGCTCCATCTTTTACTGAGCAAGTGATCGAAGTTCCTACTGCTCAACACAACGAGTTATCAAAGGAAAATCCTCCTGCTCAAGCCAACTCTGAACTGACTCCACCGACTATCCCAATTCAGCCTCAAGTTGACTCTGAGCAGGTAAATACTACTACTGAGCAAACCACTCCAAATCCTACTGAGCAGTTAGTGAGCCAGTCAGCTCCTGCTACTGGCCTCAATAATGAGCATGCTGTTCCTAACCAAGGCGGCACCTCGACTTCTGGACAGCACCCAAATCCTCCAACATTTGGTGCTGACAAAGAAACGGCCCCTGAGACTACGCAGAACCATTCTGAAGATGATTCCTACAACTTTCTCAACACCTCTGAGTCAGGATGTCGAATCATCAACTCAGCCTATATGCTTCTACAAGCAATTGATCAGTCTCAAGCCGATGCTGCTAGGTCTGCTCCTGCTGAGTTTACTCAACTCTAATCCATTAAGCAACTTCTGACTGAACTCAAAGGTCTCAAGGAGCTGATGAATGTTATGACTTCCTTAGTCTCTCAGTAGCCCAAGAAGGAATTCATGGTCAAGCTGGCAGAACTTCAGCTTATGATGGTAAATCACATGGACTCCATTGAAGGGAAAATCAATGCCCTATCTGCTGTGAACTCATCATCCGCAACTTCTGCTGAAGTAACTCAACATTTCACCCAGCTGGCCGCTAAGCTAACCGGAGCTCGAGAACTTATCTCCTCCACTTCTCAATGCTCCATCGAACAAATTGGTGAGGCAGTTCACCTACTTAGCCTGAGCCGAGAAGGAATGGAAACTGACCAGGTGAAGACCAACGACATCTTGCACTGCACCCGATCAACTCTTGAGCATGTTCGTCACATCAACGCTTAGCGTCATATCTATGATGCTTCGATGCTCAAGATGTACTATCAATCATATGCAAGGATGACCGACTCCATTACTTGGATTGGGAAGTCAATTGAGTTTCTACTCAGTATGCTCAGTGCTCATATTAAGATCCCCGCATCCAGTATGGCAGATGGCATGCAGGTCTTCAGTGGTCTCAAAGAAAGTACGAGTAACATACAACAATATTTAACTATTTTGACTCGTGTTGTTCAGAGGGGTCAGTTCTATGCTTCTGCCCTTCAGTCTGGTGATGCTGGCAAAACGGGGGAGAAAGATAAGCAGCCAGCTCAGGGAACTCAAAATCTAACTCAGCAGAAGCCTCCTGGCTCAACTTCTGCTAATCCGGGCAACCAAACTCAGTAACAAAGAACAGCCAAGCCCAGCCAGCAGACCAAACCCAAAGCTAACCAAGTTCAAGTCAACATCAAGAAATAGAACTAGCAATAGTCTTAGCTTGTAACTTGTGTTTCTATACATGTCATCATTCTTGTTGGACTGAGTATATATATATGAAAGCATCCTTATTCATACTATCTTTTATATATATACATGTGATGCTTTATATGTTGTGTTTATTTATATGCTGACATAACTACTCATTCAACAAAATGAACTTGCGAACATAAAAATTAAACAAGTACTTAGCTACTGAGTAAAACTATCCAGTCTCAATTAATATACTCAACTCACTGTTACTTTGATACCTGAACTTGGCTAAGTATTAAAACTCAGTATGGAAAAATGTTCCAAGCATTGACCTACTTCTGAAGCTGACCTTAGACTCATTTCGATTACATCTTAGAAGATTTAGAACTGAACTAAGTCAGTGGATTCAATCCTTAGTTTCACTCGATTAGATCTTAGAAGGTTTAGAGTTGAACTAAGTCAGTAGATCCAACACTTACGGGGGAGTATTTTCAAAAGAATAGAAAAGGTCAACTATCATTGGAGAGCTCAACACAGAGTTCCTTACTAAATACTTTTACCAACATCAAAATGGGGGAGTTTGTTGAAACACCTTTCCACATGATTTTGATTTGACAAAATTATTTAAGATAATCCCATGATTAAACAATTAAATTTAAGTGCTTTCATTTAATTTTACTAATGTGTTTGTTCAATGTTGAGTAAGTTAAGTAATAAGAACAGGAATTGAACATCTATAAAAGAAAGCCAAAAGTCAGTAGACGCAAGTCACACAACAGAAGCTGAGTAAGAATGCAACTCAGCTTTAAGAAAAGAAATGTCTTCTTCAGAAAAGCTTGAAGGCGAAACCGCTACGTCAAGCTGAGTGGTCGACAGGTCAGCTTTGATGACACGTGGGGAAATTCTGATTAACTTCCGTCCCTGTGGGGGCGTCGTTGGGTTCGACGGGGGGAAGCTCCGATGCCAAAGTTAGTAAGGAAGAACAAAAGGGCAAACTGAATTGATAAAGGGTAAGAATGAATGTGTACCTTGATAGCCTGAGACGTAGGCTATATATAGCTAGAAAGTTGTAACTTCCAGTAACTAGAAAGTCTCCATTAATATTCCATTAATGGAGGTTACAAGTTACCTTTAAGCCGGCGGTTAGCTAATTGATAGCTCATTAATGGTCTTTATGGTCGGGTCGGCCCAGCGGTTCTAATGGAGGATGAGTGTTCAAGGAGATTCGCCTCATAGGTTCGCTGGCGGGTCTCCTTTGATGGGACCTTGGTGATCCGCCAGTCGGATCTCTTTGGAGGATCAATACGCAGCGTTCTTTAGGTGAATATCCCTTTTGGTCCTCGGGATAATATCTCAATGTTATCAGAAGCCCCCCCAAAGTTCCCTTAAAGTCCTTTAGGGCTTTTGAGCTTCTGCGCGCCGTCATGACTACCTGCATTAATGAGCACTCTGTTCGATGCCAATCGCAGGGTGACACGTGTAACGAGCGCACTGTCCAAGGAAAGAGAAGACGCCTTCTTCTTCCTTCTCTTTCTCTCTCTTCCCCATTTCGTCTTCATTTACTTTTTCGTTGCTCGAAGCTTTTTCTGGGAGTTTCAGAGTTCCTTCAAAGCTTTTGTTTACATGTAAGTTCATATTTTCCCATTCTATTTTTTCTGAATGTTTAGGAGTTCTTCTTCCTCTTCTGAATCTACGTCCGAGCTATTTGATTTAACCTCATCTTCCGAACCCATTTTTAGCTGGACTTCTTCTTCCTCAGAGAATTCCTCTTCTTCTGAGGATTCCGTTAGTTGTAATTTAGCTGAGTTGCGTGACTCGGCGTGTAATAAACGTCGAACTCGGTCCGGTGAGGTTCAAAACCATCCCGTCGTCACTACCCGCTGTATTCCGGCCACCGGTTTTAGGTCACACTTAGGGATGGAGGCTTCTTCTTCAGTTCCTCCTAGGAAAAAGAGACCTCGTGCCGAGTCCACCTCATCTCATATGAGCTCTGCGGATCTAGCGAGCCTGGCGGATCGCTTTCCGTGGATTAAAAATTATGAAACTCAACTAGCGGATGCCCATTAGCGACCAGCCTGTCCGCCACGCGGATATCTATCCGTGTATTGTAGTCATGTAGAGAGGGGATTTCGTCTACCTCTCCCAAAGATGATGGCAGATATCCTTGCTTATTTTGATATTACCGTCTGTCAGTTGCACCCTAATGGCTGGTTAGATCTGGCTCTGGATTGCTACTTAGCTTCAAATCTAGGTATAGTGTGTACACCTCGCGTCTTCTGGACCTTTCATAAACCCTCTCAACAAAAGTCTGAGTCGTTTCTTACCTTTGCCAAATTTGGAGTTTATTCGCCATTTAGTGGCAAGATGTCAAATGTCCACTCTTGGGACGAGAGGTTCTTTTATGTGAAGATTAAGGAGGATGAGCCGTTAGTCTTTCCATTATATTGGAATGCCAGACCTCTACACATGGCGGGTGACATGCGAATTATGACGGATAGCGATGAGGCTGTGGCGGATCTCATGAAGAGCGTTAAGGCGAATGCTTGGACATACGCCGATGCTTTAGACTTTATGATGAACGACATTCCCTTGATCCGCCGAGATGGAGACAAGTTCACTTACTCCAAGATTGCTCAGTTTGATCAAGGTAACTTTAATTTTCTTTAAATCTTGATTATTTGATTGTTCTTCTTGGACAGGGGTGTATCTAAGGCCAATCACGCTCTTGTAGAGATGCGTAAGAAGATGAAGGAGGAGGAGGCCCGTAAGAAGGCGCAGGCGATGGAGCCTCAAAAGAATGTAGGAAAACGTGTTGCGGATCCAGCAATTGATCCGCCGCAAAAGAAGAAGAGATACACTGCTTCGACCGGACAAAAGTTGATGGCCGATGCATTGAGATCCGCCATACCTTCGTCGAACAAGGAACATGTAAATTGCTCTACTTGTTTTTACTTTCTACATTTTAATTTTAGGTTTTGACCTGGAGATTATGGTGTAGATGGCGAGACCTGATTTGGGCGGTTATTGGGCCGCTAAATATGGAGATGAGAGATCCCTGGAGAATGAGTCAGTAATCAATGATCTGGATGAAGCTCTTGGGCAATTAGGCAGGGTTCGAGAGAGTCAAACTCAAATCTCAGGAGCTGCCAACATCCAACTTGGGAAAAAGGAGCTTTTTTCCGTAAGTGCTTTCTCAACCATACGTTTACTTGTTAGGCAATTTCTTTTGGGGATAAATATCGACTAAGCTTTTGTTGGCTTTCGTAGGCGTATACTCGCTTATGAGTTGCAGAGGCTGAGCTTCTTCAAGGGGTGGCGGATAAGGCCACCATAGAAAGGTTGGAAAAAGAAGTTGCGGAGGCGAAGGCGAATGCCGAATCAGCTCTTGCTCTTAAAGATACTGAATCTGCCCGTAAGGATGCTGAGATTCGACAGTTGAGGGAGAAGATTGAAGCGGATGCTAAGGAGCATGAAGAAGCCTTAGCGGATGCCGAATTTATGGCTGGAGAGCAAGCCTTCTTCTATGGTGAATGGCCTTATGGCGTACTTCCAATTGGAATATCCTAAGATCGATTTTACGGATCCGGAATTCGTTGTTCCCGATTCGAATGTAGTTGTTAAATATCATGAAACTCCAAATGTCAAGGACTACATTCGGGATCGCGTTCGGGAATGGATGAAAGGACCTGTTGAAGAAAGCAAACCTGCCACCAACGTCCAGCTAGTGAATCTCGAGGAAGTGCCTCCGAAATCTTGTGAGGAGCTGATAACCGATGGCACCTTTCTTCCTGGGGAAACACCTTCCGTGGAAAAGGAAGTCTCCTTGGCGGGCGTATCCGAGGCTGTCGAGAAGGAAGCTTCTTAAGCAGGTGCTTCTGACGAGAAGAATGTTAAGGAGGATGCTCCTGTGGTTACTTGATGTTTTATTTTGTTTGTAAAACTTTTTAAGTACAATTTGTTTAATCCTTATGGTAGCTATTTATATTACCTTTACGTTTGCGTAAGTAGATATATAAGCGTCTAGGATTTATTTTGGAGTAGGTGGCCAGCCATACTCCATTGTGCGAACCTTTGTGAAGGTTTGAAGCTGTTTTATTCCATTAGAGGAAGTAAAGCTGCCTTCAGGGATCATCTTGCGACCTATCTTTGAGGTGAAGTGATTCGCCTAGAGGATTTTGTGGACCCTTCTTCGGGAAGGGAGTAAGAGAGTGTAAAGACCTTGCGTCCAAGGATCGTTTTAACTCTATCTCGAATGGGGATCCTCTAGAGATGGATCCGCCCATGAGATTTGTTCTCCTATCTTTGAGGAGAAAAAGTAGCTATGAGATAGCAGTAATTTTTTAATGTGGAGAGCGTTGGATGCCCCCCTTCTTTTTAAGACTGGAATATTGATATTGCTGCAATAAAAACTTTAAAAAGAACATAGATAATAGAACAATTGATGTTTATTGATAGGAGAAATGCTTTATTACAGCAAGCAGGTCTTACATGTGAGCCTCGTTAAAACCTTTAATAAGAAAAACCCCATGGGAAAAAAGCTTACTAAAGGAAAAAGAGTACTCAAGACCGTATGTACACTTCATTTTCTGGCGAAATATTTGAGGAGATTTTGGAGGTTCCACGTGCGTGGCAATGTGTTCCCCTCCATGTCTTGAATCTTAAATGTGGCGAACCCAATCTTGTCCACTATTTGGTATGGACGCGTCCAGGTGAGCCCTAGTTTGCCTTTCCCTTCTCGAGACTGGATTTTGTCGGCTTTGCGAAGCACGAGATCTCCCATATTCAATTTTACAAGTTTGGCGTTTTTGTCATGATAAGCGGCGATCCGCTGCTTGTATGCCGCCATACGTACATAAGCCTTATCTCTTCGATCTTCCACTTGATCAAGACTTTCTTTTAATCTGCGGCTGTTGTCCTCCTCGCAATAGAATGCAACTCTATCACTTGGGACCAGTATTTCAACTAGGATTACAGCTTCTACACCATGAGAGAGGGCGAATGGCGTTTCTCCTGTGGCCATTCTAGGAGTGGTGCGATACGCCCATAAGACGCTCGTCAACTGATCCGCCCACTTCTTATCATGCTCCCCCAATCTCTTCTTTATTCCTTTTACAATCATCCGATTCGTAACTTCAGTCATACCGTTGGATTGAGGATAATAAACGGAGGCAAATCTGTTCAAAATGCCCAGTTTCTCACAGAAAGTTTTGAACTCGACGCAGTTGAACTGCGTTCCATTATCAGTGATGATTGTGTGAGGTACGCCATATCTTCCCACGATATTGTCTTTAACAAATTCCACCATTCGTTCAGCAGTGATGGAGGAGATAGCTTCGGCTTCTACCCACTTGGTGAAGTGATCTACTGCCACTACCACATACCTTCTTTGTCTACGAGTAGGAGGAAATGGTCCAACGATGTCAATTCCCCAGAGGGCAAAGGGTCGCCCTTCAATGATGGGCCTCTGAAGATGTTTGGTAGTGTGTGATTCATTCGTATGAATCTGACAACTATGGCAAGATTCCACCAATTTTTGTGCATCAAGCTCGGCAGTGGGCCAATAAAATCCTGCTAACCTGGATTTCTTTAAGATGGAGGCGGATGCCTCATGGGCCCCACATGATCCCTCGTGAAGCTCCTTGAGGACTTTTTGTCCCTCTTCTGGTAGAATACATTTTAACCAAGGATGGCTAAAAGACTTTCTGTAGAGGCAATCGTTGATTATGGAGAAATAGGCCGCTTTCCTGACGATACGCCGAGCCTCCTCTTTATCGATGGGTAGAGCTCCATCTGACAAATACTGGTGAATGACTGTCCGCCAATCATCCTCTACCGTTGTGAGTAGGGATACTTCTTCGGAGACGAAGGCCGAAGCAGCTTTAACCTCGAATGGACATTGCGGATCTGTCCAATTCTCTTCGCTGGAAGCCATTTTTGCTAGGTGATCTGCTTCGGTGTTTGATCCTCGGGGCACGTGGATCAATTCCCATTTAGTTTCTTTAGCTTCGAGATGATCCAACAATTTTTTGACCTCGGCCACGTATTTGGCCAAAACATCATCCTTTACCTCATAATTTTTGATCACTTGATTGACCATCAACTTGGAGTCACTATAGATCGAGATCCGCTCAGGAGTAATTTCTTTTAGCAGGCGCAACCCCAATATTAGAGCCTCATATTCTGCGGCATTGTTGGTTGCATAGAAATCCAACTTTGCTGCATACCGTAGTTTTATGTATTGGGGGCCCTTGATCACGATACCTATACCAACACCATCTGCTGAGGAAGCTCCATCCGTGTACATCGTCCACTCCTCTACTGGAGATTTAGGGAGATTCACCCCTTCTTCGGTGAATTCATTCACAAAGTCTGCCAAGACCTGACTCTTCAAGGCGGACCTGCTCTCATATCGCACATCAAACTCTCCCAGGCGAATTGCCCATTCCATCAATCTCCCCGAAGTGTCCGGCTTTTGCAATACTTTTCTCATGGGTATATTCGTGCGAACTATTACAGTGTGGGCTTGGAAGTATGGCTTAAGGCGGATTGCCGTGGTGACAACGGCCAGAGCCATTTTATCAAGTTTAGAATATCTGGTTTCAGCATCCTTCAATACTTTGCTCACGTAATAGATTGGATACTGCTGGCCATCCTCTTCTCTTATCATGACTGTGCACACAGCTTTATCTGTAACCGAGACGTACATGTAGAGGTTCTCACCTTTTAGGGGTCGGCTCATCATGGGCGGTTCTGAGAGAAACCGTTTAATTCCCTCGAAAGCTTTTTCACAATCCTCATTCCACTCGAATGCCTTTTGCTTCTTGATGACTTCATAAAAGGGTTGACACCTACGAGCTGAATAGGAGATAAACCTGCCTAAGGCCACGATTCGCCCGTTCAGGCGTTGCACTTCCCTAATGTTCTGCGGTGCTTGCATTTCCAGAACAGCCTTAACCTTGTCAGGATTCGGGCTCACTCCTTTCTCGCTAATCATGAATCCCAAGAACTTTCCATATGTCGCACCAAAGGTACATTTTTCCGGATTCAGCTTAATATTGTGGCGTCGGAGTACGGCCAGTACCTCCCTTACATCATCTGCATGTTTTTCCACAGTGATGCTTTTGATGATCATGTCATCCATATAGATAGAGTAATTATCACATTTGCTTTCCGCGAATATTTTGTTCATCATCCGCTGATAGGTGGCACCTGCGTTCTTAAGCCCAAAGGGCATGACTTTGAAGCAATAAGTGGCTTGGTGAGTCACGAACGAGGTCTTGATTCTATCTGAAGGCTCCATGGGGATCTGATGATAACTTGACTTTACGTCTGTAAAGGAGTACATAGCATGTTCGGCGGTTCCATCTACGAGTATGTCAATACATAGCAAAGGATAGTTGTCTTTGGGACAAGCCTTGTTGAGATCCGTAAAGTCAATACACATGTGGTAGGATCCGCCTGCCTTTTTCACCAGAACGACGTTCGCCAACCATTGTGTATAAAGTACCTCTTCAATGGCGTCCTCCCGTTGGAGCTTGGCGATCTCTTCCTCTATCACCTTCTACCTTTCCAGGCCATGGTTTCTTCGTTTCTAAGCTACGGGAACTGCATCTTTGTCGATGTTAAGTTTGTGAGTGATCACGTCTGGACTGATCCCTGGGAGGATCTCATCTTTCCTTTCAAAGACGTCTTTCGCTTCATGGAGAACCTTGGTGATTGCTTCTTTAATTTCACCTTTGAGCCCTTTAGCCATTCGCACCTGCTTCTCATCCGCCATGAGGTACATTTCTGTCTCGCCCAAGGCCATTGTGACGAGCTCCTCTTCGTCTTCGTCTTTAGATTGGGGGCGAATCATTAGTGATGCGGAATACGTCTCCTGAGCCACCTTTTGGCTCCCTCTAATTATTACACCTCCCTTGGCCGTGGGGATGTAAAGAGTTAAGTGGCGTATGGAGATAAGGGCTACTGCTTCGGAGATAAAGGGCCGCCCAAGGATAATATTGTAGGCCAACTGACCATCCAAGATAGAAAATTCCAGATCGCCTTTCCAGACCTGATCCTCATCTGCTAACTCACAATCCAATGTTACCTGGCCTTTTGTTTGGACGGTATGTCCTGTCACTCCCAGGATATCCACTACGGTTGGTTCCACTTGGATTGGATCAACCATGAGTTTAGCGAAAGCTCCTCTTGTGATGACATTACACGAGCTCCCAGTATCGATCATCACTCTTTTCATCTCCCAGCCTTCCACTATCATAGTAATGACCAAAGCATCTGCATGAGGAGAGATCTCTGGACCTACGTCTGCAAAGGGGCGATTCAACGATGCCTTGTCAAGAGCAGTGGTCTTTGCTTTTTTCAGTACTGGTTGGTACCCAGGTACGCCTGCTATGACATTGATGGTCCCCTTTCCTTTCTTCTTTAGGTCATCTCTGGGTCTATCACCATCTCCCTTCTTGCCATCATTTTGGATGAACCGATCCAATTTGCCCCTCTCAATGAGACGCGCTATTTCCCCAGCTAACTCCCAGCATGCATCTGTGTCGTGACCATTTTTCCTGTGATATTTACAATATTTTTTAGGATTTTTACCAGTATTGGTGTACTCCCCCCTTTTGGTTCGGGGTATGAAATGCTCCGTTTGTGTTGACTGTTCTCGATCCACATAAGCACTTCACTTTTAGAAGCATTGAGAGGTGTGAAGGAAGTGACAAATGCCGATTTGTTCTTAGAACCCCTTCGCTGGCTTCTAGAGGAGGAATCCTGGTGCTTATCCTTTTCTCTATCCCGATGGCGAGATTCACTTTTGTCTCTTCTAGGCGGAGACGATGATTCACGGCGAATGTCATCTACCTCCATAAAGTCTTTGCAGCGCTCCATCAATTCTGCCATGCTGCTGGGCTTCTTTCGAATTAGATCCTCCTGTAAACTCTTACAAGTGGTGTTTTTTACCAGAGATTCCACTGCCATGGAGATATCCACATCAACAATTTGTATACACAATTTGTTGAAAGAATTTACATACTCTCGAAGGGATTCGTTCGCCTTCTGCTTTAATTCAAAAATCTTCCTTGACTTGACCACTGGAGGGATACAGCCGGCGAATTTAGCATAAAATTCTCTGCTTAGTTGGTCCCAACTGTCTATCGAGCCAGGAGGTAGAGATTGGAACCAGCCATAAGCGGGACCTCCTAACGTGGTGACAAACATTTTGCATAGCACTGGTTCAGTTGCACGATTGAGGCGAAGCAGTATTCGGTACTTTCTGACATGGGCTTCTGGGTTGTCAGCACCTGTGTATATAGGGAGATTAGGTATTTTAAAATGCCTATCCGTTTTCTCTGCCTCGATCCAAGCCGTGAAGGGCGAATCTCTATTGGCGAATGGGTTCTGCCTGGCATTCTCCTCATTCATGCGGAGCACCGCAGCTCGAACTCTGTCTTCAAAATTCTCCGGACCCGCTCTTGGGCGGCCCCTCCGTGGAGATCTGCTTGGAGAAGATGAAGAGCAGGATCTCGAACGGGGTGTCTCTATTGGCCTTTTGCTCTGTCTACGTCCAGTAGATGGGGGTGATCTACCCTTTTGGGAGGATCTCGGTCGCCGGGGTGAAGGTGACTTGGACCGCCTACTCTTGTCTTTTCTACGTTTTTTGTGTTTTCGCCCCTCTGATCCTCCCAAAGAGAGATTCGACCGTGGTCGCCTTGGGATATCTGATCCGCCCAGATTTAGCCCTTGGCTTGCAAATCCGCCAGGAAGAGTTTGATCGTTCCTCTGACTTCCTCCTGCGCCAGTAGGGAATAATTCCCGATTGATCGGTCATTCTCCAAACGCCGCCGTGGAAGTTACCATGGATTCCGTATTGTGTGCTTGGAGAAATGAAGAATTGTGGGCGTTTGGTCCTAGAGTCATCTGGGGCCAAGAAGATATCGTAGATGTAGGCGCCAAGCTCCAAAATGGAGGAATGGTCATGAATGACCGTAGGCGATCACCTGTTTCAAGGCCAAACTTTTCCCCTATTGCTTCTGCACACATGTTGATGAATGCATCTGGGGGCATACTACTTCCAGCTTGTGTTGTGGGAGCATTTGGATCAGTGCGCCCAACACTGGTTATTGGTTGACTCGATGGTGTTATTAATGGTGTTTCTTCCCCCGATGTGGGGTTCTGCTCTTCGTTTGCCATATTCTTTCTAACGTGAATGGAAACCCTTTATTTGATTAAGGATTCCACCTTCACCGCACCAATTGATGACACGCGGGGAAATTCTGATTAACTTCCGTCCCTGTGGGGGCGTCGTTGGGTTCGACGGGGGGAAGCTCCGATGCCAAAGTCAGTAAGGAAGAACAAAAGGGCAAACTGAATTGACAAAGGGTAAGAATGAATGTGTACTTTGATAGCCTGCGACGTAGGCTATATATGCTAGAAAGTTGTAACTTCCAGTAACTAGAAAGTCTCTATTAATGTTCCATTAATAGCGGTTACAAGTTACCTTTAAGCCGGCGGTTAGCTAATTGATAGCTCATTAATGGTCTTTATGGTCGGGTCGGCCCAGCCGTTCTAATGGAGGATGAGTGTTCAAGGAGATTCGCCTCATAGGTTCGTTAACGGGTCTCCTTTGATGGGACCTTGGTGATCCGCCAGTCGGATCTCTTTAGAGGATCAATACGCGGCGTTCTTTAGGTGAATATCCCTTTTGGTCCTCGGGATAATATCTCAATGTTATCAAGCTTCAATAGTGATCAGCGTTGAAGACAAAATCTGTCATAGTCTGAGATAAATTCAGAAGAATCAAAAAGTTGTCGGAAGGACCTTTTCGAGAAGCATGGACCATCTGATATTTACTAGAAGACAAACCTGGCGCAAGAAGACAAACCTGGTGTAAGAAGACGAATCTGGCAAACGTAGCTCTTGGCGAAAACAGAAGACAGGATTGGCTTGGAGCACTGAATGCTGACCAAGTGGTGACGAATTAAGACCGTTTCCCCACAACGGCTATGTTGGAATTCAAATCATTAGTGCCTCAAAGATCACTATAAAAAGGCCAATTCATCACTTGGATCAAATACAACAACACAATAGACAGACAAGCAAATCTTCATCAAGTCAATTCACTTGCAAAATCCAAAATAGAAGCTGTCTGAAATGAAAAAGTAAGCTCTTACACCAACTCCTATTTTTGTGCAAAAGTCTAGAGTGATTTTATTCATCTAAAGTGTTCTTCACTAAGTGAGAACAAATCTTGTATCATCTGTAAAAGGTTAGAGAAGCTGAGTACTCGATTATAGTACTCAGTGGTAGAGAGAGGCTGAGTACTCGTTTATAGTGCTCAGTGGTAGTGATAGGATTGAGTAGACGAATAGAGGACGGTACTCTTGCATACTCAGTTGCTATTGTAAAAGGTTTGTGCTCTACCTTTAAAGAGCTCAGTAGAGGATTGAAAAAGCTCGGAAGGATTCTAGGGACTGGACGTAGGCGGAGAGGCCGGACCAGGATAAGTCTGCTGAGTAACTTCTAACCCTTTCTCTTCATATATATATATATATATATATATGTGTGTGTGTGTGTGTGTGTGTGTGTGTGTGTGTGTGTGTGTGTTGCTTGCTTAACATTGCTCAGTAAAATAATCTGTACATGCTAAAGCTGAGTAATCTGAGTGCTGAGTTGGAAACCGACTTAAGTGTTGCTTCCCAACTCACAACTGAAACAGCTCTAGTTAGTAAATTAACTAAAGCTGTCTCAAAACGTACTCAGCGGTGCTGACCTAGAAACTGAGTAAAAGTATTAAAATTAAAATTAGTCAGCCTTTAAAGTGAAAAAGTTTAATTAGTTCCTAACCCCCCCCTTGGAACTAATACTATCACGTTCCACGGGACCAACATAGAGTGCCACCTCAAGAAGGTAATTCTTATTTGTCTTGTGTTTTCACCATCTTAAATGATTGGATTATAAATTCAAGGGCCTCGATCACATGACTAATAATTTTTGCATCCTTAGCCCTCTAACATCTCCACCTATTAAATATGTACAAGTTGCTAATGGAAGTGCCATGCCAATTTCAAAGGCTGTGACAGTTTCTCTTTTAGTGTTATTTGCTCCAATTCTCTCAAATAACCTTCTTTCTATTAGTAAGATCACAAAGACCCTTAACTGTTCTGTAATATTTATCCCTACTCATTGTATATTTCAGGAAACTCTCAAGAAGATGACCATTGACATTGGTGAAGAGAGAGGAGGCATCTACTACTTGGAGGGTAATAAAATGGAGATATCTGATTTACTCAGTCTTCATGTGGAGAGTAGAAATTCTGATAGAGAAAAAATAATCAGAAAAACTTCTATTTTGGCATTGTTCGTTTAGGCCATTTATCTTTTTCTTATTTAAAAAATTTGTTCCCTCATTTTGTTTAAGATATTTCAACTGCAAGTTTTTGATGAGAACAATGCATCTATGCAAAAAAATCATTATGTTCCTTTCAAAATTAGCTTTAAGAAAAGTAGTGTCCCTTTTTCTTATGTTCATACCGATGTTTCGGGTTCTCTTCCACTCCCACTTGTTCAGGTTACAAATAACCTATGAAGCACGGATATGGGTGCGGATACGGCAAACGACATTTTTAGAAAATATGAGACACGGGTGCGGCGGGACACGACAAATTTAATATAATTAATTATATATGTATTAGATATAAAAAAATATATATAAAAAACTTGCTAAATCACAAATAGGTCATTCTCAAATTTATAAAAAAAAATCCATAATAAGATAGGTCATTAATTCATCACAAAAACAATATCTACTACAAATCAAATCAAACCAAAGTATTTAATCTTCAATCATTTCATTTTCATCATCTTCTTCATCTACAAACACCATCGACTCCAATTCCGGTTCATCAAGAGATATATCAGCAATCTCAAGGATTCCCGCACCATCCGGTGGCTCAAAGGCATCTCCACCAATATCCCACATTCTTGTCTCTCCTTTCTCATATTGTGGTGTCTTCCTAGAAAGAAGACGCAAGTTAGTATGGACAAAAACTAGATCCTTCGCGTGTTTAGGAGTGAATTGTTTCTTCTCATTGAATTGATAAAAGAGTAGGTACTCCAATTTCTTTCACAACAAGAAGGGGATGTTGGTTGACCAAGAAGCTTGATTGCTATAGATCTAAGCATTGGAGTATCGACTCCATAGGTGAGCCACCAATAAGATGGATCCATTTCAGCCCTATAATTAATGGAATCAAAATCACCAAACTCTTCATGCAAAGATGAAAACTTAGCATATTCAATTAAAAAATTTCTACGATCATCCCCATTTAGTAAATAGCGTCTAAAACACTTGTTTCTTTCAGTAGAAATCTCCACATCATTATGAGGAGCTACACGTCCAACACCATTTTTGAGCCAATCAGTATAGTACTTAAAAATGTTAACGATTAAATTAAATTTCTAAATGGATGAACTACAAATAAAATTATTTATGTCGAAGGAAGAGGCTAAAAAATTACCTAGGATTCAAGGAGTGTGCCAAGCAATGAAGTGGGGTGTTGCTTTTGTTCCAACGAGACACTAAAATTTCGTGAATCACATTGTAAAATGTAGAATCCTCAGAAACGTCTTTCTGCTCATGTCTAAAGATAACAAACTTTAACTTTTCAATCATTGTGTCACACATATCATAGATCAAGTGAAGACATGGTTTGTGATGCGGAGCATCTTCCTTGGAGGATCAGGTCCGAACGAGGGAAGTTGGAGGAAGAACCAAGCAGGAGCAACAAGCGAGTAAAGCGGCCAAAATAGGGCCACATAACAAGTCATCAGCTCAGGCACGCTCTGCGTAGATTTAGGCACGCTCTGCGTAGATTGAGCACTGATCCGGAGAAGAGTTCAGCAACCAATCTACGCTCCGCGTAGATTGAGTACTGATCCGGAGAAGAGTTCAGCAGCCAATCTACGCCCCGCGTAGAATTAGGCACGCTCCGCGTACCTTCATTTTAAGGAACTTGCTCCTTACTCCAGCTTCCTCCTTAATTACAATCCTGCCACTCCTTATTTACAACCCATGCCACTCCCTATTTACAATCATGCCACTCCTTTACCATTAACCCACTTTACCCTTATCTTTATATTTTAATTAGTTATGTAATTTGCCCTTTTATGTAATTTGGCAATTAGGTTTTTGAGATGATATAAATTCATCTCTTTCTCTTTGTAATGTTCAACTTTTTATCAATCAAATATATATCATCTTCCTTGTGAAGTTTGTTAAGGTTTTTACCTTCAACAATGGGGGATCTTTGATTTCCTACGGATTTAGTCCTTAAAACCCGGGATTCACTCCTTCTAGTTTAGCTAGAGAAGAACATCTTTGTTAGTTTACGATTAAAACAAACACATCCATAAAACGATCTGTATCAGTTTGTCTGTGTTTTCAATTCTTAACATTTCATAAATAGGCTCAGTGAAATCAATAATGTATCTAATTTTGTCCCGCCAAACATCATCAACTACCATTGACTTGAAAAAAGCAGCTTTCTCCTTATCTTCATCCTTAAAACTATCCCATTTATCACTAATAACTACAAGTATAAGCCCTCATTTGATAGACAACATTCTTCTAAGCATCACAACTATAGAAGAAAACGTGTAGGTGCAATTGACAACATCTTTAAATTGGAAAATTCATTGTAGATGGCATTACTCAAGCTATGATTAGTAATGAAATTCTTCATTCCAAATGCATCACTAGCAACTTCAGTAATCCAATTGCATTCACTATAAGTTTCAACATTAGTATCCTTTGCTGCACAAAATTTTTTTAATGCCAATTTTAAGAGTGTGGACTACACAAAGTGTCCAATAAATATGTGGAAATTCATTTTCCACCAATAACCCTGCAGCTCTACATACTGGTGCATTATCTGTTATCACTTGAACAACATTTGATTCACCTACTACCCTAATTTGCTCTTTAATCAAATTACGAATTAAATGTTTATCTTTATACTCACCTTCGCAAGTCACAGCTTTCAAAAACATAGCTCTATTCTCTGATGTAGCCATGAAGTTGATAATTGGCCTTCTTTGAGGATCCGTCCATCCATCACTAACCAAGCTCAACCCATTCTCCACCCATTTACTTTTAGTTAGCATCAACTTCCTTTCAATAGATGTTCTTTCTTTTTATAATAATGTAGTCCTCAACAAATTGTATCCCGGTGGCAAATATCCAATTATATTTTGATTGGCAGCCAATGTATACGAGCTCACAAAGTATGGGTTCCTAGCAAGATGAAAAGGCAGCCCGACAGAATACAACATTATTGCAATTTCACAATGTAGTTGCTCAACTCGTTCGTTATTTGCTAACTTCTCCAAAGAATTTGTAATTGATGCCTTCCTTTTCCGTTGGTCAAATGATTTCAATCCTTCCACTTTAAAAGAGCTTGTTCCTGCAGTACCACCCATGGTTCTTATAAATGAACCACTACTTCGAGAAGTAGGAAGTGAGAATGTATGCGGTTTTGCTTGGGCCTTTGCTGCTTCTTCTTCTTCCACCTCTTTTTGCACTTGAAGATAATTGTCTTTGTTTATTGCGGTACAAGCTTGAAACCTTTGTCCTTTAATCTTCAACAAATGAGCTTTGATTTGGGATATAGAACCAGTAAATTGCTTGACACAAAACTTACATTCAAACTTCACATTTCCTCCCCTTTTGTCAAGAAGTCTATCAATCACTCTAACATGATTCCATAATAGGGAGTCAGCAGATTTTGAAGTATTTTTCCCCATTGTAGCAGAAGAAGAAACACTGGTAGAATATGTAATGCTGGCAGAAGAGGAAGCCATGAGTAAAGAAGTAAGAAATTAGAAGGGAGATGAAGACTGAAAATGGATCGGTGTTTATAAACAGAAAAAAGAAAGAGAAAGAGAAGAAATCAGAATCCCAAAAGAAATCCCAGGAGAAGAAATCGTTCTGTTCTGTTTAACCTAAAAGAAAAAAAGAAAGAGAAAGAGAAGAAATCCCAGCAAAAAAGATGAGAAAAAATATGGTGTTCTCAAAAGAAATCTCTACAGGAGAAGAAATCATGAAATGGAGGAGAAGAATCGTGAAATGCAGGAGAAGAAATCGCAACCAGTAAATCGAAGACCTAATTCGTGCGATGGAGGTGAGAAATTAGCTATAATTTTGGATCTTTTGGAAAATTTTATAATTGATCCATATATTTTAAAAAAATTTAAAAAAGCCCTAACCTTTTACCTATTTTTACCCCAGTCGAGTCCCATTTGTGTCCTGTCGTGTCCTCGAGTTCGGCGAGTTCGACACGGCCATGCACCACGGGGAAGAGTTCGTGCTTCATAGCAAATAACTTGTATCTTATATTCACAACTACAGTAGAGTAACATGGGTATATTTGATGAAATCTAAGAATGAAGTTATACATCTTATTCCAATTTTACAAGAGGATTTTTACTCAATTTGGTGTTTCAATCAAATTGTTTCATTCTGATAATGATCATGATTTTATGAATAAATCTCGTTTTGCTTTCATGACAAAACGTGGCATACTTTAATAAACTACGTGTGCTTACAGACCACAATGAAATGGTATAACAACACGTAAGAATCAACATATTTTTGAAGTATCTAGAACTTATGTTTCACTATGCATGCTCCAAAAACTTTGAGCTGATGTCGTCATGACTGTTGTTGTCCTTCTTAATCGTATGCCTTCTTATCGTCCCGACCTCCAAACTCCTTTGAGGATTCTTTCCAAATTTCCCTATATTATCGTTTTAAATATAAACTTGATGCATGGGCACTCAAATTTGTTTTCTGGGTCAATACTTAAAAGAGATATAAATTCGTGTATCATCTTACGAATAAATACTATGTTTCCATGGATTTGGGGTTTCTGAAAAAGAGTCCTTACTTTTCTAGGAAATGCCATTTGTTCCTCTTAAAGGGGAGATTAATATCAAGGAACAAGAACGACTATGGTTAGCAGAGAAGAGTTTCTGGAAAATATGGTGAACGAAGTGGTGATGATAAGGTGATTAAATATAAAGAACAAAGAGGGGGCAAATCTGAAGAACAAAGATCAGTTAGACTATTTTAGAAGAAGTACTCTCCTAGAAATGGGAATGATCCTCTCAATGATAAGACTAGACCATTATATGACTCTTCAAAGATTGACCCTAAGGGACTAGAATGCAGTAATAGAAGGGGTATTATCACATACAAATGAAGAAATAAGAAGATCAGGGAGTGATTGTGATATTAGCCTTCAATGTTTGTTTTCTGTTATTTGTTATTTTGTTGTTTTATGAGGATGGAATTCTATCATTCCTTTCTCATTATTGTTTTATTCCTTAGTTTGTCATTTTGCTATTTTAGTGGTCCTGCAATCCTAAGGTTATTTCCAACTGGTATACCTGTTTTTGTCCTCACTCTATTTAGAGGAGGTTGTATCCTGTTGAAGAGTATCAAATGAATTAATTGAAATTATTCTCTTCTCTCTCTCTCTCTCTCACTCACTGTATTTCTCTCTCCTCTCTTTCTCTTTCTCACCTCATGTTCTCTTCTAAAATTCCTTCTTATTTTCTTAGGTCAGATTCTAAATCTGATATATGAGCATCTGAGTTACAAAAGTTCATTATTGCTGCACAATGAAGAGATAGTCAGTAGGCTTCCAAACATCAACACACCAACAAAGAAGTGCATAAGTTCTATGTTGGGAAAACAACATAGAGAAAATATACCAAAGAATAGCAAGTGGAGAGCTGCAAGACAAATACAACTTGTTCACTCCGACATTTGTGACCCTATCTCACCGACGTCTTATAGTAAAGGGAGGTACTTGCTAACTTTCATAGATGATTTTAGCAGAAAATTGTGGGTATTCTTTCTAAACGAGAAAAGTGAGGCGTATAGAACTTTGAAAATTTTCAAAATAATGGTAGAAAATGAGTCTTGTCTATCCATGTGCAGCTTGAGAACATATAGAATAGGAGAATTCAATTCTAAAGAATTCTCAGATTTTTTCAAGTCAAAAGGAATTCGGAGACAGCTGACTACAACTTGGAGGCTGGTAAATGCTCCCTCTGAAGTGAAGGTGATAGGAGCCAAATGGATTTATCGAACAAAATATAACGAGAATGGATAAGTTGACAAGTGCAAAGTGCGAGTCGTGGCAAAAGGGTACACTCAGGAAAAAGGGATAGTCTATGAAGAAGTTTTTGCTCTGGTAGCAAGATGGGATACCAATCAGATGGTATTGGCTGTTGCAGCAAAGAATCATTGGGAAGTTTTTCAACTTGATGTAAAAAGTGCCTTTTTACATGGCGAAATTAGTGAAGATGTATATGTTGATCAACCATAAGGCTACGAAGTAGAGGGAGAGAAGAACAAGGTCTACAAGCTTAAAAAGGCTTTTTATGGCTTGAAACAAGCTCTCAGGGCATGGTTAAGTAGAATTGAAGGATACTTTATCAAAGAAGGATTCGAAAGGAGCTGATGTGATCACACTTTATTCGTTAAAAAGTGTGAGAACAACAAAATTTTGATTGTAAGTCTCTATCTTGATGATCTTATCTTTACGAGTAACGGTTTGCTAATGGTGTGAGATTTTAAAAACTCAATGAAAAACGAGTTTGAGATGAACGAATTAGGGGAGATGAGGTACTTTTTGGGAGGAGAAATGAAGCAAGAAAGCAATGGAATCTTCACTTGCCAAAGAAAATATGCCAGTGAAGTGCTTGAAAGATTTGGAATGTAAAGCTGCAATAGAGTTCGAAATCCAATGGTTCTAGGAAACAAGTTGTCCAAGAAGGAAGGAGTAAGAGCTGATAAAACACTATTTAAACAGATTGTGGGGAGCCTAATTTATATGACAGCCAGCAGACTTGACTTGATGTACAGTGTAAGTCTTATAAGTCGGTTCATGGCACATCCAATGGAAACCCATGCGCCAGCAGCCAAAAGAATCTTGAGATACATTCAAGCTACCACTGATTTCGGCATCTTTTACAAAAAGGACTGCACAACATAACTGATAGGGTAGGCGGATAGTGACTACGATGGTGATTTAGATGATCGAAAGAGTACTTCAGGTTATGTCTTCATATTGAATGGAAGAGCAGTAGTTTGGGCATCAAAGAAGCAACCCATAGTAACGTTATCGACCATAGAAGCTGACTACGTAGCTGCTGCCTTATGTGCTTGTCAAAGTATTTAGATGCAGCAGATTCTAAAGCAAGTTGAAGACACTCAAAGAATTCTATCAAACGTTTATGTGATATTCCTCTACCATTAAACTGGCTAGGAATCCAGTCTTTCGCGGAAGGAGCAAATATATTGATGTAAGATTTCATTTTCTGAGAAATCTCACATGTGATGGGACAATCAAAATGGAGTATTGTGGTAGCGGTGAGCAAGTAGCTGATATTATAATCAAACCTTTGAAGCTTAATCAATTTGAGAAACTCAGAGAAGATCTTGGTGTCAGGAGTAGTCATGGTATAAACTAACATACATCACGCATGTTTAGTTTAGGGGAGTGTTTGTTGGTTGGTATTTTAATAAGTTCCTATTTGTTAGAGATATCTTAGAGTTTGTTTAATAAGTTCTTATTTGTTAGGGATGTCTTAGAGTTTGTTTAAGAGTAGACTTAGTCATCTATCTGTAATCACGTTTCCTTAGTTTATGGGAGACGTTGCCTTTCTTTTAACATTTCTGTTTTTGTAAGGCTATTTAACACCTCTACTATTACGTTTCTAAATAATAAAAGACACTTACATCTTCTGCAAACTGTTTATTGTTCATATTTTGTTAAGAAAATCATATTTATAAGTAAGAATTATAATTTTATTATCGTTATTAATAAAATGACATATAAAAACACGAGAGAATTAGAACAGCCAATTCATGTTCTAAAATCTTGAATTTTAGATAAAAAAACTTGCTAAAACCCGAGTTTTTTTCGATGAAAATCTCTGATTTTCTCTAATCATCTGTTTTCGGTTATCATATCAACCCTAAAATTTTCGTGTCAGTTTTGTGTCAACCCAAAAATAACACATTACCTACTAAGCTAAACCCAAATACTAAAATATCGTATCGATTTCGTGTCGTGTAATCAGATCGTGCGACATGATCTAATATTTAGCAGTGAAATGCACATAGACAAAAGCAGAAAATGATTTGAAAGGAATAAAAAGAACTTACGGAGTGTAAAACTCTTTATTAAAAAATAAAAACCGCCAGTTGCCATAGTGTATATCCAAGTTCCGAACATCAAACAACCCAAAATGCTAAAAGTAATTCTTGCAACCAACACATTGGAGTCTTTCCTTTTCTGCTGCAATACATTCCTAAAATCATAGGATTTATCAAAAATGAGAAAAAATTCGAAAGATAGATAGACATGCAGGTCATGGAAACTTAGTATAAATTAACATACAAAAGATAAAAATAAAAAAATTAAGTGAGAGTTAAAACACAATTCCTTTCAATGCCTCAACCACGTTCATTACCTTTAAAACAGATGTCCAATCAACGGTTTGCAAAGAAAACTACGGATAAGAGAAATAAACACATGGATTACCAGGTGAGTCTCTCAGATATTAATATAACTAAGGGCAGTTTGATAATCCCATTAAACACTTAAAATTAAATATATTAAGTATTTTTTTTTTTTTGCGTTTAGCTTGTTGATAACACCACTTAAAAGTAAGTCAACTCAAAAATTCACATAAGCCAAATTATTTAACGGAAAGTATTAAATTGAAGAATATCAATAATAAAAGCTTAATATCACTATATTTGTACTTTAAATTTAAGATTTATCAAACAATTACCTCCTTTAATAGTTTCATCATTTAAATTAATATAATAGTTCTATACCAGTGCAATGCATAATGTGTAATACTTTTAAATATATTAAACATGGTTAAATTAATAAGATAAATATATTAATATGTAATTTAAAATTGAAAATTGAAAAATTGAATATTCCAATTTAATATATTCCTTAATTTATATTTAAGTGTAGGGACATTCGTGTGAGGAAGGTGTATTAGAAATGATAATAATAATAATAAAAACTATGATTAGATCTTAACTATTATTTTAAACTTTTAATTGAATTGGTTCTTTTTTTTTTTGGTTAACAAAGGAAGGCTAAACGCCCAAGCAGAAAAAAGAAGAAAACAAAGACAAGGGAGAGACAAAGAAACCAGGGGTTCACGATTGTGAACGAACTATTCTACTCAAAGCTGTCCCTCTACTATCATCATAGAGGATATCCTGGAGGCCTGCAGGAGGCACACCAAACTCATGGTGGCCCAAGGAACAAGAACCTGCGAAGTTCGCCAGCCAGTCAGCAGCACGGTTTCCTTCTCTGTACGAATAAATAAAAATGGTATCCCACTCTCTGTCCCGATATGAGATGCATAATTGAATAAGCCACGAGAACGGATGATGGGTGTCAACGTCACTAGTCATCAGCCGAATCACGACCTGAGAATCAAGCTCCACAATTACCTTTCTGAACCCTTTCCGCCAGGCTATCTGAAACCCAAAAAATAAACCCCATAACCCAGCCATTGACGAAGTACAGAATCCTATATTCGCTCCAAAGCCGCAGCACCAGCGCCCCCTATCATCCCGAATTAGCCCCCCTGCTGACGCGGGTCCAGGGTTACCCTTACAGGCCCCATCTGTATTTAATTTTACCCATCCCTCATTGGGGGGGTGCCAGGCTATCCAAATAGTTTTCGACATACCGTACGGGCAGCCACTCAGATTATTTTTAGCACGAATAAATTCTTCATAGAATTTAACACAAAACTCGATATGGTTACCAGGTAGCTCTTTCGCGTTGAAAACCAAGTCATTCTGAGCTCGCCAAATCCACCAGATGCTGCAGGCAAAGAAGAGAGGCCACGGAATGTGATGAAAAGCAGACGAGCTCTGAATGTTAGCCAACAACCAGGGGTGCAGGGCGGACTGAAAAAAAGTCACTCTTGAATTAGCAGGAACAACCTGTCGCCAAGCTCTTTGGATACTGGGACAATCTCGCAAGAGGTGCAAGATAGATTCAGGTGACCGACATCTCGGGCATCTGGGGTCATCAGACAGGTGTCTTCTGGCTCTAGTTTCATTGCAAAGGATGGCATTATGTCCCACCTGCCAAAGAAAGAGTTTGAACTTTTCTGGGGCTTCAAACTTCCATAAATATTGCGAAAAGGGGTCAGTATGATCAGCACCGTTTAGTTCAAGGAGGTCATACCCGGATTTAGCAGTGTAGTTCCCTGAATTGCTCTTTGACCAAAACCAGATGTCGTCACTCCCACTCTACGGACAGACAGCCAACGCTGCGATTTTCAACAGCCACGAGGCGTTTAGCAGAGCCCTGAGACTCATCCAGTCCCATCTCGACGCCGACGCATCCCAATAATCTACAACCCGTCTATTCATTTGATCCAGCGGGATAGGGCCAAGCGCAAAGTCAATTAACTTCTTACCATCGCACCACAGATCATTCCAAAAAGATGTGGAACATCCATTGAAAATTTGCTTGCTGATCCCTACAGAAAGAACTACACTTCCTGCTACAATGCTTCTCCAGGAATGAGAGTGGGACGGGTTGGCTTGGAAGCTCTCCATACCACTACGCAAACCATAATACTTCGCACGAACCACCTTAACCCAAAGCGGGTCCGGCTCCACCAGAACTCGCCAGCTGAGCTTGGCGATCATTGCCAAGTTCGATCTTATTGCCGTCCTAATGCCAAGACCACCCTCTTCCCGCTTCCGGCAAACCGTATTCCAATTCAAGAGGTGATTTTTCCTAGTCGTACCATTAGAGCCCCAGATGAAGTCCCTGCAAGCTTTGTCAATACGGTTACAAATCGTTTTAGACAATAACGTGGTCTGTATAGTATAGGTGGGGATAGTCGACAACACAGACCTCGTGAGAGTGACCCGCCCTGCTAAATTCAGGCATCCCGTCTTCCAGCCTGCTAGTTTGCTTTGGATTCTATCAACCACTTTCTGATAAGTGTCCTTGGACACACGCTTATGGAGAAGAGGGACACCCAAATAAATCCCTAGATCCTGAGTTCGAGGGAAGCCAAGGACTTCGCTGATACCCGTCCCCACCGCCTCTGAAACATTTGGGGAGAAAAAAACCCGAGATTTCTGTAGACTAACTCTTTTCCCTGACGCATCACAGAACTTGCGGAGGGTATCTCTGATAATTACTGCCTGTTCCGTGCTCGCTTCTGACATTAATACTATATCATCTGCAAAACAGATATGCGACAAGGCGGGTCCCTGCCTAGTTACGCGAATGGCTTTCCAATCTGAACAATCCACATCATCCTGAATGAGGTGGGTCAGGCGCTCGATGCAAAGGACAAACAGGTAAGGAGATAGGGGGTCTCCCTGTCTGAGACCTCTGGATGGCTTAAATTGACGCAGCTTCTCCCCATTCCATAAGACGCTCAGCTTCGAACCAGAAACACACTCCATGATGAGGCGAATTAAGTCACTATTAAACCCTGCTTCAGTTAAGGTGTCTCTTAGAAAGTCCCAAGAGATTCTATCATAAGCCTTTTCAAGGTCTAACTTCATAACCATATACCCTTTTATGCCCTTCTTCCTCTTCAAAGTATGGATCACTTCCTGGAGGAGGATTACATTATCTGTTATCTGCCTACCCGGGACAAAACTTGCTTGCATTGGGCTAACCAGCTTTTTGAGTAAGGGTTTGATTCTGTTAACAATACACTTAGTGACCACCTTGTAAAGCACGTTGCAGAGACTGATTGGTCTGAATTGAGATATCCA
Source organism: Euphorbia lathyris (assembly GCF_963576675.1). NCBI lineage: Eukaryota > Viridiplantae > Streptophyta > Magnoliopsida > Malpighiales > Euphorbiaceae > Euphorbia > Euphorbia lathyris. Next base: position 28,012,985 of record NC_088916.1, on the reverse strand, counting down.
TTCAGGATTAGCAACTTTAGGAATAACAGTAATCAGAGTTTTATTCCAACCTTGGTCCAAAGAACCCGAATTCAGGCCTTGTAAAACTGAATCACTGAATTGCGTCCCCACCTGAGCCCAAAGCTGTTGGAAGAAGCCTGCCTGAAACCCGTCCGGACCCGGTGCCTTAAACGACGCCATATCAAAAAGGGCTTTCCTCACTTCGTCGACAGTTTAGGGTATAGCAATCTGAGCCACTTCATGCTGCGTGAGGGGAGGGAACCGCACCGTTGAGCTGATGACAACTCTATCATTTCTATCTTCAGTATACAAATTCTCGAAAAACTCCTCAACCATTCATTTAACTGTACTGCTGTCCCAGCTCCAGACGCCGTTGACATCACGGAGGCCGTCAATTTTGTTTTTACGCCGACGGATAAGGGTCGAGGTATGAAAGAAACGGGTGTTCTTATCCCCATAGCAGAGCCACTGAGTTCTAGACTTTGGATACCAAAGGATTTCTTCCTGCAGCAGGATCACATTCAAATGATTCACAAGCCTCCTCTCAAGACGCAGCAGACCCCGTGTAACTCTCAGGCTCAACTGACGCTGGACTCCATCAACCTTCTCAGAAGACGTTGTTTGCTATAGAAGATATTACCAAACTCTTCTCTGTTCCACCGTCTAACTGCCTCAGTAAAAGAGGATAAACCCATATCAATTTTAGCCGTTTTGTCCCAGTTCAAGTCGAAGAAATGTCGGAAGTCCCTATGATGGAGCCAGGCAACCTCAAAGCGGAAGGGTTTTAAACAAGGCAAAGGCACAGAAGTAAACGGAGTCAGCTGAATGGGAAGATGATCCGACTTGTTCCTTGGAAGGTGTCGAATAGCAGCTTCAGGGAAGACTCCCCTAAAATCGGTGTTACACATTGCTCTATCCAATCGGCACGCAATCCGGGTCCGCGGACAAGAGCCCCTATACCAGGTAAAACAAGGTCCCGAGAATCCCATGTCAATGAGATTCATGTTGTTGATCCAGTTAGAGAAGAGAGCACATCTGTCATAGACGCTGGCAGCCCCACCCATCTTTTCATCTGAGCTCTTAATATAGTTAAAGTCCCCCAGGATTACCCAAGGTTCCTTGATCCCAGTCGCTAAACAGAGCATGTCATTCATGAATTCCCGCTTCGTTGTCATGTTAGGCCTCACATAGACAAAGGAAGCAAGGAAAGAGCATCCACTCCAACGTCCCCCAATACACGTGACTCTTGTGTGTAAGAATTGTTTATTTCTCCCCAAAATAGTTATGTCAAACTGATCCTTATTCCAGAATAGCCATATCCCTCCACTGAAACCATCGGTATCAATTATTTCCATATTAGAGAAACGCAGCTTTCGTCTGATATCCTCAGCACGAGCTGCAGGTAAACGGGGCTCAAGAAGAGCCAGAATTTCAGGCTTGAAAGCAGAGATCAAATGTCGAAGAGCCCGGTGGAAAGCACTACCTCCGGCTCTAAAGCAATTCCAAGTGATAATCATTACAATAATTAAAAAAGGAAAAGGGGGGCCATAAAGCCGCTCAACTCAGGCCAGATGGCCCGATAGCTCACCTCTAGTCTTTTGCAACACATTAGTATCCAAATTCCCAAGAGGAATTATAGCGCTGCTCCCTGCACGAAATCTCTTGTGTCTGCTTGGGTAATCCTTTTCACTACCTCTATTCTCCTTATCCCCAGAGGGCTCAATTTCCATTGAAGAATCGCCCTTATCCGAGCTGAGCCTCCCAAATCTATTACTGAGCTCCGGCGGACCTGCATGGTTCTGTCTGTCTGAGCTAATTTTACCATTTTTCAAAGCACCAAAAGTGAACTTGTTCAGCGTCATGTTAGCTCCATCTATAGCCCTGCTGCTCTGGCCTTCCTGTATTAGAGTCTTCTTCCCACTGGTTACAACCTTCTTTGGTGTGATTGTATAGGTCAACTGAGATTTTGGTGCCAATGCAATCCTAGCTGCTGACTCCCCCTTCCTTTCTCGCGGTCTATATGGCCTTTTCGGGACAATCATCCAAGTCCCATAGCCATCCTCTGTCTTGTCCGTTTCTGTGCCATGGGTTTGGATCCCTTCTTGTGGAGCAACTCCCTTGCCTTTTCCACTAGAATTAGGATCATGGTTACTGCCTCTTTCTTCTCCTTGGGGACTTCCTTGCTGAGGACCACTCTGTGGGTGCATTTTGCGATTATCTGTAGTATTCGGGCAACTGTCGATTGAGTGTCCATAAATTCCACATTTGGTACAGGCAATATAGAGGCCTTCATACTCTATATGAAATATTTCATTATTGATGCAGACCTGAGCAACTAGGGGCTGGGACAAATTAACTTCAACGCAAACTTTGGCAAACTTTCCCCGGGCCTTCGACGAGGTATTCTTATCTACTTTGATAGCCTTCCCGAACGAATTCCCAATAAGCATTAGACAGTCTTCATTATAGTAGTGTAAGGAAAGTTCTGGAATTCTTACCCAAACAAGGGAAGAATCAACTTTAGCAGTAGATGGAATAAAATTCGGAGACCAGGTTCTGACAGTCAGGTAGTGACCTTGCACCATCCAAGGTCCATCCTGTATTACTCTTTCTCTATCTTCCGCTAATTCAAAATTGACCACATAGAATCCATATCCTAAATCAATGAAATCAACAGTACCTTTTGGTTTCCATAGCTCGATTGCCCGGTTCCGCAGAGCGATGAATCCAACATTCCTGCCTATAATCTTTATGATCAGAGAATCAACCCATGCTTGGGACCACTCATCGATCAATTGTGGAGCTATAGTAATATTTGGAAGAAGGGGGTTGTTATCAGTAAAATTGATTGAACCTAAGCCAGAATCGCGCAGGTCGATTGGGGCTCTTTGTGGAATCTGCTTGACTTGATTAATCACGGTGTCTTTGTATGAGCGGGCATTTTTTGGGCTAGGGGGTGAAGGCATATCAGTATCAGTATCAGGGGTCGGAGTCGTTGATTTGTGAAGAGAAGGGGAGGGCGAGGGCGGCCGCGGCCGCGGCGGTGCCGTAGAAGAAGAATCGCAAGGGGCGACACTCATGGGTTCGTCTCTTTTTTTGCTATTGAATTGGTTCTTTGAACAAGATACATATATTACCATCTAGTAAAATATCAATTTAGTAAAATTTTCAAATTAATAAGCCTTTGTCTTTTAAGATATCATGGATTTTCACTTTAGATAACTGTTTGTATTTCATTATCTCTGATGGTTCTGGTTAGTTAAAATAGTAGTCATTCATGGCAGAAATTGGAAGTCCTATTACTACTAGTAAGGTGTTATGCTAACAAGATCAGAACCAAGCTTGATAAATGTAGGCATAGCTGATAACATTAGATTGAGATTAGTTGACAATTAAATAACATAAATTCGGCATTCAAGTGTGCTAAATTATTTCAGGGGTTTCTGTTTTTTTACAAAATATATAAACCATACATAGTCATCTAACTAAACGAAAGCTTTAAGCTAAAGTTCTCCAGTTACGAAAGCTTCAATGCAAATATAGACATATCAAAAGTTCTGTGTACATACTTGTTTTCGGGATGCAGTAGTACATGGTATATCGGATCTTGAGCAGATTCTTTAGGCGACAATTTGAGAAATTGAATGAAAACGTAGACACACGTTGTAATGCTGGAGAAAATTTGATTTAATACATAAAATGAAGCTTTACATACAACACGAGTAACAAAAACCACTTAATTTGTCAAAGAAAATCAGAACAGATACCTGCTAAAGCAGGCAAGAAGAATTATCCAAAGAATTGCAGCAATTAAGTTAGTTTTTTCCTTGTAGAAAACCCAAAGCTGGTACAAAAGTGCACATAAATTAAAAACTGTCAAACCAAAAACAGTCATTATACAAAAAACAATAAAAAGATTGAGTTACATATACCTACCGCGAATGGTAGTACATTGATGTAACAATCAGGCAAAAGAGCAGCCATCCACCTGAAAACAACACCAAACAGAAACTTGACAATATGTTAATCAAATTCATTGCCTGGAAATGGAGAGCATAAGATTACAGGGTGAGAAGGTCTTTGCGAAATGGAAGTCCATCAATGGATATTGTGTAAATGATAGTGCCAACCCTTAAGCAACATAGTATCAAGAATAAACTTGTCAATCCATTGGCTAGAGTAATTGCCATTATATCTGCTATTGATTCTGCAAATGTAAACATAAGTAATTTACTTGCTCCTTTTGAAGTTCTTAAAATAAAGTAGTTTACTCCACCGACATGCCATTTTCTTTTATGATTTCTTCCACAGCCACATCACATGTTCTTTGCTTCTTCTCATTTAATTTTGTAGATCCAACTTCCCAACATCAAACTACCAGAATTATGTGACATACATGCCCATTTATTTATACTAATATTAATAATAGCAATGAATCATTTCAGCCCTATAATTCTTTTTCATATATAAATATCTAAATGTTTTAGATAATTCTAAATCTTCTAATTTATTTGTCAAAAGTTCCTGAACAATCTGCATTATTGGGTGATGATTTTTTATTTTTTATTTTTAATAGTGTTAAGAAGATAATAAAAGAACAACTTAAAGTGAGCTAAAAGAAAATTCTTTTCAACATTCAACTACGTTTTTTTGGTAAACAAGCATTCAACTACGTTCATTACTACTAAAATAGATATCTAATCAACATACGGATTACAGAAATAAACAGATGGCTTACCAGGTGAGTCCTTAAGAGCATATCTAATCGTTGGAATCGTTCTGCATTAACCTTAGGAAGCAAACAGATCTGAGATTGCATATGCGTCTGTCGAAATCGCTTTCAAGGCAATGACACTTGCCACCACACAGTTCGATTTCTTGATAAGTTTTTCTGTAACCTAATTATCTTTCCTATAATTTGAAAGCGAATTTCTCTGCTTGTAATTTATGTCTGCTCTAATTGCTAAAACCCTTCCCGGTCTCTCCAAACTAGAGCCATTAGACGGTCTTAATTACAAAAGATGGTCACAAAAAATTCTTATCTTTTTTGAACAACTTGAACTTGATTATGTTGTCATTCAAGACCCTCCTTCTGACACAACTAGACCTGCCATGTCTCTCATTGTTCAACAATATGACACCCAATCTGCAAAATATGAAAATGACAACAAAAGTGCTAGGGATCATGTCCTTAATCACATGTCAAACCCACTGTTTGACATTTTTGTGAACAAAAAATCTGCTAAAGAAATTTGGGACGCCTTGAAAGAAAAACATGGATCTGATGATGCTGGTAAACAAAAGTATGTTGTTGGCAGGTGGCTTAACTACCAAATGGTTGATGAAAAGCCCATCATTGACCAAATTCATGAATATGAAAATCTGGTTGCTGAAGTTCTGAGTGAAGGCATGACCATGTGTGATCTGGTGCAAGCGAATGTCCTTCTGGAGAAATTCCTTCCTTCCTAAAGTGATTTCAGAAACCACCTGAAGCATAAGAAGAAAGATTTCAGTCACTAGGAGCTTGATAGTCACATGAGAACTAAAGAATCAAACATGACAAAAGATAAGTAACTTTGCTCTAAATCTGTTTCCATTAATGCTAACATTGTTTAACCTGTTGTGGTGCCAAAAGACAAGTCAAAAGGACAACTGAACAAGTTCTATAAAGGCTCAAATCAAAATAAGTCTTTCAAGAAGAATGGAAGGATTAAGAAGAAGAAGGTCGAATGCTTTGTGTGTGGAAAAACTTTCCATAAGGCATTTCAGTGCTACCAAAGGAAAAACCAACAAAACACCAATCAAAATGCAAATAATAGAGCTGCTCCACAATCCAATCTAGTGGAGAATGAAGAGATCATTGTTGTTGTTGTGGTCGAGTCAAATCTGGTGGAGAACAAAATTGACTAGGTGCTGGACATTAGAGCTACTAGACATATATGTTCAAACAAGGAGTTGTTTCATCACTTTGAGGATGCTGTCGATGGAGAATGTGCCTACATGGGAAACACCATAATTGCTGGTGTTGTCGGTAAAGGAACAATTTTAATTAAATTAACTTCTGGAAAAAACCTCTCTTTGAACAATGTGTTGTATGTGCGTGCACTTGGTAGAAACCTTATTTCTGGTAGTTTATTAAATAAGGTTAGACTAAAAATTATTTTTGAGCCTGATAAGGGTACCTAGCTGATGGTTTTTATTATTAACAATGTTTCTGTAAACTCTGTTGGAAATAATGCAAGTACCTCTGCTTATGCTTACTTGTGTGAATCTATGAATGTATGGCATGGTAGATTAGGACATGTAAATTTTGCTTCCACCAAAAAGTTGCAAAATATACATGTTAATAATGTTGTTAATTTTGAAAATAAGTCCAAATGCTTTGTATGTGTGGAAGGAAAATTTGCAAAGAAACCTTTTTTACCTGTTGAGAGCAAAAGTACAGAACTGCTTGATTTAATTCATTCTAAGTTGGTTGATTTTAAAATTATTCTAGCAAAGATGGTAAGAGATATTATATACTTTTGTTGATGATTTTTCTAGATATACCAAGATGTATTTATTGAAATCAAAAGATGAGACTGAACTTATGTTTGTAAAGTAGAAAACAGAAGTAGAAAATCAACTAGATAGAAAAATAAAAAGATTTAGGTCTTATAGAGGAGGAGAGTATGAAACTATTTTCCTTAAGACCTTTTGTGAGAAAAATGACATTATACATTAAACCACTAGCGTATACACCTCACCAAGACAGTGTAGCTGAAGGAAAATATAGGATTCTCAAAGAGATGTTGAATGTCATGTTGATTAGTTATGCTTTATCTGCATGTTATATTTTGAATAGGGTTCCTCACAAAAATTAGACAAGACTCCTTATGAACGTTGGAATGGGTTTGCACCTAATTTGAGTTTTTTGAAGGTCTGGGGTTGTCTTGCCAAAGTTGCTTTTCCATCATTTAGAAAACCAAACCTAGGGCCTAAGACCTTTGATTGTGTTTTCATTCGCTATACCTCAAGCAGTGCTACTTATAGATTTATGACATTGAATGACTACACTGTATGTGAATATAGAGATGTGAATTTTTTTGAAAACGTCTTTTCTCTAAAACAAGACAAAATGTGTGACGTCACTAGTGCTTCTATTTATTTACCTGTTCCTACTCCTACTACTTCAAGTTTGTCTCTACATCGTGATGAAAATGAAAATGTTTTTGAACCAAGGAGAAGCAAAAGAAGAAGAGTATAAAATATTTTTGGACCAGATTTTATCTCAGCTTTTCTATTAGAAAACCCAGATACTACAAATGATGAGATTATGTATGCTTATCTAATGGAAGAAGATCCAAAAACGTATAAAGAAACTATTACTTCTATAGATGCTAACTTTTGGAAAGAAGCAATTAAAAGCCAACTAGATTCATCATGATAAATCATACATGGGATCTAGTTGATCTACCAAAAGGATATAGACCTATAAAGTGTAAATAAATATTTAAACGAAAGATGAGACCTGACAGATCCATTGAAAAATGGGAAAATCACAAAAATAAACCAAAGGCTTATCCCAGGGCCGGCTCCAGGGGGAGGCCGCCTAGGCGGCGGCCTAGGGCCTCCGATCGGAATTTTTTTTCAATTTGATAATTATTAAAAAATTTATGGTTAAAAAGTATATAGATATAAACATATAATAACAAATAGTGCTAGACTAAATGGTAAAGATATAGTGGAAGTATTTATAAGGGTGAGAGTTTGATTCTCTAGATTAGCATTTTTTGTTCACATTTTCTCTTTTTTTTTTTAATTTTAATTTTTTTTATAAATTACAAGATGAAATTCACTTATGAATTACAATTTGTAATTTGGTGCAAAATGTTATTTAGACTCTGATTTATTTAAAATTTTAATATTTGGCCACTAATTTATTATTTGGTCACATTTAGACCATAAATTATTTAAATTGATGAAATTTCACTCAATTTTGATGATTCCTTGGATTAGCATTTGTTGGTTCATTTTTTGTCTTATTTTCTTTCTTTTGACAACACTTGTACTGATTTTTTTTGAACTTTTTTTCATATTTGAAAACACTGTATAAACTATTATTTTGTTATTGTAGTGATTTTTAAATTTTTTATTTTTTTAATTACTAAGACGAAATGCACTTATAAATTACAATTTGTAATTTGGTATAAAATGTTATTTAGACTCTGATTTATTTAAAATTTTAATATTTGGCCACTAATTTATTATTTGGTCATATTTGGAGCATAAACTATTCAAATTGATGAAATTCTACTTAATTTTGATGAACTCTTGATAAAATTGTTTCCTTATAATATGTGGTGATCTTTTGACATATGAGCTTGACATGTCGCACGTTTTAAAGTTGATTTATCCAAATAACTAATAGGATTAAAACAAGAAAACAAATCTCTAAACTAAAATTTATCAAGTCTAGTTATCAAAATATTATCATATGTCAATAATTCTATTAAGTTTCCATCCAAATTGGATTGAAATTTCACCAATTGGGATAGTTCAGTGGCCAAATGATAAAATTTTGGATAGATCAAGCGCCAAATGACAAGATTCCTTAGATCAATCGACGTCCAAATAGTGATTTAAGCCTGTAATTCATAATAAATACACTACTCAACCAATTTTTAATCTCGAAGATAAATTCTTCTCTTTCTTTCCATAGAATCGTGCGATTATGTTCGAGTTCAGCCGTCCAAGATTAATTTTCAGAAATTAATACTTTGTCGTCTGCTTGTTTCTCGCATGACTGGTAAAAAGAAACTTGATTTTAAATATATAAAAGAAAACTCGATTTTACATATACAAAAGCAAGAAGAATAATAATTTCTTAGGTTTATGTTATTATTATATGACTTGAATTGTAGTTAATAATATATTGGTTTTACTATTTACGATTTAGTATTTCTAAAATAGTATTCAATTTAATATGAAAAAAAATGCACAATGAGCCTAGGGCCTCCAAAATGCTGGAGACGGCCCTGGCTTATCCTGAAGGTGTATCTTAGAAGAGTACTAAAGGCGAATCCTCAAGATTACTTCCTCTGAAAGGGTTAAACTTTACTTCCTTGCGAAGGAAACCAGTCGACAATCTGATAGTCGTTGTCCTATTTACTGTCTATGCCATTCAGTACCATTTGTCTACATATTATATACCTATCTTATCCTTTATGTTTCTTATTGAATTATAACCCTAGTAAGGGTAATGATGTCCATATATCTTTCTTTAGAGGGAGTATTACGATAACTTTTATCAATCAAACAATATTTCTCTTTGAGAGTAATATTTTCATACCCATATTGGGATTAACTCCTAGTTTAGTTGGAGAATAAACTCTTTATTAATTTACAATTAAAATCATCAAATTCGTCTTCCATTTGTATCATTAACTTGTTAAAATAGTATAAAATACATCCTTCATTCTGAAAAAAGAAAAATGCCAATGTGACTGTATTTCACGTGCATTAATTGAATAGCTGTAAAATCTTAAAAAAAACCACCATGTCACTCTATTATAAAAAAATTAGTCTGATTTCACATAATCATTTGCATCATTTCAATTTTATTTTGTTTCTTTTTTGGTTCGTAAGTGTTTCTACCGACGACAGCAGTGACTATTCACTTTCGCAGATGGTTTGCACATCTATGAGTAGGACTGCTGGGCACGGACATTCTTTCCATTCCCAAAGGCGAGGATCGATCCCTAAACCTTTGGTCAGGGCCGGCTTGCCTTTAAGGCAGCCAAGACCACCGCCTAGGGCCCCAAAAAAAGTAGGGCCTCATATGTATAGTTTAATATGTTAGGACCATCATGGAATTTACTTATTCTTCTATCCAAATCCAATATATATCTGTCAATCAAATTCATATTTTATACATACACCGGTCTATCGAGTCTATATTTTATATATTTGTCTGTCAAATCCGTATTTTACCATTTTTCAAAATCTTGCAACGTCTCTTTTTTTTTTTTTGAACTTTAAATGACATAAAAAAATAGCTATATATACTATTAAAGCACATGGTTTAACTTTATTATCTATTGAAAAAGAGACATTAAAGGACATTGAATTTAAAATTTTAATTAGTGATTTTGCATCTCAAAAGGCTAGAATAATTTTTCGATAAATATTACATGATATATATATATATATATATATATATTCATCTTTTTTCAATTCTAAAGTATTTTTTATGTCAAAGAGAGGATATTGCATATATATATAAATATAATTTTACTTTTGTATAAAAGGGCTATATTTCGTATCTCGCCTAGGGCTTCAAACAGTCCGGAGCCGGCCCTGCCTTTGGTTAAGGAAAGAGGAGCCTTTACCACTCTACCACAACCCCGTGGGTTTTTTTTTTTTTGTTTCTTTAGTACGTACAATTTAATTTTAAATAAGACTTCTTACTTTGAATTTTGTATTTAAATTTTAATAATAGTAAGTTCTTTTAAGCAAAAAGTGAGTTGTGCAAGTGCAAACTAGACCTAGTAATTATCATGTTCGCGTCGTGTCATTTTCAGATTCGTATTAAAAAGAGTAAATCCAAACCCAACTTCCGAACTTTCGTGTCACAATCGTGTTAACCTGTTCGGATCAGTATCGATTTCGTATCCTGTTTTCAGATTACATGTAATTTTGTTATGCATATATTATGATAACTTATAAAAAAATATAATGATATGTCATTTTTAGATTAGTATGTTAACACTAACCATAGCAAAGTTTAGGGTCATGTAATGGGTAAATTACACCCATGGCCACTGAACTTTACTTATTTTAACATTGTGTCCACTGAACTTCAATTCTTAACGGTATGATCATTGAATTTTATTCTCTTTAATTTAACTAATTCCTCAAAATGACTGGTAACGACCTCAAAATGAAAATATTCATTAAAGTTGTTCAGAACGAAATTTACCATAAAATCATATTTTTTATTTTTCAAAATCATTTTTTTTAGCTTTCTCTCTCTCTCTTCTAACCAAAAAACACCTAAATGACCTCAAAACGAAAATTTTCAAGAATTAAAAGTTCCTTAGAATATTATTAACTCTTCAAATTTTTTATTTTGAACCGTCAACGGTCGTTTTGAGACATTGAGTGGCCACCGGTGTGAAAAAGTGTAATGTTCAATGACCATACTGTGAAGAATTGAAGTTCAGTAACCACAATGTTACATGGGTAAAGTTCAGTGGCCATGGGTGTAATTTACCCGTCATGTAATATGTTTATAACAATTTAGAAGGTTCGAATCATATTTACAAGTAATAATTGTAATTTTATTATCTTTATTAATAAAGTGACATATAAAAAAAAGAGCATATAAACAATAATTTTAAATATTCGTCTCGTTTTCGGGTTAACATATTAACCCTAATCTAACCCAAAAATTTGCATGTCAGATTCATATCAACCTAAAAATGACACACTACCTACTAAGCTAAACTTAAACATTAAAATTGTTTGTAGATTTCGTCTCGTGGAATTGCGTCATGTGTATTTTTTCCTCCTCTAGCGCAAAAAAAATAAAAAATATATGAAGATATCAAAACACCCCAAACTTAAATAGATTAATCTTCTATTCAATAAGGTCATTAATGTAAACAAGTGAAATGAATTCATAAATCAATAGTTGAGTTCTTTGTGATTAAAATGTTTTCCAAACAAAATATGTAATTTTTTTAAAGCAACAAAATATGTAATTCAGTAAAACAAATAAATTCAATTTTTTCCTTAACCCCGTGCGCCGCAGAAGACGAAGCCACAAGTGGTATTTCAATAGTTCGAGCCGTTTATTATTATTACTTTTCCAAAAAAGACAAGAACCTGAATTACATATATATCTTAAATTACAAATTTAACATGGAGAACTAATTTAGTGTTGGATACAAAACAATGCAATCTCAAACTTTATTATTTTCAAACTTTATTACCAATGGTCCAATTTTTTTTTTGGCAATGCATGCTTTCATATCTACAACTCCTGTCTTGCTGTGGCTACTATGTTCTCTTGTACCTGTTCTCTTCTCTGCCCTAAACATCATCAGATGTACATCTATTAGATAACCCATTAAATAAATTTTTCATCATTTATCTATATGTAATGTAAAGTGCATAATTGGAGCAGTTTTTTAAACAAGTTTCTAGAAAAATAAATCATTATTATCATTATGATTGGAATATTCTTGTCTTTACATAACTCAGAAACATGGAGGTGGCACGTGCGTGCATGGTATATTTGCTAAAACCCACTTAACACAATTTAAAGACTTTTAAAGCCCAACTCTTTATATACCCTTAGAAACTTTGATAAGTTTCCCATATGGGATAGAAAAGAGCTCCTTAAAGCAAGAATACAATTTACAAAAATAATCACACATATCAAATCCATTTTTCTTCACAATCCCTTATAACTAATCAAAGCCATTTCCCACACTAATTAATGACCTAGGTCAGGGGAAGAATACGGATGGGTCGAAAGTTATGAGGGTTTATATGAGGAGATATTCTAACAAGGCTAAAGATGCATCATATGGCTGTTAGTTATTGTAAAGGATACTGTAGGAATTATAAAGTCATTTATATAATACAACTTTTTATAGCTTTTACAACAATAGCAACAAGTGTTGTTAAGGAGACTGGAATTCTCGTTGGGGGCATTTCCGAAAAAATTCCCTCAATGCAGGGATGGGGATGGAGTAACCACTCGACATCCCCACCCTGCCGGTTTACAACCCTAGCAATAACCTGAGAGAATACTTGAAAAATGGTGTAGACCATTTGGATGGTTTAGACTTTTATTAACATCAATCCAACCTTCTCCAAAAAAAAAAGAATTAGTTGTTTCATCATTTCACAAGAATTATAAAAAAGCAAGTTGATAATAATTTATGAACTCCAAAATAACTAAAAATCAGTGCCAAAATTGAAATAAAAGTAAAAAAACATGAATATTCAGTCACCTGCTGTCTTAGTTCAATAAAACTAGGTAGAGTGGGTCTTTAGAAGTAAGCCGTAGTATCTGCTTAACAAAATAGGCAGAAGCACAAGTGCTGAAAAAATTGGAGCAAACTATCAGTGCTTGCTTGATTCAGCATAATATCATACTATGTAACTAGATGAGCCATCTATACCAAAAACACTATATTTGCCAAATTACTACCATTAAAGGGACGATTTCATATTCAATCTGCAGGTTTTACAGTCAAAATCAGGGAGGATCCATTACCTGCCCCATATTAGAAATGTAATTATCCAGAAGAATGCAGTGAGCCAATTTGATTCCTTGTAGACTATCCATACCTGTTAAGGAAAAGGAAATAATTGTTTGCTGAAAAATACTAAACAAGAGAATAAGGGATTTCAAATGTTTTAATTTGATTCAATTATTAAGAAACCACGACACACTAAAAAGATACTTAACTGTATGATTAATATTTTTCAAATTCCAACGGCACTAGTTTAAAATTACGGCCTGGAAGTTGGGGTTTTTAGGCAGTGTATGAGTTCTTCCAGCTAAACCATTCCACTAAATTGAAAGGTCCAATGAAAGTTAAATAAGAGAATGATAGTGGTATTAAATTTTCTGTTAGGTATTAATAAAATTGATATTGTTTGGAAATGATAGTGGTAAAATTGTACCATTTCATATATTAAAGAAAAATTTGTACTTTTTCAAAAAGGATAGAATTAAATTTGAATGTTATCCCTAACTTTTAGGAAAATCAACTAAGTTCTCATCTAAGTTAGAGAATGGACAAATTATTAGAAGCATATGGTTCTCTATGTCAAATGGAGAACCTCTCATATATATTTTGATACGTATAACACGGATCCACATATATTATAAAAGATCCCGCTATTTTAATTATTACGTGAGGTCACACTACACGTATCCAAATGTGAATTGAAGGTCTTTCGAGTGATATGGAAGACCGGATGCTTAATATAAGAACTCGAATGAATGATATGATTTAAGTTTGAAATAGAGATGTAACAGAAAAAGAATGAAATAATTTACATACCGACATGAGAATGATAATGACGTAGAAGTCAATTAGTAATGTAGTCATCCACCTGCAACAAAATGCATACACAACCTTAGAACATGTTCTATAATGTAGACATGAATCCTCAACATTTTAATTTAGAAAATGGAAACCCAAAACCTATATTCTTGTTAAGCATTCAATCATGACCAAACTGGATTTTATGGAATCTGCAAATATTATATCCTTCAATTTAGCAATTCAGTTAGCATAATTTTATTTTTCTATAAATTAAGCACAAGTCTAATTCATACTAGTTTCATTCTATTATTATCCGGTTGATAACAAAAAAAAAAAAAAAAAAAAAAAAAAACTCAAACTCTTTATCTCTACTGAGTCATCAAACAGATTCGGATTTATGAATTAGTTTTATTAGAATTGCATTTGCATTAAATTTGAATTGTAATTATTTGGTTAATATGATTTTTATTTTGAAACTAAAATTGCATTTGATAGCATTTTTAGTTCAACTTGGTAACATTTTATTTTTTTATAATATTATGAATTTTAACTGAATCTTACTATTCGATTCACGAGTCACAGTGGATTTTGATTCACGAGTCGAATCTCGATTTGACAACTATACTCAAAAGCTATGAAGCACGGATACTTCAACATGCCTGCGTATCACGTATTCGATATGTTTCGGATACGGAAACTTCCGAAACTTCTAGAATACGTTTCGGGACCGTATCCGTAATATTCAAAAGTTGGATACCCGTATCTGTCTGAGAAACCCGTTTCCCAGACAAAAAACGATTGCATTTCATTTCAGAAAAAACAGAGGTAAACAGAGCAATTATGGTCGATCCTTATTTGAAGGGAAAACGAGCAGGAATATCCAAAGGAGTACGTGGATCTTTATGTGCAACAATAAATCTTAGGTAAACCAAAAGACAGTGAGGAAAACTTTAGATTAACGAAGCTAGAATCCCTACTTGTTGGTGTATAAATAAACATTGAAGAAATAGATTTTTAGGAGGAAAGCTTTGTTTTATTTTTATTTTTTTTGTCTGAACGTTTTTTTGACATCATTTATATTTTCATGTATCTAATAATTATGGTTAGATAATAGTTTTATAATTTCTTTTATATGTATTTATTTAGTTATATTACAAAATTTTCAATATAAAAATATATTTTTAATATTTATAAATGTGTCCCAATATTTTTAATATTTACACGTGTCCTATGTTTTATAGAAAAGACGTTTTCCGTGTCCGTGTCCGTATCGGATACCGTACCCGATCCATGTCCAGGTAAAATAGCTCAAAAAGAAAGATCAACAGTAAAAAAAATTCCATCATTTCTACCCAAGCAATGCAGATAAATAAAAGACATAACTTAATAGCCTTTTTACTTGACAGCAGCAGGATATAATATTTACAAGTGAAATGCACATAGACAAAAGCACGAAAATGATTTGAAGGAATAAAAAGAACTTACGGAGTGTAAAACTCTTTATGTAAAAAATAAAAACCTCCAATTTTCATAGTGTAGATCCAAGTTCCGGACATCAAACAACCCAAAATGCTAAAAGTAATTTTTGTAACCAACACACAGGAGTCTTTCCTTTTCTGCTGCACTACATTCCTAAAACCAGAGGATTTATCAGAAATAAGAAAAAAATCGAAAGAGAGATAGACATGCAGATTATGGAAACTTAGTGTAAATTAACATACAGAAGATAAAAAAAAAAAAAAGTTAAGTGAACAAAATTCCTTTCAATGCCTCAGCCACGTTCATTACCTTTAAAAGAGATGTCCGATCAACGGTTTGCAGAGAAAACTACGGATCAGAGAAATAAACACATGGTTTACGAGGTGAGACCCTAAAATTTTAATATAATTAAGGGCTGTTTGATAATGTCATTGAACACTTAATATTAATATATTAAGTGTTGTACACACTTCAATTAGACAACAGTTTGTATTTAGTTATCTCTAATGGTTCAGGTTAGTTAAAATATTAGTCATTTATGGCAGAAATTGGAAGTCCTATTACTAGTAAGATGTTATGCAAACAAGATCAGAACCAAACTTCATAAATGTAGACATAACCAAGTAAAATGGGAGAAAAAAAAGGTCCACATGGTTGATAATATTAGATTGAGATTAGTTGACAGGGACAGAGGCAAGAAGGGTCAAAGAGGTTTCGGACAAAGTCCACCCTTTATTTGTCATGGCTGGGAGCCCCTCTAGAAGATGGGGGTTGAGCTCCATCTTCTTCTATTTCTTTTTAATGATGCGGGGTATCTCCTTTAAAAGTTCGAGTCCGGATGAAAGGAGTCGAATGAGACACGAAGAACGGACTAACACGCGAAGGAAGGGGGCAAAAATGCCCCCACACAGCGTGTCAACCCTTCCACACGCCGTGGAGTGGGTTCTGGTTGAAGTGGAGATGCAATGGGGCTTGGAAGGATGAGATTCACGTGTCATTGGACATAAACTGACCCGCACTCTGTGTGGACTCACTCACACTCAGTGTGGGTTGAAAACCTATACATTTGAGTCATGAGAAAAAATTGTCAGTTTTTGTCTCATTCTGGAAATTACTGTTTTGCCATTTAGGGTTAATAACGTAAATGTCATTTGTGTATACTTACTATTCTACCTATGTCACTCTCTATTGAGCTTTTTGGTCTTTTACATTTTATTTGGGAGAACTATATAAGCTCATTTCTTTGTTAAGCTCATTTTTTTTTTTTTTAAGGATATGCAACTTTTGCTGAATTAAAAATATAGTCATTATAATAAAAAAAAAAATCTTCTTCTTTGAAACTTGTTAAGGTTTTCATACCTTCAACAATGGGGAATTTTCATTATAACCCATGAAACCCGCAGTTAACTCTTTCTAATTTAGATAGAGAAGAACCACTTTGTTGATTTGAGATTAAAATCAATTCTTTCAAACCCATCCGTATTATTTAATTACCCTTAAATCTGAAAAGAAAAATGAAAGAAAATTGAGGAGATGGAATAGAGAAAATGCTCCGAAATATGGAAATGAGATGGACCATGGAAAGGAGATGGAGGAGATGGAATGGTGATATTGGTTTATTGTAGTGTATTGTGTTTTTTTATTTGTATTCTTTTGATATGATAAATAGGCAGGTGTCCAAATCCTTCTTTCCAAGGTAATATTTCTTTTTGTTTCGGTAAACCAAGGTTACCAGATAATATAGAAATTGTTTTCTTTTTTCTCTCCTAGTTTTTTTCTACGGTAGAATAGGAAAGAAAAAACAAACAAAAGCCCCTCAAACTAGTTCGAAATTAGTCTAGAAAAGTTAACCCCTATTTGATCATCCAAAAGTAAGAAAGAAAAGAAGTCCGGAGGACAGAAGAAAATTGTTACTTCCAAGGTTCTCATATGGCCTTCAGCAGCAAGGTGGTCTGCCACTCAATTTTACTCCCTGAAGACGTGGCCAAAGCTGATGGAATCGGAAAAGGTGCCCAATCTTTTAATGGTCAATTTATTTGGAACAGGTCTTTTTTTTTTTTTTTTTGTAAAGTGCATACTTTATCTTAACTTATAAAATAATATTATAAACGTACTTTTTACTTAGGAAGATTATAAATGTATTTTTTCTTTAATCACAAAATAAATTATCAAATTGACTTATAATGTTACTAATATAGTTAGTAACACTCAAAGAAAAAAACTAATAAAAAATACATGAAATTGATTCAATTTAGTGACAAAATTGTTTGTAATGTTGATATGAAAATCAAATAATTTTATGATTTATTATTTAATTTTTTTTGTATATATTATTTGAGTATTAGGTTATATAATTTTGCTTTTTATTTATTAAATATTAATTTATATTATTAAAAGTCATGGAGGAAAATTTTGTCTGCATATAAAGTGAATTTTTATGAATAATTTTATCTTTATTTTTTTCTCTTGTTTTATTTGAAGACAACTCATAATATTCTTTTATTAGACTTTTCTTTTTTTATTATTATTTAGAATTAACTCCCCGAATTTTGAACCCCGGCTCCACCATTGACAGAAGAAAAAAATTTCTACATAAATAGAGCCCTCCGAATTTTGAGCTCTAGCTCCGCCACTGATTGAGAATTAAAAAACATACCCTACTTTTTTATACATAGTCATCTAAACAAAATCTTTAAGCTAAAGTCCTCCAATTATGGAGCAGAAAAATTAGTTATCATAACTCCCAAGTCATTCAAGAACTATATGTTAATTGATCATTTCGGTTTCCAATCTAATGGTATGTAGAAAAACAATGCAAATATAGACGTATTAGAAATTCTGTGTACATACTTGTGTTCAGGACGCATTAGAACATGGTATATCGGATCTTGAGCGGATTCTTTAGGCGACAATTTCATAAATTGAATGAGAACGTAGACACATGTGGTAATGCTGGAGAAAATTGAAAGAACGAATAAGAAAATTGATTTAATACATAAGATGAAGTGAGATAAGAGAAAAAATTATTAATACTATCTACCAATCAATTCATGAATATATTTTTTTCCACCAATCATGCCTATACAATGGTATTCAAAATGATTTTGATTGTGAGGACTATTACTCCCGGATCAAAAACTAGTAGCAAACAAAGAATGAGAAAAAGCAATGCCGAACAGATACCCGCTAAAGCACAGTAGAAGAATTATCCAAAGAAATGCAGCTAATAAGTTAGTTTTTTCCTTGTAGAAAACCCAAACCTGGTACAGAAGTGCACATAAATTAAAAACTGCAAAACCAAAAAACAGTCATTATACAAAAAGCAATAAAAAAGTTAGTGTTACATATATATACCGCGAAGACTGCTACATTGAGGTAAGTATCACAAAAAAGAGCAAACATCCACCTGAAAACAACACCAAACAGAAACTTGTGTCAATCAAATTCAGTGCCTGGAAATGGAGAGCAGAGAGCATAAGATTACTTGGTTAGAAGGTCTTTGCGAAAGGGAAGTCCATCAATGGAGATTGTGTAAATCAGAGTGCCAATCATTAAGCAGCATAGTACCAAGGACAAACTTTTTAATCCATTTGCCAGAGAAATTGCCATTATATCTGCTATTGATTGATCATAAAGATTCAAGTTTTATAATTAGAAACTATGGATTGCTATTATATTTCAAAATGTAAACAAAAATCCAAAGGAAAAGAAAAAAGAGAAAAGAAGAGAACCTGAGAAAGGGAATGATGAAGAACAAGTGGTGTCAATCCCAGATGTTAAATAGTTGACTTCTCACAGGCAGATCAGATCACATCACATCATATGCCATTTTTTTATTAGGTTTAATACATCAGTTGTCAGTCCGAACATATTCAAAAATCTTAATTGACCTTCTGAACTTCAAAATGTTTTGATAGTCCCATAAACTTACATAAAATATAATCAATTAGGTCGTAAAAAAGTAAGTTAAATGCGGACAATTATTACATTAGAACTAACTGAACATTTTATACAAGTTCATAGAATTATAGAAATACTTTAAAAGTTCAGACGGATAATCAACATTTTTGGATAAATTCCATGAACAAATGATGTATTAAGTTTTTTTTTTCTTTTTTATGATTTTTGAAGAATCTCCCACAGGCACATCACATGTTCTTTTCTCCTTCTCGTTTAATATTAATCTTAAAGTAATTGGCACTTCTGCCGCCTGTACATTTTTTATTGTTTTTGCTTTAGGACTTGTCCGAAAAGCACCAGTACTTTGCTTCTTCTAATTTAATATACCTATAATTTAGTGATTTGCTTCATGCCGTCCCTTAATTCCCACATACCGCCTCCAAATTACAATTTTACCCCTTTTCTTATATTTGCAATATTAAGTTCAAATTCAATTTCTAACTTCCAAACACTTTAGTTCAAACCAAAAGAAAACCCCGACTAATTATGGCTGGACGTGGAGGTAAAGGAAAGTCAATCGGGCTCATTTCGATACGTGTTTCTAATTTTTTTCAATTTTTTTTTTTTTAAGTTTTCTGTCCCGAAATTCGGGACAGAAAAGTTTATTTTGACGACCATGGCGGGTCCAGGACCCGCCATGGTCATGCTCAAAACCGTGGCGGGTGCTGGACCCGCCTTGGTTTTGAGCATGGCGGGTCCTAGACCCGCCACGCATATGACCATGGCGGGTCCTGGACCCGCCATGGTCTTAATACTGGCGGGTCCTGGACCCGCCCGTCAAGAGATAGCGGCGGGTCCTGGACCCGCCGATGTAATTTCGAAGTCGTTTTCTGTCCCGATTTTCGGGACAGAAAACTAACAACTAAAAAAAAATTAGAAATATTTAGCGCATTTATTTTAGAAATATTAACGTGTTTTTTTAGAACATATTTAGCGTATCTTTTTTAGAACATATTTAGTGTATTTTTTTAGAACATATTTAGTGTTTTTTTTTTGTAGAACTTTAACGTGTAGTTTTTGTAAATATTTAGTGTATTGCTTTTAGTAACTGTTGAATGTTTATTTTCCAGCGTGACATTGAAGAGGGTTCCGGACCTCGCCATCCTGCTAGACGTGGTGTTACAGCATCTGTTCGGAGGGACCGAGAAGCCGAGAAGCTCATGGCGGATGCTCAAAGGGCGCACGTGACAGTACAGCGGCCCATGAGTGACGATGAGGATTATGCTACCATGGATGATGGTGAGGACCTTCCCGAGAGCGACCCTAGCCCAATTCGTCGGGCGTCGAAGGGGAAGGGTGCTCGTGCCGAGTCATCTGGTAAATAATTTACATTTTTATCATAATTTTTATTTATTAATTTACTTTACTATTGAAAAATGGTATAAATGTTATATGTTTAATATTATATTGTAGGAACTATCCAGAGGTCAGGGCGCTTATACGGGGATCGCAACTATCACACCTCCCATCTACCATGTACACACACATTGATATGCCCCTTATATGTGCTTTTGTGGAGCGGTGGCAGCCAGATACGTCATCATTTCACATGCCATTTGGGGAGATGACGATTATGCTGCATGACGTCTGGGAGATTCTACGTATCCCAGTGGAGGGGCGGCTGGTGTCTGATAGCATTGGTGGGGAACAACTTCAGTCGGTAGTGATGGAGGTGTTTGGGGTGAATAGAAATGAGCTGCTGGCTACCCATTGGAAAGGTGGCGGGGTATTCTGCAATTCAGTTGTCTCTTTATGCTCTGTAGGTCGGATGTCTGAGTTTGAGGCTATCGGGTGGATGTTTTTGATGTTCGGTACCACCTTGTTTATAGACAAGAGTAGCGACCGAATCCGACCCGCGTGCATACTAGAGGTGCAGGATGGGGTAGAGGATGTGGATGGCTACTCCTGGGGCACAGCTACACTAGCATACCTATACCGGCAGCTAGGTGTTGCTAGTAGAGGAGATTGTGGACAGATAGCGGATTGTTTGACTCTTTTGCAAGCGTGGATATACGAATACTCGGTCTGCCACAACACGGAACCCACAGTTACCATCACCCTTGACATCGAGATAGGATTCAATATAAGGCTTTATGATTTCAACGATTTTGTCATAATTATGATAATCAGTAATATCACATTCAGTGGCAGCAGAACCTATAATAGTATAGATCTGGACTTAATAAACATTTAATAGTAGAAGGAACACAAATGATTCTATACACAACTATTACGTAAATTAAAAATACCTGCTGATCGGTTAGAAGAGCGCCCACGACTCCGAGACGAACTGTAATTCCGAGCCCGTCCACGACGACTGTCACGATACTCCCACGCACTGGGCATACGTTTGGTTGATGATCCTTTTGGTCGTCCTCGAACATCGGCTTTGACTTCCGGTTCACAATACCTAGCTTCGTCTGGATGAAGTTGCCGGTGAATAAATTGAGAAACATTGCGTATATAGGTTGGATCACTTTTATCGACCTCGTCAACAAGAGAGTGAAAGTATTCCCGCTCTTCGGTCCCATGAACATACTCCAAATTGCCACTAGTATCAGGTTGACCAATGACAAGTGTTTTCCAAAATGGATGTATCTTTGAAATACTTACCGATTTACCTGAACGACACGCTCGGCTAATCTCGCATGCACACGGAATCTGGTAAGAGGTCCTCAATATATAACCGCAACGTTCGTCCACTTCATAACTCAACTTTTTCATTCGCAAATATTCAGTACCAAGCAACACCAAACATTGGTGGGAAACTTTGCACGACAACATTTCGAACGGAGGTCCGGAATGCGATACAAGCTTTTTCTGTCTTGAAGCTTCAAGAGTGCCCCTGATACGAAGAAACATATAGTATGAATCAAAATACATATTACTAAATTCAAATATAATAATAACAGTAAGGAAATGGAATAAATTTATACTTGATTTTGACGACTTGCAAATCAATTTCATGGTGAACCTTGGCCCAAACTGTATCGAGGGATCCAGTAGAGGAATTCAGCCATCTCTTCAAAGAAGAATGTTCACTCTCCACTCTACAGGTTGTTGTGTTGCCAAAATGTAAGAAATCTTTAGTCCACGTAACAACAAACTTCTCTTTGTGGACTAACCATGTATTCTCAACATAAGCTACCACATTACCTATCTTTCCCATTGTATCCTTCATCTTGGCCACTTCCAACTCATATTCATCTACTGTTTGAGAATTTATTATTTTCTTCCATCTGTCATTCTTGAATTTTGAAGCAAAATTCATGTCTCCACCCATGAGTTTGTAGACTCTGTTTTCTACATCCTTGTTAATGTGCCAAGTACACAACATGTGTGCAGAATCTGGAAAAACCTCTCTAACAGGCCTCATCAATCCCAACTCTCTATCAGTCAAAATAACTGTCGGGTTCATGTCAATCCAATCAAATTCCTCAAACACTCCATAACCCAACGGTAGCTAGATTCGGTCTCATCCTGCATAATCGCATACGCGATTTTGAAATTGTTGTTGCATGGAGTCATCCCAACAATTTCGAAGAATGGCATTCTGTACTTGTTGGTCTTGTATGTTGAATCCATGCCAATATACCAGTGGTACGTCCGTAGTAATTCAACAGAAGCTGGATGTGCCATAAATACATGTGTTAACACATTAGTTTCCGAATCAGCAAGCGAAGCATGATAATACTTGTTCGTGACGGCAAGGTGGAAAAACTGACTAATCATATCTCTACCCTCAAACCCATCCTTCCTCAACCGGTCTCTATAATTGTATACATGCTTTATTGTTGGGTTATCTTCTGGATGTTTCGTACGAAGTGCCGTGATAATAGCACACGGCTTTGCTTGATACGAACTCATGTCACGCACAATTAGCTTCGCTGCTGGACTAAGACCGCTAATCTGTCGGTGTCCCTCCGCATAAACTATCATTTCATGATTATGCGTACTCTGCTCCCCAGCATTAGCAACGATCTGCCAACCCGAAAAATCTTGCAACTGCCTGACTTTTAGCCGAAATGGACAGCCACACGCTTTAGTTTTTGTTTTCCTACTTAAACCATCTTCTAAGGGAATAGGCAATCCTCTATACCGTTCGCCACGTGAACATCTCAGAAGAGTTTGTTTACCTCCGTGTTTATGCGAAGAAATAACGATCTCGAAACCATTTTTGATTGCAATGTTTTTCGGCCATTGAATTGCTTCCACATTTGTTTGAAATACCGTGCTCGTTATGAAATAAGGACTATAATCGATTCCGTCGCCAACCCAAACTCTAGCTGCCTCCTGAAAATACATGCAAAACGGACTAAAGTTAGATTAGTCGCAAAATGGGTCCTTGGACCTCCTGCACATAGGCAGGCGGGTCCAAGACCCGCCAACATTTAAAGGGAGGCGGGTCCAGAACCCGCCTCCATTCAGACGCGGGCGGGTCACGGACCCGCCCCCCTTAAGACGAGGGCGGGTCCAGGACCCGCCCCCCTTCAGACGAGGGCGGGTCATGGACCCGCCTACGTCTGAATCGGGGCGGGTCCTGGATCCGCCCAAGTCTTAAGGGGGGCGGGTCCGTGACCCGCCCCTCACAAAATAAAAAAAAAATAAAGCAATTTATAACTTAAATTTAAAAAATTTAAAAAAATATTAAATCATTACCTCATCTTCGGAGTTTTCGTATTCCGACGTTCTCGGATCCATAATTTTTTGTTACGTGCTTTGTTCGGGTGTGGGAGAGAGAGAAGGGTGATTTCAAATTTTTTAAAAAAATAATGAAAGAGGCATAATGGGTATGTAAGGGGCGGGGGCTGTAAAAAAGGGGCGGTGTACGGTAACGCCCATAATTTATTCTATATTTGATTGTAAAACGATGAATGCAGCGACTTGCCTTATATGGGTTAGATAATTCCTTAAATAAACAAATTGCCACATGTTGTGACGCGGTGTTCTGGCATTTTACCATTTCTAACCTTTCCAATAAGACAGAAAGCATATATAGTTGGTTAACCCCTTCAATTTATCAATTATTTTTTCAAGTTATCATTCAAGGTTGATTTTGTTATGAATCTTACCTTTATTTAATATTTTTTTTTTTTTTATCATTGACAAGCGTTGTTAAGAACTTCAACCAACTCAAGTGGATATTTTCACTTCCATAATATACGTTTTCTTGACTAATGGAGATAGTAAAAAGTAAAAAAAAATTACAGAAATCAATTTTCAGTAGGTTATTCAAGTAGAAAATCGATCTTGGAAGAACCTGTTTGAAATGGATTTTAGTGTTACGGGAAAAGATCGATTTGACGATTCTGATACTTGAAATCGAGAAATGGAAAAGGAGAAGATCGGGCTTGTAAAAACCCAATGACAATTGATTTCTCTAATTTCTTTTTACTTTTTACTCTATATCTCCACCTAGTCAAGAAACTCTTATTTTTATTTGTCAACGTCAACAGGTCAAATGGACCAAACGACGTATATCGTCCAAACTCGATGGAAAAAATAAATAAAAGTCAAATCCATAAGGAAATCAATGAACAATGGCTCAATGTGGAAAAAAAAAATTGATCAGACCCCTGATCCTTAAAACATATAAAGTTTATGGGTTTAATTATGTTTTTTTTTGCCTTCTAAGAACGATGGTGATACAAAATATTGAAAGGGATTTTACAGAAACAAAATAAAATATTATCAATTTTATTGAAACAAAATGAATATTTACAACCTTTTAGGAACATTGTTAAAACATGTACAATTGTCGCTTTTAATTAATTATATACTACACGTCATCAATAAACTTATAAATATCTAGAAATTTTTGCTTGTCAAATTATTTATTTTATATGGGTTTGAAATCATAAAATTCGAAATCAATGTGGCACCTATTGCCCCTTATCTTATCAACTGGATGAAGTGATCGAGGGAGATTCCTATGAAGCCATAAAGTATATTCTTTTGGCGATATATAGTGAACTCATTCTTATTGATTTCAAACTCTTTAGAACTTGATGCGAATGATCTTTTCAAGGCCAAGTTTAAGGTTTTTATAGTTTCTCTTTAACTACACTATATGTATAAAAATTTATTTTCAAATTCCTAAAAATGTAAATTTTAAAGATAGGCGAAATGAATAAAGTTTTATAGTTGAATTTTATGTTAAAAGAAGTAGGTCCAAGTTCTGAACATCAAACAACTCAAAGTGTAGGAGCTTGGCATTGTTCTCCTAGAGTCATACTAGTCTGTTGGCAGCTGCCTCCTGTTGGATGGACGAAGCTCAATACAGACGCATCGATGGTTGGTAGTCCAGGGTAGACTGGGTGTGGTGGTATTTTCAAATCATGAATGGCTCATTTTTGGGAGCTTTTGTCTTTCTCATGGACTTATCATTCTCCTATTTGCTGAGCCGACTGCGGCAATTGTTGCAATTAAAACGGCTTTCAATAAGGGTTAGACTCGGCTATTTAATAGTTTCACCATTTAATCCAAAGGTTAAAGAGTAAGCAGTAGACATAAGTAGTTGATTTCTCACACAGGCTGATCACATCACATCATATGCCATTTTTTTTATGATTTTTTGAAGGTTCTCACATGTTCTTTGCTTCTTCTTGTTTAATATTTCTATACGATATGCAATTGGATTTTCCTTTTGAAGCTCTTAAAGTAATGGCACTGCTCCCGCATGTACATTTTTTTATTGGTATTTTCTATTGTTTTTCTTTGAGGACTTCTCCGAAAAGCACCTGTAGGCTGTACTGATTTAATATACCTATAATTTATTCTGTATTTGGTCGTAACGATGAATGCAGCGACTTTCCTTTAAAATAAACAAACTGCCACATGGTGTCACGCGACGATGATATGGCTTTTCCTGTGACCAAATATCATTTCAATAATAATAAGAAAGAAACCAAATTAACTTTTCTAACTTTACATGTGTTAAGATCTGATTAATTATTTTTTGGAATTGAATCTTTCAAGATTGATTTTGTCATGGAGATATATTTATTTAATTTTTATGTCGAGTTTGGATGACACACTGTTAAGGTATTCGATCAGCTCACGTGGGTATTTTAACTTCCATGTGAACAATAAAAAAAAAAGTGTCTTGACTAGGTGGGAGGGTAAAAAGTAAAAATAAATTATAGAAACTGGAAATTGATCTTAGAATAATCTATTTGAAATGGATTTCAGCGGTGCAAGAAAATATCGATTTGGCGATTCTGATATTGGTTTTTGTAATTTCTTTTTACGTTTTACTCTTT
This sequence comes from Euphorbia lathyris, assembly GCF_963576675.1. Taxonomy (NCBI): domain Eukaryota; kingdom Viridiplantae; phylum Streptophyta; class Magnoliopsida; order Malpighiales; family Euphorbiaceae; genus Euphorbia; species Euphorbia lathyris. The sequence goes on along the minus strand of NC_088916.1, from coordinate 27,986,233 downwards.
ATTTCTCCTAGTAAAAAAACTCTTATTTTTATTTATCCCCAATGACATGTGTCATCCAAACTCGGCGGAAAAATTAATTGCGGATTGGATCCATAAGGAAATCAACGGTCAAGGGTTCAATATGGAAAAAAAAATTGATCAGAAGCATGATTCTTAAAACAAGTAAAGTTTATGGACTTAATTATGTTTTTCGCCATCCAAGAACCATGGTGATCCAAAATCTTGAAAGGGATTTTACAAAAACAAAATAAAATATTAGCGATATTATCGAAACAAAATTAATATTTATGACCTTTTAGGAATATTGTTAAAACTTGTATAATTTTCGGTTTTAATTAACTATACAGTTAAATCTCGATAAATGAATCTTCGATAAAGTAATAACCTCGTTTATATAATAAATTCTTTCGGTCTCGACTTGGGCCAATGGACTAAAGTAATAACCTCGCTAAATGCATTAAGTAATAAAAATATTTAAATCCTTAAAGACCCAATGAAAATATAAATTAATAATTATTGAATTACATACAATATATATATAATATATAGAGAGAGACCAAAAGCTTTCAATCAATCGACTAGAAGTCATTTCTTCTGAAAAAATGCATCTATAGTTGATTGTTTTTTCTTTCCGCCTAAACCAAAATGAACAACATCCTTAACTTTTTGTAGTGCAAACACAACTTCTGGTATATTTTGCTCATGTTGTAACAAGTAGTTGTTTAAGGTGACCATTGCTTGAAAGGCCTCTTTTGACGATACAGTTGCGACAACGCAACTATCATCTGGCTATGGATCATTTTCATCATCATTGTTCATTATTGACTGGATAATTTATTCGTCTGTATGCATTTTACAATGAAAAATTATCTATAAAATAATAAATATTGATTTATCGATAAATGAATAATTTATTCATTTATCGATAAATAAATAAACTCGCTTAATGAATATTTTTTCTCAGTCCCAAGGATATGCGTTTATCGAGGTTTTACTGTAGGTACACATCATCAATAAACTTATATATATATCTAAATATTTTTGTTGTCAAATTATTTATTTTATATGTGTTTGAAATAGTAAAATTTGAAATCCACCCGTCGCCCCTTATCCTTATCAACCGGATGAAGTGATTGAAGGAGATTCCTATGAAACCATAAAGTATAGCCTTTTGGTGATATACAGTCAACCCACTCTTATTAATTACAAACTTTTAGAGCTTACAGCCAATGATCTTTTGGAGGCGAAGGTTATGGTTTTTATAGTTTCTTTATAACTAAATTATATATATAAAAATTTATTTTCTAACTTCTAAAAATATAAATTGCAAAGACAAGTAAAATGAATAAAGCTTTGTAGTTGAATTTTATGTTAAAAAAATGGCTTTTATGGTCATCGAAGGGTTCAATGTGACAAAAACTAAAAAAAAATCGGAAAGTTTGATATGTTGAAATGATGAATCAAGCATTCAATATACCAAAATCAGAATAATCATGAATTTCATGGTAAATTTTTACCTATTTTTATCTATATATATATATATATATATATATATATATATATATATATATATATATATATATATATTAATTTTTGGATCTAATTAATTAGTTTACAATTTAGTAAAGATCAATCTATCTATTTATATATTCTTCAATTAACTGTGGAAGCAAATTGAAAAAAGTTTTAAGAAATAGAAATGAAGTTCAAATTAGTCTAAAATGATGTATGTGAGAATGAGAAAGCGATGTGTGTCAAACAACTGCTAATCATAAATTGCAACAGAATAATAATAATGAGGAATTGAAATGATCAAAGAATCTAAAAGAAAAAATATCGATAAATTTAAAAAGAAAATGTCACAAAATTATTTTATTAGTAGTATATTTATCGAAGATTCACGGGTTAAAAAATACATTATAGTAGTATTTCACTAGTAACGTGAACAACTGATCTTTTATTTGATCACATTAACTCATGAGTTTTTATTTTTTTTTATCACATTACAACTTTGTATTAGACATTATGTAAATATTAGGGTATTAAATGTTTTACACTTTGTAATGAGCATTAAATGTGTTTTTTCCAACTTTGTCCTCATATAATGAAAGGAAATAAATTTGCAGAAAAATTTAAGCATTAATTGCATGAGGATAATAAAGTAATGTTTAACTACTTTTTAGGCTAATTAATAGGTTTCTTAATATGTGTGTAGAAACCTTAAAAGACAATTAAAATGAAACAGAGAGAGTATTAGAAAGAGATGTTATGGAAACTTGTGTATAGTTATTTATTTGGGTTGAAATAGGTTAAAAAAAAATTTGTTATGCCACTTTGCATGACATGTCTAACATGGCATTGAGTGAGTGGCTCATGTCATCAATGTTTTCTTCTATATTGCACAGAAACGAAAACACATACGGATAAAAGTAATTTTTAAAAAACATATGGAAAACAAGTGAATATTAAAAATATAGGGATATATTTAGGGTAAATAATTATAAGGTCCTTATGTTTTTACTTAACACATTAGTAAGTCCATCATATTATTACAAGGTCTTTAAGTTTTATCTTAATCAATTCTTTAGTCCTTCCATTTGTTTTTGTAAATGAAAGTCCAAAATTGCCCCTAGTTATATACATAAAAAAAATTATCTTTTAGTTTCAAATTTAATCTAATTAGTTTTAATGAAGTTTTTGAAGTACATATACTTAAAAAATATATTATTAATTTTCTTAAATTGTAATTTTTTTTCTTTGTTTTTTAATATAATATCTTTAAACTAATATTAAATATTATTATAAATTTTTTAAAAACCATATATTTTTTTCTTCATTCATTCGTTAAATTTATTAAAATTGTAAAAACTTTTTTTTATAATAGAATTGTAAAAACTTTTTACAATGATAGTCTTACTCCTATTTTAATAATTTTTGAAATATTTTTCATTCATTTTTTTAGTCAATAAATTTTACATTATTAAATTAATTTTCTATAATTATATAAAAATTAATAAATCAATTACTTTATATTAGAGTTTATATTGGAGAGATTATGATTATGTAGAAAAAAGAGAAAAAAAAATAAAAAATAGATGTTTTATTATTAAAATAAAAAGTAAAGGGTAATTTTGGTATTTTAAAATTTATTTAGTGTAGTTTGACTATTGACCCAATCATAAGGACTAAGGAGTTAACAAAAACAAAAACTGGAGGACTATATAATTATTTCTAAAAACACAGGGACTACGTAGTGTATTAGGTAAAAACACATGGACTTTATAATTATTTACCCATATATTTATAAATATTAAAATATAATAATATATTTTAAAAAACAAGAACTAAGAACAAGAAAGTGCAAACTCAATTGAGATTCAAGAGACACGGATTTAGGAGAAAGAAATATTGTTAAGTTTTATAACTTGAACGATACAAGGAATGAATTATGGTCAAATATGAAGTTTCAATTTTTCTAATCTTAGAATGAAAAAGAATTGCAAAATAGAAAGTTTGAGTTTCCAAAATTTTAATTGAAATAGGTAGACCAAACGGTTTAAGAACTAAGAGATGCTTTTCATATTTTGGGTAATTACTGAGACAAAAATAATACCCGTAAACCTTTCCAATAAGTTTTCGAGAGTTTCCGTTTCCACATCTACCAAAAACGGTGAAAGGCATGGCATGAAGAGTTTCGGTGCATTTGAAATAGTTGCACCAATCCTAGTATTTGTTCTTCACCTGGCACTGCTGTTCCACATACGAAGTATAACTTCTGTATATTTGTTTTCAAGAACTTTTGACTGGAACTAATAAAAAAAAAAATACAATGCCTTAATACAGACTTGCTAACTAGATTATACTTTTGCAAATGTTAACCAAGTGAGAGGTTGAACTTAAAGATTGAAGTTTTATAATTAGGATAAATTGCCGAATATGGATTGGACAAATACACATTCTATTATATATATTTCAACAAAAATCTAAAGGAAAAGAAAAAAAAAACTTAGATGATTTGCCACTCCTTTTGAATCTCTTAAAATAAAGGAACGCCTCCCACATGCCATTTTTTTAATGTTTTTTTTTTTTTTTTGTAAAGAGGCACATGTTCTTCTCTTCTCATTTAATATTTCTACATTTCGTTGCAGAGATTCCTAGAAATAAACAAATTGCCACATGCCATCATTGGTTACAATTCTTTAATTTGAATATTTTCGGAATTGTTTGCTAAAGTTAAATCTAGTTCATGATTCTTTTTCAAATATCAACATATTTAAAATTTGAAAATATCTAATTAAATTAGGGTGTTGTTAAACAAAGCCCCCATTTTCCATCCATAGCCCGTGAAAGGATGAAAATACCTGTAGAGCTTTTAAAGTGGGAAATGAAGGTTTTTTTCCTCTCCTGGCACGCGGGCATAAGGTAATCACGCCTCGCCGTGTGGTGAGGCATGAGGTTATCACGCCTCACCATAGGTGCGGACGTGATAGCCTTATGCCTCACCTTGTGGTGAGACGTGATAGTCTCACGCCCGCGTAGCTGGATGGAGGAATTTTTTTATAACATCCGTAATTTTATAGAAGGTATTTTTACAAAATAAAAGTTATAATATATTATAATTATAACATTACAAATTGAAATTTATAAAAATAAAATTTATTATATGTACATATTAATAATTAAGTTATTATTATTATTGTTATTATAACTGGATGAATTTGAATTATTAATTATTACTATTTTATATTTATTATTATTATTATTATTATTAATTATTAATTTTGAGTTTTAGTTACAGTAGGAGGAGGGGGCGATTTGAGGTGCGGGGAAATTGAAAACCAAAACCTGCTTCTCTCTTTCTTTTTCTTATTTTTCTTTAATTATATTTTTCTACATAACTCCATATTCCGGCCACCTCTTAAAACGAAAATCATATCATTAAATTCCTTGTTTCGTGAGGAACATTTTGAGACCACTATTGATATTTTTCTGATCGAAAAATATGGTGACTGGAGCGGGTATTTTGCACCGTGAAAGTATTAGATCCCGATCTTTTGGGCAATTTTAATATTGAATGGAGTATACTTTTGGACTCCCCAAATCATTGGCTACCTCGTGATAGTCCCGGTTCGCGATTCCGGTATCTCCGGTGAACCTCCGGCGGACGACCACCGTACTCCGGCGAACCTCCGGGGAGCCAGTAACGGATCAATTAGAACTCAAATAATTTGATTAGCTTTATGGGACGAGAGGTAAACTTAATTGTTTATGTTTATATATATATATATATATATATATATATATATTTATGTGAGTGTCTATTAATGTGTTGTTATATGATAATTAAATGTATGTTGAGTATATGATTATCATTTGATGGATAATTTATTTATACAAATGGTGATTTGATATTGGAGTTTCAAATGTTATCTCTATGGTTGGATTTATCAATATAATGTTTTGTTTCTTTTGAAATCGTGTTACGCATCTATTTACCTAGTGAGGTAATTAGCCGTGAAATGATACCATGGTAGAACGGGAATGAATATGAGTTCAGAAAATTAAGAATTATGGAATTGTCTTGGTTTATATCTGAGTTAGTAGAAAACATAAATAGTTAGTTTGGGTGAGTATATTCAATGGTCTAGAGGTTTGTTGATAACTGTGATCACAGGCACCTGGGTAGGGTGTTATTGAGCTTGTACTGTGTCCTGAAACTGGGGGCGATAGCAGTACCGTATTACTGAGATAATCATTATGAATTTGAAAGGGTACGTTTAGCGTACGCCTATGTTGGAATATTGTTAACCATGAGACCATTGAGTATATTTCACTTAGGTCTAGCTGGGCCCTTAAAAATAAAGATAATAAATTATAATTTTATTGTTTCAGATAAATCGAGTCACATACGAGATGATACGTTCATATCTTATTCTTGATTGATTGATGGTTGATTGTTTGATGGTTGATTGTTTGATTTACTAAATGTTAAGTTAAGATGCATGAAATTAATTAATTATATATATATATATATATTATAAATATAGATAATTATGTTTATTGAGTAGGCAGCTCACCCCTTGCCACGTTGAAATTTTCAGGCTAGGTTCAGAAGTTCTTCTATTTGCTAGATTTTCAGGTTTACCCTGCATTCAGGCTGGCCATCACAAGCGTCTCATTCTCATTAGAAATTTTATGGACATTTATTAAGATTTAATATATTGTTGAAGTGGATTACTTTGTTTAGATTAAGTGAATTCTTGTTGATCGATTACATAGTTTTATTGGTTATTGAACCTTTTGAATATTGATTTTTGATAGACAATAATAAATAAGGAGGCTTTATTTGATTATGTTGTTGTTTGCATGAAATTATGATAATTCCTTGAATTTCGGTGTGTTTTCAATGTGACCCGAGACGGGGATTATATTAAATGGTATCAGAGCGTCAGTTTTACGATTCCTTAGGGAGTTTTAGATATGTTTTGACATTCCTAGGATTCAGAACATTGACATTAAAGTTCATGCATGAACATCACATTTAGTATCCACATTGAGGAATCATATCAGTCAATAGGAATGATAGTGCTGGCCAGACATCTAGTATACAGTCGGTAATTTATCATGTTAATAGATAGTGGAAGCATGATAGACTATGATTTTCCTTACCTTTTTGAGGTAATGTCTGATAAAGAATTTCGAGGATGAAATTTCTTTTAAGGAGGATAGAACTGTAACATCCGTAATTTTATAGAGGGTATTTTTACAAAATAAAAGTTATAATATATTATAATTATAACATTACAAATTGAAATTTATAAAAATAAAATTTATTATATGTACATATTAATAATTAAGTTATTATTATTATTGTTATTATCCATAACTGGATGAATTTGAATTATTAATTATTACTATTTTATATTTATTATTATTATTATTATTAATTATTAACTTTGAGTTTTAGTTACAGTAGGAGGAGGGGGCGATTTGAGGTGCGGGGAAATTGAAAACCAAAACCTGCTTCTCTCTTTCTTTTTCTTATTTTTCTTTAATTATATTTTTCTACATAACTCCATATTCCGGCCACCTCTTGAAACGAAAATCATATCATTAAATTCCTTGTTTCGTGAGGAACATTTTGAGACCATTATTGATATTTTTCTGATCGAAAAATATGGTGACCGGAGCGGGTATTTTGCACCGTGAAAGGATTAGATCCCGATCTTTTGGGCAATTTTAATATTGAATGGAGTATACTTTTGGACTCCCCAAATCATTCGCTACCTCGTGATAGTCCCGGTTCGCGATTCCGGAATCTCCGGCAAACCTCCGGCGGCCGACCACCGTGCTCCGGCGAACCTCCGGGGAGCCAATAACGGGTCAATTAGAACCCAAATAATTTGATTAGCTTTTTGGGACGAGAGGTAAACTTAATTGTTTATGTTTATATATATATATATATATATATATATATATATATATTTATGTGAGTGTCTATTAATGTGTTGTTATATGATAATTAAATGTTATCTCTATGGTTGGATTTATCAATATAATGTTTTGTTTCTTTTGAAATCGTGTTACGCATCTATTTACCTAGTGAGGTAATTAGCCGTGAAATGATACCATGGTAGAACGGGAATGAATATGAGTTCAGAAAATTAAGAATTATGGAATTATCTTGGTTTATATCTGAGTTAGTAGAAAACATAAATAGTTAGCTTGGGTGAGTATATTCAATGGTCTGGAGGTTTGTTGATAACTGTGATCACAGACACCTGGGTAGGGTGTTATTGAGCTTGTACTGTGTCCTGAAACTAGAGGCGATAGCAGTACCGTATTACTGAGATAATCATTATGAGGTTGAAAGGGTACGTTTAGCATACGTCTATGTTGGAATATTGTTAACCATGAGACCATTGAGTATATTTCACTTAGATCTAGCTGGGCCCTTAAAAATAAAGATAATAAATTATAATTTTATTGTTTCAGATAAATCGAGTCACATACGAGATGATACGTTCATATCTTATTCTTGATTGATTGATGGTTGATTGTTTGATTTACTAAATGTTAAGTTAAGATGCATGAAATTAATTAATTAATTAATTATATATATATATATATATATATTATAAATATAGATAATTATATTTATTGAGTAGGCAGCTCACCCCTTGCCACGTTGAAATTTTCAGGCTAGGTTCAGAAGTTCTTCTATTTGCTAGATTTTCAGGTTTATCCTGCATTCAGGCTGGCCAGCACAAGCGTCTCATTCTCATTAGAAATTTTATGGACATTTATTAAGATTTAATATATTGTTGAAGTGGATTACTTTGTTTAGATTAAGTGAATTCTTGTTGATCGATTACATTGTTTTATTGGTTATTGAACCTTTTGAATATTGATTTTTGATAGACAATAATAAATAAGGAGGCTTTATTTGATTATGTTGTTGTTTGCATAAAATTATGATAATTCCTTGAATTTCTGTGTGTTTTCAATGTGACCCGAGACGGGGGTTACATTTTTTTATGGAAATAAGAAATAAGAAAAATAAGAAATAAAAATTAACTCGGATTAACCTTTTAGAAATAAAAATTAACAACATAAATATTAAAATAAATTAATAAACATAAAATAGTACATATAATCTCAAAAGTGTTAAAATGTGAGGCTATATAATAAGTTCTAGTAGCTAAAAACAGATATCAGTTCGCCCGGCGCCACGTGTCCATAAACTCATGCATCTCGCTCCTAATAAGTGGAGCCTCCTCATCATTTCGTCCGGCAGCCGATCGCTGAGTGATACGCCACAACCAGCTAACCCACTACAAAAAAATAAATATTAAAAAACAAATACATGTAAACTAATAATAAATAATAATACACATGTAAACTAATAATAAATAATAATAAACTTACATATTCGCTGTTGGAGCGAGCAAGCTGGACCGGTCCATCCTGTGGAGCATGAAGGAGATGAGGATGTGAATATCGCATGTACCAGTTCATGTATTCAGCATCACAGGCAGTGGGGTCGTATCCAACTCGCCGGCATCTCCTCCGATCAATGCCCCGAGTTGATGGAAATCTCCGCCAGGTATCATCAACTGTGACAGATGAATGCGTGAGCATGTACGATAAAGACTTCCATGACCGTATTGCTCTATCAGGTCTAATACGCTTAGCCGAGATACGGCTGAGTATATCCTACCTGGCGTAATACTCGATCCGGCATATACGGCTCAACAATGTCTCTATACCGTATCCAACCGGCGTAGGACACTCGGGGATGATCATCATCGGCAACAAGACCATAAGACAACCACGTCACCTGCAAAAAATTAATACTCAATAATAAATAATAATATACTATAAATAATACTTAAATTAAAAATAAAAATATAAGTAATACTAAAATTATAAATAAAAATATAAGTAATACTAAAATTATAAATAAAACTATAAGTAATATTTAAATTTTATAAAATACCTCGGCTATCGTCATGAGGTCCAGCTGTGCACGTATGGTCTCTAGTCGGACGGTCGTCCTGCCTAGAACCCCGACATCCCATCTGCATGCCCGTGGATGGTCAGCTGGGATCTAGAGTGGTAGTCTATGCGGCCGAAACACCAGAAAATACCCATATATCCACGCCTGTAGTAGGGTCAAACATCCACAAATACCAGAGCAGTCTCCTCTGCTCGCTATCCCCATCTGACAATATAACGTGATAAGTGTAGTAGACCCCATGAAAGTCCAATTGCCCCTCTGACACCGCCGTGAACCTCAGCCAAATAGGACGGCCTGATCCTATCGCCACTCTTGTCGGCAAACAAGGTGGATCCGAGCATAAGCCACATCCACGCCGTGGCTCGAGTCGCGTCATCCCTACCCTCGCTGGTAAGTCTGTGTACATCATCAACAAAAACACCTCCACCACTACAGTATTTTCGGAGCGACAATAGCAACTCCTCCTGATCCACCCCGAACATCATCATGCACATGAGATGCAGCCGCTCAGTACTACATGACTCGGAGAACATCGCTCCAGTATTCTTACCTCAGGTATGGCACCACGTAACCACACCCCGAAATTCTGACATGCTAATGATCTGTTGTAGCATGTCAGATACGATCGAAGCTCCCCTCTCAGCATCCGTGAGGCAACATGTCCTAGAAAACTAGGAATCACGGAACCATCCATGGGGCCACCATCCACCGGCCTAGAAACAATCCAGCTGTGGTCCTCACTAGTTTTGGGACATTTGTTGGTCCCTGAAATTTTAAAGAATACTAAAATTAAAAATACTATACTAAAAATTTAAATAATACTAAAATTATAAATACTATAATAAAATTATAAATACTATACTAAAATTAAAAATACTATACTAAAAATTTAAATAATACTAAAATTATAAATACTATACTAGAAATTTAAATAATACACTATACTAAAATTATAAATACTATACTAAAATTATAAATATTATACTAGAAATTTAAATAATACTATACTAAAATTAAAAGTACATGTACTCGCAAAGCGACCACCTCTGCGTTGTTTGTCCTGGGTCGGCTGCTCATCGCCACCCTCACCCTCACCATCACCACCAGATACCGGTCGTCGCTGTACCTCGGCTACCTCTTGGAAATACTCATCCACAATATCAAGATCAGGATCTCGATCATCAGAATAATCTGCCTCCGTCTCCGCTCCCCGAATCTCGGGCTGATCCAACACAGCCTGCTCAATCGAACCCCTCCGCACCTGTTGCGTCGCAGCCCCTCTCCATCTACGATCTGATACATCAATACCATGCAGTCTTGTATGACGTAGTGTATCCTCCTCCTCGTCCATACCTAGACGACGAGCTGATGACAGGATAGATTTCCCCGCGACAGTCTCCCGCTCCGTCTACAAAATTAAATTAAAAACAAATATAATTTACAACAACTAAATTTACCTATACAATTTACAACATAAAAATTCAACTAAAATTAAATTAGAAAAAAAATATAATTTACAACATAAATATTTAACTAAAATTAAATTCGAAAAGAATAAAATTTACATACATACAAATTAAATTAACAATTATTAAAATAACAATTACAACATATAAATTATAATCAAATTAATGTAACAAATAACAAACAATTAAATTATATTTTTTTATGTTGAAACGCTGGCAATCAGGGAGTGCAAATTACAGATATCCCAGCTAGGCTAGCACCCATGCTCTCTGCACCCAATCCTTAAACCAATTTATTAAAAAGAATAAAGAATACAGTAGCAACCAGAACAGAAAAAAACTATCTAAGCAAATCTGTAAACTTGCCAACCTCCTAAGTTACAAAGAAAGGCAGAAATACAAAATTGGGGAATGTCCGACCACCAGACTAGCTCGGAATTCATTCTACCATAATTAGCCAAGAGGTCAGCGACTTGATTACCTTCTCAGTATATGTGAGAGACCACGAAAGTCATTGAATCCAAGCTTTCCATACATTTTAGCCACTGCCCGAGGAACCAAGGAACCAGTTTGCTTCTGCTTCGCAGAAAATTAACAACAAATGTTGAGTCACTCTCGAGCCATAGCCTTAGCCAGCCCCTGTCAAATGCCATGTTAATGGCCGATATAGTTGCCGAGAGCTCAGCAGCATAAGAGAAGGTCGATTCCAGCTGATATGAAAATGCTCTGCAAAACTCGCCGCTCGCCGACCTGTATAACCCCCCGCATCTCGCTGTACCCAGGCTGCCATTTACTGAAGCATCTGTATTGACCTTCATCCAATTGACCGGAGGAGGTTGCCAACGAACCAGAATTATTCTAGGCGCACGGTGTTTTAAAACTGGCAGATGAAGCTCCTTTAGCGTGTGCAGTTCCGTTGTCGAGTTCCACATAGATCCGTGACCAAGCCTACCAGATTCATGAATAGTGCGCCAAAGCTTTCGCAGCGTTAATGAAATGCAGGGATCCTCATCTTCAAAAATTGCTTTGTTTTTTGTCATCCAAATGACCTAGACTCCATTGACAATGGTGGATCTCCAGAGAGCACGAATTTGCGTGCTAAAATTCTGCTTGTTCGCGTTAACTAACAGATCCAGCAATGATCCCAGTTTATACAAGGTACGGCCAAACAGAGATTCAATTGAATTCCATACCTGCAAAGAAAAAGGACAGGTTAGAAAAATGTGCAACGTTGTTTCCGTGTCCGCTCTGGAGAGACTACAGCGAGAGACAACTTGACAGCCCCTAACCCGCAAACGGTCATGCATTGCAAGCGCTCCCAAGACCTCCTTCCAACAAGTCAACGAATGCGAAGGCGGGATATAGTTGTTCCAAATAAAATGACACCACCTCAAAGGCATGGAACTACCCTGCATCCAAGCATAGAACAGTTTAACCTTGAAGACTCCATTAATCGTCGGTCTCCAAATGCAAATATCATCACTGTCTTTCCCCGGTCTTACTACCCTGACCCTATAATCAACTTCGCTTGGCATCACCGTCAGGCTATTCCATTCACCATTTATTAGATAATCGCTAACCATATCTGTCGCCTCCCGTCTTTGATGAGCCGATAATCCCATCTGTTCCGCTATGGGTGGATTGATCCAAGCTCCGTTCTAGAAACTGAGCATTGAATTACGCCCAAGCCACCAGAAACGGTGAAGGTTCAGAATTTAAAATACAATCTCGACCGAGCTCCAAATTGAGGAGGTTATAACAAAGTCCTTAGGCAACCCCGCCGAGTTGAAAAAATGAGACCGGAGCAGCGAGAAACAGAATGAATCATCGCTTATAATCCCCCAAGCCAGCTTCCCAAGTAAGGCTTGATTCAGAACACGAAGGTCCTTCAGTCCAAGGCCACCCTCCTGCACAGGCTTACAGCACTTCTTCCAGGAAACAACAACCAATTGCCTACTGTCAATTGAACCGGTCCAGACAAAGTTTCGAATACAATTATTCATGTGAGAGAGCAAGCTTCTAGGCCATTTATACACTATAAATAAGTGAATAAAGCTACTATAGATCACCGAGTTCACCAACGCAACTCTCCCTGCCATTGACAGAGAGTGCCCCTTCCAGCACGAGAAGTGTGCTAAAATTTTGTCCATTAACCCCTGAAGATGGCGCTTATGAGGAAGCCCAGTAAACAGCGGAACACCTAAGTACCGAAATGGGAGGGAGCCCAAGTTGATACCAAGTTTCTCAGCCAATGTTGCTCTCCTGCGTGCACTGATAAACTCACTGAGAAACATTTCTGACTTGTTCCAATTTACATGCTGACCCGACATCAAACCGTAAAGAGCAAAAACTTCATTTAGAACCCTTAAATTGCTTAAGGAAGCCTTGCAAAACAGAAGTACATCATCTGCATAGAGTAAATGTGTCGGGAAATGCTTATCCCTTGAATAGTTCATCGGAGCAATTTTGCCGGACATCTGTAATTACATTAGCCACCGACTTAAAAAGTCCTCAGCTATGGCGAACAGAAGAGGGGATAGAGGATCCCCCTGTCTGACCCCTCTGGAGCATCTAAATAAGCCATTTATCTGCCCACCAGACAAAATTGAAATACGCGCAGATGACAGGATATTGAGGATCCAATCCAAAAAATTGAACTGAGAACCCAAAAGCTTCCATCACAGTTAACAAAAAGTTCCAGTCTAAGGTATCAAACACTTTCCGGATATCAATTTTAACTGCCATATTACCTCCAAAGCAGTGCTTTTTTAGCATATTGGTACCTTCAGAGGCCAAAGCGATACACTGATGGATACTTCTACCTGCAATGAATCCAAATTGGTTAGGAGAAATAATCCGAGACGTAATCTGTGATAGTCTATCAGCGAGCAGCTTAGAGATAATTTTATAACCGAAGTTGCTCATAGCGATTGGCTTGTACTGATCAATAGAAATTGCATCCTCCGATTTAGGAATGAGTGCCATTAAACTAGAGTTCAGCCCCGGGATGACCTGACCCGTGTCAAAAAAGCTTTTAACTATGGCATAAACGTCTAAGCCCACTATATCCCAGCATGTCTGAAAGAATTGACCCGTGAAGCCATCCGGCCCAGGAGAACTGCTTTTATCCATATCAAAAACTACTCTGCGCACCTTAGAAATTCTCGGACAGGCTGTCAGATCAATATTATCCGCAGCCGTAACTAGCCTCGGGACTACTTCGAAGATCCTCGCATGCTCCTGAGGGAAATTGCCATCCGCCTTGAACAAATCCAGAAAATAACTCTCAATATGGTCATCAATTCGTTGGGGATCCGAGGTAATTTCATTGTTAACCCGCAAAAAATTGATTCCGGCCTTTGCTGATCGAACAGTAGCCATTTTATGAAAGAAGCCCGAGTTCCTGTCCCCTTCCTTTAACCACCTAATTCTGCTCTTATCGTGAAGATACGTTTCCTTTTGGCTTTGAACCGCATCCAGCTCCGTATGCGCGGCTAATTCCTGCTGATGGAGCTCCAGAGAGAACCCGGTGTCAGCAATTTCCCATTGAATCTGATTAAGTGTGTCATTTGCTTTCTCAATTCTGACATCTAAATGCCCAAAGACCTTTTTATTCCATCTGCGCAAGACCCCACGCAATTGTTTTAATTTCACGCCAAGATTTGCATAGGCAGAAGTCCCGTATCACAGCTACTGTAGAAGGCCTTAACAACCTCATGCAAATTCGGATGTTGCACCCACATATTCTGAAATCGAAACCGCATAGGCTTTCGAATTCTCTGCATACTTCTGAAGAGGAGTGGACAATGATCCGAGTGATGCCGAGTTAGAGCCACGCTATTGTAAATCTCCCAATATTCTGAAAAATCCTCTGAAATAAGAGATCGGTCCAGCTTACTTTCCACCCTAGCTGAACCCATTCGACCATTACTCCAAGTATACATCAGCCCCTGTTCTGCAACCTCAATAAGTTTAGCCCCCTCGATAAAGTTCCTGAATTCACGACACGACCTGGCAACCGGGGCTCTACCTGTTTTCTCATGCGATCCAAGGATAGCATTAAAATCTCTCATGACCACCCATGGGCCTGACATTCTGAGCTTGAGGATTTCAATTTCACTATACAAATCCCTTCGCCTGTTCGCCCAGACACTTCCATACACCAGGCAGATATAGCTAGAAATTCCAAGAGATTTGAAATTTAATAAAACAGATTGTTCATGAATACAGCACACCCTAACAGCTGCAATTAACTGTGTTTGAGCAAAGACCCATAGCGAAACTGGGTTCCTCTGATTACTGCCTACTAGAGTCATCCCAATACTATTCCAGTAAGATTCATGAACGTTAGCAAAATCAACCATAGGTTCCGCTAGACATAGGATATTCGGTTTATGTAAATTACATAAATTAGAGAGATGTCGTTGTGTATCGCGATTGTGAATCCCCCTACAATTCCAATATAAGACATTCATTTATATCTATTAGGCAAATTACTGACCCGTTTTACCCGAGTTGATCCTGCCTTTATGTCTTTCCTCTTCGCTTTTTGCTTAGTTGTCTTAGAACCAGCTGTTTCGCACGTTCCACTCTCATCCTCTGCCATATCACCCCATGATTGGGTATCCTATGTAGGTGAAGCGTTCGTCAAATTATCCTCTCCTGGTGATACCGACCTATCAATCGAATCAAAGTTCACTATGCTCAGCCCGTCCAGCAGTTGTGGACTGCCTGCGAGAGCTAATTTATGAGCGTGATCATCCTTCGGCGATTCCTCCGCCTCCTTCTCCTCATGTTCTTATTCCGAGACCACTGCCTCTTCCTCCCCTGTGAGATCTAATTGATCATCATGGTCATCCTTCGGCGATTCCGCCGCCGCCTTCTCCTCAGGTTCTTCCTCCGAGATCACTGTCCCTTCCTCCTCACACGGCGAGACCTCTTCCTCATCCATCACTGATCCTTTGATCTCCTCATTATCGCCTTTACCCTTCTCGTAGAGCTGTAAATCCCCAATAATTCTATTTGTTACTCTTTTTACCGGGATATCCGCCTGTGATGTTTCTTTAGTAAATTTCTTGCTTTGCGGACCTGTAGGCGCAGCTTTTTTATCCATTTCAAACAATTAAATTATATTAAATTTATTTTAAAAAATAAAAAAAGCCCCCAAACGGCCTCGGACGTATGAACATCATGCCGCACCTATGGTGCGGGCGTGATAGCCTCATGCTCGCACCTATGGTGGGGCGTGTGAATATCACGTCCCACCATAGGTGCGGGCATGATGCTATCACGCCCGCACCATAGGTGCGGCGTGATGTTCATACGCCCGATCTATAGTTCGGGCGTGATGTCCATACGCCCGAGGGTGATTCCGCAAATTTCTCCCACTTCCTCACAGATTCAAAAACGACGCACAAATCGACAAAATAAAATGGGAAATCGTACCATTTTTGCTTTCTGTTTACCGCCCTTCTCACGATCCATGCTTTGGTTGAGAAATTAGTCCAGATTTGATCGAATAGAGTTTAGGGTGTTTGAGAGGTTTTGAAATTTTGAAAATTTAGCCGAAGGGTATTTCGGTCTATTCATGGGGCTAGGGGTGGGAAATGGAGGCTATATATAGTAATTCACTTAAATTAACATTAGAATTCAGTTCGGTCCTAAAAAGTACTGTGCAATCTAATTCTGGATCTTTTTAGTTGAGTATTCAGTCTGGTTCAAGAATCTTCAAGATCCATGCTCAATCCTAAATATACATTTAGTAATGTGATTTCAACATTTCTAGTGAGAATTTGATCCAAAATATCTAAGCGAATACTCTATTTATGACCTTTTAATAAAAATATTGTATCAATTAAAGTTAGTTTGAGTGGTTAAAAGTATCAACTAGATCTCGAGTTTAAGTCCTAGCATATGCATAAAATTTTAATTGGAAGATGTCCATTTAAAGGGGTTCTCACGAACCTCAAACCAAAAAAAAAAAGATAAACTATATATATATATATATATATATATGGGAAAGTCTTCTATGGTTTCAACCCATCCCATGGAACCCAAAAAAAATAGCCCCTTAATAAATGCAGATCATATTTCTCTCTCCTCAATTAATTCTTAGACTTTCTCTCTCCATTTATCTTTACAATGCACCATTTTTTATAGAAAATTCCAGCCACAAGGTTGAAGATTCCGGCGCACCATTTCCAGATTCCGGTCACAAGGTTCCAGATTCCGGCCACCGTGAAAAAATTTCCGACCACCGCGAAAAATGAATAAAAATTAAATAAATGCAATAGGAAATGGGCATATAAAAACAAGAAATTGAACAGCCACAAGCTTCATATTTCCGACGTTTAGCTTAAATTGGATATATTTTGTAAACGTTAAGCTTAACTTCGTATTATTTTGTAAACGTTAAGCCTATATTGGTGCTATTTTGTACGTGAGGTCTAAATTGATGCTATATTGTAAACTTTAAGCCTAAATTGATATTAGGTTATAAACGTTAAGCCTATATTGGTGCTATTTTGAACGTGGAGCCTAAATTGGTACTTAGCCAAAAACCTTAGGCCTATTTTTTTTTTTTTTTAAAAAAAATTTGCGCAATGCGCTTACATTAAAGAAGAAAGAAAAATCCCCACCAGACCCGGATGTGATTCGAACCCATGACCTCCCAAGGCATAGGTAAGCTCTCAACCACTAGGCTAAGAGCTTCACCACAACCTTAGGCCTATTTTGATACCTTATCATTTTTTTAAATCCATGGCATTAATTGTGCTGCCTTTGGATTTTCAAAATTAATGCTGGATAAACAGCTTCATTTGTTGTGATCAAGTTTATGCCTTTGGAAAATGATTTTTTTTTTTATTACAATAGAATGCTTTCATTATATTTTCAAATTGTATCGTAATTTATTTTTGAATAATTACAATGCACTTTTAGCAAACTGTTTATTGTAATTGAAACAGAACACTTTAAATTTTGAGCTCGACAACAGTGGGAACCGAACAATCGACATGAGCTTACAATACGTAACGTCACATGATTCGTTAACTTACCATGACGTAATATTTAGAATCTCAATTGTTTAACAATTGAACCGCATACATCCTTTAAAATAAAAATTACTATACGTTTATAATTATTTGAAATAAAACTTTGTAATTTCATAATTTGATTATTTATTTCCAGTTAAAAATATAGTACTATTATGATTTTGTTAAAACATGATTTAGTAGTGATGTAAGGACAAAATTATCAACAAAATAAATTTAAAAAAAAAATCATTCACACAAATAATTTGGATGAAATGCTTTTTTTCATTCTCTTTAAAATCATCAAGACACTTGCAGATCCCAATATGCATCAAATTTTGTGAACATGAAATAAAGGAAGTAATTTATTATCTGAGATGTTAAGCTCGACAACACTAGGATCCGAACAATCGACATGAGCTTACAATACATAACGTAATTGATTAACTTATAGTACGTTTCTTAGCTCGAATAAAAAACAATATTAGATAGAATGCTTCTTGTATAATTGTACTTCTTCGGTTAGTGTGAAATTTTATGGAATGATACAACATGTTCAGTTGCTTCAAACACAAGTACGGTTGTAGACACCGAGTCGGAGGACCTGTGATGAAAACCCACGACAAACGGCTAAAGCGGTTGATTCCATTAGTTAGGAAATTTAAAAATCAAAGGGAAACTCGGAGAGCCGGCATGTGATAGCCCCGCTAACAAATTCAGCATCTCCTAAGTAAGGTCGGGCACGTTCATCGTCATATCGATAAATGAGAGGGCCCCGGAGGTCGAGCGTCGGCCGATGAATGACCAACGTCGCTTTTGTTGAAACACATTTCCACATAATTTTGATTTGACAAAATTGGTTAAGTATAATATATATACATATTCTAAACACACTAAGTTTAAATGCTTTGATTTAATTCCACGAATGTGTTTGTTCAATGTTGAGTTAAAATACTATAAGACATAAGAATCGAAAGGCCCAAGCCCAATACGGAAGCCAAGGCCCAAATCAAACAACTCAGTACACTCGGCCCGCGTATGTCAAGACGTTGCCGTTTTTGAACAAAAACGCAACTCAGCAAACGGAAGGATCTAGAAGACCTTCGGGAACAACTTCACAATGAAGCTGCTGAGTCGTCTCGACAAAGTGTTTCCTCTTTTGGCAAAGTTCAGACGACACAGTATACTGTCCAGTTGACTTTACCATAAAAGGAGAGACCATCTGCTGAGCTGACCGAGGACAGAAGATACACGATTGTGATTGGCCGATAGCTCTGAGCAAGTCAGGATGACAACGACACATAGCCGTTTCCCTCCAACGGTTATTTCGAAATTCAAAATGACCGACGCCCAGACATCTCTATAAATAGTGCCATCACAAGCTTCACAACACACAGAACTTGATCAAGCCATTACGCTGACCAAATCTCTATAAGTTCTGCAAGAAAGAAGCAAAGCAAAAATTCTTACACTACATTTCTCATATCTGTGTAAAAGTCTAGAGTGATTGTAAATCGTCTAAAGTGTCTTAGCACATCTTTGTATTAGGACAAAACACTTATCATTTCTAGAGATAGAAATGAGAGGCTGAGTACTCGGTTTTAAGTACTCAGCGGAGAGATTAGGATTGAGTAGAAGTATAGAGGAAGGTACTCTTGTCATACTCAATTGCTGATATTGTAAAAGGTTTGAGGCTCTACCTTTAAAGAGCTCAGTAGAGTATTTGAAATCTCGGAACGTGTTCCGGGGACAGGACGTAGGCTTAGAAGAAGCCGAACCTAGATAAATCTGCTGAGTGAAGTATTTCTTACCTTAACTCCTTATTTATATTGCTTGCTTTAAATAATCAAAACTGACCAAGTAAAGAGGTCAAGTTGAGTTGTGCGCGTTGAACGTCTGAGCTCAGGAATAGACTCTAAGTGCTATCTCCTGACTTAAGCTAAGAAACTGACCTAGTCACCTGTTGACTAAGCCAGTACCTTACTGTTTACTCAGCGCCGCTGTTCAAACTCTTTTTTAGAAAAAAAAAAGAAGTCTGCCTAAATTGCAAAAAGTTTAAATAGTTCCTAACCCCCCCTCCCCCTTGGAACTATACTTGCAACTAAACAAGGGACCAACAAGTGGTATCAGAGCTTAAAAGCTCACTTTAAAAGGTCTAACAACCTTGAGCTGATCCCTACCATGGGCGAAAATAGCACTCGATTTCTCCCTGGAAACCAAACAACTCAAATACTGCCTGAGGGGCTGTCCATTACTAGGCCTCCCCTATTCTTCGGGTCAAACTATACCTTCTGGAAGAATAGGATGAAGAACTTCATTCAGGCTACAAACATGAGTGCCTGGCTATCTATAGTCCAAGGCCCGTTTGTACCTGTCGAGGTTGTGGCTGGCCAAACAGTTATAAAAGCTGAGGCCAAATGGACAGAGGATGATCTTAAGAAGCTTCAAAACCATGCTTCGGCTATCAATATGCTTCACTGTGCGTTCGATGCTGCAGAATATAACAAAATCTCAGGTTGCGAGTCGGCACAAGAGATCTGGAAAAAGCTGGAAGTCACCTACGAGGGAACAAATAAAGTGAAAGAATCTAAGGTGAATCAGCAGATGAGACTGTACGAGCTGTTCGAGATGAACAATGATGAGGGCATTTCAGACATGAACGCAAGGTTCACCAACATCATAAATGAGCTCAAGAGACTTGGGAAAATCTTCACTGAGGAAGAACAAGTAAAAAAGATACTCAGGAGTCTTCCGAAGGACTGGCAAGCAAAGAAGACAGCAGTTGAGGAAGCTCAGGATTTAACAACCTACAAATATGACGAACTCATCGGTTCATTGCTGACCCATGAGATATCCATGAAAAACTTTGAGGTGAAGGAAAAATCCAAAGACAAGAAAAGTGGGAAGAAATCAATGGTGGCTACTTGGAGCGACAGCGATGAGTCTTCATCCACAGAAACTGAGGCCACCGAGTCAGCGAAGATATGCTTCATGGGTGACGAACTTGCTGAGCCATGCGTCTCTGAGCATGCTGACCCATCCATCGCATCAGATGATGAGGAACAATCAAATGAGGTAATTTCTCTTCCCCAGCTCAGAAACGATATGGTTAATGCCCTGAGTGATCTCTATACACTTGTCAAGAAGTGTAATAAGAAAGTTAAAGCACTCAGCAGGCGCTATGACGAAGTGGATGAGGTCAAACTGAGTGACCTCAGATACCTTATTCAGGACAATTCGACTCTGCATGATAACATGAAGATCATGCATGAGTATGTCTCTGAAGTCCAGACAGTTTTAAAGAAACTGAGGAAGGACGTCACAACCATCCAGAACCAACTAAAGGTTCCAAATAAAAATAACATTCCTCTGAGAACTCAATACCAAGGTACTCGGCAGAGATGGAATCCCCAGTGAAAAGTCCAGTGTGACTTTTGTGGGAAGTTAGGACACACCACTAAGGTGTGCTGGCACGCTCAGCACTGGGGTGCTGACAAGTCAGTAAAAAATCCTAAACAGAAGGTCAGTTGTGACTTCTGTGGAAAGAATGGCCATACTGTCCATGTATGCCGCCATAAAATAAAGTATGATGCTATACCTGTTGCACCTAACAAGTCAGGACCCAAAAAGAATTGGGTACCTAAAAGTAACTAGTTACAATGCAGGTAAGCCTGAGATGTGCCGAGAAGTCAAAGATGTAGTATATTGACAGCGCATGCTCAAGGCATATGACGGGTGATGAAACTCAGTTCATCACGTTTGAACGTAAACGAGGAGGGAGCGTAAGTTTTGGAGACAATAAGAAGGGTAAGATAGTAGGCTCAGGAACCATCGGAGGTAATCCTACTATTGAATCTGTCTCCCTAGTCAGCGGACTCAAATATAACTTACTCAGCGTAGCTCAGCTATGCGACAATGGGAGAAAAGTTATATTTGATGCTACTGGATGTAAAATATACTAGGGTAAAACAAATGAGTTAATTTTAACTGCCCCTCGGATAGATAATGTCTTTATGCTAGACTTAGAGAAAAAAATTTCAAAAACTGTGTGCTTAGTAACAAAGGAATAAAATTCCTGGCTATGGCACAGGAGACTTGGTCATGTAAGCATGGACCTCCTGGCCAAACTAGCAAGAAAGCAATTGGTTGAGGGACTGCCCGAACTTAAATTTCAAAAAGATCAATTATGCCACGCTTGCCAAGCTGGAAAACAAACCAAACAATCTTTTCACAGTAAAAACATTGTCTCAACTAAACGTCTGTTAGAGTTGCTACACTAGGATCTCTTTGGTCCAGTCCAGCCGCTGAGTCTGGGTGGAAGAAGATTTTCCTTGGTCATTGTAGATGACTTCTCTCGGTATACGTGGGTCATCTTGCTGACCAGCAAGGATGAGACTTTTGAGACATTTTCAAATTTGGTTAGAAAAATTGAAAATGAAAAAGACCTAAAATTAGCTCATATCCGTAATGATAACGGTGGAGAGTTCAAAAACCAAAAGTTTGTTGAATTCTGTGAAGCCAGCGGCATTGACCACAATTTTTCTGCTCCTAGAACACCTCAGCAGAATGGGGTTGTGGAAAGGAAGAACAGAACTCTGGTTGAAATAGCCAGGACAATGCTGGATAAGCATAGGCTTCCAAAGTATTTTTGGGGAGAGGCTGTTAACACAGGATGCTATATTCTTAATAGGGCTCTAGTTAGACCTATACTCAAGAAAACCCCCTATGAACTTTGGAAAGGACGAAAGCCCAATATTGGATACTTTCGTGCCTTTGGCTGTAGATGTTTTATTTTAAATACCAAAGATAGCTTAGCAAAGTTTGATTCAAAAGCTGATGAGGCTATCTTTTTGGGCTACTCAACAAACAGCAAAGCATACAGAGTTTTTAATAAGCGAACTCAAGTGTTAGAAGAGTCAATACATGTAGAGTTCGATGAAACTGACCCTGCAGGTAGATACCAGCCGCTGACCGAAGATGATCCAAACTCAGTAACCATCGCTGACCCAGAACCAGCTACTGAGTCATTCACGAAAAGGCTGACCAAAAGTAAGAGTGAACCTAAGATTACTTTTACTGACCCATCTACTTCTGCAGAGATTGTTGAAACATGAACATCACAAGACATAAATCTACCCAAAGAAATAAGGATTCCAAGAGGGCACTCCGAAAGTGCAATCATTGATTCTGCTGGGAATACCCTGATGACGAGGAATCAACTTAGGAAGTACCTCAGCAATGTTGCTTTCGTCTCAGTACAAGAACCGAAGAATTTCGCTGAAGCTGAGTACGATGAATTCTGGATGAACGCAATGCAAGAGGAGCTCGATCAATTTCGAAGAAATGATGTATGGGAGTTAGTGCCTCATCCAAAGAGTCAAAAGACCATCGGAACAAGATGAGTCTTCAGGAATAAGATGGACGAACAAGGAAACGTAGTCAGGAACAAAGCAAGGCTTGTAGCTCAGGGCTACAGTCAGCAAGAAGGTATAGACTATGGTGAGACCTTTGCCCCAGTGGCAAGGCTAGAGGCAATTAGAATATTATGTGCATATGCATCTTACATGAATTTTAAATTATTCCAAATGGATGTCAAAAGTGCATTTCTTAATGGAGTTATAAACGAGGAGGTTTATGTAAATCAACCTCCAGGTTTTGAGGACCCTAAGTTCCCAAACCATGTTTACAAACTCAAAAAGGCTCTGTACGGCCTCAAGCAAGCACCACGTGCTTGGTATGAGAGGCTGACCAGTTTTCTGCTGACTAGAAATTACGTCAGGGGTAAAGCTGATACAACCTTATTCATTAAGAAAAAGGGTAAAGATACCCTGCTGGCCCAAATTTATATTGATGATATAATATTTGGTGCAACTAACGAATCAATGTGCAAGGAGTTTAGCAAACAAATGTAGACTGAGTTTGAAATGTCTATGATGGGAGAACTCAACTTCTTCCTTGGTCTTCAAATTAAACAAGGAAAGAATGGCATCTTCATCAGTCAAGCCAAATATGCCAAGGAGATCTTAAAGAAATATGGCTTGGAAAATTGCAAGCCAATATCCACTCCTATGGGCACTGACACTGTCCTCTGCGCTGATGAGAATGGTAAGTCAGTAGACAGCAAGTTATATCGAGGTATGATAGGCTCTCTACTTTACTTAACAGCCAGCAGACCGGACATTCAGTTTTCAGTATGCTAATGTGCTAGATATCAATCTAACCCTAAGGAATCTCATTACATTTCTGTAAAAAGAATCCTTAGATATTTGCAAAGCTCAGTGAACGCAGGTTTGTGGTATCCAAATACTCATGATTTTACACTCATCGGATACACTGACGCTGACTATAGACGAGATAAGCTGGAACAAAAAAGCACCTCTGGAGGATGCCACTTCTTAGGAAGCTGTCTTGTATCCTGGTTCAGCAAAAAGCAGGCGTCAGTAGCCTTGTCCACCACTGAAGCTGAGTACATCGTTGCTGGTCCTTGTGTTGCTCAAGTCCTATGGATCAAGCAACAACTTGAAGATTATGGTGTTCAAACGAAGACAATTGAAGTCAAATGTGACAACAAAAGTGCAATTGATCTTTCCAAGAACCCAATTCAACACAGCAGAATGAAGCATGTCAGCATCAGACATCACTTCATTAGAGACCATCTACTCAAGGGTGAGATCAAGCTGACCTTTGTCCCAACGGACGAACAGCTTGCGGATATCTTCACGAAGCCACTGGCCCGTGAGCAATTCAGCATACTGAGAGAAGCAATTGGTATGTTTAATCCTCTTCAGTAAATTCCTGTGCTGAATGAATATGAATGCTGAGTGAATTACATGCTGAATGATTTATTGTTTGCTGAGTAACTCATCGAAACTGACTGAATATACAATACTGAGTAAACTTGCACGCTGAGAAACTTAGTTTAGAACTTGAACTTAAAATCATCCTTAAATACTGCACTGACCACTCAGAATATCAAACGCTTGACATTCTAAATACTGAGTGATTAATCCGTTAGCATAAATGCAAAGCACACGTATAGCCTAGGATGACGTATTCGCTGTAATGTGTCATAAATGCCAGGATCATTGTCGGTACATGATCCCAAGGCGAAACTGACACATGGATTCGATTAAGATCCACACCGTTCATTTCGTCTATAAATTATGGGTATTTCCCCATCTTTTACTCTTTACGCTTAATCAATTCTTAAGGCAAAGAAATCACTTAGAACTTCTTTTCTCTCAAATTCCTCTAATTCCTCCATCTTCGAAGAATGACTAAGTTATCTTTCAACGTCTCCGGTGCCGGCCACCAAAAGTCCAGCTCCGATGAACCTTCACAAAACCCCTCTACACCGAGCAAGGGTAAAACTGGCCAAACTTCTGGAAAAGGGAAAGCTGTTAAGATCAAGACCTACTCCAAGGTCTTCGAAAATGTCCGTGAATGGAAGGTTGAGCCCTCCAGATGGGTCTCTGAGCATTTCGTACAACATGAACAACCATTTTCCGAATGGAACTCCAAGAATGAATGGACTGGGCTGTTCTCGGTCAGAGATGAGACATATCCTGACCTGGTAAGGGAGTTTTACCACAACCTCAAGGTTGCCAGTGACTCCACCGACTACCTAAGCACTGAAGTAAGAGGAAAAACCATCTTCATCAACCCTCTGTACATAGGAAATCTCCTCCAGCTCAAAACTGAGGGAGTGAGGCTGAGGAAGTCAGGAGATCAGGACAAAACCAACTACGTCCATACCTTCTGCAAACCTGAGGGTCACCCAGTAGAGATCTCAGCATCTTCAATGGGACATCACCAGAAGATGGCTCACTACCTGCTGAGCTATTTTATTTACCCAAAGATCAACTGCACTACATCAGCAACAAACTTTGAATAGTGCTTCATATGGCACATGCTGACGTACACCCCCATCAACATGCCGGTCTTCTTAGTTGCTGGGTTCCTACGCAGCACGGGTACGCTGAGGCTTGGGTCACTCATAACTCGAATTCTTCTTGACCACAAGATTGATCTCGAAGGCGAGGAATCCTTCAAAGGAACTGAGATCACAGCTGCCTCGCTGAGGGCACTGAAATTTGGGCAACCCTTGAAGAAAGGAAAAGCTGCTACTGCTGCTGGCCAAGCTGGCCAAACTGAGGAAACTGTTGCTGAGCCTAAGAAAGGGAGAAGAACTAAGGCTCCAGCTTCTCGCAAGAGAAAATCTACTGAGTCACCAAATGTTGAGTCTCCTGCAAAGAGGCAGAGGTCAGCTGGAAAGTCAGCTGAAAAGAGAACCAGGCAAGATGAGCCTGGAACTGAGGAAGCTGCTGAACTACCTCAGAAGAAGCAAAAGACTTCAACACTGGCACCTCTGGACGTTATACCGACCGACTTCATTATACCAGATGATTCTCATTTCACTCAATGCCAAGGTACTGATGCTACGGAAACTGAGGTCCAGTTAGATGACCACTTCATCTCCCAAGTTGAGGAAGAACTTGACGGAGATAGTTCTGAGGAAGAAGAAGAAACCAGCGGTCAGGATGACGCTGAGGATTCAGAAGAAACTGCCAGCGAAATTGAAGCTGAGGATGCTAACACTGGGTTAGCTGGTGGAAATGTGCAAACTGACACTGAGTTAGCTGCTGGAGTTGAGCAAGTTGAGCAAGTTGATCAAGCTGACCAGACCCATACTGAGGAAAAGGAACCTACTCCTACTCACTCAGAAGAACCTGCTCATCATACCACTCCACCACGTAGAAGGCGAAAGCTGGTTAAGGCCAGTGAGGTGATGGTCAGTGAACTTCCTGTGCAATCACCATCTATTCCTGAACTTGTCCTCTCTAAGACAACAAAGGACCCTTCTACTGTTCAACTAAAGTTTTTCAAACGGCCATCAACTTCCTCTACTACAACGCCGTTGGAAAAACAAGCCTCTGTTTCTTCTCAACAGGAACATGCCGACCATACCACTTCAACCACTTCAACAAGTCACGTTGAACCAACCACTGTCCATGCTGTCTCCTTAAGCATGGTGCTGACTCCCCATCTTTCTGCCGTCAGCACAGACAGTGTTCGGGTTATGTCTTCCATCAACAACCTCTCTGCTGATCAATCAACAATTCCTTCAACTCAAGTGCAGATTGAGCCAACTCATCCAGTCACTGACCAGGGTACTCCTTTCACTCCACTTTCTTCTGGTCATACTGATGTACATCGGGATGCCACTGAGTCTGGCAAAAAGCTCATTGACTCAATGCAAGCACTCATCCACGATCTTCAACATTCCGCTTCGCCTGCTGCTGGATCTTCAATTCCTGAGACAACTCAGCTCTCCCAGGTCACTCTACTTCTCAACGAAGTCAAAGGACTCAAGGATCTGCTGAATGTCGTCTTGTCATTCCAAGCCCAGCAAGCAAAGCAGGATTCACTTGCCAAGTTGGCAGAGATACAGCTGTCAACAATTCAACATCTGAACTCTCTCCATCAGCAAGTTCAGAAGTTGTCTCCTGTGAACACTGACTACGCCACTTCCTCAGAACTCAAGATGCTTTTTGCTCAGCTTCATACTGAGCAACTTAAGACAAATGAGCAAATGGTGTCCTATAGTCAGTGCTCAGTCGAGCAAATCGGTGAGGCCATCAGGCTACTTAACCTCAACAAGCAAGAGATGGATACTGACGCTTTGAAGCAGAATGAGTTGCTGTCTCTCGCACAGCAATCCTTCAATCACATCCGTCATAATAATATCCAGCGTCATCATTATGACTCAACTCTCTTGAAAACTTTCCACCAAGTCTTTGCTGGCCTCTCTGAAGCTCTCATCTGGCAAGAAAAAGCTCAAGCTTTCAGTGTAAATATGCTCAGTGCTGCTGATCTTCACGTACCAGTCGAAGTATCAGCTGATGGAGTTGCCATCTTTGATGGCGTAAATGAAAGTGCTAACAAACTAAAAGAGCTTTCACAAGAACTTTCTCGTGCTGTCTTAACCGATGCGTTCAAGCTCCCTGAAGTTGACAAAATGGGGGAGAAAGCACAAGCTGCTAGAGCTCAGCATGAGCGACGTCAGTACGAGCGAAGTCAGTCACATGGCAAGAAGAAGAAATAGATAGGCTAGTATAACTTAGGCCATATCAGTGTAATCTATTTGTCTAGTTTATTTATTTTACTATGTACTTGCTGACTTCTTTCAATGTATATCATACTTATTTTTCTTATTCCAATACTGAGTTATGATATATGCTATTAAGTACTGAGTTATTATGTATCTTCATTTATATAATATTTATTGACTAAATGATATGCTGATAACATGTTTGACATTAACCTATGTACTTATGAAACATTCTGATAAGAACTCATTGAACAACAAATTACTCAGCGGGCTCTATATGTCTAAAACTTCCGCTTAACACTGAGTAAATAGAATATGTGATATAGCTGACCTATACCTAAAAACTGACCTTAGACTTACTCATTTAAATCCTTAAATGTTTTAAGTAAAACTAAGTCAGTAGCTCAACCCTTACGGGGGAGTTTGCTAAAGTATATTAGGTCAACTATCATGGGGGAGCTCATACTGAGTTCCTTGCTGAATAGTTTTGCCAACATCAAAATAGGGGAGTTTGTTGAAACACCTTTCCACATAATTTTGATTTGACAAAATTGGTTAAGTATAATATATATACATATTCTAAACACACTAAGTTTAAATGCTTTGATTTAATTCTACTAATGTGTTTGTTCAATGTTGAGTTAAAATACTATAAGACATAAGAATCGAAAGGCCCAAGCCCAATACGGAAGCCAAGGCCCAAATCAAACAACTCAGTACACTCGGCCCGCGTATGTCAAGACGTTGCCGTTTTTGAACAAAAATGCAACTCAGCAAACGGAAGGATCTAGAAGACCTTCGGGAACAACTTCACAATGAAGCTGCTGAGTCGTCTCGACAAAGCGTACAAGACAGCAGCTGGCAAAGGAAAACTTCCAGACAAAGTGTTTCCTCTTTTGGCAAAGTTCAGACGACACAGTATACTGTCCAGTTGGCTTTACCATAAAAGGAGAGACCATCTGTTGAGCTGACCGAGGACAGAAGATACACGATTGTGATTGGCCGACAGCTCTGAGCAAGTCAGGATGACAACGACACATAGCCGTTTCCCTCCAACGGTTATTTCGAAATTTGAAATGACCGACGCCCAGACATCTCTATAAATAGTGCCATCACAAGCTTCACAACACACAGAACTTGATCAAGCCATTACGCTGACCAAATCTCTATAAGTTCTGCAAGCAAGAAGCAAAGCAAAAATTCTTACACTACATTTCTCATATCTGTGTAAAAGTCTAGAGTGATTGTAAATCGTCTAAAGTGTCTTAGCACATCTTTGTATTAGGACAAAACACTTATCATTTCTAGAGATAGAAAGGAGAGGCTGAGTACTCGGTTTTAAGTACTCAGCGGAGAGATTAGGATTGAGTAGAAGTATAGAGGAAGGTACTCTTGTCATACTCAATTGCTGATATTGTAAAAGGTTTGAGGCTCTACCTTTAAAGAGCTCAGTAGAGTATTTGAAATCTCGGAACGTGTTCCGGGGACAGGACGTAGGCTTAGAAGAAGCCGAACCTGGATAAATCTACTGAGTGAAGTATTTCTTACCTTAACTCCTTATTTATATTGCTTGCTTTAAATAATCAAAACTGACCAAGTAAAGAGGTCAAGTTGAGTTGTGCGCGTTGAACGTCTGAGCTCAGGAATAGACTCTAAGTGCTATCTCCTGACTTAAGCTAAGAAACTGACCTAGTCACCTGTTGACTAAGCCAGTACCGTACTGTTTACTCAGCGCCGCTGTTCAAACTCTTTTTTAGAAAAAAAAAAGAAGTCTGCCTAAATTGCAAAAAGTTTAAATAGTTCCTAACCCCCCCCCTTGGAACTATACTTGCAACTAAACAAGGGACCAACATCTTTCGGCAACGATCGTCGCTCCGTATATAACGGCGCGCGACGCGTCGAGTGCCCGCCCGACGAGCCGAGCATTGGGCGTTGCCCGTCGGACGGTGGACATCGCCCGTCAAGCGTTGGACGTGGCCCGACGCACGATGGACGTCACCCAACGTTCGATGGGCGAACGCCCAACGACGTCGGGCGAGCGCCCAACGTTCGTTGGGCGGACGCCCAACGGTGTCGGGCGAACGCCCAACGTTCGTTGGGCGGACGCCCAACGGTGTTGGACGAACGCCCAACGGCTGTTGGGCGCACGCCCAACGTTCGGGATCCGTGCCTATAAAAGGCACAGATCCCCATACAAAATAGGAGAGAAAGAAATTTTGGAGCTTCTCACTCTAAAAATCATTTTAGAGAGAGAAAGTGGATTTTTTTGGGAAAAAACATTTTTTTTCCTAAAAATTGAAATTCTCCAAAAAGTTAAATATTTTACAAAAAACATCGAAAAATCATAACTCGTGGAATCAACCGACATCAGTTGTCAATACCGATCTTGAGATATTATCCGAGGACTAGACTCGTTTTATTTATTTATCTCTTTTATTTCCTTTATTTATTTAGTTTATAATTTTAATTTCTTTAGTTAGTTATTTATTTATCACGTTTATTTATTTTCCCATATTTATTTAATTCCCGCCTCGTATTAAATAAAGGTTTCATTTTGTCTTTTGAAATAAAAAAACCTCGTTTTAAATCCCAACACGAACCTTGACCCGATTTAAGGGTAGTTCGGGATTAAAATG
This sequence comes from Euphorbia lathyris, assembly GCF_963576675.1. NCBI lineage: Eukaryota > Viridiplantae > Streptophyta > Magnoliopsida > Malpighiales > Euphorbiaceae > Euphorbia > Euphorbia lathyris. Next base: position 27,955,469 of record NC_088916.1, on the reverse strand, counting down.
TTGTAAATATAGGTTTTGAAAATATTTCCAAATAACGTTTTGAAATAAAACATCGTTTTAGGTGTCTCTATTATAGACTATGATCCAATTTGGGTAGTTCGGAGGCCCAAAATGATAGGATAGATTAGATTTTAAACGTTTTCATAAATCTGGAAAGTTTGGGACTGATTCTGTAATTTCCTGTTTTCTGTCAGTAATAGCTGTTTAGCGACGGATGTTTCGTAGGTAATCTGCTGGAATCCGAAAATTGCTCTTTTAAACCCATTTTCTTAACTTTTTGACATTTGATCCTTGTATATATAAGTATATAATCATGTAATATATTTATGAAAGTTATTTTTGGGTCCTATAATTATTGATTACATATTATGTACCTATTTATCTCATATTTGAAACTTAATTCATTTTGATTTAGTTTTGTAAAGTAGCATATTTGTATATATATATGGTTTTTGGTTCATTTAAGTTATATTAGCTATTATTTAGGGTGGTGGCTATTTTCTATATGATTATTAAGTAAAAAACTATTTTGAGGTAAATGTGATTTTCTTATTTGTAAGCTTTGTTCATTATTTTTACATGTTTTGATTAAAAATATACTATACTATACTTAGTATTATTTTTATTATTATATATATACCTAGTTATAGTGTATAGTATTTCTTCACTTATTTTCTTATCTATAGATATACCCTTATTTTTAGATAAAAATGTATATATCTATATATATATTCACTCCACTTTTTGGCATTTATATGTATATATTCCAAATATGTTTGTTTGGGTGATGTTTTGGGTTTAATTGGATCATTCTTGTAAATATGTTCAAGTAAAGATCAATTGAGTGAAAAAGGGGAAATAAACCACAAAAAAGAGATTTCAACTTGATTATTTAAACTAAAGATTTTTAGAGATTCCAAATGTAAATAAAAGGTTTTTGGTTTTTATTTTTATTTTTAAACGATTTCCAAAATATCACATGTTGAAACCTTATTCTGTTCCAACGACGGATTAAGCGAACCTTGTAATTAAAATCGTTTTGTACTTGTAAATAATGAAGTTTTGAATTGTTTTCCTATCCAAATGGTTTTGTGCAAAAATAAATGGACTTGTATGCTTAATCATGTTTTTTTGTTAAGGCTTCTTATCTCACGTTTTCAAACGCTCGAACCGTTCCAACGGCGATTCGAGTAGAAATCATGTAAATCAACGGGGTTTTGAAACGTACCTAAATCGTTCCAACGGCGATTAAGGTACGAGCCATAAATAAAAACTCGTTTTTAGGGAGTGAGATTAGTGTAGATTTAATGTATAAAATAAAGCATAACTCACGTGGTAAATAAACTAATTCTTCCTTCTATCTCCCTGTTTCTTTCATATACTCTAAATTCATGTAAATGGGTGATTCTTTACTAATATGGCTTTCAATAATATATGCTCAAAACGGTTTCCAAAACGAGAAAGAAAAGGTTTCAAATGAATTTTAAACTTAAACAAATATACGATTAGTCCGTATCGCCTAACACGCTAAGTAGGAGGCCGGTGGTTCATAACCGGGCGATGTCGGGGTGTCTAGTAGCCTTTCTCCGGAAAGGAGCTAGCCTTCTCGGCTCGTACCTAAGTTTCCTGAACCCTCACCGGTCTCCCGCAAGGGATCAGTGTTCATTTTCCATTCGTGGGTGGCGACTCTTCCATACTCCGAGCTCCGGTCCTGCCGAGCAGCTTGATTCCGCGATTTGTTGCTTTCGGCGCCAATTACAGCATCTGTCATCAACGGTGTCCACCCCCCGGTCCGCCCGGGCGAGGCCGCGGCACCTACAAGTGGCGACTCTGCTGGGGAAGCGAGAAATTTGATTCCGGAAGGCGTGTATTAAGCCCTTAACGGGGACGGATCGTATTATTTCTTTTCGTATGCATTCATAAGCATTATTGCAAACCTTTTGGGTAATTTCCGCGAAACCTCTATTGAGAGTCCATTCATCGCTCGAAAGAGGCTAGTGTAAGTTCCTCCTTGCAGTAAGGCGCCAAAGGGTCCCCATCCATTCGTTAGGGGCGAATTTGTGCGGTCCTGTGAGGTCCTGCGATCAGCCGTGTCAGCATATAGTAGCCTTAGAAGTTGCCATAGGATTACCTGTTACTATTTTTGATGTGATGAATGAATCAATTCGTGTTTTCAAATTGCCATGATACGTGTCTAATCCTAAACTATGTAAAGAAAATGAAACGATACGTTAATATATACTCTTAAACCGATATATAAACTACCCCAAAGCATCAAAACGATTTGAACTAAAGACGACTTAGTCATCTCGTATGAATGAACTTGTGCGACCCGCCTGGTCCCTTTCCGTGTCCCGAAAAAGGCACAGGTTCAGGAAATACGTTGTGATGTAAGCACGTATTAGTACGAATCGGTTTGGTATTAAGGATAGTTATATCTCGATTCAAAGGACTATATTGACGATAGCCGTTATTCACATTCTTTAAATACGTTGGGATAAAGCGAGATTATGACAAAACGAAAATGAAGAACATTTCTGTTTTGAACGACCCTGTTGTAACGTAAAGAGTTTTGTAAACGTGGCCCGTCCCTTCTGAATAAAAAACGAGCTCTTACGTTACACCTTGCATTGTTCTAAGGAGAAATGGACGTATCAGCAAAAGTGACTAAAGGCTAAAAGAAAATAAAAATGGCCAAAATCATTCCGTATCTACGATATATGTCAATCCCGAGAGTAGTTAAAGAAAATGAACCAATGTCGTTAAATACATGCCTCGAACTGGTATATACGCTGCTTAAAAATCACGAAGCTGAATTAAGCTAAACCGCATAATTGCATCATATGGACGAGACTGTGGGTTTGGGTAATGGCCCGATCATTTCGACCATTACCAAAACTACAAGAAATATGGCCTGATCTGCATGTTTGCTTAACTCGTGCCTGAATGAAAAGAACGGTAATATCCCTACTTCGAATAAGCATGCAATTAAATGAAACGTTGATTTTCTATAACCACGCTAGGATGATATATCCCGTAAATTGGAAGAAATAAAAAGTTGTTGCTAGCCGAAAGATTATCGTGCGCTCGAATAAGACTCACCGTCTTTTCATGTAGCTAAAACGAGCAAGCGGATTTTGATGCTAGAAACAAACACGTTACGCGATGAGTCCGTTCCCTAAAATAAAGTGATATCATCACTAAACAAACACGTGGTTATGTCTCTCGATAGATCCAAAAGATCCTGTCTTAATCCAAAAATCGAGACACGAACCCACGCGAATAAAGGAGAACGAGTCATTGTCAATAACGAACGATTGAACCAAAAGCATAACTCGTACCACGTCTAAATCCGAGGCATGCCAAAAGGGAGTCAAAACCCAAACTAATGCGTCTCATGAAATAACAAAAGACGAGTTATTCAAAAGGACAATCCAATTTGGTCGATATCTTAGTCACCGAACATTGATACGTTAAAACGAATTGTATTGTTTGATGAATGATCTATTTTTCCGCAATAATCGACGGCATCACGCGTCCCCTGGACTGCAATGTGAGCCCCAAACCAAAATCCTAGGAAAGAGACTTGGACCATCAAGTGTGTGGAGGAATAAGGGTGGAAGAGAGATGTTGTGATACGTGTAATTAGACTGACGTTTGTTATTCTTATCTTATATATCCGTAAATAAATAAACGCACACACCACGAATCATGCATACATACTAATGGATACCGTTCGCGCAGACTTCATCATTAAGCGGTTGTGGTTTCGTGAGAGTAGTCGGCTAGTCAGACAGTTCGACCAGTTGCAGATTGTCAGTTCCGAATCATCACAGTCAGCAGTTGTGGCTTCTGAATCATCTTCGTCCGAGTCTACTCAGTCTTCGGTCAGTATGTCTGCGACCAACGAAAAGGTGGCCGAATTGGAGAATTTTGTGAACAACATTAACGATCAGTTAGCTACGATTCTGGCCCAGCTAGCCGAGCTGGCATTGAAGGATAATAAGAGCGGTAGTAAGCGCGCTGAAAATGAGGTGAACACTGGTCCCCGCTTCGGGAATGAGGATGACTATCATGATTACATCTAGAAATAGCTTGAGAAGGAGAAAGCCAAGGAAGAGGAGTGGAAGCAGCACATCACTCAGGAGGTGCAGGATTTGCGCGGAGGAAGCTCCGGGAGTCAGGATTTTTATAACTTGAAGAATTATTTATCGGCAACTGCTTTGCCTTTGAAGTTCCGGCTCCCTAACATGAAGAAGTTTGATGGAACTGGGGATCCCACGGCTCACATGCACCAGTATGTCACAGTGATGAAACACACGATCCTGACTGAGGAACAAGTTCTTGGATTATTCAATACTTATCTGGAGGGAGCTGCCCTCGTGTGGTTTCATGCGTTGCCGCTGGTGACGAAGAGAGATTGGAAGGAGTTGGTGAAGTCATTCATCGCTCAATATAGTTTCAACACAATGCTTGAGGTTACGTTGAAAGAGCTAGAGAGCACTAAGAAGCAAGCTGGGGAGTCTTTGTCCGATTTTGTAAGGAGGTGGAGAGCCAAGGCAACAGTTATGAAGCAGAAGCCGCTTGAGCAGGACCAGATCCGAATGGTAATTGGCAACACTTTGCCGTATATTAATAATGAGCTGTGGTATATGCCTTTTTCTGATTTCAATCAGATGTATAGTTGCGCGTTGACAGTTGAGGGAGACGGTGAGCCGAAGAAAGCTTATACTAAGTGGACGAAGTCTGGGTATAGTGCCAGAGGGCCAAGCGCAAGTGTAGAACTTACCGCAGTGAAAATGCTTGAACTCAACGCTATCGAGAAGAGGCAGTTTTCCAAGTTTGATCAGACCTACGCAAAAGTTTTCGAACGATTGCAGAAAAAGGGATTATTGAAAGCTCTTACTCCTTATAACAAGGCACAGCCTACCCCGCAGATACAAGCTAGGGGATACTGCGAGTTCCACAGTAATTATGGGCACAATATTGAGAACTGTGAGAGGTTGAAGCACGAGATCCAAGATTTGATTGAGGAGAAGAAGATAGTTGATCCTTTGTCAGCGAACCCTTCCACTAGGCGTAATCCATTGCCTAACCATAGGGTGAGCATGATCGGGTCTGGGCTCGAAGAGAGTTTAGTTATGGAATCCTTCGGGGAAGACGAAGAGGAGTTATTGGACTCCGATGAGAAGAGTAATGTGGGAAGTGGTTTATGTGTGTCCTTTCTTGGCGAGAAGCAGGCGGACGAGCCGATGTATGAAGGATTAGATGGTGGAGCGCCGTATGATGAAGATAGTGCCGAAGAGACCGGGGAAGGGTCTGTTGGTCCCTTATAACGTTGCAAGTATAGTTCCAAGGGGGGGTTAGGAACTATTTAAACTTTTTCTAAGTTTGGGAAAACTTCTTTTCTTAAGAGAAAAGGTTTTAACAGCGGCGCTGAGTGATCAGTAAGATACTGGCTTAGTCAACTGGTGACTAGGTCAGTTTCTTGACTTGAGTCAGGAGATAGCACTTAAAGTCTATTCCTGAGCTCAGATGTTCGATGCGCACAACTCAGCTTGACCTCTTTACTTGGTCAGTTTTTGGTTATTTAAGCAAGCAATATATATAAGGAGTTTAAGGTAAGAAATACGTTACTCAGTAGATTTATCCAGGTTCGGCTTCTTCTAAGCCTACGTCCTGTCCCCGGAACACGTTCCGAGATTTCGAATCCTCTACTGAGCTCTTTAAAGGTAGAGCCTCGAACCTTTTACAATCTTAGCAACTGAGTATAACAAGAGTACCTTCCTCTATACCTCTACTCAATCCTAATCTCTCTCTGAGTACTATAACCGAGTACTCAGCCTCTCCTTTCTAATCTCTAGAAATGATAAGTGTTTGTCCTAAACAATGATTGCTAAGACACCTTAGATGATTGAATAATCACTCTAGACTTTTACACAAATATATGAAATGTAGTGTAAGATTTGCTTTGCTTCTTTCTTGCAGAACTTGTGTAGAAATTTGGTCAGCGTAATGGCTTGATCAAGTTCTATGTGGAATGAAGCTTCTGATGGCACTATTTATAGAGATGTCTTGAGGCATCGGTCATTTCGAATTTCGAAATAACAATTGGAGGGAAACGGCTTCCTGTCGTTGTCATCCTGACTTGCTCAGAGCTCTCGGCCAATCAGATTTGTGTATCTTCTGTCCTCGGTCAGCTTTTGGTCAGCTCGGCAGAATGTCTCTCCTTTTATGGTAAAGTCAACTAGACAGCATACTGTGTCATCTGAACTTTACCTAAAGTGGAAATACTTTGTCTGGAAGTTTTTCTTAGCCAGCTGCTGTCTTGTACGCTTTGTTGAATCAACTCAGCAGCTTCATTCCGAAGTTGTTCCCTGAAGGTCTTCTAGATCCTTCTCATGCTGAGTTGCGTTTTGCACACAGCGACATCGTTTTGATAAACGCGGGCCGAGTTGTCTTGAGTTGTTTGACTTGGGCTTTGACACTTGTATTGGGTTTGGGCCTTTTAATCCTTATGTCTTATAATCAATTTAACTCAACATTGAACAAACACATTAGTAGAATAAATCAAAGCATTTAAACTTAGTGTGTTTAGAATATGTTTTTCAATTATACTTAAACAATTTTGTCAAATCAAAATTATGTGGAAAGGTGTTTCAACAAACTCACCCATTTTGATGTTGGCAAAACTATTCAGCGAGGAACTCAGTATTGAGCTCCCCCATGATAGTTGACCTAACTTAGCAAACGCCCCCGTAAGGGTTGAGCTGCTGACTTAGTTTTACTCTAAACATTTAAAGGTTTAATCGAGTAAGTCTAAGGTCAGTTTTTCAGATAGGTCAGCTCATGTTAACATATTCTATTTTACTCAGTGTTTAAGCGGAAGGTTTTATCATTTAGAGGGCGCTGAGTAAATTGTTGTTCAATGAGTTTTATAAGACTATGTTATATAAGCATATAAGTCAATGTCAAACATGTTATCAGTATTGGGTTCAATCAATAAGTTTTACAAGTGTTAGACATAGCTGATTCAATTTGAAGATACATAATAACTCAGTACACAGCAACATATATCATAACTCAGGAATAGAATGAAAGATGCAGGTATGATATATTGATATCGGTAGTCAGTGTTTAAAACTTAAAGACAAGGCATATAGATTACATCATACTTAGTCTATACTGAACTAGCCTATATCTATTTCTTTTTCTTTTGTTGGGATTGACTAGATCCATGCTGTGTTCTTGGTTGTGTTCTCGCTTGTTCTTTCTCCCCCGTTTTGTCAGCATCGGGAGGAGGAATCCTAAAGCTGTCGGTTAAGACAGCCCTGGTGAGTTCGTTGGACAGCGCTTTAAGTCGGTCAGCACTTTCATTGACACCATCAAAAATGGCAACTCCCTGATTTGAGACTTCATCAGGTATATTGAGTGCAGCAGCGCTGATCATACTGACGATGAAAGCTTCAGACTTACCAATCCATATAAGCGCGTCAGTCAGTCCAGCAATGACTTGATGAAAGGTTTTGAGTAAGTAGGTGTCAAAGTACTGACGCTGAACATTGCTGTGACGAATGTGATTAAAGGTTTGTCTTGTGATAGACAGCATCTCGTTTTGTTTCATTGCGTCAGTGTCCATCTCCTGCTTGTTCAGATTCAGCAATCGAACAGCTTCACCAATTTGCTCCACTGAGCACTGAGAGTAAGAAACCATTTTCTCATTGGTCTTGAGTTGCTCGGTGTGAAGCTGAGCAAAGAGCATCTTTACTTCATCAGAAGTTGCATATCTAGGGTTCACAGCTGACAAGTTCTGTACTTGCTGTTGTAGAGCGTTTAAGTGTTGCACAGTTGTCAGCTGGATCTCGGCCAGCTTGGCGATGGAATCCTGCTTAGCTTGATGTGTTTGATAGGAGACGATGATACTCAGCAAGTCCTTAAATCCCTTAACTTCGTTCAGAAGCTGAGTTACTTGGGAAAGCTGAGTAGTCTCCATATTAGAAGACCCAGCAGCAGGAGTAGACGATTGTTGAAGGTCTTTGATCAAGGTTTGTACTGAGTCGATGATGTGTTTGCCAGACTCAGTGACATTCATGTAGCTTAAAGAACCTTCATTCAATTGTCCAGATGCATCAGTATGACCGGTGGGAGGAGGAGTCAAAGGAATGACATGGTCAGTGACTGGAAGTGTTGTTCCAATCTGCACTTGAGGTTCTGGCAGGGTTGATTGATCGGCAGAGATGTTAATTGGAGAAGTAGCGAATACTGTCGGTGCTGACGGGTGAAGATACATTTGGAGTCAGCACAATGCTTGGATGGACAGCATTGACAGTAATCACCTCAACCTGACTTGTTGAGGTGGCGGAAGCACTTAAGTCGGCATGTTCCTGTTGAGAAGAAACAGAGGCTTGCTTTTTTATAGATGCCGATGCAGTAGAAGGTTGTTGTCGTTTGAAATTTTTTAGCTTCAGAGCTGAAGGGTCCTGGGTTGGCTTTTGAATAACGAAGTCAGGAAGACTTGGTGGTTGTACAGGAGGCTCACTGACTGTCTTCTCACATGCCTTAACCAACCTTCTTTTTCTAGGAGGATTGTCAGCCTGTATAGACTCTCCTGAGTGAGATGGAGAAGATTCTTGTTGCTCATTATTAAACTGGTCAGCTTGTACTTGGACTTGATCAACATTATGTTGGTCAAGTTCTTGGTCTTCTCCAGCAGCCAACACAGTATGGGCTTGCTCAGCTTCAACCTCACTGGTTGTTTCCTCATCATCCTCAGCGTCATCCTGACCGTTGGCCTCTTCTTCTTCGTCATCTTCTGAACTATCACCATCTAGTTCTTCCTCGACTTGTGCAATAAACTGGTCGTCCAGATGCACCTCTTCTTCTTGTTCCTCAGACACAGTTCCTAAACACTGTGTGTAGTGAGAGTCACCAGGCACAATAATGTTAGTAGGGATAGCATCGAGGGGAGTCAGTGTACTTTTGCTTTTTCTGAGGTTGCACATCAGCATCAGTTCTGTCCTCAGTTTCAGGCTCATCTTGCCTGCTTCGTTTGTCAGCTGACTTAGGTCGCTCCTGTCCCTTAGTACCAGCTGACTTTTGCCTCTTAGCTGGAGACTCAGTATCATGTGAAGGAGTCTCAACAGCTTTCCGCTTACAAGAAGCTGGGGCCTTAGTTCTTTTCCCTTTCTGTGGAACAACTGTTTCCTCAGCTTGTCCAGCAGCAGCAGAAGCTTTTCCTTTCTTTAGAGGCTGACCGAACTTCAACGCTCTCAGTGAAGCTGCTGTGATCTCAGATCCTTTAGCTTCTACTTCATCAGTTAGGTCTACCCGATGATCAATGAGGATCCTGGTGATGAGTGATCCTAGCGTTAGAGTTCCGGTACTCCTTAGGAAGCCAGCAACGAGGAATACTGGCATGTTGATCGGCTTGTACGTCAGCATATGCCAGATGAAGCATTGCTCGAAGTTTGTTGCTGAGGTGGTGCAGTTAATCTTGGGATAGATAAAGTAACTCAGCAGATAATGAGCCATCTTCTGGTGCTGACCCATGGAGGAACTGGATACTTCTCCTGAGTGGCCTGCAGGTTTACAGAAGTTGACCTCGTACCCAGTACCATCCTGATCTCCAGATCTCCTTAGCCTTGTTCCCTCAGTTTTTAACTTGAGCAGATTTCCTAGGTAGAGAGGGTTGATGAAGATGGTTTTCTCTTTCACCACAGTGACCAAGTAGTCCTGGTTATCATCGGCAACGTGAAGGTTGTGGTAAAACTCCTTTACAAGGTCAGGATAGGTGGGATCCCTAATCGAAAACAGCTCAGTCCATCCATTCTGTGAAATCCACTCACAGAAGGGTTGTTCGGATTGTACGAAGGCTTCAGATACCCATCTTGAGGGCTCAACCTTCCATTCTCGGACGTTTTCGAAGACCTTTGAATAGGTCCTGACTTTTTCAGGCTTTCCCTTACCAGAGGAGGTTTGGCCAGTTTTTCCTTTGCTCGGCGAGGTGACCTTGGTAGATTCTGGCACAGAGGTTTGCCTGGAAGTTTCATCGGAGCTGGGCTTAGGGTGGCCGGCACCGGAAATGTTGAAGGAAATTTTAGTCATAGTTGAAGGATGCGTTTGGGAAGCTTTGAGAATTTTTTTTTAGAGAGAAAGCTCTTTGCCTTAAAATTCGGTAGACGTAAAGAAGATAACAATGGGGATTTACCCATTATTTATAGCGGTGAAGTGTGGATCTTTAACGAATCCATGTGTCAGTTTTGCCTCAGGATTGTGAACCGACAATGATCCTGGCATTTATGACACATTCGGCGCGTACGTCATCCTAGGTGGCTATACGCGTGCTTTTGCATTTATTCTAACGGATCTAACACTCAACGTTTAGAATACTAAGTGTTTCATATTCTGAGTGGTCAGTATTGCATAAAGGGATTATTTCTAAGTTTAAACTAACTTACACAGTGTGCAAATTTACTCAGTATTTGCTGTTCAATTAATTTCAATGAGTACTCAGCAAAAACAATCATTCAACATAGTAATTCACTCAGCATGCATATTCATTTAGTTCAGGAATTTACTGAAGAGGATTAAACATCCCAATAGCTTCTCTCAGTATGCTGAACTGCTCACGAGCCAGTGGCTTCGTGAAGATATCCGCAAGCTGCTCGTCCGTTGGGACAAAGGTCAGCTTGATCTCACCCTTGAGTACATGATCTCTAATAAAGTGATGTCTGATGCTGACATGCTTCATTCTGCTGTGTTGAATTGGGTTCTTTGAAAGATCAATTGCACTTTTGTTGTCACATTTGACTTCAATTGTCTTTGTTTGAACACCATAGTCTTCAAGCTATTGCTTAATCCATAGGACTTGAGCAACACAATGACCAGCAACAATGTACTCAGCTTCAGTGGTAGACAAGGCTACTGACGCCTGCTTTTTGCTGAACCAGGATACAAGACAGCTTCCTAAGAAGTGACATCCTCCAGAGGTGCTTTTACGTTCCAGCTTATCCCATCCATAGGCAGCGTCAGTGTATCCGATGAGTGTGAAATCATGAGTATTGGGATACCATAAACCTGCATTCACTGAGCTTTGCAAATATCTAAGGATTCTTTTTACAGCAATGTAATGAGATTCCTTAGGGTTAGATTGATATCTAGCACAGTAGCATACTGAAAACTGAATGTCTGGTCTACTGGCTATTAAGTAAAGTAGAGAGCCTATCATACCTCGATATAATTTGCTGTCTACTGACTTACCATTCTCGTCAGCGTAGAGGATAGTGTCAGTGCCTATAGGAGTGGATATTGGCTTGCAATTTTCCAAGTCATATTTCTTTAATATCTCCTTGGCATATTTGGCTTGACTGATGAAGATGCCATTCTTTCCTTGTTTAATTTGAAGACCGAGGAAGAAGTTGAGTTCTCCCATCATGGACATTTCAAACTCAGTCTGCATTTGTTTGCTAAACTCCTTGCACATTGATTCGTTAGTTGCACCAAATATTATATCATCAACATAAATTTGGGCCAGCAGGGTATCTTTACCCTTTCTCTTAATGAATAAGGTTGTATCAGCTTTGCCCCTGACGTAATTTCTAGTCAGCAGAAAACTGGTCAGCCTCTCATACCAAGCACGTGGTGCTTGCTTGAGGCCGTATAGAGCCTTTTTGAGTTTATAAACGTGGTTTAGGAATTTAGGGTCCTCAAAACCTGGAGGTTGATTAACATAAACCTCCTCGTTTATAACTCCATTAAGAAATGCACTTTTGACATCCATTTGGAATAATTTAAAGTTCATGTAAGATGCATATGCACATAGAATTCTAATTGCCTCTAGCCTTGCCACTGGGGCAAAGGTCTCACCGTAGTCAATACCTTCTTGCTGACTGTAGCCCTGAGCTACAAGTTTTGCTTTGTTTCTGACCACGTTCCCTTGTTCATCCATCTTGTTTCTGAAGACCCATCTTGTTCCAATGGTCTTCTGACTCTTTAGATGAGGCACTAGCTCCCATACATCGTTTCTCCTGAATTGATCGAGCTCCTCTTGCATTGCGATCATCCAGAATTCATCGTACTCAGCTTCAACGAAATTCTTCGGTTCTTGAACTGAGACGAAGGCTACATTGCTGAGGTACTTCCTGAGTTGATTCCTTGTCATCAGGGTATTCCCAGCAGAATCAAGGATTGCACTTTCTGAGTGCCCTCTTGGAATCCTTATCTCTTTAGGTAGATTTCTGTCTTGTGCTGTCCGTGTTTCAACAATCTCTGTAGAAGTAGATGGGTCAGTGAAAGTAATCTTAGGTTCACTCTTACTCTTGGTCAGCCTTTTAGTGAATGACTCAGTAGCTGGTTCTTGGTCAGCGGTTACTGAGTGTGGATCATCTTCGGTCAGCGGCTGGTATCTACCTGCAGGGTTAGTTTCGTCGAACTCCACATGTACTGACTCTTCTAGAACTTGAGTTTGCTTATTAAAAACTCTGTATGCTTTGCTGTTTGTTGAGTAGCCCAAAAAGATAGCTTCATCAGCTTTTGAGTCAAACTTTGCTAAGCTATCGTCCTTTCCAAAGTTCATAGGGGGTTTTCTTTAATATAGGTCTAACTAGAGCCCTATTAAGAATATAGCACGCTGTGTTAACAACCTCTCCCCAAAAATACTTTGGAAGCCTATGCTCATCCAGCATTGTCCTGACTATTTCAACCAGAGTTCTGTTCTTCCTTTCAACAACCCCATTTTGTTGAGGTGTTCTAGGAGCAGAAAAATTGTGGTCAATGCCGATGGCTTCACAAAATTCAACAAACTTTTGGTTTTTGAATTCTCCACCATTATCGCTACGGATGTGAGCTAATTTTAGGTCTTTATCATTTTCAATTTTTCTAACCAAATTTGAAAATGTCTCAAAGGTCTCATCCTTGCTACTCAGCAAGATGACCCACGTGTACCGAGAGAAGTCATCTACAATGACTAAGGAAAATCTTCTTCCACCCAGACTCAGTGGCTGGACTAGACCAAAGAGATCCAAGTGTAGTAACTCTAACAGACGCTTAGTTGAGACAATATTTTTGTTGTGAAAAGATTGTTTGGTTTGTTTTCCAGCTTGGCAAGCGTGGCATAATTGATCTTTTTCAAATTTAAGTTCAGGCAGTCCCTCAACCAATTTCTTTCTTACTAATTTGGCCAGGAGGTCCATGCTTACATGACCAAGTCTCCTGTGCCATAGCCAGGAATTTTCTTCCTTTGATACTAAGCATACAGTTTTTGAAAACTTTTTCTCTAAGTCTAGCATAAAGACATTATCTATGCGAGGGGCAGTTAAAATTAACTCATTTGATTTACCCTCGTATATTTTACATCCAGTAGCATCAAATATAACTTTTCTCCCATTGTCACATAGCTGAGCTACGTTGAGTAAGTTATATTTGAGTCCGCTGACTAGGGAGCCAGATTCAATAGTAGGATTACCTCCAATGGTTCCTGACCCTACTATCTTACCCTTCTTGTTGTCTCCAAAACTTACACTTCCTCCTCGTTTACGCTCAAACGTGATGAACTGAGTTTCATCACCAGTCATATGCCTCGAGCATGCGCTGTCAATATACCACATCTTTGACTTCTCGGCACATCTCAGGTTACCTGCATTGTAACTAGTTACTTTTAGGTACCCAATTCTTTTTGGGTCCTTGCTTGTTAGGTGCAACAGGTAAAGCATCATATTTTATTTTATGGCGACATACTTGGACAGTATGGCCATTCTTTCCACAGAAGTCACAGCTGACCTTCTGTTTAGGATGTTTCACTGACTTGTCAGCACCCCAGTGCTGAGCGTGCCAGCACACCTTAGTGGTGTGTCCTTTCTTCCCACAAAAGTCACACTGGACTTTTCGCTGGGGATTCCATCTCTGTTGAGTACCATGGTACTGAGTTCTCAGAGGAATGTTTCTTTTATTTGGAACATTTAATTGGTTCTGGATAGTTGTGACGTCCTTTCTCAGTTTCTTTGAAACTGATTGGACTTCAGAGACAGACTCGTGTATGATCTTCATGTTATCATGCAGAGTTGAATTGTCCTGAAGAAGGAATCTGAGGTCACTCAGCTTGACCTCTTCCACTTCGTCACAGCGCCTGCTGAGTGCTCTAACTTTCTTATTACACTTCTTGACAAGTGTGTAGAGATCACTCAGGGCATTAACCATATCGTTTCTGAGCTGGGGAAGAGTAATTACCTCATTTGATTGCTCCTCATCATCTGATGCGACGGATGGGTCAGCATGCTCAGAGACGCACGGCTCAGCAAGTTCGTCAGCCATGAAGCATATCTTTGCTGACTCGGTGGCCTCAGCTTCTGTAGATGAAGACTCATCACTGTCGCTCCATGTAGCCACCATTGCCTTCTTGCCGCTCTTCTTGTCTTTCCTTAGTGTGGGGCAACTTGACTTAATATGGCCAGTTTGATGGCACTCAAAGCATGTAATGGGCTTTGAGCTGTCCTTTTTGTATTTGCTGTCGCTTGAGTCAGCTTTATACTTATCAAACTTTCTGTAAGGCTTCTTAGAATATTTGTCATTCTTCCTGAATAGCCTTTTCATCTTCCTTGTGAACATAGCCATCTCCTCGTCATCAGTTGAGCTCCCGTCAGTGGAGTCAGCTTTCATAACAAGAGACTTCTGCTTCTTGTCTTCAGATTTTTCCTTCACCTCGAAGTTTTTCATAGATATCTCATGGGTCAGCAACGAGCCGATGAGTTCGTCATATTTGTAGGTGGTTAAATCCTGAGCTTCCTCAACAGCGGTCTTCTTTGCTTGCCAGTCTTTAGGAAGACTCCTGAGTATCTTTTTGACTTGTTCTTCCTCAGTGAAGATTTTCCCAAGTCTCTTGAGCTCATTAATGATGTTGGTAAACCTTGCATTCATGTCTGAAATTCCCTCATCATTGTTCATCTCAAACAGCTCGTACAGTCTCATCTGCTGATTCACCTTGGACTCCTTTACTTTATTGGTTCCCTCGTAGGTGACTTCCAGCTTTTTCCAGATCTCTTACGCCGACTCACAACCTGAGATTTTATTATATTCTGCAGCATCGAGCGCACAGTGAAGCATATTGATAGCCGAAGCGTGATTTTGAAGCTTCTTAAGATCATCCTCTGTCCATTTGGCCTCAGCTTTTACAACTGTTTGGCCAGCCACAACTTCGACAGGTACAAATGGGCCTTGCACTATAGATAGCCAGGCACTCATATTTGTAGCCTGAATGAAATTTTTTATCCTATTCTTCCAGAAGGTGTAGTTAGACCCGAAGAATAGGGGAGGCCGAGTGATGGACAGCCCCTCAGGCAATATCTGAGTTGTTTGGTTTCCTGGGAGAAACCGAGTACTGTTTTCGCCCATAGTAGGGATCAGCTCAAGGTTGTTAGACCTTTTACAGTGAGCTTTTAGAGCTCTGATACCACTTGTTGGTCCCTTATAACGTTGCAAGTATAGTTCCAAGGGGGGGGGTTAGGAACTATTTAAACTTTTTCTTAAGTTTGGGCAAACTTCTTTTCTTAAGAGAAAAGGTTTTAACAGCGGCGCTGAGTGATCAGTAAGATACTGGCTTAGTCAACTGGTGACTAGGTCAGTTTCTTGACTTGAGTCAGGAGATAGCACTTAAAGTCTATTCTTGAGCTCAGATGTTCGATGCGCACAACTCAGCTTGACCTCTTTACTTGGTCAGTTTTTGGTTATTTAAGCAAGCAATATATATAAGGAGTTTAAGGTAAGAAATACGTTACTCAGCAGATTTATCCAGGTTCGGCTTCTTCTAAGCCTACGTCCTGTCCCCGGAACACGTTCCGAGATTTTGAATCCTCTACTGAGCTCTTTAAAGGTAGAGCCTCAAACCTTTTACAATATTAGCAACTGAGTATAACAAGAGTACCTTCCTCTATACCTCTACTCAATCCTAATCTCTCGCTGAGTACTATAACTGAGTACTCAGCCTCTCCTTTCTAATCTCTAGAAATGATAAGTGTTTGTCCTAAACAATGATTGCTAAGACACCTTAGATGATTGAATAATCACTCTAGACTTTTACACAAATATATGAAATGTAGTGTAAGATTTGCTTTGCTTCTTGCTTGTAGAACTTGTGTAGAAATTTGGTCAGCGTAATGGCTTGATCAAGTTCTGTGTGGAATGAAGCTTCTGATGGCACTATTTATAGAGATGTCTTGAGGCATCGGTCATTTCGAATTTCGAAATAACCGTTGGAGGGAAACGGCTTCCTGTCGTTGTCATCCTGACTTGCTCAGAGCTCTCAGCCAATCAGATTTGTGTATCTTCTGTCCTCGGTCAGCTTTTGGTCAGCTCGGCAAAATGTCTCTCCTTTTATGGTAAAGTCAACTAGACAGCATACTGTGTCGTCTGAACTTTACCCAAAGTGGAAATACTTTGTCTGGAGGTTTTCCTTAGCCAGCTGCTGTCTTGTACGCTTTGTCGAATCAACTCAGCAGCTTCGTTCCGAAGTTGTTCCCTGAAGGTCTTCTAGATCCTTCTCATGCTGAGTTGCGTTTTGCACACAGCGACATCGTTTTGATAAACGCGGGCCGAGTTGTCTTGAGTTGTTTGACTTGGGCTTTGACACTTGTATTGGGCTTGGGCCTTTTAATCCTTATGTCTTATAATCAATTTAACTCAACATTGAACAAATACATTAGTAGAATAAATCAAAGCATTTAAACTTAGTGTGTTTAGAATATGTTTTTCAATTATACTTAAACAATTTTGTCAAATCAAAATTATGTGGAAAGGTGTTTCAACAGGGTCGTCTCGAACTATTGTGCCAGAGTTGATTTTATTCAGTGGGATGGAGAATCCCGATATGCACTTGCGCGAGTATATGTATGATATGTTTGTTGAATCATTTGGGGTGGACGAGGTTGCTCAGTGGTTCCACCATTCATTAATAGGCGAGCCTTTGAGGTGGTTCCACTCATTTCCCGACTCCTGCAAACATGATTGGGAACAGTTGTCCAATCTATTCCTAGAAAAGTACAAAAAAGCTAAGGATAGGACCGCGGAGCGCTTCGCGCTGCAGATTGGGCCTATCAAACGTCCGTTGCCAGCTGTTAGTAAGTATAACGGCAACAAGGATCCAATGGAACACCTTCACTTCTACTTGTCGGCCATGGGGCCTTTGGGTTTTAATGAAGAAGAGATCACCAGTCTGTTTTGCAATTCACTAATGGGAGAGCCGCTGATGTGGTATATCTCTCTTCCGATGCGTATCAAGTGCGATTGGGCCGCGATGACCAAGAGGTTCATTAAGGAATATACGGTATGGATGCTTACGAACCAAACACCGGACTTGCCCTCTTACGAGACACCCGAAGCGGTGTTAGCAATGCCCAAGTATGGTGGATATCGGGATCCCGCTGAGCACGCAAAGTTATTCCACAACCATATGTATGACGCCGGATTCCCTCAAAGTGAGTTACTGATAGGGGTCAAAAACCCCTATCTTTGGGTACGGTTTTAGAACGGTTTTTAGCGTTATTTAGTTAATAAGCGAGCAATTCTCGCATTTAAATGCTTTTGTGTGAGTTAGTTAGAAATTGGAAATGTTTTATTTACTTTTCGTTGTTCAGGCTCGTTTTATGATCAATTTAGGCAAATACGGCCAAAATGGCATGCATATTATAATTCCGTTATCTTTTGAAGCTAATTGATCCGTCAAAAGTCGCACCAAACGAAGCGTTTGCTCAAATAAGCGATTGGTGGGTCAATTTAGCCTTTGGACTAATGTTGTTTGGAGTTTATGTGCGTGTGCAGGTTAAAACATGATCAATTTCAGGCAAAAATCGTGTCTCGGGGACCCCCGGCAGTCGCTTGGCGAATTGAGCATCGGTGAGCAGCCCAGGCGCTGCTCGGCGAGCTGCACAGGTGCTGCTCGGCGAGCTGCCCAGGCACTGCCCAGGCACCACCCAGGCACTGCCCAGGCACTGCTCCTGCTCGTCGAGCAGGCCCTCAAAGGCCTGCTCGCCGAGCAGGCAGTGCCTGCTCGCGACGAGCAGTGCCTACTCGCCGAGAAGCTCGCCCTGCTCGGCGAGCAGACCTGCGGGAATTGGTCAAAAAGACCAATTCCGCCCCCACGACGCCACGATGGACCCCACGACTTCCTACCTGCATAAGGACACGAAATAGGTCATCAAAAGGGCCCGAGCCACGCCTATAAATAGGATTTTTCTAATGTAATTAGGCATCTTTCATTATTTGTAAATTACTTTAGCTTTCCCCTAGAATTTCCTCTCCATCTCCTCCATCTTCTTCGACCTCCATTGAAGCTCCTTCAAAGCTGTTCTCGAGGAATATTCAAGGTCCGTCCTTAAGACCTAGGAAGCCGATTGCAGAGTAGACAGGTTCCATGAAAGGGATTTTCGTATCTCCTTTTACTTTACTTTGTTTGTACTCTTTGATACAATCTATGAATCCTAGGCTAATTGTATCCTGTGGCATTATTCTTCATCTTTAATAATACTTTAGCTCTTATTTTGTTCTATGCTTATTGATTTAATCTTTTTCTTACGCTTTATTCAATTGGTTTAACTCATTCAAAAGCCCCAAAATCGAGTAGGCACATATTGTGAGCTGAATCTGACCTAGTCAGAGCCTAGGAGATTGACGACCTCTTAGTTGATTAAGCCCAAATTGCTAAGCCTTAGACCTAGTTTCGGCCTTACAAGGGAATCACGCACTAGGAACTTCAGGAGGGTAAGTAGGGTTAATCGCCTTGAATACAAGTGACTTAGATTAGGTTTTTAATCAATAGACCTAATAACCTAACTTCATTATTATCGTTCATACTATGTTCCTTCGGGTAATTGCATTAGTGAAAGATCAATTAGGAGTAGTTTAACTTAGTTAGGAGTAGTTTAACTTAATTAGGCGTAGAATAACTTAGTTAGAACTAGTATAACTTAGCTAGGAGTAGCGTAATTCAACCTAGGAGTATATTAACTTAAACAAACAAATTCAAAACCCACAAAGCCTAGATAACACCTGAGACCAAGTAATTCGATACTTGTGGTAAATAAGTCATGTGGATTCGATACCTGGACTTTCCAGATTTATTACTTGATAACGACGGGGTACACTTATCCCTTAGTGAGTCTCGCAGTGCGACTGCCGTTAGGCGCATCAAGTTTTTAGCGCCGTTGCCGGGGAATAGTAGATTAATTCTATAAATACCCGACAACCACCAATAATCAAGTTTTTGGCGCCGTTGCCGGGGATTTATTTCTTCTGCAATATCGAACCAAATGTTGATTTGTTAGTTTAGGCATTCGCTATGAATACCCTTGTTTATATCGTTATATCGTTTATACTTGTTTATACATATACCTGTTTATACATATACTTGTTTATATACAATTCGTTTGTGAATATCTTTTTTTATATCATCTATACTTGTTGATATATAATTTCTTTATACTTGATAGGGGTATTTTACCCCTATCTTTTAGCGTGATCTACGAGATGATTTCGGGTAAAATAAATAAGTTTGATTGCAAAAATAAAGTGTTTTTGATAAATAAAGAAATAAAAATAAATCTCGTACTTTTAGTTTATTTCCCTCGTTTTTTATTAGTTTAGGAAATAAAAACGTCAAGCTAACTCGGTTCTCAAGTTTTGTATTTCAGGTACGGGAAAGGAGCAAAAATCCACTCCATACGCGGGGCGTATAAGCCTCTACGCGGGGTGTGAAACATGGTGTCGGTAATGATTGCCTTATCCGCAGAAGCCATGTGGAACTGACTCAGCATACGCGGGGCGTATGCCATTTTACACGGGGCGTATGACACATGTTGGCAATAATTGGCCTAATCCTGAAAGTCAGACTGCATTGTCTCCCAGAGTCAACTCTCCATACGCGGGGCGTATCACTATATACGCGGGGCGTAAAAGGCAGTTCTTCAACGTAAAAAGATCAGAGACTCATTTACGCGGGGCGTACTTCAGCTACGCACAGCGTAAATGCTCCAATTCAAGCAATAAAACTTCAGAGACTCAAACACGCGGGGCGTACTTCAGCTACGCAGGGCGTGTGTGAGACAATTAGACACGGAATTGGTCCACATGCAGGAGATTTCTGACGGAATGGGCACTTACACGGGGCGTAAACCAATATACGCGGGGCGTATCATGGGATTTCTGCACCAAATAATGTTGCTCCATGCTTGTGCTTTGTGAAATTACAAACTTGCCCTTGCTTGATGTCTATAAATAGATAGTTCTTGAACTTCATTTGATACCAATTACATACTAGAGAGCTATACTATACTCTTTTCTTTCCTTGTAATTTAGATTCAGATTTTGTAGTTAAACTCTCCCCCTCGAGAGCTTGTTCGGTTGTTCCGGCGTTCCATCGAAGTTCTGCTCCATCATTCGTCACCAAGCTCGAGAGTTCCACCTCCACGACCTAGGAGACAGCTTTGAGTCCGGTTAGCTAGTTCCAAGGGCGGATTCTCCCTTTTTACTTGCTAATTAGCTTGTACTCTTCCTATGTACTAGGCTTGGTTGTATTTCATCTAAACACTTTCCATATTTATAATTCATGGTTTATAATCTCTATTTCCCTTTTACGTGTTAATGTTTATTGCTTGTTTTGATATTGATAATTGATTATTGTGTAGGAGCACGCGATTACCGCCGCCATCCGGGCTATCTTTAGGGAATTATATAGGTGTTGCCCTACCGGAAGTGACAAACCGGAAACCGTAGGAATTGACAAGCCACGGAACTTACGGGCCCTAATTTCTAGTTCCCACGCATTAGACACGCCTTGACTAGGAATCACGTAGTCTAAGTACTTCACGGGTCGGTCTTACTACACTTGGTCGTCTTTGCAAGAGTAAACCATTATCCGTATACATTTAGAGGCATTATTTATCGTGGTTGTAACTTACCATACACACCCCGCTTCGTAGAGTTTTAGCTACACGAATCTGTGTCGCCAATAGTTAGGAATAGTGTGTAGTTGTGTCTTACTTTACCCTAAAGTAATCACCGTTTAAATAACATACGAAACCGAGTCGTCTAATACTTATAATTATAAATCTCGTGGATTCGATACCCGATCTTAACCGAATTATTACTTGATACGACGGGGTACACTTGCCCCTAAGTAGTCGTAGCGTCTAGTAGAGTTAAGAACATTTAAAAGATCACATCCATAGATAAAGAGTCTGCACTCAATATATATATTTCGTCATTAGAAAACTCTACCTAGATCCTACACCATCAAGTTTTTGGCGCCGTTGCCGGGGATTTATAATTTCCTACAATATTAGACAAAAACGTTTCATTGTTAGTTTAAGCATTCTTTTTGTATAAACTGTTTATATATACGTTTGCTAACATTATTCTTTTTTGTTGATAATTCTTATATACTTGCTTTACTTTATGCACACCCGATCTAAAAGTGATTCTCTCGTACCTATTGATCTCGAAATTGAACGTACTCTTTGTAGGTTACGTAGAGAGAGAATGGCAAACCCCAACGCCGAGGTCAACCAACCCAACGGAAACCCAAGGCCACACGTGAACAACATCCGCGGGGCCAATGATACGCGTTCGATGATGGAGATCCTTGTGCCGCATCATCCCCAAAATCGTAACGGCATTTTCGCTCCCACGATTCTGGCCAACACATATGAGATCAAGACCGGAATGATCCAACTGATACAACAATGC
Organism: Euphorbia lathyris; assembly: GCF_963576675.1. Taxonomy (NCBI): domain Eukaryota; kingdom Viridiplantae; phylum Streptophyta; class Magnoliopsida; order Malpighiales; family Euphorbiaceae; genus Euphorbia; species Euphorbia lathyris. The sequence continues at coordinate 27,933,743 of NC_088916.1, read as the reverse complement.
GGTCAATTCGGAGGGGAACTCCATGAGAACCCCAACGAACATTTGGATAAATTTCTTATGTGTGCCGATACCTCTCGGCAAAATGGTGTTCCCGTTGAGGCTGTGAGACTGAAATTGTTTCCTTTTTCATTGACAGGACAGGCGCTGGAGTGGCTACACTCATTGGAGGCGGGATCCATCACGTCATGGGAAGAGCTTGAAAAGGAGTTCCTTTCCTACTATTTTCCGCCATCCAAAACAGTCAAGTTACGGACCGATATCACATCCTTCAGGCAGTTGGAATGCGAGGCCCTTCACGCAGCTTGGGCTAGGTTCCGGAAGTTGCTCCGAAACTGCCCCCACCATGACATCCCAAAGCACGACTTGGTAAGCACTTTTTACCACGGGTTAACTCCCACTAACCGTGCGACTGTTGATTCCGCTGCAGGTGGGGATCTATTTTGGAAGTCAGCTAGTGAGGCCTACGAGTTCATTCATGAGCTCGCAAGGAAAAGTGTGCAATGGCAAGAGGATCGGCTTGCCGGGCCGTCGCGACACCAGACATTCGCTGTGGAGAAAGAGGCTCCGAAAAGCTCCATAGCTGAAATGAACAAGAAGCTTGACTCGTTGATCGCCCAATTAAGCCTCAATAAAGGTGTACAGGTCATGATGTGCACTCACTATGGTGGAGACCATGATGCGTTTAATTGCCAAATCGGTAGCCCCTTCGCCGGTGATGCCGAAAACGTAAGTTATATAGGAGGAAACCAAAGGTATAATTCCCATCCGAACTCCTATTCTCACCACAATAATAATAATAATAATAACAGCGGATGGAGGCCTCGGTATCAACACCCGAACTTATCATATGGCAACAATAATAACGTGTTGAGGCCCCCATCCGGCTTTGAGCAAGAATTTCTGGAAAACGGGCTCGGGCAATCACAAGCCGCGCCCGAAAATCGAAACGCTCCGCCTTTCAACAATGTACATGACCAATCGGTCACGTCTTTGTTGAAGGACATATTAACCCGTCTTTCCGATAGCGAAGTGTTTTGTAGGGATCTTAGTCGCCAGGTGGCCCACCTGAACCGTCAACAACAAGAAAGGCAACTAGGAACCCTCCCAGCGAATATTGAACAAAATCCGTGGGGTAAGAATCGGGAATCCGGACAAGTGATAACACTCCTCAACAATAGGAGTTCGGACCCGTCAAGCTCCAACGCGGACGTCTTGCAATAGGCCGCCATATAAGAAAGTCGAGCTACTTCGACTCAAAACGTAGCATCGGTTTGAATCCCTCGAACCATTTGTCTATATGTATTATAAACATTATTTCTTTTCTTTATTTTGCATTATTGTGATTTTATTTTCATCTTCATCTTCACTTTATTTTGTTTTCTTCCTTTTTCTTTTATTTACTTAAAAATCAAAAGAAAAACAAATCCCACATTAATCCAAAAATCTTACAATACGTGGGGCATACAACCCATTGCGCCCCGCGTAGTTGTGTTTCTTCCCTTTTTACTTAATAAACAACACACTACGCGCGGCGTACCTAAATGTACGCCCCGCGTACACTTTCCCAAAAAAATAAAAAATAAAAGCGAACTCTTTTTAATAAAAGCCACGTGGAGGACACGCAAGGCGTACCACAGGTTATGCCGCGCGTATCCTCGGGGAGTTGTGAATCACAACTCCCCATCCCTCAAACTTCCAATCACTCCTCTTCCATATACACCTTTTCCACTTCCACACTCCACCTCCTCTTCCACCCAATCAATTCTCATCCTTTCAAATTCAAATTTCCACCTTCCCTCCACAATAAATTATCATTAATCACCACCTTAATTACCCATAAATAAAACATAAAAATCATAAAATAATTAAAAATCATTAAACACTCATAAATCCAAAAAAATCAGAAAATTACCAAAAAAAGAAAACAAAAAAAAAACCCGCAAAGACCCTTCTCCTTCCGTCCGTTTACGCGGGGCGTAACCCCATTTACGCCCCGCGTCCCTGCCCTTTTTGTCATAAAAAGGGGCAGGAGATCCGATACGCGTGGAGTAACCCTACTTACGCCGCGTGTATCTCACCGATTTCTCCTCAAATTACATCAGGAGGACGGATACGCGTGGCGTGGCCCCTTCACGCCCCGCGTACCCCTCTGGGAATCCGAGCTTTGCTTGGATTCCCCACTCTTCTCCTATATACATCTCTTCTTTCTCCCTCTTCTCCCCTCACTATTCTCTCAACTCTATCCCAACCCCCTCCCACCTTCTCTCAAGCTTTCTCCATTCCTCACCCTAATCATGACCCGAAGCAAACGAGCCGCCATTAACACCCCCCTCGACCAACAAATGCAAGCTCGCCGAGCTCGCACCTCACGATCCTCCCGCTCCACCCAAAATCAACAACCACCACCACCCGACCGGAAGGACACTCCACCACTCACCCGCCTATACCAGGCACCTTTCCACCTTCTCACCGAGGAGGAAGCCCTCCGGTACGAAGCCCTTTGTGCCGCCACCGTCATGGAGCTTCCCTACATCCCACATAGCGTGCTCGATCAACACGATCTTGGCACGCCTTTTGAAGCTCATCTCCATGCCCTCGGATGGTACGATATGTATAGCACGGAATACCATGTGTATCCCTCCTTAGTGATCGAGTTCTTCACCTCCCTCACCTCCAACAATGTGCCCGGAGCCTCCCTCTTCAACTTTCGCCTCCACAACCGCCCCTTCACCATTGACACTCAATGGCTTCGCACCCACTTCACTCATCAAGCGGAGCCTAGCGTCGCCCATTGGCCCGACGGTGTCTCCGCCCCCGAATTTTGGACCTCCATTACCGGGCCCATATCGACTCTCGTTTCGATGCTCTCACCGCTTCCTTCGCCTCATACTTCAACCTCCATGGCACTCCACCTCCATCTCAACCATAGTTCCATTTTCTTTGTGTTTTCATTTTCTTTTTGCTGTTTTGATGTTTTATGTACTCTCTTTTTATTTTCTAATATATTAAGTACTTTCCGTTTATGTTTCGTGCTGTTTTTACATTTCTTTTCGCTGCTTGTAATAAAACTACGCAGGGCGTACCCTAGGGCACGCCCCGCGTCCCCTCGTTTTTTTATGTCTAAAAAAGGTCAGAAACTCAAACACGCGGGGCGCCCTCCCTCCTACGCCCCGCGTATTTGAGTCTCTGCCCCAAAACACAATAAAATGTACTGGTTACACGGGGCGCCCCTCTGGGCACGCCTCGCGTAACCCCTGGCCACTAAAGGTCTTCTTTTTCTTTCTTTTTTCTCACTTTATTTTTGTTTTTGTTTTCATTTCTTTTTGCGACGCCCTTGGAATAGGCGTCATTTTAAATAACGCGGAGGGACGTGCAACCCCGCACTTAACGTTTGTTTCGCACTACCAAAAACAAAAATAAAAATAAAATAAACAACAAAATAATTAAACTAATTTATTGACTCTTTTAAAATTTTCCCGACATACTATACCTCCTTCGGAAATTAATTAAAGTTTCGTTATTTGCTATAAAAAATAAAAGTGTCGGAACATAAAGGAATGATTCGATGAAGAAATTTTAGTCTTGGTTTTGAAATTAGGGAATTTGTGCAAAGCTTAGGATAGTACTAAACTAAGGCATTGAGTCTTAACCCAAATGTGATCTCCATGATGAACTTTGAAAAGGCAATAAAAACGGGATAGTTGAGAATTTAGCGAAAACTCGATAGTACACAATTTAAACCTGAATCTTTGTGAGGTATTTTTGAGCCTAAAAGAGTTCGTACGATAACTCTAATTCTTTCACAATTTTTCGAGAGCTTTGACTTCACTCGACTCATAGAATTTGCATCCAATACCGGGTTAAGTACACTTATTGTGGTAAAAAGGCAATAGATGATAAACTGAACCCACTTAGGCTAATTTTTCTTAATTTATTTTTCTCGTTTTCATTAAACAATAGGAAACCCCCTCGAGCCTATTAACCAACTTTTTGTTAATACCCTTTTAACATTTAACCCTTTTTCCTCTTGTTCAATTACCGACATAATCAAGTTGCACCCGAATCACCCGAAATAAGTCACGGTCTTAGCAAATGAGCACCATTAACTCTCAAAATATTGTTTTTGTGCCTCTATCAAAACAAAGGATACAATAAATAATGAGGCATTCTCAAAGCTCCACCCGAGCAATTTTGACGTACGTCTTGTAAAATTCGCCAAGGCCAAAATAAGCAATAACACGGTGCAATCACAAAACGGTATTTTTTGAACTCGAGTTTCTTTAAATTAACCACTAAAGAAGCCACCCACATTACAACCCCCTCCGGTTCATTTTTAATATTGCCTAACCATATTTTAGGAGGAAAAACCCGGATAAAAATGCAAATTCAACATGATCTCGAGTAAGTGCAAAGAAGAGCGATAAAACACCGACCCACCTAAAATTAAGCGTAAGAGCGAAATCCCTTGGTGAGGTACTATCGGATTCTCAAAAGATAATCAACCCCCATTGATATTGCCTAATAAATCTTGATCATGGAGGTTTCAAGCAAGTTTTTGTACTCAATTGTTGGCGTAGGTACTTACCGAAACCTTTGCACAAAACCATAACTTTGAAATCACGCACTTGGCAAAACCAACCTTCGGTTTGTTTCTTAATTTTCTCAATCCCTTGTCTTTCGATTTCTTTTACTTGAGGACAAGTAAAACTTTAAAGTCCGAGGAGGTTTGATAGGGGTATTTTACCCCTATCTTTTAGCGTGATCTACGGGATGATTTCGGGTAAAATAAATAAGTTTGATTGCAAAAATAAAGTGTTTTTGATAAATAAAGAAATAAAAATAAATCTCGTACTTTTAGTTTATTTCCCTCGTTTTTGATTAGTTTAGGAAATAAAAACGTCAAGCTAACTCAGTTCTCAAGTTTTGTATTTCAGGTACGGGAAAGGAGCAAAAATCCACTCCATACGCGGGGCGTATAAGCCTCTACGCGGGGCGTGAAACATGGTGTCGGTAATGATTGCCTTATCCGCAGACGCCATGTGGAACTGACTCAGCATACGCGGGGCGTATGCCATTTTACGCGGGGCGTATGACACATGTCGACAATAATTGGCCTAATCCTGAAAGTCAGACTGCATTGTCTCCCGGAGTCAACTCTCCATACGCAGGGCATATCACTATATACGCGGGGCGTAAAAGGCAGTTCTTCAACGTAAAAAGATCAGAGACTCATTTACGCGGGGCGTACTTCAGCTACGCACGACGTAAATGATCCAATTCAAGCAATAAAACTTCAGAGACTCAAACACGCGGGGCGTACTTCAGCTACGCAGGGCGTGTGTGAGACAATTAGACACGGAATTGGTCCACATGCAGGAGATTTCTGACGGAATGGGCACTTACGCGGGGCGTAAACCAATATACGCGGGGCGTATCATGGGATTTCTGCACCAAATAATGTTGCTCCATGCTTGTGCTTTGTGAAATTACAAACTTGCCCTTGCTTGATGTCTATAAATAGATAGTTCTTGAACTTCATTTGATACCAATTACATACTAGAGAGCTATACTATACTCTTTTCTTTCCTTGTAATTTAGATTCAGATTTTGTAGTTAAACTCTCCCCCTCGAGAGCTTGTTCGGTTGTTCCGACGTTCCATCGAAGTTCAGCTCCATCATTCGTCACCAAGCTCGAGAGTTCCACCTCCACGACCTAGGAGACGGCTTTGAGTCCGGTTAGCTAGTTCCAAGGGCGGATTCTCCCTTTTTACTTGCTAATTAGCTTGTACTCTTCCTATGTACTAGGCTTGGTTGTATTTCATCTAAACACTTTCCATATTTATAATTCATGGTTTATAATCTCTATTTCCCTTTACGTGTTAATGTTTATTGCTTGTTTTGATATTGATAATTGATTATTGTGTAGGATTCTCCCTGTTTATATACAATTCGTTTGTGAATATCTTTTTTTATATCGTCTATACTTGTTGATATATAATTTCTTTATACTCTTCTATACTTGTTCATATCTGTATACTGTTACTTCTCAACTTTTGTGCTAGAACTTCACTTTTTCTCAGCATTCTCTGATCAATGAATTGGCAAGAAAAAGTAGAGTGGCAAGCTCAAAAGTTTACTATCCCATCAAGACCATACATTCATGCCCTGGAGAATGAGGCTCCCAATCCCTCCATGGCCGACTTAAATAAGAAAATGGATATCTTGATGGCGAAACTGAGCCTCAATCACTAAAGGTTTGTTAATGAGCACAGGGAAAACAAATTGGGAATGTTTCCTTACGAACAAGCAAGCCAAGTTCCTCCACAACCCTCTAGCTCACGAGATGAGGTACTGTCCCTTTTGAAAGGAATATCAGCCCGACTTACAATCAATGAGGAGGTTTGCAAGGACTTGAGCAACCAATTGGCTCAAATAAACCATGAGATGCAAGAGCACTCCCGAGATGCCCTCCTAAGCATAAAGGAAAACATAGAAATCCCACAAAGGGAATCAGCTCAAGCCATCTCTTTGAGGAATGACGAAAAGGTAGAACCAAGTCCATTGTCACATGCATCACTCAAGGTAAGTGAAGAACCGGAAGCGGTAAGCAACCCCGGTTCAAAATCTGAAATTCTAAATCATGTGATAGAAATAAATGATCAAATCGAAGCTTGTGTATATCAACTACCTTTTCCTCAAAAGTTAGAAAAGTTTGGATTTACTCCTTGTTCAGAAGTTTTCATTCTCTTCGACCTACCAAGAGAATCCAAAAGGGAGCAAACCAAATTTTTTCATAATATGTTTAAATTCGACCTTCTGCTTTCATTAAACTTATTAGAGGCTCTTAATCTGTTTTGTAGGTACGGGTTATTTCTCAAGGAGTTCGAGTTCCTAACGCGAGTAGAAGCTTACACCTAGGAAGGAACTCCATGTCGAGCTCACCGACTATAACGTAGCGCTGCTTGGGAGGCAACCCGAGTTTTAATAAAACTTTTCAGGTTTATTTTATTTAGATTATACATTGATCTTTTAGTTTAGTCTTTTTAGTTTTCTTTTACGTTTTTTTAAAGTGTTCGTTTAAAAAAAAAATAAATAAATAAATTAATAAATTAATATTTTTTTTTGTTGTTTAGTTTTCTTTTATTTTATTTTATTTTTATTTTTTTTTAAGTGTTCATGTTCAAAAATAAAATAAAATAAAATTTGGCCCCAGGAGGCCCAGCTCGGCGAGCAGGGCCCAGCTCGCCGCGAGCTGGGCGCTGGCGCCCAGCCCGCCGCTGGGCACTGCGCCCAGCCCGTTGCTGGGCATTGCCGCCCAGCCCGCTGCTCGGCCGAGATAAGCAACGGTTCGGGATTTTTTCCCGAACGAAGCTGAAATAAATAAATAATAAAAAAAAGGCACCGCAAATCATCAAGTTTTTAGCGATTGCGATAAAATCAGTAGGTTGTCTTCTCCACCCTAACTTTTTGCACTTGTACTTTATGGTTTGTGATGCAATGTTGAAACTTATTGCATATTTTTAGTGTGAGGAGGAGGGGTAGACAAACTTACAAAAATTGTATAATTTTTAAATTTTTGTTGCGTCGTATCTAGTTTAGTTTTGCGTTTTTCGGGTTTTATTTAGGTTTTGCATGTTTAGGACCTAAAACCGTGAACCTCCTTCGAATCTAAACTTCATTATTTGTCCTTGAGGACTGAGAACCGAATCTAAGATTGCATGACAACTAGTTTAGGTGTAGGACACAACCCTTGTATCTGTAAAAGCATGAGCTAAAGTTTGCATTTAGACCCTACTTTTGAAGAAATGCTAAAATCATTACTTAGGTAGATAACTTAAGAATTGAAGGCATGTGATGTTAAGCTTGAGTTTGGGGAGAACTAGTAAACACAAAAATTGAAACCCAAAGAATTGTGAGTTGAATTTGAGCCTAAGAGCGAACATCAAAAAGCTCTTTTTCTTGACATTTTTGTGTGAATGCTTTGACTTGTGGAAAGATTACAGATTTTGCACCTAATACTGTGTTGAACCTACATGCAATGATTTGAGATGATAAACGATGAATCAGCCTCATTAGAATTAACCCTTTTCTTTACCTTATTTTCTCTTTTTCAACCACTCTAGGAAGCCCATTTGAGCCTGTATTTTTGTAGTTTGTAGAATTTTTCTTTCGTTCTAACCCTTATTTTTGCAAACTATCACTTAGTTTGTTACCTAACCCAAGTTTTTGCAAAGCTCAAATTGAGCCTTTGTTTTCTTCTAGCGCTTTTTCTTTGTTTATGGCATTATAGTAGCAAGCCAAAAGGCTAAGAGGTGAATGAGCATCACTACTAAAAGAAAAAAAAAGAGAAAAAGAAAAGAGGAATGGAAAAAGAAAAGAAAAGAGACGAACAAAAAGGGGAGAACTTCATTCCCCAGTTCTTAAAATCAAAACGTCTCAAGAAAAAAAAAATAATAATGAATAAAAAGCTCAGTCACTTCATATTTGCTAAAGTCATTTTAACTTTGTTTTTTCTAGCGCTAGAACTATTAACCCTTGTTGTACCTTTAACCCTCTAACCACATTACAACCCCAATTCGAGGCTGTTTTTGATATCATCGGAGTCATATAGCATAGTAGAGGAACTCGGATGAACGTGCAAAATCAACGTAATCCTAAGCAGGAACATAAGCCGAGAGTAAACACCTTAGCCACCAAAATTGTGTGAAATGAGTGAACTACCTATGGTGAGGTGTTTTACTTAGCGATCCCCTCAAGCTCGTTTAATTAAACATGTGTCCTTTTTCTTAAAACATATGACCTATGATAATTGAAATGCGGCTTTTGGATATCGTGTCTCTACTTTGTATTTCCGAATGCATGTAATTACAGATGCTCGAAATTGTGTCAAGCACCTAGTCAAACCGGGAGGTTTTCTAGCTTGCTTGTGATTGCGGGTTTAGTTTTTTAGTTTACTTGGGGACAAGTAAAGTTTTAAGTGCGAGGAGGTTTGATAGGGGTCAAAAACCCCTATCTTTGGGTACGGTTTTAGAACGGTTTTTAGCGTTATTTAGTTAATAAGCGAGCAATTCTCGCATTTAAATGCTTTTGTGTGAGTTAGTTAGAAATTGAAAATGTTTTATTTACTTTTCGTTGTTCAGGCTCGTTTTATGATCAATTTAGGCAAATACGGCCAAAATGGCATGCATATTATAATTCCGTAATCTTTTAAAGCTAATTGATCCATCAAAAGTCGAGCCAAACGAAGCGTTTGCTCAAATAAGCGATTGGCGGGTCAATTTAGCCTTTGGACTAATGTTGTTTGGAGTTTATGTGCGTGTGCAGGTTAAAACATGATCAATTTCAGGCAAAAATCGTGTCTCGGGGACCCCCGGCAGTCGCTCGGCGAATTGAGCATCGGTGAGCAGCCCAGGCGCTGCTCGGCGAGCTGCCCAGGCACCGCCCAGGCACCGCCCAGGCACTGCCCAGGCACTGCTCCTGCTCGCCGAGCAGCTCGCCCTGCTCGGCGAGCAGACCTGCGGGAATTGGTCAAAAATGTTGAAACACCTTTCCACATAATTTTGATTTGACAAAATTGTTTAAGTATAATTAAAATATATTCTAAACACACTAAGTTTAAATGCTTTGATTTATTCTACTAATGTGTTTGTTCAATGTTGAGTTAAATTGTTTATAAGACACAAGATTAAAAGGCCCAAGCCCAATACGGAAGTCAAAGCCCAAGTCAAACAGTTTAAGGCAACTCGGCCCGCGTATGTCAAAACGCTGTCGTTATGTACAAAACGCAGCTCAGCAAGAGAAGGATCTAGAAGACCTTCAAGGAACAACTTCGGAATGAAGCTGCTGAGTTGATTCGACAAACAGTACAAGACAACAGCTGGCTAAGAACAACTTCCAGACAAAGTATTTCTACTTTGGGTAAAGTTCAGAAGACACAGTATGCTGTCTAGTTGACATTACCATAAATGGAGAGACACTCTGCCGAGCTGACCAAAAGCTGACCGAGGACAGAAGATACTCAAATCTGATTGGCCGAGAGCTTTGAGCAAGTCAGGATGACAACGACAGGAAGCCGTTTCCCTCCAACGGTTATTTCGAAATTCGAAATGACCGATGCCTCAGACGTCTCTATAAATAGTGCCATCAGTTGCTTCATTCAACAGAGAACTTGATCAAGCCATTACGCTGACCAAATTTCTACGCAAAGTTCTCCAAGCAAAAGCAAAGCAATCTTACACTATATTTCATATCTTTTGTGTAAAAGTCTAGAGTGATTATTCAATCATCTAAGGTGTCTTAGCAATCATTGTTTAGGACAAACACTTATCATTTCTAGAGATTAGAAAGGAGAGGCTGAGTACTCGGTTATAGTACTTAGCGAGAGATTAGGATTGAGTAGAGGTATAGAGGAAGGTACTCTTGTTATACTCAGTTGCTAAGATTGTAAAAGGTTTGATGCTCTATCGTTAAAGAGCTCAGTAGAGAATTTGAAATCTCGGAACGTGTTCCGGGGACAGGACGTAGGCTTGGAGGCCGAACCTGGATAAATCTGCTGAGTAACATATTTCTAGCCTTTAACTCCTTTATATATTTATTGCTTGCTTAAACAAAAACTGACCAAGTAAAGAGGTCAAGCTGAGTTGTGCGCGTTGAATATCCGAGCTCAGGAATAGACTCTAAGTGCTATCTCCTGACTCAAGTAAAGAAACTGACCTAGTCACTAGTTGACTAAGCCAATATCTTGCTATTCACTCAGCGCCGCTGTCCAAACCTTTTTCTCATGAAAAAGAAGTCTGTCCTAAGCTTAAAATTTTTAAATAGTTCCTAACCCCCCCTTGGAACTATACTTGTAACGTTATAAGGGACCAACAAAAAAGACCAATTCCGCCCCCACGACACCACGATGGACCCCACGACTTCCTACCTGCATAAGGACACGAAATAGGTCATCAAAAGGGCCCGAGCCACGCCTATAAATAGGATTTTTCCAATGTAATTAGGCATCTTTCATTATTTGTAAATTACTTTAGCTTTCCCCTAGAATTTCCTCTCCATCTCCTCCATCTTCTTCGACCTCCATTGAAGCTCCTTCAAAGTTGTTCTCGAGGAATATTCAAGGTCTGTCCTTAAGACCTAGGAAGTCGATTGTAGAGTAGACAGGTTCCATAAAAGGGATTTTCGTATCTCCTTTTACTTTACTTTGTTTGTACTCTTTGATACAATCTATGAATCCTAGGCTAATTGTATCCCGTGACATTATTCTTCATCTTTAATAATACTTTAGCTCTTATTTTGTTCTATGCTTATTGATTTAATCTTTGTCTTACGCTTTATTCAACTGGTTTAACTCATTCAAAAGCCCCAAAATCGAGTAGGCACGTATTGTGAGCTGAATCTGACCTAGTCAGAGCCTAGGAGATTGACGACCTCTTAGTTGATTAAGCCCAAATTGCTGAGCCTTAGACCTAGTTTCGGCCTTACAAGGGAATCACGCACTAGGAACTTCAGGAGGGTAAGTAGGGTTAATCGCCTTAAATACAAGTGACTTAGATTAGGTTTTTAATCAATAGACCTAATAACCTAACTTCATTATTATCGTTCATACCATGTTCCTTCGGGTAATTGCATTAGTGAAAGATCAATTAGGAGTAGTTTAACTTAGTTAGGAGTAGTTTAACTTAATTAGGCGTAGAATAACTTAGTTAGAACTAGTATAACTTAGCTAGGAGTAGCGTAATTCAACCTAGGAGTAGATTAACTTAAACAAACAAATTCAAAACCCACAAAGCCTAGATAACACCTAAGACCAAGTAATTCGATACTTGTGGTAAATAAGTCCTGTGGATTCGATACCTGGACTTTCCAGATTTATTACTTGATAACGACGGGGTACACTTATCCCTTAGTGAGTCTCACGGTGCGACTGCCGTGAGGCGCATCAGTTACACGAGCACTTCCCGGAAACTCTCATAGGGGAAGCCTTATAGTGGCACCAAGGGCTATCAGAAGAAGAAAGGGGTCATTAGATACCTCTTCGGGATGCGTTTGTGTCGAGATATAAGATGTATATTCCGTGGACGGGATCCCTAGAAGATCTGGATAGGATCAGGCAATTCCCTGAGGAACCGTTTGCGGATTACGCTAGGAGGTGGAGGTACCACTACGAGCTATGTCAAGAAACGATGAGTGATAAGGTGCAGCTCATGTGCATACAGAGAGGCGCTACTCCGATAGCGGTAAGAAGGATGAATAGAGTAGTTCTCAGAGATTATGACGAGTTGGTTGGCTGGGCTATGTATGGATCGGCAGATCCCTTCTATTTGAATCCGAACGTCCCTCACGTAATGGATCAGATGGTCGTGGACATTTGGGAAAGCTCCTCTGATGAGGAAGATACCGATCAGGGAACTCCTATCAACATTTGGGATGAATCTGATGATGAGCCGGAGATTGCCGTTATGACAAGATCAGGTCGAGTGGCCAAGGGAAAGGCGCCGATGGTGGAAACTGAGGTGGGAGAAGGATCGGCTCCCAAGCCGGATGATCAAGTCCTCGAGCAGTTGAAAAGGACGCAAGCTAAGTCTACGGTGTGGGAAGTCTTGTGCCACTCCAAGTACCACCGTGAGAATTTGATAAAGGAGCTGCAAAACTTGGTCATTTCTACTGACACTGAGCCGGCAGTGCTAGTAGGGGCAATCATGGCCCGGAAGAAGATGGAAATCACTTTCACAGACGAAGATCTCCCGGAGGAGGGTAAGGCTCACAACAAGCCTTTGTACATCTGGGCTGAGATAAATGGGAAGAGGACGAGTTGTGTGATGGTTGATGATGGATCGGCCATTAATGTGTGTCCGTTGAAGTTGTTATCCAAGTTGGGGATAGAGAAGGGAGATTTGACGGCCTCTGAGATGATAATTCGAGCTTATGACGATAGTCGTCGCCACATCGAGGGAGTTTTTAAGGCTAAGCTGAAAGTGGGGCCGCATGAGGAGGAGACTGAATTCACTGTGTTGGATATACCGTTGACCTTTACCGTATTGTTGGGACGTCCATGGTTCCATAAGTTGGGAGGTGTGCCCTCCATGCTCCATCAAATGATCAAGTTCCCCTACGGGGAGGAGATAGTGACTATTCGAGCCGAGAAACTGAGTTCAGTGGCTGCATTGGGAATTGAGCCTCAGCTTTTCTTCGGATTCCAGGTTTCCGAGATCTATGAGTCCAGCATGACCACCGATGTGATAAAGATGATGAAAGGGGGTTTCATCCCCGGAATGGGCTTGGGAGCACACCATCAAGGGTTGCCAGAATCTCCGGACTTCAAGAGTCAGAAAACCTAGAGGGGTTTGGGATATGAGCTGGGAGGTCCGTTCAACATAGGCAGTGAGGGAAAGGTGGGCCTAAAGAAGTATTTTATGAATGAGGGCCACGGGAAGGTTTATTCTGGAACTCCCGAGTCGTGGACTAGCACCGAAGGAAAGATTCTGCCAGGCTTTGAGATCTTCAACGATGTCACCAGCTGGGGCAAAGGAGAGGCAAGCTGCTTCGTCGAGGAGATCATGATGTTGGATCTGAATGTCGAAGAGCAGGTCATCACTATGGAGACAACTGTGGGAGCGGTGGATGAGCCCGGTGCCTCCAATGCCTATGAGAAACCCGAGAACCCCGACGATGACAATTGTATTACTGCTTTGTTTCAATCTGACGATGTACTCACCAAAACTATCAATGAAATGAATTCTGATTTTGCTTACTTGCTTGATGTTGATTCTGATCATTCCATGCATTCTCATTCATATAACATGCCTACATTTGAAATCAATGCAATAAAAATGTCAACTTTCAATCTTGGCACGGATGAAAATCCTAAACTTATACAAATTGCTCAAGAATTAACTATTGAAGAGAGGAAAGAATTTGAGAGAATAATTAAAAAATACAAAATAGTGTTTGCTTGGACATACGAAGATATGCCATGAATCGATCAATCAATCGTAACTCACCGTATTCCAACATACCCCGATGCTAAACCCGTGAAACAGAAACTCTGACGCATGAGGTCGGAATGGGCAGATAAGATCAGAGAGGAAGTGAAGAAACAGTTAGAAGCAGGTTTCATCAAAGTAATAGAATATCCGCAATGGGTGGAAAACGTGGTGCCAATCGCAAAAAAAGGACGGTAAAGTGCGAATGTGCATCGATTATAGAGATCTCAACAAGGGTTGCCCCAAAGATGAGTTTGTGTTGCCTCACATCGACGTATTGATTGACAATGCAGCATCCAGCGTCTTACATACGAACGTGGATGGTTTCATGGCTACATGCAAGTTCAGATGGCCGAAAAACACAAAGCAAAGACCTCGTTCACAACTGAGTGGGGGACGTACTGCTATAGAGTAATGCTGTTTGGTTTGAAAAACGCTGGGGCAACTTATCAGCGAATGGCTACGGCACTGTTCCACGATATGATACACAATGAAGTGGAGGTTTATGTGGATGACATGATGGTCAAGTCGGATACAAGGGAAGGGCATTTCGTGGCGCTTGAGAAGTTTCTAGCCCGAATTGCAGAATTCAAGCTAAGATTGAACCCGAAGAAGTGCTTCTTTGGCGTTTCGTCGGGGAAAATCCTAGGCTACATAATCAGTAACAAGGGGATCGAGGTGGATCCCGACAAGGTAAAGGCCATACAGGAAATGCTGGCACCAAAGAATGAGAAAGAAGTGAGAGGATTTCTGGGGCAGGTTCAGTATATCAGTCGGTTCATAGCACGACTCACCACAATCTGCGAGCCGATCTTTAAACTGCTGCGAAAAGATTAACCGACGGTTTGGAATGACAAATGCCAGCAAGCATTGGAGAGCATCCGAACTTATTTGACTAATCCTCCGGTTTTGAGACCACCCAAACTCGGAAGACCACTTCTCCTGTATGTGGCGATCGAGGAGCGATCCATTGGAGCAATGTTGGCCCAAGAAGGGGACACCGGGGTGGAACACGCAGTGTATTATTTAAGTAAGAAATTCCTGGAATACGAGCTCAAGTATAATATGATCGAAAAAACATGCGTGGCCGTAGTATGGTTAACGAAGAAGATGCGGAACTACTTTCAGTCTTACAAGGTGATCATCATTTCTCGAATGGATCCCATAAAATATCTATACCGGACTCCGTCCTTAATCGGGAAGCTGGCCCGATGGTTATTGCTGTTGTTCGAATTCGACATTGAATATGTAACAAAGAAGGTTATCAAGGGAAGGGCGGTAGCAGAATTCTTGGCCAATCAACCCCTAAGTACGGAGGAAGAGGAGATAAACTATGATTTCCCCAACGAGCATTTAAGTGCCATAGAAGTTATACCGTGGAAAGTGTTCTTTGACGGCGCAGTTAATTCAAGTGGAGCAGGGGTAGGAGTGTTACTTATCTCACCAGAAGGGGAAAGGATCCCTATGGCAAAGAAGTTGTCGTTCCCTCTCACTAATAATATGGTCGAGTACGAAGCATGCATTTATGGGTTAGAGTCACTAGCGGCACTGGGAGCGTCGTATGTCGAAGTCTGGGGCGACTCAAAGTTAATTATCGAGCAAGCCTAAGGAAATTGGGAAGTAAGAGAGGAGAGATTACGCCCGTACTTAGATCAGCTAGGGGGGTTAGCACAGAGGTTCAGTGAGTGTCGTTTTTATCATATCCCTCGAGCGCAGAACCAAGCGGCGGATGCTTTGGCCACGTTGGTGTCAGTTTGGGATAATCCTCGGAACCTCGCCTCAAAACCTCTGGTGTTGAGGAGGTCTCACAAACCATGCTATGAAGATGTGATGTTATTGGGAGTGGATGAGAAGCCTTGTACTTCGACATTGTGAATTTCATGAAACACGGGACTTATCCAGCAGAATCAGAACATAGGGATCAGGCTGTGATCAGGAGGTTAGCTCAGCAGTTCATCATCCACAATGATTTGCTTTACAAAAGGCACGCTGATGGATTACAACTGAGATGCCTGGACGAGGGAGAAGCCCGTGAGGCAATGGAGTCAGTACACTCGGGAATTTATGGAGCCCATATGGGAGGAGCAGTGTTGGCAAAGAAAATCGTAAGGCAAGGATTCTACTGGCTCACCGTGGAAAGAGATTGTAACGAATATGCGAAGAAATGCCATGATTGTCAAATCCACGGAGATTATAATCACCTGCCTGCTATGGAACTGCGCGTATTGGCACCTGTTTGGCCATTTGCGGCTTGGGGCATTGATATCATCGGTGAGGTGAGGCCTAATGCGTCAAATGGACACAAATTCATCGCAGTTGCCATTGATTACTTCACCAAGTGGGTAGAGGCAGAATTGTTTAGTAAGTTGGGATCTAAGCAAATGAGGAAGTTTATCGAAAAACACCTAATCACCAGGTTTGGGGTACCTCACCATATGATCACAGATAACGGGGTCCAGTTCCAAGGAGAGGTGAAAAATCTTTTCCAAGATTACGGTATTGAGCATCATAGATCCTCTCCATATCGCCCGCAAGCTAATGGTGCAGTGGAGGCGGCTAATAAGAACCTTAAGAGGATTCTCGTAAAGACAGTGGAGTCGCATCGGAATTGGCACGAGCAGCTTCCGCTCGCTTTATGGGCTTATCGCACGATGGTTAGAACATCAACTGGGGCAACACCGTTCTCCTTGGTATATGGGGCAGAAGCCGTTCACCCGATTGAGATTGAAAAGCGATCGCTGAGAATCGCGGTAGAAGCAGAGATTCCCAAGACGGAATGGGTGAAAAAGCGATATGAACAGTTGGCATTGGTGGACGAAAAAAGGATGGAGGCTCTTTACCATGATCAGTTATATCAGAGAAGGATGGCCCGAGCCTTCAACAAAAAAGTTAGGGCCAGTCCTATCAAAGAAGGGGATATGGTGCTGAAATAGATCCGAATGACACACACTGACCCTAGGGGCAAGTTCACGCCAAACTGGGAGGGACCATTCATCGTAAATAAGATGCTAAGCAAAGGGGTGGTGAAACTAACCACTATAGATGGCATGGAGTTCTCCGAACCTACCAACCTGGATAGGCTTAAGAAATACTTTTCGTAAAAAAAATAAAAATAAAAATTCCCGATAGGTTGAAAACCCGCAAAGGGCGATCTATGCAACAATAAGGGACATCCCAATGAGTGAAAACCCGAGAGGGCGCTCATTTGAAAATTCCGGGATAATAAAAGGAGAGTTGAAAAATCGCTGGGATCTGAAAACCAAAAAAAGGTGGGTCCTGGTAACAGTAGTTATATCTTGAGCAATTACAAAAATAATGTATAATTGGCTAAGCATTTCTGTTGTTTGTAAATAAATAAAGGCATGAATATATTTGAAGAGAATGATTGGAATCGTTATAATCAACTGAATGCGTTGTATTATCAATCATGAGTTATACATTTCCTATCTCTATCACATAAAAAGCCTATACCTCTATCTACCCCTCTCCCTACATACAAAGTATACATCGGGGTAATACTAATAAAAGAAAGCTACAAGGCATGATAATAGTGAGCCCATTAAGGAGGAAACGATCCAAAGTCCCAGAAGTCCTCAAAGGTCCTCATATGTGAAGCCCGCTCCGCTGCCAAGGTCTCCTCGGCGATCCGACGCCCCTCCTCAGCAACACGGCGGCCCTCTGTCTCAATGCGCATCCTCTCCGCCCAGATAGCATCCCTCTCTCGATATAGATGTCTGACCCGAGCATCGGCGTCCCGATGCAACTCGCTGAACCTCTGCTCATTAGCATGAAGATCACTCTGCAAGAAAAAAAACACCAAAATAGACAACAACAGAAGTTATACATACATATGTGCATCACATGCATTTCACTACACTATAACAGAACAAGAATACTCACCAGGTGGCTGGCACAACGCAGGTTGAGCCGCTCTCGAAAATAATCAGATAATCCCACAAAGTCGGTGCACGTCTCCCTCGAGGTATGGAGGGCATCAGGGGGATCGAACGGCACCATCGAGGTGAAAACCGGAGGGGCTGTCTCAACGCCGGAGTAGGCCACGCCCTCCTCGCCATAACGAACCACCGAGTACTCTCTCCCTGAGGTCGGGAAGGGTGCGCCAAGGTAGAGCCGCTCTGGTCGGGCAGCGCCTGAGGACTCGCCTGCATAATATGAAGGCTCGCTCGCAGATGTCCAGGCCCGGGTATCATCGAAAAAATCTGACGTCCGAGCACTCCTCAAGGAACCTTCCTGCAAACAAAGTCAAAATGAATACCCCCAACTATCTCGTAAATAAAGAATAATTAAGTCAAGCACTCACCGGAACCTCCTCTAGGCCGAAGACCTCAGCGACGGCTGTCGTCGAGAACACGTCCTCCACAGGATCAACATCATCTCGATCTTAGGAGGGTCCATCGGAGTCAAAAGTGTCGATAAATAGCGAGCGCGACCCCCTGCATGGTCCCATATGCCCCGAGGCACTAATCGGCGGATCAGATCACGACGTATCTCCCGCAGGGGCATAATCCTCACCTCAAACATGGACACTGGGATCTCGCCTGGAGTCCAATGTGTGGCGTCAACCCCGGTGAAACTCCGATCACCCAAATACCACGCGCGCACGCACGGGCCGGTAAGTACGCACTGCTGTCTCTGGATGCGAGTGACATATGCGTAATCGGGACCGAAATCAAGGTCGTCCCATCCGAAGGAGATCTGAAACACAAGGAAAATCAGACGAGAACGAACAAAAATCCAGCATAGTCAGGAGACGTTCACCTGTCCCAGGCTCCGCGTATCAATCCATGATAGGAATCGTGCCACTGTCCGCCTCCTATCGACGCTCAAGTCAAAGTCCCTCCTGTAACATCCGTGTACAAAATTTTATTTTTCGAAATAGATAACGTTAATTATTTATGAATTGAAATATATTATAAATTTCAATTTAATGTTTTTTAGGTGTAAATTAAAAGTTTTGAGTTAGTTTTATAAAAGGATAAAATTAAAAGGATTAAAATCTATATTTTGCAATTAGACCTTTTATATATATTCGGATAAAACGTTTTATTTGTCATTTGACCCTATTATTATTATTATTATTATTATTATTATTATTATTATAAGTTAAATTTTAAGTGGAATGTGATATGTGTTACAAAACATATCACACTTGATTAATTTGTTGACATGTGTAAAAGACATGTGTAATATAATTCCTTTTATTTTGACACCTTTCATCTTACATGTCATAATTCTAACTAATTTAAAGGCCATATGTCAATAATCCTAACACATGTCATGCATCTTAAATTGTTAAGTTTTGAATTTCATACCAACTATATATATATATGGACAATGGAATAAGGGGAAAAAAGAAAATTTTGGAAGGAAAAACTATTTTTAAAGTACACATAAATTGAAATGAATTTTCCTTATGTTTTTCTTTATGCAAAATTTAGTTTTATGAATGGATTTCATCAAAAGAAGGGACTGATTTCTTTATGAATTTTTTTTGGTACATAATGTTTTTCGTCTTTAATAAAAAATGGAAAAAGATGAATATTGATATATATAAAGAAATTAAGTTTTGATTTCAATAACACTTATTGTTTTTATGGGTTTTGATTACTTATTATTATTATTGAATAATGAAGGTCTTGAATTAAAGTAAAAGGTCTCGTGTGGACAGTCTAGAATCTGCAATATTTACGAGGTAATATTTACTATTATTTTCCTTAACAGGATTCTAGTTCAACAGTTACATAAGCAATTAAACTGAGGTTTCGGTCACAGTCAAAAATTTTATATATTGAAAAATAATAATAATACAAAAGTACAGAATATACAATTTATACAGATAGACTTTTAGCAGTGTCACGAGTCCTACTGAACCTTCAGTCGGAATTAACAGTATCGGTTAAAAGTTTCGTTACAACTCTTTTAACAAACAAAAATACTCCGATAAAAGTGTTTGGTTTCAAGTTTTAGTTTTTGAGTTATTTATATAATATTTAAATGATTTTAATTTATCGAGTTAAAATATTTACAAATTAGAGGAACTAATACTGATATTTACCAATTAGAGGAATATACAATTGGTATAAGAATTTGAATATTAAATTAGTGCAAATAGACTTATGATAATATAACGAGTCTAACGATATATTCGGACTAAATAGTTGTTACGGTGACAAATCAAAATAAGTTTCGGTTCTAAATTATTTAAGTGGCTTTGAATACGTTTTATTAAAGTGTTTAAAATATATTATTTAAAATATTTATATACTTTTGATTTTAAGAATAATTATTTATTATCATGGTATTTTGAAAATTGGGTCGAGGAAATGTATTTGACTATTTTATACGAATTGTTTTTGGATTGAGAAAACTGTTGCGGTTATTGTCATTATTTTGGATTGAAGTCCAAATATGATTTTTATGAGTTGTGATATTTTTAAAAGATAGATAAATGGTTTTGTCCATCTAGGATTGCCCGGGGTAGGAGTTGTAAGTTGTAAGACCATACCTAAGGGCGGTATGGCCAGAGTGCACGGCTGGTAGTCCTAACGTTAGGCAAGGCGAGATATGAATGAGATATCTCGATTATTGATATGATAGATGTTATGATAAGCTACACGGGTGGAATTCGATGATGGACACACACGCAAATTTTGTATTACATTTTGATAATGTTTGATGATTTGAATTATAATGTTTTACGTTTGTTTGATTACGAGTTGATTTGTTAAAGTGATTTATTTGATTACGAGTTGATTTGTTAAAGTGATTTATTTGATTATGAGTTGGTTTGTAAACGATTTATTTGATTATGAGTTGGTTGTTAAAGCGGTTTATTCGATTTGATTCGTTTTGATAAAACGTTGTTCGATTTGATTCGTTTTGATAAAACGTTTGTTCGATTTGATTCGTTTTGATAAAACGTTGTTCGATTTGATTCGTTTTGATAAAACGTTGTTCGATTTGATTCGTTATGATAAAGTGATTTATATATATTAAATTATATAGTAATAAAGTGAAATATACGATTAAATTATTAGCGAATCAATCAACGTGTCAATAGCTTAAAATAAGTTCATAAGCTAAGAGAACTACCTAATTAAGAGAACTACCTAAAATAGGTAGAACTACGTGGCTTTGATTCCCGATTTAAAAGATTAAAAGATATTCGGGATACGTAGGAAGCTCGATAGAATTATCGAGTCCAAGCCAAATAATTAAATAAAATTTTAGGGAGTCCGAATAAATTTTTTATATATAGGTTCGGGTTTCAGGCTGTCCGAAGTTTGTTATCCTATATTCCGTTCATACCCGATGCCGTTTAGGGTCGGGTGTGACACCTCCACCTCGCCATAAGCGGAAGCGTAGCCCCTCGCAGACTGCTCCCGCAGGCGCTCGGGAGAATCCTCCTCTCATAGGCCCAAACCCGCTCATAAAAACCGACGTCAGAAGCGGAAATCATGAAAAGAATAAAAGACAAGCCATGGGTAGAAAACGCACCAGGAGGGCGAAAGTGTAACCACCGAAGTCCTTGCGCTTCCGGCAAGTCAGATCCAGGAATCGGTAGAGGTATGCCAAGCTAGATCCAGCCCAATCGTACGAGGACACCGCATCTAAGTCACGGAAGACCTGGATGAGACCTGCATGTATGGTCCCGCTCTTGGTGCGGAAAACCGTCTCACCTAAGGCATACAGGAGGAAACTACGGGTGGCTCGGTCTGTATCGTCTTGATCATAGAAGTCTCGATGACTCAGCAGGCTGAAGGTGGTGATGAACTTCGCCGGTGTAGACCCGGCACCTGTGTAGACTCCGGGACCAACCAATGCAGCCACCTCATCAGGGTCGACCCTGGGACGCACCATATCGTAGCAAAGAGGGACCGGAGTGCCACTGCCTCGTAATCCGGTCAGTAGAGAAAAGTCGCGGGGCGAGATCGTCATCTCCCCGAACGGAAGGTGAAAGGTGTGAGTCGAATCCACCCACCTCCCGTAAAGAGCGTGCAAGCCGCGCTTGTCGCACACACCGTTGGCACGGGGCAGCGTCAGAATAAAAGGCTCGAAACCCAACCCTCGCACACGGGCTCTAACCGCCGTGGGAAGCACGTCATACCAGGAGCGGATGCCCTCGGTAGATCCAGTAACGCCAATAATCTAGAAGGAATGGTACAAGTGAGAGTGGGACTAAGACAAAGTCATTATTCCTTAAGGGCCTCACTTCTGATAGAAATTCAGTTTACCTAGTCGTTCTTTAAATTTCGTCTAAATTTAACCTAGCAAGTTCTTGTTGTTAAGATAGTCATTCTCTAGAGTTTCGTTCATAGGGTCATTCGTTTAGGGTTTAATTTGATTCATTATTCTTTGGGGTTCCACACTCTCGCGTGCTTGCGAAGAGCTTAAGCCTATATGAGTTTTTAATTATGGTTTAGTATTATTCATTTTTTACTATTCATGTGCAATATTCATGTTTCTACTATTCACGTGCGTTATTCACGTTTTTACTATTCATGTTTTTACTATTCACGTTTTTACTATTCACGTGCACTATTCATGTTTTTACTATTCACGTGTGTTATTCACGTTTCTACTATTTACATGCGTTATTCACGTTTTTACTATTCGCACGCATTGTTCGCACTTTTACCATTCACATGTATAAAGTTCACATTCTTTCCAAAAATCGTAAAGTATTGCTCACATGCATGAGAGTTCGTGTTTTCTAACTAAAAGGCTTGTAACCAGTTTAAGGGTTGGCATGCAAATAACGTTCAAATGGGGTCGCTAAAACCTAGAAGTCTTGACAAATAAAAATAAGGAGGTACTTACCCGGTTAACGTTGGTCCGACTCAGGTGAGAATCAGGGTTCTGGAAAGGAACCACTCTAGCCAAGTCCTCGAAAACCACCTCCATACCCTTTGTGCCATCGTATCTACTTGACCCCATCACGAGAATACTCCAATGTTAGTGAGAGAGAGAAGAAGAGAGAGAAGGTGTGGGGTTGAAATGAACCCCACCACCCTTTTATAAGGAAGGGGAATGGCATTGTCGTAATAAACGAAAAAGTACGACATGACATAAAGGTAAAAAGTAAATAATTAATTACCAGGTGCATAGACCTCCGATTGGCAGTCTGTTTCAGCCTGTGTTTCTGCCAGGCGGTGGCCAATACCCCAAGAAGATGACTCTAGATGACATCCAAAATTTACAGAACAGTGGCGCCAGTCAAAATACAGACATCAGTCAACAGAAAAATAATTTTTAGCCTAAAATGTTCCAGACGAAAGGATAAGGACATTCCTATCAACAACTCCAGTACACGGGACAGTAACTCCAGTCAAAAATGCAGACGACAGTGTCTTGAAATTCAGAATTGCTAGAGAGAGCCATTTTACCTGCGGTCAATTTAGAGACCAGGGTTGCTAGAAAGAGCTATTTTACCTGCGGTCGATGACCAGGGTTGCTAGAGAGAGCCATTTTACCTATGGTCGATGACCAGGGTTGCTAGAGAGAGCCATTTTACCTGCGGTCGATTTAGAGACCAGGGTTGCTAGAGAGAGCCATTTTACCAGCGGTCGATGACCAGGGTTACTAGAGAGAGCCATTTTACCTGCGGTCGATGATCAGGGTTGCTGGAGAGAGCCATTTTACCCGCGGTTGATGACCAGGGTTGCTAGAGAGAGCCATTTTACCCACGGTCGATGACCAGGGTTGCTAGAGAGAGCCATTTTACCTGTGGTCGATGACCAGGGTTGCTAGAGAGAGCCATTTACCTACGGTCGATGACCAGGGTTGCTAGAGAGAGCCATTTTACCTGCGATCGATGACTAAGGTTGCTAGAGAGAGCCATTTTACCTGCGGTCGATGACCAGGGTTGCTAGAGAGAGCCATTTTACCTACGGTCGATGACCAGGATTACTAGAGAGAGCCATTTTACCTACGATCGATGACTAGGGTTTCTAGAGAGAGCCATTTTACCTACGGTCGATGACTAGGGTTGCTAGAGAGAGCCATTTTACCTGCGGTCGATTTAGAGACCATGGTTGCTAGAGAGAGCCCTTTTACCTGCGGTCGATCTATAGACCAGGGTTGCTAGAAAGAGCCATTTTACCTGCGGTCGATTTAGAAACTAGGGTCCCCAGAATGAGCGTCCGTCGGCAGCCGATTTAGAGGCAAGG
The DNA here is from genome assembly GCF_963576675.1 of Euphorbia lathyris. NCBI lineage: Eukaryota > Viridiplantae > Streptophyta > Magnoliopsida > Malpighiales > Euphorbiaceae > Euphorbia > Euphorbia lathyris. Next base: position 27,909,571 of record NC_088916.1, on the reverse strand, counting down.
ACGGGACAGCCAAAGTGAAGATTGAGGACAAGGCAGGAGCGTGCGACGCGGAGATCAGGTATTCCTCCTCCTACTCTATATGCGTCTTTTACTTTAATATATTTCCATTGCATGTGTTGCGTTCGCGAAAAACGTTTTCAAAACACACACGTCACTGTCAAAATAGAAAAGTATGGGCAACTATAGACACCGAGTCGGAGGACATGTGACGAAAACCCACGACAAACGGCTAAAGCGATTAATTCCATTAGTTAGGAAATTTAAAAATCAAAGGGAAACTCGGAGAGCCGGCATGTGATAGTCCCGCTAACAAATTCAGCATCTCCTGAGTAAGGTCGGCCACGTTCATCGTCATATCGATAAATGAGAGGGCCCCAGAGGTCGAGCGTCGGCCGATGAATTACCAACATCACTCCCGACAACGATCGTCGCTCCGTAAATAACGGCGCGCGACGCGTCGAACGCCCGCCCGATGAGCCGAGCATTGGGCGTTGCCCGTCGGATGGTGGGCGGCGCCCGTCGAACGTTGGGCTTGGCCCGACGCACGATGGACGTCGCCCAACGTTCGATGGGCGGACGCCCAACGACGTCGGGCGAGCGCCCAACGTTCGTTGGGCGGACGTCCAACGACGTCGAGCGGACGCCCAACGACGTCGGGCGGACGCCCAACGTTCGTTGGGCGTTTGTTGGGCGTTCGCACCCAACCAAAGTTGGGCGTTCGCCCAACTTGAGTTGGGCGTCCGCCCAACCTGAGTTGGGCGTCGTCCAACACCCGTCGGGCGACGCCCAACCTTCGGGATCCGTGCCTATAAAAGGCACAGATCCCCATGCAAAATAGGAGAGAAAGAAATTTTGGAGCTTCTCACTCTAAAAATCATTTTAGAGAGAGTGGATTTTTTTGGGAAAAAATATTTTTTTTCCTAAAAATTGAAATTCTCCAAAAGGTTAAATATTTTACAAAAAACATAAAAAAACACCGAAAAATCATAACTCGTGGAATCAACCGACATCAGCTGTCAATACCGATCTTGAGGTATTATCCGAGGACTAGACTCGTTTTATTTATTTATCTCTTTTATCTCCTTTATTTATTTAGTTTATAATTTTAATTTCTTTAGTTAGTTATTTATTTATCACGTTTATTTATTTTTCCGTATTTATTTAATTCCCGCCTCGTATTAAATAAAGGTTTCGTTTTGTTTTTTTAAATAAAAAAACCTCGTTTTAAATCCCAACACGAACCTTGACCCGATTTAAGGGTAGTTCGGGATTAAAATGTTGTAAATATAGGTTTTGAAAATATTTTCAACTAACGTTTTGAAATAAAACATCGTTTTAGGTATCTCCGTTATAGACTATGATCCAATTTGGGTAGTTCGGAGGCCCAAAATGATAGGATAAATTAGATTTTAAACGTTTTCATAAATCTGGAAAGTTTGGGACTGATTCTGTAATTTCCTGTTTTCTGTCACTAATAGCTGTTTAGCGACGGATTTTCCGTCGGTAATCTGCTGGAATCCGAAAATTGTTCTTTTAAACCCATTTTCTTAACTTTTTGACATTTGATCCTTGTATACATAAGTATATAATCATGTAATATATTTATGAAAGTTATTTTTGGGTCCTATAATTATTGATTACATATTATGTACCTATTTATCTCATATTTGAAACTTAATTCATTTTGATTTAGTTTTGTAAAGTAGCATATTTGTATATATATATGGTTTTTGGTTCATTTAAGTTATATTAGCTATTATTTAGGGTGGGGGCTATTTTCTATATGATTATTAAGTAAAAAACTATTTTGAGGTAAATGTGATTTTCTTATTTGTAAGCTTTGTTCATTATTTTTACATGTTTTGATTAAAAATATACTATACTATACTTAGTATTATTTTTATTAGGGGAAAGTTCAAATAAAACCTCTGTGGTTTCACTAATTTTCAGATAAAGGACCGTAGTTTACTTTTTATCAAAACGAGGACTGAGGTTTCGCACTTTTAATAATGCTATTAAAACTATATTTAACGACCTGAAAATGAAAATTTTCAAGAATTAAAGTTGTTCAATGTCATATTTTCTGTGGAACTACATTTTCGATTTTAGAAAATCTTTTTTGGAACTTTCTCTCTCTAAACATTAACTTTCTCTCTCTTTACCAAACATCACCTAAATAATCTCGAAATAAAAAAGTTGAAGAATTAAAGTTGCTTAGAATATTAGTAGTTCTTAAAATATGTCATTTTTGAAGTTGTTAAGGGTGATTTTAATAATATCAATCGAAAAAATCCTTATTTTGCTAAAATTGAAAACCGCAGTCCTCGTTTTGACAAAAAGTAAACCACAGTCCTTTATCTGAAAATTAGTGAAACCACAGGGGTTTTATTTGAACTTTACCCTTTTTATTATTATATGTATATATCTAGTTATAGTGTATAGTATTTCTTCACTTATTTTCTTATCTATAGATATACCCTTATTTTTAGATAAAAATGTATATATATATATATATATATATATATATATATATATATATTCACTCCACTTTTTGGCATTTATATGTATATATTCCAAATATGTTTGTTTGGGTGATGTTTTGGGTTTAATTGGATCATTCTTGAAAATATGTTCAAGTAAAGATCAATTGAGTGAAAAAGGGGAAATAAACCACAAAAAAGAGATTTCAACTTGATTATTTAAACTAAAGATTTTTAGAGATTCCAAATGTAAATAAAAGGTTTTTGGTTTTTTTTATTTTTAAACGATTTTCAAAATATCACATGTTGAAACCTTATTCCGTTCCAACGACGGATTAAGCGAACCTTGTAATTAAAATCGTTTTGTACTTGTAAATAATGAAGTTTTGAATTGTTTTTCTATCCAAATGGTTTTGTGCAAAAATAAATGGACTTGTATGCTTAATCATGTTTTTTTTTGTTAAGGCTTCTTATCTCACGTTTTCAAACGCTCGAACCGTTCCAACGGCGATTCGAGTAGAAATCATGTAAATCAACGGGGTTTTAAAACTTACCTAAATCGTTCCAACGACGATTAAGGTACGAGCCATAAATAAAAACTCGTTTTTGGGTAGTGAGATTAGTGTAGATTTAATGTATAATATAAAGCATAACTCACGTGGTAAATAAACTAATTCACTAATTCTTCCTTCTATCTCCCTCTTTCTTTCATATACTCTAAATTCATGTAAATGGATGATTCTTTACTAATATGGCTTTCAATAATATATGCTCAAAACGGGTTCCAAAACGAGAAAGAACAGGTTTCAAATGAATTTTAAACTTAAAGAAATATACGATTAGTCCGTTATCGCCTAACACGCTAAGTAGGAGGTCGGTGGTTCATAACCGGGCGATATCGGGGTGCCTAGTAGCCTTTCTCCAGAAAGGAGCTAGCCTTCTCGGCTCGTACCTAAGTTTTTCGAACCCTCACCGGTCTCCCGTAAGGGATCGGTGTTCATTTCCCATTCCTGGGTGGCGACTCTTCCATACTCCGAGCTCCGGTCCTGCCGAGCAGCTTGATTCCGCGATTGGTTGCTTTTCGTACCAATCACAGCATCTGTCGTCAATGGTGTCCACCCCCCGGTCCGCCCGGGTGAGGCAGCGGCACCTACAACGGTCTTGTCCAAGTCAGTCTTTTTTATTAGATTTTCAAATCCTATTGGACTTTTATCAAAATAAGTCATTGTGATTCAAATGTAATTCTTGTGAGATGTTAAACTCGACAACTGTGGGATCCGAACAATCGACATGAGCCTACAATAAGTAACGTAACGTAATTTGTTAACTTACAATAAGTGTCTTAGCTCGAATCAAATAATGTTAGATGGAATGCTTCTTGTATCAATGTTGAGTTGCTTCAAACACAAGTAAGGTATTGTCCAAGTCAGTCTTTTTTTATTAGATTTTCAAATTGTATTGTAATTTATTTTCGAATAAATACTTTGAACTTTTATCAAAATAAGTCATTGTGATTCAAACGGAATTCTTGTGAGATGTTAAGCTCGACAATAGTGGGATCCGAACAATCGACATGAGCTTACAATACGTAATGTAACATCATTCGCTGACTTACCGTAAGGTTTCTTAGCTCGAAGCAAACAATTTTAGATAGAATGCTTCCTGTGTCAATGTTGAGTTGCTTCAAACACAAGTAAGGTCTTGTCCAAGTCAGTCTTTTTTATTAGATTCTCAAATCGTATTGTAATTTATTCTCGAATAAATACATTGGACATTTTAGAGCGAAATAAGTCATTGTGATTGAAACGAAATTCTTGTGAGACGTTAAGCTCGACAACAGTGGGATCCGAACAATCGGCATGAGTTTGATTATTTATTTGAAATAAAACCTTATATTTTTATATTTCGATTATTTATTTTCAGTTAAAAATAGAGTATTAGAATGCTTTTGTTAAAACGTGATTTAGTAGTGATATAAGGAAAAAATTATCAACAAAATATTTTTTAAAAAAGAAATCATTCAAACAAGTGATTTAGATGAAATACTTATAAATCCCAATATGCATCAAATTTTGTGAAAAAGGAATAAAGGAACTCATTTATTAGCTGCAAGAAATGCATGTGTTGGCAAAAAAAAAGGAGTGAGGAAGATGAAATTTGGATTGGGGTAGAGCAATCTGCACTCTATGTGTGGAAGGGAGGGTTTCGTTACATAGTTAATAGCTTTTTCAATTGAGAAGAGCAACAAAAGATGCTTGTAGTTAAATGGTTAGGTATGATGTGCACTGAGTAACCAGGACGAGGTTCGAACCTTGATTTCCCCATGAAAATGTTTTATTTTACGATTTTGCATTCAATATTGAGCAATAAAAGTCTTCATATTTGAAATTCAAGTTCAATTTTTTTTTCCAATTTAATGAAACTTGGTGAAAATTTAATTTTTGAGCCCCTTGTATTATTGCCGGCGAAAAACCATGGGAGAGGCTGTAAACAACATAGATAAATTATTAGGTTTTCTACAGGTAAAAGATGAAGGACTTTTTGATTTGTTTAACCAAACCAAGAAAACGATACCGTTTCATTTAGTGTTATTTAGTGGGACATCACCTTAATCTTTTTCTGATATTCAATTGTGATATTCAAATAATTTATTGGGTCTCTCAGCTATCAATTTTTTATTATTATCAAGTAACATAGGCTAGTTGTACGCAATCTAATATGCCAAAAACTTGAAGTAAAAAGAATCAACAATTTTTTTGTGAAAAATTTCAGAATATCCTGGATAAATAATTTATTAGGACCAAAGGGTTAATAAGAGGGACCTTATAATGTGTTTTCTAAAATATAAGGACTAAATAATATATTAGATAAAAATGAGAGACTAATAAATTATTTACTCTAAAATAAAGGATATGGTGTAAAAATGCCCCTAACGTTTATAAGCATGAGCAATTTTACCCTTAACGTCCAAAATGGTGCAATTTTACCTCTAACGTTGGCAGCCATAGCAATTTTACTCATAATGTTGGCAAATTGGGTCAATTTCAGACATTATTATATAAAACATGTATATTTTGTTCATTATTTTACACCAATTGCACGTAAGTTGATTATACGAAAAAAAAGATTTTATTTTTAAAATTTTCACGTTTAATCAAATGTTTGTGATCTATTATTAATGAGTGATAAAATGGGAATACATGTGAAATGTAGATGGCAAAATTCATGACCGATAAAACAATTTGATGAATAATTTCTCCAATTGACTCAACTTGTTAACGTTACAGGTAAAATAACAATTGAACCACATACATCGTATAAAATGAAAACTACTATATGCTACATACGTTTATCACTATTTAAAATAAAAACTTATTATATTTTTATAGTTTGATTATTTATTTTCAGTTAAAAATAGAGTATTAGTATGCGTTTGTTAAAACGTGATTTAATAGTGATATACAAACAAAATTATCAATAAAATATTTTTTTTTTAAAAATGAAATCATTCAAACAAGTGATTTGGATGGAATACTTATTTTCATTCCCTTTAAAAGCATTATGACACTTATAGATCCCAATATGCATCAAATTTTGTGAAAAGGGAATAAAGGAACCCATTTATTAGATGCAATAAATGCAAGTGTTCAAAAAAAAGGAGTAAGAAAGATGAAATTCGGATTAAGGTAGAGCAATCCGCACTTTATGTGTGGAAGGGAGGGTTTCGTTACATAGTTAATAGTTTTTTCGATTGAGAAGAGCAATAGAAGATGTTTGTAGCTAAATAGTTAAGTATGATGTGCATTGACTAAGCAAGATCAGGTTCAAACCTTGGTTTCTCCATAAAAATGTTTATTTTTTCGATTTTGCATTCAATATTGAAGAATAAACGTCTTCATATTTGAAATTCAATTTTTTTTTTCAAATCGTATTGTAATTTATTCTCGAATAAATACATTGGACATTTTGAGCGAAATAAGTCACTGTGATTGAAACGAAATCCTTGTGAGACGTTAAGCTCGACAACGGTTGGATCTGAACAATCGGCATAAGCTTACAATACGTAACATAACGAAACGTAATTTGTTAACTTACAATACGTGTCTTAGCTCGAATCAAATTATGTTAGACAGAATGCTTCTTGTATCAATGTTGAGTTGCTTAAGACACATGTAAGGTATTATCCAAGTCAGTCTTTTTTATTAGATTTTCAAATCGTATTGTAATTTAATTTCGAATAAATACTTTTGACTTTTATCAAAATAAGTCATTGTGATTCAAACGGAATTCTTGTGAGATGCTAAGCTCGACAACAGTGGGATCCGAAGAATCGACATGACCTTATAATACGTAATGTAACATAATTCGTTAACTTACTGTGACGTAATGTAATATTTAGAATCTCGATTTAAGCATCAATAGGGATTTTTAGCATGTGTAATTTTTTTAGGTCTGAATCTTTTAAATAACAATTGAACCACATACATCGTATAAAATGAAAACTACTATATGCTACATACGTTTATCATTATTTAAAATAAAAACTTCTTATATTTTTATAGTTTGATTATTTATTTTCAGTTAAAAATAGAGTATTAATATGCTTTTGTTAAAACGTGATTTAGTAGGGATATACAGACAAAATTATCAATAAAATAAATTTTTTTAGAAAACAAATGAAATCATTTAAACAAGTGATTTGGATGGAATACTTATTTTCATTCCCTTTAAAAGCATTAGGACACTTATAGATCCCAATATGCATCAAATTTTGTGAAAATGGAATAAAGGAACTCATTTATTAGATGCAATAAATGCATGTGTTAAAAAAAGGGAGTGAGAAAGATGAAATTCGGATCAAGGTAGAGCAATCCGCACTTTATGTGTGGAAGGGAGGGTTTCATTATGTAGTTAATAGTTTTTTCGATTGAGAAAAGCAACAGAAGATGCTTGTAGCTAAATGGTTAAGAATGATGTGCACTAAGTAAGCAGGACCAGGTTTGATCCTTGGTTTCTCCATCAAAATGTTTTATTTTTCGATTTAGCATTCAATATTGAGCAATAAACGTCTTCATATTTGAAATTCAATTTTTTTACCAAATCATATTGTAATTTATCCTCGAATAAATACATTGGACATTTTAAGTGAAATAAGTCATTGTGATTGAAACAGAATTATTTTGAGGCGTTAAGCTCGACAACGGTTGGATCTGAACAATCGGCATGAGCTTACAATACGTAACGTAACGTAATTCGTTAACTTACAATACGCGTTTTAGCTCGAATCAAATTATATTAGACAGAATGCTTCTTGTATCAATGTTGAGTTGCTTCAGACACATGTAAGGTATTGTCCAAGTCAGTCTTTTTTATTAGATTTTCAAATCTTATTGTAATTTAATTTCGAATAAATACTTTTGACTTTTATCAAAATAAGTCATTGTGATTCAAACGAAATTCTTGTGAGATGTTAAGCTCGACAATAGTGGGATCCGAAGAATCGACATGACCTTACAATACGTAATGTAACATAATTCGTTAACTTACTGTGACGTAGCGTAATATTTAGAATCTCGATTTAAGCATCAATAGGGATTTTTAGCATGTGTAATTTTTTTAGGTCTGAATTTTTTAAATAACAATTGAACCACATACATCGTATAAAATGAAAACTACTATATGCTACATAATTATTTAAAATAAAAACTTATTATATTTTTATAGTTTGATTATTTATTTTCAGTTAAAAATAGAGTATTAGTATGCTTTTATTAAAACGTGATTTAGTAGTGATATATAGACAAAATTATCAATAAAATAATTTTTTTTAAATGAAATCATTCAAACAAGTGATTTGGATGGAATACTTTCATTCCCTTTAAAAGCATTAGGACACTTGTAGATTTCAATATGCATCAAATTTTGTGAAAAGGGAATAAAGAAACTCATTTATTAGATGTAATAAATAAATGTGTTGAAAAAAAAGGAGTGAGAAAGATGAAATTCGGATTGGGGTAGAGCAATCCACACTCTATGTGTGGAAGGGAGGGTTTCGTTACGTAGTTAATAGTTTTTTCGATTGAGAAGTGCAACAGAAGATGCTTATAGCTAAATGGTTAGGTATGATATGCACTTAGTAAGTAGGACCAGGTTTGATTCTTGGTTTCTCCATAAAAATGTTTTATTTTTTGATTTAGCATTCAATATTGAGCAATAAAAGTCTTCATATTTGAAATTCAAGTTCAACTTTTTTTTCCAATTTAATGAAACTTAAGAAATAAATCAATTATGAAGTAAAGAGGAACAGAAACATCAATTCAAAAATTAACCGAGTAATATTAATGAAATCGAAATCAAGTTGTTAGTCGAAATCAGCAAGAAAAATCTATTAACGATTGAGGGACAATGTTGAATTTTTCGGCCACCACGATGAATTTTCCAGATTTGATAAATACAATAAGAAAACGTTTTCTTCATGGACATATACAAACACGAAACTGGAGGATGAATTTTTCGGCCACCGCGATGAATTTTCCGACCACCGTAATGAATTTTCCAGATTAATTTGTTTGGAGATGAATACTAATGAAGGAGAAGACTAATGAAGAAGAGAGAGAAAAATGCAATTTACAAGATAAGTCATTTATTATGACATTAATTACATTAAATGATCACACCATTGAATCAAAATCAATGGTTGAGATTTTGCATCCATTTAGGGGTCTGGATGGTTACTGATACCATTAAGATCAATCTCATGTATATATATATGGGAAAGTCCTCAATACAAAATGAATATTCGATAAAGTAATAACCTCGATTATAAAATAAATTCTTCCGGTCCCAACTTGGGCCAATGGACTAAAGTAATAACCTCGCTAAATGCATTAAGTAATAAAAAATATTTAAATCCTTAAGGGCCCAATGAAAATATAAAGTAATAATTATTAAATTACATACAATATATATATACACCAAAACCTTTTAATCAATCAACTAGAATTCATTTCTTCTGAAAAAATGCATCTATAGTTGATTGTTTTTTCTTTCCACCTAAACCAAAATGAACACCATTCTTAACTCTTTGTAGTGCAAACACAACTTCTGGTATATTTTGCTCATGTTGTAGCAAGTAGTTGTTTAAGGTGACCATTGCTTGAAATGCCTCTTTTGACGATACATTTGCGACAACACAACTATCATCTGGCTCTAGATCATTTCCATCATCATTGTTCATTATTGACTGGATAATTTCTTCGTATGTAAGCGATTCCATAACTGCATCATTCTCGCTAGGATAGTTCAAAAGATGTTCGACATCCATCACATTTCTATAGCATAAATTAGAAATGACATCACTTTTTTTTATAGAAATTGGGACGAGACAGAACTTGGGCGGGGTGAGCACCCGTGGCCCAAGAACTGACAAACCCGCAATATCTTCTGAACGAATCTTGCAATTATTTGATTGATTTGTAATTATGCTAATGTGATAATTACAAACCAATCAAATAATATATTTCCTAAACAAGATAATTACATATCTAATGAATAATTTATTCATTTATCAATAAATGAATAATTTATTCATTTATCGATAAATAAATAATCTTGCTTAATGAATATTTTTTTCCGGTCCCAAGGATATGCATTTATAGAGGTTTTACTGTAGTTTCAACTCATTCCATGTAACCAAAATAAAATAACCCCTCAATAAATACATATCATATTTTTCTCTCCTTAATTAATTATTAAACTTTCTCTCTCCATTTATCTTTACAATGCACCATTTTTACAAAAAATCTCAACCACAATGTTGATGTTTACGGCGCAGGTTCCAGTTTCCGGCCACCGCAATGAATTTTTCAACCACCGTAAAAAAAATTTCCGACCCTTCGGCCCTGTCGGAAAACCCCAGCGAGGGGTTTCCGTTCTTGGTTCCCCCACTGTATCGCTGACCGTCGGAAAAATACTCTGCCGCCTGCTCTCTCGCAAGCCCCTGAATCTACGGGCTCTTCACGAGGCACTCTCTGGGATGTGGAAAATTTCCGAGGACTTCAAGCTTGAAGACACAGGCAAAGGCACCTTCATATGTCTATTTGAAAGTCCAAATGATAAAGCATGGGTTTTGTTGAACGGACCATGGCAATTTGATAGACAGCTGATTCTTATGACAGAGGTGCAAGGCTTCGAACAACCATCAGAAATCGAAATCAACCACTGCAGTTTTTGGGTAAGGATACATGACCTTCCATTGGACAGAAGAGACCATCGATCCATTCACCTGGTTGCTAGCACAATTGGAAAGGTTATTATGATCCAAGAGGAGAATATTGGAACCTTGGGTAGCAGTATCAGGGTTTGCGTGGAGATTGACGTAAATAGGGCGCTCGAAAGGGGGACGTACATCCGTAACAGCATAGGGACGACTTGCTGGGTCTATTTCAGGTACGAAAAACTTCCAAACTTTTGCTATCTATGTGGTCTGATTGGGCATGTACAAGATGACTGTGTTACAAAAGACCAGGAAGATGTAGGGGATAACTGCCCTTTCGCCCCTACCCTCAGAGCCTCTCTGTTTAAGCGTAAATCCTATGGAACTTGGAAGGGTCTAAATAGAACAACAACAGGGAATGTAAGCTCAGGCAGTAGGTCTAACACACCCTCAGATTCTAGCGGTGCCAGACGCAAGCTCCAGTTGACCTTGAATAATGAGGAGCCTCTTGAATCTACCTAGGAAAATGTTAATTCTATGGCTGACCCCAGAAATATGAGAGATCAAAAGAACAGTGAAGAATAGCTACCTTTGAAGACATCAGATAATAGCCTGTAGCCAGCCCCCTACTAGAAACTAAAAGAAGAGATATCCAGAAGACACCGAGTGAAGATGTGATGGGTACAGATACTACTAAAAAAGCTGATGGCTGCAATTATAGAAAATTCAAAAAGATTGCCCGCTCTCAGAGCTCGAGAGTTAATACAGGGAAATGTGGTGCTGATGGATGTGAGGAAGGAAAAGGTGGGGAAACTAACTTTAAAAGATAGAGAGAAGCTGGAACAATTGAAGGTATGGAGATTGATGATCAAAACATGATTAAACGTAATCGTAATGATGCAGAGCCGGAGATTCTCAATTCAATAGTGGCGGTGCTTGCTGAGCAAGCCCGCCGATAATAATGAAAATCTTAAGCTGGAATGTCCAGGGAATGGGAAACCCATGGACATTCTGTGCCTTCAACCACCTTCTGAAGGTTCATAGCCCAGATTTGGTGTTCTTAATGGAGACTAGATTGGTTAATGGAGAAGTAAACAAGCTGAAACAAGTTTTACTAGACTACAATTTGTTCAATGTCAATGCTAAAGGGAGATCTGGAGGACTCCTTCTAGCCTAGAAAAAAGAGATTGATGTATCTATCCAAGGCTTCACTGATCACTGTATCTATTTTGAAGTGCTAGGATCTGATGTTCAGAATTGGTGGAGAGGTGTTGGCCTTTATGGATAGCCTACTACAAATAAAAAATTCTTAACTTGGGATCTCCTTAAAGCAATTTCCCAAAAAGGTAATCTCCCCCTCTTAGCTTTTGGAGACTTTAATGAAATTCTTTTTGCGTTTGAAAAGGTCGGAGGAAGAACGAAAGCCCAATCTAAAATGGATGCCATTCGTAACTGTGTCAACTTTTGCCAACTCGAGGATCTCGGATTCTCAGGATGCCCATTTACTTGGAACAATGGTCGGAAGGGGAATGACAGTATTATGGAGAGATTGGATAGAGCCTTAGCCTCTGAGAATTGGATAAATATCTTTCCAGCATGCTTAGTGAAACATCTGGCCTGCTCTGCATCAGACCATATCCCAATTCTTATTGATTGTGAGGGTACCTGCATAAGGGAAAGAGGTAAACAACGTCGCCTCCGGTTTGAAAAAATGTGGCAACAAGACCCTAATTGTGCAAAAATCATAGAAATGGCATGGAATCTTATTTGGGTGGGGAGCAGTTTTCTATCATGGAGAGAATTAAATTGTGCTCTCAACAACTCAGTGAATGGAACCACGATAGCTTTGGGCATGTGGGAAGAAGGATTAAGAATGTTTCAGAACAGTTAGAATAAATTCAAAACTCGGAGGCTGATGCTGTTTCGATCGGAAAGACAAAAGCATTAAAAAAGTAACTCAATGAATTACTACATCATCAGAAAGTTATGTCGAAACAGAGAAGTCGTGTGATGTGGTTAAAAGATGGAGATAAAAATACCAAATATTTTCATGCTAAAACGACGGCCTGGTGAAAGGCAAATACGATTACCGAGCTTCAGGATAAACATGGGTGTTTGAAAAAAGGATCAAAGGCCATTGAAAGTATTATTCTTGAGTTCTATCATGACCTATTCTCCACGTCAAATCCCGAGCTTAATGTGTTTCCTTTTGAGGTGATTGATCGACACTTATCAAATGAGCAAATTGAAGAATTGGCAAGCCCATATCTTCCTCAAGAGATTTTCGAGGCACTTAAGCAAATGCACCCGGATAAGGCACCCGAACCTGATGGCATGTCCGCTCTCTTCTATCAATCATATTGGGAGGTAGTGGGTCCTGAAGTGCAATCTTGTGTGATGGAGTGCCTAAATTCTGGGAAAATGCCTGATAACCTGAACCATACCCTGGTATGCCTTATCCCAAAAAAATGCAAACCAACAAGTATGAAGGATTTACGGCCCATCAGTTTGTGTAACGTGCTTTACAAATTGATTTCTAAAGTGCTTGCTAATAGGCTAAAACAAGTGCTGCCTCATATTATTGACCCTGCTCAGAGTGCATTTGTGTCTGGTCGACTCATTACTGATAATGCTCTGATTGCCTTTGAGCTATTCCATTCTATGAAGCATCGTAGCTTGAGTTCTAATGGGCAGTTTACACTAAAGCTCGATATGAGTAAAGCATATGACCGGATTGTTAGAAATTAGGCTAAGGTATAGCAGCGGAAATATAAAAATTTTAACCTATTTCCATTTAACCACAAGATCCGTTAACCGTTATTTCATATAAAGAAGGATAAGAAGAAATACCTTTTAGAAGTTATATCTACCGTTGCAAACGAAGTGCCCACAACTTCAAAAGAGATAGAAACTGTCTACCAATCTGCCCCTATCCGAAACAGACCTTCCAGACCTTCGAACGACAATCCCTTCGGTAGAAATGTGGAAGCATATGTCTAGACGCTCCTGTCCAAAAATCGCGACGATCCGACGGTTCAATCTCCGGGAATCCGTGAAATCGTGAACTGACCTGATGTAGGAGTAGTAAAACGAATTTCTCCCTTTTGTTTGTTTTTCTTCTTTGAGTTCCCAAACACGAAATAAAACACGGGAAGATTAATTTGGAATCAACCGTTGAATAGCAACCAAAGTAGATTGCCTCTAACTAATCAACACAAGATCAAGGATAAAAGAAATAGATGAAAATCAATTGATCAAACGAAGCCGTAGAGAAATCTCGTCCTCGAACTAGGGGTGTCGAATTTTCTCTCTCTTGGACTAGGTGAATTTCGAAAATTACAAGTAGGGTATGGCTTGCTTGGATTTCAAAATCTCAAGGGAAGGGGTATTTATAATCTCTTATATCTAATCCCTAGTTAGATAGAATTAGGTTACTGAATAGGAATTCCATTCGGAATAGAATTCCTAATTATTATCTCACTATATATCTAATATATTAAGGATAATAATAATAACCTTATTGGATAATAATAGGAGTATAGTAATCTAATTAAAACTCCTAACTTAATTATCTCTTAATTAATTTAATTCATATTCCTAATCTAATTAGGATTAACAAAATCAAATTAATTATTCATGTATATTACTACATGAATTTCGACCCCCTTATGTCCATGGGCCTTATTGGGCTCAATTGGTCTTCTATCAATTAATTAACATCTATCTCTCTTTTAGGTTCCAAGTCTTATGTGTGATCCATTAGGTTCTTATTGCTTCTAGCCGTATGCAACGTTATTAAATTAATTTTCAAAGAATTATATTTAATCTTTGCATAACGGAATGATGTACAGAGTATGTGATTAGCAAGTCCCTAATCATTCCCCCAGAGTTATAAGAAGACAGGTTGATTCTGTCGTTAACCTTTCTGTATTAGTTACAGTATAATTCGATCCTTTATCAACTACATCCTTGAACTGAATCTTATGACTATGGGTGATGTCAAGTCACATATAGCGAGACGTTCGTTTTACTTGTACAGGCCGAGTCAACTCAAAAAGTTAGGTTAAGTGAAATCTGTATTTCTTACTCTTAAGCTATCACCTTGCAAGGATTTAGAGTCGAGTCTTCCACAAGCGATCCATGGATGTATCTCCCATTTATCGGGAGTGATAAATGCTCAATCCAATATATAACGACTCCGCAATTACTTCCTGTGATACCCAACGTCTACTGTTCACACCCCAGAGTCATCTCTATTAAGGATCGTGTTACACCAGAGTCAAAGCATCACATTCCGTAATCCAGAATACCAATTAATATTCCTTTGAGTCTAAGGATTAGTTCTACCTATTAATACCAATGAGATGAACAGGTGACAAGGATGAATCTACCTATCCTGTTATCTCAAATCGGATCCCCAATCCTAATGAACAACGTTTCATCGGATCTATGTAACTGTCCAAATATCTGTATATATGAAGCTTGTGAGATCAGCTTTCTGTCGGACAGAAGACATTGTTACATACAAGTCTCAACAGTGATATGTCAATCCCAAACATATCACTTGACTTGGGGTGGTTTTAAGTTTATCAGTTTACTATAAAGTTTTGTCTCACTTCATGCTTGTATGAACACTTTATAATCACTTTAAATAAACTTATGGATTTCCTTTTATTAGACTTTATTTAGTGCTTAAAAGGGATTGCCTTTATATAGTTATAAAACATATATCTCATTAAACAAATGATATAAAGAACAATTCATTTACATTAAGTTTGTATCCTAGAACAATTGTCTATAGGACACTAAACCCCAACATACTCCCACTTGGACTAAAGCCAATTGTTTCTAAAACTTATCCCAGTAGAAGTTAAATGACGATCACGTATTCTCTGGGTTAAAGGCTTTGTTAACGGATCTGCAACGTTGTCCTCTGTAGGTACTCTTTCTATTCTCACATCTCCTCTAGCCACAATCTCTCTAATGATGTGGTATCGCTTAAGGTAATGCTTGGATGCATTATGAGACCGTGGTTCCTTTGCTTGCGCAATGGCTCCATTGTTATCACAGTACAGTGTAATGGGATTGACAATGTCAGGAACCACACCTAGTTCTGTAATGAACTTTCTAATCCAAACCGCTTCCTTTGCTGCTTCCGCAGCTACAATATACTCTGACTCGGTCGTAGAGAAAGCTACGCTTCCCTGCTTGGAACTCTTCCAACTGACCGCGCCCCCATTCAAGATAAACAAGTATCCTGATTGGGATTTATAATCATTCTCATTTGTGAGATGACTTGCGTCTGAAAATCCTTCTATTTTCAGATCACCTTCTCCGTACACTAGGAACATATCTTTAGTTCTTCTCAAGTACTTAAGAATGTTCTTGACGGCAATCCAATGCTTGTCTCCCGGATTCCCTTGGTAACGACTCGTTACAGATAACACGAACGCTACGTCAGGTCTAGTGCATAGCATAGCATACATAATCGAACCGATTGCGATGGCGTACGGGACTACAGCCATGCGTCGTTTATCATCATCGGTTTTAGGACATTGATGATTGTTTAACTTTACTCCATGTAACATGGGTAAGTTACCTCGTTTCGATTCAAGCATGCTAAACCGATTTAACACCTTTTCAATGTATGTAGCCTGTGAAAGACCAAGCAGTCTTCTCGATCTATCTCTATAGATCTTTATACCAAGTATATAAGCTGCTTCACCAAGGTCTTTCATTGAGAAGTTACCAGATAACCATACTTTCACTGACTGTAAGAGAGCAACGTCATTTCCCATTAATAATATATCGTCCACATATAGTATGAGAAATGCTATAGAGCTCCCACTTGCTTTCTTATAAATGCAAGCTTCTTCGCAATTTTGTTCAAAACCAAATTGTTTTATGGTTTCGTCAAAACGCTTATTCCAGCTTCTAGATGCTTGCTTGAGTCCATAAATGGATCTCTGAAGTTTGCAAACTTTATTTGCATCCTTCGATATGAAACCTTCAGGTTGCATCATATATACATCCTCAAGCAGGTTTCCGTTTAGGAAAGCTGTTTTCACATCCATTTGCCAAATCTCATAATCGTAGTGAGCGGCAATTGCAAGTATGATTCTGATTGATTTGGACATAGCCACAGGAGAGAAAGTTTCGTCATAATCAATTCCTTGCTTCTGACGATATCCTTTCGCTACTAACCTAGCTTTGTAGGTGCTAACCTTTCCATCCATGTCTGTCTTCTTTTTGAAGATCCACCTGCACCCAATGGGTATTATCCCTTCGGGTGGATCAACCAAAGTCCACACTTGGTTAGTATACATGGAATCCATTTCAGAATCCATGGCCTCAAGCCATGCTTTAGAATCTGGACTAGTAAGAGCCTCTTCGTAGTTTTCGGGTTCGTCGTCTAACACGGGAACCTCATTATCATCTCCCACTAGAAAACCATATCTAACTGGGAGTTCACGAACTCTTTGTGATCTACGAATAGGTGGCACTGGAGTCTCATCTAATGGGAGTCCTTCGGGTACCTCAACCGCCTCTGTTGTTTCAGTCGGTGTTTCTTCTTCTTGAACTTCGTCAAGTTCAATCATGCTTCCCTTTTGCGTTTCTTCGAGAAACTCTTTCTCTAAGAAGGTTGCGTGCTTGGATACGATTACTTTCTGATCATCTGGATGATAGAAGTAATATCCCATAGTTTCCTTAGGGTATCCAATGAAGAAATATTTATCAGATTTCGAATCTAGTTTGTCGGACGCAATGCGTTTGACAAAGGCTGAACAACCCCATACTCTCATAAATGAAAACACGGGTTTCCTACCAACGAACAATTCATATGGTGTGGAACTAGCGGATTTAGTTGGTACTCGATTTAGGGTGAAGAGGGCAGTTTCTAAAGCATAGCCCCAGAACGTCTTTGGAAGTAAGGCCATACTCATCATGGATCGTACCATATCTAATAGGGTACGGTTTCTCCTCTCGGACACACCATTGTGTTGTGGTGTATAGGGAGGTGTCCATTGTGAGCATATCCCACATTCAATTAGATAATTCAGAAAATCATCTGAAAGATATTCGCCACCTCGATCAGATCGAAGCGTCTTTATTTTCTTTCCTAATTGATTTGTACTTCATCAAGTAGATGTAACCATATCGGGTATGGTCATCTATGAAGCTTATGAAGAATCTGAATCCTCCTCTTGCTTAGACTGACATAGGATCGCATACATCTGAATGAATGGGTCCTAGAGTGTCTGATACACGCTCACCTTTATTGCTAAAGGGTGTCTTTGTCATTTTACCTTTTAAACATGATTCACATGTTTCCAATGATTCGGGATCGATTGGATCTATAAGCCCATCTGAATGTAGCTTTAGCATGCGTCTCTTGTTTATATGGCCTAAACGACAATGCCACAAGTAAGTTGAATTATCTAGCTGATAACATTGAGATATTATCTCGAGGACTAAGGAGGATATTCACCTAAGGAAGCGTCGTGTATTGACAAGATCCGCCTAGCGGATCACCGGATCTCCAAAGATCCATCAAAGGAGACCCGCCGGCGAACCCATGAGGCGAATCTCCTTGAACAACTCATTCGCCATTATAACGGCTGGGCCGACCTGGCCATAAAGACCATTAATGAGCTATCAATTAGCTAACTGTCAGCTTAAGGATAACTTGTAACCGCCATTAATGGAACATTAATGGAGACTTTCTAGTTACTGAAGGTTACAACTTTCTAGCTATATATAGCCTACGTCTCAGGCTATTCAGGTACACATTCCCTTACCTCCTGTCGATTCAGTTTGCTTTCTTGATATTCCTTACTGACTTTGGCATCGGAGCTTCCCCCCGTCGAACCCAACGACACCCCCACAGGGACGGAAGTTGATCAGAATTTCTCTACTTGTCATCAATTGGTGCGGTGAAGGTGGAAACCTTAAACAAATAAAGGGTTTTCATTCACGGTTATAAGAAATATGACAAATGGAGATCATAACCCCTCCTCAGGGGTTGAAACACCGCCAATAACGAGTGCTGGCCGCACTGATTCAAATGTTCCCACAACACAAGCTGAAAGTAGTATGCCCCCGGACGCATTCATCAACATGTGTGCGGAGGCTATAAGGGAAAGATTTGGCTCTGAAACGGGCGATCGCTTACGGTCGTTCATAATCATTCCTCCGGTTTGGAGCCTAGCGCCTTCATCTACGATATCTTCTTGGCCCCAGATGAATCTGGGACCAAACGCCCACAATTCTTCGTTTCTCCAAGCCCACAATACAGAATCTATAGTAACTACCACGGCGGCGTTGGGAGAACGACCGATCAATCGAGAGTTATTCCCTGCTGGCGCAGGAGGAAGTCGAAGGAACAATCAAACTCTAGCGGGCGGATCTACTAGCCATGGGATCAATCTGGGCGGATCAGGTATCCCAAGGCGACCACGGTCAAATCTTTCCTTGGGTGGATCGGAGGGGCGAAAACACAAAAAGTGTAGAAAAGAGAAAAGTAGGCTGTCCGAATCGCCCTCGCCCCGAAGACCGAGATCCTCCTGTAAGGGCCGATCACCCCCACCTACTGGACATAGACGGAGCAAGAGGCCAGAAGATACGCCGCATCCAAGCGGGCCACCACCACACCACAGGGATGAGGTGCATATTCCTTCAAGAGGCTTTGGAGGGGGTAACGGTCAGCCTCCCCCGGGCGGAGGAGGTGGAGATGGAGGAGGTGGCGGACATGGAAACAGAGGCGGACGTGGTAGACAATCACCCTCAGATCCATCTTCGGGATCTACTTCATCATCTTCTCCAAGCAGATCTCCACGGAGGGGTCGCCCAAGGGCGGATCCGGAGAATTTTGATGACAGAGTTCGAGCTGCAGTGCTTCGCATGAATGAGGAGAATGCCAGGCATAATCCGTTCACCAATCGAGATTCGCCCTTCACGGCTTGGATTGAGGCAGAGGAAACGGATAGGAATTTTAAAATACCAAATCTCGCCATATATACGGGTGTTGACAACCCGGAGGCCCATGTTAGAAAATACTGAATATTGCTTCGCCTCAATCGTGCAACCGAGCCAGTGCTATGCAAAAAGTTTATCACCATGTTAGGAGGTCCCGCTTATGGCTGGTTCCAATCACTACCACCTGGATCGATAGATAGTTGGGACCAACTAAGCAGGGAGTTTTGTGCTAAATTCGCTGGCTGTATCCCTCCGGTGGTTAAATCCAGGAAGCTCTTCGAATTAAAGCAGAAGGCGAATGAATCCCTTCGAGATTATATAAACTCCTTCAACAAATTGTGTATACAAATTGTGGATGTAGATATCTCCATGGCAGTGGAATCTCTGGTAAAAAATACCACTTGTAAGAGTTTACAGGAGGATCTAATTCGCAAGAAGCCTACCAGCATGGCAGAACTAATAGAGCGCTGCAAGGACTTTATGGAGGTAGATGACATTCGCCGGGAATCAGCATCTCCACCTAGGAGGGACAAAAGCGAATCTCGTCATCGAGATAGGGAAAAGGATAAACATCAGGATTCCTCCTCTCGAGGTAGGCGACGAGGTTCTAAAAACAAATCGGCATTTGTCACCTTTTTCACACCTCTCAATGCTTCCAAAATTGAAGTGCTTATATGGATTGAGAACAGTCAACACAAGCGGAGCATTTCATACCCCGAACCAAAAGGGGGGGAGTAAACTAATACTGGTAAAAATCCTAAAAATTATTGTAAATATCACAGGAAAAATGGCCATGACACCGATGCATGTTGGGAGTTAGCTCGAGAAATTGAGCGTCTAATTGAGAGGGGCAAGTTGGATCGGTTCATCCAAAATGATGGCAAAAAAGGCGATGGTGATAGATCCAAGGAGGACCCAAAAAAGAAAGGAAAAGGAACCATCAATGTCATAGCAGGAGGACCTGGATACCAACCAGTACTGAAAAAGGCAAAAACCACTGCTCTTGACAGGACATCGCTGAATCGCCCATTTACAGACACAGGACCAGAGATCTCTCCTCATACAGATGCCCTGGTCATTACTATGATGATGGAAGGCTGGGAGATGAAAAGGGTGATGATCGATACTGGGAGCTCGTGTAATGTCATCACAAGAGGAGCTTTCGCCAAACTCATGGTCGATCCAGTCCAGGTAGAACCAACTGTAGTAGATATCCTGGGAGTAACAGGACATACCATTCAGACAAAAGGCCAAGTGACATTGGATTGTGAGTTAGCAGATGAAGATCAAGTCTGGAGAGGTGATCTAGAATTTTCTATCTTGGATGGTCAGTTAGCCTATAATATTATCCTCGGACGGCCCTTTATCTCCGAAGCAGCTGCCCTTATCTCCATACGCCACTTAGCTCTTTACATCCCCATGGCCAAGGGAGGTGTAATGATCAGAGGGAGCCAAAAGGTGGCCCATGAGACATATTCGGCATCGCTAATGATTCGTCCCCAATCTAAAGACGAAGATGAAGAGGAACTCGTCACTATGGCTTTGGGCGAGACAGAAATGTACCTTATGGCGGATGAAAAGCAGGTGCGAATGGCTAAAGGACTCAAGGGTGAAGTCAAAGAAGCAATCACCAAGGTTCTCCATGAAGCGGAGGATGTCTTTGCGTGGAAAGATGAAATTCTCCCAGGGATCAGCCCATACGTGATCACTCACAAACTTAACATTGACAAGGATGCGGTCCCCGTGGCTCAGAAACGGAGAAACCATGGGCTTGAGAGGCAGAAGGTGATAGAGGAAGAGATCGCCAAGCTCCAATGGGCGGACGCCATTGAAGAGGTCCTTTATACGCAATGGTTGGCGAACGTCGTTCTGGTGAAAAAGGCAGGCAGATCCTACCGCATGTGTATTGACTTTACGGATCTCAACAAAGCTTGTCCCAAAGACAACTATCCTTTGCCGTGTATTGACATACTCGTAGATGGAACCGCCGGACATGCTATGTACTCCTTTACAGACGTAAAGTCGAGTTATCATCAAATCCCCATGGAGCCTTCTGATAGAATCAAAACCTCGTTCGTGACTCACCAAGCCACTTATTGCTTCAAAGTCATGCCCTTTGGGCTAAAGAACGCAGGAGCCACCTATCAGCGGATGATGAACAAGATATTCGCAGAAAGCAAAGGTGATAACTACTCCGTCTATGTAGATGACATGATCATCAAAAGCACCACCGTGGAAAAGCATGCGGACGATGTAAGGGAGGTACTGGCCGTACTTCGATGCCACAATATTAAGTTGAATCCAGAGAAATGTACTTTTGGTGCGACCTACGGAAAGTTTCTGGGATTCATGATTAGTGAAAAAGGAGTGAGCCCAAATCCTGACGAGATTAAGGCTGTTCTGGAAATGCAGGCACCACGGAACATCAGAGAAGTGCAACGCCTCAACGGGCGGATCGTGGCCTTGGGCAGGTTTATCTCCTGTTCCGCTCGTAGGTGTCAACCCTTTTATGAGGTCATCAAGAAGCAAAAGGCATTCGAGTGGAATGAGGATTGTGAAAAGGCTTTCGAGGGGATCAAACGGTTTCTCACAGAACCGCCCATGATGAGCCGACCCCTAAAAGGTGAGAATCTCTACATGTATGTCTCAGTTACGGAGAAAGCTGTGTGCACCGTCCTGATAAGAGAAGAGGATGGCCAACAGTATCCTATCTATTATGTGAGCAAAGTATTGAAGGATGCTGAAACCAGGTATTCTAAGCTTGATAAAATGGCTCTGGCCGTTGTCACCACGACAATCCGCCTTAGACCATACTTCCAGGCTCACACTGTCATAGTTCGCATAAATATACCCATGAGAAAAGTATTGCAAAAGCCAGACACTTCAGGGAGGTTGATGGAATGGGAAATTCGCCTCGGAGAGTTTGATGTGCGATATGAGAGTCGGACCGCCTTGAAGAGTCAAGTCTTGGCAGAATTTGTGAATGAATTCACGGAAGAAGGGGTCAATCTCCCTAAATCTCAAGTAGAGGAGTGGATGATGTACACGGATGGGGCTTCCTCGGCGGAGGGAGCTGGCATAGGTATCGTGATCAAGGGCCCCCAGTACATAAGATTACGGTACGCAGCAAAGTTGGATTTCCATGCCACCAACAATGCCGCCGAATATGAGGCTCTAATATTAGGGTTACGCCTGCTTAAAGAAATCACTCCCGAGCGGATCGTGATCTATAGTGACTCCAAGTTGATGGTCAATCAAGTGATCAAAAATTACGAGGTGAAGGATGACGTTCTGGCCAAATACGTTGCCGAGGTCAAAAAGTTGTTGGATCACCTCGAAGCTAAAGAAACCAAATGGGAATTGGTCCATGTGCCCCGAGAATCAAACACTGAAGCCGATCACCTAGCAAAAATGGCTTCCAGTGAAGAGAGCTGGACAGATCCACAATGCCCCTTCGAGGTTAAAGTGGCTTCGGCATTCACCTCCGAAGAAGTATCCATACTCACCACAGTAGAGGATGATTGGCGGACAGACCTTCGCCAGTATTTGTCAGATGGAGCTCTACCCATCGATAAGGAGGAGGCTCGGCGGATCGTCAGGAAAGCAGCCTATTTCTCCATGATCAATGATTGCCTCTATAGAAAGTCATTTAGCCATCCTTGGTTAAAATGTATTCTGCCAGAAGAAGGACAACAAGTCCTCAAGGAGCTGCACGAGGGATCATGTGGGGCCCATAAGGCATCCGCCACTATCTTAAAGAAATCCAGGTTAGCAGGATTTTATTGGCCTACTGCCGAGCTTGATGCACAAAAATTGGTGGAATCATGTCATAATTGTCAGATTCATGCAAATGAATCACACACAGCCAAACATCTCCAGAGGCCTATCATTGAAGGGCGACCCTTTGCCATCTGGGGAATTGACATCATTGGACCGTTTCCTCCTACTCGTAGACAGAGGAAGTATGTGGTAGTGGCAGTAGATCACTTCACCAAGTGGGTAGAAGCCGAAGCTGTCTCCTCCATCACGGCCGAACGAATGGTGGAATTTGTTAAGGACAATATCGTGGGAAGATATGGCGTACCTCACACCATCATCACTGATAACGGAACACAGTTCAACTGTGACGAGTTCAAAACTTTTTGTGAGAAATTAGGCATTTTGAACAGATTCGCCTCCGTTTATTATCCTCAATCCAACGGTATGACTGAAGTTACGAATCGAACGATCGTAAAAGGAATAAAGAAAAGACTAGGGGAACATGATAAGAAGTGGGCGGATCAGTTGAGAAGCGTCTTATGGGCGTATCGCACCACTCCTAGAACGGCCACAAGAGAAACACCATTTGCCCTCTCTCATGGTGTAGAAGCTATAATCCCAGTTGAAATAATGGTCCCAAGTGATAGAGTTGCATTCTATTGCAAGGAAGACAACAACCACAGATTAACAGAGAGTCTTGATCAAGTGGAGGAGCGAAGAGACAAGGCTTATGTACGTATGGCGGCATACAAGCAGCGGATCGCCGCTTACCATGACAAAAATGCCAAACCTGTGGACCTGAATGTGGGAGACCCCGTGCTCCGCAAGGCGGACAAGATCCAGTCTCGAGAAGGGAAGGGCAAGCTAGGGCTCACTTGGACGAGACCATATCAAATAGTGGACAAAATTGGGTTCGCCACATTTAAGATTCAAGACATGGAGGGGAACACATTACCACGCACGTGGAACCTCCAAAATCTCCGCAAATACTTTATCAGAAAATAGGATGTACATACGGTCTTGAGTACTCTTTTTCCTTTAGTAAGGTTTTTTTCCATGTGGTTTTTCTTATTAAAGGTTTTAACGAGGCTCACATGTAAGACCTGCTTGCTGTAATAAAGCATTTCTCCTATCAATAAACAGAAATTGTTCCATTCTCTATGTTCTTTTTAAATTTTTTCTTGCAGCATCCTTAAGGGCCAAGGCAGTTGTGGCGGATGCTATATTCGCCCTAGCATCGGCTATTTCCTTCTCCAGCCTATCTATGGAAGCCTTATCCGCCACACCTTGAAGGAGCTCCGCCTCCATAGCACGTATGCGAGTATACATCTGTCAAAGGGCAAACCCTTTCATCAAGAATGAAAAACACGAGTATAGCTTTTTCTGAAACAGTTCTTTTAACAAGGGGACCTACCGTAAGAAGCTCCGTCTTTCCCCTTTGCGCATGAATTGATCCGGGAATCTGATTCTGATTCCTCTGCACTTCGCCCAATTGGCCCAGAGCCTCATCCAAGTCATTGATAACCAACTCATTCTCCAGGGATCCCTCAGCCCCATACTTAGCGGACCAGTATTTGCCTAGGTCAGGCTTCGCCGTCTGCACAGGGAAGTAAGGATCAAAACTTAAATTCCTAACATAACGAACGGACAAAAAAGGGACCTACTTGTTCCATCTCCCCTGCAGGCATGGCGGATCTCATGGCATCCACCATAAACTTGGAACCACCAGAAGCTGCAGGCTTCCTCCTTTTCAGAGGCGGATCGACCATTGCATCCGCTAGACGTTTCCCTGTATCCTTTTGAGGATTCGCCACTTGAGCTTTCTTGCGGGCCTCATCCTCCAAAAACTTCCTACGCTTCTCTGCAAGAGCGTGATTGGCCTTAGATAAACCCCTGCCAAAGAAAACAATAAAGTAATCAAGGTTCAAGAAGGAAACAAAGTTACCTTGATCAAACTGTGTAATCTTCGAGTAAATGAACTTGTCCCCCTCTTTGTGAATTAGAGGAATATCGCTCATCATGAAGGCTAAAGCATCTGCGTATGTCCAGGCATCCGCCTTGACACTCTTCATGAGGTCCGCCACTACCTCATCGCTCGCCGTCAATATTCGCATATCACCCGCCATATGCAGAGGTTTGGGATTCCAGAATGTTGGGAAACCCAGGGATTCACCCTCGTTTATCTTCACATAGAAGAATTTCTCATCCCAACAGTGGACGTTGGACATTTTGCCACTGAATGGCGAATACACTCCAAATTTTGCAAAAGTAAGGAACGACTCTGACTTTCGCTTTGACGGTTTATGAAAAGCTCTAAAGATCCGCCCAGTGTATACCACCCCTAAGTTCGAAGCTAGATAGCAATCTAAAGCAATATCCAACCAGCCATTGGGGTGTAGTTGGCAGGCGGTGATATCAAAATAGGAAAGGATGTCCGCCATCATCTTGGGAAGAGGAAGGCGGAACCCTCTCTCCACGTGACTACAATACACGGTTAAAAAGCCACTTGGCGGACAGGAGGGACGTTGATGAGCCTCCGCTAATTGAGTCTCATAATTATTGATCCAGGGGAAGCGAATCGCTAGATCCGCGGCACTCATGCGAGATGAAACGGATTCCGCTCGAGGATTCTTTTTCCTAGGTCGGGAAGAGGAAGAGGCCATTGTTCCCCAGAAATGCCTAGAATCTACGGCCGGTGTGGCACCAGTGGCCGAGAGAATGTGACTTCTAGTGGAACGAGTTTGATAGCGATTACACGTCGAGTTACGCAACTCGGCTAAATCGGAACAAGCTGTATCTTCCGGGGAAGAGGAGTTTTCCGATGACGACGTAGTCCAACTAAAACTAACTTCAATTTCAGGAGAAGAGGTTAAATTAAAAAGCTCAGAGGATGATCTAGAGGATGATGAAGAACTTCTAAACATCCAGAAAAGTAGAATGGGAAAGATGGACTTACATGTAAGTGAAAAGCTTCAATGGAACTCTGAAAATACCCAGTAAAAGCTTCGAGCAGCGAGAAAGAAAACGAATACGAAATGAAAAAGTAAAAGGAAAAGAAATAGGAGGGAGAAGAAGATGCTTCTCTTACCTTGGACAGTGCACCTATTACACGTGTCACTCTGCGATTGGCATCGAACAGAGTGCTCATTAATGTGGGTAGTGATGACGGCGCGTAGAAGCTCAAAAGCCCTAAAGGACTTTAAGGGAACTTAGGGGGGGCTTCTGATAACATTGAGATATTATCCCGAGGACTAAGGAGGATATTCACCTAAGGAAGCGCCGCGTATTAACAAGATCCGCCTGGCAGATCACCGAATCTCCAAAGATCCATCAAAGGAGACCCGCCGGCGAACCCATGAGGCGAATCTCCTTGAACAACTCATTCGCCATTATAACGGCTGGGCCGACCTGGCCATAAAGACCATTAATGAGCTATCAATTAGCTAACCGTCAGCTTAAGGATAACTTGTAACCGCCATTAATGGAACATTAATGGAGACTTTCTAGTTACCGAAGGTTACAACTTTCTAGCTATTTATAGCCTACGTCTTAGGCTATTCAGGTACACATTCCCTTACCTC
The DNA here is from genome assembly GCF_963576675.1 of Euphorbia lathyris. NCBI lineage: Eukaryota > Viridiplantae > Streptophyta > Magnoliopsida > Malpighiales > Euphorbiaceae > Euphorbia > Euphorbia lathyris. The sequence goes on along the minus strand of NC_088916.1, from coordinate 27,882,560 downwards.
CTGTCGATTCAGTTTGCTTTCTTGATATTCCTTACTGACTTTGGCATCGGAGCTTCCCCCCGTCGAACCCAACGACGCCCCCACAGGGACGGAAGTTGATAAGAATTTCTCTACTTGTCATCACTAGCTTATGTCTTTTGGTATCAATTGCAAAAATAGGAATTTTGTCATCTAACACATAAATCCCATTTTGTGATATTCCTGAAAAATAGAAGATTGAATCTCTATAAAAATCGCAACGTTTGTCTTTTATTGAAATATGAAAAACCATCGTCAACGAGATGGCTAATAGAAATAATATTTCTAGATATTCCTGGAATATCCTTAGGCTGTATCCGGTATCAAATACTAAAAGATTCAGACTGTGAAATTTCAATATAAAACATACCAGATGTTGAAGTCCCGGCTTCTTCCCCTTTCGAGGAAGGCTAGGTACACCAACAGTTTCTTTTCCAATGCCCGTCTTCACCACAGAAGTGGCACTCTCCTTTGGGCTTCTTCACTTCCTTTCCCTTAGCTTTGTAGGGCACGGCTTTCTTACCTTTCTTGGGATAATTAGGATTGGGATAGCTCCCTTTCCTTTTCTTTAATCCCTCTATGACAAGAGCCGGTATGGCTATGTCTTTCTTCATATTGGGCTCAAGTGACTTGAGCATATTTGCAAGCTCTTCAAGAGAGGTTTGCAAGTCATTCATCTGATAGTTCATGATGAACTATGAATAACTCTCTGGGAGGGATTGAAGAATTAAGTCTACGCTTAATTCGTTATCCATCACAAATCCAATACTAGAAAGTTTGGTAATGTAGCCAATCATCTTGACACAATGTGTCATGACAGATTTTCCCTCTTGCATCCTGCAACGATATAGCAACTTGGATATCTCGTAGCGTTCGCACCTGGTTTGTTTCCCAAACAATTCCTTTAGGTGCATGATGATGGAATAGGCATCCATTTCCTCATGTTGCCTTTGTAATTCCGGTGTCATCGATGCAAGTATGATGCATCCGGCATGATCATCATCAGCCTTATGCTTCTGGTAAGCATCAGTTTCCTCAATGGGAGCATCATCAGCAGGGAGAGGGGGTATCAATGTATCAAGTACATACCCTATTTTATCGAACTTCAAAACAATTTTGAGGTTACGAAACCAGTCGGTGAAGTTTGAACCATTCAATTTGTTATCGGTAAGAATGTTTTGCAGATTGGTTTTAGTCATGATTATAAGAGTGGGTTTAATTAAACCTGAGAGTGAGAAAGAGTAAACATATGTCATTCATTTGCTTAAAGTATATCAATCTAAAATTATAGGCCTTTTAGTTTATTTTAGATTGCTCCCACTATTTTGCCAAATTAATAGCCCTCCATATTAATTCGAAGAATTTCACAAATCCTTTAGTGAGCTAGGATCCTAACTCCTGAGATTTCGCCTTGAGTTTACTCAACAAGCTAGTCTCATTCATTAGGTAGATTCATGTAATCAATCACATCTTTAATGTGATTCCTAGGTTATTGGGTTACTAACCACATTAGTAACTAATATGCTATTCATATTAATCCCAATCGTCTTGCCCATTAGTTTATGACAACATGAGTTTACTCATCCAATTATCATAATCTAATTTAAGTATTACCCCATATTCATGAAAAATGATTTTCGATAATTCAGGTGTTACCGAAAGGACCCCGAGCTTGAGTTTACTCAACAACCCAAAGGCCCTCAGCACTGCCGGCTGAATTATAATATTAGGGAGGGGCAACCGATTTTAATAACTTGTTTATTTACTTAACTTTTTAATGAGGGATTTTATTTTAGGTCTCATAATCTAACTTAGTCTTGATTTGCTTTAGCATACATCAGACACATACATTCACATACATTGGCGTTATGGACATATCATCTAAATTATTCCGTCGAGCCAGAGACGGAATAAAAGGGCAAACCTAAGAAAATACTAACTATTACATATTTCTCTTTAGGTCCTCCGTCTTCTCCATGGCGCCTTGAAATTACATATTAATTTCTATACTACTAAAGAAAACTTCAATTGAATTGAAGGGAATCAGATGAGAGGAGAAATTACAATAGATAGTAGAAAGGCATGACTCGCAGGCCCTATTTCAAAAATACCAAAAGACTAAAGAGGGTCCAAATATGTCCATAACTCCAAACATGCATAGACTCAATTAAATAAATTTAATTGGTTGATTACATAACTATCTTATGTAATATTTATGTTAATCACATTAACATATCAAATTAACTTTCATTCAATTTTACTTCTAATAGTTTCGTATCTTTTATATTAATCTTTAGATTAGTATAACTATACAAAACTTTAATTATGCATGTCCCAATTATTTTGATTTTAATTCATTTAACATTTTGATTTACAAATTGGTAAAACAAACTTTTAAACAAATTTTCATTCGATAATCAAAACAGAAAACTATCAATTTCTGAAACATATATATTTAAATATAAAAACGATTTTAAATATATATATATATATATATATATATATATATATATATATATATATATATATATATCAGTTCTAAAACTGTTTTAAAACGATTTTCAGAAAATAGGAAAAACTACTATAGATTTCCGTTTTATCTTTAGAATTAATAAAACTGATTTTATCAATCTAACTATAAAACTAATAGATTTTGTTATAATGATTATCAACCAAAATAATTAGGAACATACGCATAATCTGTTTTAATTAACAATTAATTAAAACTTATTTATTTTTAGAATTAATTAATCAAAACAATTTGTTAATTAATCCTAACTATAAATATTTATTCAATCCTATTAAAAAACTTCTAAATTTTCATATATGAAATAACGGATTTAACGATGGCTCTGATACCACTGTTGGAAATAAGGCTAAGGTATAGCAGCGAAAATATTAAAAATTTAGCCTATTTCCATTTAACCACAAGATCCGTTAACCGTTATTTCATATAAAGAAGGATAAGAAGAAATACCTTTTAGAAGTTCTATTTACCGTTGCAAACGAAGTGCCCACAACTTCAAAAGAGATAGAAACTATCTACCAATCTTCCCCTATCCGAAACAGACCTTCCAGACCTCTGAACGACAATCCCTTCGATGGAAACGTGGAAGAATATGTCTAGAAGCTCCTGTCCAAAAATCGCGACGATCCGACGGTTCAATCTCCGGGAATCCGCGAAATCGTGAACTGACCTGATGTAGGAGTAGTAAAACGAATTTCTCCCTTTTGTTTGTTTTTCTTCTTTGAGTTCCCAAACACGAAATAAAACACGGGAAGATTAATTTGGAATCAACCGTTGAATAGCAACCAAAGTAGATTGCCTCTAACTAATCAACACAAGATCAAGGATAAAAGAAATAGATGAAAATCAATTGATCAAACGAAGCCGTAGAGAAATCTCGTCCTCGAACTAGGGGTGTCGAATTTTCTCTCTCTTGGACTAGGTGAATTTCGAAAATCACAAGTAGGGTATGGCTTGCTTGGATTTCGAAAATCTCAAGGGAAGGGGTATTTATAATCTCTTGTATCTAATCCCTAGTTAGATAGAATTAGGTTACTGAATAGGAATTCCATTCGGAATAGAATTCCTAATTATTATCTCACTATATATCTAATATATTAAGGATAATAATAATAACCTTATTGGATAATAATAGGAGTATATTAATCTAATTAAAACTCCTAACTTAATTATCTCTTAATTAATTTAATTCATATTCCTAATCTAATTAGGATTAACAAAATCAAATTAATTATTCATGTATATTACTACATGAATTTCGACCCCCTTATGGTCATGGGCCTTATTGGGCTCAATTGGTCTTCTATCAATTAATTAACATCTATCTCTCTTTTAGGTTCCAAGTCTTATGTGTGATCCATTAGGTTCTTATTGCTTCTAGCCGTATGCAACGTTATTAAATTAATTTTCAAAGAATTATATTTAATATTTGCATAACGAAATGATGTACAGAGTATGTGATTAGCAAGTCCGTAATCATTCCCCCAGAGCTATAAGAAGACAGGTTGATTCTGTCGTTAACCTTTCCGTATTAGTTACAGTATAATTCGATCCTTTATCAACTACATCCTTGAACTGAATCTTATGACTATGGGTGATGTCAAGTCACATATAGCGAGACGTTCGTTTTACTTGTACAGGCCGAGTCAACTCAAAAAGATAGGTTAAGTGAAATCTGTATTTCTTACTCTTAAGCTATCACCTTGCAAGGATTTAGAGTCGAGTCTTCCACAAGCGATCCATGGATGTATCTCCCATTTATCGGGAGTGATAAATGCTCAATCCAATATATAACGACTCCGCAATTACTTCATGTGATACCCAACGTCTACTGTTCACACCCCAGAGTCATCTCTGTTAAGGATCGTGTTACACCAGAGTCAAAGCATCACATTCCGTAATCCAGAATACCAATTAATATTCCTTTGAGTCTGAGGATTAGTTATACCTATTAATACCAATGAGTTGAACATGTGAGAAGGATGAATCTACCCATCCTGTTATCTCAAATCGGAACCCCAATCCTAATGAACAACGTTTCATCGGATCTATATAACTGTCCAGATATCTGTATATATGAAGCTTGTGAGATCAGCTTTCTGTCGGACAGAAGACATTGTTACATACAATTCTCAACAGTGATATGTCAATCCCAAACATATCACTTGACTTGGGGTGGTTTTAAGTTTATCAGTTTACTATAAAGTTTTGTCTCACTTCATGCTTGTATGAACACTTTATAATCACTTTAAATAAACTTATGGATTTCCTTTTATTAGACTTTATTTAGTGCTTAAAAGGGATTGCCTTTATATAGTTATAAAATATATATCTCATTAAAAAAATGATATAAAGAACAATTCATTTACATTAAGTTTGTATCCTAGAACAATTGTCTATAGGACACTAAACCCCAACACGGATTGAATGGGGTTTTTTGAAGAGAGTTATGAAATAGATGCACTTTCCTGATTGCTTTATCAATTTGGTTATGGCATGTTTATCCTCAGTATCCTTCTCTTTCTTAATAAATGGTCAAGCTCAAGGGTTTCTGGTTCCGAACAGGGGGCTTCGTCAAGGGGACCCGATCTCCCCCTACCTTTTTGTACTTTGTGCTGAAGCTTTGTCAGCATTGATGAGATATTCAGAAAGGAGACAACTGATTCACAGAATGAAAGCCAGTAGGTTGGGACCACCAATCTCTCACCTATTCTTTGCGGATGACTCTCTCCTTTTTGCCCGGGCTACCATGGAGGAATGTCGTCAAATTAAGCATGTTTTGAACTGCTATGAACTAGCATCTGGGCAGAGGATCAATTTTGATAAAACTGAGATTCTTTATAGCAAGAATGTTCCTTCCCAGATGAGGAATTATATATGTAATTTCTTATCTGTTAAAGAGGTGCAGAACTTTCAGAGTTACCTTGGGTTACCTTCAATGATTGGCATGTCTAAAAAGCAAATCTTTGCTTTCATTAGGGACAGGATTGTTAAAAAGCTCAATAGCTGGAAAGAGAGGAACTTATCACAGGTTGGAAAAGAAGTACTCATTAAAGCAGTCGCCCAATCAATCCCACAGTATATCATGTGTTCCTTTGCCCTCCTTAGCACTTTTTGCTTGGAAATTCAGAAATTAATCAGAGAATTCTAGTGGGGAAAGAAAGCAGGTAGCAAAAGGAGCTATTGGATCCAATGGAATAAACTATGCTTACCTAAACATCAAGGGGGCCTCAGATTTAGATGGATTGAATATTTTAATCTTGCATTTCTCGCTAAACAAGGCCGAAGGCTTTTGACCCAACCAGATTCCCTATGTGCCGTATCTTTAAGGCTAAATACTATCCAAACTCATCCTTCACTCAAGCTCCTATAGGATTCCACCCTAGTTATACTTGGTGGAGCATTCTAAAGGGCAGACCTATCCTACAGAAAGGACTTTGTTGGCGTGTGGGGAATGGTCAATCGATCAATATTTGGAATGACAATTGGATCTCAACCCAATGCTACAAGAAGCCTCTGATCAGATCTAATGCACTTCAATCTGAGTTAGTCCAATGCCTTATTGATCTGGTGCACCGCTGTTGGAACAGAAATGTTATTAATGTTGCCTTCCTTCCCTCGGAGGTATCCTCTATTTTGAGCATTCCGATTAGTTATCATCTTCCTGATGATATTATTTTCTGGTCTTTTTCAAAAAATGGAGCTTACTCTGTCAAGACGGGTTATCAACAAGCTGAAGCAATTCGTAGAAGTGGGGAGGGAAGCAGTTCATCACTAAGCGAGAAGTCCAATATTTGGAAGATCATCTGGCATTCCGGTGTTCCATCGAAAGTGAAGATCTTCTGCTGGAGAACAGTCCATAATGTTGTCCCAACTTTCAACAAGTTATTCCAAAAAGGGGCCAATGTATGTGATTTTTGTTGCTTCTGTGGTTGTGTTGGCGAGACAATTAGCCATATCCTGTGTTCCTGTCCGAATGCAAAAGAAATGTGGAAACTTCTTAACCCAGATCTTCGCATTGATAAACTTTTTGTCAAGTCCATTGAAACTTGGTTCTTGGAAGTTTATTTTGCTACTGATGCATACTATTTTAATATATTTTTGCTAACTATTTGGATGCTATGGTTTAATAGGAAAAAATGATTCATGGTGATCCTCATGTTTCTACCTATGCCTTGAAGGAAAAAATAATAGAGCTATACAATGATTACAACTGCAGTCATGCCAAGCAATCCCAGAACCAAACCTACTTTGTGTGTCCTGGCACCAGTTCTAATTGGTCCCCTCCTCTTGCTGATGTCTTCAACATGAACTGTGATGCTGCTTTTGATGAGAACAAGTCCTTGTGCAGTTTGGGAATAGTTATCAGAAACAATGCTGGGCAGCCTATGGTGTCGGCATGTTATCCAAACATAAAATGTTCTGATGTTGATTTAGCAGAAGGATTAGCAATTCTTTATGGGCTTCGACTCGCTGCGGACTGGTGGCTCCTTCAACTGGACGTAGAAAGCGACTCCTTTGTTGTGATCAGTGCAATACGTGATCTAACTCCAAGGCGAAATGATTTAGGTCTTATTTGTGAGGACATCCGTAGCCTTGCTCGCTTCTTCCCAAGAATATCGTTCAACCATGTAAAAAGAGAAGCAAATGGCTTGGCACACTCTCTTGCTCGTTCTGCATCGGTGTTAGATTCATATCAAGTTTTTATGGAGTCTGTTCGTCCCTCATGTTTTTCTGCTCTGTGTAAAGATAGAAACTGCTGATGTTTGTATTTCTGCTGCTATTTTATGAATTTTCCATAAAAAAAATGCTTGCCTAGTAATCTACTGTAATTCATGTTTTGTCGTTAACAATTTTTTTTTGTTATATATTCATAAAATTTATTATTTTCTTAAATATTTTATCATTGATAAATTTGGATTGAAATATGAACCAAAAAATAAAGTTTTCTTAGTTATTATTCTTAGGGATAAATTGTAAAAATACCCTCAATATTTATAGCTACGAGAAATTTTCCCAATACATGGTGGAGCCCTCTGAATATTTTGGTCTGGCTCCGCCACTGATCAAAGTTGTAATTCGTAGCTGTGAAGTCGAGATTCGACTCGTGAATGGAAATCTTCATTTTGTGAATCGTGACTCATCAATCGAACAGAATCGTAAGATTCAGTTAAAATTTATAATATTATAAAAAAATTCAAGATTTACCATGTTGAACTTAAAATAGTATCAAATATTAGTCTAGAAATGAAATTTTAATGTGAGCAAAGAAATCATATTAACCAAGTACTTAAAATTCAAATCCAATGGAAATGGAATCCTAATAGAACTGATTCACAAGGATTCTATTTAATAACTTAGTACAGATCAAGAGTATGAATTTCTGACTATGTTTTTCTGCCTTGTTGTCAACTTCATAAGATGGAATGGAATCGTAAGATTCTATTATAATTAGATTCACGTGTAGATTCGAATCGTAATATTCAAATCCAGAATCATAAGATTCTTATATTAGTGGTTGTAATTTAATGGAATGTAATAAGGATTCCATTGCAATGATTGGTGGGAAATTTTAAAAAAAAATTGTCAAAAATAATTATGATTACAATATATCCGTCGTAATGTAATATAGGAACTTCAACTATTCTTAATTTTTCATATGCATGGGAACATCATCAGACGGCCTGATGATTAGTACAATATTTTTGTTCATTTTTCCTGTTTCCCCGTTTTAATATTTTTTGCATTTTTCGTGTTCTTCATGATTTTAGTTTTCACGTATTTTTAATATTCTGTTTCTGCATTTTCATGTTTTCCCCATCTTTTGCGTTTTGTCTCATTTTTTTCGATTTTCACATTTTTCAATTTTTTGAATTATTCGTTTTTTTCATGTTCTTCCGTTTTCTGTGTAACCAGTACCAAGTTCGATCCGTGGTTTCTCCATAAGTCATTGTGATTGAAACGGAATTCTTGTGAGACGTTAAGCTCGACAACAGTGGGATCCAAACAATCGGCATGAGTTTGATTATTTATTTGAAATAAAACATATATTTTTATAGTTTGATTATTTATTTTCAGTTAAAAATAGAGTATTAGTATGCTTTTGTTAAAACGTGATTTAGTAGTGATAATAAGGACAAAATTATCAACAAAATATTTAAAAAAAAAATCATTCAAACAAGTGATTTGGATGAAATACTTATTTTAATTTCCTTTAAATGCATTAGGACACTTGTAGATCCCAATATGCATCAAATTTTGTGAAAAGGGAATAAAGAAACTCATTTATTAGATGCAATAAATGCATGTGTTGGCAAAAAAAAGGAGTTAGGAAGATGAAATTCGGATTGGGGTAGAGCAATCTGCACTCTATGTGTGGAAGTGAGGGTTTCGTTACGTAGTTAATAGTTTTTTCGATTGTGAAGAGCAACAGAAGATGTTTGTAGTTAAAAGGTTAGATAGGATGTGCACTGAGTAACCAGGACCAGGTTTGATCATTGGTTTCTCCATAAAAACGTTTTATTTTTCGATTTTGCATTCAATATTGAGCAATAAACGTCTTCATATTTGAAATTGAAATTCAATTTTTTTTTCAAATCATATTGTAATTTATTCTCAAATAAATACATTAGAAATTTTGAGCGAAATAAGTCATTATGATTGAAACGGAATTCTTGTGAGAAGTTAAGCTCGACAACGGTTGAATCCGAACAATCAGCATGAGCTTACAATACGTAACGTAATGTAATTCGTTAACTTACCGTGACGTTTCTTAGCTCGAATCAAACAATTTTAGATAGAATGCTTCCTGTGTCAATGTTGAGTTGCTTCAAACACAAGTAAGGTCTTGTCCAAGTTAGTCTTTTTTATTAGATTCTCAAATCGTATTGTAATTTATTCTTGAATAAATACATTGGACATTTTAGAGTGAAATAAGTCATTGTGATTGAAACAGAATTCTTGTAAGACGTTAAGCTCGACAACAGTGGGATCCGAACAATCGGCATGAGTTTGATTATTTATAGTTTGATTATTTATTTGAAATAAAACCTTATATTTTTATAGTTTGATTATTCATTTTCAGTTAAAAATAGAGTATTAGTATATTTTTGTTAAAACGTGATTTAGTGATGTTATAAGGACAAAATTATCAACAAAATATTTAAAAAAAAAAAGAAATCATTCAAACAAGTGATCAGATGAAATACTTATTTTCATTCCCTTTAAAAGCATTAGGAAACTTGTAGATCCCAAGATGCATCAAATTTTGTGAAAATGGAATAAAGAAACTCATTTATTAGCTGGAATAAATGCATGTGTTGGAAAAAAAAGAGTGAGGAAGATGAAATTCGGATTGGGGTAGAGCAATCCGCACTCTATGTGTGGAAGGGAGGGTTTCGTTATGTAGTTAATAGTTTTTTCGATTAAGAAAAGTAATAGAAGATACTTGTAGTTAAGCGGTTAGGTAGGATGTGCATTTAGTAACCAGGACCAGGTTCAATCCTTGGTTTCTCTATAAAACGCTTTATTTTTCAATATTGAGCAATAAACGTCTTCATATTTGTAAGTGAAATTCAATTTTTTTTTCAAATCGTATTGTAATTTATTCTTGTATAAATACATTGGACATTTTGAGCGAAATAAGTCATTGTGATTGAAACGGAATTCTTGTGAGACGTTAAGCTCGACAACGGTTGGATCCGAACAATCGACATGAGCTTACAATACGTAACATAACGTAATTCATTAACTTACCATGACGTTTCTTAGCTCGAATCAAACAATTTTAGATAGAATGCTTCCTATATCAATGCTGAGTTGCTTCAAACACAAGTAAGGTCTTGTCCAAGTCAGTCTTTTTTATTAGATTCTCAAATTGTATTGTAATTTATTCTCGAATAAATACATTGGACATTTTAGAGCAAAATAAGTCATTGTGATTGAAACGGAATTCTTGTGAGACGTTAAGCTCGACAAAAGTCGGATCCGAACAATCGGCATGAGTTTGATTATTTATAGTTTGATTATTTATTTGAAATAAAACCTTATATTTGTATTGTTTGATTATAGTTTGAAATAAATACATGTATATCTACATTAAAAGTATGGGAGAATGATAGTTTTAGTCATTATACTTAATTAAATTTTGATTTGCATCTCTTAAATTTTAAGTTAGTAAGTTTTAACTTAATTTTATTTTAAGTTTTTGTTTGTTCTTTAAATTTAATCATTTATGCGCTAAAGATTTTTATCATTCTCTACCCTAGGTTGGTTGTTCGTCTCAAATACAATGAAATTTGGAGGTAAGGCCGTCCCTGGGCATGTGCAGGAGGGGCGCATGCCCAGGGCTCAAGGGATAGATGAGCCAAAAAATAATATTTAAAAAAAAATCAGAATTGAATCTTAAAGGATGGAACAGTTATAAACATAATCTTAGGCCTAAACAATTCGCAACATACATATAGGCACAATGGATAGAGGTCCAAAACAAAAAAATTTAAGAAAATACATAAATTAAAATCTCAAAAGATGCAATGACAATAAATATAATTCATTGACCTAAATAATCACAACAGAGATATTACTATATTTTCTTTTAAGATTTTTTCACATCTTGAGGCAGATGATGTATTTTGAGAAATAAAAGTGTTGCAAATGGGTTTGCCAAAATTATTGATGTCATCGTTTGAATTTTTTTAGTTTGTCAAAGCAATTTTAACTCTTCCTGTCTATGTCAGTGACCGTTATATCAGCTGAAAGAATTTTTTTGAAGTTAAATTTATTGAAAAACTATTTGAGTTAACATCACAAGAAATATTAAATGGTTTAGTAATTTTATGTATAGAGAGGAATATGTTAGAGTATATTAATATAGACACTATTTTAATGATTTTGAATTAAAAAATGCTCGTAAATAATATTTTGTATGAGCAACTGGATATTTAATGTGAAATAAAATATTTTTTTATATGAAACTTGATGTTTTTATTAAAATCCTTGTTAAGTGTAATAAAGAGGTGTCTACATGTAACAAATCAAAAACATGCTTAGCTGAATTATTGTTCAAAGAAAAATGCAATTTCTTTTGTTTGGCCATTTGACAAACGTCACAAGGCTTTCCATTAATTGATTGAAAATCATTACAAAGTGTCTCTAGACCCCTTTAATCTCTCAAAAGATGGTGTCCAAACCTCAAATGCCATATATATTGACTCCATTATAATCACACAGACTTTGTTGTTGTACAGCATCTTACTTGATGCAATATGAGTTTTGGACTCAAAATCACAGTCCCTATGCAATCAGCATTCACTATCTTTCCATTAGGGAGACTAACTCTGCATCCCCCTATCTTATTATAAGAACTATACTATTTAGTATCACATATAATGTGGTCAGTGGTACCTACCAGTGAGGTTTTCTAGGCTTATCAAGTATAGAATTGAGAATTTTACCAGATGTGTCACTCTTGACAAAATTGTTTATGCTCCCATTTGAAGTTGATGCCATGTTCTGGTGATTTTGTGGTATGAGTGCTACTAATTTTTTATATTGCGCTTTGGTCAGTGTGAACTGCTGCTCATTGCTGCTTTGTTGATAGTCTTCTTCTCCTGAATCATCATCCCCTCCTTCCGTTTCCGTTTGGTTTGCTGTTGTATTAGGTTTAGCTGGTTGCGCCCTATAGTTGTTGTTTTTTAACATGTTTCCATATCAAGGAGGGTATCCATGCTTCTTAAAGCATATTTCATCAGTATGCCCTATATTTCCACAGTAGGTGCAAATAGATGAGCTTTTGTTGTTGTTAGGTTTTCGGTTCTGATATCTACAGTGGCGGATCCAGGATTTGAGAAGGGGGAGACAAAACTCTATGGAAAATTTTTTTAGACTAATGTTTGTAGCCAAGAGCAAAAATACCGTTAACGTTTTGGGTCGGGAGCAATTTTACCCCTAACGTCTAAACTGGTGAAATTTTACCCCTAATGTTTGTAGCCAATAGCAATTTTACCCCTAACGTTGATAAATTGGATCAATTTCAGACACTATTATAACATATAGTCATTTTTTTCTTTATTTTGCACCAATTGCATATCAATTTGTTCTAAAAAAAAGATATAATGTTTTTTCTAATTTGATAATAAAATTGGAGATTAGTATTTATAATTCGGTGAACTTTTTGAATTTTTTTTGTCTAATTCGCACAAAAGACAGTATATTTTTAATATTTTCTTATTTTTTTCACATCCAAACATATGTTTCTGATTTGTTACTGGTAAAATAACGTATATGTGAAGTGTAGATAACAAGATTCATGACCGAGAAGACAGTTTGATGAATTATTTCTCAAATTGGCCCAATTTATCAACGTTAGGGGTAAAACTGCTTTTGGCTTCCAACATTATGTATAAAATTGCACCATTTTAGGACCCCCTACATCCGCCACTGGATATCTGGCATTATTTTTGTTTCCTCCTATGGAGTGTTTGGTTAGTTAAATTTAGACTATGGAATGAGAATAGGAATGAAATATTCCCTTTGTTAATATTTGGATAATCAAATAGAAGTTTGGAATGAGAATCCATTACCCCATTTATAGAAATCATTGATTCCCTCCTCTCCCCACATTAATCAAATTTCATTCCCATTGATTTATAAAAGAAGAAAAAAATCCATGTTTTTTTGTTACTAACCCATGAACTCACCCACCCCACATTTATTAATATTCAAATTATATATACCACTTCAGTTTATAACTATAGTTTTCTTTTAACAATACTGATTAAAAAAAATGTCAAACAGTTTCAAAGAGAATCAATTCCGATTCCAAATTGAACCAAACATATTAAATAAATAGTCATTTCGATTCTGATTCCGCCACATTCCGATTCAGAAATTTAAACCAAACGCCCCCTAATTTGTTTTGACCACATTGAAACATGCAAATGGCATATTCCTTCATTTCCTTCGTGACCTTTGAGAACATATGGTTGAGTATCCATCATTCAATCCTTACAGAAATGTTATGACTTGATTTGGATCATCTCCAGGTTTTGAACGCATCACAGCTACATGCTAGCTTGCAGACACACTTTGGGATGGACCTTAGGCTTGCTAACTCATCATATGATATTTTCAAATTGGGTTAATACACATATTTGTCCCTATATTATCACGGAAAAACAGATATACCCTTATATCAAATAAACCCATAAAATTTGGCACAAACAGCGTTTACATGCTCTCTCTAAACCTCTTCCACACTCTCTCTCTCTCTAAACCTCTTTCCCTTTCACTCTCTTTCTCCATACAAGATAATCAGAAATCGCCACCCTTACCCAATAAGTTCTTACCAGGTATGATCTTAGGAGGAACCTCCTTAGCATCTGGAGCACAAACGTATCTCTGGCCTTTATATCAAATCAAACATGGTGGCTTAGGAGTACACAAAGAACCCTCTGGAAAATTGATATAAAACCCAATCACATCTCCTTCCTTATACCCTTCTTCCCCATACTTCTCTCTCAATGCCTTATGCACTTTGCTCCCATCAATATCTCTTCACCCAAAACTATTACCATCATACCCAATTGGTGCCTGCAGGTCACCTTTCTGTGTCGACCACCCAAGACGGATGTGCCCTGTCACTCCCAGGCTCGCAATTTTAATTTCAAAGTACCATCTTCACTCAATTCCAGTATATCTTCACTCAATTCCATTTTCTCAGCTTTGAACACTTTCCAAAGGCATATCCTCATATCTGAGGAATCATCACTTCTTCCCTTTACTAGTAGATTTCGTTACCCAGACATTTTGGGGATTAGGCTTAGGTTTCTTCTTCCTATTCCGGTGTTCATCCGGGTCAATTGAAACCGTAGACGGAGAGGGATAAAGGTTGTTCGCAGGTACTTCTGCTTCATCTTCTTCTTCTCTATAATTAGCTTGAAGAGACTCCATTAAAAATATCTTTTATATATATGTTCAATTTCACGTTCTCTCTCACTTGAACATGATTCAGTGTGAAATTAATAAGAAGAAATTGCAATTGAAATGAGAAGGTGTTGGAGTTCCGTAGTAGAGGAGAAGGATAGAGTGAGAAAAAAAGGAGAGAGATAGGAGGGGGAAGAGCAGAAGATACATGTTTTTGGTGGAGTAAAGTGAAATGCACGCCGTTTATGCCATATCATAGGTCTGTAAGATTAGGATATAATTACAGGTTTGTGGAAAATTCAGGGATAGTTTTGTGGGTTTATTTGATATAAGGACATATTTGTTTTTCCGTGATAATACAAGGACAAATATGTATATTAACCCTTTTCAAATTAGTGCAATACTCTGTGACACTTGTTTCCTTGTTTATAGTTGTGGATCTCTCTCCTTAGCTCCTATATTCTTAAGGAATCCGCTTGTTCAAACCTTTCCTTAAAGTCACTCGAGACCTAGTAAGTTTTATCTATCCACATTATGCTCCTAATTATGGATGGTGAAAGAGCATGGTTTAGCCAGGACATAACCATATTGTTACAGCGTTAATATTGATTGAACATGTTATCCCCTGTTGCAAGTGCAGTTATAGTTCCATCAACAAATGAAATTATGTTTTGGACATCAAGGCTACTTGAACGGATGTAGACCACTAATGATAATTTGGACCAGTGAGAACTTAGGAAACCAGAAATAGCGTCGGGGTCTCATCTAGAGGAAGGTGATAAGAGCTACTTACACTAATAACATGTGTTGCTACCATTGATGCTTAATGATAAATGAAAATCTTTAAGCTCTATGTATTATATGGAGTAAAAAATTTCTCAAATAACCTTAATAAAATGAATGAGGTAAGAGTCTTGATAATTCTAAAAAAATAAAGGACTACTACAACTAATTACAGCTAAGGAAATAATGGAAAGGTACAAAGGACAAAGTTGATTATAACAACAATCCATGGTGGCACACTGTGAACCATTTGTATAATGAGTGGTGATTGTTGCAAGAAGGGGTGGTGATTCTCTATAATACAGGTTTACCAGAATGTGTTGTAGACACCTTCTAGAAGTAAAGACATGTAAGAGAGAGAAGCGAAATTAGGGATTTATTCTTGTAGGTTGACTGTCGCTAAACTTCCTTCTTCTGTACTACCTCATCTTCTTCGCATAAACACATTTTGCCTTCTTCTGTACTACCTCATCTTCTTCGCATAAACACATTTGTAAATTTAACAACGCCCTACTTTCATATCTACACTGCCTGTTCTCTGCCTTAAGCATCGGGTGTACAACTCTTAGATAACCCATTGAACAACTTTTTGATCATTCATCTATACGAGTTGCTAGGAAAATACATTATTGGAGCAGGATTTCCTGTTGGAGGAATTTAAAAATTCCTCACATGGCGGATGAGAAATATTTTTATCCCCAAAGTCCAGACTGGGATGGGGAATCTCATCCCTGTCTTTGAGGGGATCCCAGAAATTAACAACAAAATTATATATATATTCTTTAAATATTAATATTAATTGTAATATTTAACAAATCTATTACAATACCACTCTCTATCCGCACTATGCACCGTTTACTGCATCGTTAACAACCTTAACAATAACCAGAGAATACTTGAAAAATGTTGTAAGCCATTTGGATGGTTTAGACTTCTATCAAGCTCAACCCAACCTTCTTTAAAAAAAAAATAGAATTAGTTGTTTCATCATTTCACAAGAATTATAAATAAGCAAGTTCATGATAATTTATGAACTCCAAAATAACTAAAAGTCAGTGCCAAAATTGAAATAAAAGTAGAAAACATGAATATTCAGTCACCTGTTCTCTCAGTTCAATAAAACAAGGTAGAGTGGGTCTTGAGAAGAAAGCTGCAGTAGCTGCTTAACAATATAGGCACAAGTACAACTGCTGAAAAATTTAGAGCAACAAACTATCAGTGCTTGATTCAGCATAGTATGCCTTTCTTGATTCCTGCCCAAAATCATGAAACTAATTGAGAGTCAAAATCATGAAGGATGCATTACCTGCCAAAACATAAAAATAAAATTATCCACAAGAATGCACTGAGCCAACTTGATTCCTTGTAGACTACCCATACCTGACAAGGAAAACCAAATAATTAATTTCAATTAGTTGCTGAAAAATTACTAAAGAAGGGAATAAAGGATTTCAAAATGTTTCGATTCAATTATTAAGAAATCACAACACACTTAAAAGATACTTAACTGTATGATGAATATTTTTCCAATTCCGATGGCACTAGTTTAAAATTAAGGCCTAGATGTTGGGG
Source organism: Euphorbia lathyris (assembly GCF_963576675.1). Taxonomy (NCBI): domain Eukaryota; kingdom Viridiplantae; phylum Streptophyta; class Magnoliopsida; order Malpighiales; family Euphorbiaceae; genus Euphorbia; species Euphorbia lathyris. Next base: position 27,865,735 of record NC_088916.1, on the reverse strand, counting down.
TTTTTAGGCAGGGTACGAGTTCTTCGATCTAAACCATTAAACCACTAAATTGAATTGGACTCAACCACGATGCTAGCTATACCGTAAATCATTAATGAATAAAATGGTGTAATTTTATTACTAATGTTGCCAAACAAGATTAATTTTACCCCTAACTAATAGAAAATTTGAACGGACTGATTTTGCAGTTATTCGACTGCCACATCGGATCTTCTAAAACAAGTTTGTCAATCATGTATTTTGGCATATAACTGTTTTAATAACATAGTAAATATTTTAGGCAGTTTTCTTGTGATCAACTTGTATCTGCCAGACTTATATATTGAAATTTTGACAGGTTTTTTTGGTAACTGAATAAATATTTTAGACATAATTTGTGTGAAAGGTCCAATGCGGCAGTTAAATAACGAGTCCAATGTTACATATCAACATAAGGGAAAGAAGTCTAAGGACTAATTAGGAGATTTGGGCTTTTCTCTTAATTGGTAGTTTAAACGGTTAATTAGTTATTTCTATTATTGTTTTGTGTTTTCCCTAAGGCTGTATCAGCTATAGTTAGTTAGTTATGCTATCTTGGCCACTAGTGTAGTTTGTTATACAACTATATAGAATTGCAGTTGTCCTTGTAACCTATGTTGCACGGAAACTCTTCTTCATTAGGGTTTCCGCGTTTCATGTCCATTTCCATTTCTTTTCGGTTTCCATTACCGTTTCCTAGCAAATTTTTCTTAGAAATAACATTTCCCGGTATCCGTTTCCGTTTCATTTCCCATTTCCGTTTCTGTTTCCGTGCAACATAGCTTGTAACCATAGTGACCTCCCTCCTATTTTAAGAGGTCATCCTTGTACGTTTTGGGGTATCCTGAAAATGAATGAAGTTATTCCTTCTTCCTCCTAAATTTCTTTCTCCTCTCTCCTAATTCCTACCTTCTTCTTCTATTCTAAATTCTATTCTCATTCCTGATGCCAGAACACTTCAAGTTCTCAGTAAACCGGTCTATTTAAATTTTCTGTTAGGTATTGATAAAATGTTAGGGGTAAAATTGTACCATTTTGTATGTTAGGGACAAATCTGCACTTTTCGAAAAACGATAGGGACAAATTTGGACCTTATCCCTAACTTTTACTAAAATCAACTTAGTTCTGATCTCAATCTATCTGATACTGTATAAAGCATTTTCCTATATCATAATCATAATCATAATCATAATCATGCCTTTTGTATTGGCATCATGGAATATCTAATAGAAACTTCTCTCACTCTATTTTCTATCTGTCTCTCATCGATTCTCTTCTCTCTTCTATTTCCTCTATTCTGATTATCAATCATTGTCAGAATTATATTCTGACGTACGACTTCATAATAAAAGTGTCTGGAATTTAATTGCATTGTATAATATATGTATATCATAAAACATTTTACTTCATTTTCCCAAATTCGTTTGAAGTCTAATTAGTTGGTTTTAAGTGAAACAAAAACTTGGATCAAACTTAACATTTTATGGCTTGCCATGATTCAATTTTGGACTCAAAATGTATTGATCCAGTTTAAAATTTGTAATTGAGTAGTGCATACTCTAGTTCTAACTTCTTGGGTCAAATCCCATTGCAATGAGATAGACTAATCTATAAATATGGCTGCGTAGATGAAAAAAAAAAGAACATAACTTGAGCAGGGTCCTAATTAACTGAAACTCAAGACACAAATAGTGTCACTATTTTATTCCCATAATACTAAAGTTCTGCAACTAATAACAAGTATACCAAATATGCAATTGAAAACAAATTGTGTATATGACCATTTTCAGTTCTCTTTTAATGGAAGTCAGAAAATGATATAATTTAACTTTCAAATACAGATGGAGCAGAAAAGGAATGAAATAATTTACATACCAAAAGGACAATGAGATTGATGGAGAAGTCAACTAGTGTTGCAGTCATCCACCTACAAATATTTTAGCAACAAAATGCATACACAAACTTAGAACTGTGAAAGTAGATTCCAAACTGTCGGTATACAAAAACATAGAATATGTGCACAAACACTTCTATAATGTAGACATGAATCCTCAACATTATAATAAATAATACGACAGTTATACACCCAGGTGTAGGCATTACTTCAATTTCTCCTTTATTTGAAGATTCTTAACTAGCTTTATCCCAAGGAAAGATATCAGAACCAGAAAGAAAGAAAGAACAAGAACAAAATCAGAGGTGGTTACTTACAGTTTTTTTAAAAACAAAATCAGAAAAGAAAGAAATATAAAAGAGATTTTAGGTTAAAGACATCAGAACCTTTGGAAGGATAGAAGAAAAAAAAGCAAAATAGCCACAATAGCACCGATCCACACAGAAACTTCCTTTCTTTTGTTTTTGTTTCTAATACTCTTCTCTGTTCTCATTTCTTTTATTTTTCTTTCTATAATCTTCTCCTTTCTGTGTACTAAAAAACAAGGCAGCTAAAGAGTGAGCAACTTGGTTGGCTAGCCATTTAACAAGCAAACGATGACATGAATTCGATAACCACCTCAAACTCATAAAAGTCCAAAGGATGAGACTGTACCAGACGGACTACCTCCTCCGCATCCATTTCTACAACAATCTTCGATCATCCTTGCTCCATAATAATTTGTAAAGCCCTTTGAAGGTCCAACACGTATGCAAGACGTCGGCCAAGCATACGCAAGAACGCAGCCTGCAGAGTGGTCACGAAAAATACCTCACAATCCAATTCGATCCTGATCCTTGCGACACGCAGCTTCAATGATCAACTTAAGGACCCCTTCGCCTGGCGCCACCCAATTCTTTTGACAATGGATAGAGACGGACATCAAATTCGGCTCAGATGCCTTCAGAAAATGCTCGAAAAAATTTCATGCATAGGCGAGAAGTAATAGAAAGGAAAGCAAATGAGCCTTCCAATAAAAGGAATTTTGTTGGCACCAAAGCTCCCACAGCCCCATACAAAGCAAATGACAATCCTTAGGCTCCAAGTTTGAAAAAAACCTTCGAACCAATCCACAAAATAAATCAGCTACAGGCACATGGTGGTCAATCCCTATGGCAAGACAAAATTGGGCTGAGTAATCACAATCCATAAAGAGGTGCACCGCATGCTCCCCTACCCCCTTACAGAGACCACACACATTATCACTAGCAACACCCATGCAACACATCTTTAAGAGGAATGAACTTGCATTTTGCAATATTTTGTTTGGTGCATTTTACAATATATTCTAAGTTATAAAATGTACCAAATAACAAAAATAAAAATCTAAAGCTTAAAGACTAAGAACACAAACAATATATATATGACACAAAGTGTAAACCGAATCATAATAAACATTAAACAAATATATGTAACCATTACTTAACCATATATATGCATGAAACTAAACAAAATTATCAAATACTTATATTATTTTTAAATACAACTTTGTACAATATTGTTCAATTTAAACAACAAAAAATAAATATATGACTCGGTTGATTCTTCATGGTTGACAATATTTATAATTAAATAAATTATATATTGAGTATTGATTTGTGGGGTCATTGTGACAACTTTTAAAGTTGCTTAGACTGTTATGAAAGTTCATGCAAGTTTATGCTACTATTATGCAAGTTTATGGAAGTGTTTGCAACTCTGTGGAAGTTTGTGAAAGTGTATGAAATAGTAGCTTACAAGTGTAATTTTCCAATTTTTGCAAGCTTTTGGACATGAGTATTAGTAATTCTAATACATCCAAAGCGACAACAAGAACGAGTAATTCTAATACATCCAAAGCGACAACAAGAACGAATCCTTGTTGGAAGTATGTGCAAGAGGTCAAGGCAGAGAAGTACGATGACATTGAGCTTGATGATGATGTTTGATATGTTATTAGGAATTAGGATCTTAGTATTAGACTAGAAGTTTTATTTTGTTTTACAACTTTAGAAGTTAAACTAGTCAATTTGAGTTATGGTTTTATTTTTTGTTTGTCGCCTGGCGGTCGCCTCGCCTCGAGGCGATATTTTTCCCTTATCGCCTCGACTCACCTTTCGCCTTTCACAACTATTGAGTGCTTCATCTTTTGCCTCAAATCTTCAAACTTCTTTTCATAGGCCTCTATTTTTTCTTGAGAAATTCTAGGTTGAACCATAGCAAAGAAGTTTAGGGTTAGGAAACGATTGGCTCTGGTATCAAATGATGCAAAGTGGGATTGAGAGAGAAATTGATGAAGTTTTTTAACCCTAAACCAACAAAAGCTTTACTTGAAAGAGCTTTAAGAACCGCCAATTTGAAAACAGGTATAAACCCTAGCCTCCATGGGATATACTTTGATTTGAGAGATTAAAAAAGATGTTCTTTACAATTCATAATGGGATATTTATATTCATAAAACCCTAGAATTGAAATTACGTAAAAGACTAACATTTTAACTAGCTAACACTTAATTAGAGGGGTACAAAAATGGAACAGGGAAATTTGCAATGGCCTAATTGTAAATACCACAGGGGCAGAAATGTAAATTAATAAAGTGACATAGGGACCCACTTGGCGATTTTAAATCTTCATGCTCCGAAAGAGAGCATGAAGATAATGTTGCTGCCCGAATTTTTGCCCAACAACAGTTGAGGTCGGCGACCTCAGCACCTTTTGTAAACCTAGGTCCCTTAAATGCCCTTTCCGTGCGTGCCTAGTCTCATGATCCTATCTTAATGCGTTCCAGTGTCTGGCACGTCCCGAACACTAGGATTATCTATTAATGAGCTTGATCACCCCATGAGTGTTGAAGCTGAGTATCATGCAATGCATCATGGGATTGAAAATAATCCAATTCAACATAACAGAACTAAACATGTAGAACTTGACAGGAACTACAATAAAAGACAATTTGGATCCTAGCACAACTGAGATTTCATACAAAGAGTTCAAACCATCGAGCTAGCAAATATAATGACTCACGCTGTCTCAAGTAGTCAGTTCTATCAATTATTATCCAAGTTGGGAATTTACAATATCTATGCACCAACTTGAGGGGAAGTGTTGAAATTATAGGAATATGAGGTGTAATTATTCCTTGTTAATTTTATTCATTCTTTTTTAGTTTTTTTCTATTTAGTTTTCTTGTATAACTGTTGTTTAGCTGTCCTACCTTATATAGAATTTTGTAATTGTATAAATATCCTTAAATGCTAATGGTAAATCATTTCGCCTAATTATTTTCTACTCGGATGATCATAGCCACAATTTGACCAGATGATATAATTACTAGAGCATCAATAGGTCCTTGATAGGGGGCTCAAGCTGCCTCAAATTGCAAAAACTACTACCATAGAGACATTTTGACATGCCCCATGACATGGCTATGTACTATGTAGAGACCATTCAAGTTCAAAACCCACCGGAGGTCAGAGCTAAGTTTGGATTTATTTGGGGAAATATTGTACATCTGAATAGACCAAATCCAAAAATCCAAAAGGAACCCACTTGAATTGGTATATTATATCAGCAAAAGGAAAGATGAACAGTACAAAATTCCAGCATTTCTATCCAAAGGAATGCAGATAATAAGAGACATTACTTAATAGCCTTTTTTCTTCTGAAAGTCAGAATAACTTGACAGCATGATCTAATTTAGCACTGAAATGCACCTAGAGAAGAAAAGCAGGAAAATATTTGTTGGAATAAAAAGAACTTACGGAGTGTAAAACTCTTTATGGAAATAATAAAGATCGTGAGTTACAAGAGCGTAGATCCAAGTTCCCGACATCAAAAAACCCAAAATGCTAAAAGTAATTCCTGCAACCAAGACAGGGGAGTGATTGCTTTTCTGTTCCCTTTTCTGTTCCAATACATTCCTAAAAGCAGAGGATTTATGAGAAATAAGAAAATATTCGAAAGAGAGATAGGCATGCAGTTTATGGAAACTTGGTGTTAATTAACATACAGAAGATTAAAAAAAAAACAACTTAAGTGAGAGCTAAAACAAAATTTCTTTCAACACTCAACTACATTCATATTACCTTTAAAAGATCCTCTAACCATATCTTACCAAGTCCAATCAACGGTTTGTACAGAAATAAACAGATGGCTTAGAACATCTCCAATGCAAAATTTATTCAAAAGTTGGCAAAATTTAACATCTTCTATGATATTTTATTCTCTCTCCCATCTATGGCTTAGAACATCTTCAAGTTGGCAAAATTTAACATATCATCCTAAAATATGATATTTTATTCTCTCTCTCATCCACATCACTTTTGACAACTTTTATTAAAAAAAAAATACTTCAATGCTAAGCAACTCCAAAAGTTGTTACTCTGGTCCCACATATCATTATTTTATTTTTTAAAATTGTATTTTTTATTGAAAAAAAAAATGTCAATGTTGCCAAAAAGTGGCAACATTGCCATAAAAAAACAAACCACCTTTGTCTTTCCAATGCATGACACTACTCCAAGCACCCTCCACCTCAAGGTGGTCATCCAAGCACTCCCATTGGATATGTTCTTACCAGGTGAGTCCCTAAGAGTTTTTTCAAGTAGCAGAGCGCCATCAATATTACCACAAACTCTGAAGCAATTCTAGAGTTCGTAGGAAATATAATCAAGGGTTGTTTAGTCATGCCATTAAGCACTTAAAATTAATATATTAAGTGTTTTTCTATTTTTAGCTTGTTTGATAACAACACTTGAAAATTTAAGTCAAGTAAAAAATTCACTTAATTTGGTAAGCCAAAATATTTAACCAAACGTTTTAAGTTGAAGATTACCAATAATAAAAGCTTAATATCATTAAATTCCATACTTCATATTTAGAATTTAGGCTTAATGCTTCTCCAGCCCCCTTTAACTTGTCCAAATTGGTCATTTTACCCCTCCAACTCATCGAATATCCTATTTACCCCCTTAACTCCATAAAAATGGTATTTCTCACCCCCTTAACTTGTCCAAATTTGTCATTTTACCCCTTCTCAACTCATCGAATATCCTATTTACCTCCTTAACTTCATAAAAGTGGTATTTTTCACCACTTATGATCCTATTTACCCTCTTAACTCCATAAAAATGGTATTTCTTATCCATTTATAGTAGCAAAAAAAGTTGAAAAGAGAAAGAACGAATAAAAAATACAAATAACAAGAACATTAATATAAACAAGTTAAATACATTATATGTAGGGATAATGTACCAAAATAGGCCTATGATTTTTAGGGAAGTATCAATTTAGGTTCCACTTACAAAATAGCATAAATATAGGTTTAACGTTTAAAAAATGTTATCAATTTAGGCTTCGATAACGGATTGTAAGGGGTGAAAAATACCACTTTTATGGAGTTAAGGGGGTAAATAGAACATTCTATGAGTTGGGGGGATAAATGGATAAGTTGAGGGGGTGAGAAATACCACTTTTATGGAGTTAAGGAGGTAAATAGGACATTCGATGAGTTGAGGGGGTAAAATGACCAATTTGGACAAGTTAAGGGGGCTGGAGAAAAATTAGGCCTAGAATTTATCATACAATTACACCATTTAAAAGTTTCATCATTTAATATACTAGTTCTACACCCGTGTAATATTTTTAAATATATTAAACATGATTAAATTAATAAGAAAAATATATTAATATGTAATTTAAAATATAACTAAGTTTACCGTAATAACTCACTACATTTTGAATATAACTACATGTTTTGTCTTGGCCTAATACATCCTCAGTCCTCTCAATTTGTCCAAAAACTGCAAGTGACCCCTGAACTTTAAAACGTTATAACTAACCCTCTCAACTTGCTTATTTGGAACAAATAACTCCTCAAATGCCATGTGGCGCAGCGAGATTGGCTGCGTGTGATAGTAGGGGGTTAGTTGTAACGTTTTGAAGTTCCAATTAGGCGTTGCCACGTGGCATTTGAGGGGTTATTTGTTCCAAATAAGCAAGTTGAATGGGATTAGTTGTAACGTTTTGAAGTTCAGGCCAGTTGTAGTTTTTGGACAACTTGAAAGGGTTGGGGATGTATTATGCCTTTTTGTCTTTATTGTCGCAAATAAGAATTTTTCAATTCAAAAAATTGAATATTCCAATTTAATATATTCCTTAATTTATATACATATATATAATATGTTATAGTTTTATTAAAGTCAAGTTATTTCCAATTATATTTAGTAAAATTCTAATTTAAAATAAGATATGTCAAAGATAATAACAAAACCTATGTTTAGGCCTTAATTATTAGTTTAAACTTTTAGTTCAATTGGTTCCTTAATGTAGTACTAGAGCTTCTTAGACCAAATGGTCGAAGGTTCGAATCCTGTCAACCTAATTTTTCTATTAAATTTCAAGACATGGTAAGATGGGCATGTGTTATACACGTGTCAGAGATAATAATAATAATAATAATAATAATAATAAGATTGGTTGCTTAACAAGATAGTTACCATCTAGTAAAATATCAATTTAGTCAAATTTTCAATTTAATAAGTCTTTGTCTTTTACTATTTCATGGATTTTCACGTGAAATAATTGTTTGTATTTCGTTAATTGTAATGGTTACTGGTTAGTTAGTTAAAATATTAGCCATTTATGGCAGAAATTGGAAGTCCTATTACTAGTAAGGTGTTATGCAAACAAGATCAGAACCAAGCTTGATAAATGTAGACATTCAAGTGTGCTAAATTATTTCAGGGGTTCTGCTTTTTTACAAAATACATAAACCATACATGGTCATCTAAACTAAAACTTTAAGCTAAAGTTCTCCAATTATGGAACATACAAATTAGTTTATTATAACTCCCAAGTCATTCAAGAACTATATGTTAATTGATCATTTCAATTTCCAATCTAATGATCGGTAGAAGAACAATGCAAATATAGACATATCAGAAGTTCTGTGTACATACTTGTTTTCATGACGCAGTAGAACATGGTATATCGGATCTTGAGGCGACAATTTGAGAAATTGAATGAAAACGTAGGCACACGTGGTAATGCTGGAGAAAATTGAAAGAACGAATAAGAAAATTGATTTAATACATAAGATGAAGCGAGTTAAGAGAAAAAATTCAAAACCAAGTTACATACAACACGAGTAACAAAAACTACTTAATTTGCGATAAAACTAAAAACTAGTACCAAACAAACAGTGGGAAAAAGCAAACCGATAGAAACTTCTTAAAGAAAAAAGTACACCCCAACAAAAGGACAGTATTTGTATGAGTGGATGAACATGGCTAGGAATGAACAAGCAAAGAGCACTTTATCTCATTGTATCAACAAAAATTCCCTCACATGAATAGAATTAATCTCAGAAAAACTAAGATTTGACAAAGAAAAATCAGAACATAGTCAGAACAGATACCTGCCAAAGCACACAAGGAGAATTATCCAAGCAATTGCAGCTATAGAGTTTGTTTCCTTGTAGAAAACCCAAACCTGGTACAAGAGTCAAGTGTATAAGTGCACATCTATGTTGCCCGGACACGGACACGGATACGGTATCCGACTCGGACACGGATACGGGAAACGTCATTTCTATAAAACACAGGACACGGATACGTGGGGGACACGTGTAAATATTAAAAATATTGGGGCACATTTATAAATATTAAAACTATATTTATATATATGATTTTTTGTAATATAACTAAATAATTAGGAGCCTATTTATATAGATGGATGGAGAAGTTTGAGAGTTTTTGTATTAATTAGGAGTTTCTTCTGGCATTAATTCCCCCTGTCCTTTGGAGTTTTGGCTCTCTAAATCTATCAACTATAACGACTATCGGTGAAGTTGAACGGCTGTATAATTTGAATTTGAAGAATCGCAGGTTTTAATTTGACATTTGAAGAAGCGCAGGTTTTTTTTTCCTGGGACACGCGTATCCTTCACTGATACGCGACGCGTGTCCAACTTTCCGATATTACGGACACGGCCCCGACACCATGTCCCTGGAGTTTCCGGCCGTGTCCGTATCGGATACGTATCCGACACGGGATACGCTGGGTCTATGGAGTGTCCGTGCATCAGAGGTGCACATAAATTAAAAACTGCAAAACCTAGCTAAGACAAAAAAAAAAAAAAAAAAAAAAAAAAAAGAAAAAAAACAAGACTCAATATACAGAAAGCAATAAAAAGTTCAGTTACATATACCGCCAATGGTAGTACATCGATGTAACTATCAGACAAAAGAATAGCCATCCACCTAAAAACAACACCAAACAGAAACTTGACAAAAAAATTATCTTCTGTTAATCAAATTCATCACCTGGAAATGGAGAGCAGAGGGGAGAAGATTACAGGGTGAGAAGGTCTTTGCGAAAGGGAAGTCCATCAATGGAGATTGTGTAAATGAGAGTGGCAACTCTTACGCAACATAGTACCAAGAACAAACTTCTTAATCCATTCGCCAGAAGAATTGCCATTATATCTGATATTGATCTATCGCGATTCTGCAAGCAGAGAAGCAATAATCAGTCATAAAGATGGATGTCGAAACAGTGGGGAGTATAAGTACGGGTAATTAGCACCGATGGTCATCTAAGTTTCAACAATGTCCATTCATTTTGTCTCAATGAATCACTTATCATTTCTTTCGTTAGTAAAATCACTTTAAACATTTTCGGTCTCACTCTTGCTGGAAATGGTGACATGACATGCACTCACATTGCTCAATGCCACACGAGCAACATGTCATGCCATGTGGGATAACGATTACTCCCTCCATTCCACTTTATAAATCATTCTAGCAGTTTAGTTTTTTCCTCAAATATAAATCATTCTAATTTTCCAAGAATTTTTAGTTTAGTTTTTCAATCCAAGCATTAAATTTTGTGTTGGTCCTTGTGGTTTTTAACATTACAAGGCTTATTTCCCCAATCATCACATGATAGAGATTTTTTTTAGTTAACCAATATAAATTAATTAATTTGTACGACATACCTTAGAATGACTTAAATAATGGAATGGAGTGAGTATTATTTTTAACCCAATTAAATAACTATACAGAATTTCATCAAAAAAAAAAAATAATAAATAAATAACTATAAAGAACTAACCTAAATAACCTAACCCGACCCAATTTACCCTTTGAGATATTTGCATTAACCCTAATATTTGTTTTTCACCTGGCACTGCTCTTCCCGATACAACTGCAAGTGCTGCTGTATATATGTTTTCAAGATCTTTTGGCTGAAAATAAAAAAAAAAAAAAAACTACAAAGCCCTACAGCACAAATGCACACTTGCTAATTAGATTCTACTTTTGCAAAAGTTAAGCAACTGAGAAGTTCAAATTTAAAGATTGAAGTTTTATAAATTAGAACAAATTGCCGAACATGGATTGGACAAATATACATGCTATTATATTTCAAAATTTAAACAAAAATCGAAAGGAAAAGAAAAAAGAAGAGGGGAAATTGAGAACCTGAGAAAGTGAATGATGGCGAACAAGTGTAAATCCCAGAGATTAAAGAGCAAGCAGTAGACATGAGTTCCTTTTGAAGCTCTTAAAGGCACTTCTCCCACATGCACTTTTTTATTTATTTGGTTCTTGAAGACTTCTCCCATATGTAGTTGTTTGTGCTTCTTCTCATTTAATATATCTATGCTTTTTTATACGTTTGCTATTCACGATGATGCAGAGATCTCGAGGGATAAACCGGGTTGAGTTGGAATGGAATATAGTTATTCACTTGGATTGAAATCGGTTAGAGGCAAACAAATTGCCCGTGACATGGGATTTAGCAATGTCACGTGAATATCGTTTCAGCATTTGCGGCAGGAGTAATTGAAAATCATCCAAAGTATAAAATAAAAAAAAAATGAGTGATTTTAATAAAATAAAATGAATATTTATAATCATTCTGTAACATTGTTGCAATTTATATCACGAACTGTGTTAATTAAAAAATATAAAAATAAATCATGTTGTTATATTCATTTTCAATTATATCATGTAGTTTAAAAATTTATAAAAATTTATAAACAAATAAATATTTTATGTCATTAATGGTATTAAAAAATCAAAATATTAAAGAACAAATAATTATTTTTATTTTTATATTTATTTATTTTATAAATTAAATCTTTTATTATTTAATTATCAGATAAAATCCAAACCAAAAACAAAAAATTAAACTTGACGTCTCTTTTTCATGAATAAATTTCCGGCTATATAATTCAGAGCTAAAGAACTCAGGAAGAGGACGAAGGGATTCGCCATTAAAACGACAACCCAAATGACCAAAGCGAAGTAAAAAAAAAAAAAAAAAAGCTTGCCAAAGTTGAGCAAAGACCGACTAAGAAATAGACTGAGATTGAGTAAATGATAGCGGTGGCAAGTAAATATGGCAAGAAGACAAGAGTGCTTGCTATGAGATAAGATCAAATTCTATAAACCCCACTTGAAGTTTCGGAAAAAAATCTTCTGTCCCGAATTTTCTGTCCTCTTCCTGTCCCCCATTCAATTTTTAACACGTGTCCCTTTTATCTTACTTTATTGCTACTAACTATGGTTAGATATACTTAACTTTGGTTAAAGTGTAGTTAAAGGGACACGTGTCAAAATTTGAATGGGGCACAGGAAATTCGGGACAGAAGATTTTTTTACTGAAGTTTCTCTCATAATAATTGGTCTTTCTTTTATGAGAAGTGGAAGTGTTTCTGTTGTGGAGGAGAGAGAGGACTGAGTGTGAAAGCAAATAAATCAAACCTTTTCTCAATACCTCCATTATCATATCTCATTTTGACGTAGATTGTTCCTAAGCTAATATTAAATCTAATATTTATTTATCGTGCGATGCAATTTTAATCTAATGTTTATCATACCATGCAATTTCAAACTTTATTATCACGGTCCAAATTCCTCGTAACGCATGCTTTCATATCTACAGCTTCTGTTAGGCTGTAAATATGTCGAGCCGTTCATGAACGGTTCGATGGTCGGTTCGACTTAGTTCGATTTGTAAACGAGCCGTTTGTGAGTACGATTTATTGGTTCGGTTTGAAAACGAGCCGACTTGAGCAGACCAAAGCTCGCGGATGGACCCGATTAGAACATTTATAAACAAATTTTAATTTTGTAGAAAACTATATAGTTTTGTGTTAGTTCACAAATATCTAAATTTAATATTATTTAATTTGTTATTAGATAAATTCGTTCACAAATAAATGAGTAATAGACGGACTATTGGTAAACATCTTGTTTATTTATTCACAAACTTTACTTTTACGCTTCTTTATTTACACAATTAAAAAGGTATTTGTGAGCAAACTTCATAAATATAATTAAAGATTTACTCATAAATAATTTTATTAATGAACCAATTTAAAAAGGATTTTGAGGTCGAAACAAGCTCGAAGCTCGTTTATTTTTAATGAACTGAGCCGAGCTTGAACAGGCCAAAGCTCCACTCGGACTTGAACTCGTTAATTTTATAGCAAGCCGAGCTTGAACAGGTCAAAGCTCGGCTCGGCTCAGTTACAGCCCAAGCTCCTGTTTCCCTGTTACTACTATGTTCTTTTATGGCCCTGTTTGGGAATTAGCTGTTTACATTAGCTGTTAGCTGATTACATTAGCTGATTTGACTGGCTGATTTGATTAGCTGTTTGTATAAACCTGTTTGGTAAAAATTAGCTGATTGATAATAGCGGTTTGTGCAAAAAGACGAATAAGGGTATTAATTTTGGCGCAGGAGAAGAGGGAGTCTATCTATTAAGGTTAAAGAAGTCCATTAATTTTAATATTGCAAAACGCTAATTGAAAAAGCTCATTTTAAGAGCTTTTTCTAAATTAGCGTTTTCATCCCAAACCTCTCTCCACCAAACACTCCAATTAGCGGTTTCAGTGGTCAAACCTCTAAAGTTGGTCAAAACCGCTCTTTTTATCCCAAAACGCTCTTTACCAAACAGGGCCATCTGTTCTCTGCCTCTACCATTATAAGGTGTACATCTCTTACCTAATCCGTTAAACAACTCTTTCATCATTCATCTATAAGTAATGTAAAGTTCATAATGGGAGCAGTTTTTTTAATACAGGTTTCTAGGGAAATACATTATTATTATAATTATTATTTTGATTGGAACAGTCTTTCAACTCTGATCTAAGCAATAATAATATTGGTACATGCCTTCTAGTAAAGCATGCTGGAATGAACAGTTCCATGCCTTCTACCCCAGTGTTTTAACCATACATACACAATCTTTCACTTTCACTTGAGGAAGAATAAAATATAACATGTCAGTCTGAGTGACATCCCCATTGGTTCTTTCAGACTATAATTTCGGACAGGGTGAAGAATGCCTTCGTACCTAGGAGGAATTTAATCTCTGTCTTTGAGGGGATCCCTGAAATCATTAATAAAATCACTCATATATATTCTTTAAAGATTAATATTAATTGTAATACTTATAAATCTTATTACATATACTAATTAAAAAATTTAGGGATAAGATATCAAAATAGATCTATGGTTTTGGGGAAAATATCAATTTAGGCCGTGGTAACGAAACCTGACATGTTATTCATATTAATACTTTCCAAAAAGAACACTAATATAGGTTTAATGTTTAAATAAGCAAGTTGATAATAATTTATGAACTCCAAAATAACTAAAAGTGAGTGCAAAAATTGAAATAAAAGTAAAAAACATGTATATCGACTCACTTGTTCTCTCAGTTCAATAAAACTAGGTAGAGTGGGTCTTGAGAGGTAAACTGCATTAGCTGCTTAACAATATAGGCACAAGTACAAACGCTGAAAAATTTAGAGCAACAAACTATCAGTGCTTTATTCATTCAGCATAATATCAAAGTGCCTCTCTTAGAACTTAGAAGAGTCATCTTGATTCCTGCCCGAAATCATGAAGGAAGGATGCATTACCTGCCCAAACATATAAATGACGTTATCCACAAGAATGCACTGAGCCAACTTGATTCCTTATAGGCTACCCATACCTGATAAGGAAAAGGAAATAATTGTTTGCTGATAAATTACTAAAGAATGGATTTGATTCAATTACTAAAAAGATACTTAACTGTATGATTAATATTTCTGAAAATTAAGGCCTAGAAGTTGGGGTTTTCAGACACCGTACGAATTATTCGATCTAAACCATTAAACCACTAAATTAAATTGGACTGAACCACGATCCAAGCTATACAGTAAATCAATACAGAATAAATAACTATGATGTCACGTATATACATATGTAGAAATAAGGGGGGAAATGTATATTGCTGATACTTTAAAGTTGTTAATTGTTATTCCTTCAAGAAGTTAGTTAAGTTTGTTAAGCCAACTGTAGAATCTAGAGATGTACCTTTTTGTGACAGCTTTGCCACCTCAGCAGTACTTTCTGCTTTATAGAGGCCATGGAATATCTAATAGAAACTTCTATCTTTCCCTCTCTCTAATCTATTCTATTCTCTTCTCTCTTCTATTTCCTCTATTCTGATTATCAATCCTTCATGGTCAATAACAATGCCAAGAAGAACAGAGCAGCCATGGACGCATTAGAGCAGCAGATTAGATCTACAGACAGATCCTTTCAGCCCTATGCCATTAACCAAGCAAATTTCCAAGAAACTCATCTCAGCGACATGCTTAAGGCTGTCAAATCAAAACCTACTTTTCTTCTCCCGTGGCTACAAAACTATGGAATCCTAATACCCCTTCTGTACCAAAAATACATCTAATGTTGTTGTTGCCCACAAACTGGCTTAGCCTGCATCATGGGCAACCTTGCCTCCTGAGCCAGTTTGTGATCCACAAAACTGTGGGCAGTACCACAAATAGTGTCACTATTTTATTCCCTAATACTCGAGCTCTGCAACTAATAACAAGTATACTATATGACTTTTTCAGTTCTCTTGTAATGGTGACATATCTAGTCAGGAAATGATATAATTTAATTTTCAAATACAGATGGAGCAGAAATGGAATGAAATAATTTACATACCGAAAGGACAATGACATTGATCATGTAGAAGTCAACCAGTGTTGCAACCATCCATCTACAAATGGAAAGCCAAAACATTCTAGCATTCTTGTTAAGCATTCAGTCATGAGGAAAATGGATTTCATGAAATCTGCATATTATATCTTTCAATTTTAGCAATTCAATTAATATTAACATAATTTTATTTTACTTTACTATAAATTAAGCACAAGTCCAAAATCCAACCTGGACGAGAAATCTTTTTATAATACTCCCAATTAAATTCTTATGACCTGAAAGTTTTGGCAGTCCAACTACTACTAGCCTTCATTTATATATCCCTAATTTATTACACATTGCAATCATTTTGTTAAGGAGGAAAACAAAAGAATTAATCAAAATTGTTTTCTATCAAAATTCCATCTTCCTTCAAAAAGGTTTTGCAAAGCTGGATAGAAAGCACTCGACCAATTTCATTCTCTTTCAAAATGCTGACAAGAGAACCGACCTCCAACATCACTTGTTCTCTTCTGAAAATTTATGTTTTGTCTAGCAAACAAAGTTTCATAACATGTTCCCTTATTCATTCAACAATTGACGTAAAAGGGAATTGGAGAATTCCAGGATAATCCAAGTGAAATTTTAGTTAATGGCAGAAATTTGGGAGATGACCAATCTATCTCAAAGAAAACAAACTAGGTTATACACAAACATATGACATCGATAGATTCAAGTTTCAATAACATATAAGATAACAGTAAACAAGTGGGAACCATCTTTATATTGACAATAAAAGAAGAGATACAAAGGAAATAAAAAAAAATAAAAAAAAAAATTGGTCGTTACTATATCAACAATGGAAAGTTATTGCAGTCCAAAGGAAAGACCAACAGTAAGAAAATTTCAACATTCCTATCCCAAGCAGACAAATAAAAGAAAATACTCAATAGCCTTTTTTTCTTTTGAAAGTCAGAAGAACTTGACAGCATGATCTAACATTTAGCACTGAAATGCACCTAGAGAAAAGCAGGAAAATGATTTGAAGGAATAAGAACAACTTACGGAGTATAAAACTCTTTATGTAAAAAAGAACCATCGGTTGAAATAGTGTAGATCCAAGTTCCCAACATCAACCAACCCAAAATGCTAAAAGTAATTCTTGCAACCAACACAGGAGAGTGTTTCCTTTTCTGTTCCAATACATTCCTTAAAAGTAAAGTATTTATGAGAAATAAAAAAAAATATTCGGAGAGAAAGAGAGATAGACATGCCGGTTATGGAAACTTGGTGTTTCTTAAACATACAGATGATAAAAAATAAAATAAAAAACAGCTTAACAACAACAACAAAGCTTTCGTCCCGAAATGATTCGGGGTCGGCTAACATGAACCATCATATAAAACCGTGAAATCAAGTTGTGTCAGCAACACAAATTCTCTCCCTCCACTCTGTCTTATCCACTACCATATTTTCCTCAATCCCCAATAAACTCATATCACTCTCGATCACCCTCCTCCAAGTTTGCTTAGGGTCCACATGGTTGATAACATTAGGTTGAGATTAGTTGAGGAATTAAAGAACATAAATTTGACATTCAATTGCGTTAAATTATTTCAGGGCTACTTCTTCTTTCTTACAAAAATACATAAACCATATAGTCATCTAAACGAAAAACTTTAAGCTAAAGTTCTCCAATCTATGGAACAGACAAATAAGTTATTATAAGTTGATCAATTCGATTTCCAATCTAATGATCCGTAGAAAAACAATGCAAATATAGACATATTAGAAGTTCTGTGTACATACTTGTTTTCATAATGCAGTAGAACATGGTATATCGGATCTTGAGCAGATTCTTCAGGCGATAATTTGAGAAATTGAATGAAAATGTAGGCACACGTGGTAATGCTGGAAAATATTGAAAGAACAAATAAGAAAATTGATTTAATACATAAGATGAAGCGAGTTAAGAGAAAAAGCTATTGTGTGCCACATCAAAACCAAGTTACATACAATACGAGTAACAAAAACCACTTAATCTGCGATAAAACTAAAAACTAGTACCAAACAAACAATGGGAAAAAACAAACCAAACAGATACCCGCTAAAGCACAGGAGAAGATTATCCAAAGAATTGCAGCTAATAAGTTAGTTTTTTCCTTGTAGAAAACCTAAACCTGCTACAAAAGTGCACATAAATTAAAAACTGCAAAACCAAAAACACTCAATATACAAAAAAAAGCAAACCGATAGAAACTTCTTAGAGAAAAAAATACACCCCAAAACTCAAATTTACAAACAGAAGGACAGTATTTGAATGAGTGGATGAACATGGCTACTAAAGAACAAGCAATTAAGAGCACCTTTATCTCATTGTATCAATAAAAATCAGATCATAGGCAGAAGAGATACCTGCCGAAGCACACAAGAAGAATTATCCAGACAATTACAGCTATTGAGTTTGTTTCCTTGTAGAGAACCCAAGCCTGCTTGGTACAAAAGTCAAAACCTAGCTAAGACAAAAACACCCAATATACAAAAAGCAATAAAAAGTTGGGTTACATATACCGCCAACGGTACTGCATTGATGAAACAATCAAGCACAAGAGAAGCCATCCACCTGAAAACAACACCAAACAGAAAACTTGACAAAAAAAATTTATCAAATCCATCAATGGAGAACAGAGGGGAGAGAGCATAAGCTTACAGTGTGAGAAGGTCTTTGCGAAAGGGAAGTCCATCAATGGAGATTGTGTAAATGATAGTGCCAACCATTAAGCAACATAGTACCAAGGACAAACTTTTTAATCCATTCGCCAGAGAAATTGCCATTATATCTGCTATTGATCGATCATAAAGATTCAAGTCTTATAATTAGAAAAAATTGCCGAATATAAACAAAAATCCAAAGGAAAAGAAAAAAGAATAGAACCTGAGAAAAGTGAATGATGACGAACAAGTAGTGTAAATCCCAGAGATTAAGTAGTTGATTTCTCCCACAGGCACATCACATGCCATTTTTTTATGATTTTTGAAGATTCTCCCACAGGCAAATCACATTTTTTTATACAGTTTTTGAAGATTCTCCCACAGCCAAATCACATAAGTGATCTTCACGAATCACGATGATGCAGTTGCCTTGCTCCTTTTGAAGCTCTTAAAGTTCACTTCTCCCGCATGTACATTTTTCTATTGGTTATTTTTAGGACTTCCCCAAAAAAAAGCAGTTGTTCTTTGCTTCTTCTGATTTAATATACTTATAATTTATTCTGCATTTCGTCTTCAGGATTATGCACAGATTCCCAGGTACCTTATTGGGTTAGTTGGTTCAAAAACACGTGCGGCGCAGTGTTGATATGGCTTTTAACGTGAGCTAATAGCCTGTTTGGAAATTAACTGTGTTATTACATTAGCTGTTATCTGATTATGATTATATTAGTTGATTTAATTAGCTATTTGCGTAGACCTGTTTCGTAAAAATTATCTGATTGATAATAGCGGTTTGTGCAAAAAGATGAATAAAGGTATTTCTTTTTTTAATACATAAAAATATATTTAAAATAATTAGGGTTAAAGAAGTCCATTAATTTTAATATTGCAAAATGCTAATTGAAAAAGCTCTTAAAAGAAGGTTTTTCTAAATTAGCGTTTTCATCCCAAAACTATCTCCCAAACCTCTCTCCATCAAACACTCTAATCAGCTATTTCAATGGTCAAACCGCTAAAGTTGGTCAAAACCGCTCTTTTTATCCCAAAACGCTCTTTACCAAACAGGGCCAATATCCTTTCAACATTTTCTAAGAAACAAAAAGTATAATTAAGTAATTGAATTTTACACCTGATCAATTACTTTTACAAATCGAGGCTTTCAACATTGATTCCTGTAATTTACTTTTTCCTCTATATCACTTCAAGTCAAGAAACTTTTATTTTTATTTGTCCACGTCAATAGGTCGAATCGCTCCAATGATGTGTGTCGTCCAAACTCGACAGAAAAATTAAATAAGAGTCACATCCATAAAGAAATTAATGATTAAGGCCTCAATATGGAAAAAAAATGATTAGTAGCCTGATTCTTAAAACATGTAATTTTCAAGGACTTAATTATGTTTCTTTGCCTTCTAAAAACGATGATGATCCAAATCTCGAAAGGGATTTTACAAAAACAAAATAAACTATTAGCGATTTTATTCAAACAAAATGAATATTTACGACCTTTTAGGAACATTATTAAAACTTGTTTAACTGTCGGTATTAATTAACTATACAAGTACATGTCATTAATAAACATATATATATTTAGATATTTTTGTTTGTCGAATTATTTATTTTATATGTATTTGACATTGTAAAATTCGAAATCCACGTGGCGGCCCATCACCCCCTATCCTTATCAACCAAATGAAGTGATCCAGGGAGATTCCTATGAAGCCATAAAGTATCACCTTTTAGCGGGGTAAATTTCATCAATGGTGTACAACCTTTGGCCCGTTTCACACTTTGGTATACAACCTTTGTTTTGTCACACTAAAATGTGCCACCTTATAGGTGACCTCCCACTATGGTGTACAACAGGTAAAAACGACCGGTCAACCCAAAGTCAACGTGCCACATCAGCAGTTTGACCTCTCTAAAAGTCAAAAAGTAATCCATCAAATGTGAAATTACTTGTATACCCTTTTCTTTTCCATTTCTTCCTCCTCCAAATTCTCTCTGCAACTTTTTCTCTCTCCTTTGCAATTTTAGATTCAAACACAAATGGATTTTTTTTTTGAAATTAGGGTCGTGGATGATTTTTTTAGACAAAAACTTGGTACAAGAAACCAGTAAACCTACGCTAACAGCTAACAGTGACAAGAAGAAGCAAAGAAAGATACTCAAATCCCAAAATCAATGGAGAGATTTGTGCAACAATCTCATTCTGCAACCACGGAAAATAACGAATTTGAGAAAAATGCAGGATAGAAATGAAGATCTGTTGCAGACACATAGATAGAAATGAAATTTCCATATTCTACGCAGGGATAGAAATTTCCAGTTGGTGCGGCCGATTAGGTTCTTTAATAGGTAACCATGACTCAAACGCATTGATAGAACTTTCCAGACTCAAACGGTTGAAACTTCCAGATTATACGCCGCTGAAATTTCTAGACTCAAACGCTGTTGACATTTCCAGATTAAACGTGACTAAAATTTCCAGACTCAAACGCAGGGATAGAAAATTTACAGATTCTAAGGCATGGATAGAAATTTCCAATTGATGCGGCTGATTAGGTGTAGACGATACTGGTTATTTGTTGAAGGCAGAGAAGGAAATAAATCATGGTGCTTGCCATTTGCTCCAAGAATCTTTAACAGTGGTGATTGACATAGCAAACAAATGCATTTGGGAATCATGGAACCCAACTTCATTGGAGGATATCCTCTGGAATTTGCCGTATGCGACTCAAGTCCAAGCATCACCAAATGGTTCAAAGGAGTTGCGACTTTTTTTCATTGAGATTGCAGCTACTGCAGTCTGTAATGTGTAATTTCAATTTGTTGCATATTTACTGTTTTCTTTTGTTTTCTAGATTTGTGTAGTAGAACTAACCAAAATGATCAATTAGCAAAAGGGAAACAAATTTCCTTTTTTCAGAAATGAGCTGATTTTTTTCAAATGTATTATTACGTGATTTTCCAGTCCAAACCATGGCTTATAGAGAGTGAAGGGTTACAGATTTGAATCTTTTGAAGAGAGAGAGGGGTTAGAGAGAGAAGATTTATAAAGAGAAAGAAATTGAGGGAAGAAGATGAAGAGATGGAGAGATAGGGGTAAAAGGGAGAAATGGATAAAATAATTTTTTTATATAATTTATGGGTCCCACTTTTACTAATGACTAGGATGAAAAATGCTGATGTGGCGCGTTGACTTTGGGTTGACCGGTCATTTTTACTTGTTGTACACTATAGTGGGAGGCCACCTATAAGGTGGTACATTTTAGTGTGACAAAACAAAGGTAGTACACCAAAGTGTGAAACGGGCCAAAGGTTGTACACCATTTATGAAATTTACCCCCTTTTAGCGATATAAAGTGAACCCACTTTTGTTGATTCCAAACTTTTAGAGCTTCAAGTGAATGATCTTTTCGAAGTCAAAGTTAAGGTTTTTATAGTTTTTCTATAAGTACATCATATATATATAAATTTATTTCGAACTCCTAAAAATATAATTAAGTTTCAAAGACAGGTGAAATGAAAAAAGTTTTATAGCTGAATTTTATTTTAAAAGCCGGCTTTTATGGTCATTGAAGGATTTAATGTGACCAAAACTAAAAAATCGAAGATTTGATATGTTGAAATGAAGAATCAAACATTCAATACACCAAAATCAGAATAATCATAAATTTCATGGTACTTTTTTTACCTATTTTTATCTATCTTTTTCATATATTAATTTTTGGATCTAATTAATTAGTTTACCATTTTCATCTATCTTTGGTAAAGATCAGTTTGTGTATAAAGTATTTGTAAATGAATTGTTCGTTTCTGAATCATTCGATTTATGATATATAATATGTTTAACTATATAAAGGCATTAATCTTTTATCACAACTAAATAAGTTAAATAAAAGGAAATCTCAAGTTTATAAAAAGTAATCATAAAGTGTTCATACAAGCATGAAGTGAGACTATACCGTATGATTCTAACTAATTAGTTGATAAAGTTAAATTGTCCCGAGTCAAGTATTATCTTTAAGGGATTAACATAATACTGTTGAGACTTGCATTTAACAATGTATTTTGTTCATGAACAGAAAACTGAACTGATAAGCTTTAGGTATTCCGATATATACGCATTTACATGGATCCGGTGAATGAGTTCATTAGGATTGGGACCCGACTAGCGAGATGAATGGATTTAGCTAGTGTCACCTATTTCGTCTCAAATGTATTACTAGGTATAAGTAATCCTTAGACTCAAACAAAGGGTAAATTATATACGTGGTATACAACCTTTACCTCTTATCACACTTTGGTGTACAATCTTTAATTTTACACACTAAAGTGTACAAACTTCAGGTGACCTCTCACTAAAGTATACACCCGGTTATTATGACTGGTCAACGAAGGTCAACGCTGCCACGTCATCATTTTGCCCTTTCAGCTTATTAAAAACGTGTCCCACCCAAAACAAAAAGACCTTTATACCCCTTTCCTATTTCCCTCAAAAAACTTATAAAACATATGAACTCTCTCTCCTCTCTCATCTCTCCTATTTCATCTGGTAGTATGTCTTCCTCGTTCATCCATTGTTCTTCTTCATCACGAGACCTGCAACACAAGGAAAAACCCTAATCTTCAAAAATCGTGGGAGTTCACTTGTAAAACACGCAACGCAAGGGCAATAGGCTGCGAAACCCAAAAAAAAGACCCAAGATGCCTTCTTCATCCTCTGTGCAAAATGTACAGAACTTTGGGGGAGGATGGATTTGCCACTGTGGAAACCAAGCACCTCCTTCGACTTCTTGGAGCAATTCAAACCCAGGGAGAAGATATTTCAACTGTAGGAATTTTGGGGTAAGTCATTTGTCAAACAAAAATTTGCGCTGTCTTCTATGCTTTGTTAATTTTTTTTCTCTGTGCCAGACTCGAAACGCATGTAAATTCTTTGAGTGGATGGATCCTCTAATGAACGAAAGGGAAAAATCTGTCATCCTTGGATTACTGAGGAAGTTAGATAAATTTGAGAAAGAATGTGAGAGATTGAAGAAATGTGAAAGAGAACAAAACAAGGAGTTTGACAATGGCAATGGAAAGAGAAACAGAGGAAGGAGTAACACTAATTCAGAAGGAGAGAAATGAGAAAGAAAGCAATAGAGGACAATTGTGCAACTGGGTTGGGGTTTTTTATGCTGTTTTGCTTGGTTGTAGTATTTCTAAGCTATTGTTGGGTTAGACAGAAGTGATGGTTTTTGGTGCATTATTTTGGTATGTATTGGGTTCTAGTTCAATGTAAACAAATTCTGATTATAGTATGAAAAGAATGGTTATTTGGTGCATTATTTTCTGAATTATGGGTTCTAGTTACCTGGTGCATTATTTTTTGCGTTATTTGGGTTCTAGCTATTTTGTGCATTATTATGGTGCATTATTATGGTGCATTATGTAATACAATTATATGTGCTTAAAAACAACACTTCTCTTTTGAGTGTGAACAAACAACAATATGTTCCAAAAAACATGTGCTTTCATTGATAAAAAAACAGAGATTACTTTAAGTATATACATACCAGAGGCAAAATGTGTTCCAAAGATTTACATAGGCATATGGCCAACATCACTTTGGGTATACACATACCATATAAAAAACGGGTCCCAAAAATTTACAGACCATATCAACGACATGTTCCAAAACACCAAAAATATGTGCCAGAACACCAAAAACATGTTTTAAAATACATATAACAAGTAACACTCAACATCATGGCCTTTGTGAACTTCTTGTGCATGGTCTTCTGCTTGAATCATTAGTTACATTGTTGTCTTGAGTATTGCCTGCCTCAGTGTTCCTTGTGCTTCTCTTTGGTCTTGAATCATTTGTGACTTCAGTGCGTGCTTCAGTTTGTGGTCCACTAGTATTATTTGAGGTTTGAGTTGGGGGAGTGCTTTGGCTTGAACCCTACAACAAGCATTTTAATAACATCAGCCTCTTACCAAAGTGCAGCAGACATTTTACATCAAATAACAACATTCATTGCATAAAAGTTACACTCACATCCATCATCCAACGAATAGTGGTAAGTTGTGCAGCTGGCCTAGGTGCATTAAACGGTATGTTTGTGCTTGTTCTTGCCCTCTTTGGCTGAAAAAAATTCAATCACAATTCACTAGCAATTCAATCATAATTCACTAGCAATTTAATCACAATTCAATCACAATTCAATAGAAATTCAATCACAATTCATTAGCAATTCAATAACCTTTATCTGTGGGGCACTTGATGACTCTCCTTGAGTTGTACATGTCCACTTGTTATGACCCTTATCCCCGCATTTCCTACATGTCATGTACATGTTCCCCTTTCTACTCAATTTTCCCTTCCTAGTTGCCTCCTCTAATTCTTCTACTTCTTTCCTCTTTGCTTTCTGTTTTCTTCCACGGTTTGTTCTAACTGGGGATGCGGGTTCAGTTGGTACTCTTGAATCTGCTTCTGGCCACATGTCCATGCCATTAATTGGCTCAATGATAAAGTTGTACACCTGAACCACAAAGTAGACCACACTGTCATATAATGCTATTGTAAACATTCACACATAACACTAACAATTGTAAATATACCTTCAAATATGTCTCAACTGAGTAGCAATCTACTACAAATTTCTCCGCATCATCATTATATGCAATTATGGCAACACATCCATGGCAACAAGGTAGACCTGTTAACTGCCATCTTCTGCAACTACATTCACGATCATCCAAGTTCACAACATACTTCTCACCTAAGCCATTAATCTGTACTCTGGGACTGATATTTCCATATTTCATAGATGTTTAGGGGCATTTCCTTCATTGTTCTTAGTTATTTTCAACCGTTTTTGTTTATTGTTTTCGTGCTTTAGGTCGATTTTATGTTTCCTTTACCTTATGGCATGATTAGTGTTTTTCAGGACTTTTTGGACCTCTTCGGAGCTTTAGGAAGCAGTCAGGCATCAACCAAGAGGACGGGGAGCTGAAGCGGACTCGGCCACATACTGTCTCGCCGAGACAACTATTGTCTCACCGAGACAGCCACTATCTCGCCGAGACAGTCACTGTCTCACCGAGACAGAACGCGAATCAGCGCTTCTACAACAGCAAATCCGGCCCTTTATGCTGAGTTGGCCCTATGATGACCTGGAAATATCTATTTTTACTTCTGTAATTTCCCTTTTTGCCCTTTATCTCTAGTTGTGACTATAAAAGGGAATTAGGTTTTATTGTTTTGGGAGTTCTTCTTCTTAAGCAATTGAGCATCCATTTTGTATCGAAACATAATTTTAGAAGCTAGGCTTTTGCTCAATCATTGCATTTGGGATTTTCAATTGCTCTCATTCCATTTCTGGCGACTTTCAATCGAGGATTCATCGACGATCACTAGATTGACAGTCTAGTTTTCTTCTCCTTTGTACTCTTCTATTGAATTTCAATATATTTATGGATTTCATCTTTATCATTATGATTGTGTTGATTTGCATATCTATGAGCTAATCTCCATCCGATCTGGGATGGAGGTGAATTTGGTGTGAACGATTATATTTGGGTTTAGAGTTAGGGTATGATTTGATTGTCAACTGTAATCTGATTGTCTGTACTTAATGTCTTGATCCGAAAGGAAATAGAATTTTAGATAGATTCGAGACCGAGAGGAGAGAGTCTATTCTGAACCCTACAGTCAGACCTCGCTAGGATACTAGGAGTGCGGTTCTTACTCGGGCTACGGCTTAGAGTTCAACCAAATAAGACTTAGTAATGCTTTACATGTTGTAGAACATATTGCCTAACCAAGCTATTGTTTGAACACATGTGAATAGGGGTTTTAGAATACTGATCACATTCATACCTTTTCTAGAATGGTTGCCGTTATATTCCGACATGATTTAACAACTCTTAACTCTCAACCTAGATATATGATTCGACCAAAGGATCCGAAATCCCAGATTTCTCATCCATTAATCTCATCAATTGATATCCTCAGTGTTAATTTTCAGTTCTTCATAATTAATTGCATATTTAGTTAATACCTATTCCATCCCAACCTTATTTGTCTTGACATTTGGATGTTTGATTAGACTTAGTGGCTCTGCAATCCTGTCTCCCTATGGGTTCGACCTGTGCTTGCACACTTTATTACTTGTTGCGATAGGTTTATAATTGACCTTAATTTTGCTATATATCCAAGGAGCATCAAGTTTTTGGCGCCGTTGCCGGGGAGGCACGCGAGTGCACATTAAGTCAAAAAAATCGAAATTTGATCTTGACGTTTATTTTATTTTGTTCTGTTTTTAGTTTATGCACCGACGTTCTCGAAGTTATTCACCTTTACATTTTGACCCTGAAATTGATAGAACTGCGCGCAGGTTAAGGAAAGCACAGGCAGCAGGTTAGGGTGGAAGAAACCGACACCCCTCCTGAGGAAGAATTCCCTCAACTGGAAGAGATGGCCAACCCACCTTCTATCATGGAGCTTCTCAAGGCCATAAGGCCTATAGCTACTTCTAGCCTAGTGCAACCTACCATTGCAGAAGCTTCTTTTGAGATCAAACCAGCAATGATCCAAATGATCCAAAACTCGGGACAATTCGGTGGAGAGTATCACGAGGATCCCAATGCTCACCTGAACAAATTCACCCTTTATTGCAGTACTTTCAAATATAACAATGTTACTACTGAAGATGTATACATGACATTATTTCGTTTTTCTTTGAAGGATGAAGCAGCAGATTGGCTAGCATCATTGGAGTCGGGATCCCTAGCAGATTGGGATAGCACAGTCAGTGAATTTCTGGCCAAGTATTTTCCGCCGTCCAAGACGGCCCAGTTCAAGAGCGATATTAACTATTTCAAATAGTTTGAGAGTGAAAATCTACACTTGGCTTGGGAACGATTCCAAAAGCTGCTGTGAAAGTGCCCACATCATGGGTTTGAAAAGCACCATTTGGTACAACTCTTTTACTCTGGTATTTCTTCTGCTAACCGAGCTTCTTTGGATGCAGCTGCAGGTGGTAATTTATTCAGTAAGACTGCGGCAGTCGCTTATAGCCTTGTGAAGGAGCTAGCAGAGCGTAGTGCGCATTGGCAGATAGAGAAGCCAACCCCAAGGCGGGGTGTATTTGCTGTGGAGGTCCCGCCAACAACATCGGTAGGGACATCAGAATCATACTCTCAGGTAGCAGCTTTGACAGAAAAGCTTGATCTTCTTATGGCTGAGATGAAAAAGTCTGAACCACCACCTGCGCCAGTCTTCAAATGCGAAATCTGCGTGGGAGAGCATAGGAGCACAGAATGTCCTATAGTGCTAGAGCAAGTCAATTATATGAAGCATAATGGACCTTATCAGAACAATTACAACCCCGCTTGGAGACAAAATCACCCGGGATTTAGTTGGTCCAACAACCAAGCCGCCTTGGGACCATCTGGATTTCAGAATCCCAATCAGGGGACGTCTTCAGCACTGCCTCAGCAAAATCAGAACCAATACCAAAAGAAGAAAGATACCCTGGAAGATAAGGTGGATGCCATGATAAAAGTGTTGGGAGCAATAGACGGGAGAGTTTCAGGAATGGAAACTCGCATGCTTCAGAATGAAGCTCATACAAAGCAGCTGGAGACTCAGTTGGGACAAATGGCAAAGAATAACTCTGAGCGTCCTGTGGGACAACTACCCCCAAACAGTGAGCAAAATCCGAAGGAAAGGGTCCATGCCATCCAACTCAGGAGTGGAAATCAAGTAAGAAGCGGCCTGGGAGACTCTGTCGACGAAGATGCGACCTCGCCCGAGTTGTCTCGGCGAGACACTACAGTGTCTCGGTGAGACAACCCGTCGCTGGAGGCATCTCGGCGAGACACTACAGTGTCTCGACGAGACAACCCACCGCTGGAGGCATCTCGGTGAGACACTATAGTGTCTCGGTGAGATGACCCCTCTGGGTCACATCTCGCCGACAAAATCTCCCCAGCCGCCCCCGCTCCAGCTCAGGTAAGTCTCCCTAACCCTAAACTGTTTGCTGACCCAAATGTTCAGCCTACTAAGGTACCCCTACCCTATCCAAGTCGCAAGACTAAATTAGATAAGGAATATGCAAAGATTTTAAATGTTTTTAAGAAAATTGAAATCAATCTTCCTTTTCTTGAACTACTTGAAAACATGCCTGTTTATGGGAAATTCCTTAAAGAGGTAATCATAAAAAAAACGGAAGTTAGGGGACTATGAGACTGTAATGTTGAGCCAGGAATGCTCTGCTATGTTGAGCACGAATCTGCCAAAAAAATCTAAGGATCCTGGTTGTTTCAGCATTCCTTACACTATAGGTAGTACACATTTCAAGTATGCACTTTGTGATCTGGGTGCTAGTATTAATCTGATGCCACTATCTGTATACAGGAAATTGGGCATGGGAGACCCGAGTCCCACTTCGGTCACCATTCAATTGGCACACCGCTCAGTACGGAGGCCAACCGGAATTGTCGAGGACTTACTCGTGAAGGTTGGCAAGTTCATCTTCCCTGCAGATTTTGTAATTCTGGACATTGAGGAGGATGATCAGGTGCCCATTATTTTGGGAAGACTGTTCCTAGCAACAGGGAGGACACTTATCGACGTGGAAGAAGGAAAGCTGTTTCTTCGATTACACGATGAGAAAGTGGAATTCAGCGTTGTGAAATCAATGAAGTATCCGGTAGACACTTCTTCTTGTAATTTTATTTGTGCTAACGATGTTATTGTTGAAGATGTCTTCCAGGAAGATCATGAACAAAGTCTAGCACATGTTGAGATCACAGTGGCTGAAAGCGAACTCATTGAGTTAAGTGAGTTGGAAGTAGAAAGGTGTTATTGGATTCGACACGTTGAGGAGTTAGTAAGTAATTCTGGTTCTCTTCCAAAACCCTCCATTGAGGAACCGCCGATCCTCGACCTTAAACCATTACCTGCTCACTTTAAGTATGAATTTTTGCAACCACCTATGTCTTTGCCTGTGATTGTTTCTTCTGAGCTGACTAGGGATATGGAAGAACAGTTAATTGAAGTTATGCGCATGCATAAGGGCGCTTTTGGATGGCAGATGGCAGACATACAAGGAATCAACCCCTCTATATCCACCCATAGGATTTACATGGAGGACGAGATCAAACCAACATTTCAACCGCAGCGACGATTGAACCCCAAAATGAAGGAAGTGGTGAAGGCTGAAGTGATCAAGCTCTTGGATGCAGGTATAATTTTTCCCATTTCTGACAGTCCTTGGGTTAGTCCTGTGCAGGTGGTTCCTAAGAAAGGCGGAACTACAGTGATGCTGAATGAGAAAAACGAATTGATCCCTGTGAGGAAGGTGACTGGCTGGCGTATGTGCATAGACTACAGGAAGCTGAACGATGCCACAAGGAAAGACCACTTCCCACTTCCATTCATCGATCAGATGCTAGAGCGAATGTCAGGTAAGTGTTTCTATTGCACTGTAGACGGTTATTCGGGCTATATGCAAATACCGATCAATCTGAAAGATCAGGAAAAGACCACTTTTACATGCCCTTACGGGACTTTTGCATATAGACGAATGCCATTTGGCCTGTGCAACGCACCCACCACATTCCAAAGATGCATGACAGCAATTTTTAGTGATATGGTTGAGCAATTCATGGAGATATTCATGGACGACTTCTCCATATTTGGATCCACTTTTGGAAGTTGTCTACAAAGTCTCAAATTGATGTTGCAGCGCTGTGAGGACACTAGCCTAGTTCTTAACTGGGAGAAGTGTCAATTTATGGTCAAAGAGTGCATAGTATTAGGGCATAGAGTGTCTGAAAGGGGGATAGAGGTCGACCCTGCTAAAATTGAAGTAATAGATAAACTACATCCCCCCTGTAATGTTAAATCAGTTAGAAGCTTCCTGGGGCATGCAGGATTCTATAGGCGATTCGTTAAAGATTTTTCCAAAATTGCTAGGCCTTTAACTCAATTGCTTTTGAAAGATGTCGATTTTGTTTTCACTGATGCATGCTTAGATGCTTTTAATGAACTTAAAAGTAAATTGGTGAAAGCCCCTATTATGGTTAGTCCAGATTGGGACCGGCCATTTGAGCTAATGTGCGATGCAAGCGACACAGCTATAGGTGCATGCTTTGGTCAAAAGAAAGATAAAATTTGTCAGCCTATTTGTTATGCTAGTAAGACTTTAAATGAAGCTCAGGTAAATTATACCACCACATAGAAAGAATTGCTAGCTATCATTTTCGCCTTAGACAAGTTTAGGTCTTATCTTGTGCTTTCTAAGATTATTGTGTATACTGACCATGCTGCCCTGAGGTACTTGTTTTCTAAACAGGACGCAAAGCCTAGAATCATTCGTTGGATATTGCTGCTTCAGGAATTCGATTTAGAGATAAGGGATAAGAAGGGAGTCGAGAATGTGGTAGCTGACCACTTCTCCCGCTTGGAGAACAAGGAGGACGAGATGATCCTCTCTGAGGACATCAAGGAATCTTTCCCTGATGAGAAGTTAATGGCAATTTTATCAGTACCTTGGTTTGCTGACTATGCAAATTTCATTGCAGGAAAGGTCATGCCCCCAGATTTGAGCTATCAACAGAGAAAGAAATTTCTACATGAGGTAAAACAGTACTACTGGGAGGACCCTTTCCTATGGAAGGTATGTGGTGACAATATCATTCGGCGTTGTATCCCTGAGAGTGAAGTAGAGTCAGTTCTAGCTTTTTGCCATTCCAGAGAGGTAGGGGGGCATCATGGCCCGACCAAAACTGCAGCTAAGGTATTACAATCTGGTCTATTTTGGCCCACCTTTTTGCCGATGCTGCTAGATTTGTAAAATCATGTGACAATTGCCAGAGAACTGGAAGTATATCAAAAAGACATAAAATGCCTCTCAGTCCTATTTTAGTTTGTGAGATATTTGATGTCTGGGGGATAGACTTCATGGGTCCTTTCCCCAAGTCTTTTAACAATGAGTACATTTTGGTGGCAGTCGATTACGTGTCGAAGTGGGTGGAAGCTGTTGCTTTACCTAGTAATGATGCGAGGGTTGTAACTAAGTTCTTGCAAAAGAACATTTTTACACGTTTTGGCACCCCTCGCACCATTATTAGTGATGGCGGCTCACACTTCTGCAATAAGCTTTTCTCACAGCTTTTGCAGAAATATGGAGTCACACATAAGGTGGCCACACCTTACCACCCTCAGACTAGTGGCCAGGTAAAAGTGACCAACAGAGAGTTGAAAAACATCTTAGAAAAAACAGTAAATCTATCTCGGAAAGACTGGTCTTTAAAAATCGACGACGCCTTGTGGGCATACAGAACCGCGTTTAAAACGCCAATCGGCATGTCTCCCTACAGATTGGTGTATGGAAAGGCATGCCATCTGCCTATAGAGCTAGAACACAAGGCCTTTTGGGCCACTAGGTTTCTAAACTTTGATAATAAGATTGCAGGTGAACAGTGGTTGTTGCAGTTGGATCAATTGGAGGAATTTCGACTAGGAGCATATGAGAATGCCAAAATTTACAAGGAACGAATGAAGAAATGGCATGACAAGTGGATCATTAAGCGCAACTTTGAACCAATGGACAAAGTTCTGTTATTTAACTCCTGGATAAAGCTGTGGCCTGGCAAGCTAAAGTCTAGGTGGAGCGGACCATTCTCCGTAGTATAAGCTTTTCCTTCTGGTATGGTTGAAATCAAAGACGATAAGAATCAGACGTTTTAGGTTAACGGTCAAAGATTGAAGTGCTATGATGACGAGCCTCGAGTAATCGAGCATCTACGTCTGGATGATCCGTCCTAAGGGAGAAGGACAGTCTATAAGCTCCATAGACTATAAAATTGAGCGCTCCTAGGAGGCACCCCAGATTAGAACCTCTTTACATTACGTTTTTTTCGGTTCTCTTTCAAGTATTTTTGAACATTTTATTTGCACTTAATTTCTTTCATAATTTTTGTCTCGCCGAGACAAGGCGATCCCTGGTAACGTAGGGACACGCCCAGCGTTGTGTCTCGTAACGTAGGGACACGCCCAGCGTTGTGTCTCACCGAGACACCATGTGTCTCGCCGAGACACATCGCGGATCCAGGGCCCATCAGCCTGGATCCACCCTTATAAATACCCCCAAAACCCTATCTTCTTCAAGATAGCCGACTTCCACCTTCTTTCTCCCCCTTTCTCTTCACCTAAACACCAAACTCTCTCTCTACAACCAACTCTCATCTCTCTCTACCATTAACCCACATTCTTCCTTCCCATTTGTTGTATTTCTTCCACCATTTCTGATTCTTGTAAGGTTTCTTGCTACTTATTCATCTTAATTTATTTTGATTTAGTTTATTTTGATTCAGTCTTGCTAATCATTTATCTTTGTTTATTCCTTAGGTTTCTTACCCACTTTTTTTTTTTTGGTGTTTTCTTGCTATTTTTTTTTCTTTTGTGGACTTAGGTCATGGCAGAATCATCCCGTACCACGCGGTCCAGAGGCAAGAAATGAGTGGACGATGAGCAAACACCGATTGAAGATTCTGGGCGACCCCGATGGATGCCTCCATGCCCTCCTAGGCCCCGAGCTTCATCACAGCAAGTCGATACCTCGTACCCGTCCGAGTTATCACGTAAGTATCTTTGCCCTTTCTCAATTAAATCTGTTGATGAGGGGGAGCTATACATAAAATTTAGAGACTACAAACTTGCTCACCCCCGATATTTTGACTGGCCTTTACTTGAGAAAGCGGGTAAGGATGAAGGAATTAAAGAAATCCTAAACCGGATGGGGTGGAAGAAATTAGATGATAGGCGGTACAAATTGTACAAATTCTATATTGTGGAATTCTTTACTACCCTCCGAATCGACACTAACGACGAGGGCGTAAGAACTCTACACTATAGGATTGATAATACCGAATCCAAATGGAGTGAGGCAGAATTTAATAAAGTCATGGGTTTTAAAGAGGGAGATTACACCGAGTGGGATAAGGACCTCACTAATAAGGATGTTTGGTTTGAGCTTTCGGGGATCTTTGATTTTAAGAAAAACAAAACGCTTAATAAGAACATAACCGACCCTCAAATCCGTTTAATGCACAAATGGATTACATTTAACCTTGTCGGTCTCCCCGAGGCCGATAAGGTTAGCGAGGCTGATCTTTTACTTCTCTGGTGTATGACCCAAAACAAACCTCCTAGGATGGCCCATTTTATCTGGACTTTGATGGCCGGGGTTCGCTTTTCAAAGCGAACTTCCCTTCCCTTTGGCCATATTATCTCCCGCCTAGCGGTCTGTGAGGGAACAATGACTACTTTCAAGTTAAAAGACTCTGAGAACTGTAAACTGTTAGATTCTAGTTATTTGTTGCATGCTGAACTCCTCCACAAGTCGGGAATGTGGTGGAAGGATTTTCATTCTGCAGGTACAGGTTCATCTGAGCCAATGGACCTCGGTTCTGACGAGGGGGATGATGACTATCAATCAGAGCCGAAAGGCGGTTTTGAGGAACATTTGACCAATATGGAGGCCAACTTGGAGGAATTGACACATGAGTTCCGCGACTTCCGCATGGATGTCAACGGATTCATGTCCGATATGCGCGGATGGATGGATCGCCACCCTTGAGGGAGTCCCTATCCTATTTTCTTTTCCCTTTATATGTTGTGTAGCTTTACTTTTCTGCATTTTTGGGAGTAAACACATGCTTTAAGTGTGGGGAGGGAAAAATATGATAGAATTATGGTACATTGTTGGTTTGTCGTTTTGTTTGTCGTTTTGTTCGTCGTTTTGTATAAACTGTTTGTATTGTTGCGTGTGTGCATCTGCTGTCACCGTGTCTGTCTTGTACCTGCCGTGTCCTTATAAAAAAAACAAACAAAAGAGTCAATCAAAGCCCCCCCCCAAAAGTTAAGTCTTGGTTATTCGCTTGAAATAGATGAAACACTCTAGAGCTGTTATATTGCATATCCCTTGAAAACTCCATCGAAAGAAAAATTAGACAAACAGGCCATCTTAATTTTACCCTTGAATAATTGATGATGAGGTTGTATCGCCAGTACTTAATTTTGCTACTTAGTGCAATTTTAGTCGTCCACCTTTAAGAAGATGATGGAAGCCAAAATTGTGAAATCTGAATGTCAACCTAAGTTGAAGTCGTGTTACCGGAAGTAGTTTAAGTTACGCTTAACAAGTGATAAATGCATAAATTCTTAAATCAAACTTGCTTGCCAATACATCGAAAATCTAAATCTCCAAATACCTCTTCCCACCTTACTCCAATGCCTACAATCAATAAGTGCAATTGCACAAACAAATTCTTGGTATGAGTATGCATAGCATCTTGGTTTTGTGATCGGGTTGTATGGCTGGGGGTACGTCACCCATGCGTCCAACCGGTACAAAAGGCCCCTCACATTGGAAAGAAAACGGGAAGAGGAAATTTAATTCTTCAAACGGCTTAGTTTTGTGGTCGGGTTGTATGGCCGGGGGTACGTTACCCATGCGTTTCAACCGGTACAAAAGGCTCCTCACACTGCCAAATAATCTAATTAATTTAGCTTAACAACCTTAGTGTTTTGAATTGAAGGTTCACGGTGAATGATTTGGTTGTTCATTTTTGGCTAAACAAGATTAAGTTTCTATCCATCTTCTTAGAGTTTGGCTACTGAAATTATCTTTGAGAATGAGTTTTCACAGGGAGACCCCCTATCATCTTCGGTTCAAGGGTAGTTAGTAAGGTGTGTTGTTTGGAAATAATCCGGAAATGTCAAGAGTCCAAGGGCTATGTGATTTAATTCCTTCTAAAATGCTCATCTTTCTTGCTTGAGGACAATCAAGGCTCAAGTGTGGGGAGGTTGATATTTCCATATTTCATAGATGTTTAGGGGCATTTACTTCATTGTTCTTAGTTATTTTCAACCGTTTTTGTTTATTATTTTCGTGCTTTAGGTCGGTTTTATGTTTCCTTTACCTTATGGCATGATTAGTGTTTTTTAGGACTTTTTGGACCTCTTCAGAGCTTTAGGAAGCAGTCAGGCATCAACCGAGAGGACGGGGAGCTGAAGCGGACTCGGCCACATACTGTCTCGCCGAGACAACTATTGTCTCACCGAGACAGCCACTATCTCACCGAGACAGCCACTGTCTTGCCGAGACAGAACGCGAATCAGCGCTTCTGCAACAGCAAATCCGGCCCTTTATGCTGAGTTGGGCCTATGAAGACCTGGAAATATCTATTTTTACTTCTGTAATTTCCCTTTTTGCCCTTTATCTCTAATTGTGACTATAAAAGGGAATTAGGTTTTATTGTTTTGGGAGTTCTTCTTCTTAAGCAATTGAGCAGCCATTTTGTATCAGAACATAATTTTAGAAGCTAGGCTTTTGCTCAATCATTGCATTTGGGATTTTCAATTGCTCTCATTCCATTTCTGGCGACTTTCAATCGAGGATTCATCGACGATCACTAGATTGACAGTCTAGTTTTCTTCTCCTTTGTACTCTTCTATTGAATTTCAATATATTTATGGATTTCATCTTTATCATTATGATTGTGTTGATTTGCATATCTATGAGCTAATCTCCATCCGATCTGGGATGGAGGTGAATTTGGTGTGAATGATTATATTTGGGTCTAGAGTTAGGGTATGATTTGATTGTCAACTGTAATCTGATTGTCTGTACTTAATGTCTTGATCCGAAAGGAAATAGAATTTTAGATAGATTCGAGACCGAGAGGAGAGAGTCTATTCTGAACCCTACAGTCAGACCTCGCTAGGATACTAGGAGTGCGGTTCTTACTCGGGCTACGTCTTAGAGTTCAACCAAACAGGACTTAGTAATTCTTTACATGTTGTAGAACATATTGCCTAACCAAGTTATTGTTTGAACACATGTGAATAGGGGTTTTAGAATACTGATCACATTCATACATTTTCTAGAATGGTTGCCATTATATTCTGACATGATTTAACAACTCTTAACTCTCAACCTAGATATATGATTCGACCAAAGGATCCGAAATCCCAGATTTCTCATCCATTAATCTCATCAATTGATATCCCCATTGTTAATTTTCAGTTCTTCATAATTAATTGCATATTTAGTTAATACCAATTCCATCCCAACCTTATTTGTCTTGACATTTGGACGTTTGATTAGACTTAGTGGCTCTGCAATCCTGTCTCCCTGTGGGTTCGACCTGTGCTTGCACACTTTATTACTTGTTGCGATAGGTTTATACTTGACCTTAATTTTGCTATATATCCAAGGAGCATCAGGGACCACTAGAGAAGGTTGCCTTAAAATGTCTCACCCAATCTTTGTTTGCTTCCAGTTTTTTCAATATCTTCGGATAATGTCTTTGTTTATCTAGCCATTCCACATGTTTGGCCAAGTATGGTGCCTTTGCAGCATTCCACAGAAGATCCTTTAACTCATTCCCTTTGAATTTCATCCTAAAATTGGTTTACATATGACGTACACATAACCTATGCTCTCCTTCAGGGAATAACATCTCAACTGCTCCAATCAGCCCCTGTCAAAGCATCAAATATGTTAAATATGGACCATCATCAATCTTGTTAACCCCAAACCAATGTTATAAGTCAGTTACCTTTTGTCTGCCAGACATGAATGTCCACTAGCTACTATTATTAATTTCCAAATCATCAGCTAGTAATTCCAAAAACCATGTCCATGTTTCCTTACTCTCTGTCTCCACCATCGCATAAGCTATGGGGAATATACAGTCATTAGGATCTATGACCATAGCAGACAACAATTGCCCTCTATACAGCCCCTTCAACCAGCAGCCATCAAGTGATATGAGTTTTTTGCATCCTGCCTTGAATGCTGACTTGAGTGCATTTTGTTGGAGTTTAGTGTCCTAAAGACAATTGTTTTAGGATATAAATATTAATGAATAAATTGTTTATTTAATCATTTGATTAATCAGATATATAGCACTAAAATGTAACTATATAAGAGGCACAAATCTTTCATTAAGAAAGTAATCCTAAGTTTATTTAAGTAATTATAAAGTGTTCATACAAGCATGAAGTGAGACTGTACTTTATAATAAGATCAATAAACTTAAAGTTAACCCAAGTCAAGTAACATGTTATAGGGGTTGGCATATTACTGTTGAGACTTGCATGTAACAGTGTTTTCTGTCGAGACAGAAAGCTGATCTCACAAGCTTTAGATATTTAGATATCTAGACAGTTACATGGATCTGGTGAATGAGTTCATTAGGATTGGGACCCGACTTGAGATAATAGTATGGATTAATTTATCTAAAAGTGTCAACTGTTCATCTCATTGGTATTAGTAGGGATAACTAATCCTCAGACTCAAACATCCGTTAATTAGTGATTCTGGATTATGGAGTCTGGTACTTTGATTCTGCGCAAGCAGGATCCAACAGGTGAGAGCCTGGGGTGTGTGAGAGCAGGGTTGGGTATCACACAAAGTGATTGCAGAATAGTTAATGTCAGATTGAGCATTCGGCACTCCCGATAAGTGGGAGATATATCCAACTGGCCGCTTGTGGTGAATTAACTGAAATCCTTGCAAGGTGATAGAGTTAAGAGTAGAAATGAATATTTCACTTAACTTATCTTTCAGAGTGAATTCAACATGTACAAGTAAAACAGACTCTTCGTCATATGTAACCTTGACACGTTCCATGGTTATAAGGAATTGACCAACATGATATAGTTGATGAAGGATCGTATTATACCGCACCTAATACTGAAAGGTTAACGACAGTTATCAACCTGACTTCTTAATTGCTCTGGGGGAATATCATAGGTTCTACTAGTAACAGCTCGCG
Source organism: Euphorbia lathyris (assembly GCF_963576675.1). Lineage (NCBI taxonomy): Eukaryota > Viridiplantae > Streptophyta > Magnoliopsida > Malpighiales > Euphorbiaceae > Euphorbia > Euphorbia lathyris. The sequence goes on along the minus strand of NC_088916.1, from coordinate 27,827,250 downwards.
ACGGTATTCCGTTATATACATGTTGGGATTAATCAGGATGAATTAATTTCAAAGGATATATACGGCTAGTGGCAATAAAGAACCTAATGGGTCGCATATGGGACTTGGAACCAGAGGACGAAAATGTAATTAGCGGGACACATTGCATGGGTCGAAATTTAGTGTATTAATTAGGGATAATTAATTTGGTTAATAATTATAATTAGATTATAGTTATGAATTAAATTAAAGGATTATCTGATAATATTAATTAGAAGTTTTAATTCGATTATAACTCTAATTAATTATCCCTAACAATAATTAAATTACTAACTTGATTAGTAATATTATCTAAATATAATTTGTTATTATTTAGATAATAATAAGTGTTTATTTAATTATGTAATTAGTAATCCTATTCCGAATAAGATTCTAATTAATTAATTAACTAATACAACTAGGGTTAGAGTTTTGAGAAGTCTATAAATGGACTCCCTAACTATAAATTTCGGCCAACACAAAAGAAGGGGCTAGAGGAACCGTTCCGAAACCGTCTCGACTAATTACAATCTTTCTTACTCTCTCTTTGATCTCGTATCGATTTCTGTTAGAGGCAATCATTGCGATTGCTATTATTAAGGTTGATTACTGATTAGTTATTCTTTTGTATGTTGTTTCTTTTGTTGTTCGTGATACACATATTAAGAGTTGTGGACACTTCATTTGCAACTGTAGATAGTTCTTCAGAAAAGGTATTTCATTCTATCCCTCTTTATATGAAATAACAATTAACAGATCTTGGAAAAGGGAAATAGATAAAAAAGATAAAATTTTATTATTCCGCTGCGCTTAGGCTTGTCTATTTTCCTACATTGGTATCAGAGCCTATGTTAATCTGTTATTTCATATATGTAAATAAAAGGGTGTTCAATCAGATTGAATAAATTTATTGTTAGGTTAATTAATAAATTTGATTTAGTGAATTAATCTAAAGATAAATTGTTAAGATGAGATTAAGATGTTTTATGATTCGGTTAATTAACAAAGGGTTTGTAGAATTAAACGGTTGATTAAAACGATGTTTGTATATGTGATACATGTGTTTTGTGGATTAAGGGTTTAACCGTTTGAATCGTTAGAAGAGTTAATTAGATTAATCTTTGAAAATTTGGTTTTGTTAAACGATTTAAACGAAACGGTTAGAATCGATTAATTAGGGATATATATTATAAAAGGTTATGTATATATGTAAATATAAAATAGTTTTGTAAATATATATATATATATATATATATATATATATATATATATATATATATATATTTAAATTAAAGTTGTTAATTGAAAAGTTTGGATTCGGAAACAAGGTTTTGATTAAGTTTTAATTTTTTAAAACAAAAGATATTAAACTTTTTTTTTAAAAAAGAGGAATAATGTGAGTGCTGCGCAAAACTGTAGCTTTGCTACTGTTTGCGCAGCCTCACAAACATAGGGATTTTGTTCAAAGTGGGGTTTATAATAACAAATTAACCATATAAAGGAGTCGGGTTAAATTTTATGCCCACTGTGGAGCTGGTTTAACCAGAAACGAAACCGGAAGCCAACCTTTCGGTTTCATTTTGCAAAGAAACCGGAAGGCTAGCTTCCGGTTTCTCATTTTTAATTATTTTTTATTTTTTTTTAAATACAAAAGTTAGAAACCGGAAGCCCATTAATATATATATATATATATAATATTTTAAACCTTTCCTACCCACTTCCGCTTTTCAAAAAATTTTAAAGGTAAATTTTAAAAAAGTCCCTCTATTTTATTTAACTTTTAATTTATCTTTAATCTTTAACTATTTATTTTTAAATCCATTAATTAAACATTTTCTTGTCAAATTAGTTAGTAGTAAATATCTAATTCGGTTAAAAATATTTATTCTTTTAAATGTGAGTTTGAAATTATATTTTTGACAGTTTAAATTACGATTTTTATAGTTTCTTTATAATTTCAAACGTCACCGAAAAGTTACGGTTCAAAGTGACACTTAATAACAGTTAAACAATTTCAAACTGTAATTTAAACTGTAAATTCATTAATTAAACATTTCCTTAACAAATTAGTTAGTAGTAAAATCTAATTCGGTTAAAAAATGTTTATTCTTTTAAATGTGAGTTTGAAATTATATTTTTGACAGTTTAAAATTACGGTTTTTACAGTTTCTTTATAATTTCAAACTGTAAAAACGGTAATTTAAACTATCACTTCGAACCGTAACGTTACGGTTAAGTTTATAATTTCAAACGTCACCGAAAAGTTACGGTTCGAAGTGACAGTTAAACCATTTCAAACTGTAATTTAAACTGTTCGAAGTGACAGTTAAATGTTGGCCAAATTTAACTATTATTTCGAACAGTTTAAATTACAGTTTGAAATGATTTAACTGTTATTTAAGTATCACTTCGAACCGTAACTTTTCAGTGACGTTTGAAATTATAAAGGAACTGTAAAAACCGTAATTTAAACTGTCAAAAATATTATTTCAGACTCATATTTAAAAGAATCAACATTTTTAATCGAATTAGATATTTACTACTAACTAATTTGGTAAGGAAATATTTAATTAATAAATTTAAAAATAAATAGTTAAAGATTGAAGTTAAATTAAAAGTTTAAATAAAATAGAGGGACTTTTTTGAAATTTATCTTTAAAAAATTTTTGAAAAGCGGAAGTGGATATATAAGCTTTAAAAAAATATATATATATTAATAGAAACCGGAAGCAAGGCTTCCGGTTTCTATTTTTTTGCATTTAAAAAAAATAAAAAAATAAAATAAAAAGAGAAACCGGAAGGCGGGCTTCCGGTTTCTTTGCAAAATGAAACCGGAAGTCAGCCTTCCGGTTTCGTGTCCAGTTAAACAAGCCTTACAGTGGGCAAAATGTTTAACTGGACCCCTAACAGGATAAAAAAATCATTATAAGCCCCAAAGTGGGGCAAAATCCCAAACATAGTGGGGCTGCGTGATGTTGCTACTTTTTGGCAGCAACATCTCCCTACGATGCGGATGTGATTCGCGATGGGGACAACCCGGATTTCGTCCCGTCACGTTAATCTGAGTTTCTGATTTTTCTAAAAATATTTTGTTTTTCAGAAAACTAAAATTAATATATATATAATTAATTAATCCACATGAATTTAATCGTTGTCTATTTTAAAATTGTATAGATTGAATTGAGTTGTCTAATTAAAGTTATTTGATACGATTAATTAGGCGAACTATTTCATTGATACAAAATTAAAATTTTGGAATAACGAATCAGCCCATATAAGTTTATTGATATATAATTGTTATAATTAATTAAAGGATATGACAATTATGTGTGTTTTCATTTGATTTTGCAAACCGGTCTTTGTGCTTAATAATCATGTTTGATGTATTAGTTAATCACGTTAAACGGTTTTGGTAAAATGATTAAACACAATAACTTATAATCTCTCGTCTTAAAAGTTTTGTGTTTTGGAATTGATTTTGCAAAGTTATTTGATGTTTAATTATTTGTATGTGATACGGTTGAATTAAACACGTTAAATAATTTTGGTAAAATAATTGAACACAAATAATTAATATTTTGTATAGTTATATTTTGAGTGTCTAATTAAGCTTATATTTGATATATTTTAATTAGAATAAAATGTAAATGATACAAAATTAATTAAAGGTTAATTTGATAGTAAAGTTAATTAAAGGACTAACTTGATAGTAAAATTAATTTAAGGGTTAATTTGATTAACTAAAATATTACATAAATAGTTTATGTAATCAACCAATTAAATTTATTTAATTGAGTCTTTGCATGTTTGGTGTTATGGACATATTTAGACCCCTCTATAATTGTTATTTAGTCTTTTGGTATTTTGGAAAATAGGGCATGCGTGTCCTGCCTTATCTACTCTCTATTGTATTTCTCTTCTCACCTAAATCCCTTCAAATTAGTTGAAGTATTCTAAAGTAGTATAGAAATTAAATATTATTGTAAATCAAGGCGCCAAGGAAAAGACGGAGGACCTGAAGGATAAATATGTAATAGTTAGTATTTACCCTATGGTGACTTTTATTCTGTTTCTGGCTCAACGGAATAATTTAGATGATATGTCCATAACTACCAATGTAAATTGTATGTGTCTGATGTATGCTAAAGCAAATCAAGACTATGTTAGATTATAAGACTTAAAATAAAAATCCCTCACTAATTAAAAGTTAAGTCAATAAGCAAGTTATAAAATAATTGCCTCCCTAATATTATAATTCAGCCAGCAGTACTGGGGGCCTTTGGGTTGTTGAGTCACTCAAGCTCAGGGTCTTATGGTAACACCTGAATTATCGAAAATCGTTTTCATGAATATAAGGTTACGACTTAAACTAGCCGAGAATAATTGGATGAGTCACTCATGTTGTTCAAAGCTAGTAGGCAATATGGTTGGGATTAATAATCAAAGATATATTACTTACTAATGTGGTTAGTAACCCAATAACCTAGGAGCCATATTGTTGATATGATTGATTACACGAATCTACCTATCGAATAGGGCTAGCTTGTTGAGTCACTCAAGGTGAAACTTCGCTAGATAGGGTCCTAGCCCATTAAAGAATTTGAGTAATTCTTCGGATTAATATTGAGGGTTATTAATTTGGTAAAATAGTGGGAGCAATTTAAAAACATAAAAGACCAACATATTTAAATTGTAAATGAATTAAACAAATGAATAACATCCGCTACTCTATCTCACTCTCAAGTTAAAGTAAATACTCCGAGTCATCATATCTAAAATGGATCTACATAATATTTTAACCGATAACAAATTGAATAGTTCAAAATTCACCAACTGTTTTGGCAAACTCAAAATTGTTTTGAAGTTTCGAAATGATTGGGTATGTATTAAGATACACTGATACCCATCGTCAAAATTGTTTTGAAGTTCGAAGAGATTGGGTATGTATTAAGATACGCCGATACTGATGCTCGTAAAATATATAGCATTTAATAGGACAAGTGTATCCTATCGCAACAAGTAATATTGTGCTAAGCACGAGATCGAACCACAAAGACTATTTGTTATAATTAGTAAATCTACCTAGGTTGGTCTAACTATTTAGAGGGTTGAATAATGACTTGGGTTTTTGGGTAATTAACCAGACGAATTGAAAGCAATAATCTAATAAAATAAAGCGAACAATTAACATGGAGAAGGTGAGTTAACGGATGGCACAATCTAGGTCGAGGAATTCCTTGATTAAATCATATGTATGGGTTCAGGGAATTAGGATTTATGTGTTACCAGTGATTTGACGGTAATTTCCCTAATGAGAAAGACAAATTTGTACAGGATTTGCCTAACCTATTCACATGCATTAGGGTGACGGCTTGATTAGGCATATACCCTAGGTCATGCAAAGCATTAGGTTCCTTGGCAACTAAGGCTAAAGTCGTAGCCCAGCCACAAAGCCGCACTCCTAGTGGTCTCTAGCGAGGTCAGATTTACACAGGTTCAGCATAGACAATTCCGTGGTCAGGTTCTCGTCTATCTATAATCCTATTTAATGTCAGGGTCACAGGAATTAAGCAAATTATATACATAAACAGGCTAGTTGATCATTATCAATGTTCATTCTAGCATAAATCATGTTCCTAACATCTTCTAGGCATTAAGCATGCATAATCTGTTCAATCAAAGGCCCTAGTTCCCTAATCATACATATTCATATAATCAATTTCATCCCCATCCCGAATTGGATGGGGATCGGTTCATAGACAAACCAATCCAAGCAATAGGAATATGAGATTATGGAAAACATCTACGATAATTTATAAAAGCAAAAGATAAATAGGCGAAGAGATAGAAATCCAAAACCCATTCTGCCGATTCCGATTATAAATTAGAAGATGAAGATCTTCTCCCGTCAATTGTGATAAACGAAATTACATAATTAAACCTAATCTAAGAAGCGGGAAAAAACAATGCTAAAACCAAAACTAAAACTGAGCTGCTGAATCGTCTTTCGCCTCAATTTATAGTGCTCAAGGTCGTTTCTGAGTCAATTTAGGTATTCTGGTCGACTGGAGCGTTAAAAGCTGATTCGGGTCGGGATTCCGGCCCACGAGTTATGGCCCAAATGTATCTCGAGTCGCTGCTCGCCGAGCAGGAATGCCCTTGCTTGCCGAGCAGGAGTTCCTGTCGAGGTGAGATCGTGGCTGCCCATGGTGCTCGCCGAGCACTCCATTTCCTGCTCGCCGAGCACTCCATTGCCTGCTCGCCGAGCAGGCAGTGAAATATCCAACTATCCCTATTTTGCTCCGTTTCTCGTGCATTTACCCCTAAAACAACTCAAAACACTCATTAGACGACAAATAGATGAAACGTGCTAAAACGTACCATAAACTGAGCAATAGAGGCTAAACACGCATATAAAATGGGGTTAAACTACATTGAAAACACTATATATTTGGGACGTATCAGATACCCAATGTCCTTGTTGATGATGCTCCTGTCAAGAAGATTGATGTTTACCGGAAGCACCAATCAGATGACGAACGTACAAAATGTATCATACTTGCAGCCATGACACTTTGTGTCAAAACGATTGACTATATCACGAAAGCTTTCTAGTATTGGATTTATGATGGATAATGAATTAAGTGTCGACTTAAGTTCTACAATCCCTCCCAGAGATTTATTCATAAGTTCATCTCGAACTGTCAGATGAATAAACTCAGAGACCTCTCTTGAAGAGCTCTTGAATATGCTCAAGTCAGTTGAGCCCAAATCTTAAGAAAGTGATGTCAGCACTTGTTATTGAGGGATCTCACAAGAGAAAAGGAAGTTTCCCAATTCTAAAAGATTCCAAGAAGAACAAATGCATTAAACCTAAGTCAATAAAAGTAAGAATGGAATGCCACCAATATGGTAAAGAAGGGAATTGGAAGAGGAACTGTAAGAAGTACTTAGACTCTCTCTAGAAGAAGGGTCATGATAGTGCTTTTACTTTTAGAACTAAAGGATAGATAATTCAACTTACTTGTGATAGTCACCTAGGCCATGTAAGCAAGAAACACATGTCTAAGCTGCATTAAGATGGGCTTATAGACTCGATTGATTTTGAATCAATGAGCACATGTAAGTCTTATTTAAAAGAAAGATGACAAAGACAACCTTTAGCAATAAAGGAGAACGTGTATCGAAAACTCTAGGACTAATACATTCAGATGTATGTAATCATATGTCAACACAAGCAAGAGAAAAGTTCAATTACTTCATTAGCTTCATAAGATGATCATATCGGATATGCATACGTCTGCTTGATGAAGCATAAAGTCAGAAGCTTTTGAGAAAGTTCAAATGCTTCACGAATGAAGTAAGAAAAACAAACAAGAAAGAATATTATAGTGCTTCGATTAGATCGTTGTGGAGAATATCTTTCTAATGATTTTCTGAATTATCTAAATTGAATATAGGATTCGCTCATAATAGACTCCTCCGTATACACCACGATGTATCTAAAAGGAGAAATTGTACTCTATTAGATATAGTACGAACCATGATGAGCACAACCTCTATTCCAAAGATGTTCTAAGTCTACGCCCTAGAAACCGCCTTATTTACCTTGAATCGAGTATCCACAAAACCGCCAAGTTCTATTCCATTTGAATTGTTTATTGGAAAAGAAACCCAGTTTCTCTTTCATAAGAATTTAAGGGTGTTCAGCACATGTTAAATACATAGCATCAGATTAAGTTAGACCCTAAATCTGATAAATATTTCTTCATTGGAATTCCGAAAGAAACAGTAGGATATTACTTCTATCATTCGGATGATCGAAAGTAATAGTATCCAAACACTCTGTATTTCTAGAGAAATAGTTTCTTCTAGAAACACAAGTAGAAAGCGTGATTGAACTTGAAGAAGTTCAAGAAGAAGGATTGGCTGAAATAGCGAAAGCAATGGTGGAACCCGAATCAGTCTCACAAGATGAGACAATGGTGACATTACTAACTCATGGGTCTGGTCGAGTTCATCAAATCCCAAAGAGATTTGGATTTCTAGTGGGAGCCGATGAAATCCCAAAGAGATTTGGATTTCTAATGGGAGACAACGAAAAGGTTCACGTGTTAGACGATGAACCTACGACTTATGAGAAGGCTCTTGTGAACCTATACATGTAAGCTAGTGGGAGCTCGTATGAGCCTTTACATGTAAACTAGTGGGAGCTTGGTCGTTTACTTAGTATTATATGTCGACGATATTCTACTAATGGGAACGACGTAGCTATACTGCAATCGGTGAAAATTTTGGTTATCGGATAAAATTCTCCATAATAGACTTAGGAGAAGCAGCTTACATCTTAAAGATTAAGATCTATGGAGATAGATTGAGAAGACTGTTTGACCCCTCCCAGTCTAAATACGTTGACAAAGTGCTTAAAGCGTTTTGCACTAGACCTAACATCACTTTTGCTTTAAGCATGACAAAGTCGATTATAGATCAATCCGAGTGATGGTCACTAGATTGTTGTCAAGAACATTCTTAAGTACTTAAAATGATTGAAGATATGTTCCGGGTATATGGAGATGAAATTTGAAAGTTGGAGACTTTCAGATGCAAGTCATCAAACAGATAAAGATGATCTTACAGAATACAAGTTTATTCTGAAAGAGGTACGATTAGCTGGAATAGTTTCGAGCAGGAAATCGTGACCGAGCCAGTAAATTAAATCAGAGTATATATATATATATATATAGCAGCTTCGGAAGCAGCTAAAAGGAAGTTTGGAATGCAAGTTCATTAATGAACTAGGCGTGGTACCTGACATTGTTAATGAGATTAACAATAAGGCTGTTGCTCTTGCTAAGGGCCCGCAGTCTCATAATATGTCCAAACACTACCTCAGTCGTTACTATTTCTTCCGAGAGATAACAACAAGAGTAGATGTGAGAATTAAAAGAGTGCCCACCAAGGCACAATCTTATAGATCCATTTAAAAGAATGCCTTACCCCAAAAGGTTCATGATCGTCATACGAACGCTTATGGGAATGTTTTCAGAAACAATTGGCTTTAGTCCAAGTGGGAGAATGTTGGAGTTTAGTGTCCTAAAGACAATTGTTTTAGGATATAAATATTAATGAATAAATTGTTTATTTAATCATTTGATTAATCAGATATATAGCACTAAAATGTAACTATATAGGAAGGCACAAATCTTTCATTAAAAAAGTAATCCTAAGTTTATTTAAGTAATTATAAAGTGTTCATACAAGCATGAAGTGAGACTGTACTTTATAATAAGATCAATAAACTTAAAGTTAACCCAAGTCAAGTAATATGTTATAAGGGTCTGAATATTACTGTTGAGACTTGCATATAACAGTTGTTGAAACACCTTTCCACAAGATTTTGATTTGACAAAATCATTTAAGTTTAATCCATGATTAAGAGACAATTAAATTTAAGTGCTTTGATTTAATTGTACTAATCCGTTTGTTCAATATTGAGTATAAATGCAAAAGGAAATAAAAATTAAGACAGGACAAAGTTAGCATGAGAACACAACACAAGCTGAGTGAAGAGCAACTTAGCACAAGAGAAGATAAGTCACCTTCAAAACAACAGCTTAAGAATGGAGCTGATCAAAGAAGCTGAGTGGAACGGAACTCAGCATAAAAAAAGTCTGCTTCAGAACTAGATCTTGCGGAACGGAGCTGACCACGGAAGCTGAGTGAAAAGGGACTCAGTATGAGACTCAGTGACAATCAAAGAAAATGACTGTCGAAGTAAAGTTGAGTGATCTTCAGGACATCATGAATGATCCGTTAGCTAAACGACAAATCCGACAACTGTCTGCACCAATAATTGAAGCCTTGGAATTACGCAAAAGCCAAATTCCGAGATGCATGGGTCAACTGTTCTTTGCTATAAGACAAACTGCCGCAAGAAGACAAAGCCTGTAGGAAGAAGACAAGCCTGACATCTGAAGAAATCAGAAAACAAGATTGGCCTGCACATCTGAAGCTGACCAGAAGCTTGTCCCCCAAAAGAGCCGTTTTGGATTCAACAGACAAATCCAATTCAAATCATTTAATCCTCAAGGATCAACTATAAAAGGACAAGCAATTCTCTTGGATCATTGCCGAATTACAAAATATACAAGAGAGAAAAATACAAGTTAAAAGCACTCAAAAACAAGAAAGAAATCTTACACCAACTTTCTATTCATGTGTAAATGCTAGATTGATTGTTCTGTAATCATCTAAAGTGTTCTTTATCCCGAAAAGAGCAAGTTGTATCAATTGAGAATTGAGAGTGTTGTGCTGAGTGTTTGGTTGTAAATACTCAGTGGTAGAGAAATCTAGGTGCTGGGTTGTAGCACTTAGTAGGAGTTGAGTAGACGAATAGAGGAAGGTACTCTTGCATATTCAACTGCCTTGTAACCGGTTTGTGCTCTACCTTTAAAGAGCTCAGTATTGGATTTCAAAAGCCCGGAGAAGTCTAGGGACTGGACGTAGGCGGAGAGGCCGAACCAGGATAAGTGATACTGAGTAATTTCTAACTCTCTTAAAATATATATATGTGCATGTGTTGCTTGTTGTATCTACTCAGCATATAAACTGTTTAAAGCTGGCACTGAGTAAATTAGAGTGCTGAGTTAGAAGCTGACCACTAACGTGTCAATTTGCAACTCACGAGTGAAACAGTCTTAGTCAACATCTGACTAAAGTTGTCTTACATTAAGATCGGCCAAGATGACCAAAAAGCTGAGTTAATAAACTCACTAAATTATCAAGTCAGCAAGATTAATTAAGGAAAAAGTTATATTAGTTCCTAACCCCCCCTTGGAACTAATCACACGGGACCAACAAGTGGTATCAGAGCCTAAGCTCACTACTCAAAGATATAACTATCTTGAGCTGATCCCGATAAATGGCTGAGAACAGCACTCGTTTCATTCCAGGGAACCAAACAACACAGATACTCCCAGAGGGATTATCAATTAGTCGGCCTCCCCTATTCTTTGGATCCAATTATACATTCTGGAAGAATAGGATGAAGAACTTTATTCAAGCCACAAACATGAGTGCATGGCTTGCAATAGTTCAAGGCCCATATGTGCCATATAAAACTGTTAACAATGAGAAAGTTGTTAAGAGTGAAACTGAGTGGTCAGAGGATGACCTTAAAAAATTACAGAACAACGCTTCGGCTATCAATATGCTTCACTGTGTGTTAGATGCTACAGAATACAATAAGATTTCAGGTTGCGAGTCAGCACAGGAGATTTGGAAAAAGCTTGAAGTAACCTACGAAGGTACAAGCAAGGTCAAGGAGTCAAAGGTGAACCAACATATGAGATTATACGAGCTGTTCGAGATGAACGACGATGAGGACATCTCTGGAATGAACGCTAGATTCACCAACATCATAAATGAGCTAAAAAGACTTGGCAAGAACTTCACTGAAGAAGAGCAGGTGAAGAAAATCCTGAGAAGCTTACCAAAGAGTTAGCAAGCTAAGAAAACTGTCATGGAGGAAGCTCAAGACTTGACCACATATAAATATGAAGAGCTGATCGGATCTCTGCTGACTCATGAGATCTCTATGAAAAACTTTGAAGTAAAAGAGAAGTCAGAAGACAAGAAACAAAAATCACTTGTCATGAAAGCTGACTCAACCGAAGCTGACTCATCTGATGATGAGGAAATGGCAATGTTCACCAGGAAAATGAAGAAGCTGTTCAGGAAGAATGATAGGAACAGCAAAAGGTCATTCAGAAGAAATGACAAATACAAAGCTGAGCCGAGTGACAACAAATATAAGAAGGACAGCTCAAAGTCTGTCACATGTTTCGAGTGCCACCAAACTGGGCACATCAAGTCAAGTTGTCCCATGCTGAAGAAAGACAAGAAGGGCAGCAGAAAGGCTATGGTAGCCATATGGAGTGATAGTGATGAGTCAACCTCATCAGAAGCTGATGCAAATGAAACAGCAAATATATGCTTCATGGCCAATGATGCTGACTGCACTTATTCTGAGCAAGCTAACCTCTCTGATGAAACTGACCAGGAGGAACATAATAATGAGGTAACATCCTTAATTTTGCTTAAAAATGAGATGATAAACGCCCTGAGTGATTTATATGCGCTAACTAAAAAGTGCAATAAGAAAGTAAAGGCACTCAGCAGGCGGTGTGATGAGATTGAAGAGGTCAAGCTGAGTGACCTCCGATATCTCCTCCAAGATAACTCAACTTTGCATAGTAACATAGAACTTATGCATAAGTGTGTCTCGGAGGTCCAATCAGATTCAAAGAAACTGAAAAAGGATGTCACTACCCTACAGAGTCAAATAAGAGGCCCAAATAAAAATAAATCCCATGCTGAGTACTCAAGTACTGGTCAGCATAAACAGTTCATGAAGTGTGACTATTGCGGGAAAAAGGGGCACACAAGAGAAGTGTGTTGGTACAATAAGCGGGTTGCCCAATGTGACTTCTGCGGAAAGAAAGGACATACCAGTAAGGTATGTTGGCATGCTCAGCACAATAATGCTGACCACACTCAGCATCACCCTCAAAGGGTAACTCATTGTGACTTCTGTGGTAAAAGTGGCCACACTATAAAAGTATGTCGTCACAAATTAAAATATGACTTTGCACCTGTTTATGCTAACAAACGAGGACCCAAAAAGGATTGGGTACCTAAAGATGAATAGTCTAAAATGCAGGTAAGCCTGAGATGCGTGGAGAAATCAAAACTGTGGTACATAGACAAAGCATGCTCGAGGCACATGACTGGTGATGAAACTCAATTCATCACATTAGAGCTTAAACGTGGTGGAAGTGTAAGCTTTGGAGACAATAAGAAGGGTAAGATAGTCGGCTCAGGTACTATCGGAGGTAACCCTACTATTGAGTCAGTCTCCTTAGTTAAAGGTCTCAAATACAATCTGCTGAGTGTAGCTCAGCTTTGCAAGAGCGGCAGAAAGGTTGTGTTTGATGATACTCAGTGTCAAATACTCGAGGGAAAAACAAACGAATTAATTTTAACTGCCCCTCGTGTAGACAATGTATACATGCTGAGTTTAGAAAAACAGTTTTCTAAAAATATATGCTTAGTGTCTAAAGAGGATAACTCCTAGCTATGGCATAGAAGACTTGGTCATGTAAGCATGGACCTTCTTGCCAAATTAGCTAGAAAGCAACTAGTTGAGGGATTGCCCAAACTTAAATTTGAAAAAGATCAATTGTGTAATGCTTGTCAGCAAGGTAAACAAACTAAGAAGTCATTTCAAAGTAAAAACATTGTCTCAACCAAGAGACCATTGGAATTACTACACTTGGATCTTTTCGGAGCTGTCCAGCCACTCAGCTTGGGAGATAAGAAATTTTCCTTAGTCATTGTAGACGATTTCTCTCGGTACACTTGGATCATCTTGCTGAGTAGCAAAGATGAAACATTTGAGATGTTCACAACATTGATTAAGAAACTTGAAAATGACAAAGACCTAAGAGTAGCTCATATTAGAAGTGGCAATGGTGGAGAATTCAAAAACCAACAGTTTGATGAATTCTGTGAAACCGGTGGTATTGACCACAATTTCTCTGCTCCTAGAACACCTCAACAAAATGGGGTTGTTGAAAGGAAGAACAGAACAATTGTCGAAATAGCTAGGACAATGCTGAGTGAAAATAGGCTTCCAAAGTATTTCTGGGGTGAAGCTGTCCACACAACATGCTACATTCTCAATAGGGCTTTAGTTAGACCTATCCTTAAGAAAACCCCATATGAACTTTGGAAAGGATGAAAGCCCAACATTGGCTACTTTCGTGCCTTTGGGTGTAAATGCTTTATACTCAACACGAAAGATAATCTTGCAAAATTTGATGCCAAAGCTGACGAAGCGATCTTTTTAGGGTACTCAACTAACAGCAAAGCGTATAGGGTGTATAATAAACGAACTCAGGTTGTAGAAGAGTCTGTCCATATTGAGTTCGATGAAGCTGACCCTGCAGGAAAGTCAACTCAGTTCGATGAAGATGAACCAAGCTCAGCTTCCGCTGATCAAAATGGAGCCTCTGAGTCATCAATACAAGGGCTGACCAAATGTAAGCAAGAAATTGAAATAACCTTTGCTGACCAATCTATTCATGCAGAGACTGTAGAAACACCTGTTCCAAACAACTCAGCATTGCCCAAAGAAATAAAAATCCTAAGAGGACATTCGGAGAAGTCCATTCTTGATGCTGCTGACAACAAGCTGATGACAAGAGATCAGCTTAGGAAGTATCTCAGCAATGTTGCCTTCGTCTCAATACATGATGTCACATCCGTGTCTAAATTTCTAGAATTTATACATTGATGGTGTGACACATGAGCCAAATAATTTCGCTGATGCTGAGCACGATGAATATTGGATCAACGCTATGCAAGAAGAGCTTGATCAATTCACAAGAAATGAGGTATGGGATTTAGTACCTAGACCTAGGAATCAAAAGACCATAGGAACTAAGTGGGTCTTTAGAAATAAATTAGATGAGCTAGGCAATGTAGTCCGAAATAAAGCCCGACTTGTAGCCCAAGGCTATAGTCAGCAAGAGGGCATCGACTACGGTGAGACCTTTGCACCCGTTGCTAGGTTAGAGGCTATACGTATACTGTGTGCATATGCTAGCTATATGAATTTTAAGTTATATCAAATGGATGTTAAAAGTGCTTTTCTTAATGGCTTTATAAACGAAGAGGTATATGTCAGTCAGCCTCTAGGGTTTGAAGATCCAAAATTTCCAAATCACGTTTATAAACTCAAAAAGGCCCTATATGGCCTAAAGCAAGCTCCAAGAGCTTAGTATGAGAGGTTGACCAACTTCCTGCTGACCAGGAATTATGTCAGAGGCAAAGCTGACACAACCTTGTTTATTAAGAAAAAGGGTAAACATACCCTGCTGGCACAAATTTACGTAGACGATATAATCTTTGGTGCTACTGACGAATATTTGTGCAAAGAGTTTAGTAAACAGATGCAAACTGAGTTCGAGATGTCTATGATGGGAGAACTCAACTTCTTCCTTGGACTTCAAATCAAGCAAGGTAAGAACGGCATCTTCATTAGTCAGTCCAAATACGCCAAAGAAATGCTAAAGTAATTCGATATGGAAGATTGTAAACCCATATCAACCCCAATGGGAACTGACACTGTCCTATGCAAAGATGAGAAAGGTAAATTTGTAGATAGCAAACTATATCGAGGTATGATTGGCTCTCTACTTTACCTTACCGCTAGTAGACCCGATATTCAGTACTCAGTATGTTATTGTGCAAGATATCAAGCTGACCCCAGGGAATCTCACTTAATAGCTGTAAAAAGAATTTTCAGATATTTGCAGAGCTCAGTTAATGCAGGTTTATAGTATCCAAATACAAGTGACTTCACACTGACTGGATATACTGATGCTGACTATGGGCGAGATAAGCTAGAACGAAAAAGTACCTCGGGAGGATGTCACTTCCTTGGAAGCTGTGTAGTATCTTGGTTCAGCAAGAAGCAGTCATCAGTTGCCCTGTCTACAACTGAAGCTGAGTACGTAGCTGCTGGAAGCTGTGTTGCAGAAGTCCTATAGATTAAGCAACAGCTTGAGGATTATGGAGTCAAAACAGAAAAAATTGAAGTCAAATGCGACAATAAAAGCGCCATTGACCTATCTAAAAATCCAATCCAACACAGCAGGATGAAGCATGTCAGCATAAGGCATCACTTCATTAGAGACCATGTACTCAAGGGTGAGATCAAGCTGACCTACGTTCCAACAGATGAACAGCTTGCGGATATCTTCACCAAGCCTTTGGCTCGTGAGCAATTTAACATATTAAGGGAAGCTATTGGTATGTCTAATCCTCTTCAATAATTCTATGTGCTAAATTGAATGTTGAGTGATTACCATGCTGAGTAATTTGTGATAAATTAGTAACGGTTGCATGCTGAGTTAAAAATGACATGAAATCGCCCTATGCCGAGTAGACATACATGCTGAGTGATTATCCTAAGCTAAGTTACTAAGCTCACACACAACTATCCTACGTAAAACTGACTACTCTTAATCTCAAACGTTTGATATTCTTAATGCTGAGTAAAAATACATTTAAAACATTAAATGCTAGCACATGTATTAATAGCCACCTAGGATAACGTAAGCAATAATGAGAAAACCCATGTGCCGAACGTGTCATAAATGCCAGAGTCTCTGTCGGTTGATCATCTCGAGGATAAACGGCTAGTTCAACGAATAGGATCAATTCACACCTCTATAAATAGTGGAAGTATTCCCACTTATCACTCTTTACATTCGAAATCCTTGGCATTCAAATCCCTCTCTCTCTGAATCCCAAAAATCCTCTCAAAGAATTCACAATCATGACGAAATCCCAAAATCTTTCCGGTGGCGGTAACAACGACGACTACACCGACGAAAACCCTAAGTCTCCTCCTCAACAAGGTCAGCATGTCCTAACTCCAAACAAAAACCCTAAAACTGACCTCGCAACCTCTTCAAAGAAGAAGAAGAAGGACAAGCAGCCAAACGAAAAATTCTTCGTCAAAGTCTACCCAAGCGTAAAGAACCATGAGGTTCTTCGATGTCGATGGTTCTCTCCAAGCTTCATAACGGATGAGAAACCATTCTGTGAATGGATTGAGAAGAATGGATAGACTGGAATTTTTTCACTGGCTGGTAGAACCTACCCTAGGTTAGTAAGGGAATTTTACTCCAACCTCTGTGTTGACGGAAGTGATGCTGACCATCTGGTAACCCACGTTAAAGGTAAGAAGCTAACGACTACCCCATCCTATCTCGCAACCTTACTCAATCTGCCAAACACCGGAATGCAATTCAGGACTACTAAGGAAAAGCTTGACCACACTGTAGCATTCTGTAAACCAGTGAAATATAAAGGAGAAATACCCAGTACATGCATGGGTCAAAATCAAAAGATGGCTCACTATCTCCTCACGAACTTCATCTTCCTAAAAATCAACTCAGCATCATCAGCTTCAAATTTCGAGCAGTGCTTCATTTGGCACATGCTGACCTATAGCCCCCTCAATATGCCTGTATTTCTGGTAGGAGCACTCCAACGAAGTACTATCAAGCTCAGGCTGGGTTCCCTTATAACCAGAATCCTAGAAGATCATCAAATCGACTTGATTAATGAAACAGAAACTGTGGGAACCAAAATCACAGCTGCCTTGCTGTTTGGGTTAGTATATGACCAACCTATCAAGCCCAAGAAGGGAAAAAGGGTCATCGAGGAAGCTCAGGGAAGCTGATGATGAGCAACCTCAGGAAGAGAATATCGATGTAGCCGAAGCTGCTGACCAAACCAAGCGAGAAAAGAAACGCAAAGCAATCCAAACCAGCTCAAAGGACGTTGATGCTGTCCCCAAGAAAATCCGGGTTGTCTCAAAGGGGAAGAAAGTTGATGCTGCTCAGGGTAAGTTAGCAGAGAAAAGAAAGAGGCAAGATGAGCCTGATGAACTGGAAAGTGAGGAAACCCTCTGAAGAAGAAGAAGAAAACTTCTGAGCTGAGTCCAGTTGGAGCCGTTCCTCTTGGCTTTCCAGTTCCTGATGATTCACTTCATCAGAAGCCAAGAGATTGACCTTGAGCAAATTCCTGCTGATCAAGAAGCAGAAGAACTAAGTAACAATGAAGGTCAGCATGATACTGATGAGGATGTTGAGCAACATCAAGAAGCTCATGTTGAGGAAGAACAAACAGGAAATGTTGAGCATGTTAAAAGTCCAGCTGTACAGAACGAAACAGTTGATGCTGAGCTCACAGAACAAGAAATTATGGAAGGTCTCAACACTGATCTCGGGGTAGAATCATCTCTTGACTCCATTCCTGCTGACCCTTCTCCTCCTAAGACCAAAAAGTTAAAAAGACTTAAGAAGAAGGCCTATAGATCTCCAGTTATTGACCTCCTGGATGATTCGCCTCTGAGGGACGAAATCACTGACCTTACGGACACTCAATTTAAGTTCTTCTCATCGCCTCCTGAGCCCTCTATACAGGAAAAACAAGCCTCTGTTACTCATACTGAGCAACACGCCAAGACTCCAGATAATCCAAACCAAACCGAGCAAGAGCTCGAGGTCCTAGCTGCTCAAGGAGACAAGCAAACTAAGGAAAATCTTGCTCAACCTATGGTGCCTCTTCCTGCACCAACTCAAGTCCATGTTGAGCAGGTCAATATCTCTGTGGATCCACCTCCTTCCCATCATATTTCCCAGAATATTGATCAGTCAGTTCCTGCTGCTAATTAAAATCAAAGTCCAGCTGCTGATCATACTGGCACTTCTACTCAAGGACAGCACCAAACACCTCCTCAATCAGGTGATACTGGAATTCCGGCCACTGAGGTAAATCCTGAGGCACAATTTGCCTATCTTCATGCGATAGAGTCCGGACGTCGCATCATTGACTCGGCTCAACATCTTCTCCAGGATTTAAACAATTCTCATGCCGATGCTGCTGGGTCCGCAAATGCTGAATCGCAAGATTTTTCGTCTATCACTCAGCTTCTCAATGAGATCAAGAATCTCAAAGATTTAGTAAGTGTGATGACCACAGTCCAAACCCAGCAACCCAAGCAATAATCCTTTGTCAAGCTGACCGAGCTAATATTGATGATGGTGAATCATATGAATTCACTTCAAGGACAGATCAATGCTTTACCAACAGTCAACATGGGCTATGCTACCTCCGCTGAGTTAGGTCATTATTTTACCAAGTTTTCTTCTAAGCTAACTGGTACTCGTGAACTTCTCTCCTCATCTTCCCAATGTTCGATGGATGAAATTAGTGAAGTTGTTCGCCTTCTAAACCTGAGTAAAGAGGAAATGGAAACTGACTTGGTGAAAACCAATACTATCCTTCAGACTACTCAGAGCCTGTTTCGACATGTGCGTCACACCAATGCTCAGCGTGACATCTACGACAAGGCTGTACTTCGAATGTACCATCAATCTTATGCCCAGCTGATTGACGCAATATCTTAGCTAACTAAGTCACAGGAATACATGCTCAGCATGATCAACTCATCTATTCGCGTCCCTGGTTCAGTTCTGGATGATGGAGTTCCAGTGCTTGATGGGTTATTTGAAAGCACGAAACGTCTCAAGGCATACTCGGTCAAGCTAACTCGTGCTGCTCTCAATGACACCTTCATTGCTCCTCCGCCTGATGGTGGCAAAACGGGGGAGAAAGCACAAGATGCACAAGCTGATGGAACTCAGTCTAAGGCAGGAAAGGCAGGAGAAACTTCGGGCAGTAAGAAGAAAGACAAAGGCAAAGAGGTAGCTCAGGCTTAGTTATAAGAAATTAACTTATGTATTTTTTGTATGCTGGCCATTTATATTAAGCATCTTTTTCATTCACATTGTTTTCCATAAGTGATGCTTATTTTTATACTATATGCTGATCTGTCTAAAAAAATTGAACAAACAAATAACTTCAAATTAAAAATACTCAGTACACATTAACTCTGATACCAAAACTAATCATGTATCAAACTGAGTAAACAATTGAACTCTTCTGAAAATTGACCTAGGTTCATCTGAATTAGATCTTAGTCTAGGATTGAACTAAGTCAGTATAAACATGTCCTCTCTAATTACTAAATTAAATCTTAGAAGGTTTAGAGTTAAGTTAAGACAATATATGCAACCCTTACGGGGGAGTAATTTCAGAGGAATAAAATATAATTCAATCATGAGAAATTTCAATACCGAGTTCCATAAATTAAATATTTTGCCAACATCAAAATGGGGGAGTTTGTTGAAACACCTTTCCACAAGATTTTGATTTGACAAAATCATTTAAGTTTAATCCATGATTAAGAGACAATTAAATTTAAGTGTTTTGATTTAATTGTACTAATCCGTTTGTTCAATATTGAGTAAGGCTTGCAAGATGGCATACATCTCGCCTGAAGCATGTCGAAAGTACATAAGCAAGAGAGAATTGTGACTGTAAAATTGGACATAACTTAACTATATATATAAACTCTATGTGGAATATGATTAAAAGAACTCTAAACTGGTCGATATAAACTTACGATTTCTTATCACCAAACTTCCACCAATCTAGTTCATACCATTTACGATTCCTACCAAATTTAATGAGATAAAGATGAGAGGAAATACAAAGACACCAATTAATTGCATCATTTTAGACGTTAGAAAAAAAATTGCTCCTAGCCCTAAACATTACCGATATTTTTGCACCTTATCCCTTAAAAATAATTAAGAAAATTAACCTTAACACAATAATTAAGAAAATAAAACTAAATGATCAATAACCAATAGATTCTAATTACAAATACTTTAAAAAAGAAAACCTTAACCACTTTAAACAATTATGACCATATGATTGACAAAGTGCCTATAATTTAGAAAATAAAAATATTTCGTCGCTTACCCTTCCTCGCTAACCAATCTTTAATCAAAAAAAAAAGAAAATAAAAATATTACTTAGTAGTTTCAACCACCAACTAGCATATGATATTTTTCTATCAAGGACAATAACTAATACTGATAGTGCTCCCAAAACTAAGAAATACTAAACCCAGGTTTTGGACCAACATATCTTATTTTCAATTAAGACATGACAAAGTTAGCATGAGAACACAACACAAGCTGAGTGAAGAGCAACTTAGCACAAGAGAAGATAAGTCACCTTCAAAACAACAGCTTAAGAATGGAGCTGATCAAAGAAGATGAGTGGAACGGAACTCAGCATAAAAGAAGTCTGCTTCAGAACTAGATCTTGCGGAACGGAGCTGACCACGGAAGCTGAGTGAAAAAGGACTCAATATGAGACTCAGTGACAATCAAAGACAATGACTGTCGAAGTAAAGTTGAGTGATCTTCAGGACAACATGAATGATCCGTTAGCTAAAAGAAAAATCCGACAACTGTCTGCACCAATAATTGAAGCCTTGGAATTATGCAAAAGCCAAATTCCGAGATGCATGGGTCAAATGTTCTTTGCTATAAGACAAACTGCTGCAAGAAGACAAAGCCTGTAGGAAGAAGACAAGCCTGACATCTGAAGAAATCAGAAAACAAGATTGGCCTGCACATCTGAAGCTGACCAGAAGCTTGTCCCCCAAAAGAGCCGTTTTGGATTCAACAGACAAATCCAATTCAAATCATTTGATCCTCAAGGATCAACTATAAAAGGACAAGCAATTCTCTTGGATCATTGCCGAATTACAGAATATACAAGAGAGAAAAATACAAGTTAAAAGCACTCAAAAACAAGAAAGAAATCTTACACCAACTTTCTATTCCTGTGTAAATGCTAGATTGATTGTTCTGTAATCATCTAAAGTGTTCTTTATCCCGAAAAGAGCAAGTTGTATCAATTGAGAATTGAGAGTGTTGTGCTGAGTGTTTGGTTGTAAATACTCAGTGGTAGAGAAATCTAGGTGCTGGGTTGTAGCACTTAGTAGGAGTTGAGTAGACGAATAGAGGAAGGTACTCTTGCATATTCAACTGCCTTGTAACCGGTTTGTGCTCTACCTTTAAAGAGCTCAGTATTGGATTTCAAAAGCCCGGAGAAGTCTGGGGACTGGACGTAGGCGGAGAGGCCGAACCAGGATAAGTGATACTGAGTAATTTCTAACTCTCTTAAAATATATATATGTGCATGTGTTGCTTGTTGTATCTACTCAGCATATAAACTGTTTAAAGCTAACACTGAGTAAATTAGAGTGCTGAGTTGGAAGCTGACCACTAACGTGTCAATTTGCAACTCAAAAGTGAAACAGTCTTAGTCAACATCTGACTAAAGCTGTCTTACATTAAGATCGGCCAAGCTGACCAAAAAGCTGAGTTAATAAACTCACCAAATTATCAAGTCAGCAAGATTAATTAAGGAAAAAGTTATATTAGTTCCTAACCCCCCCTTGGAACTAATCACACGGGACCAACAACAGTGTTTTCTGTCGAGACAGAAAGCTGATCTCACAAGCTTTAGATATTTAGATATATAGACAGTTACATGGATCTGGTGAATGAGTTCATTAGGATTGGGACCCGACTTGAGATAACAGTATGGATTAATTTATCTAAAAGTGTCAATTGTTCATCTCATTGGGAGATATATCCGACTGGCCGCTTGTGGTGAATTAACTGAAATCCTTGCAAGGTGATAGAGTTAAGAGTAGAAATGAATATTTCACTTAACTTATCTTTCAGAGTGAATTCAACCTGTACAAGTAAAACAGACTCTTCGTTATATGTAACCTTGACACGTTCCATGGTTATGAGGAATTGACCAACATGATATAGTTGATGAAGGATCGTATTATACTGCACCTAATACTGAAAGGTTAACGTCAGTTATCAACCTGACTTCTTAATTGCTCTGGGGGAATATAATAGGTTCTACTAGTAACAGCTCGCGACGGTATTCCGTTATATACATGTTGGGATTAATCAGGATGAATTAATTTCAAAGGATATATACGGCTAGTGGCAATAAAGAACCTAATGGGTCGCATATGGGACTTGGAACCAGAGGACGAAAATGTAATTAGCGGGACACACTGCATGGGCCGAAATTTAGTGTATTAATTAGGGATAATTAATTTGATTAATAATTATAATTAGATTATAGTTATGAATTAAATTAAAGGATTATCTGATAATATTAATTAGAAGTTTTAATGTGATTATTGTTGAAACATCTTTCCACAAGATTTTGATTTGACAAAATCATCCATGATTAAGAGGCAATTAAATTTAGATGCTTTGATTTAATTGTACTAATATGTTTGTTAAATATTGAGTGCAAAAATATATAAAGTAAAGACAGGACAAAAGTCAGCACGAACGAAGCTGAGTAAAACGGAACTCAGCATGACAGAATAGAAGCTGAGTGGAGTTAAAATTCAGAAGCAAAACGAAGCTGACTAAAGTTGAAGACTTCTTCAGGAGCGATTAAACAGAACGGAGCTGACCTTGAAGGAACTCAGCATGAACGACGAACATTCGAAAAGAACAAACGAAGCTGAGTAACAGTCAGGACAGCATGAAGGATCCGTTCACTAAAAGACGAAGTCTGCCAATCTTCTGCACCAATAATTGGAACCTCGAAGACACCTAAAAGACTAATTCCAAGAGTCATGGGACGATGGATTATTGGAAAAAGACAACTGACGCAAACAGACAAACCAGACGCTAGAAGACAAACCTGACGCCTGAAGAAAACAAAGAAAAGGAATGGCGGTGCAGTCTGAAGCTATCCAGAAATTGTTCCCCAAAAGAGCCGTTTTGACATTAACGGTCAAGACATTTCAAACGATCAAATCTACAGATTTCCTTCTATAAAAGGACAATCGAAAAACTGGAAATGGAATGTAAGCATCAAAAGAAAAATACAAGAGAGAAAGTTTAAAAGCACTCAAATACAAAAAGGATCTTACACCAACTTTTCTATTCTTTGTGTAAATGCTAGATTGAGTTGTAATCATCTAAAGTGTTCTTTAGTTCAAAAAGAACAAGTCTGTGATCAATAGGAATATTGAGAGTGTAAAGCTGAGTGCTTGGTTGTAAGCATTTCAGTGGTAGAGAAATCTAGGTGCTGGGTTGTAGCACTTAGTAGGAGTTGAGTAGACGAATAGAGGAAGGTACTCTTACATATTCAACTGCCTTGTAATTGGTTTGTGCTCTACCTTTAAAGAGCTCAGTATTGGATTCAAAAAGCCCAGAGGACTCTGGGGACTGGACGTAGGTAGAGAGGCCGAACCAGGATAAGTGATACTGAGTAATCTCTAAACTCTCTCTTATAATTGCATGTGTTGTTTGCTTTATTTACTCAGCATATAAATTGCCTAAGCTGATCCTGAGTAAGTAAGTTCGGCTGAGTTAGAAGCTGACCTCCAAGAGTGTCAATTCCTAACTCTCAAGGAAACAACTTTGGTCAACATCTGACTAAGGCTGTCCAGTGATATATCTCACCCAGCTGACCAAAGGCTGAGTTAATAAACTCTTAAAATAACATCCAGTCAGCTCAATTAAAACACGAAAAAGTTATATTAGTTCCTAACCCCCCCTTGGAACTAATTACCAGGGACCAACAAGTGGTATCAGAGTGAAAGCTCACTACTCAAAGATTTAACAATCTTGAGCTGATCCCGAAAAATGGGTGAGAATAGCACTCGGTTCCTTCCAGGAAACCAAACAACACAGATACTCCCTGAGGGACTGTCAATCACTAGACCTCCCCTATTATTTGGGTCAAATTATACATTCTGGAAGAATAGGATGAAGAACTTTATACAAGCCACAAACATGAGTGCTTGGCTTGCAATTGTTCAAGGTCCACATGTGCCATACAAAACTGTTAACAATGAGAAAATTGTTAAAAGTGAGGCTGAGTGGATAGAGGATGACCTCAGAAAATTACAAAATAATGCTTCGGCTATAAATATGCTTCACTGTGCGTTAGATGCTGCAGAATACAATAAGATTTCAGGTTGTGAGTCAGCACAGGAGATTTGGAAAAAGCTTGAAGTGACATATGAAGGCACAAGCAAAGTTAAGGAGTCTAAAGTCAATCAACATATAAGACTCTATGAGCTGTTTGAAATGAAGGAGAATGAAGACATCTCAGAAATGAACACAAGGTTCACAAACATTATAAATGAGCTAAAAAGGCTTGGAAAAAACTTCACTGAAGAAGAACAAGTGAAGAAAATTCTGAGAAGTCTGCCCAAGAGCTGGCAAGCAAAGAAAACAGCCGTAGAAGAAGCCCAAGACTTGACTACCTACAAATATGATGAGCTGATCGGATCTCTGCTAACTCATGAAATCTCTATGAAAAACTTTGAAGCCAAAGAGAAAGAAAAATCAGAAGATAAGAAACAAAAATCCCTTGTCATGAAAGCTGACTCAACTGAAGCGGAGTCAACTGATGATGAGGAACTGGCCATGTTCACCAGAAAAATGAAAAAGCTATTCAGGAGAAATGATAGAAACGGCAAAAGATCATTTAGAAGAAATGATAAGTACAAAGCTGAATCAAGTGACAAGTACAAGAAGGACAACTCGAAATCTGTCACATGCTTTGAGTGTCATCAAACCGGGCACATCAAGTCAAGCTGTCCCAACCTCAAGAAAGAGAAGAAGGGAAGCAAAAAGGCTATGGTAGCCACATGGAGTGACAGTGATGAGTCAACATCATCTGAAGCCGAGCAAAACGAAACAGCCAACATATGTTTTATGGCAGATGATGGAGCTGACCAATCCCAATCTGAGCATGCTGATCTTTCTGATGAAACTAACCAGGAGAATCACAACAATGAGGTAACATCCTTACTTTTGCTTAGAAATGAAATGGTAAATGCCCTGAGTGACTTATATACACTAACTAAGAAGTGTAACAAAAAGATTAAGGCAATCAGCAGGCGCTGTGATGAGATTGAAGAGGTCAAGCTGAGTGACCTCCGATATCTTCTCCAGGACAACTCTGACTTGCATACCAACATGCAAATCTTACATAAGTTTGTCACAGAGGTTCAATCTAAGTCAAAGAAACTTAGAAAGGATATCACAACGTTACAGAGTAAAGAAAAGGGCTCAAAAAGAAATAAAGCCCATGCTGAGTACGCAAATACTAGTCAGCATAAGCAAGTTACTCAATGTGAGTGTTGTGGAAAAAGGGGACACACAAAAGATGTATGTTGGCATAACAAGCGGACTGTCCAATGTGACTTTTGCGGAAGAAAAGGACATACCACAAAAGTATGTTGGCATGCCCAACACAATAATGCTGACTATACTCAGTTCAACCCACAAAGGGTACCTTTTTGTGATTTCTGTGGTAAGCCAGGCCACACCATAAAAGTATGTCGTCACAAGCTAAAATATGATTTTGCACCTGTTTATACTAACAAGAAAGGACCCAAAAGAAATTGGGTACCTAAAAATGAATAGTTTGAACTGCAGGTCAGCTTGACATGCATGGAGAAGTCAAAACTATGGTATATAGACAGCGCATGCTCAAGGCATATGACAGGTGATGAAACTCAGTTCATCACACTAGAGCTTAAACGAGGTGGAAGTGTAAGCTTTGGAGACAACAAGAAGGGTAAGATAGTCGGATCAGGTACTATCGGAGGTAACCCAACTATTGAGTCTGTCTCCTTAGTTAAAGGTCTCAAATACAATCTGCTGAGTGTAGCTCAGCTTTGCAAGAGCGGCAGAAAGGTTGTATTTGATGATACTAGGTGTCAAATACTCGAGGGAAATACAAATGAACTGATTTTAACTACCCCTTGTGTAGAAAATGTATATATGTTAAACTTAGAAAAACAGTTTTCTAAAAACATATGCCTAGTGTCTAAAGAGGACAACTCCTGGCTATGGCATAGAAGACTTGGGCATGTCAGCATGGACCTTCTTGCCAAATTAGCTAGAAAGCAATTAGTTGAGGGATTACCCAAATTAAAGTTTGAAAAAGATCAACTATGTAAAGCGTGTCAGCAAGGCAAACAAACTAAAAAGTCATTTCATAGCAAAAATATTGTCTCAACCAAAAGACCATTGGAATTACTACACTTGGATCTTTTCGGACCTATCCAGCCACTCAGCTTGGGAGGTAAGAAATTCTCCTTAGTTATTGTAGATGATTTCTATCGGTACACTTGGATCATCTTGCTGAGTAGCAAGGATGAAACTTTTGAGATGTTTACCACAATGATCAAAAAGCTTGAAAATGACAAAGACCTAAGAGTAGCTCACATTAGAAGCGACAATGGTGGTGAATTCAAAAACCAACAGTTTGATGAATTCTATGAAACCAGTGGTATTGACCACAACTTCTCTGCTCCTAGAACACCTCAACAGAATGGGGTCGTTGAAAGGAAAAATAGAACCATTGTCGAAATAGCTAGGACAATGCTGAGTGAAAATAGGCTTCCAAAGTACTTCTGGGGTGAAGCTGTTCACACGGCATGTTACATACTGAATAGGGCACTAGTTAGACCTATACTTAAGAAAACCCCATATGAGCTTTGGAAAGGACGAAAGCCCAACATTGGATACTTCCGTGCCTTTGGGTGTAAATGCTTTATACTTAACACAAAAGACAACCTTGCTAAATTTGATGCTAAAGCTGATGAGGCGATCTTTTTAGGGTACTCAACAAACAGTAAAGCATATAGAGTATTTAATAAAAGAACTCAGGTTGTAGAAGAGTCTGTACATGTTGAGTTCGATGAAACTGACCCTACAGGTAAGTCAGCTCAGCCTGAAGAAGATGAACCAGGCTTAGCTTCCGCTGATCAAGCAGAAGCCTCTGTGTCATCTATACAGGAGCTGACTCAAGGTAAGCAAGAAATTGAAATATCATTTGCTGACCAATCTATTCCTGTAGAGATTGTAGAAACACCTCTTCCAAACGACTCAACACTGTCCAAGGAAATAAAGATCCCAAGAGGACATACAGAACAAGCTATTCTTGATGCCGCCAACAACAAATTAATGACCAGAGATCAACTTAGAAAATACCTCAGCAATGTTGCATTCGTCTCAATACATGAGCCAAAGAACTTTGCTGATGCTGAGCAAGATGAATATTGGATCAATGCTATGCAAGAAGAGCTTGACCAATTCACCAGAAATGAGGTATGGGATTTAGTACTTAAACCTAGGAATCAAAAGCCCATAGGAACCAAATGGGTCTTTAGAAATAAGCTAGATGAGCATGGAAATGTGATTAGAAACAAAGCTCGACTTGTAGCCCAAGGCTATAGTCAGCAAGAGGGTATAGACTATGGAGAAACATTTGCTCCTGTTGCTAGATTAGAAGCTATACGTATATTGTGTGCCTATGCTAGTTGCATGAATTTTAAACTATACCAAATGGATGTAAAAAGTGCGTTTCTTAATGGCTTTATAAACGAAGAGGTATATGTTAATCAACCTCCTGGGTTTGAAGATTCAAAATTTCCAAACCACGTTTATAAACTCAAAAAGGCCCTGTACGGTCTAAAGCAAGCTCCAAGAGCTTGGTGTGAGAGGTTGACCAACTTCCTGCTGACCAGGAACTATGTCTGGGGAAGAGCTGACACAACCTTGTTTATTAAGAAAAAGGGTAAACATACCCTACTTGCGCAGATATATGTTGATGATATAATTTTTGGTGCTACTGACGAATCCTTGTGCAAAGAATTTAGCCAACAGATGCAAACTGGGTTCGAAATGTCCATGATGGGTGAACTCAACTTCTTCCTTGGACTTCAAATCAAGCAAGGAAAGAATGACATCTTTATAAGTCAGTCTAAGTACACCAAGGAAATGTTAAAGAAATTCAGCATGGTAGATTGCAAACCAATATCAACTCCCATGGGTACTGATACTGTCCTATGCAAGGATGAAAAGAGTAAGTCAGTTGATAGTAAACTCTATCGAGGTATGATAGGTTCATTACTCTATCTCACTGCTAGTAGACCAGATATTCAATACTCAGTATGCTATTGTGCTAGATATCAAGCTGACCCCAGGGAATCTCATCTAACTGCTGTAAAAAGAATTTTTAGATACTTGCAAAGCTCAGTTGATGCAGGTCTATGGTATCCAACCTCAAATGATTTCACACTCATTGGATATACTGATGCTGACTACGGACGAGATAAGCTAGAACGAAAAAGTACTTCGAGAGGATGTCATTTCCTCAGAAGCTGTCTAGTATCTTGGTTCAGCAAGAAGCAATCATCCGTAGCTCTGTCTACAACTGAAGCTGAGTACGTGGCTGCTGGAAGCTGTGTTGCACAAGTCCTATGGATAAAGCAACAGCTTGAGGATTACGGAGTCAAAACAAAGACAATAAAGATCAAATGCGACAACAAAAGTGCCATTGATCTATCTAAAAATCCAGTCCAACACAGCAGGATGAAGCATGTTAGCATAAGGCATCACTTCATCAGAGACCATGTACTAAAAGATGAGATCAAGCTGACCTACGTGCCTACAAACGATCAGTTTGCAGATATCTTCACAAAGCCCTTGGCACGAGAACAATTCAACACACTAAGGGAAGCAATTGGTATGTCAAATCCACTCTAACTAAATCTGTATTGAATAAATTGTCACATGAGTTGAACTTTGAATAATTGTGCAAATGCCATGTTGAGTAAAATATCTACTCCTTACTAAGCTTGAAAATGAAAAAGCCACCCTATGCTGAATTGACATATATATTGAGTGATGATACTGAGTAGGCATAAAAGCTGAGTAAACATCCTATACTGAGTAGATAAACATATTGAGTAATCACTCCATGCTGAGTGAATGCACATGCTGAGTGAGTGACGTATGTTGAGATAGAGAAATAATCTTCACAAAAGTTAGGCACTCAATATCTAGGATGTTTCGAATTCTAGTAAAACCTAGTAAAAAACCCACTCGCATAAAGTGAACCTACACGTGTAAACCTCTAACACCTTGGGAAGACGCATATTAATGGCAAATCCCATGCGCTGAAGATGTCATAATTGACAGAATTTGTGTCGGTTGAACCTCCCTAGGTAGAAACAGCTAGTTAATGATTAAGGGCCGTCGCAGATTTGTATAAAGTGGAAGAATCCCCACTCTTCATCCCTTACACCTGTAATCTCCTAAAATCAAACTTTCTTCTCTCTAAAAACTTCAAAACCTTCAAAAATGGCTTCCGGCAAAAACAAATCCCCTAAAACTCAAACCACAGACAAATCCACTGACCACGCTGGTCCTTCAACGGAAATCAAAAGGACAATGATCAAGGTACACTCAAAGGTCAATAATTTGGAGGTTTTAAAGTGCCGATGGTTTTCTCCAAGTTTCGTCTCATCTGAGAAACCATTCTGTGAATGGATCAAGAAGAACAAATGGAAAGGTCTCTTCTCCCTTTCAGGAACAGCTTACCCCAGGTTAGTATGGGAATTCTACTCGAATCTACGTGTTGATGCAGACGACTCTGATTACTTGGAG
The DNA here is from genome assembly GCF_963576675.1 of Euphorbia lathyris. Taxonomy (NCBI): domain Eukaryota; kingdom Viridiplantae; phylum Streptophyta; class Magnoliopsida; order Malpighiales; family Euphorbiaceae; genus Euphorbia; species Euphorbia lathyris. Next base: position 27,797,203 of record NC_088916.1, on the reverse strand, counting down.
ACCACTGTGAAGGGTCAGAAAATAGTCATAACCCCTTCTTATCTAGCCACACTGCTAGAATTACCAGACGAAGGAATTCAATTTAGAACGATAAAAGAAAAAATGCCAAAATCCACATCTGAAAAGCTAAAGGGGTTCTGTAAACCCAAAGATCATAAGGGGGAAATACTCAGCACCTGCATGGGTAAAGAACAAAAGATGGTCCACTTCATGCTGACCAACTTTATCTTCCCCAAACTCAGGTCAGCTTCATCCGCATCGAATTTCGAACAGTGCTTCATCTGGCACATGTTGACCTACACTCCATTCAATCTTCCTGTCTTTCTAGTTGGTGCGTTTCAACGAAGTGGTAAGAAACTCCGCTTGGGATCTCTAATTACAAAGATTCTTGAAGACAAGCAGATTGAGACGAAAAGTGAAACAAGTAGCTTGGGAAGTGAAATTACTGCAGTTCTGCTGGATGGACTGTTGTACAATCAACCCTTGAAGGGATATGAAGGAGCTGGAGATGCTGAAGAAGATGAAGAAGATGAGCAACAAGAAATTGAGCCTGAAGCTGAGCCTGCAGAAGAGGTTGATGCTTATGCTAAGTCACCAGAAACAGCTCAGCCTGAGAAGAAAAATAAGAGGAAGATTGTAGAAACCTGCTCCAAAGACATTCATGCTGTCCCAAAGAAAGTAAGGCTTTCATCAAGACAGAAAGCTAAAGCCAACAAGGCTAAGGAGCATGATGAGAAAAGAAAGAGGCAAGAAGAGCCTGAGGATGAGAACGAAGAAACTCCAGAAACCCCTTTAAAGAAAAAGAAAAAGGGTAACTCTTTAAAGATAGTAGAAGCTGTCCCACTAGCCTCTACTCAACCTGAAGGTCATGGAATTGACCAAGAAGATGAGCAACACGTTGAGCAACAACAAGTTAATACTGAAGAGGAAGAATACCCCAATGATAATGCTGAGCAGCAAAAGAAAGAAAGTAACGTTGTTGAGAGCCCTGTTGAGCAACCTGTAGAAGAGGAGACAATTGCTACTGAATCCAGTGAAGGTCTTCGAACTGACCATTCACCACCAAAAACTCAGACCCGGCGAAGATTAAAAAAGAAAGCGGAAAAGCAAATTGATCTCATGGACGACTTTCCCATTGACGAGCCTGAAACTGACCTCTCCACAATCCAGTTCCAGTACTTCTCAAATGAAACTGAGTCTCCACCAGAAGATCTAGTGGAAAAGCAAGCCTCTGTTACTCAGGATGAGGAACATGCCAAAAACCCTGCAGATCCAATTCAAACGGCTCCAATTAAGCCAACTCATGTCTCAACTCCACCTCGAACACAAAATGTTGATAACTCAGCTCATCAAATCCATCAAAGTCCAGGTACCAATCAAGGTACTCAATCTGGCAAGGAACCAACTCCTCCACCACCGTCAAATTCTGAACCAGCCTCTAAGTTCAATGCTGCTAAGTTTGCATACTTGAATGCTACTGAGTCTGGCCGACGGGTCATTGCTTCTACTCAGTCCTTGCTTCAAGATTTTCATCCTACTCAAGCTGATGGTCACCACTCCATGCAAGCTGAGCCCTCTCACCTGACAGGTATTACTCAGCTTCTAAATGAACTTCGAGGCCTAAAAAATCTGGTTAACATTATCACTGCAGTCCAGACTCAGCAACCAAACCAAGAGCAAATGGCAAAACTGACTGAATCAGTACTTACAATGGCCACCCATCTGAACTCTCTTGAAGGGAAAATTCAACAACTGTCAGAAGCCAATCCAGGGTACGTCACTTCCACTGAGCTTCAAAACTGTTTTGTTAAGCTAGCAGCAGAACTGACCCCCTCTAGACCAACTACACATACTGAATCTGCCACATCTGCTGAGTTGCAAGATTGCTTCACCAAGCTGTATGCTGAGCTAACCAAATCCAGTCCACCCAGCGATACTGAGTTTGTCACCTCTACAGAAATTCAACAATGCTTCACCAAGCTTCATGATGAGCTAACGAGTACACGTGACTTAGTATCTTCTTCTTCTCATTGTACTATTGACCAATTAAGTGAGGCAGTCAGACTCCTGAACATTGATAGAGCCCAGATGGATGTTGATCCAGTATCCAACACAGAACTCATGAGCTTTTCACAAGCTATCATGAAGGCCATGCGGATCAACAATGCCCAGCGCATGTTTTATGATTCTGCTCTGCTAAAACTATTCCATCAATCTTATGGTCAGGTCACCAGCTCAATCTCCTGCCTGAGTAAAGCCCATGAATGTCTCCTCAGTATGATCAGCAGCTCCCTTCGGGTTCCTAGGCACGTCCAGGACGATAGCATTCCCGTCATTGACAGTTTGGGTGAAAGCACAAAAAGGCTTCATCGCTACTCTAGCTATCTCTCCTCTACCGCCAGAAATAAGACCTTCCTTTACCAACCCGATGATGGCAAAACGGGGGAGACAAGTAGAGGAGGAACTCAGCCTGCAGGAAATACCTCTGGAAGCAAAGAGAAAGGCAAAGGAATTGCCCTAGCTGAACCCTCAGCTCAGAAAAAGAAGAACTAGAACTTGTTTAATCATGTCCAAAAATTATCCTGTCTTTAAATGTTGTTTGGGTAGATTTTTCTTTTTGGTTGTTTGTTTTTGTTGTTTAAACTCAATATTACAAATAGTTATTTTCTTTCTGATCTGACTAATCTAGTTTGAACAGAACAAATAAAAAAGGTCAAAAACAATAAAAACCAAAAATAAACTAATAGACAACATCCTTCCAAAACTGAGTCAGTACACTCAAATGTTTTAAGTCTAAATTAGATCTTGGAAGACTTAGAATAAAGTTAAAACAAAATATATGCAACCGTTACGGGGGAGTAGTTTCAGCATAAAAAATAATTCAATCATGGGGTAACTTATAACTGAGTTCCGTAATTATGTATTTTGCCAACATCAAAATGGGGGAGTTTGTTGAAACACCTTTCCACGAGATTTTGATTTGACAAAATCATCCATGATTAAGAGGAAATTAAATTTAGATGCTTTGATTTAATTGTACTAATATGTTTGTTAAATATTGAGTGCAAAAATATATAAAGTAAAGACAGGACAAAAGTCATCACGAACGAAGCTGAGTAGAACGGAACTCAGCATGACAGAATAGAAGCTGAGTGGGGTTAAAATTCAGAAGCAAAACGAAGCTGACTAAAGTTGAAGACTTCTTCAGGAGCGATTAAACAGAATGGAGCTGACCTTGAAGGAACTCAGCATGAACGACGAACATTCGAAAAGAACAAACGAAGCTCAGTAACAGTCAGGACAGCATGAAGGATCCGTTCACTAAAAGACGAAGTCTGCCAATCTTCTGCACCAATAATTGGAACCTCGAAGACACCTAAAAGACTAATTCCAAGAGTCATGGGATGATGGATTATTGGAAAAAGACAACTGACGCAAACAGACAAACCAGACGCTAGAAGACAAACCCGACGCTTGAAGAAAACAGAGAAAAGGAATGGCGGTGCAGTCTGAAGCTATCCAGAAATTGTTCCCCAAAAGAGTCGTTTTGACATTAACGGTCAAGACATTTCAAACGATCAAATCTACAGATTTCCTTCTATAAAAGGAAAATCGAAAAACTGGAAATGGAATGTAAGCATCAAAAGAAAAATACAAGAGAGAAAGTTTAAAAGCACTCAAATACAAAAAGGATCTTACACCAACTTTTCTATTCTTTGTGTAAATGCTAGATTGAGTTGTAATAATCTAAAGTGTTCTTTAGTTCAAAAAGAACAAGTTTGTGATCAATAGGAATATTGAGAGTGTAAAGCTGAGTGCTTGGTTGTAAGCATTTCAGTGGTAGAGAAATCTAGGTGCTGGGTTGTAGCACTTAGTAGGAGTTGAGTAGACGAATAGAGGAAGGTACTCTTGCATATTCAACTGCCTTGTAATTGGTTTGTGCTCTACCTTTAAAGAGCTCAGTATTGGATTCAAAAAGCCCGGAGGACTCTAGGGACTGGACGTAGGCAGAGAGGCCGAACCAGGATAAGTGATACTGAGTAATCTCTAAACTCTCTCTTATAATTGCATGTGTTGTTTGCTTTATTTACTCAGCATATAAATTGCCTAAGCTGATCCTGAGTAAGTAAGTTCTGCTGAGTTAGAAGCTGAGCTCCAAGAGTGTCAATTCCTAACTCTCAAGGAAACAACTTTGGTCAACATCTGACTAAAGCTGTCCAGTGATATATCTCACCAAGCTGACCAAAGGCTGAGTTAATAAACTCTCAAAATAACATCCAGTCAACTCAATTAAAACACGAAAAAGTTATATTAGTTCCTAACCCCCCCTTGGAACTAATTACCAGGGACCAACAATTATAACTCTAATTAATTATCCCTAACAATAATTAAATTACTAATTTGATTAGTAATATTATCTAAATATAATTTGTTATTATTTAGATAATAATAAGTGTTTATTTAATTATCTAATTAGTAATCCTATTCCGAATAAGATTCTAATTAATTAATTAACTAATACAACTAGGGTTAGGGTTTTGAGAAGTTTATAAATGGACTCCTTAACTATAAATTTTGGCCAACACAGAAGAAGGGGCTAGAGGAACCGTTCCGAAACCGTCTCGGCTAATTACAATCTTTCTTACTCTCTCTTTGATCTCGTATCGATTTCTGTTAGAGGCAATCATTGCGATTGCTATTATTAAGGTTGATTACTGATTAGTTATTCTTTTTTGTGTTGTTTCTTTTGTTGTTCGTGATACATGGATTAAGAGTTGTGGGCACTTCATTTGCAACTGTAGATACTTCTTCAGAAAAAGTATTTCATTCTATCCCTCTTTATATGAAATAACAATTAACAGATCTTGGAAAAGGGAAATAGATAAAAAGATAAAATTTTATTATTCCGCTGCGCCTAGACTTGTCTATTTTCCTACACATTTAAATATACATACATTCCCACAAACTTGGTGTCCTTCCATCTGCCCACAACTGTACTGTCGGGGTTTGATCTTAATATCTCAGCTCTATATCTGTTAGTAGTAAACAATAACATTTACAATAGTTAGTGCACAATTCAAGTTATATTAGTAAGTGAGCAATAAAAGTTATCAATACCTGTAAATGTTGTCATATTGGCTCCTTTCATCAGCATGTATGATCTTCAAGGCATAGCACTTTGCTCTATAAGCTGTCAGCATACCAACTGTGAGTGACATCACTCTTGATATAGCATCCATCATAGCCTCAACTTTCCAATCAGCATCACTTCTAAAACTCTCTAAGTACTTCTTACCTATCCACTTGTAAGTCATATGAAAGTTTTTATGCACCTTAATGCATTGGTGTTTGAAAGAACCATTCTTCAACTGTATTGTCTGGTTGGTTTTATCTTTCCTGTCTACTCTAGAAGCATATGCTCTCCATGGACACTTCTGTTGAAACACCTTTCCACATGATTTTGATTTGACAAAATTATTTAAGTTAATCCATGATTAAGGGGCAATTAAATTTAAGTGCTTTGATGTAATTGTACTAATATGTTTGTTCAATGTTGAGTATAAACATGAATCAAAACAGAATCAAAAAGAAAGACATGATGAAGTCAGCATGAGAACACAGCACAAGCTGAGTAGAGTGCAACTCAGCATAATAGAAGAAAAGTCATCTTCAGAACAAATACTCAAAGATGAAGCTGACCAAACAAGCTGAGTAGAACGAAACTCGGTATCAAAGAAAGGAAGCCTTCCTCTAAGCCAATGCTTACAGACGAAGCTGACCACGGAAGCTGAGTAAGAGTGACTCAGAAACAAAGAACAAAAAGCAACGTAAATAAAGTCAAGCTGAATGTTCGTCAGGACAGCACAAATGATCCATTTGCTAGAAGACAAGATCCGACAACTGTCTGCACCAATAATAGAAACCTTGAAATTACGCACAGAGACAATTTCGAGATGCATGGGTCAACTGTCCGTTAGCTAAAAAGACGAACTAGCACTAAAAGACGCACCTGTGGGAAGAAGACAAGCCTAACGCCTGCGGAATTCAGATGACAGGATTGGCCTGCAAATCTGAAGCTGACCAGAACAATGTCTCAAGAAAGAGCCGTTTGAATCCAACGGATAACTCCGGATTCAATGGATTGTGGCTTCAGATCTCAACTATAAAAGGACAAGTTCATTCTTGGATCCTTTGCCGATTTTGACAAGAAAAATACAAGTGAAAAAGAGAAAAATACAAAGCACATTCAAACAAGAAAAAGATCTTACACCAAATTCCAAATTTTGTGTAAAAGCTAGATTTATCTTGTAATCATCTAAAGTGTTCTTCATCTAGAAAGAACAAGTTTGTATCAATTGTAAAATTTAAAGAGTTGTGCAGAGTACTCGGTTTTAGTACTCAGCGGTAGAGAAATCTAGGTGTTGGGTTATAGAACTTAGTAGGAGTTGAGTAGACGAATAGAGGAAGGTACTCTTGCATATTCAACTGCCTTGTAAACGGTTTGCGCTCTACCTTTAAAGAGCTCAGTATTGGATTGAAAAAGCCCGGAGGGACTCTGGGGACTGGACGTAAGCGGAGAGGCCGAACTAGGATAAGTCATGCTGAGTAATTTCTAACTCTCTCTCAATATATCTATATATGTGTTGTCTGATTAAATTGCTCAGGATATAAATTATAAAAGCTGACACTGAGTAATCTTGGTGCTGAGTTGGAAGCTGACCTCAAGTGTTAATTCCCAACTCACAAGTAAAACAGCTCTAGTCAGCATCTGACTAAAGCCGTCTTACGCCTCACTCGGCCGTGCTGACCAAAACTGAGTTGTGAAACTCAAGGAATTATATTAAGTCAGTATAATTTAGAGAAAAAGTTACATTAGTTCCTAACCCCCCCCCCCTCTTGGAACTAATCACACGGGACCAATAAGTGGTATCAGAGCTAAAAGCTCACTACTCAAAGATATAACTATCTTGAGCTGATCCCGATAAATGGCTGAGAACAGCACTCGTTTCCTTCCAGGAAATCAAACAACACAGATACTCCCTGAGGGATTATCAATTAGTCGGCCACCCTTGTTTTTCAGATCAAATTATACATTTTGGAAAAATAGGATGAAGAACTTTATTCAAGCTACAAACATGAGTGCATGGCTTGCAATAGTTCAAGGCCCATATGTGCCTTACAAAACTGTTGACAACGAAAAGGTTGTCAAGAGTGAAACTGAGTGGTCAGAAGATGACCTAAAAAAATTGCAAAATAATGCTTCGGCTATCAATATGCTTCACTGTGCGCTAGATGCTGCAGAGTACAATAAGATTTCAGATTGCGAGTCAGCACAGGAAATATGGAAAAAGCTCGAAGTAACCTATGAAGGCACAAGCAAGGTCAAGGAATCCAAAGTGAATCAACATATGAGATTGTACGAGCTGTTCGAGATGAATGAAAACGAAGACATCTCGGAGATGAACTCAAGGTTCACAAATATTATAAATGAGCTTAAACGACTCGGCAAGAACTTCACGGAAGAAGAACAGGTGAAGAAAATCTTGAGAAGTCTACCCAAGAGCTGGCAAGATAAGAAAACAGCTGTGGAAGAAGCTCAGGACTTGACCACATACAAATACGACGAGCTGATTGGATCTCTGCTGACCCATGAGATCTCTATGAAAAATTTTGAAGCTAAAGAAAAGTCAGAGGACAAGAAACAAAAATCACGTGTCATGAAAGCTGACTCAACCGAAGCTGACTCATCAGATGATGAGGAGATGCCCATGTTCACAAGAAAGATGAAGAAGCTGTTCAGAAAGAATGATAAGAACAACAAGAGGCCATACAAAAGAGGCGATAGGTACAAAGCTGAGTCCAGTGACAAATACAAAAAGGACAGTTCCAAGCCTGTCACGTGCTTTGAGTGCCATCAAACTGGGCACATTAAGTCAAGATGTCCTAACTTAAAGAAAGAAAGGAAGGGAAGCAAAAAGGCAATGGTAGCCACATGGAGTGACAATGATGAGTCAACATCGTCAGAAGCTGATGCAAATGAGACAGCAAATATATGCTTCATGGCCGATGACGTTGCTGACCAAAGCCAATCTGAGCAAGCTGACCTCTCTGACGATTTTGACCAAGAGGAACACTCCAATGAGGTAACATCTCTACTCTTGCTTAGAAATGAAATGGTTAACGCCTTGAGTGATTTATATACACTGACTAAAAAGTGTAATAAGAAAATAAAGGCACTCAGCAGGCGGTGTGACGAGATTGAAGAGGTCAAACTCAGTGACCTTTGATATCTTCTCCAAAACAACTCAACTTTGCATAACAACATGGAAATCATGCACAAGTTTGTCTCGGAAGTCCAATCAGATTCAAAGAAATTGAGAAAGGATGTCACAACTCTACAGAACAAAATAAAAGGTTCAACTAAAAATAAATCCAACGCTGAGTACTCACGTACTGGTCAGCGTAGACAGTTCACTCAGTGTGACTGTTGTGGGAAAAGAGGACACACAATAGATGTGTGTTGGTATAACAAGCGGACTGTCCAATGCGACTTCTGCGGAAAGAAAGGTCATACCACTAAGGTATGTTGGCATGCTCAGCACAATGGTGCTGACCAAAGACAAAATCACCCTAAAAGGGTAACTCATTGTGACTTCTGTGGTAAACAAGGCCACACCATAAATATATGCCGTCACAAATTAAAATATGATATTGCACCTGTCTATGATAACCAACGAGGACCCAAAAAGAATTGGGTACCTAAAGATGAATAGTTTAAAATTCAGGTGAGCCTGAGATGCGTGGAGAAATCAAAATTGTGGTATATTGACAGCGCATGCTCGAGGCACATGACTGGTGATGAAACTCAGTTCATCACACTTGAGCTTAAACGAGGTGGAAACGTGAGCTTTGGAGACAATAAAAAGGGTAAGATAGTTGGTTCAGGTACTATCGGAGGTAACCCTACTATTGAGTCATTCTCCTTAGTTAAATGTCTTAAATATAACCTACTGAGCGTAGCTCAGCTGTGTGACATCGGTAGAAAGGTTGTATTTGATGCCACTCAGTGTCGGATACTCGAGGGAAAAACAAACAAATTGATTTTAACTGCCCCTCGTGTTGACAATGTATATATGTTGAGTTTAGAAAAACAGTTTTCCAAAAATATATGCTTAGTATCTAAAGAGGACAACTCCTGGCTATGGCATAGGAGACTTGGTCATGTAAGCATGGACCTCCTTGCCAAATTAGCTAGAAAGCAACTAGTTGAGGGATTGCCCAAATTGAAATTTGAAAAGGATCAATTATGTAATGCTTGTCAGCAAGGTAAACAAACGAAAAAGTCTTTTCAAAGTAAAAACATTGTCTCAACCAAGCGACCATTGGAATTACTACATTTGGATCTTTTCGGACCTGTCCAGCCACTCAGCTTGGGAGGTAAGAAATTTTCCTTAGTCATTGTAGACGATTTCTCTCGGTATACTTGGATCATCTTGCTGAGTAGCAAGGATGAAACATTTGAGATGTTCACAACATTGATTAAAAAGCTTGAAAATGACAAAGACCTAAGAGTAGCTCATATTAGAAGTGATAATGGCGGAGAATTCAAAAACCAACAATTTGATGAATTCTGTGAAATCAGTGGCATTGACCATAACTTTTCTGCTCCTAGGACGCCTCAACAAAATGGGGTTGTTGAAAGGAAGAACAGAACAATAGTCGAAATTGCTAGGACAATGCTGAGCGAAAATAGGCTTCCAAAGTATTTCTAGGGTGAAGCTGTCCACACAGCATGTTATATACTAAATAGGGCTTTAGTTAGACCTATACTCAAGAAAACTCCTTATGAACTTTGGAAAGGACGAAAGCCCAACAATGGCTACTTTCGTGCCTTTGGGTGTAAATGTTTTATACTCAACACAAAAGATAACCTTGCTAAATTTGATGCCAAAGCTGACGAAGCGATCTTTTTAGGGTACTCAACTAATAGTAAAGCATATAGGGTGTATAATAAACGAACTCAAATTATAGAAGAGTCTGTCCATATCGAGTTCGATGAAACTGACCCTGCAGGAAAGACAACTCAATCTGCCGAAGATGAACCAAGCTCAGCTTCCGCTGACCAAATTGGTGTTGTTGAGACATCAGCACAAGGGCTGACTAAAGGTAAACACGAAACAGAAATTATCTTTGCTGACCAATCTACTCCTGCAGATATTGTAGAAACACCTATTCCAAACAACTCAACATTACCCAAAGAAATAAAAATTCCAAGAGGACATTCGGAGAAGTCCATTCTTGATGCTGCTGACAACAAGCTGATGACAAGAGACCAGCTTAAAAAATATCTCAGCAATGTTGCATTCGTCTCAGTTCATGAGCCAAAGAATTTCGCTGAAGCTGAGCATGACAAACACTAGATCAATGCTATGCAAGAGGAGCTTGATCAGTTCAAAAGAAATGAGGTATGGGATTTAGTACCAAAACTTAGGAATCAAAAGACCATAGGAACTAAGTGGGTCTTTAGAAATAAGCTAGATGAGCAAGGCAATGTAGTCAGAAACAAAGCCCGACTTGTAGCCCAAGGCTATAGTCAGCAAGAGGGCATTGACTATGGTGAGACCTTTTCTCTCGTTGCTAGGTTAGAGGCTATACGTATATTGTGTGCATATGCTAGTTTCATGAACTTCAAACTATATCAAATGGATGTCAAAAGTGCTTTTCCTAATGGATTTATAAACGAAGAGGTATATGTTAGTCAGCCTCCTGGGTTTGAAGATCCAAAGTTTCCAAACCACGTTTATAAACTCAAAAAGGCCTTGTACGGCCTGAAACAAGCACCTCGTGCTTGGTATGAGAGGTTGACCAATTTCCTGCTGACCAGGATCTATGTCAGAGGCAAAGCTGACACAACCTTGTTCATTAAGAAAAAGGGTAAAAATACCCTCCTCGCACAAATTTACGTAGATGATATAATCTTTGGTGCTACTGACGAATCTATGTGCAAAGAATTTAGTAAACAGATGCAAACTGAGTTCGAAATGTCAATGATGGGAGAACTCAACTTCTTCCCTGGACTTCAAATCAAGCAAGGTAAGAACGGCATCTTCATTAGTCAGTCTAAGTACGCCAAAGAAATGTTAAAGAAATTCGATATGGAAGAATGCAAGCCCATATCTACCCCAATGGGTACTGACACTGTCCTTTGTGTTGACGAGAAAGGTAAGTCAGTAGATAGTAAGTTATATCGAGGTATGATTGGCTCTCTACTTTATCTTACTGCTAGTAGACCTGATATTCAGTACTCAGTATGTTATTGCGCAAGATATCAAGCTGACCCCAGGGAATCTCACCTTGTAGCTGTAAAAAGAATTTTTAGATATTTGCAGAGCTCAGTTAATGCAGGTCTATGGTATCCAAATACAAATGACTTCACACTCATTGGATATACTGATGCTGACTACGGACGAGATAAGCTAGAGCGTAAGAGTACTTCAGGAGGGTGTCACTTCCTTGGAAGCTGTCTAGTATCTTGGTTCAGCAAGAAGCAATCATCAGTGGCCCTGTCAACAACTGAAGCTGAGTACATTGCTGCTGTAAGCTGTGTGGCTCAAGTTCTATGGATAAAGCAACAGCTTGAGGATTATGGCGTAAAAACGGAAACAATAGAGGTCAAATGCGACAACAAGAGTGCCATTGACCTATCTAAAAAGGGTTAATTACAAAACTGGCCCTATTTTATAACCCATTTACGTTTTTAGCTTAGTTGTCCAACTTTTTACAAATATAGGCAATTTCATTGTATTTGGACAAAAATACCCTTGTCTTCCTTATTCCCCCTTCTTCCCCATCAAACACATTCACCATTACTCATTCATCACACTTGCTCCACACTTTCCTTCTTCTCTTCTTTTTTTTCTTTCCATTTTTTACAACACTTCATACAACAATCAAGTGAACAACAATCAAGTGAACAATCCAAGAGCTAAAGCTTAGTTTATTCATGTAAGTATGGTGCCGGGTTTGACCGAGATTTCAATTTTAATCTCAATACAATATCATATGTGTTTAATATGATGTATATAAGATGTATATGTCAAATTCAAACGAAAATAGTCTAGGGTTATGCATTTCGGACCCATTCAACCCATTGAAACTCTGTATTTTTTCAGATTTTTCATGAACGTTTTTCTGGGATTTCCCCCGACTTTGTCGTACCTGTCGCACCATGAAATAGTGCGACAATGGCCTGGTAGTTTAATGTTGTCGCACTTGTCGTATTTTTTCACGGTGCGACAGACTCCAGAAATATGAATATGTCGTACCTGTCGTATTTTTTCACGGTGCGACAGACTCCAGAAATATGAACCTGTCGTACCTGCCGTATTTTTTCAGGGTGCGACAGACTCTCTTAGTATAAGTTTGTCGCCTTTGTCGCATTTTTTCAGGGTGCGACAGACTATCTTAGTATAAGCTTGTCGAGTTTGTCACATTTTTTAAAGGTGCGAAAGACTATCTGAGTATAAGTTTTTGTTAATATGTGTTTTTTTCTCAAATGTAGAAGTATGTCGTTTGGAACAGTTCCATGTATGTTATTGTGGCACGGCCATTGGAAAACCGTTCGAGAAGATATGACATACGTGGGCGGTCAATCGAAGTTGTTTCGTTTTGCAACTAACATCGATTTGCAAATGTTAAAAGCGAAAGTGTACACTTCAGTAAGTATTGATGCAACCGATTTTGATCTACATATCTCCATGCAGTCGACATACGGTCCAAACAAAGTTCTTGAAATAGTAGCACCAATTCAAGAAGATGAGGATGTTATGGTTTTTATAGACTATTGTCGTATGAATCCGACTGATTTGATTCCTCTATATGCTACCTTTATACCACGAAGAAATGATGAACAAAAAGATATACAAGGTAAGGAGATGAGGAAGCCCCAAAAAGAAGAGACACGAACAGAAGTTGTGCTTGTACAATCAAACCGTGCTTCTACACACGAATTTGACGCCCGTGGATTAGATGATCTAATGGAGGACCGAATTTGGAATGATGATGATGGTTACAATCCCAATGATGGTTATGATGATTATGATGCGTATCCCAATGATGATTATGAAGTACCTATTCGGCAAAGTGAAGCCAGCGGTGTCAAAATAGAGCCGCAAGTTGATCATATCCCGAAATATACTGAGGATGATTCAAAAAGGCAAAGAAGAATGACTGATCCATTGTGGTGGATTCTAGAGGCCCCCAAGGCACCCCCGTTGGCTAAAGAAAAACTTACAGATAAAGGTGCCTTCAGTTTAAAGGTGGATGATATTTTTGCCAACAAAGTAGAACTGAAAGATGCACTAGGGAAACATGCAATCTTAAATATGTACCAATGGAAGGTATACAGATCTAACAAGTCAATGTTTGAAGTTAGATGTACATATGTTGAAAAATGTAAATGGCGGGCTAGAGGTATTGTGATACCTGGTTCTGAAATGTTTAGACTTCGAAGAATGGATGGTATCGATCAACACACTTGTCCAAGAGATCAAATATTACCACACCATAGACAGGCGGGGAAACGAGTTGCTGGCAAACTGCTTCGAGATAAGTTTGATCTCTCGAATCGAGTGTACCGACCAATTAACACTGCCGAAGATTTTCAAAATGATTACAAAATTAACATCTCTTACATGCAATCCTGTGCCTAGTGGTGAAGCTCTTAGCCTAGTGGTTGAGAGCTTACATGTGCCTTGGGAGGTCATGGGTTCGAATCACATCCGGGTCTAGTGGGGATTTTCCTTTCTTCTTTAATGTAAGTGCATTGCGCAAATTTTTTTTAAAAAAAACATCTCTTACATGCAATCCTGGAGAGCAAGGAATTGGGCCATAGATGCTCAAAGTGGTTCACCGGAAGAGTCATACATGTTGTTACCGGATTATTATGCGACATTGAAGGCTAAAAACCCCGGTACGGTCATACATATTGAAACTGATGATGATCACCACTTTAAATGTTTTTTCTTTGCTTTTGGTGTTTCAATTAGAGCGTTTAAGGAACACATCCATCCAGTTCTTTGTGTTGATGGAACCTTTTTAAAAGGTAAATATCCCGGAACATTATTTGTTGTTGTTGGTACAAATGGTAACAACATGATTTTTCCACTTGCATTTTCCATTGGACATAGGGAAAGTAACGAATCATGGACGTGGTTTTTGACCAAGGTAAAGGAATGTATAGGCGATGTCGAAAATCTAGCCATAATATCAGACAGACACAAGAGCATTGAACATACATCCAACTTGGTTTTTCCAAATGCCATACATGGAGCTTGTGGCTTTCATTTGAAACAAAATATGAAGGCCAGATTCAGGGCCGTTAAGAATATAGATGCTGTGTTTTGGAAGACTGCAAAAGCATATCGAACTTCCGACTTTGACGAGTAATTCGCTAGACTTCGTGCTTTATATCCCGATGCCGCTACATATTTAGAGCAAGTTGGAATAGAGAAATGGTCACGTGCCTATTTTTCCACTTGTCGTTACAACATCATGACGACAAATATTTCTGAATCATTTAATGCTGCTATGGGGAAAGGTAGACGTTTACCGATCACAATGGTAGTGGAGTTCATACGGTGTATTCTTCAAAGGTGGTTTTACGAACGACGCAATGAAGCAGGTTCTATCTCTAAACTAATTTACAATTGAGTTGATCATTTCATAACCCTTATTCTAACTTATACATATATCTATGCATTTCAATGTTAGGCGAACGTCAGTCGTTTTTGTGTGAGTGGGCCGAAGAAAAACTAAAAGGACATGTCTCGAAATCTGTAAAATGTTCTTGTCATCCTATCAATCAACACATGTTTGACGTCGGCGATCGACTAAAGGGTGGGATTGTGGATTTGAATTCAAAAACATGTACGTGTAGGAGATGGCAACTATCCGGGATTCCATGTCTACACTTGTGTAAGGTTGCTGCAACGTTTAATTTAACGGATGCATATCAGTGGGTCGATCCTTACTACACGAACGAAAAAGTGAAACTGACATGGGCTGAGTCTATTTATCCAGTTGGTCACCAATCAGAATGGTCGACCTGCGAGCCGCCTATGAGAATTTTGCCCCCTAAAGTTCTTAGTAAGCCATCTAAGGGCCATCCAAAAAGTCAAAACAGAATACCATCACAAGGCGAAGAAGTAGTTCGCACAACATGCAGCAGGTGCGGAAATACTGGTCATAATAGGATGAATTGTCATCGTCCGCTTCCAAATACAATACGAATGCCAACTAATATCTCAACTTCTGCAGCAAGCTGTTCGAGGAATATAGACACTTAATTTCTGAAGTTTATGTATTTTAAAACTTTGATTTGTGAGGTTCATGTACTTGTTTATTTTTGACGTTTGGGTAATTAACCTTTTAAAACTTTATTTGTTAGGTTTGTGTACTTTATTAAAACTTTCCACATTTGAAGTAGTTTGCTCTTGTCACATCTGTCACCATAGTTGCAATTTAAATACCAAATGAGTACATATAGCCTGTCGTACCTGTCAATCCACAATGGCGAAATATAGGAAAGTTATATATCGCTTCCAAAGATCAATGTCTCTGAAGTGAGAAAAGTGATAACCAATGACAACCATCCCAAATAACTATGTCCTTAAAATACGACAGGTACCTGTCGTACCTGTCATATTTTTTAAAATACGACAGGCGACAGAGCATATAGCCTGTCGTACCTGTCGTATTTTTTAAAATACGACAGGCGACAGAGCATATAGCCTGTCGTACCTGTCGTTTTTTTAAAGTACGACAGGCGACAGAGCATATAGCCTGTCGTACCTGTCGTATTTTTTAAACTACGACAGACTCCAGAAATATGAACCTGTCGTACCTGTCGTATTTTTTAAAGTATGACAGGCGACAAAGCATATAGCCTGTCGTACCTGTCGCACCTGTCAATCAACACATACTAAATGTCGCACCTGTCAATCAACACATACTAATTGTGTCGTCCATTTTTTAAACATCAATGTACTAAACTACATACTACTTTTAACACGGATGTACCAAAATAACATATTACATATCTGTACAACAAATGTACTAAATTACAATGTCTAACTATCAGACAAAAGCAAACTTGTTTCTAGATTATCTACTAATAACTTCTGATGATACAACTCGGCTGCAAAACGTAATCTAAAATGGACGCCATACGATCCGTCAAAGTTGCACACAAACTGATCATGTCGGGTTTCACACCTTTCAGTTATAACTTGGGCAAAAGCACAAGTGAATACGCCACAGTCATTTGACCCACTTAGTTGTTGTGGACAACCAGGAACTCTGCTCCAGGTTATGTCTCATTTCACTTGTGCCTCCGACCAATTACCATTCTTATCCATGACTCTTCTAATGATATCCAGACGTAAACTTAAAAACATTTCTAGTGATTCCTCGCTGCAATTTGACACCAGGATGTCATATATGTATAAATGCATATCCTGCAGCATAAGAACCCCTAGGAACCAATGCTCGTTTTTTAGTTTATCGGAATAAGTACCATCTGAACTTCACTCCACATCCGAATGAACTGCGTTGGCATCCCATTCACTCGGTCAAGAAATAATGATCCATCCCAGCCTTTCTCCTTGTAGCCCTTCACAAAACAGTCTTGAGACATGCAACCAATGAAATCCGAGTCGACGGTGGTCCATATATTAGTCTTTGTGTAAGAACGGCATCGGAGTAAAGTAAACCACCCACTGACATGCTGTTTCAATATTTAAAATATAAGTACGTAAAAACATGAAGCCATATATATAAGAATAAATACAATGTGACATCAAGACACTTACATCATTGTCGACGATTTCACCAGATGTTTGTAACTGTTCAAACCAAGCTTTACTTGGCAAGTGATATTGCACCCCAATGATACGCCTCTGTTCTTTTGGATCTGCCATTCTTAACCACTCAGCGTATTTTAGAATCGCGTTTGCATCAAGCAGATCCCTTCTATCATCCAGAACTCCACTTTTCTCACCGGGGATGCGTTTCTTCTTACCTTTCTTGGTGAAAGGATCGGTGAACGGTGAGCGGAGAAACTGACTGGCTCTTCCTCGTCAAGTTGTTCTTCCTGTTCTTTTGGATGTAGCACTTTTATCGCTCTGTCACACAATAAATTACATTAATAACATATACTACAACAAATGCGACGAAGCCTTATTACCTTTTCATTTTCCATTAGTTCATTTAAATGTCCCCCAAACTTCAAGTCCAGCAGACACCTCTTTACTAAGTCTGATGCACTCTGACTTTCATCCTTATTAAATACAAATAAAATGAGTAAAAGAAAAATTGAAAACCTTAAAGAAAACTAAACAATTCAAGTAATCCAACAACATATCAAAATTGATGCTTCTTCATCGTCTTTCTCTTCACCTTCTATCGGCTTCTCTCCTTTTTTCCTCTCCTCACCTTCATCTTGCTTCTCATCACCTCCTTCTTTCTTATTATCATCACCTCCTTCTTTCTTATTATCATCATCCTTCTCTTCTTCATCACCTTTCTTCGCATCCCCATCTTTCTCCTCCTCTTCTTCATCATCTTTCTTCGCATCCCCTCCTTCTTTCTTATCATCACCTCCGTCATCATCTTTCTCTTCTTCATCACATTTCTTTGCATCCCCATCTATCTCCTCCTCTTCTTCATCTTTATTCGCATCCCCATCGTTAATTGTATCATCTTTCTCCGCATATTGGAGTGCACCCTTTAGGCTCTTAACATCAGCCTCTACCGATGACAATCGACTCCCTAAGCTTAAAAATTACTCGATGCACCACTCTTGATGGGTGGTCATCATGTGATTGACCCTTTCCATGATTTCATCCACAAGTCCCCTTCTCTTATCCACTTTTGGACGGATGATAAACTGGTTATCATCATCTGCTTCTTCCTCGTCCACCTCAACTTCTTTTGTTCCCTCTTCCTCTTCGCCGTCTTCTTTTTTGTCTTCTTCATTTTCTTCCTCTTCGCCATCTTCTTTTTCGTCATCTTTATTATCTTCGTCTGCCTTGTCTTCGTCCTCATCTCTTGCTTCCTCCTTCAAATGGTCCATAAGTTGTTTAAACCAACCACATTGCTTCTCTCTATCTTTTGGTTCAATGGTTGTATGTTCAGGAGGATCAACTTTCTACAAAACAATTCCCAAATGTAATAGGTGAAAAAGCTTTCCAAATATCGCAACTCATACATCTTGTTCGCTTACATCAAACAATGTCTGGATTTCAGACAATTGTGCGGTCTTTAACTGTGTCCACCGAAGCACGCGAGGAATGGTAGGTTCAAATTCGAGTCTTGTATAAAAGATATTGATAGCTTTCCATATCTCACAAATCCAAACCTATCATCAAGCAACAAGTATACATAAATATTATATACACTATAATAAGTACACATAAAGCAAACAAGTATACAAAAATTTCATACCTGGAGTGCATGAGTAAAACCATACAGGTTATATGGAATCCGACCTTGCACCTTTTTCGCCTCAACCATATCCTGAAAACTTTTCTTATTTAGAGCCGACTTCAAAGTCTTCAAGCTCTCATTAAAAGCCACCACACCCCACGGATACTTGTGGAACAGCTCTGGGAACTCAGCAAGGGTCATAATATAAGGACGGACCTTTCCTGTGACCTAGTGTTCCAAAATGTTGCCATGTATGAAATACAGCATTGCCATCAAAACTGCATCACCATCGTCTTGCTTGGCCCAATCCGTTCCTGTGAACTTCCCATATATGTCTTTGTGTTTTACATTAGCAACCTTTCCAAAAAACTTCTCCTTAAATCCTCCCTTAGTCTTCATCTTCTTCATCCCTTTCGTTATTGCTTTTGTGCTTCCAAAGGGCAATCCTGTAATTATCCCAAACTCCTTTGCAGTGTATCTCAACTTCAATCCCCTCACATTGAAACATATCTCTGTATCACATGTTTCAACTAGAGTAATCTGTCTAGTTAACAACGTGTGGATAAACAACCCGGACAGAGAGGGAAAATCTCGTCTGAGATAAGCTCCGAAACAGCATTCACTAAATAATGCTAATTGTTTGGCAGTCAAATTTTCTCTGATAACATTACGCACGGGCGTGTTAAACCTGTTAGATACTTGTGCGGATGAATTTAGGGCAAATGGGTATTTGAACTTTATCTTAATCTTTCTCCTTTTGTTCTGTTGTGATACCCTTTGATCATGCTGCAAATAAGACAAATAATCAGACAAATACAGAAAAAATGCGACAGGCGACAGAATATCTAGTCTGTCGTACCTGTCGTATTTTCAAAAAATACGACAGACGACATATTATATAGTATGTCGTACCTGTCGTATTTTCTAAAATACGACAGGCAACATAGTTTATTTCCAATTTTGCACCATCATAATCTGTCGTACCTGTCGTATTTTCAAAAAATACGACAGACGACAGATTATATAGTCTGTCGTACCTGTCATATTTGTGAAAATACGACAGGCAACCTAGTAGAAGATAAAAGAGGGGAGACTGAAGACAAAGCCAATGGTGCACAAAAATAGAAGATAAAAGAAGACTTATGCGTGATATGCAGGAATTGTGTTCTTTATTTGCTGAAGAAAAGAACAGAAAAAACCTAGAGTGTTTTCCAAAAGCTTAATAATGCTTAAAGAAGTTCAAAACACGGATCCTAATTCTATATTTGGAAACTTTTACAAATTATGGTCTCCAACTTCTCCTCAAATTATTTCTGAAACTAATTAATGTTCTCCACAAATAAATAACTGGTTAGTTATCTAGCTAATGCACAATCCTTGCAAGTTTACATCTATCATCTTCCTTCTTCAGTTCGAACTCAAAAGTTAAACCTTACAAATCATTCACCTTTTCAGCAAACTTGATAATAAGGCTACGACCAAATTTTTCTCAGATTATTATAAGCAGTAAGATACTAAATTTTTCTGCAGAAACCTAAGTCCCCCACTCTCCAATTCTTGCTATTTGTATAGAAAGGTTCTCAAAACGACAAAATGTACAACGAGAGTAGAAACCATACAAGCTTCAACGATAGAAACAATTACAAGAATAGAATGGGATCAGAGAACATACAGAAAGAAAGCCAAGAAACTGAAGCTCGAGAATGGATGGAAAAGCAAATTTTCAAACTGACTTAGGTTTTGAGACTTACCTACAGTGACTTTGTTTGTTTCAACTTCAAAATTGGTACAACCAATTTGATGAAATACTGGTTTATAATCAACAAGCATGTGAACAACAAGCATGTGTACAACCAGCATGTGTACAACCAATTTGATGAAATACTGGTTTATAATCAACAAGAACATCTGTAAATCATCTAAGCACAAGCATGTGAACAAAAAACAATTTCTATCCTCATCCATCAATCAAATGTTTATAATCAACATAAATTTGATGCTCTTTCATATAAATTATTCTTTAACAGAACAAATTCACAACATTAACATAATAAAACCCCAAAACATTCTTTAACCCAAAACAAATATCAGCACTACTGCTCAATAACCATGGAGAAGTTAAAAGATTTGGTATTTGATTTAGGGAAATAGCTAATATACCTTTCGTTTGCTCCGAGATTCCTTCTTACCCTTACCCATGGTGGAACGAGATTCGCCGTTCGCTGTTCTCTGTTCTCCGTTCGCCGGTCTCCGTCGCTAGTCGCCTAACGCCGTCGCTGTTCGCTATTGGCCGTTGGCCGTTCGTCGGTCTCCGTCGCCGGTCGCCTACGCCGTGTTGTTCGCCTGTCGCAGTCTTCCTCTCCTTCCTTCCCTATCGAGTATCGCAGTTGAGAAACAAGTTCGATAGATTAGGGCGAACGAACAGGGAAGGGGAAAGTAAGGGTATTTTTGTCCCAATTCAATGAAATTGCCGATATTTGTAAAAAGTCGGACAACTAGGCTAAAAACATAAATAGGTTATAAAATAGGGCCAGTTTTGTAACTAACCCTATCTAAAAATCCAATCCAACACAGCAGGATGAAGCATGTCAGCATAAGGCATCACTTCATTAGAGATCATGTACTCAAGGGTGAGATCAAGCTCACTTATGTTCCTACAGATGAACAGCTTGCGGATATCTTCACAAAGCCTCTGGCTCGTGAGCAATTTCACATACTAAGGGAAGCTATCGGTATGTCTAATCCTCTTCACTAAAATTACTTGTCTAAAATGAATGTTGAGTGATTACCATACTGAGTGATTTGTGCTAAATTAGTAACTATTGCATGCTGAGCTAAATATGAAGTATATCACCCTATGCTGAGTAGACATACATACTGAGTGATTAATATACACTGAGTTACTAAGCATGATGAAATTCTTCTACGTAAAACTGACTACTCAGTATATCAAACGCTTAGAATTATAGATACTGAGTAAATCCGTTGCACAATTAATGCTAGCACACGTATTAAATAGCCACCTAGGATGACGTAGGCGTAATAATTAGAAAACACATGCGCCGATTGTGTCATAAATGCCAGAATTATTGTCGATTGATCATCTCGAGGTAAAACGACTACTCCAACGTATCAGATCAACTCGGCATTTCTATAAATAGTGGACAAATTCCCACTTGTATCTCTTTACACTCAAAATTTATGGCATTCTATCTCTCTCTCTCTCTCTCTCTCTCTTAAATCCTAAAACCTCTCTAAAATCCTTGAGAAAATCATGTCTGATTCTCAAAACATCTCCGGTGGCGATTACGACCAAAATCGCTCCGATGAATACCCTCCATCTCCTGCTCAGCAGGAATACATCGAGACTCCCACCAAGTCTCAAGGTCATGGTCAGGATGACCAGACTAAGGTCAGCACCTCCGACCAACATACCCAAGCTGACCAAGCAACACCGTCCAAACAGGCGAAAAAAAAGGAAAAGAAGCAAAGGGAAAGAAACTATTCTCCAGTCTTTAATAGCGTAAGGGGTTGGAAGATCGATCATTCTCGCTGGTTTTCTAAGGGGTTTGTAGAAGCTGAACAACCCTTTTGCGAATGGATCTCCAAAAATGGCTGGACCGAGCTATTTTCCATCCGTGAAGCCACCTATCCTGAGTTGGTAAGGGAATTCTACTCTAACCTAAAAGCTACTGATGATGACAGTGACTACATGGTGACCAAGGTCAAGGGAAAGAAAATCTTCTTCAATCCTCCTTATCTCGCTACACTACTCAAACTGAAGAATGAGGGCACTAAACTCCGAACCACAAACGATTCCGGTAAAATTGACTACCCCGTTGAGTTCTGTAAACCAAAGGATCACAAAGGAGAAATTGCTAGCACCTGTATGGGTCAACATCAGAAAATGGCCCACTATATCCTGACCAATTTCTTATTCCCTAAGGTCAACTCCTAATCCTCCGCATCCAACTTCGAGCAGTGCTTCATATGGCACATGCTGACCTACCAACCACTAAATATGCCCGTCTTTCTTATCGGTGCATTTCAACGGAGCACTGGGACACTCAGGTTGGGATCCCTTATCACAAAGATTCTCCAAGACCACCAAGTAAGCTTGGCAGAGGAAATTCAAGTCCGGGGTACGGAGATTACTGTCGGCATTCTATTCGGACTGGCCTATGACCAACCTATCGTACCAAAGAAAGGAAAAGGGGCTGCGGTTGAAGAAGCACAGGATGTGCCAACCAAGAAGGGAAAGAAAGTTATGGTGAAACCTCATGCTGACCGCACAAGACAGGATAAAAAGAGAAAAGCTGAGCAAGCCGCTAAGGATATGAACACAGCTCCTAAAAAGCTAAGAATTGTAACTAGTGCAAGGAAAGCTGATGCTGAGCAAGGTCAAGATGCACCTAAGTCAGCAGAGAAATAAAAAAGGCAAGTTGAGCCTGAAGAAGAAAGTGAGGAAACTCCGGAGCAACAATTGCAGAAAAAGAAGAAGAAATCTTCGGAGTTAAAGCCAATTGATGCACTACCTCTTGACTATGTTGTCTCTAAAGACTCACACTTTGTGAGAAGTCAAGAGATCGATCTTGAGAAAACCCCTGCTGATCAAGAAGAAGAATAACTGAGAAACGATGAAGGCCAGCTTGACGTTGAGGAGACAGATGATATTGAGCCATGTAAAGAAGTTGATGTTGTGCAAAAACAAACAGCTGATGTTGAGCAGGTTGAGAATCCAACTGTGCCGAGTAAGACAGTTGATGCTGAGTCCACAGAGAAAGACATAGCCGTGGAAGCTCTCAATGCTGACCTTGGGGTAAACTCATCTTCTGAGTCACTTGACTCTATTCCTGCTGATCCTTCTCCTCCAAAAGTTAGCACCGAAAAACGACTCAAGCGAAAAGCTCACAAGTCTCCTATCATTGATCTTCTGGACGATTCTCCGCTAAGGGAACCAATCTCTGCCCTTACCACACTCCAGTTCCAGTTCTTCAACAATACCATTGAACCAACTTTTGCTGAAAAGCAAGCCACTGTTTCTCAACCTGAGGAACAAGCCAAGACTCCTAAAGATCCAATTCCTGAAAAGCAAGAGCTCGAAGTCCAAGCTGCTCAAGACAATGAGCTAGCAAAGGAAAATTCTACCCAAGTTGGCTCTGAAGTGCCTCTTCCTGCATCAACTCAACTTCAGACCAATGTTGTGCAAGTCAATATCTCTGCCGATCCACCTCTTCCAAATCCTTCAAGGCAGAATGAAAACCAGTCAGTTCCTGCTGGTAATCTGAATCAAAGTCCAGCCGCTGACCATACTGGCACATCTCATCCTGGACATCACCAAACACCTCCTCCATTCGGTGCTATTCCAATTTCGGCCGCTGAGCATCATCCTGATGGGACTTACGCCTACTTGCATGCAACTGAGTCTGGGCGAAACATCATTGCCTCAGCTCAATCCCTACTCCAAGATCTTAATCATGGTCATACCGATGCTGCTGGGTCTACTCATGTCAAGCCAACACAGATTTCCTCCGTCACTCGGCTTCTGGCAGAAATCAAAGGTCTCAAAGACTTACTGAGTGTCATGACAACCTTCCAATCTCAACAACCCAAGCAAGATTCCATCATGAAGCTGGCTGAACTTCAATTAATGATGGTGAATCACATGAACTCCCTCCAAGGACAAATCAACAACCTTTCAGCTGTTGTTGAGCGATTTCCGCAAGTGCACGGTATACGCTTGTAGTAATAAAAGATATCGATCCCACAGGGAACGTTTTTCAACAAAAACTTATTTACAATCGGTTAAATTTACTTTTAGGTTTATAATATGGAAAAATCGTTTAATCGGTTTTGGTTTTGAAATTGCTAGAATAAGAATTAGATTAGAGTATGAAGATGTTAGAAAATATCTGATTTAAGAATGAATTTGCAAAACAGGAACGTTTCAGTACTTTAGAAAAGTAAACAAGTATATTTGTTTGCATTAAGCAAAGAAAACAACTTTAAACTTTGTACTAATTATAAAGATGAAATAAATGACGGAACCTCTAATTAATAGGCTTTGAACGCGACAAAACCCTTATCCGGGATAATTGCCCTTAACCAAATTAAAACTCTACCGAGATAATAATTTGCCTAAGTGTTCAACAAAGTTTCCTTGTAAAGATTTTGAATTAAACTACGTTTTAATGAAAACACCAGCAGTCACTTTAGTGGATTGGTTACCATAAGTGCTGCAAAAATCTATCGAATAGAACGGACTTTATTAGATGAAATATAAATTGATACAAGTTTACAGAGAACATGGAGCATGGAAACATTCGACGGCGTGCAAGTGAACGGGGTGTCAATCATTTCCTTGGGTTTCGTTAGAGTTTGTCAGGCTCAGGGGCGGATCCTCTACTCAATCTTCTCGTTGAATCTTCGTAATAGAGACTGGGTCGGTCTACTACCAAAATGAAAACTAAACTGGAACAATGTCTAAACGCTACTGAGTTTGTTATTATTTAGTAAACAATGTGTGTACATCATATTGCTTTTTACAGAATCGAAATCTAACTTCTGAATCACTTGATTCGGAATTTCTGCATAAATTCTATACTAATCTCTTTCTTCTACATATTTTCAACTCTCCATCAACTCTTTATTTATAGATGTTGAAGAGTCTTGATTGAAGTGTCGCGTCCGTTGTGAAGGATCGTGTCCGCTGTGAAAGGACGTCTCTATCCACCCGAACGATCGCGTTTCGTCGAAAATGAAAGTGTGTAATTAGGCTTCTAAAATCTCCTGCTCGTACCGAGAATTTTAAATTCTCTACCGAGAATGGGGGAGCAATAATTTGGTCTTCGGACGAAGGGAAAGAGGGCTGAGGAACGCGTGTCGCGACCGAGAATGTGGGGGCCGCGGCCGCGACACGGAGCGTTTTTCACCTCTCCGGCTTTCGTTCGTGTCCTCGACTTGGCGTTATTAATTTCTGTCGTCTTCGACTCCTTTTGTAGGGTTTTTCTTCTGTTTTCGAGCTCTTTTTACTCCTATTTGGATTTTACCAAATATTTATGTACCTTGCATGAAAGAAACATATTCGGGAGTAAAAGTATTCTAAATAGGTATAAATAGCATAAATTCGTAGCAATATTGATGTAATTACTAATGATATTTTAGGTATATTTTGGGCTTAACAAATCTCCACACTTAATCTTTTGCTAGTTCCGAGCAAAATTTCTCTGAATTTATTCTTTAACTAATCTCTTTATGAAAATAAAACATATATCTCTGTATTACTTTTTAAATTAGTTAAGCCGAAAAGACTAACTTCGCATGGCAAATTTATACGCAAAACATCAAACTAACTTAGTATAATATACGACATATCATTTGTCTTGTATTTCCAATTTTGAATTGAAGCATTCGGGACAATATAAGCACGCATGTTATTGAGTCTTTCGTCTCAAGGCATTTCAAAGGACAAAATTTCATTTCCCAAACCTAAACTAATATATGAGATATATTATATATTTAAATAAGTACTTGGATTAATTTACTTGCTTAGTTACGCCCCAGATAAGGGTGGTCTTGATCGTAACTTTATACGTATTTTATTGCTTTGTGTTTGCTTAAGAGGTACCGACCATGCCATGGGTGGACGCAATCGTTACTTTAAACTTATACACGCTTATTATTTTTTTAAACGTTCCTTCCATACCTCGATTGTGATAAGGGTGGTCGCAACCGTGGCCAAAAGTAAACGGTACTTAATTATTCTTCCCTTTCATACCTCGATTGTGATAAGGTTGGTCTCAATCGTGGCCAAAAGTTAAGAATTCAACTAATTGATTAATTAATATGAAACATGAAATTGAATTTGGAAAAAAGAAAGATAGCACATTCATCCTATATTGACTTAAAATTCAACATGTATTATGGCTAAAGTTTCCTTAAAAACTTCAATTGGTGTTAATGTAAGACGAAATCAAACCGAGCTAAAATTGTTAGTTCAATTTAATGCCTATAAACCTAATTGAAAACTTAAAATAAGATTTATTGTATCATGAATTGCATGATATAAAATAGAGATTGAAAATAAAGAATTTATTAACTTAAATACATTCACTCGAGACAATTTTACTTAAAATCGTATCGGAGATTTGTAAAAAATTTGAAAAATATTACCCGTATAGAAATATTATTTCTAACGATAATGATAACCTAAACAAATAATCATATTAACTTATGGTTAATTTTATAAATATATGAAAAATAAAATGTGTTGCATTTGTATAAGATTATTCGTTGCATTTAGTCATTTTGCAAAATAATATTTTCGTAGCATTTATTCGTATTCGTGGAAATGATATATGTATATCTCCTCCCACACTGAAATTGGACCATGTCCTCATTGGTGCAAAAATAATGGAGAAAACATAAAAAGTTAAATACGAAATAAGGCATACGAAACAAAGATTGAAATTAGTAGGAAATTAAACATTCAACATAAAATTAAAAAGAGAAAATGTACCAAACATATGAAAAAGAAAATTGTACCAAATGATAACAAGAGAGAAATAAAATGAAAGAAAACAACCTATTCTTGAGGTGGGGAATCCGGAGGTGTAGGTGAAGTCTCCACATTTCGGCGTCGGAAAAAGGAAAGCATCCGATGCCGAGTCGATCTATGCTCACGCCTCAAAAGGTTGAGGTTGTCATTCATCACCATATTATTTTCTACCAAATCATCAATTCTTAAATTCATTTGACGATTGTTGGAATTAATTTGGTTCAAAATTCTACGCAAATCTACCGGATCATCCTCCACTTGAGGTGCTTGGGATTGTGGTTGAGCTTGGGGTTCATCATCTTCTTCTACCGCCTCTCCACCGCCTTCGGTACCTGCAAATTGAGAACTTGAAGCGCCACCACCCATAGTGCCACGAAGGTGAGCAATACAGGAGGCATACGAAATAAAGACGGGGGGACCTTGTGGAAGCAATAAATGAGCTCGCTCAAGAGCCGAGATATCCAAAAGTGGAACATACCCACGGTAGGTGGACATGTCATAATCGGCCAACTCATCCCGTGCTCCCAACACAATAGCGGTGATAAAATTACAAAGAGGGATTTGAATGGTAGTAGCCCTCGAAGCATGGAACAAATTATCGAACAATATACCAATGCTATCAATCCTCAAACCTTTAAACAAACTATCCAAAACATACAAATCCCGAACTTGAACCTTTGAACTCTCAACACGACCAAACAAGGAGAAACTCCAATTGTCCTTAATCAACTTGCGTGAAGTGTTCTTGGAATTAAAATAGTCTTGGTCCGAAAGAGTTTGCCAAACCGCATCATCATCAAAATCTTTAGGCTTATCATAAATATTAGAGGTAGGGAAACCAAACATATTTCCCATTGCATCATAATCAATGGTGTATGTGATACCATTATTCCTAAAAGAGATTGAAGTTTTCTTCTTGCTCATGGTCAAAGTGACCAAAAATTCCACCACAAATTCATTAATACGCGGAAAACGCATATTAATGAATTCTTGCCAACCCAACACCTCAATAAAAGCATCAATTCGAGTAGAGAAATTCAACGTTCTTATCGAAATGGAAGTCTAGGAAGTGCATATCCACAAATTGGCGGTCGGCTTGTGAAAAATGTTTGAAACGAGCGGCTTCTTCCTCCGAAGCGATGTCAAAATAAGCTCCACATTGAACCCGAAGGCGATTAGCTTCCGTAACAGCGGGCTTGTTACCAACACGCTTAGTCCTAACCATGGTGATGGTGTTTAGTGTTTTTAGGGTTTGAGAAGAAGAAGAAAAAAGAAGAAGGAATTGAGAGAAAGAGTAAAGCTTGAAGATGAGTTTGGGGGTTTGAATTGGAAGTGATTGAAAATAGAAAAGAGGATAGAAATTGGAGTGAATAAATTGGGAAGAGTAAAAGTAGATTTTTGGGGAAGAGTTTAGAGTAAGGGATTGGGTAAAAATAGAGGTGATGTGAGGTTTGTGTAAGAGGTAGGTTTATATAGGGTTGTATAGGTAGGTGTATAGGTAGAATAGGAATAGGAATAGGCAAAATTTGGTGTCAAAATCGGATTGAGAAATGCCTACAGGTCGCGTGTTGCGACCGAGAATCTCAAAGCCGCGACCGCGACCGCGACTTTCAGGCAATTCTTCATCCTGAAATTGGGCCAGTTTTGCTGCTCATACCGAGAATTATTAATTCTCGGTAGAGAATTGGTCAAAATGGCCTATTTGGGTTCCTAATGACTTGGTTTGTGCAATTTTGTTGATTGAATGGTTCCTGAACTTAATATTAAGTGTTCATGCACTTAAAACTTAAATAAATGACATAAATTGCAAGGAAAACCAAATGTTTAACCTTAATAAATTGAATTAAAGTGTAATAAATTGGTTATGAAGAATTAATGAAACTTAAATGTGCATTTATGTATATAAGTTAAGAGAACCATATTAAATGCATAATAAGTGCATATTAATACATATTTAATACATGAACTGAATTGATTAAATGAAAACTGAATTCATTAAAAATAAATCGAGTTACAAAAAGAACTAAATGTGGATATATGTGTGGAAAAAAAATAGAAAACCATACTAGTTCATGTGAATCCTTTTTATCTTAATTTGAGTTAAGAATCGACCCATATGAAATATGCTAAGTATAGATAATGGATCAAAATAGATTTTTAAGAATTTAACTAAATAAAATCTTTATTATATCAACATATGTACAAATAAGGAAAACAAAACAATAATTAATACAAAACAAAATATGTACAAAAATAAAATAAAATAAAAAAACATAAACTATTCTACATATTCATCCCTATCAAACGGGATTCCTCTAGCCTTAATACGCTCAATTTCTAATTGCACGGAAGCTTGACGTTCCGTTGCAGAAAGAAAATGCGGGCCGGCATGAAAGACACGTTTCACAAGTCCTTCGTACTCGAGAAACTCATAGTCAATTGTTGGGAAGAATTCATCATCACTCCAAGGAATATCAATTGTACCCTTGGTACCGAGAATTATTCCACAGATTATATTGCCGAACCCAATCTTCTTATCTTTGGATCGAGAAGCGGCGACAAGACCCTCCATCAGAATTTTGGAAGAATCCACTGTATTTCCCTGGAATACATCCCCAAGGACATACAAATCAGTGTCACGGACTACACTACTGAATGTGCGCCCGAATAAACTGTGACACAGAAATTTGTGCAAATACAGCATGGAACTGGAGTGAAAAGACTTATTGTAGGCGAGTTTTGAATTGAATAGCCAGAATCCAGTCAGCATACTCCAAATATCAGTGGATGTCATGTCTCTTCCAGGATGACGTTTGATTGTATCCCTCGGGGGAAAACCAAACCAAGCATGCAACTCGGGATAGCCGAAAGTGAAGATTTCGCCTTCTCGACGAAAACTGAGACGTACTCGTCGTTTATTAGTGAAACGCACGGTACAAAAGAATTCGAGTATCCAGTCGCCTATTATTGGAAATCGCATTTTGGCGAATTTTGTCCACCCTAAGCGTTCCATATAGCGGCTCATGTCATCACTAATTCCAAGTTGGTTGTTAAGGAATTCATCCATATACAACATTCCGGTGAAGAATTTGTAACGGAGATTCCAATAACGCCTACCTTCATCGTGGTTGAAGATAGGAAAAGGCGCCCTATATCGCTTAGATAAGTCTGGGCGTTTGTTGCTTGAGGCAGTAGTGTGCCTTGAAGCGTTGTATTTGGTAGGCATGGTGCAAAGTTTTTGTTACTTTAGCAAAGAACGGTGTTGGTGAAAAAATAGCAGAGTTCTGACAAAGATGAAATGAATTGTAACAGAACTTGAATCCTCTAGGATTAATTTATAAGAGTTTAAGATGAAAAGAGGTATTGTTTTAATTATGAAAATGTATAAAATTACACCTTTTGGGAATGAAGAAACTTAAGGTTTCGTTTGTCAAGAGGTTCGTTGAAGGGGTTAGAATGTTTCAGACCTGATAGCGCAGGAAACACGCGTGTCGCGACCGAGAATGGCTAAGCCGCGGTCGCGACACGCTGATTTCCTTACGGAAATCAGGCATCGAAGCTACCTCCCGATTCACGGCAGAGAATTTAAAATTCTCGGTATGAATAGAGAAATCCGAACCTATTTGGACTATTCTTAAAAAGGGGATTCTCGGCAGGGAATTCTAAATTCTCGGCAGAGAATTTCCTGAAACTTCAAATTCATCTTAATTTCTAAAAATTAAATCTAAAAATCATGAAATAAAAATATTTTATGTATTTAAAGCATAACATAAAGTCATCTAATCATAAAATTTGCATTTAAAATAAAATAAACAAAAATATAAAAAGCAATAAAACAAAATAAACTGTGTAAGAAAAACTGAGTAATTTATACGTCAGACAATCTTGTTACGAACTCAATTCCTAGTTGGGAAATATTTTCGTAATAGATTTTAC
Source organism: Euphorbia lathyris (assembly GCF_963576675.1). NCBI lineage: Eukaryota > Viridiplantae > Streptophyta > Magnoliopsida > Malpighiales > Euphorbiaceae > Euphorbia > Euphorbia lathyris. The sequence goes on along the minus strand of NC_088916.1, from coordinate 27,766,224 downwards.
ATCGATTACCATTAACTTTGAATCGAACTCCGGTAGGACCTTCCAGTTCTAAAGAACCATAATCGAATGTTTTGACGACTAAATATGGTCCTATCCATCTGGACTTAAGTTTTCCTGGAAATAAACGAAGTCGTGAATTAAATAACAGCACTTTATCCCCAACATTAAAGTGTTTAAATTTAATTTTGGCATCGTGCCATTTTTTCACTTTTTCTTTATAAATCTTTGCATTTTCGTAAGATAGATGACGTAACTCATCTAACTCATTCAAATTGAGCAAACGTTTCTTACCTGCTTGTTGTAAATCAAAGTTAAGTTCTCTAATAGCCCAATAGGCTTTATGTTCTAATTCGACTGGCAAATGACATGCCTTCCTATACACTAAGCGGTACGGAGTCATTCCTATTGGCGTTTTAAATGCAGTACGGTATGCCCATAACGCATTATTGAGTTTAGAAAACCAATCTTTTCTAGAAGATGAAACTGTTTTCTCGAGAATCCATTTGAGTTCTCTATTTGATATCTCCGTCTGACCATTTGACTGAGGATGGTACGTCGTTGATACGCGGTGGCGTACTCCATATTTTTTCATAAGCGTTTCAAAACTCTTGTTTATAAAATGAGTACCGCCATCACTAACGATGACTCTTGGACAACCAAATCTACAAAATATATCGTCAAGAAAACTAATGACAACTTTAGAATCGTTCGTCGGGGTTGCAATTGCTTCAACCCACTTTGAAACATAATCAACGGCAACTAATATGTAAGTTTTACCATTAGAAGGGGGAAAAGGTCCCATGAAATCTATTCCCCACATATCGAAGACTTCAACTTCTAATATGGTTGTGAGGGGCATCTCATCTTTCCTTCCTAGATTTCCTGTTCTTTGGCACTTATCACAACGAGTAATAAATGAACGGACGTCTTTAAACATCGTAGGCCAAAAGAAACCACATTCAAATATTCTAGCTGATGTCTTGTTAACTCCATTATGTCCTCCATAAGAGCTAGAATGGCATTCCGACATTATGGATTCGTATTCATCTTCACCAATGCATCTCCTAATTATCCCGTCACCACAAGTCTTGAACAAAAAAGGATCTTCCCAAAAATACTGTTTAATGTCGAAAAAAAATTTCTTCTTTTGTTGGAAATCTAATCCTTCCGGAATAATATTGGCTGCAAGATAATTAGCAATATCTGCATACCATGGTGACATGGCACTTTTTATTTGATAGAGGTGTTCATCAGGGAAATCATCTCGTATACCGATAGTTTCACCTATAGGACCGTTTTCATCTTCAAGTCTCGATAGATGATCGGCGACAAGGTTTTCTACTCCCTTTTTGTCTTTAATTTCTAAATCAAATTCTTGCAATAATAAAACCCATCTAATTAGATGTGGTTTTGCATCCTTTTTAGCAAATAAATATCTTAATGCTGCATGATCAGTGTAAATAATAACTTTCGAACCTAACAAGTATGACCTAAACTTGTCACATGCAAAAACTACAGCTAACATTTCTTTTTCAGTGGTGGTGTAGTTTAATTGTGCACCGGAAAGTGTGTGACTTGCATAATAAATGACATGAAGTTTCTTATCCTTCCTTTGTCCTAAAACACATCCGACAGCTAAGTCACTTGCATCACACATAATTTCAAAGGGTAAATCCCAATCGGGTTTAGCAATAATAGGTGCACTGACTAAAGCTGTTTTTAATGTTTCGAAAGCTTTAACGCAATCTTCATTAAAATCAAAGGTTGAATCTTTCATGAGTAAATTAGTAAGTGGTTTGGAAATTACAGAAATTTTTTTAATAAATCTTCTGTAAAAACCAGCATGTCCTAAAAATGATCTCACTCCCTTAACAGTAGTTGGAGGGGGTAGTTTCTCTATTACTGAAGTTTTTGCTCTGTCCACTTCTAATCCTTTTTCAGATATTTTGTGACCTAAAACAATTCCTTCGTCAACCATGAAATGACATTTTTCCCAGTTTAATACCAAATTTGTTTCTTCACACTAGACAAAACTTTATCCAAGTTTTCTAGGCACAAATCAAAAGAATCTCCATAAACTGAAAAATCGTCCATAAAAACTTCCATGATATCTTCAATGAAATCATTAAAAATCGCAGTCATACAACGTTGAAATGTTGCGGGTGCGTTACATAGACCAAAGGGCATTCTCCTATATGCAAATGTTCCGTAAGGACATGTGAAGGTTGTTTTATCTTGGTCATCCGGGTAAATGTATATTTGAAAGAATCCGGAGTAACCATCTAGAAAACAATAGAAAGCATGACCAGCTATCCTTTCGATCATTTGATCAATGAAAGGAAGAGGAAAATGATCTTTCCTAGTTGCTTTATTTAGATTTCTATAATCTATACAAACTCTCCAACCAGTGGTGGTTCGTGTGGGTATTAATTCACATTCTTCATTCCTTACAACTGTTATGCCTCCCTTTTTTGGTACACAATGGATTGGACTAACCCATTCACTATCCGAGATAGGGTAGATGATTCAATTGTCCAGAAGTTTAGTAATCTCATTTTTTACTACTTCTTTCATATTCGGATTTAGGCATCTTTGCCTATCCGCTTTAGGTGGCTTATCTTCTTCTAAGTGAATTCTGTGCATTACGATGCTTGGATTAATACCTTTTAAGTCTGAAATTTGCCAACCCATACTTCCTATCCTATTTCTAACAACTTCTTTCAATTTCTCTTCTTGGACTTGTGTTAATTTGTTAGAGATAATAATAGGTAGAGAATCGCCTTCGCCTAAGAAAGCGTACCTCAAATGACTTGATAATTCTTTAAGTTCTAATTTAGGTGGAACTATAATTGAAGGCGGAACTGGTCCATCTTCTCGAATCAAAGGTTCTGGGTCCTTATCTTCTAGTTCCTCACTCATTATAGGTTCTATTATTTCTTCTGTTTGAACAATGTCATTTACACATTCTTCAATTAAATCAAGTTTCATACAAGCGAAATCCTCCATAGGAAATTTCATCGCTTGATTCATATCAAACTCAATCTTATCATCGCCTATTCTTAAAACTACTTTCCCTTTCGACACATCAACTAGAGCACGTCCCGTGTTCATGAACGGTCTACCAAAGATTAGCGGACAGTTTACGTCATAAGCAAAATCTAAAATAACGAAATCGGTAGGAAAAATAAATTTGTCAACTTTAACTAAAACATCTTCAATTATACCGTATGGTCTTTTAGTGGTTTGATCCGCTAATTGCAAAACCATATTGGTACGTTTGATATCTTGTTCTAAGCCTAACTTATTAAAAATAGATAATGGCATCAAGTTAATGCTTGCTCCTAAATCACAGAGACAACTGGGAAATTCAATATCTCCCAATTTACACGGAATGGTAAAACATCCGGGATCCTTGAGTTTTGTGGGAAAATTACTTGACACAATTGAACTACAATCTTCAGTTAGTGAAATGGATCAAATTCCTTCCCAACTGATTTTCTTCGAAATTAAATCTTTGAGGAATTTACCATAATTGGGAATTTGCGTAATCGCATCCATAAACGTTAAATTAATATGCAAATTCTTAAGTTTGTCTAAAAATGTTAAAAGTTGTTTGTCATAGTCCTTATTGCGGACTTTGTGGGAAAAGTTGGGTACAAAAGTTTTTGTACTAGAGTCAATTGGTGCATCTTTTTGTTTTAATGTATCTTCTTTGGGCGTCGGTAAATCAGTTCCAGGTAAGGTCGAATTTTCGGGCATTTTCGGGCCTAAGTAATTTTTCCCTGAACGAAGAGTGATAGCCTTAACATGCTCTTTCGGATTTTCTTCCGTATGGCTTGGAAGACTTCCCTCTTTGCGGGATGGAATTGATTTAGCGAGTTGTCCAATTTGAATCTCCAAATTATGGATGCTAGATGATTGGTTTTTAATAAGCTGATCGAATTTATTCTCGATCCGTTTAAAACCATCATCGTGATTACTTATTTTTCCGCTCATAGCATCAATAAATTTGTCGATTTTAGAAGATAAAGTGCTAATCGAATCTCTTGATTGATTTTGATAATTAGTAGTACGATTTTGATTAGCATTAATATTATTATTGTCTCTCCAGTTAAAGTTAGGATGATTTCTCCATCTAGGATTATATGTATTGGAATAAGGGTTATTATTTTGGTTTTGCCCTTGGACAAAATTTACCTGTTCAATTTCACTCATACCTTCGTAATCCACATCTGTTTGGATTGGATTACCATTAGAATCACACGGTGCCATAAACCTATCAATTTTGTGCGATAAGGCAGAAAATTGGGCTTGCAACATCGCTACTGGATCAAGATTCACTATACCTTTAACTGATGATGTTGTTGAGGATGATGGTTTCGCTGATGGTACGTGTCCACGTTCCGCGGGCCACATACAGCTGTTGATTTCCATTTCCTCCAAAAGTTCTCTTGCTTGGGCAGATGTTTTCTTCATGAATAACCCTCCAGACATAGCGTCCAATGAACCTCTAGTTGTAGGATTTAGTCCATTGTAAAATGTTTGCATTAAAAGTTCGGCGGGCAATTGGTGGTGTGGGCATAAACGTTGAAGTTCTTTAAAACGTTCCCAAGCCTCATAAAGAGTTTCATTATCATTTTGAGAAAAAGATGTTAACTCTTTAATGACTCTTGCGGTTTTTGCTAAAGGAAATTTTTTTGATAAAAATGCTTGGTCTAATTGCTCCCAAGTCTCAATTGATGCGGCTGGCATAGAAGTTAACCATTCTTTGGCTCGATCCTTCAAAGTAAAAGGAAAAAGGCGAAGTTTGATTGCTTCTGCAGTTACATCAGTAATTTTAAAAGTGTCACAAATTTCTAAGAAATTTGTCAAATGGGTATTAGGATTTTCGTTAGGTAACCCGTAAAACGATACATTATTTTGCAACATATTAAGCAACGCAGGCTTAATTTCAAAATGATGTGCATTAATTTGGGGTCTAACTATACTGTTTGTTACACCAGCCACTCCTGGCCTAGCGTAATCCATAAGTGTGGCCATAACTTCTGGCTCGGTAATTTTAGTTTTTATTGGGGTTTTGTTTTTCTTTTTCTTTTCTTTCTTGTTCTTTTTAAGAGTTCTTTCAATTTCTGGGTCAATAGGATCTGGTGACGTGCCTGAACTTCGAGAACTGTGCATGAACTTGAAATTTCGCACGAACAGAAACTACCTACAAAACAGAATTTGAAAAATAAATATGTTAGTAATTGAAAATAAATAAAATATAAAAGTTTGAATAAGTATGAATAAACCTAGATTCGTAATAAAACACGAAAAATTTAAAATTTTGTCAAAAATTTTGGCGTTCCCCGGCAACGGCGCCAAAAACTTGTTGAGCGATTTCCGCAAGTGCACGGTATACGCTTGTAGTAATAAAAGATATTGATCCCACAGGGAACGTTTTTCAACAAAAACTTATTTGCAATCGGTTAAATTTACTTTTAGGTTTATAATATGGAAAAATCGTTTAATCGGTTTTGGTTTTGAAATTGCTAGAATAAGAATTAGATTAGAGTATGAAGATGTTAGAAAATATCTGATTTAAGAATGAATTTGCAAAACAGGAACGTTTTAGTACTTTAGAAAAGTAAACAAGTATATTTGTTTGCATTAAGCAAAGAAAACAACTTTAAACTTTGTACGAATTATAAAGATGAAATAAATGACGGAACCTCTAATTAATAGGCTTTGAACGCGACAAAACCCTTATCCGGGATAATTGCCCTTAACCAAATTAAAACTCTACCGAGATAATAATTTGCCTAAGTGTTCAACAAAGTTTCCTTGTAAAGATTTTGAATTAAACTACGTTTTAATGAAAACACCAGCAGTCACTTTAGTGGATTGGTTACCATAAGTGCTGCATAAAAATCTGTCGAATAGAATGGACTTTATTAGATGAAATATAAATTGATACAAGTTTACAGAGAACATGGAGCATGGAAACATTCGACGGCGTGCAAGTGAACGGGGTGTCAATCCTTTCCTTGGGTTTCGTTAGAGTTTGTCAGGCTCAGGGGCGGATCCTCTACTCAATCCTCTCGTTGAATCTTCGTAATAGAGACTGGATCGGTCTACTACCAAAATGAAAACTAAACTGGAACAATGTCTAAACGCTACTGAGTTTGTTATTATTTAGTAAACAATGTGTGTACATCATATTGCTTTTTACAGAATCGAAATCTAACTTCTGAATCACTTGATTCGGAATTTCTGCATAAATTCTATACTAATCTCTTTCTTCTACATATTTTCAACTCTCCATCAACTCTTTATTTATAGATGTTGAAGAGTCTTGATTGAAGTGTCGTGTCCGTTGTGAAGGATCGTGTCCACTGCGAAAGGACGTCTCTATCCACCTGAACGATCGCGTTTCGTCGAAAACGAAAGTGTGTAACTAGGCTTCTAAAATCTCCTGCTCGTACCGAGAATGGGGGAGCAACAATTTGGTCTTCGGGCGAAGGGAAAGAGGGCTGAGGAACGCGTGTCGCGATCGAGAATGTGGGGGCCGCGGCCGCGACACGGAGCGTTTTTCACCTCTCCGGCTTTCGTTCGTGTCCTCGACTTGGCGTTATTAATTTCTGTCGTCTTCGACTCCTTTTGTAGGGTTTTTCTTCTGTTTTTGAGCTCTTTTTACTCCTATTTGGATTTTACCAAATATTTATGTACCTTGCATGAAAGAAACATATTCGGGAGTAAAAGTATTCTAAATAGGTATAAATAGCATAAATTTGTAGCAATATTGATGTAATTACTAATGATATTTTAGGTATATTTTGGGCTTAACAGCTGTGCACTCAACTTATGCCACCTCTGCTAAGGTTAATCAATATTTCACCCAGCTACACTCTGAGTTAACCGGAGCCCGTGACCTAATTTCCTCCTCCTCCTAGTGTTCCATTGAGCAAATTAGCGAAGCTGTTCGCTTACTCAACTTGAGTAAAGAAGAAATGGATACTGACCAAGTCAAGACGAATGAAATTCTGAAGTATTCTCAAGCCACACTTAACCACATCCGCTATACAAATGCCCAACGTCAGTTCTATGATTCGTCTCTGCTCAAAATGTACCATCAATCATTTGCCAAGCTGACAGACTCCATCACTTGGATCGGGAAATCACAAGAGTATCTTCTAAGTATGCTCAGTGCCTCTCTTCGAATCCTCGCTTCAACTCTGGATGATGGCATGTCAGTTTTTGACGATCTTCAGCTCAGTACGAGTCAACTCCAAAAGTACTCAGCCCTCCTAACTCGTGCTATTCTTCGTGATACCTTTTCTCCTCCTCAACCCGATGCTAGCAAAACGGGGGAGAAAGAACAAGCTGAAGCTGATGGAACTCAGCAAAACTTGGGGGAAGCATCCGGGAGTCAGCAACCAAGATCTGCTAAAGCCAAAGGGAAAGGCAAAGTTGATCACCAAGCTCAAGTCAATAGGAAGAAATAGATTAGTTAATCTTAGAACTTGGCTTGTAGCATTTATCTGGCGAATTCTATCTTTTTGTATGTTGACTAACTATCTATCTTAAAGCATCTTTTATTTCAAACTGACTTATCGAAATGCGATGCTTGCTTGTTGTGCTATATGTTGATCTGTCTTAAAGTGAACAAACAAACAAAATTAAGAAGGGTCATACAAGTAAAATAACTCAGTACACATTAACCTTGATACATCCCCTCAATTGCTCTGATACATGAATCTTTATAAAATCTCTGATACCTAAACTGACCGTGTATCAAACTGAGTATAAATATGTTCTCTTCTGAAAACTGACCTAGGCTCATCTGAATTAGATCTTGGAAGGTCTAGAATTGAACTAAGTCAGTATAGGCATGTCTTAATTGTTTCTCGATTAAATCTTAGAAGGTTTAGAGATAAGTTAAGTCAATAGATGCAACCCTTACGGGGGAGTAACCTCAGAAGCATAAAAGAAATTTCAATCATGGGAATTTTAATACTGAGTTCCATTAATTAAATATTTTGCCAACATCAAAATGGGGGAGTTTGTTGAAACACCTTTCCACATGATTTTGATTTGACAAAATTATTTAAGTTAATCCATGATTAAGGGGCAATTAAATTTAAGTGCTTTGATTTAATTGTACTAATATGTTTGTTCAATGTTGAGTATAAACATGAATCAAAACAGAATCAAAAAGAAAGACAGGACGAAGTCAGCATGAGAACACAGCACAAGCTGAGTAGAGTGCAACTCAGCATAATAGAAGAAAAGTCATCTTCAGAACAAATACTCAAAGATGAAGCTGACCAAACAAGCTGAGTAGAACGAAACTCAGTATCAAAGAAAGGAAGCCTTCCTCTAAGCCAATGCTTGTAGACGAAGCTGACCACGGAAGCTGAGTAAGAGTGACTCAGAAACAAAGAACAAAAAGCAACGTAAATAAAGTCAAGCTGAGTGTTTGTCAGGACAGCACAAATGATCCGTTTGCTAGAAGACAAGATCCAACAACTGTCTGCACCAATAATAGAAACCTTGGAATTACGCACAGAGTCAATTTCGAGATGCATGGGTCAACTGTCCGTTATCTAAAAAGACGAACTAGCACTAGAAGACGCACCTGCGGGAAGAAGACAAGTCTGACGCCTGCGGAATTCAGACGACAGGATTGGCCTGCAAATCTGAAGCTGACCAGAACAATGTCTCAAGAAAGAGCCATTTGAATCCAACGGATAACTCCGGATTCAAAGGATTGTGGCTTCAGATCTCAACTATAAAAGGACAAGTTCATTCTTGGATCCTTTGCCGATTTTGACAAGAAAAATACAAGTGAAAAAGAGAAAAATACAAAGCACATTCAAATAAGAAAAAGATCTTACACCAAATTCCAAATTCTGTGTAAAAGCTAGATTGATCTTGTAATCATCTAAAGTGTTCTTCATCTAGAAAGAACAAGTTTGTATCAATTGTAAAATTGAGAGAGTTGTGCTGAGTACTCGGTTTTAGTACTCAGCGGTAGAGAAATCTAGGTGTTGGGTTATAGCACTTAGTAGGAGTTGAGTAGACGAATAGAGGAAGGTACTCTTACATATTCAACTGCCTTGTAAACGGTTTGCGCTCTACCTTTAAAGAGCTCAGTATTGGATTGAAAAAGCCCGGAGGGACTCTGGGGACTGGACGTAGGCGGAGAGGCCGAACCAGGATAAGTCGTACTGAGTAATTTCTAACTCTCTCTCAATATATCTATATATGTGTTGTCTAATTAAATTGCTCAGGATATAAATTATAAAAGCTGACACTGAGTAATCTTGGTGCTGAGTTGGAAGCTGACCTTAAGTGTTAATTCCCAACTCACAAGTAAAACAGTTCTAGTCAGCATCTAACTAAAGCTGTCTTACAATTCTCGGTCGTGCTGACCTAAACTAAGTTAAGTAACTTAAAGAATTATTTAAGTCAGAATTATTTAGCAAAAAAGTTACATTAGTTCCTAACCCCCCCTTGGAACTAATCACACGGGACCAACAACTTCTTTTTCCCACCCACCATTCCTTTGCACACAGCTTCAATCTTGATTGGGGTATTTAAGGGAAACCAAAGCTGAAACCTATTTTTAATTCCATGCTGCCTGCAAACTTCTTTGAACTCTTCGCCATTATTAAAAAGCATCCTAATCTAAAAAGTGGGGTCTGCCATATCCCTCTCTGAATTGAACTCTGGGTACTTAGGCCTCCTACCTTCATTTTCAAAATCTGGCTCAGAACACAATGCATCTGATTCTGCATATTCTAATGAATTATCGTGTACTTCAAAATTGGTGATTGGATCAACATCACTGCTCCTAACCTCAGCTCTAGTATTTGGTCTTCCAGTCCGAGCATTCTCAACACCCTCAACCAAATCTGCATCATCATCTTCAAGTACGTAGTCTGGATCAACAAACTATGGCTCTACATCGGGGGTTGGTGCATGTGAAGTACTTACTTCTTGTGCTGGTGCTTCTTCCCTATTACCAACATTATCTTCCATACCATCATCTACTTCACCATCTCCATTATACCCAGCATCAACACGATCATCTGCCCCCATATACTCAAACCCAACAGTAGGATCAACACTAACATCAAGCTCACCATCTCCATTATACCCAGTATCAACATGAGCAGCTGCCTTCATGTTATCCAACCCAACTTGATCATCTGCCACCGTATTCTCAAACCAAATATGATCACCTTATCCCATATTCGCAATCCCACCATCTTCAGCTTCAGCTCTATTCTTAATCCCCACATCTCCAGCTTCTCCCATATTCTGAATCCCCACATCTTCAGCTTCTCCCATATCTCATTCCCTACAGCTTCAGCCCCTCCCATATTTTCAATCCCCACAGCTTCATATTCTCTCATATCATTATCACCATCTTCAGCTCCACTCATGTTCTCAATCCCAACATAATCATCTTCTACTACGCCCTCAATCCCAACAGCTTCAGCCCCTCCCATATTTTCAATCCCCACATCTTCATCTTCTCTCATATCAATACCACACCATCTTCAGCTCCACTCATGTTCTCAATCCCAACATGATCACCTTCTACTACGCCCTCAATCCCAACAGCTTCACCACCTCCCACATTATCACTTGCACTAGCTTCTCCCTTATAACCAAGACACAATAAACCCCTTGCCACTTTCTTTTTTCCTTTACCCTTCTTCCTAACATCAGTACAGTCTTTTCCTTCATCTATCTTTCTAGCACAACTCCCCTTGGCACATAAGCTTCTTTTATGACTATGTCCTCTCTAGTCAATGCCTTCACAAAGATATGTATCTTGCCACATTGTACACCAGCCAGTGTCATACGATATACGTTATCATCTGATCCTATATGTTTCAAACTCGTAGTAATTTCTTCATCATATTGCATCCAGTAATATTGGAAGTGGCCAATGCAGTCTAAACTAACCACCCTAGTTACTATCCCAAGAAGAGACAATGTATCCCAATGTGCATTAAGCCATATATATACATCTCCCCCAACATATCCATGCCTATTCATATGGCAATTGTAATATAAAATGATATAGAAATATCCATCTTCAGGATCTGCATTAAAATAAATAAATGCACATACAGTTAACAAAGTAAATGATTTCCTAGAATAATAAATTCATAATTCAATAACAAAGTACATGACATCCTTTCCAACTTTTACCTAACAAACAAAACACATAAATGAATTCACTTTCCAAACAGAAGCATGCCATTATTAAACAATTACCCCCAAATACCCTACCACTTATATAGTAACTACAAAAAGTTTACAATATAATACTCACATGGTCTGTCTATTGCAGACATTGTTGTTCCTTTATGTCTGCTGGTCCCCGTAAAAGAAGAGTTTTTCCTACGTCGAGTCATAATCCATGTACATGCGTATCACAAAACCCAACAAGCACACATGGTTATTTAACTCTGCCTTTTGCCCATACTGTTCGTATATAAAGAAGATAAATTTTAAACTTGGGAAAATAAAAAAAGGATCCGTAAACCCAAGATAACATTATTTTCAACATGAGAAACCTTAAGATGCAGACGCCATTATCGATGAGTTCACTTACATGCACGATATTTGGATTCGAGTGTTCCACAGGTAACGATGAACCGAAAGATTTGCAATTTCTGCGTTTTTTTTCTGTCGCTTTGTTCTAGGGTTTTGAAATCGCAATCGAGAAGAGAAGACAAATATAAGATGAAGGAAGATGATGAGTTGAGAGAGAGAGAGAGAGAGAGGAAATGGAGTCTGATCGTTTTTTGGGAGAAGAGCAAACAGTTCCCAAAGTTAATTTGGAGGGAAATATGAAAGGGGTATAAAAGTCTTTTTGTTTTGGGTGGGACACATTTTTAATAAGATGAAAGGGTAAAATGATGACGTGGCAGTGTTGACCTTCGTTGACTGATCATAATAACTGGTTGTACACTTTAGTGAGAGATCACCTGAAGTTTGTACACTTTAGTGTGCAAAATTAAAGGTTGTACACCAAAGTGTGATAACCGGTAAAGGTTGTACACCACATATGTAATTTACCCATCAAACAAACATTAATTAGTGATTTTGGATTATGGAGTGTGATGCTTTGACTCTAATTCTAATACGATCCATACAAGTAGGATTCCTGGGGTGTCCGGCCAGGCATTGGGTATCACACAAAATAATTGCGGGATAGTTAATATTAGATTGAGCATTCATCACTCCTAATAAATGGGAGATATATCCATGGTCTCTTATGGAGAATTAACTTGAGATCCTTGCAATGTAATAGGGTAATGAGTTGAAAGGTAAATATCGGTATCAACCTGACTTCTTATTGCTCTAGGAGAATGTGATGATTCTGCCTATAAAAGTCTGCTTACTCATTCCGTTATACGTTTAGTTAAAATTAATTTGTTTAAATTAATTCTAGTAAGCCTATACGACCAGTGGCGATAAGAACCTAATGGGTCATGCATATAATTAAGACCGGAGGAGGGAATAGTAATTTTAGAGTGAGAAATGAGGGGACCGAAATATTATAGTGTGGGAGTGGTGATTTGGTTGAATAATTATAATTTGGTTATAGTTATGGATAAATAAGTATTCTAATGTGATTAGAATTAGAATTATTACTTATATTTATAAATAAGATAAGATTAACAATTATCTTTATTTATTTAGTAACATAATGAGATTAGAATACTAATTAACTATCTTAACCTAATTGGAATCAAAAATAAAATATAAATACCCTCCCCTCTATGTATTTCGACCAACACATTCTAGGGCTAGAATTTTCTCTCAAACTTTACTCGAATAATTACCACTCTTGTTCATTCCTATCTTAGTTCGTGTGGATACCGTTAGAGGCAATCTACACCTGGTTGCTATTATTAGTTGATTAAGGACATGTTTCTTTCGGGTTATTCTTATTCATGAAAAGACGGTTGATTATCTATGCGAGCTCTTTGTTTGCAATAGTAGATAGTTTTTCAAACAAGGCACATACGTTTAAACTCTTTTAATATGAAATAACGGTTAACGGACATTGAGAAAGGAAAATAGATAAAAAAAATTATAATCCATTGCGCCTACATTTATTTGTTTCCCTATAGAGACATCATACTTAGACCATTCGTATAACTAGTCCGTGATAGGGTGCCAAGTATGGGTTTAGTTGGGTATATTCTTAATCATATTTAGGAAGCATGAGTGACATGCGAGGATTGCTACTCTCCTTTGGAAGAGAAAATATCACCAACCACCTGATGATGAGATAAATAAAACATTATTTTACTGTGGCATTTGTCATGTCTTTTATCCTTTTTCGTGTGCTTATCTTTTTCCGAGTCTAACACTAGGAATAGTCAATCTCATGCTCCTCGTACAAAACAATTTCCTTTCCTTCATTTGATCTTCATGAATCGACATCGGCTGAAGATCTTATTTATAGCCTCCTCTATTTTGAAAGTAAGTGCCGTGTAGAGATGATTTGTCTCAAAGATATTCCGCTTATCCAAGAATCTAGTTGATCAACAATTCGACCGACGATTCTAAAGGCATTAGCGTGGGCTTTCCATCTAATTGTGGCTATTTAGTCATTGATCCATTTGCTTGCAAAGCATATCACAACGTAAATTGTTACACTAATTTTTTCAAATCTTTATTCACAAATTTTATGTTAAAAATTCTAGGAAGTATTTTCTTATGTAATATATTATAGAAAAATAATTCATGATTATATAAATATATTTAACATCATAATAATATATAAAGTGTACTATTAAATAATGCTATGACTTATTAAAAAAATGATACGCGCAAATATTTGACTAGTTTTAATTAATGTAATAACATGTATCTTCTTACTTTCTCTTGCCTAGTTATGATTTTTTGTAAACAATATTAGCATCGTCGCCCTTTTTAGAAGATCTATAGGATTGGATTAACATTTTTCTCTTTTTTGTTAACACTATTTTTAAGAAAGAAAACATATGTCCATCTAATATAGTTATATTGATTAGTTCTGCAGATGACAATGATAATCGTATCATTGGGGCTGATAAAGGTTGAGTTCTGCAATGTTTTTTATTTTATTTTTTTTTTAATTTTCCTATAAGGACTGAGAACTTTGTGTGTTGTGTAGATTTCGAGCTACAGTTTCAATTGTCGGCGTCTTCTTTTTGAGAAAATTGATTGCATTGAGTTAGCCATTTCTCTCTCGCTCTCTCTCTCTTTTGTTTATCGCAGGAAAAAAATTGTCAATTCATTCGGACTATCTCGAGTTATTCTGCGGATGACAACACCAATGGGAACGATTGGGTTGATAAAGGTTTAATTCTGCAATGGTTTTTATTTGAATGCTTTTAGATTTTTCCGACATGGTTTATGAATTTTTTTAGTATAATTTAGAGACCGAACTGAATTATTAAAGATTGTAAATCTTACTAGCGTTCAATATTTTGGTTTTTCAAGAAAGAGTTCAAAGAGAAATATAAAAAAAGAGCATTTTCGTATCATCTTTTCGATTTTTCTCCTTTTAATTACTATCTCCACCTATATATATAAAAGTAGATTCACTTTTATATTTCATTTACAGAAAATGATTGAAATAGTAGATGTGTGATTGTATCTACCTCTTAATGGTATTGTTGATAAGATTTTAAGGAGAAAGAGGTGAATAAAGAAGAACATGAAGATGGAGAAAAAGAAGAGGAAATATATATATATATATATATATATATATATATATATATATAGGAGATGACTCTTGTGAGAACCATTTTTTAGGTGAGGACACTTCCTTATGGGGTTCAAACCTTGGACACTTCACACTACTTACCACTGAGACAATTGATTTTCTTGTGTATTATGTCGCGCGCTATTTAATATACCACTGCCCTTGTAGTTTCTATTGTTTAATATTTGACGCATGCACTTATTAATATCGATTAAATGTGCATAATGATGAATTATTAATAGAAAAAAAAAAAGAAATGTGCATAATAATGAATTATTAATAGAAAAAAATCCAAGAACATGCTCTAATTTCTTACTTATTTAATTCCTCTAGATTTTTGTAATTTATATTTTAAAATGTTAAGGACGATGTTCTAAATATTATTACATATGTTCTAAACTTTTTAATTTGTGTTCTATAAATTAAGTATAATGTTTTAAAAAAATCAGTAAATATATGGACCATTTTTGTATTTGTTCTATAATATAATTTATAACTTATATTCTAAATAACATAACGTATGTTCTAAAGTTTATAGTTTGTGTTCCAAAAATTAAGTATAATGTTCTAAAAAAATCAGTAGATATCTGGATCGTTTTTTCATTTGTTCTATAATATAATTTATAACTCATGTTCGAAAAAACATAACACATGTTCTAAAAAACATAACGTATGTTTTAAAAAAATATGTCGTACGTTCTAAACTTCATAGTTCGTGTTTTAAAAGTTAAAATATATGTTCTAACGTATGTTTTAAAAAATATATTTTCTTATATAACATAAATTACAAAAATATAAATGAATTAAATAAATAAGAAATCGAAGCATGTTCTTGGATTTTTTTCTATTAATAATTAATTATTATGCACATTTTTTTTTGGGTTAATTACAAATAACTACCCTGTGAATTGGCCGATTTGCGATGTGGTACCTGTGGTATTTTTTTTGCAAACACACTCTTATGGTTGCAAAATTTTACATTGTTTTTTTACTTTACCAAATTTGGCCGATAACGACTTCGAAATGAAAATTTTCAAGAATTAAACTTGTTTGGTATCATATTTACTATGACACCATATTTTTAATTTTTCAAAATCATCATTTTTTGAGTTTTCTCTCTCTAAACATTATCTTTCTCTCTCATAAAAAACATCTAAATGACCTCAAACTTAAAAAAGTTGAAGAATTAAAGTTGCTTAGAATATCATTTAGCTCTTGAAAATTTTCGTTTCGAAATCGTTATCGGCCAAATTTGGCAAAGTAAAAAAAACATGTAAAATTTTGCAACCATAGGGTTGTGTTTGCAAAAAAAAAATACCACAGGTATCACATCGCAAATCGGCCAAACCACAGGGTAGTTATTTGTAATTAACCCTTCTTTTCTTTCTATTAATAATTCATTATTATGCATATTTAATCGATATTAATAAGTGCATGCATCAAATATTAAACAATAGAAGCTACTGTTGGTCCCGTATAACGTGACAAGGTTAGTTCCAAGGGGGGGATAGGAACTATTTAAAATTGTGTCCGTTAAGGCTGACTTCTTTTCTTTTAGAAAAGGTTTACACAGCAGCGCTAAGTAGTTTTAAGACACAAGCTTAGTCAACTGGTGACTAAGTCTGCTTCTTTCCTTGAGTCAGGAGATAGCACTTAAGTCTATTCCTGAACTCAGCTTCTTAGTGCACTCAACTCAGTGTCTATTCGTTACTTAGTCAGTTTTATAGCAAGCAATATATAAAGGAGTTTAAAGGTTAGAAATATGTTACTCAGCAGACATATCCTGGTTCGGCCTCTCCGCCTACGTCCAGTCCCCGGAACTCGTTCCGAGCTTTTTGAATCCTCTACTGAGCTCTTTAAAGGTAGAGCACGAAACCCTTTACAACAGAAGCTGAGTATACAAGAGTGCCTTCCTCTATTCCTCTACTCACTCCTATAACTACCACTGAGTACTATAACCGAGTACTCAGCCTCTCCTTTCTATTCTTCTAGAAATGATAAATGTTTGTCCTAAACAACAATTGCTAAGACACCTTAGATGAATAAAATCACTCTAGACTTTTACACAATGATAGGAATTGGTGTAAGATTTGCTTTGCTTTTCTCACAGAACTTCAAGTATGAATTTGGTCAGCGTTTCGACTTGATTGAAGATCTGCATCGAATGAAGCATTTGAGAGGCCTATTTATAGTGACACTTCAAGCACCGGTGATTTCGAATTTCGAAATAACCGTTAGAGTCAAACGGCTTCCTGTCGCTTTCACTCAGTACGTGCTCAGCGTCTTCGGCCAATCATATTCTTGTATCTTCTGTCTTCGCCAGTGCTCAGCAGCTTTTCGTCAGATGAAACAGAATGTTCCTACATTTATGGCAAAGTCTTCCAGACAGCTTCTTGCGCCTTCTGAGCTTTACCTAAAGTAGAAATACTTGGTCTCCAAGTTCATTCTGTTCTGCCGCTGACCTGACAACCTTGTCGCTCAACTCAGCAGCTTCATCTTGAAGCAATTGATAGAAGGCTTCTCGATCCTTCTTCATGCTGAGCTAGCGCTTTGCTTAGAACGACTGCGTTTTGTCTTCTTGGGCCGTGAGGTCTTGATCTGTTGACTTGGGCTTGACTTCCTCTTATGGGCCTTTAGGCTTTTTGTCTTAATGTCTTATAAATCAATTAACTCAACATTGAACAAACACATTAGTGTGAATAAATCAAAGCATTTAAATTTAATGTGTTAGAATATTTTTATCATTCACATAAATAATTTTGTCAAATCAAAATCATGTGGAAATGTGTTTCAACAGCTACTAGCACAATGGTATATTAAGAAGCGCGCGTGATATAATGCATAAGAGAAGTAATTGGCTCAGTGGTAAGTAGGGTGGAGTGTAGATGGAAGTGCTTAGGTTCAATTCCCACTAGCAGTATTTAGCTTTTTTATGTTCTCACTTCATCCCTCTCGTCTATATATAATAGGATAAATAATTATAAGGTCCCTGTGTTTTTACTTAATACACTACTTAGTCCCTATGTTTTTAGAAATAATTATATAGTCCTCCAGTTTTTGTTTTTGTTAACTCCTTAGTCCTTATGGTTGGGTCAATGGTCAAACTATACTAAATAAATTTTAAAATACCAAAATTACCCTTTATTTTATGTTTTAATAATAAAAACATCTATTTCTCCTATTTTATATTTTTTTCCCTTTTTTCCTACATAATCACAATCTTTCCATTATAAACTCCAATATAATGTAATTGATTTATTAATTTTTATAAAATTATAGAACTTTAATTTAATAACGTAAAATCTATTGACTAAAAAAATAAATGAAAAATATTTCAAAAATTATTAAAATAGGAGTAAGACTCTCATTGTAAAAAGGTGTTGCAATTCTAATAAATTTTACGAATGAAGCAAAAAAATATGATTTTTAAAAAATTATAAAAAATTTATAATAATATTTAATGTTAGTTTAAAGATATTATATTAAAAAAATAATTACAATTTAAGAAAATTAATAATATATTTTTTCAAGTATATTAATTTCGGTGTATATGTAGTTCAAAAATTTCATTAAAACTAATTAGATTAATTTTTAAATGTATATAACTAAGGGCAAATTTGGAATTTCATTTACAAAAACAGATGGAAGGACTAAAGAATTGATTACGACAAAACTTAAGGACCTTATAATAACATGATGGACTTACTAGCGTGTTAAGTAAAAACGTAAGGACCTTATAATTATTTACCCTATATATAATATAAAACAGTAACGATGGAGCTGAGGTGTCAATTCCTCCTTTTTTACTGATAAAAAATATAGTATATTAACTTTAGTTATATTATTATATTTATAAAAAGATTATTTTATCCTATATCTAAGAGTTCTACAGAATTTAAATTAATCCCTAAAATCTCTCTAATTCTCTGCATATCTATCTATAATATAAAACAGTAACGATGGAGCTGAGCTGTCACTTTATTATTTTTTACTGATAAAAAATATAATATAATATATAATATATTAATCTTAATTATATTATTATATTTATCTATAAAAAGATTATTTAAATTAAATGTGAAAATAAAATAATAATATTTAATTTATATAGCACCTTTATATCATTAATTGTAATTATTAAATTATATTTTTTAAAATATTTATATATTAAGATGAATCCGTGCATCGCACGGGTCAAAAACTAGTGTATGGTGTGACAAGGACCAATTTTATAATTAAGTAGGGGAATGTGACAAATTTGTAAATAAAAGGAAAGAGAAAATTGTTTTATTTTTTTCTTTAAAATGCATTTTCCCGACTTTTCCAACCTCGTTTTTCAAAAAATTTTATACCGTTGGACTCGTCTTAATTAGACGGTCATTTTAAGATCCCAGAAGCTCGGGTAAAAAAAATTTCGGTAAATGGAATCCGGCGATCTGTTTTTCTGTGAGAAACAAATATCCAGAAAATTTTCAAAAAATTTCAGAAAATGTAAAACCAACGGAATCCGGCGATTAGATGAGCGTTTTCCGATGAGAAACCCAAAAGTGCCCAGAAAATGTTCAAAAAATTCCAGAAAATGTAAAACATTATTCGGAGAAACTTTAATTCTTGAGTCAAAGTAGGATTTCTTACGGTTTAGTCCCAATAAAATGTTTTCCTTAATTTTATCTATTTTACATGCTTCAACAATTTATGGGGTCAAAACCGTAAGGAATCTCGTTTTGAGCCAAGAATTAAATTTTTTTTAAATAATGTTTTATATGTTTTGAATTTTTTTGATAATCCGACGATTATATTGGCGTTTTCCGGTGAGAAACTCAAAACGACGTAATTTTGAGTGTTCTTACCATAATGAAGTGTCCTCACCTAAGAGGAGGTTCTCACTTCATCCCTCCCATATATATATATATATATATATATATATATATATATATATATATATATAGAAGAGATCCAGTGTGACAATTTTTTTTTATGGTGAGACAAGTCTTATGGTGTGACAATGACCAATTTTGTAATTAAGTAGGGGAAGGTGACAAATTTATAAATAAAAGGAAAGAGAAAATTGCTTTATTTTTTTCTTTAAAATGCATTTTCCCGACTTTTCCAACCTCGTTTTTCAAAAAAATTTATACCGTTGGACTCGTCTTAATTAGACGGTCATTTTAAGATCCCAGAAGCTCGGGTAAAAAAAATTCGGTAAACGGAATCCGGCAATCTGTTTTTCTGTGAGAAACAAATATCTAGAAAATTTTCAAAAAATTTCAGAAAATGTAAAACCAACGGAATCCGGCGATTAGATGAGCGTTTTCTGGTGAGAAACCCAAAAGTGCCCAGAAAATATTCAAAAAATTCCAGAAAATGTAAAACATTATTCGGAGAAACTTTAATTCTTGAGTCAAAGTAGGATTTCTTACGGTTTAGTCCCAATAAAACGTTTTCCTTAATTTTATCTATTTTACATGCTTCAACAATTTATGGGGTCAAAACCGTAAGGAATCTCGTTTTGAGCCAAGAATTAAAGTTTTTTAAAATAATGTTTTATATGTTTTGAATTTTTTTGATAATCCGACGATTAGATTGACGTTTTCCGGTGAGAACCCCAAAAGTGCCCAGAAAATGTTCAAAAAATTCCAGAAAATATCAAACATTATTCGGAGAAACTTTAATTCTTGAGTCAAAGTAGGATTTCTTACTGTTTAGTCCCAATAAAACGTTTTCCTTAATTTTATCCATTTTACATGATTCAACAATTTATTACGTCAAAACCGGAAGGAATCTCGTTTTGAGCCAAGAATTAAAGTTTCTTAAACTGATGTTTTATATGTTTTGAAATTTTTTGATAATTTTCTGGGCACTTTTTGGCCATACCTTTCAGCACTATGTGTTGGAATATTTTGTTGGAATAATATAACAATCTGTTGGAACAATATAAATATTCTGTTGGAACAATATAACTATTCTGTTGGAACAATTGATACACAAATTTATTCTGTTGGAATAATATAAGAATTAGAATTATTTTCTAAATAATATAACTGTTGGCGATATTTTCGAAATATCCCAATTTTCAACCTTGATACACGTTTGCGGGGATTAAAAATGGTAAAAATAATGCGGGCGTGCCAGAGAAGCTAGTTCTCAAAGGGTAAAACGGTAATTGAATGAAGTAAACAAATAAAATGCGCCTAAATTACTTGAATTCTAAACGAAAAGCGATTGACGACCGTTACAAGGACTGAAAATAAAAACAACGGTCTTGGGCCCCGACGTTACTTGACATGTCGGTCGGAAAAACAATTTTTAAGATAAGTACTAAAATAAAGGCAATAAAACAACACAAAGATATAAATTTTTTAACTTTCTTTTATATTTTTATTGATTTTATAAATATTTTCCAATATTTTTTGTATTACAAATAATAATAAAGCATGAAAATTACAACTTAAAAGAAATAATAACTTTAAAGCTAGAAATATAAATAAGTCACAAAAACAAATATGTACGGGATGAAATAAAATTAACCGATCTCTTTGATGTCGTTGGGATGCGTGAAATTGAGGATTGGACCTCCAGAAAATCGGCTCGGGGGCTGTTGCGTTGTCCGGGTAGTGCTGGGCGAATTTGAAGTAATTCGGAGAGTTCAGAGACTTGAGCAGAAATTTACCATCAAGTCAACAGTAAAATGGGACTAAATTGATGCTTTTGTGGGACTTTCGGGCTCAATTTCGGGAGCTATAGAGGTCGGATTATAGCGAAACGAATGCTAGTCTTTAAAGTTAGTGTGCGAAGGAAGGGTTTAGAACTGAAATTTCAGAAAAAGATCGAGTAAATGAGTCGGAATAAATTATTGAAAATTGGGCGACAGAATAATTGTTTGATGGTTGAAAAAACCAAAAGCTTGATTCTGTTTCATGGAGGGTACTTTAGGGGCGATTTTGAAGGCTATAGGATGTCGTTTTTTACGAAATAAAAATTGAGAGTTCTAGAATTGATGTCAATAAAGAGAATAAAATTAATTTGGGCTAAAACGATCAGCTAACGAACTCTAAATAAAATTTGGAAAACGGCTCACCAGAAAGGTTGTTTGATGAATTTTTCAATGATGAAAATCTCAAAATCTTGTTTCTGGGTCTTTTTAATTGATTGAGATCAATAAAAAGTTCCCAAATATGATTTGGAATAGGTGTGTAAACTAAGAATGACTCGAAAATGGGGTTTCGGTGATCTTGGTTTCACGGAAAATGCTTGAAGCTTTGAAGAACTTAACAATGGCGAAATTTGATTTAGACTAAGAAAGCTTGAACCGAGGATTGGGTAATGATTTTACTGACTTAACTAAGAGATTGCAAAAAACGATTTGAGAATTAGTTGATTAAACTAAGGGAATTTCGGATTTGAAGTTTCTGAAAATTGAAAGCTTTTCTAAGGAACTGAAGATTAAAGAACTAATTCTGGAATTGAGACCTTGTTTAGACTAATTAGATGCTAAAGAACAATTTCTACGAATCTAAGGATTGATAAAGAGGCCGATTTTGGCAGAGAATTTGAGAGAAAAATTTGGATTGTCTGTGTGATGACCCGCGAGGCTAAACCGGGTCATATTCATTTCGCATGCCCAGCCCATACTTAGACCTATGGTCTAAGATCGGATGGGACCCGAATAAAGGAAGCGGGCGCAGCGAGTAACCGCCCCGAATGGGACCCGAATAAGCGGAAACGGGTGAAGCGAGTAACCGCCCCGAATTCCTAAATGGAGCATCAAGACTCCCACTCAGAACCACGTTCGTTGCCATGAAAGCCACGAAAGGGACATGGCCTAAAAAGGGAGAACCGCCCTCAGAACGTGGCCCACTAAGGAGTAACCGCCCTCGGCGGTTACCTAAAAAACACCTATAAAAGGCCTTAAGAATGAGGGAAAAAGGTACGTTCACATTTTTTGCCCTACAATATTATGGTCAAATTACCAACCCTCTTACAAAAACTGACTTGATCGTCGGAGAGTTTTCCCGGAGATCCTGTCTCCGGTTCTGTTTTGCAGGTAACTCCGGCAGGGAATATCAAATCGGATCCGGCAAGTTATCATTGGTGCGGTGATCGTGGACCTTTTTTACCAACATTTGGTTAAAGGTACGCGAAGAACATGTCAGAACCATCACGAACGACCGGCGTTACCACTAGATCAACCAGTATGAACTCCAGGAGACCACGGATTGCGAATTCGCAACCTGCAAGTACACAGCCTGTGGTGCCTAGCTCATCGGGTCCTTCGGGACAATTGAGTCCCTTATTGGAAGTCCAAGTGCAAACTGAGATGGAAATGTCCAATAGTGATTTCGTGCAGATGGCAGGACAAGTCTTGGCTTCGAACATGAGCCAGGCGGCTGGAGATCGAATGATTAATTTACTAACTGCCCTCGCCGAACACAATACCGCCGTGGCGGCTGCTCCTCAAGAACCTGTGGTTATCTCAACACAATCACCGACTATCCCTGTCATATCGGCCCTCCCGCAGCCATCTCAGGTGCCAAATCAAGTGGGCCAGAGTAGTCGCACAAACCCACACAGCCACCCGAGCAACTACTCGCACCCAGATCTCATTACGACGATACATCCGACCTGGCAGCCATCCCAACCGTTGCCAGGAGTGCAAGGCACTCTTCCGCTACAGCAAGTGGAACCTTTTCCTCACAGACATTCGGAGTTGATGACTCCTGGGCGAGTGCACACATGGAACTTTGATCCTATAACGGGACAGCGGTTAGTCCCCCAATAGGCACACGTCTCAACACCGATGGGCGGGTGGATGCCACCCAGAATTCACCAGCAGCGGATGGAAGAAGTCCAGCGAATACCCGATATTGACTTAGAAGATCAATTACGAAGCATGATGGAGCGAATGGGGTACTCGCCTAGGCCGAGAGCAGAGGTCCAGAGCGATTCACCTTTTGCCCCTTCGTTGCGGGAATTCATTCCAGATCACAGAATCAAAGCGCCCGCGATACCTAAATACTATGGGGATCCAAATTCTGATCCTGAGGCTCATGTCAGGAACTACAGAGAACTAATGGATGTTGCAGGAGCGAGTGAAAGCATCATTTGCAGGTTATTCTCGACAACTTTGGGCGGAGCCGCATCTGATTGGTTTCGATCTTTACCCGCAGAATCTATTCACAATTGGCATCAATATAGTCGGGATTTCTGTGCGAAATTTGTGGGCTGTAAAGCAGCGGATGTGACGGATAGGCAGCTGAAGGAGATCAAACAGAGGAACTATAATTCCCTCAGGGAATTTTTTGTCGCATTCAACGATATTCTGGTGCGATTGCAAAACCCGGATATCGTGAGCATCCGCAACATCATGGCAGATGGAACCACAGATTGGAGTATGCGGGAGGAAATCATCCGCAACAAGCCGCGCACAATGGCCGAACTCATGAAAATAGCAAAGGAATTCATGGAAGTGGATGATGTCAACAGGGAACATAGGGCTCAAACCCGACGAGAAAGAGATGCCGCTAGATCCACTTCGGACAATCGGCGCCAGACCCAGTCCAAAAGTAATTTTGTTCGAAGAGGCGATCGCCCCTTTCAAAGTGGCGGATATCAGACACCATTAAACACGACTCGCCAGGAGGTGTTACTTTGGATCGAAAAGAGCCCCCTGAAGAAGGATGTGCGGTTCCCCGGGGTAAAAGGTCGAACCAGTTTGGGGCGACATCCTAACAAATATTGCAGGTTCCACAGATTGAACGGCCACGACACGAACGATTGCTATGAATTGAAGAAGGAGATTGAAAGGCTGATCGAAAGGGGCAAGCTGAATCAATTTGTACGAAAGGAGACTAGTGACGAGAAAGCAACGTTACCACATGAAGAAGAGGCAAGGCCCGAAAAGAAGCAGAAAAAAGGAGTGATAAACGTGATAGCCGACGGGATCTATGAGCCTCCAACAAAAAGAGCTCGCCGTGAACAGCGAAAAAGCAACACTCATAGGGGGGATGCCCTCAATTACTCATTCGCACGAATCACGGAGCCGCATGCGGATGCTTTGGTGATTACAATGGATGTAGAAGGATGGGACGTCAAGCGGGTCCTTATTGATACTGGCAGTTCTTGTAATGTTATTACTCGGACTGCATTCAACAAGTTGGGAATTAATGACGAGCGAGTGGAACATACATTCATGGATGTAACAGGTTTTGGGGGTCAATCCTCTCAAACAAGTGGACAGGTGGTGTTGGAGGCAGAAATGGGCGATAAAAAGCTAAAATGGCAAGGTGATTTAGAATTCGCAATTGTTGATCTCCCATTGGCCTACAACATAATTCTGGGATGCCCATTCCTGTCAGAAACGGAGTCGCTCATCTCAATGAAGCATTTAACATTACATTTACCAACACACCAAGGGCGAGTCATAGTTGAAGGTGATCAACTTGTATCTCAACAGGCCTATACATTGTCACTTGAACCAAAGCCAGACGAGGAAGATAGGGTAGAGGAGAAGTTGCCAGCGGAAGCATTGGGAGAAACGGAACTATTCGCCATCTCAAGCGATAAAAATGTGCGAATAGCGACGGGCCTCCCCGGAGAAACGAAGAAAGCCATTGCGAGGTGCTGGTCCAATGTGAGTCGGCATTTGCCGCCCCAAATGAAATACTGGAAGGAATAAGTCCAGACGTAGCAACCCATCGTTTGAATGTAGACAAAGGTGCAACCCCAGTGCGACAGAAAAAGAGAGGACATGCTCCTGAGCGGCAAAAGGCGATTGAAAAAGCAGTGGCGGATTTGCTAAAGTCAGATGCAATTCGAGAAGTCGCCTATCCGGAGTGGTTAGCCAATGTGGTGCTAGTCAAAAAGCCAAATGGAACGTACAGAATGTGCGTCGACTTCAAAGATCTGAACAAGGCATGTCCGAAGGATATGTATCCGCTTCCTAACATTGATATATTGGTAGATGGAACTGCAGGATATGAAGCTTTATCATTCACCGACGTGAAATCCAGTTACCATCAGATACCCATGGAGAAGGCGGATGAAATCAAAACATCGTTCATAACTCACCAGGCGACTTATTGCTTCAAGGTGATGCCCTTTGGATTGAAAAACGCGGGAGCAACATACTAGAGGATGATGAACAAGATATTTTCAGACAAATCCGGCGAGAACTTCTCGATCTACGTTGATGACATGATCATCAAAAGCAAGAAAATGCAAGACCACCCGCAGGATATCAAAGAAATCCTGGAAGTGCTAATCAAATATGGCCTCAAATTGAACCCAGAGAAATGCACATTCGGAGCAAGAGCAGGAAAGTTCCTGGGTTTCATTGTTAGCGGCAAGGGAGTTGAGGCGAATCCCGAGAAGGTTAAAGCAGTAATGGAGATGAAAACGCCGAGGAGCATAAGAGAAGTACAGAGACTAAATGGGCGGTTGGTGGCATTAGGGCGATTCATATTATGCTCAGCTAGGAGATGTCTACCTTTCTACAATGCCATCAAAAAATCCAAGTCCTTTGAATGGACGCCGGATTGTCAAGAAGCATTCGAGGGGATAAAGCGATTACTGTGTTATCCACCCTTAATGAGTAGGCCGGAGGATGGAGAAGATTTATTTCTCTACGTATCCGTCACCAATATGGCGATATGCACTGTGATGGTGCGAGAAGAAGAAGGGCAACAATATCCAGTGTACTACGTGAGCAAAGTCCTGAAGGATGCAGAACTCCGGTATTCGAAGTTGGACAAAATGGCCCTCGCAGTGATAACCACGGTGGCTAGATTGAAACCATACTTTCAGGCGCATACTATCATTGTGAGAACTGGCATCCCAATGCGAAAGGTATTACAGAAACCTGACGCATCCGGCCGGTTGATGGAATGGTCAATTCGCCTGGGAGAATTCGATATTCGCTATGAAGGGAGACCAGCGCTAAAGAGCCAAGTACTCGCCGATTTCGTGAACGAATTCACCTGGGATGACGATGAATGTCCGAAGGCACAAAAAGAAGAGTGGAGCATGTACACAGATAGGGCATTATCTACAGATGGAGCTGGGCTGGGAGTCGTCATCAAGGGCCCGGAGGTTATTCGCCTGTGCTATGCAGCAAAATTAACTTTCAAAACTACCAATAATGCCGCAGAGTATGAAGCAATGATATGCGGATTGAAGTTGCTCAATGAACTCACCCCAGAAAGAGTGGTAATCTACAGCGATTCCAAGCTCATGATAAACCAGATCACAAAAAATTATCTGGTGAAACAGGAGGAGCTAGTAAAATACCATCAGGTAGTCGGCAGATTGACACAAGAGTTAACGCACAAGGGAGTCGTTTGGGAGATGGTGCATGTTCCGCGAGGCCAAAATGCAAAGGCTGACGAATTGGCAAAAGCAGCGGCAAGTAGAGAACCATGGAGTCAAAAGGCATGCAATTTGGAAATAAAATCGGCACCAGCATTCGAGGTCGATCAGATTATGGTCATCGAAGAACTGGAAGACGATGAAGATTGGCGGATGCCCATTCGCCAATATCTGGAGCAGGGAGATTTACCGGTTGATAAGAGCTTAGCCAGAAAGCTAATTGGGCAGTCAGCTCGATACTCAATTCGGGATGGAACTTTGTATCGGAAATCGTACACATGCCCATGGTTGAAATGCATTAGTCGCAACGAAGGAGACTACGTGCTGCGAGAATTTCATGAAGGAATTTGTGGCGCGCACGAAGCTTCGGCGGCGTTGGTAAGAAAGGTCAAACTGATGGGATACTACTGGCCCAAGGTGGTGGAATATTCCCAGAAGATGGTTGCGGAATGTCACAATTGTCAAATACATGCGAATGAAAAGCATGTTCCCGGAGCCGAACAAATCGCTATAATGACGACGTGGCCATTCGCAACATGGGGAATCGATATAGTGGGTCCATTCCCAGAAACGACAAAGAAAAGGAAGTACTTGATAGTCGCAGTTGACCACTTCAGCAAATGGGTAGAAGCGGAGGCAGTAACCGCACAAACACCTGAGCGAATGATCGAGTTCTTACGAGAGAACATTATCATGCGATTTGGAATCCCGCAAAAGCTTATAACCGACAATGGCACCCAGTTCAACTGTGCCAAGTTCAAAGCATACTGCGAAAGCATGGGGATCAAAAATCATTTTTCTTCCGTAAACCATCCCCAATCGAATGGTATGACGGAGGTTACCAACAGGGCCATGATTCAAGGCATCAAGAAGCGGCTAGGAGACAAAAAAACAGGTTGGGCGGATGAGATACCCCATATGTTGTGGGCATACAGAACCTCTGTAAAGGCAGCAACAGGCGAAACACCTTTCTCGCTAGTTTATGGAGCCGAAGCAGTCCTACTTGTTGAAATCAAGTCGCCCACAGATCGGATAATTTATTATTGCGACACACAAAATCCTATCAACATTAGAGATGCTTTGGATTCTGTGGAGGAACGAAGAGAAAAAGCTTACATGCGAATGGCAGTATACCGCAATAGAATCAAGAAATATCATGACAGAAGAGTGCGAAAAGTAATAATCAACAAGAACGACTTGGTCTTGAAAAAAGCGGATAAAATACAATCCAGAGATGGCAAAGGCAAGCTGGGCGTCAACTGGATCGGACCATACAAAGTATCCAAGAAGCTGGGACCAGCCACTTTTGAAATAGAAGAAATGAGCGGAAAGAAGCTCCCGCGCACCTGGAATCTAGAGAATCTACGCCTATATAAAAAGGCCGAGTAGTTCGAGGAAATGACGAGTACTCTTTTTCCTTTTATGAGTTTTTCCCATGGGGTTTTCTGATAAAAGGTTTTAATGAGGCTTTGATCCCACACAGTTGGTGTACCTATGTAATAAACCTTTTCTCTTTATCAATAAAGGTATTCAATTATTACATTTATTCAATATGTTACGCCCGAATGCGGATTGTTCTTAAAAACACATAAATGTGTTGCCTATTAAAGAAAGGCGGATGCATGGTTACGCATCACTCGCAAAACCCTTAGGGTTAAACTCAAAAAACACATAAATGTGTTGCCTATTAAAGAAAGGCGGATGCATGATTACGCATCACTCGCAAAACCCTTAGGGTTAAACTCAAAAAACACATAAATGTGTTGCCTATTAAAGAAAGGCGGATGCATGATTACGCATCACTCGCAAAACCTTATGATTAACCTTATGATTATATTATTTTCGAAAGAAAAATAATAGAGTAAGGCATAAAATTAAGCGAATAAACGAGTACTCAAAAATTGCAAAAAGGGTTTGGCCACCCTAGCGAAAGCAAAAATTACTATGAAGAATTACAAGTATGAAGTCGGCAAAAGGCAAGGATCATACATGAAAATAAAGTGACAATAATCGCACGTATAGGCAACGCGGCAAGTGAAAGAAAATTAATATATACGGGCAGTTTGTTACATACAAAAAGTCCAAATATAAATTAAACTATGCTACAGCTTCCTCTCCTTCACCCCTATTGCTTTCCTCGCCTCCAGCGACTCCCTCATCTCCTCCAGTGGGCGGATCTACTTCAAGCGAATCCTCAACCCTCGAATCAATAACTGCTTCAGAGGGCGGTACCTCTTGCTCAGGCTGAGAGATGTCCTGCGGTGCCCCTTCTTCCGCATTCTGGGTAGGGATCTCGCCGATAATTGGAGATTCCTGAAAACTCTTTCAATCTAAGAGGAGTACCTCATTCATATCAGCATCCTCAGCTTCCAGCTTGTCCCACTTCTCAGTTAAATCCTTTTCAGGGATGGGAACCTTGGGGCGGTTAAGTACGAGACCCTGATGTCCATGCTCATATGCGGCATGAATCCGCTCCCCATACCAGTAGATGCGGGCACCGTCTTCAGCCAGAATTTCCTCAGCCCTCTTCTTTTGTGTCTCATTGGAATCAGCTAGATCATCGAGGGCCTTTCGCAGCTCATCGGACTTAGCCTGAAGAGATTTAAGAGCCTCCTCCTTCTCGCTCACAGCCTTCTGAAGGGCGCCTTCTAGGACCTTCACCTTCCCTTGGACATCATCATAAAGCAACTTCTGAGTCGCCAATTCAGTACCAAGACCTTCCAACTCCTTGGCTCGCTCGGCATCCCTTCGGAGAATGCCCTCAGTGAAATTGATAATCTGCATATAAGACGGCTCACGAATAAAAAAGGGCGAATAGAAATAGGCGGTTACAATGGACGCAAGATCCTTGAAAGAGAATGACAAGCAACAATATACCTCTACAGAACGCTTCTCGATCCCCTCCACAGCGGTAGGGAGCGGTACTTGTTCGCGCACACAGGAAGCAGAGGGAAGCCGCCTGAGGACATTGCATATGGAAGAGACAATGTCCTTGCAAGAAAAACTCACGGCCATGCCAAAGGTCCTAGTCCACCATCCGCTGATGTCGGGAATTGGCTGCAAAGGCGTAAAGAAAAATATCAAGAGAACAGCAGATAGCTCATGAGGAAAAATTCACAAGTTTTTGAATTTTGAATAGACAAGCAAAAACGAAGTGTCCCCTATGAACAGACCCTAAAGGGCTCTTGTATCAAACTAAAGGGGAGGCATGTGATGACCCGCGAGGCTAAACCGGGTCATATTCA
This sequence comes from Euphorbia lathyris, assembly GCF_963576675.1. Classification (NCBI taxonomy): domain Eukaryota; kingdom Viridiplantae; phylum Streptophyta; class Magnoliopsida; order Malpighiales; family Euphorbiaceae; genus Euphorbia; species Euphorbia lathyris. Next base: position 27,735,849 of record NC_088916.1, on the reverse strand, counting down.
TTTCGCAGGCCCAGCCCATACTTAGACCTATGGTCTAAGATCGGATGGGACCCGAATAAAGGAAGCGGGCGCAGCGAGTAACCGCCCCGAATGGGACCCGAATAAGCGGAAACGGGTGAAGCGAGTAACCGCCCCGAATTCCTAAACGGAGCATCAAGACTCCCACTCAGAACCACGTTCATTGCCATGAAAGCCACGAAAGGGACATGGCCTAAAAAGGGGGAACCGCCCTCAGAACGTGGCCCACTAAGGAGTAACCGCCCTCGGCGGTTACCTAAAAAACACCTATAAAAGGCCTTAAGAACGAGGGAAAAAGGTACGTTCACATTTTTTGCCCTACAATATTATGGTCAAATTACCAACCCTCTTACAAAAACTGACTTGATCGTCGGAGAGTTTTCCCGGAGATCCTGTCTCCGGTTCTGTTTTGCAGGTAACTCCGGCAGGGAATATCAAATCGGATCCGGCAAGTTATCATGTTTGATTGATTTTTGAATGGGTTTGATTGATTTTTTAGTGGGGATTGGAATGAAGGATTTGAGCTCTATTTATAGGATTTTGAGCAACAAATCCCATGTTAGTGGCCCTTATTTTTCTCAAACATGATCCCACTACCTTCCCATGAGTTAAAGAAAGAAAATGGGTGAGCGGGGAGTTGGAAATATGGAGGTAATGCCGTTGAATATGTCCTGGGATGTGAAGACAAGTTCAAACCCATTTTTTCTGCACTACTTCTCTTTGAAAAATTCTACCGGCTTCGTTTTAGCTCCGTTTTGCTCCGTTTTTGACATTCCGGAAAGCTAACATCCCGAGCTTTCTGAAAAAAATAATAGCTATCTGATATCTTGCTGTTTCGGGGTCCGTTTTCATCGTCGAAGTTGTTAGACGGGTTACTGAAAAAATGGTGCAAATTTGCCCCTGATTTTTATTTTTATTTTTTCTTTTCTTTTTTATAATCATCTTTTGATATTATTTTCTATTTTTTATTACATTTTTATTTTGTTGCAAAATGAATTTAAAAAAAACTATAGAGTAAAATTATAACCTATGCTAAAAATACAAAAATTAAATTAGCCCCCAACAATTGCCCCCCTATTTTATGTGTAAAAGATTTGAAAATGAATTTTGTACATAAAATAAGTCTTTTATTTCTTTTTATTTTTCTTTACCCGTCAGTACCGATTTGTTGAACCTGAAATTTGTTTAACTCCGTCTATGAATTCGCGACTTCACTTCCGTTGTTAATAAACTTCTTTGAGCTACTGACTGGCGGAAATAAATTGAATTGTCACTTCTTTTTCACAAGAATCATGATTGGGTAATATCCGTCTTGAACCTCTTGAGGTTGGAGTTGAGAATCCATTTGATGATATGGATATATCGCACATGACGGAACTTGCCCCTCAACGTCTTCAAGCTTGGATGCCATCGGTGCTGCACATGTTGTTGTCTCAAATTTGATGGGGACAAAACTGAGCGAGTGGACGACGGATCAGGTAGAAAAGGCTACACCGAGCTTCTTTGTAGCGATTGTTTTTTTTTCTCACAGCTCTTTAATTCTTTTTTAATTTTTTTTGGAACATGTAAATGGACTTTTATTGTTTTTCTTTATTTTTTTTTTTTTGCTTTTCATTTATGTCTTTTATCATTTCATTTTTTTTTACGCTTCAATTTTTTTTTATGAATACTTTATTATCTCTAAGCATGCTAAAAAATATCAATGATGCTAATTAACAGCTTAAAAGAAAAACTAAAATGTAAAATGATGCAAAAATGAAACAAAAAAAAAATAAAAGGCACCTCGTACCTTATCGCATCCTTATTTTTTCTATAGCGGCTGATGCCACCGCTATGTCCTTCGGATGTGACAGAATCATTGAACCTCTTCGATGAGAGGCTCATTGCCAATCGGCCTACGGTAAGGCACAATGGTGTTTGACTTTTTCTTGCCTTTGGTCTTGATCTTGATTGGACCAATGCTATCTTCGTATAATCGAGACTCCACCATATCCGAATGTGTCTCAAATGGTTTTTCATTTGCCCGAATCATCTCGATGTCGTTTCCTTTCCAACGTAATAAAAGTTGGTGCAAGGATGAGGGAATGCACGAGTTGGAGTGGATCCAATCTCGTCTAAGCAATGCTTGGTAACTCGCCGTTGAATTGACTACAAAGAATGCTGAAGTTGTGGTTTGATTACCGACGGTAAGTTGCACAGGTAAAACCCCAAAGGTTTTAGCAATTTCGCCAGTAAAAGCCGAGACAGAAATTTCTGACGTCATTATGTCGCCTACGGATTTTCCGAGAGCTAGTGCCATCTTTAATGGCATAATATTAACGGCTGATCCATTATCAAGTAGAACTCTCGATAAAGGCTTGCCATCAACGTGTGCTTTGACGTATAATGGCTTAATATATCGTGTCATCTTTAGAGTGGGTTTGTCAAAATAAACCCGCTTCATCTGATCTTCCGATGAAGCTTTTGTTGTAACACCACTTCGTCGGTCTTCTTGAATCTCGTGTACCTCCTCGTTTGGATCTTTACTTCTAAAATTTATTGGTAAAATTAAAGAAGTAGCAGCACACCCAGCTTGGATAATGAAATCTCCAATGCGAATTTTCACGTTTTTCTTTTCTTTTATTTTTTCTTTCAAAACGTTGTTAGAATTGACACTAGACAACTCCATTTCACTTTTCCTTCTTTTTTCTGCCTCGATCTTTCTTATTCTTCTTTTTGCATTTTTTGAGAGAGGTTGTGGAAATTTTTTATGCCGGTTGACGAACCATTTGTCGAGGGGAACTTGCACCGGTGGAGTAACGAAGCGTGACCGGCCTTGGTTTGTGCCACTTTTATTTTTATTTATTGGCTTTCATTTTCTCTGTGGCTTTTCTTTCTCCTTGGCGGTTGGCAAAGTGCCCTTTGGTACCCAAATTTGTTTTGTCTTTGGGTGGTCGGGGCGCCCTTTTCTCTGACTCAAGGTGTTGCTATGGACATTACGCTTAGGAGGTGGCATCTCGATGGAAGTTGCATTTATCATTGTAGCAGCTGGAAATGGATCATCATCAATCAACACGCTCTCTTTCTTTTCAGGAAATTTAAGCACGCCTTTGTTTATTCTATCCTGCACCGCATTCTTAAAAACAAAGCAAGATTGTATGTCGTGGCTCCAACTATCATGATATTTACAATAAGTTTTTCCACTAGTGTCATCTCTCGATGGAATAATGTGTCCATGTGGTAAGGTGATAAAACCCTCTTTTAGCAAATAATCAAACAATTCTCCAGTTTTAGAAACATCAAATGTGTATTGCACATTTATATTCCGCTTAAACACTTCAGGAGTTTTTGGACTTTTTGCTAACATTGGACAAACGCGGGATCCTATTCTAGTTAACTCGGCTATAGCTACCTCATGTGTTTCATTGGTTTCTATATCCTGATGGTAATTACCTATAGAATTTTTCTTCCTACGATTATCCTCATGCATTAATTTGTCATATTCCGATACTTTAGCAACAAGTTCGTAATAATCATAAAAATCAATGCCTTGGAATTTCTTCTTGTTTTCAAACTCTAAGCCACGTTGAGCAATTTTAACAAATTCTATTTCAGGAATATTAACTCGACATCTATGCCTCATTTTTTTGAAACGATTAATAAAACTTTCAACGGACTCACCTGACTGCTGAACCATGCGAGATAGTTCGGCGACACATACCTCGGGCTCAGTTCGATAGAACTGAGCATGAAATAATTGTTCCATGCGACCCCAGCTTCTGATAGATTCAGGTTGTAATGTCGTATACCATGTGAAAGCCGGTCCAGTTAGTGATCCGGGGAATAAACGTAAACGAAGCATATCGAAGTCCTGCTCCGCACTAATCCCGCTGCATTGGAATGAAAATCGGGCAACGTGCTCGATGGTAGATTGTCCACTTTCACCTGAAAATAAAGAAAAATCTAGAATTCTAAAATTGTGAGGAAATGGGTAGCGCTGGTCGTATTCCCTAGGGTAGGCTTTCTGAAACTTCGGGCGGTACACTTCACGGACCGTAGGTCCATAAATTTCTTTCACGATGTTCCGAATACTTTGTCTATCCTCTGCTTCATTACATATTTCGCTCCTCACACTTGAAACACGAGATACGTTATTATTATCATGAGAATTCTCACGAATATTTTCACGAGTATATTCGTGGGTATGATCACGGTCTTGATTTCTCCATGTGCCCCCCGAACCACGGGCATTGTTGTCACCATAGTGCTTCGAGTGGGTATTAGGTCCGGTGTTTGACCTGAAATGAGGTGCATTTGGGGGTATTGAAAATTGTTCTGAGGTTATTCGATCTCCTCGCTCATTGAATCTCATGTTTTCCTCACGACTAGGCGGTGGCCTATATCGATCGCCTTGGGGAGTGCCTTCCCTCGTGTTATCTGAAACATTATGAGAATTCAAATTTTTAGCATAAATTTTAGCACACCTATCCAGGATTCTATTAATCTCATCAGTGAGATTATTAATCCTGTTTTCCAAATTGGGTTGTCTACAAGCTTGCACCATCTCGGCCACAAGCCTTTCTAGGTTGCGCATATGGGCCTCTTGTCGCGCAAAAAAATGTATTGAAGTCTGGTTGAGGCGTTGATGTCCGATGAACATCTTCTAAATGCGTCACGGTTTCGGCAATGTAACCTTCGGGTACACATTTGCGTCAACGTTTTCGTCTTGGCTCCTATTCTGATTTTCATCAGACTCTGGAATGGGTAATTCCCGACCTGTGTTTTTCTTTGGTGGCATTGTAAACAACAAATAATATTTAAGAGAGTTTGAAAATAAAACACTAAAGTAGAATAGCACGGCAATAAAATACCACATAAATACACTACCAAAATAATTAACCTTTGGTTAAATAATTTAGTAATGGAAAAAAATTTAAGCCTAAAAATAGGAAAAAATTTGGTGAAAATTCTTCAGTACTAGAAAAAAAAAACTGTTTTTAGGTCCCACTAGGCGTGCCAAAAATTGTTGGCGATATTTTCGAAATATCCCAATTTTCAACCTTGATACGCGTTTGCGGGGATTAAAATTGGTAAAAATAATACGGGCGTGCCAGAGAAGCTAGTTCTCAAAGGGTAAAACGGTAATTGAATGAAGTAAACAAATAAAATGCGCCTAAATTACTTGAATTCTAAACGAAAAGCGATTGACGACCGTTACAAGGACTGAAAATAAAAACAACGGTCTTGGGCCACGACGTTACTTGACAGGTCGGTCGGAAAAACAAATTTTAAGATAAGTACTAAAATAAAGGCAATAAAACAACACAAAGATATAAATTTTTTAACTTTCTTTTATATTTTTATTGATTTTGTAAATATTTTCCAATATTTTTTGTATTACAAATAATAATAAAGCATGAAAATTACAACTTAAAAGAAATAATAACTTTAAAGCTAGAAATATAAATAAGTCACAAAAACAAATATGTACGGGATGAAATAAAATTAACCGATCTCTTTGATGTCGTTGGGATGCGTGAAATTGAGGATTGGACCTCCAGAAAATCGGCTCGGGGGCTGTTGCGTTGTCCGGGTAGTGCTGGGCGAATTTGAAGTAATTCGGAGAGTTCAGAGACTTGAGCAGAAATTTACCACCAAGTCAACAGTAAAATGGGACTAAATTGATGCTTTTGTGGGACTTTCGGGCTCAATTTCGGGAGCTATAGAGGTCGGATTATAGCGACACGAAGGCTAGTCTTTAAAGTTAGTGTGCGAAGGAAGGGTTTAGAACTGAAATTTCAGAAAAAGATCGAGTAAATGAGTCGGAATAAATTATTGAAAATTGGGCGACAGAATAATTGTTTGATGGTTGAAAAAACCAAAAGCTTGATTCTGTTTCATGGAGGGTACTTTAGGGGCGATTTAGAAGGCTATAGGATGTCGTGTTTTACGAAATAAAAATTGAGAGTTCTAGAATTGATGTCAATAAAGAGATTAAAATTAATTTGGGCTAAAACGATCAGCTAACGAACTCTAAATAAAATTTGGAAAACGGCTCACCAGAAAGGTTGTTTGATGAATTTTTCAATGATGAAAAACTCAAAAGCTTGTTTCTGGGTCTTTTTAATTGATTGAGATCAATAAAAAGTTCCCAAATATGATTTGGAATAGGTGTGTAAACTAAGAATGACTCGAAAATGGGGTTTCGGAGATCTTGGTTTCACGGAAAATGCTTGAAGCTTTGAAGAACTTAACAATGACGAAATTTGATTTAGACTAAGAAAGCTTGAACCGAGGATTGGGTAATAATTTTACTGACTTAACTAAGAGATTGCAAGAAACGATTTGAGAATTAGTTGATTAAACTAAGAGAATTTCGGATTTGAAGTTTCTGAAAATTGAAAGCTTTTCTGAGGAACTGAAGATTAACGAACTAATTCTGGGAATTGAGACCTTGTTTAGACTAATTAGATGCTAAAGAACGATTTCTACGAATCTAAGGATTGATAAAGAGGCCGATTTTGGCAGAGAATTTGAGAGAAAAATTTGGATTGTCTGTGTTTGATTGATTTTTGAATGGGTTTGATTGATTTTTGAGTGGGGATTGGAATGAAGGATTTGAGCTCTATTTATAGGATGTTGAGCAACAAATCCCATGTTAGTGGCCCTTATTTTTCTCAAACATGATCCCACTACCTTCCCATGAGTTAAAGAAAGAAAATGGGTGAGCGGGGAGTTGGAAATATGGAGGTAATGCCGTTGAATATGTCCTGGGATGTGAAGACAAGTTCAAACCCGTTTTTTCTGCACTACTTCTCTTTGAAAAATTCTACCGGCTTCGTTTTAGCTCCGTTTTGCTCCGTTTTTGACATTCCGGAAAGCTAACATCCCGAGCTTTCTGAAAAAATAATAGTTGTCTGATATCTTGCTATTTCGGGGTCCGTTTTCATCGTCGAAGTTGTTGGACGGGTTACTGAAAAAATGGTGCAAATTTGCCCCTGATTTTTATTATTTCTTTTTCTTTTCTTTTTTATAATCATCTTTTGATATTATTTTCTATTTTTTATTACATTTTTATTTTGTTGCAAAATGAATTAAAAAAAAACTATAGAGTAAAATTATAACCTATGCTAAAAATACAAAAATTAAATTAGCCCCCAACAATAACTAATATAAATTTGAAGATACTATATTAAATACTAAAAAAACAAAATTGAAATTGAAGACGATAGATAATAAAATTGATTTGGAACAATTGGTAAACTGATTTATTATGTTGGAACAATATAAGTATTATACTGGAATAATATAACTATTTTATTGGAAAAATTGGTACGCTGGTTTATTCTGTTGGAACAATATAAGTATTATGTTGAAACAAATGGTACACTGATTTGGAATAATTTCGTACACTGTCGGAACAATGTAAGTCGGATGAAAAATTTATTCAGAAAATTATCAAAAAATTCTAAAACATGTAAAACATCATTTTAAGAAACTTTAATTCTTGGATCAAAGTGAGATTCCTTACGGTTTTGATCCAACAAGCCGATATCGGGGGCTTCAAATTGAGATGATATTGAAGGAGAAGAAAACGGCTGCTCGATAGAGGCTTAGTTAAAAGATCGGCAACCTGATCATCAGTGGGAGTGAAACAAACAAAGAGTAACCCATTAGCAATCTTCTCACAAACAAAATGATAATCTAACTCAATGCGTTTTGTACGAGTATGAAACACGGGATTAATGGTGAGATAAATGGCTCCAACATTGTCGCACCATAACTAAATTAGACGAGGAATGGGAAACTGAAAAGGAGAGATTTAATCCATAGAAGTTCAGATGTGGCATTGGCCACCTCATTGTATTCCTTTTTAGTTGAAGACCGAGCAATTGTAAGTTGTTTCCGGGTATGCTAAGAGATAAGGTTAGTGCTAAGAAAAACACAAAACGCGCCGGTAGAGCGACGATCATCAGGGCAACCACCATAGTCACTATCAGAATAAAAATGAATATTATGAATGGGTTGAGAGGAGAAAGAAATGCCATGAGTGCGTGTCTCATGAATATATGAAATGACAATTTTACCCATTTACAATGCTTGTCCGTCGGACCATGAAAAAACTGACATAGTTTATTGATAGAGAATGCAATGTCAGGGTGAGTGAGTATGAGATATTGTAGTGCTCCAACAATGCTTCGATATTCATCCCTAGATGTCAGTAGAGTACCATATTCCCAAAATGTGTTTGGTGTTGTGGCCATAGGGGTGGAGCATGGTTTGCAATCTTCCATTTTGATTCTGGTAATTATGTCACTTGCATATTTAGCCTGAGACAAATGAATGCCTTGAGTACTGTACGTGATCTTGATAGGGATCAAAAACCCCTATCTTTGGGTACGATTTTAAGACGGTTTTAGTTTACTTTTTGCCAATAAGCGAGCAATTCTCGCATTTATATGCATTTGTGTGTGTTAGTTAGAATTTGTATATGTTTTATTTACTTTTGTGGTTTAAACTCGTTTTCTTATCATTTTTGGGCGAATATGGCCACGATCATGTACGCCAACTTTCAATTATCTTTTATGGCTAATTGATCCACCAAAAGTCGCACCAAATGGAGTATTTACTCAAAACAAGCGATTGGTGGGTCAATTTAGCCCCAGAACTAATATCGTTTGGAGTTTGTGTGCGTGTGAAGGTCAAAACAGGAACGAGTTCGGGCGAAAATTGCGTCGCCGGGACACCTTATAGTCATGCAGGGCGTCTGGGCATGTTTGCTCATTGAAAACTGGCCTTTGGGAAAGTTAAAATGCGTTTATATTTATACCATTTGATAAATAGTATAAGCGCATCTCCAAGAGACTCTTAGTACAATCTCTAAAAATAATATAAATAATTGACTCTTAGTGATTTAAGAGTGACTAAGATATATCATTAGGGGCGGAACCAGGGGGTTGGGATGGGCTCGAGCCCCGGCAGGCCGCCGGAGAATGGAGAAATTTTTTTTTAGTAATGGTTGTTGGTCCCATGTAACGTAGTAGGATTAGTTCCAAGGGGGGGTTAGGAACTAATATAACTTTTTCTCTTAATAATGCTAACTTAATTAAATGTTTGATGATTTAACTCAGCTTTTAAGTCAGCAAGGTTGAATGAGATGTGAGACAGCTTTAATCAGAAACTGACCAGAGCTGTTCCAGTTATGAGTTGAGAAGTAACATTTTAGGTCAGCTTCCAACTCAGCACTCTGATTGCTCAACGTCGGTTTGTACAAATTATTTACTGAGCAATTTAAGCAAGCAACACATACATATACATATATATCAAGAGAAAGGGTTAGAGATTACTCAGCAGACTTATCCTGGTTCAGCCTCACCGCCTACGTCCAGTCCCCAGAATCCCTCCGGGATTTTTCAATCCACTACTGAGCTCTTTAAAGGTAGAGCACAAACCGTTTACAATAGCAACTGAGTATGCAAGAGTACCATCCTCTATTCGTCTACTCAATCCTATCAACCACTGAACACTATAACCGAATGCTGAGATTTTCTCTACCACTGAGTACTATAACCGAGTACTCATCTTCACTCTTCTAACCTTTACAATTGATACAAGATTGTTCTCACAAAATGAAGAACACTTTAGATGAATACAATTCACTCTAGACTTTTACACAATGATTGGAATTGGGTGTAAGAACTTGCTTTTTCTATTCAGGCAGCTTCTCTTTTGGATTTTTGACTTAGTGAAGATTTTGCTTGTCTGTTTCTCTCTTGTATGTTCGACAATGATCCAAGTGATGAACTTGTCCATTTATAGTGAATTCTGAAGCTTCAATGATTTGAAAATCCGACATAGCCGTTGAGAAGAACGGTCTTCTACGTCATTATGTGGTCAACTTCTAGAATTGCAGGCCAATCCTGTCTTCTGATTTGCGCAAGAGCTAGGCTTGCCAGTTTCATCTTCTTGCGCTAGGTTCGTCTTCTAGCGTTAGGTTTGTCTTCTTGCCAAATGCCAGATGGTCCATACGTCTCGAAAAGGTCCTTGAAACGGATTTCCGAGACTTCTGAAATGTGTCAGATTTTGTCTCACAAGTTGACGGATAATTGGACGCTGACTTGATTATCACTCAGCTTGACTTAGCGGCGTCTTAAATCTTGCTCAGCTTGACTTCGCAGCTTCGCCTTCAAGCTTTCCTGAAGAAGACATTTCTTTTGTAACGCTGAGTTGTGTTCCACTCCGCTTCTGCTGTGTGCCTTGCTCATACTGACTTTGTTCTATCTTTCTTTTATGGACTTTAACTTCCTGTTCTCATTAGTTAATATGCTCAACATTGAACAAACACATTAGTACAATTAAATCAAAGCACTTAAATTTAATTGCTTTAATCATGGGATTAACTTAAATAATTTTGTCAAATCAAAATCATGTGGAAAGGTGTTTAAACAAACTCCCCAATTTTGATGTTGGCAAAAGTATTTAATCAAGGAACTCAGTGTTGAGCATCCCTCATGATTTTTGACCTTTTTATTCTTCTGAGATTACTCCCCCGTAAGGGTTGCATCTGTTGACTTAGTTCAACTCTAGACCTTCTAAGATCTAATTCAGGTATTAGAGTTGGGTTCTGGTATCAGAATTAGATTATCAGAATTAGATTCAAATATCAGAGTTGAGGTATACTGAGTGTATTTTATTTGATAAATTTTATGTTCACAAGTTTTAAGTTGTTGTTCAATGAGTTTTTTGTGAGACAGATCAACATATAAACACAGCAAGTAAGCATCGCATATATAAAGACAGTATGGTTGTTGTTCAATGAGTTTGTTGTGAGACAGATCATCATATAAACACAGCAAGTAAGCATCGCATATATAAAGACAGTATGGATAAAAGATGCTTATATTTAGAAGTACTCAGCTCAACAAGAACATGCCATAAAAACATAAGTTACAAGCTAAGACTATAGACTATTGCTAGTTCTATTTCTTGATATTGGCTTGAACTTGATTTGACTTGAGTTCGGTTTGGCTCGGCTTGACTGTTCGTTATTGCTGAGTATGGGTGCTCGGGACAGCAGAAGTTGAGCCAAGAGGCTTCTGCTGAGTTCCGGCAGCTGGCTGTTTATCCTTCGCTTTCTCCCCCGATTTCTGCTGAGTTCCGGCAGCTTGCTTAGCTTGATCTTTCTCCCCCATTTTGCTAGCATCATTCGATTGAAGGGGAGGAGCAAGGAACTGCCCTTATTGAACAGCACGAGTCAGTATGGATGAATAGTGTTGCATGTGACCCGTACTTTCCCTAAGACCCTTAAAGACCTGCACGCCATCGGCCATACTTGAAGCGGGGATCTTAATGTTCGCGCTGAGCATACTGAGTAAATACTCAAAAGATTTCCTAATCCAAGTAATAGAGTCGGTCATTCGTGCATAGGATTGATGGTACATCCTGAGCATCGCAGTATCATACGAATGACGTTGAGCATTGATGTGCCGGACATGCGCAAGTGTTGACCTGGTGCAGTGTAGAATGTCATTAGTCTTGACCTGGTCAGTATCCATTTCCTCTTTGCTTAAGTTGAGTAAGCATATAGCTTCTCCAATTTGTTCTATGGAGCATTGAGAAGAGGAGGATATAAGTTCACGAGCCCCGGTTAGCTCGGCAGTCAGCTGGGTAAAGTGCTAAGTGACCTCAGCAGAAGTGGCGGATGATGCGTTTGTAGCAATCAGGGCGTTGATCTTCCCTTCGATTGAGTTCATATGGTTAACCATCATCAGCTGAAGTTCGGCCAGCTTGACTATAAATTCTTGCTTGGGCTGCTGAGAGACTAGTGAAGTCATAACACTCATCAGCTCCTTGAGACCTTTGAGTTCGGTCAAAAGTTGCATGACGGGGGAGAATTGAGTTGGCTCAGCAAGAATGGACCCAGCAGCATCGGCTTGAGACTGATGTATCTCTTGAAGTAGAGTTTGTGACTACAAGAAAAATGGGATTTAATGATAGGAAAACCCATCATTAAAAATCTAATTCCACTCATTATAGGTTTTTAATGAGCGGAATTTTCCCCTTGAGGAAGCCCTTCTTACTAAAAGTATTAATGAGCGGAATCAATCCGTTCATTATTAACTTATAATGAGTGTACATTTACTCTCACTAGAAACTATGTATAATGATTAAATCTACCCTCATTAGAAGTATTTTTAATGATTCAAAATACACTCATTAGAAATATTTATAATAACTGAAAATACGCTCATTAGAAATATTTATAATGATTAAAATTTATATTAATAAAAATATTTATATTGTTTTGGATTGAAGAGAGCTACTCTAAATCGAATCAAATCACATATCCAATCTAAATCGAATTCAATCCCATTTTCATTTCCAGTTTAAGGAAAAAATAACAAATTTAAGGAATCTCACGCAAGTAATTTATAATTTAGTGACAACTCTATAAATCTCTTTGAGTTGAACAATTCTATAATCTCTCTATGTTGAGCAAGTGGAGCTGGACCAAGGCGGCAGATCAGCATCACCATGAAGATCGGTGGTCAATCACTCTACACCCAAGAGATGAATTCACTACAATATGACCATATCATCATCATAACCTGTTTCCAATTCCCCAAACTTCAGAGTACAATTAGAATTTTGAAGATATGATTTACTTCATAACAAGAAAACAAAAAGTCAATTCAACATACCTTATCGGGAGTTGTCCCCAAGTAATACTTGTTTGATAGCTTATCAGGAGTGGAAGTGAAACTGCAGAAGCTACATTTCTGTAAATGCTGAGCACAAATATAACACAAAGGGAAGTAATAGATTGAGCAACATGTTTTATAGAATTTTGGTCATATAAGGCATAGTAAAAGTTGCAAACATGTTCTCAAGATGGAAAACTTCAGAACATATTGAAAATCCAAAGTTTTACAGATGATTTTTAAGGTTCTGTGATTTTCTAAGAGATGCTTAGTATTATAGGCAAAAACTGAAGTTCAACCTAACGAGTGAACCATTACAATCAAGGGTCTAACAAGATTAACAGAGAAATGACACTCAAATAATGTTGTAGTATCAATAAGAAATGTTATGTTATTTTAAGCTTCTTGAATTTCGTGTCTTAGAACCAAGAACATAATCAAAATCCAAGGAAATTCTGCCACGGATTTTGGAACAACGTTTGTAAAGAAAGAGGAAGAAAGACAACACCTTGGAAAATCTGAATATGTAACATAGAAATACAGAACTGAATATGTCATTTTTTATCATTCTAGGCAATCATGAAAAATTAATTGTTAGATTGGAATGATCACCATCCAAATAAACTATGCCCGACTCTAGTTAACACAAAACTCAAAATGAACAACAAACATTTGAGGTAAGTACCACTTATCCAAGAAAGCTAGAAAGCAAAGAGTCAAGAAAGCATCTAGCAGGGTAAAGCCAATTGAGAGCATACCAAGTTTTTTGATATCTAAACTTCATAAGAGAACCCATCAGGTGTAGAAGAATCACCAGGGCCACCATTCGGTAGTCACAAACACCATAACATATAGTTCTGTAAAATAGATTAAAAAAAAGGGCGGCCCGGTCGCATTACGCGTCCCCGCTGAGCGAGGGTCCGGGGAGGGGTCCCACCACAAGGGTGTATTGGGGGCAAGCCTTCCCTTGCCAATTTAATTGGCAAGAGGCCGCTCCTAAGACTCGAACCCGTGACCTCTGGTCACACGACAACAACGTTTTACCGTTGCGCCAAGGCTCGCCCTCTTCTGTAAAATAGATTAAAAGAAAAAAAAACAGAGTGACCCAAATGAAGAAATCATTCACAAATCACACAAAATATGAACCCAAAAAGAAACTCAATATCACTTTAACATCAGATGCCATGAAATTAATTGTTCAAGATTGATGACATTCAATTTGCAAGTTGAAGCATTGTAACAATAGAAAATTATTACAGCCTAACAAAAGATCTGCATGCATCAAGATACATATATGGCACTGCTCAAGTGTATAAAAAACTGACCTGATACAGAGACCTCATTTTTCTAGGTAGGATTTGCCCTCTGTCTCTTCTTCCTTCTCTTCCTTTGATTTTTCGCACAATTTGAAATCTTTTCTTCTTCATGTTTCCTTTCTCATTAACAGTTATAAGAAATAACCTTAGTCTATCATAACAACATGTAATCAAAATAATAAAATCAGTTAAGATATCAACAAGAAAATAATTGATGCTTTCGACACAAGAACTGAACTTCTTTTGCCTTTCATGTTGTTCACCAATAGCAAAAGACCTGGAAGATGTAAATGAAACTGCTCTAGAACTAATTTATACAAGGTTTTCTCTAAAAGATATGTACTTCATGTGCCGTTTAGACCAACTACAACAATGCAGAAACTAAAGATCCAATAAGTATTTCTCAAGTCATGCATAGTAAGCAACTTCACCCTGTCTCACCAAAAGCAAATTAACAAAAAATTAACAATAGTGCCAGTCCAGATCCCTCTGCTATTGTAGTAGGACCACTAGATAAGAATTTTCAGCCAATGAAATTCCTTTAACATGATAAAATTAAAATAAGAAGTCTACCATGGGTCAACATTATGCCATGTTGAACCATAGGAATTAAATTGCTCTTTGCTAAAAACCTCAAGGGCGAATTTAGACCTTGTCCCATATAAACATGAAGGTAGGCAGATTCGTGTCTAATGATTTGATCATTGCAAGATCTAGTGAAATGAATACATACTAAGAATTTTGCTGAGGAATGAGACGTTATGAGTTACGAGTCTAAGAAATGACCAAACCGAAAGGGGATGCATGAACATCAGACAGGAGAATGAAAGAATGATCTTGTCACTTACTTTTGGTGCACCAATTCCATCTTGCTTGACTTCTAATACATGACCATGTTCAGTGGTAGAAGCAATAAGAAATCAATTGAGTGGACATGCATGGAATGTGCAAGCATATATTCACCAATAAGAAGTCAGTTATGCACATACTATATCGAAATCCTGCTCCCCTATGATATCCATGGCATCAAGACTGAGTAACGAGCATGGAATGGCAGGAAACGTTACATCAAACTGCAAATTGAAACAAAAAAAAGGATGAACCTTATTATAAATATAAGTTATATTACAAGGAGGACCTCTTCGTCCTGTCATCCATGGCCAGACCTTAAAGTACCACATGAAAGTGAGGGCTGGTCGAGGATATACTCTTGAGGAACTTAAGGCTGCAGGTATTCCAAAGAAGCTTCTTCCCACAATTGGTATATCTGTTGTAGAAAAAACCGCTCCCTGGAGAGCCGGCAATCCAATGTTCAGAGGCTGAAAACCTACAAGGCCAAGTTGGTTGTCTTCCCAAGATGTGCCCACAAATTTAAGGCTGGTGATTCTGCTCCTGAGGAACTTGGAACAGCAACTCATGTCCAAGGTGAATTCATGCCAATTGGACGTGAGAAGCCATCTGTGGAGCTTGTTAAGGTCACAGAAGAGATGAAATCATTCAAAGAATAGGACAAGCTGGATTTAGAGAGGACAAATGCAAGCCATGTTGATGTGAGGGTGAAGAGGGCAGCAGAGGCTGAGAAAGAGGAAAAGAAGTATGGATAAGGGCACGTTAAATTAAGAACAGGTATCAGGGTTGGCATTCCTGAAACTTTTGCTTGATTTCGATCACTAGAATTTCACAATACATTATTATTATCATCTTATATTGTGGGTTGATATTTGAGTATTTGATGTTTAAAAAAAAACATGAAACGAATTGAGAGCTGCTCTTGAAAAAGTTACTGATAGGACGGATCAGATCATAGCCTGTGTTTAAAGAAAATTAGCAACAAAACATTAACAATAGTTCCAGTCCATATGCTCTGTTATTGTAGTAAGACCACTAGGTAAGAGTTTTCAGCCAAGACCCATGGATAACCAGCCATTAAAGTAGAGTTGAGTCTATCACAAACTTCTCAAATGAAGTAAAAATTTGCTAATAATAACTATTAACTAATTATTTTTTCAAATTCATCCAAGTAACCCATATTAATTTAATAAAACCAAAGCAAAACTTCAAATCTATAAGTTACTGTTACTTTCTAATAAATAGCCAAACACATAGGAGATAACAATAAAGAACAGAGAAAAATGTGTATAATAGATCCCAACATTCATCTAAGGAACACCCAAAAAGGGAAGTTCTGAACTTCCACACAAACTGAGATCCACCCCAAATGGGTATAGATCTTGTAATTTGTACCATTAAGAGAGAAAAAGAAACATTACCTAGTAGTCATGAAGAGTATATGAAGGCCACAGTAGCTGGTCAGTGAGCTCACGATATTGAACAGGGGCCAGAGGAAATAGGAAAACCCCAACAACTTCTCCAAGGGATTTGGACTTGTCTTCTTAAGACGACGATGCCTATGGACTTGGAGCTTTCAGGCACTCATTGGGAGGAGTTGATTTCACAACCTTCAAGTCAATTACGACAAATTAATTATAAACACTTTTAAAAAGGAATAAAACCCTAAACCCTAAAGGCAAGTCTTCTTCGTTTCTGTTCACCTGAAAAAACCAGTAAAAGTCAGCGTTGAAGCTTCTTTTGAAGAAGGAAGAATGAAATTTCTGCTTCAAGTTGCTCAGTCGACCCAAGACTTCGAAGAAGGAGATCCGATTCGCCAAACTCAAGACATCACCTTAATGAAGTTTCAAGTTCAATGAAGCTTGGTTAGGGTTTCTAGAGAGAAAGATAGGTTTCTGAGTTAGGGATTGTGAAATGGATAGATGGGATTGAGGGATTTTGTTCATGTTTGTTTAATTGCTGCGATTAAGGGTTTTTTCTTCTTAATGTTAAAATTTTGCTCTGTTTTTTTTTTTGGGGGAAATGAAAATGATTGGAGGGAATCGTAAAAAAATGGCTCTAAAGTGAAATGAATAATGGCCATTTTTTTTGTTTTTGTATTAATGAGTGGAGTCTTAGTAAATTTAAGAAAAAAAAAATATTTCATTCATTAATAATAAGATTGTATAAATTCCACTCATTAAATATAGGAAGAGTATGTTTTTAATGAGTGTTTTTTCACCACTCATTAAATTTTGGTCATTAAAACCCTTTTTTCTTGTAGTGTGTGCAGATTGGATGATTCTTCTTCCTGACTCAGAAGTGTCCAAATAAGTGTGAGAATCATCAGTGTTGTGCTCAGTGGCCGTTTTCTGGTTAGCAGCAGGAATTGGAGAGGTTTGAGGCTGCCCAGAAGTAGAAGTGCCAGCCTGATTAGCAGCTGCACTTTTATTGAAGCCAGCAAGAGTGGCCTGGTTTTCTAACTGCTCAGTAGAAGAAGGAAATGGTTGCTCAGCACTGTCTTTAGCAGGTGGAGTTTCCTTTGCTAACTCTTTATGTTGAGCAGCAGGAACATCGAGCACTTGCTTAGTGGAAGGTTGACCAGAAATTGGACCCTTAGTGGCTTGTTCCTCAGCTTGAGAAACAAAGGCTTGTTTTTCCTTTACTTGATCCGGAGTTGGCTCAGTGATGGTAGTGAAGAATTGGAACTGGAGCCCGGTCAAGTCTGTGATTGGGTCCCTTAGCGGTGATTCATCCAACAGATTGATGATGTTGGGTTTTTGGGCTTTGCGTTTGAAACGATTGTCCGCACTGACCTTTGGAGTTTTGGTTGGAGGAGAAGGGTCAGCGGCAGGGGAGTCAGGTGACTCAGAAGAGAAGTTGAGTCCTAAGTCAGCGTAGAGGCTCTCCTCAACCTTGTCCTTTACTGGAGACTTAACTCCGTGCTCATCAGTCTGCTCAGCAGCAGCTGTTTTACTCGGCTCAGCAGAACCTATCTTATCAGCTTGAGCCGGTTCCTTAGTACAGCCTTGTTCTTCCTCCTGATCACAAGGAGTCTTTTCTAGATCGATCTCTTGAGCTCGCAGGTAGTGAGAGTCTTTGGGAATGACGAAGTCAATAGGGTTGGCTTCCAACGGTGTCATCTTAAAGGTCTTCTTCCTCTTTAGGGGTTGCTCAAGAGTCTCCTCACTCTCTTCCTCAGGGTCAACTCTTTCTTTCCTTTTCTCTGCTGACTCTGCTTTCTTCTACACTGACTTAGCGTGTGCAGTTTTCTTTCCACCAACCACCACCCTAATTTTCTTGGCAGTCTTGTTAATCTCTTTGGCTAGTGTGGTTGAGGATTGGTCAGCTTTTCTTTTTCTTTCCTGCCTAGTTCGCTCAGCAGGTTCTGTGTCAACCACAACTCTTTTTCCTTTCCGGGATAAATCAGCATGTCCTTCATCCATATCATCCTCAACAGGTTCTTCTTCAACAACAACCCATTTCCCTTTCTTAGGCTTGATAGGCTGACTGTGGGCCAGTGTTAAGCCCAAAATATACCTAAAATATCATCAATAATTACATCAATATTGCTACGAATTTATGCTATTTATAACTGTTTAGGAAGCTTTTACTCTCGAATATGTTTCTTTCTTGTAAGGTACATAAATATTTGGTAAAATCCAAATAGGAACGAAAAGAGCTCAAAAATAGAAGAAAAACCCTACAAAAGGAGTCGAAGACGACAGAAATTAATAACACCAAATCGAGGACGCGAACGAAAGCTGAAAAACCGAAAAACGTTCCGTGCCGCGACCGCGGCCCCCAAATTCTCGGTCACGACACGCGTTCCCCAGCTTTTCCTTCCTTCGTTTGAAGATCAATTGATGCTCCCCCATTCTCGGTAGAGAATTTAATATTCTCGGTACGAGCAGGAGATTTTAGAAGCCTAGTTACACACTTTCGTTTTCGACGTCGGGTGGATAAAGACGTCCTTTCGCAACGGACACGATCCTTCACAACGGACACGACACTTCAATCAAGACTCTTCAACATCTATAAATAAAGAGTTGATGGAGAGTTGAAGATATGTAGAAAAAAGAGATTAGTATAGAATTTATGCAGAAATTCCGAATCAAGTGATTCAGAAGTTAGATTTCGATTCTGTTCAAAAGCAATATGCTGTATACACATTGTTTATTCAATAATAACAAGTTTAGTAGCGTTTAGACATTGTTCCAGTTTAGTTTTCATTTTGGTAGTAGACCGACCCAGTCTCTATTACGAAGATTCAACGAGAAGATTGAGTAGAGGATCCGCCCCGGAGCCTGACAACCTCTAACGAAACCCAAGGAAAGGATTGACAACCCGTTCACTTGCAAGTCGTCGAATGTTTCCATGCTCCATGTTCTCTGTAAACTTGTATCAATTTATATTTCATCTAATAAAGTCTGTTCTATTCGATAGATTTTTATGCAGCACTTATGGTAACCAATCCACTAAAGTGACTGCTGGTGTTTTCATTAAAACGTATTTAATCCGAAATCTTTACAAGGAAACTTTGTTGAACACTTAGACAAATTATTATCTCGAAAGAGTTTTAATTTGATTAAGGGCAACTATCCCGAAAGGGTTTTGTCATGTTCAAAGCCAATTAATTAGAGGTTCCGTCATTTATTTCATCTTTATAATTCGTACAAAGTTTAAAGTTGCTTTCTTTGCTTAATGCAAACAAATACATCTGTTTACTTTTCTAAAAGTACTAAAAGTTCCTATCTTGCAAATTCATTCTTAAATCAGAATATTTTCTAACGTTTTCATAATCTAATCTAATTCTCATTCTAGCAATTTCAAAACCAAAACCGATTAAACGATTTTTCCATATCATAAACCTAAAAGCAAATTTAACCGATTATAAATAAGTTTTGTTTAAAAAACGTTCCCTTTGGGATCGATATCTTTTATTACTACAAGCGTATACCGTGCACTTGCAGAAATCGCTCAACAAGTTTTTGGCGCCGTTGCCGGGGAACGCCAAAATTTTTGACACAATTTTAAATTTTTCGTGTTTTATTACGAATCTAGGTTTATTCATACTTATTCAAACTTTTATATTTTATTTATTTTCAATTACTAACATATTTATTTTTCAAATTCTGTTTTGTAGGTAGTTTCGGTTCGTGCGAAATTTCAAGTTCATGCGCAGTTCTCGAAGTTCAGGCACGTCACCAGATCCTATTGACCCAGAAATTGAAAGAACTCTTAAAAAGAACAAGAAAGAAAAGAAAAAGAAAAACAAAACCCCAATAAAAACTAAAATTACATAGCCAGAAGTTATGGCCACACTTATGGATTACGCTAGGCTAGGAGTGGCCGGTGTAACAAACAGTATAGTTAGACCCCAAATTAATGCACATCATTTTGAAATTAAGCCTGCATTGCTTAATATGTTGCAAAATAATGTAACGGGTTACGGGTTACCTAACGAAAATCCTAATACCCATTTGACAAATTTCTTAGAAATTTGTGACACTTTTAAAATTACTGATGTAACTGCAGAAGCAATCAAACTTCGTCTTTTTCCTTTTACTTTGAAGGATCGAGCCAAAGAATGGTTAACTTCTATGCCAGCCGCATCAATTGAGACTTGGGAGCAATTAACCCAAGCATTTTTATCAAAAAATTTTCCTTTAGCAAAAACCGCAAGAGTCATTAAAGAATTAACATCTTTTTCTCAAAATGATAATGAAACTCTTTATGAGGCTTGGGAACGTTTTAAAGAACTTCAACGTTTATGCCCACACCACCAATTGCCCACCGAACTTTTAATGCAAACATTTTACAATGGACTAAATCCTACAACTAGAGGTTCATTGGACGCTATGTCTGGAGGGTTATTCATGAAGAAGACATCTGCCCAAGCAAGAGAACTTTTGGAGGAAATGGCAATCAACAGCTGTATGTGGCCCGCGGAACGTGGACACGTACCATTAGCAAAACCATCATCCTCAACAACATCATCAGTTAAAGGTATAATGAATCTTGATCCAGTAGCGATGTTGCAAGCCCAATTTTCTGCCTTATCGCACAAAATTGATAGGTTTATGGCACCGTGTGATTCTACTGGTAAGCCAATCCAAACAGATGTGGATTACGAAGGTATGAGTGAAATTGAACAGGTAAATTTTGTCCAAGGGCAAAACCAAAATAATAACCCTTATTCCAATACATATAATCTTGGATGGAGAAATCATCCTAACTTTAACTGGAGAGATAATAATAATGCTAATGCTAATCAAAATCGTACTACTAATTATCAAAATCAATCAAGAGATACGATTAGCACTTTATCTTCTAAAATCGACAAATTTATTGATGCTATGATTGGAAAAATAAGTAATCACGACGATGGTTTTAAACGGATCGAGAATAAATTCGATCAGCTTATTAAAAACCAATCATCTAGCATCCATAATTTGGAGATTCAAATTGGACAACTCGCTAAATCAATTTCATCCCGTAAAGAGGGAAGTCTTCCAAGCCATACAGAAGAAAATCCGAAAGAGCATGTTAAGACTATCACTCTTCGTTCAGGGAAAATTTACTTAGGCCCGGAAATGCCCGGAAATTTGACCTTACCTGGAATTGATTTATCGAAGCCCAAAGAAGATACATTAAAACAAAAAGATGCACCAATTGACTCTAGTACAAAAACTTTTGTACCCAAACCCCCTTTTCCACACAAAGTCCGCAATAAGGACTATGATAAACAACTTTTAACATTTTTAGACAAACTTAAGAATTTGCATATTAATTTAACGTTTATGGATGCGATTACGCAAATTCCCAATTATGGTAAATTCTTCAAAGATTTAATTTCAAAGAAAATCAGTTGGGAAGGAATTTCATCCATTCACTAACTGAAGATTATAGTTCAATTGTGTCAAGTAATTTGCCCACAAAACTCAAGGATCCCGGATGTTTTACCATTCCGTGTAAATTGGGAGATATTGAATTTCCCAGTTGTCTCTGTGATTTAGGAGCAAGCATTAACTTGATGCCATTATCTATTTTTAATAAGTTAGGCTTAGAAGAAGACATCAAACGTACCAATATGGTTTTGCAATTAGCGGATCAAACCACTAAAAGACCATACGGTATAATTGAGGATGTTTTAGTTAAAGTTGACAAAATTATTTTTCCTACCGATTTCGTTATTTTAGATTTTGCTTATGACGTAAATTGTCCGCTAATCTTTAGTAGACCGTTCATGAACACGGGACGTGCTCTAGTTGATGTGTCGGAAGGGAAAGTAGTTTTAAGAATAGGCGATGATAAGATTGAGTTTGATATGAATCAAGCGATGAAATATCCTATGGAGGATTTCGCTTGTATGAAACTTGATTTAATTGAAGAATGTGTAAATGACATTGTTCAAAAAGAAGAAATAATAGAACCTATAATGAGTGAGGAACTAGAAGATAAGGACCCAGAACCTTTGATTCGAGAAGATGGACCAGTTCCGCCTTCAATTATAGTTCCACCTAAATTAGAACTTAAAGAATTACCAAGTCATTTGAGGTACGCTTTCTTAGGCGAAGGCGATTCTCTACCTATTATTATCTCTAACAAATTAACACAAGTCCAAGAAGATAAATTGAAAGGAGTTGTTAGAAATAGGATAGGAAGTATGGGTTGGCAAATTTCAGACTTAAAAGGTATAAATCTGAGCATCGTAATGCACAGAATTCACTTAGAAGAAGATAAGCCACCTAAAGCGGATAGGCAAAGACGCCTAAATCCAAACATGAAAGAAGTAGTAAAAAATGAGATTACTAAACTTCTGGACAATGGAATCATCTACCCTATCGCGGATAGTGAATGGGTTAGTCCAATCCATTGTGTACCTAAAAAGGGAGGCATAACTGTTGTAAGGAATGAAGAAGGTGAATTAATACCTACACGAACCACTACTGGTTGGAGGGTTTGTATAGATTATAGAAATTTAAATAAAGCAACTAGGAAAGATCATTTTCCTCTTCCTTTCATTGATCAAATGATCGAAAGGATAGCTGGTCACGCTTTCTACTATTTTCTAGATGGTTACTCCGGATTCTTTCAAATATACATTTACCCGGATGACCAAGATAAAACAACATTCACATGTCCTAACGGAACATTTGCATATAGGAGAATGCCCTTTGGTCTATGTAACACACCTGCAACATTTCAACGTTGTATGACTGCAATTTTTAATGATTTCATTGAAGATATCATGGAAGTTTTTATGGACGATTTTTCAGTTTATGGAGATTCTTTTGATTCGTGCCTAGAAAACTTGGATAAAGTTTTGTCTAGGTGTGAAGAAACAAATTTGGTATTAAACTGGAAAAAATGTCATTTCATGGTTGACGAAGGAATTGTTTTAGGTCACAAAATATCTGAAAAAGGATTAGAAGTAGATAGAGCAAAAACTTCAGTAATAAAGAAATTACCCCCTCCAACTACTGTTAAGGGAGTAAGATCATTTTTAGGACATGCCGGTTTTTACAGAAGATTTATTAAGAATTTTTCTGTAATTTCCAAACCACTCACTAATCTACTCATGAAAGATTCCACCTTCGATTTTAATGAAGATTGCGTTAAAGCTTTCGAAACATTAAAAACAGCTTTAGTCAGTGCACCTATTATTGCTAAACCCGATTGGGATTTACCATTTGAAATTATATGTGATGCAAGTGACTTAGCTGTCGGATGTGTTTTAGGACAAAGGAAGGATAAGAAACTTCATGTCATTTATTATGCAAGTCACACACTTTCCGGTGCACAATTAAACTACACCACCACTGAGAAAGAAATGTTAGCTGTAGTTTTTGCATGTGATAAGTTTAGGTCATACTTGTTAGGTTCGAAAGTTATTATTTACACTGATCATGCAACATTAAGATATTTATTTGCTAAAAAGGATGCAAAACCACGTCTAATTAGATGGGTTTTATTGTTACAAGAATTTGATATAGAAATAAAAGACAAAAAGGGAGTTGAAAACCTTGTCGCCGATCATCTATCAAGACTTGAAGATGAGAACGGTCCTATAGGTGAAACTAACGGTATACGAGATGATTTCCCTGATGAACATCTCTATCAAATGAAAACCGTCATGTCACCATGGTATGCAGATATTGCTAATTATCTTGCAGCCAATATTGTTCCAGAAGGATTAAATTTCCACCAAAAGAAGAAATTTTTCTTTGACATTAAACAGTACTTTTGGGAAGATCCTTTTTTGTTCAAAACTTATGGTGACGGGATAATTAGGAGATGCGTTGGTGAAAATGAATATGAATCCATAATGTCGGAATGCCATTCTAGCTCTTATGGAGGACATAATGGAGCTACCAAAACAACAGCTAGAATATTTGAATGTGGTTTCTTTTGGCCTACGATGTTTAAAGACGTCCGTTCATTTATTACTCGTTGTGATAAGTGCCAAAGAATAGGAAATCTAGGAAGGAAAGATAAGATGCCCCTCACAACCATATTAGAAGTTGAAGTCTTCGATATGTGGGGAATAGATTTCATGGGACCTTTTCCCCCTTCTTTTGGTAAAACTTACATATTAGTTGCCGTTGATTATGTTTCAAAGTGGGTTGAAGCAATTGCAACCCCGACGAGCGATTCTAAAGTTGTCGTTAATTTTCTTGACGATATATTTTGTAGATTTGGTTGTCCAAGAGTCATCGTTAGTGATGGTGGTGCTCATTTTATAAACCGAAGTTTTGAAACGCTTATGAAAAAATATGGAGTACGCCACCGCGTATCAACGCCATACCATCCTCAGTCAAATGGTCAGACGGAGATATCAAATAGAGAACTCAAATGGATTCTAGAGAAAACAGTTTCATCCTCAAGAAAAGATTGGTCTTGTAAACTAAATAATGCGTTATGGGCATACCGTACTGCATTTAAAACACCAATAGGAATGACTCCATACCGTTTAGTGTATGGAAAGGCATGTCATTTGCCTGTCGAATTAGAACATAAAGCCTATTGGGCTATTAGGGAACTTAACTTTGATTTACGACAAGCAGGTAAGAAACGGTTGCTCGACTTAAATGAGTTAGATGAGTTACGCCATCTATCTTACGAAAATGCAAAGATTTATAAAGAAAAAGTAAAAAAATGGCACGATGCCAAAATTAAAGTCAAACACTTTAATGTTGGGGATAAAGTGTTGTTATTTAATTCACGACTTCGTTTATTTCTAGGAAAACTTAAGTCCAGATGGATAGGACCATGTTTACTCGTCAAAACATTCGATTATGGTTCTTTAGAACTGGAAGGTCCTAGCGGAATTCATTTTAAAGTTAATGGTAATCGATGTAAAATCTATTACGAAAATATTTCACAAATAGAAATTTCGTTCGTAACAAGATTTTCTGACGTATAAATCACTCAATTTTTCGATCACAGTTTATTTTGTTTTATTTCTTTTTATATTTTTGTTCATTTTATTTTATTTTATTTTTATTTTATTTTATTTTATTTTATTTTATTTTTCAAATGCCAATTTTTGTGATTAGATAACTTTATGTTATGATTTATATGCATAAAATATGTTTATTTCATGATTTTAGAATTAATTTTAGGAAATTAGAGTGAAATTGAAGTTTCAGGCAATTCTCTGCCGAGAATTTGGAATTCTCTGCCGAGAATTCTATTTTTCAGAATTGTCCAAATAGGTTAGATTTTCTCTGAACTTACTGAGAATTATAAATTCTCTACCGTGAATCAGGACATGGCTTACGACGCCTGATTTTCGCAAGGAAATCAGCGTGTCGCGACCGCGAATTTAGAATTCTCGGTCGTGACACGCGTAATTCCTGCACACTCAGGTCTGAATCAACCTAAACCATTCGACAAACCTTTTGCCAAACGAAACCTTAAGTTTTTTCATTTTCGAAAGGTGTCATTTTATGCCTTTTCATGATTAAAACAACACCTCCTTTCATCTAAAACTCTTATAAATTAATCCTAAAAGATTCAAGTTCTGTTACAATTCTTTTCATCTTTATCAGAACTCTGATTTTTTTAAAACACCATTTTTTTTAGTACCAGAAACTTTGTTTCATTCAAACAACCACCATGCC
This sequence comes from Euphorbia lathyris, assembly GCF_963576675.1. Lineage (NCBI taxonomy): Eukaryota > Viridiplantae > Streptophyta > Magnoliopsida > Malpighiales > Euphorbiaceae > Euphorbia > Euphorbia lathyris. The sequence goes on along the minus strand of NC_088916.1, from coordinate 27,709,878 downwards.
TACCAAATACAATACTTCAAGGCACAAGGCTGCCTCAAGCAATAAACGCCCAGACTTATCCAAGCGATATGGGGCGCCTTTTCCTATCTTCAATCACGATGAAGGTAGGCGTTATTGGAATCACCGTTACAAATTCTTCACCGGAATGTTGTATATGGATGAATTTCTTAACAGCCAATTAGGCATTACTGATGACATGAGCCGCTATATGGAACGCCTAGGGTGGACAAAATTCACCCAAATGCGATTTCCAATAATAGGCGACTGGATAATCGAATTCTTCTGTACCGTGCGTTTCACTAATAAACGACGAGTACGTCTTAGTTTTCGTCGGGAAGGCGAAATCTTTACTTTCGATTATCCTGAGTTGCATGCTTGGTTTGGTTTTCCCCCGAGGGATACAATCAAACGTCATCCTAGACGAGACATGACATCCTCGGACATTTGGAGAATGCTCACTGGATTCTGGCGATTCAATTCAAAACTCGCCTATAATCACTCTTTTCGCTCCAACTCCATGCTGTATCTGCACAAATTCCTGTGTCACAGTTTATTCGGTCGCACATTCAGTAGTGTGGTCCGTGACACAAATCTTTATGTCCTTGGAGATATATTCCAGGGAAATGCAGTAGATTCTTCAAAGATTCTGATGGAGGGTCTTGTCGCCGCTTCTCGATCCAAGGATAAGAAGATTGGGTTCGACAATATAATCTGTGGAATAATTCTTGGTACAAAGGGTACCATTGATGTTCCCTAGAGTGATGATGAATTCTTCCCGACAATTGACTATGAATTTCTCGAGCACGAAGGACTTGTAAAACGTGTCTTTCGAGCAGGGCCTCACTTTCTGTCTGCACCGGAACGTGAAACTTTCGTGCAGTTTCAAATTGATCGTATCAAGGCCAGAAATATCCCACTTGATAGGGATGAGTATATAGAATAGTTTAGGTTTATAATTTTTCTTAAATATTTGTGTGTTTTTGTATTATTTAGTTTCATTCTTTGTTTTTATAATTTTTGTTTTATTCCATAAAGTTCTATTTCATTTTAGTTCAATTATTAATTTTACAAAAGTTAGATATATGTTTGATTACATTTCTTATATAATCGTGGTTAAATCTATATAAAATCTATAATATTGAACAAATCATGGTTTTCTTAATTAAAACATATATCCAATTTTCACAAACTTCATTCATTGAGTTTAAAACATTAATTCATTCAATTGATTACATTCCTATAATTAATATATATTTATATGCACTTATTATGCACTTAATATGATTCTTTTAACTTATATGAATAAATGAACATTTAAAGTTTCATTAATTATTCATAAACCAATTTATTACACTTTAATTCAATTTATTAAGGTTAAACCTTTGGTTTTCCTTGCAATTAATGTCATTTATTTTAGTTTTTAAGTGCAGGGACACTTTATATTAAGTTCAGGAACCAAATCATCAACAAATTTGCACAAACCATGTCAATAGGCACCCAAATAGGCCATTTTGACCAATTCTCTACCGAGAATTAATAATTCTCGGAATGAGCAGCAAACAATGGACGAATTTCAGGGGCAAAATTCCCTGAAAATCGCGTGCCGCGGCCGCGGCTTTGCTATTTGCGGTCGCGACACGCGTAATTTATGCCCTTTTGATTCCGATTTTGCCAATATTTTAGCCTATTCCTATTCCTATTCTACCTATACAATCACCTAATCACCCTATATAAACCTACCTCTTACACAAACCTCACATCACCTCTATTTTTACCCAATCCCTTACTCCAAACTCTTCCCCAAAAACCTACTTTTACTCTTCCCAATTTATTCACTCCAATTTCTATCCTCTTTTCTATTTCAATCACTTCCAATTCAAACCCCAAACTCATCTTCAAGCTTTACTCTTTCTCTCAATTCCTTTTTCTTCTTCTTCTTCTTCTCAAACCCTAAAAACACTAAACACCATCACCATGGTTAGGACTAAGCGTGTTGGTAACAAACCCGCTGTTATGGAAGCTAATCGCCTTCGGGTTCAATGTGGAGCTTATTTAGACATCGCTTCGGAGGAGGAAGCCGTTTGTTTCAAACATTTTTCACAAGCCGACCACCAATTTGTGGATATGCACTTCTTAGACTTCCATTCGGTAAGAACATTGAATTTCTCTACTCGAATTGATGCTTTTATTGAGGCGTTGGGTTGGCAAGAATTCGTTAATATGCGTTTTCCGCGTATTAATGAATATGTGGTAGAATTTTTGGTCACTTTGACCATAAATAAGAAGAAAACCTCAATCTCTTTTAGGAATAATGGTATCACATACACCATTGATTATGAAGCAATGGGAAATATGTTTGGTTTCCCTACCTCTAATTTTTATGATAAGCCTAAAGATTTTGATAATGATGCGGTTTGGCAAACTCTTTCGGACCAAGACTATTTTAATTCGAAAAACACATCAAGCAAGTTGATTAAGGACAATTGTGTGTTCTTCTTTCACAAATTTTTGAGTTTCTCCTTGTTTGGTCGTGTGGAGAGTTCAAAGGTTCAGGTTCGGGATTTATATGTTTTGGATAGCTTGTTTAAAGGTTTGAGGATTGATAGCATTGGTATGTTGTTCGATAATTTGTTTCGTGCTTCGAGGGCTACTACCATTCAGATCCCTCTTTGTAATTTTATCACCGCTATTGTGTTGGGAGCTCGGGGTGAATTGGCTGATTTTGACATGTCCACCTACTGTGGGTATGTTCCATTTTTGGATATCTCGTCTCTTGAGCGAACTCATTTATTGCTACCACAAGGTCCCCCCGTCTTTATTTCGTATGCCTCCCGTATTGCCCACCTTCGTGGCACTATGGGTGGTGGCGCTTCAAGTTCTCAATTTGCAGGTACCGAAGGCGGCGGAGAGGCGGTAGGAGAGGAAGATGAACCCCAAGCTCAACCACAACCCCAAGCACCTTAAGCGGATGATCCGGTGGATTTGCGGAGAATTTTGAACCAAATCAATTCCAACAATCGTCAAATGAACTTAAGAATTGATGATTTGGTAGAAAATAATATGGTGATGAATGACAACCTCAACCTTTTGAGACGTGAGCATAGATCGACTCGGCATCGGATGCTTTCCTTTTTCCGACGCCGAAATGTGGAAACTTCACCTACACCTCCGGATTCCCCGCCTCAAGCATAGGTTGTTTTCCTTTAATTCTATTTTTATCTTGTTATATTTTGGTACAATTTTATTTTTCATATGTTTGGTACATTTTCTCTTTTTCATTTTATGTTGACTGTTTAATTTGCTACAATTTCAATATTTGTTTCGTTTGCCTTATTTCGTATTTATTTTTTTTATTTATGTTTTCTCCATTATTTTTGCACCAATGAGGTCATGGTCCAATTTAAGTGTGGGAGGAGACATACATATATCAATTTCTATACGAATACGAATAAATGCAACGAAGATATTATTTTGCAAAACGAAAAATAAATGCAACACATTTTATTTTTCAACACTAATGTATTGCAACACATTTTCATATATTTATAAATTAACCATAAGTTAATATGATTATTTGTTTAGGTTATCATTATCGTTAGAAATAATATTTCTATACGGGTAATATTTTGCAAAAATTTTCACAAATCTCCGATACGATTTTAAGTAAAATTGTCTCGAGTGAATGTATTTAAGTAAATAAATTCTTTATTTTCAATCTCTATTTTATATCATGCAATTCATGATACAATAAATCTTATTTTAAGTTTTCAATTAGGTTTATAGGCATTAAATTGAACTACCAATTTTAGCTCGGTTTGATTTTGTCTTACATTAACACCAATTGAAGTTTTTAAGGAAACTTTAGCCATAATACATGTTGAATTTTAAGTCAATATAGGATGAATGTGCTATCTTTCTTTTTCCCAAATACAATTTATAATTCATATTAATTAATCAATTAGTTGAATTCTTAACTTTTGGCCACGATTGAGACCAACCTTATCACAATCGAGGTATGAAAGGGAATAATAATTAAGTACCGTTTACTTTTGGCCACGGTTGCGACCACCCTTATCACAATCGAGGTATGGAAGGAACGTTTAAAGCAAAAATTAAAGCGTGTATAAGTTTAAAGTAACGATTGCGTCCACCCATGGCATGGTCGGTACCTCTTAAGCAAACACTAAGCAATAAAATACGTATAAAGTTACGATCAAGACCACCCTTATCTCGGGCGTAACTAAGCAATAATTAATCCAAGTACTTATTTAAATATATAATATATCTCATATATTAGTTTAGGTTTGGGAAAGGAGATTTTGTGCTTTGAAATGCCTTGAGACGAAAGACTCAATAACATGCGTGCTTATATCGTCCCGAATGCTTCAATTCAAAATTGGAAATACAAGACAAATGATATATCGTATATTATACTCAGTTAGTTTAATGTTTTGCGTATAAATTTGCCATGCGAAGTAAGTCTTTTTCGGCTTAACTAATTCAAAAGGTAATGCCAAGATATATGTTTTATTTTTATAAAGAGATTAGTTAAAGAATAAATTCAGTGAAACTTTGCTCGGGACTAGCAAAAGATTAAGTGTGGAGATTTGTTAAGCCCAAAATATACCTAAAATATCATCAATAATTACATCAATATTGCTATGAATTTATGCTATTTATAACTGTTTAGGAAGCTTTTACTCTCGAATATGTTTCTTTCTTGTAAGGTACATAAATATTTGGTAAAATCCAAATAGGAACGAAAAGAGCTCAAAAACAGAAGAAAAACCCTACAAAAGGAGTCGAAGACGACAGAAATTAATAACACCAAATCGAGGACGCGAACGAAAGCTGAAAAATCAAAAAACGTTCCGTGCCGCGACCGCGGCCCCCAAATTCTCGGTCGCGACACGCGTTCCCCAGCTTTTCCTTCCTTCATTTGAAGACCAATTGATGCTCCCCCATTCTCGGTAGAGAATTTAATATTCTCGGTACGAGCAGGAGATTTTAGAAGCCTAGTTACACACTTTCGTTTTCGACGTCGGGTGGATAAAGACGTCCTTTCGCAACGGACACGATCCTTCACAACGGACACGACACTTCAATCAAGACTCTTCAACATCTATAAATAAAGAGTTGATGGAGAGTTGAAGATATGTAGAAAAAAGAGATTAGTATAGAATTTATGCAGAAATTCCGAATCAAGTGATTCAGAAGTTAGATTTCGATTCTGTTCAAAAGCAATATGCTGTACACACATTGTTTATTCAATAATAACAAGTTTAGTAGCGTTTAGACATTGTTCCAGTTTAGTTTTCATTTTGGTAGTAGACCGACCCAGTCTCTATTACGAATATTCAACGAGAAGATTGAGTAGAGGATCCGCCCCGGAGCCTGACAACCTCTAACGAAACCCAAGGAAAGGATTGACAACCCGTTCACTTGCAAGTCGTCGAATGTTTCCATGCTCCATGTTCTCTGTAAACTTGTATCAATTTATATTTCATCTAATAAAGTCTGTTCTATTCGATAGATTTTTATGCAGCACTTATGGTAACCAATCCACTAAAGTGACTGCTGGTGTTTTCATTAAAACGTATTTAATCCGAAATCTTTACAAGGAAACTTTGTTGAACACTTAGGCAAATTATTATCTCGAAAGAGTTTTAATTTGATTAAGGGCAACTATCCCGAAAGGGTTTTGTCATGTTCAAAGCCAATTAATTAGAGGTTCCGTCATTTATTTCATCTTTATAATTCGTACAAAGTTTAAAGTTGCTTTCTTTGCTTAATGCAAACAAATACATCTGTTTACTTTTCTAAAAGTACTAAAAGTTCCTATCTTGCAAATTCATTCTTAAATCAGAATATTTTCTAACGTTTTCATAATCTAATCTAATTCTCATTCTAGCAATTTCAAAACCAAAACCGATTAAACGATTTTTCCATATCATAAACCTAAAAGTAAATTTAACCGATTATAAATAAGTTTTGTTTAAAAAACGTTCCCTGTGGGATCGATATCTTTTATTACTACAAGCGTATACTGTGCACTTGCGGAAATCGCTCAACAGCCAAACCGAGTAGGATGCCCGTAGTGATCTCAGTACCTATCACACTGATTTCTTCCTTTAAGCTGACCTTGTGATCTTGTAGAATTTTAGTGATGAGTGAACCCATCCTTAGGATCCCAGTGCTGCATTGGAAAGCTCATATGAGAAAGACAGGCACGTTGAGCGACTTTTAGTTCAACATGTGCCAGATGAAGCACTGCTCGAAGTTCGAGGCTGAGGAGGAGTCATTGACCTTAGGAAACAGGTAGTTGGTCAGAAGGTAGTGTGTGTGCCTTTGAGGCTGACCCATGTTAGTACTGTAGATTTCACCATTGTGGTTCTTGGGTTTACAAAACTCAGCTACGTACTTAACCCGCTTATAATCATTTGTGCTACGCAGTTCTGCACCTTCTGCTTTAAGCTTTAGCAGGGTAGCAAGGTAAGAGGGGGTGATGGTGATGTCCTTATTTTTGACCGTGGTGACTAAATGGTCATCGTCGTCCTTAGAAACCTTTAGGTCTGTGTAGAACTCTTTCACCAGTTGTGGGTAAGTAGTTCCAGGGAGAGAGAACAGTTCAGTCCACCCATTCTTTGATATCCAGTCGCAGAACGGTTTCTCAGCTTCGACGAAGCTCTTGGAAAACCATCGGGAGTGGTAGACTTTTAGGCCTTTTATACTGTTGAAGACCTTGAAGAACTTCTTTTCTTTAGGCTGTTTGTTCTTCTTCTTCTTCTTCGAAGGAGTCGTTTGGTCAGTGTGGGGGTTTTCACCGAGGATGCTGACCTCGGGCATAGCTTGGTCATACTGACCATGAGTCTGTTCCTGAGACTCAGAAGAAGTATCGTGATACTCCTGTTCAGCAGAAGATGGAGGATTTATATCTGAGCGATCGTCATTGTATTGCTCGTCGGAGTTGTTCTGGGAATCGCTAGACATTATGTTCTTAAGGATTTGAGAAAAGCAGAAGATTAACGAATTCAGAGAGAGAGCGTTTGCGAAATGATTCAAGCGTAAAGAGAAGTTAGTGGGAAATCATCCATTATTTATAGTTGGAGCGAGTCGATCTGATAGGTCAGAATGGCGGTTTGGTTTTGAATCATCCAACGGCTTTAAATTCTGACATTTATGACACGTTCGGCATATGGGTTTCTAATCATTACGCTTACGTCATCCTAGGTGGCTACTTAAATACGCGTGCAAGCATTAAATTTCGCAAGTTGTCTTACTCAGCATCTAGAATACTAAGCGTTTGGTGTTTTGAGTGCTCAGTTTAGCGTAGAAGGGATACATAGTATATGGAGTAACTCAGCATTTAGCAATCACTCAATATATATAGCAACTCAGCATATAGTGATTTCATAGCATTCAGTTTTACTCAGCATATGATAGTTACTCAACATGTAATGGTTACTCGGCATATTATAATCACTCAATATTTATTTAGCTCAGATATTTATTGAAGAGGATTAGACATACCGATAGCTTCCCTTATTATGCTGAACTGCTCACGAGCCAATGGCTTCGTGAAGATATCTGCAAGTTGTTCACCTGTTGGAACATAGGTCAGCTTGATCTCACCCTTGAGTACATGATCTCTGATGAAGTGATGCCTTATGCTGACATGCTTCATCCTGCTGTGTTGGATTGGATTTTTAGATAAGTCAATGGCACTTTTGTTGTCACATTTGACTTCAATCGTTTTGGTTTCAACTCCATAATCATCCAGCTATTGCTTGATCCATAGGACTTGTGCAACACAGCTTCCAGCAGTAATGTACTCAGCTTCAATTATTGACAGGGCAACTGACGACTGCTTCTTACTGAACCAAGACACTAGACAGCTTCCAAGGAATTGACATCCTCCTTAAGTGCTTTTCCGCTCAAGCTTGTCTCGTCCATAGTCAGCGTCAGTGTATCCAACGAGTGTGAAATCATTTGTGTTAGGATACCATAAACCTGCATTCACTGAGCTTTGTAAATATCTAAGGATTCTTTTTACAGCTATGTAATGAGATTCCTTAGGGTCAGCTTGATATCTTGCGCAGTAACATACTGAGTACTGAATATCTGGCCTACTCACCGTTAGATAGAGTAGAGAGCCGATCATACCTCGATACAATTTGCTATCTACTGACTTACCTTTTTCATCAACACCGAGCACCGTGTCAGTACCCATTGGGGTAGATATTGCTTACTATTTTCCATATCAAATTTCTTCAATATCTCCTTAGCATACTTAGTCTGACTAATGAAGATGCCATTTTTGCCTTGTTTGATTTGAAGTCCAAGGAAGAAGTTGAGTTCTCCCATCATTGACATTTCAAACTCAGTCTGCATCTGTTTGCTAAATTCCTTGCACATAGATTGATTAGTAGCACCAAAAATGATATCATATACATATATTTGTGCCAACAGGGTATCTTTACCCTTTTTCTTAATGAATAAGGTTGTGTTAGCTTTTCCTCTGACATAGTTCCTGGTCAGCAGAAAATTGGTCAGCCTTTCGTACCAAGCACGTGGTGCTTTCTTTAGGCCGTACAGCGCCTTTTTGAGTTTATAAACATGGTTTGAGAATTTTGGGTCCTCAAACCCTGGAGGCTGATTGACATAAACCTCTTCATTTATTATTCCATTAAGAAATGCACTTTTAACATCCATTTGGAATAACTTAAAATTCATAAAACTAGCATATGCACACAATATTCTTATTGCTTCTAATCTAGCTACGGGTGCAAAGGTCTCACCATAGTCAATACCTTCTTGCTGACTGTAACCTTGAGCTACAAGTCTGGCTTTGTTCCTAACTACGTTTCCCTGTTCATCTAGCTTATTGCAAAATACCCATTTTGTTCCTATGGTCTTTTGATTCTTCGGTTTAGGTACTAAATCTCATACTTCATTTCTCTTGAATTCGTCAAGTTCCTCCTGCATAGCATTTATCCAGAATTCGTTGTGCTCAGCTTCTGAAAATCTTTTCGGCTCAAGAACTGAGACGAATGCAATATTACTGAGATATCTCCTGAGTTGATTTCTGGTCATCAGGGTGTTCTCAGCAGCATCAAGAATGGACTTCTCTGAGTGTTCTCTTGGAATTTTGATCTCTTTTGGTAGTGTTGAGTTTTCAGGAGTCGGTGATTCAATAATCTCTGCATGATTATGTTGGTCAGCAAAGATAATTTCAGGTTCATTTTTACCTTTGGTCAGCCCTTGAGATAGTGACTCAGTGGCTCCATTTTGGTCAGCGGAAGCTGAGCATGGGTCATCTTCGGTAGGCTGACTTATCTTCCCTGTAGGGTCAGTTTCATCGAACTCAATATGTACAGACTCTTCTACGACCTGAGTTCGTTTATTAAACACCCTATATGCTTTGCTGTTTGTTGAGTACCATAAGAAGATAGTTTCATCAGCTTTAGAATCAAACTTAGCAAGGTTGTCTTTAGTGTTTAAAATGAAACATTTGCAACCAAAGGCACGAAAATATCCAATATTAGGTTTTCATCCTTTCTAAAGTTCATAGGGGGTTTTCTTAAGTATAGGTCTAACTAAAGCCCTATTGAGTATGTAGCAAGCTGTGTTGACAGTTTCACCCCAGAAATACTTTGGAAGCTTATTTTCACTCAGCATTGTCCTAGCTATTTCAACTAAAGTTCTGTTCTTCCTTTCAACTACCCCCATTCTGTTGAGGAGTTCTAGGAGCAGAAAAATTGTGGTCAATGCCGCTGACTTCACATAATTCATCAAACTGTTGGTTTTTGAATTCTCTGCCATTATCACTTCGGATGTGAGCTAATTTTAGGTCTTTATCATTTTCAAGTTTTCTAATCAGTGTTGAGAACATCTCAAAAGCTTCATCCTTGCTACTCAGCAGGATGACCCAAGTATATCGAGAAAAGTCATCTACAATGACCAAGGAAAATCTCTTACCGCCCAAGCTCAGCGGCTGGACTGGTCTGAAAAGATCCAAGTTTGGTAACTCTAATGGACGCTTGGTTGAGACTATATTTTTACTTTGAAAAGACTTTTTGGTTTGTTTACCTTGCTGACAAGCATTACACAATTGATCCTTCTCAAACCTGAGTTTGGGTAATCCCTCAACTAATTGCTTTCTTGCTAATTTGGCTAGGAGGTCCATGCTTACATGACCAAGTCTCCTATGCCATAGCCAGGAATTATCTTCCTTTGACACTAAGCATATATTCTTTGAAAACTTCTTTTCCAGGTTAAGCATAAAAACGTTTTCAACACGAGGGGCAGTTAAAATCAATTCATTTGTTTTTCCCTCGAGTATCCTACACTCAGTGGCACCAAATACAACCTTTCTACCGCTGTCACACAGTTAAGCTATGCTCAGTAGGTTATATTTAAGACCCTTGACTAGGGAGACTGACTCAATAGTAGGATTACCACCAATGGTACCTGACCCTACTATCTTACCCTTTTTGTTGTCTCCAAAACTTACATTTCCTCCTCGTTTATGCACAAGTGTGATGAACTGAGTTTCATCACCAGTCATATGCCTCAAGCATGCGCTGTCAATGTACCATAGCTTTGACTTCTTCGCGCACCTCAGGCTCACCTGCAATTAAACTAGTTATCTTTAGGTACCCAATTCTTTTTGGGCCCTCGTTTGTTAGAGTCAACAGGCGATGCATCATATTTCATCTTGTGACGGCATACATTTATAGTGTGGCCATCTTTTCCACAAAAGTCACAAAAAACTACCCTTTAAGGGTGTTTCCATTTTTGGTCAGCATGATTGTGCTGAGCATGCCAACATACCTTTGTGGTATGTCCTTTCTTTTCGCAGAAGTCACATTGGACATTCTGCTGAGTATTCCACCTTTGCTGACCAGTACCTGAGTACTCAGCTTTTGGATGGAACCTCTTCTTAGCCGATGTATTCAACTGATTCTGTATTGATGTGATATCCTTTCTCAGTTTCTTAGAATCTGATTGGACTTTAGAGACAAACATGTGCATGATTTTTAGATTTTCATCTTGCCTAGTGTTTTCCTGAAGGAGATGTCGAAGGTCACTGAGTTTGACCTCTTCAATCTCATCACATCGCCTGCTGAGTGCTCTTATTTTCTTGTTACACTTTTTGATCAGTGTATAGAGATCACTCAGGGCATTAATCATTTCATTTCTGAGCAAAGATAGGGACGTTACCTCAGTTGAGTGTTCCTCATGGTCAGATTCACCAGATTGGTCAGCTTGCTTAGAATGGCATAGGTCAGCAGATTCGTCAGCCATGAAACAGATGTTTGCTGACTTGGTGGCATCAGCTTCTGACGAGGTTGACTCATCACTATCACTCCATATGGCCACCATTGCCTTTCTGCTTCCCTTCTTGTCTTTCTTTAAGGTAGGACAGCTTGATTTGATGTGCCCGGCTTGATGGCATTCAAAGCAGGTGACTGGCTTTGAGCTATCCTTTTTGTGTCTGCTGTCGCTCGACTCAGCTTTGTATTTGTCACTTCTTTTGAATGGCCTTTTGCTGTATTTATCATTTTTCTTAAACAACTTTTTCATCTTTCTTGTGAACATGGCCATCTCCTCATCGTCTGATGAGTCAGCTTCTGTTGAGTCAGCTTTCATGACAAGAGATTTTTGCTTCTTGTCCTCAGTCTTTTCTTTGGCCTCAAAATTCTTCATGGAGATCTCATGGATCAGCAGAGATCCAATGAGCTCATCATATTTGTACGTGGTCAGGTCATGAGCTTCTTCCACAGCTGTCTTCTTAGCTTGCCAGCTCTTGGGGAGACTTCTTAAGATTTTCTTCACCTGTTCTTCTTCTGTGAAGTTCTTGCCGAGTCTCTTAAGCTCATTTATGATGTTAGTGAATCTTGCATTCATCTCTGAGATGTCTTCATTATCATTCATCTCGAACAGCTCGTATAGCCACATATGCTGATTCACTTTGGACTTCTTGCCCTTGCTAGTTCCTTCATAGGTCACCTCTAGCTTCTTCCAGATTTCCTGTGCTGACTCACAACCTGAAATTTTGTTGTACTCTGCAGCATCTAATGCACAGTGAAGCATATTTATAGCCGAAGCATTATTTTGTAATTTGATCATCTGACCATTTATCCTCACTTTTGACGGACTTTACATCATCAATAGTTTCATAGAGAACAAATGGGCCTTGGACTATAGCTAGCCATGCACTCATGTTTATTGCCCGAATAAAGTTTTTCATCATGTTCTTCCAGAATGTATAATTTGACCCGAAGAATAGTGGAGGCCAACTAATAGATAATCCCTCGGGGAGTATCTGTGTTAATTGATTTCCTAGAAGGAAACGAGTGCTGTTCTCAGCCATTACAGGGATCATCTCAAGATAGTTTTATCTTGAATAGTGAGCTACTGAGCTCTGATACCACTTGTTGGTCCCGTGTAACGTAGTAGGATTAGTTCCAAGGGGGGTTAGGAACTAATATAACTTTTTCTCTTAATAATGCTGACTGAATTAAATGTTTGATGATTTAACTCAGCTTTTAAGTCAGCAAGGCTGAATGAGATGTGAGACAGCTTTAATCAGAAACTGACTAGAGCTGTTCCAGTTATGAGTTGAGAAGTAACACTTTAGGTCAACTTCCAACTCAGCACTCTGATTGCTCAGCGTCGGGTTGTACAAATTATTTACTGAGCAATTTAAGCAAGCAACACATACATATACATATATATCAAGAGAAAGGGTTAGAGATTACTCAGCAGACTTATCCTGGTTCGGTCTCACCGCCTACGTTCAGTCCCCAGAATCCCTCCGGGCTTTTTCAATCCACTATTGAGCTCTTTAAAGGTAGAGCACAAACCGTTTACAATAGCAACTGATTATGCAAGAGTACCGTCCTCTATTCGTCTACTCAATCTTATCAACCACTGAACACTATAACCGAATGCTCAGATTTTCTCTACCACTGAGTACTATAACCGAGTACTCAGCTTCACTCTTCTAACCTTTACAATTGATACAAGATTGTTCTCACAAAACGAAGAACAATTTAGATGAATACAATTCACTCTAGACTTTTACACAATGATTGGAATTGGGTGTAAGAACTTGCTTTTTCTATTCAGACAGCTTCTCTTTTGGATTTTTGACTTAGTGAAGATTTTGCTTGTCTGTTTCTCTCTTGTATGTTCGGCAATGATCCAAGTGATGAACTTGTCCATTTATAGTGAATTCTGAAGCTTCAATGATTTGAAAATCCGACATAGCCGTTGAGAAGAACGGTCTTCTACGTCATTATGTGGTCAACTTCCAGAATTGCAGGCCAATCCTGTCTTCTGATTTGCGCAAGAGGCAGGCTTGCCAGTTTCGTCTTCTTGCGCCAGGTTCGTCTTCTAGCGCCAGGTTTTTCTTCTTGCCAAACGCCAGATGGTCCATACGTCTCGAAAAGGTCCTTGAAACGGATTTCCGAGGCTTCTGAAATGTGTCAGACTTTGTCTCACAAGTTGACGGATAATTGGACGCTGACTTGATTATCACTCAGCTTGACTTAGCGGCGTCTTAAATCTTGCTCAGCTTGACTTCGCAGCTTCGCCTTCAAGCTTTCCTGAAGAAGACATTTCTTTTGTAACGCTGAATTGTGTTCCACTCAGCTTCTGCTGTGTGCCTTGCTCATGCTGACTTTGTTCTGTCTTTCTTTTATAGACTTTAACTTCCTGTTCTCATTAGTTAATATGCTCAACATTGAACAAACACGTTAGTACAATTAAATCAAAGCACTTAAATTTAATTGTTTTAATCATGGGATTAACTTAAATAATTTTGTCAAATCAAAATCATGTGGAAAGGTGTTTCAACAATGGTGTCTAGTAATATTTTGAAGAGAATTATATTGACTCTATGTAGCATTATGTTAGTGTTTAAAGGTAGATGAGATGGTTAAGGATGTTTACTTCAGTTTGAGAGGTTCTATGTTCAACTCCCCCCAACCTCATTTTCTTTTAAAAAGTTTTTATTTATTTTAATTTTATTTTTCAATAATTATAAAAACATGTTATCATTATTAATTAATTTAAATGGACTCTTTATTTTTATTTTAATAACACTTTTAAATTTATTTTTAATAATATCTTTACCATTAAAAAAATAAACATATTTAATATTCATTTTTTTAATAAAGAATCAATTTATTACTAAGCCAAATCGGCTAAAAGAATATCGATAAGAAATGGAGGTGGACATGCCCACTCTCCACGAACAGACTCCGACACAACCGCCCTTGCTAGGCTATGGGCTACTACGTTTGCTGAACGTTTCACAAAAGAGACTGAAATTGAATCTAGCTCTTGTAATAACTTACTACAAATTAAAAGAATATCCGAGAGATAAGAATTGTGTGTCATTGGAACTTGAATTGAATTTACAACGGAGAGGCAATCTGTGCGAATACAAATGTTCCGTAGATTGTGTGACTTGATCCAAGATAGCACTTCCTTGATGGCCAAAGCCTCAGCAATGATCGATTCAAACAGCCCGTCTAATGCTCCATGATATGCGTAAGTGCATCTCCTATCCGAATCCCATAGGATAAACCCTATTGAGATGTGTCCTGCCTCCTGAAAAGTCCCCGCATCAACGTTACAAGCGAGGAATCCTGCGGTAGGCCGAATCCAACTTGATGGGGTTGCTGGTATATTTCCTTTCCTTTGCTGTCATGTTTCCTATGCAGTACTCCACTCTTGAAGCTCATTTCGGATACGCAAAGCAAGAACAGGTGGGCAGCTCGACTTATTATTCCACACCACTTCGTTTTTGTGTTTCCACAAACACCAGAGACCCATAACCACCTCCTGAGCTGCTGCCGTATTGTTCCTCAGTAGGAGTTCTTTAAGCCATTGTAAGAAATCCTCCGGTATTACCATCCTGGCATCACCAAAGAATTGCTGCCATACACCTCAAGCACAGCTGCATTCCACTATCAAGTGTTGTTCCGTTTCATCATTTAATCTACATACCGGACAGACATTTGGATGACTACTATATCTTCTTGCCAAATTATTCATCGTCGACAGATTCTGAGAAACCATCCGCCAGGTGAAGTTTCTAATTTTTGGGGCTACGTCCAACGCCCAGATATAATTCCAAAACCTCTGTTCGTCCTAGTTCTCCTTAAAAAATAATCATGTACTGACCTGATAACCACTTCGGACCATGTAATTGCCTCTCGGTTCGGGGCCCCATTGCCAACCATCCTCCGTTGTATGCTGTCGTCGTGGAATAGCGAAAATGAGTCGTTGATCACGATTATTAAATGTTGATTGGATCAGATCCTTATTCCAGGTACCGTCGTCTCTCATCAGATCCTGCACTGTACCTGTAGGAAGACTGAACTCAAAGGGACTAGTCAGTTTTGGATTGACGGGATCCTGCAACCAAGGGTTATCCCAAATAGCAATCGTGCTCCCACTTCCAACCTTGTTTCATAGACCTTGGATTAGCAAATCACGCCCAGCCATCAGACTTCGCCATACGAAAGATGGATTGTGACCCAGTGAAGCATCATGGAAAGTGAGATGGAGGAAGTATCATGCTTTTAAAACTCTAGACATTAATGAGTTAGGCTTCTGAATGATTCTCCAGCACTGTTTAGCCAGTAAGGCTAAGTTAAAATGCTTGATGTCCCTAAAACCCATTCCACCCTTACTCTTTGGTCGACATAGCCGGCTCCATTGTTGCCAGTGAATCCTGGAATTACTCTCTCTAGACGCTCGCCACCAGAATCGATTAAGCATTCGGTTGACATCCTCGCAGAACTGATCCGTCATTTTGAACACGCTCATGATAAACGTTAGGATTGATTGCAGCACTGCTTTGATCAGAATTTCTTTCCCAGCCCGAGAGAGGAATCTTTCCTTCCAATTGTTTATACGGTTCCAGATTCTCTCTTTAATATGCCCAAAAGCTTGTGCTTTACTTCTTCCTACTGTAATTGGAGCTCCCAAGTATAAACCCAAGTCTGCAACTTCTTCAACCCCAAAAAGTGTGGATATTGATTGCTTTACTGTTGTATCCGACCCTTTACTGAACATGATGGAGGATTTCTGATAATTTATCTTTTGGCCCGATGCTTCTTCATACTTCTTTAGACAACTCAGAATGGTTTCGGCTTCTTCCTGTTTTGCTTTGAAGAAAAGGAGGCTATCATTCGTAAAAAAAAATTGAGAAACCCATGGTGCTGTACGAGCTATGGAGCAGCCGTGAAGAAGCCCCGCCTCCTCTTTGGCTTGTAAGAGAGCCGAAAGACCCTCGGCACAGGAACAAAAAAGGGGATAGAGGGTCCCCCTGGCGAAGCCCTCTAGGTGGATGAATAGTGTTACTGATATTAGCATTGTGAAGGATTTTGTATGAAACTGAACTGACACACATCATCATCCATTCCACCCATTGGTTTTGAAAACCCATTCTCTATAGCATGCTTCTTAGAAACTCCCATTCAACCCTGTCGTAGGCCTTACTCATGTCAAATTTAAGGGCAGCCAGTTTCGAGCCATTTGCCAACTTCAATTTATGGAGACATTCGAAGGCTACAATGATGTTATCAGAGATCGCTCTGCCGGACAGAAAAGCACTCTGATTAGCCAAAATAACTCTAGGGAGAACTTTTTTAAATCGATTTGCCAGCATTTTGGATAAAATTTTGAACACAACATAACATAAAGCTATGAGGCGAAGTTCAGTTACCCGTGTTACCTCCTTTTTCTTTGGAATTAGAACGATGAGAGCTTCATTCAGATTAACCAGAATACTGGAAGAGTTTAGACAAGCCAAACAAGTGGTCACCACATCAGAACCAATTATGCTCCAAAAGTTTTGAAAGAAAGCAGGATTCATCCCATCTGGACCGGGGCTTTTGTCCGGGTGCATTGTGAAGCATGCCTGTCTGACCTTTTCAGCTGAGAAATTCCGTACCAGGTAAGCATTATCTCTGTCCGACACTCGCGATTTTACTACCTCAAGGACCTCTGTCGAAACACTGCCTCTGCTTGTGAAGATGTCGTTAAAATAGTCAGTTAATAGCTCTTCGAGACCTGAACCCCAACTGCACCTCTCGCCATTTTCGTTCTCTAATTCTGTAACGGTGTTATTCCTCCTCCTCGCTGAGGTGTATTCGTGGAAGTAACGGGTATTATCGTCACCCTCTCGGAGCCAAAAAAAATTGGCCCTTTGCTTCCAAAATTCTTCCTATTGGGATAACACATCATTGTAGTCCTCTGTTGCTTTGTGGAATAACTCAATCCCAACTCTATCAGTTCGGTACTTTAGTGATTCGATCAGCAGTCGCTGTTCGCCAATCTTCCTACTGAAATTGCCTTGGCAAGTCTTGCTCCATTGTTGAAGCGCTGCTGCGCGTTCAGGGATTTTTAGTTCGAAAGAAGCCCCAACCATTCGGTTCCAAGTCTGTTCCACCACCGTGCTGCACTGGTCATCTCTAATCCACACATTTTCGAATCTGAATCTTCTTGGCTGTGAGATTCTGATCCAAATTCTCATATCAAGGCGCAATGTCGTATGGTCTGAACAGGAGGTGCTTAGATTCATAAGTTTAGAGCTGGGGAATACCTCCTTCCACTTGACATTTACCAGGGCCCTGTCTAATCGTTCACGGATCCACCTTTTATTATGTCTTTACCATTAAAAAAGTAAACATGTTTAATTTTCTATTAGTTCAATGCTAGTTTCTAAAAAAAAAGATAACATTTTTACAGTTTTAACGCGTTGGAGGCTAAAATTTTTTTACCCAACTCTAATGGAATGGACTTTGAAAATTTACCGTCAACCGCACGGTTAATTTCGAATTTTTTTTTAACGTTTTGAATTTTTTTTTTACTGATATGTTTGAGCCCCGGGTCATCTGGGGTCCTGGTTTCGCCACTGTATATCATCTTCAACAATACTCCTTATATCCATTCCTTATTTATTATTTTATAATTAAAATTATTAATTATTATTATATTTATCAATAGTGAAAGACTCTTTAATAATAAATTATTAATAAAAAAAAATGAAGTTAGAAGGTACTAAGAGGTAGAGAGATGCTTTCTATTAATAGAGAGAAAGAATATGCTCTTAGTGATTTGAAGAGCCACTAAGAAACTGTTAGAGGTCATTTTTAATTCTTACTCCTCAAATTTTAACTTAAGAGCCAAACTAAGGGTCCGTTTGTTTTACCTACTGTTTACTGTTGGAAAAAGCTTCTTTTCCAAAAAGCAGAGATTCACTGCTTTTCAGGTGTGAAAGACAAACAAGAGGTTACTAACCAAACACGCTTTTCAGATTTAAAAGACAAACAGGAGGTCACTAACCAAACATTTAAAACTCTCTATTTTGAAATGAAAAGGCAAATAAGAGTATGAAAAGGAGCAAACAAACACCCCTAAAAGACTCTTGGAGATAATCTAATAGGCAAAAAGCATATTTAAGCCCCTGAACTTTATCTGTTTTAAGGATCAAGCCCCTGATCAATTATTTTTCCACATTGAGCCCCTGAACATTGATATTGTTATGGTTTAGGCCCTTATTTAACTTTTTTTGTCAAGTTTAGGAGATGA
Organism: Euphorbia lathyris; assembly: GCF_963576675.1. Taxonomy (NCBI): domain Eukaryota; kingdom Viridiplantae; phylum Streptophyta; class Magnoliopsida; order Malpighiales; family Euphorbiaceae; genus Euphorbia; species Euphorbia lathyris. Next base: position 27,691,263 of record NC_088916.1, on the reverse strand, counting down.
GAAGATCGATTTGGCAATTTTAATGTTGAAAATCACAAAATGGGAGAGAAGAAAATCGAGTTTGGTAGAATATACTGAAAATTAATTTCTATAATTTCGTTTTAATTTTTAATTTTTATCTCTCCTAGTCAAAGAAATCTTTTTTTTATTTGTCCATGTCAACAAGCCGAATCGCCCTAACGATGTATGCAGTCCAAACTCGACAGAAAAGTTAAATAAGGGCCAAATCCATAACAAAATCAATGATTGATAACTTGCGGAAAAATCCTTGATCGGAGCACTTCCCTGTGAGGCGCCGTTGGGATCGGCCGGGGACACTCCGATGCCAAAGTCAGTAATATTTCTGAGAATAAACTGTAAGCACAAAAGTAGAGAATCAGTAAGTGTACCTTTGATCCTAGGAAGCTGGGGTATTTATATAGGTTTTTGTAACCTTTAGTATTAATGGGGAAGCAGGTGAAGAATCATGTCATTACTCATCTTTAATTGCTATCAATTCTCCATTAATCCCAGCATTTAGCATTGAAACCCTCAGAGTTGAGGTATTCGAACAGTCAAGTCTTTATTCCCCTTTAATGGATATTAATTGCCATTTAATTGTATTTATTCCCATTCATGGATGGTAATAAAGGCGCCTTTTGGTATTCATAGATCCGTCAAGGCGTATGTACGCTCTCCTTGAGAGCTATGGCGGGTCTCCGCTACTCGTTCTCATCGGGCGTATCTCGTTATGGCGTATCTCGCCATGGTCCACGTGGTATGGCATAATGCTAGAAACTCCTTCCTTTTCTCCATTATTTGCATATTCACCCCTGCATTAATCCTGCAGTAATTGTCATTAAATATCTCTTTTAGAAGGAATAATGGTTTGCCATTATTTCTATTAATTTTTCCTTATTCCTTATTCAAGAATAATTTGGGTTGTTATTAGAAGCCCCCCCCTAAAGGTATAAAAAGCTCTTTAGGGCTGTCTAAATGGTGTTTTATTTTTCTATATTGGAGGAAAGTGGACCCGCCCTAGATGGGAGATCACTTTGTCCTATCTTTGAGGAAAGTGGACCCGCCCTAGATTGGATCATATATAGATATGATGCACTTTTAGGGATTTTTTCTTCTTCGTGGATAGGTGGCCAACCGTATCCATTGTTAGCCTCTAGGGGCTTCTTAAGAGTTATATTTCCTTTAGAAAGGAATAACCTGCCCTTCATGGGACCATTTGTTCCTACCGCATAGGATTATGATTCGCCTTAGGGACTTCTTTTCTTCAGTTCTACCATATTGAGGAGAATGACCCGCACTTAGGGATCAGTAAGAATGATCAGCCATTTAGGGACTTTTGTGCATTTTGTGGAGGTGAGACTTTGTTATTTCTATGATGAAGATGAGGATTCATTACTTTGATGAAAACGAGACTTCATTGTTTGGATAAAGACGAGACTTCATTAATTGGATGAAGACGAGGCTTCATTGATTGGATGAAGACGAGGCTTCATGAATTGGATGAAGACGAGGCTTCATTAATTGGATGAAGATGATGCTTCATGAATTGGATAAAGACGAGGCTTCATGAATTGAAAGAAGACGAGGCTTCATTAATTTGATGAAGACGAGGCTTCATTGTTTGGAGATGAAGACGAGGCTTCATTACTTGGAGATGAAGACGAGGCTTCATTACTTAGAGATGAAGACGAGGCTTCATTGTTTGGAGATGAAGACGAGGCTTCATTATTTTGATGATGAAGACGAGGCTTCATTATTTGGAGATGAAGACGAAGCTTCATTAGTTGGATGAACCTTTTGCTTTCCAGAACTATTTTTACTAATGCATTATATCTTTTAGCAAGTAATTTTCTAGAATCTGGTTTAGGATTTCTCTGATTGTTTAGGGTAGGTGGCCAGCCGTACCCCAATGTGTGAACCTTTGTGAAGGTTTAGAAGCTTTTATTCCTGGTGAGGAAGTTAAGCTGCCTTAGGCGATCGATTTGCTTCCTATCTTTGAGGTGAATCGATCCGCCGCCAGGTCTTGAGACTCTTCTTTGGGAAGAGTATTTGAGAGTGTAAAGTTCTCACGTCTGAGAAATGTTTTAACTCTGTCTCTGACGGCAATCAATTGTTTCCTATCTTTGAGGTAGATCGATCCGCCGCTGAGATTATTGTCCGATTGTTTGTAAAACTTAAGTACAATTGTTTTAATCCTTATGGTCGCCATTTACTTTTACGTTTGCGTAAGTAAATATATAAGTTTGTAGGATTTAATATGGAGTAGGTGGCCAGCCATACTCCATTGTGCGAACCTTTGTGAAGGTTTGAAGCTGTTCTATTCCTTCTAGAGGAAGTAAAGCTGCCTAGGGGATCAACTTGCTACCTATCTTTGAGGTGAAGCGATCCGCCCGTAGGACTTGTGAACCCTTCTTTGGGAAGGGAGTGAGAGAGTGTAAAGTCCTTGCGTCCAAGGAATATTTTAACTCTTTCTCGAATGGTGATCATCTAAAGATGGATCCGCCCATGAGAGTGTTCTCCTATCTTTGAGGAGAAAGTTGGGGTGTAATGATCTCATGTTTGAGACGATTTTAACCCGCTTTTGATGGTGGTCAATCCTTTTCCTGTCTTTGAGGAGAGAGTTGAGCTCATTTGAAAGCTCTTGAGGGTCTGTGCTTCTTATCTTTATGGAAAGGGGATCCGCCCGTGATGGGATCAATTGTCATATCTTTGAGGTAATTGATCCACCTGTGGAACTTTTCATTCGCCAGCCACTGGGCGTATATCAGCACTAAAAGCTAGGCAAATGAATATAAGAAGTATGGCGAGAAAGAATAAATTATAAAATATAGGATACTATAACAGTTTAATGCATATATAAGAATACGTAAAAATACTGATTTTTAGGCCTATGGTTCCGTCTTTTCAGAGCAACTAGAACCGCATCCTCAATGATGTTTAACTTATGAGTAATCACATCTGGGCTTACTCCTGTGGGGATCTCATTCTCCTATGTAAATACGCTTTCAGACTCAATGAGAACTTTTTTAACATCCTCTTTGATCTCAAGTTTTAATCCTTTGGCGATCCGCACTCGCTTTCCATCAGCAATAAGGAGCATTTCTATGTCGCCCAAAGCTGTAGTGACAAGTTAATATTTCTCACCTTCGTCCTCTTTGGATTGTGGGCGGATTGATAGTGACGCCGAGTATAAGTCTCTTTAGCCACCTTTTGGTTCCCGCTAATCATTACTCCTCCTTTGCTGGTGGGAATGTACATTGTCAGACGACGGATGGAAATTAGGGCTGCAACCTCTGGCCCTTGGTCTGGATAGTGTGACCCATCACTCCAATGATGTCAACAATGGTTGTTTCTATTTGGATCGGATCAACCTTTAGTTTGGCGAATGCACCTTTGGTGATGACATTGCGAGAACTGCCCGTGTCTTTACTCGCTTTATTTTATCTCCCATCCTTGAATCTCCATTGTTACTACCAATGCATCTACATGTGGAGAGATTACTGGACCTGTTTCTGCAAAAAGAGCAATGGAGGGATGTTTTATCCAGAGCGGATATTTTTGCTTTTTCCACGGGTGGCTGATACACTGGTCCATCTGCTATGACATTAATGACACTTTTGAATTTATTTTTGGGATCTGTCTTCTGCTTGTCATCTTGTTATTTGTTATTCTGGACAAAGCTATCTAGTTTGCCAGCTGCCAGCAAGCTTCAGTGTGGTGGCCAACCTGTAGTACGCTTTGGCGTTTCTTCCAACGGTTACATGCTCCCCTCCTTTGGGTTCAGGATATGTAATGTCCCGCTTATATTGATTCTTCTCTTTTATATTGTGGCAAGTTGGAAGCTTTAATCGTTTTTTCCGCCTCGTACCCCATGATCCGCGCTGTGAATGGCGAATTCCTATTAACTGGATGGCGTATCTTTCTGAATTGTTCTCTTGTCTATCCAGAGCGGCATGTACTCGCCTTTCAATCTCATCATCCATGTGTTCAATGTTGAATCGTGATAGTGAAGCCGGCTCTTGATCTTGATCTCGATCATGTTGAGGTTATGCTTGGAGCTATGGTTTAACGCGGATGGATGTCGTCACAACCGTGGGAGCCATTTTATCTAGCTTCGAATATCTTGTCTCCGCATCCTTCAACATTTTGCTAACATAATAGATGGAGAACTGCTGACCTTTTTCTTCTTGAATAACCACGGTGCACATAGCTTTATCCATGACAGATTGATACAAATGCAGGTCTCCCCTTCAGATTGGTCTGCTCATCAAGGGTGGTTTTGCTAGGAATTGTTTTATACCTTGATATGCTTGTTGACAATCTTTCTAGTATGATGATTCGCCCGTTCAACCTCTGGATCTTTCTCACCCAGAGTGGGGCTTTCATTTAGGCGCTCTTTTCACCTGTTTCCTCGCATGGCTTTTATTTAGGCGCTCTTTTCACCTTTTTCCTCACAGGGCTTTTTTTTAGGCGCTCTTTTCACCTTTTTTGCTAATGACATAGTCAAGGAATTTTTCTGAAGTGACTCTGCATATACACTTCTTTGGATTGAGCTTTATTTTTCATATCAGTGTTTGCACTGGTTGTAGTATTAACAACTCCCTTGTACCTGTGGGTTAGCACTGAAAGAACTCCAGAAGTGGGGCATACTCTGTCCATTATTAAAAGATTGTGGTAAGGCATAAAAGCTATATTCACTTACCTTGGGGATCAATGGCTTGATCCATGGAACATACTTTGATAACATCGGGATATTATCACAAGGACCAAAAGAGATAATTGCCTCAAGTATGCCACGTAGCATAAGAAGCCGCCCGGCGGATCTCCCTGGATTAGCTCTAAGAGATCCGCTGGCGGATCTCTAAGGCGAGTCTCTTCACTTTCCCAGATAACGGCTGGCCGCCGTCTCGGCCATAAATGAATCATTAATATTCTCAAAACCGTCAGGTTAAGAGTAACTTATAACCGCCAATAAATGAGCATTAATAGAGACTTTCTAGTTACCTAGGGGTTACGAATTCTCCAACTATAAATAGCCTACATCTAGGGCTACCGGAAAGGTACATTCATTCTTACGTTCCCTCATCCTTGTCAATACAGTTTATTTTCCATATTAGCTACTGACTTAGGCATCGGAGTGTCCCCGGCCGATCCCAACGGCGTCTCATAGGGACGTGATTCAATCAGAAGTTTCTCCAGTGTTATCAATTGGTGCGGTGAAGGTGGAATCCTTGGTCAGATAAAGGATTTTTTCGTTCACACTGAAACATCATGACGGAGGAAAGACTAAATTTCTCCTCTGGGATTAAATCATTGATAATTACACCGCCAAGTGCTGGTCTCACAGATATGACCACTCATGAGGATTATTATAAATATCACAAGGAAGATGGCTACACTGATGCTAGACTCAAAGAGGACTCGACGAAAAGGAAGAGAAAAGACATAATTAACGTCATAGCAAAACAGCAAAAAAGGCAAGGGTGACCACCCTTGAAAGAACGTCATTAAACCGCCCTTTTTCAGATGCAGGTCAGAAGATTGCACCCCATGCGAACGCACTGGTCGTCACCATGATGGTTGAAGGTTGGGAAATGAGGCGAATAATGATTGATACGGGAAGCTCATGTAACATTATTACGCGAGGAGCATTCGCCAAACTCAAGATTGATCCTGTCCGGATAGAACCAACTATGGTCGATATTTTAGGAGTCACTGGTCATACCATTCAGACGAAAGGTCAGGTTACTTTGGATTGCGAGCTTACCGGGGATGATCAAGTTTGGAGAGAAGATTTGGAGTTTTCGGTCTTAGACGGACAATTAGCTTACAATATTATCCTTGGACGACCTTTTATCTCCGGAGTTGCAGCTCTTATCTCCATTCGCCATTTAGCACTCTACATTCCCACGGTCAAGGGATGCATGATGGTCAAAGGTTGTCAGAAGGAGGCCCAAGAGACATATTCCGCATCCTTAACGATTCGCCCTCAATCTAAGGAAGAAGATGAGGAGGAACACGTCACGATGGCTTTGGGGGAAACCGAAATGTACCCTATGGCGGATGGGAAGCAGGTGCGGATAGCTAAAAGCCTACAAGGTGAGATCAGAGACGCAATCACCAAAGTACTTGGCGAAGCTGAAGATGTTTTCGCATGGAAAGATGAAGTACTCCCCGGAATTAGCCCAGACGTGATCACCCACAAACTCAACATTGACAAAAATGCGGTTCCTGTGGCTCAGAAGCGGAGAAACCATGGTCCGGAAAGGCAAAAAGTGATTGAGGATGAAATCGCCAAGCTCCAAAAGGCGGATGCCATCGAGGAGGTGCTTTATACCCAGTGGTTGGCGAACGTCGTACTAGTCAAGAAAGCTGGCGGATCTTATCGTATGTGCATCGATTTCACAGATCTTAATAAAGCTTGCCCCAAAGATAATTATCCTTTGCCGTGCATAGACATGCTTGTAGATGGAACTGTCGGTCACGCAATGTATTCCTTTACTAACGTAAAGTCTAGCTATCATCAAATCCCTATGGAGCCCTCGGATAGAATCAAGACCTCGTTCGTGACGCATCAAGCCACTTATTGTTTCAAAGTTATGCCCTTCGGGCTCAAGAACGCGGGAGCTACCTATCAGAGGATGATGAACAAGATATTCGCGGACAATAAAAGTGGTAATTATTCCGTCTACGTAGATGACATGATCATTAAAAGCATGACGGCAGAAAGGCATGCGGAGGATATAAGGGAAGTACTGGGCGTACTGCGACACCACGACATCAAATTAAATCCCGAGAAATGCACTTTTGGAGCTACATATGGAAAATTTTTAGGATTCATGATCAGCGAAAAAGGAGTTAGCCCAAATCCTGACAAAGTCAAAGCAGTTCTTGAGATGCAAGCGCCCCGGAATATCAAGGAGGTACAACGCCTTAATGGGCGTATTATAGCCTTGGGCAGGTTTATTTCCAGCTCAGCCCGTAGATGTCAGCCTTTTTTCGAAGTTATCAAACAGCAAAAAGCATTCGAGTGGAATGAAGATTGTCAGAATGCCTTCGAAGGAATCAAGCGGTTCCTCACAGAACCACCTATGATGAGTCGACCTTTGAAGGGAGAAGATTTATACATGTATGTATCGGTCACGGATAAAGCCGTATGCACGGTCATGATACGGGAGGAGGATGGCCAACAGTTCCCAATTTATTACGTGAGCAAGGTTTTGAAAGATGCTGAGACCAGATATTCAAAACTAGATAAAATGGCACTGGCTGTTGTAACCACGGCAATTCGCCTTAGGCCATATTTTCAGGCGCATACAGTAATAGTTCGTACCAATATACAAATGAGAAAAGTATTACAGAAGCCGGACACTTCGGGAAGGTTGATGGAGTGGGCGATCCGCCTGGGCGAATTTGATGTAAGATATGAAAGCAGGTCATTATTGAAAAGTCAAGTCCTGGCGGACTTCGTGAATGAATTCACTGATGAGGGGATATCTCATCCCAAACCTCCGTTAGAAGAATGGTCGATGTATACCGACGGGGCTTCATCGGCGGAGGGAGCAGGGGTAGGAGTTGTGATCAAGGGTCCCCATTACATAAAATTGCGGTACGCAGCAAAACTAAATTTCCATGCCACTAACAATGCTGCGGAGTACGAAGCTCTAATATTGGGTCTACGTCTACTTCAAGAGATCACCCCAGAACGGATCGTGATCTACAGCGATTCAAAACTAATGGTCAACCAAGTCATCAAGAATTACGAGGTAAAAGACGAGATCCTGGCCAAATATGTAGCAGAAGTCAAAAAATTGCTAGATAACCTTGAAGCTAAAGAAGCCAGATGGGAATTGGTTCACATACCAAGAGAATCCAATATGGAGGCGGATCAATTGGCCAAAATGGCTTCTTGTGAGGCAAATTGGGCGGATCCGGACTGCCCCTTCGAAGTAAAAATGGCTCCGGCATTTGTATCTGCGGAAGTATCTCTACTCACAATAGTGGAAGATGATTGGAGAACGGTCATCCGCCAATATCTGCTAAATGGAACATTACCTGAAGATAAAGAAGAGTCACGAAGGATAATCAGAAGGGCAGCTTATTTCTCATTGATCAACGATGATCTCTATAGAAAATCCTTTAGCCATCCTTGGCTGAAGTGCATTCTACCTGAAGAGGGACAACAAATCCTTAAGGAACTACACGAGGGATCTTGTGGGTCACATGAGGCATCCGCCACGATTTTGAAAAAATCCAGGTTAGCAGGTTTTTACTGGCCCACAGCCGAGTTAGACGCCCAGAGTTTGGTAGAATCTTGTCACAGTTGCCAGATTCATGCAAATGAGTCACACACTACCAAGCACATCCAAAAACCAATTATTGAAGGCCGTCCGTTCGCCCCCTGGGGAATAGACATTGTTGGCCCATTTCCTCCAACTCGCCGGCAAAAGAGGTACGTAATAGTAGCAGTGGACCATTTCACCAAATGGGTGGAAGCCGAGGCTGTTTCCTCCATTACAGCGGAGCAGATAGTAGAGTTTGTCAAGGACGACATCGTGGGAAGATACGGCATTCCACACACTATTATCACCGACAACGAGACACAGTTTAACTGTGGCAAATTCAAGGCTTTTTGTGAGGGATTGGGCATCCTAAACAGATTCGCTTCCGTTTATTATCCTCAGTCCAATGGAATGACCGAAGTAACCAACCGAACAATCATAAAAGGGATAAAAAAAGGCTAGGAGAACACGACAAAAAGTGGGCGGATCAACTTACAAGTGTTTTGTGGGCCTATCGTACCACTCCAAGAACTGCTACGGGAGAAACGCCATTTGCCCTTTCTCATGGAGTGGAGGCCGTAATCCCAGTTGAAATACAAGTCCCCAGTGACCGAGTGGCCTTTTATTGCGAGGAGGACAATGGCAAACGGTTAAGGGACCGCCTAGATCAGGTCGAGGACCGCAGGAACCAATCCTATGTACGCATGGCAGCGTATAAACAGCGGATTGCATCTTATCATGATAAAAATGTCAAGCTTGTGGATCTAAAGATGGGAGATCTGGTGCTTCGCAAAGCTGATAAAATCCAATCTCGAGAAGGCAAAGACAAGTTAGGGATTAATTGGATAGGTCCATACCAGATAGTGGAGAAGGTTGGACCAGCCACATTCAAAATACAAGATATGGAGGGCAATACGCTACCATGCATGTGGAATCTCCAAAACCTCCGCAAATACTTTGTCAGAAAATAGAGCGCGCTCACGGTCTTGAGTACTCTTTTTTCCTTTAGCAAGCTTTTATCCCATGTGGTTTTTCTTGTTAAAAGGTTATCAAATGAAGCTCCTTTGTAAAAGACCTATTCACTGTAATAAGGTGTCTTTCCAATCAATAAACATTGTTGATCAACTTTACGTCTTTTACTGTTGCAATTTCAGTATTCCATAAAGAGAACATCCCAAGTTCTCTACATTCACAATAGATCCGCCACTTGGCGGATCATGGTCACCAATAGAGTTAAAACGATCCTTGGACGCAAGGTCTCTACACTCTCATACCCTTCCCAGAGAAGGATTTATAAGTCCTGTGGGCGGATCATTTTACCTCAAAGATAGGTAGCAAATTGAACCCCTGGGCAGCTTTACTTCCTCTAAGAAGGAATAGAACAGCTTCAAAACCTTCACAAAGGTTCATACAATGGAGTATGGCTGGCCACCTACTCCAAACCAAAATCTCTAAGCAAAAATCGAAAAAATAGGGTTACCCCCTTTCCTCGCCCTCGCCGCTTGAGGGTCCTCCTCCACAGCCATAGATTCGCCACCAGTAAAGATATCTCTTAAGGAACAAAATCAAAGGTTGGTAGTATCCCTTTAAAAATCATCTGTCACAACTGTGATGTTACTACACGCGTTGGCCATAAAAGAACATTAAATAGAATGCTCGCAGAAGCACAAGACGATGCGCAGAGGACCCAAAAGCCCTGAAGGACTTTAAAGGCATTTTGGGGGGGGGGGGGGGGGCTTCTGATAACATCGGGATATTATCACAAGGACCAAAAGAGATAATTGCCTCAAGTATGCCACGTAGCACAAGAAGCCGCCCGGCGGATCTCCCTGGATTAGCTCTAAGAGATCCGCTGGCGGATCTCTAAGGCGAGTCTCTTCACTTTCCCAGATAACGGCTGGCCGCCGTCTCGGCCATAAATGAATCATTAATATTCTCAAAACCGTCAGGTTAAGAGTAACTTATAACCGCCAATAAATGAGCATTAATAGAGACTTTCTAGTTACCTAGGGGTTACGAATTCTCCAACTATAAATAGCCTACATCTAGGGCTACCAGAAAGGTACATTCATTCTTACGTTCCCTCATCCTTGTCAATACAGTTTATTTTCCATATTAGCTACTGACTTAGGCATCGGAGTCTCCCCGGCCGATCCCAACGGCGTCTCACAGGGACGTGATTCAATCAGAAGTTTCTCCAGTGTTATCATACTTCATAGCAAAAGAATGTTTGCATTGGCCTTGTTGGCAAATATCATGTATGATGCAATGTCTCTTTATGGAATTTTTAGTTCATCTTGGAATCAACTTAATAATTCCTTCACGTTGGCCACTGCCTCTAGAATGAACTTAGTCAAAGGATAAAACCGAGTAAATATTATATGTCAAACAAATTCATAATAGAATTTTAATCGTGCTTGTTTTAGTAATAATATCACGTATAACGGTCATAACCATAAAGATTGCTACTGCACATGAATATCATAATGAATTCTTAATAAATAACTATAATGAGAATGGTTTAAGAATAATGTCCTTTTGTATTTCAATGCGCATTAATATCCAAGATAGCATATTTATTTTAAACGTCATAAAAGTTATGACATTCTATATTGGGTAAGATATCTTACATAGTTGCTATTTACTTGCAATTAATATTGTGCATCCGTACATTAATGGCATTCAGAGATCATTAAAGCCTCATTTGAATGAGGTGTAATTAAAGAAATGTAAGTGATGATTTAATAATATAGGTATATATAGAATTACTCCTAAATCATTTCATTTGTACGAATAAAATAAAATACAAAGGGTAATTTTGGAAGAAAAATACATGTACCATGATTCTCCTCCAATTTGGGGTGTAAGGAAAATTGCTCAAAATTCATCATCACCTACCTTCATATACTATCATCCAAACAATCTCTAAGGATCTGTCATGTATATCCTAAGAATTTTGCATAAATTAATGTTCTGATCTGAAACTGACACTTGCACTATTTTGTAGTTAGCTCAGGGTATGAAAGTTTCGTTTATCCAATTTGGTAATTCATCAGTCCATAATGGCTTTAATAGTTAGGGACAATTACACGATAATCACAAATAGATTCAATATGTTCAATTCTCTTACGTTGGTAAAAGAAATTCTAACAATGTCAGATAAATAGTTTTTATTATGAATAAACACACCCTTGTAAAAAAGGGGATGAAATAACTGTTTGACAAAATAATATTCAAAAATATGAATTTCTGATATTAAAAGTACTATATAGGAGAAAAGCCATATATAGATGGTGAATTGTACAAGGAAAAACCAAATATGATTTTTTTTTGTAATTTCTTCTAATAGTTATATGCATGTTCATCCAAAAGACCGACCAGATCTAAATCATATGTAATTACATGAGCCCTTTTATGATATTTTAATATCAAATGACAAAATCACATTGAATGGATGATTTTTTTTATAAATCCCAAGATTACGGGTCTTATACATGCGTTTGTACTAATTCAATGATAATATCATATTACACTTGTCATGCATAAAAATATGAGGGCATAGTAAGCATGCAAGATTTAATGAAAGATTTGTGTCTATGACTTCATCGTTCACAGTTTATTAGATTTATCATAATAACATGTAATGATATTCATAGCACTTTATAAGAGTGAGGGATCTCAATTTTCTTTAATTAAAAATGGAATAAGAAAGGGGAGGAAACTTATCTTTTTCATCATAAAATTCCAGATTTAACGTAGAAAACTCTTTCCCACCAATATATGGAGAACTGTATCTTTGGATAGATTTGTTGTACTGATTGAGCTAAAGTTTGAGATTGTGATTTCTATTCTGTTGACTCCATTGTTTTGTTCTTTGTGAAACTCTATACAATCAAGATTTTGTGATCTTCTGTTTGTTAGAGATCCACGCTCACCACACCAATTGATAACTTGTGGAAAAATCCTTGATCGGAGCACTTCCCTGTGAGGCGCCGTTGGGATCGGCCCGGGACACTCCGATGCCAAAGTCAGTAATATTTCTGAGAATAAACTGTAAGAACAAAAGTAGAGAATCAGTAAGTGTACCTTTGATCCTAGGAAGCTGGGGTATTTATATAGGTTTTTGTAACCTTCAGCATCAATGGGGAAGCAGATGAAGAGTCATGTCATTACTCATCTTTAATTGCTATCAATTCTCCATTAATCCCAGCATTTAGCATTGAAACCCTCAGAGTTGAGGTATTCGAACAATCAAGTCTTTATTCCCCTTTAATGGATATTAATTGCCATTTAATTGTATTTATTCCCATTCATGGATGGTAATAAAGGCGCCTTTTGGTATTCATAGATCCGTCAAGGCGTATGTACGCTCTCCTTGAGAGCTATGGCGGGTCTCCGCTACTCGTTCTCATCGGGCGTATCTCGTTATGGCGTATCTCGCCATGGTCCACGTGGTATGGCATAATGCTAGAAACTCCTTCATTTTCTCCATTATTTGCATATTCACCCCTGCATTAATCCTGCAGTAATTGTCATTAAATATCTCTTTTAGAAGGAATAATGGTTTGCCATTATTTCTATTAATTTTCCCTTATTCCTTATTCAAGAATAATTTGGGTTGTTATCAATGATCAGGGGTTTAATGTGGAAAAATAATTGATCAAGGGCTTGATCCTTAAAACAGGTAAAGTTCAGGGGCTTAAATATGCTTTTTGCCAATCTAATACAGTAATGAAAGGGTATTTCGGGAACCTTTGATATTCTTTTGTGTTCTATCCTTTTCCGTTTGAAGCCTTGAAGGAGTCAATGTCATGTTCCGACCTATACATGATGATTGATTCAATTCATGGAAAATCTTCAATCACTAGGCCAGGAAACAACCACGTGCATGAATGTCCACCTCGAGCCAAACAACAACAACAACAACAAAGCCTTAGTCCCGAAATGATTCGGGGTCGGCTAACATGAACCATCATATAAAACCGTGAAAATCAAGTCGTGTCAGCGACACAGATTCGCTCCCTCCACTCCGTCCTATCCACTACCATATTTTCCTCAATTCCTAATAAACTCATATCACTCTCGATCACCCTCCTCCAAGTTTGCTTAGGTCTTCCCCTACCCCTCACCACTACATCCCTTTGCCACTCTTCGGTTCTCCTAACCGGCGCATCAAGCGCTCTACGTCTCACATGGCCAAACCACCTTAGTCGGTTTTCTCTCATTTTATTCTCAATAGATGTGACCCCTACTTTTGTCCTAATTATTTCATTACGCACCCGGTCCTTTCTCGTGTGACCACACATCCATCTCAACATACGCATCTCCGCCACCGACATCTTATGGATGTGGCAGTGTTTCACTGCCCAACACTCCATACCATATAACAATGCTGGTCTAATTGCCGTCCGGTAGAATTTTCCCTTCAATCTATTAGGCATGCCGGGATCATAAAGGAAACCCGTAGCACTCTTCCACTTCGACCAACCAGCTTTAATCCTATGAGCAACATCTCCATCTACTTCTCCATCCGTTTGGATAATAGATCCTAAATACCGGAAGCAATCCGAGGCCTGAACAACTCTCCCATCTAGGATGATTGTCCCTGCCTCCCTACTCCTACGGCCGCTAAACTTACACTCCAAATATTCTGTCTTACTTCGACTCAACTTAAAGCCTCTAGATTCTAGAGTTTGCCTCCATAGTTCCAACTTCATCTCCACTCTTTCTTTCGTCTCCTCAACCAACACAATATCATCTGCAAACAGCATGCACCATGGTATACCATCTTGAAGTGAACTTGTTAGTTCATCCATAACGATGGCAAAAAGAAATGGGCTTAGTGCGGAACCTTGATGCACTCCAATCGTAATAGGAAACTCTTCAGTCTTCCCAACACTAGTACGTACACTCGTGCATACTCCCTCATACATGTCCTTTATGATGTCAATATATTTCCGCGAAATGCCTTTCCTTATCAAGGCCCACCAAAGTACTTCCCTTGGTACCTTATCATATGCTTTCTCCAAGTCAATGAAAACCATATGCAAGTCTTTCTTCTTATTTCGATAGTGCTCCATTAATTGTCTCATTAGATGGATGGCTTCCATAGTTGATCTTCCCGGCATAAAGCCAAACTGGTTTTTCGAGATCTTCACCGTCCTCCTTAGCCTTTGTTCAATCACTCGCTCCCAAAGTTTCATAGTGTGACTCATTAATTTGATTCCCCGATAGTTGGCACAATCTTGGACATCGCCTTTGTTCTTATACAAAGGGATTAAAGTACTTTTCCTCCATTCTGATGGCATCTTATTGTTTCTCCAAATTTTGTTGAAGAACGACGTCAACCATTCGATTCCTCTTTCTCCCAAACATCTCCAAATCTCAATAGGGATGCCATCAGGTCCTACTGCTTTCTTCAACTTCATCTTACTTAATGCCATTTTGACTTCACCCTTTTGAATTCTCCGCAGGCATTCATGATTTATCATATCGTGATGGATACTTATATCTCCAACATCTTGTTGGCGATCTCCATTAAATAAGTCATCAAAATAGGACCTCCATCGTTCCTTGATATCCTTATCTCCAACTAGGACTTTCTGGTCCACATCCTTCACACATTTAACTTTTCCGAGATCTCGCGTCTTCCTATCTCTCATCCGAGCAATTCTATATATGTCTCTTTCCCCTTCTTTCGTATCCAATCTTGTATACAGATCCCGATTCACCTTTGCTCTAGCATCTCGTATGACCTTCTTTACTTCCCTTTTAGCCTCTTTGTATTTTTCGTAGTTCTCGTCACTCCTACATTTCCCCAATAGTTTATAGGATTCTCTCTTACTCTTTACTGCTTGTCGTACTTCTTCTGTCCACCAAGATGTGTCCTTACCCGGTGGCATGCTACCTTTAGATTCCCCTAGAACTTCCTTCGCTACTTCCCTTATACTATGCTCCATCTTATTCCATATCGAATCTATATCTGAATCCATATTGCAAGTCCAAATATCTTTTTTGGTCATCTCATCCACAAATTTTTGTTGATTCTCCCCTTGCAATTTCCACCACTTAATCTTAGTCTCTACTTGAGGTGTTTGTTTTCTTATACATTTCCTACTTCGAAAATCTAGCACCACTACTCTATGTTGGGTTGTCGTACTCTCACCAGGGATCACCTTACAATCAATATAACTCTTTCTCCAAGCACTCCTTACTAAGAAGAAGTCAATTTGGCTCGCATTACCGCCACTCCGATAAGTCACTAAGTGGGATGTTCTCTTCATAAACCATGTGTTCATGATACTCAAGTCATAGGCTGATGCGAATTCCAAAATATCATTTCCTGCTTCATTCTTATCTCCAAAACCATACCCTCCATGAACACTCTCAAACCCATCTCGCCTAGAACCCACGTGTCCATTGAGATCACCCCCTAGTACCATTTTTTCATCCCTAGGAACCTGTTGCACCACTTCCTCTAAGTCATCCCAAAAAGCTTGTCTTATAGACACATCTAATCCTATTTGTGGCGCATATGCACTAATGACATTCACAACCTCATCCCCTATCACTAGCTTAACACTCATAATTCTATCGCTCTTCCTAGACACCGCTACTACCTCATCAATATACTCCCTATCAATAAGAATACCTACTCCATTTCTACCATTATCCTTTCCTGAGTACCAAAGCTTATAACCCCAAGGAGCTATCTCTCGAGCGATTAAATTAAATGCAACAATTTTAAAATACTACCTATTATTATTATTATTATTATTTAATAAAATATTTATATTTTTTTTTTGAATCAAAGGAAACATTTTATTAAGGATTAGAAACCAAACAATCAGAACGCAACAATGGCCGAATAAAATCCGGAGAAATAACAAAAGAATAAGGGCTAGCATAAGAACACTAAATTTATTAAGGTAAATTTTGACGCTGCTACGTTTAGGGATTCAAATCAAATCGGGATGGGGGCGGTTGCAAGGGATCAGCAAGGTTTGTTTCTTTGGGGCTTTTCGAACACTAAATTTAACTTGGTTGATCCTTTAATTGCGGAAGCTTTAACGTTGAAGGATGTTTTGTCTTGGCTCATTTTTAAGCAATGTTCAAATGTTTTAATTGAGTCTGATTCTAGGCTCGTGGTGGAGGCTATGACGAGTGATGAGGAGGGGTTTTCGGAGTTCGAATTAGTGATCTCACATTGTAGGCTATTGATTTAACAGATTCCTGTTGCTAGTCTTTCTTTCATTTTTAGGCAAGCGAACTGTGTTGCTCATGCTTTGACACAGGGGTCATGTTCTTATAAAATATTGGGATAAAGTGCAAAAATACCCCTAACGTTTTAGGCTAGGAGCAATTTTACCCCTAACGTCTAAAATGGTGCAATTTTACCCCTAACGTTGGAAGCCAAGAGCAATTTTACCCCTAACGTTAATAAATTGGGTCGATTTGAGAAATAAATCATCAAACTGTCTTCTCGGTCATGAATCTTGTTATGTACACTTCATACGTATGTTATTTTATCAGTAATAAATCACAAACATTCGTTGGGATGTGAAAAAAAATAAAAAAATATACTGTTTTTTTGTACGGATTAGACAAAAAAAATTCAAAAAATCCACCGAATTTATAAATATTGATTTCAAATTCTATTATTAAATTATAAAAAACATGAAATCCTTTTTTTAGAACGAATTATTATGCAATTGATGCAGAATAATGAACAAAAATATCTGTGTTTTATAATAGTGTCTAAAATTAACCCAATTTATCAATGTTAGGGGTAAAATTGCTCTTGCCTTCCAACGTTAGGGGTAAAATTGCACCATTTTAGACGTTAGGGGTAAAATTGCTCCTGGCCTAAAACGTTATGGGTATTTTTGCACCTTAACCCAAAAATATTTATACTTCGTTAAATGAAAAAAAACAAATATAATTAAATGCAACAATTTTCAAATACTACTATAATTATACTACTATAATTATTATTATTTTTGTAGGTCCATTCGTGTATCTTGACTTTAGCCTCTACAAAAAAAAAAAAAAAAAAAAAATTCTTTTAAAATATTTGTTGTACAGACTAAAGTCGAGATACACAGAAAATAACAATAAAAAAACCTATAAAAGTATAAAAAAATATAAAAAAATAATCAAACATATATTTTTCGTAAACCGAAAAGTATTTGCAATTCAATCTTCGTTATTTAGGTTATTTCGAACATTCGAATTTTAGTCATTTCTTTTATTGCAACCACGTAGATTTATTGATCCACGGGCAAGATAAACAGTTTCTGCTCTTACTAAATCCAAAAAATGCATAAACGAAATAATGATAGAGAACAACACAGATACAATTCCGACGGATAAAGAGATCCGGTAAAATATATGAACACATATTAAAATGAAAATAACAACAAAAAACACATGAATCTAACCCGGAGGGAAAGGAAGAACTCGTCATTCTCAAAGTAAATTTACAAAATAGAAAAGTTTATGTATTTGATAGATTAAGAGGGGGAAGAGAAGAGAAGGAAACCGTTTTTTTTCCATGTCCGTTGAACTTCTTGATAGTACATTATTATTAGGGAAAAGTATAAAAATAAATAATGTGTTTTGGATGAGTTTCAAATATAAATTACGTGTACATTGAGGTTGATTCCGTTAGCAAACACAATCCAAACTGACTAACGGTGTTAAAAAAAATCAAATGAGAGTCAAAGTCAAAAGGTAAAGAGTTATTTTTGTCTTTATATTTATTTATTTTATAAATTAACCTCATTATTATCTAATTATCACAAACAAACCCCAAAACAAAAACAAAAAATCAAATTCACTATCTCGTTCTTCTCCGGTTCGTTTTCTCTCTCTGTAGACGCCATTGGTATTTATGTTGTTAAAAATTATGTAGGCAACTTCCCATAAAAAAAGCTCCATGTTTCAACAAGAAAGCTCTGTAACAGTTAAGAATGCTCCTAACTGCTCTCATCCACTATCCCATATTCAGCTCCACTACCGTTTGCTACCTTTCCATTGAATCCAAATTCGGCCGTATATTCATTTCAGCTAGAACATTTGATAAATTATCAAATCGGTCCAAAACTTCATATGTTACACAAATTTTAATGAAAGTAATTAATAAAATAATTAGAAATTCAAGCCAGATTACTTGGTAATATTATCTAATAGGCCCGAATTAAGTAATTAATTACGTACTTAGACTCGGATAGTTGGTAATTTGACAATTCAGTCCGAATTTTATAAATTACATAATTTAGACCGAATTGAGTAGATAATTACGAAATAGACCCAAATTAAAATAAAGGGTGAAACACCTGTATATATGATGTTTCGCTCAGATGCAATTTTTGTTTTATTGAAAAAAGCATACAAAGAAGGGTCAATTACATGAATATCATAATGCATATCATAATTAAGTACAAAATTATAACTAAACCATATTACCAAATTTAATTCTTAATATGTTATTTTTTTAATCAAAAAATCAATGAATACAATTAATAAACCCGGATAGGGAAATAATGTAGCATAGAAGGTGTAACACAACTCGGTAAAGAATTAAAGAATAGTAGAGAAGAGTTTAACTGTGCCGCCTTAGCCAAAGCATGGGGTGCGCCATTAGCTTGTCTTCGGATCCATTTGACTAAATAAGAGTCATTTTCAATCAGAATTTCCTTGCATTTGCCAATTGTATCTCCAAATTCTGATATATCAGGGGCTGTGGATTGTATAACATCAACCACTATTTTAGCATCCGATTCGAAGATCACATTGTTAATGTTATTGCTACGAATCCATTTCATAGCTCGGAGTAGCGCCTCTGCCTCACAATCTTTCACTGTTACAGCGTTTTGAACCGTCTCTGATCTGCCCTGTAGAAACATCCCCGACAAATCCCTTAGAACTGCTGCAATTCCGACGGGACTCTCTCCTTCCACAAACGCTGCGTCTGTGCAGCATGATTGAAAAGTCGATGCCGGACGATGCCAACTGCCACAGGTTCTGTCATGATCTCTGCTGCGGCTACTACCAATTCTTAATATGTTATTATTTTCTATATATTATGATTTTACATCATAATTTAAATATTCTATACTCCAATTCATAAATCATAAACCCTAGAAAATATATTCTAGACTCATGATTTATAAATTCTAATCCTTAAAGTATATTAAAAATACTGATTTTACTAATTTGACATAATCTAAAATTATGATTCGACATAGTTGTAATTAGTTTCTAAAAAATGAAATTCTGTGTAATTTTCCCTACAAAGAATATGATCTGGCAACTTTTTATGGAACGATAATGGATAATACAACTTCTTTCTTTTAAATTGCTAATTGGATCAGGCTTTAAGAATTCTCTTACAGAACCTTGTGTTATATTACATCTGTTAGAGTTAGAGATGTGTGTTTAGAGA
The DNA here is from genome assembly GCF_963576675.1 of Euphorbia lathyris. Taxonomy (NCBI): domain Eukaryota; kingdom Viridiplantae; phylum Streptophyta; class Magnoliopsida; order Malpighiales; family Euphorbiaceae; genus Euphorbia; species Euphorbia lathyris. Next base: position 27,671,535 of record NC_088916.1, on the reverse strand, counting down.
GAAATAAGATAAATTAATGACAAATTGGAGAGAAAGAAGAGATAGTGAGTTTGATTTTTTGTTTTTGTTTTGGATTTATTTGTGATAATTAAATAATAAGATTATTAATTTATAAAATAAATAAATATAAAGACAAAAATAACTTTTTACCCTTTAACTTTGATAGCTATTTGAATTTTTTTAAAATCGTTAATTAATTTGGACAGTATTACTAATAGAATCAACTTTAAAATATCTATGAACATTTAAACCACTGAAAAACAAATGATAAAAATGATTGTATGTTTGAAAACCAATTCCGCGTGCTGACCAGTACCACGTGGCAGCTTATATGACAATATAATAACACTACCATATTTTACAATAAATAATTATGTTATTTTTGGATAAAATAAACAATTATGTTATTATATGAAATATCAATGTGGAGAAAGGCTTCTCTTCCACTGACAATTTGGTTGTAACCAAAAAAATAAATAAATATAGCCCATGCATTTATAAAAGGGCTGACAAGTGGGTCATCAAATATAATATATCATTATCTTCATATATTTTACTCAGCCATAAGAATCAAAGTTTTACTAAAGGGTAGGTTTAGCTATATAAATTTAATTTATAAGTAAAATCAATTTGACAATACGTTAATTTTTTTTTTTATAAAAAAACTGTTTTTACTGTTATTTAACTGACACATCCAACATTCCAAATAAATTTATCGATAAATTGAACCAATTTCATACATTTTTAATTCGTTGTTAACACAATAAATACTTTAGACATTTTAACAATTTTTTTTTTGGTGATAAATTTATACACGGAAGAGTTAGTCGTTAGTATAACAACTTTTTTTTTGTGTTAGTAACATATTAAATATCTTGGATATAATTGATATTTGGAATGTCTGATATTATAGTTAAATAACAGTCAAACCAACATTTTTAAATTTTTAGTAATGTAGAGCATGGGCGTCTCCAGCATTTTGAAGGCCGTAGGCACAATGTGTACCTTTTTTCATATCTAAATTTAATATTATTTTAAAAATAATAAATAGTAAAATCAATATATTATTAACTACAATTCAAGTCATATAATAATAACCTAAAGCTAAAAAATTATTATTCGTCTTGCTTTTGTATATGTAAAATCGAGTTTTATTTTATATATGTAAAATCAAGTTTCTTCTCACCAGTCATGAGAGAAGCGAGCAGACGACAAAGTACTAATTTCTGAAAATTAATCCTGGACAGTTGAACTCAAAGCTAATCGCAAAATTCTATAGAAAGAAAGAGAAGAATTTATCTTGGTGATTAGAAATTGGTTAGTCGCGCTTTTATTATAAATTACAGGCTTAAATCACTATTTGGTCATCAATTGATCCAAGGAATCTTGTTATTTAGCACTCGATCTATCCAAAGTTTTATCATTTAGTCACTGAACTATTCCAATTTATGAAATTTCATCCAATTTGGATAGAAACTTAATAGAATTATTATATGTGACGATATTTTGAAAATTAGACTTGATAAGTTTTAGTTTAGAGATTTGTTTTCTTGTTTTAATTATTTTCGTATAAGAAAATAATTGGTAAATAAACTTTAAAACGTATGGCGAGTCAAGTCCATATGTCAAAATATCACCACATATCATAAGGAAACGATTTTACCAAGACTTCATCAAAATTGAGTGAAATTTCATCAATTTGAATAGTTTATTGTCCAATTGTGACCAAATAATAAATTAATGGATAAATATCAAAATTTTAAATAAATCAGAGTAAATAACATTTTACACCAAATTATAAATTATAATTCATAAATGAATTTCGTTTTGTAATTTATAAAAAATAAAGAATTTAAAAATCAATATATTGTTTCCAAATATAAAAAAAAGTTGAGGAAAAATTAGTACATATATTGTCAAAAAAAAAGAAAGAAAGAGAAAATATGAACCAAATAAATCAGAGTCTAAATAACATTTTACACCAAATTACAAATTGTAATTCATAAGTGAATTTCGTCTTGTACTTTATAAAAAATAAAGAATTTAAAAATCACTATAATAACAAAATAATAGTTTATTCATTGTTTCCAAATATAAAAAATCAAGGAATCGAACTCTCATCCTTACAAACACCTCGACTATACCTTTAGCATTCAATCTAGTACTACATTTTGTTATAAATTCATGTCTACATACTTTTTAACCATAAAAATCTTAATAATGATCAAATTTGAAACAAATTCTAATTAGAGGCTCCCGTAAATCGGAGCCCTAGGCGGCTGCCTATACAGCCTACTCCTAGAGCCGGCCCTGAAGTAGAGCTAAAATTAATATTATTTCGAAATATTATATCATTTTGCCTGTAACAACTAAATCCGTACTTCCTGAAAAACATTAGAGTCAATTTTAGTCTTTATCCTATTTATTTATCTAGTTTTGACCTTTCTTCAATTTACTTAAATCATTATATATTCATTCTATTATTTTATTTTATTTTGTTTTGACAGAGATAAATACATAAATGTAATAGAATTATGGATTATAATACGATATAACTACACTTACATTCAAATATATATATAGTGAAAAAGTATAAATTTTTAATCTTATTATATCTTACAAATGAAGATAATAAGTTTATTTATACTAACATGCTACTATCATTACATGGTTTTAATTATGCTTATCTTGTTAATTACATGTATAGAATGCCATTATAAATACATATTTTTTTTGAATCGAACAAATCAATGAAGTAATGAGCCATCAAATAGCAAGAATGTAATACACTTGGAGAGATAAAATTCGGTAAAGAATTAAAGAATAATGGACAAGTATTAAAGCGAGCTGACTTTGCAAAGACATGAGCCACTTCGTTAGCTTGTCGCCTGATCCATTTGACTGAGAATGCGTCGTTTGTACTAAGAATATTCTTGCAACATGAGATGAGATCCCCAAATTCTGAGTCATCGCTCGATTCAGATTGAATCGCATCAATAACCCGTTTTGCATCGGTTTCAAAGATTACCTCCCGAAATTGCAACTCCTGAACACAAACCATCGCCCTCAACAGGGCCTCTGCCTCAACCTCCTGCACCAACGGACATCCCTGCACTTTTTCGCTGCGTCCCGCCACGAAACTACCGTCCGCCTTCCTCAGTGCTGTCCCAACACATGCAGTAAAATCGGTGTAAAAAACCGAAGCATCGACACAGCACGATACTCGGTTATGCGGGGGTTTATGCCATAAATTGCAACTTTGAGCCTTTACAGACGGAGCTGCTACATTTTTCAGAATTCTAGCTCGATTCCAGTCATCAAGCGTATGCTTCGCCCGGAGGCAAATCTCCTCTTCTGAAACTCACTTGTTATTCCAAAAACACTCGTTCCTCTCCCTCCACATACTCCACAGGTGCATTAGAAATACTTCGCTTTGTGGTTTGTTTAAATTGTTAAAGACTCTATGAAACCAGTCCGAAATACTGTCAACAACATCCGCCTGTTCCTGAATCAGTCTCCAGACTCAGTGTTTCCTCCATATCCGCTGCACATAACCACATTCAATAAAAGTGTGCCATTCGTCTTCCCACCCGCCATTACAAATCACGCAGCTAGAATCCAACGACACCCCTCTTCTTTGCAAATTAACCCGTACCGGCAAGCAATTTCGAGCTAACTGTCAGTTAAAGTATCTGACCTTGTGTGGGACTTCCGTATTCCATAATCTCTTCCACAAACCCGCAGTGTGGTGCCTATCCCTTCCTTCCAAGTCCGTTGCCACCCGGTATGCACTTTTTTTATAGTATACCGCCCAGAAGGATGGGCTAACCAAATCAATTTGTCTGAACCGTCGAACCGCCTTGCCGGAAGTTTCTGCATTTCTTGAATATCTCAATCCTGAAACAACTTGGTAAGTAGCTCAATATCCCACTCATTTGAATTGGGTATAAACAGATCACAAACTTTCAATTGTTCCAACCCTTCCATCGTCGGTGTCCGAATAAAACCATTAGACTCATCCCGTAACCACCTGTCCTTCTAGACATTAATTGAATGCCCATTGCCAATTTTCCACCTCACGCCTTCACTAATGATCAATTGAGAACTCCAAATACTTCGCCATATAAAACTAGGTGAGTGGCCTAATGAGGCACTCATGAAATCCCCTCTTGGGTAATATTTAGCTTTGTAGATTCGGCTTACAAGCGAAGTAGTATCGGTAAACAACCGCCACCCTTGTTTTCCCAAGATAGCAAGATCAAAGGCTGTGAAGTTCCGAAAACTGAGACTCCCAAACTGCTTAGGTGCGCATAACCTCTCCCACGCCAACCAATTCAACCCCCTCTCACCAGATTTTTTTCTTACCCCACCAAAAGGAGTTTAACATCTTCTGCAGCTCATCGCTCGTTGAGATAGGTAGTAAGAATACACTCATGAAGTAAATAGGCATTGCCTGACCTGCAGCTCTAATTAGTGTAGCCTTCCCTGCTTTAGAAATGCTTTTTCCTCGCCATTTTTGTAGCCGCTGCCACAGTTTGTCTCTAAAATTGGCAAAATAGCTTTTTTAGATCTCCCTACTAGTGAGGGCAGCCCCAGATACCTACTTGTATTAAGTGGATTCGACACTCCAATTATACTGGACAATCCCAAAGCTAATTCTGGAGCTACATTTCTGCTGAACATGATCCCTGATTTTCTGAAATTAATAGCTTGACCAGATGCTCGTTCAAACTCCTTAAGCACCTCTTTAACCTCCTTTATCTCTTCAATATTAACTTCACAGAACAAAAACGCATCATCGACAAATAACAGATGAGACACGAACGGCGCCCCTCTGACAATACGACAACCATGTATACGGTTCCGAGCTTCGCTATTTTTTAACATTACTGACAGCCCCTCCATACAAATCAAAAATAGATAGGGTGACAGAGGATCCCCCTATCTCAGATCCCTCTTAGGTACAATAGGGCCAACTAACTGATCATTCACTTTAATCATATACTTCACAGTAGTCACACAGAGCATAATCATATTGACCCATTTCTCATCAAAGCCCATTTTTAACATCACACCTCTAAAATAGTTCCAGTCCAGCCTATCGTAAGCCTTGCTCATGTCAAGTTTCAGAGCAACATTCCCTTTCTTTTTGGCGACATTAGGGATAAAATTTCTTCTGACCCAACGTTAGAGATATTTTTGCATCTTAACCCTTAGTAAATTGTTAAATAGAGATATTAGTTAGAATAAAATTTAATAAAAAAATTGTTTTTCTATTAATACTAAAACATATAATGAATTGAAATTGTAGAAAATATGCTTCTAATGAGAATATTGTTTTATTCTTGTTATTTTTTTTCTCACTTAAACCCTTTTTTTATAGTGCATGTGTTTTATAATAATATCTAAAATTGACCAAACTTGCGAATGTTAGAGATAAAATTGCTTTTAGCTACCAATATTGGAGGTAAAATTGCACAATTTTAGACGTTAGGGGTAAAATTGCTCATAGCTGTAAACATTAGGAGTATTTTTATACCTTATCCATTTTTTTCCTCATATGTAAAACATGCTACATAATAAAGTGTTTCAATTTTTTGCATATCTCTTGCAACACTTTATAAATAGTGTTCGAAAATACCATAGTAAAGTTAGTTTAACATATCTTTCGCAACACATGTGTTTTAGGTTGCAAAAGACCATCTATGGTGTAGTGACATTGTCATGGATAGATCTACCTTTAATGAATGCAGATTGATTTTCCGATACGAGTGAAGGTAAAACCAATTTCAGCCTGTTAGCAAGAACTTTGTATATGATTTTAAAGATGACGTTACACATCGCAATTGGACAGAGTTTCGTCATATCCGAGGGATTTTCACATTTAGGGATCAAATTGATGATAGTGCTATTAAGATCATGAGGAAAAATACCTTGTTCAAGCCAAACTGACCCTGTTTATAAATACATATTTTTAGTTGTTGATGATCTATTAAATGAAATTTGTATTACATAATAATATTGTTAGTCCATAGAATAAAAATTTCACTGATAAAAATAGTATAAGGTGTTTAATAATCAAATACGCGTGGAAACAGATTTTTATTCGTAAAAATTCAATTCACATATCGCGTGTCTAAGCTCACACATTGTGTGAACTGTAAGGATTACCAACACAATGACTCCACACGACATGTTGAGCAGTCACATGTCATGTGGAGTTGAAGAAAAGTTTATTTCCAAAAAAGTTTAATTTACACGATGTGTGGCTATGCTCACATATCGTGTGAAACGTGAAAGTTACAAACACGATGTGTCAAAAAGATCCACACATCGTGTGACTATACCCTCACACCAAGGCTTGGAACAACGGGTTTCGGTCGAGCAATGAAGGTTATGGGAGTTGGACATCTCGACGAGCCCACATACTATTTCCTAAATTGACACATGTTCAAAATGCCACCCACTATCCATGAACCCATGAATTTGGGAAGAGTAGAGTGAATGGAAAAAGTGGGAATGTGGTGGGAGTGAATTTAGGAAGAGTGGAAGAAGTCAGAATTTGGTGATAGTGAATTTAGGAAGAGTGGGAAGATGTTGCAACTTTCACATCCCGAGCAAACTATAAATAGTAGCCAAAGTGGCCATTCCAAACCCCAACAAAAACACCCATACAAACTCATATAGTAACCGACTTCATGTCTCATTTTCTCTAGTTTTCGATTCAACTTTGGTGCGACAACATCCGATTCATCTACCTTATATTCAATCCTATTTTTCATGCTCGAACAAATCACATCGAACTTGATTATCATTTTGTCTGAGAACAGGGCCAGTCCGAACTCCTTCATGTACGCTTCATTCCCACCGAGGATCAAGTATCTGATATCCTAAACAAGCCACTAACATGCAGTCGGTTCCAACTACTCCATTCCCGACTCACCATTACCTTCAATTATCTATTTTCAATTTTACTCACCTTTATCTCCTCAAACAGTTCCTAACCTCCTGATTTTCCAAATTATCCAAATCCTCTCGGTTGTAACTCACTCCTACTTCCTCTCAACTTTCCTCTTAGGCCATGTTTCTTGTTACTTAATTTCAGTATTAATTAGTTCAGTTCAGTAGCATTCAGTTCAATTCAATAATCACTCCAGTTCAGTAACTTATCATTATTTATTATAATTATAATTATTTTTTTATAATAATAATAATAATTATTATTATTAGAACCATTATTATTTTTATAAGCTTTTTATTTTAATTATTGCTATTTCTAAAGGATTATATTATTATTTCAGTTTCAGTAGAATTTAGTTCAGTCCAGTTCAATTTTTTTCAGTAAAAAAGAACATAGCCTTACTCCTTGTATTTAATCCGTCTATGTACTGTACTAGGGGTACATTACATATGTGGTGTACAACATTTTTCCTATTTCACACTTTGGTATACAACATTCAATTTTGCACACAAAAGTGTACAACCTTCAATTTTGCACATAAAAGTGTACAACCGTTTGGTGATCTCCTGCTAAAATGTACGACCGGTAATTATAACCGGTCAACGTGTCACGTCAGCAATGCGACCTCCTTAAAAGTCAAAAGTTGACCGGTCAACGCAAAATCAATGCGCAACATCAGCAATTTGGATTTTTATAGAGGTTAAATTGCTGATGTCACACGTTGACCGGTCATAATTACCGGCTATATATTTTAGTGAGAGATCACTAAAAAATTTGTATAGTTTATATACAAAAGTATGAAATAGGACAAATATTGTACAACACGTATTTAATTTATCCATTGTAATAGTCAGGTATACAATACACACAATTTTTTTTTTGTGAACAAAAAAGTTTAGGTAAGGGTAGGTCTACCCACTCCCAAGGTCAAGGCAAACCATAGACCTCGATGAGGGTTTACAGTGGAATTTACAGATCACCTACCAATGAGGGCTAAATTTTGACGGAGTGGGGAATCGAACCTCAAACCTGTCAAGCAGTGATTCTTCTATTTCAAACCTCAACATGCTAAGCTTATAGAATTATTTCATTAAAGTTAATTTAATAACCCAATAATCTGATTCAACCCATATCTCTGTTAATCAAAATTTTCAACAAAATTAAACGATAAAAATCGACATTGGAACTAAAAAGTATATCCATGGTTAATATTTAAAAATGGGGAATATATGTTTTGTAACAATATGTCTTTACCTAACTCTTTAACTAAAAGTCAGCGTATCTAATTGACTATATTATATAGAACTGAACTGACTATATTATATAAAGAGAAAATTAGCTCCTCAAAACAAAAGAAAAAGAGAAAACCAGCCCAAGCTTTTCTATAAACAAAAATGGGTTCGGTGTTCAAGCTTCTTATAGCATTTGTGGGTTTGAGTTCCATGGTTCAAGCAGAGACTCGTTACTACACTTTTCAAGTAAGTTTTTTATTTTTTATATATCCTTTAGCTCATTTTCATAAATAATATTTCATCCTTTTGTTGTTTTCACTAATAATTTATCTTAATTTTAAAATGATTTAGAAAAAAAAATCAAAATTATTTAATACATAAACTTATCTTGAAAAAAAAAACATTAAAAATTTAAAAGATACGGAGTAGTAGTAACGAATTATTTATTTGTATATATTTTTTCTACCCGAAGTATTTACTACTTAATTCTAATATTAATTAATACTCTGCCTAACATGTAAGAACTTATAGATTCTAGCTGTACAACTTTGTTACTCTAATTAAATGTATAGAAGTTCAGTTTGGACTTGTTCAGCTGGGCATTGTACTCTTCAACCACACTCTTATTTGGGAGTTCAATAAAATTATACCTTTTCTACTCAAAACAATGTCACTCAACAAACTGTCAAAATATTTGTTGTTATAAATTTTAACAATAAAATTAAAAAACTACTGATATTCTTAGGAATGTTTCCGATGTTCGGATCTTTGGCTCTCCCTTTGTGTTCAAATCATTCCCTGCAAAATAAGGGAGCGCCATTTATCCGGTTGAAAACATTTCGATGCCTAAATAAGATATCTTTTTAGGAATGGAAAAAAGCAACATAGAGTTTTCATACATACTCTTAAGACTCTCTTAGCGGTTTTTTAGTCCCTTGGTCCGAATTAGGATAAATCTCAATTTTTATTGGAGGAGAATACAGAAATAGGGAGCTACCATGTGCACCACCTCTTAGATACATGTTTTATGATCGTCATTTGGTAACTCTTTTGGTAACTCTTGTCCAAATCCCAGAATAGGATTCTGAACATTCGATCAGATATATATGGACTGTTATCCGGATCCATGGCTTACCGTCTTGGGGTATTTAGACAGGCTGATAAAGCCGCTTCGATCCCTATCATACGTTTCTAGGCATCAGGCCTAGGCATTGTTAGTAAAATCAAGTATTGATTTTTTTTTTTTTTTTTGGGTTATTCTTTCTCCATTGATCAGATAACAGAGAAGAATTTTACAAGATTGTGCAGTACAAAGAGAGCAATGGTTGTGAATGAAAGTATTCCTGGACCAGTAGTTTATGTTAACAAGGGAGATACTGCCTATATCAATGTTATTAACAATGGAGAAAGTAAAGTCACCATTCACTGGTAACATCTACTTCTCCATTCTTCTTTTTTCTAATAAAAATAAAAATAATATAGAAGATGGCCTTTTAAAATGAATATGTTTATAATGGTTTTCAGGCATGGAGTGAAACAGCCAAGGAATCCATGGTCTGATGGTCCAGAATACATAACACAATGTGCAATTAAGTCTGGTCAGAACTTCACTTATGAAGTCATATTTTCAGAGGAAGAAGGTACTCTTTGGTGGCATGCTCATAGTGATTGGACCAGAAACACTGTTCATGGAGCCATTGTCATTTATCCTCAAAAAGGAACCACCTATCCATTCCCTCAACCTGATGGAGAAGAAATTCTTGTATTTGGTATATATATCTTCTGATTTCATTCTGCATTCTGTTTCCTGCAAAAACTTAAGGAACAAAACTTGATAATTTATGCTACTTTCAGGGTCATGGTACATTTATGATGTAAATTTATTGGTTGAATATGATCTTGCAACCGGAGCTGATTTACCTATTTCGGATTCTTATACCATAAACAGCCAGCCAGGTGACTTCTGCAATTGCTCCAAAGGTATGTGTCATGTTACTGAAGCTATTTTCATACTATTTTGTAGATGGTAAATGGTCAATTTGGCATTTTTATAGATGGTATGTTGGTATGTGTCAGTCAATTTCATCGGTTTTTTATGATATACATTGTTTAGGTTTGTTGTATTTCTTTATGTTCTTATGATTAGGATTACTGGTTTGGTTGCAGACTCGACGTACCATTGGCAGGTTGAATACGGAAAGACATATCATGTTCGTTTAGTGAATGCAGTAATGAATACAGAAATATTCTTCTCAATTGCGGGACATAACTTAACAGTTGTGAATATGGATGCTGCATACTTAAAACCATTCGTCACAGACTACATAATGATAGCTCCAGGACAAACCATGGAAATTCTTTTGAAGGCAGATCAGCCTCTTAGCCACTATTACATGGCCATGAGGCAATTCTACACAGACAAAATAATATTCACAGAATATGACAAAACCAATGTTACTGCTATTCTTGAATATAAAGGAAGCTATACTCCCCCTGTTTCCCCTTCTTTCCCATATGACACTCTTCCAGGTTATGAAGATATTATGGCCGGAGCAGAATTCAGATCTAAATTGAGAAGCCTTACAGATCAGGATGTGCCTAACAACATCACTACTAGTATGTATCTTACTGCTGCTGAGAATCAATTCGTTTATAACACTTCCGGCGACATTACTATCTCTCTTGCTGCAAGTTTGAGCAACATCAGCTGGCAAAATCCTAAGATAGATGTGCTTCAAGCCTACTACTAGTATGTTTCTTTCAACTCTTTAATGCTATGTCAAATTCTATAGGCAGATTGAGTACTTAACAGATGTTTTTATTATTGCTATTGCATTGAAGCAACATAAGTGGTTTCTACACCGAAGATTTTCCAGACATACCGGAGACATTCTATGATTTTATTTCAGAAGGATTGCTGATAAACACGACGATGCCAGCCATGGGGACTAAAGTGAAGGTGTTGGAGTATGGAGAAGAAGTGGAAATTGTGTTTCAATCATCTAATGTACTAAATGCATCGGAAGATCATCCAATGCATCTCCATGGACACAGCTTCTATGTTGTTGGATCAGGGTATGGAAATTTTGACTTCATTGAGGATCCTAAAACATACAATTTGGTGGATCCTCCTTATGTAAACACTGCTACACTTCCCAAAAATGGATGGCTTACCATTAGATTCAAGGCTGTTAATCCTGGTATTTAGCTTGACCTCTACTAATTGTTGAAATTAGAATAATTAGCTTCACCTCTACTAATGGTAATGGTTGCAGGAGTATGGTTGTGGCATTGTCACTTGGATAGGCATCTGAGTTGGGGAATGGTGACAGTAATGATAGTGAAGAATGGTGGAACTCCAGAAACAACAATGAAGAAACCACCAGCACATATGCCAGAATGTGATGGAGAAGCTCCTCTTAGGCTCTACAAAGCTCATTATCCTTCTGCATATTTTGGACAATGATAAATTTCATCATATCTCACTTCTTTTGTTCAAGTTTTTGTTTCTGCTCCTACCAATATGTATTAGATTATATGTAGGTTTTTTTTTTCTTTTACACAAAAAAAAAAAAAAAGTTAATTAGTTTCTATATTTTCAACTAATACATTAGTCAGTCCATAAATATATTTCTATAAATTATAGTTAGGGAATATATAATTATTTTTAAAAATACAAGGACGGACTAATGTAATATATAAAAATATCAAGACTAATAAATTGTAAGAAATAAAAGTATTAGAGTATTAATTAGTAACTTTATTGCCTTGTGTAGTTTTTTTTTTTTTGATGGTGTCTCTCATATAATACTTGTCTAGTTTTGTTTTCATTGTCATTTTTTTCCGGCTCAAATAAAAAAAGTTATTGATATCCTAACGAATATTCCATACAGCTTTACATATGGATCAATATTTGCTAAAGATGTGAACGGTACCTTCCGCCCATATAGAATTCGAGAATGCATTGAACAACATGAGATGATGACATTGAAGTACGTAGAGGCATATGATCAGATTGAAGACATTTTTACAAAACCCTTAAAATATGATGTGTTCATTCTATTGAGAGCTCAACAGAAATAGAAATGACAACATCTGCATTGATGGTTTGTAATAGAAATAGAAATGATCACGTAGATGGTTTATAATAGAAATAGAAATGATCACATCTGCATTGATGTTGATCATGAAAAAAAACACCATATTTCAATTTGAGAATGCTAGACAACAATTCAATGAAAAAAGAAAGGAAAAGCCCTAATTGATTTGGGAGAAGCTCAGATTACCTCCTTTTGATGATTCTGCGGGGATGGTTGATTTGGCAGAAGCCGTGGAATTAGCCATGATTGATTTGGGAGAATGGCGGAATCGGCGATGATTGTTGGGAGAATGGTCGATTTGAGAGTTACGTATTAGTTTTGCTGTTCTTTAGATTCAAAGAGGTAAATAAGAAATTAATCATTAATGGGTTGAATTTAATAAAAATCTCTCCAACCTCTCAATCCATTTATGACACACACAGCCTATATATATATAAAAAATAATAAAAAAAAAGTTAATACTAACCTATTAAATGATGGGAAAATTACACAGAAATTCATATTTCAAAAACTATTTGCAACTATGTCATAATTTTAAGTTATGTCAAACTAGACCTGTCCATGGGCCGGGCTGGACCGGGCTCGGGCCGGGCCAGTCGGGTTTTTAAGTAAAAATGTTCAGCCCAAGCCTAGCCCAGCCCACAATTAATTTAGGCGGGCTCGGGCCGGGCTGGGCTCGGGCTTAAAAATCAAATCCCGAGCCCAACCCATATAAGCCCACCTAAATATATATATATATATATATAATTGTTAATTATAAAAAAATAAATATTATACTTAAAAATAAATATTTAATATATAAATATATATTTATTAATTAATATTAATAAGCGGGCCGGGCTGGGCCGGCCCGTGTTATTTTTATTAATCCCAAGCCCGCCCAAAAAATAGGCGGGCTTTGGCGGGCCTGGGCTGGGCTGGGCCGATGAACAATTTTTATTGTCCAAGCCCGGTCCAAGGGACACGGGCCTGGGCGGGCCGGGCGGGTACCCGGGCCCGTGGACAGGTCTATGTCAAACTAGTAAAATCAGTACTTTTAATATATTTTAAGGATTAGAATTTATAAATTAGAAACCTACAATATATTTTCCAGGGTTTATGATTTATGAATTGGAGTCTATAATTTTTAAATTATAGTGTAAAATCATAATATATAGAGAATAATGACATATTAAGAATTAAGTTTAGTGATATGACTTAGTTGTAATTTTGTACTTAATTATGATATTCCTGTATTTGACCCTTAAATGATGAGTTACGGCCCACTTTGACACTACTATTAGACCCTGTTCTTTATCACTTAATTTCAGTAACAATCAGTTCAATTCAGTTCAGTTCAATTCAGTTCAGCATTCAGTTTCAGTATTCAGTAATTTATCATTATTTATTATATTATCATTATTTATGTATAATTTATTATAATTATTTATCTATAATTTATCTATAATTTATTATTATTATTATTTATAGTTTATCATTATCTATAAAGTAGATAAAAGTCAAGAAATGATAGTTTATTAAAGTATATATGATTTAATAAAAAAAAAAACTAAAGTATGCATCCATATTTAAAAATTAAGAATTGCATCCATATTATGAATTATTTCTCAAATTTATCAAATTTATCAATGTTAGGGATAAAATTCCACCATTTTAGACGTTAGAGGTAAAATTACTCCTGACCCAAAACGTTATTTTTGCACTTTAACCCTTAATTAAAATAAAAAGTTAAGAGTTGTATTCATATGAAGATTTGTATTTAATTTCATAGGCTTTAAATTATATATAAATTTGTGTTTGTATGTAATTTGTATTTTTAATTTAAATTAGACTTATTTTTATTTAATTTCATAGGCTTTTATCGAGCCAAGATTTTATCATCCCGGGCTTTTATTTGATATTCAATTTAGTTTTATCTTTAATAATATATTTATTTATTATTGATATTATTAAATTTATTAGAACCATTATTATTATAAGTTCATTAATGTCCAATATTATCATGAAAATTATTTTAAAGTCTAATATCATCATTATTATTAAGTTCGGTTAAGTTCGGTAGCATTCAGTTAAGTTCAGTAGCATTCAGTTAAGTTCAGTATTCAGTAGTATTCAGTTAAATTCAGTTCAGTATTCAGTTCAGTTCAGTTCAATTCATTTCAATTCAATTCAGTTCAGTTTTTTTCAGCGATAAAGAACAGAGCCTTAATCCTATTTCCCTCCAACAAATTCATTCATCTGTCTGAGTCACAGGTCCTCAAATTATAGTATTTTGATTAGGTAAGGATAAGAAATCAGTGCTATTACTTTTTTTTTTTTTTTTTTTGGCTTTTCATATTTCATATTGTGTTTCACCTTCTTTCTTAGCGTTGAATTCCAATATTTCTTTATTTCATTATCTGTTCGGCAGGGAATTAAAGAGCAAATCTATATATAAAGAACAAAAATATTATATCATCAGTTTGGAGCTTCAAGTATTCAAAATTTGAAATCATTTATCAAAAAACTAACCTGTTGCCGAAGAACCTGTGGAGCCTGATAATCAAATCTTCTTCCTGGGAGGTAATGTTGCCCCTTTTAATATTTGGTGTAAGATAATTCAACCACCTATGCCTACAACTCTTCCTTCCCACTTCTCCTTAGAGCTGTGTGCAAACAATTAGTTAGTGCATAAAGATTATTTCAACAAATTGATACATATATATGAATGACCTAACATTATAGGTATCAACTGATACATATATATCTTTGAACGATTTGATGTTGCAGTAGAATAACTCTCAAATCCGTTTGTGACAAAACTTGCCTGTTTGCTGATGAATTTTTGTCCATTTCCTCTCGAGTAGTCCATGCTCCTCTATTTAGTACCTCATTGCTGCCCATTTTCAGACTTCTCTTTCTTTCAATTAGATTGCTTATAGTTTACACTGCAAAGTTAATGAAAATGCTAGGATTAATTTATAGAGAAGATTATGTAATTTTGTGGCATTAAATTAATCTTCAATAATAAATTAGTTTTATGAATAATGAAACAAGCTTAATTTGCTTTGCTAATTAATTGTTTCTTCGATTTTTTCAAACTTAAGCACATGTTACAGATCTTAGCTTTTGCTAATCCGAAAGATAATATTGTCAATTAATCTGACATAAACATTATTTATTATTAATGTTGACCTTAGTGAAAAGGAGTCAAATGACTTAAAGTACTTTTATGTGGAAAATTTTGAGGAAGTCTTAAAGTAGGATTTGTAACCATCTTGCAATAAGATATACAAAGGGTCAAACGGGGTCCCAACTAGTCACCTCAGTTGGATGCCTAAATTAGCGAATTTGAGAGGATGAAAATGAATATTAAGAGAATTTTTGGATTTTGTGAGAATATCTTTCTCTTAGAACTTTATCCTTATCTCTATATTAATCACCAAATAGGACCTAATACCATGTCATGGAATCGATTGAACTGATAGTTAAGGTCCAATTATATATCTTATATTAATCTCCAACACACCCCACACGCAAATGCCCATTGAACTCCGTTTGGTCCTATAGGCTCTAATATCATGTCATGGAACCGATTGAACTAAAAGCTCGAACTGATAGTTAAGGTCCAATCATATATCTTATAGCCCATCCCGCCATGTGTTTTTAATTCCACAAATTAATGAGGTTACCGCTCGACCGTTTGGTCCTAGAGGTTCTGATACCATATCATGGAACCGATTGAACTAAAAGCTCGAAGAATACACAAAGAATACACAAATGTCCGGCAAAACAGCGGCCATAGGGAAAACCCCCATGAAACCTGTTCATTGATTAATCCAATAGTTATTATATAGAAAAAACTAATATAATCCAATCAAGCAAAGAATCCATGAATTGGTTGTTAACAAACAATCAAATCGATGGATACTCTTTAGAGTTGGAATGGATTAGTTTTGGTTTGAGTTGCTTATTTTTTTCTTGAAGCAGAGTGGTTTGGATCAGTTATTAATTAACAACCAATCTATAAATTAATTTCATCCAAACCTATTATTATAGCTAGATTATTGAAAGCAGATAGGTTTGGACCGATTAATAATAAAAAAAGTGTAACGAACTGGTTAACGGAACTGTGCCCACCATACCCCTAGCTTTTACCATTTGTTTCTGCTTCTTCGGTTATTTCAACCAACTGTTTATCGGCTCATTTCTCCACCTATATATCAAAATGTCTCTTTTCTTTTATAGATTTTTGGATTAGATTGGTTAATAACTAGTAAATGGTAAAATAAATTAGTAAAGTAATTATTTTTGAGTCCATTTCAATCCAAGATTTATTTGGTTTTTAAGCAGCTTTACTCTAGGCGTAGGAGGCCACAGCATTCCACCAGGGAAAAGAAGACTACATCATAAAATTAAAAAGTGAGATATACAGTATTTGTTACAACTTATTGTAGAAGAGGTTTTCTATTTGTTTGACCTTCATCTTTCATAAATTATTGTTGTTGTGAAAATCCAAGTGAATATTGAGATTTCCAAAGCTTGAATGAAGGTGGTGTTTCATCACAAGGAGGCATATAAGGTGGTGGTTTGCGTAGGGATGTGTCTGCACTTTCTCCATTCTTCACTATAAAAACAGTTGCCATTCCCCAACTTAAATGGCGAGCCATATGACAGTGCCACAGCCATACACCTGGATTTACTGCTCTGAATCTAACAGCAAGCCATCCATATTTTGGGACTGAAGCAGTGTTCACAAATGGTGGATCAATCAAATTGTAAGTCTTTGGATCTTCTTTAAAATCAAAATTTCCATTCCCATATCCAACAATATAAAAGTTATGTCCATGGAGATGCATTGGATGCTCTATTGCTTCATTCAGTACATTAGTTGCTTGAAAAACAATCTCCACTTCTTCTCCATACTCTAGGACCTTCACTTCAGTCCCTCTGCTCGGCGTTACAGCATTCTCTGGGTAATCCTCTGCAACAAAATCAAAAAATGTGGGCGGCATGTCCGGGAAATCCTCTGTATAGAAACCACTCAAGTTGCTGCATACACCAAGCAATTCATCAGTATCATAATTAATATTAGTGCAAACTAGAAAAATATACCTTGTGCTAACCAATTATTTGAACCAAAAGCCAAGGTTTCCATAATTCGAACCATCAATTATAACAACTTCATCCAGTATTGTATAAACATTGTCCACTTTGACCCTCATACAACCTATTCTGTTTCACCGGTTTTAAACCCGTGTACATCATTCAAAACACCTCTCACTAATATAACCGTTTCTCCGTTTCTGATGTGGTATTTAGTTCATTTATGCCTTTATTGTATCATTTAGCACTGTGCAGATCGGGTTGTTACAGATTTACCAACTTTGTCATGGTTCATCCAGGAACTAACACATTGTATGTGGAGAATCAGCTTTAATATGTCAGAACTTAAAGTTCTGTAGTCAGATTCGAAAGGAATAGAATAAGAGAAATAGAGAGAGAAGAGAGAAGAATGAGGGAAGAGGGAATTTTAGAGAGAATTTAGGAAGAAGGAAGAAAATGAGTTCATTAATCTTTTGCATAACCAAAAAGACACCTCCTCCCCCTTTAAATAAAGTAAGGATAAGAACGGTTATAGACCGTTTTACAGTTGGATAACAAACTGCCAACAACTCCGCTACTTCCAAAACTGCATATAACCGTCATATCCTTTAAGGAAAAGAAACAATATAGGAAATGAGAAACAATTGGTCCTTCTACTTCTTAACTCCACGCTAGTACGTGACAATACCTTCAGAAAACACAAACAATATAATTAGGAACTACTTGATGGCCTTATCACCCACAAAGACATGACGTGTGTTGATGACCTTTTGTAGACATATGACCCACTTTGCATCTTCCATAGGGGGCAATATAGTAAGTACAAGAGTAGAATCACTTACTTTCTTCTGTTCTTTAAGAGATATATGAAATACAAGGGTGACTTCAACAGTTTCGGAGGACGTTGTAGCTTACAGGCAACCTTCCCAATTTTCTCAATTACTGCAAACGACCCACCGTATTTTGCAGAAAGATTCAGTGCTGTATGGCTGTAGTTTAAAGAAAACAATGTCCCCTACCTAGAATTTCCTATCAGTTTTGTTGCGATCAGCATTCTGCTTCATCTTATTCTAGGAATAAGCCAAACAAGCCTTAAGATAGGAGCTCATATGCTCTCTATTACGAAGGAAATCCTCCACTACAACTACATGGGAATCAGATGATGAGAGGGTAGGTAGATGAGGCCTAATTCTATAAATGGCTTGGAATGAACTCATTTTTAAGGAACTGTAGTAAATAGTATTATACCAATACTTGCGAGGCTGAGCGAATCCATCCATTTCTTGGGAGTGACAAAACACATACAACAGAGGTAGTAGTTCTCTAAGCACTGATTGAGTCTCCCAGTATGTCCATCAGTCCATGGATGATAAGCATTGCTGTATTGCATTTTAGTGCCTAATTTTTTCATAAATTCTTTCAAAAAACTTCCTGTAAATATTTTATCCCTGTCTGAAACTATAGATTACAGTATTCCATGAAGTTTAAATATGTTATCCATAAAGCCCTTAACAAATATGGATGAACTAAAAGGATGAGTCAAAGGGATAAAATGCCCTTGTTTTGTTTTTGTAAGTATAGAGTCATATCCTTTTAAAGGAGGCAATATTTTGATGAAGTCCATGGCTATGTATTGCCATGCTTTATGTGGAATATGCAGGGCTGAAGGAGTCCATGATATGCTTTGTGATCCATTTTCCCTCTCTTATAAGTGTCACAATTTGCCACACATATGATGACATCTTTCCGCATCTTGTGTCCATGCAAGGAAGAGTTGTGGTAGACTTTTAAAATTTTGGCCCTTAGATCAATTATAGCTCCAATATAAACCCACTATTTGAATCTCAGGATCTCATTATGGAAGGAGCACGTAGGCTGGACAGAAAGCTCTTGTATAAGGGATGTGGATGATACATCTCCTTGAAAAGAAGCTTGGACATTTCCAAGCCAAGTGGGCACAACTAGAGAAATAGCATACACCTTGTTAGTATCATCCATTCGCCTTGACAGTGCATGTGCTACCTTATTTTCAACTCTTTTTTTTACTGAGCAATCAAGGCCTAAGAGTTTGGAAACCCCTTTATGTTGCAAGTAGTTGTGTAATTTTTGCTCGAGTAAGTGTTTGTTTCTCTCATGGTTTGTCTTAATTATAAATGTAGAGTTTTCTAGGTAATGCTTCCAATAAGTGCAAGCATACACTATAGCCAGTAGGTCTCCTTCATAGGCTTACAGGAGTTGATTCCTAGGACTCAGGGTTTTAGACAAGAAGCATATAGTCTTACCATGTTGCATAAGTAGTGCTCTAAACCTAGACCCACTAGCATCACACTCCAAAACAACCGGCTGGCTTACTTTAGGTAGGGCTAAAACTGGTGCCTCAGTCATTAATTGCTTTAGGTGGAAAAAAGATGCAGTTGTTTCCATAGTCCACACAAACTGATCCTTCCTTAATAAATCAAGAGAGGCTTACTGATGCTCCGATAACTGTATATAAACCTCCTATAATATCCAATTAATCCCAAAAAACCTCTCAAGCCCTTAAGTTTGATTGGCATTGGCCATTCTAGCATTGTTGTCACCTTTGAGGGATTTGTAGCTACACCAACACTAGAAATGGTATGACAATAGCACACTTAGTTCAGTTAGTAATTGGAACACTATTTACAGATGTTGTAAGTGCTCTTCTTCACTAACACTGGAGATTATGTCGTCAAAAAAATACCAGCACAAACTTTCATAAATAAGGTTGTAAAATGGTACTCATGAGAGATTGAAAGGTAGAAAATGACTTCATTAATGTTTTGCATAACCAATACGTTCTCCACTAAACAGAGTAAGGACAAAAACAGTTATAGACAGCCGTAAATAATTTACTATTGGATAACAAACTACCAACAACTCCACTACTTCCAAAACTGCATATAACCGTCCTAGCCTTTAAGGAAAAGAAACAATACAGGAAATAGGAAATAACAACAATTTTGACAGAATAAACTAATTCCGGGACCAATTTTCTCAATTAGTCCTTCAACGTCTTAACTGATGCTAGTATGTGATGTAATACCATGTCAATAAAAAGGTTAAGATAGTTGTAAAGACCTAACAACACTACAAGAAAAATCATCATCACGGACCGAGAGTATTTTTGAAGAACCTATGGAAATTGTCTGTCCGTTATCACCCACATAATCATATAATTGTCACTGATGTGTGGTAGAATAGTTCCTGACATGTTATTGGAATAGCTTTTGTCATTATCCCTAACATTTTAAACCACAAGAATGTATTTACGAATTTGTGAAACGATAATAATAATACAAATAAAGTATAGGCGATGAGAAAGAAACGCATACTTGTAGTAGGCGTGAAGGACATCAGTTAGGGGATTCATCCAAGTTACATTGGTTAAGCTGGTAGAAAGAGCTTCAGTATCATTCAAATGGAATTCGTTAACAGCGGCAGTAATGTACATATGAGTGGAAATGTTTGTTGGTACATTCTGATGTTTAAGGCTTTTCAGATTTTTTCTGAAACTAATTGAAGCATTGAAATCTTTATTGTAAGGAAGGGTATGATATGGGAAAGATGGAGAAGTGGTTGAGTTGTTGCCTTTGTATTCAAGTATTGCAGTAGCAGTTGTGTTATCATAGTCTGGGTAGTCATCAGAACCTGTATAGAACTGTCTAGCAGCAATATAATAGCGCCCAACAGGCTGATCTGCTGTAACAAGAATGTCCATTGTGTTTCCTGGAGCTATAACCACACAGCTTGAGTTGAAGGGTTTAAGGTATGAGCCATCCATTCCTACAATTCTCAGATTATGTTGTGATATTGTGAAGAACATTTGTGAATTCATGGCTGCATTCACAACTCGAACAAGATACGTCTTTCCATATTCAACTTGCCAACGGTAACTTGTTGATTCTGCAACCAAAATACACAATGTAAACATATGTCTAACTCATCCAAAAGTACTTCCATGATTACTTAACATTGGTATAGTGAAATGCATACCTTGGGAGCAAGGATAAAAATCTCCTAGTTGGCCATTTATGGTGTAAGCATTCGAATCTTCTATATTAACTCCTGTTTCAAGTGCTTTATCCACTACTAAATTCATATCATCAATGTACCATGATCCTGCAAGGACAATAATGAACAATCAGCAATAAGATGATTTAGAGTCAAGAACCAGGTTGTTAGGACGATACCCAAAACAAGAATCTGTTCGGCGTGGGGGTTGGGAAAAGGATAGGAGTTTCCTTCATCAGGATAAATAACAATGGCTCCATGAACAGTGTTTCTAGTCCAATCACTATGAGCATGCCACCAAAGGGTACCTTCTTCATCGGAAAAGATAACCTGGTAAGTGAAATTAGTACCAGGCTTTATTGCACACTGTGTGATATATTCTGGACCATCTGACCATGGATTTCTCGGTTGCTTCACTCCATGCCTATAACAATCAAAACAAAATCTCAACTATTAGGATTTCACATGACTGTTAACTAGTTAGGATTGTGAAGTTGAGCAATCCTTTAAGAAAAACACAACTGACCAGGAAGCATAGTAATATGTTGATTAGTTTGGGGGACGTGGTATTTAATGTAAACAAAGGCCCCCTATAGGAGCCCCAACATTGAACCATGACTCTGATACCATGTAAACAATGGCCTAACTCACCCCAAAAAGTACCTCAAAGGGTGAGGATTGCCTCACATATTTAAGGAGCCATATAGTTTCCTCATTTAGCAATGTGGGATGTCTAACATTTAATTTGAAGAATGCTTTGCAGAGATTGATTTGAAGATCTGGGAAGTTATAGATAGTAACTGATTTGATTCAATGCCATGGATAGAAAAAACATACCAATGAATAGTGAGTTTATAATTTCCTAGATTGTGAACATTAACATACAAAGTGTCGCCCTTGTTCACATATATCACTGGTCCTGGTAGACTTTCATTTACAACCATCACAGCTTTTCTGCTACATAGCCTTGTAATGTTTTTTTCTTTCAGCTGGTTTAAGAAAAAGAAATTAATTAACTATATATAAGGTAACACAAATTTGATGTCAAAAATAATTAGCCGATTTGTTAGATGTAATACTCCGGGATTACTTTGAATCTCCACCTTACGATTCTAATAAGCCTAGATCTAACGGTGAATGAGTAAATTCTACATGCTCATTAAGGTGCATATGATCAAGACTGAGTAACAGCGATTGCTTACAACAAAATCATGATGGTGAACTTTTCCTTGAACCATGAAAACCATTATCAGCTGACTGACTGACTGACTGTTAAAGACCATTCGGTATTATCATTCATTAAACACAAAACTATCCGGTCATTATTTTGAATCTCCGATCATTATTTAGTTGCTAAATTGTTTTTCAAAATACTTCTATATAATAAATTTACAGTCGGAAATGGTGTGGAAAAGTCGTTGGTAATTGTAAATTATTTTTCCAAATAATTTTCATAATTTTTATATAATTATTAAACATTATTGATTATATCAACAAATAAAACGCATCAAATTAGCCTTATTTCAAGGGATGTGGTCTCTGGGCATCTGTTTATCAATTAGCATGCATATCTCAGATGATATTACTATTAATATTTATTATTAGTTATTTCATATCTCTTAAACGTGAATTAATTATAGCATCCATGATATTTTATTTACTTCATGAAAGTAATAAACTATTACTCATTAATTAGATCCATCTAAACAGCAATTATGTCCCACACATTAAAATGATTTGACTCTACAATAACATGACTGAGAGTAATAATAATAATAATAATAATAATAATAATAATAATAATAATAATAATAATAATAATAATAATAATAATCGAATATTATCTCTTAGGTCCACCAAGAAGCCTGGGTTGAATATCCCAAAAATCGTATGGTGGGATCAAAATGCAACTTTAATGGTTGTTATCCACTGTTGGGTTACAATCAACCACTAATCTGATTGTTACTCTACTCGATATGTTACTAATATAAGTAACATGCTTTATACTGTTATACTAAAACTTGAATTACCATCAAAACTAGGAAGTGAGGTCCACACAAAGCGTCGGATACGCTACATTTGGCACATGAGGCGCGTCTAACGCCACAAGAAAGCAGACCAAACTGCATTTCTTGTAGCCAGCTGCCTTCTTGTGTGAGTTTTCCAATATAGAATTGGGAGAAAATCTTTCTGAATGTTATTCACAGTGTAAACACACGTATATATACATATTAGGGCAGTAGGCTATACTGTAGGAATCCTAGTCTAAATACAACGTGACTCTAGTCCAAGACTTCCTAATTCTATGCAATAACTAATTAGGATGAGTTTGTTATCAAGTCTATTACATATTCCTATCACCCCCCTCAAGCTGTACAGTTCGTGCACGAACTGTAAGCTTGTCTATGAGAAATTGAAATCTGCCCTGTGCCAGCGGCTTAGTAAAAACATCTGCGGTTTGATCTTCAGTTGAAATATAACGAACCACCAACGACTTGGAGCGAACACGATCACGAACAAACTAAAAGTCAATCTCCAAATGCTTTATAGAATTGTGAAATACCGGGTTAGAGGAAAGATACACTGCACTAAGGTTGTCACACCATAAGATAGGAGGTTGTTGAACCGCAAATCCAATTTCCTTCATTAGCATCTGTAGCCAACTCAATTCTGATGTTGCTGTTGCAATAGATCGATACTCGGCCTCCGTAGAGGAACGAGATACCGTTCTTTGTTTCTTCGAGGTCCAAGACAGGAGATTTGGCCCTAGAAATGCTGCATACCCACTTGTGGATTTCCGATCATCTTTGTCACCGCCCCAATCCGCATCAGAAAAACAATATAATTGACCAATAGGACCTTTCTTCAAACTCAAACCATAATCCATCGTGCCATTAAGATAACGCAGAATGCGTTTAACCACACCTCAATGAACCTCGGTAGGTGTGTGCATAAATTGAGATACTTTATTAACCGCAAAAGACAAATCAGGACGTGTGAATGTCAAATATTACAAACCACCAACAATGCTCCGGTACAGAGTCGGATCATCAAACGCAGGACCATCGCCTAACTGTAACTTCTCTGATGGATTAGTGGGACTAGACACGGGTTTAGAGTCAGTCATCCGAGCTCTCTCAAGAATAGATTTACAATACTTCGATTGATGAAGTAGTAAACCATCAGATACAACCGAAACTTCTATGCCCAGAAAGTAGTGTACTGATTCCAAATTACGAATAGCAAATGTGTTTTCAAGAAATTGGACTAGTTTCTGAATGAGTGTTGACGAGTTCCCTGTCAATAGAAAATCATCAACATAAATGAGACAATAAACACGAACATTACCGCGAATGTAGAAGTAGAGAGAGCTATCCGTTTTGGATCCACAAAACACAAAAGAAACAAGCTTGGATGTGAGTTTCTCATGCCACATACGAGGAGACTGTTTGAGTCCATAGAGTGATCTTTGAAGCTTGCACTCACTGTGCGGTTGAGTAGGATCAATAAATCCCGAAGGTTGTGCCATATAAACATCCTCATGGAGATCACCATGCAAAAAGGCATTAGAAACATCAAGTTGAAGTATCGACCATCCCAAGGAAACTGCAAGAGACAGAATGAGCGGAATAGTAGTTGGCTTGATGACAGGGCTAAAAGTCTCGGTGTAATCAATTCCCGTTCATTGATTATACCCACGAGCAACCAAACGAGCCTTATACCTTTCAACACTGCCATCCGCCTTCGTTTTTACTTTGAATAACCAGCGACTATCAATAAGATTAGCTCCAGGAGGTAAGGAAACAAGGGTCCATGTCCCATTTCGAATGAGTGCATTATATTCATCAACCATGGCTTGACGCCACTAAGGACTCTTGGAAGCTTGAAGATATGTAGTTGGCTCCATATTCGTAGATGCAGTCAAAAGTTTAGGTTTAAACGTCCCCACCTGAGACCGAGTAACCATGCGTTTGTCAGGATCACGGAGAGCATTTAACAGCGGAGACATAGGCAGTGATGAATTAGAAGTGGTTGCTGGAGTGTGCATTGCCACAGTTTCCGAGATAGGCGAAGTAGGGGTTGATGTCGTGCCTGAACGCACGCCCAGATTTAGTGATGGTATCTGTTCCGCAACCGATGGTGATGGCGAAGCTTCCATCATAGGAATAGGAGCATTCAGAGTCCGAGGGGAGCCATGCAGCTCATGCATTGACGAAGCAGTAGAAGTGTCTGCTGAGGTCTGACCAGAATCGGGCAGCAAAGCAGATTTAGCTCTATGTTGAGAGGAACCACCGGGAGAGAGCAAAGGAAATGTCACCACAGGAGTCGGAAGCAGGGCATGAGATGAAGCATGGGTCACAGGTGAATTTTTAAGCACAAATACCTCGAAAGGAAACTCCTGTTCATCAAAAAGTACATGGCGTGAGATATAATGTTTTTGTGAAACAGGATCATAACACTTGTACCCCTTATGCAGTTTACTATAACCCAGAAAAATACACTTAGCGGAGCGGGGAGACAATTTATGAGGAGAGTATGGACGCAACCAAGGGTAACACAGACAACCAAAGATAAGTAATTGTGCATAATCAGGCATTTTATCAAAAAGTAACTGATAAGGAATAGTGTCGCACACTGGCTTCCGGTTTTCAGGTCGGGATGCGTGGCCGGCTCGATCTGCCTTTCGTGTTTTAGGTTTCGAGTCGCCACCAATCATCTCTTGAAACTGTGAGTGCGGACGTGATTGGTCATCCTATATGTTTGGATTGACTCTGTATGGTTCTGATAAGGACGGTCTTCGGAGAGATCGAAGTTCGTTTTTCCGATTACGTGTAGGGAAGAGATGTGATCTCACCCTACCCCGCCCGACGTATCGGTACTATTGTGATATTATGTGTTTGCTAGTTGCTTTGCTTTAAATTGTCAATATAAACCAGGTACTCGTGTTTTCTAGGGTTATTGGGTTTAGGTTTGGATTTGTTTTAATTTGGAATTACGTATATAACATACACGTAATTGTATTTATCGAATTAAAATCTAATTTTACCATAGTATATCACATATACCATAAGTAAAATATAGATTTTAATAAAGATTATTTTAAATGTATTATTAAATTCGAATGACATTTTCATATCGATTCGAATTAGTTTAGTTATGAATTCGAATGACATTTTCACATCGATCCGAATTAATTTGGTTGATTTTATTCATTCGAAATAACATTTCGAATTCATCTATTTTTTGTTTTAAATTACGCATATAGCATACACGCAATCATATTTTATTTAAAATTCAATTTTATTTTACGTATATTACATATACGATAAATAGGATTTGAATTTTAATAAGGAATGTTTTGGATATTTTTTATAAATTCAAACGACGTTACACATCAATTTGAACCTTGTTCGATTTGTTGAGATTCAAGATAGTCACTTTGAGCCGATTTATTTTGGTTTTAAAATTATGCATATCACATATACACGGTGCGTTTATATATATACTCGAACCCGATTTAGTTAACATACATAATATGTATGTAAAAAAAAACGAATTTTAATACGATTATATACATGAAGAAAATAATCTAAAAAGAATAATGAGCTATAAAATTGTATACCTACACTAACTTAATAATTACAAATATCAACACAAAGTAAATTATGAAAGTAAAATTATCAATATCTAAACTTATTGAGAATTAAAATTACAATTAGCCTAAGTTGAAAATAATAAAATGAATAGTTTTCTTTACGTATACAAACATGCTAATAATAAGCTAACTAATATAAACAGGGTCGTCTCCAGCATTTTGGAGGTCCTAGGCGCATTGTACACTTTTTTTCATATCTAAATCTAATACTATTTTAAAAATAATAAATATTAAATAGTAAAACCAATATATTATTAACTACAATTCAAGTCATATAATAATAACATAAAGCTAAGAAATTATTATTCTTCTTGCTTTTGTATATATAAAATCGAGTTTTCTTTTATATATTTAAAATCAAGTTTCTTCTCACTAGTCATGCGAGAAGCCAGCAGACGACAAAGTATTAATTTCTGAAAATTAATCTTGGACGGCTGAACTCGAACCTAATCGCAAGATTCTATGGAAAGAAAGAGAAGAATTTATCTTCGAGATTAAAAATTGGTTGAGTCGCGTATTTATTATGAATTACATGCTTAAATCACTATTTAGACATCGATTGATCCAAGGAATCTTGTCATTTGGCGCTTGATCTATCCAAAATTTTATCATTTGGCCACTGAACTATCCCAATTGATGAAATTTTAATCCAATTTGGATGGAAACTTAATAGAATTATTGACATATGATGATATTTTGATAATTAGACTTGATAAATTTTAGTTTAGAGATTTATTTTCTTGTTTTAATCTCATTAATTATTTGAGTAAATCAACTTTAAAACGTACGACATGTCAAACTCATATGTCAAAATATCACCACATATATAAGGAAACAATTTTATTAAGACTTCATCATAATTAAGTAGAATTTCATCAATTTGAATAGTTTATGGTCCAAATGTGACCAAATAATAAATTAGTGGTCAAATATTAAAAGTTTAAATAAATCAGAGTCTAAATAACATTTTATACCAAATTACAAATCGTAATTTATAAGTGAATTTCATCT
This sequence comes from Euphorbia lathyris, assembly GCF_963576675.1. Taxonomy (NCBI): domain Eukaryota; kingdom Viridiplantae; phylum Streptophyta; class Magnoliopsida; order Malpighiales; family Euphorbiaceae; genus Euphorbia; species Euphorbia lathyris. The sequence goes on along the minus strand of NC_088916.1, from coordinate 27,643,458 downwards.
TGTAATTTATAAAAAAATTAAAAAAAATTAAAATAACTATAATAACAAAGTAATAATTTATACATTTGTGTTATCAAATAAAAAAAGAAAAAATAAGAGAAAATGTGAACAAAAAAAAGCTAATCTAAGGAATTGAACTCTCACCCTTGAAAATATCTCCACTATGTCTTTACAATTGAAGCTAGCACTATTTCTTGTTATATATTTAATTTTATATACCTTTTAACCATAACTTTTTTTTAATAATTATCAAATTTTAAAAGATTTCCGATCGGAGGCCCCCGTAAGTCGGAGGCCCTAGGCCGCCGCCTAGGCGGCCTCCCCTGGAGCCGGCCCTGAATATAAACTAACTAATATACATCACATGCATACATCACAATAATATTTAATAGCATGCCAATAATAAACTAATAATTTGTAAATAAAAACTAAACCTACACATGTATAAGTAAAATATGGATAGGAGAGAAATGGGGCTTGAATTCATAAATTAATAAAAGTGAGGAGTAATATGTAATTAATAGGGACTTGATTGAACTTACTCTAAACAAGTAGAGACCTAATTAAAACATGGAGGGACTTTATCGAAGCAATTAAAATAATAGGGGGCCGAATTCATAAAGCAATAAAATGAGAGGGGTAAATGTGATTACTAAGGGTAAATTCGGAATAGAAAAGAATAGGGTATATATTTTGGATATTAGGGTTTACTAACCTTATTTGCATGTAGCCTCCACTCGTCTTCTTCCTTTTCTTTCTTTCACAAAGCTAAACCTTCATCTTCAATGGCAGAACCATCCTCTTCCTCTTCTGTTTTCATTTTTTAACCACAAACCAGACTCTGAAGGTCCTCCAACTTCGGTCAGGGAAGCTCGGCTCCTCCCATTCGTGGTCGTCGTTTCGCTCTCCAGCCTCTCTTCCGGTCTACTCCTCGCTACAGCGCCGTCGTCGGTTACATGGTGAGGATCTCATGTCTTTTCTCTTTTTCTTTTTCTGGAAGGATCTTAATGTTTACCTCCTAAGTCCGATCTCTTCCTCCTTTTTCAGATTCTCAGTGGCTCTTTGGTGGCTGGAGCTTGAAGAGAGATGACGGCACGATCCGATTAAGGGAAGTTCTTGAAGGGGTAAAATAGGGAAACCCAGGACATAGAACCGGTTTTGGATTTTCTTCTTTTAGTTCCTGATTCTTGGTTTTCTTCTAACTCTGTATTGAACAAATCGATTTTCCTTACTCTGAATAAAACTATTTACATATCAAATGAAAAATGGTTTTAAAACTCTTTGATTTCAAAACTCAATTATCTTTATCCATGCTTGAATCTAATAAATACAGAAATAGACAAATGAAACCGAAATTGAAGAAGAAGGGGATTTCCATTGATGATCAAGAAAATACACTCTTTGAAATGGCCCCATTAAAGTTTAAATCTGTATAAAATTGGGGGCCCTTTTCAAGGTGGTGTCCCACCTCTATTTATAGTAAAATTACAGAGAAATAAATGAAATTGGAGGCATCTACGTGGCCTTCTCTTGTTCAAGCATTTTAGCTTGTTCTCCAAGTTTTTGAAAGTATCATTGTTAGTCCTTGGATTAAATTTGCTTTCATGAACAGGCTGCTGGATTGAGTAAATTGTTCCTTTCGGTCCCTGGTATTTAATTTGGTTACTGAATAGGTCTGTTTGAATGGGCTTGTTGAATTGAATTCAGACCCGAACTTGGATGTGGAGCCGGATTGAATTTTGAATTATTTTTTACCCGAATAGATTTTGTTGGACTTGTACGGACATAACCTTGAGCTTCGAAATTTATCGACTTGAACAGATAATACTTGGAGTTTTGGACTTTATTGGACCTTTCAGAACATTCCCGAATTGAATGTGTCTTGATCTTACTTCTCGGGATATAAAGATTGTCTTTAAGTTTGAAGTTGGCATTTTTGAATATCAAAATTACTCAAAATTACTGTAAAAAAAAAAATAATAAGAGAAATATTTATATTAATAATGTAATATTTATTACCAAAAATTTCATTTTTAAGTTTTCAATTGTCGTTAATTTATTGACTTTTCAATTTTTGAATCTATTTGTCATAATTTGTTATTTAGAAATCAACTATATTCTAAACGTTTAATTATAATATAAATCGTAACCAAAGTCAATATTAACTTTAACTTTAATATACGATTTATATCATAATTCGCAATTCAGACTATAGACATTTCTAAATATAGTTTACGACAAATAAATAAGCATTGAAATGTTAATTCGATTGATTGACATCTGAACCTTAATTAATAAATTATACCTCGAATTTAAATAAATTCAATTTTATTTAAAACACGAGGAATATATCTCGAATAAAATTCATAATAGGTTAAAATTATACCTTAATTCTATTAAGTCGCATTTTGAATATAATTCGATATTTTTACCGATTTATACCGAAATATGACAAATTACTCTTAATAACACAATTTTCTCCTTAACAAATTATTCCCGAGATAATACCGTATATTTTGAATAATTTACGAATTGTTCAAATTTCGAATAAAATTTATTAAAAAACTTAAAAATTGGCCTGGACAAAAATGGATATCTACAAATAGCATAATTAAGAACCGAAGACGGCAACCGATTGATAAGATATACAACTGTGTCAAAAGCATAAGACCAAAAAACAGCTGGCAATTTCGCATGATTTAATAAGGCTAACCCAGTTTCAACTATGTGACGATGCTTTCACTCAGCACAACCATTTTGTTCCGGAGTATAGGGACAAGATGATCGTTGAACAATACCATTACTAGATAGGTATTTTGTCAAAGCACGAAATTCTCCACCCCAATCAGATTGAAAAGTTTTAATTGACAAACCAAAAAATTTCTCAACAATAGTGTGAAATTGAACAAATACATCATACACTTCGGACTTATGTTTAAGGAAGTAAATCCAAGAATACTTAGTATAATGATCAAAGAATATCGCATAATATGAATAACCATCAATAGAAGCAATTTTCGCAGGTCCCCAAACATCCGAACAAATCAATTTCAACAGTTGAGTAGCAACAAATGAAGATTTAACGAAAGAAAGTTTATGAATTTTGCTTAAACAACAAGCATCACAAAGGTTTTGAATTTTATTATTGGAAGAAACAATAACATTATCTCACACCAATTTCCTAACTACTGGAGTGGCCGCATGACCCAAACGAGCATGCCAGGTGGAAAGAGCTGCAAAATTGATCTGAACTGGATAGGGAGAGGTCACTGGAAGATAATAAAGCCCATCTTTACTCCGGTCCGTAAGGAGTGTTTCCTTCGTTGCCAAGTCCTTAATAACAAAATAATCAGCAAAGAATTCAACAGAAATATGATTAGATTCAGTAAGTGAACGTACAGAAATAAGATTTTGAGATGCAGAAGGAACAAAAAGAACATCTCTAAAATCAATCTTTTTACCATTGAGTTGACACGCAAATGAACCAACAGATTTAATAGGGATTTGAGAACCATTACCCATTGTGACTTGTTCAGGACCCTGATATTCAGAATGGGTTTGGAGGTTTTCCAAATCAGAGGTAAGGTGATGAGTTGCGCCTGTGTCCATGACCCATTGTTGCCCGCCTGAAGATGCTGCTAGATGTGACTGTGGCCTTGAATTCCTTTGCTCTCGTGGGAAAGAGGGTGAGCTACACTTGTTGGCATAGTGGCCACGCCCTTTGCAATTATAGCATAAAACTGTGGAGATATCAGCAGGAGCTGATTGAGTCTGACCAGTCCAATCCGAATTCGGATTATACTGACTACGAGGGGCATTGAACGAATTACGACCTCCTCGGTGTTGCCTGGCACGTCCTCTACTGCGAGAGGAATTTCCTCCACGAGCTACATAATGAGCAGTTGGTGCAATAACATCCATGGAAACCGATTCTCGGCTAAGATTAACTTCTTCATTCAATAACAGCCCGAAAAGAGTATTATAGCTGATAAGAATCTATTGAGCATCAATAGCTCGAGAAAAAGGACGATACATCGGGCCTAAGCCATTCATAATACAATCAACGAACTCACTCTCTGGCATAGGTTGTTGTAGAACTGATAACTGGTCAAACATTGCTTTGGCACACTGTAAGTAAGCAGTGATTGGGTTTGAGTTTCGACGAAGGGTCTGAATCTGTTGACGAATATGACGAACCATGGGTTGAGAACTCTGCGCAAAAATATCGTGAATCTTGGTCCATGCCTCCTTGGATGTTGCCGAACCTACCAATTGAGGGAGCATAGTTTCAGATACAGAAGAGTATATCCAGGAAAGAATTTTAAGGTCCATAGATTCCCAGGCATTAAAACCTTCACTCGTTTGAGCAGGAGGACCATCAATAACATGATATTTAATTTTATTTGCTCGCAGAACTAAATCAATTTGAGCTTTCCAAACAAAGAAATTGGTTGAATTGAGCTTAGTGTTCAAGCTATGGGTGATTGTACCAACATGAGAAGAGTTAATGGAGGGCGAGGTGACTAAACCGGAATTCGAAGAAGAAATAGAGTTGGTCGACTGAGAACCAGGTGAGGCCGATGAACCAGACGACATGATTAACGAGGTAAAGAAATAATCGGTGTTGGGTGTCTCAAGGGAAGATTGTAATCAGAACGATTACAAGAACTGGGAAGAGAGGAGAATAAGGGATTTTAGGTTGACAATTTCTTTACTGGAAGGAGAAGCAGAAGTTCGACTAAAGGGGAAGGAGAGAAAAAAAAATCAGAATCGACAAAAAATTCTGATCGGATGAATTTCAGTTTTTAGGGTTTAGATGTTTTTGGCTCTGATACCATATAGAATTGGGGGAAAATCTTTCTGAATGTTATTCACAGTGTAAACACACGTATATATACATATTAGGGCAGTCGGCTATACTGTAGGAATCCTAGTCTAAATACAACGTGACTCTAGTCCAAGACTTCCTAATTCTATACAATAACTAATTAGGATGAGTTTGTTATCAAGTCTATTACATATTCCTATCATCCAATACTGTTTAAATATAAAATTTATTTTCAATGCAACTTTTTTTTATTCTTAAATTTTAGTGACCCCACAATATATCTGACTAACAAAGGCTTATATTGGTATGTTTTCTTTGTTTATTACTTATCTTATGTGGCACTATAAATGTGTTACCACCGTTAGTGACGACTATTGGAATACCAAAGACGGTACATAAAAGATCCAGATGACAATTAATATACACAGTTGTCTGCATGTTCCAAAACCGTATTTCTGAGATTCGGGCAAGAGATAGCCAATTAAGGTCATAAGACATGTACCTATGGGAGTCCATGGTGGACAAATCTCATAAGAGGTGGACGGTGCACGTGGTAGCTTTCTATTGGGATATTGATCCTTCAATAGAATGTGAGATTTACTCTAATTGATACATTGAGAGGATTATAAAAAGAGGAGGGATCCCACCATGAGGGTGTACTGGGGGCAAGCCTTCCCCTGCCAATTTATTTGGCAAGAGGCCAACTGTAAGACTTTTAATTCAACATTTTTTATTTGAAGCAACTATTTTGTATTCAATTGCAATATGTTTGTATGTAACACATGATATTATTTGCAACACATTTTCTTTTGCATTGTAACGCTTTTTAATATACCGGTTTAACATATACAACACATTCTTTAACTTATGCGACACAAATTTTTGTAAAGTCGTTTTAATTTAAATAACAGCATTACAATATCCTTATTCAAAGTACAACCATAATAAGTCAATACATGAACAATAGAATTTGAGTTACTAAGCTCATTACAGTTACTTACTTATAACGCGCATCCGTAAGACCTTGTTACAAATATGAGTTACAAATACAGACTAATTTCATTATTCTGGACCACCAAAATTAACAAAAATATTGTATTATGCTGCTCATATATGCAAAATCTACAAGTTCATGTTTGAGTTAATGAACCTTTGCTGTTATATATATACACATTTTCAATCTTCACAAAATTTAAGCATTAAAATAGTAGAATTAAACGAACATTAATTCTTTGTAAAACGATATAGATGATGAATCAAAATTAATAATTGTATTATATATTTAGGAGGTGGTTCAAGTGAGAACACCTCCTTTATGTGAGAATGATTTTTATGCGAGAACATTCATTAATGGCATTATTGTAAGTAAATATAATGACATTATTGTAAATACTTTGTTATTTTTAAAACACACCCGTCAGTCACCAGTAGGGGTGGGCAAAAAAACCGAACAAACCGGTAACCGAACCAAAAACCGGTAAACCGAACCGGAAAAGATGGTTAACCGAACCGACGGTTTTGTTATAGGGTTGAAAAAATATACTGGTTCGGTTTCGGTTTCGGTTTGAAGTGTATAAAAACCGCGGTTAACGGTTAACCGAACCGTTTAATATATATATATATATATATATATATATATATATATATATATATATATATATAAAATATACTAATATATTTAATTACTTTGTAAATACATACAAAATACATATATAATATGAAAATATATACATACTTGGTAAATACTAATATTAAATACTTATCTATTGTTTTCTGTTTGTGAATCAAAACTAACCTAAAATCTACAAAATTAAAATAAGCATCCCAAAACTAAAACCCTCATTCTCTCATAAGCATCACAAAATTAAAAAGCATCGTTTTCTTTTCTCTTCAGCAGCACCGCCGCCGAACACAACACCTTCATCTTTTCTCTGTAGCAGCACCACTGAACGCAGCAGCTTCCGTTCCCGCATCGTCGGACGCATCAGCTTCTGATCTTGCTTCTGATCTCCTCACACCATCGTTACTCATTCCGTCTCGCACCGCCGTCGTCCCGATCTCGCACCACCATCTTCTCGCACGCGATCGTTCCGATCTCCTCACACCTTCGTTACTCATTCCGTCTCGCACTGCCGTTATTCCGATCTCGCACCACCATCTTCTCGCACGCGGTCGTTCCGATCTCTCACTGCCATCGTTCCGATCTCTCACCGCCGTCGTTGATTAAGGTAACTTGCTGATGTATGGGTTTTCTATCATTCTTTGTCTTTTCGTTAAATATCTGGTTTGAAGAGTTTGAGGAACCCGTTTAATTCAACAATGAAAATTATTAAGTACTTCCTTTTTCACATAGCAGACTGTGTAAAATGAAAATTTTTGAGTTGTAGAAAATGCTAACATATAAACTAATGGGAAATGGGTTGGAAGTATAGGAGAGGGGAAAACTTGGAAACTGTAGACTGTATTTTTATGAGTTGTGGACTTTAGACTTAATATGTTAAACAAGACAATCATTAGATACTTGTGGACTTTAGACTTGATATGTTAATTTTGTGGTTCATTTATATTAATTTAAGAACAATCCAATGAGGAACTAAACCTTCCTGACATGTGAAGAACACATTTAATTATGTGCTTTGTGGTTGCCATATCTTTAATCATATTCCAGCATGTAATCTATGGTTATTTTTAATTAAATTCCTAAATCCTGAGATGAATTTTCAAGTTGAGTTTGCTGAATCAGAAGCTACCTAATTGATTTGGCTTAACATGCCATATGTTGCTTATATTATGTTCCAGCAGTTGTGGCATAAAGATGCCTTGCAATTGGGTTTATATTCAGAACTTTGTTAGGCAATGTTGTATTGAAGTAATCAGTGTGTTGTTTTCATTTATTATTCTCATTTCTGGAAGTTTTGCTGAATTTTGTGGCATATTTGTGAACTTCATTACCTAATGTCTTCAAATGAACAATATTTGTTCCCTGATTTCCAATTGTTTTTCAGCATACTAAGTCAATGTCTTTTCTCTGTTTAGTCTACTTTAGCTCAATGTCTTTTTTATGTTTAGTCTACTGATCCAAATTCTTTTCTACATAATTTTCAGATGTCTAGCACAGAACAATGATAAAACTAAAACATATGGTACTTCAAGCACTCCTTTAAACATGGGAAGTCTTGAGAGAACTATATCAAAGGCTACAACAGAGAACAATGCATAATCGAAAAGATGCGATGAATTAATGTTGTAATAATGGATTGTATTTAATTAGGTATTTATGGATGAATTAATGTTGTAATAATGGATTGTATTTAATTAGGTATTTATGTTTAAATTCTGAATTTTTATATAAATTTCTTGATATTTGAAATTATGTGTATATTAATATTATTTAAAAATTTAGGTTTGGATAAAATTTATGGTTAACCGTTGATTTTTGGTTAACCAGTGAGAATTGGTTAAAAACCGTTAACCGAAAAACCTAACCGAACTTAATGGTTAACTGTTCGTACGGTTAACCGATATGTATGGACCGGTTTCGGTTTGAATGGTTAAAAAACCGATAGTTTCGGTTCGGTTAATTTTATTCCCTAATGGACCGGTTAACCGAACCGTGCCCACCCCTAGTCACCAGCGTCGCTCCTGTGCGTTCAATTATTTGTCGTCGTTCAAAATCTTCGGTCTTTCTTTTGTCTCCGATCAATCTCACACTTCGGCTCATAATTCTTTAAGAACATAAGACGTTGGTTTTAGAACATATGCTGGAGTATATGTTCTATATTTTATAGCATGTGTTCTAAAACGTTAAGTAAAATGTTATAAATAATTGGTTTAGAACATAAGAGATTAGTTGTAAAACATAAGATATTATTTCGAGAACATATATTAGAGTATATGTTCTATATTTTTAGAGCTCGTATTTTAAAACGTTAAGTAAAATTTTATTAATAATTAGTTTTAGAATATAAGACATATGTTGGATGAAGTACATATTCTATATTTTATAGCATATGTTTTCAAAAGTTAAGTAAAATATTCTAAATAATCTTACATATGTTCTACGTTTTTTTATGAGAGTGTTCTCACATAAGGAGGTGTTTCCACCTAATCTCTTATATATATATATATATATGGATGATTTCTCAATGGGTATACCCATCCATGGATAAATGTGTTAATTTATTAAGTTAACTTGGAACAGCAGGTTAACAACCAGTAAAACAAGTTAAGTTAAACAAGTTAAAGTTCTTTTTTTATTTCATTATATTTTTCTTTTCTTTATTCCCAATGGTTTTCTCTTTCTCCTAGAGTTCCACTTAATTGGGTTTTCTCCTAGAGTTCCAGTTAATTGGTTTCTCTTTTTTGGAGTTCATCTTTTTCTTTGTTTCTCTCACTAGTCTTTCTTGTTGGTTTTCTTCTTAAATTCTCTTCTTCGATGTGTTTTCTTGGTCTGACTTCTTCTTCAATTTATGTTTTCTTCATTTCCCAATCCCCTAAAATTACTCTTAAATCCCTAAATTCAGATTTCCATATTTTGAGTAATGCTACTTTGGTGAATTTTAAGTTCTGAGAGTTACTATTTTCATATGCTTTTTTTCTTTAATCTTTATGTTTCTTCTCGTTTTTTGGGTTTTTTAATCTGATTCTGCGATTCCTTCCCCTCATTTGTTTCTTTATTTGTTGTTTCCATTTCAGAGTATTTGTGAATCGATTCATAGGTAAGAATAGCTTTACAATGCTAAAAATGTGGACAAAAATGGAGAACTTTTACTTTCTGAAAGGAGTAGTCTCCCAACTAGGCAGAAACTTCTATGCGAAGAAGAAGATCCCATCTTCTTAAAAAAAAAAAAAACAAATAGCTGAAGGATAAGGCTTATCGAAAATAAAATAGAGGAAGAAGGAAGACCAGATAAGACAAAAAAACTGTTTAAGAAGCCTTGATGTAAAATATTTTCAGGCAAACTAATCCAGATGACCATAGTGTGGAATTTATGAGTCAAGTAGAGTTTCTTGAAAATTGCATTTTAATAATCAAATTACCACAGCGAATATGATGTGTAGAGAGAAGAAATAGACCCAAAAAAAAAAAAAAAGTTATATAATGCATTTTTAAATTATGGCTGGTCTTTGAAATTTGGTTCTCATTTGTTTTTTTTTGTTGGAGTATACATTAAGCCTAGGGGTAGATTATTAGCATTGCACCCATTTTTGTCCTCAAACTAAAGTTTTAAATTTAATTAGGATACTAAACCATTAAAATCATCAATTAGATCCATAAACTAATTAAAAATCATTAATTAATTATTCCTCATATTCTAAAATCACAAATTGTAACTATTTCATATAGACTATAATAATCTCGGTATTGGTTCAAAATGGATTTGAAGAAAATGGTCTAAAACTATTCAACCAAATGAATTTCGACAAGACCTCAATTAATTATTTTTATTTAAAATAGGGATTCAATTGATTTTTGCTTAGTACATAATTAATGATTTTGATAGTTTAAGATCCTAATTGACTTTGAAGCTTTAGTTGGAGATCCAAATTAATATTATGCCTAGATTATTTCATTGTTAATTTAGTGTACCGGTGAACTGATCATCATAGATAAATGAAATAAGTTGCAAAAATAACTTAGGACTAATTTTACACATAACATTTAAAATAGTGTAATTTTACTCATAACATGCAGCTAATAACAATTTTACCCCAATGTTTGAAAGTAATTTTACCCTCTAATATTAACAAGTTGGATCAATTTAGAATCTATTTATAAGACACAAATATTTTGTTCATTATTCTTATTCTACACCCAATTACATATCAATTGGTTCTAAAAAACGATTTCATATTTTTTGTGATTTAATAATAGAATCAGATATTAATATTTTTGAATTCGGTGAAATATTAAATTTTGTTTATCCGACTCGTACAAAATACAATATATTATTTTATTTTTTTATTTACGTCTAAACATATGTTTGTGATCTATCACTAATTAATAATAAAATGACACAAATGTGAAACTCAGATGACAAGATTCGTGACCGAGAAGGTAGTATGATGAATTATTTCTCAAATATGTTAGGGGTATAATTGATCTTGGCTCCAAACATTATACGTAAAATTGCACAAACATTAGAGGCAAAATTACTCATCGCTACAAATATCAAGGGTTTTTTAATTAATAAAATTACTCATGGCTACAAATTTTTCATTTAATTTAAAATATCAAGAAAGAGAAACAAAAACAATAAAAAAATATAATATATGTCTCACACGCTGGTTGTGTTTGAAAATCAAACTCTATATTTAATACTACGAACTTAAGAAAGAAAGGCATTAGAGTTACAATATACTATGTAAGTTGTGGTGTGTGACTAGGACTGTAATTGAGTCAAGCCGAGTTCAGATTTGGTTTGCTCAAGCTCGGCTCGTCATAATGTTAAATAATCTCGAGTTGAGCTTCGAACTCACTTAGAGCTCAAATTTGTGTTTGAGCTCGGTTCATTTAGAAGCTCGTTTATTCATGACCTAACTTATTTAGTTTGTTCACAAACTTTATTCAGGAGTTACTTGTTTATTTTATTCATAAATTTGCTTGAGAGCAGCTCATTTCTTTTGTTCAGGAACGAAATAGTATCGGATAAAATAATTCCACTTTTATATATAATAAGAGGCTTATAATATTCCACTCTATTATATAACTCGTTTTAGAAACTATTTTTTTCCAAAATATAAATTGTTTTAGTTTTATAGGAACTTTTCGTTTAATTTTTCGATTTAAGCGTTGAATTTTTATATTGGTTTTCAATATATCCATATATTTTTAACATTCAAAGGCTTATTCCCAATTATTACATAAGAGAGAATTTTTTTAAGTTAACTTATGTAAATTCATTGATTTATCTCTATATTAATTGTATTTCTTAATTTGTGTGAAATACCTTAAAATGACTTATATAATTAGGGGTAACTGAACCAGACTGAAATAACCAATCAAACCAATGCATTTTACGTTACAGTATGTTACGTTAAATTAGGTTATGTTATGCGAGATGCCATGATGTTACGTTACACGATGTTATGTCACGTTACGTGATGTTACGCTGGTTTCGTTACATTATGTTACGCTAGGTTCGTTACATTATGTTACTAACAATAAAGGATTTATGTAAAATTTAAAGGTTTTACATGAAATTTGATTTTTTTGCAAAGTTAGTAATTATTATTTTTTATAAATTAAGTATCAATTCACGTAAATTATTTCTAACAATAAATGATTTTTGTAAAATTCAAAGGTTTCACGTGATTCGATTTTTTATGAAGTTATTTTTTTAAAAGTAATAACTTTATGTAAATTGAGTCTCACTTAACATAATTTATGTCTAACAATAAATAGTTTTCATGAAACTCAATCTTTTGTGAGGTTAATAATTTTTTAAGCTATTAACATTACCTAAATTAAGTATTACGATGCATAAATTATGTCTAAAAATAAAGAATTTAAGTAAAATTCAAAGGTTTTAGGTAAAGCTTCATTTTTCACAAGTGGTGATTTTTTTAAAGTAAAAATTCTACATAAATTAAGTATCAATTCAGATAAATTATGACTAATAAAAAAATATATTCGTAAAATTCAAAGAGTTTACGTGAAATTCAATTTGTCACGAAGTTAGTGATTTTCTATGTAAAGTAATAACTTTTCGCAAATTAAGTCTTACTTTACATAAATTATGTCTAATAATAAAGATTTTTCTTAAAATTCAAAGGTTTTACGTGAACTTCCATTTTCCTCGGAGTTAGTGTTTTTTTTTGTAAAATAACAATTTTACATAAATAAAATCACTTTACATAAATTATGTCTAATAATAAAGTATTTTCGTAAAATTCAAAAAATTTACATGAAAATTCATTTTTCGTAAAGTTTTGGCGTAAATTATGTCTAAACTACATGAATTTCATAAAATTAAAAAGTGGCTTAATACATCATTCCTAAACTTAGCTGAAAAAATTGATTGACCCTCTAAACTTACAGAGTGTCTTGTTAGCCCCTCAAAAAATTTATATGTCAACTTTGAGTAAACTAAAAAAAGGATAAAATGCAAAAAATACTCTAACATTTACATCTATGAGCAATTTTATCCGTAACATCTAAAATAGTGTAATTTTACCTCTATGTTTCTAGCAAAGAGTAATATTACCCATAATGTTAACAAGTTGAGTCAATTTCAGATATCATTATAAAACATAGATATTTTGTTCCTTATTTTGTACTAATTGCATATCCGTTGGTTCTAAAAAAAAGATTTCATATTTATTGTGAGTTAATAATAGAATTGGAGATTAATATTTTTAAATTCCATAAAATATTTGAATGTTTTTTTTGTATAATTTGTACAAAATAGAATATATTTTTTTATTTTATTTTTCATGTCTAATCATGTATTTTTGATATGTTAGTAAATAGTGATAAAATGACGTAGATGTATAAGCCTAATTCATTTAGCTAAATTTTACAAGTCTAATTCGTATAGCTAAATTTTACAAGTCTATTTATAAAATATATAGTGTTGTTCTATAATCTATATATAATATAAAACAGTAACGATGGAACTGAGGTGTCACTTCCTCCTTTTTTACTGATAAAAAATATAATATAATATATAATATATTAGTTTTTATTTTATTACTATATTTATCTATAAAAATATTATTTAAAGTAAATGTGAAAATGAAATAATAATATTTAATTTTATATATAATATAAAACAGTAACGATGGAACTGAGGTGTCACTTCCTCCTTTTTTAGTGATAAAAAATTTAATATATTAATTTTAATTTTATTATGTATATTTATCTATAAAAAGATTATTTTATCCCATATATCTAAGAGTACTACAGAATTTAAATTAATCCCTAAAATCTCTCTAATTCTCTACATATCTATATATAATATAAAACAGTAACGATGGAACTGAGGTGTCACTTCCTCCTTTTTTACTGATAAAAAATATAATATAATATATAATATATTAGTTTTTATTTTATTACTATATTTATCTATAAAAATATTATTTAAAGTAAATGTGAAAATGAAATAATAATATTTAATTTATATAACACATTTATGTCATTAATTGTAATTATTAGATTGTATTTTTATTAATATTTATATATTAAGATGAATCCGTGCATCGCACGGGCCAAAAACTAGTTATATTTTCCTTATATTAATTATATTTTTATTAACCTATCTAAATTTAATGATAAAAAGTCTTTCCTAATAGGAAAAATTTGAATAAAAAATAAATTATAAAAGCATTAATTATATATAAAATTTAAATAAAATATAAATTATAAAAGCATTAATAACAGTATTAATTGTTTTTTTTTTTTTGGAAAGAACAGTATTAATTGTTTGTATTTCATTAAGCATTTAATACATAGTAATTCGAAAAAGCTTATTTATGGGTATTTAGAAAAAAAAACACAGTAAACAAGGAGTTTGAGTTATTGCTTGGCTTGGCATGAAGTTAGGCGGTGGTTTGAACTAAATTGGAGTGAATTTTAGTTTTTAAATTATTTAATTAAATTATTAAGTGACTGTCATGTCATCAGGTGACCATTTTATAAGTTTGAAAAGTCAAATTTAATATTAATAAACAAACTTAAATCTAGACCATTGGATCTTGATCCAATGGCTATTAAATAGTACCCATAGATGGTGATAAAATAGCAATACCCATTACGAGTGAACCCATATATATATATATATATATATATAAAAGCTTAACATCAATGCACATAGTAAAACACAAAATTCTAACCAAATTATTTAAGGAAAATTCATAAAAACCTATACGAGGGTTATATACAAAACAACTCTCAAAGAAGATGTTTACTTCCCATCTAAGGCGTAAGAACCAAATGAAACCCTATCAAGTGGTCTAGTATGTGGATACGAAACTTTGCACAAACTAATGATCATAACATTCATGATTATCATTTTCATGAAAAGTTTCCTCGAAAGTATCTCATGCCAGCTGGCCACATTCATGTCCATTGGATGGACAGTATACATCTCTTTGAGAGTTGATATCTCTTAAAACCTTAAACCTTATGCTTTTTTATTCTTAAGCTTTTTCTTCTTTTTCTATGCTCCTCGATTCATTAACAAGAGTTGTGCGTAGTAGATGTCATCTAAATTTGTGTGGAAGAAGAACTTTAACCCTTTATTTTATGCAACAGAGACAAATACTCTAACTTTGACAACATATTGTGATTCTGACTGAGACCGTTGCAATATTACAAGGTGCTTAGTTATATGTCACTACGTGTTTTTGGGGGATTCAATAATTTTATAGAAATCGAAAAAGCAAAGCACAGTAAGCAAGAGTTCTATAGAGGCAGAATGTCGCTACATGTAAAATATTTCATGTGAGCTCAAATGGGTTTCTTACCTCCTTCGTTTGCAATACTAGTACAATTTCATTGCGACAATCAAGCTCCAATTCACATTGAACCACATCCTATTTCTCAGGAAAGGATGAAGCATCTTCATATAGCTGCTAAATAGTAAGGGATTATTTAATCTCTACTCTACACATAGTTTTTCCACAATAATTAGCAGACCTTTTACTAAGCCCTTAAATGGCTTTTGAGTTTTCCAAGATGAAGTTACTGTCTACATCTTCATGTCCTTCATTAGAAGAATAAATTAGTGATGTTTTTAATATTTAATATTTTAGTTTGCCATGTTAGCTTAATCACACAACTTTTGTGTTGAGGATAGTATAAAAACAGATCCAATGGTCATTGTTCAAATTCAATGGATTTCATTTTCTTCTTCCTCTGTTTTTTAACAAGGGAACCATATATGAAAATAAGGAAAAGCAACTTAGAAGGAAAAAAAAAAAAGGAAGAAATCAGAATCACAATAAGCTGTCAAAGTTTAAACATAATTCTCTGTCGCATAAAATCGGCTCTATTAGACTATGTATTTAGTTATTATTTATCTGTATTATTCTGTTACTTATCTCTAGCCTAAAATATAGGTTCAGTTGTTGACTATAGTTGTTCACTACAGAGTGAATTGTATTCTATATAAATACTTCAATTGATATCAATAACAAACACAGAGAATTACACTCCTTCATGGTATCAGAGACCCTAACCCTAACCCTCTTCTTTCCTTCTTCCTTACCGTCGCCGCCGCCGCGACATCGTCTCTAACCTCACGGCCGCCGCCGCCGTCTTTCATTCCGGCCATCTTTCCCTTGCCGATTCAGCACCCAAATCGCAACCCCTTCCTTATCCTTCCCGTCGACAATAATGAGCACCAACACAGAAAACTCCTCCACCGGTACCCCGCCCAAAACAAATTCGACCATGAACAACACAGACTCGAACCCAAATCACCATCCATCCCTCACCGTCTCCAATATTTCTACCTTCATCAAAATAACCCTAGACGTCGAAAAAGGGCATTATCCTACTTGGGCTGCTCTGTTCAAGCTCCATGCCACAGCATTTCAGGTCCTGGACCATATATTTCCTCCATCACCCACAAACCCTTCCGCCAATACTCTTCAACAATCCAACCTCAATCTCTGGTCTCGCATCGATGCTGTTGTGCTTCAATGGATCTATAGCACCATCTCCCTCGACCTTCTCCATACTATTATTGAAGCTGATTCCACAGCCGCCAGGGCCTGGAATCGTCTACAGGAAATTTTTTCAGATAACAAGAATTCCCGGGCTCTCTTTCTCCAGCAAGAGTTCTCCCAAACCAAACTTAGTGACTATTCTGACATTTCAACCTACTGTCAGCATCTAAAATCCTTGTCTGATCAATTGTCAAATGTGGATTGTCCGGTTACCAATGATCAGATGGTGTTACAGCTTATATCCGGTTTGACTGAGGCTTATGATACTGTTGGTACTCAAATTAGACATGGGGATCCACTTCGATCCTTTCAGAGAGCCAGATCCATGCTGATTCCGGAAGAAACAGCTCGTGCCCGCAAGAACCCTACTCCGTCTGAACCAGTTGCATTGACCGTGTCATCCGATGAAGCTACGGCTGCGCCGTCGCATTACTCACCGCGCCCTACGAATTATCGCGGCTCCTCCTCCTACCGCGGCGGCAGACACGGTGGTCGTTCAAATTACGGCAGGGGCGGTCGACACGACTATCGGTCGTCTCAGCCACCACACTATCGACCTGCTGCCCTTCCCCCTTGGGGATATACCTACCCATGGGCACCACCGCAACAATGGGCTACTCCTCCATGCCCTTATCCCACTTCAGGCAGGCAGCCGTCACAATCTGGTATTTTGGGACCTCGTCCTCACATGCAGCAAGCACACCTTCATATGGAATCACCATCATATGTGCCTACAGATATTGCAGAAGCTATGCACACCATGACACTTGCTCCACCTCCTGATCAATGGCACATGGACACAGGAGCTACTTCACACATGACAGCTGACAAAGGTACACTCACCTCTTATTTGAATTCGAACCTTAATGAAAATATAATTGTTGGTAATGGTCATTGTATGCCTGTTTGTGGATCTGGTAATGCATATCTAGAGTCTAATTATCACCGTTTAAAGTTAACCAATGTCTTGCATGCACCTCATCTTATCAAAAATCTAATTTCTGTCCGTCAATTTACTAAAGATAACCAAGTTTCTGTGGAATTTGATCCTTTGGGTTTTTCTGTGAAGGATTTACGGACGAGCAATATTATCATGAGATGTAAGAGTTCCGGCGCCCTATATCCAATCACCTCTAGCTCCCACAATTCCGCGTCATCTCATTCTGTCTTTACTGCTTTGTCTTCCGCCGTTTAGCACAATAGATTAGGACATCTAGGGCTTCCTGTTTTGAACGCCATGCTCAATAAAAAGTTGATTTCTTGTAATAAAGTTAAGGATCCTTCTGTTTGTTCTTCATGTATTAATGGAAAACAGGTAAAATTACCTTTTCAGTCCTCCAACAATTTTGCTTGTATGCCTTTCGATTTAATTCACAGTGATATTTGGACTTCACCCGTTCTTAGCTCGGGTGGCCATTGATTCTATGTTCTATTTTTAGATTCATACACAAATTTTCTTTGGACATTTCCGTTAGCCCACAAATCTCAAGTCTATTCCGCCTTTCTAATTTTTAGGTCATATGTTCGCACTCAATTTGAAAGAGAAATTAAGGTTTTTCAGTGTGACAATGGGGTGAATTCAATAATAATTCCTTTAAACAATTTTGTCAAACAAACGGAATGCAATTTCGGTTCTCTTGTCCATACACTTCACCTCAAAATGGGAAATCGGAACTGTTAGGGATTATAGCCAGTTAATCAACTGTAGCGCAGCGGAATTGCGGTTTAAAATTTATTTCTAATCCCTTATAGCTAGATCTTTGTCCATTAACCATTGATTGAATAAAACCTTTTGGATCCGTTTAAGGGTAAAAACTTACCCGGATTGTCTCTTCTAGAGACGGCTGAAGAATCCACAAAGTAGTAAGATCTCCGTAGTCAGGTGCACGAACAGCTATCGAGCTAGAACCGGTGCTAGCCGAAGAACGAATGAAGAACTGGAGAGATAATGAAATTTTCCAACTATTCCACTATCTTCAAATTGTAGTTATGTCGAAAATCAATAATTGATTTTCTTCTATGCGGCCGAATATGAATAGTGGTCCATTAGATTTTGTTTTAGGTTTTTAGGCTTTTATTATATATAGTGTAGTTATTCCTAAACCTAATTGGTTTAGGGTTAATTGGTTAATTACAAAACTAATCTAATCCTAACATAATCACTTAAATAAATACCAATAGTATTTATTCTATGCAATTAGTTATAATTAGATTAAATTTAACTACCCCAATTAAATAAACAATACTAATTAATAAATTGACGTAGTTTGATTAATTATTCACGAATGCGATTTCATTAATTTACAAATTAATTAATTACATCCCGTAAACTAATTAACCAATTAAATACTCAACACCTAAATTTATTAATCAATTACATTGATACAAAGTATCAATTAATCAATTAATTAACCACCAATTAATTACCTTGACATTTTACTATCAACCAATTAATTAATCTGATCCCTCCAGTGTACCATTCTAAAAGTTCTAACTCAGATGTTCAATGTGCACGATCCTATGGGACTGTCCTTAGCTAGCAGTGGGCTCACGACCCACAGACAGTAAGTGGGTTCTAGCAAACCATTACTGCCCCTAACCAAGACAAAGTTTCAGCAGTCTAAAGATGCAGAGACCCTGTAGTTATCTTTTAACTTCTTTTACCATTTGATATCGATATTATAAACTAGAGGCATGGCGGCTGTCATCTTCTCTGTTGTTTATGATATTTCTTGATCTTAAGTAGATTAATGAATCCGATAAGTAAACTACTTATCAGGGTGTGGCCACACGCTTATCAATCTCACTTATCAAGTGGCCTGTGATATCATCTCACTATTATGTGAGCGGTAATTCCATCACTTCACTATCAATGCCAATGTGTTCACATGTTCACCCAATCATACCCGTATTTGGCATCCTATTACAGACCTGTTAGGCGTATGTCAAAGTGAACCGGATCCCACATTGATATTATAATGAAATCTGGTCTGAAGACAGTTAGAGACCTACTTAAGAAAACTAATGACACAACCACCATGTAGTTTTCTCGGGCGGATCGATCCAGTCACATGTATACAACATATACCCATATTCACAACTGACTTATCAAGTGTTATGGCTAGTATCAATTACTACCATACAGTTGTCGAATATACAAGTCTGTGGTCCTAATCATTCCCATGATAGAATAGACTTGGGATATGGTTTTACGATTATCAATCAATGGATTCTCTATTCATATTATAGCACAAGATATAAATGAACTAGATTAATGCCTTTATTAATGTGACACAAATACATTTTATAAGAACCAATGCCTATTAACTAGGGCACACCAACAGTCTCCCACTTGAACTAGTTCCAAGCGGGTATTGCCCTAAACACTATAGATCTAGTACTACCAATTGCCTTGGTAAACTAACCAGCAACATTGTTCTCAGTGTCAACCCTCTACAATGTAATGTCACCGGGTAAGGTGTTACTATCTAAGCATGCATTTGGATCTCTTGTGTGACATGGGATCTAGAGCTTGTGCTATGACCCCAGTATTGTCATAGAAAACATCAATTGATCTTAAGAGAGTTTGACCTACTCCTAAATCAGTTATGAACTTTTTAATCCAAACTACTTCCTCTGCATCATCGCATGCAACGATGTACTTAGCTTCCGTCATAAAATCGGCAATGGTTGGCTACTTTAAGGATCTCCAACTAATGGCATCGCCATTCAGGAGAAATCCATAACCAGTATGTGACTGGTTATCATCCTCAAAGTCTCGATCAGTGTAACATGATATTTCCATTCCTTCTACCCATCAAATACTAAGAAAAACATCCTTGGTACGGTTAAGGTACTTTAGGATTGCCTTGACTGTCTTCCAGTGTTCCTTATCGGGATCTAACTGGCACCGACAAGTCATGTTTGGTGCAACACGCAACATATGGCCTTGTACATAACATAGAGTACATGATGGATTCTTGTCTATGTACGATGCCTGACTCAAGCCTATAAGTCGATTCGATCTAACCTTGTAGATCTTGATCGGCTTCTCCTAAGTCTTTCATTGTGAAGTATTTACTCAACCACTGTTTGATCTTGCAGTGTTAATATATTGCCTCTAATGAGTAGTATGTCACCGACATACAATATTAGGAAAGTGGATATGCTCCCACTGAATTTCATATACACACAGGGTTCATCAGAATTCTGTGCGAATCTACCTGAAACACCACATGTATAACCGGTTTAGCCTCCTCAATGTTTTGAGGATCTATATCGGTTCCCAAAGCATCCTCAGCATAAGCTGCAGGAGTTTGTGAGTCTTGAATCTCAACGAGATCAATATCACTCCCACTGTCTACTTTGGAAATGAATTCCTTTTCCAAAAAGATTGCAAACCTAGCCACGAATGTTTTATTCTTAGCTGGGTTGTAGAAGTAATAACCCTTAGTTTCCTTAGGGTAACCCACGAACTGGCATTTAATAGATCTGGACTCTAGTTTGCCACTTATCAATTTCTTGACATGTGCATCAAAGCCCCAAATCTTCATGAAGGAAACGTTGGGCTTTCGGCCCGTCCATAATTCATATGGTGTTCCTTCAACTACCTTGCTCAGTGTATTGTTAATTATATGAGTAGCAGTTTCCAAAGCAAATCCCCAAAAGGAGATAGGGAGAGAAGCTTGACTCATCATTGAGCGGACCATGTCGAGCAAGGTCCTGTTCCTCCTTTTGACACTCCATTCCATTGGGGTGTACCAGGAGGAGTGAGTTGGGAAACGATCCCACACTCTCTCAAGAATGAGACAAACTCTTTGCTCAAGTATTCGCCCCCTCTATCAGACCGGAGCGCTTTTACTTTCTTGCCAAGTTGATTTTCTACTTCATTTTTGAAATCTTTGAATCTCAGAAGAGTTTCAGATTTATGTTTCATCAGATACACATACCCATACCGGCTATAGTCATCTGTGAAGGTAACAAAGTACAGAAAACCAGATCTAGCACTGGTGCTCCAACAGCTCTGTGGCCCTTACACCAGTTTTGGTGAAAGGCGCCTTTGTCATCTTCCCCCTTAAACAAGATTCACACGTGTCATAAGACTACATGTCAAATGACCCTAGCGCTCCACTAGAGTGAAGCCTAGTTATGCGTTTCTCATTTATGTGGCTAAGACGACAGTGCCAGATATATGTAGGATTCAGTTCATTAGTCTTAATCCTTTTAGATTTTATGTTATAGATTGATTCACTACGTTTTAGATCAAGGATATACAAACCATTTTCTAGAAATGCGGTTCCATAAACAATATTGCCACGATGTATAGAAATCATACCACCTCCAATATTAAAAATTAAAACCATAAATATCCAACATAGAAACTAAAATAATATTCCTGCGCATTGCAGGTACAAGATAGAAATTTCTAATTTCTAAAACTAATCCACTAGGTATCTTTAAGAATAATCTTCGATCTTTAAGGCCTCTACATGAGCGCCATTTTCGACTCGAAGATCCACTTCACCAGATCCCGTCAATCTCCTATTTCTTTATCCCTGCACATTTGAACAAATGTGAGTACCACATCTAGTGTTTACAACCCAAGATGTAGAAATAGCCAGATTAAATTCAACAATATAAATACCTGAACCAGAAGCTTCGTCCTTCTGTTTCTCCCTTAGCTTTGGACACGAATTTTTCCAGTGTCCCTTCTTATTACACTCATGGCAGATATCATCTGCTGAGGCCAACCTACCTTTAGAAGCTGCCGCCTTCCTAGCCTTGGGCTTGGCCTTTTGGGCCTTCGCTTTGGACTTGGACTTGGCCTTTCCCTTAGGTACGTTCCCTTTGTTAACCAGCAACACTTCTGGAGTCCTCTTGCAGGATTGCTTAGCAAGTTTCAACATGCCATGCAATTCTACTACAGACTTATCAATGCCCTGCATATGGTAGTGCATGATAAACTGATTGTAAGATGCCGGAAGTGATCCAAGAATGATGTTGACTACTAGTTGTGCAGGCACTGGTGAGCCAAGCCTTGACAATGTGTCAATAAAACCCTTCAACTTTAGCACGTGTGTGCTAACAGAAGGCCCAACTTGCATCGTAGTGCGGCATAGCGCCTTTGTTGTCAGGTATATTTCCTGACGAGCTTGATCTTGGAACATCCTTTTGAGTTGATCCATGATCTCAAAGGCGTGCTGCTCCATGAACTGTTTTTGAAGATCAGGAACCATGGTACCCAGCATAATGCATGACACATCTTTGTCATCCTTAACATGTCGGTCGTACTCCGCCATTTGATCAGCGGTTACGCCCCGACTTGTAGGACGAGCTGCTGGTAAGGCAGCAGTCAGCACATATTCCTTCGACTCGTGTCTAAAAACTATTTTCAAGTTCCTGGACCAGTCAAGGAAATTAGTCCCTGAAAGCTTTTCCTTTTCCAGGAGTGGTCTGAGTGAGTTGTTGCTTGTTGCAGCCATTTAATTTTTCTTTTTGTGTAATTCTGATGTGGAGTTTAATCTACGTGGAAAAATTACATTAGAGTTAGAATAAAGGGCTTAAGCCAAAGATCAAATTAATAATCCATTTTAATTCGTTATTGGTGATATTTATTTGGCTGTCTTGACTAAGATCCACAATCCATCAACAATTGACCGAGCTAGGGCTCCGCCATCGACCATTGACGATTTGGTAGGATAAACTATCCAATCCTCCACAAGGACTCTTGGTTTGATGGGCTTTGTGACACTTAGCCCATCTGTGCTTAGGGCCCGCTCTGAGCTAATGCTACCCACGTTGAGTCCAACCACCACCGAAGTATCCTAACCCTCGACGGCCCATTAATTACTATAGCATACCTGCTAGGGCACGTCATACACTGTAGCACTACCTGGGAGGAAGAGGTGTGAATCTAGAAAGCACTTTTAAGCGACTCAATAATTCATTATCCGGATTAATTAAGTGATACGTCTTTAACATATAATTATCGCGGGTGATGATCTGGTGATCTTTGCTACTTATATTTCATGTTATACTAAGCAATTGTATAATTAAAATAAACATAGAGACTCTATAGGCCTTATAATACATCCTGGTGAAACTAGATAAACTATCTAATCTTCACGGGCTTGCTTCAAGTCTCCTTGGGCTCCCACCATGGGCTTGGACCATCTGGGCTTCTTCACGACCAATTACAATTTTTTTTATGAATAGAACCTATTCTAAAAATTACATTAATGAAAGAATGGCACGCAGCCCATATTTCCCAAAAAAATTAAATTACAAACCGACTTTAATTTAGGCCCCATAGAACTCTATAACACATTGCTGCACGGTAAGACATATAAATATAATGCATGATAATGGCATTCCAAAATCATCTAATAAAGTTAAACCGAGTTACTTATGGTGAAATCGCCAATTTTACCATATGTGACTAAGGCCCATAAAGGCCCAAACGGTTAACATCCATTTGTATGTAAAATTACAATTTCGCTCCCACTAAATTTTTAGGGTCGTCACATATCTAAAATTTAGCCCTCCCAATTTAAACCGGTGTCACGGTCTATTGGGCCAATTTCACAAATTAACCATATTCAATTTTATACAAATTATCAATTCGATTAAAATTAAATATGCATGCCAATCAAAAACATTTTAATACCAATTAATTTTTATTCAAAACACGTTTAATAAATTAAACGGTATTAGGACCCAGATTTAATTAAAATTACCCGAGAAAAATTTAAAAGATTAAATCTGTCCCAAACACCAAATTTAAAACTAAATTCGGTGATTTCGCGTTCAGGGACGGCAGTTGTGGCTGCTGTCCGTGGACAGCAGCAGTGCCGCTGTCTGCCAGACAGCAGCCGCGGGGCTGCTGTCCGCGGACAGCAGTCCTGCGATTACCGTTCCGCGAACCCGGACTATTTTTTTTCTGTTTTTAAAAAAAATGGCTGATGTATTTTATTTAATTTATTATTTTAAAAATAATAATCTCATAACGAAACAAAAAAAATACAGACAGAAATAAAATTAAAAAACTTCCTAGAACAATTCTATACGAGGAATTAATAGGAAATTTCAAAACTTGATTTGGAAAAATAATAAAAACCAAATCTTATTAATTTTCAATCAATCAAAACGGACTAAACCATGGCTCTGATACCACTGTTAGGGATTATAGCCAGTTAATCAACTGTAGCGCAGCGGAATTGCGGTTTAAAATTTATTTCTAATCTCTTATAGCTAGATCTTTGTCCATTAACCATTGATTTAATAAAACCTTTTGGATCCGTTTAAGGGTAAAAACTTACCCGGATTGTCTCTTCTAGAGACGGCTGAAGAATCCACAAAGTAGTAAGATCTCCGTAGTCAGGTGCACGAACAGCTATCGAGCTAGAACCGGTGCTAGCCGAAGAACGAATGAAGAACTGGAGAGATAATGAAATTTGCCAACTATTCCACTATCTTCAAATTGTAGTTATGTCGAAAATCAATAATTGATTTTCTTCTATGCCGCCGAATATGAATAGTGGTCAATTAGATTTTGTTTTAGGTTTTTAGGCTTTTATTATATATAGTGTAGTTATTCCTAAACCTAATTGGTTTAGGGTTAATTGGTTAATTACAAAACTAATCTAATCCTAACATAATCACTTAAATAAATACCAATAGTATTTATTCTATGCAATTAGTTATAATTAGATTAAATTTAATTACCCCAATTAAATAAACAACACTAATTAATAAATTGACGTATTAGTTTGATTAATTATTCACGAATGCGATTTCATTAATTTACAAATTAATTAATTACACCCCGTAAACTAATTAACCAATTAAATACTCAACACCTAAATTTATTGATCAATTACATTGATACAAAGTATCAATTAATCAATTAATTAACCACCAATTAATTACATTGACATTTTACTATCAACCAATTAATTAATATCCCTCCAGTGTACCATTCTAAAAGTTCTAACTCAGATGTTCAATGTGCACGATCCTATGGGACTGTCCTTAGCTAGCAGTGGGCTCACGGCCCACAGACAGTAAGTGGGTTCTAGCAAACCATTACTGCCCCTAACCAAGACAGAGTTTCAGCAGTCTAAAGATGCAGAGACCCTGTAGTTATCTTTTAACTTCTTTTACCATTTGATATCGATATTATAAACTAGAGGCATGGCGGCTGTCATCCTCTCTGTTGTTTATGCTATTTCTTGATCTTAAGTAGATTAATGAATCCGATAAGTAAACTACTTATCAGGGTGTGGCCACACGCTTATCAATCTCACTTATCAAGTGGCCTGTGATATCATCTCACTATTATGTGAGCGGTAATTCCATCACTTCACTATCAATGCCAATGTGTTCACCTGTTCACCCAATCATACCCGTATTTGGCATCCTATTACAGACCTGTTAGGCGTATGTCAAAGTGAACCAGATCCCACATTGATATTATAATGAAATCTGGTCTGAAGACAGTTAGAAACCTACTTAAGTAAACTAATGACACAACCACCATGTAGTTTTCTCGGGCGGATCGATCCAGTCACATGTATACAACATGTACCCATATTCACAACTGACTTATCAAGTGTTATGGGTAGTATCAATTACTACCATACAGTCGTCGAATATACAAGTCTGTGGTCCTGATCATTCCCATGATAGAATAGACTTGGGATATGGTTTTACGATTATCAATCAATGGATTCTCTATTCATATTATAGCACAAGATATAAATGAACTAGATTAATGCCTTTATTAATGTGACACAAATACATTTTATAAGAACCAATGCCTATTAACTAGGGCACACCAACAGGAACGCACCATTCGCACCATTAATAATCTGATTAGAACAGTAATGCATCATGCCTCTATCCCTCTTAAATTCTGGCAACATGCTCTCGAATTAGCAACATATCTCCTAAATATATATCCTCACAAAGTTCTAGGATACGAATCACCCACCAAAATTCTGTATAAATAGGAACCCACCTATTCCCACTTACGTGTCTTCGGATGCCTTCGCTTCCCTCTAATTCCATCCCAAACACGAAATAAGCTTGAATCTCGCTCTTCTCCATGTGTTTTCTTAGGGTATCCTTCTAATCATAGAGGATATAAGTGTCTGGACATGTCTAAAAATAAGATAATCATATCCCGTCATGTCATTTTTGACGAATCAACTCTTCGGTTTTCAACCGCGCCTCCTAATTGTGCGTCTCCCTCACAAACTTCTGCCGAGTCAGACAATACCTTCCGACATGCTGTCCAATTTCGAACTCATACTCCCAGTTTCAATTCTGTCCATCCCGAGTCTGTCGCGTCCCCCATTTCTGTTACGTCTGTATCGCAGTCCGCATCACCCGTCACTCCGTCCAGCCCAATCGAGTCGTCCACGTCGTCTCACATCCAATCCAGTTATGTCCGCTCGTCCGTATCATCTGCTGTCCCGTCAAATCCAGACAGGTCGTCCGATTCGTCTCCCGTCTCGTCCTCAAATAACAGTCCGTCCGCCTCCTCGTCTGCGCGCACAGCGCAAACGCAGTCCGATTCGTCTCTTGTCTCGTCTTCGATCTCCTCCTCTAATACTTCACAAACTTCTTCTGATACTTCTATATCTTCCACTCAATTACAAGTTATTAGCACTCACAAAATGGCCACGAGAGCTCAGCATGGCATCCATAAACCGCGTCGAATGCTAAATCTATCTGCCTTAACAAAACCTACCATATCACCGCTTTTAAAAACACCTTCTCATGCATTAAGTGATCCAAACTGGATAGAAGCCATGACTAGTGAATTTGAGGCTCTTATTGCAAATAAGACATGGGTACTTGTATCCCGTTCAAAATGTGCTAATATTATTCGTAGTTGGTGGATTTTCAGGCACAAAACAGAGTCAGATGGCTCATTTGAGCGATATAAAGCAAGACTGGTTGGGAATGGTTTCGGACAGTTGGCAGGAGTTGATTGTGGTGAAACGTTTAGCCCTGTGGTTAAACCAGCCACTATTCGTGCTGTCCTCAGCATAGCACTGTGTAAACATTGGAAAATTCGGCAATTAGACGTCAAAAATGCTTTCCTGCATGGTGATCTTACTGAAACCGTCTACATGCATCAGCCACTGGGGTTCCGAGATTCCAGGTATCCTGATCATGTATGTCTGCTACAGAAATCATTATACGGTCTCAAGCAGGCACCTCAGGCCTGGTATCAGCAGTTTGCTAATTTTGTCATTCAAATCGGTTTCTCCAATAGCATCTCTAACAACTCATTATTTATCTACAAACAAGGCTCTGACACGGCATATATCCTTCTGTATGTCGACGATATAGTGCTAATCACCTCTTCTGACACACTTCAGGCTTCAGTAATGCTAAAATTGAACTCCGAATTTGCAATGAAAGATTTGGGCCCTCTGAACTATTTTTTGGGCATATCAGTGACTCACTCTCCTGGCTCTCTCTTCCTATCTCAGCGGAAATATGCTTCTGAAATAATTGCAAAGGCCGGACTCAGCTCGTGCAATCCGGCCACCACTCCTGTTGACACCAAACAAAAGCTCAGTATCTCTTCTGGTTCTGCTTACCATGACCCCACCGAATACAGAAGATTGGCTGGTGCTCTTCAATATCTCACTCTTACCCGACCTGATATTTCATACGCAGTTCAACAGATATGCTTGTTCATGCACAACCCAAAAACTACACACATGGCTGCTCTTAAACGCATCCTCAGGTATGTTCAGGGCACTCTTGACTTTGGTCTCACACTTCTAGCATCCTCTCCCAATCAATTGGTCTCCTACACGGATGCCGATTGGGCAGGCTGTCCCGACACTCGCCGATCAACATCAGGCTACTGTGTATTCCTAGGGGACAATCTAATCTCTTGGTCCGCCAAATGACAGCCAACACTGTCCCGATCCAGCGCAGAGGCCGAATATCGCGGCGTTGCCAACGTCGTGTCAGAAACATGCTGGATACACAATCTGCTTTTAGAACTTGGCTGTCCGATTCAGAAATCTTCAATAGTGTACTGTGACAATATCAGCGCCGTGTATCTCACAGGCAACCCGGTTCAGCATCATCGCACTAAGCATGTGGAAATGGACATTCACTTTGTCCGAGAACGAGTTGCAAAAGGAGAAGTCTGTGTCCTTCACGTGTCATCTCGCTATCAAATCGCTGACATCTTCACCAAAGGTCTTCCGTCAACACTATTTGAAGATTTTCGCAATAGTCTCAATGTTCGCCCTCCGAACCCTTCGACTACGGGGGTGTATTAGACTATGTATTTAGTTATTATTTATCTGTATTATTCTGTTACTTATCTCTAGCCTAGAATATAAGTTCAGTTATTGACTATAGTTGTTCACTACATAGTGAACTGTATTCTGTATAAATATTTCAATTGATATCAATAACAAACACAGAGAATTAGACTCCTTCAGGCTCGAATTCATTATGTCTTTCAAATATCTTGAGTAAAATTTTGCAGTAACGGCAAATTCACTTTATTCAGAATCAAATTTGGCATTACTGCAAAATTTACAATGACATTATCCGTAGTTGATGCTTAGTCCAAAAAAATCTGTAATTTTCACATATTTTTGTCTATTAACCTCCTAAGTATTTGCTTTTGGCTCACCCACAAAATGTATATCAACCACTTAGGATGATTCAACGGTTTTGAGTTTTCAAATGCTTCTTCTGTTCTTGTTTTGACTTAGGATTTAAGGTTGTTTAATTTAGCTTACTTTTATTTGAGTTCAAATTTGTAGAGATATTCAATTAATTGTAATAGTGACCAAATAGGAACCCTCATCACATTCTAGTAACAAGAAAAAGCAAACAAAAAAAAAAAAAAAAGCTCCATAGATTCTAATAACACAAACCACTTGGTTTGTTTCACATATGCAACATTTGATTCTAATCTTTACTTTTATAGTGTTATTATGGTACTAAATGAGAAACAAAAGTAGGTTTGAATCATGTAAAAAGATATGCTCAAATTCATGATTGTGCAAAATTTGGAGAAGGATAATCAGCTTTGATGAGCCTAAGAGGAGCTTCTCCATCACATTCTGGCATATATGCTGGTGGTTTCCTCATTGTTGTTTCTGGAGTTCCACCATTCTTCACTATCATTACCGTCGCCATTCCCATCGTTAGATGCTTATCCAAGTGACAGTGCCACATCCATACTCCTGCAAAAATTAGCATCATAATCATTCATTAACCTTAAAAGTAAGTAATCCTAATAATTTTGACTTTAATCTCAAGAATTAGTACCAGGATTGAGGGCCCTGAATCTAATGGTAGCCCATCCATTTTTGGGAACTGTAGCAGTGTTGACATAAGGAGGATCAACCAAGTTGTAATTTTTAGGATCCTCAACGAAGTCGAAATTGCCAAACCCTGATCCAACAACGTAGAAGCTGTGTCCATGGAGATGCATTGGATGATCCTCTGATGCATTTAGTACATTAGATGATTGAAACACCATTTCCACTTCTTCTCCGTACTCCACCACCTTCAATTTAGTCGCCAAGACAGGTTGCGTCGTGTTTATCTGTAAGTCTTCAGCGACAAAATCATAAAACGTCTCCGGCATGTCAGGAAAGTCTTCGGTATACAAACCACTTAAGTTGCTGCAATGCAATAATAAAACTCTGTTAACATCATTACCAACATAATTCCACTTATGTAGGCGTTCACTACAAGAAAAATATTATCAGACAGCTCAATATGTGTCGGAGATAGCCGCCTGGGCACATCCAGGTATAGAAATCATATTAAAGAATTGAAAGAACATACTAGTAGTAGGCTTGAAGAACATCTATCTTGGGATTCTGCCAGCTGATATTGTTCAAACTTGTAGCAAGCCAGGTGATAACTTCGGTCTGGTTGAAAAGGATTTGGTTCTGAGAAGCAGTAATATACATACTAGTGGTAATGTTATTAGGCACATCTTGATTTGTAAGGCTCTTTAATTGATATCTGAATGCAGCTCCGGCTATAAGATCTAAGAAACTTGGAAGAGTATCAGATGGGAAAGAAGGGGAAGCAGGAGGAGTATAGTTGCCTTTATATTCAAGAATAGCAGTAACATTTGTTTTGTCAAATACTGTGAAAGATTCTTTGCCTGAGTTGAATTGCCTCATGGCCATGTAGTAATGGCTAGGAGGCTGATCTGCCTTCAAAAGAATTTCCATGGTTTGTCCTGGAGCTATCATCAAGTAGTCCGCAACGAAGGGTTTTACATATGCAGCATCCATATTTACAACTGTGAAGTTGTGCCCCGCAATTGCGAAGAAATTTTGTGTATTCATTACTCCGTTTATTATACGAATATGATATGT
Organism: Euphorbia lathyris; assembly: GCF_963576675.1. Taxonomy (NCBI): domain Eukaryota; kingdom Viridiplantae; phylum Streptophyta; class Magnoliopsida; order Malpighiales; family Euphorbiaceae; genus Euphorbia; species Euphorbia lathyris. The sequence goes on along the minus strand of NC_088916.1, from coordinate 27,612,567 downwards.
CTTTCCATATTCAACTTGCCAACGGTATGTGAAATCTGCAACCAAATTAGTACATAATCAGCATTCGAGACACCGATCAAGTATGAGAGTACATTAAATTTGGTGATTTGCATACCTTTGGAGCAATTGCAGAAGTCGCCTGGTTGGCTGTTTATGGTATAAGAATCTGACATAGGTACATCAAATCCAATTTCAAGATCATAGTCAACCCTTGCATTTACATCATAGGTGTACCAGGACCCTGCAAGTATATATATATATATCATAATGATCGTGGTTAATTTTGCAGAAGGAAATTAGAAGAAGATATACATACCAAATACAAGAATTTCTTCTCCATCAGGTTGAGGGAATGGATAGGTGGTTCCTGGTTCAGGGTAAATGACAATGGCTCCATGAATAGTGTTTCTAGTCCAATCACTATGAGCGTGCCACCAAAGAGTACCTTCTTCATCAGAAAATATAACTTCATATGTGAAGTTATTACCAGGCTTAATTCCACATTGTGTTATGAATTCTGGTCCATCAAACCATGGATTCCTTGGCTGCTTCACTCCATGCCTGAAAACCACAAGTTTTAGCAAAAACACTTTAAAAGGTCTTCTTATATATTATTTTATTGGATATGATACAAAAATGACCTTAATGCTGACCGTTAAAAAAGCAATCTTACACCTAACGTCTAAAATATTGTAATTTTATATCTAACATTGGCAGTTAAAACTAATTCTACCCGTAACGTTGGCAAATTAAGTTAATTTGTGAAATAATTGAGCAAACTTTCTTCTCTAACCACGAATCGTGTCATCTATACTTCATATTTGCATTATTAAAAAATTAAAAATTATACGTGAGCAATAAAATCCAAATATTTCTTCAAATTTAAAAATATTAATCTTCAATAATGTTACTAAATCATAAAAAATGAGAAATCTTTTCTTTTAAGCAACTAATATATAACTGATGTGGAATAAAGTATAAAATATCTTTATTTTCTAATAATATCTGAAATTGATCCAGTTTGTGGTAAATTACTATCAACATTAAAGGTAAAATTACATTATTTTAGACGTTAGGGATAAAATTGCTCACGAAGTTAAAGATATTTTTGCACCTTATTCCTATTTTATTTTAATTTAGTGATATTTACTTTTATTGTTTAATTACAAAATTAAAAATTATAAGTTTCTTTTTTTTTTTTTTAAGAATGAGAAGTAGAGATTACCAGTGAATGGTGACTTTTCTATCTCCATTGTTAATGACATTGATGTAGGCAGTATCTCCCTTATTAACATAAAGCACAGGTCCAGGAATACTTTCATTCACAACCATTGCTTTCTTTGTCTCGCACAATCTTGTAAAATTCTTCTCTGTTATCTGATCAATATTGGAAAAATAACAACCCATAAACAAATCAATGGTTATATACTTATTTAATTTTATTCTTATATGTTTGTAGATTTAATTTTTTGATGTGTATACATAGAGCGATCTAAATAATATATAAAAAATAAAAACTAATTATATATTAAGCAACAAACAAGAAATTCAAATCCTTTGGAAGTTAGTTGAGTGACATTGTTTAGTGGAAAATATTATTTTATTAAACTACACTACCCCAAAATCAGCATCATTAGTTGAATTGCTCAATAGCAAAATGATCAGATGATCCAATTGTATTTTTATATATTTAATTAGAGTAACAAAGTTACACAACTAGCAAAAGAAAAAAAAAAAAAAAAAAACAACAACAACTAGAATCCGAGGCTGGTACTATTATAAGTTCAATGTTTCGCTGAGTATTAATTACTAGAATTAAAAACTAAATAAGTTGTATCTTCAAAAAAAAAAAAAACTAAATACGTTGTTTTTTTAAGGATAAATTATATATGTGATGTACCTTTTTTTTTCTATATTTCACACTTTGATATATAACCTTTAATTTTGTATATAAAAATATATAAAGTTTTGGTGACTTCTCACTAAAATATACAACTGGTAATTGTGACCGGTCAACGTGAAGTTAATGCATTATATCAGCAAATTAACTTCCATAAAAATTAAAATTCCTGACGTGGCAAAGCAAAGTCAGTGCGCCACGTCAGTAATTTTGACTTTTATGGTCAAATTACTGACATGGCACGTTCACTTCGTGTTGACCAGTCATAATTACCGGCTATACACTTTAGCTGGAGGTCACACAATTTTAAGTGTAACATTAAAAATCGTATACCAAAATGTAAAAAATGACAAAAATGATATACCACCACGTATGTAATTTACCATTCTTTTTTATATAAACAAAATCAAATACTTTTAGTAGATAAATATGTGTGTCTTTTATATATTTATTTATTGTTTATGATTATCTTGTGAGGAAAGACAGTTTTGGTATAAAATTGGAAATGGAACTCAAGTTCATTCAGTTTTAATTACAATACATAATAGTAAATATATTGCCTTTCTGGTTCAAAATCAATAATTAAAAAAAATTAAAATTTTTTTGATTAAATCTATACCCATTAATTAATTTTTATTAAATATATTCTTAAGTAGCGTTTTTTTAATAGATAAAAAAAATTTAATAGATGCAATGATAGGTTAAATATCTCAAATTTGCTTCACAAAAGACCTAAAATGCTCTCTTTATATATGTGGGGCAATTCTTATTTTTTGAGATATCTTTAGAGTGTGTTAGTTATTTTCTTATACGGTAATACAATGTCAGAGTTATTTAACAAAAGAGTTATATGACTTCTTATATATGTGGGACAATCCTCATATTTTAAAATACTATTAAATGTGAGTTAGACATTTGTTTAAAACATAATATAATACTAATAAGGCATTTTAGTTAAAGCATTTTAGTTAAAGTAGTAAATTAAGTTAAATTGGGAGCATATTGACAAACTTTTGTCAATTCTATTAGATGGAAAATAAATCTTATTACTTTATATTATTACTATTATTTTATAATTGAAGCTAAATGAATTAATGAGTACTTACTTCAAAAGTGTAGTAATGACGCTCAGCTTCAGCCATGGAAATGAGCAATCCACTGAAACCCACAAACCCTATCATAAGATTTAAAAGCCAACCCATTTTTCTTTTGTCTTTGTTGCTCAACACTTTGAACTGAAGTGAATAATTGGTGCCTCTCTCTTTTATATGATAATAAAGTCAGTATTGTTAAAGATACTCTGACTTATCGTTAACATTTTCGGATATTAACATTCTTCACTATCATTTTTTTTAATTACGAGAATTAATCCATAATTTTGACTTATAGATAAAGAATATTAGGTAATGGACATGTTAGTAGAGCCATAAACATTCTTCCTCACCATTGTGTCATGCTTTGAGGGATTGCCCGAATAGTAGAAAGGTTTGGGAAGGGGTCCTTCCTCACCACATCCTTCCTTCCTTTATGGGGTTCTCTGATATTGACTGGTTCTCTGAAGGCGTTAATGGGAATTTGTTGGCCAGTATGGAGCACGGGGCTATTCTCTTCGCTATTATTTGTCACCAAATGTGGAAATGGAGGAATGAAGAGTTATTTGCTGAGAAGACTGTCTTTATTCCTGACCTCCAGTTTTACTTCTCGAAAAAACTCTCTGTTATTACAAAGAGTTTTGAAGGAGAGCCCCTGGTTCACCCCTCCCCGGTTAAAGAGGTCCAGTTAGTTGGTTGGAGGAAGCCCAGGGAAGGGGTTGTCAAGTTGAATACGGATGGCTCCTGCCTTAGTAATGGCAGAATTGCTGCTGGTGGAGTTCTTCGGGATGCTGGTGGCGCCTGGCTGGCTGGGTTTACCCATAACTTAGGTACGGGCTCCTCCTTTACTGCAGAGCTCTGGGGGATCTTGTCTGGCATTAAACTCGCCATTCGCATGGGTGTTAAAAGACTTTCGGTGGAGTCTGACAATTTGGAGGCTATCAACAGGATTTCGGATAGACAGGCTGTTTGTCTTAAGAGTCAGAATCTCATTAAAGCCATCTTGAGGCTTCGTCCTGCCTTCGATTCTCTTACCTTCTCCCATATTTATAGGGAGCAAAACCGCGTGGCGGATCGCTTGGCAGCTGCTGGGCATGGGGGGATGTTAGGTGTTTCTACCCTTTCCGTTCCTCCTTCTTTTCTGTTACCTTCTCTTCTTGAGGATAGGATTGGGGTCAGTCTTCCTAGACTGATCCCGGGTTAGGTTTTTGTTTGTTTGTTTTTTTTTCTTCCCTTCTTACCAAAAAAAAAGTAGAGCCATAAACATTCCATTTTTAAATATTAAGCTTGCATAACATGCTTTCGGAACCACATATATATGTTGATATCTTGGTGTATAATTTTTGTTAGATATTCACGTTTTAAATCTGATTATAGGTTTGTATTTATAGAGTTATGGGTTTTGTGACTTTTTTATTTATTGGGTTAAATACACCCAACTTTTATGTTATTTCAATTTCAATTTATACCATTTCACTTTAAATTTTATATCAATAAGTCAATTTGATGACTTTAATAAAAACACAATGGCAATATAATGTAACTTTCATGTCAGCCATACTCAAATCAGATCGCTGATATGGTCAACACATGGTAGCCACATATGCGTCACGTGGTTGCAACGTGCCGATCAATATTTTTGTATGAGAAAAAATAAAATAACTTAAATCACCCAACTTAATTATTTAACCACAATTAACATCAAAAGAATTGCTAACTTAAAATTTTTCTAACTCTAACATTCTCAAAAATTACTTTTTTTTTCAATAAAAATTGTTGACATGTGGCAGCCACGTGTTCTCTAGATGGAAGTCATATGTCATTTTGGTCAGCGATAAAAGTTGACTACTTCTAATGTGGCATTCACATTACTTTTTCGAAATCTTTTTGTTCTTAAAGTCGTTGGGGTGACTTTATTAAGACAAAATTCAAGGTAAACTGATTTTATTGAGACAAATTGAAGTTGAGTGTTCATTTTGAAATAACCATGAAAGTTCAATGACTAACGGTGCATTTAACCCAACTTTTGTTAAATTACATGAATGTTTTTTTTTTTTTTGCTTAATACATCATTTGCCCTCTGAACTTGTCCAAAAAGCTTGATTGGCCTCCTAAACTTTCAAAGTGTTTTGGACAAGTTCAGGGGGCAAATGATGTATTAAGCCTTTTTTTTTTTTGCTTAATACATCATTTCGACTACTGGACTTGTTCAGAAAACTTTATTGGTCCATGAATTTTTAAAGTGTCCTGATAGTTAAAACGGCTTGATAGTCCATCAACTTGCATAAAATGTAATAAATTAATCACTTGGTTAAAAAAGAGTAAGTTGTATATGAAAAATGTGTTGCACGCGTCAATGTTATTATATAGTTCCTAGAATAGGTTAAAACATATTAAAAATATAGTTAGTACTTGTTTAACTATAAAACTTGTCACCTTTTATATTAGAACTTCATACATCGACATTAGTCGTTTCACTTTTCTCAGATGCATGCGACACATCTTCCGTATGTAACTTACTTTTTGACAACCGAATAATTACTTGATTATATTTTAGCCAAATTGAAAGAGGTTATTTAGATATTTTATTCAAGATGCTCAATCAAATTCTTTCTACAAATTGAAAAGGTAAATAATGTATTAAGTTTTTTTTTTTCTTTTAATTTATACCTCTCCAACTCGTTCCTCCCTATTTCATCCCATTCGATTCCATTGTTCAATTTTTTATTTGAATGCCTTGGGAAGAATACTAAATTACTTTTCAGAAAAGAGAAAAGAAAATGACCAAATTTCAGATGAAATCCTAACATCATAATCCAATCAGTAAAATCTTAAAAAGATTAACTACTATCCCAAACTTCTGAAGAAGAATGAAAAGTTTTGTGAAACTGATTTTGTTGTTGATTCTCCAAAGAATGAAAATTGTTTGAAATGAGTGTAGATATAATATAGGGAAAATTACAAAACTAGGTCAAATGGGAGGCTCATTTACATATTTAACCCATTTACTCAACCTATTACATATCTAGACTCATTTTGTGTGACTTTCCAAAAATACCCCCAATATTTACACGCGGCTCGCCCCATCCCGTCTGACTTCGCATATTCCATACTATGCGAAGTCTGCGAAGTAAATGTTTGGGTTTGCTTGATGAATTTAGTTCGCATATGCGAAGCCTGGATGTGTTTTGAAGCTAATTCGCGAAGTGGTATATAACAAAAAAGGGCAAACAACAACGGATTCTAACATTCAAATCATAACATTATCAAAATTTACAACAAGATTGTCACAATAACGACATTCAAATCATAACATTATCAAAATTTACAACAAGATTGCCACAATGAACTCTATTAACTAATCATTTCAAAGTGAAACTAACTAATCCGGTACCAAGATTACGCATCCGCTTCAAAATTGGCACCATGGGATGGACGTGTCCCATGGTGCACCCCGAGATTGACACAACCTCTCCTAACGAATCATTTCAGGAGTCAATGTGTCAATCTTGGGGAAGTTCATCCCTATACAGGAAGGAAAATCATCTTCCCTGCAGCCCAGTACGCCGCCTTCCAGAAAGGGATGTTACGTATTCAACCATCTACAGAAAAAATTAACCGTGTTAGTTATGAAAAAGGACGATTTTGGATTCGCGAAATGAAAATTAGCGAAGCATGCGAATGTAAATGTGCATGGGAAGAGGTGATTTTACTTCGCATAACGATTTTTTCGCGAAGACTGCGAGGTCTGAAATGTGACTATCTACGTCGCATATCGATGCTTTCGCGAAGTCTGCGAGGTCTGAAACGTAAGGATCTATTCGCAGACTTCGCGAACTAATAGATTCGCGAGGTAGATCCATACGTTTCAGACTCTTTCTCTTCGCAGAACGTCGCGAATTCATCGATTCGCGAAGTAGATCATCAAGTTTCAGGCTCGTTCTCTTCGCAGATCTCCGCGAATTCATCGACTACGCGAAGTGAATTCATGGAAAACGCAGAAAAAACAGCAGATACTTACATTTTTCGCTCCTAACAATATGATAAACTGGGAAGAACGATGGAAATAACGTAGAATAACCATTTCTGGAATGGTAACAAGAAGAAAGAAACCAATTAACGAACAGGAAGATGAAGAACCATGGCTTCGTTTTCTAGGGTTAGGAAGTTGCAGAATCAAGAGATGAAAAGAGAACTTCATTGTGATTTGGAAACATGGTGCAGATTTCATGCAATTTAAAGGCAAATAGGAAGATCAAAAGTCTTCAAATCATTAATGGAGGAGCCAAACCGTTTTCGCGCACCAAAGAGAACAGGGGAGAGAAACCGATAGAGTGAGGGGAAGTGGGAAGGGTAGGGGTATTACGGGAAAGTCATATAAAAACAGTCTAGATATGTAATAGGTTGAGTAAATGGGTTAAATATGTAAATGGGCATCCCATTTGACCTAGTTTTGTAATTTTCCTATAATATATTATGATAGTTAGATATGGTGACTTATAGTTAAATTATATATGTTGATGAAGACATGGGTTAGTTAGACTCCTGTTCCACATTATAATATTGTGCACCAATAATTTTGATAATTTAATATGTTATTTGTTTTATAGTTACCAATTTAATACGTTATTGTCAAGAAGCATGTGCTGCTTCTGCTAGGCATCCGTGAGGCTTGTGGAATTGTTGTAGTATATATATATTTTAACTATGATATGATGGGGGCATTAAAATGTAAATCAATTTCTTACCTCTTACTTTTTTTTCAAAATTGGAACCTAAATGCCAATCCAATCCCTCGGAATGTGGACATGTCCTATATATATATGCCACACAGTAAAACCAAAATACATAGTGATCCCCTTACGTGGATGAATATCACCCTTCGAATTAAAAAAGATTCACAAGAATTATCCGATTCAAAGTAAGGTATATTCCATAAAGATGCTAATGGTACCATCCAACTAACTGGAGCAATATCCACCGGTCGTCCCGATATCATGACAGTTGAAGAAGCAGAGCCAATTAGATTATACACAAAGGACAACTGCTACATGCTAAGGTGCGTCGTCTTACGTCAGAACGGACCGAAAGCCTTGAGGACTAATCGCATGATAACAGCAGGAAGGATGCTTGTTATATGGCATGGTGCGCCACCTGACATCATAGCAGTTTGAAAGCTTTTAGAACCAACTGGATGACAACACGTGTATGCTGAGTTATTAGGAAACATTCCCAAGATTACAACGTTCACTCCTGAAAGCTACTATAAATAGATAAAGTGAGCACTCCTCAAATGTAGGTAAGCGTAACAATCTCCAATAGTCACATTGCCTTCAACCTTCCTTCAATATTTTCTAACTTAAGCATTAGAGCGGGTTCGCCAGATGTCAGCCCCTATCTAACCATCTATTACATCTCTTTCATGTTACTTTAGAAGGTCCCAAAAGGCAGCACTTATTGAGAGACATTAATTGGTGTGGTGAACATGGACGAAACATGTGCTCCGATCAAGCAATGATTCTAGTTACAAACATAATCTATGGAGCTACAACCAGCCGACCTCCAGGACCTATAACTGAGGAAGAAAATGTGAAGAAATCTCAACCATATTCTCTACAGGTAATCCACGACTAACGCTACCAAGAACCCCTGGACCCTTAGCACTAGTGGTTCCTCGATGAGATTAGCAGGGAGTTCACCTATAATCTTTCCGCATTCAGCGAGATATGAATGGCATCAGAATGGAGCACGCGATAAAAATGGATGAAATAAAATAAAAGTTGGGTGGCTGAAGAGGCCATAAGGCGAGATCACCGAGAGAATACTTGCGCAACCTGGCATCATTCTCCCAGGCATTCCGACCACCATATGCGGAGCCCATCCCTTAAGAGGCAACATTCTAGAACCCATAGCCTGACAGTAGGGCTACCATATAGCATTGTGCGTCGGACGCCTATGTTTAGGCATGAGGGCGACCAATATAAAAACCCGACACTAGAGATTCTGAGAAGGCGAGCGGAGATGGAGTGGTGGTGAGTGGATGAGCCTAGACATCGTTCACGAGACAATGAGGATAGGGAGAGAAATTACCCATAAAAGCATCGTTCCATGAGAGTTCAACTAGTCTAGTAAAGGTACATAAAACTTGGTTTAACTTCTACTTGGAAATCTCAAGAACAAATCTGACCAATGGCATGATGATCCTTTAGCCATTGAGATGATGATCGTGGATTTCAACTCTCGGAGGGTTTCTATAGATACTGGAAGCTCGGTAAACATCATTACGAGGAAAGTATTTTAAAGCCTTCCTATCAGCCCAAATAAACTGCTTCCCAGTATGGCCCCACTGGTAGGAATCAGTGGACATACGGTCCCACTATTGGGTAGCATCCATCTCGAAGTAGAAGTAGGAGACTCCAGACCAAAATGGAGGATCGAAAATGAATTCCTAATGGTGGACACGGTCTTACCCTACAATGAAATAATGGGTAGGCCCATACTGTCAAGTTTTGTCGGGGCCCTATCCATCCGGCATTTGGCCTGGTGGCTCACCAGACTTATATGGCCTCTCTTAATATAAAGCCCCAAGTAAGATCGAAAAGAGAAAGACAGAGAGAGGGCAGAGCCAGTGGGTGCGTTGTAAACCATGTGGCTGGCAGAGGTCAAGACATTTCAAATAGCTTTTAGAGTTGCCTGAGCATCTAAAATTCGATGTCCTCGGCTGCTTAAGAGATAACATTTCATCCTTCACATGGTGCTCGATCGACGTTACTGAAATCTCACTAGCCATCATGATTCACTTATTGAATATTGATGAGTCATTAGAAGGCGTTCGGTAGAAGAAGAAAAACCATAGCCCCGAAAGGCAAAGGATCATCAGGGAAGAAATCCAAAATTTGTTAGACTGTGGGCACGTTGAGATAGTTCAGTACCCAAAATGGAGAGCTAATGTTGTTTCGGTTAAAAAGGCAAAGGGCAAGTGGTGGCTTTATGTGGCTGCCTGTGCATTGACATACTCATTGATTCAATGACATGCTACAACATCTTCTCTCTCTATAAAGTAGCTCAGAGGTACCATCAGATCCCCATTAACCCGAAAGGTAAGAAAAAGACAAGCTTCACCACCCACTAAGGGACATACTATTATAATGTTATGCCCTTTGGTGTGACCGGGCAGTCCTTAAAAAATTGTACGCGCGCGATGAGATTTTCCCACCGTGGGTAAGTTAGATACCATTTTAGTGGTTCCTTTATGATTTTCTTCATATTAGGAACAGGTCACGCGACTTTGAAGGGAACAGATCCTTCGATACCGTCTCCTTCTCTTTTCTTAGTTGGGTCTTTTGTTTATGGACAGGAAAAAACATGTCCCTTAAGGAATAGTGAGAGTCTCCACTCAGTTTGTTTTCCACTAATCCGAGAAATAATAGACATGGTAGACGTTGTAATGAAACTACCACACCCTTCAGAGATAGAGTTCGTGGAATCTTATATCTACTTTATCTTAATTCAGAATGTGTTCAACGTTGGACTAATGATAAAATTTATACAAAATCTTTGACTTGGAGAAAATGATAAAATGATATTCAAAATTATAAAACTATTCAGGAAGTGGTTTAAAGCAAACTTTCCTAATCAAATATGGTATTTACAATAACTATCCCCGTATTCCGAAGCATATGTCGAGACCTTGTACGTTTGTTAATTCGTTTCGAAAATCCTATAGTGGTCGGGATAAGTATCATTTTAATATGATTTATTCTGTCAAAAACTCGGAAGATTATGATCATTACTTAAGGGCCCTCGAGATTATTCCATGGAGAGAATATCAGATTTGATACTCTCGAAATTTTTTGGCCCTATTTGATATGACTTTGAAGTTTAGTACCACCGTTCATCCCCAAATCGATGGATAAATCGAAGTTTTCAACCGGACCTTAGTGTTGGCCTAAGCCGAGTTCGCCTACAATGGGTCTGTTTACTCGGGAACGAGGAAGTCTTCCTTTGAGATGGTATATATGAAGACTCCTAACCACACCATTGACATTGTAGACCTTACAAAAGGGGATAAGGGGAATGTGACTGCTCACAAGCTCACTAATGAGTATCAACAATTGCACTAAAAGGTGAAGGAGATGTTTGAGGAGCGAAATAATAAGTTAAAGGCTAAGATCGACGAGCACCGAATGGGCCTTCAATTTAAGATCAGAGATGAGGTGATGGTGTATTTGAGTAAAGAGCGACTTGCCAGTGCACTAAGTAGCTAACTTTGGCTAAGAAAGTGTGGCCCTTACAAAGTCATTAAGAGAGTCAATGACAATTAGGGGTGTAACTGAGCCGAACCGAGCCAAACCCTTTGTAGGTTTGGTATTGGCTCATTAATATCTCGAGCTGAGCCCTCTCGAATCGAACTTTGACAAGCTTTGACCTAGTCGAGTATTGACCGAATCTGGCCGAACCGAGCTTTTATCGAGCTTCTAACGGGCTTTAACCAAATTCATCATACATGCATAGAATAAGTAGCGGAAAAAATAGAAAAGCCTTATAACATACTTCATATAAGTTTAAAATATTATAAAAAAAACAATTATATTACTGTCGAGAATCCAGAATAGTATATGGTACTTGTAATCGGAAAACACAAGTTCAGAAAAAAAAATTCAAATAATGACATATATATTAAAGTTTGTAATGTATTTTATTCCTTATCAAAACCTAATTGTCTAGCTAAAGGCTTAAATGTCTAAACTTTTTTTTGTATCATTTTTTATGGGTCAAATCTTATTTGAATTGTGAATTGTGAATTGTGATGAAAGATAATAATAACCAATGAAATATATATAGTAATTAAAAATAATCGAACTTGCTCGCGAGCTTTCGAGCCGAACCTGAGGAAGCTCGGACTCAGCTCGTTAGTGCTCGAGCTGATCCCGAACTCGAGTCGAGCCCTATCGAGCTGAGCTCGAATTGTTTGCGAACTACCAAGACTCGTTTGCACCCCTAATGACAATGCCTACCATATTGGACTTCCAAATTGGCTAGTTAAGATGTGTCCATCCTTTAACATACATGATCTAAGCCCGTACAAGCGAGATTGCACCTCTTGAGTTTATAAAGAAGAATTGGGATCCAACTCTTTTCAAGAATGGGAGAATGATGAGAGCATCCTACGAAGCCGCCCAGCTCAGGACTGAATATGGGCTCATACGGCGTGTGGCCTATCTGACACGTCGTGTGAGTAGGGTAGAAGAGGAAGGCTTGAGTGAAGGAGCTCCACACTGCGTGTTTAATCCACACACCGCAGACGCAACTCTCTGGTTCTTCACGAATTAAGCCATATGCCTATCACTTAGTCCACATGTTGTGTGGGTTAAAACAATGGTAACCCCTTTAATTAGTTGAAAGCTACGAGTCAGGCATGTAGCTCATGTGAACTGGTCCAAAACCCAGTCACACGACGTGTCAGATAGACTCTCGCCGTGTGGCTCTACTTAATGACCAAGGAAGACAAGTCTGCCACATTTCTGTATTTCTCTTATTTATTGTTTTGCCATTCATAAACTAGTGTCTTGCCATTTGTGTTTAATTACTATTTTGCCATATTGTTGTAAAGCCCTTCTTGCCCCTATTGCTAGTTGAGATTGTAAAGCAAGAGGGGAGGGGTCTTTGGTCTTATTCTCATATGGTTGGGTAAGTATTTAAGCCCAATTTTTGTAAAAACAACTTAACTTTTATGAAATCAAACATATTTTTCTTTTTAGAAACAAAAGATTATCAACCTTTGAGATTATTTTCTACTAGTTTAGCTAATGAAGATATTGTTATTTGTTGGTTTAAGATCAAAACCATCGTCGATAAGGGAACCGTATCACTTGAGGGATGAGTTGGTATGTAATAGAACTAATTAATATTAACATTACTCAATTATATAGTCGAACAAAAAAGGAAAACACTATTAGCACATTATTATAAGAGGTTTGAATTATCTATTTGTAATGTATTATAAAATTTAAATAAATGAAGTATATTGAGAATTCCATAATTGAATTTGAGGTGCATCATCACAAGGAGGCATATAAGATGGTGGGTGGCGCATAGAAGTGTCAGCAGTTGGTCCATCCTTGACTAAAAGAACAGTGGCCATTCCCCAACTAAAATGACGATCCATATGGCAATGCCAAAGCCATACTCCTGGATTTACTGCTTTAAATCTAACAGCAAGCCATCCATATTTAGGAGCAGCAGCAGTGTTCACATAAGGTGGATCAATCAAATTGTAAGTTTTAGGGTCTTGTTCAAAATCAAAATCACCATCTCCAACTCCAACAACATAAAAAGCATATCCATGGAGATGCATTGGATGTTGAACTGCTCCTCTCAATACATTAGATGTTTGAAAAACCATCTCTACTTCTTCTCCATATTCTAAAACCTTCACTTTTGTCCCTCTAATCGGAGTTACTGTATTCAGAGGTAAAACTTCTTGCACGAAATCATATAATGTCGGCGGCATGTCTGGGAAATCCTCTGTGTAGAACCCACTTATGTTGCTGCATACAGACATTAATCATTACAAAAGAAACTGATAAAACTTCAATTAGGACCTTAATATATGCTTTAAAAGTTAATTAGATCTTAACATTCTAAAATAATCAATTAGATTTTCAAGCGGATACCTTCAAAATCAATTAGGTCATTAACCTTCAGAAATCAGCAATTTATATATGCTGAAACCATAATGAAAATAAAATTTGATTCAATTTTATTTTATATTAATTATCCGTTTGATTTGAATAAATAAAAAGTAAAATCGAATGAAAATTAATATATTACTAAAATATTTTTTTTATATGTGTATATATAATATTTAATTTGCTTAGGTTTATCATTTCACAAACAAACCAAATATTTTTTTATATAAAATTGAACTTATAGCTGAATCTAATCAAGACAAAACCGAAAATATTAAAATACTAATCAAAACCAAATCGAAAATATAAAATAACCGATAACTGAAACTGAAAACATCACAAAGATACGAACCGAACCGAACCAAAAATATAAAACCGAACCGAAATTGGATTTTAAAATTATTTTAAAAATTTATAAGGAAAAACTTATAAATTAAAGTTTGGCTTGTATCACAATTTTTTATACAGGTTTAAAAAAAACAGAAGGAAAAATTACATTTATGGCCACTGAACTTTGTCCATTTTAACATTGTGGTTGCTGAACTTCAATTCTTAACAGTATAGCTACTAAATGTTATACTTTTTGACACCAACGCTCACTCAACTTTAACCAAGTCCTCAAAATGAATGTTAACGGCTCAAAATGAAAATATTCAAGAATTAAAGTTGTTTATAACGATATTTATCATGAAATCACATTTTTTATTTTCCAAAATCACATTTTTTGGAGCTTTCTCTCTCTAAAAGTTTACTGTCTCTCCTAATCAAACAAAACCTAAATGATTTCAAAATGAAAATCTTCAAGAACATTCCTTAGAATATCATTAACTCTTCGATTTTTTTTATTTTTAGACCGTCACGGGTCGTTTTGAGGCGTTGAGTGGCCACAGATGTTAAAAAAAATGTAAAATTCAGTGGTCATATTGTTAAGAATTGAAGTTCAGTAGCCACAGTGTTAAATAGGCAAAGTTCAAGTGGTCATAGATATAATTTACCAAAAACAAATGGACCCTTGGTTTTTTAACCCTCCGAATTTTAAAACCACGAGATTTTCGCGAGCTGAAGGACAAAAAAAACAAATAAAAAAAAATTGGCCTACCTAACAAGGTGGAGTTAAGAAAACTGGTCCCCGGCTCCAGAAAGCAAACAAGAAAGACAGTTTAAGAATAAGAAAACGTACTTGTAGTAAGCTTGAAGGACGTCTGTGTCAGGATGAACCCACGTGATATTATTTAAGCTGCTCGAAAAACTTGTAGTTGTGGTATGGTTAGTACCATTATAAAAGAATTCATTCATAGCTTCTGCAATGTACATCTTTGTCGTTATATTCGTAGGAACACTCTCTTCCTGATCATAAAGGCTTCTAAATTTCTTCCTGAACTCAGTTGCAGAAACATAATCTAAGCCATCAGGAAGTGTATCTGATGGGAATGCCGGAGTTTTTGAAGAACAAGTGCTATAATTTCCTTGGTACTCAATAATTGCAGTAACAGTTGTATTATCGAATACGAGATAATCAGTTGCTCCTGAGTAGAACTGTCTAGCAGCAATATAATAAAGGCCATTATCAGACTCAGACTCAGCCTGATCTGCTGTAAGAAGAATGTCCATTGTGTTTCCTGGATATACGATTATATAGCTTGAATTGAAGGGTTTAAGATATGATCCATCCATTCCTACAATTGTCAGGTTATGTTGTGCAACTGCTAAGAACAATTGTGAATTCATGGCTCCATTTACTACTCGGAGAAGATATGTCTTTCCATATTCAACTTCGAAACGGTATGTTGTTGATTCTGCAACATATTAAATAATTCATTCCCCAGTATCATGGGATCAATTGAACTAAAAGCTCCTCATAGTAAAAGATCTATATTACCATGTTCTACAATTAAATCAATAAAATCTTAGAATATCGTGTCATACAACCAATTAAACTAAAAACAATGTCACTTCATATTAATATCTGACATACCCATACAGAAAATGTTCACTGAGTTTGAAGCATGCACAATAAAAGACCATATTACTATGTGCTGGTTGGCAGAGAAATCGAATTGTAGACCACTTGGTCAAATTGGCTCTCAGACTATATTATTTAACCATTAAACTAAAAATCAAACTGATAGTTAAATGTGCACCTTCATATTAATATCTTACAAGCAACAACAATTTATATATACGCACCAAATACCAGATGGAGGATTAAGGAGTTGAGCACCCACTGAAAATGCTAAAACTTTTATATAAATTGTGTACAAGATTTTATTTTAGACTCCAAAAATATCAATTTAGTACCCATAAAATCATAAAATCATGAGAGTCCACGGCAAAAAAGAAAAAAAGAAATCCTATGAGTTAATTCTGGATTCTTCACTAACTTGTTGAATAAGCAATTTGATTTCCGTATGGAGTTATGTAAGAAAAACAAAGATGTAGAAGTAGAAAAATGCCTTGAGAGCAAGGGTATAAATCTCCCGGTAGGCCATTTATGAGGTATCCATCTGATTCATCTATATTTGCTCCGGTTGCAAGATCTTCAGCAACTACCATATTTACATCATAAGTAAACCATGATCCTGCAAAACCAATTAATTAATCAATATTTAGTAGCTATATATAGTTGTCTTAGTCTAAGCATATTAATATGATAATAAGTAGCGTTTATATTAATATGAATCGGACCTTTAACTATCAGTTTAAGTTTAAGCATTTAGTTATTATATACCTAAAACGAGGACTTGTTCGGCATGAGGCATAGGAAAAGGATAGGAGGTTCCTTCTTCTGGATAAATAACAATAGCTCCATAGACAGTGTTTCGAGTCCAATCACTATGAGCATGCCACCAAAGTGTTCCTTCTTCATCAGAAAATATAACCTCATAAGTGAAATTAGTACCAGGCTTTATCGCACACTGTGTGATATATTCTGGACCGTCGGACCATGGATTTCTCGGTTGCTTCACTCCATGCCAGTGGATAGTCACTTTAGACTCTCCTTTGTTGTGCACATTAACATACATGGTGTCTCCTTTTTGCACATAAATTGTTGGCCCCGGAATGCTTCCGTTCACCACCATAGCTGATTTTGTACTACACAATCTTGTAAAATTCTTCTCTTCCAACTAAGGGAAAAACAAAACTTGGATCAATTCAGAAAGTTAAGTTAAAACGATAATCAATTCAATAAAAAAGTGTACTTACAACAAAATCATGGTAATGGACATTTCCTTGAACCTTATTCAAAAGAAGAATTGCAGTTACTGAGAATAACAATTCCAAGAAAAGCCTAATTTTTAATTATTTCTTTTGGTTTTTTCCACTCTCACAATCACCAAATCTATATATAATTACACAAGCTGACTTACTTACTTGATTTGTACAATGAACTAGCTAACATTATACATCCGAAAGTCTACTTAAATTATAATAGTATGCCTACTTCTTTTTTAAAGAGAATATGGGTACTTTTTAAGCCAGCTTATTATATTGTCCATGTCTCTGAAATTAATTACAATTATCTATTATGTATTAGTTTCTTAAATTTGTCAAAAAGAAGTGATATATTAGTAGTGTTAGATAATTGTAAGACTTAATTTAATAAACTAAGTTTTATTGAAGATAATTTTACAAGAAAAAATTATACAACTCTTGCACTCATCAAGATACACTCACTCACATCACTCATTAGCTTCATTTTTCGGCCCATATATCACATCTCTCCATGCTCCTATATTTATAGGTGGGTTCACTCATTTTGGACCACACTTTATGTCGGTGGTGGGAGGCTTTATTTGCTACAAAACCAACCATAAAACATAACAAAAAAAATCTAAGATATTTATTTTAGAATATCTAATAGTTTAGTCTAGATAATTATAGTTAGTGGGTGGTGCATTTTCTTTTAATACTCCCCCTCAACACCGACTTTTAGTAGCTCGTACTTGTTTGTCATTCCAAGTTGTCTTCTGAACTGTTCAAATTATGGAGGTCAAATTGCTGATGTGGCACGTGAACGTTAACCGGTCATAATTACTAGTTATATTTTAGTGAGATGTTACTAAAATGTTGTACAATTTTAAATGCAAAATTGAAAATCGTACACCAAAATATAAAAACTGATAAAAGTTATATATCACGTATGTAATTTAGCTTTCTTTTTTATATAAACAAAATCAAATACTTCTAGTAGATAGTAGATAAATATAAGTATCAGTTGCTATCTTTATTGTTTATGATTATCTTTTTGGGAAATAGAGTTTTGGTGCAAAAATGGCAATGGAACTCAGGTTCATTCAGTTTTAATTACAATACATAATAGTAAATATATTACCTTTCTGGTTCAAAATCAATAATTTATATAAAAAAAAAATATTTCATAAAAATTGTTTTGATTAAATTTATACACATTAAATAATTTTTTATTAAATAGATTCTTATTTAAATTATTTTTTACATGGTATCAAAATCATAGTTAAATGTTGAGGTTGTTTAACAAAAGAGCTATAGGACTCCTTACATATATATAGACCTGGCCATGGGTCGGGCTATTTTTATTAATCCCAAGTCCGCCCAAAAAATAGGCGGGCTTTAGCGGACCTGGGCCGGGCTGGCCTAACATTAATTAGCATTGCTCAAGGGACACGGGTCTGGGCGGACCGGGCGGGTACCCGGACCCGTGGCCAGGTCTACATATATATAAGGTAATATTCACATTTTGAAATATTATTGAAATGTGAGTTACTAATTTGGTTAAAAAATAATATAACAGCAATAAGGGATTTTAGTTAAAGTAGTAAACAAATTAAATGAATAAATAAGTACTTGCCTCAAAAGTGTAGTAATGACGCTCAGCTTCAGCCATGAAAATGAGCAATCCACTGAAACCCACAAACCCTATCATAAGATTTAAAAGGCAACCCATTTTTCTTTTGTCTTTGTTGCTCAACACTTTGAACTGCTTTGCTGAACTAAATAATAGCTGCTTCTCTCTTTTATATAATAGAGTCAGTATTGTTAAAGATACTCTGACTTATCGTTAACATTTTCTTCACTATCATTTTTTTAATTAGGACAATTAGTCCATAATTTTGACTTATAGATAAAGAATATTAGGTAATGCACATGTTAGTACAACCATAAACATTCTATTTTTAAATATTAAGCATGCATAATATGCTTTCGGATATATATATGTTGATATCTTGGTGTATAATTAAATATGTATTTTTTTTTTTTTTTAGATGTTCACGTTTTAAATCTGATTTTGTGACTTTTTTATTTATTGGGTTTTTTTTTTTTTTTGACAACCAATGAAGCATATATTAAGAATCAAGAAGAAGCATATTATAAATAAAATCAGGGGTACAGAAAACCACTCACCCCGATGTAAAGGTAAAATACTATTTCTAGCTAACAAATGAGCAACAGAGTTTGAAGAACGACAGACAAATCGAATAGAGCAATTAAAAAGCTCATTCAATAAAAAATGACAATCATTGGCTAAGCCATTAAAAGGAGATGAAACCTCTAACGGGCGGACCATAGACTGTACCACGATCAAAGAATCTGATTCAATGATTACATCCTTCCATCCGCGGTCTTTGATCCAACTGAGAGCTTCACGGACCGATAGCGCTTCAATGAACGATGCATCTTGATAATTCTGCAAGATACCATTTTTAGCTGCAACAAACCGGCCCAACTCATCCCGAACGATACACCCAAACCCAGCCACATTCTGATTCGCAAATGACGCACCATCCACATTTAGTTTTAGAAAGCCAGTTGGAGGACGCTGCCACACCGCCGGGCTTGGCACGGCCAAACAGCCTGAAGGAGAAACCGATGCCTGCGCTTTCCTCCATGCCTGTAGAAAGGAACCGGCCGAATGGTACAGGATCGAGGCGTGTGAATCCTTTCGATTCCACACAATGTCGTTTCTATAGCACCAAATAATCCACCATAAAACCGCTACAAGCTCCACCGGTTTAGAGAAGATCCAGTCCCAATAATAAAAAATGTTATGAAATTGGGTTCCCACATCCCCAATAGGCGAGAGAGTCCAAATAGCTTGAGCCATAGAATATTTGAGAAAAATATGATAAGAATCTTCCACCGTCCTATGACAGAGCTCACATAAATCTGAGATAGGAACCCTCCGGGCTTTCAGCGCGACTTTAGAAGGGAAACAGCTAGCAAGAACTCGCCAAAGAAGGTTCTTAACTTTAGGGGGCACTTTAAGATTCCAAACTTTATTCCAAACTGGAGAATCAATGAACCAATTTGTTCCAAATCCAGCCATAAGCTTTCGGTACCCACTTTTAACAGTATAGTTGCCCCGTCGGTCATCCTTCCAGTACCACCCATCATGATCAATCCGATTAGATAAGGGGATACGGAGAATAAGTTCTACATCCCGAGGGACAAAAATGCCCGAAACTAACCCAACATCCCATGATCGCCAACCCTCCTCCATAAGATCAGCCGCCACTTCCACCCCTAAACCATCCAATTTTTCACTTACAATATATGGAAAATGATCGTCAAGGAGCCACGGGTCATCCCAAATCCGAACCTCACCACCCGCCCTTACAAACCTACGAATACCTGACTTTAACAACTCTTGAGCATCCATAATACTACGCCAGATAAAACTAGGCCCAACAGATAATGATGCATCAAGAAAAGAGCTATTCGGATAATAAAGATCTTTAAAAACTCGTGCCACAAGAGACTCAGGATTTGAGCTAAGTCGCCAACCTTGTTTAGCCAGTAAAGCTAAGTTGAAGTTATGCAACTTTCTGAACCCCATTCCACCAAATTTTTTAGGGCAGCACAGCTTATCCCACGATTTCCAGTGTAAACTACCTTTACCTGAATTATCCGATCCCCACCAAAAAGAATTCATCAACTTCTCTAGATCATCACAGATATTCATCGGAAATAGGAAGAGACTCATAGCATAAGTAGGAAGCACCTGCACAACAGATTTGATCATAATTTCCTTTTCTGCTCTTGATAGAAACCTGGCTTTCCAACTCTTTAATCTAGACCGCACCATATCCTCTGCAAAGCCAAAAACATATGACCTATTCCTTCCTATCACTGAAGGTAAACCCAGATACTTATCCGGGAGGGCTACAGTGGAAACCCCCAAGATATTACTAGTTTCTGCACACCCACCATCTGGGCAGTTTCGACTGAAAGATATAGAAGATTTTGATAAATTTATTTTCTGTCCAGAAGCACACTCATAGTCATTTAGAGCTTGTTTAATTGCTGAAGCTTCTGATCGATTGGCTCCAAAGAAGAAGTAACTATCATCAGCGAAGAACAGATGAGAGATTGCTGGCGATTGGTCCGCAACAACACAACCTTGGATCCGACCCTCTGACTCCAGCCGAGATAAGTAGAGAGAGAGACCCTCCGCACAGATAATAAAAAGATATGGTGACAGCGGATCCCCTTGACGGAGTCCCCTCTGTGGAACAATAGGGCCCACTACATGCTTCCCATGGACAACCCTATATTTAACCTTTGTAACGCACTGCATTAATAGGTTAACAAAGCTTGATGGGAAACCAAGTTTCAATAACATCTCCTGAAGAAATTTCCATTCCACCCTGTCATATGCTTTAGACATATTAAGCTTAAGAGCAGCCATACCACTTGAAACCCTTCTAGTCCTCTGATGGAGATAATGATTCACCTCAAATGCCAGCATAACATTATCAGTGATTAGTCTGCCAGGGATAAAGGCACTCTGGGATGGAGATATAAGAACATGAAGGACTTTCTTTAACCGATTAGCTAAGACTTTAGAAACAATTTTGTAAATCACATTACAAAGAGCTATTGGTCTTAAGTCAGCAACCATCTCAGGTTTTGATTTCTTAGGGATTAATACAATATTAGTTTCATGAATCACATCAGGCAACACTCCAGAATTTAACCATAACAAACAAGCTTCAGTAACATGTCCTCCTACTACATCCCAAAATTTCTGATAAAAACCGGGGTTAAAACCATCTGGACCAGGGCTTTTGTCAGGGTGCATTGAAAACAAGGCTTCTTTAATTTCCACAGCATTAAAATCACCACAGAGCATATCACAATTTTCCACAGACACCTTCGGCTCCACATTTTCAATAATAGGACCCAAAACACAACCATTCGAGGTAAAAAAGCTGGAAAAAGTAAGAGAGAATAACAGAATCCAAACCTGCACCCCAGCTGCGCCATTCTCCATCTGCATCACGAAGCCTCTCAAAGCTATTCTTTTTCCTCCTATTATTAGCAGCTGCATGAAAAAATTTTGAATTCAATTTTAGGGTCTTCTTCGAAATCAAAATCACCATCTCCAACTCCAACAACATAAAAAGCATATCCATGGAGATGCATTGGATGTTGAACTGCTCCTCTCAATACATTAGATGTTTGAAAAACCATCTCTACTTCTTCTCCATATTCTAAAACCTTCACTTTTGTGCCTCTAATCGGAGTTACTGTATTCAGAGGTAATATTTCTTGCACGAAATCATATAATGTCGGCGGCATGTCTGGGAAATCTTCTGTGTAGAACTCACTTATGTTGCTGCATTGCATGTGTATCCACACATTAATTTCACATTAATCATTACAAAAAAAAAAAACTGATAAAACTTCAATTAGGTACTTAATATATATTTAAAAGTTGATTAGATCTTAACATTCTAAAATAGTCAATTAGATTTTCAATCGGATACCTTGAAAATCAATTAGGTCATTAATCTTCAGAAATCAGTAATTTATATATGCTCAAACCATCAGTTGAATCCCTCTCATAATCCCTCTTATAATGAAAATAAAATTTGTTTAATTATATTTTATATTAATTATCGGTTTGGTTTGAATAAATAAAAAGTTAAATAAAATGAAAATTAATATATGTATATAAATATTTAATTTGATTAGGTTTATCATTTAAAAAACAAACGGGTTAGGTTTATCCGATTTTTTATATAAAATTGAATTCATAACGGAAATCTAATCAAGACAAAACTGAAAATATTAAAATACTAATCAAAACCAAATCGAAAATATAAAATAACCGATAACTGAAACTGAAAACATCGTAAAATACTGATACGAACCGAACAAAAATATAAAACCGAAACTAGAGATACCAAAAAAATTGATAAGAACTGAACCGAAAATATATAAAAAAAAAAAAATCAAACCAAATTTTTATAACGTTGAGGATCTAATTGGCAGTTCCAACATACATTGAGGATCTAATTGGCAATTTTATAACGTTTGGATCTAATTGACTTTATATGTTTTAGGTTGAGAATCTAATTGATGATTTTAGAAAGTTAGAGATGTAATGGACTTTGAAATTTGAGGAGTTTGGGTTCAAAATTATCTCTAAGAGACTCGTAGTTACTCGTCAAATCACGAAAAGTCTCTTTTTCTTCTCTATTATTGAGGAGTCGCTTTTCACTCTTAGTCCCCTCCTTATTTCAATTTTTATTAATTATTTATTATTGATGAGTCTCTACTTTCAGTATTAGTAAATATAACAACACATACTAATTTTAATAAAAATAAAATAAATAAAAAGTGAGTATGAGGAGTATAGTTGGATATGGCATGTATTAGTCACTCCTCAAATTAGAACATCTCCAATAGTTCATATACACAATCATTCAATATACATGGCACATTATCATTGTAATGTCCATTTATTAAACTTCATTTTATTAAACTATTAACTCCAATGGTTAAATTTTACAATCACCCCATCATAGAGGACCTACTAATTAATTAAACTCTATGTTATATTATTTTAAAATTTAAAAATTAAAAATATATACATAAAAATAATCAAAAGGTTTAATCAATTAGTCAATATCTATTAGGTGGTAGCTAAGTATTTATTAAAAGAATTCATTCATAGCTTCTGCAATGTACATCTTTGTCGTTATATTCCTAGGAACACTCTCTTTCTGATCATAAAGGCTTCTAAATTTCTTCCTGAACTCAGTTGCAGAAACATAGTCTATGCCGCCAGGAAGTGTATCTGATGGGAATGCCGGAGTTTTTGAAGAACAAGTGCTATAATTTCCTTGGTACTCAATAATTGCAGTAACAGTTGTATTATCGAATACGAGATAATCCGTTGCTCCTGAGTAGAACTGTCTAGCAGCAATGTAATAGAGGCCATTATCTGACTCAGACTCAGCTTGATCTGCTGTAAGAAGAATGTCCATTGTGTTTCCTGGATATACGATTATATAGCTTGAATTGAAGGGTTTAAGATATGATCCATCCATTCCTACAATTGTCAGGTTGTGTTGTGCAATTGCTAAGAACAATTGTGAATTCATCGCTCCATTTACTACTCGGAGAAGATATGTCTTTCCATATTCAACTTTGAAACGGTATGTTGTTGATTCTGCAACATATTAAAATAATTCATTCGTCAATATCATGGGATCAATTGAATTGAAAGTTCTTTATAGTAAGAGATCTATATTACCATGTTCTACAATTAAATCAATAAATAGCACGGTCATAAATTGAATCTTAGAGCACTTGGTCAAGGTGGTTCTAATATGGTATCGTACAACCAATTAAACTAAAAGCAATGTCACTTCATATTAATATAATTTCACTGAGTTTGAAGCATGCACAATAAAAGACCATATTACCATGTGCTGGTTGGCAGAAATCGAATTGTAGACCACTTGGTCAAGTTGGCTCTCATACTATATTATTTAACCGTTAGACTAAAAATCAAACCGATAGTTAAATGTGCACCTTCATATTAATATCTTACAAGCAACAACAATTTATACATACGCACCAAATAAAAACCAGATGGAGGATTGGGGAGTTGAGCATCCACTAATTGCGGGAAAATGCAAAAACTTTTATATAAATTGTGTACAGGATTTTATTTTAGACTCCAAAAATATCAATTTAGCACCCATAAAATCATGAGAGTCCACCGGAAAAAAAAAAAAAAGAAAAGAAATCCTATGAGTTAATTCTGGATTCTTCACTAACTTGTTGAATAAGCAATTTGATTTCTGTATGGAGTTATGTAAGAAAAACAAAGATGTAGAAGTAGAAAAATGCCTTGAGAGCAAGGGTATAAATCTCCCGGTAGGCCATTTATGAGGTATCCATCTGATTCATCTATATTTGCTCCGGTTGCAAGATCTTCAGCAACTACCATATTTACATCATAAGTAAACCATGATCCTGCAACATCAATTAATTAATCAATATTTAGCAGCTATATATAGTTGTCTTATTATACCTATATTAATATAATAATAAATAGTGTTCGTCACATTGAATTTTTAACTATCAACTTAAACTTTTAGTTCAGATCGTTTAGAATTGTGGTATGCAAGTGTTTGGGACCAGGTTGGCATCAGGGATTTTTAACTATCAACTTAAACTTTTAGTTCAAATCAATGAGTTGCATGTCGGTGACCAAAAATTCAAAACTCCTTCAAGCACATTCACACAAGGAGTAATTTCATGACGAGTCAAACGAACAAAATCCATGATGCCAACCTGGTCCCAAACACTTGCATACCTCAATTCTAAACGATCTACAAGGTCATTCCACCCAGTGTAACAACGAGGGAATACCAGACCTTTCTTATTCGCAGGAAATTGATAAGTTTCCCTATGAAGGGCTAATTCGGTAGCACTACTCATGGGATAAGGGGGCAAAGGCGAGTTATTCATAGCAACAAGGCTAATAGTAAAGACACTGTCCTGAAATTGGGAGTACAGACACAATCAATCAAAGCCTATGGATGCTACCTTCAAATACATGATCATGAAATTACAAAAATTACCTCCTACAAGCCAAGGGTTATGCCTAGGCGAGAATCAGCGCGAATGGTGTCAGAATATGAGTTCGCAGCTGTGACAGACAGAGGCAAAATTTCAGCAATACAATTCCATCTCCACGTAAAAGCTCTAAAATTCTTATGTTTTATTCCAGTTCAATTTATTTTCTCATAAAATGTGATTCTACACACACAAAAGCAAAAGAAAAATCAAAAATAAAGAAAATAAAGAAGAAAAATAGTTTGCATACCCATGCTTGAGAGACTGAGAGCTTGATTCTGAGTGTTCTTGAGCTTGGGGAAAAGAAAATGGCAGAAACAAAGATAACAAAAAAAAAGAAAAAAAGAATTGTAGATTGCTTAAGATAGAGAGTTCCAAGGAATTCAAATTCTAAAATCCTGCATGATTCTTTTCTCTATTATCTTAAAAAAGAAAAAGTATTTAATAAAACTTCTTTTGTACATAAATTTTATTATTACTAATTCATTTATGCACAAAAGAGGGGGGCAATTGTTGGCCCAAAAAATAAAATAATTATTTTTACGTATATAAAATGCTTGGGTTATGTTTTTAGGATATAGTTTATATTTTCTAGAAAATAGTACACGTGTAAGCTAACCTTCAACCCATGAGAGAGTCCGGCACCACGCGGGGCGTGTCCTCAATACGCAGCGCGTAAACAAGGCGTCCGGAGAAATCAACGTCAAAAACTCAAATACGCAGCGCGTCCTTCACGTTACGCGGGGCGTACTTTCTTACACGGGACGTACTTGCCAATACGTCATGCGTAAGACGCATCCGCAGAGTGTTCCAAGATCAGAAGCTCCAATACGCAGGGCGTATCCGCCAATACGCAGAGCGTACTCCTTTACGCGGGACGCGACACCAAAGACGCCACGCGTAGAAATCATCAATGAAACGCACAAGGCCCAGTATCCGCCAATACGCAGGGCGTAGTAGGACATACGCGGGGCGTATCGTCTCTTCCGGAAACAGTCAACGGCAGTTGAGGAAGTTAAGTTAGTTGGAGAGTTAGTTGGAGTTAGTTGAGTTAGTTGGTGATGAAAAGATCAAAATACCCTAATACCACTAACTAATTACCAAAACTCCACTTAAAAATACTATAAATAGACCCCCTCCCCAACACTAAAACACACACTCAATCACAACACAAAACCCCTCTCTAAAGATCCCTTTCTAGATCTTTTAGTGTGCTTTAGCCTCAATTCAAGCCTTTTTTCAAGTTTCTCAAATCAAATTAGTGTTTTTTAAGTCGTTATTCTGCTCAAGTTTTCAATTAGAATTTCCTTTCGAAAGTAATTTTCCAGATTCGTCCACCCTTTTTCAAAGCCCGATTCTGTCCATTTAATGTTATTTTTTGCCTTCGATCCCTTCGACAAAGTTGTTCCTAACGTCTTGAATTTCGATCTAGTGTATTTACTTTCCCAATTCCGTGCCTAGAAACTATAGTTACAAGCCGATCTTCGCAGCCCAAATTCTTTTAGACATTCTGTTTCCAAATTTTTCCAGATTCGTCCAGTCATTTTCAATCCTCAATTACGTCTATTTAAAGTCCGTTTTAGCCTTCGATCCCTTATAGAAGTTTGTTCCTGGCATTCCAAAGTTTAATTTACACTATTTTCTCGTATAATTCCGTGTTCTTAAACACCCAAACAAGCCTCCCAAAGTTGAAGATTAAATCTGCCCCATTTGCCTACCAACGTTTTGCCATTGCCAAGATCATATACCGTACGGGCCCGACCGGTTGCAGCTCTCCAAGGACCTCACGCCGACACTAAAATTCGACATCAATCCGAGATAGCTATTGTGGCTCCGAGTTTGTTGTTGAATTCCAATTTGTTTATTGCATTTCAATTATTCGTATTGATTTGTTCGTTCTAATTCAATTGATTACCTATATGTTTAATATGGAGATTTCTCAATTGTAATTCATTTCCAATTTCATGTATTCAAACCTTTATTCATCAATAAAATACCAATTTTCACCAAATCTTGTGTCAATTTCGCACTTTAAATTCCTTTATTTTCTCGTCTTCAATTTACCCGCATTAGCTTAAATAAAACAAATTATCTAGCAAAGTTTCTATAACGACGCTAGAGACCCAAGAGGGACTTTTTCAATCCTTGCGTCCCTCACCAATCGTTTCGTTTAGAATTCAAGTTTTGGCGCGCATATTCCATAAACTTAACTATTTCAATTGAGAAGTAATCTTCTCTGGCACGCCCGCACCCTAACCACACGTGACAATGTTGAAATTAGCATATTCGCAAAATAACGCTAACAATTTTTGGCACGCCCAGTGGGACCTACAATTTTTATTTAGGCTTTGCCAAAAATTTAAAACTCGTTTTTGTGTCTATTTTCTTTCGTAACTTTTTTCCATCACACATTTATTTTTCTCGCCCCACTTTACCATACCAAAATTTATTAGCTAACGCTAACAATTTTTGGCACGCCCAGTGGGACCTTTTATTTTTTTTTTTTTTTGCTTAGCCAAAAATTTTTTAAGACTTGTTTTTCATACCACGTATATATTCTTCACGCTCATATTTTTTTTTTATCACTTGTTTTTTATGCTTTGCTTTTATTCCATTAATAAGCATTTATTTATTTTCTTGTTCTTTCTTTTTGTTCACCGAATTACGAACATAATTTCATAATTTTCATCCATAAGTACTCACGAAGAATGCCTCCTAGGAAGAACACGGGGAAAGATCCCATCCCATCGGACTCCGAAGAGAGTCAAAATCAGAACCGGGATCAGAGCAACGAACCCGGCATGCCTGAAGGTTATGCGGCGGAAACCGTGAACAATAGCGGAGGTGCAAACCAACAACCACCTCAAGGCCCGCCAATATTCGACCAATTTCTACATAGATTTTCGCAATCCATGAGAGAAAGTTATGAGGATGTGTGCAAGGCAATGCAAGCCAACAACGAGGCGATGAACAATTCCAACAAGGGACCGGCTCTCGAGGAAAGGATCGTTGATTTAACCGGAGAGATCAGCAAAATCCCGGAAAAGTGCCCGAGCTGTTCACACAAAGGTCGACATCTCAAGGACCGGTAGACGGTGGGAAGAAAGCACCGACATCAGGAACTGGGGAAAGGTATACCCCGCCACCAGCTCGAGAAGAGAATCTCAAGTTCAATGAGCGCGGTGACAGGATCAGCCCAGAACCTATTCAAGTCCCGCCACCTCAACAACAGTTTAGATCTCATACAGGACCTAGTAACCATGCTGAACATTACGAGGAAAGCTATGCTCGTAATGTGGGGGGCAATGTGAGACAAGCCAACTTTCACCCACAACGGACGATGCATACACACATGGAGCCCACCAACAACTTGGGAGAGGCCCAACGCATAAGAAACATCGTCCAAGAGATCTATGGGCCAGCCGTGAGGGAAGTATACCGACCCGAGTTCCAGAAACCCTATCCACGGCACTATGATCAACTATACCCTTTACCCCACAATTTTAGAGTACCCGATTTCGCTTTATTTTCAGGAGAAGAAGGGCAATCTACTGTGGAGCACGTGGCACGCTTCACCTTTCAGTGCAGCGGTTTGAGCATGGACACAAACTTCGACATGTTACGCTTGCGGCTATTCCCAGGTTCACTAACGGGACCAGCTTTCTCTTGGTACACCACCTTACCATCCGGATCCATTCATGGATGGGAACAAATGGAAAGACTGTTCCACAACCAGTTCTATCGAACGGAGCCCGAGATCTGTGTTGCGGAGCTGTCCCGAATGACGCAACGACATGGAGAACCGGTTGAAAATTTTATCAACCGATTCAAAAAGATGCGACATCGTTGTCGAATCAACATCCCCGAGGTCGAGTTCGTGAAGATTGCCCAACGTGGTTTGGAATTCGAAAACCGGAAGAAATTTCAGGGGATAGATTTCCGCGACTACTACGAGTTGGTAGCCAAGGTTTCAGAGTACGAGGAGTTAATGAGGGAAGATCATCGACGCAAGAAGAACTCTGTGGGAAGTTACCAAGGGGATGTACAAACGCATGAGGTAGCCATCGTCGATTTAACAAACACCGAATCTCGAACGTGTCCCGTGTTGTTAAAAAATCCCAAAGCACCGGAGGTGGTCAAGAGGATCCCAACCGCCCAATATACGTTTGACGTCTCGAAGACGGAAGAGATCTTCGACTACTTGTTAAAGGAACAATTCATCACGCTGCCTCCTAGACATGTGATCCCATCCAAAGAGGAAATACGCGGACGAGACTACTGTAAGTATCATGACAACTGGAGCCACAACACTCAAGCATGTTTTGGTTTTAGAAACGCCGTGCAGGATAGGATTAACCTCGGGATACTCCAATTCCCGGAAAAGAAGGAAAGCATGCTGATCGACGAGGACCCATTCCCAGTAGCCAATATGATCAATGCCACTTCACTAGCGTGGGGGGGCAAAGGAAAGCAACAGTGCGACACGAGAACCCGACAGATATGGGTACCAAAAGCGACGCCATCTAAGTTGGAGGACAACTCAAACAGTCGTAAAACGCAAAGAAAAGAGACGTGCAACAACAACGGCCGCGTTTCGTGACACCTTCGAGTACGTCCCCCGTCGATCAATGGAAGTTGAATAGCCACAAGAAGTTCCCAAGGCCTCTCTCCAGGAATGCAAAGAGAAGATTAAGGAAAAGAGAGGCAGAAAAGAGAAATAGTCAAAAGGAGTCATCCAGCGTCAACTCCAACGATGCGAAAAGAGTAGGAAAAAACCAAGAGAAGAACCTCCAGATCCGGGTCGGAGATTTTATCATACGGGTAGATTGTGCAGCTACCTCTTTAGTCTTACCTTCGGATTTTAGAAGCGAAGACATCAAGAAAGAATTCCCCAAGCCCAAATACAAGGAGTAAGAAGACGCAGCACCGAAGGCATCGGCTGAAGAGGGCATGAAGAGGGTTTACTTTGACAAACCCACTCCAAGGATGACTCTCCATATCAAACCTCTATACGTCAAGGCTGATGTAGATGGCAAACCAATCTCCAGAGTGCTCATTGATAATGGATCAGCCGTTAACATCATGCCTATGAAGATGGTCCTATCCTTAGGGAAATCAGAGGAAGATATAATCTCATCAGAGGTGTCAGTTTCAGCCTTCACGGGAGAAATTGCAAAGACATACGGCGTCCTACCATTGGAACTCAGCGTTGGCTCTCACACCGCCATGGCCGCTTTCTTCGTGGTAAATTCAACCGCGAGTTATCAGGCACTGTTAGGGAGAGATTGGATTCACTCCAACTCATGCATCCCTTCGTCTTTGCACCAACTTCTTCTGTTTTGGAAGGGAGACGAGGTGGAAGTCATTCGGACAAACGAGAAACCATTCGAAACCTACTCAGATGTGGTCGAGGCTAGACTCTACGAGGAATCTGTAGGCCCAATCCGAGTGGGATCCAATTACAAAGAGCAATCATGTGGCGAAGAGATTAAGAATATCCTAAGGCCAACGGCAATCGTGCCCCGTCGAAGGCCATTCCGTGATGAACCGATAATTGAAGAGATTCCATGATTAAGACAACATCCGGAAAAGAAGCGATGGCTTCAGCCGCTATATCAAAACTGAATGCACAACAACTAGCGGAGAAACTATACCAGGGGAACGACATGAGGGTCTCAGAAATCGAAGCACCCAAAGGAGTAGCAGAACTAGATCCTCAAGGAGAAGAAATCCAATTTCAAGATCTGAAAAGGGCGAACCCGAAGTTAGAAGATGAAGGTTCCATGGAAGTCGACCCTCTAGACGAAGTGAACCTAGGGACAGAAGAGGAACCTCGGGTTATGTTTGTTAGTAGCTTACTACGACCAACGTTAAAGGAAGCCATCATCGTTTTGCTTCAGGAGTTCAAAGACTGTTTCGCTTGGAATTATGATGAAATGCCCGGGTTGAGCAAAGACGTAGTGGAACATAGATTGCCAATCAAACCGGAGTTCAAACCCTTCAAACAACCAACAAGAAGGATGAGCAAAGAGGTTGAAGGCAAGGTGAAGGAAGAAATAGAAAAGCTGTTCAAGGCTAAATTCATCAGACCAGCAAAGTACGTGGTATGGCTATCTAACGTCGTGCCTGTAGTAAAAAAGAACGGTAAATTACGTGTATGCGTAGATTTCCGCGATCTAAATCTAGCTACGCCAAAAGACATCTATGTGATGCCTATTGCCGATATGCTAGTAGATGATGTGTCTAAAAATGAATTAATATCTCTGTGTGATTGCTATGCGGGATATAACCAAATCCCCATTGCCGAAGAAGACATTGCCAAAACGGCATTTCGATGCCCAGGGTCAATCGGCACGTTCGAATAGGTCGTCATGCCGTTCGGTTTAAAGAATGTCGGCGCCACATACCAAAGAGCAATGAATGCCATCTTCCACGATCTACTCGGCACCTCTATGGAGGTATACGTGGACGACATCGTTATCAAGTCCAAGCGAGAAATGGAACATGTCGGCCATTTGAGGAAGAGCTTCGAGCGGATGCGTAAGTACAACCTAAAGCTCAACCCTTTGAAGTGCGCCTTCGGGGTCAAAGCAGGGAACTTTCTCGGATTCTTAGTCCACCAAAGAGGAATCGAGATTGACGACAATAAGGCAAAAGCAATCAAAGAAGCACAACCTCCGAAGAACAAGAAGGAGTTGCAGCGGTTCTTGGGCCAAGTAAACTACTTGAGACGATTCATATCAAACTTGGCTGGAAAATCCAGAGCCTTCTCAGATCTGTTAAGACTCAAAGACGAAGAAAGCTTCAAGTGGGACGACAAGCATCAAGCGGCGTTCGAAGAGATCAAAACTTACTTGAGCAACCCACCTGTGTTGATGCCACCAAAGGAGGGTACTCCACTCAAGCTCTATATATCAGCAACCGATGAGTCAATTGGATGCTTGCTTGCCCAAGACAATGCAAACCGTCATGAACAAGCCATCTACTATCTAAGTCGAACATTGCTATCGGAAGAAATGAGGTACAGCCCAATTGAGAAGACGTGCTTAGCCCTCTACTTCGCTTGCACAAAGTTGAGGCATTACTTGCTCAAAGCGAGAGTTTATGTGATTGCTAGCACCGACTTGATCAAATACATGTTCAGCCAGCCTATCCTCTCAGGAAGAATAGGAAAATGGTCACTAGCACTGGCCGAGTTCACGTTGGTGTATCTCCCGCAATCCTCGATAAAAGGGAAAGCAATTGCAGATTTTGTGGCCGACCACCCAACCAACTTTCAATATCCCGAAGAAGCAGAACTGCCAATTTATCTGATGCACAAAGAACCGTGGCAGTTGAAGTTTGATGGTTCAAGCACAGACAGTTCCAACGGGGCAGGAGTGATCATCACAGCCCCATCCGGGACTAAGACAATATTAGCGGTAAACTTGGATTTTGAATGCACGAACAACCAGGTTGAATATGAAGCTCTAATCATCGGCTTAGAAATCTTGATAGACCTAGGAGCGAAAGAGGTCAAGATTTTCGGTGATTCACAATTGGTTATCCGGCACCTAACAGGAGAATATAAATGCTCAAGTTTATCTTTGCTACCTTATTTCGCGTTTGCAATTCAACTTTTGGAAATGTTTGATGAGCTCAGTTTGGAGCATATTCCAAGAAATGACAACTGGGAAGCTGGCGAGTTAGCCCAAATTGCTTCTAGAATGAAGATCTCCAAAGAAACAGCATACAAAGTCGTTATCATCAGAAGACAGGGCCATCCTTCCGTGGCGGATAGAGGCGTCCAGTTTGAATCATTCGACATCGATATTAACTTAGCTCAAGATTGGAGGAAACCATTTACCGACTACCTCAATGACCCATCCAAAAAAGTAAAATATTCATTGAGCATTCAATCTCGAAATTACATGTTGATGGCAGGTGATTTGTACCGTAAGAGCTACGACGGAATGCTACTCAAATGTCTCGGCTTCTTAAAAGCAATGGAAGTCATGAAGCAAGTCCATGAAGGTATATGCGGAGCTCACCAATCCGGAAGGAGAATGCGGTGGCTTATCAATCGCCATGGATACTTCTGGCCAACGATCATACGCGATTGCATCACATATGCGAAGGGTTGCAAGAAGTGTCAACTGTATGGCCAAATCCAACGAGTCCCTTCAGAAGAATTACACTCAGTGGTGAAGCCGTGGCCTTTTAGAGGATGGGCTATTGATCTAATAGGGAAAATATTCCCAACTTCATCAAAAGGTCATTGTTTCATCATAGTTGCCACAGATTACTTTTCCAAATGGGTGGAAGCAGCACCAATGAAACAAGTCGGCCAAACACAAGTGATCTGATTCATCAAAGAGAACTTGATTCATAGATTCGGAATCCCAGAATCCATCACCAAGGATCAAGGAACCATGTTCACATGCGAAGATATGAACGAGTTCGTAGAAGAGTACGGGATTAAGTTGATTCATTCCACCCCATTTTATGCACAAGCGAATGGTCAAGCTGAGGCGTCCAACAAGATCCTGATCCAAATCTTGGAGAAGATGCTAGAAGACAATCCTAGGGAGTGGCATAAAGTTCTCTCAGAAACACTCTGGGCCATGCGAACGTCTAAGACACGAGCGACCGGAGTGAGTCCATTTTTCCTAACATTTGGTCATGATGCAGTAATACCATTAGAAGTCATCGTGCCTTCATTATGAGTAATGCGTCAGAATGACTTGGAGCCAGACAATTATGTACAAGCCATGACCATGGAACTAGAAGATTTGGACTACGAAAGGCAGAAAGCGCTCGATTGCATGATGATCCAAAAGAAGAAAGTGGAAGATGTGTACAACAAGAAAGTAAAAAAGAAAAACTTCAGAGAAGGCGAGCTAGTGTGGAAGCTAATTCTACCAATCGGGACGAAGGATCGTGAGCTTGGGAAGTGGTCTCCCAACTAGGAAGGACCATTTCAAATCCACAAGGTGCTTTCCGGGAACGCGTATTGGTTGAAGAGCCTGGGCGGAGAACCACACAAGAGATACATTAACGGAAAATACTTGAAGAAATATTTCCAAAGTATGTGGGACATAATTAATGTAGCAGCCAGCCCGCGAGACATAGAAGAGGCTCAACTATGCACGACGCACACCACAGACGCCACGCGTAAAATGCATCAATAAGACGTTTCCGGTTCAGGAGCACCAACACGCAGGGCGTGTTCGACAATACGCGGGGCGTGCATCCTATACGCAGGGCATGTACTAGACGTGCATAGAAGATATACTACAGGAGCACGAACACGCGGGGCGTGCATTCTCATACGCGGGGCGTAACTCCCTACGCGAAGCTTAACACAAGAGACGCCATGCGTAAAATACATCAATAAGACGTTTCAGGTTCAGGAGCACCAACACGCAGGGCGTGTTCGACAATACGTGGGGCGTGCATCCTCGCACGCAGGGCGCTCCCCCTATACGCAGGGCGTGTACTAGACGTACATAGAAGATATACTACAGGAGCACGAATACGCGGGGCGTAACCAGGCACACGTAGGGCGTATGCGTCTTTTTCTAGGCATTTACAATTTTCCTGGGCATTTATATAGTGTCTTTGCAAGTGCTATAAATGTTCATCAATAAAAGAATAAGTGTGCCATGGCCAAAAATAGATGACTTAGCAATTGCTCAAACGGCAATCAACTCACAAAACAATGTCCATTTGTGCTACACAAATAAATAAATGAAAGAATGAGCGTACAAACTCAAAACAAAGATGAAAAGTACGGGCAACCCGTGAACGTACCTCACGAAAACAAACAAAAATCAGGCTTCGGGTATTTCGCCCAAGATTCACAAAGTTTGGAGGCAGCCTCTTTGTGTTGCTCGCTCTGTCGGTGCCATGCCAACATCTCATCATAATGATTGGCCAATCGATCTTTCTCACGGCCCAACTCTTCTTCCATCCGGGGGAAACAAGCCCTAAACCCGGAGCTAGCTCTAACCATATCTTCCTTAAACGCTCGAGCTTCAGCCACCTCCTTCTCCAATGCCGCAAGCCGCTCCTCTACAGCTGCAATTTTGACCAATCGTTGCCTATCCGCTTCTTTAGCATCAACCAAAGCATTAAACTTCTTGCTGTAGGCCTCTAACTCTGCCATATTTGATCTAACTCGAGCTGCGAGGCCTGCTGCCACGTTTTTCTCAGTAACATAGGACTGATAGCAAAATAATACGTGGTTCTTGACGGATTTCAACGGCTCAGTCTTGAAGGGATGAACACACACACCCATCATAAGGTCAAAATCAATCATAGCTCTTTCAACACGGGTCGGAGTCCAAGAGTCAAGAGGAGAGGCGACAAGCTTACTGAGATTGGCACGAGCATCACTCAAAGAATCATCAATAGGCAAGGATGAGTCAGCTACGGCGTTAGGCGGTCCTTTCAAAAATGAAAAATCCAAACCAGCAAAAGGATTATCAGCCTTAAGACCGATAGGAACTAATGGAGGACGCACTAGAGCTGATTCCTGCCACATTCACAAATGACAATTCAATCAAACAATATGACTCGAGCATCCCAAACATAGTTCATAAAGTAACGGAGTCACAAAATCATACAAACTTGAGATAATGGTGCGGCAATCAATCGGTTTAAAGAAGATGCAGAAGGAAGATGTGTTCGTGCTGGAAGTTGCAATGGAGTCATGTCCACCTCGGTCGAGCCATCATCAAGAGACAGAGTTCTAATCGAAGAAGTCACGTCCCAACGTGCCCCTAGTTGATCCAGTGCTCCATCCTCAAAACCAAAGTATAGGTCTTCATCAGAATCAATTCTCTCTCCTGGTCTCACAGAAGGGCCTACCATAGTAGGTACCTGCCCTCCCCCATCCAACATGATTGCATTGCCTTTGCCTTTGCCCGTTTCGTTTATCTTAAGAGTATTCGGGACCAGAAGAGTCAGATTGTTATCCTTTCCCGAGCTACCGCTCGAATCTAAAAAAAAATGAAAAGAATGTATATATATATAATGTACATACAAAACAAAATAAAAAGAGCTTACCAACGGGTGGAATACACTGCTGAAAAACGGTATCCCACCAAGCATCAAACGAAGGTCGATCTGATCCAAGCAGAAGTGGTCCCTGATCATATCCCGCGTCCAGAACCGCAGCGGCTATATCTTCGTCACTAGCTCCATACCGCTGAGAAGAGGTAGGAAATGAGAGTGGCCCTGGAATAGCTTGGAAAAATCCTAATTGACGTGCCCAAAGACAAGGTGCATATAAAGTCAGACCAGGATTTGATGATCTCGAGGTTCTAGTTCGGTTCACCCCGTGGTGTAACCGACGTGTTGCACACACCGTCATCCACCATTCAGTACCTTCATGGGGGGCAGCAGACAAGTAAGAAAGCGCCCAGGATGGTAGACAGGAATTACTCTTATTCCAAAAGAGAAACAGCTCATTGTGAGGGGATGGCACTAAAGTACGAAGAAATCTCACAACCACACCAACGGCCAAACTCGAATAGCTGTAGCAAAGGTCTACACTAAGATGATCTGAAACCCCCACTGATGAAACAGTAGCCAAATGAGGGAAGTAGATAAAAACCCACAGTTGTAACAACCACAAGCCACCCCGAGGTTTTACAAATGGTCTCCCCTCAACCATAAGAGCTAGACGGTGGAAGGTTGAAGCCAACAACATGGTGCCAAGAGCTAAACGACGGCCTGAAGCCAAAGCCTTAGCAATAATCAATATTTCAGTGGTAGGCCTAAGACCCAACGGCTCAAAAATGTAATTGCTAAGCATCATCCACAGGAAATGCACATGATCCTCATCATCCAACTCCGCCTTATCCAATTTCTT
The DNA here is from genome assembly GCF_963576675.1 of Euphorbia lathyris. Lineage (NCBI taxonomy): Eukaryota > Viridiplantae > Streptophyta > Magnoliopsida > Malpighiales > Euphorbiaceae > Euphorbia > Euphorbia lathyris. Next base: position 27,575,172 of record NC_088916.1, on the reverse strand, counting down.
CTTAATTATTTGGACATACGTCCCAACCTCTTTAGATAAGATGGCTTGCACTCCAGGGAATACGTGTGTATCTACACAACTTGGGACTTCCTCTCCAATAATAGGCAACCCCGTCAAAGCAACCACATCACGTAAAGTGATAGACATAGGACCCAGCGGGAGAATCAATGAGTTGCATGTCGGTGACCAAAAATTCAAAACTCCTTCAAGCACATTCACACAAGGAGTAATTTCATGACGAGTCAAACGAACAAAATCCCTGATGCCAACCTGGTCCCAAACACTTGCATACCTCAATTCTAAACGATCTACAAGGTCATTCCACCCAGTGTAACAACGAGGGAATACCAGACCTTTTTTATTCGCAGGAAATTGATAAGTTTCCCTATGAAGGGCTAATTCGGTAGCACTACTCATGGGATAAGGGGGCAAAGGCGAGTTATTCATAGCAATAGGGCTAATAGTAAAGACACTGTCCTGAATTTGGGAGTACAGACACAATCAATCAAAGCCTATGGATGCTACCTTCAAATACATGATCATGAAATTACAAAAATTACCTCCTACAAGCCAAGGGTTATGCCTAGGCGAGAATCAGCGCGAATGGTGTCAGAATATGAGTTCGCAGCTGTGACAGACAGAGGCAAAATTTTAGTAATACAATTCCATCTCCACGTAAAAGCTCTAAAATTCTTATGTTTTATTCTAGTTCAATTTATTTTCTCATAAAATGTGATTCTACACACACAAAAGCAAAAGAAAAATCAAAAAGAAAGAAAATAAAGAAGAAAAATAGTTTGCATACTCATGCTTGAGAGACTGAGAGCTTGATTCTGAGTGTTCTTAAGCTTGGGGAAAAGAAAATGGCAGAAACAAAGATAACAAAAAAAAAGAAAAAAAGAGTTGTAGATTGATTAAGATAGAGAGTTCCAAGGAATTCAAATTCTAAAATCCTGCAGGATTCTTTTCTCTATTATCTTAAAAAAGAAAAAGTATTTAATAAAACTTCTTTTGTACATAAATTTTATTATTACTAATTCATTTATGCACAAAAGAGGGGGGCAATTGTTGGCCCAAAAAATAAAATAATTATTTTTACGTATATAAAATGCTTGGGTTATGTTTTTAGGATATAGTTTATATTTTCTAGAAAATAGTACACGTGTAAGCTAACCTTCAACCCATGAGAGAGTCTGGCACCACGCGGGACGTGTCCTCAATACGCAGCGCGTAAACAAGGCGTCCGGAGAAATCAACGTCAAAAACTCAATTACGCAGCGCGTCCTTCACGTTACGCAGGACGTACTTTCTTACGCGGGACGTACTTGCCAATACGTCATGCGTAAGACGCATCCGCAGAGTGTTCCAAGATCAGAAGCTCCAATACGCAGGGCGTATCCGCCAATACGCAGAGCGTACTCCTTTACGCGGGACGCGACACCAGAGACGTCACGCATAGAAATCATCAATGAAACGCACAAGGCCCAGTATCCGCCAATACACAGGGCGTAGTAGGACATACACGGGGCGTATCGTCTCTTCCGGAAACAGTCAACGGCAGTTAAGGAAGTTAAGTTAGTTGGAGAGTTAGTTGGAGTTAGTTGAGTTAGTTGGTGATGAAAAGACCAAAATACCCTAATACCACTAACTAATTACCAAAACGCCACTTAAAAATACTATAAATAGACCCCCTCCCCTACACTAAAACACACACTCAATCACAACACAAAACCCCTCTCTAAAGGTCCCTTTCAATGTTCTCTAGTTCCTAGTTTCAAGTTCTTAGTTCTTCAAGTTCTTGTTTCCTCTTTCCATTTTTTAGCTCTCTTTCTAGCTCTTTTAGTGTGCTTTAGCCTCAATTCAAGCCTTTTTTCAAGTTTCTCAAATCAAATTAGTGTTTTTTAAGTCGTTATTCTGCTCAAGTTTTCAATTAGAATTTCCTTTCTAAAGTAATTTTCCAGATTCATCCACCCTTTTTCAAAGCCCGATTCTGTCCATTTAACGTTATTTTTTGCCTTCGATCCCTTCGACAAAGTTGTTCCTAACGTCCTGAATTTCGATCTAATGTATTTACTTTCCCAATTGCGTACATAGAAACTATAGTTACAAGCCGATCTTCGCAGCCCAAATTCTTTTAGACATTCTGTTTCCAGATTTTTCCAGATTCGTCCAGTCATTTTCAATCCTCAATTACGTCTATTTAAAGTCCGTTTTAGCCTTCGATCCCTTATAGAAGTTTGTTCCTGGCATTCCGAAGTTCAATTTACACTATTTTTTCGTCCAATTCCGTGTTCTTAAACACCCAAACGAGCCTCCCAAAGTTGAAGATTAAATCTGCCCCATTTGCCTACCAACGTTTTGCCATTGCCAAGATCATATACCGTACGGGCCCGACCGGTTGCAGCTCTCCAAGGACCTCACGCCGACACCAAAATTCGACATCAATCCGAGATAGCTATTGTGGCTCCGAGTTTGTTGTTGAATTCCAATTTGTTTATTGCATTTCAATTATTCGTATTGATTTGTTCGTTCTAATTCAATTGATTACCTATATGTTTAATATGGAGATTTCTCAATTGTAATTCATTTCCAATTTCGTGTATTCAAACCTTTATTCATCAATAAAATACCAATTTTCACCAAATCTTGTGTCAATTTCGCACTTTAAATTCCTTTATTTTCTCGTCTTCAATTTACCCGCATTAGCTTAAATAAAACAAAGGGATAATTACTAATCTAACCCAATCAAGAACCCCAATTTACATATCTAACCCACATTGCTTCCATTTTACCAAATTAGACATTTAAACCCATTTTGGACAAGAATACCCTTATTTCAATTCACATTCTTTCTCAGACTCTCAACGTCTTCTTCGTCATCCTAAATCGATGAAAAGACGGTGGTTTATAGAGAGAAGCGATTATGTTTCGTTCAACTTTTGAAGAATTAGTGTCTGCGGAAGATGATTAGGATGGAAAACTCAAAAAATGAGAAAGAAAAAAAAATCTAACAATTGAACTACTGTGAAATCGCACAAATTCGTCACAAATGCGACAGATGTTATCGCATTTGTGACGAAATGCGACAATTGCTGTCGCATTTCGTCACAAATGCGACAACTGCTGTCGCATTTCGTCACAAATGTGAGAACTGCTGTCGCATTTGTGACGAGATGCGACAACTGTATCGCATTTGTGACGAAATGCGATAAATTTTGCCACAAATGCGACAACAATGGAGGAAAATGGTCGAAATTGGAGGAAATTGAAACGATACCATTATAGATGAAGAAAGAGGCAAGACCAGTGAAAAAAACATGCATATAAACTAAAAACATACAATTTCTTCTTCTTATTCTTGGTAATTCTTCTTCTTCCTCAACTCGATCGGATCTTGCCTTCTTGGTAAACAAACTCTATATGTTCCTTCACTGTCCCATTGATATACACAGGAAAGTAGTCAAGCGTATCCTTCGTCATCTTCAGGGCACTTCTTACACTGGTCTCACTGGGAAATCCCTCTATTGCGTCAATAATTCCAATTTTCCAACTTCCACTCAAATTCTTCCCCAATCAAGCTTCTTTCTTTTTATTTTATTAAAATAAAAATTATTCAATGAAGCTTCCTTCTTCTTCTCTATATAAATCATTTTCTCCAACCTCTTCTTCATCCATCTTCGGAATCAAACCTCTTCCTCAACCTAATCTCAATTCCATCGCCGCTTGTGTTCATACTCACAGAACCAGTTCCCCCAACTTCCCCCAAATCCAAACAGCGATGATACTTCTTTCAATTACGCTAAATTCATCTGACCCACTTTTTTGGACCAGGTTTTCACCAAACCCTTTTTGAAGAAGAATCAAGGGAAGAAGATAAAGAATCAATCTAATAGAAATAAGGGATTTTTGTCAAAAGTGGATGAAAGTGGCTAATTTGATAAGATAGAAACAAAATGGGTTAAATATGTAAATAGGCCCATTTAGTTGGGCTAGATTTGTAATTAGCCCTAAAACAAATTATCTAGCAAAGTTTCTATAACGGCGCTAGAGACCCAAAAGGGATTTTTTCAATCCTTGCGTCCCTCGCCAATCGTTTCGTTTAGAATTCAAGTTTTGGCGCGCATATTCCATAAACTTAACTATTTCAATTGAGAAGTAATCTTCTCTGGCACGCCCGCACCCTAACCACACGTGACAAGGTTGAAATTAGCATATTCGCAAAATAACGCTAACAATATCCACATCACTTTAAACAATGTTTTTATATCTTTCTAGCCTCCAAATTAAATCAAAAATAAAATAATATAGATTCATTCAGATTTTCGGATTTATATATATATAAGTTTTCAAAACTTAACCTATTATATTAAGGGTAAATAATTTATTATGCTCCATATTTTAAGTAACACATTGATTAGTTCTTTTATTTTGAAAAACACATTATAACGTCATTATCTTTTGTCAATATTAACCATTTGGTCCATTTATCTATTTGCTTTTAGATTTTCAACCGAACATATCTTAGCGCTCAAGACAATCATGGTACAATACAAAATGACTATGATACTCTATTATTTTGTGTCGGTTTGTTGTTGCCAAAAATAACGGTTAAAAATCTAAAAAATAAACAAAATGGCCAAAGGCTTATAGTGACAAATGATAAGGACCTTGCAATGTGTTTTTCAAAATATGAGGACTAAATAATATGTTATATAAATAGGAGGAGACTAATAAATTATTTACCTTATACTAAAATATAATATTTTATTTCATAACTTATTCACATCATTTTTGGTAATTTCTTGTTAAAAAATACTTCAATAGTAAACAACTTTAAAAGTGTATACTATAACCCCACAAATCATTACTTTATATAATTTCTTTTAATTATAAATATTATTATAAAAATGGACCAATAGTAGAAACTAAATAATATTTTTGTATTAAAAAGATAGTTAAGCAACATTGTTTGAAAATTTCAAGTCCAAATCATCACTTCAACCAATGACATTCTTTGAAAATTGTCAAAGTCATTATCACATCATTAAACACTCTTTCAAATACTCTCTATTCGAGATGCTCTTATGACATCATCCATGTCTCTGAAATTGATTACATATCTATTGGTTTCTTAAACTTTGCTAAAAAGGATACATTAGTTCCTTAAATTAGTTATTATAATCTATTAACTTGTTTAAAGTGATACGAGTTTTAAGTTTTTCAAATTTCTCATTGTTCTTCCACGTGAATTTGAGAGGTTGATGAAATATTTTAGGGTAATTAATTTATTAGTCCCTATATTTTGACAAAACACACTGTTTAGTCCCTGTATTTTCAAAAACACATGATAAAGTCCCTAACCTTTTTCTCGATGAACTGTTTAGTCCCTAATGTTTTTCTCAGTGAACTGTTTCGTCCCTGCCGTTAGACTCTCATGAAAATTTTGTTAGTCAATTTGGATTTGTGTTATTCTTTTCCTTTATTTTCCTTTCCTTTAAATTCTAATGCATCTGAAATCAACTTTGAGTGTTCTTCTTCTTGATTTTCTTCTTAATCGTTCAAAATCGTAAGCATTGGGTCTGTTCTTTTTCTTGTTCTCCATACAAACGACTTCTTTTTCTAAATTGGATTTCCTCTTCTAAAGTTTGAGGGTAAATAGTAAAGGATAATTTAGTCATTTCCGAAGTCATAAACGTTAAAAAATCTAACAAACAGACAGAAGGACTAAACAGTTCACTGAGAAAAAAGTTAGGGACCTTACCATGTGTTTTTGAAAATACAGGGACTAAACAGTGTGTTTTGTCAAAATATAGGGACTAATAAATTAATTACCCAATATTTTAAATAAGTTCAATTGACTAATAAGACAAGTTCCGGAGTCATTCAAATAATGTGAACAAGTATAAGTGGCGTCCTGAGTCTAGATTAAAATGTGCCGGCTTAGATCCCACGGTTGGAGAGGTCTAAAAAAATTTATACATATATTAATATTATTTAAGCTTTAAATAATTAAAATAATTGATATTTTAAATTTAAAATAAGTACAAATGATTTTTCGAATATAAATTGAGATTCAATTTTTAAAAAAAACTAGTCGAAAACCCATGCGATGCACGGGGTATGAAACTTTTATATAATTTAGATAAATAAATAAATTGACATATTTATTTTTAAATAATTTTATTGCATGTTATGAAAAAAATTTATATTATGTATATTTGAAATTAATATATATTTTTTAATGATAATTCAAATTAAATTAATTTTAAAAATAATTGACTACTTTTTTATAGAATTTTAACTAAAGATGAATGATTTATTTATTTTTATAAAATTCAATGATTTGTACTTTTTAGGAATTTTAATACATTTTCATATTTCAAATATTCTATGAAACAATAATAATAAAATAGCAGATTAATTAAGAAATATATTAGAATATAATAAAAACCAAAAATTAAATTAAACTATAATTAAAATTAAATATTATGTTTACGATACAAAAGAATTACAATATAGGTTAAACAAAAATTGAATTAAAATACAATTAAAATTAAATATTATATCTACGATACAAAAAAAATACAATCTATGTTAAAATGGAAGCAATATCAATATATTATTCTATAAACTATTACAATCAATAATTTTCTAATGTTGCATATGGAGAAACTTTATCAATTCAATATGTTACATATAAAAAAATAAAATTCGTAAGAATTAGTCACAAATTCATCTTGATGATAATTATTTTGGTTGATGGAATTTCATGATCACCAAGTATTCGAATTCAATTATTCATTCTGCTACAATAACCTAGTATATCTAATTGAATCAGTTTAAGATGATGATTTCTTCTATTTTCATCTCGTAATATCTCATCAAGGCATTCGATCAATTTGTTCTTCATTCTTTCACTATATAGAATATTAGCCATACTCGCAGATATCACTTATTTGACTTCATTAATATTTTCTAATAATTATATATTCTTGAATTTTGTAAGTAAGAAAAACAAACAAAAGAATTGAAAAAAAAATGAAGGGACGAAAAAAATAATTAGGAGAGAACCATCTTCCTCTCGGGTTTTTTTTTTTTTTGAAAATAAGAGAGAATGTCGAGATATAAGTGTATAAAGAGGAGAGTGAAAATATTTTTTGCCCATTAATTAAACATTTTATTTTTTCTTAATGAAGTATTAAGTCCATAAATTAATTTTAGTTAAATATAATTAAATCGCAATTGTAACCACTCAGTACAAAAAAAAACGTTTTATAATTAATATGTGAAATTAATTATATTAATTAGAATCATTATGCTCAACATTTGAGAATTTGAAGAGATTCAAATAATAATATTTTCTTAATTAATATTTTTCAATAATTTGTCCTATGATCATACTTCATTTTCATCTGTTAAAAATCTTGAAATACTAAAAATTTTGTACGAACCATAATATAATAGTTAAAAATTATATAAGCCAATGTTGTAAAAACAATTATCTCAATATCCATAATTAATGTACATTTTTAGGATTTTGAGCATCAAAATTTATTTTTATTTACCTTGATTTTGAATTCGTATCTAGCATAATCCATATTCTTCAAGAATAAACATCTTATCAAGCGTATTAGACGCTTACAATCTCCTTGTCTAGAAAATTGGAAAAAAATAACTTCTTGATAAAATAATAATAATAATAATAATATAACATAATTTATATTGAAATAAACTTCATTGTAAGTATAATGTTCCAATATCTCTTTAATATTTTATTTAATATGTCTCAAACTTTAATGAACAACTATCGTGTGAAACTTTATATCTATTTCTACCAAAATGCATAAAAATAAAAAATACAATCCATATCAATTAGCTAAACTCAAACTAAAAAAATGAGTGAATTTCAACATGTTCCGAGTTAGAAAAATTAATCTAACTTCAATTAAAACTAAAAATTGAGTTCATAAAAAGCCGAAAATCTAAATTTTAGTTAGAGTTAACAATCAAAACGATAACACCTAGAAACACGTACTAAAAAAGAATGCAAATATACAAAATTTTTATTTTAGTCATTTTGAAAAATAAATAAATAAATAAGAAAATATGGATAAGGTAGCGAGAGGTATGGAATCTGGATAACGACAAAAATGGAATTTCATCTCTGAAAGATGAAACTATAACAACAATTGTTTAATAAAAATAAAACAACAGCACAATTGAGAAAGCCAAAAATTGAGTTCATATAAAGCGGAAAATCTAAATTTTAGTTAAGAGTTAGCAATCGAAACGATAACACCTAGCAACATATACTAAAAAAGAATACAAATTTACAAAATCTTTATTTTAGTCTTTTTTTAAAAAAAAAAGACAAATAAAAAAGAAAACATGGATAAGGTAGCGAGATATATGGAACCTGTGTAACGACGGAAATGGAATTTCATCTCTGAAAAATGAAACTATAACAACTATTGTTTAATAAAAAGAAAACAACAACACAATTGAAAACAAAAATAACTACAACATATGAAAAAAAACTATCAGTTTGGAAAAAAAAAAGACAAATAAAAAAAACATGGATAAGATAGTGAGAGGTATAGAATCTGAGTAATAACAGAAATGAATCTGAAAGATGAAACTATAACAACTATTGTTTAATAAAAATAAAAAACAACATAATGATATTCTAAGGAACTTTAATTCTTGAAAATTTTCGTTTTGAGGTTATGTATGTGTTGTTTGGTTAGGAGAGAGAAAGTGAATTTTTAGAGAGAGAAAGCTCCGAAAAATGTGATTTTCAAAAATAAAAAAATGTGGTTTCATGGTAAATGTCGTTCTGAACAACTTTAATTCTTGAAAATTTTCATTTTGAGATCGTTAACGGTCATTTTGAGAAGTTAGTTAAAATTTAGTTGCCACTGATATTAAAAAGTGTAAAGTTCAGTGGCCATACTGGGAAGAAATGAAGTTAAGTGGTCACTGATGTTAAATAGTGTAAAGTTCAGTGGTCATACTGGAAAGAAATAAAGTTGAGTGGTCATAATATGAAATGAATAAAGTTCTGTGGCCATGGGTGTAATTTACCCTACATTTACAGCAAAAAGAAGTAATTATTACGCCAAAAAGTAATTAATATCAAAGATAAACCTGTGCCTCATGGCACAGGTTAGATTATCCGTAAAATATTATGCACGAATTATTTTAATAATTAATACGTTAAATATTTCTGAAAAACAAATAGGATATGCATATTTAAAATGAGGTCGACATGTCAATTAATTTATCATCTTTCTCTCAGTGTAAAATGTCATATAAACATATATTGTCTTGTACATGCGGGATTGTCTTTATAAATGCAACATTAAATATGGTGAGGGGTTCCTATGGAATTAATTTGGCAGTTTCAGACAAACTTTCTGGATTATTTATATGTATTTTAGTATTCGTAAGTTCAAATTATTAAAGTGTAAAATATCCAAAGGTAGAGGTACTATTCAATAATTTATTTTAGATTGATGAATAGACTAAACTATTTACAGAATAAATATAAAATATTTTTTTGTTAATACTGAAATTTATTAAGAATAATTGGTAAAAAAATAAGGACTAATGATAGAATAATCAACAACGAATAATAAGATGAATAAGTGACAGTCTTATTAGTTTGATTAGTTAGAAGTACAGTCTATTTATACACAAGGTTTGTAAAAGAAATCTGTAAAAATGGTTACGAAAAATCCAAAAAAAAAAAAAAAGAAGATTATAAAAGGAAACTTTGCATTGAATCGTGGGTCTTAATAGCAGCGTTTTCACTTAGGTTGTTGACATGGATCACCTCTAATAATTGGATTATAATATAGTTCATCATTGCACGGATTGTTGACATGGATCACCTCTAATAATGGTTTATTACGATGCTAAAATTTAAGGTTTAACGACGTTTTTCGATGTCTCCAAATATTTACTTACGTTTTTCAAAGCGTCGTCACAAATGTCATTAAATTGCGTGTCGTTAATTTTAAAGACGCATAAAACCTTGTGTCGGTAAATTTAGCTCGACGACATATTGCATACAAACATTGTCATGCTTCCAACACTTAGATTTTTAACGTCGTGATTTTTTTATATTAATTATTTCAATTTCAGAAATTTCCATTACCTTTTATTTAAGCGTCCCCAAGTTGGCCACATAATTTTTATTATGTCATTCGCTTCTGAAAATATATATAGTGTCTTGGATATTATGACACTTAAATTTAAAAACATCCTCAAATTTACCACATAATTATACAAACATCTAGATTTAGATGCATAAATAAACTATTATTCCAAATACAAGGATAAATTTTTCTAAATTATAGTATAATGACAATTTTATTGAAAAGCATATTAAAAATCAAGACAAATAATTGTAATTATACCCCTATTTCAACAACATAATGTTAGGAGTGACATTTACGTTTAAAAAAATGTCATCTAAAAATAAATCCATTGACATGATTGATTAAAACCTATGTTATCTGAAACATGCTAGAACGACAGAAATTATTATAAAAACTGTCATCATGAATACCAATATGTCAATTTCTCATATATCTACTTGACATTTTTAATTGGCAAAAAACATCCTGAGGCCCCTGATCTTTCATTGTTTGGTGCATTAAGCCCTCGATCTTTTATTTAGACACATTAAGCTCCTGATCTTTCATCATTTGGTGCATTAAACCCTCGATCTTTCATATAGACACATTGAGCCCTTGATCTTTCATATATGGGTGTATTAGGCCCTTCCGTAAATCAATTAATATATAAGTTTATTAAGGGCATGTTTGGTTATGTTTATATAACTGCAGTGTTTCGCATTTTCTCTGGACACTGCAACATTTTGGAGCTTTTCACGAAAAGCTCGTTTCATGAACAGTTGTTTGTAGTTACTTGTTATTGATAAAATTACTCTTCTTATTTTCACAAAATGTGCTTCAATTTTAACATTATTTTTATTTTTAGAACATAATTATCGAAAAACAAGGTTTTATTGTGTTCAATAAATTTTTTATTTTTTATTTAAATTATTTTTATTAATTTGTATAATATATTTTTTATTTTAGAATTTGTTATTTTTAGAACATCATTTGTTGTCACACCAAACATGCCCTTAATAAACCTATATATTAATTGATTTATAGAAGGACCTAATACACCCATATATGAAAGATCAAGGGCTCAATGTGTCTAAATAAAAGGTCGAGGGCTTAATGCACCAAATGGTGAAAAATCAGGGACTCAATGTATCTAAATAAAAGATCGAGGGCTTAATGCACCAAACATTGAAAGATCAGGGGCCTCAGGATGCTTTTTGCTTATTAGTATGTCATGCAATGACATTAAAGGTGATGGTAATAATAAATAAGTTGTCATCGTAACATGAATAATAAGACAGCATGCAAATAGGCTTATATCATGTGACATGCCTTTACATGACAGAACTCAACCATCGTCTGAAGGTGCATCAGACGATAGTGAGCTTCGTGACAGTTTTTTCTCTTGCGCGATGACGGTTTTTTACCGCCATCTGAGAGGCTATTTGGCATAGCGAAAAATGAAAATAATGAGTAGGTGTAGATAAAGTTGTAGCAGTGTATGTCAATTTATGATTGCTATTAGCATTTGCTGAGTAACTGTTGCTAGAAGATGCTCAATAGTTTCCCTACTATGAACAAGATGTTGGAATATGGCTCATGATTTGATTATATTGATTCATGGTTAACATGAATGGCTCGTGATCTTCTTCTGCATGAGCTAGAAACGAATCCTCAAATTAAATATCATCATTGTTAGATTGTTAAGTCTGAACCTGATTGGCTTTAACATGTGCTTTTCTATTTGAATTTTTTGATCTGTATCCTGGTGGGAAACCATGCTTTTTGTGGTATGAGTTTTTCGTATAAACATCTAAAGTTAAGGTACTAATTTACTCCTAATAAATAAAGGTAAACTGATATTTTAAATAGATGAATAGACTAAATTGTTGACGGGAATAAAACTTAAGTATCTTACAAAATATTTTTGCTACTACAAAAATTTAGCTAGCAGACGTTGGTAAGTAGGTCTAGAATTTTTTAGATCAAAAGACATGACGTTGTAATAATAGGTACTTTCATAAGTGGTAAAACTTGTCTTGATCTGATTCCGGGTATCTAATGATATCTTGCAACCGCATCCAACAATGACTAAATAGCATAAACTGCTCAAGAGTCAATTAGCATGTCTATACATGGGAAAGGGTAGGAATCTTTAGGACAAATCTTATTAAGATCCGTGAAATCTACATACAACCTCCACTTTCTAATAGCCTTCTTTACAACCACCATATTTGCGACCCATTTAAGATAGTACACCTCTTTAATATGGCCTCAATCCTTTAATTTGTTTATTTTTGCTTGAATGATTTTTTGTCTCTCTGCTCCATAGCTTCTTTTGAATGACCAGAGTAGCTTTCAGATTGACATTAAGTGAATACATTATAGCTTCAGGCGAAACTCCTTTGACATCCTCCGAATGTACCAATGACTGCTTCTTTAGGTTCTTTTAATATTTCACAGAGATCTAAACAGATTTTCCCTCGGTTAGCCCCAATGTTTCCAAGGCTCCTAGGGGTTCATCCCTCTCCTTCTCCTCCTCCACAACATCCTATGTTGGCTTCATACTCAACGAGGTGACATGTGTCTCCTAAGATATTATATGACTTCCCAGAGCGACTGCCTTTCCTCTTTTTGTAGAAATTTTCCATGCTAAATGATGGATAGAGAGAGGTCCATGTGATTTGGATAACAAAGTCTTGCCTCTGATTATGTTATAGGTAAGTATTGAGTCGATTACCAGAAATTCAAAATTTGTATACCATTTTGTTAGACCATCTCTAGTTTCCACTCGCATTTGCATGGTGCCTATGCCCACTAATCCCCACCGATGATGACAATGTGGGTATTAGTCGTTCATGATTTAAGTGAAGTGCTTCAAATGCTTTCCTAATGATGATGTTCACCGAACTTCAGTATCAATGAAGACTCGTTGGACATTATTGTATGCCTGTCGATATTTCAATCACCAGGGCATTATTGTATGCCTGTCGAAGGAGATTTCTTAACGTTCCAAACGAGGTGACATTATTGTATATCTGTCAATATTTCAATCACCAGGACATTATTGTATGCATGTCGAAGGAGATTTCTTAACGTTCCAAACGTGAATTCAGATCTAGACTTGATTATTCTTTCTTTATCTTCATATAACCTTTTTCTCTTTAGAGAATGATCCTCCTTCGGTCCTTCTGTTATAACATTGACAAATCCTCTTGGTTCTCACTCTGTTAGGCCCGTGTCTTGTGGTTCCCTTGTTTTCTCTGAAGTTTTTAAAAACTTATCAAGTTTGCTAGCTTCAGCCATTAAGAATAACAATTCCAAGAAAAGCCCCATTTTTAATTATTTCTTTTGGTTTTTCCCACTCCCATCACCGCCAAATCTATATATAATTACACAAGCTGACTTATAGGTATCACTTACTTACTTGATTTGTACAATTAACTAGCTAACATTATACATCAGAAAGTCTGCTTAAATTATAATAATATGCCTACATGGGTACTTTTTAAGCCAGCTTATTATATCGTCCATGTCTCTGAAATTAATTACAATTATCTATTATCTGTTAGTTTCTTGAATTTGCCAAAAAAAATGATATATTAGTAGTTGTAAAGTAGTTATTATGATGTATTAACTTATTTAAAGTGATAAAGTTTTTTTTTAATCAAAAAGTGATACAAGTTTTAAGTTGTTAAAATCTCTTATTGTTCTGTCACGTGAACTTGGGAGGCTAATGAAATATTTTAAATAAGTTCAATTGATTAATAAGTCATTTTCAAAGTTCAGATAGTCAATTAAATAATGTGAATGGTATAAGTGGCTTCCAAAAAATTATACATATATTAATATCATTTAGGTTTCAAAAAACTCAAATAATTGATATTTTAGATTTAAAATAGGTCCAATTGATTTTTTGAATATAAATTCGAGATTTAATTTAAAAATTGAAACATCTTTTTTATTTTGAATAAACAAATGTATTTATTAAACGTAATAATATATACTGTAATTATTATTATTTTAAACAAAAAAATTAATAATTGTAGTTATGATTTGTTGAAATATATTTTAAATTTTTATGTATAATTTTTTTTATGAAAGGATTCATATCTCATATTTGCTCTATAAATTATCATTATATTATTAAACCTTTTAAATCAAAACATCCATGAGTCTAAATTTGTATTAAAGTGTTGCGTGCCCCTTCTCCAACTTATAAAATAAAGTATCAACTGATTATGATATACTCGATTGTATTATATTATAATATAAAATTATGGTGCAAGTTTTGATAAAATAACTATGTTTGGGAGGATGAAACCATATAAAGTAACTCTACCCAAAGGTTAGATATGGTGATGACTTATTGTTAAATTATGTCGATGGAGCATTAGTTAGTTAGAAACTTATTTCACTTTAAAATATTAATAATTTAATTAATATATGCATGCATACTTCTTAAAAACAAATAGGATATGCATATTTAAAATGAGGTGCGACATGTATTAATACATGGATACTTTCTCTCTGTGTAAAAGTAAAATGTCATATAAACATATGTTGTCTTGTACTTGTACATGTGGGATTGTCCTTGTAAATGCAACATTAAATATGGTGAGGCTTTCTATGGATTTTATTTGGCAGTATCAGTATCAGACAAACAAACTTTCTGGATTTTTTCTAATTCTTTATATATATATTTCTAATTCTAAATATAGGAAATATCTCAACTAAACATTTTTCCAAATTTAATCCTCTTTATAACTCCAATATTGAGTCTCCAATTTTATTTGTTAAGAAATCATAGATTAAATATCTTCTTAACTATTTGAATTGCTATAACTTTATTAGCTGCAGTAGCATTAAAAAATATTTAAACATAAATATTTTTTATAACAGGTTATATGTATTTTAGTATTACTTGATCACTAACTTCAAAGTATTCCTAAGTTCAAATTATTAATGTAAAACATCCAAAGTTAGAGCTATTAATTTACTCTTTTGTAACTTAGTATTTTAAATGGATGAATAGATTAAGGGGAGTATGCCTAGGTGAATATCCTGACTTTTTTCCGCTGTCTTTGACTTCGGAGCTGGTTGTTAAAATATTAAACTTAATTCTAAATAAAGAATTAAATAAAAAAAAAAGGATAATGGCAAGTTCACGTGAAGATAAGATAAGGAAGAAGTCTTCCTTCAAAATGCATAGTCAAATGCATTTAATTAGTTGAAAAAATAATGTATGGTAGGTATGGGGTGTTTAAATTGACAAATATGTTTATGAATTCATATATATATAAGAGTATTCCTTAGTTATGTGGTGTTGAATAAAAAAGAAAATATTTGAGTGGTAAGGTGCTTCAATCTTTAAATTATTGGTTGTTCAAATTATAATTTTAACTCTTCTAGTTTCAACAGAGTGGTATCAGAGCCACGTTACGAAAGTCAGTCTTCCGCAAAACAAACCCTACAAAAATGTCAGACGGTCTCAAACTTCCTTATCAATACCCTCAGCTCACCAAAACCAATTATCCAAGTTGGTGTATTCGAATGAATGCGTTACTCGGATGTCAAGATGTCTGGGATATAGTCGAAAAAGGCTACGTAGTCCCAAGTAACGAGGCAGCGTTGACACAGGCAGAAAAAGATACTCTGCAGAAAAATCGCAAAAGCGATCAAAAGGCGCTTACTCTCATCCATCAAGGTTTGGATGAATTAATATTCGAGAAAGTAGCCGAAGCTACGACCGCCAAACAAGCGTGGGAAATCCTACGAGTTTCTCTTCAAGGGGAGGAGAAAGTGAAAAAAGTTCGTTTACAGATGCTGAGAGGAGAATTTGAGATGATGAGGATGAAAGAGATGGAGGCCATTAGTGATTACTCGTCCCGAGTAAAATCTGTCGTAAATCAGATGCGGCAGTATGGAGAAAAAATTGAAGAGTCCAGAATTGTTGAAAAAATTCTGCGATCACTACTACCAAAATTTGATTACGTAGTGGTGGCTATGGAGGAGTCTAGAGACATCAGTGAAATGTCAGTTGACGAAGTTGTAGGGTCACTACAAGCACGAGAGGAGCGGTTTGAGAAACGAAGAGAAGATTCCGCAGAACAAGTCTTAGCAACAAAGGTTGTGTTTAAAAATGGCGAAAGTAGTCAGTCCGGCAGAGGACGCGGAAGAGGTCGATGAGAAAATGGTAGAGGACGAGGACGTGGCAAAAATCAAGGCAGAAATGAAAACGGCAACAACAACAATGACAGAAGCACTCAATTCACCAGAGGCAGAGGAAGAGGTCGAGGACGCGGTCAAGGAAGAGGAAACTGGAGGCCGAATGAAGGACGTGACAAGTCCAATATTCAGTGTTATAATTAGACCTGTTCATGAGTCCGTTGGCCCGCCCAACCCGCCCAGGCCCGCACTTCATGGGTTGGGCTTGGACATTGATATTTGATCTTTGGCCCGGCCCGGTCCAAGCCCGCTCAAGCCCGCATATAAAATGGGTTGGGCTTGGGATTGCTCTCAAAATCCCAAGTGAGCCCGGCCCGGCCCGATTTTATATTATATAGTAATATTTTTAATTGTATATATATATATATGTGTGGTGTATTTAAAAAAAAAAATTTACTCCTGTTATTAAATTTTGTAGTTGAATCTAAAATTAAATTACTCTAAAGTCCTAAAATAATAACATTAGAATTTTTTTTTTTTTTTAATATTAACATATTAGATGGGCGGGTTGGGCGGGCTTGGGAATTACTTTTTATAGTCAAGCCCAGCCCGGCCCGAGCCCGATATAAATATAGGTGGGCTGGGTTGGGCTTGGACAAGATAATTATATGTAAAGCCCAGTTAGGCCCGGCCCGAACCCGGCCCGGCCCAACCCATGAACAGGTCTAGTTATAATTGCTCCAAGTATGGTCACTACGCGGTAGAATGCTGGAGTCCGCCTAAGGAGGTAGAGGAGACTGCCAATAATATTCAAGATGAGGAAGTAACTGGCACTGTGTTACTTACCTACGAAGGTGAAGAAAATCGCGAAAATAATATATGGTATCTTGACAATGCGGCAAGTAACCATATGTGTGGTGACAAGAAGATGTTCGTGGAGCTCTATGAATCCGTTCGTGGTAATGTTGTATTTGGAGATTCCTCTAAGGTTCCTATTACAGGCAAAGGAACCATTCTTATTCGGCTCAAAAATGGCGCTCACCAGTTTATTGATAATGTTTATTATGTTCCCAACATGAAAAGCAATATTTTGAGTTTTGGACAATTACTGGAGAAAAATTATGAAGTTCACATAGTGGATCAGAAACTACTCCTGTTGAATGAGAAAAAGGAGCTGATTGCACGAGTACCCATGGCGAGAAACAGAATGTTCACAATTAACATTCAGACGGATGTGGCCAAATGTTTGAAAGCTTGTGTGCAAAGTCCCCCCTGGCTTTGGCATTTACGGTACGGACATCTCAATTTTGGAGGACTGAAGCAGTTGGGACAGAAGCAGATGGTAAACGGATTGCCTCATATTGACCAGCCTCATCAACTGTGTCAAGGATGTCTTGTTGGAAAACAATTCAGAACCAGTTTTCCAAAGGAGTCCATGTCAAGAGCAAAGGCACCACTTGAGCTAGTTCACACAGACGTGTGTGGACCGATCACTCCACAGTCCCTGGGAAAAAATAAATATTTTCTACTTTTCATTGATGATTATTGTAGAAAAACTTGGGTGTATTTTTTGAAGGAAAAAACAGAAGTATTTGAGACATTTAAAAAATTCAAAGTCCAAGTGGAGAAAGAAAGTGGTCATTTTATTAAGGCACTCAGATCAGACAGATGCGGTGAATATATGTCCATCTCTTTCAAGCAATTTTGTGAAAAGCATGGAATCTGTCATTTCCTTTCAGTCCCCAGATCACCTCAGCAAAATGGCGTAGTAGAAAGAAAGAACAGAACGGTGCTCAACATGGTGAGGAGCATGTTAAAAAGCAAAAATTTACCGAAGGAGTTATGGGCCGAAGCAGTAGACTGTGATGTCTACCTGTTGAACAGATCACCAACTGTTAGTGTTTGGGATCAAACTCCACAAGAAGTATGGAACGGAATAAAACCCAGTATTTCTCATTTGCGTGTTTTTGGCAGTGTTGCTCATGTCCATATACCTGATGAAGAACGCAAGAAGCTAGATGATAAAAGTAAGAAATATTTGTTTGTGGGCTATTCAAAACATTCCAAAGGGTACAAAATGTTTGATCCTCAGACTCAGAAAATCATCATCAGTAGAGATGTCACCATTGATGAAGAAGCAGTTTGGGACTGGACCGGTGAAAAAGAAAACAGCTACAGTTTTTATCCTTTCATGGATGAAGACAATGATCAGGAAGAACCAACCACAGTCACAGCCACAACACCAGCAACCAGTTCGACATCAGCAAGCTCATCCAGTTCGAGTTCATCCTCGAGTGATGGAGACAGTTCAGATGAACATCCGCCCGGAAAGCCTAAAAAATTCATACCTATTAAAGATCTCTATGATGTAACAAGAAATCTCGATGATGAATTAACTCTTTATTGTCATTTTGTTAATGATGAACCAACAGATCCAGAAGAAGCAATGAAGGATGAAAAATGGAGACAAGCCATGGAAGAGGAGATTCATTCGATCGAGAAAAATAAAACATGGGAGCTGACATCACTTCCGGCCGGTCAAAAACCCATTGGACTTAAATGGGTGTTCAAAGCAAAGAAAGATGCAAACGGTGAAATTGTCCGACATAAAGCAAGATTGGTGGCGAAAGGGTTCAGTCAACGACCCGAAATTGACTATAATGAAGTTTTTGCTCCTGTTGCCAGAATGGAGAGTATCAGACTGGTAATTTCTGTAGCTGCTCAACACGGGTGGAGTATCCATCAAATGGACGTGAAATCCGCATTTCTCAACGGATATCTGGAAGAGGAAATTTATATCCAGCAACCACCTGGGTATGTTGTGAAAGGTCAAGAAAATAAAGTGCTAAAATTAAAAAAGGTACTTTATGGTCTCAAGCAAGCACCACGAGCCTGGAACAGTCGCATTGACAAATATTTTCAAGAAAATGGCTTTGTCAAATGCCCACATGAATATGTCCTGTATGCAAAGGTGAAAAATGGAGATATGTTACTTGTTTGTTTGTATGTGGATGATCTCATTTTTACAGGGAACAATCCTAAGATGTTTGAAGAGTTCAAGAAGACAATGGCTCGTGAGTTCGAGATGACTGACATTGGTCTAATGTCATATTATCTTGGCATAGAAGTGAAGCAGAATGACGACGTGATTTTTATTTCTCAAAGTGGTTTTGCAAAGGAGATCTTAAAGAAGTTCAAGATGGAAAATTGTAATTCCGTCAGCACGCCGGTTGAATGTGGAATCAAGTTGACGAAAGATGAAGGTGGAGACAGAGTCAATCCGACATTATTCCGAAGCTTGGTCGGAAGTCTCAGATATTTAACGTGTACGAGACTGGATATTCTTTATGCAGTCGGCTTAGTAAGTCGATACATGGAAGCCCCAACGATGTCACATTGGAATGCAGCAAAAAGAATTCTCCGTTACGTGAAAGGTACAACTAATTTGGGATTACTTTATTCAAAAACTGACGATTTCAAATTAGTTGGATTCTGTGATAGTGATTGGGCCGGTGATAAGGATGACCGAAAAAGTACAACTGGTTTTGTATTTTTTCTGGGTGATACTACATTTACGTGGAGTTCAAAGAAGCAAGCGATTGTGACTTTGTCCACCTGTGAAGCTGAATATGTTGCTGCAACCTCGTGTGTCTGTCATGCAATTTGGCTCCGGAAATTGCTAAAAGAATTTCAGATGAGTCAAAATGATCCAACAGAGATTTTTATCGATAACAAGTCTGCACTGGCATTAGCAAAAAATCCCGTGTTTCATGATCGAAGTAAGCACATTGATACGAGGTATCATTTTATTCGGGAGTGCATTGAGCAAAAGGAGGTGAAGCTGAAGTACGTGAAGACGCAAGAT